>NW_025964112.1:13910919-18710919 GCF_023055435.1 Haliotis rufescens
CAGCGCAGGGGTAGTAATTGTAGTGGTGGTGGTGGTGGTAGTAGTAGTAGTAGTAGTAGTAGTAGTAGTAGTAGTAGAAGCAGTGATAGTAGTAGTAGTAGTAGTAGTAGTAGTAGTAGTAGAACAAACTGTTTTTGTATGTAGTTGTATATTGTATGTTGACCTGTAAGAGTTGAAGTTGACACAGTCAATTCTGTACCACCCAAAGATTGTGTTCAATATTAAAGAAGTTAAAAGAAAATTTGCTTTTTCGGATCAGGTAACTTGATGGTAAATCCATGTTTAACTTCCAAAACTGAATCCATCAACTGTATTAGCAGGAGAAATATGGTGCATTACACCTTTATTTCAAGACAGATTAAAATAGTTCCATTCTTTTGCTGAATATCAAATTAATCAGGTGTATTGGGCAGCTGTGGGCAGGATCTCATTGCTGAGATATCAAATCAATAACAAAATGTCATATACATTAGGATGTTTACTGGCTAGTCTTTGTTGGGTGCGTTCATGCATGTAAACATTTCAGGATATAACCAAACTTTAGCAAAAATAGTTTTTTATAGTATATTTTCATTTCAATATATGTTTATGCTTTGTGTTTCCATTTTCTATTATTAGATCACTGACATACATGTCCAGACTGAGCTGTCTTTGTCAATTTTGAAACAGATCATTTTGTGGTGCTTGTACTTAAATAGTCATTTTGATGACGAATTAGCAGTTTGACATCATTGAACATTGAATACTCATGTATGTATGAGAGAATACATTTATCTAATTCCTGAGCAAACAGCATACAGTGCTGGTGCCTTTACCTTGTGGTGGTGATGATGACATATAACTGTGATGAAAGTGATCTGCATGGGGATGATGATTTTGTTGAACATTGTGTTCATGATTTTTGGGTATTTATTGGGAAGTTGAAATCCTTGGTGATAACATTAAATATGTTGATGATGATGGTGGAAATAATGATGATGATGATGGCAATAATGATGGTGATGATGATGGCAATGATGATGGTGGCAATGATGATGATGATGGTGACAATAATGATGGTGATGGTGTTAATAATGATGGTGATGGTGGCAATAATGATGATGGCAATGATGATGGCAATGATGATGATGATGGTGTTAATAATGATGGTGATGGTGGCAATAATGATGATGGCAATGATGATGGTGATGGTGACAATAATGATGGTGATGGTGTTAATAATGATGGTGATGGTGTTAATAATGATGGTGATGGTGGCAATAATGATGATGGCAATGATGATGGTGATGGTGACAATGATGATGGTGATGGTGGCAATAATGATGATGGTGATGGTGACAATAATGATGGTGATGGTGGCAATAATGATGGTGATGATAGCAATGATGATGGTGGCAATGATGATGATGATGGTGGCAATGATGATGATGGTGGTGTTAATAATGATGGTGATGATGGGAATAATGATGATGATGATGATGGTGATGGTGACAATAATGATGGTGGCAATGATGATGGTGATGGTGGCAATAATGATGATGATGGTGGCAATAATGATGATGATGGTGGCAATGATGATGATGATGGTGATGATGATGATGATGATGATGGTGACAATGATGATGATGATGGTGTTAATAATGATGGTGATGATGGCAATAATGATGATGATGATGATGTGATGGTGACAATAATGATGATGGCAATGATGATGGTGATGGTGACAATAATGATGATGGCAATGATGATGGTGATGGTGTTAATAATGATGGTGATGATGGCAATAATGATGATGATGGTGGCAATGATGATGATGATGGTGACAATAATGATGATGGCAATGATGATGGTGATGGTGTTAATAATGATGGTGATGGTGACAATAATGATGATGATGGTGGCAATGATGATGATGATGGTGACAATAATGATGATGGCAATGATGATGGTGATGGTGTTAATAATGATGGTGATGGTGGCAATAATGATGATGATGGTGGCAATGATGATGGTGATGATGGCAATAATGATGATGATGGTGGCAATGATGATGATGTGATGGTGACAATAATGATGATGGCAATGATGATGGTGATGGTGTTAATAATGATGGTGATGGTGGCAATAATGATGATGATGATGATGGTGGCAATGATGATGATGATGGTGTTAATAATGATGGTGATGATGGCAATAATGATGATGATGATGATGATGGTGATGGTGACAATAATGATGATGGCAATGATGATGGTGATGGTGTTAATAATGATGGTGATGGTGGCAATAATGATGATGATGATGATGGTGGCAATGATGATGATGATGGTGTTAATAATGATGGTGATGATGGCAATAATGATGATGATGATGATGATGGTGATGGTGACAATAATGATGATGGCAATGATGATGGTGATGGTGTTAATAATGATGGTGATGATGGCAATAATGATGATGATGATGATGATGGTGATGGTGACAATAATGATGATGGCAATGATGATGGTGATGGTGTTAATAATGATGGTGATGGTGGCAATAATGATGGTGATGATGATGGCAATGATGATGGTGGCAATAATGATGGTGATGGTGTTAATAATGATGGTGATGGTGGCAATAATGATGGTGATGATGATGGCAACGATGATGGTGGCAATGATTATGATGATGATGGTGGCAATGATGATGATGATGGTGGTGATGGTGATGGTGACAATAATGATGGTGATGGTGATGGTGACAATAATGATGGTGATGGTGACGATGATGATGATGATGATGATGGCAATGATGATGGTGGCAATGATGATGATGATGGTGTTAATAATGATGGTGATGGTGATGATGGTGATGGTGACAATAATGATGGTGATGGTGACAATAATGATGGTGGTGATGGTGATGATGGTGATGGTGATGGTGGTGATGGTGACAATGATGTTGATGATGGTGATGGTGTTAATAATGATGCAGATGGTGATGATGGTGATGGTGTTAATAATGATGCAGATGGTGATGATGGTGATGGTGTTAATAATGATGGTGATGGTGTTAATAATGATGGTGTGGTGGCAATCATGATGGTGATGGTGGTGATGGTGTTAATAATGATGTAGATGGTGATGATGGTGATGGTGACAATAATGATGGTGATGGTGATGATGTTGATGGTGTTAATAATGATGGTGATGGTGTTAATAATGATGGTGATGGTGATGGTGACAATAATGATGGTGATGGTGGTGATGGTGATGGTGACAATAATGATGATGATGATGATGGTGACAATAATGATGGTGATGGTGGTGGTGATGGTGATGGTGATGGTGACAATAATGGTGATGATGATGATGGTGATGGTGATGGTGACAATAATAATGGTGAGGGTGACAATAATGATGGTGATGGTGTTAATAATGATGGTGATGGTGATGGTGATGGTGACAAAAATGATGGTGATGGTGATGGTGACAATAATGATGATGATGATGATGGTGACAATAATGATGGTGATGGTGGTGGTGATGGTGATGATGATGGTGACAATAATGATGGTGATGGTGGTGATGGTGATGGTGATGGTGATGGTGACAATAATGATGGTGATGGTGTTAATAATGATGGTGATGGTGATGGTGTTAATAATGATGGTGATGGTGTTAATAATGATGGTGATGGTGATGGTGACAATAATGATGGTGATGGTGTTAATAATGATGGTGATGGTGATGGTGACAATAATGATGGTGATGGTGATGGTGACAATAATGATGGTGATGGTGGTGATGGTGACAATGATGATGATGATGGTGATGGTGTTAATAATGATGCAGATGGTGATGATGGTGATGGTGTTAATAATGATGGTGATGGTGTTAATAATGATGGTGATGGTGATGGTGACAATAATGATGGTGATGGTGGTGATGGTGATGGTGACAATAATGATGATGATGATGATGGTGACAATAATGATGGTGATGGTGGTGGTGATGGTGATGGTGATGGTGACAATAATGGTGATGATGATGATGGTGATGGTGATGGTGACAATAATAATGGTGAGGGTGACAATAATGATGGTGATGGTGTTAATAATGATGGTGATGGTGATGGTGATGGTGACAAAAATGATGGTGATGGTGATGGTGACAATAATGATGATGATGATGATGGTGACAATAATGATGGTGATGGTGGTGGTGATGGTGATGATGATGGTGACAATAATGATGGTGATGGTGGTGATGGTGATGGTGATGGTGACAATGATGATGATGATGATGATGATGATGGTGATGGTGACAATAATGATGATGATGGTGATGGTGACAATAATGATGATGATGGTGATGGTGGCAATGATGATGGTGATGGTGGCAATGATGATGATGATGATGGTGATGGTGACAATAATGATGATGATGGTGATGGTGACAATAATGATGATGATGGTGTTGGTGGCAATAATGATGATGATGGTGATGATGACAATAATGATGGTGATGGTGACAATAATGATGGTGATGATGATGCTGGTGATGGTGATGGTGGCAATGATGATGGTGTTGGTGGCAATAATGATGATGATAGTGGTGGCTATGATGATGTTGATGATGGTGATCGTGGCAATGATGATGGTGATGGTGGCAATGATGATGGTGATGGTGGCAATAATGATGGTGATGGTGGCAATAATGATGGTGATGGTGATGGTGACAATTATGATGGTGAGATCAGGTGAGGTGAAGTGAGGTGAAATGGGGTTTGGTGTCGCCTTCAAGATTATTGCTCTTATATTGGGATGTTCATGCATATTTCGAGCCCAAAAATCCTTGATTAAGCCCCTTAATGCTGAATGCTAGGCAGGGTAATAACAAGTACCACCTTTAAGGGTCTTTTGGTATGACGCAGCCGGGAATCAAACCCCCGACCTTCCGCTCTCCAATAGGGTGGTGATGGTGACAATAATGATGAGGATGTCAGTGTGACATTACTTCACATTGGTGGAGGCCTGGGTCAGAATGTGATCCCTGAAAAACCCTCCATGTCTGTTCCTTACAGGTGCTATGGCTCAATCTTTCTTCAGATGGTTACTTGATCCTTTGTTTGTTGTTTAACACCACACTCAGCAATATTCCAGCTATATGACAGTGGTCTTTAAATAATCAATTCTGGACCAAGCAATGCAGTGATTGACATCATGAGCATCGATATACACAATTGGTATACAATGGCATGCATCAACCAAGTCACAATCTTGATCAACCACTCCCGTAAGTCGCCTCTTGGGACAAGCATGGGCTGCTGAAGACCCGGATCTTCATGCGTTTGCTTCATCCTTTTATGATATCAATATGATGGAGATAGTCTTGACTGGATTGGTGGTGCTGATATTGCAGATGGCGACATTGGAAATGATACAAGGATGAAAGAAATGATGATGATGATGATGATGATGAGGAGGAGGAGGAGGAGGAGGAGGAGGAGGAGGAGTAGGAGGAGGGGGGGAGGATATTGTTATTGTAAAGGTATTGTTGTTGGGGATGATATTGAATGCATGAGTGAGTTAGGTTTGAAGCTGCTTTGAACAGTATTATATGATAATATTATTCATAATAGTGATGATATTAATAATGGTCATGTCTCCTTTGGCAAGTGAATTTGTTTGAAATATGCCTCTGTGTACCTAGCAGTGAATGGGTACCTGGTTGGATGAGATGGCAATGTGACTGTCAACCTTCTAGCAGCTTCTAACCTTCAAGACAGCTTGTGTTGTACATTCCCCAGGGAGTTGAGAATGTAAATTGAGTGCACACTGATCTATTGACCAGGGTAATAATGTAGTGCTTTGAGCATGCTTTAGGGTGTGGAATGGTGTATTATAAATATGCACATGAATATTATTATGATGGTGATGATATGATGATGGTGAAGATAATGATGATATTAATGATGGTTGTGATATCATTGATGGTGATGATATAAATAATGGTGATGGTATTAACGATGATGATGATGATGATGATGATGATGATGATGATGATGATGGTGAAGATGGTGATGGTGATGATGATGATGAAGATGATGATGGTGAAGATGGTGATGGTGAAGATGGTGATGATATTAATGATGGTTGTGATATCATTGATGGTGAATATATAAGGAATGGTGATGGTATTAATGATGATGATGATGATGATGATGATGATGATGATCTCAGTCTTTTGGCACTTTGGCAAAACCCATGATATGGTACTAACAAACTAAGAAACCAGGGCAAATTTGGGATTCAAAACCAGGATCATGGGTGTCTGGCACACCTAAGGGATGCAACTCTGTACAAAAATTGAGGTTGGGGTGGATATTGATGTTTATTGCCGGTATTATTTTTAATGCAAATGTGAGATGTGTGTTTGTTTCTGTATGGATTCACAATATAACTCACATAATAACTCACCGATTGCTTTTGACCTCATTATTGTTATCATATTGAGGCTGATTATAATGAGATGGTATTGGTGATAAGAGTCATGCTGATCACAGTGATGATACTGTATTTCTGTTACTGAAAAGTTTGATAATGATGTAACTGAATGTCCTGATGATGAACCCATGCTTGCCGTAAAAGGTGCCTATGCTTGTTGTAAAAGGCGTCTATGCTTGTCGTAAAAGGCGACTAACAGAATCAGGTGGTCAGGCTAGCTGACTTGGTTGATGCATGTCATAGATCCCAATTGCGTGGATCGATGCTCATGATGTCAATCACTGGATTGTCTAGTCCAGACTCGATTATTTACAGACCGCCATCATATAGCTGGAATATTGCTGAGTGTGGCTTTAAACAATAAACAAACAAACAAACTTGATGATGATATTTATAATGATATTCTTAATCTTAATATTGATGGAAGACCGCCTCTGTGGTCTAATGGTAGAGCGTCCGCCCGGAGAGCTGAAGGTCGGGGGGTTCGATCCCCGACCGCGTCATACCAAAAGACATTAAAAGATGGTACTTGTTGTTACCCTGTCTGGCGCTCGGCATTAAGGGGCTCAAACAAGGACTGGTCGCCTGGGAGTCAGTATACTGTATCTGAGTGGGGTATTCATGTTAAACTGCGGCATGGTATCTCAGTGTGCTAGCACTATAAATCGGCATCAGTCCGGACTAGTACAAGCAGCCACACACACACACACACACACACACATACACATGCATGCACGTCGCTATATAAGTGCAATAATCTTGGACGCAACATTAAACCCTATTTCACCTCACCTAATATTGATGGTTACTAGTATGTTAATGTTCATAATATTTGTGATGGTATGAATATCAATTATATTGATGATGATGTTGTAACTTGTGATAATGATGACAATAGTGTCGATGAAGATAATAACAATAATATTGGTCACAACATATTGGGAATGACACAGTTTCTGGCCATATTGGTGATGATCGTAAGGATTTTAACAATAATACTGATGAGATGATGAGTTGATAAATTTTATCAGGAAGAACATAATTATACTCCAGTTATAATCCTAATGATTTTCCTGTTTTGAAAGGCTTTGTTATTTCTTTATGTAAATCACAAAATAATACATTTACATTCAAACATCAATCCTATTCCCTTTTATATTAAACATGATACCAAATCATAACACCATGGACTGAACCGGAATACCCTGGTAAATAGAGCTAGACACAATCTATTTCAAGCGTAAATGTAACCGGTTCAACAGTGATAATTTATATTTATATTATTCCAAAAAGAATTATTTTCCGGACATATTTTTTGCCTTTCAACTACCTGTAAAGAAGCTAAAGGGTTAATCTGTATAAGCTAGGGATTGCATCCTGACTTGACACAATAATACGATTGAATTATTATCAATGAGCAATTAACATTTTTTTTAACATGTCACTTTCCAATGATCCTTCTCAATATTCCACTCATTTGACTCTCAATGAAGAAAGGGAGTAGAAAGTGCCAAGTTAGATTTTTTAAAAGCTATCTTCCTGGGACGACGCAGAAAGTGATACCCTCAACCAGTGTGAGCTATTTGCACTATTGCTGGTACGTTCTACCAGCGACGCAGCCACGACAGGGATACATTCTTCGTGATTATTTCACGTTGTATTCCTGGGTGAGGGAGATTTGTGATTCTAGGATTTTCTAGCATGGAGGAGGATGTTGCTGCTAATTGAGGATGTAGTGTTCATTGTTGGTGTCGTCATTGTGTGGATGCTGAGAGGATCATTTTCCCAATAGTGATCGTGTGCTTTATTTCAGCTGGGTGGTAGTCACGGCTCCTCAGACGACATGTCGTGCACAATGTGATGGTGTTGGATTATTAGACAAAGATAGGATAAACTAGCACTACACTGATCAGTTAGAGAAGACTGTTATGTAACAGTTGTGATGCACTGTAAGTAATCAGAGAAAAAATAAACAGAATGTCACTGCTATGTAGGATTGTGTGTTATGATCATACACTTGTTGATATATGCGCACTGGGTATAGCCAGTGGTTGATAGAGTAATCTGTATATGATTTCAAACATTTCTATAACCAAGTGAAAAATTGTAAAAATTTGTTAATTTGTAAGCTAATTGGTAATTAAATATTAATACTATATTTCATCATCGATTTTAAGACCATTCTTCAATGGGTGTGTATGCAGTAGTTAAAAATGATGATGAAGTGAAAAAAAGTATGAAAACCCTTACTTTAAATTTTGATTTTGCTGTGTGAGATTTTACTTGATTAATAATATGTGATATTGTAAATTAATTTACGGTGGTGTTTGTTTCATTTATAATATCAGTTCAATGTATTTAATTCAGCACTGAATAATATCTGTAATAATAACTGAGGCAAGATATGTACGTATTGTCGCAAAATTGTCTTGGATTAATTACCAGGTAACTACAATATGAAACACAAAACAACTTTAAGATTAAATGAATGCCTAAATTTATATTTTGACCATTTTTCCAGGATTAATTTGATAATGATGAAAAATCATGTTTATTGTTTTAGCATTAGATGAATTGAAATGCATTTGATCACTCAATTATTATACAGGACAATGTACATAAGGTATGGTGTTTGAGTTCCAAACAGATTTATTGTTTTCCAGAAAATTCATACAATTGTACACATTGTTGATAGTTTAGATTTTCGTAATGAGTCTTTTCGCATTCATTGATCAACTACAGGGGGTAATTGATGTGCGGGTTTCGTTTAAGTATATTGGACAATTTATTAATTTATTGATTTGAAAAATAGAGCAGTTATATTCACTCTCATGTAATAGTGATGGATGACTTGCTGTACAAAAACTTGACTTGCATAATTCAGAGCTGGCCTTTTGATATTTTGTAAATCAGGGACAGGGAGCGTTTTTTATGTGTCTGGATCTATATGAAAATGTTGGTCTATTTTGAGAATATGGTGTACACAAAATTTCCCTAACGATGATACTTAGTGGATATTTTAAATAAACATATAGCTGGCTTTATTTTCTGCATCATTGTTCACATTTCAAGTTCCAATGTCTAATGCGCTTTAATGTTGTTTGAAGTAGTTTAAAAAAATGAAATGATTGATATTTGTTTGACAAATTCATTTTATTTTTCAACAATATTTTGAGCCCACTGCTTGCACCTTCATCAGGTAAATGAGTAAATCTATTGTTGATGCAGTGTTTTAATATTATTTTATATATGATATAATTTTAGTACATCTGTCACACTTTGGGACTGTGCGTGCATGTGGGTATGGGTGTAGGTGAGGGTGGGCTGTGTGTGTGTGTGTGTGTGTGCGCATGTGCTTGTGTGTCTGTGTCTGAGGATGGGTGGTTTTGACTGACTGGTAAGTAAATTGAAGGAATAGGGATTGTGTTTTGTGTGGGTATTTGGCAGAGGGGGGGGGGGGGGGGCAGGGGGATTGTTGTCTGGTGTGTGTATTGAAGGGTGTTGGTGTAGACTGGTGTGTGCATTATGATGTCTATCATGTGCTGTCAGTTTGAGAGGAAGGGTGCAGAGTTGCCTTGTATGAGTCTTGAAATATGGAGAGAGGGGAGCAGTGTCTTGCCAAATTCTATTTGTCACCTAAATGAGTATTGATTTAGATAAGTAATGAGTTACATGTCATACACATGCACAGGGTGGGATCAATAAAAGGATTTTTACATATCAGACAGGGATCAGCAAGGTCAGTGACGGCAATCAAAGAAGTTGCATTGTCAGTTTTCTGTCATTCACCTGATGAAGGCAAAATGGTAGTACTCAGAAGATTGATATTTGAAAAGTGAATTGTCATCCACGAAGTTTCATGTCTTCAATATATTTTATGATTGTATTATTAAATACAATAACTTTTTAACACTGGAAAAACAATCTATAAACACCCAAACAGCTTAAGTCTATTACAGGGCGGCCATGTTTCCTGCTTAGTTTAGTATGGATGAAAATAGAAGTAATATGAATATAACACATTATGCCTCAAGCCAACTAGTATGTTTTGTGTGTGCACTAAGATGATATTATTGTTAAATTATCATTTTATCAAACCTTCAGGTACTATAGAATTGTATTTTAAACTGAGATATCTGGGAAAACATAAAGGACTCCTACAAGCACTTTTTAAAAACATCAAACCAAAATACTTCAGTTGGAATACAGGTGTGGTATATGAGCTTGTGAAACTTCCAGTAATGGATGTCTGGGAACCGTCTGGCTGTTCCACTATTCCCAAATTTAAACTTGATCTCAAGTGCTGTACAGAGTCGTGTGAGAGTTTCAATCAAATTCAATTTGGGAAACACGTGTTGGAAAACGTTTCTCATTGATATCACTGATAAAGTTTTCTAAAAAAACAGGAACAACAAAGTCTCGAGGGTTTCGTCTGAATTCATTTGTCACATGAAGATGTTTTGGGGCCTATTTCAGTGATATGGGATTGGGGGTAAATATTGATGAACCATTTAAGAATCGAACATAGACTCTGACGTCTCCTAGCCAGATGGTGCTGGCAGCTTGCAAACACGAGTTGTGTTTCTTCCATGTAACTTAATCATTAAGGGACCTGACTGTTATAATCTATATCTATTGTGGCTAAGTCTTGATTATGTAGAATCGGTGATATTTGTTTTCGAGGTTGGGCTCTTATTACAAAACTATTTGTGGAATCTGACCAAAATTCTGTTAACGATTTCAAATAAAAAATACTAACCATTATATTTTTTTGCCAGCTATCAAAAAGTGGAATGTATGTTAATGTTTAATATAGATGCTTCGTATTATATTGATTAATTTAGTGTTCAGTTTATACGCAACATAACTTATTGATATATGTTGGAGAGCAGCACTGTGAATGAATGAAATGACAGTTCAACTGAGTCAAAGATTATGCCAATGCAACGCTGACATATAAATATATCAATTGAAGCAAAATCAGACTTTCATAATTGGAGAATAGAAATAAATCATGAGGTGATTTGATACATGAATCATATGAAGATATATCTTAAAATTAGTTATTTTCCTTGACACAATTTGAAGAAAATGATCACATAAATACAGGATTTCACACTAACAATGCAAAATGTTTTCATTTTATTAAAGAATGTATTTTTTGCAAGAATGATTAAAAGTAGTTACTACAAGCACAATGTTAATGTTATGCAAATCATAAGACATGTTGCCACACTGAACATGATTGTTCTCTGTTCTTGTATGAAGTAAGGAAGCAGCATTATTAAATGATATCTTATTTTGAAATGAATTATGTTTGTCTTAAGGCTTATAATTTGAGTTCAAACCCAATTTTGTTAATGAGATGAACATACTCTCAATTGATTCTGGTGTACATGATGAAGTAACTTTGACATTTTATAGTTTATTCAATTCATTTTATATCAAGTGGGATTTTTTTCAAGATAACATTTGGCCTGTAAGTTCGTTTGAATGCATTTCGTTCGTGTTTGTTTCAAAAATGATTTACCAAACTATGAAGCTATTTTTTCAACTGAGGACGTATGTTACTTGAAGTTGTCTAGCACAGTTGAAATATAAATATGAGCAATTTAACAGTAAGTAAATGTGCCTCTTTTAACCATAGTGATATGAGTAGGTAAGGAGAGTGTTAAATTTAAGGAAGACATTTCAATTTCTTTTATCTGAATTGAGATTTCTTTAAGGATAATATTAAACAGGAAGGTTCTTTTGACATTATGGATTGTTTCAGTTTGATTTCACTTACCATGAAATTGAACAAATTGAAACCCAAGCGATTGACAAAAATCAAGAGTAACTTCACAAAATGTAGAAAAGATGGAAGACCTAAACAATATTTTAAACAATAATTTTATCAGATTGATATAAAAGTAGAAAAGAGATCACCCATTTTCACGATCATGTTAATATTTACAAATTACATCTACTGATTAAATGGTGAATAGTTGAATATATTCCGTTGTCATTAGATTTTGAATTATTTAATGCCATTAATATCTTTTTAATTCTGAAAACAAATTCTAAATAATTTCATCGTTAGCATGAGTAGAATCACGAAGTTGGTATTTTGTAAGATTAAATAAATAAAAAGTAAAATAAAACGCCAATGCGCTTTGCCATTAGCCTCATTTATCATGTAATATTGCCATTATAAAGATCTGTCATGACATTTGAAATATTGTAATATCTTAAAAGGAGTTTTGAATTGTGCAATAAATCAGAATGACATATCATTAAATAATTAATGTGAATTAGTTCCAGTAATATGATATAATTGGTTCAATTTATAATCTGTAGGTATCTTTTCTTTCTTAACCTATGAGTATAATTTATTTATTATCCCTGTCTACACGAAATTACTTTATGTTATTGCTTTTCTAATAACACAAAATAATCTTTTCATTATCTAATACGTTTTACTTACATATGATACAACTGATAATGTCTCATTCTTTAAGAGGTCTTACTGAGGGTTAATCTTCTGAATAAATAGAAAATGTCCTGAATCAATGTCTTGAAAAGATGCAAAATACAAATAGATGAACACAGCATAATTCCTGAACATATGTGTACACTAAAAAATCTTTAGTCTTTCTATGAACTGTACATTGAGCTGAATTAAAGTGTACTGATAATATAAGAAATTCCATTGGAAAGTGTACTAAATATTTTTCCAAGTAGATGATTTTGTAATACAATTTCTTTGGTGTGCATGTCTAGAGGGCGTCTTATTTGGGCTGCAGTAGTACAGAGACGTCGCTCCCAAGATTGAGGATACAGGACAATTCATGCCTTAACTCCAGGGGCACAGAAATACTGGTATATAGAACTCTGGAACTTATTTTGGGAAGCATTAAATTTAATTGAAGAAGATAGTCTGATTTCTGGTGGACACAGGAGCAGAGATCTGTAGACTTCAGATTTTTGTGGTGAGGCAGAGAAACAATCTAATATTGTAGATGTGGGAATTGCTGCTCGCTTATACCACGCAGGCAGACAGACTCAATTTGACCTGATACATCAATATTACTCAGGCCGACACAGCAAACTATTTGTGACATGGGCAAAGTTTGCCAAAGTCACATGTAAATGGGCAATGACTATACCAAGATTGTATGATATTGAGAGGTGGAAGAACCACATCACTGAAAATAAGATTGTGTTGGAAGAAAATGGCAGGTTATAAGAAGGTACCGACAGACAAATGGAAGGAACCAGAAGACCCTGCTGGAAAGTTGGACATTGAGGTAAGGGATCACTGGGTATATAGTTAACCCTTTATCTTACCCACCTCAGGTGAGTTAACCTGTGGGCTTGCATGCCGCAAAGTTATTCCCTGAAAGTGGATATAACAATATAAATGATTTCTCTTGAATCAGGGTTAACCTGGGTTCTTGTATCACACTGTGTCAACCTGTTGGGTTTTATATTATGTGTTCACCTGTATGTCTACAGAGATAGCTGATGGCTGATGGCTTATATCATACTGTGTTAACCTGAGAGCTTATATCACATAGTGTATCACACAGTTGTAGCCTAAAGGTTATATGACACAGTGTTAACCTGTGGGTATATATCACACAACTGAAAGTGTTAACCTGAAGAAGTTGCATTACATAGTGTTAATCTGAAGGCTTGCATCACATAATTTTCACCTATGGTTTTTTTTTGAAACAGTGCTAACCTGAAGGGGTTATTTTGTGTACTAATGCACTCAGTGTATCACAGAGTTTAACAAAGTGTTATCCTGATGGCCTGTATTACACAGTGTTAACTTGAGGCTTTTATCACACAGTGTTATCCTGAGGACTTGTATAACACAGTGTTGTTATGAAGGCTTGCTTCACACTGTTATCCTGATGGCTTGCCTCACACAGTGTTATCATGAAGGCTTGCATCACACAGTGTTAATGGATTGTATCAGACATTGTTATCCTGAGGACTTGTATCACACAGTGTTAATCAGATTGCTTTTATCAACCAGTGTTATCCTGATGGCTTGTATAACACAGTGTTATCCTGATGGCTTGTATAACATAGTGTTATTCTGATGGCTTGTATAACACAGTGTTATCCTGATGGCCTGTATTACACAGTGTTAACCAGATGGCTTTTATCAACCAGTGTTATCCTGATGGCTTGT
The DNA here is from genome assembly GCF_023055435.1 of Haliotis rufescens. Taxonomy (NCBI): domain Eukaryota; kingdom Metazoa; phylum Mollusca; class Gastropoda; order Lepetellida; family Haliotidae; genus Haliotis; species Haliotis rufescens. The sequence goes on from NW_025964112.1 coordinate 13,925,598, forward strand.
ATAACACTGTGTTATCCTGATGGCTTGTATAACATAGTGTTATCCTGATGGCTTGTATAACACAGTTTTATCCTGATAGCCTGTATTACACAGTGTTAACCAGATGGCTTGTATAACACAGTGTTATCCTGAGGACTTGTATCACACAGTGTTATTCTGATTGCTTGTATAACACAGTATCAATGTACGTCTTGTATCACATAGTGTTATCATGAGGCTTGTATTACACAGTGTTAACTTGAGGCTTGTATCACACAGTGTTATCCTGATGGCTTGTACCACACAGTGTTATCCCGGTGTTTTGTACCACACAGTGTTATTCTGATGGGTTGTACCATACAGTGTGTTTCTGATGGGTTGTACCACACAGTGTTATTCTGATGGGTTGTACCACACAGTGTTATTCTGATGGGTTGTACCATACAGTGTTATTCTGATGGCTTGTACCACAGTGTTATGCTGATGGGTTGTACCACACAGTACTATCCCAATGGCTTGTATTACACAGTGTTATCCTGATGGCTTGTACCACACAGTGTTATCCTGGTGGCTTGTACCACACAGTGTTATGCTGATTGGTTGTACCACACAGTGTTATTCTGATGGATTGAACCATACAGTATTATCCTGGTGGCATGTACCACACAGTGTTATCCTGATGGGTTGTATTACACAGTGTTATCCTGATGGCTTGTACCATACAGTGTTATCCTGGTGGCATGTACCACACAGTGTTATCCTGATGGGTTGTACCACACAGTGTTATCCTGATGGGTTGTACCATACAGTGTTATCCTGGTGGCATGTACCACACAGTGTTATTCTGATGGGTTGTACCACACTGTTATCCTGATGGGTTGTACCATACAGTGTTATCCTGGTGGCATGTACCACACAGTGTTATTCTGATGGGTTGTACCATACAGTGTTATCCTGATGGGTTGTACCACACAGTGTTATCCTGATGGGTTGTACCACACAGTACTATCCCAATGGCTTGTATTACACAGTGTTATCCTGATGGCTTGTACCATACAGTGTTATCCTGGTGGCATGTACCACACAGTGTTATCCTGATGGGTTGTACCACACAGTGTTATCCTGATGGGTTGTACCATACAGTGTTATCCTGGTGGCATGTACCACACAGTGTTATTCTGATGGGTTGTACCACACTGTTATCCTGATGGGTTGTACCATACAGTGTTATCCTGGTGGCATGTACCACACAGTGTTATTCTGATGGGTTGTACCATACAGTGTTATGCTGATGGGTTGTACCACACAGTGTTATCCTGATGGGTTGTACCACACAGTGTTATTCTGATGGGTTGTACCACACAGTGTTATCCTGATGGGTTGTACCACACAGTGTTATTCAGATGGGTTGTACCACACAGTGTTATTCTGATGGGTTGTACCACACAGTGTTATCCTGCTGGCTTGTACCACACAGTGTTATCCTGCTGGCTTGTACCACACAGTGTTATTCTGATGGGTTGTACCACACAGTGTTATCCTGCTGGCTTGTACCACACAGTGTTATTTTGATGGCTTGTACCACACAGTGTTATTTTGATGGCTTGTACCACACAGTGTTATCCTGGTGGCATGTACCACGCAGTGTTATCCTGATGGCATGTACCACACAGTGTTATCCTGGTGGCATGTACCACACAGTGTTATCCTGATGGCTTGTATTACACAGTGTTATCCTGATGGCTTGTATTACACAGTGTTATCCTGATGGCTTGTATGACACAGGGTTAATCAGGGGCTGCATTCTACTAAGTCTAATATTAGTTCTATAATTAATTCCTTTTTAAAGATGAAATGACAGGTAACGTTTGATTTTTGTGTATTTGGAATGTCCCATGGACAGTCATATTTCAGGTGATGCAAAAATTATTGACGGAGCTCTTATTCCTGCCTGGAATTAAGTACTTTTCAAACTTTCAAAGAATTGAAGAAGAAATAGTTTTGAAAGAATATGAACCTATCACAATGTGGATGTGAATAAGTTACATTCGATCAATTTCTTTCCACATTTAAATGCCTACAGATGTGCACATTCAAAATGCCTTATAGTGTTGGCTAGTTGTGTTTAAAATATACATGCCTGTCAGGCTATTGACATATTGGAGATTTTAAATGCTGCCACGTGTTGAAAGTAAATGGTGAAAGCTGCCAGTGACTAGCAGGTGTTACTTGACAAATGACTCAACCTTGTATGTTGTCTGACACAGTCCATAGCAGGTTGGTCCACAGCCAGGTGGCACATGCCTACTCAACCTCGTACATCCCCTGACATAGTCCCATAGCTTGGTGGCACATTCCTACTCAAGCTCGTACATCCCCTGACAGTCCACAGCTGCGTGGCACAAGCCTACTCAACCTCTTACATCCCCTGGCACCGTCCATAGCCAGGTGGCACATGCCTACTCAACTTCGTACATCCCCTGACACAGTCCATAGCTTGGTGGCACATTCCTACTCAACCTCATACATCCCCTGACACACTCCATAGCTGCGTGGCACAATCCTACTCAACTTCGTACATCCCCTGACATAGTCCATAGCTTGGTGGCACATTCCAACTCAACCTTGTACATCCCCTGACACCGTCCATAGCTTGGTGGCACAATCCTACTCAACCTCGTACATCCCCTGACACACTCAATAGCTGCGTGGCACAAGCCTACTCAACCTCGCACATCCCCTGACACAGTCCATAGCCAGGTGGCACAAGCCTACTCAACTTCGTACATCCCCTGACACACTCAATAGCTGCGTGGCACAATCCTACTCAACCTCGTACATCCCCTGACACAGTCCATAGCCAGGTGGCACAATCCTACTCAACCTCGTACATCCCCTGACAGTCCATAGCCAGGTGGCACAATCCTACTCAACCTCGTACATCCCCTGACAGTCCACAGCCAGGTGGCACAAGCCTACTCAACCTCGTACATCCCCTGACACAGTCCATAGCTGGTTGGCAGAATCCTACTCAACTTCGTACATCCCCTGACACAGTCCATAGCTGGTTGGCACAAGCCTACTCAACCTCGTACATCCCTTGACACCGTCCACAGCTGGGTGGCACATGCCTACTCAACCTCGTACATCCCTTGACACCGTCCACAGCTGGGTGGCACATGCCTACTCAACCTCGTACATCCCCTGACACCGTCCATAGCTGGTTGGCAGAATCCTACTCAACTTCGTACATCCCCTGACACAGTCCATAGCCAGGTGGCACAAGCCTACTCAACTTCGTACATCCCCTAACTGTACATCAAGTGAGTATAACATCCAGAGCCAACATCAAAGAACTCCTTACAAAAACAAAAGAGTATGTATGAGAATGAAATAGGTGTTCCTTACAAAGTCATCCTTATATTTCGGGGACACGCGTGGCTCAGTCATCTAAGGCGTCGTGATTCCCTCTGCAGAGTTGCATCCCTTTGAAACCTACGATTGTGGGTTCAAATCCCGGTTCGCCCCAATTATGTTTCTAGGTTTGTCAGCACCATACCTGCGCTGGTGGGTTTCACCGAAGTGGTAAACGTCTGAGACCTGCATCACTTCAGGCTTTCTCCAACATTAAGCTGACACACCATGATGTAACTGGAATACTGTTTAAAGTGGTGTTAAACCCAACTCACTCACTCACACACTATATAACCTGGACAAGTCCGTGCTCACACTAAAATGTTTGAAACAGGAGATGGGGTAGCTCTTAGAATAATAAACTTAAAGAATGTTTATGCACTGACTGTTAGTGAATTTGATTCATATGAAGCATATGTGTTTGGTAGGACAATATACATACTACTCAAAACAAGTTAAAGAACATTCACAATTGGAAGGTTGTGTAATGCAATACCCACCTAAGCCATGACAGGTTAACTTTAGTAAGATGAAAAAAACTGGGTGTTCTTGTACTTGTCTTGACTTGTATTTGTCGTGTATTTTATCATGTCAGAACGAAATAAATATAAATATTGATTATTTTGTCTGTAGATAGTAGGAACATTAAATGAAGAGACTGGGACATTTGGTTGTGATCGAGACTGCCAAACCATGCTGGAATTCCTGGACTCGATCGTAGCACCACCAGTGGTTATGTCCCTTCTAAGCCTCTCCTATGGACCAATCAGATTCCATCACATGCATTTGTTTCAATCTAAATGGCGGCGCCTAGTCAAGACAAACTGATCGCTAATCCAGATCTATATTGTCATAAAACTGGTCTTACATCGCGAAGGGCATCAAATCATGTGAGCGCCTTGATTAAAAAAATGAAAAGGTTTGAAAAATATCTGTTGACAATGAGTTGGCGGTGCACATGCTTTGCAAATCCTACAATTGACTGAAATCTGCACGACAGTTTACGAACCGGATTTCGATTTCGTTGCGAGATTTGATTGGACTATGCATGGATTAGTTAGTCCAGCCAGAATGTAACTCCATAACACCAGCCTAGTTTGGCTTTTTCAGTCAGTTAACTCTCTTGCCTCGGGATGATGCAAAACAGAGGCAATCATGAATAAAATTACATTTACCAGAAATGTCTGAGACATACATCACTTTGAAGCTTTCCTCCCACATCAAGCTGACACACTGATATATCCGAAATACTGTTCAAAACAGCATGAAACTTATTCATTCACTCACTCATTCACTCACTAGGCCAGAGACCATAACAGTATTTTCTAAACAAGAAGGAGAGCTATTTGAGACTCAATGTATATCATGGATACAGTTGAAGTACAGATATATGATACGCTCAAGAATATGAGAATATGTTTGTCTCTGTGCTTGAATAGTTTCATGTAAAGTATATTTCTTCATTCCCTATCACGTATATATTACAGCTATGATAGACCTGAAATCTGTGCTTTTTCAGAAACAGTAACAGTCTGGTGCTTCACGATAACAAATTACTTTTTCAACCAGATTATATGTGTTGTCCAAGACATTGTGACCAGAGAGTGTATGGAGTAACATGGCTACCATTCCTGCATCCTGTCAGGAGGGACTAAGCCATGATTACCTATGTATCGGGCACAACATGTGGAGAGTGGGGATGTTTATGTATAGAAGTGTTCATTTGTGTCTGGATGGTAGTCAAGTCTAGGTACATCGTCACCCCAGGGGGTGGTCCTGGCAACTTATACTGGCGGCACTTGGCATGATGCAGATTCTGTGACCTGCTGGTAACACCTTGACATGAACTGTTCCAAGACAACCCAGCCGATCTGTTGCAGCAGTCCCTGGTCTGTTCACATGCCTCTTTCCATCAATCACTTCATTTGTAAGTGGGCGTGGTAGGGTAGCCATGTTACAGCGGTTGCATGCCATGAAGAAGGCCAAGGTTCAAATCCTCACATGGGTAAAGATGTGAAGTGAGTGAGTGAGTATGGTTTTACGCCGCTTTTAGCAATATTCCAGCAATATCACGGCGGGGGACACCAGAAATGGGCTTCACACATTGTACCCATGTCGGGAATCGAACCCGGGTCTTCGGCGTGACGAGCGAACGCTTTAACCACTAGGCTACCCGACCGCCCCTAAAGATGTGAAGACATTCTACCATACTATTGCTGGAATATTTCTAAAAGTGGCATTAGACTCACTTGCTCACATTAGATATCCACATTAGATATCCACCTGTCAAAAGGCTTGCCTTTTGGGTTTCAAGTTTATTCATCAATGCAATATTTTGGTTCAGATGCTGGCGCCTTTATCACTCGACAAAGTCAACTTTGTATCATCAATGACACCACAGCTTCTGAAAGTCACTTTATAGTCTGTCAGTCTGTCCTTGTATTTCTGCATCTATCCATATATTAATGTATTGATTTGTTCAAAGGTCTGTCAGTTTCAACAATCCATCTGTTGACGCTTGTCAGGCTGTCAGTGTTAATTAGTCCTACCATCAGTTTGCCTGATTGTCAAACAGCCAATCTGTCGGTCAGTCAAGCTATCTTTCTGTTTGTCAACATGCCAGCATACCAGGCCAGGCCAGCAATGATTGCCCTGTATTTTCAGTTACCTGCAGATCCATATATTTCAAATAGTCATACTAGTAATACATAATTTTCAGTATAGCTTTGTAGAGAAAGGGGGTACTTAATATACAGAATGCTAGATGAAAGGAAATAGTTTGAGAAACAATTGGCATTTGGGGGCCATGTTGTTTCTTTGTTTCTTTGTTTGAAAACATGAAGAAATGATTCAGGCTTTTTAATCTGGATTGTCACTGGATTGTCTTGACCAGACCTGATTGTTTGTTTACAGGCCACTTTCATATGTCATGAGTACTGTGCAGTGTTAGGCAACAAACAAACAAACACTTACTTTTTCATGCAAATTGTGCAAGTAGAAGGTGCTACCGGTAGAGCAGGACATGCTTACCCTTTTTGCAAACACCTGGTGTCATCACTGATTTTCATATAATTGTAACCACTGCCTTACCATTGTGCCAGTGGAATCTGTTTCGACAGATAATCAAGACTGATAGTTCAGATATGGTAATAAGCTATTTTAATAGTGCTTTATTTGGCTTCTTAGGGTGATATACCCCATGGTGTGGAATATACCATCTGTTACATGCATGTAGTTCACCTACAGGAACTTCCACTGCATGTCCACCTTTAATCATGGCATTTATAAAGGCGGAGTAGTCACTGTGGAACTTTGGATTTCTACGGAAACGTGATTTTAGTCCATCAAGTCTTTGAAATGCCATCCTCTTGTTATCTGGAAGCTCTGGAGTTCCAGCCTTGAACGGATGCGGCATTTCATAATGTCCTTCTGCTACATGAATGCCTTCTTCCATCTTCCATGATGTTTTTATATTATACATTAACACTTTGTCTCCAAAATATATACATGCTTTTTATCCTTCAAGAAGTTGCGTGTGCACCTGGTACAACCCCTGGAACCATGTATAATGTTTATGTATTGTGTACAATATTAGTTTGACAACATGGCTCAAACATTGCTCATGAAAGCACTAACATGTTTGAAAAAAGTGATAGGGGTAATGTTAAGAACAATAAGCTAAAAGCGTTTTTAAAGTATAACCACACTTAACCATGGTTGCCAGTTGTCCTTGACTGCTTTTACTCTGTGCATCAGTGTTTTACACAACACGTGAGTCTGTTTGGCAGTATGCCTGCTGTCCCTGGATTTGTCAGCAGTGAGTGCTGTCAGTCAGTCAGGCACTGCAATGCAGGTAGTTTTCAGTATACATCATAATGCTTACAATGTTTGTTTTAATTATTTGTTGTATGCGTTATTTGCATTGCCAAAACATTTTGTTGATATAACAACCTTATAAAATGATATGTGTTTACTTTCACTGTTATTCCAAGGTTTGTGAAGTGTATTTGTACAAAAGATTCTTCCTAGGTATAGTCTATTGTTTATAATGGTCATGATGTAATGATTTCCTGAATGTTTTAACAAATATATGTGGTTGAATATTTTTCATTTTCATAACTGTTATGTAGGCAGTGACTAAATATTCTCTGGAGCATCTGAGGCAGCTCGCTGACAGCTAAGTCCTTGCAGTGATGCCATGTTTTAATAAATCGCATTAAAATGAAAACTGAACAAATGAACATTCCAATGTCTAATATATGGTTGAGATTCTATGGCAGTGTTTTCCACGTATTGTGCAACGCTTCTTCCGTTCAAATGTTTATCCGACTGAAGTGAGAGATAGACAATAATTTTGACGGAATCTGTTGTACGGGCCGTAACTGTCATTCGGAATACCCCGTGTTAACATTTTCGAGGTTGCATGATTAGAAAACACATTCCGACTGTCACTTTCAAGATCTGGTAAGCGACGCTTTGATTGGTTGGATGAAAGGTCGCTCTGATGTGACCCGTAATGGGATGTCCTCAGATCTTTGTTTAGCGACAGTGAGAACTAAGATCTTATTTGAATGAGATTGTGTTTTAATGTGCTGTAAATCAAACAGAACTCTATGCTAAATACCCAAGGCCATCCACGAAGCCAGTAACTGACTCTTTCCTGCTGGGTTGCACCCTAAGGCCTTCCAGAGGTCCATGATTGCTGGCTTGAATCCTAAATTTGCCCTGATTATGTTTCTAGGTTTGTCAGCACCATATTGTGCTCTCAGGTTTCACCTAGCAAGATCTGCATCACTTCAGTGGCTTTCCCCCCAGATCAAGCTGACATGCAGTGATATATTACTAATATTATTCAATATTGCTGAGTGCCTCGTTAAACACAAGGAAAACAAAGCTGTATGAAAAGCAACTCACTCACTCACTAACTCACTCACTCACTCACTCACTCACTCACCCACCCACTCACTCACTCACTCACTCACCCACACACCCACACACCCACACACCCACACACCCACTCACTCACTCACACACTCACTCACTCAGCAGCTTCTAGGTTCAAATCCCAGATTCACAATTATGATCCTTGCATGGTCTGTTAACATTAGGTTGAGTCTGGGATTCATGTCTTGGATGACATCTCTCACTTTAAGCTGAAATGCCCTGATATGTCTAAAATGTCATTAAGCCTCAAATCACTCTTGCAAGACTGAACAGATACAAGTTGTGTTTCAAACTGCATTTGTGATTGCTTGGAGAAGTGTTTTTATGTATGATGCTGATGCTGATGCTGATGATGATGATGATGATGGCCTTGTTCTGTATTGATCTGGTTGGGGACATATGTTTCTGTACAGCAGTGCAAGCAATATAGGATATTGATGTGTTCTGCATACAGATTGCATTGCTGGTTGTACATGGTTCATGGGGCCCTAACAAACAAACCTATTGTGTACATATTGTAGAATCACTCTCCGATTCATTGAATTGTCATTTTGTGTCATTACATTTACTGGTAGGTCAACATTATAATGGCATCACTAAATGGGGGTATACATTGGCCAACTCCAGGTATAGCAAGCAATGATTTCCAAATGTTAATCTTCTAGTGTACAGCCCCAGCCAGTTAATGTTTCACAACCCTGAAATACACTTTGAAATTGACTCTAAGAGCTTTAAGTCATAACTGTTATGCATTTGACATGACACTGAACAACAAAAAACAATAATAATGGATAATTACAATAATTCCATATTAATAGGGGCACGGGTGGCCCAGTCGTCTAAGGTGCCGCGATTCGCTATACAGAGTTGCGTCCCTTGGGCACGCCAGAAATCTATGATTGTGGGTTTGAATCCCGGTTCACCCAGATTATGTTTCTAGGTTTGTCAGCACCATACCTGTGCTCGTGGGTTTCACCGAAGTGGTAAACGTCTGAGACATGCATCACTTCGGGCTTCCCTCCCACATTAAGCTGACAGGCCGTGATATAACTGGAATACAGTTAAAAGCGTTAAATCCAACTCACTCACTCATTTTGATAATATATTTTCCATAAAATTGTTGTTTTGTGTTGTGAATAAAATTAATTTGGGGAACATAGTTTGATGCTATGGAGATTGATGTTCTGTATTCACAAGGTGGAGCTTCTCACTCTGTAACTGACTGATAAATTATTTCTAAACATCTTTACATTCTGAAATGAAGAACAATTACTTTTTAGGATATGCATTTAGATATTAATGGTTCTTGAGTTTCTCAACATTCCATGTGCTAGAGTAGAGCACTGGTGGGTCCAGAGGGAGGATCCTCAGGGTGTGTGCAGGGAGTGCCTCCCTTTTCTATCTCATTAAAGTCAGATCTTAGTTCTCGCTACCGCTAAACAAAGATCTGAGGACATCCCATTAGGGGTCACGTCAGACTGACCTTACGCGAACTTTGACCGACCAATGAAATGACTGACAAGAAGTCAACATTAGCCCATCAGAAGGCAGCTTACTCATGCTTTACGGCAGTAATTTCAAATTGGTGACTACACTTCCAAACATATTTTGACAAATTCTCGATAAAATATTGAAAACTGAACAAAAGAACATTCTGGAATGGCTAAAAGGTGGTCTAGATTGTATGGATTCAGTCGTTAAGCCCGTAACTATCGTTCGGAATACCTTGTGTTAAAATTTTCGAGGTTGCATGATTAGAAATCATATTCTGACTGTCACTTTTATGATCTGGTAAGCGAAGCTCTGATTGGTCGGATGATAGGTCGTTCTGATGTGACCTCTAATGGGATGTCCCCAGATCTTTGTTTAGCGGTAGGTAGAACTAAGATCTGATTTTAATGACATTGCTCCCTTTTTTACAGACATCTTAAATGTTAACTGCAGACTCAGCGTGGCTTAATTCATACTACGTGCATTCCCATCTTTCAAAATCCTGGATCCACCTCTGTAGGAAGCACTTCAGATGATATATTTCAGCATTTTTCACCATTTCTGAATTATAGTTAAGACTCTTTTACTGTCAAAATGGTAGTAAATGCTAATAGCCTATTCTATACCTTTATCCTATTTTAGACTGCGATAATTAACATACAGACTATTCTCACGAAGGTTTAGGCCAATTTGCAGTCCCTGCAAGTTTGGTTCTAGTCGTTCAAACAGCACTGTGTCTGCCTACATGATTATATATGATGTATATAAAGCTCACACTGAGTGGTTACACTGGCTACAAAGATATTGCATCAGTTACCCACTTATCACCAATTTCAAACTGAGGTCTGGACCTCTGCTGAATATGTGCCACTGGTTATGAAGCAGTCCCTCAGTTACTGAGTAATGTTAGACAGGATACAATTTTCCAAACCAGTTAATTAACAGTGGGCTTTGCACGTGCGTGGGAGACACACATAACATTGATAATGATTATTTGCATATTCTTATATGCAAGGGATCGGTGTATGGGTCTCGGTAGGAATTCACAACATCAGGTTGGTAGCTTGTGGTATTCTTTATTCAAGTAGATATATACCAGAATCACTATGTGCCAGGTCAGCACGTAGTGTTAGTGCTTGTTGTATTGGTGCCCCGAAACCAAGCTAAACCTTAGCCAGGCTAAGGGTGAGACCTTTAATTTTCATCTCTGGACCAAGGCTGATACCTGACATGGATTAAGTTGTTCAGGATGGCTGTGTAATCAATTGGATTAACATATAACAATAGCAATTAGCATCTGAAAGTAATGGCAATTAAGTGATTCAAGACATATGAATGTCTTGGCTGCAGGGTAATTAGTCTTTGGAATTAAATATTCATTCAGACATAGTTGTCGCAAATTGGTTGCTTTGACAGTCTCATGTACATAAGTCATACATGTGATAGTGATATCTAATGGAGTGATGAGGATGTGGGTTAAAGCAGGTGCAGGAATAGGACTTGTTAGGGACCAGTCATTTATTATAGGAGGTGGGTCTGAGGGAATCAGGGGAGGCCAGCAAAATATATGACAGTCTCTAGGGTCATAGAAAATAATGGACATAATTTGGGAGGGTCGTGACTAAAAAGACATTTTATGATAAAATATAAAGTGCTTTCTCAGTTTTTCTTTCAGGGAGGGTCGTGAAGAAAATGTACAATGACATGGGGAGCGTCATCCAAAATTATGACAAGCATAAGAGGAGAGTAATAATTTTCAGGACATTGGTGAATCAAAACCCCTCTGACTCATGCCCCACCCTCCTGTAAATAATGACCGGTCCCTTATTAGTTTATTTCTGAACATCCCCAATAAACATAAAAAGGGACCACCTTTTAAGTTTAGCAGTTAATACAGAATTAAGCCAGTACTCAACATCTTAAGTATTTCTAATGCTTAATCAGTTCAATTATAATTTCATTGCAACCAGTTCATCATTTGCGAAACAGTTACAGCCATATAGGGCTTGATCTCTTGTTAGTTGGTGCATTGCTGCTTTGATGAGCATGTGTTGGTGTTGACATCTAACTGAAGCTGACTGGCTGCTTCAACCAGCAGATCTTTCCCTGTCAGTGGTGAGTGCACAGGCATGAATGACTGTGTGAAAGCCCTACACTGAAGACTAGCTACAAGTTAACCATTGTTCTGAGGACACACTACATGTTAACCCTTGTTCTGCAGACATACTGCAAGTAAACCCTTGTTCTGCAGACATAGTATGTTAACCCTTGTTCTGCAGACATATTGCAGGTTAACCCTTGTTCTGCAGACATACTGCAAGTTAACCCTTGTTCTGCAGACAAACTGCATGTTAACCCTTGTTCTGCAGACATACTGCAGGTTAACCCTTGTTCTGCAGGCACACTGCTGGTTAACCCTTGTTCTGCAGGAACACTGCATGTTAACCCTTGTTCTGTAGGCACACTGCGGATAACTTGTTCTGCAGACATACTGTATGTTAACCCTTTTCTGCAGACACACACCAGGTTAACCCTTGTTTTGCAGACGTACTGCAGGCTAACTCTTGTTCTGCAGACATACTGCAGGCTAACTCTTGTTCTGCAGGCACACAGCAGGCTAACCCTTGTTCTGCAGACACACAGCAGGTTAACCCTTGTTCTGCAGGCACACTGCATGTTAACCCTTGTTCTGCAGACATACTGCTGGTTAACTGTTGTTCTGAAGACACAGTTCAGGTTAACCCTCATTTTACCCCAACTATGTAGATAGACATTACACACATCACTTGTTTGCTTCAAGCCTGAACCTATTTTGTAATTAACTGTCTATGGGTGTGAAAAATGTCAAAAACAAAATTGAACCAATATATGTGGCTATTGCAACTGACAATATTTTCAAATTAAAAATTCATTTAGAAGCTGCGAGTTGTTTAAATTTGAACATATAACAGATGTGCCAATACCAGTCTTTCTGGTTTAAATAATTTCAAAATGCCATTTATCAGTTGCAAAAATCAATTTATTTGTGTCAACACTTGAGCTAGCAAGATTTAGCTTCCTTTTCATGTCATCTTATGAGTTAATTTCTTTCCTTAACGACTATTTTGAGTTTAATAAATAATTTTGTTTCACATTTATCTTTCAAAATTGATCTTTCCTATGTTCAAACTTGGCAAAAAGTGTAACATGTAAGACCCATAAACATAGAAATGATTGGTTCATTTAGAAGAGAAAGCACACAGGCAGTTGATGATATAGGATTATTCACAAAAGAGAACCTTTTGACATTTGAGCTACAATTTCACATCCAATTTAAAAGAAATATATTATCAACAATAAAAAAATAATAAAATATTGATGTCAGATGTGGTTTAAAAATAAATATCAAGGCTTATTATTTCAAGTTACTTGTTGCTTAATTTAACAAATGCATAAAGTACAAGTCAAGCTTCAACTGTCTGCCCAAACTAACACATTAGTAAGACTTTCAAAGCACTTGTATGAGGGATATAGCATTTAGTATTCAGGGTGAATGGGGAGGTTGGGTGGGGGTGGGGGTGGGGGGATGGGGGTCTATTTTGTTGAATGTACCGAAGAAGCAGTTAACGTCATTGGAGGTATACATTATTACATGCACACTTGAGACCGCCTCCGTGGTCTAGTGGTAGAGCGTCCACCCGGAGAGTGGAAGGATCGGGGTTGGATCCCCGGCCGCGTCATTCCGAAAGAAGTTAAAAGATGGCACTTGTTGTTACCCTGTCTGGCGCTCGGCATTAAGGGGCTAAAACAGGGACTGGTCGGCTCAGCGTCAGTATACTGTGTCTGAGTTGGGCATTCATGTTAAACTGCGGCATGGTATCTCAGTGTGCTAGCACTATAAATCGGCATCAGTCCAGACTAGTACACGCAGCCACACACATGTGCATGCACGTCGCTATATAAGTGCAATAATCTTGGACATGACGTTAAACCCAATTTCACCTCACCTCACCTCACATGCACACTTGCACCATAACTGATAGGCTGATGTTTTATGCCACTACTCCAGCCACAATAACAATAAGCTTTTTACACTGAACTAGATAAGGTGTTTGAAAAGTCATACCGAAAAGTCATATCAAGTAGACACAATTTATAAATATATTTCTTAATAATAAGTTGTTATCCATAAATTGTGTCAACATTGTCATCTGTCAACTTCTTAGCTGATCAAACAAATCATCATACAGATTGTTGTATATCTGTTATTCCATGTTATTAATTCAGATGGAAAATTATCATTTGTATGAGTTATGCCCTTTAGCTATGCCAGGATCTGCTGGACATGTGTTGTTATGTATGATTTGCCCATCTAGTCATTAGTCTGTTTGCACAAATCCCTTGCTCTAGGGTTTCACCAAGGGGTAAATGTCTTGAGTCTTGACCTATGTCACACCAGATGTTCTAAAAACAATGTTTACTTACTGATAAATATTGTCCTCATGATAATGCCTCCAGACCCTCACCCATGAAACTCTACTCAAATACTTTTAGAATGCAAATGGTATTATGAGCAGAAAAATAAGACATGAGAGGTTAAAAAATTCAAGAGTGATATTTGCCATCATTGTATTTAAAGAGAAAAGTGTTCTAATGAACCATATTCTTCAGTTCAGATTGAGTGACAGTGAGTGAGTGAGTGAGTGAGTGAGTGAGTGAGTATGGTTTAATGCCACTTTTAGCAATATTCCAGCAATATCAAGGTGGGGGACACCAGAAATGGGCTTTACACATTGTACCCATATCGGGAATCGACCTTGGTCTTCGGCATGACGAGCAAATGCTTTAACCACTAGGCTACCTGACCTCCCAGATTGAGTGACATATGTCAGTGGTCACATATATATTGTATAAGTATAAATCATGATTTTTAGATACAAAATAGATCCACAACATTTAGTGACCAGTATGCTTAGCATGACAAGTGTCCCATTTCATCTGAAATGATCCCCCCTTGCACTTACATCCAATGGACTTAAAACTTTACACAAACACTATGATGATTCTTTTTGCAACATTTTAAGGTTATTTCTATAGAACCACCCAAGAGGTTTGAAGGTCTTGCAAGAAAAAATGCTATAGACAGCTATGACCTCAAACTCGGAGCAGCTTGACACCTCTGGGGTCACTAATGTAATAAGTTGTCAACACTTTCACTTCTCCTGGAATACATTCAAACAGTTGTCAGATGTTCTGTCACCATATGTTTCTTTGCCCTTGCATATTGTCATCCAGCTGAAATAATGCAGTGACATGGTTGCTCAAAGGTGGAATAAGTTCTTGCAATGTAAGCTTTTTGCCAAAGGAGATCAAAATGATTGGCCAGTTATATATGTTTCCATATATATCCCATGGTTCATCCTTTGAAATGCACATGTGCCCGCCCATGGGTAATTATGCTTACCTCTTGATTAATAGATGCACATATGTCTAAGTTGCTGCAATTTATTGAGCAGAGATGCTTTGACATGCCAAAATCCTACAATTATGGGATCACATTTTTTATTCATCATGAAGGCTTTTCAGCACTTTACCCATGCTTGAGATTCACTAAAATGGTAAACATCTGACCTGCATCCCTTCAGACCTCCACTCACATTAAGCAGACAAGGTTCACGGTTGTAACTGAAATACTTTTTAAGACATTGAGCCAATCAGGGCAGTTGGGTAGCCTAGTGGTTAAAGCTGTCACTTGTCACACTGAAGACCGGTGTTCGATTCCTCACATGGGTACAATATGTGAAGCCCATTTCTGGTGTCCCCTGCCGTGATATTGCTGCAATATTGATAAAAGTGGTGTAAAACCATACTCACTCACTCACTCACTCACTCACTCACTATAGATTAATATCTTGCTGGTCAGCAAAATCAATCCCAATTTGTTTTTTGCGGAAAGTGTGATCAACAAAAACTATGTTGAGAATGATAAGGCTATAACACATTCAGGCATCTGTCAGTCGATGTTCCAAAGCATTGGCATGAGTCAGGATGGACAAGTGGTTTGTGGCTCAGCAATTTATTTCCTTGAGCGGCCATAACTTGCTGGTTTTGATTCATGACAGTTATGATACTTTAAATCAAATTAATTGAATTTTGAATTTGAACAGCACATTTTCCAATTAAGAACTACTGAAAAGAGCTTTGACTAATAGATCTAGTCAAATATATACATATTGTCGACACCAGAGATGAACTAATATCGATTATCCCCCTAAAAGAGATTCCATTGGGAGCAAAAGGCAAAACAGTGATGACAATTATATGAATTGATCACTTGGTCTTTTGTGTCTTTTTTAAGTGAAATTATTTGATTCTCCAATTTCTGATGGGAGATGGTTCCATAACACAGGGCCCCATGTTTGGAATGACCTATAACCATATGTTTTGGCACATCAGCAAATGTAGACCAACAGATTGGAGTGAGTGTAGGCTTGTAGGGTAAACTCAGTTCCTGAAAGTATGAAGGATCGAAAACCATGTATTACCCTGTAAACAAGATCAGTCGGGGCTTTAAATTGCACTCTTGGTTTGTCAGCACCATGCCTGTATGCATGGGTTTCCCCAAAGTGCCAAATATCCAAGACCTGCATCAGTTTGGGTGTTTCTCCCACATTATGTAGCCTTGTATAGCTGCAATTTGTTGATGCTGCATCGAGCTGTAATCGCTCACGCCAACATTCAGATGCATAACACATGTCTTCAGAAGTGATACACATAAGGAAGACAATGTATGGATGTCAACTTCTCTATTATGAGGAACACAATGTTTCAGAGTATATGCTTACTCCTTCATTATGGGAATGATGATGAAGGAGTAAGCATATTTTCCATAACTTTGTGTTCCTCATAATAAAGAAAAGAATAACATTTAGTCTCTGAAATCTTATATTACACAATATCCTTCTTGACTCTAAAAATATAAAAAAATTCCCTATGCTGATTTCAGAATAGAGCTAGCTAGAGCTGGCTAGACTTGCTTTTGTATGCATTTCTAGATTATTATTTTTTCATAAAATAAATATATTCCACGATCATGGTGCAGGACTAAATAAAGAAGCATAACACATGTTATTGTGTTATAAAAATACTATTCAAAGAGGCAATTAACCCAATATCTATCAAATGAATTTTGATTTCGACTTTGTGTCCAATTGGTACCAACACCTTGCAACAACTGCCACCAAACACTGATCATTGGGAAGGTTAGAAAAACACCCGAGCAATGTTGTAACCATGTTCACCTTCCTTACATCATGGTTGTAATAGTATACTGTATGAGGCACAGAGTTGCATCATTAAGCCATGGCTCGGCAGGCACCACCGAGCAGGAGAAGATGATGGAGCAGGGGAAGATGGAGTGTTGTGGCAGCTTCCCACTGTGGGGTAGACCCAGAAGCCGACCCAGTGTACACAATCCTTGTCACTACAGAAATAGGAGGTCTTCATTCTGTCAGCATAAGACCACACACATTGCATGGTGTAAGTTTATGGATTGTATTGCCTCTGTACTAAATTTAGGATTGCCAAATGGAATTATGTTTGTTTGTTGTTTCATATGGCAGTCGGTAATATTCTAGCCATATGGTGGCAGTCTGAAAATAGTGGAGTCCAGACCAGACGATCCATTGATTGATATTATGAGCAATAATCAGACCTTAGAGGTGGGATGACACTCATTCAGCTTAGTCAGCCAGCATGACCACCCCATCCATTTACAAGCATCCTTCCACAAGCATAGTTAGTCTAGGTGAGGGTATAACATCGTGGTCAAGATTATTGCGCTTATATAGTGATGTGCATGCATGCCTGTATGTGTGACTGCATGTACTAGTCCGTACTAATGCCAATTTTATAGTAATAATCTACTGAGATACCATGCCACAGTTAAACACGAATAATCTTCTCAGAGCAGAGGAGACCAGTCCTTGTTTTAGCCCCTTAATGCCAGCACGCGACAGTGTAACCACAAGTACCATCTTTAACACCTTTTGGTATGGTGCAGTTGTGGATTGAACACTTGACCACCTGCTCTCCAGGCAGATGCTCTACCACTAGACCATGGTGGCAGTCCATAGTCCACACAATGAAACTAATAATTGTGGCTTTTCTTAATAGTTTAAGACGCCACAACTATTGGTTGACTTGGGCTAAACAGTCAAATATCTTATCTGGTTGTGGTGTGATCTAAGACACCTCAACTGTCTGTGCATAGTTGCCTTTCTTAGCCATGCCAGGATTCACATGTTCCAAATCCTGATTTGCCACAATTACGATCCTTGGGCTGTAAACACTAACTGTTTTCACCCACATTTCCCTGCAACTCAGGAAACATTATACTTTGATATCTAGTTCCTAAAGGTTTTATACATTGACTTTAGAGAATATTTGATTCTGATTGGTCAAATGGAGTATCAAAATCAAAAGGTCAGACACGGTGTGTGTATCTAAAGGGTAGAAATAACAGTGTATGTACAAATCAGTATTATGTACCTCCACATGTACATGGTAGATTTGAGAGTTGTCTAAGATTGCTGCATGTATTTGACAAAGTATCATCCTTGACTTAAATTAAAGGAAAGGCAATCCTAAATTAATGATTAATTTGTCATCTATGCCTGCCACACATCATTGTATTGTCCTTATTTACCTACAGACCAAGAAAGATTTTACATTATTGCTTTCTTTGGCTCTAAATATCCACAGACCAAGAAAGTCAGATAATTGTACTGTCCTGAAGAAACTATGGACCCAGAAAGTTACATAATTGTATTGTCCATATTACCCACTGACCTAGAAAGTCACACCATTGTATTGTCCTTAATTACCTACTGACCTAGGAAGTCACATAGTTATATTGTCCATATTACCTACTTGACTTGAACGTCACACCATTGTATTGTCCATATTACCCACTGACCTAGAAAGTCACATCATTGTATTGTCCTTAATAACCTACTGACCTAGAAAGTCACACCATTGTATTGTCCTTAATTACCTATGGACCTAGAAAGTTACATCATTGTATTGTCTTTAATTACCTACTGACCTAGAAAGTTACATCATTGTATTTTCTTTTAGTACCTACTGACCAAGAAAGACACATCTTTGTATTGTCCCTTAGTAACTACTGCCCAAGAAAGATGTATCATTGTATTGTCTCTTAGTAACTACCGCATAAGAAAGACACATCTTTGTATTGTCCCTAAGTAACTACTGACCAAGAAAATCACATCATTGTATTGTCCTTAGTTACCTACTGACCAAGAAAGACACATCATTGTATTATCCATTGCCTTCTGACCAAGAAAGACACATCATTGTATTGCCCCTTAGTAACTACTGACCAAGAAAGACACATCATTGTTTTGTCCCTTAGCAACTACTGACCAAGAAAGACACATCTTTGTATTGTCCCTAAGTGACTGCTGACAAAGAAAGACACATCATTGTATTGTCCCTTAGTAACTACTGACCAAGAAAGACACATCATTGTATTGCCCCTTAGTAACTACTGACCAAGAAAGACACATCATTGTATTGTCCCTTAGTAACTACTGACCAAGAAAGACACATCTTTGTATTGTCCCTAAGTGACTGCTGACAAAGAAAGGCACATCATTGTTTTGTCCCTTAGTAACTACTGACCAAGAAAGACACATCTTTGTATTGTCCCTAAGTAACTACTGACCAAGAAAGACCCATCATTTTATTGTCCTTAGTAACTACTGACCAAGAAAGACACGTCATTGTAGTGTCGAAAGTAACTACTGGCCAAGAAAGACACATCATTGTATTGCCCCTTAGTAACTACTGACCAAGAAAATCACATCATTGTATTGTCCTTTAGTAACTACTGACCAAGAAAGACACATCTTTGTATTGTCCCTAAGTGACTGCTGACAAAGAAAGACACATCATTGTTTTGTCCCTTAGTAACTACTGACCAAGAAAGACACATCTTTGTATTGTCCCTAAGTAACTACTGACCAAGAAAGACACATCATTTTATTGTCCTTAGTAACTACTGACCAAGAAAGACACATCATTGTAGTGTCGAAAGTAACTACTGACCAAGTAAGACACATCATTTTATTGTCCTTAGTAACTACTGACCAAGAAAGACACATCATTGTAGTGTCGAAAGTAACTACTGACCAAGAAAGACACATCATTGTATTGTCCTTAATTGCCTTAGGATCAAGAAAAACACGTAATTGTATTGTTTCTAAAGATACACAGACCTAGAAAGACACATCTTTGTATTGTCCCTTAGTAACTACTGAGCAAGAAAGTCACATCATTGTTTTGTCCTTTATTGCCTACTGACAAAGAAAGACACATCTTTGTATTGTCCTTAGTTATCTACTGTCAACGAAAGACACTTCTTTGTATTGTCCCTTAGTAACTACTGACCAAGAAAGTCACATCATTGTATTGTCCTTGATTGCCTGCAGACCAAGAAAGACACGTCATTGTATTATCTCTAAAGTTCCACAGACAAAGAAAGACACATCATTGTATTGTCCCTAAGTAACACTGACCAAGAAAGTCCCATCAGTATATTGCCTTAATTACCTACTGACCAAGAAAGTCACATAATTGTATTGTCCCTTAGTAACTACTGACCAAGAAAGTCACATCGGTATATTGTCCTTAATTACTTACTGACCCATAGGTGTTTCATTCTTTGGTTACTTGCTGAATACCCAATCCAGTATACATCCATACTACCTAGCCTGTGAATCACTTTATAGTCCTCACAGATGACATGACCAGTTTGTCAATGATTATATATGTATAACATGTCTACAGTCTCACTCTTAAAAAAATGTCATTGAAAATCTGATTTAAAAATGTATTGTGTCCTGACAGCCCCATCGGGAAGTAATTTGCATATAAATAGGATCTTGTTTGTTTTGTCATGGAATCACATGTGGTGCTTGAGTTCCTTGTGCAGAACTAGTCTGCTCATGACTGTAATGGCTGCAGTGTCTGTCACAAATTAGGTCATTGTTTAATTAAGTAACAGTAACATAAAGACTTTAAAGTATCTTTCTCCCTGTCCCAAGAAAAGGGACTCGGTTGTGACGATAGTGACGTTTTTCATCTAACACGAATCTGTCATCAAGTTCTGTGTAAAGAAATGACTATATTAAATTCTGTTCACGGTAAAAATGTCCCCCCTTTTCACATAACCTCAAATGCTATTGATTAATTCATTATGTGCTAACCTGATTGAGAGATCTATTGACGCATGGCTGTTTGAGTTTGGAACTATTTCACTTCTACACTATTTTCTCATTTACAGTTGTTCTTAAAGGGGATTTTGTACACCAAGAAGTATGTGTAGAAACGTCTGGTTTGTATGTGTAGAAATGTCTCCTGCGACAGTGTTAAGTAGAGCTTTAATACAAACTGCTGTACCTGGTATAAAAAAAAAGAAAGAAAGGGTCGGGGCCTTAAAGGGTCATGTCATAAATGTATCATGCATACGATGACGAACAATTCCAGACATAATGCCAGAAAATCGTATGACAATCAATCTATGAACGAGTATTGTTAGTGTAAGTGACGGAGATTGTGTTTACTTCACTCAGCTCAGCTTCTTGTGGCGCAAAATGAGGGGACAGCGGTGGCCCAGTCATCTATGGCGCCGAAATTCTCTGATTAGAGATGCGTCACTTGGGCATGCCACAAACCTATCATCGTGGTTTCGAATCCCGTTCGCCCCGATTATGTTTCTAGGTTCTTAAGCACTAAACCCATTCTAGTGGATTTCACCAAAATGGTTAACGTCTGAGACCTGCCTGCATAACTTGGGGATTTTCTCCCACTTCAAGCTGACACTTCATGGATGTAGTACAGATTATTTTATCATTAAACCTATGCATTCAACAGCAGTCATGAATGTACATTGCAATAACATCATGCCTTTACATATTTGTGTAGCTTAGATGTGTTATTTAGGTTATCAATCTGTCAGATTTAGAAATAAACTTTTATGCAATTTGGAAAATACACGGGTAACATCTGCGAGCTAGGTTATCGTGGTCATATTGAAAAAAACACCAGATTCCCATGAACACTGTTGTTGATTTGATACACACATTGTTGTGACACATGTCTATTTTGCACTGTGCACTACACATCCACTGCTGGATGCCTACTTCGTACACGATATTCATTGCTGTTTTTCGACTTACTGATGTTTATACTGTGTCTCTGGATGCGGCATGCCTCCAGAAATAGGCGTTAAGTGTGTTGAGAATATTTAATTGTTCAGGACTCCCCGAAGCCGTAAAAGGCGACTATGCTTGTGGTAAGAGGCGACTAACGGGATCGGGTGGTCAGGCTCGCTGACTTCGTTGGTACATGTACTGGTATCCCAATTGCGTGGATCGATGCTCATGATGTCAGCCACTGGAATGTCTTGTCCAGACACGATTATTTACAGACCGCCGTCTTATAACTGGAATATTGCTGAGCGCGGCGTTAAACAACAAACGCATATCTAGTTCTGACATATATTTCAAGCCGTCCTGTTTGGCACATCTGTTTAAGATAACAGCATGTATGGTATATATGCAGTTCCTCCTTGGAATGCTTCCCTTATCATTGTGGATAGAGCGTCTGTCCGGAGAGCGGAGGGTTGGCGGTTCGAATCCTTGGTCGTGTCATACCAAATGACGTTACGAGATTGTATCTGTTTCTGGGGATTAGGGGATAAAACCAGGAAGGCCAGTGTGTGCTTGTGTGGGATGTCATTGTTACACTGCTGCATGCTATCTCAGTGGGCTAGCACTATAAAACTGTCGTAAGTCCGGTCTGGGACAAGAAGCCATATATACACACGTAATCAGGGCGAAACTGGGTTTCGAACCCACGATCGAGGCCTCAGGACTCAACACTGCACAGCGAAATGCGGCGCCTCAGACGATTGGACTGTTAAAGGAGAACACAGTTCTACTAGGCATACAGCTCGTCAAGACGTCTACATCGGTGTCAAGACTTTGTTAAATAAGGTGTCCTCGCAAAGAGCGCAATTTAAGCCTAGACGCCGTTTCTTTACTGCAGTGGGCGGTTGGTTGAAAGCCGAATTAATCTGGAAATTGTTACGAAATATGCAACTACCATGTATTCAAGACTGCAATTCCGTTTTGAAATAGTTATGATAGTGTTTAAGAGACTGGTTTTGGTGCAAATACCATCAAACTTGAATGGTCTTCTAAAATACTTCGAATTCTAAACTTGGAACGGAGAAAATGGTCTATTTCAAAGAAAATAGTGCTTTCTGGCTGACTTCTGTTTGAAGCTAAATCTCACTAAACGAGCAAATACTACAATGGCTGGATCACCTGATGAGTTTCTCCAATATCCAGTCACTAGGCCGGGGTTTCCCTTCGGCAGTAACATGTGCTGTGCTTTCACAAACCTGTCTATATTATTCTTGTTCTGGGTATTATTATTTTAAAATTCATCACATCATCAAATTTGTTTTTATGAAGTCCATTTGTCATACAGCAACATGAATATACATACAATGTCAGACTACCCATTACTGGAGGAGCATGGGGTTGATACTAAAATGTAATATATTGATTTAGCCTTTAGTTTGGCCCCCTGAGACATTTCTGAGAACAGTTTTATCATGATCGTAGATGCATCACTTGTATTTCAAGATTATTCAGGGGCGGACCCAAAACACCCCCAGAACCCGTCACCCCATCTTGCTCGCCAATGTTATGTAATGAATTTCTTGGTTTCTTGGTACCTAGTTCGATAATTATATAGACTCACGGTAACAGTCATAGTAGTCACGAAGTTTTTCTTTGTTTAGTTTCAACAAAATAATGATGATGAATATTCAAAATGTTAACCCTTGTAACAGTCTGGAATCACATCGTTATTGTGTTGTGGTCACCAAAGCGACCATTCCGGAAGAACCGTGAGATATGATGATATCAACTTCACAATATGTGTGTGTGTGCGTGCGCGCGCGCGTGTGCAGGCATGCAATGGTGGGGTCATTTTTAGACACCTTACTGCGCCTTCCACCCTCGAGTTAGGTATTATGTGCATCCCTTTTTTCAAAATTCTGGATCCGCCTCCGCAAGATCAGTTGAAAAGTGAAGTTTTATTGCATTATGGTGCCGTCAGCCTGGTTGATACATGTATGACCCTGCGAAGACACGAGCGTCTATATCAAGAACGAAACCGGAACCGTCAACATGGAAAGGCAACACATGTGAAACGTAGAGCAATATTCACCTCTTACCCTCCCCGGATGATCTTCAGTATGATCGACTGCACCTGTACTGACTACTCTCGCAGACCGCAGAATTGTGAACCTAACGCAGCAACTATTGTCTTGTGTGCAATTACTTGCATTGGAATTTGCAGCGTACCGATTCCGTGTCGCCACAAGTGGGTATCTTATCTTGTTGAAGGCAATCAGTCTGCTACAGCGGGGAAGGGACGTACTTGGGTTGTTATCGTTGGAACTATCGTCTCTATCTAGTGGAATTTGCGCACTTAAGTAATACGAGAGATGCTTTCAGAGAATCAGAAATATTGACCATGGTGAATCTAATGTGATTTATCTGGTTGATGATGTAACAATGTTTGGCAAATAGAGAAATTCTTTGATCAATGCCTAGCGAAATGAAACATAGAGAATCTCCTCACATAAATATCTGAGCCTGGACACGCTGTGTAATTCCTACGATGGAAAACGTCAATACGAGAAATAGTTGGTAGGTCCAACGTAAATGAAATATACATCAATGTGACTAATGGTTAATTTTGAACGCTGAGTAGTTAAAAAGAGATTTAAATTTAACTTAGGCATTACATCTCAAAATATTTATCCCTCGAGTTTGATAATAATGTGTGTCCTGTTAAATTTGGGTTAAATTGGAATAACAGGATCATATATCGTTTCAGGAATTGATTTTATCTGAGAATTTAATCGTTTGTTATGTTGTTAGTGGCTTTAAACATTAAAGACCGCCAGTAGCAATTTGTTCATAGCCAGAGCGAGGTTATCAAATGAGAATATCTACATCGACGAATGTATTTGAAATCGCTTCAATTTGTTAAAATGAAATATATCGTTGTCAGATACATGCGTCAGTGGCGAAACTGAAACGACGAGAATGAATTTTTTATCTCTTGTTTATGTTTTTACGTTTTCATTCATTTAACAAGATACGTGGTCCACTTCATTAAAATAATTTCCTACAATCTAAAACTCACTCCCCTAAAAACCGCTACATAACGAAGAAATTGACTTGTGCACGGATGTTTAATGAATGTCAATATTTAATCAACTGGTCCAATAGATAGCAATTAACTTTAAACGGTAGCTTCGATCACAGCGTGCTTCGGAAGGCCACTGACATTATCCATAGATACCGAAGCCGAGACCAAGCAGCGAAGTTTCACGATCGACAATGTAAGGGAGGTAACTCTACTGGACCTAACACTTGGTCTTTAGCTACATCAGCTTAAACACCAAACTCTCATTACGTGTGGGCAATATCTCTAATGATGCATCTGGGATTCTATGTGATGGAAATAAAAAATAATGGACTGTGATTTTGATTAGAAAATGGAGTAGACTGTGGGATTTTCACGGAATCATAGA
This sequence comes from Haliotis rufescens, assembly GCF_023055435.1. Taxonomy (NCBI): domain Eukaryota; kingdom Metazoa; phylum Mollusca; class Gastropoda; order Lepetellida; family Haliotidae; genus Haliotis; species Haliotis rufescens. The sequence goes on from NW_025964112.1 coordinate 13,951,111, forward strand.
CATTAGCGTGTTGTTTGATTGATATGATTGCTCGCATGAAGGTAATACCGAATTCGTCTCTCACTATGATTCCAGTGAGATCATTGCAGCGAACAACACCTGGAACTATGAACTAGAATATTCTGCATCGGGGGGGGGTCTGGATTAAATTTTGGTATTCTGCTGACGTGCCATACCGTTTGTGTCAAACAGAAGTAACGTAAATCAATACATTTAGCGATCCACCGTCACTGTACCGATGTGTCAACATCGGTTGTCCAGGCTGATAAAGCCTATAGGTTCTCGTGCACGATATTACATCGTCATAAAACTGTAATTGTAAAAAATGATTTGCTGCCTATGGGCTAATTGAAAACAAACACCGTTTTTACAAGACGCTAATAAATTGACTCTACTGCATGTATAACTTGAGGCAGTTGTAAACGAGACGCTCTGTTGTATTTGACAAAGGAACGAAATGTAGGGCAATCTCAAGCCATAGAATGTTTAAGAAGTACTCCGTCTATTTATCAAAGTCATTGAGATTCAAGAGACATTCTCTGAACGGCGATATGCAAGAGTTCAGGCTTGGAGACTTCTTCACAGGTTTAATTCCGTAGCAAATTTGATTTACGGAAATGCAAAACTTAACAAAACGTGAATGGATTCCAAACTGTCATCCTGAGCACTTTCAGCCATTAATATGTTTCACAAAGAAGTATTTATTCCGGCAACAACGGAATGTATGAATATTGAAAATTCATTTTGGAATCAGGGATAACAGTAATTGTGAACTGAAATGTAGATTATCAGGATACAAAGTGATTTGACACATCGACAATCCATAAACCAATAGATGATAATGACTTTTTGCATTGTGACTGAATCAATTACCCCGTGCACAGCATCCAATATGGTCAATATCGTCAGGTTATTAGCTTCATGTGGATATTTGCTACACAGATCCTGCCGACTGATTCAGACTGTCGCCGTTTAGGTCTATGCTGAAGTAGAATGTCGACAATAGCCCGATATAAATGATTTGCTATTTCCTCCAGTAAAGAGTCTATTCTGTTGACGTGCAAGGGTTCTATAGGACTGGAACGTCCCTGTCCCGGAAACCCCACCCTTGTGGTGGCATTCCCTTATTATGTATCATACAAATGTCTACTTAGTCTGGACATCGCGATAACTTAAATCGTCGCCATCCAAAGTTTAGTTTGCAACACAATGATAAATTATGTTTGGTCATTCGTCCTCACTATTTAGTCCGTGGGAAGGTCCTGACATGTAATTTATATTCGTTTCTTTGTCTTTATTGAAAGCAAGATTTTTGACAAATGTGTGAGTTTCATTTATTTCAGCCTCTTCTCTGAAACCATAACAGATCGAAGCTGAAAATGTGTGTGTTTCTGATCTTTCAAGATGGTTAATGTCGTCTCACTGTTTTTGTATTCCGGCGCAAATGTCATAATATTCACTCTGCAAATGTGTATTTTTATATGACAGATCATACCAAATAACAGAGACTGTGCAATTGCAACCTGCTACAAAACAGACTGACATAGCAACATTATTATTAAGTAATCCAGTTATTCCTGTAAATAGTTCCTATTATGAGTGTGCAGTGTGGCGTTTACTGCCCAATGTTAACGTTCCTCTCTTAAATGTAATTATCAATACGTTATTATTGATACGTTTTATCAGTTTTGTCCTTGAACCATATTTCGTATAAATTTGTAACAGAAAGTAACAGTAACCATAACTACTGGAAGAAATGTACAAAGTAATTTTATTTGTCAAAGGCGTGTGATCGGTGTCATTACATCGAACCAATTATCAATGTTTTACAATATACGTGATATATAATTTGAAGATATATTGATAGTAACTGCTAAGTTACACCCCCCCCCCCCCCCCCCGTAAATATTATTGTGTTGTGGGAACATTGACGTCGTTGGGATTGTTGTAGGTGGTAATGACCAATGGCTGCTTAAATAAAATCACTGGATTCTGCTCTATGTAAATCTAAAACGACAAGGCCATTTAATGACCTGTCTCTGAAATCCACCGAAACAGAATACATTGGCGTAAAAGGCAACATGGCGGTGGAAATTTTATGAACGGTTAATTTAAACTCCGTGAAAGCCACTGAAAGTCAGGCATCTCGGCTCCATCGTTTGTCGCTTGATAAGTTTTACCAATCCCGAACTGGCCCCTTGTATTGTTTCGTTGTTATGTTTGCCTCTTGTCAATGTTTAGTCCGATGTCATCGGCAAGATAAAAGACAATGAACTCAAAAACACATTGACAAGACTGTAATTTTGTAAGTGAATTTGAAAGTTTGACCAGTAGAACCTAGATGATACAGTGCATGATGAGATAGATTTGGCCATTAACTATCTTTGTTAGAGATTATTTGTTCCCATGATCCATAACGTGCTTTGTATAGCTCTGTACCAAGTAGCCTACGTGTAATACAATATACCCAGATCTTGCATCTTCAAAGCACGTTATTGCCGTAAGAGGCGACTAACGGCATCGGGTGGTCAGGCTCGCTGACCGCCGTCATATTGCTGGAATATTGCTGAGAGCGGCGTAAAACAACAAGCAAACAAACAAAGCAATTGTCGACCATGATAACTTTTGCTGTTGGCATGTACGACAAATATGGATGACAGTGCATGTTGATATGCGTGGCGTGAATGTACGGTTAAATCTTTGACGCTCACGATCTTGGTTAGCTGATGTTGTATTAAGGGAGGCGAATATTGATAGTTATAGTAAATAAAAGCGAAAAACCCTTTCAATATTCATAATAAATCTCTACAAAAAGCAGAGTCGACTGTATGATTTGATGTTTATGAATCATTATCAAATACGATGAGAGCGGCGTAAAACAACAAGCAAACAAACAAAGTAGTTGTCGACCATGATAACTTTTGCTGTTGGCATGTACGACAAATATGGATGACAGTGCATGTTGAGATGTGTGGCCTTAATGTACGGTTAAATCAAGGCACGTTCAATGTATCTTTATAACATTTGGAGTTCTTCAGAATACAATCTGAGAACGGAAGACCGAGTATCCTTGACGCCGAAATTCGCTGTACAGAGTTACGTCCCTTATTTGCCAGGATTGTGTGATTGTGGGTTCAAAGCCAATATTCTTGTCGATTATGATCCTTAGTCTGTCAACGCCATATTCATACTCTAAGGTTTCACCAAGTGGTAAACGTCTGCTTCTTGCGCCATATTGGGGTTTGCCCCAACATGCATGAATATAATTCAGATGCTGTTCAAAGCAGCGTGAAACCAAAACTCACTCGATCTTAGTAATCTAATCTGTTCGACTGTAAATCAGCTCTCGGTGGACATGTAGCCTAAAAGAGCAAAAGAATAGAGTGATCTCAACTAATCTGCTTGCAAACTTAGTGTTAGTAGTAGGAGAATAACTCTGGCATGTATAATGGTCTGGAGAGGTCATCCCCTTTTTTCTCGGCAAAAAACGGATCAATTATGGGTAAAGGATACTATCCTAAAGCAAAAATATATTCCACAAAGAGCATTGAGTGAGTGAGTGAGTGAGTAAGGTTTTACGCCGCTTTTAGCAATATTCCAGCAATATCACGGCGGGGGACACCAGAAATGGGCTTCACACATTGTACCCATGTCGGGAATCGAACCCGGGTCTTCGGCGTGACAAGCGAACGCTTTAACCACTAGGCTACCCGACCGCCCCACAAAGAGCATTGACTTACCATGGAAGGCCAGTGTGTTTTAGAGCACGTGATATTAATGTTGATATGCTTTTGTTAATGTTTTATATTTAATAGGAATGGATCTTGGTTTCTTGCATTTCTCGAACAAAATATCGATAGTATTTCACGCAGAATGGTTACGTTTAAGTTCACATGCCATTATTCAACAAAATTTGATAAAACAAATGGTTAACAGATCAGTACCTTTTCGATTTTCCACTTATCTGCCAATTTTCGTGATGGTCCGGGGTAGAAAATAGGTCTTCAGCAACCCATGCTTGCCGTAAAAGGCGACTATGCTTGAGGATTCTGTGGCAGAATAGTTCCAACTACCCCATTTGTATTCAACCACTTCATTGCCTGACCTCTAAATTACTTACAGACAATTGTGATATATGTGAAATATTCTTGGACCCGTGAAGATCCGGGGTAGAATAGGTCTTCTGCAACCCATGCTTGCCACAAAAGGTGATTGTGCTTGTCGTAACGGGGTCGGGTGGTCAGGCTCGCTGACTTGGTTGATGCATCTCATCGTATTGTCATTGCGTAGATCGTTGCTCATAATGTCAATCACTGGATTGTCTGATTCAGACTCGATTATTTGCAGACCGCCGTCATATAGCTGGAATATTGCTGAATGCGGTGTTAAACAACAACAACCAAACAACCAGACAAACCAATTGTCGACCATGACAACTATTGCTGTTGGCATGTGCGACAAATATGGATGACAGTGCATGTTGATATGCGTGGCGTGAATGTACGGTTAAATCTTTGACGCTCACGATCTTGGTTAGCTGATGTTGTATTAAGGGAGGCGAATATTGATAGTTATAGTAAATAAAAGCGAAAAACCCTTTCAATATTCATAATAAATCTCTACAAAAAGCAGAGTCGACTGTATGATTTGATGTTTATGAATCATTATCAAATAGTGATGATACTAGGTGAGCGTATCCTGCCCCACCAGTGGCACCTGTCACAAACACACGCAAAGGCAAGTTAATTGTTCACTTGAAAAAAAGACGGGTACGTATGAAACATGGGAAACAGATGAGAAAGGTTCACTGGTGTCTTCTCTTTCTATCACAGGTGCGTAAATCAGCGGAAGGAAATTGGCTATTTTATTATTATTGAATGTTATCAAATCTTCGATATACCTGAAGCTGAATAAGTCAAACAACCATCTTGGCCAAAAATCCTTGTTTTGATTTATGCCAATCTGAGCAGATATTCCGACTCTTAACATTCATAAAAGAAGAGATCAGCAAGACAGGAAGCACGTTTGGTGCCCTTTGGGAAGCCTACTCTGTGTCTAAATGTCCTTTCCCCAAGTGTCACATAGGGTTTATCGGTTTATCCAGCCCCTATCATGATAGTTTCTCAGTAAACGTCATATGACATTTGCTTTCATTTTAGACAAATTTTCCTGAACTTTTGAAGATAGAGATGTAACTATATCTATATCACCACGTGATAAATGCCTCATGGAACAAGGAATGAAGTTTTCCTTAAAATTGTCGAGTGGGATAGTAGTGTTGAAAAATCAAATGTTTTGACATAGCAAACTTTCAACCAAATCCTTTTGAGTTTTTGAGCTCCCGCATGGTATTAATTCCGCTTGTCCAAATACATTCTGCGAATATAAGAAAACCTTCTTTGTATTAAGGATTATGGTTTATCTTTGATACAGGGATTTGGTGGTACAATTGCTGGGCCCAAAAGAAAGTGTCTAAACCTTGTCTCTAAAGGTTCTGCTCAGCTCCTTCATATCACGTTCTATACATTTAGAGTTTATATTTCAGTGACTAACATTAAATCTCTGAATTTGCAGAGCGGATTATTATGTGTTTTGAAACTGGATTTCCAAGGTATTTATTTTTAAGCCAAGGCTCTAGATTGTCTCCACTAATAAGAACGTGACCATAGGTGATCATGTTTGCTTTAATCAAAACGTTTGTGATGGACGTAAATGGGACACTGTCGCGGTGGAAATAAGGTCTTAGCTATGCCCTCGTGAAATAACTGATTTTTTTCACAAACGTCCTGAAGCTCTGAACACGTAACGGATAAACCCGGTCGGATGAAGACGCTTTACGTATGACCTACACCATTTTAACCTTTGAGGTAGAGAATTTCAAAGAGCTCTTTGTCGGATCTGAAAATTGAACACGCAGTCTGCTATTTTGAAAATATGCTTTGAAATGTGGATGTTGCCAATAAAATATTGTCGTAACATTGGGAGGTTATTGAAACACGAGATCTAACATAAAATTCTTCGCGTCTCTCTTGTTCAGTAAGTAAGAACCTTGCTGGTGTCAACTACATGCTCTGCAGTCATTTATAGAATTTCAATGTAGTTGATATCATTTGCTACATAACGGAGTCCGTGCACGTGGTTTCGTTGATGCAGTGTGAAGGGGTGGTGGTACGATCCCTGCCCGCGGCTTGCCAAAATATCTTAAAAGATGGCACTCGTTGTTACCGTGCCTGGCGCCCGTTATAATTTGGACTGCCCCGCTCGGAGTGTTATGTTTTAGGGGTTTTCTGTTTAAAGCCGCACTCAGCAGCATTTCAGCTATTTGACGGTGGTCTGTATATAATCTATATTGGTCTATTCATATATACACTGAAACCTCGTTAATCCGGACGGTACCGTTCCATATGGAATCGTTCGGATAAGCAGAAATCCGGATTAGGAAAAGTCCGGATTAACACATTTGTGTGTCTGTTTGTTGTTTAACGCCGCACTCAGCATTATCCCAGCTATATTACGGCGGTCTGTAAATAATCGAGTCTGGACCAGACAAGCCAGTGCTTTACATCATGAGCATCGATCTACGCAATTGGTATATGATGACATGCATCAACCAAGTCAGCGAGCCTCACCATCCTATCCCGTTAGTTGCCTTTTACGACAAGCATAGTCGCCTCTTACGGCAAGCATGGGTTGCTGAAGACCTATTTTACCCCGGATCTTCACGGGTCGAGTCTTAGGTACCCGAGTAGTGTATTCATATCAAACTGTGTATGTACTTAAGTGGGTTATTCATATCAAACTGCAGCATCGTATCTCAGTGACAAGCACACAGATCTAAATACGCAGCACACACACGTGCATAGATGATCTTGAACGCCAAGTCAAATTCTATTTATCAAACGTATCCTGAAAAGGGCTGTTATCATTTATCCACCATATTCTAATCATCCATCATAAATACATTAAACCTCACACAAGATTAAGAGTTCTTCCAATTTTAGTTTACTCTAAGTAAAACAGGATGCTCTCGAAAATACTCTTATGGAAAACAATCTTGGTTTTCCTCAAACGAAACACTCCCATCGGGCGGAACGAAAGTGTCTATTTTATATGTACATGGTCGTCTCTCGAATCTTTAAGAGGAAATCGGTTTAAGAGACCTAATAACAGTCTAGAGGCATGTTCTAGACAATACGTCTTCTACACGTCTATTGCAATAATAGACCATTTAATTTTCGAGACGCCCCCTGCGTCGTTTCGATTACATCTCGTGTGTTTGGAGCGTGTGTCTGTGATTGAGTAATCGGAGATCTATTGGCTGAAAGTAGTTGTGGAAATTGAGCCGGGGATGCACTGATTATGTGTCTTGGAAACAAATTGGTGATCTTTTATCTGTTTAATTTGGCGTTGATGCTCACCTTGGAGACAAATTTGCTTATTCCTTGCTTCGGAGCTTATCTTGCTGACGAAAATACTGCAGTGGAAATTTGCATGTGTGATTATTTATTGTTGTGAACTCTCTCCCACGGCTTGATAGAATTTTTTAAATAGGAATGAGGGTAATTCCGGAGCCTGCCTGAAGTTGACAGATACCACTCAAATGAAGTAAAAGAACTCATATGACTAAATTTAATCTGTAATTATTTTCCTAAGACTGTTTTGAAACTGTCATGACATGACAGATTAACTATATCTTATGAAAATAATCAGGTGTTCTTTTGAGTTGTATATATCTTGTCACGATCTGCCATATCCTTGCCCCCGGGTCTTTAACGTAACTGCATATACCTTCTGCGTTTCCCCCCATGCTTGTAGTTTCAAATACCTCATGTTTACCGTAAGAGAGTGAGTGAGTGAGTATGGTTTTACGCAGCTTTTAGCAATATTTCAGCAATATCACGGTGGGGGACACCAGAAATGCTCTTTACACATTGTACCCATATCGGGAATCGAACCCGGGTCTTCGGCGTGACGAGCGAACGCTTTAACCACTTGGCTACCCGACTGCCCCTACCGTAAAAGAAGACAAATATGGTATCATTGTGCTCTGACGTCATGAATCGTTTATTATGCTGCCAACCATTGGTCTACCTTGCCAATACTCAATTATTTACAGACTGTCGTGCTATAGGTTGAATGTTTCTAAATAAGTCGTAAAACAACATTCATTCACTCATTCAAAACTTTTTCACCTTCTGGTCCTAGATTCCATGCCGTCCTCCCTTTGCAAATATGGGTGTTGATCATTAGGCTTTTGCATTTTCCGAGAATTGTTTTTTGGATCTAAATATTTACGATGAACAACAGATGTGTTGTCTTGTGATTGTGGATGGTAGTTTAATCATCACTAACCGGTCACAGTGAGTGATATGGTTGTCGCACAAATTCTTCAACTCACTCCCTGAGATGACATTGGTGAAAATTCCTTAATTCACTCTCTGAGATGCCAATTGTAGGACCAATTTATTCATGAGCTCACCAAAGGATAGTGATGTTGTTAAATAGAAGGGGTGTTGAAATATAATTTCAATCGTTTACAGATCGGGCTGAAATTTCCTGAGACTGAGAAACTTTATACGTGTATCGGTTCGATTCCCCACACGGCATGATTTAGGCAACTATACTCGACCCTAGTCTTTGTAATCCTTCAATATCATGAAAAGTGTAAAAAAATAAAATTTGATACCCACACATCGATAAATAGACAATAAATCAAAAGGGATAAATATGATCTGTGTTTGTGATAAGGAACGTAGAAGAAATCGCCCCAGTATGTATGATCTTACATCGGAGGAACCTTGTAAATTAGCGTTGACTACGTGCCTTTTGAAGGCTAGAAATATCACTTGAAGTATAATATTTCAGTCTATGATTATATTTTAAGCTCTTACAGAAGACTTCAGAAGGGTCTTCCCGACGGTTTAAAGTTTTCACATCATCTCGAAGTCTAGCATTAATTGCACAGCGTATCATAATCATGTGCCACGTTATCACCCTGTCTGTGACCTCAGGATAGTATTTCAATGTTTAATCAGCCTGCAGTATATGGAGGACGAGACATTGATGACGTCCCCAAGGATCGGTAGTTTTTGGTCATTATTTCAATAATCGTATGTGGTACTCTTCAGTCTGGAAGGCGGCGGGTTGATGATGCATATGCTGTCTGTGATGTTAGTTTTTTGCATCTACATCCGTATAAGTTTTAGTGAATCACAGCGACCACTGTTTTGTAAGTGTCGGTTGGGATCGCTTTTATTTCAAACGTTTTTTGTAGGCCCTTTTGTCTCTTTCTTTCATGTGACAGACGTACGGCAATTAATACCACTAAGGCTAACATTGGGACTATATACTGATATAATGATTCAACGCCCCTTTGAACATTGTTTCAGTTATATCACGCGTGTCAGCTTGATGTGGGATGAAAGCCAGAAGTGATTCAGGTCACTTTGGTGAAACCCACCGGCACGGGTATGGTGCCGATTAATCGAGGAACATAATCAGGGCGAATCTGGTTTTGGAAACCACGATCATTAGATGAATTTATGCAAATTGTGTGAATGACAGGTCCAACCGGTAGGGCAGGACATGCTTACCCTTTTCGCGAACGCCTGGTGTCATCACTGATTTTAAGTGACTTATTCATATAATTTTCATCACTATTTTTACGCCCAATGGAATCAGTTTCGTCGGATAATCGAGATTGGTTATTATCTGGCGTTGACGTTTATTTAAGAATTGACCTTCACTTTGTGTGAGTTCATTGGAGTATGAACCTTCATAGAGTGAGGGCCAAACTGTATGAACGTCGGAATTTTTTATCACGATTTCTTACCTCAAAGGATGTAGGCCAAGATCTAAACACAATTTTATTATTTAGTACGTGTGACTTCATGTTTACACTGACAGCCAAACAACAACCAGCTATATCGCGGAATAAAATAGTTCCACAAAAAGAGAGGTGACATGAGCGTATGGATGCAGAACTTGCTCTTCAGAAACATCTTACGCAACACATGTGTTCATATAATATCCCAATTAGATGACAAAGGTCTGTAATGAACTACCTCAGTAAGTCAGTCACAATGACAGCGCGTCGTAATACATTTACACAAATCACAAGACGTCAAAATGGTCGACACGATAAACGTGACGGGAGGATTTCCGAAGTTGTTAATGAACATGATCAACTGACCAATTATTGAAAGGTGATTAAAGATGCGTCAAACAGACACCAAGGTAAATTCGTAGATTGCTGGAGACAATCACTGTCAGCCTAGACACAGATCGAGTCGATACTGACGATAGTTTGGATGTGCATTTTTTCGTTTGTTCATTAGGATGGGCCGTAGCGAGGAAATTCGTGAACAATCATGCAGTCAAGCTCTCTTACGTTTTTCAATGTATATTAAAATTCTGAGACCAAGATTAAAGGTTCTAAATGTTCAGAAATAATGTTTATGTATGTTTTCGTGCTAGGGAATTCCCAGGGGTTTCCCCAGGAATGTGGCAGTAGTCCGTCAGTGTTTACGTCAAGAACGGTCTCGTGAAAAACGTATGAACGTTAAATTGTGTCTTTCATACACTTATGAACGTCAATTTCGCGGTCATGTGACCGACCTCTCGTCCAATGGAAAAGTCGCATATCGTGTAAACGTCAAATTAAAAAATTATATAGATTATATATATTAGCATATCTGTGCATGAGAATATGCTGGCTACGTTGGTATTCGGGGTCAGAGTAGGTTCTCTGTACCTTTGCCCGTCGTACGCGCCAACTAAAGTTGAGCCTAGATGACATGACTGATCTGTTTCATCAATGGCTGCTTGTTCCAGACTCGTTTATACATGGGCTGAAATAATGCTGTATTCGGCGTTAAACAGTATTCCCTCGCACGCGCATAAAATATGTTCACCGTGTGACTGGTAGGGATTCAATAATGAATTGTTTACACTGTTTCAACATTCACTCATACTTTTGGAAGACAGTCTTCTGTAAGGGATTCTTTTTGGTTTTACTTAATTGAGTTCGAAAGCTTTTCCGCAACTGTACCTTCAAATATTTTGTGGTCTCGGACAAAGTTACGTCCCTTAATAGCGCTAGGATCACCTGGTCGTGGGTTCCCAGATTTACCTTGATTAGGTGTCGTCTCAGCTCTTAGTATTATGTTTCTGGTCCCCGCTCGTGTTATTTTCAGCCCCTCGCGTCGTGTTTTTAATTTCCCAGATTTTTTCCCCAGATGTGTCTGTGTCTGTGTTTGTGTGTGCGCCCGCGCGCGTGTGTATAATATCACGTGAAATTTATCGAGTGCCAACGAGAAGGGTGGTGACCCATCGCAGGCACTTGAACCCGGGTCGTCAGTGTGAACAACAGAAGGCTACGGTGTTACCGTTACTTGTGAACCGGTACAAGCGGAATATGTGTTTGCCTCGATGAGTTGTAGAGAGAATCATAACGTGTCTGTCGTGTGTAAAAATGGGTTATTCTAGATGTAGTTGAAATGTCTAAAAAAGATCGTTTCGTACCACACGGCACGGAATTAGTTTTTGTCTCGGCGTCTTGCCGAGCTTGCACCAACCGTGATGCATTAGTGAGTGAGTGAGTGAGTGAGTGAGTTGGGTTTAACGCCGCTTTTAACAGTATTCCAGTTATATCGCGGCGTGTCAGCTTCATGTCGGAGGAAAGCCCGAAGTGATGCAGGTCTCAGACGTTTACCACTTCGGTGAAACCAACGAGCACGGGTATGGTGCTGACAAACCTAGAAACATAATCGGGGCGAACCGGGATTCGAACCCACAATCATAGGTTTCTGGCGTGCCCAAGGGACGCAACTCTGTACAGCGAATCGCAGCGCCTTAGACGACTGGGCCCCCCGTGCCCCCCGTGATGCATTACACTCATGCACACAAAACGTGATTACACCGCATAAGTCATGTGGACCTTTCATTTATTTTTTCAACTCTGTAAAACACTGATATATTGAAATACTGATGGTCCTTGCGTGTGTGTCGTTTAGGTGTTCCCAACAGATTGTCCTGTCAAGACAAGACTGAGTTCTATATACATATATTCATCGCTAAAAAACACTGTAAGACTAAATTCATGTGCACTCAATTATTTTCTTTCAATAACTTTGTCAGTACTGCTCTTTCAATTTCATCCAAGTAAAATATATTGGCGACATTTGAGCCGTATGTTAAGCTACCGTGGTGCCTCCCTAAAGGGTGAATTACGCACACTGGCTCAATGTGTGAATCCCATTCTCCGTCTCACACAGTAATATTGCTGGACTATCTCTAAAGTGACGCGCAACCCACTCACCCGTCGTCATTTGGCAGGAATTGTACTCAAAGTAGTGTTTCCCCTTTTTACATACCAACTCATCTTATACATTCTTGTAGGTAGAAGCTATACATGCCTTTAAATCAATATTCGGACCCCAATGAGCTTTATACACTCCCCTTTCTGTATACGACATGGAATTACTTAATCGCCCGATCGCTACATTGCCGTCAAATGTAAATAGTTCTCCATTGCTAGCCGCTACTCCATGATTTCCCAAGAGTTACATGCCCGCATAATTCTCGTCAAGCAAATCGACCGTTGCTCTGTGTTTGAGCATCACAATAGAATTAACTTCATTGTCAAATATGATACTGAACTGTAACAGTGTCAATATGCTGTTCGTGTCATCCGTGCATGTGTTGCTTGGGAATCCAGTACGAAGGAATGGTAAGCCGATAGAGACTTTCACATAAATCTACGTTCCTAATATGGTAAAGTACAACAACAATCGGATATAACCAGCAACATGGCCAGGGCGAGATTGTTGCGAGAATGCAAGCTTGCTAACTTGAATGTATATTCCCGAGGGAGCCGAGAATGAAAAGTGAATGTCACCTCATCATTTTTCATCCGATGAAGGTGCAAGAAGTAGCTATGACATTTCTTTACAAAGAAAAAGAAATAATTTTCTATGAACGTTACATGTCTTCTCAATGCTTATCAAGCATTTAACCACACCCGGTAACGGGATAAGAATTGTATTCCTCCATTGGCGTTCTATGGGCGTGGATACGCCGGGATGGAAATATGCATGACTTTTTTTTAAACTTGTACTTTTTAACTATTATTCAACCAACAGACCATAAGGATTCGATGAACTGTACTCTAAATTATTGTTTAAGTTAGTGCATGTAGACATGGTCATGTTTGACAGTCAGTTGTGAAAAGGATATTCTCTCTGGTGTTGAGTACATCGGGCAGGCATACTCATTGAGAAGACATTGTTTTTGCCTCAATCCAACAACACCAGGCTGCCTGAACAAACCCATTAGCCAGGCGATGACTTGGATGTTTGTTTCTTTCTGAAAACTCCCAGCATACCGACAACGTATCCGACAACGGATATTGTCAGGTTAAGGGCAGGTTCAAAAGTATCCAATGAGATTTATCCAAACATTGTCTTCACGTGCAGGGTTACATTGCCACACATGAGACATGTGTCGGTAAAACGTAATGATTGCTTAGAAACATAAATGATACCACTCTTGGTATAATTGACCAAGGGTGAAACCTTCCCACATTTTCTGTTTGTAGTATTTTTATCGTGTGATTGTAATGTGTGGCAAAAACAAACTTTCTGTCCATTTTGGAAGATGGGTTGAGGGTTTGACATGAACGTACCGTACTTCGTCTAACGCGCGCCTCCAGTTCATGAAAAACAATCACAACCATAGATATTTCAGTTGAGATGATTAAGACCCGTTGTGTGGAATGTAGAGCGAGTGAGTTAATATTTAACGTCACATCGTCAATTTTTCAGCCATATCGTGACGAGAAGTTATATGTTGAAGATACATATATTTAGATAAAATAAATAGAACCCTGACTGACAGTAAAATAGCTAGAATATCACAGATTAATATTCAAAACTAGCATACAACCAAAAATATATCATTATATGTAACAATACATAATATAAAACGGCTAAAGATCGCCAGCAGCTGAGAGTGGATCACCATGCAAGGGTCCATGAGAACTTACAGTACTTTTGCTACCTGCATGGACCCCAGCCGGATTTACATCATCCCTTCAGGTGTTGGCGATTCTTGTCAAATTTAGCCAAAGTTGAATGAAGACATAGTTTACGATAAAAAATGTGGCAGAAAAATAGCTCCGAATGACGTGATCTTACATACCATATCAAGGGGACAACAATTTTACACTACTTCAACACCCATCAAGGGTACAGCCACTAACAATCTAAGTTAACTAATTTCTTTCAATCAAGTCTAAATAGATCCTTTATTAATAACAAAACCTATGTTTCAAAATTTATTTCATAATTCTATTTCTTTAAAAAACACAAATTAAATGGGAATTAATACAATTAAAAGGATCCTTGACAGATGACAAAACCCTTGCGATGGCAAAATCAACAGTCAAGCAGGACATGCTTGACCGTGATTCTCTCATTACAAAGGACACAAAATGGAGGATCCTCACCTTTCAATAAATAGTCATGAGTGTAACTGCTGTGGCCAATACAACATCGCCGCATTACGACCTGTTCAAATCTGGCCTGACAACCCAAGTAGGTGTAACCGATAGTTGGTTCAATTTGATGTAATTAATTGATACCTACTTGGGTGTCCCGCTTCTTTTGCATTAGATCTTGGCTGTAACATCTGATCACTGGTTTATACTCGCTGTATGAGATTTGAGGGCTGCTTCAGCTGCAGCATCGGCCATTGTGTTACCAAAAATACCGACCGCCTCCGTGGTCTAGTGGTAGAGCGTCCACCCGGAGTGCGGAAGGTCCGGGGCTCGATCCCCGGCCGCGTCATACCAAAAGACGTTAAAAGATGGTACTTGTTGTTACCCTGTCTGGCGCTCGGCATTAAAGGGCTAAAACAAGGACTGGTCGGCTCGGAGTCAGTATACTGTGTCTGAGTGGGGTATCCATGTTAAACTGCGGCATGATATCTCAATGTGCTATCACTATAAATCGGCATGAGTCCGGACTAGTACAAGCAGCCACACACATACACGTGCATGCACGTCGCTATATAAGTGCAATAATCTTGGACGCGACGTTAAACCCAATTTCACCTCACCTCATCAAAAGTACCAACATGGCTGGGTAACCGGAAGAAGACTATGTCGTATTGGCCAAAAGCAAGGATATTGTGTTATTCAATGATGTCGAGTAAAACTGGATGCTGACACGAATATTTTTTAGTAGCCTGAAGACAGGACAGAGAGTCTGGCAACAGCGTCACCATCCTTGGATCCATCTGTAAATATTGATTTATAAGTATCGTATGTATTTCTTAACTGATTATATTCTTGTTGGAACTGTACTTTATTTGTTTCTGATTTCTGAAGTTTTGTCAATGGCAGGTCTGCTTGTGTCTTTACCAATTGCCAAGGGGAAGAAGACAGCAACCGGAATGGGGGTATAGTTTCAAGTTCAATGTTAGCAGCAGAAAAAAAGGTTAAATTCTTAGTCAAAGTGGTGGAATAACCAAGTGGTGGATGACCTTTTACTGTACAAATCCTCATAAAGGGGATTAAACACACAACTGTATGCAGGATTGGACTCACTGGAATGTAACTTTGTGATATACTGTAAAGATAGTTTAATACGGCGTTGTTTAACTGAAAAAAACCCAGACAAAGCCTTCGAGCTTGATGATGTATTGGATAGAGTATTGTAAAGTTACTTTTACAAGCTCCACAATAGATGATGGAGCCATAATCGAGTTTAGAACGGATAAGTGATCTATATAAGTGAAGAAAGGCTGACTGGTCCCCTCCCCACTTGGAATTAGAAACAACTTTTAATAATTAAATTTCGTTGTGTTCATTAAAATTCTGATTAGCTGAATTGGTCACGAGTTATTGCATCCATTTCCCAAGGATCTAAAAGATTGAGCCACGCCCACCGAGGCGCACTATTTTTATCACTGCGGAATGTCGGGAAATCCCAATATTACAGTCGAGGGAATTCCCTTTCTGCTTACGTGTATCGTCATGCACAGGACATTTAGCGACATACATGCATATTTATTGTCCAAACTATCCTTTGAAACCGAAGGCCAAGAAGGAATGAAACAGCAAACGTGAAGGCTCGCTCGCCTGTTTTTTTCCCGCTCGCCTCGGTTCCACAACTTTCATGTCTTAGGGTTTCATTTCTAACTGGCATCTTTCCAACTGTGTTTTCCCGTTTTCAGGGAACTAATGTTTGAATCGAGCTGTAACTGACCATGTCATTTGAAACAGCCGCCTTCTCCCGGACATATTTCTTCCGGTTCGTTACAGTTTGACTGTTGCAGTTCTTCTCGCCTCTTGCCTTGATTGACAGGTCCTATTTTTGATCTTACTCTACGTTGATTGGCTATTGACTTTGTAGGCGTGTTAAGTTATGTGTATAACATAAACGATCACCTGATTCATGTCACGTCACAGTATGTATCCATACACCTGGAATGTGTTTATCAATCTCGTCATTTTTGTCTGTTTTGATATATACAACTGTGTTTGGTTAAACTGTGTATTTTTTTCGGTTCATTGAGGTGTGAATCGACCACGCGGATTCTTACAAAAGTTTGCACATCGGTTTTTTCGATTCATACCTCAATGAACCGAAAAAAATACAAGTCAACCCTTAGATAAATCCAGTGCCTTAAGACATTTAGCTTTCGGATATTAAATATTTGGTAAGAAGGTAAGATGATGATCAAATATTATTCCACAAAAAATAGCTTCCTTTACAACTTAAATTGGAGTTTCCGCTAGATGTAATTCTGAGTCCCCAAGAGGTTTATATTTTCGACAGAAATGAATGCAGTTTGTTTTAGATTTAGAAAACGTAAAGTGGTTCCGTTCTGCCCAATCATTGATTTTATTTTGACAAAGTTGCAACTGTCCCTCAATCGTGTGCTTAGTTTTACCTCGACATGACACATTAAAGTCATCGACAAACAAAGACTCGTCAACAGAGTCATTTAAAACCACCTAAGATATACTATTAATTTCTATGCTTAACAAAGTTACCGATAATATGCTACCTTGTGGGACACCTTGATCTTGATCGTAAAAATCAGACAAGGTGGATCCCAAACGAACATGGAAATGTCTATCTGGTAAAAACTTTTGCAACCGCCCTCTCAATATCATGTTATGAAGATCTTTTAAAATTCCATGTTTCCAGGTCGTATCATACGCTTTTTCTACATCGAAAATAATTGATACCACATGTTGTATATTAATGATAGCATTTTTCACAAATGTCTCCAGTCTAACCAAGTGGTAAAAGGAACTTCTTTTTTTGTAACACCACACTGAATATTTGTTAAAAGATTATTGGTTTCTATATACCATATAAGTCTGTTATTTACCATGCTTTCCATGGTCTTGTAAACACAGCTGGTAAGTGATATTGGTCTATAATTTGAAGGATAAGTATGATCATGGCCAGGTTTTGGTATTGGAATTATGACAGCATTTCGCCACGATGAAGGGATATTACCCGTTGTCCAGATATTATCAAACCTAGGTAACAATGTCTCTAAACAGGAATCAGGTAATGTCGAAGTAATTGATAATGGATATTATCAGAACCTGTAGCAGTATCATGAGCTTGCCCTACGGCGGTATGCAGCTCATGAATGGAAAAAAAATATCATTATAATCATCGCCATTATCAGAATTAACATTATTTTTCTTTCTTTCTTCTTGTTTTTTAACTTTCTGAAATTTTGGAGTATAATTTGATGAGGATGAATGTTTAGCTAAGGTCTCTCCCAATTTATTTTCTATATCAGATTTAGCAGTATATAATGTGTCACCATCCTTTAGATGGTGAAAACTAGATTTAGAACCTTTGCCTTTACTTCTTTGTACCATATTCCAAACCTTAGACAAAGGTGTTCTGGAATTTATTTTCGAAACAAAGTTTCGCCAAGATTGGCATTTATTCTGTTTAAAAGTACGACGAACTTTTGCGTTTAATATTTTAAATTTATTCAAGTTATGGACAGTTGGGTGGTTTCGGAATGTAGAATTAGGGTAACGGTTGGGATCCTTTTATTTGTTCAAAGGCACCGTAGAATTACGCCCCTTAGCTGCCAGGTTACCTTGATCGTTGCGCTATTAAGCTGCCAGGTTACATTGGTCGTTACGCCCCTTAGCTGCCAGAATACCTTGTTCGTTACGCCCGTTAGTTGCCAGATTACCTTGGTCGTTACGCCCCTTAGTTGCCAGACTACGTTGGTCGTTGGTAACGCCCCCAGCTGCCAGATTACCTTAGTCGTTACGCCCTTTAGCTGCCAGATTACCTTGGTCGCTATACGCCCCTTAGCTGCCAGGTTACTTTGGTCGTTACGCCCCTTAGCTGCCAGGCTACTTTGGTCGTTACGCCCCTTAGCTGCCAGGTTACTTTGGTCGTTACGCCCCTTAGTTGCCAGATTACCTTAGTCGTTACGTTCCCTAGATGCCAGGTTACCTTAGTCGTTACGTCCCCTAGCTGCCAGGTTACGTTGGTCGTTACGTCCCTTAGTTGCCAGGCTACGTTGGTTGTAAGCCCCTAGTTGCAAGGCTACGTTAGTTGTAACGCCCCTAGTTCCCAGGTTACGTTGGTCGTTACGCCCCCTAGTTGCCAGGCTACGTTGGTCGTTACGCCCCCTAGTTGCCAGGCTACGTTGGTCGTTACGCCCCCTAGTTGCCAGGCTACGTTGGTTGTTGGTGGAATGTGAGATAATGATGAACGTGTTCGTCCCGTGCATTCCGCCCACATGTATTTCACGTTCGTTTCCACGCTTAAGTGTGGTATTTACAGGCTGTTCTTCTTGTCCCTCGCCATGCTATTGTTGAAATGTCAGTAAAATCGGTATTTAACCAACGATCTAATCAACGTCCTTATGAAAGTTAATGGTTTTGGGAGGACAACCCATGCACGGATGTCGGCTGTTCAATGTCTGTGCAGGGTGGTTCCCTTAGACACCAGGATCCGCTGTGCGTAGAATCGAATCCCACATGGACCTCAGCTGTGGTACTTGATCTGGCAGGGCCATACCTACATGCTTGTCTGTACGTTTTAATAGTGGTAATCGACTACAACCTGCGACACAACCTGACAACATGGTATTCAAAGCAACGTCAGATTCAACTCGATATATAAGTTAAACGTATATCCCTTCGTATGATACACCATGAACGGAAATGCCAGACTGACATGTTAAATCTTATCTTTATCAAATTCCAGCGAAGGAGTTTCTCTTAGAATATTTCCAATACGATCTAAGCTTCTTCAAAGGGTTCAAAATAACAGAAGCTATTCCTTAAGATGTAACACGGTGATACTGAGCACGTGATATTTATCTGACTGATGTTCACCTTTGATATATGTTCCAAGTTTAGGCTGCCAATGGGAATATGAGCTGTAGACTCGGGAGATACAAATTTATGTATTCATTTAACTTCTTTCTAAGCAACATGTTCCGAGATTGCAGTAGTAGACGAAATGTCTGCCTTCTGATCCCCCGGTCTGTTGTTTGAATCCATGCAAGGAATTTACACGGATTAAGACGGTGTAAGATATTGCCAGGGCTGATAATGGCAGATTCGTTGAAATCCGTGTTAGTCTTGCTGCCGAGCGAATCATTCCCTCGACCTACCGAGAGAACTTTAACGGAATAAGCCGAGAGAGTCTGAGTGTACATGATCACCCGTGATCGGCGATAGCTGCGAGGCGACATACTGGCTGGACAATCAAATATGGACAAACCAGAAAATGTACAATCTGCGTACATCGTGACTGTAAACACGTATCTCGGTTCACGGCTAACCAAATGCTTACACAGCACTCCGGTACGCCTCAAAGGTCTATGTCCTCTTATTCTTCCCCGATCATCCCGAGGGCTAGCTGCGGTGAACATTCACAGACATTACATACCGACCAATCTCCCTTTTTCTAACAGGCAATAATCGAAGCAAACTTAATTTATATTGACAAAAACAAGATGTGTTTGTTCCTTTGTCCCGTCCAAGTTGTTGAGGGTATTTGAACAGGAGCCCGTGGCATGGCCTTTGTGTTCTGTGTAGCGCCAGACATACCGAGTTCTTCTGGTAAATTCGGGTCGGACAGGATTAAATCAAAGACCTGAATTTGATTGTGTGCTCCATTGGTCAAACTTCTAGTTTATTGTTTTTCTTTCCGTTTCACGGATTATATGGTCTCTTTCAGTCCTTTGATTTCGTTCTGATGACCTGTGGAAGTGGAACTGGTTTTATTGAAAAGGGAAATTAACTTCTCCGTGGACGATAAGAGACGTCAGAGATAGCAGTGTATGCTTATAGTCCCTGACAAATGGTCTGACAAAGTCTTTTTGGGGGGCACTGTATGCTACCACTGAACCTTTTACCTCTGAAGTTTGTAGGACTAATCTGCATTAGTGGTCATACACGCAATATTTTAGTAGGTCGTCAACATACAAGTGTAGTTCTATTACAATCCTGTTTTGCTTGTGTTATTTTTTTTATTCAGGGACGACTTTCCTACCCTAATATTCAGCGTATTAAGTGTATTCTTGGTAGTGTCTGTTGTGTTTTAATGCACTTGGCCCATTTGAAACAGATTCTGTTTTTCATCAGTGTTCTTTGAATGCAAAGCGATGTTACATGTTTCATCCCAGTGAAGCTGGTACCCACATTCACTAATATAATCTGGCATTGCAATAAGATACGTCAGTTTTGAATCTCTGTGGAGAACTCGAGGGGCAGAAAAGATATACGGGGCCCCATAACCTTTGTGTTAAATGTTGATCGGGTGGCTGCAATGTGCGACCTGGCTGTTTGGTAGGCACGACGGCATGGAGCGTTGCTTATGCTGGCATCAGTGGTTTGTCTGGCCCAGATGTCCATGTCTCAGTGATATTGTGCTGTTACATATATAGCTGCTACTCGGTCGTTACCTTTTTTCACTGAAGGGAGGTGACCACTGTAACCTTATAAAACAATGGGAAGTAATACCATCTGGCCTTTTGTAGTGACATTTCGGAACTAACCATTTGGTATTAATTGTTACAATATCAAGAGAAACGATGTACTTATTCTTGTAAATCCTGAGGACGAGTTATTTTTAAAGCATATCTTTTTATCCGATTATGTATTTTTGAACAACCACAGCCCCAGAATATCAAATGGTCGATCGAAACGTATTTGAATTTGTAGTAATGGTGGAAGTACATAATGTGCACATAATATGTTTGTTTGTTTGCTGTTTAACGTCGCAATGTTCCAACTTTAGGACGGCTCTCTGTAAATACTAGTAATCGAGTCCTGGACCAGACACATCCAGTGACAGACTTCATGAACATCGACCTACGCATTTCCAATGCTAACCTGGATCTTTACATGTCTACATATAGTATGAATACTATATATATATATATAGTATGAATACTACATGTAGACATGTATATATATATATAATGTTCCAGACTGTATAAGGTGTCTTGCCTTTCAGTTTTCAGCCATCTGGTTCGGATTCATGCTGGCTAGACACACTTATCTGCACATAGATCTATCTTTGACAGTACAATAGAATCGACATTAAAATTCAACAACGAAATCACGTTTTAGATGGACTTCCATATGTCCATTGATTGAGAATGGTAGGAGTGTTTTTATGCATTTAGCGTTGTCAATCTTTGATGTGAAACAGGTCTCTGTTTGTCATATTGGACTCCTGCCAAATGTTTTTTTCTTCTGACATTTATCTATTTGGCTGTACAACAATTGTAAGTTCCCAGACAAGCTGCAAGAGATCATACATGGTTGTTGGCTGAACCGCCCACAAAATGAAGCTTCAAGTTTTCAGGTTGGACACAAGGAAAATGTCATGTTTCCTACGCAAACAAAAACGAAGGCTTGCGCCATTGGAACTTTCAATTTATTTCGATAATGTTGTTCAGGATCAATATATCAGTTTTAAAACAAACATTCCCAGTCAGACGCTTATTTTGTACGGCTGAAACACAGCATCATCACGATAAATAATATCGACATATTGCATCTGGAAACAGCATAGCAGACACTTACGCAGAGATTGGTTCCAGGTGGCTGCAAATACACGGTACAGGTTTAAAGAGACCAGTGCGCGTTATCATGTTTAAAGAGACCAGTGTGCGTGTCGTTAAAGCGATGTGGTTTAAAACATCACCCGATGCTATGCAATGCTTCTGATTTGCTGGACGTATAGTGAGGCGTGTTGAGGCTGGAGTTTGTTGGCATGGATAATACTGCGTTGTTTGCTAAACACAATTGGTCTGATTATTGAAAAAAAATAAATTAAAGTGCGTGCTAGAATGTTTCTTCGAATTGTATGTTCCTCTGAGACTGGACATTTCAATCTGTCACCAGTCACCTGCTTCAAAGAGATGTGGAATCAATAGATAGTTTCGACACACTCTGTTGTATGTACAGAGTGTCTTGGTTATTGACGTTTCGAATGGTTATTGAGAAAAGGTAAAAAAGCAGCCCATCACTTGTTTGAGTTTCAATTCACTTTCACGTTTATATTGTAACTCTTTCCTTCCATGTTTTTATGACTGCGATTATATGGGGTCATTTCCTTCCGTTATTAGCCACCTTTCTGCAACTGCATTTCTGAAGTTACTGATGGTTATTTTAGTTTCTTTTTAGACCAAGACATGTTTCTAGCAGTTTTTCGGTTTTAATTAAAAGATCTAGAAACACCATGGCTTCAGCAACCATTCAAGTTGCGTATCTATTTCTGTCAATATAAACTCGACAGGTTGACGAAAATATCTTAAAAACAAATTCTTGTTACAAACATTTTGATTCAGCCAAACATATTCTGGACAAAATAAGTTCGGGTTCGTGAATATTTTTGGGGATATGTTTGTAGTGAAGACTGAGCACACAGTTTCATAAACGTATCCCAAAATATGAAAATGATCCTTAACTGTTTTTCGCTCAATCAGTTTATAGGAATAATGGAGTTTGCACGCTCATGTGACTTATCTTGATCCATCGCCGAACGGGGAGCATTTGGGGTAGTCGTGTCGTCAAAGGCACCAGGGTTCGCTGTGCGTCCCCCTCAGGTGTGCCAGATACCCATGGCCGGTTCACCCTGATTATGTTTCTAGATTTGTCAACACCATGCCAGTACTCCTGGGCTAAGTAGTAAGAACCGTAAAGATCCGGGGTAGAATAGGTGTTCAGCAACCAATGCTTGCCGTAAAAGCCGACTATGCTTGTCGTAAAAGGCGACTAACGGGATCGGGTGGTCAGGCTCGCTGACTTGGTTGATGCATGTCATCGATCCAAATTGTGTGGATTGTCTGATCCAGACTCGATTATTTACGGACCGCCGTCATATAGATGGAATATTGCTGAGTGCGGTGTTAAACAACAAACCAATCAAAGTAGTAAACGTCTTAGACCTGCATTACTTGAGGCTTTCTTCCCCGATCAAGCTGACACGTGATATAACTAATCAAAGCGGCGTCAAACCGAACTCACTCGATCACTTTAAACTGGTATGTCCCAAAAAACTGATATGAACACAAAATTTCAAATGCACATTATTAAGGGGGACATGCTGGCAATAAGCACCATACACTAAACTCGCGAGTCGTCATTCAGTGTCGGTTGAAATTCTGTCATCCGATAGTTCTGGGCAGTTTTAGTGGAATATCTTCTTCGATTTCCTGTATAAAAGACATGTCTGATCTTTGAGAGGGTAATAACATTCTCTCCAAAGTGTTTTTTTTATTTTTTATAAAGAACAGTTCGGAAACCAGTGCACTAAATCTCCACTCAACGGTCACTATAAACCAAATAGCCCGAATTGCCACTAGACTTTTGAAGTATGGCCGTATTCTCTCACCAATAGCGAATACCATTTAGCTCTTACGTTGTCCAGGAACAGATAAGAAATCCGTGCGTTATTCGTCATCGCGTCTTCTGTTTTATACAGTTATACAGATTAATGGGATGGTGAATTATGGATGTGTGTCAGCAATGACAAATAATGCTACTTGTTCATCGCTGGGTAAAAGCCCCGGAACGACAACACGAAATTATTCCTAAAACCTCTGCCATAATTCAGATTAGTAGAATGGCCGACGGACTATAAATACCGTTTGGTTTGTCCCATGGGAAGCGGAGAAAATGGACTGTTTATGATCCCTGGTCTCCTGCAGTGTTCATCAGCAAAGCTTTTTTTTATCTAAGCGTTCTGCTATTAGCGTTAAGACACGCACTCCCAGTACTGTCGTATCGAATCACGCTGGAGATATGAAACTGACCCTTCAGGATTGGTATAGCTTGAACGCCTCTTCCTCCCCGATGGTCGATGGTAATTCAATTGTGGGTGACCAGGCAGTATGAATTTAAACAGCAGCGTGTGCTGGAGAGTCGGGGGGATCGGGGAGTGTAATTAATGAGTCTTCAGCAAGAGTAATCCCTGCCAACACTTGCATCTATAACATATATTGTGGAGACACCGATACATCATAATTATGAATACAGCGTGTCCTTCGTTCTAGATGCTTGGTGTATGGATACTAATAATAAGGGTAATGCTATTTTTCAGGGCATTATCATTTGCAGAAGCCCGAGGTCTTCCATTAACTGCCCGACAAAGGAGAGACGGATTATAGCTAAAATGGATAGACTTTGTTATCAAATAAAAATGAACATTATCGGTTTTGAAATATTTAGTGCAATCAACACGAATTTCACTGACCCACTTTTACAAATATGGAAGCGTCATAGAACAAACCAGATGACGTCACTATTGAACGTGACGTCACCTATCCCTATCCCTATGACGTCAGCTAACAACGGGCGTAATAATGGCCCGTCGTCAAACAATAGGAGGGCATTATCAAGTTACAGTGGCTTGCTCATTTCTGATAACATGCGGGCGGTTTCATGATAATTCTATCGATTTTAGCTCTAAAGATTATTTTGTTGACCCGTCGTGTGAGTTATTGTTAGACCATCTCTATCTCCAGTAAGCGGATTCCTACAAGTCCCAAGTTCGAGTCAAATCTTTCAGCGACCAGTGAAAAATGAATAGATGGATTGTTTGGTTTTCTTGATGTTGGTAAAAGATGTGTCATTTTTCGTAATCGAGTGTTCTCCTATAATCTTATTGACAACATATGTCTTGAAATCGAGATCAAACAACTCCACTACATGATAAACGCATGTGCCCTATTCAACTATCTAATAAAACACATACGTTCAAGTGTTGCAAGTAGCGTGAAACGCTACACATATATTTAAACTGTCTCACACGTGAAAAGATTGTTGACTGAATAATCCAACAGCCAGTCAATATTTCAATTTGCAGGACGTTTTGACATGAACAGTCCGACCCAGTGTTTTGACATCATTTCATTTGTCATAAGGAAGACATGGTGCTGCGTTAGCCTACGGGGCGGCATGTGTCGTGATGGGAATTACTTTTTGATTCAGATATCCCCTGTATAACTAATATCTTTTGGTGGTTAGATGTAGGAGGTATTGTGGGGCTGCATAGGGACACAACATCCACATCGAGGACGGGAAATTACCGTCTTGCCACTGACAAGTCGAAACGGACTGAAATTACTTATTGAGTTTATTCACGTCTGGCACAGACCAATGTAAATTTGCTTCTGATTTTGTGTGTCTTCTATATATTGGATTTCTACACAAAGAGAATGCCGAAACTCCCATCGAGTCTGTAGTTGCTGATAACTGCCGGTGAGAGGGAGTAGGGCGGTGGGCAATGCCTTGACACTCACAGTCCTGGTTTGATAACCTTCCATGGTGGCAATATCAAGCCTCATCGAGGTGTCCAAGAAGGCGATATGGCTTTAGAAAAATCGTTTTTTCAAAGACATCTTCTGACACTGTATTTTGGGATTCTATCACACTATATAATGGAACCTTAGTTCTTGCAAAAAAAATAAGCATCTAAGCTCGTGTCTATCAACGGAAACATGAAACCGAGTTCAACAAACACTGAAGCCACAACAAAATATTGGTAAATATGTTTTGTTTCAAAAAAATAATTGTTTCTGTAAATGCTGGGAAACATATATTTTGTCAAATAAATAACTTGATTTATTGGATGTCCTGAAAATAATTTCAAAGAAAACGTTTTGTAGCCTTCTCACAGCGAGACAAAATGTATGTCTCAACAAACGTCAATCCCCTCAACCTCCCTTCTCGACGCACTCAGAGACAAACACACACACACGCACGCACGCATTCACGCACACACACACTTTATCTGGATTGGCGAGTGCTTTCCATCCAACAGAATTCGGATCGCTGTTGTTCATATTTTGCGTGTTTCTGGTGTTTTGTGACAGATACACATGATCTACAAAGGAACGCCACATGGCCAAATTGTAAAAACATGTCATATAATACGACTCGCACTGCCTGAACGCCAAACGCGAAATGTATGATGAGCCAGAGAAGAAGCCATTATGCTTTGTCAGGAATGCTGGAAATTCAATTTTGGGTTTGGTAGTAAGGCTTCTGTGTGATATGTGTTGTCGCAGCAGTATTAGCAGTATATACATCACACAAGACAGGCAATCTGAAGCTGACGACCTGTGTTTGCTGGTGTATTTCTCCTGGTATTATCAATCTTGAAGAGACCCAGATGTTTATGGGTGCCTGGCAAACTCGTCTTCATGGTCAGGTTCTGAATGCTGGAGTAAGAAACCGGAGAAGCAGAAGCAGTAAAATAATTTTCTATTAGTGTTTCCAGCCGTGACTATGAATATCAAGTAAGGAGTTAAAATACAGAGCGTTGTGTATATTTTTTCTCACATGCTTTCTTCTTACAAAAATTATCAATTGAATGCCGTCGATGCCTAAAGGTTATTCACAGAGTCCGTCCTTGTTTTAAGAGAACACTGAAGCCTTGGTAATCGTTGGGCTGTCATGCTGGTGGTTGGTGATGTAGGGTAGAGAAGCAATGCCATGGGTTACAGAGGGTTAGACGAATGTTCTTGTGTCTGCATCGGATGTCACAAAGCAGTGTCGTCCTATTATTGCATGTTTCAAACATTTTAGACGTCTTATAGTTTATGAAAGGACTTTTGGGTAGCCTTGTGGTGAAAGTGTCAGACAGCGTTACGCATTCCGGGATTCGATTCCCTTCATTTTACAGTCCATTCTTCTTGTGCCCTGCCATGAATTTCGACAGTTAGGATGATACTTATGGCGAATGTAGGATTCGAATCTATGGTCAGTGGATCTTGTATTGACTAAGGAACAGTGAATTACGCTACCAACTATTTTGCGAGATGAAATATAGTTGCGGACGTTCTGTTTAGTGTAGTTAGTTTTATTATGTTTTCGGGATATAGAAATACAATATGAATGTATAGAAACGGTATACTTAGGAATGGGGATTAACTTCGACGGTTGAAATTCTTTTGGTGAAATCAATTTGAGCTCGAGATAAGTGTATTTGACAAACAAAAACACTTTCATAACATGTTTGCATGACATTTGCAGTATTACATTCAGCAATATACATTTTGGCCAGAAATAATGCAAAAAGTGTCCAACGGAAGCTAATTTTGATTTGACGTATTCTATTGATAATTAACCCTCTTGATAAACGTTAACCGCTGATTTATTTACGCTGAGAGCAAGACTGATATCGTCGTTGGCCAGATTTGTGAATTCCCAGTAACTACAAAAAGGCATGGCCGTGTTGGCTAAGCCGACCATGGCTCCGTTTTGTCTCATTATAAAGCTAATTCCGGGCTGGTGATTGATCAAATTGACAGAGTCAATCTGTTTTATAATTGCTGAAAAAGCATGCTTTTGAAATAACGACTGCAATTGTCTCTGCGGCTTCCATTGACGTCTAACAGCCAGTTGTCTGAGATTCAAAGATTTCAGGAAAAGACAGTAATGTGCATGTGGCGTTGCCCCGTAAAACGTTCATCAAATTGGTATACAACAATAAAACCATTTTTTTTTCCATATCTATATTTTCATAGCAACTGTCCATATTTGACCATTGGCGCGTTTTTTTACATGTATGATTTATAACCTATCGATTTATCTATTTTCAATGAATGTATGATTCCTTTCCATGACAAATCATACTCCGATCATAGCTTATGATGATTGATGCATTTTGTGGATATCGGTGCACTACTTGTGAAGGCGGTTTGTATCCTTATTCACTCTACGGTGAATATGTTCGGTGATGGCATTTTTTCACACCTGTAACCGTGAAATGTATTCACAAGTAGTCGGATAGGTGTGAGCAGGACGTGTGTCTTCATTACGAGACGGAGTACCTAGGGAAAGGTTTTTGGAAATCTGTTAAGAAACCATTTTGCGTGAATACTTTTTGTTGTCGGTTATATTGTTTACAACGACAACATTAAATGGCAGACGTCATCTCCCTGGCCACGAACCAGAGTTCCATTGCTTGAAGGAAACGTTATTTTCAGGTCTCGGGAAATAATTTCGGCCGACAACCAAGTGCACATGGGAAAGCATTTATTTAATTTGAGTTTAAAGTTACTTATTACCATTCTTGAGGCATCACATTTACAGGCTTTTCAAGAAATGCAATGTTTGACAATCCCAAGATATTTGGGAAGGAACTAGAATTATTAAGTGTTGCAAATAAGCTGCTCAGGGAGCACCAAGGAATATGTTTTATGGTTTTTTTATGGTTATTTTGGGATGAATGCCTTTTGGAGAATAGTTACAGGTCAAGGGAAAACCAACTTTCGATCTTGGATGACTTCAAGCGGTTTATATTTTTTGTCTCCTAGTTCTGGAGACAACAAAGCGACGTCATTTCACACATATTGCGCACGCAAGCCATACGCATTCAGCACTTTTGTCCTTTTCTGTGAAGACAGACAGTGTAAGGATATTCAGTTTGGTTGAAAATGCACCCTCGAATTTTTCACAAGACTTTTTATTAATTATTCTTCGTATAAATATTTAATGATATTTATATCCCGCCTTGCTTATGTGTTCCTACACGAGTTATCCCCCTTAGAGAGATGCATGGCTGAAAATTTGAGCTTTGGCTTTCATTTAGACACCAATCCGTGTGAAACAGGCACCAAGCTGCCCTGGTCTCTTTTGATGTTTTGAACACAAAGTTGGAGACGTCAGGACAAAAAGTCAATTTTATTAACAATATTAACGTCCAGTTATCAATACGTTTATATGATCATAATTACTTTTGCTTCCATGTATACTGTACACACGTGATTTCGGCATAAATGTAGCACATAAGAAACATTTAGTTATCATGATATCAACCAAAAGCAGTGTCAGTACACAGAAATACATTCCTCACCACGCGAGGCAGAAATGGTAACTTCGACCGACTTCCAATATCACACATTACCGCCAGGTCTTGTGAAGGGTTTTTGATTTGTCTGCTTGGGTAATTCTCTCTGATCTGATCGCACAGTATTTCACACGTCGATGCTTTAATGCATTACTAATATAACACTATTTGCCCCACCGAATTGCTATCAGATGGAACTATAATCATATTGATAGACTTTTATGCACTTTTCATACAAGGCTACACGATTACTGTGAGGACATAATCCTCTTTGTCTTTGATAAATCAAGTTAGGTTTTCTCCGCAAGAACTACTTGCAATCTTCATTGTAACTTCCAACATGTTTCAAATGTTTGATTCTCCCGAAAGCAGCCAGTCCATGAACTAATTGACTTTAAAAGTAATCTTCACATGGAATGTCATCTTGTCAAGTTTACGATCGCTGCACGTTGGATAAGTAATACCTTCAGCTGCACACCGTGTCAGCGACTGTCTTGCTCGTTAGTTGGATTCAATCTGACCATCAGCAGTTCAGCGTAACTGACATTGATGAAATGATGACAGTTAACAAATTCGACCACCACATAGTTGTACAATCACCATGTTATTGGCTTAATCGGCTAGTCGATTCTAACACAACTATACAACTATGTTAATTGTCAATAACCAATTCCCTCCTATTCAATAAGTCTCCGTGCACTAAATCATTCAAAGACTTGGACTTCCTTCGCACAATCGTATCCAATTTGTGCTCATCGGCAGCCATTAGTTTACAAGTTGGTCTCGTTTTTTGCTAATTGCAACCAAATCTTGCTCTCTGATCGGTGCGTTTATGGCAATTCACCACCATCGACACTCTTCTTAAAGAATAATTCATTACTTTTTCGGCTCATCTCGATATATTTACTGTGGTTATTTATCTACTTCATCAATCAAATTGTTCAAATTGATTTTGTATGTGCTGGATTTAAGTACTCTAGCTGGCTGGAATAGCGTGTGCAAATGCGGAAAGGGTATATTGGTCTAATTTGCATTCTCTTTGCGTAAATTGTTTTTCTCACAAGTATAAATCTCGTTGTTATCGTTATAAATGGGTAATGCATAATATCGAATACTATAAACGCTGGATTTGTTCGAATATATGGACATTGTGTAACTTCGAACATTATATGAGGCTTCTTGAGATGTGTGTGCATGTGACTGTGGGCTTCATATTGTAGCATCTTCGTGGAGTCTCGGGTCTATATTTCGTATTTTTGTCTATTAATTAATTTATTTATTTCGTATCTATCTTGTCTGGTGCCATCTTATTCGTTTACAGTATTGAAACCATTGATAACGGAAGTAACTCTTCATCCAAGACACCTATTTCAATAATCCAGACAGTTCACTATATGGTCGATATTGGCTGAAAATGAGACCGTCCGGATTAAGGGAGTTCCCGTGTACACAGCATTTGTGGCCATTGTAAATCCTGGGACCACACACGCAGCTGAGAGATCAATCACAGATATCGCCACCACAAAGTCGTCTAACATTTTAATCAACAGAGGAATGTAAAAGGACAAGCATAGACGGTAACTAAGCATGGGCAGTCTGCAGGTATTTTCTTAAGGAAATTAGATAGATAGACAAACACACGTCACAATTTCCCATGAGGGAGATGGATAAAAACAATGATCATAATGAATTTCTTGTTTCACCATTCCTACTTCTGTTGGCATTGGACGCCGGTGGGGGATCTTGGGCTTGTTTGTAAGACGCCAGAAGGATCTCATATCGGTCACTGATAATGCCTTTTATTCCGCCGAGACAACTCAACACACGCTTCGAGGACTTCCAACTCCACCATGATCGAACAGCGAAACCTATATACGTACGTTTAGGTTAGAAGACGTTTAAATCTTGAAGGAATGGTTGGTGCTGTTAGAATGTCCTTATGACCATTGGCAGCAAAAACATACAGATGACATCAAAAGAATCGCTCTGTTTTCTCACAACGTGTTCCGTTCATAAATACATAGTTCCAATCGAATATTTTAATTACATGATGTTAATTTGAAATTGTATATTATAAAACAAATAATTGTGGTGCCATATGGTCCTGGATATAACGCAGAGATCACGATTAGATAAGGCTAAGCAATACCTTAGTGACGGAGTGTAGATGAATGGGTGGTTAGACTCCAGACTTTAACTCCTGATGGTTTCTAGCACTTCTCCAAACCGAATTAAAGGCTGTAAACAAGTGGTATTTCTGTTCGCCGAACAGTCATTGGGTACCCGACGATTTGAGATGCAAATATTTGAAGATAATATCTCGTGTGCCTTGAGTCTGTTTCTGTGTACAGCCGATCGTTATAAAAATGCTCAATTTGGTATTATCATATATTAAATAATAATGTTTCACGTGGAATTAAACTGGAAATAAGAATTCATACTGATCTGTGCACAGATAAACAATGCCATCATTGAGAAATATCCTCACGTATGAATTAGACATGAAGTTGTTGTACAGTACAATCTGTGCTAGGGTTAGGACTATAGGCAGTAATCGCAGGTTTAAATGTTGTAACTGCTAATTTACAAATGATCAATATATCATTTCCATCGGTGGTAATTCAGTTGCGTGTGGCATTGTTAAGTTACATAAGCGAAGCAATATGAAAGATAAAAAGATATAACATTTTGAATTTGTAGTCCTGAATAACACATGTGTTTGTTGTTTAACTCCGTACTCAGCAATATTTCACTTATATTACGGCGGTCTGTAAATAATCGAGTCTGGACAATGCAGTGATTGATATCATGAGCATTGATCAACGCAAGTGGGATACGATGACATGCATCACACACACACACACACACACACACACACACACACACACACACACACACACACACACACACACACACACACACACACACACAAAGATCGTCCATTCTAACGGGTCTCGTTCTATATTTGTACCAGCTTTTCTGTTATCGGGTAACATTCTTAACCGGCACTGAATAAAGAGTTATTTAACTTCTGAATAATGTAATAACTCCATATGTACTGAATGTGGGCCTGATGATCTTGATTTATATATTGTTCACATTATCGACCCCTGGTTTGTCCGGGCTCGATTACGTACTGATTTAACTGATAAACATAAACCGACATTGTGCTTAAAACGTTTCGTAACTGCTCCACGGAATAGCCGTTTGATTTGCGCTCAACATGACGTGACGTGACGTACTAGCATTTTCAGCTTTTCATGTTGCATTGCTATTGTAATTTAGTTTTATCGGTGATTGGTTGGGTAGCCTTGTGGTTCACATTTTTCTCGTCAAGCCGAAGAGGTCGGTTCGATTCCCCACATGGACACAACGCATGAAGCCCATTTCAGTTTATTCTACTGGAATATTGATTAAACCATCCGCCAGCCATATTCTCTCTCTCAGTTTCACGCCAACTAGTGTTTCGGTATCTAATTTGCGACTATGTGTTTATAGCCTATTTTATTTCAGAATACACTTATTGTACATACACAACTCACTACGCTGTAAGCGTTTACTCTAAGAGTTTTACCTGGTTGAATATTTTGATTGCAAATACACTGTTTAAAATTAGAAGATCGCATTTCTGATGAGTTATGGCCCAATGTCTTTCCCTGTGTTCTGCGACACCTCACTTGACCTCTGTTCAAGTCACAATTATTAACCTTGTAAATAGCCACCAGAGAGAGCTGAACGTATGACGGAAATAAGCAACAAGATAAAAACCCTGGGAAGCGAAACGTGAAGCCTCAAGACGATGTTGTTATAGACACAATTCCCAAGCCAACACAACGGGAGACAATAGATATCAACTACATCATGCCAGTCACTTGGGGATGCAACCAACAGAAGTCGTGTGAGAATTTCGTCATTAATAAGTAACGACATCATGAAAAAAGGGAAATATCCAAGACGACGGACGCGGATGAAGGACTTGCTATAAAGTTCGATAATTTATTGAATTGAAACTGATCAAGGGTTAGCACAATGAAAGGGCTGGTAGTTTTGTATGCAAGGTGAAACTGTCTTGTAAGGGCATGCTCTTCAGCGCAGTCAAGTGAGACACCTTATAAAATATTTGGTGTGTATTTAGCAATGATTCTTGTTACTAGCGTTCAACGTTGGTTCGGGCCAAAAGCTAATGAATTATCTGCAAATTTGATACAATTGTCTCGAATAAGTTGCCTGACGTGAGGACAGGATTATGGTGTGACGTTGTGGAAAGGTTTAAGCTATGATAGCTGTTTCAGCCGTTACGTCAGCTGCACGAGGAAAACAAGTTTCATTTAAGGTTGGAGTTCTTTGAAATCATTCTTTGATGCAGTCGGCTGTGTTTATTCATATTTAGCCATTGTCTGCACCTGGATTTGTAATTTAGTTACAACTTCATCGACCCTTTTCTGTTTGTGTTTTGGTCGTATTTGTAATGTTGTTCTGTAATGAGGTCAACTGGCCTCTCTTTATGTCCATCCATCCGACAACAGATATCTTAAAATATATCTCGCTGAGACCATTCCTTTTAATTGCATTGGTTTCCATTTTGTTGCTTTTGACAGTTTGATAGAATCTCCTACACACTATAATATGAGTTTGTGTCATGTGGAATACCAGGGATTTAATTGTTTACAAGGGTAATAACATTGGCAGTTGTCGTTTCTATGTAATGTAGTTTCACGTGTTTGTTTATGAGCACGTTGGTTTACGTTTGGACTGCTAATGCACGTTGAATACACTCTGCATGAAATCAAGCGTTGTATAAACACAACAAAGACACTTATAAGGATACTTATACTCGCATCTCGTATAAAATATAACGAACTCAAAAGAACTACACTTCATATTAACATGGCCCATACAGTGTAGCTTTCTATTGATCAGCTCCTTAACGTTTGACATCTCGTTTGTGACACTGATGTTTTAATGATTATGTTCGTATCTAGATTTCTATACTTTGTGTCAATAGGGACAAAACAGGGGAATACAAGTTGAGAAAGAACCATGCAACACATTTCCAACATTGATCGCTGCATGAATGCTGCATGTGTTGTGTTGGTGCGTGACAACAGCATTTGTAAAAATGACCTGATGAAGCAAAGAACTGATGGGTGACTAAGTCTAAATGGTGCAACCTAAAATAGTGGCGCACGTAATTGCACTTTATAAGGTGCATGTATAATGTACTGCAAGATAGGGCAAAACTGAACACTGACACGATATATGTACTAAAATGCCTCAGAGCTAAACATATACGTATTTTATGAGAAACTGGTGAAATCACACACCACTATCCCAGTCAATTTCAGCGTGTGCAATGTTTCAAAGTTAGTGACAAGATTTTACCAAGAACGTTTTGAAACTGAAAAAAACCAGATCGAACTTGTTCCGTACGTATTGTGCAAACAAAAGAGCCCACCCCTGTGTTTCCATTTTTCACTTATGCATATATTTTGTCGTAAAGGCAAATATGTAATTCTTCTTTTGATCACTACACTGAAAGATAGTCATCGATCCATACTACAAGTCTGGAAGGTCTGCTGTAACACGTGGCCTAAGTACGCCTCAATGGACATACATCGCACTCATTGGCTTGACTGAATGTTTCGCAGATATTGTGTTCGAGTAAACAGTGCGTAGCGCCCCCGTGTGCTTGTGACATACAGCCAGGTTGTGAAAGAACCACTTGATGACTACATTTAAATACATGCCTGTGACGAGTAGGTGATGTTTCAGATGTTGTTTGTTTGTTGTTAAACGCCTCATCCAGCAATATCCCAACGATGTGACGACGGCCTGTAATAATCGATTCTGGACCGGACAATCCAGTGATTGATATATTTTTTTCAACTTCAACTTTTCTTTGTCTTCCTATCTAGCACTTGATATCAAAGCATTTTTACATTCCTGTGATTCTACGCAAGTAAGCATCTACAATATTATACCCAGCGTAACAAATACAAACACCATAAAACCCGTCCTGAAAGTATTAGATCTTCCAACTGGCAACTTGATGATATCCACAGTTGTGACATAAACAGATAACAGACAATCTATGACCCAAAGGATGTACGGCAGAAAAAGGACAAGTTATCAAAAATATTAAACTTATTTTGATTTTGATTTTGATAAAGTATGTTAACCGTATGAATATTCAAAAGAAGGTTTAAGGATGTCTGGCAACAATGAACAATATTTCTGTAGAATTCATTCCTAACAGTGTGATCACAAATTGTTGCTATTTTCATAGGTCCTAATTACATTTTTTGGCAAACTGAAATCGCGGAATGGTACACATTACACTCCATGTAAACAGTGGAAATGAATTAAGTTTTGCAAAATGAATTCGCATATAATAATCAATGTCACATTTTTGTTTACTCTGAGATAATGTTTGAACTCAATTTGAACTTGCCCTTTACAGATGCACGAAAAGGCACTATGTTTGTAGGGAGATCACCTTCTTCTTTTGTGCACGTAAATCTGCAGGTCTGATCCATATATCGATATATTTCACGTCAAACCTGCACATGAGGACCCAAGCATCAAAGAGAAGAATTCCTATTTAAAAAATGCACATCAGGGATATTAGATTTATGAATTTGCAGATGACACATTGACTACATTCTGCTCAATAACATTATCATACAAACAACACGATACATGGATGTCATTTATGAAAGTTCCAATCACAACCTTGTTCAGCCTTCAAACATGTACACACTAGGATGCAAAACGTTTCCACATCTCCTAATGCTGAGTTTGTTGTACTGATTTGCCATAAAATGACTTGACCTACACTCTTATTTCAGATATATTAGATATACAGTACACTACGGTTATAACGAACTCAAAGGGACCACTAACTTTAGTTCGTTATAACCGAAGTTCGTTAAAAGCACAAAGGGGGACAATGCTCCGATCGAAGTTGGAAGTACGTTTTAGAAATTGAGACATTGTCCCTGTGTACTTAGGGTAAACTAAACTTTCGAATACAAATGCATAACTAAACTTGAATTGGCAAACAAAGAAAATGTTTAAACGACTTGAAACCAAACTTTCAGGGACAGCCAATGTCTGCAAGCCAAATCGACTATAAGGCCAGATCAATGTGGTTGTGTATGATTGATATTATGAACAAAGATCCACACTGTCGGGGTACAGTGACACACTCAACCAAGTCACCGAGCGTGACCAACCGATCCATTTAGTCGCCTCTTACGTCCAGCACACGTGGGACCTATATTCGTACCCGGAATCCCCATGGGGTGATGTTTCAGATATATGCGGTAAATGGGTGAGCTTGGTTAACCGCCGCTTTCAACAGTATGTTTGTTATGTCACGGTGTGTCAGTTGATTGTGAGCGGAAAGACCAGAGAGACACAGATCGTAGACTTGTATAGGTTTTCAATCAAAGTGTTGCACGATTGTAAACAATAAACACTGTCTTTTTGTGTGACATGTGTATCGTACGTGTACGTACTCATGGCCATCTATCTCTGGAAGTACAGTAAACTACGGTTATAACGAACACGAACTGACGGATATAACGAACTTACTTTTTTGTCCCGACTATTTGCTGTAGTTATG
The DNA here is from genome assembly GCF_023055435.1 of Haliotis rufescens. Classification (NCBI taxonomy): domain Eukaryota; kingdom Metazoa; phylum Mollusca; class Gastropoda; order Lepetellida; family Haliotidae; genus Haliotis; species Haliotis rufescens. Next base: position 13,988,119 of record NW_025964112.1, read on the forward strand.
CTGTATATATGCTTATAACGAACTATGGTAATAACGAACTCAAATTAGCAGTCCCTTTAAGTTCGTTATAACCGTAGTTTACTGTAAGTATCTTTGTGTAACTGAGAACAAGATGTGCCATATGTTTCACCAATTATACAATCTTGTATATTGGTGATGATATTCGCATGAATATGTTCATCTGTACATTTTATTTTATTTTTTCGCTCATTTACGTCGGACAGCTGTTGAACTTCGTTTAAAAGCAATCTACCTTTACCAACGTTCCAATTAATGAACCAAATTTGTTGTTGGTTTAAAAAGTAATATGACGAACTCAACTAGTTTGTCTGGTTACATTCTGAACAAAACTTGAATATTATCTTGGCTTTCAGTCGCAAGCAAGGGAAGGTGGAACTAGACAATATGTAGGAGGTTAAGGGGTTTTTATGGGTTCTATTCCTGCAATTAGTTACAGGAATATGTTTTCTCGGCCAGTAGCGGGATATGTAGATAATTAATATGTGGATTTTTCAGATGTTAGTTCTAATATTTTTTTCCTTCAATGTTCATTGTTATGCCCTGTGATTTGCTCACGTAAGAGACCAGTCCTTTCCACGTCGCAGTTAATTGCTATTTAGGTTCAGAAGAAAATATACTCATCGAAATTCTGACAATTTGTAATTTATTTAAATATTTTTAGCCCGTACATCACAGAAGGTATCATGAAAGGCACACATGATTTGTCTTAAACGACATTATGAAGCCCAAGCTCTATTACCAGGCCCACATACCTCAGTGAGAGCTCGCCGAGCTTGTGCTCATCCCTCGTGTGCTGTCAACGTATATGGTTTGAATACAGCCGTTGTTTCTTTAATGTGTACTCTCATGTATGTGGAAGGCACTTTAGACAGTCATTTGGATATCAGCTTTCTCGTTCACTCCCACTCGGGGTACTTAGTGTGTAGATATTGAGTTTAGTCGGTCTATTGCTTTAAGTACAATTCCCTTCTAGAAACAGATGAGTGTGGGGACGTTTGGATGTAAACATGGATGTGTTTATTTTTGTCCATGACTATTTAAAAATAGATATTCATGTTGGGTCCCTTGTAGCACTTTTCTTTTGCTTCAGTGTACTAGTATCCACTAATGATTGTTTCTATCATGGATTAGTTCTTTGTAAGGGGGAGGGGAAGGGGGTGGCCCAGTCGTCTAAGGCGCTGCGATTCGCTGTGCAGAGTTGCGTCCCTTGGACACGCCGGAAATCTATGATTGTGGGTTCGAATCCCGGTTCGCCCAGATTATGTTTCTAGGTTTGTCAGACCCATACCCGTACTCGTGGGTTTCACCGAAGTGGTAAACGTCTGAGACCTGCATCACTTCGGGCTTTCCTCCCACATTAAGCTGACACGCCGTGATATAACTGGAATACTGTTAAAAGCGGCGTTAAACCCAACTGACTCAATCAGTCACTCTTTGCACGGTGATATATTAGTGTTTTGTGATATGTGTTATATTCGTTGCCGTTCCCTGGGGATTCCTTGTTGGAACAGGTCCCCAGCAGTCTATGAGACAGGTGGTCAGACTCAGTGGCGGTGGGGTACTTTCCTCATAATATCAAAGACCGATCATTTACTGCCTGCTGTCAAACAGCTGGAATGTTGCCGAGTACTGAGTTCAACAACAACAACAAGCATGCAGACAAACAAACATACAGGGAGTTATTGGCAACGTGACCTATTAGTGTACCACAACACTTCTCTAGTATCTGAATACAGTTTTTGTTGTAAAAAATACCCACAAATGGAACAATGCTTTTCTCTGGGGAAATACCTTTACAAGAATCAATGTTTAGTTGACTATTTCATAATTTGCTTGCAAAAAATGGTTACTTCGTTACATTAAGATATACTGTCAGGAAAAGGTACATTAGAGAAAACAATTTGTTTGTTGTTTCTAGTATTGATAGATCTATCATTATCATGTAATAATGGATTGAAAACACTATGTAACGTATTGTCTGCTTGTTCCATTTACCCAAACACCATGCCGTGACGTCGTGTGATGGCACATGCACAGTCCAACCTCTTTCTAATCAATTATTTAAACATATAGAACCTTCTTGTGACGATGCGTCTTTCGTGGCCCAGGAACCACTATTGTTATAGGATCGCACTTATAGACAAGTTTTGTTAGTCCTTAGAACTGTCATGAACATTTAATGGTTGGAGAAAAAAATCAATGTGAAGACTCTTTTAAAGATGATGTGTATCACTGACGACTGTTAGCTGATCTCTGCAATGAGAAGACTTAAATCCTCTTCTGGTCAAATATATAGGTGTTAATGTGGCCATATGCAATCTGTCGTACAAGCGGAGACACACCAAAAGGCAAGTTACGTTACCGGTTCCATGGTATTTAATTAATGTGTTACTGAGATGTTCAGTCCCTAACAACGTGCTTGAGGTCAAAGAAATGTCATTTTGACTTGACTTGATGTGTTTGTTTGTTTGTTGCTTTTTGTTTAACGCCGCACTCAGCAATATTCCAACTACATGGCGGCGGTCTGTAAATAATCTAGTCTGGACCAGACAATCCAGTGATTGACATCAGGAGCATTGATCAACTCTATTGGGATACGATGACATGCATCAACCAAGTCAGCAAGCCTGGCCACCCGATCGTTAGTCGCCCCTTACGACAAGAATGGTGGCCTTTTACGACAAGAACGGGTTGCTGAAGACCTATTCTATCCCTTATCTTCACGGGTCGTTTCTATTTGTAAAATATTTGTGTTTGAAACTGAACACCAGTTTGACGTTCATGTTATTGTTGGATACATGACATGATTATTATGTGTCGTATGGAATGTTATTTACTCTCTAATCCCTTTCTGATAAAAGTGTACTTCATAACCATGTTCACAATATTCCCAATGAGGCATTTTCTGTTACTTGGGTTTTCAGAACAGCCGAACCAAATTCACAATGCAGAATCGAATTATGAAAAAAAATACTGTAGCCGCTTACAAAAATCCTTAACAAAGAGATGGTATGAAAATCTAATTCAATATTTCACATTTAATCCAAAAACCTTCTCACAGATCCACTTCTGTAAACCCCGCTTTTGCATGCGCCATTGATTTGTTTGTTTGTTGTTTAACGCCACACTCAACAATATTCCAGCTATATGACGACGGTCTGTAAATACTTGTAATCGAGAAAATCCAGTGATTAACATGATGAACATCGATTCAATTGGGATACGATGAAATGCCTTATGCCAAGTCACTGAGCCTGAACACGTGATCCATTTAGTCGCCTCTTACGACAAGCATGGGTTGCTGAGGACCTACTCTCTTACCCAATCCCCATGGATGGCACTATGATGTTCAGACACTTCAATGTATTGTTTGCCAATCAGAGATAGAATTATAATTTTCACTATTAATTTAGAAATATTCAATGATAGACATTGATCAAATACTGTCTCCTCATATTGTTTGTTAACGCAGATTGTAAATTTAAACTTTCCGATTACCTTCCAACTTATATATAAGTTCCATGAAATCTTGTGCTTATCCTTGATGGGATCCTGTGTGATATAACCTCTTGTCACGTATCTCAAATATACTGCTAATGAGTGTAATATTTGAACAGCTACTTCAAAAATAGAGGAAATGTGTTCCTATATATTGGAAGGGTACTCAGCCCACTGTGCATGTTTTCCCTTTCATAATGAAATTGACTAAACGAACCTTGTCAATCTAAGTGTTACTTACACTGGTATTCGTGATACTTCTAGCAATGATTCTTTATGCGTCTGCATCGTTCCGATTTAGCCGGGTTTGAGAATCATTACCTTCAAATGGGTTAGCAAATATCCATATTTTTTAATTGGCCTTCATGAGATACGTACAATGAACGTGTTAACCCCATGTACGCCAACCTCTGAATTCCTGGTATTAAATGTAGGTTGTCATCATAACTCTAGGCTGTTTTTTGCGGAATCTGATTACTATCTAAAACTGATTTCAATATATTTGTCAAGTTACACATCATTTAGAAATGTTTCCAGTTTGTATTTTGAAAACAATATATGTGGCCTTTTGAAGTTGACATCTGAGTTATGGTCTTTCAAAAAAAATGAATAGCGTAGTTGTACCTACACCAATTCATTGTCTGATGTGCAACCTGAAGAAGAGAGTTTCTATGGCGAAATGTCAGCTTTTCTGGAAACAAGTTGTAACATCAGCCCTACAAAAACGGCAGTGGGTGCTTTGATACGGTAATAACCATGGATACGAAAAGGTTGAAACACATATGTTCATGTCTTCCTTATGAACCACACACACACTCGATTATTTTCAGGCTGTTCTCATCTAGCTGGTATATTGCTGACTGCGGCGCTACAAAAACGAATGAAAAAAATATGCCTATGAATTATTTCCATGTACTCAAGTTTTAAAACGATGCAGTACAACACTATTGATTTGTTATTCTGCATGGTTAGAAACTACGTGTGTGTCCCTATTTGTCTCTGGTAGAGTGCATGCGACTATCTCCTGATATCAGTGTACAAACATTCCCAGATTCCAATATATGTCCCAGTAAAGAATGAGTGAGTGAGTATGGTTTTTTACCACTGGGCTAACCGCCCCTCTCCCTCCAGTAAAGAACCCAATTAACTTTCAAGATAGAAGCTGTTACCCATTTATTTATCACCGTAACTAAATTGTCCACACTGGGAGTGACAGCTGATTAAACCATTATTCATTCAGTTGATTGTACCGGATCGTGCTTTAGGAACATGATGCGTCTTTCCCAAATATTCCAACATTCGAGTTTGGTCATAGTTGGTCTCCGGTGTTGTATCGACATGGAATTCCGTGGAATTCAACTACACAAACTGCGGCATGTGTTTTCAAGCAATCAATTAATCAATCGCGTAATTGTGTTGGCGATCAACAATTGTTCACTTATGATAACACATTACATCAATTTTTGCAGTGGAACATATGCCACCATTTTAGCACAACATGAAATGTCGTTTTTGGCCTCATTAAAATCACATCCGTATTCTTTGTTTGGCATAATCTAAAGGTTATGATAATGTGGCGTGGGAGTAAATTGGTCTGAATGTATGGGTTTCAATGACTGGATTTGGGGAATCATGTTGTTGTTAAACATACTTTAATTGCCCCGGCAAAGCAGATCGAACAGAAATCGATAAAATCAACGTTTAGATGAGGTTTCGTTTCTGTTTTGTTCACACCCTCACTGGTGTTAAAGTCTCTTCCATTGCTGTTGACTGTTCCGTTAAGTAATAGAGTTGGCGAATGTTTATCAAACTATTATTTCTGTATAATAGTGTTTGTTCCCGTTCTGGTAGGTCAACTAGAATAATATAAAGTTCAATCTGATTAGCTGACCTTATTGTCAAACATGTACATGTATGTTAATATGATATAAATGGTAAAGTACTTTAAGAGTTGAGAAAACTGTAGACACAAGAGTGATTTCCTGTTCATGGATAGATTTCGAGATATTTGCATTGTTGGTTTGAATTGAAAGAAAATGTGTAAATTGGATGGGGTCGTTTTGATGTATGAGTGAGTGAGTGAGGGTGGTTTAACGCCGCTGTCAGCAACATTCCAGCAATATCAGGGCGGGGGACACCAGAAATGGGCTTCACACATTGGACTCATCTGTGACGAGCGAAGCCTTAACCACTAGGCTACCCCACCGCCCCTTAGACTTATGACATTTACTTGACGATATGACAATTGGAGGATACAAGTATTGTTGTTATTAGAGTAATTTGAGTGAATGTATAGACACGTAGGGGTATCACCACCAAGAATAGGGTTTTTTTGCATCAGTGATGTGAATTTCATGTATCTAGGGCATGGTACACACCATCCTTAGTTGCCTCCCTTTAATGTCAGGATGATCATGAGTTCGAATCTCTGCTTCGTCCTCACGATGAGGCTTGGTATGTCAACACTATACTTTTCTCGTTAGTTGCATTTGCTTGGTAAACATGTTTTACTTTGGGCTCTAATCTCACCTGAAACTGACACTACAGACTGACTAACTTACTTCATCAGGTCGTAGAAACGCCAAATGATAAATGCGTTTACAAAAACTGTTGATATTCTCTCCTGATCCATCGTGACATGTGTATTCAAACTGCCATATTATCTTATTCAACAATTGTTGTCATCATTCGTTTCAAGTGTGTTAGCTGTTGTTGAATAATCTATATCTCCCCTTGCGAGCAGCAACGATTTGAGTGCTGATTGAATTGGCTGTGCTTGACTGGAAATAACCATTATGTTCGACGGAACACGACAATGGCGACTCGCCCGATGAAACATGCATGGTGTGTGCTGCTGCATCTAGAGAAACAGACTCGGAGGATTAGTTAACGTTGGCTTGATGTACGTGTCGGGAACATACCAACAATGACACGTATATAGTACACGAAACACGGCTGACACAGATTTTGTAGGAACATTGTTCAGCCTTTGTGGTAGTGCTTGATTCCTTCCAGAATATTGAATTTGTTAATGGAGATATTTATGCTGTAGTCAGCAATTTTACTGCCGTGTCATCGTGGACTGTAAGTAATAGAGTCTGGAACAATACTTGTCAACGATCCAATCAAATAAAGCAATAAGCCATTTAATACATAAGAACCACCAGGTCTCCGTTTGAGTGGACACAAACGACGTGAATAAAGTTACAAGCTATAGAGGACCTAGTCTGGTTCATAATCCCAAAGGATGATTAAATATTGAAACATCCTGAAGTCGTATTAGTGGAAGGTAGGCATCATCGATAACGACAAAGGGGTGAAAATAGTAACCACACTGCCAAAATACTGCGTGGAGGAAATGGAACTGTTGCCTTTATAAGTTGTGTCTGTCTTTAAACGGTTAAATGAGCTTTCTCAGAAACCTACCAACTAATCTACTTCCGAGTTCCTAGTACTCATCACTTATCGATATAATGGAATCGCTCTAACACTCGTTGTGTGTGAATACCCCTTGTAGTATTGATAATACTTGCTATGTAACCGTGCAAGAAGTCACGTGTATGCCAAGTCCTTTAGCGCAAGGAAGTATTTATGTCCTCTGTTATCAATGCTTTTCGTGTAATCTATTGTTTCCGTCAGAGGACAATTGATAATTTGTTGTCATGTTGTCAGGAATATAATTAATGTGCTTGTTGTTTTGCATGCAAAATATTTTACTGTTAAGAATTAGAAACCTGACATATTTGACATTAACAATTATAGGTAACCTGTATTTGGTACTTTGGCTTATATTAAAGATGCTGCTCAGGCAGCTTCGAGCCCGATGAATGCTGTAATGACTTGTGTCAAGGTGAACCCCGACGGTAGGGACAGTTTTACACCATCCGCATTTTCATTAACACGATGACGTGATGGAACGGCAACAGTATCACCGTGTCTCAATGAGATATTCGTTGTTTCGTCTGTGCCTTATTATTAGATTTATCCGAGAACTGTCCATATGATTTCTTTTCGTTGTCAAGGTGAAAGTGTCAACGCAGTGATAATGACTCCTCATTATCGGTAATTTCAGTGTCAGTCTGTGTCTGATTTGTTGTTTTAATGAAGGCCTCATGCCCAATTTGAAATATAATACATTGTATATCTCCCGCATGCAAGGAAAACGAATGCAGCAGTTTTGCACATGATTGTCTCTATTCATGGTTATTTCCATATATGGCAAATGTTATGTTCTTGAGAATGACGGTACTTTGAATCGGCCATTTACCATGTGCATTCCTACAGTGACTTTCGAGCAGCCAATTCATAAACAGTATGATTTTAGGCATGCAAAGGTTACCATACAATGTTTTCTCGACCAATTTTGTTTTTGTTTTTGGAGATACGCTTCATCAAGATGTTCTATTGCTGACGTGGGCAGAGGGGCAATTCCACTGAAACACATTAAGGTCACGTGTTGTGTTAAGTCTTCCAGTCTTTTACTGTGATCGATGAGAATCTTTATCTGTAATTGTCGGTTCACTATCATCCTGAACATTTCAACGTATATTGTCATCTTCCTTTATTACAAATTAATTTCCGATAACATTATCATCATTGATGTGATTTCCCGGGATACACGCTGACAAATTAATTTCATTATTAATATAATATTTTCGCGGATTATAATAAACTACTATGTCAGATGCCGAAGGTATGGATTTCATAGTGTTTTTTTTATGTTGTTAAGAGCACGCCATGTCTGACCGCAATACAATCTCCCGCTTTATCTTCCAGAAATGAAACTCATCCCTTTAACATGACAACTGAAGCAATAACCTATATAAAGTATGTGTCCCCATCACGAGCACCAGAAAAACAAGTCGGTTCACAATAGTTTATATCTACCGACTCGTGCAATTTCCGATATTTTCCGTTAAGGCGTAACATTCATTTACCTAGTTTATCAGATTAGCCACTCAACCCCCTGAACTCTTCTGAAAGCAGGTCTCTGTACTCAATTGTCCACCATACAACTTCATGGCCACCGAAGCAAGGTAACAACGCTAACCACTTCGTGTAAATATTCCCTCCCGCGCTGTTTAAGTAGGGCGATGAATGGAACCTCTGGAATACAAGGCTATAACTTCACATATACCAACCATTAAGACTACACTGAGTGCCCGTAATGTGGTTTGTTTTATCCCCTGAGATAGTTGTTGCAGTACTTCTTGCTCCATATCGCCATTGTACTTTGAGCCTGGGTGGGATATTTCACTTTCATTGACCTACATCTTCAGATGGTGTCGTTAAGGAGCCGTAATGGAGGCAAATAGACAAAAAACAATCAGTTCTTGGATAGACATGCGTTTTTCTTTCAACTCCATTATTCAATCGCAGACACAAGTCCCTGTTTCGATGAGAATCCCCGCCAGTTTTTCAGTTGAGGAAAATTACATTTCCCAACACTCCCGTTATCGACAGATTTAATACGTCCCAAGCTACGTAAGTGATATACAGTGATGGGTAATATATGAATATACACCCCCTAATGGAAGCCTTATACTTTACGGTTACCGTGTGTTATATGTTGTTATGTTAGATGTAACTGTTCTATCGAACGTTGTTAGATCGAAGTTGATAATGGAGATATTACCCATAAACATCGAGTATAAATAATTTTCCGACATTGATGTACACATGTGCAGTTTAACGATTCTCGGCGCTGATTGGTCAGCTGAATCAATATGCCGTCAGTCTGTTGCAGGGAGAAGAAGGTTCCTGTTTGTTGTGAAAATGGAACTCTACTGCTTGGCAAAGGAAACACTTGGAAATTGGATTTGACCAAACAATTACAAACCTTATCAAAACGTTACTAGGCTGAAAACATTCGCCTAAACACTGCACATTTAAGATGCAAAACACAACTGTGATACCCGTATCAAATACATGATAATCGAATAATCATTTTTGTTTTGTTTCATTTTTAGCCATAATCAAACATGTGTATATCCTTTCTTTTTTGTCCATTACCAATGAGGGGTAAAGAGTGTTATTACTGTCCTGTTCTTGGTCGTACTGTTGCGCATGGTCAAGACATCACACTACGTACCGCCATGAACCGTGAATACATACAGTACTGCTTATGGGCGGTGTAGTCGCTATTTGGTACCAAAGAATCAAAGAAAGGCTTTGTTCCAGCAGGGGAACCCGTGAGGCATTGACAATGACCGTTTTTCGTTTCGAACAACGTCATTTCTTGCTCAATAAAGGAGAGCGATAAAAACCTTTCCATATTCATTACAAATCTCTGTCAAAACCAGAGTCGATTGTTAGATTCCGACTATATCATGAGAATGTGTTTATGAATCACTATCAAATAGTGAATACCGGGTGTTCGCGAAAAGGTGAGCGTATCCTGCTCCATCGGTGGCAACCGTCACAAAGACATGCAAGTAAAATTCATGACGAAGCTCAATTGTCTCTTATCTTTGTTTGAAAAAATGAACAATGGTTATGTGGTCTAGTGAGTGATGCCATATTGTATTTGTATTTTGGTTAAATGTAAATAAATAACTCTGATCGTCTTATGAACAAAGGTTGTATGGTGTTCTTAGAAACCTTCGTAGAAAGAACATGCTCGATTGTACCTTAAAAGTTGTGGAGCTGCTGGAATAATTGTTAAAAATATAGGGAACGTTGAGGCCATGTTCTTGTCATACAAGGCTTTCAACTTGCAAAATTGATAAAGGTGGCTAGAACCATAAAACAAACAAGCGTTGTTGCACATCGACAGCTGAAGTGCTTTCCTTTTATCATGTAACTGAAAGAACAAGAAATGATTGATGGTCTTGGACACTGTTGTTCAATTCATATGTCACCTGTAATATCTTACAATAGTGACAACCTGAAGGGGATTGTGGCTTTGTGGCTGCTTTGTGGCTGCTTTGTGGCTGCGTTTTTTACTTTGCTTGACCATACTCATCATATACTTCTCCATTTAAGTTTGATTTTTTTCACCTGGCAATAAGGGTTACTTTCGCTTGAGTGTTCTTTGTCACTGACGATCAGTTGAAATGACATATATGGACGGATTCATCGCGAAGTTTGAGTCGATCCAGTTTATTCTTTCACTTATGTCTTTACACTCACTTCTATTTACCAGTGGGTCGAATTCTTGTAATGGTCCTTGTTTTCTTTGTCCCTGGGGCGTAGCAGAACACGTTGGAAGTTCGAATCCTAATTTCGCCTTTTTTATGAACCTTCATCTGTCAGAAACCATACTTGTTTCTGTACAAAAGTCGCTTTGTCCTTTCATTCCTTCCACAGTAGGCTGACACACTGATATTGCTGTTCATAGCTGCTTTATGTATTGGATTTTGTCAGGAATGTGAATGTATGCAGCTTAAATGTTTAGGTTTATGTTGATAGGACCACACGCATTAGTTATACATGAATATTGCTCATTTAGAAGTAATTAACAAGAGCTCCGGGTGATAATGTCTTTGTGTGAATCTATGTCCTTCGTGACTAACTCTAGTATTTTAGGGCTCTGCATCTAAACGATGCGAGTGTATGGTAATCAAGGGCAGATACTCATGACAGAAAGTGTAATAGATTTATTTATTTAGTTTTTCATCTATCTAAATTCATCCTTTCCACCGTTTTTCATCCCATCACCTCACTGGTTAATTTCGTTTCAACGTTCTTCATCTTTCTATGTCCACATTAACAAGACTTCATGGGGGTCATGAATTAAGAATAAGTCCCTTAAGCGTGACAGAATCCAATGGTCGTGGGTTCGAATCCCAAAACGGCAATAACCCCTGCCCATTTACTGTTGGCTTCAAACCATTTAGAATTGATGTCATTGACAACTGTTTGCGACATGTATGAATAAAACATATTTCTTTTCTAATTTCAGGTAAGTGCTCGTTGTTGGTGTGGTCATAACCTGTATCCCACTGCCCTGTCAAGGTAGGAATGGATGTTGTACATTTACTGTTTCCTGTTGCGTACTGAGTTTGGACAGCATCCCAGATTACTTGTTGAACTATATTAACATCACAATTCCCCATCAGTCAGAAATGAGCGTATGTTGCAGCGTAGCTGTGATATTTTACGGTATGGTCGAGCGGGTAAACATCCATTCATTCAATACTTGAATAATTTACCTATTACCTTCACTGCCTTATAGATGGTTTTGTGTCAAATCACTTGCATCATCAATGTCTGGATAACACTGAAGATGATACTGCTTACTAAATTTCCGCATCCAAAATGAAAAAACAACAGTTGATTAACGATATAAGCTTATTGATATCACAGGAACAAAATATGTTTTCGGTGTTTTGTTTTGCTTTTTTATTGTCTGGATAACACTGCAGTCGATACCATTTACAAAATTTCAGCATCCAAAATGAAAAACAGTTGATTACCGATATTAGTTTAACGATGTCACAGGAACAAAATATATGCTTTGGAATTTTGTTTTGCTTTTTATAAATGGACGTATCATATGATGTAGTATTCTCAGTAATTCACTTTGTCATGTATTGATTTTGGATACGTTCCAGACATTGAGATCTTTATTCAAGCATTATTAAGGCCATCAATCATGTATATACCCCCACTTTGCATTCATTACGTCTTTCCATATTGGATATCCGTTCAATATGAACATCAAGTTAATTACTTTTGTGTGTCATTCTTACATACGACATGACCTATTTCTGTGCACAAAAAGAAGTTTGTCAAAATTGACATAGCTGCAACATTGAATCCTAATATGTTGTCATAATTGAATACGAACGCGCCTTTAAGATGTAGCATTGCCTTAATATTTTCCATTCAATCATGGATCATGTAAACACTGGTCACCGTGTAATTTCACTCACTATAGGTGTGTGTGTGTGTGTGTGTGTGTGTGTGTGTGTGTGTGTGTGTGTGTGTGTGTGTGTGTGTGTGTGTGTGTGTGTGTGTGTGTGTGTGTGTGTGCACGCACGCTAGCACACACACGCACACGCACACATAATATGCATGTACGCACGTGGCTGTAAAGTGACGTTTCACTCCATTTCACCCACCTGATGACAACTCATTCAGTCACTCCGTTTCTCAGCCTTTATCTTACAAACCCCGCTATCTGGATGTTTTCACGGGTCCCATAACGTTACCAGTATCTACGGTTATAACACGGCTTTGAGAAGAACTCACGAACTACAACGACAGATTATTTATGAGTGAAGCAATGATTACAGCATTTACTGTCGAGGAATAAATAATCCGTTTATCAGGTGAGTTATATATATGCCCTTTTTCAATGTGATGTAATGCACTGTTGGCGGAACAGTCTACTGTGACAACGTAATGACTGGATAATGTCATATCGTATTGTTTTCAACAATGCGTCATTATACGCCATATTGCTTTAGCCGGACAGCTTTGAGAATGAGCAAAATGCACATGTGTAGATATCGGGATGGCATTGCACCCAACGTTTAATCCCCCATGGGTAATATGAGGAATTCACAACCACCATGGAGCGTAGCTATTACTGTGTGTTGTGCAATGTGTAGTCTCATGTGGATACATGTACCGCTCATTAAGTCCACATGTACGAGGGAACAGTATTGAGTTCCTCCAGCACAAGGGCATTTTCATGCTCGCAATTCAGCCAGAGCTCCTCCTTCGCTGCCATCATTCTCTCGTTGCATCCCCCGGGTGCTATAACGTAATAATTTCACGCCAACGTCAACATTTCACTGTAAGGTCCATTAACGTGTAATAAGAGTGATGCACATTCACGCACAAACGCTCACAAAAACATATCTTTTAGTGTGATAATTTTTAATCTAGAAGAATTCATGGTTGTATGTTCTATGTTCAGTCTACTCCGATAATAACTCAACATTCCTTTGGCTTTGACCCTTACGGTTCGAGTGAGTGAGTATGGTTGTACGCCGCCTTTAGCAATATTCCAACAATATCACGACAGGGGAAACCGGAAATGGGCACACATGTGGGGATTCGAACCCGGGGGTCTTCTGCGTGACGACCGCCCCTGACGGTTCTAGCTAATATCGACATGTACTAATAAATATATCCATGGATGCAGTTGATAGCTCTTATCATAGTAATTCCTACCGAAATAGAAAGTGACATGTATTATGTGTTATCGATTTACGAATATGACGCCAACGCCAGAGAATCCATGAAAAGTCAACGCCAGAAAAACAAAACAAGTCTCGGCTATTCGCCGAAAGAGATTGAATTGGGAGTAAAAGGCAAAACAACGGTGAAAATGATATGAACGGATCACTGAAAATCAGTGAAGACACCAGGTGTTCTAGAACAGGGTAGCATGTCCTGCCGCTACAACCGCGACTCTCCTATGAAAAGTAAGTATTCTTGTTGCCTGACGCAGCACAGCAGCACAAAACAAAAGACGTTCCCATGTATGTCAAATGTACATGTATGTCCCTTGGGAAAATGGCTTTCCCCTTTCCTAAGCTGTTTTGCGGCAGAAAATAATATACCGACTAACCAGGTGTAAAGTGGGAAATTCATGTCATTGCCTAATTTATCAAGATTAACAATATCAAGTTCATAATGAAGCTTTTGGATCTTCCCGAAGACACCGAATGTTCCTTGTTAGTGAGTATAGTTTTACACTGGGCTATTGGGCTTCACTCACTGACCCGTGTGGGAATCAAACGTAGGAAATCGACATTACGAGTGTAGGATTATAACCACCCACTGTACAACTTGTCATGTGGGATAACCCATGTAGGGAACTGTTAATGATATTTGGTGAAAGCACTGTCCGAGACAGCAGGACAGACACAGGTGGCCCAGTCGTCTATGGCGCCACAGACCATTGTGTACAAAACGACCCAGGAGGCTATGATCGTGAGTTCGAATCCCAGATTCATCCTGATTACGCTTCTTGGTTTGTCAGCATCATACCTGTGCAAATGGTTTCGTCAAAATTGTTAACGTCTAAGACTGCATCACTTGTAATACCATTTACAGCGACGTTAAATCAAAGTGTCTTGTCCTAGTTAATAGGACCAAATTATTTAATCTTGATTAAAGGATTATGTTTACAAGTACAGTAATCAACTATTCAATAGTTCATTATATCTTGAATGTATTTCTTCCTGAAATCCATACTCCTCAGGAATTATTGCCGATTGCTAATGCGGCTTAAAGCAACATTTACTCACTTACTCACTCACTCTCAGAAAATAGAACTGTGTTCGTTACATTCAGTAGTTTAGATCTCCAACCTCGTGTGCTTAGTGGATCAATTCGTTCAGCACTTTTTGGCACGATGAATTAACTATTTGGAAGAAGCATTTTAAGTTTGATCAATGAGTTTAAACTACCTGATACAGGTAGGCAGACCAAACTGACGCAATCTAAATTTATATTTTAATGCGTCTTACTGTTGTGGATCATTACCGCTGTACTCTTAAGGTGTGTGTATGTGCGTGCGTGCATTGGTGCGTGGGTGCGTGCGTGTGTGCGTGCGTCTGAGTGTGTTTCATATAAATAAAAAATAAATTAATTAATGTATCATAAGGTCATCTAAAAAGGTAAAAACAATATTTTTTTCTCGTAATAGAATTGAAATGATCGCCAATACGTATTTCAGACTGACATGTTAGAGAATCGTGGACGGTGGACAAAAGGTCAAGGTAATTTTAATTTACTTATCACATATTATATGTTTATTACAAAACATAGGGGAAATAGAACTTAGTGCCCTGGTTTCCAAAACTATTTGGCGATCCGCCAAACAAGGTTCATGTCCCTAGTTTAGACGTCCCCAGTCTCACGTTGTGTCAGCAGAAAGCTGTGAAGCTAACGTCTAACAAACCAGCCACAAGTGTGGACTTTAAAGAGCATCTGTATTATGCAGCACCCAAACAATCACCACCAGTGTGATGTTGCTTCTCCTTTCCTAGAGGTAATCAAATCTCGATCCAGACTCGAAAGGTGATTAATGTCAACAAAACGAATGTAGATGGCAAGATCACAGCGTTATACATATCCATGTAAAACTGAAACACTTAATGATCGTAATATTCAGGGTTTATTTGGTGTCACTATGTCACTGTGGTGTGTGTTTATTTGTTTAGGTCAAGGAAAATTAATAATGATGAGATTCCTCAGAAAAGGTTTCGTGTAACTGGCCTCGTTAATGGTGAAAGCAGGACTGGAATCTTCTTGACAAAACGTGTCAGAAGCCGTTGAAAGACCCTGAATATTAAAGGACGGTGTTAAGTCCGCAGGGAAACATTTCCCACACGTTCCTGTCTGAGGGCTAACGCAAAACTGACCAGTAGCCGAAATATCACCCAATAAAAGACACCAATGTCCATCTGGGCAGCAAGTGACTATGGTAACGGTACCCATTGTTGCAATCCAGTCGCTCAAGGGACATACCAGAAGTAGATGTGTTTCCACAGACTGCATCATTTAACATCAACCTTCACGAGTCAGTAGTTTGATGGGGATTGTTCTGTTCCACAGTTTCAATGATAATTAGGTCATGTTCATGAACTAGGTTAGTGCTGGCTCGGTATTTAAAATAATTGCCGTTCTGTAGGTCAACCATGTACCGCCTATCTACTGTAACTCCATCTATATGACGACGGTCTGTATATAATCTAGTCTGTACCAAACAATCCAGCGCTTGACATCATGAGCATCGATCCACGCAATTGGGATACGATGACATGCATCAACCAAGTCAGCGAGCCTGACCACCCGATCCCGTTAGTCGCCTTTTACGGCAAACATTAGTCCTGCACCATGACCGTGGAATATATTTATTTTATGAAAAAATAATAATCTAGAAATGCATACAAAAGCAAGTCTAGCCAGCTCAAGCTAGCTCTATTCCTGAAATCAGCATAGGGAATTTTTTAATTTTTAGAGTCAAGAAGGATATTGTGTAATATAAGATTTCAGAGACTAAATGTTAGTCTAGGCAAACATTGGCTGTCGAAGACCTATTCTACCTCGGATCTTCACGGGTAACCTGGATTATGTACTTAAATTTGGTATGGATTAACACAGACTTGAGTATGTTTACAACCATTTGTCAATATGAGGACGTATTATATGCGTTCCCTTTTACACAACATACATGTAATTTTAAAAAAAAGCACGAAAAAAAATGTAATTCCGGTAATGTTCCACATGTAATGCCGGTAACGTTCCACATGTAATGCCGGTAACATTCCACTTGTAATGCCGGTAACGTTCCAATGTAATGCCGGTAACGTTCCACATGTAATGCCGGGTAACGTTCCACATGTAATGCCGGTAATGTTCCAAATGTAATGCCGGTAACGTTACATGTAAAGCTGGTAGCGTTCCACATGTAATGCCGGTAACGTGCCACATGTAATGCCGGTAACGTGCCACATGTAATGCCGGTAACGTTCCACGTATGATGCCGATAACGTTTCACATGTAATGCCGGTAACGTTCTACATGTAATGCCGGTAACGTTCCACGTATGATGCCAGTAACGTTCCACATGTAATGCCGGTAACGTTCCACGTATGATGCCGGTAACGTTCCACATGTAATGCCGGTAACGTTCCACGTATGATGCCGGTAACGTTCTACATGTAATGCCGGTAACGTTCCACGTATGATGCCGGTAACGTTCTACATGTAATGCCGGTAACGTTCTACATGTAATGCCGGTAACGTTCCACGTATGATGCCAGTAACGTTCCACATGTAATGCCGGTAACGTTCCACGTATGATGCCGGTAACGTTCCACATGTAATGCCGGTAACGTTCCACGTATGATGCCGGTAACGTTCTACATGTAATGCCGGTAACGTTCCACGTATGATGCCGGTAACGTTCTACATGTAATGCCGGTAACGTTCCACGTATGATGCCGGTAACGTTCTACATGTAATGCCGGTAACGTTCCACATGTAATGCCAGTAATGTTACATGTTATGCCGGTAACGTTCCACGTATAATGCCGGTAACGTTCCACCTGTAATGCCGGTAACGTTCCACATGTTATGCCGGTAACGTTCCAAATGTAATGCCGGTAATGTTCAACGTATGATGCCGGTAACGTTCCACGCGTAATGCCGGTAACTTTTCACATGTAAAGCCCGTAACGTTCCACATGTAATGCCGTTAGAGTTCCACATGTAATGCCAGTAACGTTATATGTAATGCCGGTGACGTTCCACCTGTAATGCCGGTAACGTTCCAAATGTAATGCCGGTAACGTTCAACGTATGATGCCGGTAACATTCCACGCGTAATGCCGGTAACTTTCCACATGTAAAGCCCGTAACGTTCCACATGTAATGCCGTTAGAATTCCACATGTAATGCAAGTAACGTTATATGTAATGCCGGTAACGTTCCACGTATAATGCCGATAATGTTCTACGTGTAATGCCGGTAGTGTTCCACATGTAATGTCGGTAGCGTTCCACATGTAATGCTGGTAACGTTCTACATGAAATGTTGGTAACGTTCCACACGTAATGCCGGTAATGTTCCATGTGTAATGCCGGTAGACTTCCACACGTAATGCCGGTAACATTCCACCTGTAATGCTGGTAACGTTCCACATGTAAAGCCCGTAACGTGTCACATGTAATGCCGGTAATGTTACATGTAATGCCGGTAACGTTCCACATGTAATGCCGGTAGAGTTACACATGTAATGCCGGTAACGTTCAACACGTAATGCCGGTAACGTTCCACATGTAATGCTGGTAATGTTACATGTAATGTCGGTAACGTTCCACATGTAATGCCGGTAACATTCCACATGTAATGCCGGTAATGTTTCACATGTAATGCCGGTAACATTCCACATGTAATGCCGGTAACGTTCCACATGTAATGCCGGTAACATTCCACTTGTAATGCCGGTAACGTTCCAATGTAATGCCGGTAACGTTCCACATGTAATGCCGGGTAACGTTCCACATGTAATGCCGGTAATGTTCCAAATGTAATGCCGGTAACGTTACATGTAAAGCTGGTAGCGTTCCACATGTAATGCCGGTAACGTGCCACATGTAATGCCGGTAACGTGCCACATGTAATGCCGGTAACGTTCCACGTGTAATGACGGTAACGTTCCACATGTAATGCCGGTAACGTTCCAAATGTAATGCCGGTAACGTAACACGAAGAGCTAGTAACGTTCCATATGTAATGCCGGTGACGTTCAACATGTAATGCCGGGAACGTTCCAAATGTAATGCCGGTAACGTTACATGTAAAGCTGGTAACGTTCCACATGTAATACCGGTAACGTTCCAAATGTAATGCCGGTAACGTTACATGTAAAGCTGGTAACGTTCCACATGTTCACGTCATAACTAAACCCTGTACAATGTCAATGTAAATGACAAATCACTATAAGTATGTTATAAAACATTTCCTGCATTGTAACCTACATACACATAACAGTATAATGCCTTGAATTTTGTGGAAGTCGCTTCCTGAGTAAACTGTTGAATACCATATTATATCTATTTCTTGTTTAATGCTGCACTCAACGACGGCCTGTAAATAATCCGTTCAATTGTGCACAGGTTTCGTTGAATCCACAAACTCATACTTCAAATGGATACCCGATCCAATAGACCCCAGCCACATCAACCCATCAGTTTGTATAATATCGTACAACAGGGTTCGGTGCTTACACTATCAACCACTGTTTTGTCTGATCCACGTGTCATGATACAACAGGCGCTGATATTCAAATATCAAGGAATGGCCCAGATTGTTATGACACAGGCTTTTGACTAGCACAATGTAACCTACGCTAGCGCCATTCATCTGAACCCTGCAGAAGTCTAATCCGAGCTCCACTTCTTTCAATAACCAATCACACAGAAAGCAGCTCCAGGCAGTCTTGCTGCCTGTGTATATATGTTGCTGTAAATCGATATCAGAAATACTTACTGGAAGCAAATATATATCTGTGTTACTATACTCTGACATTTAGTTGATGCTTGGAAGGCAGTGAGTGAGATGGGTTTAACGTCACTTTGAACAATATTACAGTTGTATCACGGCGTGTCAGCTTAATGTGGGAGGAAAGCCCGAAGTGATGCAGGTCTCAGACGTTTACCACTTTAATGAAACCCACGCGCACGGGTATGGTGCTGACAAACCTAGAAACATAATCGGGGCGATCGAACCCATAATCATAGATTTCTGCCGTGCCCAAGGGACGTTACTCTGCACAGCGAATTGCGGCGCCTTAGACCTCTGGGCTACCCGTGCTCCTGTTACGTTATAGTGATCATTGGGCACCTTAATATCAAACTTTTATGATCTGAATGCAATCTGAATTGATGGTATCATCTTATCTTTGCCGATCTATTGTGTAAATATATCCCCTGTTTAATTCCTGCTAATAAGCTGTTCAACTACACTACTGAATCTACACATGGCGAATACATTTGTTGGCATTCTACCAACGCCGTCTCTTCCTGTCGACAACAGTCCAAAATTTATTGTGCACAACACCAGATGTTTCCCCACCTACATTTGCCTGTCAAACTGGGAGATAAATGGCTTTGTAGTGCCACCTTGGCATGCAGAGTTACCTCCCATAAATGCCTGGATCCGATGGACCTGGGTTCTCATCTTTCGATTGTCGTACCTTACGAGCTCTGGAGTTTCTCATAATTAGTCCCATCAACGACATGTGCCATTTGGGATTTCTTCCCATAAGACGCTGAAGCGGCGATAAACTCACTCTCTCAATCATAGGACTACTTTGAAACATGGGCGACAAACACTTCATGGGTATAGGTGTCAGCTGCTGTCCATTCTGTCTCCTCTTTGAGACAACTTGAGACTCATTGTCCGGTATCTGTTTCCTGTCCTCCATACATGAGTCTATGTGGTAATGTCCAATTCACGTGGTGTAATACCCTTAAAGCACAGCACAATCCTCAGCGGAAGAACGCACCTGGTAAGTAAGCCCATGAAGGCATCAGCTCGATCCAAATCAATTAGAAAGTCACATGTTGTTCAACAGACAATTCCCCAATTCATCTAAATGGTCTCTCTCAGGTCCCCCGGGACTTTGCTGTCTCGAACTATAGGTTCTGTGAACACTTCTAGCTTGGAAAGAGGATGTGCAGAGGAGAGTTAAGGTCTGATGATGGTGCAAGTTGGGTTTGCGACGTTTAATTACGGGGGATCAGCGTGGCAACGCTAAGTACGTGACTGCTGTGACGAGCATGGGGTGACGGGAGCCCGGTAGTGACGGAGAGAGAGTGGTAGGTTGGTCGTTGTCAAATCGATAAGTTACTGTCACTCTGTCAGAGGAACAGAGACGCGCAGAGCTCGAGGGAGGGGGAGGCTGATAGGATATGTGATTAACACATCAATCCTTGCCTGCTTTCTTCTCTGGATTTACTCGTTCTTCTTCACCTTTTTCAATGTGGTCGAGGTGCGATAGATCTTACAATCCATACCAGTGCATGTAGCTCATGTGAATGTTTGTTTATTTTTTTCTTCGTACTATGAGTGAACGGAGTACTCATTTTCTATGTGCCGAAATGAGATGAAAAGGGATGTCGTACCTCCGTCCTCTCGTCATTTGCTTTACATGTTATAGACATCTTCTCTCAGTATTTATGTGATTGATCCAACCCATCTAATGGTTCCTAATCCGATACGATAAACATGTGTTTATGAATCACTATCATATAGTGATGACACCAGGTGTTCACAGAAAGATGAGCGTACATCCTGCCCCACCGGTATCACCCGTCAAAAACGCATGCAAACAAAGTGTTCATAAACTAAACTCTCAGATATTTGTATTGAAGGACAGTTAAGCTTCCATAAATGGGAGGTACAGCTCATCCCTGTAAACTGTGGAGTGGACTTCCGGTACCCGTTCAATAGGTACGTACGCCTGTAAGTGTATGCGTCTTTAAGGGAATAAACCACACATTGGGGAATATATACATTGTTACAGTAGGACACTTTGTCATCAGGACATTTAATAATTAATTATATGAATTGATTTAGTATCGGTTTGGATGTTAACACGGTTACTTTGTCCGGGTTACAAAAAGACTGGCATAGAAGAGACCACTGTGTTGTTACTTTGGAAACATGTGAACACAAAACCGCATGTCTCCGTCTTGGGAAAGTGTAAGTGTTGTATAAATGAATGTGGATTTGAACCTTTACTCTCAGAGCACGTGAACATGACTAATCAAAGCGTACCTGCTGAGCACAGTTCTAACTGTAATTACTTTAATAACAATATGACAGATGAAAAGAGATTTGGAATCTTGCTGCGATCTCTCATACCATAAAGCTTAGAATGTCCAGTTGTGTACGTTGTTATGGTAATAATAAGAAACATACATCTTATTAATCAACAGCGTAAATGTTTCGCAAGAATACTCAATCGAAATTCTGCTTTAGGAATTGATTCCCAATTGCAAATTTATGAAACCACAACTAAATACTCAGCGAACAGCAGATGTCTTTGCAATGAATAATATAATATTGATAGGCCATTTATATTGCGCTGTATTTCCATACCACACAGGGACATGCTCAAAGCGCTTCACCATTATTACCCCGGTCACTGGATGAGTGTAGAGTTAATTTCATTCTCAGCTCTCTAGGGAGTATACAACCCAAGTTGCCTGTGGGGCGCTAGAAAGTTAACAGCCTCATTACAATCTCATCTTACCGGGTACCCATTCACTGCTGGATGAAC
Organism: Haliotis rufescens; assembly: GCF_023055435.1. Lineage (NCBI taxonomy): Eukaryota > Metazoa > Mollusca > Gastropoda > Lepetellida > Haliotidae > Haliotis > Haliotis rufescens. The sequence continues at coordinate 14,010,395 of NW_025964112.1, forward strand.
CGAGGCCCATTTCGAACAAAGGCTCTTGCCTAAGGAGACACCACATGTGCATCAGTGAACGGCTAAAGCCGGGATCACACCTGTCCCTTTTTTTCGTCCGGTATCCATATCCGTGACATGCATCCGTATTTGCGTTAAGGCTTGTCCGTAGTTATATTTACATGTATCCACATGTTGCAGATGTGCAAAAAGGGAGCTGCGAGGGGGTCACAATATATAATGTGACGTCACAACAGGGGCTATTCCGTGCATCCGTATCCGCAAACATCGGTCCGAGGTGGAAATCAACGGTGGCGGGACACGTGTCCAAAATGTGCTGCTACTGATACGGATAGGTGTAGATGCCCTGGTACAAAATGGAGTTTTGCGGATAGGTATACAGATACAAAATTACGGACAGGTGTAAATAGTCCATTACCCTTGTGTTTATATAAATAGTGATGGACCATACGAAAAAAGTCAATCATGTCACATCTACACTTGTTTATCCATGTTTAATGTTGAACTTATTGGATAATAGACTATTACATCGAATGGCCTAGATTTGGACAGAAAGTGGTTGAAGGTAATCGTAACTAAATGCATAACAATCGGAACCCCCTTTTTTCTGAACGTTCTACCGACGGTGCCCTCTTATCAACAGTACAACGCTGACTCAACAGCATTAAATAGGTGGTCCCACAGTAAGACTACATGGGGTTACTACATCAGTTGCTGCAGCGTCTCCCCATCCTCCCTAACTGCGTCTAATCACTGGTCCGTCATCCGCATCTGGCGGCCTAGGTATTTTACATAGTAGTGCGAAGGGGTAATTTGACAGACAGCCGCATGTCCCTGGTTCCGAGTGTGTACCCAGCATTACCACAGCCACGGGGCGTAATTATCCAGCCAAACGTCATCCAACAAATGGTAGCAACCGTTAATTCCACAGCTAATTGCAAACCGCTTCTACAGGTTACCTTTAAACTGCCAGTCAGTACATTACTCAGGCTACCGATTCCACGTAACGCTTATAATTGGGAATCAATTCCTAAAGCAGAATTTCGATTGAGTATTCTTGTACAACATTTATACTGTTGATTTGTTACAGTTATGAGGGCGTGACAGAGTTGGTTATCACCAGACACTGATTGTATTGAACGGGCATGACAGGGTGGTTAATGCGTCATAGACGACAGCACAGCAAAGGTTCCGTCACCTGTCTAGAATGTTAATTTTGACACATTGCTTTTTCTAACCATGGCGTTCTTGCAGCTTGAAGAAGTGTCGCGTTGCAGTTTATTGACAGTTCTCCTTCTAGGCTGGTTCTAAAGGCCTTGGAGATGTCACAGTTGCAGGAGATAAAAATAGACTGTACTTTCACCTTGTTGGGGCAGGCACCGAGGACCATATGTAGGGAATCTTTGTTGCATAAACTGTAGTTTGTGCACAATGCACTTTAATGTGATATACATACCAATCAGTCATGCTGGGAAACACACTAAATGTATTTGTGAATCCAAGTGTAATTGTATTTTACAATTTCACGCTTTCCGCACAAATTAAGTTTGTTTTACGGGCTGGTTTGTTACGCAAAACGATTAAATCGAGGATGAACAGTCTCAGGTGTTTCTTTTATGTTTAATATACAGTAAACTACGGTTATAACGAACACGCTTATAACGAACTGACGGATATAACGAACTTACTTTTTTTGTCCCGACTAGTTGCTGTAGTTATGCTGTACATATGCTTATAACGAAATACGGTTATAACGAACTAAAATTAGTAGTCCCTCGTTATAACCGTAGTTTACTGTATAGATATTTCATTAAACCTTTCCTGTAACGGAAAAGGGGATATTTCAACATCAAAGATATTCGAAATGACAACAATTAATATTTTTTCCTCGCTATTCAAATAGTTTTAATATGCCCACAGTCTGAAAATGTTCGATTTTGAAAGAGGCTTCTTAACTGGGCGTTATGGACATTCTGTAGAAAAGATCCAGACAAATATTACTGTTATTGTATACTATCTTTGTAATTTGATGTTGAAACTGAAAACATCACCGATTTTAATACACATTCTGAAGTGGATATTTGCCAGGTAACACCTCTACAAGTTGAAAGTTGCGATACAACGTATTTAAGTATTTCAATCCGATCTGGTGGGTACGAGCTCTCAGTTATCAGTGCAGAGCGCTAGTTTCTTGCTCCGTCATAATAGGTGGCAATAATCTCAAGCTGCTAAGCCCAAGAGACTAGCCAAACACTTTTCCTAATGTCATTATTGGGTCTAACTCCACACACATCTATGTGATCAATCTACCCCTGAATAACAGTACCCATGCGAAACAAACATTGCTGGCACCTGGAGGAAACACCCCGCAAGACAACTCAAACAAGTAACGTTTAGAACGCCATGACGTCATGACATCTCCACATTATATCTTCTATTAGGTGTAGTACCCCTGGTTCAGAAAGCATGCATATATTTCAACGTCTAAATAATGGTGAAGGTGAGCCTGTTGTTTTAATGGACTCAGACACTATGTTCTTTTCTAGCGTTCATACAATGGTGAGTGAGTGAGTTGGGGTTAAGGCCGCTTTTAACAGTATTCCAGTTATATCGCGGCGTGTCAGCTTAATGTGGAAGGAAAGCCCGAAGTGATGCAGGTCTCAGACGTTTACCACTTCGGTGAAACGCACGAGCACGGGTATGGTGCTGACAAACCTAGAAACATAATCGGGGCGAACCGGGATTCGCTCCCACAATCATAGGTTTCTGGCATGCCCAAGGGACGCAACTCTGCACAGCGAATCACGGCGCCTCATACAATGGTGAAACTTCGACTTCTATGCATGGATCGTACCTGGAACGTACCTGGAACGGTTACTTTGACCAATAGAAAGAGTAACATAATGTTAATTTTATTTCAATTTTGAACGAACAGGGATGACGTTCATAAGATGAAGCTTCGAACGTCTAATGGTCTCTGTCGCCTTATATGCACAGGGCTTCCCGTTGCTTGTCATAGGGCTCACATTTCTATCTCGTTCTGAAAATATCTCGAATGATGGGATATAAGGTTAAAAAAAGCATATCCTCGATAGATAGTGTGGTGTTGTTTCACTGAAACGACACCTTTAATTGTTACCAGGTACGCAGCTGTGTGTGACAATTCTATATTTGTATTGCGTTATGCATAATTCATGATTCATGGAACTATTCAAAATGTATTGGCACTGCGGGACATCCCGTGCAGCATGCGCGTACTATCAACATATACGTCATGAGGGGCCCCATGGGGCTTCAAGGAAAGGGAACAACCTTGATATAATGGTCTTGATTGCTCGTAGATTCATTCAGTCTGGAATAGAATTCCCTTAGTCAATGAAAAGTATTCCGAACGTCATTAACAGTTCAAACAAATATCCATCGACCCGTTACCTTCCAATGACCATTTACTTAATATTGACTCCATGGGTAGTTCATTTACCATTGTGAAGACGAGCATCACGGGAAACATTAAATTTTAAGGATGTGAAAGCTTTGAATATTTAAGTGAAGAATATATAGATTGTGTGGAAGTGAGATGCGGTGCTTTGTATGTTCTTGTATAAACAAATGGCTGTATTGATAGGATCACGTTAACGTCCTCATACACATACCTGGACCCCAATGACGGATGACTGTAAGGCTATTAATGAGATCCTGGCTGTGGCCTGTGTATCAGGTAGTGGACAGTTGCTGTAGTTGACCACATGATTTACCTCATTACCTGACGGAGATGTGAATTATTCATAACTAACAGTACTTCATTCGTTTCATCCGGGATTCTAGTTTGACGACAAAGACCACATTGACCCGCAAGCAGGACACCCACACTCTCCGTGAGTGATTAGAGAGTATTATCTTCTCGAGGAATTACCGACATGGTCTGCATATATGTCAGAAAGAAGTGACTCATCCCTGTGGTAAAACTTGAGTAGGAAGGTGATATATATATATACCCGACCAGCTAGAATGCCATAGAAGAAATCACAGACAAGACTGCACTTCCGTGTTGCACAGTAAATCATCATTAAGATTGCTGTAAACATATCTGGGTTGCATTAGTTATTGCCAGGAACTCGGAATCCTTTCAGATGTTTCAATCTAGGCCATAGTGTACACGAAGTATGTCAATGTTATATTTTTAGGAAATCATGCCAGTTAACAGGCACTTGCTTGAAATCCTACTGAACACACACGACTCAGTTCCCAAAAGGCATACCACCTGTGCGTTAAAGATCGATCAACAACAATTACACTACAATGGTATACATCAAAATTGATATCTAAAACAGGTGCGCAGATGTGCACAGTTCTATATAGAGCAATGATAATTGAGTCGGAGAGGATTAAATGTTGAGTACGCTTCTAACAGCATGAGTACCAGTATCAAGAAGGATTAGGTCGAGCAGATAATCAGGAACTGTCCCTAGCTGTATTCACGTTCATAGCGCGAGCTTGCAACGCGAGCAACAAGCCTGTCCCGCGAAGCTTGGATTGGATCGAAGGACACCGCACACTGTAGGGTACTGCTATACAAGCATGCTGGATTTTTTCCTTCACTATACACGTGGAAAGACCTATAATGTGCCAGACCTTTGGCATTGAAGACGTCAAAAGTGTTTAGGATCACGTTGAGTTGATGCTGGAGAATAGTGGATGTATACAGAGGTGGCAATTCCGATATATATAATCATCGCTGGATCATCGGGGAACGGTCAAATGCGAGTTGGCAATAGACCACCTTTTCATTTACTGGAGTCGTGACTTTTGTGCCAGCTCTTCTACCTTGGATCTAGCATTGGATGAGTTTAATTTGGCACAAACCTAGTGTGAGATGAATTCGGCTAACGTCAGTGTTCGAGATACAGGGGGTCGAAAGAAGTCAAAAGCGGCTTTAGATTTGGAGGTTTGTTGACAAACTAGAATTTTCAAAACAATTCTTATTTTTGAAAGTTTTTGAAATTGGTATTTTTGGGATAGAATCTGCACATTGTTATTGACCTATTGTAGATGTCTCCTTTTAATTTCACAAGTAGTACCTCGTTTTTGTGAGGTGTAGATCACTTCGTGGCATGACTTTATTGCAATACATATTTCTCAAACTTCATGACTTTATTTTATTGTAGTCAGTCGCACCAATTGCTATAAAAACTGATTCGGCTCGGAATTACCTCAATCCCAGAACTGTCAGGACCAGATGTTAAAAACTCAAAGGTTCGGTAAATAATTTGTGTGTTACATTTAACATCCATTGAGAAGGAACGACCTTAATTGCCGATCATGCATATGCATTAATTGGATAATTTGATCGTGAAATTCGTCACACAATAGGACTCCTGCTTATATCATACCGGCATAGTACTAGATGCCAGGGCGCCACATGTAGGATTGGATACAGTTAACGGATACAAGCGTCGGGATTATTGCTAGGTCTGCACACACGTGGATTTGTCCTGTCGTAGCGTATATTAACGGGATAAAGTGAAGTGATTTTGTGTGCACCAACATGAATTCAGCAACTGTCAGTGTGAAACACACCGAGGGAAACAAGAAAAAACACGCTGCTGTGGATTTAGAGGTAGTGTACGATTTGTCTTTTACGCCTGTATTGTCATTTCCACGACCTCATTATTCCTATATGACGTGTTTATGTTCTTTGTTTGATGTGTTTTACCTGGACAATGGTACATCTTTCATCCTTATTCCCATACTACTTCATATCCTAAAATACATCTACAGGTTTTGATTTTTATGCATACATCTTGTCTGTAATGAACTCGCACCCATCTTATTCCGCTTGCAAATGCTCCATGTTGGGTATTTTAAGTTGTAGCATTTAACGTTATATATACCAGCACATACTAATAAAATTATGTGTTTATTTATGATACTCCTATATATACAGTGTTGCTTCAATCATACCTATATTGAGATCTGGTGCAGCAACTGTCTGAGTGACGTCAGAGTCAGGTAGAATAGCCTGTGACGTGTTATGTTTGGCACATATTGATTCCGCAGCTTAGCTATGCACATGGTATTTCTGTGACAATAGGCAATACAGCTATGGTGTTTCAATTATTTGGTTTAGGCATGCATTCCTCATTCTTTTCTGGACGAAAAGTAAATATGCATGCTCTGATAAAAACGTACCTTTATATTAATATTACGTCAAGGCCAGAGAATAACCAGTCTCGATTATCCACGGAAACCGATTTCATTGGACACAAGAGGCAAACTAGCGTTTGAATTTATATCAATGGATCACTGAAATTAAGTGATGACACCAGGTGTTCTCGAAAAGAGAAAGCATGTCCTGCCCTACCGGAAGAACCTACACTCATACCAGTTGTACATAAAAGTAAGTGCCTGTCGCCTGACGCCGTATACCATTCCTACAGAATAGACGAGAATAGAGTATGATCAAATCTGCATTCTTGTTCTCCGTGTTTCATTGTGGAATATCGAAATGCAGATTAGCGTATGAAGGTGGAGATATTGATCGACTTAAAGAGGAATCTTGAGATGATGGTGATCATGACATGGGTGACACTGTTGGGTCAGCCTCCAAAGAATTTCACCCACATGCAGTTACCCCCCTTTACACGCCATGACGTCATCAAACAACTATCAAGTTATGGTGTTCATTTCTTCTGATACCAATGTTGAATCACCAATTGTGCGAAAACCCAGCTGATATAGTTCTGATATAGCCAAATCAGGAATAACATACACTATTGTCCTTTCGTCAACGTTTAATGTTTGGTAATGTTTGGGAACATGAATGTTTTAATGTGTATAATCAATGATGGAGTAAAGGGGTACTACACTAATGTACTTTGCAAGGTTTATAGCGTTTAAGTGACGCACCAGCCTTGACAGTTAATATTTATTTATTTGTCCTACTGTTTTCAGCAGGTTCACTGATTGAGTGTCAGTTACGGTGTCTGTAATGCTGACTGAATGAATGCTGGTAGCCCTTACCTCTATGGACATATCAGTCGAAATGTACTTGCTAGGATGAATACAAGCAAGGATGTTTAACGTCAACTGACTGAACGTTGTATGTTTAAGTACTGTAGAATGGAGTAATGTCCATAGCCTTGTGCTATGTGAATTAACGGTTATTTAGGAATTAAACGACAAGAGGGAGTTGTTTATAGTACGATAAAACACTGAAAAACGCAGCCCCGAGTGGTTTATTTTCTATTATTGTACAATAAACAACGACCTCGAGGTTTTTTTAGGTCTTGATGAGATATCAACATTATGTACAGCCTGTTGAAGGAGTTGATAAAATGTGAAAGCTTAAAAATATTTACCCAAATTTTAATAATCACGACTTCCTGAATAGAATCCGACTACGGAAAAGTCGGACAAGTCCATTTTTCGACCAGTGAGTTAAGTTTGGCATTTCCCGCATATTCTCACAATCCTCACGTCGATTATCTGTACCTTTTCTCCTAAGGCCGATTGTCATATCTCTCCCACTTTTGGATACGATCTTTCGTCCACTGCGTTTATCTGTGTGGCCCAGCTACACCTATGGGGAATAACTCACTAGACACTTCCCTCTAAAAAAATAACGTCGTCCAATATATGACGTCATCAAGTTGCGAGCGCATATTCAAATCTCCAGATATTGCGTCATGATAGACCAATGATATATCTTGAAATAAACAACGCTTCGTTCTTCATTATTCGTTGCGGTTTATCGCGTAGCTCTCTATAAAGCTGAATAAAGTTCGATTGACTGAATGCGTACAGTGATGCATGTCTTAGCGTTTACCACTTTGGTGAAACCACTAGCACGTGTATGGTGCTGACAAAACCTATAAACATGGTCAGGACGAACCGGGATTTTAACCAAAGATCATATGTTTCTGGTACGCCAAAGGAAAGCAACTCTGCTTAGCGAATTGCTTAAAGGTCTCCCATGCCCCCGATGGAATTATTGTAATCCTATTTTAACTGTACTCATTAAACACCAACACATTTATTAGGCTGGCTAACTTCATGTGGTATCGCAGGAGGTGCAAGAGTCAGCCTGTTTGAGAAAACGAATTGCAGATATAACATTTATTACCTTGGTCTGTGCGAAGACAAATGGTGCATTCAACAAATGGTGAATGCCTACTTGGTAGTCGGCTTTGATAGATTGATGAAAATAGATTGCAAAAAGAATCCTAAATACAGACAAGAGAGTTTATTTGAGAATGCTTCGTTGCAGCGCCAGGTACGTGTTTGGGGTGTCGTTAGAGATGTCAGGTGTCGCTGTGTGGAGCTTAGTGGAATGTGTGTACACATTAAACTATGACGTCATGTTTGATGTCGATCAACAATGAATGAAGGTGTTTATACTGATCGACATAAATATGGACCACCTGGCATTATTGGAAAAGAAAGTTGACCTCAGAGTAACTGTTAACATGATAGTATGCATACTTAACCTAGTCCTTGCCTGGCGCCCGGCATTAAGGGGCTAAAACAAGGACTGGTTGACTCGGAGTCGGCACACTGTGTCTGAGTTGGGTATTCATGTTAAACTGCGGCATGGTGTACTTGTACTATGAAACTGGCGTCAGCCACACGCAGACGCAGACTCACACACACACACACATGCACGTCGTTCTTTAAGTTCAATAATGTTGAAACCCCTTTTCACCACACCTCACCTAACCCCTTCTTTACAATTGATAAAGAAGCTGATCATCCTTACTTGTCACAAGTTGCATATCCAACTTCTAAATGTCACTCAAATATCTCTCGGGTACATACGGGTATCGTGTCACTTCACACTTTACATGTTCCCTTATTTATGTCCATCAGTATATATTCTGAGGAAAGCCAGAAATCCCACTACCGCGACATTTGACTTACATGTTCCGCTATGACTCGTTTAACTCCGTCATGTATGTCTGAAAATGGATACAGTCCATGTATTTCTGCAATGTTGACACTTTCGCAAAGTAAGGTACGCCCAGCCTTGTCAGCCTATTACGTTATTATAATTATGTTTAATTAGCAAGGCTATTCATTCAGATCTATAATATGACTCGGTAATTGGCTAATTATTTATGGTAGGTCACAAATAATTATCGTTCTTTTTATTAAAAAAGGTTCATTAACGTTTCCCTTGCTTTAATAGTACATGTTTACACACAAACAATAGACGTTTAATTACAAAGGTATGTTGGTCACATGTATATAGCAACTGTTGACGGTAGCCAGGCTGGTGTTATCGATTTGTAGGCTGATTTGACATCCACGTTTTCCCGTTGTTTTGCTGTTCCTGCAAGCAGTTTCAGTAAGCGGAATCCACTGGGTACAACAAATATGAGGGAGCATGACCTTGGTCGCGTCTTGAAAGTATCAGCTTCTATCAACAAGTAAACAATATCAATGTCAGTAATGGGTAACAAAGAAATGTAAACAAGGCTGTTGCTTTTGTTATTTTCATTGGCGTCGGTTTGGAAATGCTTGGACTGGTGTCTCACTAATTTGGTTGTGTAATTATACTACTGCTATATCAGCACCATCAGTAACATATTAGTTGTGTAACAGTGAACCACTATTTACATGTTATTACAAAATGATTGATTATAGTCTCTACACTAACTTTCCAATTGCTCTAAGCATAACCTGTTGCCTCCCGCTGAATACCTCTCGGGGTAGCATACACCTTTTGATACCCTTCAAGGCCCCTTGGAATACCTGCTTGGACAGCTGTTGATATTCATAGCCCTTCCTGCACTGTTTAAAATCAGTCATTCATTGATAACCATTTAAAGCGCTGTTTATGCCTTATTCACACGTCATTTGTGTTTCATGAACAATATCCAAACGTAGGCCTCGTATGAAGGATACTTTTAGCAGAAAACAGGAGATCTACTCATTTTAGAAACAAGCCCATCTTGTGACCTTTCGTGAAGATGTGCATCTTCGACAAAATACCCTTTTGACATTCCGAATCCTGTTTGAGCTCTGGGCCTATTCCATATATTGATGTTACCCGTCTTGCTTTGATCCATGTTGTCATCGGCAGCCTGCGTCATCTATGAAATCATGTCCGGGCTATGGTCTTTCGCTGACTCTGGGAATCTCATCAACGAGTCGTGTTGCAGATTCGTGGCAAGTATTTAAGCGCCGCCGTGTTTCCTGAAGCATTGACTTGTGGCCCTTCTGATCATCAGTAATACTGATCACAGGAATCCGAGGCTCTGATTATGATCATGTAACTGCAGGTTTTTATTACCACCATACATCCCCCTCTCTCTTGCAAAAACACCAGGATTGAAATGTAATCACAATAAATACAGACCCATTCGCATGTATCGTGTTGTATTTCAATGAAAAAATTAAATGTTATCCGGAATTAAATCAAAGGTTTATGGTCTGAGTATGAACTATGAAGTCGACTTTGCGACAGCTTCTTCAAAGTCAAACAATACCTTCTATGTGATTGTGTCTTTATTGCACGACATTCGCACAATTTCTGATGTCCAAGAACCATGACGTGATGACGCCATAAACACAATCGATTAGAACTTACTGTGTACTGATCGGTCCTTTATTCTTCCATCACTCCATCTGCCATATGTTCGTACTTTTCATACTTTTCATAAAAAGGTCATCTCAGGAGCATGCTTACCCGTTCGTATTTCTCACATGACGAGACATTGTAAATGTGCTGGGGGAGGCGGTAATAAATGCTGCACTTGTGCCCAATCCCTCCGTCTTTTTGGACAATAAAATATGTTTAATAATAAATGTGCTGTGATGACACTATGGGTGTCCTGGCCACCGGCAGCCCCTGGTTTCCGTCCATCACTCACCTGTTTCTATCTGGATATACAGGTTAGAATCAGAAGTCGCTCATGCCACATTAACCTGAGTATTGCAGTAAACTTCGTCTTGCATATCTGCACCCATCAATGTATCAATTTCCAAATATATTTAAGTTTAATGAATTAATGTCTTCTTTAAATATGAATGAACTGAAGCCTTTGACTGCGTGTATATTACATGCAATGACTTTTAGAAATTGTAAGATGAGTTACTTAATTAGGTAGAAATCAATATGTCTAACCACTATCCACAAATATATGTGCTATAGGCCTATGGCCTTTCAGTATTTCTGTAATATAGATTGATTGATACTCTTAAGTACTGACACCTTGTCCTCAAATTATATAGGTCTGCATGATCTAATTTACAACGCATATGAAAACGTATGCATATAATGACGATCGAAATTCTATTGTACATGTTTGTTATATTCTTTCGAGTATTGATCATTGCAAATGAAAGGTTTCGGATAATAAACGTGTAAACTGTCCAATGAGTGGCGGAGGAGTCTTTATGTCAAATGCTATAGGTTACAGTCCACTGTAACAAGTACACTAAACACAAAACAGTCCAAATGATTTATTCATTTGAACAGTTGTAACCAAACAATGCTAAACACAGACTGAGTCTTGATCGATGATGGTATTATGGGTTTGTTTACAGTATTGGTGGTTCTGAAGCTTATCAATAAAACACATTAGCGTTACATTGAATACATTTTAAAGTACTAAAGGTTAGCACGTTCGTTAGTCGTGTAGTATTGTAATATATACCTGGTTACAGCAAGGTTACCTGGCCGGTTATTGTTTGTTGCTTAGGGTGCTTGTGATGGAGTCAACGTCAACTGTTCCTGTTGGTTTGGCTACTTATATGATGACGTCAGCTTCAAGGGTACCTGTTAGTTTGCCTGGTTATGGCGAAGTCAGCTTCACGGGTACCTGTTGGTTTGGCAGATATTGGTGAAGTCAACGCTGGTTTGGCTTACAATGGGGAAGTCAGAGCCAAGGGTACCTGTTAGTTTGCCTGATTATGGCGAAGTCAGCTTCACGGGTACCTGTGAAGTCAACGCTGGTTTGGCTTATCATGGTGAAGTCAGCAACAAAGTTACCTGTTGGTTTGGTTTGTTATGGTATTGGACGTTTTGAAGGGTACCTGTTGGATTTGCTGATTGTGTTGTTTTTTTGTTTAACGCCGCACTCAGCAGTACTGTATGACAAAATTTTATTCCCATTTATTACATAATCTGGAATTTCAAACTTCCATTTACATGCCATTTTGTTTTGTGTTCAAGAACAGGTATACACTGCATGTCCTTGGTGATCCACATTTGTCTCCATAATTTGGCTTGGTAATTTCCAGAATGTCCGTATGAAACCTCTCTGACGTAAGGTTGTTTGGAATCTGTAAATGTTATTCCGTTCTTTGTGCAATGCTTTATAGAGGCAGGTGTATCGGGTAGTCTAAACGTAGATTCCCACTTAGTATGCACGGTCATATCAAGGTCACGTGGAGTACTGATGGTCAAACTGTCATCTAATCCGTTTTCGGCGGTATTTAATCTGTGGTCTGGGTGAACAACGTTGTTTGCCAACCCTGACTGTTCGAGGTGAAGCATGTGCTGAGGGGTTACTCTAATAGATTCCTCCGCATCAGTACTCGCTGATTGAAACAGTATGGACAATCACCGCGGTTACGGTAAACCGATTTGATGGGCTGTGCTCCGACAAATGTAATGACAGAATTAACTTCCTTGAAAGCAGAGTCTGGGGTCCGGAGAGATCCACAACAGAGATCCTCTGTGCAGGCACGTCGGGATGTGTTCTTCTGATACTGATCTTAATGTTGACAGACCAGACACGAAAGACAAGGAGTTAAAGTCTTGAAATGCCATACTATGCTGAAGGCAACTGTACATTTATCTTGACAGTTTGGAATTTTAGTCTCCTTATACTGTGGTATAGAGCATGTGTTAACCTGCAAAGCTTACCTTTTCTTGTTATGTGAACCATGAGTCCTTTTTCGAAAGGAAGATTTTTTTGAAACCATCGGTAATATTTCGAGTTATTCCAAATACAAGATATGCGGAGTGCGGAGATATGCGAGTGTTTAATGATAAGGATTCTGGATAGCTTCACCCCCTTAAACAGTATTGGACTCAATGGAATTCGAGTTAATGAAGTTTCCTCTGTACGTCAATTATTACCAAACTATTACAATAGTTCTTATGGACAGCACATCTCTCCGCGTGGTCATGATGATATGAAACTCAAAAAGAGTTAAAGAAAACACAAGTGTGATGTGAATGAATCGGGTGTTCTTGAACTTCTTTTGAGTAGTATATACTTGTATACCAGTGGGTACGCAACAGTGATATATATCCTAGTCATGTAGTTCCATGTGCTCTTTGTAAAGGATCAGAATAGAACGTTGGGGAGGTAAACGTTTCGTGTATTGTGTTTTGAGTTGCCCTAATACAAGAAGGTCGGTCAGAAATGTTGTTTAGAGCATTAATTATGAAACAGTCCACTAACTAGTCATTTGTCTCAACTAGGGGAGGGGTGTGTGTCTTAATTTCATACCGTAAATTCCTCAAAAGTGCAGCATAATATGCTCCATATATTGTCTGGCCTTTTGGGAGGAGGTCAACCATGACACCCTCGCCACCCCAGAACTCGGAGGCCATTACCAAACTTTTGTGGATATACCTCTAAGACAAGTCATTTACCCATTTTTTTATTATAATTATGCAGTTCCTTGTATGTGAAGGTCAGAACTTATCAAACAACCCTCGTAAAACATTAATTTTGTTAAACCTAAATTCTTTTCTATGAACAGCGTAACATATGAACAGTTTGCATGATCTCTTCATTCGATCTAATGTACATAATTAATATCTGACAAGTAGGACAATTTCAAGCACAGCGAACTTAACTAGATCTATATATTTTCACAAAAACATCCTTTAAAAATTGAAATACTTTTCTCAAATGTTAAGAAAGAAACCCTGAAACACCTTATAGCTCTGGCGAATATCGATGTTTTTTTTCCTATTGATTAGCTGAAAGGTGCAATCAAGAAGCGATTACTAATGGAATTTGGCATTGATGCTGAATGCACAAGACCCTCTCCGTCGGGTCATCTCTTTATATTACGTAACGCCGCACAGCTTTTTCATCATTACTTCTGGGATGCGAATGCGAAACTTGTAGCAAAGATAACGTCCATTCATTTTGGTGACTGATTCCTCCACCTATGCCCCTTAAGCCTTGTCTTGGAGTAATTGTGCAATTTGACAGCCATAGATCGATCTATGCGCCGTAAGAGGTCTCCAATACATGGCCCTCAAGACCACAAATTGGAAATCAAGCCGAATTTCCTACGAGAGGAAACTCCGGCAGATTAACTATGTCCTTATCAAACGTAATTGTGGCTTGATGACCACCGGATCTGTAGCTAGGAGATGAGTAGATGTTTTCATACCTACTTATTCACGGGCCGTCGAGGGGTTGGGGTCACGGTCTGAGTCGGGGTGGAACTGGGGGCCTTAGAACCAAGGTGAAGCAAGGGCACATCACATTGGTTTCTATGAGGAAACAGTTCAAGCATATAGAGTAGATCGAAAGTGAGAGAGTGGGTGGTTGGGTTTAACAGTATTCCAGTTATATCACGGCGTGTCAGCTTAATGTGGGAGGAAAGTCCGAAGTGATGCAGGCCTTAGACGCTTACCACTTTGGTGAAACCCACACTTATAGGTTTCTGGCGTGCCCAAGGGGCGCAACTAAGCACAGCGAATTGCGGCGCCTTAGACGACTGGGCCATTCGTGCCCCTGTAGAGGGAAAGAGTTCTTTAGTATGTTTTGGTTGGTCATGGTTTCACAAACGAAATGTCTTCATTCTCACTTCTGCATATGAGTTCTTATATATCACATCTATTTTTCCACACTTGTAAAAATCTAGTGTACTATCTCTAAACTGACCTTAACCTTCACTCGAAACGGCTGTTACTAATATGAATCCCGTGTCCCTAACCCCTGGTCTCATCCTTGCTGTTTCGTGGATGTAGGCCTTTTTTAATGTTTAGCTCATCTGAAGCAAAGACTTTGAGTATTTAAATTTTTTTTATCTTGTCCTCTCCTTTCCGTGGTGTGTTACTGTTTTGCTTATTAAACCCTGCAAGTATCGGAGTCTAAAACTTATCCAGGGAATTATAAGTATCCAGGGAATTATAATTCTGTAACATGGCCGCCAGCGTTGGCATATTAACCCGTTAACAGTTATTGTATGGTACGCTGTATCAATATGTATTGCAATATTCAGTTGGTACGCTTTTATTTGATATTTTTACTTTTGAGCTACACGTGGATCATGATCTCATCTGAAAACACAGTATTTGTGATCCTGAGATCTTTGGTGTGTCCTACCAATGGTTCCATTCTTAGATTTCTTATGAATATCAAACATGTCTTCCACGGCCACCATATTGAAACTGAAATAGTGTGCCACTATTCTGTACTTCTGTGCAATTGTACATGAATCGAGTGTCGATTTAAAAACCTACATTACCTTTTTGATCGCTTATTTTGATCAGTTTACTCTTTTTATGACATTTTAGTTGTATGTCGAATATTGTGATCTATGCTGTTGCAATATCCCAGAGAATTCAGGTGAGCTACAAAGTCTCGTGGTTATGACTTCAATTATTTATTTGTTGCCTCCCATTTCGTTTGGACTCATGTGCGTCTATGCTAGTGACGTCTTAATTCCCTAACTATATTACATATTCATGTGCATGTATTGGTAAGCCGTATTGATTACAGTGCTATGTGGGGGGGGGGGGGGGGGGGGGGGGGGGGGGGGGGGGGGGGGGGGGGGGGCAAGCACAAGTACAAATACGTTCGGGAATGAATGTCCTTTGTCGTTGCTTGATTAAGCACATGGGGTTGGCTAAGATTTGTAAATTGTCAGGTGATGATTGTCTGACGTTTGGTTATTTTCATGTTAAGGTACGTAGAAAGGAAACATTTTCTAAATTACGTATAATCTAACCGTTTGGATGATTCTTCAGATAATGACATATGACAAAAGAAAATATATGAATTTTGAACAATTGAATATTCTGAAAAGCAAATCAACACTTTCTTGTGGCCTGATGTGAAGTAAACAAATCAAATTTTCATACCACGACGGAATACAGATAGTAACTGAACGCCATCTATCGAAATAAATCCCAGTTGTGTTAAAATGTCATCTCACAATTGCTGATGTGATGATGCGGCAGTTCCTGCCTTATTCTTATGCATGGAAACTGATGAAGCGGTGTTAGCGCATAGAAATTTGGGTACGCCTCCATATGTCCAAGTCAAACATTTAATGCGAATCTCCAAAATCCTTGTCACAAATGGTAGCTCGTCTTACATGCAGTTAATTTTCACTGTTATTTTGCCATTTACGCCCACTGGAATCCGTTTCGTCGGATAATCGAGATTGGGTATTCTCTGATGTTGATGGTTTATATTTACCGTCGAATCTGTGTGAATGTCAGTTTTACTTGGTTGTACGTGTATCGGTCGCAGGAAACTGAACAGTGGCCGTTATAAAACATGTAGAATCTCAACATGAATACCGACGTCCTGGAGCCCATGACGGGGGGCAACTGGGGTAGCCTCATGGTTAAAGCGATGGCTTGTTACCCCTGGAGCAGATTCCGACATACGTATAATGTGTGGAACTAATTTCTGATGTCCGCGTGGTGTTAGTGGACTAGTCCTGAAGGTGAAGTAAATCCACACACACTCATTGCGTGGCAATTGTCCAGTTTGTATGACATGGTGTGCAAGTTGACAAACCAGTGGTTCGTTTAATCCGTCGGTGCATGTGATTAGAGAGTAATGTATTCTTTGTGAGTAACGTGACGTTCTAATACAACCGTCAGATCAGTTAGTGCTCCGCATGCAGGTCTGTTTTTAATAATCTACATTTACAACGAGAAGCGTGTATCGTAGGCGGAGTAGGTGCATGATATATATTACGTGCATTGTCCCGTGTAGCTTCCCCCGTGTATTTGTCAGCGTTGACGGGAACACATCGCCCATGGCCATAAAAAAAATAAACAAACATTCAACTCCAAACGGTTTGCCTAGCAATGTGATTGATCGCTTGGAAGTAATAGTGGTTTTGTTCGATGCATACCATTGCACCCATCTCATGCATGGATTAATAACATACGCAGCTGCACCGAATTCACCAGCTGGAATCCCCAGGGGAACTATTTCCAGAACGAATTCATGATGTATGTGTAAACTGTACACTATGGATTTGGAAGGAATAATGACACACTTGGAATATGATATTCAAATCAATTTAACATGATGAAGAGAGGCGTGTGCTCAACTTACCGACTAACTGTCCTGAATTACATTATTTTGTGCACATTCCATTAAATATCAACAATAACAAGTCACCTCTGAAGATTATGAATAACCTATCGGCAATTTCAAGTCGAGAATGTTGGGAGTTTGAACGATCCACTTTGTCGCGAGACCATAAATATAAACTCAATATTAACTCATCAACTCTTCCCCATCTATCTATGCATGTTGTGCGAAGCGATTAAATAGATTGGGTGAGACGATGCTCATCACAACAATCACTGGTTTGTCTAGTCCAGGCTTTACTATTTACTGGTGGCCGTCACAGAGCTGGAATATTGCTGAGTACGGCTTTAACAACAAACAAACTTAATATTGAGGCCCCGTACTCCGTATCATCATCATCATCATCATCATCATCATCATCATCATCATCCTTTTGTGAAGCATGTCAAGACTCATGATGAAAACAAGGCATTCCACGGATATTTAAAACGAGCCCAGGATGTGGGAAATAATCTCAATGTCAGTGTTGATTATGTTGATGGTTCTGTACTACTGGAGGGTACAGAAATGAGTGTCAACCAAGCGAAGTGCCATATCAAATCGGTCCAGACTCAGTTGTTCAAGGAGGGGCTATCTGAATGACAACTGCATCGAGTTTATGTGCTATGTGTTGAGAAGATAAGCAATCCTGCAGAGTCCTTCACTTGGATGAGGTCGGCTGGCCTGAAAAGTGAAACAGAAGGCTTTCTGTTTGCTGCTCAGGACCAGTCACTTCCCACTCGAAACCGCCAGTGTGTGATTTTGCATCAAAATGTAAAAATGAAATATAGATTATGTAATGTATTTAATGAGACTGTCCAACTCATTGTCAGTGGATGCCCAGCTTTGGCACAAACACAGTATCTTAAGCGACATGATGGAGTGGCTCGACCATTTTATTACCGTCTTTGACATGCTTGTGGTTTTGACACAGAGGTCCATCCATGGTACGACCCGGAATATGTAGAGGGCGTCATATAAAATGTTATAAACAAAATTCTTTGGAATAGGCCCGTATATAGCCTCAGATGTATCCTGGCCAACAAACCTGATCTTGTCCTTTTTGATAAATCCAATGAAATCATTTATGTTATTGAATTTTCTGTCCCTTTTGAAACTAATGTGATTGACAAGATTCAGGAAAAACATGGCAAATATGCAGACCTCGCTTTCGAAATGTCACGCTTGCATCCCAAGTACCAAAGTGCCCGACTCCCCATTGTTCTTGGTGCTTTTGGTTTGGTACCTCCCTATCTGTTAACAGACATTGGGAGAGTACCCGGGTTTGCTACCAGGAATACATCCCTTCAATCTGCTCAAAGGCGCCTGGTAATGAACTGATGAACAGATAGTCCAATCAAATCAAATGAAAATCTGTTTTTCTGTTTGAAGGCCCCAAGCTGGGTCCCATACACATACAAATAAAACACAGACAGTGAGTCAATGAGAGCTAAAGGTCGATTGGAACAGATTTTGTTTTTAACAGTCCTCTGATTTCGTTGATGTCTTTGGGAATGTTGTTCCAAAGTGTTGGCTCGGCCTGTGCAAAACGTCGGTCGCCACATGACCTAGTTCTGGTTTGAGCAACACGCAGGAGCTGATTGTTTCTGGACCATTGTGCATACGACGCAATTTGTAAAACTCACTCATTGTCATCAGTTAGAACATCGATACAATACATACTCGTGTCCGTGTCTTGTCAATCCACCAAACTGTGGTTCTTGGTCCAGGGAATTTGAATGTTGTAAGTTCCCAAGAGAGATGAATTATTTAATACCACAAAAGTATATCACGGTTAGAGGGACACGGTATACATATTTCATGCAGACGCAAAATCGCTTTCGTAACCTCTCGTTGATACAGTAACACATTCATCATTAATGACAATCACTAATTAACACACCATCAAGGGTGTCCTGTAGCCCTTATGCCTTCATCTAATTGTAATTCAAATCCATAGGGATTTTTGTTTGAAATGAAATTTTCTATAATTCATGGTGCTCGTGGATAAAAATTCCCATATGATATACGCACGGTACATGCATAAGTTATAGATTATTTCTGACCAATATATATGCAAAGACATTAATCATGCTTGATAATTGTAAGCACCGTAATTCACAAGCTGCCATGGATATGCTTTCAGTGCCACATGAATTAAGAACCAATTAGTTCACGTTTCACGTAAATTCATGTTTGACTAGTTTTCAGCCTTTTAATGAAACAGTGAATGTAAAAGGAAAAATGTACAAGGAGAAATGGAAGTGGATTTAGGTTGACATTCCCACCCTTTTTCACGAACACCTGGGGGCGACGGGGTAGCCTCGTGGGTAGAGCGTTTACCGAAGGCCGGGTTTCGATTTCCCACACGGGTACATATGTGAAGCCCCTCTCTGGAGTCCCCAGCCGTGATAACGCTGGAATATTGCTAAAAACATTGTAAGACGTAAGAAACTCACCCACGAACACCTGGAGTTATGTAACATTATCTGTACATTGATACGTTCTTGAGGGGCGGTGGGTAAGCCTTGGGGTTAAAGCGTTTGCTCGTCCCGCCGAGGGCCCGGGTTCGATTCCCCACATGGGTACAATGTGTGAAGCCAATTTCTGCTGTCCCCCGCCGTGATTTTGCTGGAATTTTGCTAAAAGCGGTTTAAAACCAAATCACTCACTCACTCACTCATTCTTGAGGGACGTTGGGGTAGTCTTGTGGTTAAAGCTTTCGCTCGTCACGCCTAAGACCCTGGTTCGATTCCCAATATGGGTACGGTGTGTGAAGCCCATTTCTGGTGTTCCACGCCGTGATATTACTGGAATATTGCTGAATGCGGCGTAAAACCACACTCACTAACTGACTAGGTTCTTGATTTTATGGCTTCCTCCTCTTTCCAAAGTCATGCGCATATGAAAAACCCTGCGTGACAGACGTTTTTTTTAATCATGTATCCCCTCTACCACACCCAGAAGTGATTAGAAACGAACATATAAATACAGCCTCTTGATACAATTTACTTGTAAGAGTCGGTCAATACAACTCTGAAATGTAGCTTTCAGAATTAATGCACCATTACTGCCTGATAACTCCTTGATAAAGTACCATTCACTCACTACCCTAGAACTACCCTTTGTCCTACTGTCAAAATGTCATTTCCGTCCTTTTGAATTTGGAATGAAAACGGTATTTTCAATGTCTGGCAATGGCAATGACAATGTCCAACGCTGGAGCAGGTTAACTGACGTAGTTATTACGATATACGGGATCGAAATCCATTGTGGCCGACATGCACGCATTCATGTTATCGGTTACATAGTAGATTAACTACGGAAAGTGCGTGTCAGGTATTTCTGAAATCGTTCGAGACTGAAGTATATGAAGGTATTGGTCACGTGGTTCATTGTTGCAATGTCATAGTTCCACGTGGTTTTGATAGCTTGCTCGTTATTGTTAGTGTACGAGAGACATGTCTCTTAATTATGGAGGATCAATTACTAAGGTAACGGATTTGATCAATGGTCTAAATATAAACTGACGCAGTGAGCGATACGGGCTCTTGGATGATGCTAAATAGGGAATACATTCCCGTATATATGGCAGGGTAAATATGTAGCATCACGCACTGAATCAGTTCCTCCCTGTACCAGCAACTGTTGCATTACTCCCGGGATGACAATGGGTGATCTGACTGCCGAATGTTTACAGTACTGCAGGCCATCATAATGAAGTTATTAAGAAATATTTGCACCACCAGAAGAAATCCCATATGATAAAGATTAATAATCACGTGTATCACCGCAAAATATAGTCATCTGAGGTTGAGCAAGATTTGCTTGCTTGACTGTAAGAAACACTCATCTGAGATTGACCAAGGATCACTTGCTTCACTGTAAGAATAGTTATTTGAGATTGATCAATAATCGCTTACCACTGCAAGGAAAGCCATATGAAATTGTCTAAGAATCGCTTGCACCACTGTAACAATAGCCATATAAGATTGACTTAAAATCGCTTGCACTACTGCAAGAAAAGCCATGTGCGATTGACCCAGAATCCAGCTTACCATGATGCAAGAAAAAAGCTGTTGTAGTTCCCCGAGAAATAACCTTTACTTATCCAAATGACAAATGACCACCATGCAAAACTGCAAGAAATAACCAAATCATATATGCCAAGAAATAGTTGCAGTTCTGGCAGGACCAGACATGTGGCATTGATCAAGAAACTCTTGTGGTACTTTGATAGGGAATAAATCTGTGTTTCCATGCCAGGAGTGTTTGGAGACATGTTTTGAGATCCGTTGCAACAAGCCATATGATTAGGACCATGTGTGGTACTTAAATGGGAGAACAAAAATCAATGGCAGTTGTTCCAAGAATTATGCGTATGGTATGCCACAACTCAGTTGTCATACCGCAGGGAACTGCCATTGGAGATTGTCCAAGTATCAGATACGCACAAAGTACGAAGACAGATTGAATCCTAACTCAATTGATTGGAATATTGCGAAGGGTTTATTTGAAGATAGTAATTACTCAGTGACGTTTTTAGTTTGCTATCATGTATCATATGCCTGATTAAAAGAGCATTGTTTGAAGAACAAGTTCAGAACAACATAACCCAAGGATGTTCATATACTGAAGGAAATGAAGACCATGTCACGACAAAGACAGGACATTGATAGCTGCACAGATTCCATATTATTACTCCACTTAATATTTCAATTGAGTTAGCTTGGCCATTTCGGTTTCAAAAGCGAAAAACGTTAGTGCCACACAGTTAAAACAGGACCAGCAGAACTTCTTCCCCACATCAATCAAGATACTACTTGACACATACCTACTTACAGTCACGTATGTTACTGCCAACCTCAAATGACTTCATTACGTTGAAACATAGTTGTGAATCCTCGCAAGCCTCTCATTACCCTCGTCTTTTTAATTAGATTATTTTTACAGTAAACCAGATCACAGTGGGTCTCCAATTTACTTGGGAGCATTTGTTATTTAAAATTCAATCACGACAAATTATTACCCTGGTATCTGCACGATGCTCGGCAATTACAAACAGGGGCCAATTTATGTGTCACTCAGTACTATTGAAATTGGATTTGTTATTTCAGATTCGACAATATATAATCAGATGCGTTAATGATGCATATTATCAATGTTTTATCTTCACAATTGTTTATGTAGTTTGTAGGGTAAATGTAATTACACAATCCCGACATGCAACCCGTGCTGGTAGACTCCAGCAGTGAGCACAGCTGCAACAGTAACAGAAATTATAAGGTTATAACAGTGTAGAAATAATTAGAAAGCCATAACTCTGTGATTTTGTATCGATATTTTAAATACAACTAACACCAGAAACAAGAGTATGATTATTTTCATTGACAGTTGTCAGCGGAATAGGTCGCCTCGGGTAAATCATTATCTGTTCTGTTTCGATCAGCAACATGCTGTTTTATTACTCAACAAATATGATCATATTTATTGGTGTCAGTATATATAAACAAGAATACTAACAATTATATGAAATTCTGACAAATCGTCACAAAGTGGTAGCCGTCAAACGCTTTGATTAATATTGTTTTCAGTACCACCAATGTAGCAGGAATTGACGTAGGTGCACATATAATTGTTTTTGTTATAAACATATTTGATCGACATTAAAATGTCAAATGGTTTGGGTAAAGGTTGTCCAATTTACGACGCCCTGTCCAATACCACGCCCTACTGTCTTGTATTTTCTTAATGGACATATACACACCTGCAACAAAGCCATCACTTTTCGTATGGTTGCTTTTATTGGAAATATATGGTGCAGCATTCCTAGATGCAATTATGGTCCTTGTTTGTCTTGATCATCAAAGATAGAATCAACGAGAAAGTTGTCTCAAATAAACCACATCACCAGTGCATTGGCTTCAGGTACATTTGTGCTATTTCATTCATGTCATGATCAAAGCCTCAGATGGAGGTACGTGTATCCCTTCATTCTCTAACAAGTAGGCAAGGTTCTTTAAGGCATTTGAACCAGCCAAGGTCACAAGAAGAAGTTATATGGTTCTCAGGTGAAAGAGAAGGTCGATAGTATATATTTTTGGAGCGCGGACTAAGGTGTTATAAAGAACAAAATGTCACGTTTGTATCTGTCTTGACAAGCACATGTAAGTGGTATGTACTTTTGCTGTATCTTTTTGCGCCAGGTTTTTTGTAAATTGAACTATGGATAATGATACTTTTATTTCTTCGTCTTTCTGAGTCAATCCTTGGGTTAGTTCGGCTTATTTTGTTGTTAGACGTAATTCCATTTCGTTAACATGTGCGTTTGAGCACCATTGCAGCAGCGTCACGGCGGGTAACACGAAAATAAAGCATCAAGCATGCGGAACATGTGGGACATGTGGATATTGCAAACATGTATATATGTAATGTAAATTGATATAGCAGATCACGCAGAATCAACAATGCAGTTACCCATGGCAATCATATACATGTACATATATAATAATTTGCACATTTTCCATCTGGTAAATGCCATAACCCATGCACACTATGACGAAATATATGAATGTCTTTTCGAACGTTTGCTCCATTTTAAACAGAACAATGACGAAGCCTATCTGTTAAAACTAGCGCTTTTCACACCCAAGACACTGATTCGAGTCCTTTCTCAGCTAGGATATTGGTGGAATACTGCTATGACGATCTAACCTACTTCAACGCGCAAAGTAAAAACAGAAGCAGTTAGTAAGAACACAAGGAACGTGAATGAATCTACTTCTCAGAGCATATTCAGTGGCGTACCTTCACTGCTGACCTTTTATGACCAGTGCTTGATTCAATGAATCATGAAATATCATAACGAGTTGGATGAATGTTCCGTTTGTAAACCACTGACCATCAAGGTACCACGGAGTGGGAGACGGTTTGTGTACGCTTTGCCTCTATCACCACATAAAACATTAATGGCTCAGAAGATAGCTGTTGTATCTGGCAAGCCTTGATAGACTGCTGCCCCGTCAAATCACACATATGGTGCTAAAACATCAGCCATCGAGATTGTGACTTCACCACGTAGCTCTCAAGGTCGGCGGTTTGATCATGTCTGTTTACAGTTAAGATATGCCGTTAAGGATGTGAACATGACATTGATTAACTGTTAGTCTCCCGTGTCTCTGATTTGTACCTTTTGATGTCAAACATTCAGTGGAACAGCTGATCTCAATGAAATGTGGTTGCGAGGCAGTAAAGAGACAGAGCAAAGAGGTTTGATTGAAGGCTGTGGGTATTATGTTCCCTATAACTCAGATCTCGCTGTTCATTACAGGCTTTGTTGGCTTGGCCTTTAGGTGTACAGAGAAGTGCTGGTATCGATATGTTGAATCAACTTACATGTAAGACATTTTGAACATTATGGGCCCAGCGGCTGAGACGTCAGCACGTCATGTCAAAGACGTGAGTTTGATCCCCAACATGAAGCTAAATAATGAGGCGGGTGGACACATGAATAGTGCCAAAAGCGACGAACAACCATGCTCGCTTACTTTTTTATGTGTGTTATTATTGTCTGAAATATGTACACAGAGTATGGTGGCATGAAGTAATTGGTTCAGTATCGAAGTATATCCTTGTTTCTGAGTCTCATCATCACATGTGCACTGCTGTACATATTTCATAACCACTTTAAAAAAATACGCGAAGAAAACATTATCAGATTGTTCACACGTCCGGTGTCTATATGATTGGTTGGTAATGTTCGTTTGCTTGTTTGTTTGTTGTTTAACGCTACACTTGGTTGATGTTATGAGCATGGAGTACCATGGCACACAAGCAACTTAATCACCGAGCCTGAAAATCCGATCCATTTCGTTGCCTCGCACGGCAAGCATAAACGAACTGGGTGACGATTCAAACCCTTTTTTGATTATTATAAGTGATTGAGTGAGTGAGTATGGTCGGAAATCGAATCCGGGTCTTTGGCGTTACGGGCGAACGCTTTAACCACTAGGCTACCCAGCCGCCCCCTTATAAGGTAATGGACACAATGATACACTACTGCATCTCGTAAAACACTGTATATCAAAATGTATTAATATATGCTAAAAAACTCGATAAGCATACATATATATGGAGAGAATGGAGGATAATAAGTAAATAATCATACATTTAATGTCACTTGCTTTAACAATATACCTCTTACTCCCAGCGAATACACTCTAGTAACTGTATATATATATATATGTTCCGGTGACAGCGTTGCCTTTAGAGTTCCATACGATTCATGTATCCACACATACTCTGTTCCCTTCATATCCTACTCAAAAGTAGAACCACCCATATGGAAATTAATCGTGACAGTCCTATGTTTAACGGTTATATCTGGATAGTAATTTTTTAAATGCAGGTGCCGTGACATGTATTGAAGTAACTGGTAGGTAGCATCATACCACCTTCCAACATAACACGATTTCCACACTCTTATACAAAAAACTAACTCCGAACTCATGTACTGCTCAGGACAATATGTTTTGTATCGCTTCTGATGCATATTGTAGTTTCTATTCTGATGCATATTGCAGTGTAGATTCTGATGCATATTGCAGGACAGAATCTGATGCATATTGCAGTTTAGAGTCTGATGCCTATTGCAGTTTAGAGTCTGATGCATGTTGTAGTTTAGATTCTGATGCATATTGCAGTGTAGATTCGGATGCATATTGCAGTTTAGATTCTGATGCATATTGCAGTTTAGATTCTGATGCATATTGCAGTTTAGATTCTGATGCATATTGCAGTTTAGATTCTGATGCCTATTGCAGTGCAGATTCTGGTGCATATTACAGTTTCGATTCTGATGCATATTGCAGTGTAGATTCTGATGCATATTACAGTGTAGATTCTGATGCATATTGCAGTGAAGATTCTGATGCATATTACAGTTAAGATTCTGATGCATATTACAGTTTCGATTGTCGTGCATATTGCAGTTTCGATTCTGATGCATATTGCAGTGTAGATTCCGATGCATATTACAGTTGAGATGCTGATGAATATGAAAGTGCAGATTCTGATGCCTATTGCTGGTTAGATTCTGATGCATATTGCAGTGCAAATTCTGATGCCTATTTCAGTATAAATTCTGATGCATCTTGTTTTCGTTGTAACAATGGATCCCAAGCTGTCATTGTGATGCTGGACGATCAATAATCGGTTATATGCAATATAGGATATATATATACACAACAGCTGTTGACAACTAAACACAAACATCTGCTGATGTCCGTGTGCATACTTACTTTAATTGCGTACTCAGTGAAGCATCCATGGAATTCTTTCGAAATTGTAATGACACAGCATGTACATTTGTCTCTCGTGTTTGTAAATATGGATGCAAAATGAATAAGGTAAAAATGCTCCACCCACACTCATAAAAGCTTAAATGACAGGCCTTAAAATGTAAATAATACTGTATTTTGTTAGATCCCCGTTCGTTAAGATAGCGAATTCTCAAATTACAGATCATTAGGTATTTCCTTTAATGAGTATTCCTTTGATGATTAATGGCTACCTTCCCAAATTTATAAGGGCAGTTCCTATGAGGACCTACATGTACATCAAGGATCTTAACTAAGTAACATGGATATAGAATGTTTGTATAAGAGAATTTGAGATATAAATACCAAACGTTACTCCCGGTTGACCATTGCTGTATGACGAAAATGCACAATATCTGCTTGAACCGTACAACCCTCCATTCCAACATTTTTCTGCTCCATATCTGTGGAGCTGATAGTTGTCCGTGTGTATATGACCTTGTCAGCCAGTACACACACGATGATTGCAATGTCCTCATTTTGCAAACAAGGGTGTGTGTATATATAGCATCGACCTCCTGTTCTGAGTGTGATTGGAATGACAGGGATTCCACTCGCTGATGAAGGCAGTGCAATAACCAAGTGAGGACTGCTTTGTAGTCAGTCTCATAAATCTTCCACAGCAACATAACTGCTGTTATTGTGCAGAGGTGCACTCCCAGAGAGAGGGGATGAACTGGCACTGATATAACTGCTTCGTAGCATGCACAGGGAGCGAATATGTTGCGAGTTCGTTGCGTTTAGTCTTTGGAAAGTGGACATGAAAATATCTTGTTCACTACAAGAAACAGTAACGTATTTATGGAAGTTACAAGTTGTATCGCTCTTACACACATGGTCTTACCTCTTTGTGTATCAATACAGCATGTGTTTCAAATACGATATATCTTTAATCCTACTTGCCACATTAAAAACCCTATTATCCCCGCATATAGTGTGGGAGGTTGGGGGTGGGGGGATGTAGTCATCATCTGGTTTGTCCGTCCGTCCGTCTGTCCGTCCGTATTTCGTTTCCGGAGCTTAACTTGAAAACCGTGAAATATTTTTCATCCAAACTTGGTACATGTATGAACCTGGGGCTGAAGTTGTGCCTTTTGCTATTGTGGGGGCCGGGGGATTTGTCATCTTGTATTCTTTTGCAACAATGTTTTTTTCTGGATATTGCTGAAAAAATTCAAAATGATGTCAACCATGCAGACACTTAGGGTATATTGTAACACGATCCATTTATAGATCACACAATATCCTTATTTGAAACGTTCGAAACGTTAAAGGCATATTCGTAATGTTTTGTTTGTTTGTTTGTTGTTTAACGCCGCACACAGCAATATTCCAGCTATATGACGGCGGTCTGTCAATAATCGATATTACGCTTTATAGGGATAACACCTCACATAGAATTTACGATGCTATAGGAAAATAAGTTCGGCCAATCATATGAACTGACTGACATGACAAACGTAATAATCAGATTTGCGTCCCTTAGACGTATGAACGTGGGTTCGAATCCCAGGATCGCCCTGACTTTGTTTCCAGGTTTGTCTGCATCCATACCCTTGCTCGTGGGTTTCGACAGAATGGTAAACATCTAAAATCTGCGTCACTTGGGACATCAAGCAGTCACACAGTGCAGCGTGAAACCAAATTCACCGTCGCCTGCATTTAGTAATTTTCCCCTTTTGACGGCCATGTCATATTGTATGTAATAATTTGGGACGTTTGAGTGTGGATTCAAAAGCATTGCCTGAATGTATGAATAGCACGCTTGGACTCGTGGATTATGTGAATAGCCAGGATAAGCGCAGTTCCTACATGAATACCGGTTGTGCAGTGGCACTCTATGACTAATGCAATGAGATTCCACTAATTTGAAATTCAAAACGTATTGTTCAGAACAAATGTTAGAGGGCTAGTTATGGCTTTGTAGCAGACAGACAGTTCAAAATGTCACACATTTGTGGGGTAACTAAATATTACAACTTCATCAATCTGTTCGATAGCTTCGCCAGTTGCATAATGTTTTCGCGGCTCACAAACGTTCAGTTTCAACAATAACAAACTTACCCAAATACACATATTATTTATAATAATATATGGAGACTTTATTTCATAATCTTCTAGTTTACGTTCGGTTCGGTTTCTGGGGGTAATGAATGCAGACAAATAGAGAGTTCTGTTTTTAAATTAAATTTTAGATATTACGTTTTGTAGTGAGTGAGTGAGTTGGGTTTAACTCCACTTTTAACAGTATTACAGTTATATCGCGGAGTGTCAGCTTAATGTTGGAGGAACCCGAAGTGATGTAGGTCTCAGACGTTTACCACTTCGGTGAAACCCACGAGCACGGATATGGTGCTGACAAACATAGAAACATAATCGGGGCGAACCGGGATTCGAACCCACAATCATAGGTTTCTGGCGTGCCCAAGGGACGCAACTCTGCACAGCGAATCGCGGCGCCTTAGACGACTGGGCCACCGGTGCCCCCTGTCAGTTGGTTTAGAAATTAGTTTATTATATGGGTTTGTACTTTTGGGAGGCGGAAACGCGAGTATGACGTATCTCTGTAACAAAGTACACCAAACGGAACAAAACCCGTGCCACCACCCCCACCCCTCCCCACCCCCCATTACGCTTTGTACGTGACGCAATCAAAAAAAAGGCACGACTATTAAACGCATTTAAAGCCTCTCTAAACAGGCTACAGTTAGAGAAAGAAGGAAACATGACCTTGTAACAGCATGTCGTCACAACGAACGAGTGTAAACGCTCTGTCCGCCTAAAAAGCAATCAGTCTATCAACATAAACGTTCAACACTTCCAAGGTTTGCATTGTAAACGGAGCCGGGGAGCGAAAACGTTACCACAATAACCAAATAATAACAGCATATGGTGAAAAGTCTTTTGCATTAGTGGCAGCGTAGGACATACGATGCAAATAACGACACTTGCGGGCCCTTCGCCGCAATTAAGCTGTAAATGCGCCTTAAAATTGAGGAATAAATGTATAGTTCT
The DNA here is from genome assembly GCF_023055435.1 of Haliotis rufescens. Lineage (NCBI taxonomy): Eukaryota > Metazoa > Mollusca > Gastropoda > Lepetellida > Haliotidae > Haliotis > Haliotis rufescens. The sequence goes on from NW_025964112.1 coordinate 14,040,084, forward strand.
GCACATTTTAAGGAAACAAGATTTCCCCTCTGTCACATTCCTGAATGATGGTTTCCATTTTAATAAAGATATAAGACTTTGTTATTGGATGTACTCGATCAGAACAGTGCTTCTGAGCATAATCTAACAAGATCTATGCATTCCAAGATCAACTTCCTCATACAGGCAAGAAATCACGATGGCTGCTTCCTACTGGAATTAAACATTCATCATTAAAGATAGCAAAATGTTAAAGTTGGAAAAAATGTTTCCATTCAATCTTGGACCTGTCGTACGGTGGTGCAATTAAAGACGATCCATCACACTTTCTTCTTCGGGAAGAGCGACGCAGAATCCTCCACACACCAACTGTCATTTGAACATATATCCTTGTTGGCTACACGTGGCTGCAATTCATTCATATATGGTGAGACATTTTGTGGACGAAATTACTTTTGCTCCTGAAAATTAAACTGATCCAATTGTATGTATGGCTGGCTATAAGTATGAAGACTCGTTAGCTCAGGCAGGCTTCTCGGTCCCCATTGCAGGTGTTTCTGGAAATATGACCATGTGAGTATGAGCCTAAAACACCAGCTGTATGTTACAGCGATTCTGAGAAACAACAGATATATGTCTTGTGACCCTGTTTCCACAGAGTTGTTCGCTGATGGTTTTGTAGCTGCACCAAGTCGAAGCTGATCACAAGTACCCGAGAGCACATGAAGTGAAAAACTGAGAATGAATTATAAATGAACCTTTATGGTTTCTGCAATCAAATTATTTCTTTGCAAAGCTGTGTCGCCTTTTCTTCATGCTCATTTGGATTTGGATTTAATTACGATGTTGCAAAAGTACATCGTTTTCCTTTAGCATCAAATCAGATTATATTATTTTCCCCTTTGAAACAGAAATTATTTTATAAATGTTTGTAAATATTTTCGTTTAGCTTACATACAGATCAGCTGAGAGTTAATGTACCGTGCTAAGTTTCTGAATAACAGTAGAAAGGATTCAAGCTCTGCCCTATTCAAATCTCAGTGTGCGTATTTCTCCTTTTGCTAGATTATTAAATGCAGGGAAATATAGTCACGGTATCAGTTCCTAGGAAGAGAAATGAGTTGCGAACAGAGATGAGATGAGATGAGATGAGATCTATCTAATGCAACTGATAAGGGCCACGCTAGGCACATAATACTTATCAAGCAATGATCGCTGATGGGTTCGCCAGAGCTCTAATTAAGCTGGGAGGATTGAGATACAGCACTGAATAACCCGAACTATATCTCATCTTCAGCTGCTACAGTTTGACGTATTTTTGTCCCATACCAAGTATCCAATTCAAAGTCCTTATTGAAAGTCCAGCATCAACGCGTAACATCTTTGATACGATCTTGCTTCATACACGCCAGTGATTGTTGTGAGGGGAACTGACGCCAGTGATAGGAAGCAGTTGAATTCACTCGTCTGTCCTCAATTCACTTTCGTTGATGTTGGTTTCCTCACATCCAATAGCAACGAACATCGCGTACCAATAGTGTACAGACATCCAGGCTTATAACGCTAACGGTAGCAGGACAGGTCGGATGTGTAGACGATGTCTGTCTCATCTTATCCATCAAAGGAATAGGTCTATTGCCATATTTCTATGCTTTTTTGTTTCTTTGTTGTTTACCGTGCAGTCAGATATATTCCGATATGACAGATGTCTGTAAATAATCGAGTCTGGACCAGGCAATCCAGTAATTAACACCATGAGCATCGATCTACGTAACGGGGATACGATAACCTGACTACCCGATGCTTCTTACGACAAAACACACGAGTGAAGAGGAGTGCTGTGTTTGTGGGCCTGTGTAAACCCTTGAAGAAATGTATTACACTGTATGCATATTCCGTGTGGTTTGCTCACAAGTGGTAAATGTCCGATTTATTGCCATGCACAGTAGTAGCAGGTTTTACCAATATAAGACGAACTTTGTCAAAGTTTGAACAAATCTCCTAACGCCTCTGAAACATAATTAATATCTTTCTGTCCCGTTACTATTTTAACACATGGCGCTAAGCATTAATTTAGATGATACATGTAGGATCGATTATGCAATAACGTATTATCATAAACGTATGATCAATAATACAAAACGTATACGCCCACATCTGAATGCAGATCGAAGTTCAAGTGACAATAATTTAGCCATTTGATATAACAGGAAACAGCCCAGATCCCGTGTGGCGTATTTCATAGTCAGAAAATAACTCTCATAATCTATATGAAGCTCGATGAAATAGTTTTGTGTCGATGTGGTCGTGTCTCAGTTCCCCCTTGGACACAAACAATATGTCATGTAGAGGGCCCGTTGTAAACGGGTTGATGAATGAGTCTGGCTTAGGAATTCCCTAACCACGTGTGCATTATCAACGATAACAAACGATCTGTACAGGCCAATGCAGATGCCACAAACACGACATTCCATTCTCAATTACAAGTGAGGTAGACTAGAACATGACATCTTGTGACATAGAGTGACAAGACACAGTTTGTCTGTCCACAAGTGTTTCAATTAAAATACCAGTACCATACATTGATAGCCAGCCCCATGCATGAAGTCAGTAATGAATCGGTATATAAGTTTCTGGGGAAAGGGATGAACAGTCTCTGTTAAATCAGTGGTTATTGCCTTTTGTGAAGGTCTCATGTGATTACTTATGTGTACTCAATGGCACAATTTTTACATAACTATGATATTTACATTCATTAATTTGCTTGATAACTTAAAAAATTAACCATTATGATGATTATGAGAATTATATAGCTTCACGAAACAATCAACCTTCTGTATAGTAACTCACACAACAAACATATGTATGACACGATTTATGACGCTTTATGCCGTTTTCATGTTTATTGTCAGATCAACTGCTTAATGTGTCCAATTGGGAATGAAAACAATCCAGACATTTCTTGAACACTTGTGTAAACACAAAAAAATGTTGGGCAAAATTTGAAATAGAAAATTAAAATTGTCAGATTTCATTTTTGGAAATTGAAATTCTTCAGAAAACACATCTGTTCCATGTTTATGTCAGTATCTTCAAAGAAGAAATAGAGATTTTTTTCTGCATTTTAAACATTTTAAACGTGACGAATGAGCACATGATCACTGTTACTCTTGAGGATAAACACAGACTCGAGACGTTGATATATCAATACATGCAACAGGTCCAACCAAATTGGAACCCAAATACGACTCAATACAATGACACAAGTTGATGACTACTCGTGTGAACGTGTTGTGCCCAACCTCAGGCCAGTGTTTTGTGAATATCTAGTCGTTGGTTTTAGGTATAACATGTATGTCATTTGTTTTTCAGCTGTAGCTCGTATGTTGTATCAGTTGAAAAATACTTTCTGTACCCGTAAGGTCACTTCGTATATCATATTCCGAACCGAAAAAACAGCGCTCAGTCAAACTTCACGTCGATAGTATTGTGAGCAAACTGTGTTAATCGCCATCGCATATTTATCTTTCAGAGCATAGAATATCGCTGACCTAATGTGTAAACCGATTTGTGTGAGGCACTTGACCAATCAGGTAACGGATGAAGGTCTTGGCTGGGGATCGTTTGATACCTTCTGAAATGTCACTGCACAGAAATACCACAACGTGAAGTTGCTTTGCGTGTGCTAGATCCCCGTAGTAGAATAATTGAAATGACCATTAGGGATCGATACACAACCTGTTCAATTGACATAACAAAGTTGGCATCAAAATCTTTAAGTATGTGGTATTTAACGCCGTGATCTGTATCAGTCATGTACAAGGTATTATACGTGAATGCCAATATGCTTAGTTACGTGTTACAGGTAGATGTTTCACGAAGATTATTGTAGAATATCAACCTGTAACTTGTAACTTAAATTCTTAGCTGACAGTATTGAGTTTTTAATGTCGTCTAGTTCAAACGTGTACATGTTTCTTGTTTGCTAAAACCATGAAAGTTTAATGAATCTTTTCTTCAGCCATTATAGCCCGCGGTAGAGTTTGCCAACAACACCAAATTGCTTCAGACGCGATTAAATTTTGAAAGGATTAGAGTGTAACTGCGTCAGATTGTGTTGCAGGGCGTCCGCTAGGGAGGTCCTCGCTCAACTGTGGTGTGACTGTGTTAGCATGACTTCACACCCATCTGCACCTGCTTCACAGATTCAGACAATGTTGTATCTCAGGAGTTTATGTACACCCTGTACGTGCTACAGCTGAGATGTAGCTGTGAAAAACACTCCGACATACTCCCTATGGTAGAACTGATATATCCTCTGCACGTCCAAACAGGGTTAAAACGTAATTTCCTACCATAATGCACTAGAAGCTGACCACGTGATCCCTTTTGGAAGCCATGCCATGTGTTATAGATATATGGAGTGCTCTTGGAAATGTACATGCGACAGTATCACTAAAATATATCATAACCATCAAAATGACTTTATTGGCTGTTGAAGTTATGACAAAATCTATCATTGACTCTTTATACTAAGTCTTCAAGATCAATGTCGGAAACGAATAACAGTATGGTATCTTCGGAAAGAGCGGACCCTGGGCAGTAATCGCAATACATAGCAAGGCCAGGGGAAAATGGGACAGAGAGTAAAAAAATGTCAACGCGCTTACATTTAAGCTGGCTGAAGTGTGCGCAGAACGTTTCTCCGCGTTCCAAATAAACTTATGAGATCCTTAGGGTATATCCTCTGTGACTGCATACTAGAAACCGATGTTATGATCTATTTGAGGGGATTCAAGAGGGTATTTCCGATACAGCCCTAATTCCAAAGATACGTGTTGTAACCGCCTGCTATCCTTGGATATGCGGAGTTAAGTTTTCTGGTGATTTCTGACTGCAATTATATTGTTCTAATATACAACCGTAAAAAATAAAAACACAGCTTACCGTACATATCCGTATGAAATATCCATTTTAAAACGGTGTCCCGTATCAATCATCTGAAGAAAAGCATTAGCTTTGTGCAGTGACACAAATAACACAGAAACCAACTATCAAAGTACACGTTTTGGAACTGTTCCGTGACAAGACTTATTTGACTATGATATGACGCAGTACTTGCCACTCTCTGGAAGAACATGCAGTGTTCATGTACCACCTTTCCAGTGGGATCAATGATATATGCAGATAATTCCCCAAGATTAATAAATTCGGAATATATAACTTATAGAAAAGGCGGTACTTTGCTTATTTAAAGGTGTATGCTCTGGTGATGCTATTGCAACAGTATTATTTACACGTTGGACGCGTCCTTGATTCAGAAGCTTCCTGGATTTTTTAAGCAGTTGAGAAGGGAGCTGTGGTTATTGTCTGATATAGATTTGTAAAGTTTCTGTGATGATATACCGACATGCCTTTCACACAAGGACAAAACCGAGAGGTTATGTTTGATTCATCCTAATGCGTCTATTGAAACTATCGATAGTGTCGCGAGGTATCGAGGTCAACTATTGATGTCTTTAATAGGCATCAATGAACAATGAACAATTGCAAGACATCGATACTTCGATCGATCGTTCAACCCCTATTGGATTGCATGGTCAACATGACATCGATACATGACAACTACGTTCAGAAATTTCATTATATTCTCCAGGATCCAAGGGTTTCATGTCTGTCACGGGAGAAGTGGCATTTGTTCCACAGCTGTATCTACATCCATTGAATCTCCAATGATCTCATCTTATGTACCTTACACAAACATTCGCGGTATTATTCATTATGGGAATAATGTTCGCCAACGATGTTTTTATTGGCAAGAGATACAGATTCTGGAGATTCCGTGTCGATTCCATCTCCAGTCAAATGATGTTGTATAGCAGTTTCATCGTCGTTCCTACTATCACCACGATGTTTCTTTGTATTAAAAAATGCCCAGAAAGCAAGTCAAAATAAACGCCTTGGAGACAGAAAATGCACCTGAACGGATAGCGATTTATTTCCTTCGAGCATCTGACGCCAGATACGTCTGCAGTTGCGGATTTATGATTCGTATATCAGTAGCAAGTATGCTGTATTTAATGTAATTGGCATTACAGAGGGATGTGGTGTATTTATGCAAGCAGGAGAATCAGCACGATTTTATAAATAGGAAGTGACAGAATTACATGTTAATACCCGTAATAGCTACTCCTTCTGGTGCATCTTGCCAAACGTTTTAAGTAATGACTAAAGTAACATTTATTAATAAGGGGTCAACATGAGCTACTTTATTAATCTCTAGCACAGGTTATTACAGAGGTAAAAGTATGAAGTGATGCATTCTTTACAAAAGGTTATTTCAGAAGGGAATGTGTCAATATAATTTTGATATTTTGTGACCTTATTATTCCTTTGGTGTTCTTTAAACAAAATAAAATATGTTTTTGTACTGGTGTCAAAATACGTGTCTACATGGAACACTTATGTCATTGTTTATTTACGGATCAATTTCAGCCGTCACATAACTGTAAAATCGAAGTAAAATCGACATTGAAAAGGAAAAAGATTTTATACGAGTTTACTCGGCAGGAATAATGTATTTATGAAGACTATATGGTATCTTCGTTCTGGCTCGAAGCGATTTGTGAGCAATTATGGTATTTTGTAATCCATTCTTGATGTACCGAGGATCAGGTGTTACATGTTCCTGATAAGTACTGTTTTGATATCAAACAATTTGCCAAACGTTTTAATGTAATGATTAAAGTAACATTTATAACAATTGGGTTATAATGTGTATTGTCTGAACGACCATTGGTCCATTTACAGTTGAAAGGCTAATAAACATAGACTTATGTAACTTACAGGGCACTATAATAAAATCATTTGAATCTTTAAGTGCTTCCAGTCGGTGGGGAAGACTAGTGGTTAAAGTGTTCGCTCGTCATGCTGTTCGAGTTCGATTCCCTATATGGGTACAATATTTGAAGCCCTTTTCTGGCGTCACCCGCCGTGATAAAACCATACACACTCAGTCAAAACTCTTTATTCCAACCGGTACCGTAAAAAGTAAAGTAAATAATTTCATCTGTCATGTAATTTTGCTCACTCCAACCACCACTCCCAACCCCAACCCCCACCCCCAGTTATATGTATAACAAAATACCTAATGGAAATGTAACGGGAGACGGGATTTCCGGATTAACGGCAGCCGGATGAACGAGCTTCTACTGAAAACAGGATGTAGATTTGTAGGCATGTCGCTGGGGCACAGGTTGGAAGAGAATAGAAGAACATAAACTATGCCATTTTGAGGGGAACAAGCCAATGTAATTATAACCGCCGAAGGCCTTGCTCCGCTCATCACTGTGTCGTCATCTTAGCTCGTATTGCACATTTAAGAAGACACGTTGAAAGTTTGTGGGAGTTTAATGGTCAAGAACTCGTCTTGAGTACACTGAAGCAGACACGAGTTTCTATAATATGATGCTATTCCTCGTTCCCAATACACGACTGAAGCAAGTTTCACCTTTTTTTCTTCTCCTTGCTTCAAAACTGACATTCAGTTTGACAGTGAGAGATAAAAAGGTGGCTAATTAGCGAACCTCATTTCCTCAAAGGAGCTCAGATTCGGGAATCCAGTGGGAGAAGGCTACAATTTGTCAGTTCTTGTTCTGTGTTGCATTTAGAATCATTCAATAATCACTTCGGGGAAGATATTTTCAAATCAAGAGTCCATCAATCTGGTGGGTACATGAGGTTTTATCAGGAAGTGTGAGTTTCAACTTTTTTTTAATTTTGGCAGAAGGCTCATAATGGACTAAAAAATCCGAAATCGAGCATCAAAGTGAACTTAGACCACAAGTTTATCCACAGAGAATTATATAACCCACGAACCGATGAAGTTTGGAAAATCAAACCCTGATTGTTCACGCCATTATCACGCTCCCCTTTTATCCCATTGACAAAGATTACTACCAATGGTCCATTAAGCAATCAGCATAACGGTCTGTATATGGCGTGTGGTTCCCTTGACACGCTATGTCGGAATATTTTGAAAAACGGTACACCTTCCTAAGAGGCACTTGAAACTATGAAGTGCACAGATGTTACATGAAGGACATTTAATGGAATATCATTGAGATCCCAATTGTTGAAACCACTGCGTAGTACGTGCCCTATCCCCGAGGAACACCACTAGATATAGGATTTGCCTGAATCCACGTAAGATATGTCAATAACATCGCCTTACAGTCTATCCTACTGTCTAGACGCGGAGGTTAGGAAGGTGTAAACGGTTTTATCCAATTATTGGTAATAATGTGCACAATTCGCGATCCTCTTCTGTTCATTTCAAGTATTTATCCCCTAATGAGTACGTTACATGATAGACAATAGACCCTTTATATTATATTCATGATGTGATCTGTTGCTAACTGTGTCAGTACCATTGACATAGACACATCTCATGAGCTCGTAATACTGATAATACTCGCAAGTTTTTATATATAAAAAGAGGAAAATGGCAAGAAATGTTTGCTAAATGTTAACTCACCTACACTTGTAACACTGCATAACACTGCATTTCGTGCAGTTTTAGATCACGTTCTTAAAAATATGTAAATACAACGGAAATGATTGAGCCTCATTATCGTGAAAATGAGCACTATTTTTGGACTGCTGAAGATTATTAAATGAAACACAATCTTAACTCAACAAGAATATTGTCACGTATTGCTGACTCAAGTCTATGCAATACACATTCTGAATTAGATCATAGGGAAGGTTTTGTGATACATTGCTGTGGTAAACATTCTGGTAAATTTGCTCTTGGGGTCGGTATTTCGGTGGTACAAAATGTATACCAAGTACACAAGAGCCATGATCTTTTACATTATTGGATAAAGTGCAATGCAAAACAACAATTCTTCATCTGTCTTCAGTGTCTCGAAATCAGAGGGGCGTGTCATATTTAGCTCAAGACGGAAACGGCCACCTTACGAGTTCATTTTTAAATGTCCTGTTCCTCATACGACATTTGATCCCTCAACGTGAAGCAATAGGTCTGTCTGGATAAAGTGACAAATTGCACACCAAGTATATCCAAACGAAGGCAGCAGATGGTGTGTGTCCACCGACTAAGGGCATAGGTCATATGTGATTGTCTTGGTGAGCAGACTAATGTGTATTGGCTGCATGGCGTTTGCAGCGGCGAACGTTGAAATGGTTCACAACGGATCCAGTGAGACGCAATATGAATAAACCTTGATAATGCTTCCACCGGAAGTTGACTTTTAAGCGAGTCATGATGAAAGATGAAAGAAGGCACATTGCGGGAAGTTCATCTTTAAAGCTTTTCATCAATGTCACGTCTTTCACATGCTAAAAAGTCACAGAATTCTCAAGCTAATTTTTATTATTGTGCATAAGCAATACAAGTTACGGGAAATTCCCCTTTAACATGTAATTAAAGACATTGACCAGATTATAATCCACGTCAGCCGACGTTATGTTTAATGCACATAAATCGTTATTTGAAATCGCAAATGGTGAAAGATGTCCTTTTAATGTCAAATCAATATTGTGTGTGGCTTAAATGAAATATCTGTGGGTGAGCCCGATCTTTTTGTCTATTACTGCCAATCATTACCGTTATGAATAACATTACCACAGTCTCCGGGAAGTCGTATTTTTATTTAACACATTGCTTTATTCATTGCGTTATTATACTTGAACTGCTCCTTTCCACATGGCAACAACATGGGTGTGTCTTACGAGAATAATGCACTAATGGACACAGATCCCAATACCACCTGCATCTGCCTATGCTTCAGGAAAACTGAAGTCATTACTCCTCGCATTTTCACGGTATGCACATTCACAGATGTGGTATCGGTAATCCAATAGTCATGGTCAAAGTATGTCTTATCACAACCTGGTTTGACGTTGATCAGCATGGACGGATTTAAAAAATACACCAACCTCGATGACACTTGAATCACTGCAGTTATGACGATTAGGATATTTGTCGTTTGATAAACGAGCATGTCGTCCCTGTGTCTCAGTATAAAATCCACACATATATCCAACAATATCCTGGCACCCCAAAGTGTTACCTAACCGTGCCCACATATTTAATTGTAAAGACATTTAGGACGGTAGCTGTTTAGCAGCTATTATATAAGTCTTGGTCCAAATGTTCCAATTCAGAGGTTATCAATATGCAAAATTGCCTCACATTCTTTCATTAAACCTGCATCTCCACCGTCTTGCCCACCACATTAACTTACTCGTCGTGATATAACTGAAATAGCCGTTGTAAGCCCAACTCACTCACTCTATGATTATACCCATTTGTGTCGACCGGTGTTCTCGTCATGTTCAGTAACACTCGCATAAACATACCCCGAGACAGGTATTAAGGTTATAATTGGCAATTGGGGAGGTAGTTTTATCTCACAGATGCTCCTACAGAGTAACTAATATTTCTTACGGTACAACAGCCTTGTTCTTGAGAAGGTCATGATCTTGTATCTGGCAAAGAATTTAAAGATTTATAATCACCACATTCACTTAATTATTGCCTTTGATACAAATTATACTTTACCTTGCCATTGCATGTCAGGAATGAACAACTAAAACATACCGCTGGCGTTGGTGTTAATTAGAAACATGGTATATGTCAAAGAGATGCCCTACATCCCTGGCTTTCGGTATACTTTGCAGAATGTTATCCTCGTCTATGCTTGTGTTCTTCCAGTCCTTGAGGAAGATAATTGCTCTTGACGTATAATAGAAATGCTATGAAAATATTGCCACTCATGCTTCTCGTTAAGGACTGGATGTGATTAGTTTCTGAGTGTGTGCAAGTAACATGAGACTACTTTGTAAGTGAGGGGCCTGGTAATTCTTATCATCGTTGATGTGTAAAGATGGGTTAAGTAATTACTAATAATGGCAGCTTATCTTGTACGAAATCTAAATCAGATGTTGTAGGAATGTCTGTTCAGATCACATATGAGTGTCAGTTGGCGAGTGAGTGAGTGAGTGAGTGAGTGAGTGAGTGAGTTGGGTTTAACGTCGCTTTTAACGGTATTCCATTTATATCATGACGTGTCAGCTTAATGTGAGAGCAAAGCCCGAAGTGATGCAGGTCTCAGACGTTAACCACTTCGGTGAAACCCACGAGCACGGGTATGGTGCTGACAAACCTAGAAACATAATCGGGGCGAACCGTGATTCGAACCCACAATCATAGGTTTCTGGCGTGGCCAAGGGACGCAACTCTGCACAGATAATCGTGGCGCCTTAGATGACTGGGCCACCCGTGCCCTCTGTCAGTTAGTTTAGAAATTAGTTTATTACAACGGGTTTGTCCTTTGTTGGGGCGGAACGCGAGTAAGATGTATCTCTATAACAAAGTACATCAAACAGAACAAAACATGAATGAAATTAAATCAAATGGTGTATACCGAACTGATACAATCAACAGCCAACACATGAAAGGCGTTCAACATTGTTTGCTGCCTCATACAAAGAGGCATTTTGTTCACTTAACTCAAACCGTGTGGGTCTCAAACAAAAGTCTGTTTCGTCAGCTGATTCGACACGGACGTTGGGAGTTTGTTTATTTTCTATCCTTGGTGATTTATTTTGCGATCTCCGTTCACTCGAGGGAAAAGTCTGTATAATACCACGACATTCACCTGATACCGTTACTGTCACGGGGATATCATAGCTGCACAATACGCGTTTAGAGTTACGTCCCTTGTGCAATAAACATTCTAAATTAGATCAGAGGGGATTAGATTTGTGATAACACACATTGCTGTGGTAATCATTCTGGTAAACACTCTCTTGGAGCCGGTGTTTCGGTAAAATTGATGAATGCTTGACTTTTCTTGACGTCTGCTTTCAATTTGTACCCTCGACAGCTTTATTTACTTTGTAGACTTAATTAAGCGAGTGGTCTGAGACGTGAAAGTCCTAGACTCAGTGGTCAACGTTCGATCATGCTGTTCAAATATTCAAACAAGATCTATTGAGAATGTACGTTATGGAGTCATATTTATGATACGGAGGTTATATAAGAAGATATGAGCTTTAGAAACCGCTTCATGGAGGTTACTCAAACGTGTTGGTATATCAGTTCGCAGAATTTAATGTTCTCTTCAAATAAGGAGAATTTCTTGATTTGAAAAAAAACATGTATGTTGTTAAAACATACAGTTAATTTTGTTTTCCCTGTTTTGATTCGATTATGATCACCCGTCAAAGTAGTGAGCGTCACTTTCCTCTAAATCTAATCTGAAAAGCCAACTCACTGACTTCATCTAATTATAACCCATTGAAACGTATTTTTAAGCAGAAAGGACAAATAATGTCATACCATTTCATAGAGCATTTATGAATTAGGTCCTCTCAGCCTTGGGTCAGACCAACCTGCCTTATCGCTGTAAAGGGGTCAACATTCTCTCAACTTGCGCAATACATTCAACCTTCAAAGTTAACAATCGCTTAGTCAGTCTTTGTCGCGTACCTCAACCACAGCGACATGATCCAGTGGCCAATTCGCCATTCACTCTCTTTCATTTAATTAGTTTGGAATGACACACACTTGACGACGTGCTGCGTGTTGTGATCATTTTTAACTTTGAATGAGTGCGATGTGACTATTCCAATGAATATAATTCAATTACAAAGTCCTAGCAAAGTGCGTGTGATAATAAAAGATCACGATGGTCAATTGTAGCAAGGTGGATTTGGCGCTTGGTAAATGCGACTAAGCTGTCCTGCTTATGGACAACTGTGGGAACATTGGTGAGGCTCTGGTCATCTGCGTTGGTTTTGCTCTTGGCAAATGTGTCTTGGTTGTGGGAGACTGTGGGGACATTGGTGAGGCTCTGGTCATCTGCGTTGGTTTTGCTCTTGGCGAATGTGTCTTGGTTGTGGGAGACTGTGGGAACATTGGTGAGGCTCTGGTCAACTGCGTTGGTTTTGCTCTTGGCGAATGTGTCTTGGTTGTGGGAGACTGTGGGAACATTGGTGAGGCTCTGGTCATCTGCGTTGGTTTTGCTCTTGGCAAATGTGTCTTGGTTGTGGGATACTGTGGGAACATTGGTGAGGCTCTGGTCAACTGCGTTGGTTTTGCTCTTGGCAAATGTGTCTTGGTTGTGGGAGACTGTGGGAACATTGGTGAGGCTCTGGTCATCTGCGTTGGTTTTGCTCTTGGCAAATGTGTCTTGGTTGTGGGAGACTGTGGTAACATGGTGGGCTCTAGTCAACTGTGGCTGAGTCGGTTTGGCGCTTGGTAAATGTGTCTTGGTTGTGGGCAACTGTGGTCAACTGAGGCTGCATAGGTTGGACTCTGAACAACTCTTTAGCCGGTGTGGCAACAGTAGATCCGTTTGTTTGGGCGCTGAACAACAGTTACTACTTTGCAAGGGCAATGTCCTGGAAGACCTTCTCTCGTAAACGCCATGTACTAACTGAAACAAACCACATCTCAGCAATATTTCATTGGGTACAGTTCCATAAATATTTCCATTGTATGAGTTTCTGACACTTTAATCAATTGTAGCCAGACTCTTATTGAACGTACCACGTAGATGTTGAAGCGGTCATTTTTATAACTTTAGCGACCACCTTGTGTCCTCCTATCTATACAGACCGCCTCCGTGGCCTAGTAGTAGAGCTTGGGTTCGATCCCCGGCCGCGTTATATAAGAAGGCGCTAAAAGGATGGTACTTGTTTTTGAATCTTGGACGCGACGTTAAACCGCATTTCACCTCACTTATACGCTCAATACATCCTGTTTCGTCGGATAGTCGAGACTGGTTTATAATATTCTCTGGCGCTGACGTCATATATTTATGATGCCATAAATGAGTAAGCTTTGCATGAGAATGGCCTTTAATACAATATTCCATTCATGAGTCAGTTTTAATCAACAGTACATTATTTACTATTAACTAACGATCGTTAGTAATTGGTGTATTGACATAATTTCCTTCTGATCAAAAACTACCGACTACGCTGTGGTGTCATTGCAAATGTATCAGATTGCACTGGTTGACTACCCATTCTCACGTTATGAAAGTAATTTTTCAGCATCAAATAGAAATTTACCTCCTCAGGCCGTAATCGACGTTTTCAGTTATAGTAACCTTGATGGCCTTACATTTCAGTTTCTACTGGGAAATTGCAAAATGTGAAGCAAAACCACGATATTACCATTTCCCTAATCATCTGACGATGAGAGCGCGTATGAAATGGATATAGAAATCGATTTTTGACCCACAAATATTGTGACAGAAAATACGGTATTGCATCGTTGTCGTTGGGTATAACACGAAGCTATTTTCATGGCAGCGAGGGAATTGTAGTCTCCTATTTAGGAGGTCTGTGTGGTCTCGAGTTACAGCACGCGCGTTACTATTCCCTCGAAGACCGATTTTCTGATTAATAGCATACCCTTGAGTATACATACGGATATACCGGTGTTAGCACAGTAACATCAACACGACTTCTCGTTTTGAGATGGTAGAAGATGCATTATGAAAGACTGCTGCTGAACTAGACGTAATCTAAACCTAGTGTATATTACTGGAATGTTGTTTAGTGGTATACGTTCCACATATTCAAACCTATAAATGCTTATACACGTTGTGTTTATGCTGTATGGAATAATATTCTTGACTATGCCAATGTCAACGCCATCCTTCATATAATTATATATATTTTTTATGCCGTGTTATAGTTATCGTTTCAGCTGTAATTGCTGTGTCATATGATGCTATATACTTTAGATGCGTGAAGGCTGCTAATTACTTTAAAAGTATTTGAGCAGGAAGACATGAATACCTCAATGTGAACCGAAATATGCGGATATAAAAAACTAACAGCGTAATTTGTCGCTTTCATTTCGTTTGGACTATTTCTGTGAATGTCAGATGAACGATGTTTGATTTCACTGACACAGTGACGTTTCCTATTCTTTTCCAAATTACCCATGTTGCAATGTCACATGATACATCAGCTCCAGGTTAATCTGCCAGCGGCGTTATGCGTATTCCACTAAACATCAATATTCCCCGATAATGACATGCTGATGGTAGGACGTTGATGTCGTAAAAAGAGCAGCTGAAATGGTAAGGTATTAAAGAGGGATTGATCTTCTGTAATAAAAAAGACAGAGTCACCTCTAACTAAAAACTGTCACCCATTATATCACTGGGTGGTCACCGAGGGTATTTTGTGAAAGATAGCTTCCCCTGCCATGCTAAACCCTCAAAGACAACTATTCTGAGGTATGCCATATAATTGATCCTCGTCCACGCGTATGCCTTTGATGGCTCCAACTGTTTCAAAGCACGTAAGAAGAAAGAGAAGATTTGAGCTATATGTCGGGGAGGTGTTCACCTCATAAACCCGGTCATAGAACCCCTGACTGGGAGATGGTATTGATGTGGTCATGTGTCGAATCTGTCTTTGAAGAAGGCCGTGACGACCTTCTGTTTGAATTAGTGCCTTATGTTTTGAAATTCAGGAATATCGTCACTATTCCGGCATGTCTTGGAATGCTATTGGTCGTGTAAACGGTCGTTTATCGACTGTGGTTGAATGCGTCAGTGTCGTTCACAGAATGACATTATTAGTGTTCCTTTTTATTTGTGAGTGAGTGAGTTAGTTTGGTTTTACGCCGCTGTTAGCAATATTCCAGCAGTATCACGGCGGGGGACACCAGAAATGGGCTTCACACATTGTACCCATGTCGGGAATCGAACCCGGGTCCTCGGCGAGACGAGCGAACGTTTTAACAACTAGGCTACCCGACCGTCCCTATTATTTGTGAATGCTTACAATTTGCATATAATTTTCACGAACCCTGTACGTGTAAAAATATAAATAATATCTTTATGTTCCAAAACGAAACAATATGTTTTTATCTTTTTAGTTAAGACATACTCTATGATACTGAAAATCGCTTTTTTGAGGATGTAACTTAATCTGGCATTAAATGTGTCTATTCCATGTCTTACACAACGACGTGTGAGTGCAGTGAACTACAATATGATACAATACTAGGATTTTGCTCGTCGTTTGTCTTGTGATTGTTTCACTGTATCCAATCATCCTCGTGTGTTTCACTAAGGGCTGGATAGTAAAGTGTCCCTTGTCTGACATTCTTAAGTTCATATGTTAAATCGATATGAAATATAATAACCAGATTATATTTGTTATAAATGGGAATACGTGTACTTCAAGATCAGTTTTACCTTGATGTAATTTGGTCGTGCTTGTTATCAGGGCTCAGTGAGGAACATTTGTGGTAGACCGATGGCCAGTGCTGCAGTGAATTAAGTCCATCTGTAATAGATTACCATGTGTCAGACTATGTTAATCTAACTATAATATTTACAGATTTTGAAACGAACTGAAAAACTTATTGTGTATATAATTGTATCCTGTCAGTAAATCTTCATTGATTATCATCCAGTGTGTTGATACAACACGGCAAGAATGAACTCATTCTCACGATATAGTACAACAATATTTAACGTGTTTTTGTCATGTTGATTTTTCTTGTCACTTTCAGTATTAAACATACGTTCTGCTTGTATTGGTTTTATCAATCACCTAAAGTTAAGCAAAGGAAACTTCGACTGAACGTCTAGGTAATAAAACACTAAGTCCAGATATTCATTCGACAGATACCTTTTCTATATATTGCAGTAAATCAAATGACTCTTTTCGCAAACCGATGAGCTGGTGCCATTCGATGACCCAGCAAGATCCGTCTTCCTTACCCCCGCTTTCTCTGAGACCGGCCTCTCATTTCACTTATTGTGAATTGCATCAAGTTGAGTTCTTAACACAAATTACTGTCTGCAGACGTCGAATCATAAATACGATGTCCTCTCCACGATTCCTTCAAGTCATTGTACTGGTGAAGCTCATCGCTGTAATTCCTCCTTACGATTCGGTCTGAATCGTCAGAGTTGGACTTCTTATCAGCAAAGTCTGTCCTAAATGGCGGGTAGTAAATGCCCAAACGCACTAAACTTGTTAACAATAATGGAAGGAGTGTAAAAAAGGATGGTTTCATTCTATTTGTCCCAAGGGTTCGCCTGTCATTCCTTCCCAAAGATCAAGCCGTTGAATTTGATTTTGTACGATCCTCTTTTGAGTAGCCAACGGCTGGTGGCTCTGGTTCGATTGAGGAAATGGATGTTTGTTAGAGGAACGAACTGTGCAAAGTAGAAGTTTGTTGCCACTGGGATGGTGTTCGCTGATTGGTTGGCAGCATTTCGTTTGTGAGCTTCCTTTTCTGTATCACGAGGGAGAAGGCGTATCCTTTTTATATTGACTTCATGAGACCTCGTGATGAAGGATATCACAAGAAGACATAAATGATTCTGTTGAGGCTTTTGCCGAAATGGCGTTTGGAAACTTTTTCGTCAAATTCCTGTTTCAGATTGCTACTAAAATGTAATAGATGCTTTTAATGTGTTATGTTTCAGCGATCAATGTCTTTGTGAACAAATCAGCAAACATGTCATTGTTGCTGGAGTACCTGTTCTTAAGGATTATTTGGCCATGTGTCTTCGCATGTGCTCTTAAAGTGCAATGTGTGAAAGATTAACACATGTGTTCTTTTGCTCAAGTTGTGACGGTTTCATCTGTTCACTGAAGTGCAAATGAAGAAATCACCTCAAACTTGTTAGAAAACGGATTATGCAATTCTAAAATATGTAGATATTTAGAAGACATCATGTTTTTAGTTATGTCGAACAAAGTAGGACATCAATATGACATTAGGATAAAAACTGAGATCATTAAAGTGAAAATTATTTCAAAACGCGAAATCTGTTGTGCAGTCTGGAAGGTGGACATTATCATCACGTATTCTATACTTCGAGAAAAGGGAAAAAATCATCGCTCAGTCAGAAATAAATGATAAAGTTAGTCTATGTGGATCTTCAAGAGAGTATTGAAGTAGCAAACACATTTTTATGTATAGCAATAATCATCCCTCATTAAAATATTAACTATAGAAACGTGAATATATATTTTTACAGTGTTTAATGTACCGAAGACTAATCTAGTCAGGTTCCAACAGTGGACTTGAAGGCACTATCAGATAATGTACTAGGTGACGTTTAATAAGCCTGTTGTGTATTGATAATATATCACGGTCTATGTAGCATCGCTCATATTCTGTTCATGTCTACCGTCTGAATGACGCTAATCATCCTAAAACCTCAAAGTGAATGATCTTGTTGCACTGGTTCTAATATCACTGATGCTTGAAGACATGGAATATATTGATTCAACTGACGTAGATTATGGGTATTGGTGTATTATCCTTTTTCCAATTAATCACATGTGTTTATATTTTTAGTCGCCCTGCGTCGAATGTAGAATTTTTGTCGTTGCCGAATGTGATTGATATTGGCAACAGAGCATGAAAAGTATGTTTTGAAATGATATGCATATATGGGTCTGTCTATATCGGCAGCCATGCAGCAAAGCATACCACAATATATAAAGCATGGTGCAATTGATTGCTGAATATAAATATATTTCTCTTTGAATCTGCTATTTCAGCATGCAGTTTCAGATGATAGACCTGTCGACGCTTCAGAAATAGCCGTTTAGTTATTTCAGTCATTGCCATAAAGATATTATATCTTTGTCATGTGTAGCACAGTCCATTAACTGTATACAGGCGTTGGGTGGCCCTGTGGTTAGCGTGTGTTCCATGTCACGTGTAATAAGTCCCGTGTTTGATTTCTCGAGGGGATACATGTTGTGATACAGGTATATTTTGTGTACCGTAACGTGACACTGCTGCAACACTAATACGTACTCTCTCACTCATCTTTTATCAATATTAGTTGTGTGTTACGTACGGTCACGCTATATATTCCCAAAATCAATAACCTCAGATGTTTTCTGAAAATGGAGTACAGGTTTCAAAGAATGCTTCTACAGTTGTATCTTCGCCTTCGACTTGATGAATATGTGTATAAATCAGGCGGATAAGAACGCCTTAAATTAGTGATTGTATGTTTAAAAAGCCACTTGCATTTTTTCTTTAAAAAATCGGGTGGTGGGGTATCCTTGTAGTTAAAGTGTTCGTTCATCATGCCGAAGACCAGGGTTCGATTCCCCAAATGGGTTCATTGTGTGAACCCCATTTCCTGTGTCCCCCGCCGTGATATAGCTGGAATAATGCTAAAAGCGGCGTAAAACATTACTCATTCACTCCATTTAGATAAATATACTGCTTTAATTGTCACGTTAGGTTTGAATAAAATAAGTTCCTGTAAGCAGCTTTGCTCAAATTCTTCAACGAACAATTACAAATGTGGAAAGTGATATGGAAATATCAATCAATGCTATTTTGAAAACAGATCCGTTTTATCTACACAATGCTTAGAAATCAATGATATTATATTTTCCAAAAGACAACGTGGTATTTTTTAATCTTATCTATGGTCTGAGTCTACTGAAATGAAATTCAGCAAGACATTTGGCTAAATGACATTCAACTGATAGCATGGCATATGTATACACCTTCAGGCAAACCGAGGATATTTGATCACTAAAATCAATGGTAAGGAACCGATTTATTCAAATGGAATGCACATACCAGCAACACTAACTCCGATGTAAATAATATATGACTTAGCCATTGTACAATGGTACCTCGTAGCGCCCTGGCAGTACATTAGGTATATATCTCTTGGGGGCCAGGAAGAACAAGGAACTGTCTGCAGGGTCAGCCAGCAATATGAATTACAGTTGGAACAAAATCTGATAACTCGGAGCTGGCGCCCCGATGTCCTCCAGAGACATATTGCCATTGTGGTGGATGTAGTGAAACCGTTCATTATGGACGTGTTTTTTGTCATTGCTTACATAATGCATTATACAACAAAGACTTGTTTTATTTTCTGAAGTATTAGTGAGATTTGATTATTTCATGAAGAAAGTTAGGACTGCCATTCAATGAAACCAGTAAATTATACAAGCACGGCGGCGACCCGCCTCTCTGTTGTATGTGAGCAGCATTGTCTCCAAGGTGCAGGTGAACTAACATTGCGTTTCATAAAATCTGGTTTGATCTGATTGAGTTTTTTTTTACCTGTTTCTACAAATATGCTGTCAGGCTGTCTCTTCTATGGCTATGCAGGAAGACATCAGAGTGCTGTTGGAGTTATTTCTGTGGTGCCCTGTATGAAGACAGCAAAATGCTGTAGAAACGACCGCTTTGTTGCTCTGTACGAAGACGTCACAGTGACGGAATGACCTCTGTAGTGTTTGGCAGGAAGAGATGGTACTGCTTCAGGAATGACCTTTTTGTTGCGTTTTCAGAACGCTGAAGGAATGACCGGTAATGGACTGTGAATTGATATTCAGAAAGAGTTGGTAATACTGCTTAAGGACTTCGTAATGTGCTGTGGGAATGACCGGTAATGCTTCCTAGGATGACAGCATCATAACCACTTTATTGGTATTTTCCCGAAAGAATATGTATGTGTAGGATTTATCTATCTAGCTTTGTAGGGAGATTTCTTAATTCTGTAGGAATAGCGTTTTATCTCTTCCATTCTGACACAGTGAAAGCAGTAAACTATTGAAGTATAAAAACGACAGATTTCCTATTATTTTCTTGCTTTCCAAGAAGGCAATTTTAAAAGCAGTCGCATTTACATTTAAATGTGATAAATAAGAACAAATCCTTTATCTTGAAAACACAGAACCAGGTGAGTGTAATGAAGTCTAGGGTCTCACTTTCATTCCCTTGGACCGAGTATCTAAAGTCCTGTCATTTAACAGTCAGCTTGAGCCTAAATAGTTTCAATATCTTAAGCCCTCTTTTCCTAGTATCTAATTTATTCGGGTATTTTCGGCGCTAGTCTTTGTTGGGTTCTGTAATCTTCGCCAAATCGACACAATCCGCCCCAGCTGTGAGCGCTTGGCCATGCTGGAAACGAGCGAGTATAGCCCCAGGCTGCAACTTAGGGTAAATGATACAATTACATGTGAGCAGCATGTCCTTGCAGTCAGTTTCTGATAGGGCAAACACAAATTGATACTTGTGCCACTCAATGCAGTGTCGACTACGAAAGACGTACAAATTTGGCGGGTGCGACTGGTTGTATACATAATGTCCTATTATTCAGTGTTTTCCTATCAAGTAGTCAATTTCCAGGCTGCCTCAGATGTAAGATGTATTGATAAGTTCCTCGCGTACCTGCATATAATATTAACTGAAAGCACAAGATTAATGTGACATTATGCAAAGACGCTTGAATTTCGCGTTGATTATGTATAAATTACACATACTTGAAATGATTTTGGATAGACGTTTGAAAGTATCAAATCCATCATAAGAGATATATATTCATTCTGCATTGAACGAATATGAAGCTAGACAGTTGCTGTGACAGCTCAGCTTGACGAGGTTTTTTTGTTTCTCTCGTAATATTCTCTCTGTCACAATATCACAGTGATTCCGTGTTGATTGGTGAAGGATTTGATTCTCAGGCCTTCAACTCAACGTCTTTTTCAGAGGAATTAAGTCTCTGGCCTCAAACGCAGCCTACGATTCACAGAAACTGAGTCTCAGGCTATGAACGTGACTTCCAGTTCAGACTGAGTTTGAGTTGGTTATTTTGTCCACTTGATCAAAGACATTAACCCAAGTTGTTAGTTGGAATGAGTGAGTGAGTGAGTGAGTGAGTGAGTGAGTGAGTGAGTGAGTTTCATTTTAAGCAGCTTTTAGAAATCTTCCAGCAATATCACGGCTGGGGACATCAGAAATGGGCTTCACACATTGTACCCATGCCGGGAATCGAATTCGGGTTTTCGGCATGACGAGCGAAGGCTTTAACCACTTGGCTACCCTTCCCGCCCCTGACGTGTTGTATGTGTCATTGGATGGCTCCAAGCTATGGGTACATTTTAGCACACACCAAACGCTACACTCTCAAGTTCCAGTCGTGTATTAACCATCATATACCATCATAGGCATGGTGTCTCTTTTGAGAGGCAACACTGGTGCTTTCCTAAAGATGTAATGTTGGTGCTTCCAACAGCAGTACTTCCATAGGGATGGTACATGGAGACGCAGCATAAGTGCCTCCATAGGTGCTACATACCTGTATTTCCATGGAGACGCAACATCGATACTTCCATAGAATCTCACAACACTGGTGCTTCAATAAAGACACAGCAGCAGTGCTCCAGAGGTACTTTCATAGAGGCATGCCATTCGCGCCGCAGAGTTGCGTTCCGTAAGCGTGCCAGAAATGTAAGATCCTGGGTTTCTCAGCACCATACCCTGATGGCTTTCAGTGACAAACACCTCAGACCTGCTTCACTTTGGGCTTTCCTCCCACATCAAGCAGACACTACGTGATATAAATGAAAATTGTTCAAAGCGGCGTTCTACCCAACTCTCTCCCTCCACGGGGACACAGCATTGTTTCTTCCACAGAGAAACGGCATTGACTTCATATGCACAGGAAGAGCTTAGATGCTGCAGGAGATGAGATGAGATTTAATAGTTCTAACGTTAATCACCAACCCTAGCCTGTCCATAAGTAACAGTATCAACGTCAGACAGCCTTCAAAACTATACAGTATTTGCCCATAAGAAATGGACTATATGACGGTTAATCTGCTCGCCATAAGAATGGACATGATTCAGGTTATACAAAGTGTCTTAATTAGTTTGAATTTGACCTTATAGTTGCCACTGAGTTTGCTTGGCACTATAGAATCCTCTTCAGTGAGACATTCGTCATATGACTATCAACATGCACAACTTCTTCCTTCAGTTGAAGGGGCGGTCGGGTAGCCTAGTGGTGGTAAAGCGTTCGCTCGTCACGCCGAAGACCCCGGGTTCGATTCCCGACATGGGTACAAGGTGTGAAACCCATTTCTGGTGTCCCCCGTCGTGATATTGCTGGAATATTGCTTAAAGCGGCGTAAAACCATACTCACTCACTCCTTCAGTTAAAGCAACAGTTCAGATTCAGTATCTCCCGAGACAGATGTATTACTATTCTTCCTGGACGAATGTCCTCTCCCTACAGTAAATTGTAATTGTCTCGCTAAGTCCTCATTTTTAATGTCACGAGGCAAGGCAGAGCACGCCAAGCTATCCGACTTGCAGATGATATGATTTATGTTTGTTTCAAGTTTTCCCCAAGGACGCCAGACGTTTCAAAGATTCTATGTTGTCATGTATTGGTTGTAACTCATTGCAAACCGTATTAAAGTTCGGTTACTGGAATTTTAAAATTGGGATTTACGAAAGCTGTAAGTGCGTTGTCTTTCGTCGGAATATAGTCATTCATCACTTTGAGAAATACGGTAACTCACAAATCATTCCGAAGTAAATACACCTTAGGCCGCCGCCGAGTTTGCTTTATAACGCCCTGGTTCGACATAGTTTCTTACACATGTCTCGCCTTTCTCATCTGGACACCTATTTACGACTGCAACCGAAGTTCACTAAACTCGATAGATCCTAATTTCAATGTATAGGATGAAATATAAACAACAAGGATACACTTTCACGGACAGCATTATTTTCATGACAAGCATGATTAGGAGGAGTCATTAATCCAAACGAAATATAAATACCCAAAATCAATATAGATTGGATAAGGTTGTTTTATGAAAGTGACATTTTATTGTTGAATACGCTCTTTGCATGACAAATTTATGCTTCTATAGTCCAAGCCCAGTGGACTTTTCATATCCAGATGTTTAATGAAGTGAATGACGAAGTCGGTCACTATTTGGGAAATGTGTTATTTGCAAATAAAGACTTTAACGTCACTAAAAGAAATAATGTTAGCGTAGCGTTTCTGTTGATACTGCAGTATAAATATCTTGATCATTTCATGACGAGCATTTTAGAATTTTAATCCTCAGTGACTACCAGTTTCATTTCTCATTTTCCCTCCGATTGAAACATTTTAATTTGTAATTCAAACCACACGCTATTCAAATTTGCCTGTATTATAGCAGCTGTGAAAATAAGAATCTGGAATTAGGCAAACACAAAGTTAATTCCCTGAGTAAATGTACTCTTGAAAAAGGTAGAAAAACTCATTAATGCTTCACAGAAATCTAGTATTTTTCTGAGAGGGCATTTGTATTACTTACGTAAACACTGATTCATTGACTAATTAAAATGATGCATCACAATGAATACACTGAAATCTTCAAGTTCAATCTTTGTGAGTGAGTGAGTGAGTATGAGTTTACGCCGCGTTACCAATATCATTGCAGGCGACTACACTACACGAAACTACACTGTACCATTTTATCAGTTCTTGTTTACATGTCCGAAGCAATATTAATTTAAAACAACAAAACATCACACATTGTATCCATGTGGGGAATCGAACCCGGGCCTTCGGCGTGTCGAGCGCACGCTTAAACCCATAGGCTACCCCAACGCCCATAATCTTTGTGACACACCTTGTATCAATATAAATTATCCACGCAAGAGAATAACCAGTTCATCAAAACAGATTTATTTCCATTTGGCGAATAGGGCGAAATAATTGTGAAAATCATATGAATGGACCAGCAGGTGTTCCACGAAACAACGAGACATTAAAACATCGAAACTACACCGTTCCATTTTATCAGTCCTTGTTTACATGTCCGAAGCAATATTAATTTAAAAATCATTTAGATGATCAAGTTTTTGTAATAAGGAACATGCACGAATGCTTTAAAAATTAAAGAGAAAGGTAATGGCAACATGAAACTTGTATTTACCGCTTTTGTATTTTCTAAAACATCAGTTAGGATGTTTCATACTTCTCAGATTGTACACCCTGGGTTTGCTGACTCATGACAGGTCTTTTCTGATAGTCACGTTTGATAAGAGTATTAGAACCATGCGTACGTGACCAAACACTGTGGAACCAGCGTAGCGTTATTACGTTAATGGCTTGGTGTTGGAGCAGTACTAGCTTGGAGTGAAAACACTGCACAGTTTATGAAACTATAGGGACCGTTTTGCCCAAAGGGGCATAAGTCGCATTATAATTCAGCTTGGTCTTCTGAGGGCTATTCAGTTAGGCTGGGATTATATCGATCCAGTCGGACCTCTGGAACACGTTCCAGGCGGTTTGTGGAATGCGGGCAGTTTTGTTGTTTGGATCACGGAGCGTGTATATGTTAAGAAATGCAAGTGATTACAGCGGAGTTTTCTTTCTGATACAACAACGGTTAAAAGTAACGGGTAATTCATAAGATTTCAGAATTTCTTACGGCACCAGCATGGCTATAAAGAAGGTCCCTTCGTATAAAAAGTCAGTGGCTAAAATGATATCTTTTTGAAGTCACTTTATGGGGGATCCCATAAAATTCTCCTGACATCTACAACGTTTCTAACATAGACTTTTTAAAAACACATAAGTTTTTCATTTGACCTGATGTTATGTTTTGAAAACGACAACAATAATTAGACAAAAATAAAACTATAATAGAATCACAGGTCGTGAGTGAAATTGCGGCAAATGCTCACCATTTGCTGTTGTACATGCATTGTGGTTGTACGACTAACCCAGGTGGCCGCCATTAATATATTTAGGTCACTGTCTGTTGGTCTCGTGCAACAGGTATTACAAGTGTCCTGCTCATTTATTGAAAATTATTTTATTACTTTTATTGTTTAATGTATGTACATTAGATTTAAAAAAGAAGGAATGACAGGTTGGTTGGGAAATACGTCTGTTTTACTTGATGCGTTATGTAGAGCCCGAGCCGATCAGATCTTTGGTTGTAGCATGTCAGAGTTTAGCTCCACCATCTGCAGCTGTGGCATCGGAGAGAGCATGCAGAGGGCGCCGCGGCAATTCTAGGTAACAGGAACTCTATATCAGACCAGTGCAACATGTGGGCACATATCTGTTGGTGCAGGCTGCAATCAAAACCCGTTTGTGTTTCATTACGTCTGTTGTTTCTGAAGAAGAAGTACTTTTTGTAAGCAGTGTGGCGTGAAGTACAGTTGAACAACATCTCATATTGATATTAAAACAAAAACGTTCTCAAAACATTAAACAGATGTGTACATGCTTTTTAATATATACAGCATCAACATAGTTCTCTTACTTGTAATGGGGGCGGTCGGGTAGCCTAGTGGATAGAGCGTTAGCTCGTCACGCCGAAGACCCGGGTTCGATTCCCGACATGGGTACAATGTGTGAAGCCCATTTCTGGTGTCCCCCGCCGTGATATTGCTGGAATATTGCTAAAAGCGGCGTAAAACCCCACTCACTCACTCACTCACTTACTTGTAATGTAATGTAAACGAATATATAAGAATTGTATGCTTTTCGCTGCAACATCCGTCACAGTAAAAAACAATTTTGATGAACTTTGCTGATATTGATATAAATTTGAGTTTTAAAGGTTATCAATGAACGTTGAAATTTACGAAACATAACCCTTTTTTACAGTAGGTGTGTTTTGTTTATGTGCAGTGTCGTGCATCTGTCTTACACCTGTGTTGTCAGTGTAGCGACGCCAGGAAGTCGGTGCATGACTCACTAGTACCAGATTGTACCCTATACAAACATACATTCCTACGATGGATAGCATAGAAATATGCTGCATGGACAAATGGCGAGTTTAGATCTGCCCCAGATATTAAATAGATAGAACACAGGGGCCCAGTGATCTAACGTCCCTCGCGTGCCAGAAATCTGTGATCTTGTGTTCGAATCCCGTTTCACACTGATACTTTTTAATTGGTTTGTCAGCACCATACCCGTGCTCCTAGATTTCATCGTATTAGACCTGCACCACTTGCCTCCCATATCAAGATGACACTCCATGAAAAAGCTGAAATATTGGCCGCCAAAGCGTAATTAAACCCAACTCATCCACTCATTCACTCAACAGCTAGAGAAGTGCATGAAGGTCTACTCAGAAATAAGTTTTTTCTGCGCCGGATTTTAATTTTTTGGCTAACGGCTCTACCGAACCAACATTTCACAAATGTCGAAAAATAACGAAACATTCTTTTTGCCGCCGTGTCTGTCAACAAAGCTCTGAATTTAAACACTTTAAAGTAGATCGATATTGGAAGGCAGGTGAATTCTTAAATTGTCACTGAAAGAAACAATAAACGAGAAGGCAGTTTCATTTCTCATTTTTTATTTCCCCCGATCGACCATTAGGTTCAGGAGATCACTTGCTGTGTTTTGCCGGCTTATTTTCATTCCTATGTACGAATGCCGCCAACCAATAGAAAGCCGTAAAAGGGCTTAGTACGAATGTGCATTGCTAACTTTCACGATTCGAAGTTATTACCTTGTTTGCATAGATTATATCAGTCACATAAAGCTTCTGCGTTTTAGATGTTATCTGTGCCGCGAAACAATATGTTGATCCAGGAAGACGCTGCAGCAGTGGTCTTGCTAGTTTTAACAATACTTACCCCGAAAAAGCAATTCCGGCATCACAACAAATATAGTTGGTTGGTTGGTTTGCTGTTTAACGCCGCACTCAGCAATAATCCAGCTATGTGACGGCGGACTGTAAATAATCGAGTCTGGACCAGACAATCCAGTGATTAATATCATGAGCATCGATCCACGCAATTGGGATCGATGACATGCATCAACCAAGTCAGCGAGCCTGACCACCCGATCCCGTTAGTCGCCTTTTACGACAAGCATAGTCACCTTTTACGGCAAGCATGGGTTGCTGAAGACCTATTCTACCCCGGAATCTTCACGGGTCCACAACAAATATGATTTAAGAAAACATGAATAAATATGTGGGTGCGTTACAGTTTGAGCAACTTGCGTACTGAGATATTTCACTGAAAACGTGGTTAACCACGTCATAATTGTGTCCATGATGTCACCAACTGGTTCTGTGTAGAGCGTGGGAATAACACCGTTATGGTGCTCCGAACACTCACTTTATCCATAACCAACGAGAGACTCGCAAATTTGAAATTAACTGACTTGTTGTTCCGTATGACTACGCAGCTGTAACTATTTGACTCTAGCGTCTCGGCAACAACCCTTTACTTTCAGCAACCCTTGTTTGCCGTATAACGGGATAGGGTGGTCAGGCTCACCAATTGCGTAGATCAATGCTCATGATGTCAATCACTGGATTGTCTCGTCAAGACTTGATTATTTACAGACCGTCGTCATCTAGCTTGAATATTGCTGAGTGCGGCGTTAAATTACAAACAGACTTTACATCGACAATAGCACGGCACAAATCATGCCACACGAGCACCGCGATATACTGAACCTCGAACTGCTCAGTGAAACCAAAACTCAAGTCATCATTGTCGATATATTTAGGTTATATATTTAGTCTAGCATTACAGTATTTGAGACCATACAGTATGGATTCACACCACTCTTCATGCCATGTGCGTATCGGTAGTGGTAGTTCTCTTTAGTTACTGTCATTTGCACAAACAGTAAATTATGTGTTGTGTACTCAGGGGCAAAATAAAATGACAAGCTGCATTTTCCAAATGTCCAAAGGCAATGGTATCGCCAACAACTGAACAATTCTCCAAGGGCAAACTGTAGTTCATAATGCAACGTGTTACCGGGTCTGCAACGCGCTGTGGTTCCAGATGATGCGCCAGTGTTTGCACAGATGGTTATCAGTTCCAATTATTACCTGGCTCCCATATCGTATGGAGGCTGTGGGATAGCATAATGGTCACGCGGAAGACCAGGGTTCGATTCCCCACATGGGTACAATGTGTGAAGCCCATTTCGGGTGCCCTGCCCCCTGATATTGCTAGCATATTGCTCAAAGCGGCGTAAAACCATACTCACTCCTTTTCGTATGATTTGCACGTGTAGGGCGCGACATGGGTAGATAACACATCACATCACATATACAATCATACTTGTAGTTTATCGACGTACTTAGTAATATCCCATCTGTATGATGGTGGCCTGTAAACAATAACATCTGGACCAGACAATCCAGTGTTTGATAGTATGACCAACCAGACACGCCGTTGAGAACGATGACACGATATCAACCAAATCACAAAGCCGACCACCCGATCCATTGCTAGCATTGGTTGTTGGAGACCTGTACCTATCATGTAATGGTGATGTACATTACTGAGATACAATAGCATACACAGAAGCAGTCGATATGTGTGCTTGGCGCTACGTGAGACCGGGATTCAGGTTTACTTTGGTTGTGTCAGCAGAAAATATATAATAATATAGTCCTTCGGACCTTATTCATACATAAATGTGGTCAGGTAAGTATTTAGAATACAACAATATATCAATATAGGTAGTTCCTTATCAGCGTGTATATTTGTAAATATGTAGAGTTGGTTGGTTGGTTGGTTGTTTTACTCCGCACTCAGCAATATTCCAGCTATATGACGGCGGTCTGTAAAATAATCGAGTCTGGACCAGCCAATCCGGTGACTGACTTCATGAGCATCGATCCACGCAATGGGGATACGATGACATGCATCAACCAAGTCAGCGAGCCTGACCACCCTGTCCCGTTAGTCGCCTCTTACGACAAGCATAGTCGCCTTTTACGGCAAGCATGTGTTGCTGAAGACCTATTCGGACTCGTATCTTCACGGGTGAAATATGTAAAGAATGCTATGTGTATGGACTCTCTGCATGGGTCACGTATCACACACTGTGTTCAAACACATATGTACATGTATCTAGGCGAATATTTTGTGGATAACAACTTTTTGTTAATAAAGAAGTTGTTATCCATAAAAGGTTTTACGTCCTCATTTTCTATCAGCTTCTAAATGCCAATCTCAGACGCCCGTAACCTTATACTATATCAAACGTGTTACTATTGTTATTTTTCTGGTTATGAAGATAGGTTTTGCTACAGGAGTCAGAAACACTGATTACTTACGAGCAATGCTGACGGGGCAATTTTAAAGTCAGTAATCATTTTTGTAATTTATTCTTCATTGCCATTTTTGACAACAAAATTAAATTTGCTTTAAAGGATTG
Organism: Haliotis rufescens; assembly: GCF_023055435.1. Lineage (NCBI taxonomy): Eukaryota > Metazoa > Mollusca > Gastropoda > Lepetellida > Haliotidae > Haliotis > Haliotis rufescens. Next base: position 14,070,089 of record NW_025964112.1, read on the forward strand.
CAGATATATGAGACCTATTTAAGCTCGGCTTAAGACATGATTCTTGAAACCTGTGGAGTTTTGACAGTTGGAGTATTGAAGAGATATAATTATCGTTCTAAACCGCAATCGTCAAAGTAAATGTAGCGTTGCGAAATTGCATGAGGGAGAGCCCTTAAAGCAAATCAAATAATGTATTTAACTGCATTGATTGTGTGTACTTCAGTTTTCAATTTCCGTTTCTGATGTGCTGATTGTGAAATGAGGTGCACATTTATTCATAGATGTTGATTTTACCAAAGGAAGGGCCGTTGATTACCATGTTCTATTCTTAAGGTTTCCGTATGGATTGCATCGTTACAAAGAAACTGCTTTGAACCCACACTGAGCTGCATTGAGGGCGATGTTTACTGTAGTTTTAATTCAGCCAGATTGTTCCTTTATTCGCGGAGTTCAGCTTTGATCTACATCGCGAAACTAGGGGACTCGTTGCTCTGCAAATCCCGGGTTTTACTGCATTAATGGTATTCAAATGAAATCAAGCCTGGTTCCAGAAACTAGGTTCGTGTAGATGTCTACCATCAGCGTGTATTATAATTCCTGTCCCGAAACCTCTTGACAAAGACAGACTGAATGCTATTGAATTAGTATTCGATGAAACGTCTGTTGCCCTCAGAAGTAAATGTGGGCAGCATAGCAGACCTTCTGTCCGAACGCCGACCTTTAGAGTTGCATAATGACGGCTCCGTTGCCTAAGTCAGGGTCATCAAAGACTGTTGTCTTCTGATAGATCTGCTTTGGTTCTTGTGACTATCCTCCCGTGAAAATTCAGGTTGGAATTGGTCTTTAGCAACCAATGCATGTCGTAAGAGGCTACTCAGGGGATCGGTGGGCGGTCTCGCTGACAACAACCCTTACTTTCAGCAACCCTTGCTTGCCGTATAACGGGATCGGGTGGTCGGTCTCGCTGACTTGGTTGATGCATGTCATCGTATCCTAATTGCGTAGATCAATGCTCATGATGTCAATTACTAGATTGTCTGGTCCAGGCTCGATTATTTACAGACCGTCGTCATATAGCTGGAATATTGCTAAGTGCGGCGTTAAACAACAAACTAACTATGTGAACATGAGGACAAAAATGAAACGCTATATAAACTCAATACAGTGTGCACTATATATATATAATGTCATCGTATCCCAATTGCGTGAATCGATGCTCATGATTTCAGTCATTATATTATCTGGTCCAGACTCGATTTTTTACAGACCGCCGTCATATAGCTGGAATATTGCTGAGTGCGGCGTTAAACAATAAACCAACCAACCAACCAACCAACTTTACATATTTACAAATATACACGCTGATAAGGAACTACCTATATTGATATATTGTTCTAAATACTTACCTGACCACATTTATGTATGAATAAGGTCTGAAGGACTATATTATTATATTTTCTGCTGACACAACCAAAGTAAACCTGAATCCCGGTCTCACGTAGCGCCAAGCACACATATCGACTGCTTCTGTGTATGCTATTGTATCTCAGTAATGTACATCACAATTACATGATAGGAACAGGTCTCCAACAACCAATGCTAGCAATGGATCGGGTGGTCGGCTTTGTGATTTGGTTGATATCGTGTCATCGTTCCCCAATTGCGTGGATCGATGCTCATGATTTCAGTCATTGGATTATCTGGTCCAGACTCGATTATTTACAGACCGCGGTCATATAGCTGGAATTTTGCTGAGTGCGGCGTTAAACAAGAAACAAAACAACAACAAAAAATGTAGGTGTGTGACTTAGCATGTTATGAGTATAACGAGAATGTGGTAAATGCTCCTGAGTAATAATACTTTGTAAATATGCATAGTAACCATCAACATCAATGGCCAATCTTGTAACTTCATCTACACCCTCATCGTACTGGGATCCACATTAGCGATGGCAGATACCATCGCCCTGAGTTTCAAGGGCAACTCAGCTCGCCTCTTCGACCCTGTCATGCCCAAGAATGACATATCTGCACGGACCTTCTCAGTGGCACAACCTCAAATCATGTACCCAATTACGGGGTCCATACATGCTTCTCTGTACTCAATGACCACCGTCAGAGTTGACCAAAGCTTTGTTTCCGATCGGTAGCTACGCTGAATGGACATGTTTCACACAACATTTAGAGACAGACCATCATTAGTTTCTCACGGACCGTCCATACGCATATTGATTAGGCCCGTGCATCAATTGCCTTGATGGAGGGGCGTGTTTCCATCAACTGACCGCATGTATAATCTAAAACGGCCACAGCAAAATACGTTGAATCTGCTGCATATACGTGTTCTGTGAGAGTGACATAATTCCCGAAGGCTTTAAATATTGAAACGCCATCATCTGAAAATGTGTCTGACATTTCCTCGGAATCGTTATATTTGATAGATATTAGCTGTATTTTCTTTTAAATTCGGGGTGTGCATTTATTATTGTTTTTTGCACACGAGCAAGTCTGTACAGGACAGGACGCCTATTTGCATACAACCGATGTGATACTCATGTCCATACGAGGGCAGGCATTTACATGCTTGTGTTCATTTGATTGCCAGCTGGGAGAATATACTGATGTACTGAAAGCATTCAGACACACAACAAGAGACCCTCTGTCAAATAAACGTATTTTATCACGATTGATGCCCAGTTTCAAAATGCATGTCAAAGTGTTACGTTTTTTGTTGCGGTACATAATTTATCATCGTTAATCCATCGTTTCTATAGGAGCTGGTAGAACTATCAACTCTAACATTGTTCAGCGCCAACAGAACTTGTGAATTCTTTTAATATTCAATTTGCAGCGCATTATTCATGGTCACGCACGGAAACCTTCGCATCATGTCATACATACGCTCATTGTTCCATGATAGACATGTGCGTGGGATGTCAGTTTTAACATCATATATGTTTCTATAATTCACGGTGTTTTAGTGGTGTGAACATTTACTTCTTCATATGTGTTGAAAATAAAGCACATTTAATGCAGTCCTGGAACTACAGTTGTTTGTGACATTTACCCGTTTTCACAGTAAGGACGAACAGTTTCGGGCCTATTTTCTGCACTTGTTCCATTATCAACGGCCAGCTTAACATTGCAGTCTTGAAAAACAGACTTCTGTGTATGTTGGCGTGTTTTAGAAAATATAAATATAAAGCATCAAATACGGAAGAACCTGTCGATTTTTTATATCAAAAGTGTTTCCTTGATGCAGGTTTCTGTGAAGTGTCTTGTGTTTACTTCTAATATCCGGTAGACCTAACAGCTTTTCAAACATCATTTTTGGCCCAGTGTATCTCAACCAATCTCGAAATGATCTGTAGATATGTATGTTCATTTTTCTACAACAAGATGATTTCCTTTGATGGAGGTCATCAAGTTCAAGACGGAGTGCTGCATGTAACATGATAGGATGGTCTAGTGTTGCTACATTTAGCTGCAATTACTTGCACAATGCCCCAATCAATAAGTCTTGCTTTGCCTTTCTGTAATTGCCATGTTAAATATTAGGGCATCAGCTTTTTGCATCGATGAGTGCTTACTCCACAGAAAATCCCGTCTCTTTATCACCTTTAATTAGCGCGATGTCAGCTTAAGGTGTCCTCTCCACGGACCACGGGATGATGAAGGTACAGATCTATAAGTTCATAATTGATCACAAAGCTTATTAAGTGTCTGTGACACTTGAGGATACACCATAATGGCCAGCGGGATTGGGACCGAGGAGATTTACAGGAAGGTGTTAACATGTCTCCGAAACATGATCGCACACCATTTCTGCGTTCTCAAAGTTATCAACACCCCAGCTTTAATGTTAATAGGGGTCATTGTGTACAGCCGGGCCAAGATTTGGACGTGAGTTTGAATCTCAAGTTCGCCCTAAATTATTATAACCATGGTCTGTCAGCACTATTTCCGTTCTTGTAGGTTTTAGCAAAGTATTTATGGGCTGGGAGGTTTTTAACAGATAATGTGTTCTAGCTTGGTGCACCGATGTGACCAAAGTCACATCTCGTGAGTATGGTGGGATTTCATTTGTTTGTTTACCACACTCAGATATATTCCAGCTATATGACAGCGGCCTGTAAATGTACGCGTCTGGACCAGACAACCAGATAGTACCATCCCGTCAGGTTGTGATGACATGCAGTCAACCAAATCCTTGAGGCTGACAACTCGCTCCATTATGTGGTCTCCTTCGACAAGCATAGGTGATTTGGGGACCAATTCTAACCTTGAATCGTCACGGGGTATCTGTTCACACCACTTGTTACACCTGAATACGAACGAGGGGAAAAGTTTAAGAATGTCAATGACACTTGGGAATTCATATACGTCTCTGTGCCGTTATAGTGAGGACACCAGATATTCCCGAACTGGGTGATCACGTCCAACCCTGTCACTGGCACCCGTCGTTAGTAAAGGACATGTTTATGGTTGGCAGGAATACGTTTCTCTCAAAAGGTTTCAGAACATGGCAATATGTAAGGCGCTGTGAGACGTCTTCAGGGGTCTACCACAAAACAAAGAAACGATATGGAATCGTGTTGTTCATTGGCATATAGATTTGATTTTCCAAGTAACTTACCCTGATGTCGAGTCTTAACTGTATGCTAGTTACATCGCGGAACGGCTGGTGATCTTAACGTGTTCAGCAACACAGAGCCTCCCCCGTGACCTTTCTGTTTCTATAGTTGTTTGTTGTTGCTGCCATTACCGACTTCTTGCACGTGTGTAGGTGACACAGTGATGTTGATACAACTGATGCCATCAAGGATGTTATTGAGAGCGATTGGGACAATATGCTTAATTGCTTAATGGATGTTTTCCATTCCAAGATGAAGATTATTTATATGGAAGTGGAAACTGTTCCCGAATCTTACCAAAACACCATTTATCATATGTTCCAAACAAAAAGTTCACATGTATGTTGGATGTCATCTTCAAAAAGTGAAACATAAATTCAAGAAAACTGTTTCTCAATGCTTATGTTCAAGTGAAGTTGATGTTAAGAAAGCGAACTTTGAAGCGAAACTTGGGCATGTTTAGTTCCATCTATAATGACACCTAAATTTGTTCAGGAGGTTCCCATCGGATCTTCAATCTCACCACAAATTGGATTGACTTTGACCTTTGCACTCGCCCGTACCTTTTAGTCCACATTTTGGATTGGCTGCCCTTTCATGACTTCGACCTTTGAACTTGACCAAGTTATATCATATTATGTGATTAATACAAATACCGTCATGTGTAAAATGACTGAAATGTTCACTAAGACAGTTTACAAAACTCCAAAATATTTCAGTCATTTTAAAATTATTTTCCTGTCAGATTGACTAATAGTTGTTAAGAAGTCCAAACGGGCCTTAAAAACATCCAAATAGTCTAAATAAGCCAGGGTTAGAAGCCCCCAAAATATTTTAACCCTATCATTTTCAGTCACTGGGTGATGAAAATAGAGCATAACAAATGTTTGGAACTCGTTATCATAATTTAATAAATGGAAAAATAATTGTAAAATGACTGAAATATTGTGGCGTTTTGTAAATCGCTTTTGTGAAAATTTCAGTCATTTTACACATGACTGTATAGCAGTGGTCAGGTGCCCCCAAGATTCAATGGGGAGGGCCAGCATTTCACAATGGTTCAAACGCCAGTTGCTTTCATTATTTACAAATAGTCCTGAATGGTCAGACAATTACAGAGGTCACTCTTTAATGATTCCTTAGACAATACGATTACATATGACGCGATCAAGAACTTAGTCACAACTATGTAACAATAAACCTACGTCTTTATTCGAAACTCAATTAAAGCCAGTCTATGCAAGCTGCGGTTGGAGAAAGAATGACCTATGACCTTGTGATAATACGCCGTCCCCAAAAACTAAACCCAACCCGAGTGTAAACGCTCTGTCCGGCTACAAATCTTTAGGTTTTTAACATGTGGACAGGTGCGCTACAGCTCCGTAGCACACGTATGTTATAAAACACAGACGATTCTGGCGAACAATTCAGAAATGTGTTTAATGTCAGTTCTGAAATTACGATATATATATGACTGATTGACTGACTTTGAGTCTTATTTTCAAGATAAAAATGAGATATAGTCTCTTGTGTACTTTAAGTACATTGATTTTGTCTCTGATTGCTAATGTGATTTTACGAGTCGCTAGGGAAACATTATACACCACGTTAATAGGGATGTATTACATTGTACGTTTCTACATAACAATACATTGAACTCGCTATTTTAAGTGAATGTCAGCAAAGCATGATAATGAGATATCATACGTTGAATTCCAACACACTAATATTGAGTCTCTAGGCTTGAACAAAGGAGTTCCCCACCCATGGTCATATCCACATAGAGAGGGGTGTGTGGGTGAATCAGATCGTTATCCAGTCACGTTGAAGACCCGGGTTCGATTCCCCACATGGGTACAATGTGTGAAGCCCATTTCTGATGTCCCCCGCCGTAATATCGATGGAATATTGCTAAAAGCGTCGTAAAAGCATACTCACTCACTACCTCATGGATATGACCTGTCCTCTAGTTTAGGATGGCCTTGTCCAAACTGCCTTCCTTTGCAGGTCCACACGTAATTACAAGTGTAACAGTATGGTTGCCAAATAGTTATTGTTACAGTTATGTCAGTTTGTTGGATAAATGTAACATTAGATGACAAATACATTAGTATTGTTATGTCCATGTGGTAACCATCAAAACGTGCACTGTAACTCAACTAGTTATTTTTTGTTTGTATATAGATACGATGCGATGCAGCATCGATATTGATCTCACTTAAGTGAATCTTACATGTTCTAAAAATTATGATCATGGTCAACATAGAATTTATTGAAATAATAAATGAGTTTTTTAAAGTATCAACTTGAACACTTTACGAAATAGATTTATATACAATATATTGAATATACAAATCTGGAAAAAAGTAAAGCACTTCTGACGACTTAATAATATATTAAAGAGTCTTGTACCATCTGCCGAGGAGGTATCGATTGCGTCTTGGACATTTGTCAAAATGAGATAAATGACGTGCATGTATTTTCTCCTGTTTCCGGAGATCAGCCCACGATTCAAATGCATGTGACGTAGTTTATATTTCCATGTTTTCCTTCACTGACGTGACATCATGTTGCGTTCGCTTCTGAAGCTATCCCTTTATCACTTACGAATTTACCCACTTTTTCTCAAAACAATAATCCTTTGTAACTCTTCTCTTCATCATGTTTCGTGCACTGTTGAACACCACAAAACCATGTATACTCAGAACTACATAGTTTTATGAACGTGCATAAGATTGCTATTTGTCCAGTAGTCATATCTGTGCTTGTTTTCCAAAACACCTGAACATGTCATATTTATTATTGAAAATTCTAATACCGTATTCCTGTTCGTAAGATCAAAGAAGTAAATTCTATGGACCACCCTCACCTTGTACTGAACGTTGACTTAAATGAATGCATCTTTTGACTGTTTAATAGCTTCTCCGCTTGTTTCCTGTGTCATATTTTCTCTCAAATTACCACCTTTTAGAAATGGTCTTATTCCACACATTAATTTATTCTTATTTTGTTTCAGGTAAGTGACATGGGTTGTTTACGGTTGTATTTACTGTTGGTATCGATGTGAGAAGGTAAGTTTTTTAAATATTTATTTGTATCATTTTTCTTATCAAGCATTCGCCTTACAATACGTACATGTGTTTGGCTATGACGAGGGAGGATGTGGGAGGATAGTGACCCACTCGACTATCCTTACCTCGAGATGGCCTGTGATCTCATTGTTCTACTTCAACATATGAAGATTCGCCTTATTAGATTGACTAAAATATTAAATGGACTTGTATGTACAGTGGAACCTGTCCAAACAAGAATTCTATTTTGTGGCCTTTATTTGCCTATACGACTTTCAGTCTAATGCGGACTCTGGACATTCCAGATTATAACTAACATGGTCTTATCTTGACTAAAGTCTTGACTTCTTTAACGTATCTGGTTCAGAGACAGCTTCTATAAAATATGCTTCTAATTACATTCCATAGCTAAAACGGTTGAGGCATACCGAGTGTTTCAACGCAGTTCAATCTTCAAAATATATGTGTGTTGGTTATTTGATACAGCAAACAATCATTTAATCTCGGAAATATTATTCCAAAGTGAAGCGTTGACTTTTAAGTAGAAATCCATGATTGCACATTAATAAAAGAAATATTAAAAAGACCTATACATCTTAAATTGTAGTTAGATAGGTCTCCATGTTCACCTATGTCAAAGCGTTCTTGTAAATATGGGGGTGGGTGGTAAAAGTGTTCGCAAGTCACGCCAAAGCTCAGGTTCGATTCCCCATATGGGTACACAGTGTGAAACCTATTTCCGTGTTTTTGTCTGGAATATTGTCGAAAAACCCAACTTACTCACTCGCTCATTCTGTTAAATATTGTAAGCGGACGTACATGTACTCATGAACAAGTGATTTTGAAATTAAGATTGGTAGTTTCATCAATATCCCATTTCACATGAATGGGGCTTGGAGTGGTTGGCTTCATCGTCCCACGCTTCCCTGTACTTCAACCGTTCGGCGCAGTCATTGAACCTCTGGTGGCACCGATCCAACACTGGAATAATCAACGTCAGACGTCCATACACTGACACCCCTACAGGATACAGCACTACAAACACGTTTAACTCTCCCTTGAAAACCACCTACATTTAACATGTTCGTCAGATGCACTGTTTAAACCGGCAATAACCATCAAATGATTTCTTTTGGTCAATAGCAGACAGGCGCCCGAATCAATGATCACGCAACCCAGGGCGGATCTCATCGCCTCTTAATGCCACCAGTACCCAAACAAACTTGACCTTTTGACCCCCCGTTGCTCTATTGACAGTGACAGCAAGCTAAAACTATATTAGAGACATAAATGTCGAAGACGCTGTCAACAACAGAGGAAACCCATTTTCTGCTGATAACCGGAGAAAATTCAATTTTTCACCCTTCCAAATATGAAGGAAGTTACATATTGGTCGATGCGCTTCCGTCCGTGTTTGTGTTTTGAATGACACAATGTGTCACAAAGATGACATGCATCAGAGAGATGGGATCCCGGGACAAGGGATGATGTGAACACGACGCCTGTATTGTAACAGGAACTCTATGGTGTGAGGGCAATAGCACAGAATATATATCCATATTAATCATATTAATGTTGCATCTAATCAGGAAAAACCAATTGTGTCAAGAAGTCTGCCAACAATCACCAAGCCCTCATTCAGTTTAATGATACTGAAAGGATAACATCTCCCTCCCAACCTCCTCGAACAGAAGCAGAGCAATACTACTCCCATTGCCATTGAGGCTCCTGTAGAATTCAAATGGCTGTGCAGATTCTGATTTCTCGATAAGACCTTCTTCCGATGTGAGATTAGTTCAATCTCTCGTACTTCATATGTCCGGTCTTTTCGTCTCCCTCAGAACTCATGCCCCAACGCGCGGCATTTTTCAAAAACCTATTTGTGAAGCAAGAATCGTCTACATGTACCCTTACTGCACCACTTCAATTTTATTGTACGAATCCCGCCTTGCCCATCGCTTTATCAGTAATATAGATTGGCGTATACTGCATATTGTTGTACTGCCTGTCTGGAACAGGACAGGCCAAGCTTCAATGGTAGGTTGCTTTGTAGTACAGCAGTTTGCACATATTCAGTATGTCCTTGCATCGATCCCGAGAAGAAATGGCCAAGAACTGATTTTGCCTCGTTCCTTCGAGTCTATCTCTAGTGACTGAAGATAAACCCTTTTAGTATACTGGAATTTGGGTTATGTCCTCTGTGTCCGGAAATGACGGGAAGCAAGCTGTGTGGTGTGTGGAACAGAACAGATTTGGACAGAAGTAATCTTTAATCAGCAGTTTTTGATAAACAATTGCCTTTGTATCAGTCAGTGACAGTCAATAGTTCGGGGAGATATACATGACAGACATAAAGAAGACGTTTTCCGAATTAAATTCAAATTTCAACACCATGCACTATCAACACTTGCATATATACATGTACCAGTCATATATAACGGGGCATTTCCACTTTTCCCATGCTGGTTGTATGATTGGAGATGCGAATATTACTTGATATTGCCATCAAATAAAAAGCGACCAAAGACATTCATAAACATAGGAAAGTCCATTGTACGATTACGACTTTGTCATAAGCATGTGTTTTTGAATAACTATCAAATAGTGATTATACCAGGTGTTCACAAAAAGCTGACCGTATCCTATCCCACCGGGAGGGGGGGCGGTCGGGTAGCCTAGTGGTTAAAGCGTTCGCTCGTCACGCCGAAGACCCGGGTTCGATTCCCGACATGGGTACAATGTGTGAAGCCCATTTCTGGTGTCCCCCGCCGTGATATTGCTGGAATATTGCTAACAGCGGCGTAAAACCATACTCACTCACTCACTCACTCACTATCCCACCGGGGGCACCCGTCACAAACACATGCAAAAGCAAGTCACTTGTTCATCTGGAAAAAACACACGGGAACATATGGTACAAACTGAAACCTTTTTCAGTGACATTTCACGTCACGCGAGACATAGTTAGACAATGGTTGTTGTCCTCAGAAATGTGCAACAGTAAGGTATATCCCTATAAAACGGTGAGTAGTACATAAACGTGACCTATTTGAACCCCTCTCACGGCTTGTCCAGTAACAACACATTAGCAAAACGCGAGCAGCCACTTCTTGAATATATAAAAAAACATCAAGATAATGCATTGACAACACTGTTAATACCTTGGCCGTGACGTATAACGCTTAATCTCAGTCACATCAGAAGCATATTAAATACACCAGTGAACTTTATCACCAAGTAATCAAAGTGATCCAACATTATGTGGGTGCCATCACATTCATATTACTTCGACAATAAAATCATCTGTTCATGGATTCCGGGGTAGAATAGGTCTTCAGCAACCCAAGCTTGCCGTAAAAGGCGACTATGCTTGTCGTAAGAGGCCACTTATGGGATCGGGTGGTCAGGCTCGCTGACTTGGTTGATACATGTCATCGATCCCAATTGCGTGGATCGATGCTCATGATATCAATCACTGGATTGTCTGGTCCAGACTCGATTATTTACAGACCGCCGTCATACAGCTGGAATATTGCTGAGTGCGGCGTAAAACAACAAACCAACCAACCAATCATCTGTTCATGGTTGTATTCCGAAGCATTGAAAATAGGGTAAACAGTTTCTGCCGTTTATGCTCCTTACTTCCAAAATAACAGACAAAATTCATGTTGTGGATATGGATTTCATTTCTGTGCCTCCTTACAGGTGGCAACTGCACTGGAAAATGAGTATTCCAAATAAATTAATAAAGCCCCAGATGAACAACAAGAATGTCCTACCTCGATCTTGTTTCCTTTTTTTTATGTTCAATAATACTTTGGTATAGTGACAGTACCCATTTCGTTGCAATGCAAACTGTAGGTCAACTCTAACACGTTTAGTGTCACAGGTCCAGGTTTAGAGCACTAAACGTGCACTAGCTGGCTACAGATCATGTGAGCCCATATGCACGTGGTCGTAGTGTGAATGCGCCCAAGGCTTGCTGCCACTTACATGACACGTACAGGACCCAGATGTAACAGGAGAGTGAAGGCCCCCTGCTTCTGATATTGTGACACTTAGGTCTCATGCTGCCTGCCTACTTACTAAACCGGACGCACCCATCACAACAGATGGATCAGGTCCTAAGGATGATCGATGTCTGTCTGGGGGATGAATAGCCCGATACACACCGTTCTAGCAACCACGGCTGATGACTGTGGCTGGTGATATTGCCTTGTCCATGACACGTCTTCATCAGGTTTAAGGAAAGGCCTTCTTTTAAAAGGTCATCTTATCGAAATAACCATTCTGTTGAAACAATGTACTTTTGTTCCCACTTGAGAAGGTTAACAGCAGGTGCTTGAAGATAAGTCCATGACAGTTAAGGAGGTGTGATCACTTCAAATGACATTTACAAGCTGTGGTGTTCTGACTGGGGAATATGAATGTCTTATATTATTTTAGATATCAATACGACGTTTTTGAACAGATACTACAACATTGAAAGGTGCTTAGTATATTTTTTTGTACAGGTCGTAATAATATGTTGAAAGAATTTAACATCAATACGTCTTCATAATTATAGCTATTTGTGTCGTTCCTTCTGTTTCGAAATTATTACAACATTGGCTATTTAATGTTGTATTCTAAAATGACATTTACAAATGTTTTACATTTACAAAACACCCAGTGCAACCCAAGCTAGGAACGTTAATGGAACGATGAATTTCTGAAGATATGGTTTACTCATTTTCATCTAGAACATCAAGATTAGTTTACAAATCTAAAAAACCAATAGAATAGTTTTTCTTTCAATTGAGATGGTTGTATTATTATGCAAAAATTAATTCCCGAGGTAATGAATATAATAATACAGTGCTTGCAAGTGTCAACATGGCGGATATTTCACCATTGACTGAAACCTGGTTTAGTTTGTGTCTTAATAACCAACATGTTATCTTTAAATATGTGAATTAATGATAATTGGATTCATGACCATATTTTATGTACTTTCTCGATAATTGTTTGACAACTATACGTGAAGTTTATTGTTACTGAGCCTTGCATCACCAAGCACAAAAATTCACTCAGATTATTAAGTAAGCGTATATTACTGCAGTATTAAGATTGACAGCATGTATCTGAGTCAGGTACTAACTTTTGGGGGTTTTGTCCAGATTTTTAAAGATAAAACCGGGACACTGAAGGACAGTCAGTTTAGAATAATATATTAGAAACCTATACTGTTTGCATAACACAAATACCTTTTTGTATTTATGATATAATTAGAGTAGGCACTAGTGGCGGTCATTTTGAATATTCTTGTGTTGACTGTTTGATACCTTCTACAACTATGAAAGGCCATGACGCTAGTGCAGTGTTTGATTTCCGGTTATAACTTCGGGATCACCTCTTTTCCTTCAGGACTGGAATGATCACTGCTCGGTCAATTTGAATCTCAGTCCCTTACTACACTATTAGTAGTAATTTGTGTACAGGCCAGTGGAGTACTAACGAGTTTGCTTACAATTGGGACGCCACATAACCCTACAGGATCGCGGTACACTATCGGCTGAATACGTCAGAGCTATTCCACTCTATTTCCCATCAACAATATTCATGATTTTCTCTAACGATTTTCGATCAGCACTATTTTCTACTGTACGGCCAAACTTCTTATCTCCGGTGGGTAATATTGACAGAGGCGGTTTCAGTACCAACGTCCAACCGCGACGTGTTTCGAAGAGATTGCAACCTCAAAAAGACCAATCTTTGGCATCCGGCGAATATAGTTTGGATCCATGTAGCTCCACTCAGAATTGCATTCACTTGCAAGCTTGATGACTAGGGAGATTAGATGTCATTTGATTATAGGGTTGTTTGCATACGTCAACCTCACCAGGCTCAGAGTAACGTACTTTTGAATGTAATCATCCTGTTTGTTTGTTTGTCATTTAACGCCGCACTCAGCAATATAGCTATATGACGGCGGTCTGTAAATAAACGAGTCTGGACCAGACAATCTAGTGATTGACCTCATGAGCATCGATTCACGCAATTGGGATCAATGACATGGATCAACCAAGTCAGCGAGCCTGACCACCCGATCCCGTTAGTCGCCTCTTACGACAAGCATAGTTGCCTTTTACGGCAAGCAAGGGTTGCTGAAGACCTATTCTACCCCGGATCTTCACGGGTCTGTAATCATCCTGAGAGGCAGATATATATTATCTTATGATACTTGTCTTTTCATTTGTACAATTGTGGTTTGCTGAAGGGGAGAAATAAAATAAATTTATTATCGTATTTCGTTTAAATATTTGAATAACATTTTCATTCTTTCTTGGGTTCATGTGGACCTAAATGCTGGAATTTGTGTGTGTTCTTTAACGCCTCACTCGGCATTATTCCAGTACTGGATATCAATCACTGGATTGTCTGGTCCAGACTCGGTTATTTACAGACCGTCGTCATATAGCTGGAATATTGTTGAGTGCGGCGTAAAACAACAAACCAAAACCGGTATTGTATTTCAATATATATGCAGTAATGATCCACGCCATGGGATACGGTGAAACACAATCAACAAGAGTCACTGAGCCTAACCACTTGATCCATTTTGTCACCTCCCACGACCAGCATACGTTTCTCGGGACCTATTCTGAATCGGAATTCCGAAGGTGCTTTTAAAACGTTCTATCTTTGGGGGTTAATATACAAATACCTCATGCTGTCAAACACAGAGTAGTCATGACAGTATGAACACATATATTTAATGCATGCTTGTTCTACTTTCGCCATCGTAGAAGATATCCTGCCTCTTCGTGCGCATTGCTCATCTATAATAGATAATTGAAAATGATATTTTTTCAGTTTTAGACGTGAACTATAGCAAACGTATGAGCTGACACACATTGCCATTTGAGTAGGATGTTATATCTCTTGTAAGGCAAATAACGTCCTGGATAATTAAACTGAATAATTTTCCAACCAATAAAAACGGCTTTTTCTTGTTTGTATCCATTCTGTGTCATTGAGGTTTGAAGAAACCTTCAATAACTTCATCGTGGGTGTAATATGACAGTGAACCTTTCCGTGTTCGTGTATAAATTCATCAAAGTGACCTTTGTAGATATCCTGCCCCCGCCACACAGGCACCATGGAGACACTTATACAAAACAAAACACACTCATTTAACACATTGAACATTACCATTGCATCAGTCGTCCACTTTCACATGAATGTGCTTTCGTATGAATTAAGATCAAAAGCAACATTGCAGTTATTTTCCAATGAGAAATCGTGTCTTTGCATCCTTAATGTACAAATTGTGTTCAGTCTCGGAATCCATTACCCCAATTTCCTGGTGATCAATTCAATGATGGTTTATTCCAAACAATTATGTTTGGTATTGCTTTTTAAGATATCTGCCTTTCGCAGACCTTTCAACTGTTTTTATAATCGTCTGTTATTATCTAACTTTATTATCTGACCTTTGGAATTGGGATTATTTTCAAAAGAATGGTGTGAATTATGTGCTCACCGGTTCATATTTAACTTTGATGTGACAAATGATTTGAATTGCATTATGCCAGTGTCCTTGTACTGTAACCACATAACAAATGCCGCTTTGATGTATTATGTGTAGTTTTACAAGCTTCTGAACTGCGAGGATCAAATTGTCAACATGGCGACCAGACAGATTATCATGGTCAATATGATTTCAGTCCGGGCGAAATGTGACACTTGCCCTTCTGTCTCCTTCAAATGGTTCACTGTGACCTGGTCCAATAAATTGACCAATCCTTCATGACCTTTATCGATACCCCGAGGCTGTTATGGCGTTGTAGGCTCCTTCCTGTCCACTTCATCCCCTATATCGTCCTTAGTCTCCTGCTCCCCGGTAGGTCGACATGACTTCGGCGTCAATCAGACACACTCCCTAGAAGCCGACACACACAAGATTACATCTCATATCTTGTTTCATACAAGTGAGCTGAGGTGGAAGTTTGAAAGACAGCATTTCACCAGGTCTAGCAGGCTGGTGTTTGTACAACTAAAAGATAATAAAAATGGAATAAAAACAAATATTTGATGATACCGTTCTCATTTATTGCGATGCACCATCCGTCAGTACTCTGAAGCAGCATTAGGCCCAACCCAGTCACACATATACCCTGATTGTTGTAGTTATGAAAAAATACCAATCTTTATACATGTTACATGTACATGGTGGGATGTATCATCAATACGTCAACGCCTGACACCAAGCAAGGTCGGTTATCTGCAGAAACAGATTCCATTGGATGTAAAAGGCAAAACAATGGTGAAAGTGATCCTATTCAAATGGACGTGTTTTCGCCTCTGACTTTATCGCAATTTGTAGAAGAGAAAAAGATGTGGAAATACGACTAACGATTTCTATGCTTACCTGACCGTTCTTATTTCATTTAACAGCCTACAATTGGTGATCTTTTCCGTTACATTGATATAATCATTGCAATGGGAAGTTAGCTTTTAAAATAAAATAAATATTATGTCATTGTCTCTAAAGTTACATGTGTCTCTGTTTAATGCCAATATAACTTACCATATATTGTTAGGTTGAACCAGTATGTATGTAATATCCGGTTAACTGTTTCGTACAGAATTAAAGTAACTGTAAATCATGCCAAACAATATAGCCATCTGAAACTGACCTAGGGCCTTTTTCAATCGTGTGTTCTAGCAATAGCCAAAGCATCTCGCTGATGTATTTCTGATCACGCATATTGCCAGCTCTCACATCGTGACTGGATGCTACTCAGTGTTTGCCTATGTTATCTGTCTAACGCAGTACGTGTGATCTGACAACGTCACCTGTCTACAATATCACTTGAAACATAACTGTCCAACCCAGTTCTATTTCCTCGAGTAAATTAGAAGATAACATTCTTCAGAAAAGGCCAATTATATCACACGCGATATATTTTGGTAAACATGTTTTGGAAAAATCGGCTCTATAAGGAAATGGAATAATATCACGAAAGGTCAAGCTGACAAGGAAAATGACCCTGCTTATTTGGACAGGAGAAGTATCTCAATAAATCAATTGCTGGGGCAGTCATCAAAGTGGCCATAAAACCGCTTCTGCTGTGGTACTTTGTAAGCTTATCCTGCTAAACCCAATTATTTCTCACGATATATCCGACTGGTTCGGCTAATCCAGCTATTGATCCGTCTAGCAATATCGAGAAACAATTACTGGAGACGTTTTGCTGTTATCGGATTTGACTTTCAAGTGATTGCCCATTAATGAAAACAAGACCCAATGGCTTAAATAAATCAGGTGGATCCGGAGTTAGTGGACACAGTCTAGTATTGATCTGTACATATTGTCAACGATTAAGGTTTGGCTAAAGATCTACTTGTTAAAAGCGTATTTTCTATCGGGATATATTCAGTTTTAAGTACTGATCTGAGGCGATTAAATGTCGATCACACTCTTTTGTTTGTAGTTTATTCAAGAGGTTCATTGATAACCAATACGCAATGAAGGAACTATTGACGATTCGAGTTAATGACATCCTTTAGTGGTAGATCAGACCACTGGTGTATCAAGTCTTCACTTCTGATTAGCTGGAACAAACTACCACCTCATGGAGAGAGAGAGAGAGAGAGAGAGAGAGAGAGAGGTTCTAATTATTAATTGATAATAATAATATGGTGATAAGTGTTTTGTTTTCATTTGATGAGCTTACTGTTAGATAAAGACTCCCAATTGTCAAAGTCAGAGAATGATCAGCTTCATTATGTCATATCATTTTGTGGTAAATATTTAGTTTTTCTTCTAAGGAAATGTGAATGAGATTCCACCGTGATGTATTCGAATAATATTTTATTAGTTTTATACGGTTTGATTTAATCAGCATCAGGTCTTTGTGCAATATTGTGTCCTGGTACGATGGGAATTGTGCAGTAATTCCGAAAACTAGCATGACCTTTTCCACAAGGTTATTTCCATCTCGGCAGCTTCCGAGTGCCACACTGTGATCTATACCACACGTCTTTATGTTCAAAGGCGGACGGGCATTCAAACAGCCGTTCAGTTAAAACTTCTTAAACCCCATCAAAGAGGTCCACCCACACTTTGCGAGTAGCGAAAACATTATATCCTTTACTTTATATTTTCTACCATAACGGAAGACCATGCCTGGAAGGAAGCTTCTGACAATGACTGACCTTCTCGGAGGTGTAAAATGACCTGATAAAAAAGCTGGATTTGTTTAACACCAGAGAATTATTTGATCTTTTCTCCAATTTCATGTTATTTTGTTTTCATGGATCTCTCTCAGCTGTCGTTAGCAGGCACTGCAATGTATCGGTTTTACCGTTATGTTTCGGGAAATATGGTTCTTTCACCTTTAGCAGAAACAACACGTCTGTTTGGGATTTCCGAGGCTCCAGATAAACAACAGACTGGAGTATCCAGGTCTATCTGGAGATAATTCGGTGATTTTATGCGCCCTAGAAAGTTGTTATCGGGAAATCGAACACAACATTATCCCCACTACTTTAGTATATTTCAGGAAATGAGGTCTAGCATAATATTGTGTTTAGCTCCTTTTCGATGAAGTCATGAGTGTCACCGTTGTTAAACAATAATGACCAATTTATATATCAGTTCCAATGTCAGCAAATAGCTCAGACTGAATTAGTACCAAGCGTCACAGCCTGTAAGCTCGAGCTTACGTTAATAGTGATTACACAGAGCGGCTTTGTGTGGCAGTGTTGTCAGTGTCCACCAATCTTTACCAACAGGTCTATGGTTGATGAATCTCTGAAGTGTTTATGGTTTTTATTGATATCTTGATCTGACCATCGTGTAAGAGCGGTGAAAGTGGGTCTCCGTGGAGAACAGTATTTCAAAGTATTTACAGATAAATAGCTGCAATTTGTATAAATCGATGAAGCATTTTTAGGACGGTTGGCTTGATGACATGTTGTAGATATATACAGACTGTGACATGATATCCTCAAAGGTATCAGCTTATCATTCACTTCATTTTCATGATATTATATGAGTGAATGAGTGAGTTGGGTTTAACGCCACTTTTAACAGTATTCCAGTTATGTCACGGCGTGTCAGCTTAATGTGGGAGGAAAGCCCGAAGTGATGCAGGTCTCAGACGTTTACCACTCCAGTGAAACCCACGAGCACGGGTATGGTGCTGACAAACCTAGAAGCATAACCGTGTCGAACCGGGGTTCGAACCCACAATCATAGGTTTCTGGCGTGCCCAAGGGACACAACTCTGCACAGCTAATCGCGGCGCTTTATACGACTGGGCCACCCGTGCCCCATGATATTATATGCTAAGATATGATATAAAACGTTAACGCCAGAGTATATCCAGTCTCGATTACCCACCGAAACACGTTCCATTTGGCGTAAAGGGCGAAATACGGGCGAAACATATATAAATGGGTCTCTGGAAATCAGTGATGACTTCAGGGGAAGCACCGGCAGCACCCGTCACTCACACAACTTGCATGTCGGTTGGTTTGTTGTTTAACGCCACACTCAGCCATATTCCAGATATATGACGGCGGTCTGTAAATAATCGAGTCTGGGCCGAACAATCCAGTGATCGATATCATGAGCATCGACCCACGCAATTGGGATCGATGACATGCATCAACCAAGTCAGCGAGCCTGAACACCCGATCCCGTTAGTCGCCTTTTACGACAAGCATAGTCGCCTCTTACGACAAGCATAGTCGCCTTTTACATCAAGCACGGATTTCTGAGGACCTATTCTAACCCGGATCTTCACGGGTCCAGTTTGCATGTAATAAATTCAATACATGCCACTGTCTGTGTTACGTTAATGTATATCTTTTTCTGTACATGTATTTATCATAAGACTTATTTTACACCTTCTCTGCAACTGTTGAAGGTCTCTTCCGGAGAATATACTTTTTGTGCCAATACTTGGCCAATCTCGTTAAGGCAGTCAAAAGTTTGCGGACGTCAGAGAAGACAGCCTGTCAGTTAGATGTTGAGCATGTCCGACTGGAACATGTTTTTCTTCATCTCCTCAAGCAGCATCTCTGTGTACGGTGATGTCCTGGAACAGCCATCAGTTTTAGAGTTGTACAGTGCTGTCACTGCAACTGGCTATTTTTTTCTAAGTGAACATGCACGTTACATATCTAAAAATCATATCTGTGTCGTTATGTACAGAGCAGGGACCCGTTCCATAAAGCGATCTTAGTGCTACGACTGTCGTAAGTCAGTGTTAAAGAATGGGAGTTGCGACCATCTTAGCGCTAAGATAACTTTGTGGAACGGGGCCCAGAACGTTTCGTAAAACATACCAACCTAAAAAGTTGTCTCGTTTGAAAACTTTTCGAACATAAAACGACTAGTGTAAATTCATGCACGCTGATTGGGTTCATCTATTGAGTGTTTTGACTCAGTATTTAAGCACATTTGTCGTAGGCGTGTGGCATCGGGAGAAAAAAACGGTTAGCTGGTTTAAGTTTGGCGAATCCAAGAGAGCTAAGTGACACTGAGAGACCTCTGTGCACGACTGGGAAATATCCTGGTTGCTGAGTGTTCATGCGGTAGGTTTTTGTTCCGTGTTTTAGAGAAAGGCCGATAATGAAATAACCAAGTTGCAACACGCATCTTCAAACAGGAGCTAACGGAAATAAGAATGGAAAAAGGAGAGACATTTACAAAAAGGTTAAAAATATTAAGTGGACGAGTTTGGCTGTGTTTTGGACGCGCTTTCATTAGTAAAAGTACGCTTTTAGCTAATTTGTGAAGTGACAGTTTTATACCCACTGAAATTTGAGATGTTTTGTTTTTTCTGGCAATATAAAAGGCATTATAATCAGGAGGCCATGGTACTACTGGTGAGAAATGCACTTTGACTGAGACTAATAAGAGAATATAATTCGAAATATATATGACCCCATCTTTATGGGACTGAAAGATTTGCTAAGTTTAGTTAGATTATGTTTCGAAGCCCGCGTTTTAGCTCACCAAGAGAGAACATAACGCTCAGATTGGAGTATAAATGCCCCATGGCAAAACAACATAAAGTCAAGGGAAATTTTCAAAAACAAAATTAGAAATAAGATTGTCGTATTTAAACTCAGTTCCTCCTTGTGGTCTTGTAAAAAGGAGTGAGTGAGTATGGTTTTACGCCGCTTTTAGCAATATTCCAGCAATATCACTGCGGCGGACACCAGAAATGGGCTTCACACATTGTACCCATGTCGGGAATCGAACCCGGGTCTTCGGCGTGACGAGCGAACGCTTTAACCAGTAGGCTCCGCGACCGCCCCTGTAAAAAGGAAAGAGAAGACAGACAGACACTATATTTCAGTTACAGGCCGTCGGCCCATAATACATTAATATAGCATGATAAATCACGCATGCTGGAGTAAAATACATATAGCAATTTCACTAATGACAGAAAGGGTATTAGGTATTTTCTTTATTTGTAGGGGCGGTCGGGTAGCCTAGTGGTTAAAGCGTTCGCCCGTCACGTCGAAGACCCGGGTTCGAATCCCGACATAGGTACAATGTGTGAAGTCCATTTCTGGTGTCCCCCGTCGTGATATTGCTGGAATATTGCTAAAAGCGGCGTAAAACCATACTCACTCACTTACTTTGTAGGTTTTTGCTAAGTATAAATCCATGTTATGAAGGACACATGTTTGCATAAGCTGTGTGAATTTTATTAGAGATGGATATTTAGTGATATGGTGATAGTTGCATATCTTAAGATATACGTATTTAGATATACTAGTATGCGAGTAGTTAAGACAGAAACACCAACAGTTTTTTCTGATCAATATTGTTTCCTTATGGACGCTGGCGTAATGTAAGCAGTACTTTACTACACATTTAAACTGGAATAAAAAAAAGTGCTAAAACCAGACCACGATTTGAATTATGAGACTTTTTGCCTTCTTACACGAACCACCTCCCTATCTATCCTTGACTGACCTTTAAAGTCACATTATCGCAGAATTAGACTCGTTTTACTCGGCCATCTGACAAATTGATCATGGACGAGGGATGCGATGTTGTCACTCTACCATTTTCATAACCCCCTTGCGCATACCTCGCACGCAAAGCACGCTTTCAGCACGAGCGGAGAGCCCCAACCATGTATAGTTTAAATAGGTATCAGCGGCCGTGTGGGTTATGTATGGATTTGCTTCTCTCGGTGGGACTCGATTGCCAGAACATCGCTTACAGCGATTTGTGATTGATATCGACGTGTTTACATAATCACTCAAAAGGGCAATAACTAATGAAATAATCGTATCATTATTCTAAATCGATAGAGGAGTAGACTGGGACGATGCTTTCGGGACCGTCTAAGAACAGCCTTGTTGCACTCGTGTGATTTCTGATCGTCGTCAGACAGTTCGCTGCTTTCTTGGAAACTTTGTAGATTTTGATCTGAAATGAATTATTTATTTCCTCTACAAGTGTGTCAATAGCTGCTTAAACTTTATGGATTACTCGAGTAGCCTAGAAATCGGATCTTTTTAAACTATTTCATGGCGTGACCTATTGGGGAAGATGTCTGTTGCATCCATGTCACACGTTTCATTAACAACTGCCACAAAATCTTTAATAATGTAACTTTGATGTCATTACACTCGCTTTCACATAGCCGTTAAATTTCGCTTTTCCCGTAACAAGATAGTAATTTAAAAAAGACAAAGATGGTAACTTTGAAAGCGTTATTTCTTTAAAAAGATGCAGCTCGCCAATCGTTTAGATTTTTTCGCGGCTGAAACCAGGTCGATGACCAGAGCCCGTTCCACACACTGATCTGAGCCCGACGTCCGACTGCCAGCAATGTCAATGCAAGATTATTGGAGTAGCGATGAGACTGCATTGTGAAACGGGGCCGTGGGGATTTGTTAAATAGTGTAGCCCTGGACCTATTTATGTCTTCCTTTTCCCAGTAGGGATATTCTTGTAACGGAAGCGTATAGCAATACATCATATATTCCCTTTACCGATTTAACATTCAGTACCCAGGGATGACGAGACCTGAGAAGCAACCTGCACCAGTGTAGCTTAATTCAAAAATACATCTCTCATTGGCGAGTTTGCAAGAAATAAGATCGTTATTAAACTATTTGGTTTGGTTTGGTTTGTTTGTTGTTTAACGCCGTTCTTAGCAATATTGCAGCTATATGACGGAGGTCTGTAAATAACCAAGTCTGGACCAGACAATCCAGTGGTTTACATCATGAGCATCGATCTACGCATTTGGGATAGTAATTAATCTGAAATAATGTGATTGTAACATCCTAGATTCGTCCAAGTTATCATCCATCAGCTTGTCGTGTCAGCACCATGCCCGTTCTGGTGGCTTTCAACCAATGTGGAGAACCTCTGTGTCCTGTATCTCCTCGGGCTTTCCTCCCACACCAAGATGACACGCCGTGCTATAACAGAATACTGTTTAATGCGGCGTAAAAACTCTCTCACTCTCTCACTGCTTCGACGATGCGATGTGTTGCTCATTGTTACGGCCATATTTACATTAGAATCGATAACACATTGCAGACTCCAAGAAAAATATGATTCCTCGCCATAAGTTTTTAGTGTGTAGAGATTACACAAACCTTCTCACAGAAATATCTCGAATCGAATCTTGGTTGTATTTGCATTACGCCACTTGAATGATAAAAACGAATTCTTTTACGATATATTCTTTATGGATCCATTAATAAAACAAAGGCCAAGTTGGAATTACTGTTTTAGTTGGGGCGAGGAAATACATAACAATGTTGTGGAGTTCGCATTTTCCATAAAAAAAATAATAATAATAAATACAGAATCTTTGAAATCGGGTCTTGCAGGCGTGAGGCTTCGCTTGAAGTAGGGGAGATAACCCGTGCAATATTGAAGTTGAACAGAAACAATCACAACATTGTGATTTTGGAAAGCGTGTTCGAGTCTTCGTCTTTCTGGTACGTCGTCACAAGTAGCCTTTTCCCCCTTTTGTTCCGACATGTTGATGGGACAGAGGGTGTCACGTCTCAGTTACATACTATTTCTAATTGTTAATGAAGATTTAATATAAAGTCTGAATCATGGTGCGCGTTGTACGTCAGTGTGTAGGGGTGGGGGTGGGGGTTGGGGGGGTGGGGCACTGCACGGAATATTTTACTACCACTTCAATTAATATGGCGAAGCGCACCAATATTTGAATTTGATTGACACTTTACCGCCTCAATGCCATATTGTAGTGTACATCCACCCGTGAAGGCTCGGGGTAGGTAGAATAGGTCTTCTGCAACCCATGCTTGCCGTAAAAGGCGACTAACGGGAACGTGTGGTCAGGCTGGCTGACTTGGTTGATGAATGTCATCGTATCTCAATTGCGTGGATCGATGCTCATGACACCAGTCACTGGATTGTCTGGTCCAGACTCGATTATTTACAGACCGCCGTCATATAGCTGGACTATTGCTGAGTGCGGCGTTAAACAACACACAAGCAAACAAACAAAACTGGACATCCATTGGAAATATCAAAATATTAATTCGGATTAAAGTGTGTCATCTGGTCGCCTTTCAAGCATTTTTATGTTAATGCCCGGGTTTATGGAGGATGCACAACGTCGTATTTCTTTTGTGATTACGTGAAGCATGTACACTACCGGAAAGGTGATAATGTCAAATGCAAGAAGTAATAATTTAAACACCAAACCTTGATTTCAGATATGTGTTATATGACAAATCACCATATTTTCATATCATCAGCCATTTGCATTGAAATATCAGGTTAGTATTCACATTCAATAGTATTTTGCATACATTAAGCTTACTAAACATTCGTTAGGGAGATTTTCAGTCAGTTTCTCCTCTCACACCTTAATTGTAGACTGACATTTCGTCTCGGAATGTTTTTTTAGAAATTAAATCTTCATAAAATTATCTTTTAATATACAATAAAAAGAATTCAGAGAATCTCATATTTTTTAGAAAATGAAGAAATCTAAACTTGCCAATTATTGTAGACATGCTTGGAATTTTTCTGATATTTTTGTAACAGGGTCTGTTTGAAAGATTAACTCACTCGCTGTGAAAGTCTGCCTCACTTATCCCTGTCTCAAACCCCGTGGCGCAACACGTATTCCTGTAAGCGCCCATAAAATCAGTGTATCACCCGCCCGTGCTGGACTCGCTTAGCACAATCAGACATGTGGTGTGTCAGTGTAACCATGAAGTGATCAGACTGAGGGTACCCCATGATGTAGCTGCCGCAAGCCCTCACTAAACCCGACCGTGGCCGTGCGTGTTGGTTTCACCTAAGTGGTACAGACCAGACCTGCTTTAATTTAGACTTTCAAAAATTGCTGAAAATTAATGAAAAGACTTATTTATTGTGATATCTGTAAACCTTGATAACCCTGTAATTCTTACTGAAAGGATTAAGCCCCCATGCACATTATGTTGTCTTCTTTTAATGAGAATACGTGTCGATATACAGTACACACTTCTTTCGGACGATTCTCTGCATCTGTACAGAGGATGTTTATTGGGTAGAAATGACTCGTTAAACCAGACATGTGCTAATCCGAACGGTTTCGCTTGGTATGAAACTTCCGTATCAAGGGGGTTTTATTGGGACTCGGGGAAACCAAAGTAGGTAGGAATATGATTCTTGTCTCCGAACGCGTTAGTACACACTTTTGTACTGGGTTGTTTTCTTGATTTTGTGTACCAACAATGGTACCTACATGACGGTGTGAAGTGAGTGACATGGCATCATGTGTTTATCATCACTCAGCCATATATTTGCCTGTATGTTGTTAAACCCTGCTCCCAGCTGTATTCCAGCTATATGGCGATGGAATGTATATAAACAAGACAGGATCAGACAATGCAGTGATGGATATTGTGAGCAACGATGCGTCGGGGCACGTTGAAGTCAGAAGTCAACCAAGTCTCCGATCCCGACCACGATCCACATGGTCGCCTTTCACGACCAGCGTCGGTTGTTATGGGGGTGGCGTGGGGTGGGGTGTTTAAACCCGAATTACCACACTAAAAAAAAGAATACATTAAAATAATACTATAAACAGATATAAATATGAAAACTTAAAAGATACGTGCGTCAGTCAACAGCCTCGCCTTAAGGCTGTTTGATAATGGGCAAATCAATGATTAGCCTGTCAGTGGCGTCGCGTGTGCCAATGTTTACGCCTTGTCCGGCAAATACCTAATTGAGGCCCTTAATTCTCAATGATTTCTTATAGAAGTGTCACTGATCGGTTTAGCACCAGAAACACATCCTCTTTAGCATCGTGTATGTCGCATTATATGGTGATCTTTCTCCTTGCATCGCCAACTCACTTAGTGGTAAGTTAATATATGTAGCGATCGTAATAGCTTGCTTTCAGAAACTGTCGTTCTCACCTTGAATTAATTGTATTGTCATCCGTGTAAATACAGTTAAGATATATCTTGTCAGATAATTTTGATTTCTGAAGCACATGTAACGCATGTGGTGTCTCCAAGTGACTTTGTTCGAAATATGCTTCTGTTCACGCAGAAGTAAATGGGTGAGGTGAGGTGAAATGGGGTTTAACGTCGCGTCCAAGATTATTGCACTTATATAGCGACGTGCATGTTCGTGTGAATGCTTGTACTAGTCCGGACTGATGCCGATTTATAGTGCTAGCTCACTGAGATACCATGCCGCAGTTTAACATGAATACCCAACTCAGACACAGTATACTGACTCCGAGCCGACCAGTCCTGGTTTTAGCCCCTTAATGCCGAGCGCCAGACAGGGTAACAACAAGTACCATCTTTTAACGTCTTTTGGTATGACGCGGCCGGGGATCGAACCCCGGACCTTCCGCTCTCCGGGCGGACGCTCTACCACTAGTCCACGGAGGCGGTCAGAAGTAAATGGGTATCCGGTAGGACGAGATGGCAGTTTGACTGTTAACCTCCTCGTGCCTCACTGGCAAGTAGGGTTCATATTCCCCAGGGAGCTGAGAATGAAAACTGACAGCACACTTATCCTTTTCCTGGGTAAATAATGTTGACTTTGAGAGGATTTGGGGCATTATTATTAATTATCATTATTATTATTAGTAGTATTATTATTACTACTACTACTAGTAGTAGTAGTAGTAGTAGTAGTAGTACAATAGTGCTTCTAGCTATCGTTGCTAAGAAGATGTAAGGCATAAAAGCGTTAGATACGGCCTATAAAATAGTGTTTATATCGATCACAAGGATTACTGTCAATATATATGATAAGTAATGACATGTGATGAGATGAAAATACTAGCTTATACCAAGACCACACTGACTACAGCGTTAATAGTAAAAAGTTAACGGAGGGGCATATTTTGCTTGTTTTTAAACGCGACAATCTGGGCCGCGGTTTCGTGCCAGTGTTTGCCATTTATTGACAAAATGTTATCGGCTGAACTTCAACACAAATTGATTGTGTTTCATCATATGTGACATTTGGAATCGTATATTGACACAGTGGTTGAATAGTGAGCAAAAGTATGATTCTCCCTTTCCAATTTTGAAACACTATACAATTGTCATTCGTGGAAAATGCCGCGTCGCAAAGTGTTTTGCTTCAAGTACTTGTTCAACTGAGCCAAGGGAAATCTCTGAAGAAGGTCTTGTCATTTCACCATGTTCATTTGTGTATTTCCAAGATATTGCAGTGACGAATTATAAGCAGTGACGACGTTTCCTGGACGGATTTCGATTAAGTGTTTTAAAAAAAACCTCGATTCTCAGGAGAAGCATCGATGTTTCTCTCATGGTTTTTTTTCTCGTGGCAAGAGCAAATACGAGCGTTTCATAATGCCAGGCTCCTTGTGGGTAAGTGGTGTGTATCTTTAATGGCTTGGAATGAGTAAGGGGTAAATGGGAGGGGGGAGGGGGGAGGGGGGAGGGGGGATACAACAAAAGTAGAATACGTGGAGACATTATACAAGATGTTTGAATTAAGCAGTTATCTGGGAGGTCTACCATACATGTCACGTCGGTTATTTTAACTTTTACCGGGCTAAGTGGCCAAAGCGTTCTCTCGTCACGCCGAAGTAACCGGGTTCGATTCCCGACATGGGTACAATGTGTGAAGCCCATTTCTGGTGTCCCCCGCAGTGATGTTGCTGGAATATTGCTAAAAGCGGCGTAAAACCATACTCACTCACTCACTCACTTTGACTTTTACCCTGTGGTGATACCGGGATAGTATTAGTTCCAAGTGTGTGTGGTGAGTCAGGCTCGGTGACTTTGTTGATTGTCGATTTCATTGTACCCCGACGTTATGGGACGTTGCTCATACTATCAAACACTGGTTTGTCTAGACTTGATTATATTCACTGACCGATACAGCGGATACTCTGCTGACTGATAGGTTAGACAACACCAAAGTTTTCTCTTGCTTCCGTAGGCGAACTATTTACATTTCACAATTTTTAACAGGAACCCTTATGGTTCAAGACCAATGTCGAAAACATTTAACATTATGATGTCTTTGGATAGAGTAGACCCTGGACAGTAATGGACAAACAGTCAAAAAGGTATATATATATTCCAAATACATTTTTGAGATCCTCAGGGTGTTACCTCTATGACTGTACCTGTGAAGATCCGGGGTAAAATAGGTCTTCAGGAACCCATGCTTGCCGTAAAAGACGACTGACGGGATCGGATGGTCAGGCTCGCTGACTTGGTTGAAGCATGTCATCGTATCCAAATTGCATGGATCGATGCTCATGACATCAATCACTGGATTGTCTGGTCCAGACTCGATTATTTACAGACCGCCGTCATATATGTGGAATATTGCTGAGTGCGTCGTAAAACAACCAACCAACCAACCTCTATGACTGCATACTGGAAACTAGTATTTAAACCTATTTGCAGGGATTCATCACGTATTCCCGATATGGTCCCAATTTTTATTTTTGTGGACAAACCCTCGACTGTGGGATGTACCTACAAGGTAGACATCAGGCATCTAATTACGACACTTTTAGAGTACATTCACACCTATTCCTTGCGTGTCATGTTCAGATTACAGATTAAACTTTAACACCAACATGGGGACCTAATCAACAGACCCCTCCCGCGCCGTCATCGGGTTGAAGACATGCATCAGATTCACATTGAGATAACCACCGATAACTCAGCAGTCGGTGACTGTTTAATCTTACAATTATTGAGGAAGCGGGTAGAAGAGCAAGGTCAACTGATGCTGACGCCAAATGTCGAATCGTAATGGGTACATAATCTCTACATTAACAGTTGAATCTAACGGGATTTAAAAAAGTTTATAAACTGATGGGCAAAAGAAAGTGGACACACTTGAAAATTGGATTGGTTGGTTGTTTGGTTGGTTTGTTGTTTAACGCCGCACTCAGCAATATTCCAGCTATATGACGGCGGTCTGTAAATAATCGAGTCTGGACCAGGCAATCCAGTGATTGACATCATGAGCATCGATCCACGCAATTGGGATACGATGACATGCATCAACCAAGTCAGCGAGCCTGACCACCCGATCCCGTTAGTCGCCTCTTACGACAGGCAGGGGTTGCTGAAGACCTATTCTACGCCGGATCTTCACGGGTCCCGCTGTTTTGAAAGTCTCCTTTATTAGATTAGTGTGTGGAACACACGTCCACTCTGTACTCTACTGCTGCCCTAAAGGGTACATACAGTATCGTATATTCACCGAATGTTATGCGATCTGTTATAAAACAATTTAACAAATTCACAGTTGTTTTAGCATATATTATACTCTATGGAAACTGTTGACGTGAATATATATTGTCATAATGTCCCGTGGACATGAATTATGAGCACATATTTCATTGAATAGAACGATATTAATATAAAGGGAAATATCAAAATTGTATATTGTTTCAATAACGGAATGCAACACGGTCATACAACTATCTGGGTCAGTGTTTCGTTATAATCAATATCAAAGCTTAATAATTGCGATATTTCTACAGTTATACTGACACAGTTTGTAGAATGAGCGTATGAAGGTTGCTTAGCCATTTCAGCGCCGCAACCATTCGCAACAAGAAGTTAGATACTGTGTGCGTGTAGTGTGTTCGTGAATTTGATTTACGCCGCTTAAAGCAGTATTCCTGTTATATCACGGCGTGTCAGCTTAATGTGGGAGGAGAACCCGAAGTAATGCAGGTCTTAAAAGTTTACCACATCGGTGAAACCAACGAGCACGGGTTTGGTGCTGACAAACCTAAGGGGCGCAACTCTGCACAAAGATTTGCGGCGCCTTAGGGGACAACAGGAGCCCGATCTACAAAGCGATCTTAGCGCGGTAATTGTCACTCCCTTATGCTTACGATTGTCTTAGCGCTAAAGTCGCTTTGCGGAACGGGCCCTGGAATTTGAAACGAGTAAAGCAAAAACCACAGAGTATAGTAAAGAGTACTTTCTTAATTGTGGAAGCAAGAATCTATACTTGCATAACACCAGGACATCAATCATTCATGATATTTGTATCCCAGCCAATCACCATTGAAACACGTTTACACTTCACCCCTGCCCCCCGTAACTCTCCTCTGCCTGCCCCCGATGCCCCAAGGGGAAAGGCTAATTTACACATGCTTATTAAGAAGTAATGACCTAAGCCTGTTTACTATGGGATACATTCGACCGGGGACCAGTGTAACCTGAAGAAGTGGAATAGTCATATCAATTGGAGTTGCCCAATCAGGTCTCTACCTCCCTTGAGCATAGTGTGACACACTAAATATCTTCGGAGCACCACACCATAAAATGCGTCCCTGTTCTGGCCAATGTTAACCTTTAAGTGTATGTAATTCGGTGGCAGAAAGTAATACTTGCCCCAACTATCCATTGTGGTGCGGGTTGGGTTGTATGCGTTAGCTGATGCGGGGCCTCTTCGAAGTCCGATGCTCTAAATTTAATGTGAGATTCGATATGAATTGTTCAAGGTTTCCCAGCGTCAGCACTATTTGCAGTTGAACAATCCCAGCAATCTGGGCAAGTGTATGCCTTCAAAGGAAACATAGCGTGATAATCTATAAACTTGATTGGAGTGGAAAATAATTTGCCTTTGTTGCCAAATGTGTGTGTGCCAGACTGTGGACTTATGGGTGTGGGATGTCTGTGAATCAGCAGCTAGAACGACCATGAGCAACGCGGGGCCTACTTTCTCGAAGCTTTCTTATGGAACAGACATTCTGACGGCAAAGAAAGAAGTTCTATGAGGGATTTCGGGAAATGGTCGAATGAGTGGTGGCTTGAAAAGTGGTGTGTTTAAACAGTATGAATAATGGTACTGGGCTCGGTGTAGCCACATAATATTTGATATCGACCGTCTACGAGGCCAACTGTAACTGTTTCAAGTTGTCATGATTCTGTTCCAAGTTGTCGAGGGAGGGTTTATTGCTACCTAAAGTACATCTCCGTTCTAAAAGATAGTT
This sequence comes from Haliotis rufescens, assembly GCF_023055435.1. Classification (NCBI taxonomy): domain Eukaryota; kingdom Metazoa; phylum Mollusca; class Gastropoda; order Lepetellida; family Haliotidae; genus Haliotis; species Haliotis rufescens. The sequence goes on from NW_025964112.1 coordinate 14,101,265, forward strand.
CATCAGATAATAGCCTTCTTCATGAATAATTCAAGTCAGATTGAAGTTGTGATTATCCCGGACGCAACCACAACGAATAACTCAAACAAGTCCTTTGTTTTGATTGATTGTGATAAAGAAAAATGCCATCTAAAAAAAAGGATGTGCGCGATCTAGGTTCTGAATGATAGGATACAGAACGACTTTGATCATTGTCTTCAGAAAGCTGATCCACTTGTGATAACAGGCCTCATTGGTTGTGCGGTGACTGGGAACAAGAGTGGATCTTCTGGATATATAATGTGCATTCTCATGCATTAGTGGGTACTCTCATAGATTAGGCGATTATCAGTCAAGATTCTTTGTGGATTTCCATACTAAGATTCGGGGCTCGTGGGCCTCTTGCTGGGAGACTGTTGCTGCATCAACATATCAAGATATTTAGGTTGTTCACAAAGACTTAGAACAACCCTATGTCGTTGGATATATTCCATTGTTGGCGCTCATCAACAGGATCACAAGCGTGTGGTTTTCTCTGTATCTGTGAACACTTGGAACACTGTGGCAATATTCGATATAGAAGATATGCCTCTCATGAGCTTTTGGATGAAAACCTGTGATAAGCGGTAGATGAATGGCAACAAGCTTTTTGGAGTATTCCGATGTAGGCTTCACTTCATCGCCTTATCGTAAGAAAGCTTATAGCGTGATGGAGTCGTTGCATGCAATCTTGGGTTAATTGGTGGAAACCGTTTCTGTGTGTGTGTGCACTTATTTGAAAGTGTAGTTCTTTGCACCTAAATCCTCTTGTGATTGCAAAATGGGAGTTGTTATTTGAACACGGATGTTTGGTTTATTACGACTTGCGGATGCATCTCCTCATTAAGATTCTAAAAGTGTGCCATTTTAATGTGCTGGGACAGTTGAACGAGGAACAGCTTGTATTTTTCACGTGAAGTGTTATCAGCTGCCACATAGCGAAAAAAGTAAATTGACTTGAGTCGTCTGGAGTTTCTGACACCATCGGATTAGACTGAAACACCCGAGAAATAACAACCTGTACTTCAAAGAGGGATCGATTATCTGGAGCACTCACACTTCCCAAACTGTTGTGATGCAATCTTCGATGTTGCTACCTCCCATATTGGGACGTTTATCTGCTTCGTGGACTTTCTAACACGAAGACGACAAGTGTTTGACTACTATCGACCAGGAAACTGTGAGGTGACGAGACGCGCTTGAGTCGCCACGCATTGATTTACCTCCCAGCCAAGTTAACTCACCTGGGCTGACGATGGGAACTGAATTTTCCAGAACCAACCTGCTTTGCTGATCGCGGGTGTGTTAGCTTACTTTGTGTGGTCTGGGGAACATATACTATGGCATCATTAGTCGGACTCTGTTAGGCTCAACGTGATCAATGACCGAATTTGAAATGCGAAACCATGATTAGAAATCCAATATATTAAAAAAAGACGAAAAAACGGTTTTCAAATGCACAAGAAACTACTAACACCCATGAGTAATGATGCTTTGTATCTCGAAATTATCAAATCGATTCTGACAATAGATTCTTGGTTAATTTAAGCTTCTGAACGCTAGATCACCTTGCCTTTTACGAACAACAAACAACCCAGTCGGAGTGTATGCGTTTGAGCTGCAGAATAAGTATTCAGGGCAATCATTCCTTTGAGACTAATTAACAATAAAGTGATGTGCTGAATGAGATGTACTGACTGATATCTCGGTTCTCAGAGACAGGGATGGGTGAATCTTCTTTGGAGCATCGATAGTCCGAATCCCGTTTTGGTAATTAACACTACTCGTGCTGCGTAAATAACGGAACTGCCTCTTCATGAACCTCTCCAGCAGCGGAAGTCAATAAACATCGATCACGATAACGTGCAAGTGTTCATCTGAGTTGTCTCCCTTTGATCAAGTGCTCAGCAAGACCCAAACCAAAAGGGCCCAGAACGATACCATTGAAAGCAAACTGGAATGTACAATTGCATGAATTACAACATTGCTTATTGACGCGACGGATTGATGGTTGTATTGAATATCCTTAAATTGTCATTGGACAAGTAAAGGGCATCACATTTTTGTGGACGTATCGGTCATCAGAGATTGCATCTCTGACGCTAATGGGAACAAAGAACCTGGGTATGTTCTAACCCAGCTGAGGAACCACGTGAAATAGTTACCTGATCTCAGGGGACAAAAAGGATGATAAAATATGTAGATGATCGTGTCGTTCCCTGGAACACCACTCAATCCCCGGGACACGCGTGATAGATTTATTTATCAGTTGACACGGATCGTCACTCATAAACAGTACTAGTTCTTCCAGTGTGTATTTGCGACAAATACAGCGTCACTTCTTCACAGGGAGAGATTCGTCAGCTAATCTGAAACCGTTGACCTTGACACTCACCTTCAGGGTCTTGACTTCTCAAGCAACATTTCCAGATCATAAATAACCACACACAAGGACGGAATCAACCCATCAATCTATGCATTGTGACTTAAGTCTTTGATGACGGCAACGACCGGGGCAACAACATACCAAATAAGGAAATATGTTAATATGGATTGATACAAGGATTAGCGATTAGAAGGCATTGTCAAACTCTAAGAAGCAGAGTTCTCTCCCCTTCAGAAGAGCTCTTCTATGCCAAAGACAAAGGCGTATACCCATGAGGAAAGTGTTTGCGAGCATCATTCATAATAAAACAGTTATCTATCCGTGTCTATTGTCAGTTTTAATGTCTTTGTGGTTGACAGACTTGAACAAGTTTGCTGATATTGATTAATCAATCTATACAGTGAATAATAAAGACTTGGGAACCACAGCTGGTGGCAATTGCAGGGCGCTGCTACTTTTGAAAGTCTTAATCTAAAGTTATCAGATGGACAGCCTGATCTGTTAGTAGTGACACTTTGGATATATGTTGCATGATCTTCATCAATGGAGGAAGACTATGCTGAAAGCGATGTTGGCGAAGGAGTAAGTACATAAATAGCTTCTGTCATGTTCTCCAATACATCCGGCCCGCGCTCTGACAAACCTTCGAAAAAGCGGGACCCACGACAGCAGATTAACGGGACGTCGATATCGTTTGAGGTAACGTGCACGTGCAATTTGGTCGCACGATGATCACGCGCTCACAGATCACAAAGTCAACACGGTGAGAAGTCCGACTTCACGCTCACGTTGTGCACGTGTATCACACTCGTTAGTAACATATGATAAATGAACACACAGCGGCTCTTTTCACTCTTAAGCCCGGGAAATTCAGCATTTGACCAATGGCTTGATGGTTTTCTCTTTAGTAGGGTTGTCTCTGTTTCACGCATGCGTAGATTAGCAATATTTATTTGCCAATAAGCCGATATTTATTCACGCTAAATGTTAGAATCGTGACGAAGTTACTAGTCGTTTAGTACTAAAGTCTATTAATAATTCACGTAATAGTGTGAAGACATTGTGGAAATGAAAAATGCTGCCGATCAGCTATAGCTGCCGTTTCATTGGTCTCCGTGGCCAACGACTTGTGTCAATCGATCTGTTTTGTATTGGTTCAGGGTTTTTAGTTAATATACTTCAAGTTCATTGCATGAGGCAGTGCGTATACCGGTGGGATGTAGTATCAAACGCGAATGGCGTTGCGATGTATTTCGTATTCTTTTGTTGTATATTATTTCACATTTTAAATCATTTGACATACAAATCAGTATTACGTATGAAACTACTGCGTTCATACCTTGATACCAATTCGGTTGCTTTCTTTGTACAGGTTACTATTTCATGTATATAGGTTTCATGTAGCTGGTCCCGTGTACTGTATCTGCCAAAATGGTTCGTGCAACTGGCTCCATGTTTTATATCTGCCATGCTGTTTTATGTAACTGGTCCCATGTTTCGTATCTGCCAAAATGTTTCATGCAACATGCTCCATGTTTCGTGGCTGCTGTACTGTTTCATGTAACTGGTCCCATGTTTGGTATCTGCCAAAATGTTTCGTGCAACTGGCTCCATGTTTTATATCTGCCATGCTGTTTCATGTAACTGGTCCCATGTTTCGTATCTGCCAAAATGTTTCGTGCAACTGGCTCCATGTTTCGTGGCTGCTGTACTGTTTCATGTAACTGTTCCCATGTTTGGTATCTGCCAAAATGTTTCGTGCAACTGGCGCCATGTTTCATGTCTGCTGTACTGATTCATGTGAATGGCCCCATGTTTCATATCGGCCAAAATGTTTCATGTGCCTGGTCCCATGTTTCATGTCAGCTATACTATTTCATGTAACTGATGCCATAAACTTAATCTGCTACTCCGTTCCAAGTGACTGGCTCCGTATGTTATATCTGCTATACTCAGTCCGTTCCAAGTGACTGGCTCCGTATGTTATATCTGCTATACTCAGTCCGTTCCAAGTGACTGGCTCCGTATGTTATATCTGCTATACTCAGTCCGTTCCAAGTGACTGGCTCCGTATGTTATATCTGCTATACTCAGTCCGTTCCAAGTGACTGGCTCCGTATGTTATATCTGCTATACTCAGTCCGTTCCAAGTGACTGGCTCCGTATGTTATATCTGCTATACTCAGTCCGTTCCAAGTGACTGGCTCCGTATGTTATATCTGCTATACTCAGTCCGTTCCAAGTGACTGGCTCCGTATGTTATATCTGCTATACTCAGTCCGTTCCAAGTGACTGGCTCCGTATGTTATATCTGCTATACTCAGTCCGTTTCACGTGACTGGTCACACATTTTACGTCTGTCATACTGTACAACGTGACTCGCTCCATGCGATATTATCTCTCACTCCGATTTTTTATCTGCTTGGTCCATTGATTTATATCAGTTTAAAGGGCGGGTTTTTGTGTTATTCATTTGTTTGTTTGTTTTTAAGGGGGGTGTTGTACCCCAGTGACGTTGAATCTCCTCTTCAAGTGTACAATCTGTTAGTCCTATTCTTGGTGTCCCTTGTCGTGATATGGCTTTAATCAAAGCTGCGTAAAAAAATAAGCACCACCACTAACAGTCATACCAGCTTATGTCCCTTGTCGTGATATAGATGAATTCTAAGCTGCGTAAAAAAATAAGCACCACCCATTAAGTACTTCCAAACAGAACAATCACGTTCAGCGCTCTTCACTTAAAGTCAAGCGAGTTTATGTCTTGGTCTGTTTGTCAGTCGTCTGAGGCTTCACATACATGTACCCACCAATGAAGACACCTCAAGAGGTTCGAATCTGATTTTCAATATGGCCGCTGCGGCTGCCATATTGGAAAACCTCTTCATGGCCATTACTTAGCCATTTTGGTACAAAGTATAATGACAGTTGGTACATGTGTAGTTTGTAGTTGGTCTAAACATATATGTTCAGGGTTTGTATTGCGATATTTTCAGATTTGGCCAGGCTCCTAAATTCTATCATCTTCCCGAGGCAAGGGAATTAACTGACTATAAAAGTCCAGTCATTTAGATCACTGTAAAGAGAAACCACTGTCGTGACCAGTGGTATGAGTAGATGCATCCAAAGGTTATTTTGAAGTGAAGATACATGAAAAAAGGCATGGTGCTTAGCTTTTGTCAAGATAAATTTATACATGTTTGACGTTGGTCCTGGTTGGACTTGGTTGTGTTTTACCTTCTGCATAATTGTGACGACGTCGTTTTTAGTTGTTATTGCAACGACGAGAGTCAATATGTTTGTGTTTCTTTCTTCCTATTTTGTTAAGCACTCCGCGTTGAAACTTTTAACACTTTTACCATCCACATATATCCCAATGATCAATTTGTGAACCAATTTTGCACATATCTGTATTAACAGACAATTTAGATGCTTAATTCCAACCAAATCTTCGTTATTTTTAACACATTATCCCTTGAACATGGGGATGAGAAACACACACACACACACACACACACACACTTCTCTCTCTCTCTCTCTCTCTCTCTCTCTCTCTCTCTCTCTCTCTCTCTCTCTCTCTCTCTCACACACACTCACACACACACACTCTCACACACTCACACACACACACTCTCACACACACACACACTTTAAAGGCTGTCGGACCAGATGACGAAGGCCTTGTCTAACCCCACAGATGTAACGGATGTAGACAAAATGATGGAATGAGTGAGTTTGTTATAACTGTATTAATAGTACGGGGTGTCAGCTTGATTTAGGCCTAAATCCTAAACGACACATCTCATAGGTATTTTATCATTTGTGGAACCAAACACCGGGTATGGGGTGAAATACCAGGGATCATAATCAAGAGATTCGAACCCATGCTTAGCGGATCCTGGCATCTAAAGGACGTAACTCTTTACGGTGATTTCGGGGCGGTCGGGTAGCCTAGTGGTTAAAGCGTTCGCTCGTCACGCCGAAGACCCGGGTTCGATTCCCGACATGGGTACAATGTGTGAAGCCCATTTGTGGTGTCCCCCCGCCGTGATATTGCTGGAATATTGCTAAAAGCGGCGTAAAACCATACTCACTCACTCACTCACTTTTCGGTGATTTCAGTACAACAAACCCCTGAATCGCCCACAAACCATTCATGTGATCAACTGATGCAGAAAAAATCCGAAAGGAATATCTAAAAAATCAATTTCGTCTTTCCAGAAGTCGAAGCAGAATATAACGTCCTCCATCCAACTTGAAACAGACCTGTAAAATCTGCAGATTATTTATTAAGTGTTTTCTATTAACTGTGTTCAACCTCGTCATTCACCAATGTTGGCTGTACCAACGACGAAACAAGTTTGTAACCAGCAGGTGACGTTTGTTTAAGTAACTCGATAACTGTGAGGTATAAATACAAATGCTTGCCCATGATATATTGTTCGACTTGAAAGGGAAATTTACATTTGTAAATCGATGTCATCCCCTCTTGTTGTTAACGTTTATACAGAAATGTCCACTCGGTAGGATTTCTATGCATAGGTAATGGTATGGAATTTAGGTGGTTTCTTTGATGTGGTCACATTCTTGAAATTAATGGACGTCTTTACAGAAAGCAGGGTTAACATTGCTATACACATGCACAAATGTTATATCTTAATTAGATCATTTTACCTGTGCGTTTCATACCTACATGTATAAGTTATTCCTTCAATGCTGCAGTGTATGTGTAAGAATGTAGAACATATACGCTTAGTTGCACTACATAACACGTCGTCACAATAACCCACTGACAAAAGTGCATGTAAGACGACACCATGTAAGACATGGCTAATATCTATCGCTCACTGTGTCAGTACACATGGGGAGAGGGGTGGGGGTGGGGGAGGGGGATGGGCGTGGGTGGGGGCGTTATGGATATGAGCGTGTCCCTTAGGCATGCCAGAAATTTTTGATCGCGGTATCGATCCCAGATTCCCGATTACTCTTCTAGTTTTGTCAGCACCATACCCGTTGCACATGTATCTCTTCGAGTCATCCTCCCACGTCAAACTGACACGCCGCGCAAACTGAATACTCACTCACTCACTCCATGGGGCTAATGCAGTTTACTAATTAACTGATCGTCATACTTGCTTCTTCCATACAAATATCAACACTTGAGTATCCCATCAATTTAAAGTGCGCTAATGAGTATTAGAATGAAATCTAATCAATATTTCCTTGTGTAGATAATTCACGTACCTTGCATATTGAAAGTGAATTGATGCTTGCGACAAGAAACTGAAATATTCAATATTTCATCGAGGCACAAGTCGACACATTCGACTGCCTTTTACCTCGGGATAAATGGTTTCCCTGTATTTTCAAATCATTTAACACGCATTCCATATCGTTTAGATTCATATATATCACTTATGATAGCCTCTGGCCATACTCTTTGTTCTTTCCACCAAATCATCATATTGAATATATACATAAATTACATACCTGGCTTGTGAATATCTGTATGATGAAAACGGTTTTTTTTTCTGAAACGTGGTTTAACGTTGAGATTTTGTTGATCAGGATCACAAGTTTCCTCCCTAAACTTGTAAAATTTCGAAAATGTATGTGAATTTCAGCACAAATTAACAAAAGACTAAACTTAAGATCAATTGAAAATGCGGGCAACTTTTATCTCCCACTTTTTTATGGTTTCTAAAGCATGTTCAGCTATTGTTTTGTTTGTTTGTGTGTGTGTGTGTGTGTGTGTGTGTGTGTGTGTGTGTGTGTGTGTGTGTGTGTGTGTGTGTTTGTGTGTGTTTGTGTGTGTGACTAACACGTGCACCAAGGAATGATAAGAGTAAAGTTATTTATCTGATATGCAGTATACCTACAAATTTAATTTTATTTATAACCAAAATATTCTTTGATAGCGGATTAAGAGCAATAGACATACTGCGTCTGATGTCATAAACTTGTGGTTTTTGTTGATGTTGATGAGGATAAACAAACCTGATCATGTGATCATTACTTAACCAACGTTAACTCTAACAGACCCCTCCGTAGTCTAGTGGGAGAGCATCCACCCGGAGAGCGGAAGATGTTAAAAGAGTATACTTAAGGCTTGTTGTTACCCTGCACGGCGCTCGGCATTAAGGGACTTAAACAAGGACTAGTCAGCTCAATCGGCATTAGCCTGGACTAGTACAAGCGCGCAAGCACACACACACACACACACACACACACACACACACACACACACACACACACACGTCGCGATATCGCGTTCAATTGTCTTGAACGCGGCATTAAACCCCATTTCACCTCACCTCACTCCTAATAGCCTTAATTTCATGAACCAAAGCAAGATGTATGACAAGGGGCCTTTTGCCCACTGGAAACGTCAAATTATAAAGTTTATGAAAGCTTTGAAATATTGGTTTGAAAATTATCAGACGTCTTTTAATTGCAGACAGCTAGCTGTTTTCTTTGTCACACTTGGCTAATGGCTAAAATGAGTGAAAAAGGACGATTTTTCGAACTTTTCAAACAAATGAAAATCTAAGCATGGGCAAGTTCGTGACCAAATATGTTATTATTTCCAATATATTTGAACTGTTGTTGTCTACATCTTTTATAAACACCTTTCCAAAAAAACCAAAGTCAGCCTTTATGATACACTTTAGCTTTACCGATGCTTTTAGTGATGCCATAATTCTCAAACATGCAACTGTCGAAATGAAGTTCAAAGTCAAGTTCTCATCCATATTAATTCAAAACGGCAAGGCCAGAACAATAATCAGCCTCGGTTATCTGCCGGACACAGATCCAAAATAAACAAAAGGCAAAATAGTGATGGAAATTGTATGAATGGATCACTGAAAATCCGTGATGACACCAGGTGTTCGCGAAAAAGGTACGCATGTCCTGCTCTACCGGTAGCACCCGCCACTCGCCCAATTTGCATAAAAAGGTAACACCTCTTTAAAAAAAATCTGAAAGTTTTGTTCCGTTATTATACTATGCAGATCCTTTGGGTCTGAAAGGGTCCTTACCCTATGCCTCCATTCCAACTTCGTTGGAAACCTACATAAAAAGTGAAGGTAAGATTCAGTTAAAGGTTAAATATGATTACAAGTCGTTACTCTAATATAAACGGAATGCTAACATCTGTTGTATATGGAACTGTGTTAATTCCGTCTCCGTGTGTAATATTCACCAAACGCAATAGAGCAATCGTTTGTAGAGTTTCCTACGCTTGTCCTTTCTGCACCGAACATCTGATCAAGCATCTGGAGCCAGGGTCTTGAGATGTTGAAATTCGATGGCTACTCTACCGCGGTTTCCATGGACGACAAATAAAGGAATTGTTGATTATCAATATATACACTGAAATCGGTCTCGGGGCACAAATGCTGAACCATACATTGTATATCGAACTGGTAGTACATAACAGATGTAGGTTTACACACGTCAATCATAATTGCTTCAGGAATTCATACCACATTATTACTGGTACCGTATGGAAACTGTTATAATGTTTCTATTTAACCAATGGAAGGGATCGATAGTCCTAGCTCTGCCTTTATTACTGTATATTACAGTTGCTTATCAGCAAATTACTAACATTTTTCGTTACAGCTTGCTTCAATTGTAAATACAAGATGTCTTCGCCAGAGAATATCAGTGCCAGAGATATATGGGCGTAAATGGAAATTCAGCGCTGAAATAATATTTAAATATTTAAAGGGGATCGACCATTTAATATACTGATGTAGGTGTGTGTTTGTGTGTGTATAGGGAGTGGGGGATTTTGTGTGGCCACTGGATATTGTTCATCTAAAGTTGCAAAACCAGATATTTAATTATATGAAACTATGAGCCTATTTCTTTTAACGCACGTCTTGCAACTATGTATGTCCTTTTGTTTTTTCTACTTTCTGAAGCATAATTATCTTTTTCGAGCATTTCCAAGGACAATTTATTTTTTGTATTAGATTGTTGACCGATATTTTCTTCGAGTACTCATTGCCAGAAGATACAATTTCATCAATCTCAGGGTACACATTTCTTTTCGGTTGATCATGTTCCTGGCGATTAATAAAGAAATATGCGGTTATTTTGATAAACGTTTAAATGAAAAAATGGTATGTGTTTTTCATTGTTTTCAATAATTCGTTCGCCAATACCTTAGAGGCAGGCTGTTTCATTGATGCGGCTGCTAGCTGATGTCGACTCGTCAAGTGCCAGCCACCTTGCGTTCTCAGTCGGCACGGTACGTGTGTCTGTGTTGTCAGCAACAACCTACAAAACCGTTCTTCTGTCAGTGTCACTCTAGGAAAGGTTCTTTGAAGACTAGTGGTGGTGGGTTGTGCTGCCTGACCTGTTTGTCTAGACACTGTACCTAACAACCACTGCACCGTGTGTGACATTGTCTCTATGTAATTAAAGTAATGATTAACCCTTTGATTGGTACACATCACTGCAGACTACCAAGGTGTTGTTTTAACACAAGCTCCCGAAGCATGACTTCCGGGACTGCAAAATGTACCCGGACATATAATGGCGTCGTACTGAGTGTTTACGATTCACTGTTTTTGGACGCTGAACTCTCTCCCTATTTGTGACAATACAGTCTTTTTGTACAGTGAGTTCTTTACGACGCAGTCCTACCTGTTTTATGTCTTCAATGACGCTAAACTCTCCTATATGTTTAAAGGAACAGTCTTGTGATTTCAGCAATTATACAAAAATGGTAAAAGTAGATGTTCACTAAGCTAAATACAAATGTACATCGTTTTGTGAGCACATTGAGATCATGGTACCATATACTTATTATAAACACTTTTGAGAAAGTGTTGCAGCACACACACCTGTACTTCATCTTTGTATTGGATACACATGACGTGAACCTATAGACCATGGATGAGGATTAATGTGCTGCTGCAAAGAACAGTTTGATCACAAGACCTAACCCTTGACTTCACGTGTTTTTCGACTTGCTGATAAGTTTATAGTCCCAAGCAGAAAGCCTTCCATGTGACTCTGACCTGTGAAGATCCGGATTGAGAATCGGTCTTCAGCAACCCATGCTTGACGTAAGAGGCGACTATGCTTGTTAGAGTCGAAATACGGGATCGGGTGGTCAGGCCCGATAAATTGGTTATTGCCTGTCATCGTATCCCTAATTGTGTAGATTGATAAACGGCATTAAACAAAAAACAACAAAATCCATGTGACTCTAAATTAAAGTTTGTTCAGTATTCTAGTGACATCAGTCGCATAATCTCGAGGAACCTGTGTCCGTTTCCTTTGACTCATGATCATCTGTTGGCGACCATAATACGTGTTCGCTTATCAAGGTGTTAAATATTACCATTATCAATTTTCCCTTATATTGCCACGAATAGCTACAAGTATGCTGATGCAGCTTTAAGCAATAACCACTAACCCCCTTACATGCTTAAAATGTTTCAACCAAACAGTGAGTGAGTGAGTGAGTTGGGTTTAACGCCGCTTTTGACATTATTCCAGTCATATCACGACGTGTCAGCTTAATTTGGGAGGAAAGCCCGAAGTGGTGCAAGTCTCAGACGTTTACCACTTCGGTGAAACCCACGAGCACGGGAATGGTGCTGACAAACCTAGCACCCTAATCGGGGCGAACCGGGATTCGAACCCCCAGTCATAGGTTTCTGGCGTGCCCAAGGGCTGGGCCACCTGTGCCCCCTTCGTAGCTAACAGTATGAGCCGATGATGTTATATGTAGTCCTTTAGGCTCCAATTCCACATGAGGACACGCCAGAATTGTTTAATGTTGAAATTGCACTTTTAGGATCCAAGGTTTTAACTTTTGGACTTTTAACACGTATCGATTACGATGTCTTATTGATAGAGTAGGACTTTGGGCTCAGAAGTCAGCTCATATCTGGTTTATGATGCAATTTTGTAAAGGTCAGTGTGGTGAATAATCAAAAACGAAAAATGCTGACTTGACAAAACGTTTTAAAACGTGCTGCTAAGTTTGTGGTTTTACATTGAAAGTGTACACATGATTTCATCACCCAGTCATATAAGAGTTAATTGCACGTGTCTTAATAAAATCCAATATTCTCACAGTACATATAAGTAAATAAGTGAGCAATTAAATAACAATAATTGCAATAATGGCCGATTGTGTTGTGACTTATAATGCATTGGTACCCCGCCGTGTGGTAGATGGTATGCTTATTATAGCGGCAAGAGAACGCCGCGACGCTGCCACAATAACGTGTCGTATCGAACACAGGCCGACTTGCATTCAAACCTTTAACTGCAGCCTGTATACATGTGTAACAGGTGTTCATACCATATTTAAATATAGGGATAAGGATCAACATCTTGATGTTTTCACAATATTGAAGGCTCATGAACAGCTTGCAACAAGCACTAATGGCGCCTGAATAATGGAGGTATCACAATGTCCTTAGTTGGAATGTCTGATCACAACAAAGGGAGGTAACTGAGATGTGTTAATGAGTTAACATGAGTACTGGAATTTATAGAGGACTCGAACTGGGATAAATGAAGGATATTAACATTCGATGTTTAGAAATGTAACGGAAATCGACGTTTATTTGGAAGAAAATTGTGCAGAGGGTGGATTTAACCCTGTATCTTTGGCCAGAATTCTATGGAATGATACTCTTTGTTGGGAATAATCGTCAGCTCGTTGAGGGTTAACAGCCAAAGCCGAATTCTCAGTTCACGGAAGTACTGGCACAGATATGCAGGCAGATGAGTGGTGTTATTGCATGACGGCATTAAGCCTTGTATTGAATATGATGTCTGATAGAGTACTGCTTACCATAGTGGTAGAAATGGATTTGATCTTCTTCGTTCTGAACTAATTGTTATGTTGCGACATGTTGTACACTTAATGACCTCAGTGCCAAATGAAATGGCGGGGGCCTAGGAGACATCCTTGTCTACCACGCATGGCACTGATGCGAATATTGATTTCAGTCATATCAGTTTTTATAATTATTAATTATTTCTAAAATATTACTAGGATTTGTTCAGGGTGTCAGTATTATATATCAAATAATGGTATTTGGAGCGGTTGTATATTAAATCTCTTCCCACTCACGCGTGGGTTGTTCAACATGTGTGTGTGTATCAATCAGCACAATGTATTCATTAATCAGCTGTTTCCTTATGCTGGCTATTAACCTATGATGAATGTCATGCATAATCAAGAATATTACTTTGGTCTATACTAGTCGCTGGCGGAGCGAAGCGATCCCGCGCGTACTCTGTGGTTGGGTCTGGTCTTTCTGATCTTCAGGTAAGCTATTGATGGCATCAACATGATCATGGTAACTAATGCTGAGAAGAACGTGATCGGACTGAGAGGAAAGGGGAGGGTCAGGTGTGTGAGGGGAGTGGCAGGGGTGAAAGGAGAGAAGGGTTGAAAGGGACAAGTGTGTGAGGGGAGAGGTGGGTGTGTGAGCTTAGAAGGGAGGGGTGTGTGGGGAGGGGCAGGGGAGAAAGGGGTGAAAGGGGAGGGACAGGTGTAAGAGGGAAAGGACATGTGTAAGAGGGTAGGGGCAGGTGTGTGAGTGGAGGGGCAGGGGTGTGTGGGGAGGGGCAGGGGTGAAAGAAGAAGGGAAGATGTAAGAGAGGAGGGGCTGGTGTGTGAGACAGGAGTGAGATGGGAGGGGCAGAAGTGAGATGGGAGGAGTAGGAATAAGAGGGGATTGGCAGGTGTAGGGGGGATCGTAGGATTGAGAGGCGGAAGAGGGGCATGGAAATGAGAGAGGAGAGGCAGGAGTGAGGTGGGAGGGATAGAAGTGGGGAAAGGAATGAGAGGGGAGAGGCGAAAGTGAGGGGTAAGATTGGGAGGGGAGAGGCAGGAGTTGGGGGGGGGGGTGAGAGGGGAGAGGCAGGAGTGAGGTGGGAGGGACAGAAGTGAGGGGGAAAGGAATGAGAGGGGAGAGGCGAAAGTGAGGGGTAAGATTGGGAGGGGAGAGGCAGGAGTTGGGGGGGGGGGGGGTGAGAGGGGAGAGGCAGGAATGAGGTGGGAGGGACAGAAGTGAGGGGGAAAGGAATGAGAGGGGAGAGGCGAAAGTGAGGGGTAAGATTGGGAGGGGAGAGGCAGGAGTGGGGGGAGGGAAATGAGAGCGGAGAGACAGATGTGTGTTGGGAGGGGCAGATGTGTGTGTGTGTGTGTGGGGGGGGGGGGGGGTAGAGGGGAGAAGCAGGGGTGAATTAGGGGGGGATTGAGAGGTAAAGACAGTAGTGAGATAAGAGGGGTAGGAATGTGCGAGAGGTGTAAGAGAGAGATGGGTTGGGTGGGAGTGATGTTAAAATAAACGTTTCGTTACACTTTTCAACTGGAATCATGGATGTTATTTTTCAAATTCAGAATAATAATGATAATAATAATAAAGGGTACGTCAGTCGTTAAATTCATAATTATAATCCATCTCATATCATTTTAACTAACACGAGACGAATCATTGTTTATATTTCAGAACTTTAAGATAAAGGTGATTGCTTTATGTCATCTTTACATACATCTATTTTTATATATTTTTTTACTAATTCTCTATATACAACGATATTAAAACCATCTCTCAATTGAGCCGGTGACAGTTACAAATATGTGTCCTCAACAGTACTGTTATTCTGTTTCTATTTCTTTTTTGAATTTATATCGGTTTGAGTGTTAATCGGTTTTTTTCTGTCTCTCAAGAATTCCTCGTAAACAGTAGAGCATCGTAACTGTTAAATGCTGAAGACAAGGGAGAACCTTTTGTTATAAGCTGTTTCAGCTGTTAGCTCTTGAGTGAAGCGTTAAACCGGCGGTGATTGGTGGATGTCAGTACTGGCTCATACTCAATTTGTATGATCATTTTTGGCGTTGATAATTTGTAACGGGTGCGAAATACTCCAACCAAATAATGTTGAGTAAATGTACATCTTTCTGTACTTTCCATACATTTAAAGTTTGTTTTATAAGAATATTTCTTGAATTTCTTGATTATGTTACATATGTGACTTAACTGAACTGTTGATTGGTAAGTTACCGAACGCATATGGATCATGTTATACTGCATATCCAATCTCATTAAAATGAAACCCGGGAAGATTCGGGTTAAAATTGGCCTTTAGCAACCCGTGCTTGACATAAGAGGCGACTAACGGGATCGGGTGGTCAGGCTCTTTCACTTGGTTAATGCATGTCATCGAATCCAAATTGCGTGGATCGATGCTCATGATGTCAATCACTGGATTGTCTTGTCCAGATTCGATTATTTACAGACCGCCGTCATATAGCAGGAACATTGCTGAGTATTGCTAAATAACAAACCTATATTAAAATAGTTGTTTAATAGTGAGACTGTGTACAAACTGAACGCATGGGAATACATAGAAATGCTCAAAAACATAGCACCCAAACTCAACATCCAAACGGACTTTACGCTGATATACTCCCTGTGCTAAAGGAAGTCGTGAAAGTGGCAAGAAAATTGTTTTCTCAAACAATCTCCCCGCGACATTTACCTTCCCTAATAAGAACGTCTCGCCTTGCAACAACCACTGAACGCTGGCCCAGGAGAAGGCGTTACATTCTGCAGCGTTATTTAACCTAAATACGATGACAGGAAGCCCACTCAGAGGCGCGATGTCACCTTGGCCTAACTCAAAGCTCAATGCTTTAATCCATTACTTATTTATACATTCTCATCTCAAAATGCTTACTGGGTTTGCCATAACAATTATTTGCCCTTTTGGATAACAATATAGGCCAAACCACCTCCCCTGCTACAGACTCTCCGAACAAGACTGGCATCGAAATTCCCTCTCAGATTAAATAAAAGGTCCTGTCGATTGCTCCTTGATGCCAGGGCACGAAATGTAATAGCCATCAAAGTCCATCATCTTCTGACCACGCTCCTAAATTGTATTCTCAGAGATAAGATGAGAGGATTTTTGTAGATTATTTAGTATTCCTGGGGCCTCTCATGTATTATTTGATTTAGAGCATGCTCCCGTGGGGGTTGAATGCATGGGCGTATTATATGCAGGGGCACGAGGCAGTGCTATTGATTATTTCGTGACAATGCTCAGGTACTGGTCATTGTGCTTTGAACGTATAGTTTACACACAGGACGGTTTCTCTTTGATTCTTTAAAAAAAAGACCTCTAATCAGCGAAGAGGATATTCGTTTACGTCATTGTTCCAGTAAATATTAAGCTTGTATTCAGTCTGACTGTCAGTGGTCTCGTGTTTGTCTATTCCCGGGGTTCTTTACAAAATGTAGACAAGAGAATTCACGGTTGGTTCAGTTTAAAAGCCGGTAGTCTGATCATGTTGATGGAACATACGCCGACAATTCCATTTTAATCCAGACAGATACAGATAGTTAATACTTTAATTTTGTTGTTGATTGAGATTTACGCTTCATATTTATTTTTGTTTCGAAAATAGAATATTTTGAATATGTGATCTTTGATGACCATGACGTTGGGTGATGATAGCGTTAGTACATACGAGATGCGTCATGTTGTGAATATTAACCGATTATTCTATAATCGAGTGTAATAGCCATTTGGCTGTCGTCAGCTTCCTTGTCCCACAACTGTTTCAGTATAATTCGTTGCAGGAGAACAGTGTCCATTATCTTCCTACAAGACCCAAGCTATGGTTCGATTCCAAACTATGCAAATTTCACATTGATGTTTCAGTTCCGTTACAACGGTAGCATGCTGGTTTATTATTTGTACATTCCCTTCTATGAAGTACACCTTGACTGTAAAGGCCAATAGCTATGCTACGAAACCCCTGTTAAAAACGTGAAAATATCGATAAATTAAGAAAATAATTTGTTCAAGAAAACCTTCGTTCCCACGTCGGCTACATCCATGTTAAACCCACCATCTATACTGCCTTATTAGACCTGCCTATACTTTTTGGCAACCTATCTTCCAGACCCATTAGGGGCCAAATAGCACGGGTGACGTTGTCGTCTTAGGCGCCGCAATTTACTGTGCAGAGTTGCGTCCCTTGGGCACTCCAGCAACCCATGATTGTGGCTTCGAGTCCCGGCTCGCCCAGATTATGTTTCTCGGTCTTTCGGCCATACCGGTGTTTGTGGGTTTCGCCAAAGTGGTAAATGTCTGAGACCTGCCTCCCTTCGGGCTTTCCTCCCACATTAAGCTGATACGTAGTCATACAACTGGAATACTGTTAAATGCGTCGTTAAACCAAACCCACACAGCTCCAGACCTATTTGGAATGCCGGTTGGACATAGGCATGTGGTGTTCATTGATTAGCGCAAAAAGGGAAATACTCTTATTTTCGTTTCCATAGTCAATGTTTGTTTGTTTGTATGTTTGTTTGTTTAACGCCGCAATCAGCAATATTTCAGCTATATGACGGCGGTCTGTAAATAATCGAGTCTGGACCAGACAATCTAGTGACTGACATCATGAGCATCGACCCACGCAATTGGTATAATGATAACATGCTTCAACCAAGTCAGTGAGTCGGACCACCCTATCCCGTTAGTCGCCTCTTACGGCAAGCATAGTCGCCTTTTAGGGCAAGCATTGTTGCTGAAGACCTGTTCCTCCCCCGGATCTTCCCGGGTCCGATAGTCATTGGGTGGAGATAGAGAAACATGTGTAAAAGCCTAGTTATATGAGTTACGGTTATTTGAAAACTACCCCGCTTTAATGCGCTTTAAAGTATACATGTATGTATACGTATAATTGGCTTGTTTTCTGTTGTACGTTTCTTTTTAGACGTATTGTAATTATCTTCAAGTTACTGAACAAGGAAGTTGCTTGAAGAAAAGTATTATGAAAACTAATTTGTCACAGATATGAAGAAATAAGACAAGCAAATGTTTAATCAAACACGAGAAGAGAAATTACAAAAGTAAATTTTACTCTCCCGTACGTCAGAGACTTTTCAAGGCATTATCCAATGCTATAGTCCGCCAATGTAACAGACAAGAAGAGATAAATTTGGGGATAATTATTTTTAATGTCACTGTCACTAATTTGATACATTCCCCGAAGACGGTCTGTCGATCAAGGAAATGACACCTCCAACACGATACACCACCGCAGCTGTTAGTTTTAACAAACGCAGCAATAGAACGACTATCGACTGTTTTCTTAAATGCAATGTCGTGTATCAAGTCATGCATGCCCCGTTTCCGATCAGTTCCGGATAGGCTTCTTTTATACCAATGACACTAACCAATACTTTGGTAAAACTTTTATTGATTCATGTCCATCGCATGGGTCACATAATAAACCATTAAATCTTCTCATGATCTTTTTGAAAAGCGGTATCTATTTGCGTTGAGAGACGGAAAGTCGCGGTCTGTTAGTTTGCGACAGAAGATTTATTAGCTCACACTCCCGCTGCGTGTGTTGTCCGACTAAATCATTGTTACTTTTGTTGGCTTCGGAAATCACCTGCTGGGAAATCCCACTTCACGTGAGGGAATTCCGTTCTTGGACGATCTTATTGTGTAATTCTGTAAGAGAGGTTGAGGGCTGTAGTTAGAAAATGAAGGAAATAGTTTGTTTTGAACGAAAATGCTACTAATGTGATATACCAAAGTGCTTTTAGTTGGGTATCACGACATTAATGTGGAAAACATGCCAGAATAATGACAGATTTGTGGATGAAATATTACCTGTTCACCCCCTCGCGAGATTAACCGATTGGAAATATCGACCAATGAAATAACAGTTTGCATAGATTGACGTAGGGGGTTCCCGTAATCGCGGACAAGAAAAATATGTCGGCTGAGATTTTTGTTGCATTCGAGCAATGTGTTTGCCATGCGTTGTGTTTAGAAAATGAGAACTAAAGTATCGTCCGGCAGACGCTACGAGCAACTGGACATGGAAGATGGTGGAAACAGGCGTCTCATGGACGAGGAAGTAGGACTTTCACTAACGTTTCTTCTGTTATAATATGTGCAGATACTGTGGTAGGGAAGTACCTCGTTTTAACGCTCAAATCACGTCATCTTTTAGTCGTTTGAAATATTGTCAACACCTGTTGGAAATTGTATATTTTGCATTGATAATTACACAATACTTTTGATAAATGCACCGCTTTTTAATATGATTTGTTATATAAATAGACGTTAAACATTGATAAGTAGTATTTTATTAATCGGATGTTACCTCAACACGATAACGCCGTGACAAGACAGTATGATTATTACTATTAAAGGGGACGTATCAAAAGCTAGTCAGGTTGTTTTTCTCCAAGGATACAGCATGGCTTGCGTATGAGATCATATATACACTTGTTATTAACATGGTGAAGGTACCTTTGATTATTTTCACATTGAATATCCACATTTTTTCATTAGTAAATTGCATATTTAAAAGATATTTAATGATATGTATAAATACATGTACACTTGTATGGCAAAGAATTGCATATCAAATATTCACCATATAAATTATGAATATTCATAATTAAGAGATATGTCCCAATAAGTATACATGCAAGCTTATGTGCCAAAGAATTGTATTTAGATTTCAGAAGTAAATATGAAATTTATATACCGGTATTTAAAAAGTTGATTTATCTAAATATCACAATTTTCTTCATATGTAGAAGACAGAATGTATGTTATTGAAATCTATAACAAGGTATGCAAGATTCCTCCCAATCTGTTGCATTTATCGTGCATGTTGAGGCACATGTTCAATATATTTGATTGACAACTGCTTGTACAGTGATTGAGGTCAGACAACACAGTTGTCAATGTACAAGTGTGTGGTGGAGGTCTCCCTTGGACTGCTGATCAGTGCCTGACGTTTATACCATAGCAAATACATTCGTACCATAGCTGCCATGTGTGTCATTGCACATATGGGAAGAAACATGAGATGAGGGACCTTATGGCTGAAAAATCACATTTTGACTTTTCATTATATTTTAAAACTACAGGAGCTTTAAAACATAATACATTTCACAAACTCCAGTTGATATTTATTACAGAGATACATTGACATCAAACATTGGGCTCATTTTCCGACTTATAACTGCTATGTAATAATTGCAGACATAATGTCTGATGAATTCAAAGTAGACATGTATGCTGAAAAATTTGAAATACCGTATTCAACGTAATAAGCGCCCCGCTCTAATAAGCGCCCACCGCGATATTTTCTAATATATTTGCTAGTGAACAATCCCAATTAGCACCCCTTCCAATTGATCAATGTACACAGGACTTATTCATTCGTGTATAATACGTATGTTATGTGCATTCTTAATTATGGAAAATTAAATTCTGGAAAAAATACATCTGTCGTATGTAAACATTTCAGGCTGTCAGCATAAACCACAAAATTTACGATCTTTCAACTCTGTTTTTTTTCACCAAAATAATATTCTAATAAGACCACCCTATTTCTAACTTTGAGAGCGCCCTGGGCGCTTATTATGTCGAATACGGTAATGTTTTTATTACATTACGAACCAATGAGAAAAAATAAGATATTTTTGTATAGTCCGCGCACATGGGGATCTTCACTGAAATAAGTTGACGTCAAACGTCTTTATGACGTCACAGCACATCATCCCTTCTCTCCTGGCAGGTCCCAATATTTGTACCATAGCGTATATATATGTATCAAAGCAGATATATGTGTTTGGCTGTGGGTCTGTGGGATGAAGGGTCCTGGTGTTAAACTCTAAATATCCCAAAATAATGTCATGGTCCACTCGATGATGTATCTCCTGTCCTCCCAGTGTGATTGTGTGACATCCCCCTCCCCAGGGTGAAGGACATTCAAGGGATCGATCCTGTTTCTGTTGACCGTGTAGCCACCAACCGATGAACATTCTCACTAAGGTCACGGAAATCAGAAATAAAGTTAAATCTTCTTGTCTCTCAGCAAGTTAAGGCAGCTAATGTTATTCATTTTTCAAATAAGTATATTGAAAAAGCTTTTACATTGTACTGAGAAAGTTGCAGTGATATTTTTTTCGCAACTTATAAACATGACAATTTAACTTTTTTGAGACTAATTCCTGACTCGTTTTGTTACTCATCACCAAATTACAAATTACAAACTGTATTGAGGTTTGATGGTTATCAGATTATAACATGTAAGTGTAGAATCAAGGCTGCATCCAAGATCTTTGAAAGGGTATTAATTTTTTTTGTTGCAATGTATATATAATTTTGTTTGGGAAGTTCATTTTTTGTCAAAATGTAGATCAGGATTGGACAGTGAACATGTGAAATAAAATCAATTAAACAGTTGATAAAAATACATATTTTCTTTGAGTTATTGACCAAGTGGCCTTTCTCACTGAAGTGTCTGCACAACATATGGTAGAGAATATAGAAGCAGTATGTTGTTGTGAAACAGATATTGATCAGTGTGTGGCTCAAATGCAATTCCTTCTGGTGACAATGGCATTTCAGCCCTGCAAAAGCTCCTTAGGCCGAATTTTTATCAGTTCTAGCTTTGAGAAAACCAAAGTTGCATCATGTTGTCAGTTAAAATTGACATATAGATGGACGATGTGTTGAGAATATTATGATAGATGACTCGTTACTGTGGAAGAGCAAACAAATATACCATATGTAAGAAATAGTTTTTCCTTTTCTCGTCAGTTTGATTTGTTTATTATTCTGAGTGAGACTTCTGTCCACCCAACTGCTATATTTTACCACCCAGTTGACTTTCCTCCAACACTTGTTTCATTATTCAACCATCCACCTCTTGCACCCAATTATTTCATCATCCACATCAGCTCACATCCATTGAACACACATCCTTTATTTAAGCAACCATCTGACAAAAGTCATTTCTTCAAACATTCATCTAACATACATCCTTTTTTTCAAGCATGTGTAAAACATGCACCCTTTATTCAACCATCCATCTCACATCCATCCTTTATTCAACCATCCATCTGACATCCATCCTTTATTCAAGCATACATCAGCCGATATCCTTCCTTTATTCAACCATCTATCTAACATCCATCCTTTATTCAACCATCTATCTAACATCCATCCTTTGTTCAACCCTCCATCTGACATCCATCCTTTATTCAAGCATACATCAGCTGATATCCATCCTTTATTCAACCATCTAACATCCATCCTTTATTCAACCATCCATCTAACATCCATCCTTTATTCAACCATCTATCTACCATCCA
Organism: Haliotis rufescens; assembly: GCF_023055435.1. NCBI lineage: Eukaryota > Metazoa > Mollusca > Gastropoda > Lepetellida > Haliotidae > Haliotis > Haliotis rufescens. The sequence continues at coordinate 14,123,864 of NW_025964112.1, forward strand.
TCCTTTGTTCAACCATCCATCTAACATCCATCCTTTATTCAACCATCCTTTAATTAACAATCCATCTGACATCCATCCTTTATTCAACCATCCATATAACATCCTTCCTTTATTTAACCATCTATCTAACATCAATCCTTTATTCAACCATCCATCTAACATCCATTCTTTAATTAACCATCTATCTAACATCAATCCTTTATTCAACCATCCATCTTACTTCCATCCTTTAATTAACCATCCATCTGACATCCATCCTTTATTCAACCATCCATCTAACATCCATCCTCTAACATCCATCCTTTAATTAACAATCCATCTGAATCCATCCTTTAGTCAACCATCCATCTAAAATCCATCCTTTTTTTAACCATCTAACATCCATCCTTTATTCAACCATCCATCTAACATCCATCCTTTATTCAATCATCCATCTGACATCCATCCTTTATTCAACCATCCATCTAACATCCGTCCTTTATTCAACCATCCATCTAACATCCATCCTTTAATCCAACACCCTTTATTCAAGCACCTGTAAAACATGCTCCCTTTATTCAAGCATCCATGTAACATACATCCATTTTTCAACCATTCAGACTGAGTATCTATTCAATCCAGAGCAGCAGGGTAGCCCAGTAGTTAAAGTGTTCACTCAACACACATATAAGGTCTGGGTTTGATTCCCCTCAATGGTACAATGGGTCTACATCATCAAACTTACAGGTATTGATGGTTAAAGATAACCTACAATACCCACACTTCCACTTTTATCAGTCACTATTGACACAGGAATATCACATGAATAAACCCAAAATGGCTCTCATCATAACATGACACTGAAATGTTTGGATGGTGCTGGGGAAATGTGTTTTGCTTTGTTGTTTTGCTTTGTTCTTCACATCTCTCTGTTACAGTCTCATAAACACATACTATACAAAGATATTGCATGTTTCAAAAATGGTTTATCAGAGAGCTATGCCAGTAAAGGTATTTTACTAAAAATATCATTGATGTTCTTGATGTTCTGATTTTAAGTTTCAGAAATGGGCAAATCTTATAATTTTAATTAACCAGGATGCATATACTGAACCGCAAAAGAAACATCACCCCAAGTAACATTGCATAAAAAGTTGTCATTTAAATATCTGGGTAAATTTTGTCAAAGTTTCTAAAATTTAACATAACCTTGTCTGGAAAAATGAAATTTGATGATAAAAAAACAAAGCAGATGACAATAAAACCGATCGCCCAAACGCATCAGGCAACAGCCATGGTAATCTGATGCACGTGAGTTCTGTGCAAATTGAAATTCACTTTTGTTCCCCCATTCAATCGGATAACATTCATTCGTTGTTGAATTGCTACCATGTGCCAAGATTGACAAGAAATCAGCGACACCAACCCCTTGGACTATTGCAATCTGGACAAACCGCGCAGCAAGTAGCCAATGCATTTCAAGTCCACGTAAGGACCATATACAGCAGTACCAGACCACCAACACTACAGATGACTGACCACATGGAAGACCAAGGGTCACAACCTGACGTCAGGATCGTCAGATTGTAGGACAGCATCTTCAAGATCACTTTGTTACTGCTGCGGAAACTGCTAGACAGACCATGGGGACACAACAGCGACACATTAGTGCGGACAATATGAGTCGACAATTGACGAGCAGACACCTCCTCTGTCACAGGCCACACCAAGGACCCATTCTGACACCACGTCATCCCCGGGACGGTCTTCAGTGGGCAACACAGCACCAGCATTGGCGCCTCCAGCAGTGGAGAAGACTCCTCTTCTCAGACGAGAGCCGTTACTGTATCTCAACAGCAGATGGCAGAGAGAGAGTCTGGCGATGCCATGGGGAAAATTAATTGGATGCTTGTATTGCTGAGAGAGACTCGTGGTCTGGTCCAAACATCATGGTGTGGGGTGGAATTGGTCTTGCACAGAGGGTCGGTCCTGTGGTCTTCCATCGGTCCTGGGAGAGGCAATGGTGTCACAAGCAGCTTGGTACATTGATCAAGTCTTGAGACCACACGCCATACCACATTTGGCACGTCACCACAACCACGAGTTTCAGCATGATAACGCCAATGCCCACACTGCGAGAGCACCAAGAGATTTCCTCCAGCAGAATGGCATCAGAACCATGCAGTGGCCTGCCCTCAGTCCTGATTTAAATCCCATTGAGCACCTGTGGTACGAGATTCAAAGACGGCTGAATAACGTCCGACTAAGGTCAACAACTGAACTGCCTCAGGCCTTCCTCAGAGACACACGAGATACTGACTTGGGATGCCATTTTGCCAGTGTTGTGTTTCACTTTAAGAATATTTGACACTTTCATTTCAACCTTGATGATCAGTTTTGCCAAGTTTCATCTTTTTAATATGTCTCAAAGTATGTTTACAGTGTTTGGACAAATAAGATTTCTAATAACGCCATGGTGATGTTTCTTTTGCGGTTCAGTATACATAATGCACATAAGGAATGAGAACTTAAGGATTTTCACAAATAAGTAGAAATACAATTACTTTCTTTTATGAGAAGTTTACATGATACACAGCATTTCCAATGGACAACAGGCCAATCACATGGATGTTAACTGACATTCATGAGTGTAATGACGGCACATGCTGACTTTTAAACATTTATATGAGACTGTATCCTTGAAATGACATAAACACTGACAGACTACTTCCACATCTAATCTTTTAGGCCAATCTTGAACACAGGGTTTTAGCATACATTGGGTGAAATCAGAGAGTTGGACTGCATGTTCAGTCACGAATGTCCTTGGTACAACCCATCCCAGTGATGAATGAAGAAATGCACATCCAAACTGTCGACTCTGTCCGTGTCTAGACTGCCAGTGACAACCTATTGCAATCTAGATATTTACCTCAATGTCTATTTACACATCTTTATAATACCTTTCAATGAGCGGCCAATTATGACTAGCTTGTGTAATTGCGTCAAGTGGATTAACAACTTTGAAAATCTCTCTTTGTATGTTTTTTGTGTTGGCCATTTTGACATCCTGTTCTTGATGTAAATGTATGCGCAGTCACTGGACTGAGTAACTGAGGCAGCGTTAGAGATTGGCAATAGTCCTGTAGTCCTTGCCAAACTGCCCAATAGTTAAGGTATCATAAGGACAAGAAGAAATTTGCCATTTTTAAGGGTTTTGCTATGTGTTAAAATAATAAGGACTAGTGAACTGTGAATGTTAGTTTCTACTGTTGATGAGGTTCTTTGTGACAGAGCGTTATCGTTTTACAAGGATATTCTTTGAATCTAATTGTAACCAAACTACAAAAATTGTTACTGTAGATAAACTTGAGAACATGTACACTCATGTCACCTCTCCGATTGAGGAACTATTTTTGTTCATGATACAGCTTGTTGTATGGCTGTCAGTACAAACAAGAAGTCACACATACTAAATGAAATTGTGTATACATCCTTTGAGGTATATAATAGTGATATAAAAAATTGACATTCTCTTTATGTGAGCTCATTGGAGTATGTATGAACCTTCATAGAGTGAGGTCACAAGCTCCAACATTCATACAGTTTGGCCCTAACGCTAATGGAGGTTCATACTCTAATGAACTCACACAAAGTGAAAGTCAGTTCTTAAAAATAAAAGAGATTTGGTACTTAAAATAATTGAGAATACTAATGAATTGGAATAAAATATTATTGACCTGACATTCTAAAAGCATAAACATTGCAAACAGTGCCCCATACATTTTAAACATTTTATGATATTATATGTTATCATTCTGATAGTTCTACAACATGGCTTAATATTTATGTTAAACTGTGCATGGTATGTCAGTGAGCTAGCTCTATAAATCGGTATCAGTCCGGACTAGTACAAGCAGCCACATGCAAGTGCATGCACGTCGCTGTATAAGTGCAATAATCTTGGACACAACGTTAAACCCAAATTCACCTCACCTCTGTCACAGATGATACTGATTTCTATTACTGTGTCAACCATGGGCCTGTGTTTCACTGTATAATGAGGGAGAGACGAGCCGTGTAGACTGCATGGTATTTGACAATTTGAACATTGTGCATTTAGACACCACCGTCATGTTTGCTCATGGGTGAAATGTAGGCATGAGACTTGTGTTGATTTTGGCATAGACATACGCTAACTGTTTAAACAGCACATCCGTCACGGACACCTCACGCAGAGACACTTGTAGTGTAAATTGTAACCTTAAATAAGCCTTTAAATTATTTCAAAGCTGAGGATCTTTCTGTTATTGTTGCTAATGTGGGTAAAGCATGTATCTGATGCCCTCTTCCAAGACGCAGAGTGCTGGTACCTCTTATCATTATTTCATTGATGTGAACAATTTAGAATCTGTTCCATGTTTAGAGACCTTTCTTCTCAGTTTGTATTGTTACAAATGTTTTTGTCAGCCCAATATATCTATTTCCTCTAAATTGTTCCAGAGTTCAACTTCAGACCTTAACTACTTAATCAGTAGAATTCACCATAAATGCATTATCAAGCCTGTGCACAGGATAAAACATACTTTTTATTCCTACTATACCGGTATGATATTGATTGTATGGAAACAGACAAGGGTATTAACCTCTCTCTAATATAATGTCATCCTGAAAATAATGAAAGTTTAAGCCATATTTTCCGTCGCTAAGGCAACTTAAGAAACAGGGCAGGAATACATTATGTCTCATACATTGTGAGTGAACTGACCCTTTTATTATATAGGATCATATAACTGTCCATTTTATCATAACTCAAAGAATCTAGCTATCTGACTAGCCAGTCATTGCCTTGTAAAAAACCCATACAAGTCCGATGGCAGGCCGTCAAGACATCATGGCATTTGATGGGATGTCACTTGCATTTTGTGTCACAATTGACCCTATTCGCTCTTCTAATTAGGTACTGAGAAAGACCTCGGTAAGAGCCCAACCTCAAGGTTTTACATTTTCAACAAAAACTGAGTCGTGTTTTATCCAAATTATGGACCGTCTAAATGCAAGAAACACCAGAAAAAATAAGAAAACATCGAAATACATTATAGTGAAACAATACAGATGGTCGCGGTAGAAAAGGAATTTGATCAAAGCGTGCAGCATGGACCAACTGGATTCATGACATGTAATATTGAACAACTTTTCATCAACTGCCCTAGTGGCTCAGTGGGAAAGCAGTGGGTTCCAAAACTTAACACAGTATGTGAGGCTGCAGGTGCGATTCACGTCATGGAATATTCATGTAAATAAAATTGTGACTATCAACCAATCAAAAATCAACATTGTATTCATATCAAAAGGACAGTTTATAAAACATCAAATGTAAAAACAATGTTCTTCCAATTGAAATGTAAAACCTCAAAGCAGGTTTGGAAGTGACCATGAGTTCAAAACCAAGGTAAAGAAGTCACCCTTTTCAAAACCTGATGAGGTTACTGATTTACTTCCCATCTCGATTTAGCCGAGGTTGTCAGGAACCTATTGCAATACAGGGCAATCAGGTGACCGTTTTATAATGGGTCTTCAGCAACCCATGCTTGTCTTAATAGGTGACTAAACTTGTCGTAAGAGGCGACTAACGGGATCGGGTGGTCAGGCTCACTGACTTGGTTGATGCATGACATCGTATCCCAATTGCGTAGATCGATGTTCCTGATGTCAGTCATGCTTTTGGAGGCCAAGCTTTATAATGGGAGGTTCCAGGAAATAAGCTGTCAAGCACTTTTGAAGCCTCGTGCTAACTATGGACATGATGGATGGGATCAACTTTCGTGATTTAAACAGATATACTTTTTGGCATCTCCATGGCACTCACAGTGCTAATGATTTACATCCTTTCACGAGTGTTATATGTATGACAGGTCCATATTTCTTTGAGCTTTTCTTGGAATGATTGCAGATGAGCTATTTCTAGGCAGTGACAGTGAAAATGTCCTTTTGGCAAATAATATAATGTCCGGTTTGCACTGTTTCAAATGGGACATTTTGAAGCCACAATCGGACAAATCCAGCACACAGACTGGTTTCCGGATCCCTGCCCATTACATAAAACAACCTTTGCTAAAATAAACCTCAACCACTAAGGTTAAAATTAAGTTAATCTAAGTCGGAAGTTACACCGTTATCTCAAAGCAACAGTAGCTAAATCTCAATTCGGTATGTCACTCGTAGCACTGATGTTGCAATAGTAAGTCCATGACATCGCCTGCTGATGTGCTGTTACAAACCACATCAAACCGCAATCCACATCCCTGCATCCACCCCACCCTGCCCTCCCCCATCCCTGTGATGGAATATATTGGCACAGGATTAGCGGCCCCTTATACGAATTTCCTTCATACAGGATTTGTCTGTGTAAAACTCTGCTCTGCCTCCCCCGTAGGGCACAGTACATTGTTTCTGGAAGGTCATCAGTGACAACTAACCAGATACCTTACTACCCCACAGCCACTGTATCTTCATCTTCCCGTGGCAACAGAGTTAACCGACTCTAAAAGTCCAGTTTCCACCCTTGCTGAACTCGGCTGGAATTCCTGGACTCGATCATAGTGCCACTAGTGGCTATTACGAGTTATGTCCCTTCTAAGCCTCTTCTATGGACCAATCAAATTACACCTCTCGATTCACTTGCATTTGCTTTAAACAAAATGGGGGCGCCCAGTCAGGACGTTCTGATCGATGATCAAGTTCTATATTGTGATAAAACGGGTCTTACATTGCGAAATGCATCAAATCACATGAGCACCGTGATTAAAGACATGAAAAGATTTGGAAATTATCTGTTGACAACGAGTTGGCGGTGCACATGCTTTGTAAATCCTTCTATCGACCGAAATCTGCATGACAGTTTACGAACCGGATTTCGATTTTGTTGCGAGATTTTGATTGGACTATGCACAGTTAGTCCAGCCAATATGCAACTCCATAATACCAGCCTAGTTCGGCAAGGGTGGAAACTGGCCTTTTTTGTCAGTTAACTCTCTTGCCTCGGGAAGATGCTGTATCTTGTCAGTTCAGTCTCTCCTCATGGCTTGTCAATGTGGGTGTTTTTAGAGGCCTGAATCATTGATAACATTGGGATATCACCCATTATCAATTTATTGATGTCGTAAGATGTGTCTGTTATCGATATCTGGCTTATTCATCATGTTCATATTGTTAGGTTAATATAATCAGCATAAGATGGTTGTATTGATTTTTTGTTAAATAATTCTGTTCAAGATTATCAATTAGTTTAGAATCTATGACGAGTGTTCTGTCTTGCATTAAACTCTGTACTGGGGTCATGTGATATTTATCATTTCGTTCACATTACTGGCAGAGCTTATTTAAAGTACATATTGCTTCTCTTTCCCATTTCATTACAGAATGAAATTCAAATGTTTAGAATTGCAGTTAATCCAAAGGGTAATAAATGTTTCAAGAGTATGAAAGTGTAAATATCCAAGCTGACCTGGTGACTAGACTACCTCACCTTGAACTTGTTGTAACATCAGGACATGGTTTAACTACATGCATTATACTACATGTATCAGTGATATATATTTCACTTTCATAATTACACAGTGACAGATTTCTCAGACATTTCTCTCATAAACACTATCATGACTCTGGGTTGATGATATTAAAGTTGAATCAAGATGAATATATGAGCATTATATTGTTTTCAAATTGGAATTCATGTGAATCAATGTTATGAATTTCCTCAGTTATATTTATGATTTGTTGAGGTCATGGAGACAAAATGGATTACTAAACTGTCTGTTTATCGCTACCACAGCCCTCAACATATATTTTTTCCCCTTGAACAAATGTTTATTGTCTTAAAATATTTATTTAACAAGATTTTGCAAATATAAAGTTGGAGATAACTGACATATTGATTTTGAAATGGTTCTTTCTAGCATGGCAGCCATGTCAGCGTGGATGTTGACGAGGATGGTTTGTGTGGGTCTGCATGGAGACCTGGTGTTAGTGTTTGCAGGATTGGCAAAGCTTTCTTAACGTGTAGCTAGTTGACATAAAACATTGAATCGCAAACGTTTGTGAACCTGTGTTTGTGTGGTGTTTCTCTTGAAGTCCGGAACTGTTTAACATGTTGATAGTGAGAATGACAGGAATCTTGTCACAGCTTCTAAATAGAAACCCAGTATTTGAATGAGATTCCGAATATCGATAGAAGTCCTCAAGTTTGCTGATGTGTTTTGAAACAGACTGGGGTTATGTTCATATTCTAGAAGCATATGCTGTTTTAAAAAAGATGAATATGATTGTGTATGAAGGTTGTTTTGTCATTACACTAAGCACTGTTAGCAATGACTGGTGATCATTGATCAATAGTGTGTTCACCATAAATGGTTTGTGTTAATGTTTTTGATTGGGTGGTGTTAATTGGCTATGTGTGAGTTTGCTGGAAGTGATATAGATTTTTTCTAAAGTAAGACAATCTTGGCAGGAATTTCAGAGAATACTGTATTTGACGCAATAAGCGCCCAGGGCGCTCTCAAAATTGGAAATAGGAGGTTCTTATTAGAATATTATTTTGGTGACAAAAAACAGTTCAAAGATTTCATGGTTTATGCTGACAGCCTGAAATTATTATATACGACAGATATATTTTTCCAGAATTTAATTGCCCATAATTAAGGGTGCATATAACACATGAGTGCATAATATACATGAATAAATAAGACATGTGTACATTGATCAATCGGAAGGGGTGCTAATTGGGATTGTTCACTAGCCAATATATCAGCAAATATCGCCGTGGGCGCTTATAAGAGCGGGGCGCTTAATACGTCGAATACGGTAGTTACACCTAAATGATACCGGGAATCAAACCCATAGTATGTGACAAGCAAACGCTGAGACCATCGTGCTACCCATTGTCTCAGGATACAAAAGTATAGGTATTTATGTGGTATAAATTATTATTACACTATGAATTTTATGGAGTGTAATGTTAGGTCTTGGACAGTTTGTTCACCTCTGCCTGTACCAAGAAAAGTTTTTGTCACATCACACAAACTATGCAATGATAATATCTATGTTTTCATGATACGTTTGTCCTTGAGGGAAATACTTGATTCACTTGAGTTGGTATGGGTGTCAGTTTTGGCAGTTATATGGCTGGAATCCTTGATCGTTGAATAAGATTCACAGCAATGTATTGTGTGTTCAGAGATAGCTGACTGGGGGGTAACTTGAGACTGGATTTCAGTTTGGGTTGCGTATTTGTTGTGACATGAGAGAAAGATTGTGAAAATGTTTTGATATATATTTGATATTAATGTTTTGATATATGATGTGATAAAAACCTTCCATGTTTGCTTAACAAGATTAAACATGTTTTAAGTCGGTTGGGGACTTTAGTTTCTTAATAATCAATGTATGTCATCTTAACCTCAGATAAAATTACACACATTTATCTCTCTCAGTTTATTGCAAATAATATTCACCCTTCTTTCATTTTTTTACAGAATTTAATGTTTTGAGCTGACAAAACTTGCAGTGCAAATGATTCAGTACAATTTAATGTGTATATAGTAGCTAGCGAAGTAAAAGCCGAGAACTGACCTCATCCATTTTGCTGGTGTCATTCTGATTTTGTCTAGAATATTTCCAGAGTATTTTCTTCTTATGTATATATACATATGTACATCTTACTTTCATATGTAGATCCATCTTATATTCCAATTTAATCAAATGTTAAATATATCCTAAGGGATTTTCAAATAACAATTTGAAGGTTCTTTTTATCGAAGAATATATTTTTGATTAGGCATTGTGTTAACACAATCTTGACTGATTAAAAGTTTATGGTAACCTTAATGCTTGAAAAGTTTTATCTTTTTTCATTTTCAAGTAAAGTGTCAGATTGTGTTGTGTGACATTTGTTCTGTCAGTGTCATTGTGTTACAAGTGTCTAATACAACATTGATAGCACACAAGCTGCTTGGCAGCAGCAATAATGTAGCCAAGTCAGACTCAGAACTAAATGAGCCATGAATTATTGAAACACTAATACTCCTTGGAGAATATCGGAAGAGAAGTTGTCGGCCATATTTGTGCCGAGTGTGAAGTGAAGGTGATTGTGTTAGATTCTGACGGTGTCTGGACATTCAAGGTGAATAATGGGATTACGAGACAGGATGTGGGGAGTCTGGATACCCATAATTCCCCCGTACACACCATTTGTTCCTGTAGACCAATCAGTGATCTCTCTCAAACGTTGTTTGACATGTCAATATTAAAGAAGACACTCAAGATAATTTTGGCTAAATGGGTATACATGTGGAACTTGGCAAGAATTTAGAATTTAGGCCGGTATGAATTAATAACCAGATACTCTTCCAACTTTAGAAAGAAAGTGAGATGGGAAGAACACAATAATTGTCTTGTGCATTAATTTTCAAAATAATACAGCTGTGTAGAACAGAGTGTACATAACAGCATATAACACTGGAAAAACTTGTCAACAACTCCGTACTGAAGTACTCAATGTTATCCTGTTATTACACTATCTGGTTATAAAAAGTGTTCAAGGTATTACTGCACTTATGTTTGTAATCTATTTTATTATTTTTTCAAAATTTCTGATTTAAAGTTGGCATGACCGTGGAAAGCAAACGGTCACTTGTCAAACTGTTCCATAAGCAAAATATATCTGGCAATGGACTAAAGTCCTACTCTTATGGTTATTAATTTTAAATATTAAGATATTGGAATATATTATTCTTGGTAAAGTAACAGTTCCTGGTAGATCTGGGAGAAATGTGGGTACAACTGATTGCTATTTCCAGCTTTGTTTATGGGGCAAATACATGGTAATCTTAATCTCTGCAAATATAGCAATGGCAAGCAGAACAGGAAACGGTAAATCATCATGTCTTGTGATGTTATATCATAAATTTCTCATTTTCATTGACCTAGTTTGTTATAATCTGCATCACCGCATTATCGGTGGTTTGAGAAGGGAGCTAACTCTGCTTGCCTAATCGAGGTGGGCCCACATTCGAAACTAAGCGCACTTGATGTAGAGAATATGTACCACGTAAATAAATCTGTATAATGAACTACCATTTTGTCTATTTAAAATAAGTATTGTGACTTTTAATTGGATTAGAATGTACAAATGCGCAGAAACTACAGCAGGACTCACTTCTACTAACATCACAAAACTGGGTCGTGCAGTCAATAATATTCATATTCCTTTTATGGAACAAGTTCCCGGAAAAGTTTGAGGTCATAGGCTTGTATCACCGAGTTTAATTCAAGCGTAGACGTAATTTTCAGGTTTATATCACCACCGACATTTATGATTAAGTTGATGTGTTATACTGGAAAAGGTAGATTGAGTGGTATTGCCTCTCAAATTTAATTAGAAGTAAGTTTCTTCCCTTGTAACTATTTTTGCAAAACTCTGTTTTGGAACGAGAGTGATCAACTATAATGACATTATTCAAACTTCATAGACTTTGTGTACCCATCGTGTAGGCAACGTCACACTAATTAATCTATAAAAACATTAACAATCAATATAAAAAATGAGAATAATATATATTGCTACATATCCATACAAAATAATTACAAATGTGAACTTACTCAATGACTAGGTCAAAGCAACGAAGCCCAGTGATTTACAAATGTGGGCCCACCTGTTTCGATCACTAGGCTATGTATGATGCAAGAAGTGGGCCCACATCTTAGAAAAGGGTTATAAGCATGCCAACCTAATGAAGCTTAGCAGTTTATAAATGTGGTCCCTCATGTTGCAATCATTATGATGGAAAATGTGGGCCCACATTTAGAAACTGATTATCAGCACTAATTAACAACCAAATGTTTTGTTTTGATGACCACATATGATGGGAACAATGTATGCCAACATTTTAGGAAATGGTTATCAGTAAATCGAACTTCATGATTTATAAAAGTGGTCCCTCCTGTTGCAATCACTATGATGGAAAAAAGTTTAGAAATTGATTATCAGCACTATGCAAACCTAATGAATGTTTTGTGTTGGCCCATACAAATGTGGGCCCACTTGTGTGGATCACCATATCTGACTGGGGAAAGTGGGCCCACATTTTAGAAAATGGTTATCAGCACTAAACCAACCTAAGAAGTTGTACATATAAAACTCAACACATGACAACTATTGACTTTCTAAAATGTGGGCCAACCTGCTGTCATCTCTATTCAGAAAGTTCAGTGGACCAACATTTGTTGAAAGCTAATAATCACAATGTTATTAATTTCATTGGCAAGCACCTTTTTTAATTATCTGAAAGTTATGGATGGAAAGATAAGTGTATAATATATTCAAACATTTAATTAAGACTACGGTTTGCCTTAGGGGTTAGATGGCCAATTAATAGTTGCACCAACGACAACGTACTACGTGATTGACGCTTTCTTTCGCAACGAAAATAACGGTAATAGTTTCCGATTGAAATTAGAGTGACCTCACTTTCCCAATATGAATCATTGATAAAGTGGTTTTGACGTTCACCTGAAGCGGTATGATGTACTTTTTGACTGCAAAATGCAAGATGTTGGCTTCTAGTTTCATGGGCGATGGATTGGTTTGTTATCATCTGTTAGTTCACCTGGAGCGGTATGATGTACTTTTTGACTGCAAAATACAAGATGTCGGCTTCTAGTTTCATGGGCGATGGATTGATTTGTTATCATCTGTTAGTTCACCTGAAGCGGTATGATGTACTTTTTGACTGCAAAATGCAAGATGTCAGCTTCTAGTTTCAATATTGTTTTATTATCATCTGTTTGTTCACGTGAATTTGTCTGATGTAGGTTTTGACTGCAAAATGCAAGATGTCAGCCTCTAGTTTCATGGGTGATTAATTGAGCAGGACAGAAACTAACAAATGTGCATGTGGATTTCCCAAAAGTGGTAAACGTCAAAGACCTCCAGAGCGATATAGAATAATTTTTTAATTTGACGTTTACACGAATAATTTTTTAATTTGACGTTTACACGATATACGGCTTTTCCATTGGACGAGAGGTGGTCACATGACCGCGAAATTGACGTTCATAAGTGTATGAACTACACAATTTTACGTTCATACGTTTTTTACGAGACAGTGTTCTTGAAATGACGTAAACACTGACAGACTACTTCCACATTCCTGGGGAAACCCCTGGGAATTCCCTAGCATGAAAATATACATAAGCATTATTTCTGATCATTTAGAACCTTTAATCTTGGTCTCAGCATTTCAGTATACATTGGGAAACGTAAGAGAGCTTGACTGCATGATTGTTCACGAATTTCCTCGCTACGGCCCATCCTAATGAACAAACGAAAAAATGCACATCCAAACTATCGTCAGTATCGATTCGATCTGTGTCTAGGCTGACAGTGACCGTCTCCAGCAATCTACGAATTTACCTTGGTGTCTGTTTGATGCATCTTTAATCACCTTTTAATAATCGGTCAGTTGATCAATGATGACTAACACATGTAACCGCAACAGGTTCATTCACAACTTCGGAAATCCTCCCGTCACGTTTATCGTGTCGGCCATTTTGACGTCTTGTACTTGATGTAAATGTATTACGACGCGCTGTCATTGTGACTGACTTATTGAGGTAGTTCATTACAGACCTTTCTCATCTAATGGGAATATTATATGAACACATGTGTTGCGTAAGATGTTTCTGAAGAGCAAGTTCTGCATCCCTTCGCTCATGTCACCTCTCTTTTTGGGGAACTATTTTATTCCGCGATATAGCTGGTTGTTGTTTGGCTGTCAGTGTAAACATGAAATCCCACTACTAAATAAAATTGTGTTTAGATCTTTGCCTACATCCTTTGAGGTAAGAAATTGTGATAAAAAATTATAAGAATTGACTTTCACTTTGTGTGAGTTCATTGAAGTATGAACCTTCATAGAGTGAGGGCCAAACATTGTATTAACGTCGTCGCAAGCACCGACGTGCATACAGTTTGGCCCTCACTCTATGAAGGTTCATACTCCAATGAACTCACACAAAGTGAAGGTCAATTCTTAAGTGTATAGCTTTCGACAAGAGTTCATTTTGAAACACTAAATTTGCTAATAAGAAGTATTTAATTAAGAATACTGATACCAGCAACAATTCTTTTTTGAACCAATATTGACTGTTTGCGATTTCTACTGCCAACAGCTAATATAAGGTTACAGTCAACGAAGTTGGGAGCAATGCTTTGATGTTGTAGACTTCAAGTTACTGCATTCTTTACACAGTAATTACCAGTTTCCTATTGTCATGGAGCCAAATGTCATGTACCAAATACCTGCATGCTATATATAAAAAAAGGAATATCACCGTGTGATTAAACATTGCACACAAGGCAGCTAGACACCATCTGATTAATGGTGTAATTCTAAGAAGTTAAAACAATTCGTTGTCAGATACTTCGACTATCATGAATATCTCTTGTGGTTTTTTAACCATTGCCAGCAGTAATAGTAGAGTTATCTTCTCCTGATTCTGATAGATTACCATACATATGATACTGATAATAGGGCTGGGATGAGTCCAAATTTACTTCCCACCCCCTATTGCCCGACCCTACCCTCAAGAGATACAAAATGTCCGATTGGGAATTTTTCTTTTTACCACAGCACTTGCAAAACATATTTAGATACATGTATTAAACGATCTGGTCATGCATACACTGAAGTTGACTTAAGTTATATCTTTATTCAACTATATGAAAAGTCAGAAGGAATGGGTGCAAAGAAATGCGAACATTAGTGTAGAGATCTAGATAATTTTTCTCATTAAACTATATATCACATGACTAACCACGGGTCCGGGTAGTCCTGTGGGTACCCGTGTCCTACTCAGTACCCACCCGACCTGGGTACCCGAGGTACCCATCCCATCCCTAACTGATAATATGAAAAAGAGACTCAATTTTTGACATAATATATTTAGATCATCACATTTCTTATGTGAAGCCATTTTTGATAATTGGTGCTTTCTGTCCATGGGGTTTATCAGAATTGCAGGGGGGGCTAGGACGGCCCAGTCGTCTGAGGCGCCTCGATTTACTGTGCAGAGTTGCGTCCCTTGGGCACGCCAGAAACCTATGCTTGTGGGTTCGAATCCCTTTTGCCCCGATTATGTTTCCAGATTTGTCAGCACCATACCCGTGCTCGTGGGTTTCACCAAAGTGGTAAACGTCTGAGACCTGCATCACTTCGGGCTTTCCTCCCACATTAAGCTGACACGCCGTGATATAACTGGAACACTGTTAAAAGCAGCGTTAATCCCAACTCACTCACTCCAGATGTATTTTGGCTTGCCACTGAATTCGGCTTGCCCATTTGATGATATTGATTGTTTCCGGTGTCACTGTTTGACAAGCTTACACGCATAGATTGAGGCGACGCAAAGTATTATTTACATACATACTGACATCAATACTTGTAACAAGATGTGATACATCACACTCAGACAGCAGTGTTGGGCTTGTTATCGTTACTTGGTAATGTGACAGTTATAAATGTGACACCTTGACTCCCTGTCTCATGTGTACAATACAACTCTCCACCACTATCCCCTTCTTAGCTTCTTGATGTGGGAGGAAAGCCCCAAATGATGCAGGTCTCAGACCTTTATCACATTGGTGAAACCCATGAGCACGGGTATGGTGCTGACAAACGTAATCGTGTCAATCAAGGATTTGAATCCCAAATCATAGGTTTCTTGCTTGCCCAAGTGACGCATCTCTGTACAGACAATTGTTCTGGCCAAGACTGGGTATGGGCGGATACAGAGGGGGGGGGGGGGGGGGTGCGGGGGTGCGCCCCCCCCTTCTTATTTCTAAAAAAATATTTCTTTCTTTATAAATTACCACCAAAGACAATGAATAGATCTTCATTGTGCACCCCCCCTTTTCAAAAAAGCTGTATCCGCCCATGCTGGGGTCACTGTTATATCGTGGGATATTTCTGACTGCAGTGTAAAACAAACTCACAACCGCAAACAAATTATATACAACCAATCCCCATAAAAAATACAAACTTATGCAGCTGGACAGGGCAACTTTTACAATATCTCAATCGGTATAAGGTTTCTGTGTCACTATAAAGAACTTGGCAATGTATACCAATGAAAGCAATTTCAAACTCACTTGATTTTAACTCTTCTCTCCGTCCCATACTAATACTGTAGATTGTGGGAAGGTATCAACTCCGGGGAATGTGGATCAGGACGACAGAATATACTCAAGGCAAGCATGTGGTGTGTTCTTGGTGGATGTTAAGTATATGAAGCATACATAAAATCTTGCTCCTCTTTCCACAGCCATTCCACCAAAATATTAATCCAATACTTTAACATAGGCTTGCAACAGTTTGTGGAACAGGTACCCCTCCCTATACAAGTTGGATAGAAAGGTTCCATGTCACTGACTGCTGATTCAGAAATATATAGCACAGCCAGACTTTCTTATAAAAGTTCACCAAGTTCAGTAAAGCTCATTTGCCCCAAGGACTTGTTGGATCTGGAGTACCACACTCTCCATGATGGTGGTGTGCAGATTTATGTATTGATCTGACAAATAAGTATTGGTCTGGTCTGGTTCAAATTCATTAATACTGCACATAAGGATGGGATTTTGTGTAGACTGTATGTGTAGACAGTATTTCTCATGACGTTTTGTTAAAAACAATTAGGTCATTGATGACAATCTCAACTTCCCCCTTTGAGCTAAGAATAGACTAACACTTAGTCAATGAGACTAACACTAAGTCAATGAAAACATTTCTTTAAAATAATTGTTTTTGTTTTTCTTCAAAAGAACCTTTCCTCTTCTGCTGTTTTCATATGTGGAAACAATCAGACTAGACTTGGTTAGTTTGATCTAAACTTGCCAAGGCTTATAGATAAAACAAATATCTTAAAAATATAAATCCCACAGTCATGGCGCAGGACTAGGCTTAGAACTGCCTTCAAGCTTTGGATGATGATTTTAAAAATACAGAGAATAAGGACCCAAAGTCGGCTGGTAGACATGTTGGTAGACTGAAAAATATGGAGAAATAAGCTTCACTGTCAGTACATTTGAAACAGCGTGCATACAAATTCAACACATGTCAGAATCAAATGTTGAGATGTGTTTGTGTGCATTGTTTCCAACTGCGTATTGGGTAGACAAGGCTGGGGACCCATGACAGCGTATCATTTTACTGTGTCTGAAACTAAGTGTTCATTTCCATCAGTATATAAGTACATGTGTAAGTTAAAGTTACATACAGATCTACAGAATCATGGTGTGTACTGTTGTCTGGATGATAAGGATGAATAAGGTCCCTATTCAGGATTGTACACACCATTACAAACACCAGTTGAACTTGGTAGCCAGTCTGGGCATGGGTGTCCATGACGACTTGAGACACAACTGGGTATGCAGAGTTGTGTCCCTTCTCTGTCCATGGCAGGTGAGCATCCTGATTCACTCTGATAATGTCTCTGTTAGGCCTGGGACGAGTCCAAATTTACTACCCGGGTACCCACCCCCCTATTACCCGACCCTTCCCGGGTACCCACTGTAGGTCTCAAGAGATAGGTAAAACATGTCCGATTGAGAAAGTTTGACGGTACTCCTGTCAAAATAAATATAGATACAGGTATAATCAGATCTTGTCATACATACACTGACGTTGACTGATGTTTTATCATTATGGAAACATATAAAGTCAGAAGGAATGTGTGCAAAGTCAAAGAACATTTATCACTTATAGTGTAACCATAGAGTTCTAGATATTTTTTGCCATTAACAAATATAATCACGTGACTAACCACGGATCCGGGTAGTCCTGTGGGTACCCGGGTCCTACTCAGTACCCACCTGACCCGGGTACCCGAGTTACCTGTCCCAGCCCTAGTCTCTCTGTCATTTTAAATGTTGCCCCGACATTCAGCTGACAGGCTTTGATATAGCAGAAGTTATGTTACCACTGTGTTCATTGACAATATGCTCACTCGCTCTATACACAGGCAGTTCAATACAGAGACTCAACTGTAGAACACATTACTTTAGAACACAGAAGTAGGTTTGTAGTTTTCAATATTGATTGAAATCAGGCGGCATAGAATGACCTATTCTTCTTGTTAAGATATGATGAACATTTTTCAGTTATTATTTTACATGAAACTACTATATGACCAATATCTGTCTGTGTTTAGTGATTATATTAAGAATATGTATTTTGTTTGTTTATTTGTTGTTTAATGCTGCATTCAGCAATATTCCAGCTATATGATGGCGGTCTGTAAATAATCGAGTCTGGACCAGACAATCCAGTGATTGACATCATGAGCATCGATCCATGAAATTAGGATCAATGACATGCATCAACCAAGTCAGCAAACCTGACCACCTGATTCCGTTAGTTGCCTCTTACGACAAGCATAGTCGCCTTGTACGGCAGGCATGGGTTACTGAAGACCTATTACTTACACTAACCCTGCAGCAGATCAGTTGAAGATACATGTAAGGCTGTTTGCAATTGCTAGCACCTTAATGCAAGGTTATCGGTTTCACCCAAGTGGTAAACTTTGATTGTCACTTTGAGCTTTCCGGACACATTAACATGATTATTTATGTGTAAAACCAGTTAACCCATGACACCTTTGTTTCAAACCAGGTATTAACTACATTTGGAATGATGGAAGGTCACTTGTTTTCAACCATTTAATTTGCTGATGTAACAATTTGACGAACATGTCACCAGCAGGATTCAAACCTACAACTCAATACCGTATGTTTTCTTCTACAAATAAATGAATCACTTGATTGTCTGACTGCCGTCATATAGCTGGAATATTGCTGAGTGCGGCGCTAAACAATAAAGAAACAAAGAAATGAAAAGACAGAAACAATTAAGCACTCCTTCCTTGATCATGGGCAAGTAATGTGTATGTGATTGATAAATGTGTTTTTGTTGGTACTATGTCATTGTATTCTTGACTAAGACCATGCATGTCATAACCGGAATTGCCGAAGAGCAGGGCGAACATGCATAGTACTTTTTTCTTGAACAGAGCAAAGTACTTTTTTCTTGAACAGAGCAAAGTCCCATCAATATGGGCAAATAATGTGTAGGTGATTGATAAATGTGTTTTGGTTGGTCTTGTGTGAAGTTTTCTTCATAAAGAACGTGCACAATATAACAGCAGGTGTACCTGAGAAAGGCCGGGGCGACTCACACAATGTTCAAACAGTTAATCATGGAGTATACATTAAATATGGTCATAGGTTCTTAGCCATAGCTGATATAGGTTATACCACCTGGACCTGGTGTAAGCAAGGATTATATCCTACCTAAATATTATCCCAGGGGAAGTTTTACTCTAGAGTATAGTATAGGACAGGATTAAACACACTAGTATGGGTTCAAATTCACTGGATAGAATCATCCTGACACTAGAGAATTTCATCCCCGGGATAAAAAATAGGATAGGATAATATTCACTCTTACATAATCACTAAATGAACTCTTTCAGCATTGACACATTTAGACTAACCTGTCCTAACCCAGGTGCACTACAGTGTCATCAATCAACACACATTGATCTACATGTACATACACCATGCTTCTTCATGCATAACCTTTGAAATGTTCAATTCAGCTTCAGTGACACTTGTCAATAGAAACATAATGCCACACATGTAATTTTATAGCATGCATCTGCTGCTTTGGTGTGTGCATACAAATGTTGGTACATTTGAATCAATATTGCAGGTATATATATAATGACATGTATTGAATAGTTATTTTTGTTATGTAAACAACTGAAATGGGTTCATTATCAGGTTGTCTATTGCTCTGTGAATGTGCCATTGAAGTTTGTTATTGATCGGGAAACATGCAAGGGGAGGTAACTCTGTTGAACATACTGTAGCGCCAAAGTGTCTGAAGCTGTCAATGACAAGCGCCTTAGGTTTAAATCAGCTGAATTTGATGATTGAAATATTTTAGTTTTCTTGTAAGGAAAACTGTATCTTAGGGACCAGTTCAAAAGTTCGATGTCAGATAAAAATCTTAATTCCTTAAGTTTCAGGGAGGGGGAATTAATGGCCCTGTACATTTTCCATCGTACAAAATCAACTTACCTAAATTCTCAGTATGTTATATAGTAACTGAACTAAACCGATCCTATTTTCGTTCATACATTCATACATTCAGAGGTAGGGTTTTATCATTGCCAGCAATAGTCCATTTAGTGCGGTGCGTAATATATGATGACATATTTGATCTATATGAACCCACAACGCCCAGTAAATAAACTTCATTTGATAAACACTCCAAGAAAAAACAGGGCAAATCACGAGAATGAGTGACAAAATATTCCACTGAACTTGGAAATTCTATAGTATCAGAATTACGTTATGGGAGGGGGATGTCTCAAAACTTAAAGAATTAAGTTTTTTATCTGACATCTAGCTTTTCAACTGGTCCCTTAGTCTGTTTCAAAACATAAAGCATTAATAATTTTTTTATCTAAACCCGATGACCCTTGCTAGTTTAAGGCATTAGGTTTTATATACTGATATTGGATGAAATGATATGTAAAATAGAGGTGCTGGCACAGCCTTGTGGTTAAAGCATTCGCTCGTTGTGGGTTTGGTAACCCATTTCTGGTGTCTCCCTGCAGTAGTATTGCAGGAATATTGCTTAAATCAGTGTAAAACCTCACTCACTCATATATTTATATAACCATGACCATTATATTAATTTGTTGCTGCAGGCTATTAGTTGTGTTCATTTGTATAGGCTGCATACAGTAAAAATAGAAACTGCCCTTGTAAAGCCCGTTGAAATGTGGACTTTCTCTCAGCACCAACCCACTGACTAAGTTGGTTGGTTGGTTCTTTGTTGTTTAATGCCGCACTCAGCAATATTCCAGCTATATGACAGCAGTCTGTAAATAATCGAGTCTGGACCAGACAATCAAGTGATTGATATTATGAGCATTGATCCACGCAACTGGGATCGATGACATGCATCAACCAAGTCAGCGAGCCTGACCACCTGATCCCGTTAGTCGCCTCTTGACTAAGTTGGGCTTTGCTCCACTATGAGCATGTGAGAGGAGGGCCTCAAATTACATTGGCCAGACACTTTTGTTCAACCTTGAGCCAGGGGCGGTTGGGTAGCCTTTTGGTTAAAGCGTTTGCTCGTCATGCCGAAGACCGGGGTTTGATTCCTGACATGGGTACAATGTGTGAAGCCCATTTCTGGTGTCCCGGACCCCACCGTGATATTGCTGGAATATTGCTAAAAGGGGTGTAAAACCTCACTCACTCAGCCACCCACTCAACCTTGAGCCAGGGTGTGGTGTGGACAGTCCAGATAATCAGGGAAACGCAAATGGATCCACAACCAGCAGGTCTTGTCTGATCATGTCTGTCTGTTGCAGCAACATAAACTACATGGAATGGCCTATCATGCCTGTGTTTAAGTGCTCTAACAAAGTCAGACTATTATTTTTTCTTGTTTTAAATACCAGCCTTCACAAAATTTTGCATTTTGTGAAAATTCAAACAATGCGATGTTTGTCTGAAAATGCATGCATATCTACATGTAGTCATGTCTCAGGATGTGTGCATGGATAGAAT
Organism: Haliotis rufescens; assembly: GCF_023055435.1. Classification (NCBI taxonomy): domain Eukaryota; kingdom Metazoa; phylum Mollusca; class Gastropoda; order Lepetellida; family Haliotidae; genus Haliotis; species Haliotis rufescens. Next base: position 14,145,543 of record NW_025964112.1, read on the forward strand.
TCTTTGCCTTTTGCACACCCCGGTTCATTCATGATATGCAGGAGCAGATATTGCATTTAGGAAGAGGAGGGGTGCATTTGTGATTTGGCAATTTCTATTTAGTAATCGTGAATTTTGTTGAAAATATATCATCAAATGAGTTCCTTATAGTATTGTAATACTTTATTATTGGTGTACCTGATAAAATTAATATTGTCTGAATGTGTGAGTGTTTAGTATGCTTCAAGAATGAGGGTGCCACCTAGGGCTGGGACGGGTAACTCGGGTACTCGGGTCGGGTGGGTACTGAGTAGTATCCGGGGACCCACAGGACTACCCGGACCCGTGGTTAATTACGTGATACATTGTTTAATGACAAAAAGTATCTAGAACTCGGGTAGGGTCGGGTAATAGGGGGGATGGGTACCCGGGTTGTAAATTTGGACTCGTCCCCGCCCTAGTGCCACCCCTGCACCCCCGCCATTGTATCCATGTATATGGCCATGAGAAGTTCACTGCATGTGTGTAGCGGGGGACAGGTGTGTTCACGAATATAGACAGGTGCATCCTGTTGGGTGTGCAAGTCCTGATGGGTGGATGTATTGATAAGTCTGTGTGTGTGTGTGTGGAAGATGATGTGGTATACGATCACATTTCCTCCACGTGTGGGCGTTGCTATAGACTTCAGTCGCTGCACACTCACCTGACATTTGGATGACGTGCACAAGGAAATGCCACTGACTGTCACTGTGTGGCAGTAGATCAAGTTTCATTCCTACTGCTAGGTTGATGTCAACCATACTACATGTGGAGGGGTAGACTAACATCTTCTCTCTGATATGAACATATCATACAGAAAAAAACAGTTGTTCAATTATCTTAATAAAAATATAATAAAAAGGAGCCCAGAGACTCTCTTCATGTTCAGATACTGCAGTAATGTAGACTTGCCAAACATTATAGACTTGCATGGGCTGTATTTGATATATTTGTATCAGGGTCTGTAAGACAGACAAGTGGACGGGCACTCACAGTCTTCAACATGGCCACATGAGGATTGAACCAGTGAATTTGAATAGGGCGGGGCCTGTTAGTTGGGTCCCAATTACTCTTTTTTGCAATAATATATTTTCATACATATCAAATGTTCTGCGTATGGGGTAATTTGTAGTCCACAATACAAGGGGGTAGAATAGGCCAATACCCTAAGCCAATGTTCTCTGAAGCATTTTTCATGAACATACCAGTCAACAAAAAGTTATCAAAAGAAATCTGCAGCTGAATATCTTTTCAGTCCCGTGATTTTATACTCAATGTTAATGACTAAAGTGGAAGAAATATCTTGCATACCTTTAATAAAACTCATCATCTGTACCTAGTTATTCATGTTTTTGTGAAAAAATAATTGCATATGATATTTTGTAGAGGGATGGACGTAGTAACGGAGGGTCTGCACCCTCTTTATCACCATGTGGATTCATGCAATACTGGACTGCCTAAATTGTTTTTCAGCAGATAAGTGCACCCCTTTTGAATGTGTCCATGATTGTTGACTAAAACCACTCATCATATTTAGACTAATGCTTTGTCTCTGAAAATATATTATTTTGATAGAACCAAATTCCATTTATCATTTTGTAATTGAAAAGGAGCCCTAGTGAGATGGGAGATTCAGAACCTGAACCTGTGTCAAATCTGGACTTGCTTCATGTAGGGCTTTAGCATTACAGGGAGGACTGGGCGAAAGGAAAAAATAATATGGTTCAGTGTCTGTGAGATAGGGACATCATATGATAAGGGGGACGGTCGGTTAGCCTTGTGGTTAAAGCCTTCGCTCATCACGCCGAAGATCCGGGTTCGATTCCCGACATGTATACAATGTGTGAAGCCCATTTCTGGTGTCCCCCGCCGTGATATTGCTGGAATATTGCTAAAAGCGGCGTAAAACCATACTCACTCACTCACTCATATGATAAGGTAATGCAGCCATTTTAACTTAGTCATTGCCAAACCTTTGTATGAGGAGACCTGAATGGCTGTCATGTTTACCCCCTCTCTGCAGAATCCAACCCATGTCCTAGATGCAAGGGTCCTGCTACTTGGCTGTGTCACCACCCACATTCAGTATAGACGATGTGACCCCATAGGCATGACATATACCAAAATAGTTTGGTCTTAATGTCTTGGCTGCATAAAACTATATTCACTCAAAAGGTTTCTGAATAATTGGAAAAAGAAATGACAAATTGTTTGGAACAAGACAGAAGTGTTGCTCATTATTTTTGCGGTTCAAATCTTTCTAATGCGTGAAGACAGCCATGAAAACACTAATATTTAATTCTACAAATGCAGATAATTGTATTTCCAATCATTTACTTTGCCACTTCGTGGTGTGTTGTACAGAAACTCATCACGTCTGTGGAACTTTCTCACTTCTAGTAATCAAAACCACAAGAAATGAATTCATTTGGAAAATTATGTTTTGGAGACCTTTTGACATATTTGCTCTGAAAGCATGTACTGACAAAACAACTTCCTCAGGAACATTGCTGAAGTGGATCCAAGTCCTTTGGGTTTGGTGAATAACCTGCAAAATGTCTGAAATCAATAGCATTAATAAGTGCTATAGTTTCTGTAAAAGGATTGCAAAATTACCATGAAAGACTGCCTGCTTGTAATTTGCTGTAAATTAGGATTTTCTAAAAGTCAAGACCTTAACTTTTGGCCTTTCTAAGTAATTAATCCCTGTAAATGCCAGTGACATCGTATGTAGAGGCTTTACTTTGTTGGAACATTATCTTTTAATGTTCATTTCCACCAAACTTTAATGTCATACACTATCAATAAGCTGGCATTTATTTCTTCAAATATGACCTTTAATAATAATACTTTTCATGTCCACAACGTCATTTGTATTATTAATCAGTTCAGTATTTGTTAAAAGCTGAGCTCTTTGAAAGAAATAAGACATTGACGGAAAAATATTTTTTTAACATCAATAACGCATCCGTCTCTAAGCACATTGGTGCAAGTATTCTCATGAGAAAGACTGGATATTTCCGCTTCCAGCATCAGGTCCTGGATTCAGGTCATCAGGTCATCATGAAGCTCATAAGGCTCAGGTCATATTGGCTCAAGTCAGTAATCTCCATGCGTCTGATTGGTCCTGCCTGTGTAATCAGTGTAGCAAAAACCAGTTAATTTTCTGTTGGTGAGTTTGAATGTGTACGAATATAATAAGCTGAATACTTCGTCTGCTAGCGAGCCAAGGGCGGTGAGCTCACGTTGTGTGAAGTGTTGGAGATTGAAATGCATAGAATAATCAATCAGAAATGTGGGGAAAGATGTCAAAAGGGTTTGATCCATTATCCTAAAAAATTCAGAAACTACATCAAATATCAATATGTCCGATTAGCTTGTGTATATATGTGGAAAATTGAATGCAGCTGGGTTGTGCAGCTGCTGCTGTGAAATGATGTCACTGAGTGACATTTTAGAAGCTGTAGAAGCAATGAAGACAGAGTTGACTAATGGAATCGTACAGATACTGAGTAAAGACTTGCTTGATAAAGGTACTAGCATCTGTACCCAAATGTTACTTTGAACGAGTATAGAAGTTGAGAATTGGATTTGCCTTGCACTTAGTTACCACATCAATAGAGAGCGGAAGGTCAGTGGTTTGAATCCTGGCCATGTCATACTGTAAAGATGTTAAACATTGCTCTTGTGGTTACCCTGATAAAAAGGGACTGGTTGACTAGTGTCTGTACACTGTGCCTCATGTTGACCTGCAACATGGCATCTCTGTGGGCTGGAATTATTAAACAGTCCCGACTAGAACATGCACACACATGCATGATCATTGCTGTTGAAGCGCAATAATCTGGCAAGACAATAAATCCCATTTCACCTCACCTCACACCTGTACCTTAATCCTGATAAAGTACTGTCTCTTGCCCTCATTCTACTACATAAACAGTTTGATGTAGACAAATAACTTTCTACTAAGCTCCCAGCATTCTGCATACGTCAATGAAATTATATTTTTAAACTTATTGTATCTCACACTGTGCACTTCTTCTTACTTTTTTCATCCTATGTGGAAACGTGCTTGAACAGAGTTTCCAGCTTTTGAATACAACTCATCCGAACACATCCCCGCATCACCATGGTCACCACCTAAACAAATGGGTCGCACACTGTCATCCCTTTCATAGTGACATACATGACCTGATCACGTGATTACCTCTGTGGCATCATTCGCCCTCTCATCACCACTCAGTGGAGATGTGTACCACTCAGTAGAGAGTGTTAGAGACTACATTTTGGTTTTCTTACCATCTTTCAGGGTCAGTGTAGTTCAGACAAGAGTTCATCTTTAAGACGAATCTTTCAGCATATATCTTTACAAGTGTCATAGAAGTTAGGTACTAAGATCGCCATTCGCTAGTCCAGGGACTCTGACAGTAATCCAAGGAGGCTGTCAAGCCCAAGCCGTCATCTACCAAGCCCAAGAAGTCCAGTAAGTTGACTGTCCCCTGACTGTTTCTATGGCAGTGCCTCCAGAATCTTCCCTGCCCGCCCTCCCTGTGGCTGATGTTGGTGTTTCAGTCAGCTTCCTGACTAAAGACATTGCTTCTTTACCTCATCACCAGTCAGTTGCTGAAGAACCTGTGTCCGCGTTCACATTCACGTTTCCATCCTTAGGGAGCACAGCCATTTTCTTCGGTTTGTTTTCCAAGGCCGCCACTATCAATGGAAGGTGCTCTCATTTGGAATTTCTTCGGCCCCGTGGGTTTTACTTGCCTCACAAAGCCCAGCACGAAGTTCCCACACATCCAGGGGATAGTGTTAGAGTCCTACATAGATGATTCCATTCAGGCCAAAACAGAGCCAAATGTCCTTCTACAACACCTCAAGTTCACGCAACATCTTCTCCATCAACAAAGGCAAGTCCGAGACAACTCCCACACAACGATTCCAGTTTATCAGTGCCCTTTTCGACACCGACCTGGTCAAGATGTTTGTTCCTTTGGATTGATGGTCCAAGATTCAACTTGTTTCTCAAGCTGCTGGCACTCAGACAACCTCTCCTGCTACGTCAATGGCAACAGATTCTCGGCCTTCTGACTTCTGTTCAAGCCCCAACTTTGAGGGGTCAACTTCACTTTTGGCTGATCCAGTGCTTCCTCAGGCCCTTCATCCAGAGCGATGACTGCCAGACACTGATCTCCCTACCGCTTCCTCTGTGTCTGCACCTTCAGTGATGGCGGTAACATCGAACTTACACCTCCTCGTCGACACACTGACCATGGGCTGGGGAGGGCACTTCCACCATCTCCAGGTAGCAGGGTATTGGTCCGTCAAAGAGAAGCAACTTCACATCAACAATCTCGAGCTCAAGGCAGTCATCCTGGCCATATCCCATTGGTCAGAGCTCCTTCATTTGTCACACCTCATGATCCAGTTAGACAATCTCTTGGTCATCTGGTACAGCAACAAGCTCTGATCTACCAAGTCATTGTCACTCCTGTCCCTCTCGATCGACTTCACCCGGTTCAACTCTCTCAACATTCAGGTTCATGAGGCACATTCCAGGGATTACCAATGTGATAGTTCTTATCCCGAAGGGACAGACCTCTCAACTCGTCGATTTGCAGGTGAATCTGCCAACTCTGATCCCAGAGGTTGATCTGCTTGCAACAAGGTTCAGTGCCAAACTCTCCTGGTTCGTCTCTCCCATTCCCGATCCTTAAGTTTGAGACCACGATGTTCTGGCGATCAAGCCCTCAACACTTAAGCCTTTCCCCTGACAGGCATTCTACTACTAGGTCCTTCAGAAGTTTCCTGTAGCACGATCTCCTTTTGGCACTGGTCAACCATTCTAAGGGCCTATATATCTTGCTAAATTTGCTACCCCTGATCATGTCCAGTCTCACGAGACTGGAGACGTCACCTCTACCAAGGCCTTGCACAGCAATTGCACTCTGTCCGTAATTATGGAAGGGTGCTTTTGGATGTCAGATATGGTCTTCACTTCCCACTATCTTTTTGACATCTCCATTGCAGAGTTCTTGGAACTTTAGCTTTTCTGTGTGTATTGTTTTTTTATTGTTTGCGTTCCTTGACTGAGTACCCAATTGTAGAGACTTAGGTCTTCAACACTGAGTTGCCGCAAGAGAGGGACATTTTGACAGTGTCCCTTCCCTTTATTCTGCACACCTCTGCCTTGAGCGCGTGTTGTTGGGTACTGGATTGAAGGTCCTCTTGTGGATATTGTTGATCGTTCCCCTTCTCGTCTTGACATGCGTAGTGTGAGATAGGATAAGTATATAAATATATAATGTATAATAAAATTTTCAATTTTATTTAATTCTGTGAACACAAACAGCATGATATACATGGCACATACTTCAAGTCACATGCAATGTTGAGACACTGAGACACTTTTCATCACAAAATACATTGTATATGAACCTCTACAACATTGCTCTCCAGCTACTCAGTACTGGTGGTAGAATAAGGTAGGTAGCCCATCCCTTGACGCACTGCTGCACAGTTTTATGACCTCATTTACAATTGTCATTGAGTGTGTGTATATTCTGATTATCAAAACTGACTTAATCTTGTCAAAGTTGAGTATGAGATATTGGTCTCCGGAGACTCTTTGATGGGATAAAACGATGAAAACAGTGGTCGATCGATTTTCTGGGCAAACTCTCATAAAAGCTTCACCTTGTTTATTTTTTTAATATGATTACAGTACTCTCTTATTTTTTTATGTCATTTCATCCAACTGATAATCTTTATTATTCAATCAGAAATATGTAGTTTTGCATGGCATGGGGGCGGTCGGATAGCCTAGTGGCTAAAGCGTTCGCTCATCATGCCGAAGACCCGGATTCGATTCCCGACATGGGTACATGTGTGAAGCCCATTTCTGGTGTCCCCCGCCGTGATATTGCTGGAATATTGCTAAAAACGGCGTAAAACCACACTCACTCACTCACTCACTCAAAGTGGCATGTAACCAAACTCACAAACTGATCTATAGCGGATGGTTATATTTGGGGAAGAAGTGTACTTTCCATTGTCATATGATGTCATGCCTGTTATGATGTCATATGATGTTATGTAGGGTTGTGACGGGTACTCGAGTACCCGATAACGGGTCGGGGAGCTTAGGACTCGAGTCCAATTTTCTGGACTCGAGTACCCGTTCAGGGGAGATAACTCTAATCGCCTTTCGTAACACGTAAGTCACTTCAAAATGGACGACAAAGCGGACAAACGTTCAAATGTTTTAGGTAAGCCATGCAGGCATTTAATAAAAAACAAAATACCTTAGAATAGATCAATATATGTTTGATGACCTTTTATTCGCAAAAGCATTACAAACAAGTGGGACAACATTGAACTACGGGTACTCGAGTTCAGTTTTCGTACCCGGTCGCAACCCTAATGTTATGCGAACACTTTAACCACTAGGTTGCCCCACTGCCCCCATGCCTGATGTGACATTAAATATACGTGAGGAAAGTCTCACTTTGTCCTATAGGTGCAGTGTCATCAATGGAAACCATCTGCTTTGTTTCTGTGGGTTCTTGTTTCTCCTTTACTTCCCTTGGACACCAAAATTAAATAGTTCAGTAATAGGGCTGGGATGACTCTACCTACCTGGGTAGCCGACCCCCTTTTATCTGACCCTACCTGGGTTCCGGCTGTAGGTCTCAAGTCAGGTTGCCGCCTCCGTGGTCTTGTGGTAGAGCGTCCGCCCGGGGAGAGGAAGGTCCGGGGTTCGATCCCCGGCCGCGTCATACCAAAAGACGTTAAAAGATGGTACTTGTTGTTACCCTGTCTGGCGCTCGACATTAAGGGGCTAAAACAAGGACTGGTCGGCTCGGAGTCAGAATACTGTGTCTGAGTGGGGTATTCATGTTAAACTGCGGCATGGTATCTCAGTGAGCTAGCACTATAAATCGGCATCAGTCCGGACTAGTACAAGCAGCCACACACACACACACACGTGCATACACGTCGCTATATAAGTGCAATAATCTTGGACGCAACGTTAAACCCAATTTCACCTCACCTCAAGTCAGGTACAAAATGTCCAATGTAGAATTTTTCGATTGAAAACTACACAGATACATGAATTATACAATCTTATCAAGCATACACTGAAGGTGACAGAAGCTTTCTCTTTACTCAGACATAAAAAAAGTCAAAGAAATAAGTGCATATTTAGTCAGAAAGAAATGTGACCTTGTGTAGCCATAGAGTTGACGTGTTACCTTTTCCAGTTGAAACACTTGATGTGTTGGTGTTTATTTTTTATACCAATTTGTATTGACCCTTGTGTGTTGATTAACTACATATTCTTACATCCCACTGGTGTTGGTGTTACATAAAAATAATATTAACATTTCGATCAAGTTCCTTTTTTAAATTTTCTTACTTTTCATGAATTTTTCTGTGTCCTGGACATGTCATTTCCTTTCAGTGCAATAATGAAGCATAACATTTTGTACACTTGAAAGTTTATCACTTATTTACAGCAAAGTTTATCACTCTGTTACAGCAACGTTTATCACTCAGTAAAAGTATCATACTTAAGATAAAGCCATTCATCTTGCAAGTGTAGTAGGGCGTGGAGTCACCCACAGATGACATCCTTACCTTGTCAGATTGCTGATGGGGTTAACCCCTTTGGTCATGTGGACAAGGCGTCCGACCTCTGATCAGAAGGTCCCTGGTTCGAATCCCATCAGGGGACTCGGAAATTTTATGGCCGCTACATTGGCGCCCAACGTGGGGCTGAGCACGTTCATATTAAATTTGAGCAAAATAAGCCTCAGTACCCTACTATGCGGCCCAGGACGTGCCTTCTGTTGACGGGGGAGTATGTAGCAGGGCGTGGAGTCATCCCACAGATGACATCCTTACCTTGTCAGCTTGCTGACGGGGTTAACCTCTTTGGTCATGTGGACAAGGCATCCGACCTCAGATCAGAAGGTCCGTGGTTCGAATCCCATTAAGGGACTTGAAAATTTTATGGCCGCTACATATTCACAGGACGTTTTGTCCACCATTCAGTCACATGTCTGAGACCTGCATCACTTTTGGCTATCCTTCTACATCAAGCTGACATGCCACGATATAACTGAAATACTGTTCAAAGTGGCATTAAGCCCAACTCACTCACTCATACCATGATAATTCTGATAAAACGAACATTTTTAGTACAAGAAGTAAGATACATCATTTGCTTTTCGCATTTCAGTTTATTCTAAAACTGGGAATTCACAACATCTGAATTATGAGCCGTCTTTTGTGAATAAGAATTATATTAAAACCTGAATACAATTACAATACTTAATAATGTTACACTGACACAAGAACTTACACGGAAGCTTTTATTATTAGAATGATCACTGTATTCACTATTCACAATTCCATGTTTTCATGAATATTGGTATTTTAGTTCAGCGAGATCATGAGAAGATATGGTTTCCATGGTTACAGTAAATGTAAAAAAATAATTGATACATGCAACTAAGCTGTTTCACTTATCTGTTGGGCGTCATTCTGCTACAACTGCCGCAGTATTAGAAAATGTATAGATTGTTTAGATCTCATAAGTCATAGTTATGTAAAGCTTGTCCAGAATGCCTGACTACTTCTAAACCATCTGTTACCTGGCGTGCAATAAATTCTATTTGACATTTTAACAATTAAATAAAAACTAAACGCAGTCAATATTGATTTTTACCACATTTGTGTGTACTCATTATGATCAGTTATTTATGATGTAAACGTAAACAAATACAACCAGTAATTGTTTATCTTGTCTTGTCTTGTCATATCTGACTTTCTTATGTATGATGTCAAATTGTCCATGTTAATATTTAATGTGTACCAGGTGCTCAGATACTAATGAGTTCTTTTTCTTTTTCAGGTAAGTACAGTTTGGCTGTTAATGCTGTTCTAGATAGCACTTCATTAGAAGTTCCACCTGAAGCTAAGTGGTCTTGTTGAATAATTCAATTACAATGCATTATTCACCTTGGAGGTTTTTCTTTGATACATTGAACAAGATTCTGTTTTTAAATGTTATTGAAATAAAATTTATAATCAACACGATCAAGCTATAGAAAAATTTGAGGTTTATATTATCATCATATTATTATAACTCCTGGGAGGAAATGTCTGTTCCAGGATGGTCTCAAAAAAGTGAAGTGATTGATTTTGATCAAAGTGATATGTTGCAATGATAGATCCAAAATGTTTATGACTGTTGTGATTGTGGAAAGATGTGGCGAACTTATTTAAATTTTGGTTTCGAAATAATCAGAATGAGCAGTTCGGCGTTGCAAATTGTTGAAAATACACAAGGTTTTACTCGAGGACAATGGACAACTGATTGCTACAACCTATTTGAACAAGATATACTCAACAAAAGAAGTTAGGGATCATGAATATTTTTGGGATATATTTCTGAAATTGTGTCCTTAGTCTTCACTATAAAAAAATATCCCAAAAATGATCCCAAAGTTTTATTTGTTCAGTATATATATCTGTTATGAAATGCCAACCTGTAACCAGTGTTATCAATTTACATATGCATAAAAAAACGGAATCTTGTTTTATAAATACTTACAAAATATCGGCTTCTTCATCATTCGTTTTGAATTGCAAATATTTCATCGCCTAAGGTAAGTTTTTTGTGTGTTATTTTTGCGCTTTGACATAATGTGTCGTTTTAAGTGTACTATGACTACTTGCCCTTCATGATAGGCAGTGGTAAGGAAATCTGTATGATGAGATCTTGTATTATGAAATGTATACTACGCACAACAAGTTTAAGAACATCCACACTTGGGAGGCTGTGTGTTGGTATACCCACCAGCCATGGCAGCAGAGCTCTATTCAAGGAACTTCTTTTAACTTGCACCAGGTGCTGGTTGACATGAAAACTTTATCAAAATTGAAACACAGATGCATAGTCTAAATAAGTAAAATCACGTATCTCTGATGACTGTGATTTTGCATAAATTAATTAAGTATTGCTGTAAAACGTAGTAGAATCATGTGCACATAATCTTGAAGTACCCACAGTTTGATGATGTCAAGCCCAAGACAGTATGACAACACAGGGATAAATGATGTTTGTTTGTTTGATTGTTGTTTAACGCCGCACTCAGCAATATTCCAGCTATACGATGGTGGTCTGTAAATAAATAGTCTGGACGAGACAATCCAGTGATTGACATCATGCGCATCGAGCCACGTAATTGGGATCGATGACATGCATCTACCAAGTCAGCGAGCCTGACCACCCGATCCCGTCAGTCGCCTCTTACGACAAGCATAGTCGCCTTTTATGGCAAGCATGGGACCAATTCTACCCCGGATCTTCACGGGTCGATAAGTGATGTAGTATGGTACATAAGCTTGTATGTATTGAGTCTGTTCAATGATCGTTATTGTGTGGACAAGCAAGGGTTAGTCAGACATAGATTTGAATTTTCGTAGCATACATTTGGTGCACGTAGACATAAATATTGAAAAAAAAATCAGATGTTTTTCAAATTCTTTTGAGTAGTATAATTATCAATTTTTATGATAAATAAATGTTCTTTGATATAATTTTAGTTTCCTAATTTTGATGTAAAATGGGATCTTCTCAGAAATTACAGAAAAATTTGACAATCTGAATTGTTTGGGTGTATATATGTTTATACATACAATGTTCCCATAGTCATAAAGGAAACAATACTGGATACAGGCTCCAGATTGGAGACAAGCACATTGGTATTCTATTGTCATTCATATGTATTGTTGTCCTTGGTATACTATATCTAGATAATGTGCGGATTCTTGTTCAGGATTGGTCTCCAGCAACCTGTATTTGTCCTAAGAGGCCACTTCTTAGTAGTCAGGCTCAGTGACTTGATTTATAGCACGTCAACTGTATCATTGCTCATAATATCAATCACTGGTTTATCTTGTCCAGGCCACCAACAAATAGCTGGAACATTGCTGTGTGAGGTGTCAACAGACCCGTGAAGATCTGGGGTAGAATAGGTCTTCAGCAACCCATGCTTGCCCCACACTGAAACTCATGTAGCACATGTGGTATCTCCTTGGGCAAGTGAATTTGTTCGAAATATGCTTCTGTTAACCCAGCAGTGAATGGGTACCCGGTAGGAGGAGGTGGTAACCTTCTGGCACCTCACATGTAAATGGACCCAATGTTTCTATATGCTGCCTGTTTCTCAAACCTTCTCATTGCAGACTGAATATGTTGTTGAGTTTGTTGGCTGTTGCCATGTTTTTAAGAAGGAATTGAATGAGTTTCAATTCAAACTGACATGATTCAGGCAACTGCTGTAGAAAGGACAACTGATATGGCAAACCCATCCATCCAGTGGAGTTTAAATGTAGCTGTTGTTGACATTGTGTCTGAACTGACTTGTTTTACATTAAATTTGCATTATAACAACAAAGCGATACTGTGTAATTGAGCGGTGGCATTTAGGCAACACAGAGCATCACGGAAGCGAGCTGATTGATTGAAATAATCCTCATTGATCTGAAAGAGCACAGCGCACTGAAGAATGCTCTTTTATTGGTAGAGGTGATAAAGTTGTAAGTTCAGCTTGTGCCCATTTGAAATATACTTTGTTTAGTTCTGGAGTGATGTACAAAGTAAGAAGGAAGATTGTGTCTCATCTTCGTTGTGACAGGGTGGTTTTTGTAAGCTATATAGATCTTTTCTATAGGTCCTGATATTTGCAGATCCCTGTGGGGTTCTGGAACAGAATGGGTCCTTAGGATCTGTCTTGGCAACCATATTGCATTTGCCAAGAATCTGCTTTAGCATGTATTCATACTTGCTGTACTGTCCTAGCTGGGTTCTGTCCTATCAAACATCTGTGTCATATCACATGTTTGACTTAGGAGATACACATGTACTTTCAGTTTCCACGAACACGTGGTATCATCAGTATTTGATAGTGATTCATAAACACATGGGGTTAATAATAGTCAGTTCGGTCCGATGGACTCCTCTTTGGTTGAGATTTCTTATAATTATGGGGGGCGGTCGGGTAGCCTAGTGGTTGAAGCGTTCGCTCGTCACACCAAAGACCCGGGTTCGATTCCCGACATGGGTACAATGTGTGAAGCCCATTTCTGGTGTCCCCCGCCGTGATATTGCTGGAATATTGCTAAAAGCTGTGTAATACCATACTCACTCACTCACTTTTAATTATGGAAATGGATTTTGTCACTTTTGACTTTTTGTGTTTGATGACTGGATATTTCATTTGGAACTGCCAGTGATTTTAAGTCGTAAAATTGCCACCGTTCAGATTCTCAAAACCCCACATAATGTGTATCAGCAATATAAATATAAAACTTATTGGTAATTTTCTGTAGCATTCTCTCCTTTCTGAATTCTCCCAGTTTTCCCGGTGGACGACATCTAATGCTTCATCGATAACTGAGCCTGCCCAGTTTGCAGTATGTGGAGTAGGAATATCTAAATTCAAGTTGTTTAGATAAATAGTGAAGAAACTAAATATATAATTAACTGGGTATCTGTTTCACGAGGCCAAATGCCACACTTTTAAAATTTGGAATTGAGGACAAAAGATACTCATCAAGAAATGTATTCATACGCATTGAAAAGTACAGGAGAATTCTGATACAATTTAACAAGTCAGGGCATACATATTCTTCAGATGTTGAGTCTACACAAACTTGATTTAATCAACACTATCAATAAAGGAGTCTGGGAGCTGCTGAATTAAGTGATAATTACTACTAAATCATCAGTAAATGGAATGATAAGCTACTGTAATTAGTAGTGATTAGTGTTCATCAAAATGGATGTTATCGGAGGCTTACAAGGAAGGGATTGAATGGAATGGATACTGCTGAATATTGGTTAATTACCACGCTTTTCCATCAGTACTGTTGTCTCCTTAGTACACAGTTATCTTAGGAGAAATACAACAGAAATATTTGAATCATTTCATCATGTTTATTGTTGCCTATTTGTCAAATAATGTCAAAGAATATTAGTAATTTGTGATAACAAAAATACTGTTTTGGAAACTAAGGACTTCATAATGTCAAGGAGTAGGTGTTTGTTTCATAGTATTCTTCTTTATTGTGTTTAGTTTATATATTTATTTTTTAATCATTCAAATATATACGACATCAATGGTAAAAAATAACCATTCTGGATTATTCACCAAAACTGATTCCAGTTGGGTCAAAAAGCAACATTGTGGCGAAAATTGTAGGAATGTGTCACTTAAACTCACTGATGACACCAGGGCCCACTTGCACAAAGCGATCTTAGCGCTAATATGATCGTAACTCCCATGCTTTAACATAGGCTTACAATAGTCATACTGCTAAGATCGCTTTGTGCAAGTGGGCCTTGTTGCTAGTTAAAGTGTAAGCAGGACTTGACAATATCAAACCATTTTGATGAAGATTCAATTTTATTTTCCTTTTATCGATAATCAAAGATACCATTACTTATGACTGTTCTCTCAAGAGTAGACAAAATGAATCGTTAAATTGATTTTCAAAATTAAACATTCAGTAGAGAGTTGATCTGGCAGCACATATTGCCTCCAGCCTATATTTACATAGTGTTTCTTTGCAGGACCACGTTGACTAGGTGTAAGGTTGTTCAATACTTAATGAGTGCAGAAGGAGTAGCTATTCTTGGGACAACTAACGTGTAGGGTCTCGGCTCTGGTACCATTGCAGTCGGAAGCTGTCTCACTCTGACTTCAGCATCTTCTTGACAGAGATTGGGAGTAAAAGTAAAAGATAGATTCAGTAAAGCCTCTTGTAACCACATTATGTACTTCCATCATCAATATTTCAAAATGTCATTTGTAATTTGAGATTAGTGGTTTTAGAGATTTAGATTCATGTGTTTTGAGCACGGACGTATATCAATGTACGTCTTTGGTTTTGAGAGGTTTGAGTTGGTGACATCTTATGTCTATGAGGTAGAGTCTCTTACTGCAAGTCAGTGTGTCATCCAATTTGTCCTCTGTGGGATTGTCACATGACCAGATCTGATTTTGATTATTCGGTCAGGCTAATACTCTCCACTGGATAAGTCCGTTTGAGATTTAGAGAATATAATTTACGATCTATGTGAAATTCTGGAACTTCTATCCCAAGCGAGTGGATTCTGTCAGGAGTTTTGGCAAGGGACTTTCCTCATTAATTCTCGTGGGATAGTTGCCAGTTAATAGTGGTTATTTTATAGATGTATGCTACCAGAAGAGTGAGTGAGTGAGTCGGGTTGAACGCCGCTTTTAACATTATTCCAGTTCTATCACGGTGTGTCAGCTTAATGTGGGAAGAAAGCCCGAAGTGATGCAGGTTTCAGACGTTTACCACTTCGGTGAAACCCACGAGCACGGGTATGGTGCTGACAAACCTAGAAACATAATCAGAGCGAACCGGAATCAAACCCACAATCATAGGTTTCTGGCATGCCCAAGGGACGCATCTCTGCATAGCAAATTGCGGCGCCTTGGACGACTGGACCACGCTTGTCCCCATGAAATGTGGTTTTGTTGATCACATAATTAGAGACAAATGAGGTCACACAGAAAACTTCTGTGAGGGGGCACAGGTATTGCTTTTGTATAAGGTTGCACAATTCGTGATAATGATGTATTTCTCAGCTTAATGATGATGATTCCTAATCTGTCAGCTCTTTACGTGGAGATGTGGGCGTTATGATAGTGGTAAATATCTAAGAACTTTGTTGTTTTGGGCTCCTCAAACTAAAACATGCCACGACATGACTGAAATGTTGATCAAAGTAAATCCAACTCACTGACTCCTGATTCCTGAAATGGTGTCAGTGTGTTAACCAATGCATTGGTCTCACCTGCAGTCACATAGCTGAGCATGGCAAGTACCAATCACAGCCTCACTCACTTACTCATCGATGCAGTAACACCACATCTTCATCAGTCCATCATCCACTGAACCTGTGTGGGATCTGAAATAATGGCACAAATAATGATTGGGCTTTCGGTCTATCGCCAAAGAAAATGAACCTTCTAGTGCTTTAGCGTCAGATTTTACTCTTAACATAGGGGCTGCTACTGGCTAACTCGCAGTACCAAAAAGATTTATTTCAAATAGTTACAGACTGTTATATTACTGTCAACTCTCTTGGGTTTATGCTTAGGTGGTTTGGATCAAGGGCCCCATTCCACAAGCGCCATATTTGTCGTAAGTTTATGTGAAAGTGTGGGAGTTACTAACGTCTTCGCACTAAGCTCGCTTTGTGGAACAGGCCCTGATCTACAAAACCTTTGCTGCATTACTATGGTTGTAGTGAGTGAGTGAGTTGGGTTTAACGCCACTTTTAACAGTATTCCAGTTATATCACGGCCTGTCAGCTTAATGTCGGAGGAAAGTCCGAAGTGATGCAGGTCTCAGACGTTTACCGCTTCGGTGAAACCCACAAGCACGGGTATGGTGCTGACAAACCTAGAAACATAATTGGGGTGAACCAGGATTCGAACCCACAATCATAGGTTTCTGGCGTGCCCAAACAATGATTGTTAGTCTATGTTAAACTATAAGGTTATGATAGTCATAGTGCAGTGAATGTTTGAGGTATGGTGGACATATTAGGTTCTCCGTATTTCAACATGTTTCCTGTTTTCAACAATATTTCATCTTCTGATGTGATGAAAAGAATTAAAATTGCGCCATAGACAAATTGACAGAGAAATGTGCTATTTCCGAAGTACAAATCAGTTCATGTATTAAAGGTCAGCACAGAAGCACAGACATAGTCCCATGTGCATTTGTAGCTGACAGATGGTCACGTGATCCTTTCTGACTCCAGATCAGCTGCTGCTGAGTGATTAGTGGTCAAATTAACACAGGATTTGCTATAAATGAGCTATGTATAGTTTATGAGGTCAGTTGTCAGTTCACATACACAGATACCTAGACATCTGGTGTGTGTTGGCGTCAGAATTAATCCTCACCTTGTAGGCTTTTTGTTACATTGTTGATCAAAGATATATCCTCAAAGTGATGAAGATGGTTTAGATATAAGTAGATACACAATGAACCATGTCCTGTGTATGGATTTCCTAACCTCCCAGGGATGCATCCTGCCATGTAAGAACTTGTAGAGACAGAGGAACATGACTGTTATGCTAACAAATCTAGAAGCCCACCACACACATACCCCTTTCTGAAAATACCGTACAGATATTGTATGTCTTCTTATTTTCGACCCCTTCTTGTGGAAATGTTGATTCTGTCCTTGATTCTGCTAATGCTTTTATCTGCAGGATCTAAACAGGGTTTTTTATCGTTAAATATTTATGATTAGATAAAATGAATCAATAGAAAGTTATTGATAAGACATGCAAAAAGTAAATGGGCCTTGTTTTTAAGTTTTCCTGAAAAGTTCACAATTTTCTGAGTGACCATGTTTTATGTTACTTTTAAAAAATCATGGTCCAATATAGCTTAACGACGGAGTGAAAGCATGGTCAAGTACAGTGTAAAGGTGGATTGAGAGCATGGTTTAGTATGGCGTATAGATGGAGTGAGAGCAAGGTCCAGTATGACATAAAGGTGGATTGAGAGCATGTCGTAAGGTGGATTGAGAGCATGATCCAGTATGACATAAAGGTGGATTGAGTGCATGGTCTAGTATGACATAAAGGTGGATTGAGAGCATGGTCCAGTATGACATAAAGGTGGATTGAGAGAGTGGTCCAGTATGACATAAAGGTGGATTGAGAGCATGGTCCAGTATGACATAAAGGTGGATTGAGAGCATGATCCAGTATGACATAAAGGTGGATTGAGAGCATGGTCCAGTATGACATAAAGGTGGATTGAGAGCATGATCAAGTATGACATAAAGGTGGATTGAGAGCATGGTCCAGTATGACGTAAGGGTGGAATGAGAGCATGGTCCAGTATGACATAAAGGTGGATTGAGAGCGTGGTCCAGCATGACATAAAGGTGGATTGAGAGCATGGTCCAGTATGTCGTAAGGGTGGAATGAGAGCATGATCAAGTATGACATAAAGGTGGATTGAGAGCATGGTCCAGTATGATGTAAGGGTGGAATGAGAGCATGGTCCAGTTATGTGTAAACCTGGAGTGAGGGCATGGTCCAGTATGTCATAAAATTGGCTTGAGAGTATGGTCCATCATGATGTAAAGGTGGATTGAGAGCATGGTCGAGCATGACGTAAAGGTGGATTGAGAGCATGGTCCAGTATGACATAAAGGTGGATTGAGAGTGTGGTCCAGTATGTCGTAAGGTGGATTGAGAGCATGATCCAGTATGACATAAAGGTGGATTGAGAGTGTGATCCAGTATGACATAAAGGTGGATTGAGAGCATGGTCCAGTATGACATAAAGGTGGATTGAGAGAATGGTCCAGTATGACATAAAGGTGGATTGAGAGCATGGTCCAGTATGTCGTAAGGGAGGAATGAGAGCATGGTCCAGTATGGTGTAAACCTGGAGTGAGGGCATGATCCAGTATGACATAAAGGTGGATTGAGAGCATGGTCCAGTATGATGTAAGGGTGGAATGAGAGCATGGTCCAGTATGGTGTAAACCTGGAGTGAGGGCATGGTCCAGTATGATGTAAAGGTGGATTGAGTGCATGGTCCAGCATGATGTAAAGGTGGATTGAGAGCATGGTCCAGTATGACATAAAGGTGGATTGAGAGCATGGTCCAGCATGGACTACATTTACTTGTTCTAAATTCTCCATACCATCCATATCTTGATATTGGCTGTTTCCTTCTTGTTGAACTTTGGTATGGGAGAATATTCTGATAGTGTTTTGTATCTATGAGTTTGTCACTTCAAGTTCTTTATATTTTTCATGTAGCTGAGAAATGAATGTGATAACCCCAAAGATTCTGATGTTTCAATTAATTGACGTGTGAAGTGAATAATGGCTGTTATTTTTATAATGTATTTCCTGTAGTCATCTTTCACAGCAGGGTTTGCATAAATCATCTGTCATATTTCGCAATTGATTTCCAGAGCATCATAAAAAAACTGTTAAAAATTAATTTCATATTTCAGACTTCAAATAGGTTATGCTTGGAAGTTTGAATGATGATAAATGGGTGTTTGAGTTTTTGCTTTAGAAAAGGTAGTGATATGATTTGCATTGGAGAATATGATATGTTACCATGGAAACTACATTGGAAATTGTGTGCAGTTGAGGAATATATTATTTATTTTAGCATAACTTTTAAAGGAGACATTTGATCCGAGGTCTTGTGACCCCTAGACAACCTTTTTCAAAACAGTTACAAACAATCTCATGGTTGTTGGTCAGGTGACCCATAAATACCCAGCCCATCTTCAAAGTTACCTGCCGACATTCAGACATTCACAAACTGAAAAGTCGTGAAAAAAATAAAAGACAAATCATGTCTTGATTCGGCTGAAATAATGCTGACAATTACTTGCGAATCTACAATGAGTTATGATAAAACTGAATGCGTAAGTTGGCTTAAACTTATCTGCCAGACAGTGGGGCAGGTAGGGAAAATTTTAATGCAGCCCGACCGAAAAGTTACCAGCCACGGGCAGGCGGGCAGGCTTTATTTCGGACACTGAGCACCAATAGGTCTACCAAATAAATGTATAGTTTATCACCTGAACTACGAGATAAGTATGTGCAAACCAATACATGTGGTACAGAATGGCCTGACAATTTCAGTTCCCTCACTGCAGAGAGTCCTTCTGGTACCTATGTATTTCCAAGTGTGTCTTCCCTCTGTTTCTGCAGTGATGTATGTATGGTGATTCAGCTGATATATGCTGTTCCATTACCCTGATGCTAATGTGGTCCTCAGGCTACAGCCCTGGCCTCTCATGTGGATACAATATTATATTGATGAAAATGTCACAAGCAGCTCCCAGAGGGACTGGTACAAACTGTGACATTCAACACTGTCTTCTTACAGTCGGCTTCAATTGTATCCATGTAATGAATTAACTAAAAAACATGTTTTAGATAACCAGGTGCTGCCGAAGCTAAAAACTAATTAGAACTTAGGAACCTCATGATTATTTTCTGCAGTAACTGAACAACTTTGGTATTTTTTTTTAAAATTCTGCAATTTGGACAGACAGTAGGAACACTTGGACCATCTTCTTTTTTTAATCTAACGTAACTGATTTGAGGGTGAGAATGCTTTTTGTCCCGTTCTTGGTACTATGCAATTATTTATTCATCATATTAACGCAAGCGCTTTGTAAGCAATTGGAGTGCAATGAAATATTCATCATAATAAGAGTAATTATTAACCCTTCTGTTATGTTAATGAGATCTCTCTCCCCAAATGAGAGCAAGTATACGATAAGTGTACAGCTGACAAGCTACAATTTACCATTGTTAAATTTGACATTCTCTGTGGATAGCCTATAAGCCACATACCGCTTAAATTGCTCCCAAGACGGGTATGTTCCTACTGGTCTCTCATCATGGCTGAGGTGGCCACATGGGCCTCTTATGCCAACATAGGCCTTTCGTTCTTAGCCTGGGTTTGCTGATCTCCACTAAGAAGAGATACATTACTGTGATGACAACTATTTCAGAATCGGAGTCCGAGCCTGACAAGGTAATCATGTGTTTATGTTTGGAATAATCCTTAAATGGCATGCACTGACATGGATTTTTCAGCCATCTTTAATACAGATGGTGTACTATTTGAATATTGAAAGGGTATTGGTTGCAAATTGACTGTGGTATTTGAGTTTTCTTAGTTCCATTGGAAAGGTATGGGAGTTTGGATGGATGATGGGAATTGAATGGATAATTATCCTTCGATTGTTAGAATAAATTAAGAATATTGAATGACATGATGTGTATATATACTAAATTGCAGCCAGTTTCTTTTTTGTTTTATTTAAATTTGGTTTATTGTCATATTTATAATCTTCATCTTTTTATCATCAGAAAATAATGTCTTGGGACCTTTTCAATGTTGTGTTTGTATAAGAAAAAACTCATTATGAGACATATTGATATTTGTTGCTTTGTTCTTGATATCACCTGTTTTAGTAGGTAAACATACTGTAGAAAATAGAAGTGAAAACTATAAACTAACTTTGCAGATACAATTGTGTGGGATAGAATTATATATATTTCAACTTAATTGTAAAATATAAAGCATCATCTCTTCGGAGCCTTTTTCTACATAAAACAATGTATATATCTGTGTTTCTTCTGTTCAGAAGCTAGCTTTCAGACTATTTTTCTTTCCTCAAATGTTTCAACTTTTCTGAAATGCAAATTCTATGTTGTGCAATCTTTCAATCACACATAACACAATATTAAATATGTGAAAAGTTGAAATTGCATTTATTGTAAAATTACTGAACTAAACATGCTTGAGGCCAGACTCTCTTGCTCTGTAGTCCAAGGCCATATTAATGGTTCTCAGAGTCGGAGATTGGCATCATTACATGACATTGTGAGAGGGAGCATATTTCTCTATGAGCACGTTTGCTATCTGCCAGTTTCTACGAATGGCTCAGAATCAATAGAAACCGTGAATAAAACATTTATTGTCCAATTTGCTCAAGAAATACCATCAGACTGCGTATTGATTCCAGAAATGATTTGCCATTTGTCAGAAGTTCTAGTCAAAGACATTTCATGTTCAATTGGAGAGGTTTATGACCATTTCAAGCAAATTCCTCCCTGTTAGAGCTAATCAAAAGTGGCTAAATTCTTTGAATTTCCATTTCAATGAAGTTAAGTTAATGTATTGATGCTTCTCAATCATTTGGGTGAAGTATGCTGAAGATCTAGCAAATATATACATACATATATCTTTCATGTGGAATTAATTAAGGTTCATTAACATTAGATTTGAATAATAACACTTAATCTGTTTCCTTCAGAATAATTCAGATCTAAAGGATATAATTGTATGTGTTAAGAATCCTATTGGTCAGAAAGTTAGAAATGCTCATATTGAATAATTGGCTTGCTAATTGAAATTTGAGTTTGATGTTGCAGATAGCATGTTATTCAGTCATCTGTTAGTGAAGGTTGTACTTGAGATGTAGTACATATCATTGTTAACCTTTCTAGTAGAACCTTTCTGCTGAACACAAGAATATATGGAGCACTTTGGTCTTGTCAATTAAAATGTTTATCTTGTTTAAAAATCTAACTTTGAGTAAAATGTACCTACAAGACTAGAAATGTTGGTGCTTTTACCTTAATGGAATTTTTAACAAGAGCACAAAACTTTATATTCGTTTTGTTCTATTAATTAAGTACAATAAGTTCATGTTTGAGTTTTTATTTCTAATTAAGTTTTCAGTGATAATGTCACAAAAATGTTATGATGGATGATGTTCTGACAGCATATTTTTTAATACGAATGCCAGTCAGAGTGTTTTTAGGAGGTTTAAGATGCAGAATTCAGAGATGCCTCTTCTGCACTGTCGAAGACAATATGGAAGTATTACCAAGGGACTACCATCAACATCAGTGGCAGCAGCCATTTAAACAGACTTGGACCGCTAAAACACCTGGGCCTGCATGCTTGAGGCATCCATCTTTTAGTGTCGATAATCCAATTAGGAAATCAAAGAAGCATCCATAAATTTTCTCTGAATATTTTTTAGCAGTTGATAATATTTTATGCATATTATTATACTTGTTCATCTCAGCATATCCTGATGAAATTTTACTGTTTATGAAATTTTGGATGTTCTATGTTCTTTGGAGTTGCTGTTCAGTAAAATGTCTCACAATATAGCAATATATATATATATATAAGAGTTCATAAGTCATTGCGTGAGGATCTGAGTTGATTTTATGGAGATATTTGGAAAACTGATGGTACTTTATTAAGAAACCCTTTTTTTTAGTGAATAAACAAGATGAAATATTTGTATTGATTATCTATGAATTCTAGCAGGTTGAGTTTGGTAAATAAATAAGTAATGTTGGAATTTAGACATCTTAAGGAGCCAGAATTTGCCATGATCAATTTATGAGTCATATTCAACGCCATTCCCCAGTCAATATTTGAACCAGAGGACCAAGAGAATTATGGTAATGACCACTTGAACAATTCAACATGACAAGCTTTTCATGAAGTAGATAAAATGTTCCATGATCAATATTCTCTCCTGGTTTGG
The DNA here is from genome assembly GCF_023055435.1 of Haliotis rufescens. Taxonomy (NCBI): domain Eukaryota; kingdom Metazoa; phylum Mollusca; class Gastropoda; order Lepetellida; family Haliotidae; genus Haliotis; species Haliotis rufescens. The sequence continues at coordinate 14,168,761 of NW_025964112.1, forward strand.
TTGAACAGCAAGTGTGGTGCTGCCGAGAGAGTGGGTGTTATGAAATCCGATTTTTACACTTCCCGAACATCAGAATCAATACCACGTCCCCTGTAGGCATTTGGTCAAGATCAGGAGAAAATTACATGATACTGTACAAATATTGTCCTTCAAGAGAGGAGCTGATTTGTCTACAGGCTATGGACACCACAGCACTAATGATGGCCAAACCACTGCGGACCTTAGGCAGTACTAGCCAGTGGTCAGTTTGTAAGCCAGTACTAGCCAGTGGTCAGTTTGTAAGCGGTGGTGACTGTGTGTTCACTCGCTGTGGAAGAAGAGTCGAGAGTAAATTCCCCCTTGGTTCAATTATATTCTCTCGATGAACCTTCATAGGGTAAACACAAAGACATGTTGGTTTTGCTCTTAGATTTCAGCCATTGGGTATATCTTGAGTTGGTGGTGATGGTCCTATGAATGTTGTATGAATCAGAAATAATCCCCCTCGCTGGTGGTGATGGGGGTATTGAATGTAGCCAGATGGAAGCGAAGCAGTCTACCTGCTGGGTATTGGGGTCACGAAGATAATGTACTGTTTCACATTATATCAAATATCTGATACAAATTTAGAAGAAGTGTAATGATGGCAACATGGCCAGCAAAGATTTAATACCAGTCTTTACATCAGGCAGTTGAGTAAATGTATTCATGTATTCAAAATCAATCAAATGACTTCTTTGATAGGCATTTAGAAGTTGGAGTACTAAGTAAGGATAAGATTTATGGATGAACAACTTCTTTATTACAATTATTGGAGATGTTTCAGTGTAGGTTCTAACACCATTAACAAGCAAGTCATCACTTGCTTGATAATAGTGTTAGAACCTACACCAAAATGTCACTCTTAATTGTAATAAAGAAGTTATTCATCTATAAATCTTATTCTTAATCAATCAAATTATTCCCATCAACCACTGAAACAATAGTAGATGGTCAAAATCACAGCAATTCAGAAGTAGAATAGACATTAACCTACATACAGTTCTCGTAAAAGTGTGATAATATATAGTTCCTAGTTTATATGAAGATAGACAGTTTCTCCATGACCTTCCTAACAGTATAACATGCAAATCAACTCCAGCAAACCCTTATAATAAATCAAGTAATGCTGATGCATTGGGATACTTTTGCTTAATATATTCAAATGTTTTTAGTATCTATATTTCCAACATTTTGATTCTGTAATATTAATGTTGATATGGTTATCTCACTGCACTTGACATCAGTCAATGACTGTTTATGATAATGACAATAACAAGGTCCCAGGACACATTGATTCTGTTATGGAATGTAATTATCCCTGTCATTCTATCATCATTCATTTCATAGACTTCTCATGGTCTTTGTACTTCACAGGGGCGGTCGGGTAGCCTAGTGGTCAAAGCGTTTGCTCGTCACGCCGAAGACCCGGGTTCGATTCCCGACATGGGTACAATGTGTGAAGCCCACTTCTGGTGTCCCCCGCCGTGATATTGCTGGAATATTGCTAAAAGTGGCGTAAAACCATACTCACTCACTCACTTGTACTTTACTGTTTCAGTGTGGGTGGCATATTCAACCAAGGTTTGTGTTTTAGACAAACCATATACTCGGAGTTATTCCGGCTAGAAGGACTTATACAATATGTAGCAAGTACATATAAAATTTAGATGAAGACTCTAGTTTTCACAAAACCCCTAATTATTTTTTAAAAAGACAATTGCCTTTACAGGATCAGATAAGACAACAAGCTGTTAAATGTTAATGTTAAGTGGTAATGGTATTAAAATCCATCTGATATGTAGTTTGTTGGATCCAAGATGATGACTCACATGTATCCCATCATTTGGTGCATCAGTGAAGTCGGAAATTAGAGTGATGATGTAAGATTGCAAATGAAGTTAATAAATAAAAGCGACAAAACCCTTTCCATGAGGAATGTCTTTACATCAAAGATCTTACAATACCTCATTAGTGCTTGTTTTGTTGATCAGCCGCCTTGAGAAATATAAAAAAAATAACTTCTTTCAAAAATTAAAAAGTCCCCTTCATATAGAAATCAATAAATTAGACCATACTTTAGAAAGAAAACCGGTTCCTAAAATTATTTTATGAATGTAGTTTGTCTGTCCACTTCTAAGAGGGGATTTTTTTCTCAAAAACTATGTAAGTCACAGAAATGAAATGTTTCACGCTGATGTTACTGGTCATGATCTCAATGAGTTCAAAAATTGGTGTTGTAAATATGTCATCTGAATATGCAAAAGCACACCAGGTTTTTTATCTTTTTCTCCTAAAAGAACAAACAACACTGTATTATTTCTTGTTGTTCTTTGCCTAATTGTTGTCATTTGGTGGGGTATCCTAGTGGTTAAAGCGACTGCTCATCATGGTTTAATTCCCTGGGTTCGATTCCCTTCATGGGGGCTGGGGGGGGGACACGGATGGCCCAGTCAATGGTGCTGCGATTCGCTGTGCAGAGTTGACACACCAGAAACCTATGATTGTGGGTTCGAATCCCGGTTCACCCTGATTATGTTTCTAGGTTCGCAGCACCATACCCGTGCTCGTGGGTTTCACCGAAGTGGTAAACATCTGAGAACTGCATCACTTCAGGCTTTCCTCCCACATTAAGCTGACACGCCGCGATATAACTGGAATAATGTTAAAAGCAGCGTTAAACCCAACTCACTCACTCACTCACCCTACATGGGTACAATGTGTGAAGTCCATTTCTAGCGTCCCCCACCATGATATTGTCAGAATATCACTAAAGTGGTGTACTCACTTCAAATTGTAAATTTAGAATTTAGTCTGGCATCTGAATGTGCATAAACTGGTTGAAGGATTCCCTGATTGCCTCTCATTAGCCTTTCCTGCTAGTGTTTCTGTATTGCCACCAATGTGGCGTGGGATGGTGCTTTGATAACCCTGGCATTTGCGCTGCACTTAATGATGCTGTCACAAGATTGGACAAACATTCAGCTGCTATCACCGATGAGCATACAAATGTTATAGGTTTACCATTACCAGTCCAGTATTACATCAATAGTAGATATTTCAACCTGTTCTGTGGCAGCAGATTAATGGTTCTAGTGACAATGATTTTAGCACTCAGTTTGTGGACAATTGTTTTATCATGTCATAAGATTAACTAAGTGAGCTGTGTTGTCATATCCCACTTCATGTACATTTGTATTTGCATGAATGATTAATGGAGCTTATAAGGTTGAATGTGTCGTCTGCATGGAATGAGATCTAGGCAGAATAACTGTCATAGAGGGCGTACAGTTGTATGGAATGAGATCTAGGCAGAATAACTGTCATAGAGGGCATACAGTTGTATGGAATGAGATCTAGGCAGAATAACTGTCATAGAGGGGGTACAGTTGTATCGAATGAAATCTAGGCAGAATAACTGTCATAGAGGGCAGACAGTTGTATCAAATGAGATCTAGGCAGAATAACTGTCATAGAGGGCGTACAGTTGTATCGATGAGATCTAGGCAGAATAACTGTCATTGAGGGTGTACAGTTGTATTGAATGAGATCTAGGCAGAATAACCGTCATTGAGGGCGTATAGTTGTATGGAATGAGATCTTGGCAGAATAACTGTCATAGAGGGCGTACAGTTGTATCGAATGAGATCTAGGCAGAATAACCGTCATAGAGGGCGTACAGTTGTATCGAATGAGATCTAGGCAGAATAACTGTCATAGAGGGCGTACAGTTGTATAGAATGAGATCTAGGCAGAATAACTGTCATTGTGGGCGTACAGTTGTATCGAATGAGATCTAGGCAGAATAACCGTCATTGAGGGCGTACAGTTGTATCGAATAAGATCTAGGCAGAATAACTGTCATAGAGGGCGTACAGTTGTATCGAATGAGATCTAGGCAGAATTACTGTCATAGAGGGTGTACAGTTGTATCGAATGAGATCTAGGCAGAATAACCGTCATTGAGGGCGTACAGTTGTATCGAATGAGATCTAGGCAGAATAACTGTCATAGAGGGCATACAGTTGTATCGAATGAGATCTAGGCAGAATTACTGTCATAGAGGGTGTACAGTTGTATCGAATGAGATCTAGGCAGAATAACTGTCATTGAGGGCGTACAGTTCTAGGACCTCATCATCAATCTCCTGGTTGGGTACTGACGTAAGACAGATCAGGGTGAGTCTGGCTTTGAATCCTTTAGGATCCTGGCATAGCCAAGGCACACAACGCCACATGTGTCTAACAAGGATGTATTACAAGTATAGGCAACTTTGGAGATGTAAATTGAGAGGATTCTAGTGAGGACGTCAGTTTCTAAACCTGTGCTTTTAGCTCCTTACAATGTGACCTCGTTTCCTGAATATATAATAGTTGGATTTGGCCGAATATCTCACTATTTTATCTTGTTTCATTTTGTTAATTTTTGGGACATCTGACTGCAATTACAACTTTATGACAGTGTAATATGACCAGGCGGATGCAGAACATATGTGACATGTCATAATATAGAAGGATATTACTCTTTACTATTATTATCTGTGCAGCTATGATAAGACAGTTTCAAGTGTTAATGCTGGGTACATGAATTGAAAGATGTGGCTATTTCCATAGGTAAGCGACCCGTTAAGATCCGGGGTAGAATATGTCTTCAGCAACCCATGCATGCTGTAGAAGGCAACTATGCTTGTCGTAAGAGGCAACTTATGGGATCGGGTGGTCAGGCTTACTGACTTGGTTGATGCATTTCATCATATCCCAATTGCATGGATCGATGCTCATGATGTCAGTCACTGGATAGTCTGTTCCAGACTCGATTACAGAATGACGTCATATAGCTGGAATATTGCTGAGTGCGGCGTTAAACAAACAAACAAACAAACAAACAAACAAACAAACCATATGTCAGCACAGATTTGCCACATTGTGTCTTATCAGGTCAGTGTCTGTCGTGACTGTGTATTTTATGTTCTTGTGTATTTGAGTCAGTGTCAATGTATATCATTATGCTCCATGATGTCAAGACATTTTGTGGATGTGATTTATTAATGTGAGGTTGTAAATTTTAGCAAGAATATTGAAAGAGGTTTATAATGTCACCAGGATTAACAGTTTCTAACAGTCAACTTCACCCTTGAAACTACTGAACACCTCCATAGTGTAGTGGATAGAGCGTCTGCCGGGAGAGCGGATGGTAGGAGGCTTGATCCCCCAGCTGCGACCTACCAAAGATGTTAAAATAACAACAGAAAAAGCGTTTGATGAAAGTGTAACCCATACATAAGCTGACCCCTTTCTACAGAATCTTTTTTCTGGTCCTCAAAATTTGGCTTATCATCGGTCATATACGGTACATGCAGTTAAACCAAAAGTGGCTCTCGGTTGTTGAACCTTGTTATAGTGTCAGTGTATGTAGCACTTTTACCGTGTCTACCTCTAATATACCTGCTAATCGCCTCCGAGATCTAGCGATAGAGTGTCTCCCCAGTGAGCCAAAGGTCGTGGGTTCAATCCACAGCCACATCATACCAAAACACATTAAGAAATGGTACTTGTTCTTACCCTGCCTGGTTTTGGCATTGGATAAAGCAAGGAATGACAGGCTCGGAGTCAGTTTAATGTGTCTGAGTGGGTATTCGTGTTAAATCTTGGCATGGTATCTCACTGGGCTGTCACTGTAAAGCCAGTATACATCTGGACTAGTACAAGCAGAATTGGAAAACATGTAAGGCGCTACTTGGAAAAAAGTAAACTTTGATCCTGTCGTGTAAGTCTGAATGATCCAACCACTCGGTAGACCCATCAGCATTCTGTTCGAAACCCAGATGAACAATAAACTGCTCACTTTATTGGTCAGACTTGTAATAATTGTTTTATGGTTCATTAGTAGGACATGCTTTTATGGATTCCGGTGTGACATTTTTGAATGTTTTTTCTTTGTATATAAAGGATCTTTGTGTTATGTTTGTCTTTGACAATCGTTAACATCCAACTTGCAATAAATCAGTGTAGATGAAAGAATCAGTTATCTCACTAATCAACGTAAGGTTACAGAATTCAAATTATACTCACAGGAGATAGCTTTCTAAGCCTTACTTGACAATGCTAAGAATATTGAGACAATTTTTAAACTTCTAGTAAGATTCAGAGCCTCATGACTAACTTCTAATGGCCATTAAATCCCTGGGTTATTAATTCCTCGAATTATTTCATATTTACATTATTATTTCATTATGCTATTTCCATTTAAGAAATGCTATGTCAATAGTACAGGGATAGAGTTACTAATCTGCATTATCCTTCAACCACATTTCCGAGTAAACATATTTCCTAATGAGGAAATTGTCTTGCAAATTCTGCATAACAAAAACAAACACACTATGCTCAAGTGCAGAGAAGTGAAGAAAAGTACAACAAAGGACAATGCAGAAATCGATCATTTCTGGCAGTGACAGATGAGATAATATGAAGGTGATATATTCCTCACGACTACTGCTATTTGACTTTTAATCACACTGCGCTCGCCAGATCAATACTTCGTGTCCGAATAGATGGCGTTTCTGGACGATTTCGAGCGCAGGGTGATTATTTGGGAATCCATGCTTGTAAAGGGGATCTATCTAGATTCACTATGATTATATGGTGGTGCTAATGACTACCTTGAGAATTGACAAGCAGGCTGTTCTAGCAGCAAGGAAATGCTGAAGTCAGGAATTCATCACATTTATTTCTTATTTTTAGTATTATTTCATAATGATGTTTGAGAAATGTGTTCTGATCAGAAATTGACATCTTAATTATAATCTTTGGAAAAAAATATATTTGATAAGTGATGAGGAAAATTTAGACATCGTTGATAAAAGAAGGTAGCTTGTGTTTCACAAATGTTTCATGTTGATGACAATAAGAGAAGCATAGTGAAAGATTCCTAGAAATTAATATAATAATTATACTCCATGTTACATTAGTTCATATTTAATTAGTTTTGATTTCATGAAAAAGTAATCTTTACGATATATACTTAAAGTAAAATACAAAAAGATAACTGAGTTTCAATCAAAATCAACTTATCTGGATATAATCATACAAGATTAGAAAGTTAATGTGTTTAAAAAAATTGACAAGTTTCAATTTCTCACCAATAAACTCCTAACACCCTGATAATAAATCTTGTTGGAACTGTTCGTGATAGTGTTTGTAGTTCATTTGTGGGAATCATTAAGACACAAAGATCGCTGCCAGAAAATCAATGGAGACTGAACAAGTGGTTCCCTGCTTCATCACACAGCTTTTTTGCTGATACCAAGGACCCTTTGATATGTCCAACTGGCCGCACTGATCATAGTCCTATAGCCGGCATCTTTAGATCTACCATTCCTGTTTTTGTCTCATTGGGCTATTCTGTTGATGAGAATAGCCTCAGGCAAAGAGTTCTACACCAAATTCCTTTCAATCCCTCATTCGCAAATTGAATTTGGGCTCTATAGAAAAAGCCATTATCGGAATGACGATATCCAAGAGAAGGAGACGGAACCTCCAAACTGACCCTTATTTATTTGTCACACACGTTCTGTTCAATATTTATCAGCATGTACGAAAATCAGAATAGGAAATTACTTGATCAGGGTTGTTTAGGCTGAGGTAGTCTACCTTCTATTCTGATCCCGAAGCATTGTAGCTGATGCAAGCTGCAAGTTTCTTGGATGCTACAGTCTCAGTATAATATCTGCATTAATTGAGCCTGTTTGCAACAGCAAAGTTTGATTTGTTTCTGAAACTGGAGATATTGATTTTTCTGATCAACAGGTTGGTGATTTAGAACTGATTATGTACCTCATTTGGTACAGGACCAGGATCTGTTTAACGTAGTTGCCACTAAAACATGCCATGGACACCATGATGTGTGTTTTGTAGACTGAGAGGCACCAGACCGCTTACTATCAAACCTTGGGGTTTTCATTTGTATGGATGTTTTCCAGAACATTAAAATTTCCACTTCCACTGACATTGATGAACCACCTGTGTGACCAAGCCGAATCACCTTACATTTTATTTTATGCAATCTGGTCAAATGGCTCTTAAGAATTTGGATTGCATGAGGTAGCTCCTGAAGCCTTTAGATCGATGTTGAATACTTACCAAATCCTCTTTGGAATCTGCAGGATTAGGTCTGGTCAACTTTGAACCTTGTCTAGAATTCTGTTTTTGCTTGGAACGGTCATAGTGCCCTGAAGTTCTTTGAGAAGGAGAGGGAGAGCTTTTCGCCACAGTCAGTTTCTACTTGAGATGTGGACATTGTTAGTATATTTCTCTCAAGTATCTCAGCATTTTTAGACTGCCTTATTCCACATTGATAGTAATTAATTCTGTGCAGCAGCTGCAAATATAATGGGATGTTTACCAAACTCTTTGTCACATTTTGACTTGAACATCTGTCCCGACTACATCAGGAATTCTGCAACTTGTGTTTTGGTGACAGGAAGTCTACAGTTCAAGTTCTGAAGAAATAACTCCATTGACATTGATGAATTGACCCAACTGTACCAGAATTCTTCAATTCTCCTAGAAAAAAATTCCAACAGAGGCTACATACACCAGACTTACCAAATTATTCTTAAAACTGCCAATAGGACTGAATTGTATGTGCACTGGGATGCTTCACCCGACTGTATTGGAATCAAAGTCAGGCTTTGACATTGATGTTCAGCCCCGAAAAGCTTCTTTTTTATAACTTTCAGGAATACTGTTGGAAAAGAAGTGCATGCGAAAGGACAGGGGCATTTTTTATGTGGCATCATTGTGTTAATATTCTTGCAGTGAAAAAAGCAAATCCTTGAGGAACGTGTGCCTGGAATAAAGACCTTCAGGAATGGCATTGTTGTCAGTCAGCGCTGAGGATCCAACAACCTTATTTTGCTTTGCGATTCACTGATTTGAAATTTGAAAGTCACATCAGGTCAGGTCATTCAGGACACCAGGGAAGAGTTGCATCATCGTGACTGCCAATGCATATTTTAGTCACCAGTGATTGATATCACTATTTATTGTATTTGATTATGTTGAACACGACAGTAATTCCCCTTGGTACTTGCCCATGTGTAAGGATCAAACAATACATTGGTTGAAGCACCAGGTCCAAGTAGCTTGAAGGCACACAGTTTCTGTGTTTTTTTCAATGGTTTTGCACAGCCAGACCCATTCTGATAACTTTGGTACCCCTGCAGTTTCTGGTACCGAAGCAGCGTGCGACAAATTGCATCAGTGTCAATATTTATTTAAGTCCCACAGGATTGCCGTATATGCTTTTTTGAGTCATTTATGTTAAATACAGGCAGGAGACCACGCTATCTGAACCACGGGACAAATTGGATCGAGATATTGACAATACGATGGTAATCGATAGATCAATGACGGGACTGATGTTGGTCTTGATGAATATTATTTCATGTCAGATTGGTTTGAATTAGTTTCCACGTTTCCCGATACTGTTTCATAAAGAAACAAGCCATCATTGGAATATTCCAAAATTCTCTACTAGACCTGATCGAGGCTGTTTGAAGAAAATGACGGCGGTAAGTTTCTTCGGCTTGTTTTTATGTTTCTGTCACGTTTCACATGTTCACAGCATGCTTTTTGGGGGGAAATTAGTAAAAGTTCATTGTTTGGGGTTTGGGTTTCGATTTTGTAAGGGTAATGATTATTCTCAACATGTAGAATGTTCTGCAATATGGGAAAGGATGCTAGGGAGAGGGGCCATTATCAGACTACCTGTTGATCCTGTGCCAGAATGATCTCATCCATTCTTGTCTTCGTCGTCTTGCATAATATTGCTGCACAAGAATCACTGAGACTTGAGGCAACTTGAGACTTCATGATTTGACTTTAATCATTTGTTGGTTTAATAATTTTAAATATTTGGATTTAATTTCTGATTTCAGTTAAATTAAACAGTTGATGATAAATTTATCATTTTACGTGTATTATCTTTTCCTTTAAATTTAGGTATCAGTTTTTAGCTTCAGTTCCTTCTTTGTTTTAATCTCCCAGTTAAGGATTATGAGTGCACATAGCCAATGCTCACCCATTGCATGTTTGTACTGAATTGTCATTTGATTTGTGGAAAGTTGTTGTAATATTCTATCAATTTAAGTATAAGTTAATATGTTGCAAATCAATCATTATGACAGAGTTCTGTTATTGTGGATGCTGAAACACTTGGCTGCAAGCGAAATCAGTTTTAATGGAGGTTTTCTATAAAGAACTAATGAAAAGTACTTTTTGCTAGAAGATTGCTGACATTTTACGCTGTTTCCATAGCAACATAATATCAGTTGACATTCCCTGACTCCTAGCTGGTGATATACATGTACATTCCCCAGACTTAATGCATGTATATGATATGTGTATTGATTCTTAGCATATAGGCTGAACAGCGAGCTAACACAACAGTTTTGGATTGTGTGGCAGCAATTAGCCTGTAAAAGCTCAAACTGTTCCCAACCACTCCAGTGTAAAATGTCTCAACTGTTAATCTGTTACAAACATGCCTCAAATGTAAATCTGTCAGAAAAATGTGTTGAATGCTGCTATTGTATTCAGGTTTCTGTGTCAAGTATCAAATTGATAAAGATGAAAATAATATTGGAAAATTGTAGGTTTGTTTTACATGAATTTGCTTTGAGGGCATTCATAGTTTGAACTTACTGGTATGACATGTAGTGCATTGAGACCCAGTTACACCCAAGATGACCTCAGAGCTCGTAATGTTCTTGTAATAGAGTGCCAGTTGCATGGTTAAATTTATCATGTTTGTAATGGCATGTTTAAAAATGTTCCTGGTGCCAGAAGTGCACACTTAGAAATAATATTTTTTTCTAAAATACACAACTTTTGACAGTGGCATGTTTAAGTTCGTAATGGCATGGTTAAAATAAGTTCCCAATGCCAGAAGTGCACACTTAGAAATCATTTCTTTCTAAGAAAACATACCTTTTAACCATGTTTTTTATATGAAGCCGGTGAAAAATGTACTTTCAATAAAATGTACTGGACAAATACATGAGCTTGTGAACATGCTTCGCGTGCAGTATAACTCCAGTAAACAGGGGGGATTCAGAATTCAAAAGGGTACTGTCAATCTCAATGCAAAGGAAGGAGGTAAACTTTCTACAACTGCTTATCATCTAGCTCATGGTGAAATGAAATTCACACCAATTATCAAAGATGGATCAGAAGAATTCTTGTTGGCACACTTAAGTTTAAAGTTAATGACTGCCCCGTGGCACACTAGATAACAAAAACATTTCTTTCCCTGAGTAGTAGAACACTGATGCTACTCCTTGCCGACACAGTGCATAATTATACCTTACCAACAAGAAGCATAATTATACCTTACCAACAAGAAGCATAATTATACCTTACCAACAAGTAGCATAATTATACCTTACCAACTAGTAGCATAGTTATACCTTACCAACAAGTAGCATAATTGTACCTTACCAACAAGTAGCATAATTATACCTTACCAACAAGTAGCATAACTGTACTTTACCAACAAGTAGCAATCCTCATACCAGTGTGTCTTACAATGCCTGATTATGCTTGCAACTACTACTGAAATGTTTTTTCTGTCTGCAGTACTTGACTCCTTTCATCCTGTGTTGAGCATTCATTGATATTTCTTCAGTAAAATGTTCCTGAAAGTGTTGGTCAAATTTCAGAGACCAAGCAGACCCCATTTTCAACATTGATATGAATTTTTATTACAGCATGGAGTCTGTACTTCATTGCATGACATCATGACCAATGGGCAATATGGAGATAACTGCTTGGTCTAACAGGAGTAGACTGTTATTGCTTCCAACCTAAGATTGTCAACGGTTGTATTGAAATGGATAGGATCTGGAGGGCTAGCCTCATGGTTAAATCATTCCCTGTCATGCAAAGACCTTGGTTGATATATCCCAGGAGCACAATAAATCAAGCCCAGTCAATGGTACTTATAGCAATACTTTGTAAAAAATATACTTATTACAACAATTTGAAAATTAAATTCTTGAGGCATCAAGGAATTGGATCCAGAGGGCTTCATAGTTCCTGAAACCTTTTTTATCAAGATTATTCAAATATTCTGACAATCTGTTATCTATATTCTGAAATATTCATATATTTTCCCCTCCAAAGTCCTGTGCGACATGGTGCAATTCCACGCCTAATATCTATAGAATATGATATAGCTCCTAGCTTGGTTCATGTCTTTTTCAATCTCTGGACACCCACGTCACAGTCTTGTATAGTCCCTGGCCCAGATTCAGAGCAAATGTTATTACGTCCATGTCAGTGTCATGTTGTAGGGCAGGGGGTGTATCAGTTTCCCCATGCAGAGATGTCTACGTGATATCTGGGTAATAGAGACTATATGCTTTCTCTTGCCATAGACAAACATTAGCTACGGTTGTCTTTGTTATGAAAATGCCTAATTCAATTAACTATTTATTCTAACATATGCTTCCACACAAAAGGAGAGCAGTAAACATACAATTTGTACAGATGAATTGTTTTACAATCACAGAGATGACACACCGTGTTTCCAGTGTCCTGTGTGAACAGGCTCTCCTCAATGATGTTGTCAAGGTACTCCCCTATAGACATCAAGACAACTAGTCCAGGAAATACTTCTCTCCTCAGTAATTGGGCAGGAGAAGGATTCTCTGGCTAAAGGCATGGAAACCTGTCTGCTTCTTTTTTTTCCACTGAGTATTTTCGGCCATCCATTTGTTCTTTCCCGTTTAGTTTGTATTCCCAAATCCATTTTTTCATGTCTCTAATGCTATCTTTCAAGCTACCTTAAGCATACTTCTTCCTCCTCTCTCTACTTCTTTCTTTCTCTTTATGTCCTCTTCATTCTTTCTTATCTGAAAATTATTTGTTCATTCTGTCTTTCATTTTTTTCCACAGACACTCAATGCAGTCTTTTTATTTTATTTTCATTCAATTCTTGCATTTCTATTTCCTGTATGCCTTCTTCTCCCTATCTATTTTCATATCATTCCTTTTTCTCCACTTCTCTCTCTCTTATCCAATCTCTCTGTGTTCTTTTCCAGTCATTAATTTTCGTTTCTTTCCCGTGTGATCTTTTCTCATCCTTTCTCATTCTCTTTATCTCCAGGCCTCCGAGCTTAATCTCTATTTGTCCAAATTGCACATACATCACAAATACCAATGCTTGTTAGCAGCATCAGAAATACCTTATTGACCATTCCAGAGTAACTTTTGTAGAAATCAATATAAAAAATACCACCACATAAAATAAATAGCTCATAACTGCAAAACTAGATTTTTTTACCTAAAAATTACTTCTCATGGAAACTCCTAAAGTGGCATTCTTTGCAAGTATGAATAAATTAGCTTAGTGCTTTGATTTTAAATTTCTGTGAAATAGCTCCCACAGGTTCATTCTGTTTGATGGCTTTCTCATGAGGAACTGTGATGAATTATGAATGACTTGAACTTTGCAACATAGCAACTCTCCATCTATCCAAATGCAATGAGCAACATACAAACTGCTCTAGAAGCCAGCCAGTCTGACTTCGTGAAAGTAAATGTTTCAACTTTATTATTTGGAATGTATTGCAAAATGGGTGCACAGGAGGAATTTTGTCATCAATGTTTCAGCTACACTCAAAGATTGGCTTGAAGATAACACAATCTGGCCCAGACTATTGTTTGTTAGCATGAACAACGATCCCTTCTGTCATGCTATGATGGCATATAAACATTCATTGTAACCACTTGGTGAGTGAGTGAGCGAGTTGGGTTTATGCCACTTTTAACAGTATTCCGTTATATGAAAGCGTGCAGGTCTCAGACGTTTACCACTTCGGTGAAACCCACGAGCACGGGTATGGTGCTGACAAACCTAGACACATAATCAGGGCAAACCGGGATTTGAACCCACAATCATAGGTTTCTGGTGTGCTCAAGGGACGCAACTCTGCACAGCGAATCACGGTACCTTAGACTACTGGGCCACCCGTGCCCCCGTAACCACTTGATCCTCAGGTTAGTTTGTCCCCAAACCCTGGTCTATATTGCAAGTGGTCCTAGTGGTCTAGTTGTTAACATGATGTCCGATGCAATTCCCTTTTTTAACAGGCGTGTTTTCAGGTGAACAGTTGATTGGCCTTTGCATGTGTTTGTGACAAGTGCCACTGGTGGGGCAGGATATGCCCTTTATTGGGGTGAAAACCTGGTATCATCTCTGTTTGATAGTGATTCTTAAACACATGCGTATGATATAGCCGGACATGTACAATGGACACTGTAGTAGAGATTTTTTATGATTATGGATTTATTGTTTTCGTTTTTTTGTCCAGAGTTGAAATGTAAATTCATTCATTTTTATGGTGAGTGTTTATTGGTGTTGCAGAGAGCCTTTTGATTAAATGCAGCAGTTAATAATACATTACATAATGGGTTTCTCTTAAATGTAAAGACATATACTCTCTTGGGTGTATACGATTATTTAGTATTCTGAATCAATGTCAAAACATCAATGAGGGTGAAAAACCCAAGTAAATTTTGGCAGAGTTTGGGTTGGGGTGATGGTGTGTGTTTTGAGGGGTGGGGAGAGGTTTTGATTGGTGGTGTGTGTGTGTTTGTGTTGGGGGGGGGGGGGGGGGAGGAGGGGAGGTTTGGAGCGGTGGTCACTGACAACCCATTAATCTTTCTGTTAACATTGATCAAGTGTGCTTTTGACAGGCAGGGCATTGCAGTAAATACGACCATGATCATGTTTGGTTGGTGATCGATATTAAACATTTTAGAAAACCACCAGTGATCATGTGCTTAATTGCAGGAGGTCAATGCTGTTAGTTCATGTTTGCTCAAAAGTTTTCTGATTCTGAAATGTAGTTTTTAAGGGCGTTAGTGTTAAAGTAGAATCTGAATCAACTTCATTGTATTTTTGAGAAAAAACCCGAAATATGAAGTTTGTAATGGATATTGAAGGCACTATCAGAGGTTTCTATGAAGTTTCCACTGAAGGTTAGTATGAGGTTTCCACTGGTAGAAGGTTAGTATGAGGTTTCTACTGGTAGAAGGTTAGTGTGAGGTTTCTACTGGTAGAAGGTTAGAATGAGGTTTCCACTGGTAGAAGGTTAGTATGAGGTTTCTACTGGTAGAAGGTTAGTATGAGGTTTCCACTAATAGAAGGTTAGTATGAGGTTTCTACTGGTAGAAGGTAAATTTGGGGTTTCCACTGAAGGTTAGTATGAGGTTTCCACTGGTAGAAGGTTAGTATGAGGTTTCTACTGGTAGAAGGTTAGTATGAGGTTTCTACTGGTAGAAGGTTAGTATGAGGTTTCCATGCAGATGTTCGATATTGATTACTCCATCATGTTGTGACAGTATAAATGTCATTGGTTTTAATTTGTGAGAATGATGAAGCTTTGAAGTAACTCCAAGAATCCTTAATTAGCTACATTGTCCATGTTAAATATACTGTGCCGTTGTTTGTGCAGTCTTTGATACTTCACCCATTTTCGATTTTAGCAACAATCTGTTGAAAGACATTCCTTTTCATGTGTTTTATGTCATCATCAGCCAAGTCCTACTGCTTCCATGTGATATATATCTGTCAGTGTCTGCAACATAGTCTTCCATGAAGAATCTGTCAACTATTTCAGTAAATGGAATTTCAATCCACAAAATCACAATATATATCAAAACTAATGAAGGTGGGTAGGTTTACAAAAGATTAAAACCTGCATGTGTGAGTGAGTGAGTGGGTTGGGTTTGAACAGTATTCCAGTTATATCGCGGCGTGTCAGCTTAATGTGGGAGGAAAGTCTGAAGTGATGCAGGTCTCAGACGTTTACCACTTTGGTGAAACCCACGAGCACGGGTATGGTGCTGACAAACCTAGAAACATAATCGGGGCGAACCGGGATTTGAACCCACAATCATAGGTTTCTGGCGTGCCCAATGGACGCAACTCTGCACGGCGAATTGCGGCGCCTTAGACGACTGGGCCACCTGTGCCCCGTACACAACGTGAAGTTTATCTGACAGATTTAGACAGCGAAAAACAACTTCCTTTGAGATATATCCAAGAAATTCTCTCTGTGATGATAAACTATGATGTACTCTAAGATGACATACTACAATGTGAAATATAAGCTCCAGAGAGATTATCTGGTGTACATTTCTTAAGAGATCAAAGGCACTTTCGACTTGATTATCATTTCGGTAAGTAGCCCACTTGGGTATTTGACTGAATGACAGAGGAGGGAGTAACAAAATTTTCAGACACTGAATAATGTTCATTTCCTTTTTAGTTTGTGGACAGAGGTGAGGAAAGGTGAAACGGGTTTTAACTTTACGTTCAAGATTATTGCTATTAAATAGAGGTGTGCACACTAGTCCGAACCAATGACACTTTTATAGTGCAAGCCCTCTGATATACTATGCCACAATTTAACATACATACCCCACCCACACAGTATAATGACTCCAAGCCAACCACACCCCTTGTTTTATCCCCTTAATGCTGAGCAGGGTGACAAGAAGCATCACCTTCTTACGTCTTTTAGTATAATGTGGCTGGGGATTGAACCACCAACATTTCTCTATCCAGGCAAACACTCTATCCACAGAGGCAGTCAGAATACAATTGGCCTTTAAAGATGTTCTTCCAAGAAAATTGTCCCTACAGTGATTTGTAGCTGATGTCGGCTGCCTTGTTTTTATTGTTGTTCTTCTATTTAATCAAGTATCAGGGTTGTACAAGGAAGAATGTAAGTCTTGAATGGTGCATATACATTCATGTTACATGCTATTGTATATATAAATCTTCATGAAATTTGAAAGCTCAAAACAGCATATTCTGGTCCCTTATGAAGTTGCAACTTGTAATCTCCACATGTTCCTAAATATATATTTGCATTCATGACTTACTTGTGGATATATCAACTTGGTCTCGTTGCTATATGGAGAAATAATGCTGATGCGATGTTAAATTTTAACTCACTCACTCACTCCTAGTGAGTCCTATCAGCTGTGGTATATGTCGTGACATTGTTCAGTATTGCGAGAGGGTTTGCATGAAGTCAGTATCAGTTGGCTTCAGTCATTGCAACTGGTGATTACTCTTCATATTACCGTATTCAACAGAATAAACGCCCAGGGAACTCTCAAAATTTGAAATAGGAGGCTCTTACTAGAATATTATTTTGGTGAAAAAAACAGAGTTAAAAGATAAATTTTGTGGTTTATGCTCACAGCCTGAAATGTTTATATACGACAGATATGTTTTTTCAGAATTTAATTGCCCATAATTAAGGGTGAATACAACACAGGAGTATGTATTATAGGCGAATCAATAAGTCTTGTGTACATTGATCAACCGGAAGGGGTGCCAATTGGGATTGTTGACTTGCCAATATATTAGCAAATATCGCCGTGGGGGCTTATTAGAGAAGGGCGCTTATTACGTGGAAAACGGTAACCCGGGGAACCTTTCTCTGACATTCCTCCATCAGTGTTCCTCACAGTGTTCTGCCCAAGTCCAATCAAGGCTTCAACAATGCTGTGCTTCTCCTGAAGAATCAATTCTAATTCATCTGTCCACATTTCATTCTATTGTTATTTTTGTGTTATTTTCGTTGCGATGAATGCTTGGCAATCATCATCAAATAGTACCCAGAGTCGCACTAATAATTGTTATATCAGCAACTCTTGATTCACTTTGATGAAAGCATGCCTGATGATTGCTATTAAAGTAAGAGCTTCACTATACAAGTACTATAAATCCATGTGGGTATGTCTTAAGTGGTTTGTGTTTGTATGGATAGTACATATACTGAAATACTTTGAAAATGTATATTTGAATTTGTGTTATATTCGGCAAAATGACTGCAAAAGTCAAATTAAGTTATCTTACCTCCATGTGAGAATGTTGAAAATTGATTGGTTCGCGTGATCTTGATAAAATACTAGGTATCTCACCTGAGAGGGAAATAAATTTCTGAGCAGGAGAATAAGTCCCATTTTCCTCTCTACGAAGCCAAAAGCTGCATCTTGATTACGAGTCAATGAAAGTCATGTGACAAACCACAAGTTAACCACAGTTCAATCAAACAGATGTTTTTTATCAATTTTTAGTTTGCTTTTACTCTTTACAATGGCAGATTGAATCATGTTGGCAAGATAATTCATTGTAGCAGTATCACTTTGAGTATATGTGATTTTTATGCATCCCTTGTTAGGTTATATACAGCTCGCCGCCGGCTTGTGGAATAAAACCTAATGCAGGATGCATAAAACCACATGTCCCCCCATGACACTGCTACAACTAATATTTTTCTGTGTATTTTGGCATTAGGTAATCAAAAACTACAATGTTGTTAGGGTTTGAATCTCATTCAATGTATTTTGAGATTGACTTGAGTGAGTGAGTGAGTTTGGTTTTACGCCGCTTTTAGCAATATTTCAGCAATATCACGGCTGGGGACACCAGAAATGGGCTTCACACATTGTACCCATGTCAGGATTCGAACCCGGGTCTTCGGTGTGACGAGTGAACGCTTTAACCACTAGGCTACCCAACCGCCCCCGAGATGGACTTGAGCACAAAAGTACATATGTCTGATGATCGAAAACATGATTATGTGTCTTCATTGTGCATATAACCTTGTTGTCTTACAAGAGCAGGCTCTGATTTCATCAAAAATATTTTGAAAAAATGAGTCAGGATTGTTTTTTTCTTCCTTTCGTTGAGATATTGGTTACGATGAATCAGAAGAATGTGGTTATGATGAATCAGTGCTTGTGATTATTCACATTAATGTTATCATGTATCACGGTTATTTGTTTCATTGAATACTTCCTGCAGCTGAATTCAAACTTGTTTATCTTTGTTGTAAGATTGCAGTCCACCTGTGCAACATATTTCATCCAGACTTTCCAGTTAATTTTTCTTGTTCAGGTGAAAGTAATAGCTGTGAAGGCTTCTCTTGTCAAGCACAGATAACTGTGATACAATCTCTCACACATCATAGCATTCGTCTTGATTGATGACATTAGCCTAGACTCCATCCATTGTCCATGACATCACTATCTGATAACGTTACATCATCTGAACTATCATAGGCTGATTTCTGTGACACTTCTGAGCAGGGTTGATATTCATCATACGGTTTTTTTCAAATTTTAGTTCTTAAAATGACAAAAATATACAGAGTAACATTCTTGTAACTCAGAATGACAGAATATCTGTCCATCATGAATGATTGCCACCAAGGCTTGGGCTAACATCATTCATCCACTTGTGACATATCATGTGAATTCATGGAGCTTTTTAGTTATTATCTTATTGTGAAATGCCATTATCATAAGATACTTCATAGCAGTGCAAGGGCCAGACCCCACAGACTTTCGGCCCCACAATGTAGGTCGGTAGGTTGGAATAAAAATGAAAAATACATTCCAATTTAAAATATTTTGTTTGATTTCCTCAGAATGTTTAAAAAGTAGGGAAAAACATTAAGTGTTTTTTTAAAGATAAATTGTCAACTGGTTTTAGTTTTAATAATATATTTAAATTGATAGTGACAGTAAATGAGTTGGCAGAATAAAATAAACACTGCTTTTCATTATTTAATTATTATTTTGATATTTGAATTTTTGGGAGTTGGCAGACTCGTAAACCAAGTTTTAAAAAAAGTCCTGCTGAGAGTTACTTGATCGCTAGGTTCAGCAAGCCAACAAACAGACAGAGGGAGTGTGATCGAAACGTTGTTGAACTAACTGGAGTTCTAGTTTACACTTGAGTGTAATGTTCACCAGTGTTTGTATCTTTTCTGAAAATATTCACGAAGAAGAATGGTTTCAAAACAGTCACATATTTATGGCATGTTCAGTTTGTGAAATAGCTTTTGAGAAACTTATTTTTCTCCCGTCACTGAAGCAATAATGAAATGACAAGAAAATAAACCAACTCAATGATGGACAAATAGATGTGGGAAGCTTGGGATTTAAAGTAAACAAACATGTTTTGAATCCCATTACAGTTTACATACTATAGGCTCTGGAGTCCTGATTGATATGTATTCAGAAAACATGAAAACATTTTGTCTTGGAACATCTCTCACAGGAAAGACGACTGAACTGTGATGCCATGCGTATGGGTGTATTAAGCACATTTTTATGATCAAATAAGCTTGTTAAATTTTCTTTAGACTGACATAATACGCTTTTTGTAACGGTTGTTTATGTAACAGATTTTTAGAACTGATCCAAAATGGGGAATTTAATATTGATACCAACCGCTAAGGCTAATATAATCTTCTTTTAAATTTTGTAATTCAAAGGAAATAATCGTGTTCTGTTGAAATTATATATTTCATGCTGACAGTAACATTAAACAATATTGATAAGGTTAGTTTGTGCCCCCAGGGATTTCAATTAAAGTTGAAGCAACCTCCATGCAAGGTCTTTGGCAATGTAAAGTTTTGATGAATTTGATTGTCGCCATCCCTGAAAGTTTCTAGAGCTTGGTTATGTTTATCTCTTTGACCCAAATGTTAAGTGTGTATTTAGAAACAAATGTAGAGAAAATAGTCATTTAAAGAAATCCTGAACTTTAAGAACTTCGGTGTGAATATAGAATGGGTTTGAAACGTTCCATGAACTATCACTTATATTGATATCTTCTTATGCAGCTTTTGTTGTTTTGTTTTGAAATATTTGTTGATGAAGGTTTTAAGGGCATTGTCTTAATGTTATTTTATTGTCTCACAGTTGATTTGAATAAGTTATAAGTTTTTTATCTAAAACAAAAGAGAAATTCTGATAAAGTACGGAAAGTATTGACTTCAATATTTTTTACATTTATGGAGGTGAAAATGTAAAAGCTGTGTATATGCCTGTAGCATAGTGGATTTACACAAGTGTGCACAGCATTTTGTGCCTATCATATTTATACAGAGGTAGACCAATAAAGTTGCAAAAGACAGAACTGATGTTTTCAATAATATATTTTGATTTTGTTCTATAATCAACACTACCATCATTTTAAAAGTAATTATTCCCATTCTGATCTTGTTATGAACAAACTTTGGGAAGTATTGTTTTCTGAGTTTTCTCAAAATGTCACACAATAAAACTTTTCAGAATAACAGGACTTTTCAGGAAATTGATGTGTGTTTTCCATATTGACCTGTCTGTGGTGATATATTGATAGCTGTGTCAGGAGAATACAGTGTATCTATTGAGCAGACATGTCTGTAATTAAGGTTCATCGGAACACAGAGAGCCATGGCTTCCTGTGGTACATTCAACTGCTAATAGCCTCGCTTCCTGCCCAATTTCACCTGCCACCAGGGGGAGCCTACATCTCTCGGCATACATGTGGGGTAACGCCAAACTCTCACCCACATGGTCTTAAAAAAATATATTTCGATGGGTGGTGTGAATTTGTTTTGGTAAAAAAAGGGGTGGACTAAATTTTTGTGGGTATTTGTCAGTGTTTTTATGTATGCAGTCTCCAGTAGTATACAGTATAAAACCTCAGCATATTTCCGAGTCTGTTTGCGTTTAATGCTAAAACCTATGCAGTCAGACCAAACCGTAACGACCTTTTATTACCTATTAACCCTGATATAGTCAGACTGGTATATATAAAAGTAATACAGTTTTAGAGATCACGGTTTTACAGTGGACACACCTGGATAATGGCCCATGTTTTTTTTCTGCCTGCTCCCGATTATTGACAAACTGCCATGATACATGTGGAATATTGCTGACCCCTGTGTTAAAGGGTCAGGATGTCAACCGTTCTGAATCTTTGTTTGTAAACAATAACCGATAATTCCCGTTACTAGGTTTCTCTGCTCTGCTCGTCTTATTCCATTTCTGCTCCAGTGACCACACAGCGGATGTAGGCTTATCACATGACTGGACTTACCTTGTAAAACAACAAATAAATGCGAACAGGTGGGCCTAATGTTAGTGTGCTTTACATAGTGTTTTGCATAATTATATAGATATACTTCTACAACTGTGACAGTGAGGTGCATGACAATTGTGCTTTATACATCAAATTGATGGTATTCACTAGCTCTCTGGTCTTGGAGGATAAATAGGCAAATGGAAATAGTACTTCTCACTTGAGGATATTTTTGCAATGAAAGTTAAACATTTCGAAATGCATGTTTATCTAAGTGTGTAGACTTGTCCAAAATGAAACATGAAGACTGAAACTCGTTTACTCTGTCGGCTTCACTGTGAGGAGCTCTGTTGTTTGGGTTTGAGAATTGAAACAGGCATGTGACGTCCCACTCGGAAATTATTTTCTTACGCGATTTAAAAACACAGAACCATTCAACGTACTGTCCCTTTAAACAAGACTTGACTAATCTGGCCAATCTATCTCTATGATAACTAATTACTGTATCCAATTGTTGCCTCACTAGGTAGACAGTGAAATCTCATTCAGAGACATTTATCCAAACATTGCCTTTGAGATAATCTTTCTAGGAGTGTCAGTATATCTTAAGAGGGACATGATTCCACATCCCTGATTTGTTAATCTGGTAATTTATTGATCCGGATGATTTCTCAAGGATTGATTTCCGGTTTACTGAGGTTTAGGAATAAATGTGTGTGTCAGTCGGTGGCCAGACAATCAAACTATTCCTAACCCTGATACTCGTATCTTTTCACCGTGTCAAACCAATCTAAGTTTGATGGACCTGCGTACTTGCTCGCTATCGTCTGTGCAGATGTTTAATTATATATTGAGCCCTGTGATTACTCCTGAGCAGTGCCAAACAGTGTGTGTATATTTGTAGGTGTGCATAAAGGTGTCGCCACACGCTGCAGACAGCTACTGCTTGTGTGACATGCATTGTACATGCACTTTAGTGCTTTCATTACCTGTTGTGTCGTGCAGGAAATGCAACGTGCAACATCTCACCATCAAAACTGATCGTGTTGCAGGAAAAAACGGGCTGATAATGGCGACAGAGTGGAAATCTGGCGTCAATACCGGTAGTTCTTGACACTTTGAATGAATTTGTTCAAACCAAGACAATTCTTAAGATAGAATCCATCTGAATTATTAACATTAAATTTGATTTTATAGTTGTCTGGTTTAGACTGGGTTTGTCGGCCTAGTTGTTTAGACTGGTATTATACTCATTTTGGCTATCTTCTTTGTCTGACATGAGAAAGTGTTGAAGAGAAAATGTCAAATTTGTTTCAGAGAATTGCAGTAAAGAATTTTTTTTGTAACAACCAAACTCATTGTTCTGAATTGATTTATCAATGATTTAAGTGTGTGTGGAAACCAATTTTAAACAAACAATTGGTTAACATTCCACATCATTGTAAAGCCCTTATTTTTTTTCAATTCAAAGATATTACGTGATAATGTAACAATAAGGCAACAAAACCCTTTCCATTACCACAAAATCTCTTCTAACAGCAGAGTCCATTGTACAATTCCGACTATGTCACTATCAAATATCAATTACCGGTACTTTCTTTGGAAATTTCAAATTCCAATTTGCGAATGAATACAGTTGTAGACCATGTGCTGAATATCAAACACAAGAAACGCCAAGACAAATCTCTGATCACTTCACTCTGCAAAACACACTTTTGACTTAAGAGTTAATGGGTAAGAGTGAGTGAGTGAGTGAGTATGGTTTTACGCCGCTTTTAGCAATATTCCAGCAATATCACGGCTGGGGACACCAGAAATGGGCTTCACACATTGTACCCATGTCGGGAATTGAACCCGGGTCTTCGGCATGGCGAGCGAACGCTTTAACCACTAGGCTACCCGACTGCCCCCTAATGTGTAAGAGAGTCTACCAGGCACTAACATTAGGGCATGGCTGGTTCTGTAGTATAAAGATGCTTGTTTGTCATTATGAGCCAGGACAGTGGGTCAGGGGTTTGATATGCACTACCCAGGCCTGTTCTCCAACATTGACAAGCCATGCTACATTTGAGAAACTGTTAAATGCAGCATTAAACCTTAGATTCTGTTTCACAGTCCCTGAACCTTAAGCTTTCACTTCCACCCTGCCCTCACTGTAATTCTATAGCCCTTGATGAAGCAAGTCCACTAGACTAACATCTAGTCTCTGAAATGAACATACAGTACAGAAAAAAACAGTTGTTCAGTTATCTTAATAAAAATATAATAAAAAGGGGCCCAGAGACTCTCTTCATTTGATACTGCAGTAATCTAGACTTGCCAAACATTATAGACTTGCATGGGCTGTATTTGATATATATTTGTATCAGGGTCTGTAAGACAGACTACAAGTCCACATTTACCACAGATTCTGAATCACCCCTCTCACTGGGGTTCCTTTTCAGTTTGAATGGAATTGTTTGTTTCAATCAACATTATTTTTTTTAGAGACTATTAGTGTTAGTCTACATTACTCATGCACTCACTAACTTGACAACAATTGGGAACATAACAAAATGTCAGAAGATGTGAATCAGTTTACTCATCCTTTGCTAATTTTATGATGGCATGAGCAAGTTAGATTAAAATATGTCTTATGCAGAGGAATATTTGGATAGAGTCGAAAAAAGTTGAAGGAAAAATCTACATTTTGTTCCTCACAACAACTCTGAATACAAGGGGGCCGTCGGGTAGCCTAGTGGTTAAAGCGTTCGCTTGTAACGCCGAAGACCTGGGTTCGGTTCCCCTCATGGGTACAATGTGTGAAGCCCGTTTCTTGTGTTCCCCACAGTGATATTGCTGGAATATTGCTAAAGTGGCGTAAAACCATACTCACTCACTCACTCACTCACTCACTCACTCACTCACTCACTCACTCACTGAGTACAAGATTGCAGGCGTTCTATCAGGTGTCAGGACCTGTTGCAAGGGAGATTTATTATTCTACATCTAAAGTGAAAATGAAATGCCACATGTTGCCATGGAACTAATATGTAATTCAAAGTTATTGATTCACTTGTCAATCAGTAAGTTTGATCCAAAACATTTCAGACAGCTTATGAGTACATAACCCTTTTATAACCTCAGTGTATTTATTTAACAGCTGGTCTGACAGTGTGAAGAATAACTCACCAACTTAAAATAAAAGATCTGATTTCACCTTCGTTTTTTCAGTTGTTTTGGAAAGGAACTGATGACTATATAGAGAATCTCACCCAAGTGTCTTTTGATATCAAAATACATGAGGGTAACATTATCTATATATTATCCAAAATGATTCCTCCAACTTTTTCAGTTTGTAATCAGTAATAAGCAATGATTCCAATGTGTGTACAAAGTACAAAAAACCAGCTTCAGTGACATAAGTGATGTCATTTGACTTTTTTAGAACCTTGAGAAAAAGGATATTTTATTCCAGAGATAATTTTTGCATCCTTTTTTCTTACGGAATCCTGAACTCTTTTGTCTTAAGTCTAGGACCTGTGTTACAAACCATCATCCCTATTCCCCACCCTATCCCACTCTCTGACCCCTCAGGCCTGTGATACCCGTGTTACCTCACCCCCATTTCTTCCCTTTCCTTATCCTACATCTCTGTGACCTATGCTTCCAACCCTCACCCCTACTCTCACCCTATATTTCTTACCTCATCCTTTGTATATCCAACAATTTTACCCTATGGCCTGTGCTACAACCCTCACCCCTACTCTCACCCTATATTTCTTACCTCATCCTTTGTATATCCAACAGTTTTACCCTATGGCCTGTGCTACAACCCTCACCCCTACTCTCACCCTATATTTCTTACCTCATCCTTTGTATATCCAACAGTTTTACCCTATGGCCTGTGCTACAACCCTCACCCCTACTCTCACCCTATATTTCTTACCTCATCCTTTGTATATCCAACAGTTTTACCCTATGGCCTGTGCTACAACCCTCACCCCTACTCTCACCCTATATTTCTTACCTCATCCTTTGTATATCCAACAGTTTTACCCTATGGCCTGTGCTACAACCCTCACCCCTACTCTCACCCTATATTTCTTACCTCATCCTTTGTATATCCAACAGTTTTACCCTATGGCCTGTGCTACAACCCTCACCCCTACTCTCACCCTATATTTCTTACCTCATCCTTTGTATATCCAACAGTTTTACCCTATGGCCTGTGCTACAACCCTCACCCCTACTCTCACCCTATATTTCTTACCTCATCCTTTGTATATCCAACAATTTTACCCTATGGCCTGTGCTACAACCCTCACCCCTACTCTCACCCTATATTTCTTACCTCATCCTTTGTATATCCAACAGTTTTACCCTATGGCCTGTGCTACAACCCTCACCCCTACTCTCACCCTATATTTCTTACCTCATCCTTTGTATATCCAACAGTTTTACCCTATGGCCTGTGCTACAACCCTCACCCCTACTCTCACCCTATATTTCTTACCTCATCCTTTGTATATCCAACAGTTTTACCCTATGGCCTGTGCTACAACCCTCACCCCTACTCTCACCCTATATTTCTTACCTCATCCTTTGTATATCCAACAGTTTTACCCTATGGCCTGTGCTACAACCCTCACCCCTACTCTCACCCTATATTTCTTACCTCCTATATTTCTTACCTCACCCTTTATATATCCAACAGTTTTACCCTATGACCTATGCTACCAACCCTTACCCCTACTCTCACCCTATATTTCTTACCTCATCCTTTGTATATCCAACAATTTTACCCTATGGCCTGTGCTACCAGCCCTCACCCTTCTCTCACCCTATTTCTTACCTTTTCCTAATCTTACCTCTGCCTATTGTCCGTGTCACCCACCCTCACTCACCCTGACCCCACCCCTATTTCTTACCCCATCCCAATCTAATCTCTGCCCTACGGCTCTCAGCCCTTAACACCAACAACGTATCGGATCACACATATGTATATATGTGCAGTCAACACAACAGTCACTTCACCTGGTTTTGTGTTAACAAGCATCCGTTTTGTAATATATATCAATAGGTAACCAACACCTCCAAAAAATCAATACATGTTTGGATTATCAAGTTCTAGTTCCGGGGAGACAGCTATAAATCAAGTGTCAAGCTGCATCAGAAGTCATCAAGCACTGTGGTATTGATGGCACACATTTTACCACAGAAACCTTGACATGTCGGAGGCAAATAGATAGCTGATGACAGCTGGTTATAAACATACCACCATGTGTGCAGGCTGGGTAGGAGACACATAGTGACCCTGTACCTATATACATGTCCACACCACTCAGCAGCCCTCCTGAGTGACTGACCCAGAGAGATTGCCTCAAGCTGGGAACCCTCTCTTTGAGTAATGAGTAAAGAAGGCCACCCTCCTGAATGTGCCCTCTCCTGATTCCAGTACAGGGATTCTCTCCTCCAGCACAGGAGACCTCCAACCAGCTATCCTGTGTGCGATTCCTGCACACTCAACCAACGGCTGCCATTGCTATATTTAGCATTTCTTGCAGTATCTAATTCACCACTATTTGGCAGTGTTGGGATTACCATGGCAGATAGGAAACAGGGAGCTCAATCAGCGGAACAAGTATGATAAACAATTTATACTCCAATTTACACATTTTTTACCTTTTTCACCATTTTCACCATTTTCTAACCTTATTTGCACGTGCACCAGTTATTAGACAGCAAAGGGATGTTGTCATGTTCATTTTGATTCTTCCAGTGGGTTGATGTCTCTGGTTACACAGGCGACCTATGTTGTTGGTGGGGATGTATGTGTGGTATATAACCTGTATGGTAGGCCTATATTCACCACAAGGCCATATTCTAGTCAAGTAGCTCAGATTTCATTGATCAATCCGATATTTGAGCTTAGTGATGGCCATTCAGCTGAACAATATCAATCACGTGTGTGTCAATTTAAAACCCATTTGTTCAGATTGAAGAACTGTGGTTTTCATTGTATTGAGGGTATTGATACATGTTCTTGTTCTGGGTTATCCATTGGAAATATTTGCCTTTCATGACTAAAGACATAGTTAAGTCAAGCCGTGGTGATTTGGCATGTCTTTCATTATTTTCATCTGACAGAATTAGTCGTGATTGAGGAATAACAACAATTCATTTGATTATAGACAAAATTGATGAGTTTATCCTCCCAATAGAATATTCTGTGTTTTCGCCACATTCCACATTATTCTGGCTAGAAGATGAAGTGATAAATAAAATATTCATGAAAAGACATGTTACAGAACAATCTGCTGGACCAGATTTCAAGCCATGGTTTTAACAGCACCCACTGAGACCTTGATCGTTCAACCAGTTTCCATCAATTATTTAACATTCTAACATATTTCTTACTTATCAGGAAGATCCATACTGAAAGTAATTTAATTCACAGATTTGAGTTACAATGTGAGAAATGTACCTGATGGACATGTTTTCTTGAATGTTTACATATAAAACTGCATATTGCTGACACATTGAGATATGATAATTTTGGTCAAGCATTTTCAGTGGGTATGCGTGTATCTTGCAGTCCAGGAGTAGGAAAGTTGTGTACACAAGTGCAGGGTTGTATTAATTGCAAAATATGAATCTGGTATTACGAAGACCTTATTAAATGTAAATCTGTCTGTTTTGAAATTATATCAATATGTGTATACGTCTCATGGTACAGAAATATCAGAATGGGAATTTGGATTTAGGGAGTTATTGGTATGGAAATCAAGAATCAATACACAATTTAAATATCTAAGGGTGAGTTAATGAAAAAATTGAAACCCCAGGTTAAATTATTCTGGCACTTATTAGGTAATCTGACATCCACTTGAAGCTTAAGTAGTGTTTGTCAATCTTCTTGTCAGCGTGGACTGCCGGCAGGCACAGTTCTCATGACACCATCGGAAGCATGTGATAACTCCATGTGTGAGTGAGTGAGTGAATGAGTGAGTTGGGTTAAACGCTGCTTTTAACAGTATTCCAGTTATATAACGGCGTGTCAGCTTAATGTTGGAGGAAAGCCCGAAGTGATGCAGGTCTCAGACATTTACCGCATCTGTGAAACACATGAGCACGGGTATGGTGCTGACAAACCTAGAAACATAATCAGGGCGAACCGGAATTCGAACCCACAATCATAGGTTTTTGGCGTGCCTAAGGGACGCAACTCTGCATAGCGAATCGCGGCGCCCTAGACGACTGGGCCACCAATGCCCCCAACTCCATGTGTGAACAGTAGCATCATGCGATGTCCACATGCTGATTTAAACATGTGGTGTTGGCAGTTCAGTTTGTGGTCTGATGTCTGTATATGATGTGATGTGTCTGTGTTGAAGATGGCAATGTAGTGAGAGAGACATGTACACTCAAACAACATGTAGAGAAAGATCTGACACACTTGACAATGAGAAGGAATATGGGATATAAAACAGTTGACTATGACAAAGAATGTGGATATATAACAGTTGGCTATGACAAGGAATGTGGATATATAACATTTGGCTGTGACAAAGAATGTGGATATATAACAGTTGACTATGACAAGGAATGTGGGATATATAACACTTGACTATGACAAGGGATGTGGGTTATAAAACCATTGACTATGACAAGGAATGTGGAATATATAACCGTTGATGATGACAAGGAATGTGGATATATAACAGTTGACTATGACAAAGAATGTGGATATATAACAATTGACTGTGACAAGGAATGTGGGATATATAACAGTTGACTATGACAAGGAATGTGGGATTTATAACAGTTGACTATGACAAGGAATGTGGGATATATAACCATTGCCTATGACAAGGATTGTGGGATATAAAACTGTTGGCTATGACAAGGAATGTGGGATGTAAAACTGTTGGCTATGATAAGGAATGTGGGATATATAAGAGTTGACTATGACAAGGAATGTGGATATATAACAGTTGACTCTGACAAGGAATGTGGGATATAAAACTGTTGGCTATGACAAGGAATGTGGGATATATAACAGTTGACTATGAAAAGGAATGTGGGATATAAAACTGTTGGCTATGACAAGGAATGTGGGATATATAACAGTTGGCTATGACAAGGAATGTGGGATATAAAACTGTTGGCTATGACAAGGAATGTGGGATATGTAACAGTTGACGATGACAAGGAATGTGGGATATAAAACTGTTGGCTATGACAAGGAATGTGGGACATATAACAGTTGACTATGACAAGGAATGTGGGATATATAATAGTTGACTATGACAAGGAATGTGGGATATAAAACTGTTGGCTATGACAGGGAATGTGGATATATGTGACAAGGACTTTTTTGTTATATCAAGTGAACGTTTAGTGATTCTAGAAAGTTTTTCTTGAGGCAAGCTAGCTAAATAGTTTACACAGAAGTCGTGAATCAGACCAATAAAATACAGTTGGTCTTTATACTTGATGAGGTTGAGGTCCGTAAGCTTGGCACTTGAGAGGCCCTAGGGAGTGCCTTGCTTGGCCACCCACACTGACACATGGTGGGATCTATGTTGTGGTATCTTTGTAGATTACTCATTCGTTTGGTAGTAAGAGGGTACCCAGTTAGAGTTCAATTATTCTCCCAAGGAGGTAGAATGTTTATCCTTAGTTAACAAAACACATCACCATGAAAGCTATGCTACCCAAGAGCCACAGTCGTTCCTTGTTAAGAAAGAGACTTACACTTGGACCCAGCTAGTCTAAGATGATATACTTTTTATGAAAATTAGACCTGGGCGAAGACCATTCTTTCCAAGACCTGATTTTAAGATCACACTTTCAATTTTGAGGTCAGTTGAGTGCAATGATATGGCATATTAAGGTGTGTTCTGAAGGTTAAGTGCCAAAGGTCAAGACAGATGCTTGTGAGAGAGATATGATTAAAGTTGATCGTTTCTGTCTGTGACTTATATAATAGCCTCCATTTTCATCACCTTCACAGACAAATCTAGCTGTGATATGTTTGATTGATTCCTAACTAACAGGTGATGAAAATACTCCAATTTAGTTCTCGGCTTAACATAATTAGCAGGTTAAGAATGACCACGATCTATTGACTTGAGAGTTGAGCCTCGTCTCAACAGGAAATAGAATTGTACTGCTGTACAATGCAATTGTATACAATACAATGTACAAACATGGTAGTGTTGGGAAATGTTAATGTTTTCACTGAAGAGAATTGAAAAAAAACATACATTAATTAAAGACATTCTTTCTCAGTACCCACTCAGTAATGGATTGAGTGTCGGTGGTTAGATGCTCTGGCTGCGTCATACCAAAAGACTTTAAAAGGTTATTTAGGGGATAAAACAAGGCTTGGAGTCCGCATTCTGTGTCTAAGTGGGGTGTCCATGATAAACTGTGGCAAGGTAACTCAGTAGGCTGGAACTATAAAAGCAGGTTTAGTTCAGACTTGTACAAGCAGTTCAATCTTATTTATATTGTAAATATGGTTGATTGTTTGAAATGTAATACCTGATAGCCATATTCCAGATAAACACTCAATACAGTAAACTATGGTTATAACGAACTCGAGGGGACCAAAAATTTTAGTTCGTAATAACCGTAGTTCGTTATAAGCATGCATACAGTATATATACAACAAATGGTCGGGACTAAAAAATAAGTTCTTAATATGGGTGAGTTCGTTATAAGTGTGTTCGTTATAAACGCAGTATACTGTACTTGTCAGAGCAAGGGATGATTGATCAAATAAGCCATGCATTGATATATGTTTTAATGGCAATACACATACAAGAAGTAAACATGTTAATAGTTAACACTGATAATTTCAACAGGTTAAATACATCCAAAAGACTTCATTAGCAGGATACAGTACTGATATACCAACACATTTTGTGATGTATAGAATAAGTTTTCATCATATAATAAATATATCAAATTTGTTGAGATAGTAATTGGTTACAACTACCCAAGCAATGCTAACCTAGGAAAAGGTGGATGTTTAACCTTTGCCAGCATGTCAGATAGGGCCGGGAAGTCTATATTGGTAGAAGGTAAGGTAGGTTTGCTGTTAAACGCTGCACTCAGCAATATTCCAGCTATATGACGGCGGTCTGTAAATAACCGAGTCAGGACCAGACAATCCAGTGATTGATATCACGAGCATCGATCCAAGCAATTGGAATATGATGACATGAATCAACCAAGTCAGCGAGTCGGACCACCCGATCCCGTTAGTTGCCTCTTACGACAAGCATAGTCGCCTTTTATGGCAAGCATGGGTTGCTGAGGACCTATTCTAACCCGTATCTTCACGGGTCTGGAAGGTATTGGTCATCATCGTACTCTAACAATGCTGTTGCAGTATGCCCATGATGGTCATCCAGACCTGTTGTCAGTGTATTGCTGTTTGTTGTTGCTGAGTGAGTGAGTGAGTATGGTTTTACGCCGTTATTAGCACTATTCCAGCAATATCACGGCGGGGGACACCAGAAATGGGCTTCACACATTGTACCCATGTCGGGAATCGAACCCGGGTCTTCGGCGTGACGAGTGTTGTTGTTGAAGTGCAGCTCTGTATGGTATGGTGATTTCTAGGTGAGAATACACATGGTCGCGCATCATATATTGTATTTGTCTAAATAGTTCGTTTTTTAAAAGTAAGGATAACTGTGACTCAACAAAAAAGATTTCCATTTCGTCTAATGTAGTCAGCTTTCTGGAAAGTTGAATGGTCACCATTCTGTGATTTTCTGAAAGCGGTTTTCTCGTTAGTTTACAACAAGGGGAGCTTCAGGATTAAGATGACCTCATCTAGTTTTGCTGTCGAATGCTAAGGGATAAAGCAACCTTGTATATGCCTTAAGTCAAATTCGGGAGTGGCTGAATGACCTCATCTTGTTCCTGAACGAGATATTTTAGAAGCAGTTATATTAAGGCAATGCTGCAAATTGTACATGATAAACCTGTTAAATGAATACAGAACCATCCAGGCTATGGCATTATTACGTAAAGTTTGAAGCTTTGGATTTGTTTCTCAGTTTCAATGGCAGCTTTTTGCCTTCGTCTGAAATTGGGCCATGTGCTATTGATTTTACACAAGGTCCATTTCAGATTTTGACTCGATTTCAGAGCATAGTGTAAAGGCTGGCTTTGGGTAGTTTACTGGAACTTTTATCAGCAAAAAGCAATTGATATTGATTTGAGTTAACTAAATTTTGCTTCAAATATTTGGCTTCATTCAAGATGTTGGCAAGCTGGAGTGGAGCCAGCATGTCAAGAGACTTTCCTGCAGCATGTCATCACAATGTGGAATTAATGAGTTTGGTTTGTACAGGGTTCTAATGATCCAGCCTGGTTTAGATGCTCTCTTGTGGAAAATAAATGCACGGGGAAGGATTTAAGTGCTGGCTTGTTGACAAACATAATACACTTCTGTTGCCATAGGCAAATTGAAATTGAATACTATTTTTCATCTAACATTGAAATTCAGATTCCGTTATTCACATGTGTGACATTGTCTTGAATATAGGGTCCATTTGCCAAATGTTAGTGCTTAGAAAAAGTATTCCAGGAACACAAATCTTGGTCACAGTGTTGTCCAGCTGTATATGATTATAGTTAATAAGATAACAAAATTCCCATGATATGTATAGGTCAATGTATATCAATGGATGGCTGTAAATTTATAAGTGAAACTTTGTAGGCCATAAGTTCAGTCGAAATAGCCTACGGCTCACTTGTGTTGTCACGTGACTGTATAACTTACTTTAGGGAGAACACAACAGACCCTTCATCATTTTCACTTGTCTCAGACTAGCAGACAAGTGGTCGTGTCAAACCTGTAATTTTGTGTGCATATTTGTCTCACCAGGACAAGAAAGCGACAAGTCAGATATATACAAAGACCTGACCAATGAGCCGGGCACAGTGGTAGAGCTCCTGCTACTCAGTCTTCCTGATCGCATCAGATTGTACCTCAGTAAATGAATCTTAGCCACAGGCTACTTTCCAAATCAGTAGCTTTTCTCAAGAAGGAAAAGTAATACAATTGAATTTCCCCAAATCCGTGGTATCTGAGAATAATCAGTTTTCGGTTTGACTGCGTTCATCAGTCAGAACATCCTGAAGAGGAAAAGCTCCTTTGTCCACTTTTCAGCAGTGAGGCTGTAATTCTCCAAGGAATCCTTCACCCTGGAAGCGTAAATAACTCTGTGTTTGAGAGGCAGTTTGTGCTTTGACAGGTTTCTGTTACTCTGACACTTGAAGTGGCTTATGGGTGTTGGAATGTATTACTGATAAACCAACTTAGTATATGGTTGTACTGGGGAGATACATTGTGTTTGTACTGGTCACATTCTGTATTGTTGTACTGGTCACATTCCATTTTGTTGTACTTCCGTTTGGTTGTACTGGTCACATTCCATTTGGTTGTACTGGTCACATTCCGTTTGGTTGTACTGGTCACATCCAGTTTGGTTGTACTGGTCACATTCTGTTTGGTTGTACACACGAGATAATACATTACCAGAATGTACTGGTACTTGATTGATTATGATGTTTGAGTATAAGTAGGGAATATTTATGAGTTGTTTGTCATTAGCAAAAAAAATACTTTTATCACAACTTTTAAGTACCAAAACTATTCCTAGCTTTCTCTCCTCTTGATCAATTCAGATGTAAGTGAAATCAATAAACAAGGAAAATATATGTTCATTGAAGGTCTGGCTTGTATCGGCGAGCCATGCATAACTGCAGTCTCACTCATACTGAGGTAGAATTACATAGTTTCAGAGGCCATATATTATTAACAATATTATTATACAGTGTGACAAGTGGCATTTGCATATTTTCTTGATTTTATCATCCACTTGTGATAAGACATTGTCTATGACCTTCACAAACTTGAAAATAAGGTTAAGTATATTTACAATTACCATCAGTCAAAGTTTTGACAAGAAGTGATATATGTATGTGAGGGCAAGTACAAGTGTTTGTCCAACAACTGAATTGTTTCACTCTGTTGCTGGGCACGGGTGGAATCTTGCCCCACATCATGCTCTACTGTATACTGATCTCAATTACCATCTAGTCTCTGACATGAAAATATTTTAACGAAATAAACAGTTGTTAAATTATAGGTATAAAATATAATAGAAAGGAGCCCAGAGACTTTCTTCATTTTCAGATCTAGACTTGCCCAATATTATAGACTTGCATGGGCTGTATTAGATATATTTGTTTCAGGGTCTGTATGACAGACTACGTACCAGGAGATCAGTTTGGTTGTACTTCAGGGAAACATGTTACAGGTTACAGTTACCTGACAACTACTTCTGTATTGCTACCATTTTCCTAAAAAAAACATGTTCATAGTATGTTTTCAGAAACAGGACAGATGTTGGTGAACTTTTGATCATATGGGTTAAACTTGTAAAGAACAGTATATTCTGTAATCTGTCTGTTAAGAGCATATAGTGTTGTTGATGAGAAAATTCCTATGTCAATGTAGAGATATGTGTGTATCAGACGTCTGTGCAAAAGGTTGGTGAGGATTCTTGCGTTTTTGTGTCCTTGACCTTGATATCTCTTACATTATCACGACTAGTACAACTGGATACAAACATTATCTGAATGGAACAACCAGGGATGTGTCCTTAAATATACACATCATGTCTCCCATCTTTGTGTGTTTAGCATTATATTTATTGGAAGCTGGATTACAAACTTTGAGGATTATGTGTATCAAATGGCTTTTGTGCATTTAGAAGTTCTTTTGATCTGAAATTTGCCTTTTAGTTTTCAGTTTTAAACAAGTTCATTTTAAGATTGGTAACATTTTCTGACAGGATACACTGATGTGAAAGGATCTTAAAATCCATACATCAATATAAATCAGATGTGGCATATTGAATAATGCAGTGTTTGGACCAACAATACTATATCATTCAGATCAGAAGTAGGGGTGGTCGGGTAGCCTAGTGGTTAAAGCATTCGCTCGTCACACCGAAGACACACACACCCACCACCACCACCACCACAGACACACACACACACACACACACACACACACATAATAGTGCAAAATATCAGTTTGATCAGCCAGCCTGTTGCCAGTGAAATATGTGTATTATCGATATTGTGGAAGAATTTTCCATTTTGAATTATTCTTGGTTTGGTGCCAGAAAACTTGAATACAACAACAACATTAATGTATAAACTAGCAAAATCATTTTTTATTCATTTCAGTGCATCAGTTTATTACTTCCAAAACAATTACATTAAAATGATTTATGCCAATCACATGAATGGACAGACACATGACAAAATGTTGAATCAGCTGGAATGTTATAATGTCTTTTTGTGCCATCTGTCTCAGATGCATTAGGTTTTCTTGTTCCACATTAAATACATCAGTCTGCCTTGTTCGATGTTCTGTTAGAAGCTGAATATTTGTCACAGGGTTAAGATTAGCAAGTTAATTTCATATTTGCCTTAAATTGTGAAAAATCCCTTGGGATAACAGTGTGACTAACCACTGTCGCTCTTTACAATCTGTAGACTACTTTCCTCCGTCGTTCAATTATTCCTACAACATTGATGGTAGATATTGGGTTTGTCTGTTCCATCTTAAGAGATTGTCCTTGGCTTTAGGTCAGTGAAATGACTCAGTAGGCTTGTCTCCCAATTCTAGATGTGTAACATCATTTATGCATGGCAGTGCACCACGTCTGCCTCTGCGTGGAACATCGGAAGTATCTCTAGTCCTTTCACACCAACTTAGAAGGCTGACAGAGGCTGCCTGGGCTTGATTCTCCTAATAAAGTCTGTCACTTGAAGGCAGATCTTCCTGTGATGAACATTAGGACTGAATATCTGAAGTGAGTGGGTGAACATCATCAGAAATGGCAAGCCAGATAGGCCCAGGGACAGTTCCACAAAGTGTTCATTGAGCCACGATTATCTAAGACCATATGCTCTTGAACTTACTTTACACAAACTAGTGTCCCTGGAGATTCCAGTTTAGAATAGGTCCCCAGCAACCTATGCTAGTTGTAAGAGGCGACTTCATGGATAGGTAGGTGGTCAGAGTTGGTGACTTGAAGGATAGAGTTGTCAGACTTAGTGATTTGATGGACAGAGCGGTCAGACATGGTGATGTGATGGACAGAGCGGTATGACTTGGTTATCTGATGGACAGAGCGGTCAGGCTTGGTGACTTGATGGATAGGGTTGTCAGACATGGTGATTTGATGGACAGGGTGGTCTGACTTGGTGATTTGATGGACAGGGTTGTCAGGCTTGGTGATTTGATGGACAGGGTTGTCAGGCTTGGTGATTTGATGGACAGGGTGGTCTGACTTGGTGATCTGATGGACAGGGTGGTCTGACTTGGTGATTTGATGGACAGGGTGGTCAGACATGGTGATGTGATGGACAGAATGGTCTGACTTGGTGACTTGATGGACAGGGTAGTCTGACTTGGTGATCTGATGGACAGGGTGGTCAGACATGGTGATGTGATGGACAGAATGGTCTGACTTGGTGACTTGATGGACAGGGTGGTCTGACTTGGTGATCTGATGGACAGGGTGGTCAGACATGGTGATGTGATGGACAGAATGGTCTGACTTGGTGATTTGATGGACAGGGTGGTCTGACTTGGTGACTTGATGGACAGGGTAGTCTGACTTGGTGATCTGATGGACAGGGTGGTCAGACATGGTGATGTGATGGACAGAATGGTCTGACTTGGTGATTTGATGGACAGGGTGGTCTGACTTGGTGACTTGATGGACAGGGTGGTCTGACTTGGTGACTTGATGGACAGGGTGGTCTGACTTGGTGACTTGATGGACAGAATGGTCTGACTTGGTGATTTGATGGACAGGGTGGTCTGACTTGGTGACTTGATGGACAGGGTGGTCTGACTTGGTGACTTGATGGACAGGGTGGTCTGACTTGGTGACTTGATGGACAGGGTAGTCTGACTTGGTGACTTGATGGACAGGGTAGTCTGACTTGGTGACTTGATGGACAGGGTAGTCTGACTTGGTGACTTGATGGACAGGGTAGTCTGACTTGGTGACTTGATGGACAGGGTAGTCTGACTTGGTGACTTGATGGACAGGGTAGTCTGACTTGGTGACTTGATGGACAGGGTAGTCTGACTTGGTGACTTGATGGACAGGGTAGTCTGACTTGGTGACTTGATGGACAGGGTAGTCTGACTTGGTGACTTGATGGACAGGGTTGTCAGGCTTGGTGACTTGATGGACAGGGTGGTCTGACTTGGTGACTTGATGGACAGGGTAGTCTGACTTGGTGACTTGATGGACAGGGTAGTCTGACTTGGTGACTTGATGGACAGGGTTGTCTGACTTGGTGACTTGATGGACAGGGTAGTCTGACTTGGTGACTTGATGGCATGTAATAGTATCCTGGTGACATGGAACCTTGTTCATAATATAAATCACTTGATAGTCTGGTCCAGACTCATACTGCTGGAATATTGCTGAATGTTACCAAGAAACAAACATAAAACAAACTGATGTCAGTCATAACTCCTGGAAATCATGAAATTAATGCATGAATGTCACCAAATTAATGAGCATGCCTTAACTCTGTCATGAAATTGATATGAGTAGCTCTGCCTTTGAACAATAAAACTAATCAGCAACCGATAATGCCAAGACTTGGAATTCCATAATAGAGTATGGGGTGACAACAGCTTGAATAATATCATTTGCTATCTTCACAACCTAACTTCAACTGATTGACATGTAATCTAACTTCAATGAAGTCAGAATCAGGAACTTTCAAATAATGCATTCAAATTAAAGATAGGTCGGGGCAGCAGCGAAAAGTGTACAGGTTCCAAGTGTTGTTTCTTGATTTGGCCTTTGAACATAAATGGACTGGGTTTTTTCACCAAGACTGCTCTTATACTGTTGAGCAGCATTTTGTTTGTAAAGAACAACCTCACCATCTTGCACAGTTGGAAACAGTCATAACAGCTTGATCGACTTGGTTAGATTTGGTAAGATTAGCGCTGTCTAAATCTAGCACTCAGTTACCTTGTTTATTGTTAGCTGTGTTACATATGTCATGGTTTC
This sequence comes from Haliotis rufescens, assembly GCF_023055435.1. Lineage (NCBI taxonomy): Eukaryota > Metazoa > Mollusca > Gastropoda > Lepetellida > Haliotidae > Haliotis > Haliotis rufescens. The sequence goes on from NW_025964112.1 coordinate 14,207,859, forward strand.
GCCCATATGCTTTGTTTGTTTGTTGGTTAACGCCACACTCTACAATATTCCAGCTATATGACGGCTGTCTGTAAATAATCAATTCTGGACCAGACAATCCAGTGATTGACATCATGAGCATCGATCCACACAATTGGGATACGATGACATGCAACATCAACCAAGTCAGCAAGTTTGACCACCCGATCCCTTTAATTGCCTCTTACGACAAGCATAGTCGCCTTTTATGGCAAGCATGGGTTGCTGAAGACCTGTTCTACCCCGGATCTTCATGGGCCCATTTGCAGTGAACCGGACATAACAATATACTCAGATTTGTCCAGATAAAAATGTCATATTATTGGTGCTAGCAAGGGACACTCCCATGTTTGCTTTTATTTCATGCTCACATTAATTTGAAGATTTACAGTATATGATAGCTTTGGGAACCAAGACCCAGTTTTCTAAGTGGCATAAAATCCTTCTTACTAACTCATTGAGGACAAAAACATGCGATGTCCTTCAGACATGGTACTTGCCTATTGGCTTTGAATATAAACCATACAAATACCTCTGTGTGTGTGTGTGTGTGTGTGTGTGTGTGTGTGTGTGTGTGTGTGTGTGTGTGGTGTGTGTGTGTGTGTGTGTGTGTGTGTGTGTGTGTGTGTGTGTGTGTGTGTTTCGAAATAGAAACCCAATTTGTAACTTAAAACATTATTTCATCTTCCACTGGAAATGGTATTGATTGCATTTCCAAAGTGATCAATAATTTTAGGCAACTGTAAAATTCCTAGAAGATCCATTGAAAACCAATTTCGAGGCATGCTGTTTAGGTACCATCTTGTCAAGGCAGTATTGCAGCACTAATAATGTGCTGTTTTGTAATACTTCGTCGCACAGCGCATTGCAGCCAAAGTACTGGTGTACAGGATGTCAACAGTCTTGGGAGGAAGTGAGTGTTCATGCTTGGTAGTCGGACAGTCTTCTCTGAAGGCATTCATCCTGGATCATATTGGAGGAAAAATTGATTTCTTGTGTTTTTTGAATTCTCAATAAAACCTGTCTGTTCTTGTGTACAGCTATGTTGTAGCACAGGATATTGTGTCTTGTGTACAGCAGGATATTGTGTCTTGTGTACAGCTATGTTATAGCACAGGATATTGTGTCTTGTGTACAGCTATGTTATAGCACAGGATATTGTGTCTTGTGTACAGCAATATAAAAACAGGACATTGAGTCATGTGTACAGCTATGTTATAGCACAGGATATTGTGTCTTGTGTACAGCTATGTTATAGCACAGGATATTGTGTCTTGTGTACAGCTATGTTATAACACAGGATATTGTGTCTTGTGTACAGCTATGTTATAACACAGGACATTGAGTCATGTGTACAGCAATGTTATAACACAGGACATTGAGTCATGTGTACAGCTATGTTATAATGCAGGATATTGTGTCTTGTGTACAGCTATGTTATAACACAGGATATTGTGTCTTGTGTACAGCTATGTTATAACACAGGACATTGAGTCATGTGTACGGCAATGTTATAACACAGGACATTGAGTCAGGTGTACAGCTATGTTATAATGCAGGATATTGTGTCTTGTGTACAGCTATGTTATAAGACAGGATATTGTGTCTTGTGTACAGCAATGTTATAACACAGGATATTGTGTCTTGTGTACAGCTATGTTATAACACAGGATATTGTGTCTTGTGTACAGCAATGTTATAACACAGGATATTGTGTCTTGTGTACAGCTATGTTATAGCACAGGATATTGTGTCTTCTGTACAACTGTGTACAGCAATGTTATAAGACAGGAAACAGGACTTGATCCATGTCTGGTGGTGCATGGTGGCAGATGCTGATTCCTCTGCAGTGCCAGCTTTCTTTGCGAGTCACATACACATCAACAGCCAACTGAAATAGGAATTTTTACATGGTCAGCTCTGTGATTTTGCTGTTCTTGTACATCAATGGTGTAGGTTGTCAATCTTGCTCTCAGTCTGATACCTACTCAAACTATTTTGTGTTGCTGTGGTATAGCTTCAATTTCACTGATTGCAGCATAAAACATTATTTTGTTTGAGTGTGTGTCCACTCAGTCATGGTTTGTCTGTCCCAGACACAATCTCATCAAACTCAGGAAGTGAGTTTTTGTTATTTTTGCAATATCACATCACAGCATTGTTGCATATACTGGTGAAATCCAACAGAGAAATTCAAGCATAGATAACTTTTTACCGAGAACTACGGTTTATTTGGAATCAAACCAAGTACTTCTGTAGAACTACACAGAAGACTGAATGTGTTGTGCTATAAGGAGAGTCTGATTGACATGTGGAACATTGAAGGAAATGATCTGAAATGATCGGTCTCTCATGATAAATATGCAGATGTCAGTACCAGTATATGAGCCCAATACAGACCCAAGAAGATCCGGGGTAGAAAAAGTCTTCAGCAACCCATGCTTGCCGTAACAGGCGACTATGCTTGTGGTAAGAGGCCACTAATGGGATCGGGTGGTCAGGCTCGCTGATTTGGTTGATGCATGTCATCGATCCCAATTGCGTGGATCGATGTTCATGATGTCAATCACTGGATTGTTTGGTCCAGACTCGATTATTTACAGACCGCCGTCATATAGGTGGAATATTGCTGAGTGCGGTATTAAACAACAAACAAACAAACAATTAGCTGTTAATTGTGTTTTAACAGTGAGAACAGAGCTGAGGAGCTTAGCATGTGATGACAACAGTTATGCTTCATCTAGTGCTATGAAAGCTGTTTATTCATGCTTGTTTGATACCATTTTTTTTATTCCAGTTCTGTTGAACCTTGTGGATAAAACATGATATTTTGTGCCCATTATATCTCTAAGGATTGACTATGTATGTCAGTTGGATGATTGATGAATAAGACAAAATGTATAAACAGAAATGTTTTTGTATCATAATGTCACAAAACATCAAATTATATTTACAGTGCCTGAGAACATTATAAATTCCTCCATGAGTAAAAAATAGAACCGACTTCCTGACGACACATTTATCCTATGATTTTTATACAAACTGGTTACAGAGAGGCACATAAATATCGTGGTCATGAAGTCACTGATCACTGAAAATGTAACAGATGGATCTCCTCAGAAAAAACAACAACACCAGTTAAAGATCAATGGGAAACTCTCTAGCCATTCATTAAGTTGTCATAACAGTCAGTATGTTATCCCCGGACAGAAGATTTTTAATTACTTGACATTATTTTTGTGTGCTTGTCAGTCCGCATATTGATTTTATTGTGGCTTTCTCTGTGAAGGTAGATGGCACTAGCCACACATCAGGAACAGTAACCAGGTAGGTTTTACCTGTGCTAGCAATTATTGAGCATGATGCATCAAGTCGGCTGCTGAGAATAATGTTAATGCCATCGCTTTCAGCTGGCGTCCAAACCTTTGTGTTATCACCTCGTAGGAAATGTAGCTCTCTTTGGATTTACACCTGGCTCCATAATGGAAGTTGAAAATCCATTTCTTGCGATTAATGTTTGTGATTTGACGATGTTGTGATTGTCGAGTCACATGACAGTTGAGGCTGGTGCTAGAACTGCAGCATGTTTCCGTCAGAGGTAAGGCTGACATTTTTGGCGGACATTTTTGGTTGACAATAGAATCGATTTTACCTATATCATTTTTGACAGGTGAAAATAATGATTTATAATCAAATACTACGCTTATAGACTGTATGAGAATTAAGGCTGTGTAAGGTAGAGATGTGTCAGTTGTTGAGGCAACAGATGGAGGAATAATAGCTTGTGCCATAAATACTGACAAGAGCTGTGACACACATGATTACTATTATCATGACCAGAAAGCCTGTACTAGTTTCATGTTGTGGGTAAGGAGTGTAGAGACTCATCATTTATGGCCGCAGCACGTTAGCCTGCAATGTTTATTCCCAATCATAATACCAGGTTCACATCAAGCTGGAATGATCCACATGACTTGTTTCACAGATAGAATAGCCAACACATTGAATATGAACTCAGTATGTTGTCATATAGGTGTTATTATGAACTGGTCTTCATCCTGCTTGAAACAGCTGTTGGAAGAAATTATGAAAATTGAATATATTATGATTAACCCATAAGTGCTCAGTTTAAGTTCCTGTTTTGATTGCAATAGGATCTGTCCCTTACTGAAGAGCTTTAAGTGCTTGTAGAGAATGTGTACCAGTGGCCCTGTCTATATATTGATTGATCTGTAGTAGACATGAGGGCTTCGTTTGAGTTAGACACTTTATGGCTTGTGGGTCACTCGAGGTAAATGCGCTTCTTTTAAATGTCAAAAGTCAGTGTAATGCTGCCACAGTCTGGGTGTCCTCGCTAGACCCTGGAAGGGAGATCCAGTGGGTTATTTTCAGCATCAAAGACTTTTTTACCAAAATATATACAGTTCATAAATAATAAATGTCTTGTTAAATGCTTTAGCTTTTTGGAAATAATTTTTTTCAAAGGAATAGATTTTAAACCATTGAAATTTTTGTTTTGTGTGTGTGGCAAGTTGTGAAATATTAGGATAAATGTATGATGTATGTTTGTTAGTTACTGTTATAATAACATGTCCATTCCTCTAGGGTTAATAAGGCTAATTGACTTGCCGTAACAGGGATGAATATTACAACATGTACATTCATAATGAGTATCTGTTTCTCTCTGAATTCATTAACTTAATGTCAGTTTGTGGACCTTTGCTTGTTTCTGCAAAGGGGTAGTTCATGGGATGATATTAAATCATCCAAACTTGGCTTCCACATGAGATATATCAAAGCCTTCTCTATATGGGAATCAGTGATCTACTTGAGAAATCCATCATTGTCAAGGAGGCCTGTAAACAAGTCTGGGATTGTCAAACAGCAATGACTCACAGTGACCTAAGTCGGCCATTATAAATAAAAGCGATAAAACCCTTTCCATATTCATAAGAAATATCTGACCCAAACAGAATCGATTGTACAATTCGGACTATATCATGCGTATGTGTTTATGAATCACTATCAAATATTGATGATACCAAGTGTTTTCTGAAAGAGTGGGCATATCCTGCCCCACTGGTGGCACCCATCACAAACACATGCAAGGGCAAATCAAGTGTTCACCTGAATAAACACGGGAACATATGGTACAAGTAAACATAGGGAATTGCATCGGACATCGTTCTTGTCACTGATGTGTCAGATTTGGAATTGTCCTCCACATGTCTACCACACAGTCCCCATCGGTCATTTCTAAGGTCAAGCAGGAGATACTTGGATCCTCATTGCAGATTTAAAAGTTTAAGATTTGTCCTGAAAAATGTAATTATTTTAGTTTCCAAAATGTTTGTAAAGATTGTCATTGCATAAATAAAATTAACAAAACCCTTTTTGAAATCATAACAAATGTCTGCTAAAAGTAGAATCAATCATCATCAGTAAATCAGATACATGTTATTTCTATAAAGTTTCAAACTTTCATCAGCTTCTGGCTGCCCAGACATGAATACAGTGTGAAACACTTCAGTGTAGCGCTTGTCAACCAACGAATCCAAGGAACACCATAATGGTTATTGAACACTTACCGTGGCTTATGCCACTATATATCACCAAGCTTTTCCATCAAGGACTGGTAATTTATAGACATTGAAACTCATATGATGAATATTGACCAGCGACAACATTCCACAAAGTGATCTTAGCGCTAAGACGACCATTACTGCCATACTACAACATTGACTTAGCGCTAAGATCGCTTTGTGGAATGGGTCCCCTGTCTACTTTGCAATAGAATGAAGACAACCCATTTGGTAAGTTTGTGTATTATGTACAGACTGGCAACTCCTGTTTGAATGTGTGAATTGAACAGGAATCCAACACGAAGTTCTAAACCTGTCACAGGGTGAGTGCATTATATATAGATCACATTTCTTGGGATAAAGTCATGATGGAAGGCTCTAGAACATAGAGTAGATCTTGTCTGAGGTGGCTGTTCCAGAAATAAGATTAGAAACTCTTAACATGACAATAGGGGCTCGAGAAGTCTAGACGGTTTGGCTTACTAGTGTAGGAGAGTCCATATTTGAGCATTTAAGACATTTGACAATCCTGTGTGAACACAATATGTCTACTGAAGAATGAGGATGAGGTCATGTCTGAGACTGTTGAGAGGTTTTAAATATGAGTAATGTGTATAAATTGAAATATTTTATGTCTACTTTCCATGTTTTTCACACAGGGCAAAAACAAGGGCTGGGTTTTGGGTTGAGTAGGTCCTGTGTGTAGGTCCCCTGTGTAGGTCCCCTGTGAAGGTCCCCTGTGTAGTTCCCCTGTGAAGGTCCTGTGTGTAGGTCCCGTGTGAAGGTACCGTGTGTAGGTCCCCTGTGTGGGTCCCCTGTGTAGTTCCCCTGTGAAGGTCCCCTGTGTAGGTCCCCTGTGAAGGTCCCCTGTGTAGGTCCCCTGTGTAGGTCCCCTGTGTAGGTCCCCTGTGAAGGTTCTGTGTGTAGGTCCTGTGTGAAGGTCCCGTGTGTAGGTCCTGTGTGTAGGTCCCCTGTGTAGGTCCCCTGTGTAGGTCCCCTGTGAAGGTCCCGTGTGTAGGTCCCCTGTGTAGGTCCCCTGTGTAGGTCCCCTGTGAAGGTCCCCTGTGTAGGTCCCCTGTGAAGGTCCCATCCCCTGTGAATGTCCCCTGTGTAGGTCCCCTGTGTAGGTCCCCTGGTCCCCTGTGAAGGTCCCCTGTGTAGGTCCCCTGTGAAGGTCCCCTGTGTAGGTCCCCTGTGAAGGTCACCTGTGTAGGTCCCCTGTGTAGGTCCCCTGTGAAGGTCCCCTATGTAGTTCCCCTGTGTAGGTCACCTGTGAAGGTCCTCTGTGTAGGTCCCGTCCCCTGTGAAGGTCCCCTGTGTAGGTCCCCTGTGAAGGTCCCGTCCCCTGTGAAGGTCCCCTGTGTAGGTCCCGTCCCCTGTGAAGGTCCCCTGTGTAGGTCCCCTGTGAAGGTCCCCTGTGTAGGTCCCGTCCCCTGTGAAGGTCCCCTGTGTAGGTCCCCTATGTAGTTCCCCTGTGTAGGTCCTCTGTGTAGGTCCCCTGTGTACGTCCCCTGTGAAGGTCCCCTGTGAAGGTTCTGTGTGTAGGTCCCGTGTGAAGGTCCCGTGTGTAGGTCCCGTGTGTAGGTCCCCTGTGAAGGTCCCCTGTGTAGGTCCCCTGTGTAGGTCCCCTGTGAAGGTCCCCTGTGTAGGTCCCCTGTGTAGGTCCCGTGTGTAGGTCCCCTGTGTAGGTCCCCTGTGAAGATCCCCTGTGTAGGTCCCCTGTGTAGGTCCCCTGTGTAGGTCCCCTGTGAAGATCCCCTGTGTAGGTCCCCTGTGAAGGTCCCCTGTGTAGGTCCCGTGTGTAGGTCCCTTGTGTAGGTCCCCTGTGAAGGTCCCCTGTGTAGGTCCCCTGTGTAGGTCCCCTGTGAAGGTCCCTTGTGTAGGTCCCCTGTGTAGGTCCCCTGCAACCTATGCTGGTCATCAGAAGTGACTTGAGAAAGGACATGGTAAGGCTTGGCGACCTGGGTGATTGTGTTTCATCATACCCCAACAACGTGGATAGTTGCTCATAATATCAAACACTGGATTTTCTGGACCAGACTTGATTACTTTCAGACTGCTGTCACTGTTGATGGAATACTGCAACACAACAAATGAGAAACAAGACAATATTCAATGTTAGTTTTTGTTATGTTTTTGGAAGATCAAAGGAAAATAGTACTTTGAGTTATGAAATTTAGTTGTAGAAGTTGTACAATTGTTTAGAAATATTCAACAAAGATTTGAACTTTACATCTCACATGGTTGATTGTGGTACAGATATTGCAACTGATTCACAATGGAGTTTTTGTTTTCATTTAGTTTTGTTCTCTCTTCTCATAAGTGAACAGTACATTTTTTCGTTTTTTGCAATTTTCTCTACTTATGATGAAGACAATAATCTATTTCTTCTTCTTCCTTCTTTTTTCTTTCTTTTCTTCTCAAAAGACTAACAGGATCGGGTGATGCATGTCATCGATCCCAATTGTGTGGATCAATGCTCATGATATTAATCACTGGATTGTCTGATCCAGACTCGATTATTTACAGACCACCTACTGACTAATATAGCTGGCATATTGCTGATTGTGGCGTTAAGCAACAAACAAACAATTAACATCAAGAACTGTTGAACTGTTTGTTCCAGTCTATTGGCTTCTGATACTTCATCAATGCATTTATTCTCTCTTGACATCATGACATTAAAATTTACTTTTCTTGTATAGTTATAATCAATATTGATTATGTGTAATGGAACTTAAGGGGTAAAAAAAATCAGACAAATATGACACATTCACAGGAAGTGAATCATTATTGTGGCAGAAAAGAATTGATCAAAGTTTATTTCCAGATAAAATCAAAAGTGCAACTGCATATTTTTTTCTGATCCTCCAAACTAAAAAGGTTATCCATATTGTGAAGTTATAAATCCTTTCCGACACATAATGAGAACCAATAATCTATCTGTTGTATGGGGGGCTGATTGCACATGAAGCATTAAAACTTCAATTTTGAACCCTAGAAGAGCTTGGGTCCATATTATTAATGAAGTTTAAAGATTAACTTGAGCTAATATTGATATTTGATCACACCCTTCAAACCCCAGAGATTACATTCTGTCATGAATCTTACCAGTATGAAATATATTTCTCATGATCTGTAACTGATCACCAATTAGTACATGCACTTCTTCCTGACCTGTTCCACATCTTCCTGACCCATTCCACATCAAACCCAGGCAGCCATGTTTCCGCTCAAGGGTGTATTCATTCGGATGAACTAGTCCAACCAGGTGTTGGGCTTCTCACATTGCCCTGGGTTAACTGAACGACATTACCCAAAGCTTATTAGACTAAGTGAGGTAAAAGCCCTTACTCTTGTCAAAGTAGGCTGTGTTTACCATGAAGGAGAGGGCAGTGTCCATCATATTTGTTAAATCAACCTTAGGGATACCACGTCTGATTTCATGAGATTAATGGTACTGGGCTCAGACTGTTCCTCTCATTGATTTGTCTGCTGTGTGGTCTGAAGATTGTCATAAATTTCTGCTGACCATTCATATGGTACTGAGGTTGACTGGCAGCCATTTTGTAAAATGGCTATTTATTTTATTCCCTGTTGTGCATGTCTAGTAAAATAGCCATGAATCATCTAGAGAATTTATTCCTTGTTTGAACTTCACTGTTTTCCTCCTGTTTGGGGGATATTCAACTCCAGAGATGAAAGGCATTTCAGTTTGCTAGTTACATCAAACAGTTTGCTACCACCGATGACACAGAATAAAAACTTAGAAGAAATAAATGAATATGTATAAGATAGCCATTAAAACTCACACAAAAGTAATTAGTTTGTCATGAAATGGCATTGAAACGTAATCTTCATGATAAAATACTGTTTTAAAACAATTTGAAATTGGCAGTTAATTTGTGACGTAATAATTCATATTTCAAAATTACTTTTTTTTCCCTTTTCAATAATTTTTTTGTCCTGCTTTGTTTGAATGAAACCAGTTTGCCAGTATATTGCAGTACTTTGTGAAAGATTCAACCAACTTAGGCACATTTTTTATGAGTGAGTGAGTGAGTATGGTTCTACGTTGCTTTAAGCAATATTCCAGCAATACCACGGCGGGGGACACCAGAAATGGGCTTCACACATTGTACCCATGTTGGGAATCAAACTTGGGTCTTCAGTGTGACGAGCGAACACTTTAACCACAAGGCTACCCGACCACCCCCATTTTTTAAGAACCAGTCTTCTGTGAGGGTCCTATTTTTTCACTGAAAACACTATACTGTAAACTTTGGCCAAATTGATTTCTGTATAAGTAGGTGAGTAGTGAATAAAATATTAATGCATAACTTAGAGAACTATATCCTATTTGACTAGTCATTTGTAAGGCAGATTCCTGCTCGCCATCGTCCATAAGGAGTTCATTTATTGCATAGACATTCATCAATATATACATTCTTGTATTGCCAGTCATGCAATAACACCCGGAGGGGGTTCAAGAACAGAATAGCTCTAAACTACCCCATATCTTTTGTTAAGAGGATGGATGGCTACAGTGTATATGATCCTGGCATTGTTAGTTGAAATAGCGATTTTTCTCACTGATGCAAAACCTAGCTCTATCCCGCCCCACACGGACATTAAAAGATTGTGTATTGAAATTGTGTAATAATATATTTCTAAAAACATTTCAAGTTTTTTCTTTTTATGCAGCTATTCATTCTGTGATGGATTTCTCTTGTGTCAGTTAATCTAAATTTGTTTGTGCTATGATTGAAAGATTTTTTAAAAATCTATGCGTTTTTAGTTTATTCTTGTGGTTTTTCCTTAAAATTGTATTGGGAAAACATTGCGAGTGACTCAGTCTGCTTTATCTTGTTGTGCTGGTGTTCCTGACAGTGATCTATTGGGTCATCAGTCTTGGGTTAGATCCCTCAGCTGAACGCTACACTTTTGGCGCCTACTTGGCATTTGTTCAAATTTTGAGATGCATAGTCGATATATCTGTTTGTTATTGGGAGGCTTGCTTTAAGTCAATATCATTTATATACGACTGAGCTTACGATGGCAACAAACAGGCTGTCATGTCGAGATTTAATCTTTCTTACATAACAAAACCCTTACAATCAAATAGACTATTAAATCTATATACAATTATGTTGATGGACCCATGCTAATTAGCCTCATTGAAATGTTTTCATTTATATGAGTGGCCTTGTGGTCATTGGCACCACAGTTGCCTCCCTTGGATTTGCCAGGATGCGAACCTATAATTCGTCTTAATAGTGAATTGTCATCACTAAACACATGGGTTTCATCAAGTGATGAACGTAAAATCTGCAACACTTTGGACATTTTTCTACTATTCAAAGTGGCATAAAACACAACTCACTCACTCTTTGTGTTAATTCTTGGTATATTGGATCAATGTGACATGGAAATCGCATGCCTGGTAATACATTTGTTAACAGTTGTCGAGTAGAAGAGCTGTGAAACATGTCCTTGCATACCCACAACTGTAAAAAAAACATAAAGAGTTCGATCTCTGTCCAGTTGAAGGAGTGATGTATATTCACACATCCCTTGCCACCGGTGATTAATGGGAAGAGCGTTTCCAGATAAGTAGGGAAAGTAATCTCCTTATCTCCTTGCTGTTGGATTGAACTTTTTAACCAGAGGTTATATGTGAAACTTACACAAAATCTTGCCCTTAGAGCAAAGAAAATGAGAAAACTCAACTACTATCAGACATTCTTTTCATTGCTTGGTTAATGGATCAGCAATTTTTAAAAAAATAATATAAAACCTTGTTCAACGTATCATTCTAAGCAACATGGTTTGTTAGTGTACTTGTTTTTTGTTTCACCCTGCAGACTTAACTTTTTAAAGAAATCACTTTAGAAGTAGATCAACAGTGAATTCATTCTAAGTTTATGACAGGCTGCATATTGCTTATGGCAAAAGTGAATGAGAGTCAGTCTCTCAAGAAGGAAAGATAATGGGGCCATCATGTTTTGAAAAGTAAGACGTCACTGCATTGAAACCTCATTGTGTGACGGCATTGCACAGTATGGAATCATCTATGGTAGGTCGCTGCACTTTAGAAATTGCCATTTTTTTTGTCTGTTTGCTCAAAATAAAATACAAATGTATTGCGATGAAAATGTTTTCTTAATGATGATCATTTTTTGCATTTGATGTTTACAATATTTTGAACTACTATTAATTTGTTGTACTTTACTGCAGATCCGTTAACAGTTAGTGATTTTGAGGTGTGTCTCTATAATGCATGACTTTGGGGTGGCAGGTGCACCTTGTACATTAGACTGCACACTAACCTCCTTCTTTTTTAATCAGAGTTAGATAATCTAGATTGAAAGAAACCAGATATATTGTTGTATTTCTTGGTTGGTTGTTTAACACCGCACTCAGCAATATTCAAGCTATATGACGCGGTCTGTAAATAATCGAGACCAGGCAGGCACACAATTGGGATACGATGACATGCATCAACCAAGTCAGCAAGCCTGACCACCCGATCCCGTAAGTCGCCTCTTACGACAAGCATAATTGCCTTTTATGGCAAGCATGGGTTGCTGAAGACCTATTCTACCCCGGACCTTTACGGGCCTATATTGTTGTAGGAGCAGGGTGGTAAGAAAATGTGAACTGACTGCTATGTATGTCCTCATATATCATTTCACAAGCAATGAACTACTTGTTAACCTGGGTGCCGTTGTACAAAACAACCCTACCAATACGACTGTCGAAAGAATATGTTAACGTAATGGAGTTACGATCATCTTAGCGCTAATATCGCTTTGTACAACAGAACAAAATTGATGTCATTGACAGGTCATTGTCCCATAACTTAAGTATTGTGGACAGTGGCTTAAAACATTATTCACACAATCACAATGTTGTCTTGGGTTTTCCACACAACATGGTGCCACAGAGTTTCCTGTTCGAGTCAGTTGTGTGACTGGTTGCCACTGTTTGTGATGGGTCTTGTTGGAGACACCAACACTCAATACTGTTTGTGCATTCAATGCCGTAAAACTAGTATTCTGTGGAGCCTTGAATCCCGATAAAGTGACAAGTCCAGCTGCCCTGTCCAGCTCCCACTTGTTGGTTGTAGTCTTACTGGCCTGATGCTAATGCTGATCAACCCCCTTTCAAGTACCCTTTCTTGTAAGAATGTCGTCCTATCATGCTCTCAGTACTATTCTCACTCTGTTGTTCCTGCCCATTACAAAAATACCTCTAGCTGTGTGTTTCCTGTGCTACCATCAACCCCACAATTCACAGCAAGCCTCCCAATCTCACAGTCTGCTGAATCCGGAAACTGAAGTTTAGACCTCATCAATTATACATATTAGCCACGATATATTGATCTGCATCAAAGTATGAGCCAGTGTGTGGTACACAAATATTGTTGGCTAAAAAACTGGATAATTTGCACCTCATTTGAAAGGAAACATTTGTTTTGTTTTATACATCTTTTGGAAATAAAATTTCCCTTTTTAAATCATGGCAACAGGTTTATGGTACCGTTTTGGAAGTGATGAGTTCCTGGAAGTGACTCTAAGCGTGTGTGTTGAGGGAAGGGGACGATGGATGGGGGTTTGTGGCAAAGCATTCCTGACCACTTGTGGCAATACCTGTAACCAAAAATTCTAAGGGGGTGGGGTGGTTGGGGTCTTAAACCAGAGTACTTTTAGTCAAAATGCATTTTTATTGCTTTATTGAAATATATATAACATCTCAATGTCAGAGGATAACAGATTCTTCCATTGGGCAGTAAAGGCAAAATAGTGGTGAACATTATATGGATGGATCACTGAAAATCAGTGACAACACCCAGTGTTTGTGAAATATGAAATATGTTTTTCTGTCACAAAGTCCAAATATTAGTCAGTAAACTTCTATATATTCTGGGGTGGTGGTGGGGTAGTCTAGTGGTTAAAGTGTTCGCTCGTCACGCCAAAGACCCGGGTTCGATTCCCCACATAGATACAATGTGTAAAGCCCATTTCTGGTGTCCCCCAGCCGTGATAATGCTGGAATATTGCTAAAAGCAGCGTAAACCATACTCACTCACTCACTCACTATATATTCTGGGGGCACATGTGGCCCAGTCGTCTAAGGCGCCGCGATTAGCTGTGCAGAGTTGCATCCCTTGGGCATGCCAGAAACCTATGGTTGTGGGTTCGAATCCCGGTCCACCCGATTATGTTTCTAGGTATGTCAGCACCATACCTGTGCTCGTGGGTTTCACTGAAGTGGTTGTTGTTGTGGTAAACGTCAAAGACCTGCATCACTTCGGGCTTTCCTCCCATATTAAGCTGACACGGCATGATATGACTGGAATACTGTTAAAAGCGGCGTTAAACACAACTCACTCACACTATATATTCTATTATAATTACTAAATAACAGTATGTTTTCTAACCTGATTCATCCCCAGGCTGTGTCAGATGTTATAAGGTGGTATGTAATAGTTACTAACCAAGACGACCAGACTAGTACAAGCAGCAACACACACGCTTTGTCAGTGAAATAATCTTGAACGTGATGTGAAACCCACTTCACCTCACCTCATTTTTTGCATAAAACATTGATCGGGAGGGGGAACTAGTCTTCTTGCAGATCATGGAATTGGAAGAGTGGTGACAAATGATTTAGAAATCACTTCAGAGCAGAGCCCTCTGGTGGCAGATTCCTGCCTCCACTCTGTCGTGGACGGTACTGATATGGGGGCGGTAAGGTAGCCTAGTAGAACCGTCATTACTCTGAAAGACTGGATGTGTGAAAACACTACCAAATGTTTCACTAAAGTGTGGTCAAATACCACAAGATATGTTCTAATTGTTTGGTGCAGAGGGGTGTAGCATAGTGTCTAGAGACTTCTCGCATCACATCAAAAACCCATATGTTAGATTCACCACATAATATTGCTAAACTATTGCTAAAGGAAGCATATTAACCAAACTAACTCACTCAGCCTACCTGTGTAGGAGCTAAAATGTTCTTGTGAAACTTTATTTTCCATACCCAAACCCACTACAGAAATACTGTGGTTTCTAACAAGAATCACACAGACTGCTATAGTCCTGCACCTTGACTATGGAATTTATATATATAATAGACACTTTTTTGCTAAAAGCCTAGGCAAGTCTAGATCTGCTAAACCAAGTCTAGTTTCCTTGATTCCACATGAAAACAGCAGAAGAGGAAACGTTCTTTTGAAGAAGAAAAAAATCTAATTATTTTAAAGAATTGTTTTCATTGACGAAGTGTTAGTCTAAGACTGCCAGGTCTAAACGTCTTATCACTTTAGTGGCTGTCCTGTTTATTATCAGCCACACTGATATGGTAGCCATGACAGATGGATAAACATTCAGAATAAGGCAATTAACCTGTTCACAAGAAACATGGTCTGGTTCTGTGCCAGGTAAACACACGTCACAGATCTGTTGTTGATTATACAATATTTGAGGCCTTCATTCAGACTTGTCACAATAAATCTCAGGAAACTAAATTTCATTACCCTTATTTTCAAATTTGGTTGAAAGCCTTTATAATGAGCTCATGTGTTTTCCGATGTCTTACATCATTTATAATAGGAAACAGAGAATCTGTTTTCTGTGTGAGATGAATGAAGTGTCTGTTGTGTGTACAATTCATTGTTTGTTTATCCATGTATGTTTGTGTTGGACAAAGAGCCCATACCAGTCCCATACATAGTGGTCCAATTAACAAATAGATTCTTCATGGTGTGGGTATTAAGTACTTGGCTAGGCTTACCTTTGGTCTCAAAATGAAACTATTTTAAGATTATGTTTTTTGTAAGGTTGTCTTTTTATATATAATAAAAGAAACCCAGAATTTGTTCACTTTCCTGAAACTGAAACCACAGAATTCTACACTTTGTATTTATTTATCCTTTGAACCCTCTGTTCCCTCTGTACTCTGTTCCCTCTGTACCCTCTTTACTCTGTTCCCTCTGTACTCTCTTTACTCTGTACCCTCTGTACCCTCTGTATCCTCTGTACCCTCTGTACTCTGTTCCCTCTGTACCCTCTTTACTCTGTTCCCTCTGTACTCTCTTTACTCTGTACCCTCTGTACCCTCTGTATCCTCTGTACCCTCTTTACTCTGTACTCTGTTCCCTCTGTACCCTCTTTACTCTGTTCCCTCTGTATCCTCTGTACCATCTGTACCCTCTTTACTCTGTTCCCTCTGTACCCTCTGTATCCTCTGTACCATCTGTACCCTCTGTACTCTGTTCCCTCTGTATCCTCTGTACCATCTGTACCCTCTTCACTCTGTTCTCTCTGTACCCTCTGTACTCTGTTCCCTCTGTATCCTCTGTACCATCTGTACCCTCTGTACTCTGTTCCCTCTGTATCCTCTGTACCATCTGTACCCTCTTCACTCTGTTCTCTCTGTACCCTCTGTACTCTGTTCCCTCTGTACCCTCTTTACTCTGTTCCCTCTGTACCCTCTGTACCCTCTGTACCCTCTATACCCTCTGTATACTCTGTTCCCTCTGTATCCTCTGTACCATCTGTACCCTCTGTACTCTGTTCCCTCTGTATCCTCTGTACCATCTGTACCCTCTTCACTCTGTTCTCTCTGTACCCTCTGTACTCTGTTCCCTCTTTACTCCGTCCCTCTGTACCCTCTGTACCCTCTGTACCCTCTATATCCTCTATATCCTCTGTACCCTCTGAATACTCTGTACTCTCTGTACCCTCTATACCCTCTTTACTCTGTTCCCTCTGTACCCTCTGTACCCTCTATATCCTCTGTACCCTCTGTACCCTCTGTATACTCTGTACTCTCTGTACCCTCTATATCCTCTTTACTCTGTTCCCTCTGTTCCCTCTGTACCCTCTGTACCCTCTATATCCTCTGTACCTCTGTATGCTCTGTACTCTCTGTACCCTCTATACCCTCTGTACCCTCTGTTCCCTCTGTACCCTCTGTACCTTCTGTACCTCTGTATGCTCTGTACTCTCTGTACCCTCTATACCCTAGCTCTGTTCCCTCTGTACCTTCTGTACCTTCTGTACCTCTGTATGCTCTGTACTCTCTGTACCCTCTATACCCTAGCTCTGTTCCCTCTGTACCTTCTGTACCTCTGTATGCTCTGTACTCTCTGTACTCTCTGTACCCTCTGTACCCTCTGTACCCTCTGTACCCAGAGTAGAAAATCCTGTTAAAATGGCCTACAAGTACATATTTTATATGAGGTCAGTACAAGTAACACAAGGAACAAGCAAGTCTGGCTGTTTGTGCTAATGATCGGAGCAGTGAACTCCGGTGTAATGGGTTAATGTGAACCATACATTACGTGATGATTGTAGTGGATCAGGCCTTTACCACTTTGGTGAAACCTCAATCACACCGAAGGAGGTAGACACTAAGTGTTTTGGGACCCACCATAACCTGAAAACAATATATTTTTTTCCAGTATTTTTTGGATCAGATTATAATTTTCCTTACAATTGTCCAATAAAATCCCTGAACTGATCTAACAATGATGTGAGAATAAGACATCTTCATGTCGTTAGCTTAGATAGTCTGATGAGATCTTATCAATCAGATTTTAAGGCAAAAATAAATCTGAAGTAATTCAGTACGCCATTTTATTTTAAACCCACTTCGGCTACTTTCCTAGATAGCATTGTAAAAATTGATTCTGCCATGTTGAATGATACTTTTGAAGTCTTTTTCAGCTTAAACGTGTGTGGAAAGCATTCTGGGACAGTCTTTATTCTGATTCCTTTGTGCCAGGAAAACCATCCTCAATCCAGAATCTCCTTTGCCTGTATCTTTGATTTATCCCCTGTGAAGTTCACACGTAGCAGAGAGCTGATTTCAGGGATGATGTATGGTGCTATCGTGTGTGATAGCGCCATAACCTTCCTCAACCAGATAACTACCCCACAGTGACACAGTGGAGATCCACTTACGGTGGTCATAACTTTCATGCATGCACAGATTATACCTCGTGGGCACTATATATGATAAATGCCTACGTTTGGCTAGACAGTTTGACTGTGTGTTAACATGTCCAATAATAGCTGTTGTCACCAGCTCTATAACCGGCTGCACAAGCTCCATATCTGCGACACCGTTGCTGTCGCTGACAATGGCTCCATAGCTGGAAGTAATGAGGCTCAGTCGGTGTGATGTGTGGCTCCATATACTGTGAGGCTTGAACTATGTTAATAGATACTGACTTCACAGTTGTTGTGATGTGTGGCTCCATATACTGTGAGGCTTGAACTATGTTAATAGATACTGACTTCACAGTTGTTGTGATGTGTGGCTCCATATACTGTGAGGCTTGAACTATGTTAATAGATACTGACTTCACAGTTGTTGTGATGTGTGGCTCCATATACTGTGAGGCTTGAACTATGTTAATAGATACTGACTTCACAGTCGTTGTGATGTGTGGCTCCATATACTGTGAGGCTTGAACTATGTTAATAGATACTGACTTCACAGTCGTTGTGATGTGTGGCTCCATATACTGTGAGGCTTGAACTATGTTAATAGATACTGACTTCACAGTCGTTGTGATGTGTGGCTCCATATACTGTGAGGCTTGAACTATGTTAATAGATACTGACTTCACAGTCGTTGTGATGTGTGGCTCCATATACTGTGAGGCTTGAACTATGTTAATAGATACTGACTTCACAGTTGTTGTGATGTGTGGCTCCATATACTGTGAGGCTTGAACTATGTTAATAGATACTGACTTCACAGTTGTTGTGATGTGTGGCTCCATATACTGTGAGGCTTGAACTATGTTAATAGATACTGACTTCACAGTTG
The DNA here is from genome assembly GCF_023055435.1 of Haliotis rufescens. Classification (NCBI taxonomy): domain Eukaryota; kingdom Metazoa; phylum Mollusca; class Gastropoda; order Lepetellida; family Haliotidae; genus Haliotis; species Haliotis rufescens. The sequence continues at coordinate 14,226,305 of NW_025964112.1, forward strand.
TTGTGATGTGTGGCTCCATATACTGTGAGGCTTGAACTATGTTAATAGATACTGACTTCACAGTTGTTGTGATGTGTGGCTCCATATACTGTGAGGCTTGAACTATGTTAATAGATACTGTCTTCACAGTTGTTGCATGGCTCCATGACATTGTTTCCAACACTGGCTCCACTTGGACTTACTCCATTTGCAGGGACCCTGGCTCCAAAGGTCCTAATGGTTCCATCGGTGGTACCATTGGCTCCATTGCTTCTTACACTGGCTCTGTATCTGTTTGTTTGTTTGTTGTTTAATGCAGCAATATTACAGCTATGTGATGGCATTTTGTATATATACTCATACCAGGACCAGACAATCCAGTGATTGACATCATGAGCATTGATTGACATCATGAGCATTGATTGACACAATTGGGATACAATGACATCCATCAACCAAACCATATCTGTAACATATGGTTCCACTGACATTGCTTCGAACACTGTTGCTAGCACAGGCTCCATTGCTGCATCTTCCTGGGGCAGGGGCAAGGGTGGAAACTGGACTTTTATAGTCAGTTAACTCCCTTGCATGGGGAAGATGACATTGCTGGTGATACTGGCTCCATGTCTGTAACATGGTTCCATTGACATTGGACCGCCTCCGTGGTCTTGTGGTAGAGCTTCCGCCCGGAGAGCGGAAGGTCAGGGGTTCGATTCCCGGCCGCATCATACCAAAAGACGTTAAAAGATGGTACTTGTTGTTACCCTGTCTAGCGCTCGACATTAAGGGGCTAAAACAAGGAGTGGTCGGCTCGGAGTCAGTATACTGTGTCTGAGTGGGGTATTCATGTTAAACTGCAGCATGGTATCTCAGTGAGCTAGCACTATAAATCAGCATCAGTCACATACATGCACGTCGCTATATGAGTGCAATAATCTTGGACGCGACGTTAAACCCCATTTCACCTCACCTCACCACCATTGACATTGCTTCCAATACTGTTCCATAGATGCTTAAGGATGAATAGTGGTTTGTGTTTTCCTGTGCAGGTACTGAGGCCACGTTGTTCATTAGTTTGATAGACTGTTCTTTAAAAGGCCACCAGCCTTGGATACAGGTTACCGTGAGCTATGGGTGACAGTTTCAATGTTGAGGCCATATTATTCATTAGTTATGAGCTCAGTATTATGAGATTTATCATTTTCCTGAATAACCTTGTCTGAGAGTGGAAATGTCATGACCCAACCTGACATTCAGTTCCGCAATATTGTATTATGTTAAGTTTAAATCATAACATTATATTTATTCCTTTGATAAGAGATTGGTTTGATGCATGATTTCCCAGTCATCAACATCTATTACTGAAAGGATTATTAAATTTTGAAATTTAACAAATCCGATTAACTATTTTTAGTTCATGTTTATTCCTTTTAAGCAAAAGCTCGAAGGGATTCACTAAAACTACTACTTATGTCATAATTGGTTATGTTTAATGCTCTGACATCCAGTGAGAGTTATATCTTCAGAAAAGCCTTTGTGGCCTCGTGGATAGAGTGAGTGAGTGAGTATGGTTTTACGCCGCTTTTAGCAATATTCCAGCAATATCACCAGAAATGGGCTTCACACATTGTACCCATGTCGGGAATCGAACCCGGGTCTTCAGTGTGATGAGCGAATGCTTTTACCACTAGGCTACCCGACCGCCCCCCGTGGATAAAGCATTTGCGAGAGTGTAAGACCTCATCATACCCAAAAGGGGCGGTTGGGAAGCCTAGTGGTTAAAGCATTCGCTCATCATGCCGAGACCTTGGTTCGATTCCCGACATGGGTACAGCTTTTAGCAATATTCCAGAATATCATGGCAGGGGACACCAGAAATGGGCTTCACACATTGTGTAAAACCATACTCACTCAGTCACATACCAAAAGACGTTAAAAAAGATGGTAAATTGTTGTTACCCTGCCTGGCACTCAGCATTAAAAGGATAGAACAAGGACTGGTCACATCAGAGTCAGTATGCATAGGCGGATCCAGAGGAGAGGTCCAGGGGCCTGGACCCCCACTTTTGAAAACCAAATAGTATGTTGTAGACAAACCTATCCCCCTCCACCCACAGAGAGAGAGAATTTTGTTATTGGACCTTTGGACCCCTCCCTTTTAAAAATGCTGGATTTGCCTTTTTAACCCTTATAAAAATGCTGGACTTGCCTTTTTAACCCTTATAAAAATGCTGGATTTGCCCCTGAGTATATTGTGTCTGAGTGGGATATCCATGATGTAACTGGCATGCGCCATCACTGAACACACATGTGCATGCGCTTACATATTTGATGAGTGCAATTAACTTGAACGTGATGTCAAACTCCATTTTACATCACGTCTCCCAGAAAGTCCATTTTTCTCATTAGATGTTTAAAACAAGGACGTTTAAATGTCACTGATATGAATTATTAACCAAGAATGTGAAAACAATGTGTTTGAAGAAAAATGAATATATTCAGCCCCTAATTTCTAAATAAAACATTAAATGTCAAATGAAAAGGTCAAGTTTTATGCTTAATAAGTAGTTAATATCATGGCCTTCAGATCAGTATGTAAAATACATTCACGTTTTAGATGGCATATTCTGGTGCAGATTCCAAGCCAAGGGGGACAACTCCTGTTTCCTATTTAGAAGCACCCAGATCAATACAAACCGGTGGTAACCCTGCTGATGCAAGTGGATTTATCCAATTTCATTTTCATGAGATTGTTAAAAAAGAAATTTTTTGTGTGAATGATAGAGCATTTTCAAGGATATCCACTGGATAAGATTGGGAGGAGGTGTTTTATCCAACTTATTAACTGACTTTTGCACTTTCAGATCCTTTTAGATGATGATTATCCTTGCACAAGATTTCATAAACAAAAACCGGTCTTTGCATGCACTCCACATCAGTTGAGTTGTTTGTTCTCTATACAGAATTGGATGCGACCTGTGGCTTGTCAATTTCGCAAAGGCATCTCAACTTTCTTATGACAACACACTCTCATCTATTGCTTTCTAGAATGTAGATTGCAGTGTGTATCTGTTGGAATCTTTCAGATGATGATAATTTAGAAAACAACATATTTTATAACACATTTCCAATCATAATTTATATTACTCCAAAATATGACTTAATAATATATTGACCCATGAAGATCCGGGTTAGAATAGGTTATCAACAACCCATGCTTGTCGTAAGTGGCGACTAACGGGATTGGGTGGTCAGGCTTGCTGACTTGGTTGATGCATGTCATCGATCCCAATTGCATGGATCCATGCTCATGATATCAATCACTGGATTGTCTGGTCCAGACTCAATTATTTACAGACCGCTGTCATATAGCTGGAATATTGCTGAGTGCAGCGTTAAACAACAAACCAACCAACCAAGGTGAGGTGAAATGGGGTTTAACATCATAGCTGGAATATTGTTGAGTGCTGCGTTAAACAACAAACAAAAAAATCTGTAAAATCTGTGGGATCTTGTAACATCCCAGTTTTAGAGACTGAACCCATTTAGAGAACAATGCTATGAGATCAGGTTCATACGATTTTACCTTGTTCATCCAATTAAGGAGAATTGAAAGTAATTTTCATCAAACCTCATAAATAAGTATATTTTTACTATACCTGTAATAAAACAAATATAATATTGTTTTTATTATTGAATGAATTTCATTATGTTTCACAGGGTATAGTGATGTCATAGCCATTTGTCAGACTTTTGTGATCAGTTCTGAGATGAACATCTATCAACAACAGTACATGGAGGTTTGGATGCAGTGTGCACAAGGTGTATAAGTGCTTTAAAAGTAGCAATATCTCCCCGCCATTTCCCTTGTTGGAGAGGATGACACACAACTGCCTCTTGCAGTACCATGTTCCCAACTTTGAACTATCCTTTGAGCAAGACATTTCCATAGCAACATAAGTAGATTTTCCAAATTAGATTGCCTGTCTGAAAAGCAAGTTTAATAGATTGGAGATCTTATTTCTGACTGAATTACGAAATACAAGACATTTTCTAATGGAAATTCATTCATTGAACTTTAATCTGTCTTCTTCAATAATAGTTTCTCCAGTGTTTCAGTTACAAATTGCAAAATTAAAACCATCAGAGTCAGCTAGCGTATTATTTCCTTGACTCTGATTTCAAGATTTAATCTAGTTAGAATTGCCTGATCGAAAATCAGCAGGAACTTTTCTGTGATATTTTATGAAGCATGTTATCCAATTATGTAGTAACTATATACAACCTTAATTCTATTATCTCATACTTTTTGTGAAATATTATGACTGTTATTAGTGATCAGTGTTATCTCTGATGTGGAATAACTTTACCAGAACTCTTCCAAATATGTACGGGTATATATTCTAAAAATTAGATTTAGATAGAGATTTCTTTAACAAAATAGGGCTTCATATTTTCATTTATGACAAAGATTTGATAATTGAAGTGAAAGTAGAGGTACATTAAGCATGTCTCCTCTAAGAACTAATAGACTTACAATCGTAATTTAAATTATGACCAAGAAAAATTGAACTGTAAAAATGTATGGTAGTATGTCTTGTTCCTTTGTCCAAGTTATGAAGTCCTTTTGATGACATATTCATGTCCATGTTTTGGCAGTTATCCCCCAGATAACACGTTATCACCTGATACCATTCAAACATATACACAGGGTGGTGAGATACATGTTCCTGATAGAAAGGATGCTCGCTGTTTGAACTTTTGATCACTCCATTGTGATTCTCTCTTCACATGCTGATGCATATGCATGTAGTGGGTTATTCAGAAGCAGATCCAGGATTTTAAAACTGAGGCACAGTATTCCCAGTTTTTAAGTCGGAAAGTGAACACATGATAGGTTGAAAGATGAGGTACGTGTGCACAACCCTGTGGGAAATTTACTCAAAGATGGATAAGAAATCAAGCAAAATATTTTTGAAGACTACAGTTTGGCTAGCTGATTGACTACTATGCAATATTTTCAGTTGATCAAAGATATCTTACCTGCCTCAACCAAGTACATGTATAACAAATGTTATATTTGTGATAACACTTTCTTAGTAAAGTTCAAATTCTAGTACTTACTAGGGATTTGAACCCACACTCTCAGAGTGAGGCACCTAATCGCCAGCACACAAAGTCAGTGATCTTACCCACTCAGCCACCGAGGCTTCCAAAAATGAAAGTCTGACAACTGGTAGTCTAGATCACGTAGTTTGTGTACCCCTCTGACAAATGTAAATTGGCACGTCTCCCATGGCCGAAAGCTATGAATACTCAAAGTGGTCAAATGTAACCAATGTTATAGTTCTAGTACATTTTTTGGTGGATGGGGATTCAAACCCGCACTCTCAGAGTGAGGCAACACCACCAAGTCAGGTACTTTGAATAAAATCATGTTGAGAATTCAGGCCCACTGCAAGTGTTTTTCCTAAACACTGTAACGTACCAGTGTATTTAAAGGGAGGGAACTCCAACATGACTAACTGCATGGTTACTAGGTGGGATAAGATGGAGAATCATCGAGGATCTGTGTTTGCCCAATCAATTGGTTGCTAGGCTCTTTTGATCCTAAAAAAAATCTCTTAATTGCCACATTTTCTTTCTCGTTTATTTTGCCACGATTTTCTAGTGCTATGAATACTCATCACAATTGTAACGGCTGCAAACACAAGTAGGTTTTACTGCATGACAAGTACTGATTGACATTAGTGTTGGTCTTGAAAAAATATTGTTTAGTTTTTAAAGAAGTATTATTATAATATATTCACATCTTAAAACAAAAATAGTACCTTGAAAATAAAATACTTTAATACAACCGTATGAAAAATTATACCTTTCTTTATTTTAAAAACTTTACCTTTCCCTTGGCCCAGACTTGAGTTTCCATGAACCAACGTACATTAACTGTCACACACAAGATGGAAATTAAGTGTAGTCAATCATGGAACTAAATCCAGCAGGCAAACAGAGAGGATTAGTTGCCAGAACATAGTATATTTACCAAGTATAGTTCCTTTTGCCTATCCCGTTAAAGAATCCTGTCCTGCATGTTAAAGTGTAATATGCATTGATTTTCCAACACGATTTCCCCAATAGCTACAAACCGAATCTTCCAAGGCCGTCATATTGATTAAAGTTCAAGAAAGTGAAAAGTCTGTGTGTCTGGAATTGGTGCCAGTATTTCTGTCTGGTTTCTATAGCAGCTCATATCAGTGACAGTTAGGATTAAGTTTCGACCATTAATAGGATAGATTTTCCATCTCTAAACGGCATGCCGTTTCTGTCTCCTCTGTTGCAACTGAATAATTGATGATTTGCTGGATAATCTCCTCTGCTCCTTGAACATGGTTAAGTGTATTCCAGTTAGGATCAGCTTGTACATGTGCTGTTTTCATAACAACTTGTCATAGTGGCATTGAATCATGCTCTTGCTCTAAACATACTTACCCACAGCCGTCATACAGCTGGAATATTGCTGAATGCGGCTTTACACAAAAAACAAACAAACATTAGGCCTATGTTTGTTTTTTGTGTAAGGCCGCATTCAGCAATATTCCAGCTGTATGACAGCTGTGTGTAAGTAATCGAGTATGAACCAGACAGTCCAGGGATTGACATCATGAGCATCGCCTCCACGCAGTTGGGATATGAAGACATGCTTCAACCAAATCGGTCAGCATGACTACCTGATCCCGGTAGTCGTTTCTTACGGCATGCATGGGTTAATTTTGTTGATGACCGATTCGAAGACCTAGGCCGAATGAAATTGGGTTCAGATGGATTTGATAATTAGGGAAGAAACTCCAAGAGATAAACATATTTAATTGTCATCGAACTTATTTGAATGTACATTTACTATTTTATTCTAATTTTGTACCTGATAGGTGGTGCTGAAACCATCATTCCTGTAAGTTTTACAGCTCTTTTCCCCTTTATGCCTAATGGAATCTCTTTCAGTGGATAATTGAGACTGGTTATATTGACATCTATTTACAGCAACAACTTACTGGTTTTGAATTTGTCACTTCAGAAACCTTGCATGTCCCAGTGATAATTGTTGCTTAAGCTTTTAGATTCATCAGGCTGAAATCTATAAAATAATTCCTGTTATTGTGTGGGGGTGGGAGTGAGTGGGTGGTTAGTGAGGGAGGTTATTGAACAGCGTTTCTATTCCATCTTACTGTGTCAGCTTATTGTGAGAGATCAGCATGGATCAATATTGTTCATGTGGAACCATTAGGTACAGTGGTTACAGAGCTGCCAAACAAACAGTTAATGTCTCAATGCTATGAAGCTGTGTTCAAAATTAATGAGGGAATATTCTCCACCTTCAAGTCAAGGCAATCTGTTGGGTGTTAAACTTGACACTTCTTTGTATAATTAGTGTAATCACTGCTCTCTCTCTCTCTCTCTCTCTCTCTCTCTCTCTCTCTCTCTCTCTCTCTCTCTCTCCTATCTATCTATCTCTTTCTCTCTCTCTCTCTCTCTCTCTCTCTCTCTCCTATCTATCTCTCTTTCTTTCTCTCTCTTACTCTCTCTCTCTCTCTCTCTCTCCTATCTATCTATCTCTCTTTCTCTCTCTCTCTTACTCTCTCTCTCTCTCTCTCTCCTATCTATCTATCTCTCTTTCTCTCTCTCTCTTACTCTCTCTCTCTCCTATCTATCTATCTCTCTTTCTCTCTCTCTCTTACTCTCTCTCTCTCTCTCCTATCTATCTATCTCTCTTTCTCTCTCTCTCTTACTCTCTCTCTCTCTCTCCTATCTATCTATCTCTCTTTCTCTCTCTCTCTTACTCTCTCTCTCTCTCTCTCTCTCTCTCTCTCCCCTATCTATCTATCTCTCTTTCTCTCTCTCTCTTACTCTCTCTCTCTCTCTCTCTCTCTCTCTCTCTCTCTCTCTCTCCCTCTCTCTCTCTCTCTCTCATATTGTTGACTCATCCAGATCCACCCTGACCACATGGCCTTCAGGTGGTCACTGGCTGCACTCAGCATTGGTGGCCATACAATACACTTCTTTGAAGCTTTTTTGGCAAATGTGGCGTCCCATGGGGTTCATTTGATAGAAACAAAACAGCCCCAAGTTTCTGTATTTCAAAGTACAAGGAATGGCATCATGACACAGGTTTCCTTGTTGCTTTGTTGGGATGTCTTCAAAGACTTCACATCTGAGGCTGTTATGGCACACTCCAGTGCTGCAATCCAGCACACTTTTCTAAAAGAAAGGCATAAACATTCACTGACTTCAGAGGGAGTTTAATGCATGGTAGAAAGGCAATGTGCAATGTTAGCACAATATGGTCTAAAAGATACACTCTCACTTTCTTCACAATCTATTCCTCATAAAAGTATGATGATGAGAGTTAAAAATATATCATAAATTGGCTATCTACAATAACTATTTGACAACTCTAATGGGTGTGTGAATAAAACACCACTCAGGCGTCAGAAGAATATTTCTTTTGAAAATCAGAATGCAAAAATGTTTTACTTTTGCTTGGGCAGCTGAAACGTGAGATCATATTTTCCAGACTAAGTTACTATAACATTGAATTCATATCAAAAACCCTCTCATCAATATCACTTTGATATATTTTCTTTTTGTCATATTCAAGATGGTAGCACTCACTCACTCACTCACTCACACTTCTATTACATAGAAGCTGGACCCAGTTGGCAGGATCTGTTTCCTGTTTCCTAGGTAACAATATGAAACTGAGATGTGGAGGACTTCATCCTCTTGTCCTCATCTGTGTTTGTACTGAGAAATATCACTGTCAGCTCCTCCTTCATTATTTTTCATCATTCCACCAATTCCATAAAACAGTGTGAACTTTTTAGCACATCCAGTATAACATGCCAAAGATTCTTTTTCAGCCTATATTTCTTTTTCCATTGGAATCATCATTTAATCATTATAACTGTCGTAAATCCTTCAAAAACATTTTCATCTCTATGTAATTAGGACAATTACTCCCAACTTGGTGCTACTCCTAGTTGTCTTGATGGAAGGTGATCGATGTTCTCCTCTTCCTGTGAATGCTTGCGGGAATTCAGGATGATTCTCATCATCAGGAGATCATTGTGATCCACATTCACTTGTGATGAAATTACAAAATGAAATGCAAAAAAGTATCAACTGATGAATCAATTGTCCTGGACAATTTGTGATAGTCACTTGAGAATTTGATACCTTTTGGAAATATTTTTTCGCAAATAAGAAACAAAAAAATTGATAAAGCTGGATAAGATCAAATCATAGATGTCATATTCTTATAATGCACTTAAGATCAACAAAAATGAAGCCACATTTATGTATAATAGCTCTCCTATCAAAGATATGACACAATACAAATGAAATACTCTTGCATCAGGGAGACAAGTGTGTTAAGTTATTACTCCTGGTACAATATAGAGATAACTTGATTGTCACTTTTCCTGAGCCTCATGGTCGCTTGTATTTGCCCTCACTCATAAGAATGTATTTACGAGTGTGCCTTCATTGTGGAATATAGGAAACACTTGTCTGTCACCGTAGCTCACCAGGGCCTCGTGATCACCTACATTTGCCCACACATGTGATGAGGAGTGTGTGTGATGTAAGTCTCCCCTAGAGCAACAGGTGACTAATACCATTAAACACTGGCTGATCTATAAGGAGGTGATGCACACGTCCTTTCTTCAGACACCTGACACGACAGGCTGTCATGCGTTTTTGTTCTTTTTGAGACTTGGGTATGGTGTACAAACCCACTTTTTCAAATCCTGGCTCCACCTCTGGGCTCAGTCCATGATTGTCGTAAGTCTATGTTGAAGTATAGGAGTTACGATTGTCTTTGCACTATGGTTGTCGTAAGTCTATGTTGAAGTATAGGGGTTACGATGGTCTTAGTGCTATGGTTGTCGTAAGTCTATGTTGAAGTATAGGGGTTACGATTGTCTTAGTGCTATGGTTGTTGTAAGTCTATGTTGAAGTATAGGGGTTAAGATTGTCTTATTGCTATGGTTGTTGTAAGTCTATGTTGAAGTATAGGAGTTACGATTGTCTTAGCGCTATGGTTGTCGTAAGTCTATGTTGAAGTATAGGAGTTACGATTGTCTTAGCGCTATGGTTGTCGTAAGTCTATGTTGAAGTATAGGAGTTACGATTGTCATTGGGCTACGGTTGTCGTAAGTCTATGTTGAAGTATGAGAGTTACGATTGTCTTAGTGCTATGGTTGTCGTAAGTCTATGTTGAAGTATAGGAGTTACGATTGTCTTAGCGCTATGGTTGTCGTAAGTCTATGTTGAAGTATAGGGGTTACGATTGTCTTAGCGCTATGGTTGTCGTAAGTCTATGTTGAAGTATAGGAGTTACGATTGTCATTGGGCTACGGTTGTCGTAAGTCTATGTTGAAGTATGAGAGTTACGATTGTCTTAGCGCTATGGTTGTCGTAAGTCTATGTTGAAGTATAGGAGTTACGATTGTCTTTGCGCTATGGTTGTCATAAGTCTATGTTAAAGTATAGGAGTTACGATTGTCATTCCGCTACGGTTGTCGTAAGTCTATGTTGAAGTATAGGAGCTACGATTGTCTTAGCGCTATGGTTGTCGTAAGTCTATGCTGAAATATGAGAGTTACAATTATCTTGGTGCTACAATTGTCGTAAGTCTATGTTGAAGTATGGGAGTTATGATTGTCTTAGTTCTATAATGAATGGCTGCATTTCTAAGTGAAGTCCTAGGTACCGTTTAAGACATTTTGTCTACAGTCCTTTCAGAAACTATTTCCAGTAGACATAATGATAATGATGATGCTGCTGCTGATGATGATAAGAAATGGGTATCATTGTAAGCTTGCTTAAAGCACAAACACCTTCATTCCCCTGGTCAATGGATCAGTGTGCACTCGATTTTCTTTCTCAGCTCCCTTCGAAGTATATAACACATTTAAGCTCCCTATGAAGGACTAGAAGGTTAAAGGTCATATTACCATCTCATCCTATCAGGTACCCACTGCTGGGTGAACAGAGATATGTACTTCGAACAAGGCTACTTGTATCCCTCATGAGACACCACATGTGCTACATGTATTTCAGTCTGATTCAGGACAGAAGCCCTAGAACCTCTCAGGAGCCAAGCCCCAATAACGGTCACTCCTGCATGTGCACAGCCAGAATCTTTAAGAATGTTGGCATATAACAGCGTTCCCTGCAAGCCTTACAGCATTAGCAGTACCATTAAAAGCTTTGTTGAAGTGATTAAGCATCAAAAAAATTTTCTTAGTAAAAGACATATGTCAGAGCAAGGAGTTCTTGAGCCACAATCCACACAAGTGTATATAAAGCACACAATCAATACAAACGATGATAAATAGGACATTCCCATGCTGCATGCCACTGCTGCCTTTAACGCATTGTACTGGCTTTCCACTTCCTGTCTTGTACGACATTTAAGAGTTCTTGGATGCAGTTCCAGCATAACATACAGGGATGCCAGATAGGTTGCTTATCTCCTGGCCTTGTGTCATCCTGATCTATTGTACAATGTTGTACAGTGTTGTACTTTGTTGTACTGCCTCTCTGGGACTAAATCTGCTCTTATCGATTATTTATAATGGAAGGCAGGTTCCCTGGCAGCCAATCTAGAATGGAAGTACGAGATACGCCTCATACGCACCAGGATTTATACCACGTAATGCAAACTGTCTGGTGTATGTGGCCACAGGCAGACGATGTGCACGCTGCGGGTATTAGATATTGCTGCTGGCAGGGTCTTGTTGTGTCCCTAGATGAAATCCCCTCATAGTCCCAAAAAGGAAAATGGGATTTCACTTTTCAATTACTGGATGACCCAGTGTAAAGAGTGATTTTTCTTGTTCAGAGCTTTACAATTTGTCTGGATCATTTGGCAAATGTTCCATGCACATGGTGAAGATCGTCACTCTGTGCTCATCAAGGTATCCTATAAATAAAAAACCTGGAAATCCTTTTCTTTGGGGTTGTAATACCATTGAACAAAGAGTCTATTTGTTGAGAAAGTCTAAACTTAACTCTTTTACACAGACTTGGAGACATTTTTAGATTACCGGTAGATAACTGCAGGCTGCAGTATTCCTTTTGGGGATTCTGATGGTCCTAGGCACTTATGGTCATGTCTGTCTCATCAAGATAATGTTCAAGTGTCTGTGTGAAATATTGTTCTTATTGGCTACTTCTAAGACAACTGTACTGTACAGTGTGTTCCCTAAGATCTGATGTACATGTGATATAAGTCTGTTTTTGGAATAGCAGCTTACTTCTGTTTGAATGTTGTTTTTTGTTGCATGCAGGTCACTGCCGTCTGTAATTAATTATACCTAGACCACTCAAAGTTATGATTTATATTAGAAGCGGTGATCCATGCCATGGGGCGAGGAGGACACACAAACCCTCATCCTCCTTAAATTTAGCTGGTATGGCAAGTATGTGGTGTTTTGGACCTACTCTGATCTGTATCACAATGGGGTGCATGGGATCAGTTCTGGTCCATATTCACTTGGGGAGACATGCATAGGGTGCTGGGGATCAGTTCTGTCCCGTATCAACTTGGGGAGACATGTTTGGGGTACGGGGGACATATTCTGCCATGGAATGACCCAAGGAAGACAAACATGAGGTATTGGAGACCTGCTCTGTCCTACAGGCACGAAGGAGAGACAAGCTTTGGGTACTTAGGATCTGTTCTACCTTGGAATCAACAGAGGGCGACATGCTGAGGGTACTGGGGATCTATTCTGCCTTGGAATCCACAGAGGGCGACATGCTTAGGGTACGGGGGATCTATTCTTTCCTGGAACCCACACATGGAAACAGGCTTGGAAATGGAAACCTATCTATTCTGTTCTGGAATCTTCTAAGAGAGACAAGCCTGGGATATGCCTCCAAGGGTACTCTCTGTTGACCCGTCATGTGGTTGCTCCTACATACCAGTACTTACTTTTTATCCTTCGTCTCTAATATAGAAAGAGGGAGTGTAGAGCTTTTGAAAAATGATCCAGTTTCTATACTTTTACTTTCACTTTGCATGTGATATTTACCATTTGTCCACTAACATGATGTCATGTAAAGTCAAATGTCAACACCAGAGAACAGCCAGTCTTGATTCTCCCCCGAATCGAATTCAATCGGATGCAAAAGGTAAAATAGCTGTGAAAATTCTACGAATGGATCACTCAAACTCAGTGATGACACCTGGTGTTTGTGAAAAGGGGAATCCTGTCCCACCCTACCAGCAGCACCCGCCACTCACACAATTTGTATAAAGTAATAGCTGAACTTAGAGACATGTCTCAAATGCTGACTTAAACCCTATAATTTTACTGATTTCCCTACCTTTGTATTGACCTTCTCACCAATTACAGCAATAAATAGCATTAATGCCTTTTCATTTTGCTCTGTTTTTCACAAAAGGACCATTTAAGAAGATGTTACAGTCTTGCAAACTGGTTTGAGAGTTCTGTAATTATACAGAACGTCAATGTTATGGTCTAAGTTTAAATCCACTTATGTGGATTAATTGGCCAGTTATTCTTATTTTAAGCCTGACCAGAGCAGACAGATTTTACCAATACAGTCAGAAGACTTAGATGGCTTATAGCTTCTTTTAGCTTTCCCATCTCAGAATAACATGATCCAGGGGAGTCAAGACTGCACAGCAGTTTTGCACCTTGCCATCAAACAAGCCTACTATTATCTCTAGTTTATTTCCCTACACAGACAATCTGATTTTCCTTTGTCACCATGTTATCATAATAATTCAGGATTTTATTTGCCTAATTTAGACATACAAGTTGACAGGTTAGAAATAAGGTTGGTTGTTGATATAAGGGATTGCACACTGATACATGAACTGTAGAGTTATAAAATCCCATGTTTGGAGCACTCGGTAATGTGGAGAGCCATTTATAAGAGGACAGTCATTATCTTGTTGCTCCAAGAAGAACAACGGGCAAGTTATATGAGGACAGCAGTGAGCCAGGATATTCATGCTAATGTCTTGTGCTATTAAATTGTTGGAGTTTTTTTAAAAACAACAATAAATTATTTTTTAAATTCAATAATGACACCAGGTGTCTACAAAATTGGTACTATAGTCCCTCAAAGGAATATATTCAGAGATGATTCTTGTGAAGTTGTCTTTTTGTATTCAATAAAAAGGAGACCCATAAATTTCTTCTGACAAATCTAGATGCTGAAGAATCCAGTTATTTGGCATTCGTCACCAGGATCGCCATTTTGGCTACTCATCTGTGCGTGTAAAGATGGTCCATTGGGCCTATTGCTCCACCAGATCAGTGATGCTCATTAAATCGTTGACCTCAATTATTCAGCACAACACAGAATGTTGGTCATTTGTATACTATTACTTTGGTTGGGTCATTTTATCAGCTTTGTTTTTGCTGTAAGACAGGTATCACTGAATGTTTCAATATGTGACAAAAGTGATGACGAGAACCGATGAGTCAGCTGACATTTTGTTATCTTATTTTCATCATCTATGTATAATTAATGAACCAATCAAAGTGTGAGATTTGATCACAATAACGAGGAAAGTGCTCATCTGGAATCTGGGTATGGCATGTTATTCTTTTGTCACAATAATACAAGAATCTGTAGCTGCAATCGTATGTTACGCTACCAATTAATGAGAACTTGATGGTTTCAATGCATCAGAATTTTAAATTTTAGGTACCCCTTTAGGTATATCCTTCTCCAGTTTATCCAACTAATTTTGTGTCAGCATGTTTAAAAGTTGTGGTCAATCATTATAAAAATATCATTAATGAGAAATTAATTTGATATTTTATATTCAGAACATTGTACATAGCCTCAGGAAATTGGAATTGCAGCTGCGGAACCTGACACTGGGTGATAGCATTTGGGAAAATGATGATTTCATTGCCAAGTGACATTTATTTTGAGATGTTAATAAGCTTTAGTGTGGAATGGAACCTACTAGCTGTAAGGAAAGACGCTACAGATTGTATTATTGCAAAGTCAAGTAAGACCATGATTATCATATGATTAATTTGTCCTGTAAAATTGAGTTGTATCATTAAATGTTTCCTCAGGCAAAATAACTCAGCATTTTATCAGGATCAGAACTTTTCCTTCACCAAATTGGCTTCAGAATAGAAGAAGAAATGGCTGTTTATACAAAACTTTCATTGGTACAGTAGACTTACTTAGGCCCAGCCACCTAAGGTGACACAATTCACTGTGCAGAGTTGCCTAAAACCTATGATTGTGGGTTAGAGTCCAGTTTCGCCCCGATTATATTTCAAGGTTTGTCAGCACCAGACCCGGTGCTTGTGGGTTTCACCGAAGTGGTAAACGTCTGAGATCTGCATCACTTCAGGGTTTCCTCTCACAGTAAACTGACACGCCGTGATAATAATGAAATACTGTTTAAAATGGCGTTAATCCCAACTCACTCACTTAGGGTTAAGAATAGCTTTTGGTACCATGATGAAAGTTATTTATTCATAATTTGTTGAATGAGATTTAATAACAAGATAAAGATTTCCATGTGTTCTTGACTATATGCATTTGCAATGTTAAGATTTACAATATTTCAAATGAAAAATTGTGTAGAATTGTAGGAGAGGAAAATTTTCTTGAGATATACAATAATTTCACTTTGTTTTCTTTTGATTGCATATTTAATTGTAATTAAACATCAGACACATTTCCAAAACTGTGAATGTGAAGGTCGACTTTCTGTACATGAAACGGATGGTTTCATGCTACTTTGATCATTGGATATTGTCGTAAGTCGGAGAACCCTGCAGACAATTTCCATGCCAACTTTTTCTCTTCTATATAATTATTGGCCATCATAGCCGCAGGGACACCTATACTTCAACTCTAATAGACAGCTTCTGGTCACAGGACGGAGGAACAAGGCAAAATAGACACGTAATTATTAGCGAAATGTGACACTTCCATCAGTCGGTGCTGTCTGGGATGTCAGCTTCAACAGACTGTCAAATGGCCCCTGAGAACCGTCTAGAAAATATTTGCTGAATGACAGATTCATATAAATAAATAACGTCAACGTCAGAGAACAATCAATCTCGATTATCCCACGAAAAAACACGATTCCATTGGGTGCAAAAAGCAGAATAGCAGTGAAAAGTATATGAATCTATCACTTAAAATCAGTGATGACACCAGGTGTTCACAAAAAGGGTAAGCATGTCCTGCTCTACCGGTAGAACCCGCCACTCACACAATGTGCGTAAAAAGTGTTTGTTGCCTGACGCTGAACTCCAGTACTCCCGGCATATGATGGCCGCCTGTAAACACTCAAGTCTTGACATGACCAAGGGATAGACCAGACAATCCAGTGACACAATAGCGCTTTAATTGATTTTGTTGAAACAAAAAGCAATATGTAAATTTTGAAATATGTCTGCTCAGAGTTCAGAGATTCTGCAGCTCACAAGTGCAGAAAACGGTTACAATATTGAAGTGGTATCAAGGGAGTCCAAGGGCATACACTGTGACATGTAAAGAGTTCTTGTGATGTTTAATGATTTTAGGAGCCCATGGTGCATCATTTTCTAAAAGCACCACACAATTATCTATTCAAATGTTATTTTCAGTGAATGACTGTTTCATCTTCACCGTTATGTAGGTTCCTGAAAGTTAATGAAGGACAAATTTGTTGGCATCCATTTAAAAACAAAACTTAACAATTTTATGTGGCAAGTAATTGTTTTCTGAACAATGTATCAAAATTATGTTTGTAAAACAATTTCTTGTCCATAGTTTGATTCAAACCTCATCTTGTTAAATGCTTAACCATGTACCGGTACTCTACTACCTGTGAATGGATGAAAGTAGCATTGCATGTTATAGAGATTTCATTGGTAAGCTGTCTTAAAGTGGTGGTACAGAAGCTGTAGCATCAGTGAAGACGCAGATGATATGGATTTTAACATCCTTATCCTTTGTAGGGACTGGTCCTTTATTACAGGGTGAGGGGAGCTCATGAAAAATAAACGACACAGTGAAAGACCAAATTTATCACAACTGTAGGCATAAATTGTTCACAGTTTTAATTTTTTCAACTAAAAAAATAATAACAAAATGTTCATGTAACCCCCCCCCAATAAATGACCAGTCACTAATGTGACAATATGGTGAGCTGCTAGTATCGTCATCAAGCAAGCTATGAACACTTGCTATGGAGGTACTGAACAGAAACACTGCATAAAAGAAGTCAGCTCTCTCTTCCTTGATAGGCTGGAATAGAAACACATGTTGCTGCATCCATACAGTATCTATTGTATTCTTGGTGATGCCAAGTACAATGGCCCTGCGGCGCTGAGACAATATGAGCCAGCATGCACTTCCCCTCAGTAAAATGTTGGCAGTATGCTGCTGCCTGCCTCCCAGTCGGTGTGGATCTACAGACAGAATGTCCGCCTGCTGTGTGGGTATTTACACAAGCAAGTGCTGTTACATCCAGGTAGTCCTCGGTGACTCATGTGTGTCTACATTGCTGCAGTGTGGTGGATCATGTATGAAATCGGACCTTCACAACAGCCGCTGTATATATAGAATCTACTCCTGCCGATCACGGAGCCATTGTTTCAGCAGCACTCACTCCGCCAGGCAACACAGAGATCAATATGAAATTGTTATATAACCTTAAATGGTCTTTTGATTTTATTCAATGCTTGCATATTAGAATAGTGGACATATCCCCTGGAAGAATTTTATGTCAGAATGTGTGACACGGTTAATAGTGATGGAAAAGCGAGATTTCTGGAACGATCAGAATTGTTTTTGATGGCCGCTTGTTTGAGATTTGGTACATCATTGTGAAATTAAATTCCTTGAAAGTTTGATCGAGGTTTAGAGGCTTGCATATATGATCAAACAAAGTTGATATTGTTTTATATATCACTGATGTGTGAGAATATTTATGCCACTTAGTGATATTTTTAGCATGTGACATTTTGGAAACACTGAAAATGGGTTATAAAACTTATAATTGCAAATTAATCCCACTTTATTAAAAGAAAATGCATAAAGAAAAAACACCTCTCCTTATTTCACTGCTGACATTCTACATTACATTATACTGTGGATAGTTCTTGGTGCTGTGCAGTCAGTGTTGTTAGAGTGATGAGTGCCAGAGTGATGTGGTCAAACTGAAAAGCTATTGCATTGAGTCATCTATCAAGGAACATTCGACAGTTATCCAGTGTTATGAATAGTAAGGCACTCATCTCCAAACTGTTTATGTTCTGAAAGCTTCATTTAGCTACAGGAGCACAGGTGGCACAGTCATCTTATACACTGCAATTCACTGTGCAGAGTTGCTTCCCTTGGGTACTCCAAAAACCTACATTCATGGGTTCAAATCCCAGTTCGCCCTGATAATGTTTCTAGATTTGTCAGTGCCAACTTATGCATGTGGGTTTCACCAAAGTGGTAAAAATGTAAGACCTGCATCAGTTCAGGCTTTCCTCCCACATTAAGCTGACATGCTGCGATATACTGTTCAAAGCGGTGCTAAAAAGTCACTCCCTTTTTTAGCTACTTATTCATATTATGTACCAGAATAAATCATGGTCAGGTATTGGTACCTTTTGGGATATTGTTTATTCCTATTTAACATACTTGCAATGGTTGATAGTATGCATACAGGCCAGATGTATTGTATTATGTTTATAGTTCTGTATTTAAATTAATTCAACATGAGTAAATAAATTAATTCAACATGAGTAAATGAGTTAACAAAATATATTTCTTCTTCTTCCTCTTCTTCTGTGTAGGCTGTGTTTTCCATCAATTCTTGTAGCTTTTTAAGACTTTGTAACTGACAAGATGTAATGCAGAAGCAATCCTATTTCTGTCTTCCAACTAACAGTTGTGTAAATAGTTACACCCAAGATTTCATTTGTCATCAAAGTGTCCCTCCGCTTGTCAATGATGCGGGTCCCTCCGGTGCTTCACTACCTGTGCTGGAGCTCTAATGGCAGGCAGTTCATGTTAAAGTGCCATTTTCAATTTAGCAGAAAATTTAGTTACAGACTTGCTCCCATAGAGAGTTGCAATTGTGGAATGTGATAGGTTGAAATTAGTGAGGTCTAGCTTTGGTAGAAAGTTAGATGTGTTAAAGGTTTGGCTTGCTCCCTGGGGTCTCCTGCAATGGAATAGAAAATTGTAAACAAGTTTTAACATCGGTACTGGTTTAAATGAAGTTGTATTACTACTGAATAACATGTGTTTTGTCCCTATATTTACAAATACGAGTAAACAAAATTATGTGCCTTTTATGACAAGGATGGTATTATATAAGGATCAAATATTTTTTGGTTCATTGATGATGATAATAAACTATTTTACCGGTACCCCATTATGTCATATTGTACAGTCCCCATTGTACATATACTTGTCAAGGAAGTTTCAAGATTTCATGGGTGTGAGTGAGTATGGTTTTATGCCACTTTTAGCAATTTTCCAGCAATATAAGGGCAGGGGATACCAGAAATGGACTTCACACATTGTACCCATGTGGGGAATCGAACCCGGGCCTTCGTTGTGACTAGTGAACACTTTAACCACTAGGCTTCCCCACCACCTATCCTGGTTGTAAGCACAGACCATCATATACGTCAGGGGTGTAAGGCAGATATATGGGACAAAAAGAGTCTGCCATTTGGGGTTTAAGGTGTAAATTAGTGCCACAGAATCCATATAGTGGCCAAAGATCATTTGATGCCAATCTCATCCTGAGACAATTGGGCATTTTCAGGTACAAAATTCCCGTGAATGATTATGTAGTGTTCCCGATACCCGTAATTACCAGTTTTTTTACCAGTAAAATTAGGCTTGGACCGGTAATTCATGTGACTGCCAGTCCCTGTGGAAAGGCAAAGAAAGTACCTTATAAATCTTTGTTGTTGAACAAAACATCGGCGATATTCATATAAGTATATTTTTCGAACGAAGTCAGCTTGTCTGTTTCCATCCAGGTTTCCCCTTGTCTATTTTTTTAGTGCAAGGAAATAACATTTCGCTTTGCTTTGAGGTTTAATATATATTTGTAGCGACTTAGTCCCAAAATATTCAAACAAAAAAGAGAAAAGTGTGACTCAAATTTGTGTGAATGACGTGTAGATCTAAGTTACTTCAGAGATGACATGATCAGAGGGACTCCAAATGTTTAGAGTTGCCAGTCCACCAGGACTGACAGTTTCAAAAGCCAGTGGACACACTGTTACGTAATACTAGATTCCGACAGAGATGAAGCCTCTATGTGTGTTTTGGCCTCAATCACAAGTCCATAACACTAAGAACAGCATGAATTGTTGTTTTTGGACTACAATTCAGTTCTAGATCGGTACACCCCTGTCGATGTTTCCAAGCTGTAACCAACTAGAAGTATTATTTTTTAACATCTTTTCTGTTAATAAAGAAGTATGAAGTTTGGACATTTTTGTCCATTCATTAAATTTAACTAGACGTTTTCTATCCAAAACAACAACAGAACTTCTAGTTGTCATTAGTATATTCAGCCTCTACTTTGAATCTATGCTGCCTCTTCTATTCACAATTTCCAAAAGTGAGGGTAAAGATATATATAGCCAGAACTTGGCATTCAGTCAATGAAGCTCATTTGGCATACTGTATTAGATGAGAGCACAAACATGGAGACTGGCAAGGCTAAATCTTGAAAGTTTAACTATGGTCATGTCTTACACATTTGCCACATTATATTTGTGTTTGGGCTCCGTCTTCCATCAGCAGCTGGGATATGAGTAGATAACTTCCTGATATCAGGAACTTCAGAGCCACAGGGGTCAGAACCTGTGATAATTGGAGAATTGTGGGGTAGCTGGCATGTGTGAGAGGTTACCTTTTCTTGTTGCTCACAAGGGGCTACATTTGGTGAGGCCATCGCTGCCTAACTTGATGCAAACCAAGGATTGACAAATACCACGGAATACCTGGATCGTGTAGGTGTTCTTGGGACATTCTTACTAGTGTGGATAATGGAGGAGGATCTGTCGTTTGAAGTAAGTTTTGAGTGAGTAACCAACTGGGTTACTTCCATGAATAGTGTTCCCATTACCTTTGCTAAGATTTTCTTGTGTATCCATATGTTTAGAATGGGTATGTAAACTATTAACATAGCCAACATGTGGTTAACTGCATCGAAACTTATGCAAGCATATTGATGGCTAATTGTGTAGACTGTGCGTGCTCTCCTTGTTATCTTAACATTGAATTGATGTAAGTAAATTGGTATATAAATATACAGCAATTTTATGCATCATCATTTCAAAACATTGCATAAATCAGAAGGGTACTTTCATGTGTATAAAGTCAATATTTATACTGGATGGAAATAACAGTTTTAACCACTTTTTAAGAGAGTTCTGAATAAGTTTACGTTTATACTGGAGAAAGCTTTAAAGTAGACAGATCTTGGAGTCTTGCCGTGTTGGTTATCTCTCTCCCTCTCTCTCTCTGAGCATGGGGAGCTGAGAGCCTATCTAGACAAGAGGTGTTTACTTGTGTAAGGGAGGATTTAGAGAATACTTACCATCTGTGCAGCCACCAGTGAATGTCTGCAGCTTGTGAGTACAAATGGTAGGGATCTTTTGCTCACAAGTTGAAGCATGTTTAGTATTTTTGTCTGTGCAGTGCAGCCTGTTCCAAAAACTGCCAGAATTATCCTTTGGGCAAGATCATTTTCAGCAAATTTTGCCCACAATATATACTGAACTGCAAAAGAAACATAACCCCAAGTAACAGTGCATTAAAAGGTGTCATTTAAATATCTGGGTAATATTTGTCAAAGTTTCTAAAATTTAACATTACCTTGTCCGGAAAAATGAAATTTGATGATAAAAAAACAAAGCAGATAACAAAACCGATCGCGGAAACGCATCACGGCAACGGCCATGGTAACCCAATGCACATGAGTTTCGTGCAAATTGAAATGCACATGCGTTCCCCTACTTCTTGCCCTATAAAAATCCACCCAGATCGGATAACATTCATTTGTTTTTTAATTTCTACCGCATTCCAAGATTGACAAGAAATCAGTGACACCAAGCCCCTAGACGAGTGCAAGCTGGACAAACCGCCCAGCAAGTAGCCAATGCATTTCAAGTCCAAGTAAGGACCAAATACAGGCTCCAGCAACAGTACCAGACCACCAACACTACAGATGACCGACCACATAGTGGAAGACCAAGGGTCACCACCTGAGGTCGGGATCGTCAGATTGTGCGACAGCATCTTCAAGATCGCTTTGTTAGTGCTGCGGAAACTGCTTGACAGAGCATGGGGACACACCAGTGACACATTAGTGCGGACACCGTGCATCGACGATTGACGAGCAGACACCTCCACTGTCACAGGCCACGTCGAGGACCCATTCTGACACCACGTCATCACCGGGACCATCTTCAGTGGGTAACACAGCACCAGCATTTGCGCCACCAGCAGAGGAGACGAGTCCTCTTCTCAGACGAGAGCCATTACTGTATCTCAACAGCAGATGGCAGAGAGAGAGTCTGCCGATGCCGTGGAGAACATTATTCGGATGCTTGTGTTGTTGAGAGAGACTCGTGAGAGGATCCAAGCATCATGGTGTGGGGTGGAATTGGTCTTGCACAGAGGGTCGGCCCTGTGGTCTTCCAGAACATCGGTCCAGGGAGAGGCAATGGTGTCACAGCAGCTTGGTACATTGATCAAGTCTTGAGACCACACGTCATACCTCATTTGGCACGTTGCTGCAACCACAAGTTTCAGCATGATAACGCCCATGCCCACACTGATAGAGCAACAAGAGACTTCCTCCAGAATGGCATCAGAACCATGCAGTGGCCTGCCCTCAGTCCCGATTTAAATCACATTGAGCACCTGTGGGATGAGATTCAAAGACGGCTGAATGACGTCCGACCAAGGCCAACAACTGCAGCAGGCGTTCCTCAGAGTGTGGGCTCAAGTGCCTATGGCCTTCATCAACCGCCTCATCCATTCCATGTATCGACGCTGCACGGCAGTCATCAATGCATAAGGGGGACACACGAGATACTGACTTGTGATGCTATTTTCTCAGAGACTAGTGTTCTGTTTCACTTTAAGAACATTTGACACTTTAATTTCAACCTTAATGATCAGTTTTGCCAAGTTTCATCTTTTTGATATGTCTCAAAGTATGTTTACAGTGTTTGGAAAAATAAGGTTTCTAATATATCTATCCATGGTGACATTTCTTTTGCAGTTCAGTATATGTGCAGGACAGATCTATGGTAGGACGATAATCTGTGGTGGATTCTCAGATCTATGTCAGATTCCACAAATAGGGCAGATATTGGCGCATACTCAGATCATCACATGAAATTAATAATTGGCAATTTCTACAGTGCTAAACATCATATGGCAGATTATCACAAAATATTAATTATTGGCAATTTTTACAGCGCTAAACATCCTTCAGATTCATATATAGCGGCAGACTTTCAGTGATCAATGTTGTAATTTCTCTGGATTAGTTTTATCATTTCCCCTTTGGAACAACATCATCATTGCAGGGATTGCATGTCGTTATTTTTCTTGAAAACATTCCCCTGTGTTTCATTGTAGAAATAATTTTCTCAGACTTTCCACACCATCCTCGCATTTGACAGAGTTGATAAAATTCTGCATATTTTCATGCTTCCCCACCTTGGATTTCTATAGAGCCCTTACACAAGTAATTTCTTGGACTTTTGGAAAATCATTCCAAAATGATTCGTCATTAGGGTCTTTCCATGCTAGTTTCCATTTCTTGCTTTGCCTGCATGAATCCGCCATAAGAAAACCTTCATTTTCAATGGTGTCCGGTCCATCATTTTTGACTGAAGGCTTTGTCTATTGGTTAACTTACATGACATCATCACAGGCAGTCGTGATGTCATCTCAAGCATGATGTCATATAACAATTGAAGTGATTGTCAGTTCACGGATAATACATCATTGCAAACATCATGTCATATAACAATGAGCGTGTGCTCTGATGAACACCAAATTCAGTGGGCATTTGAATGAACATAAAGCACACTCTTAGGCCTTCTTAGAAAGACTGAAACACTGGGCGTTCAAATGAGGATCAAGCAAACTAGATGTTCCAATTTACATCAAGAGTATTGGGTGTTCTAATGCCAATCCAAAGTTGAACAAGTTCTGCTGTAGGGACAATATATGTGAGCATCAGAAGGTATCAAAGAGGTAACTATTCTACTCAAAAGAAGTTAAAGAATAACTGATTATTTCATGGCTTGACAGATTAACTTTAGTAATATGAAAGAATCAGTGTTCTTAACTTCTTTTGAGTTGTGGCTTGACAGATTATCTTTAGTAATATTACAGAATCAGGTGTTCTTTAACTTCTTTTGAGAAGCATATATCCCAACCATACTACATTATGGCATTTCCACAGAAAATGATGCTGGTGCATAAGTGTCAATTCCTACACCATATATTCCTTTCCATAATAACAGTCATCAAATTAATTATCACAGTTAGCACATAGTATAGTGGTAATTACGTGAGTTAACAACCACAGGTCAGCCCTGCATTAGTTGGATTTACACGTATCCATTAGATGTATCATCTATAATTAAGACATGTACTGGATGGAGAGCTGTGCTTGATCCCACCTCAAGCAGCTTGTGCTGGGTAATGGCGCACAATGTACAGCAGGTTGCACAGTCATTAATGTAGTATTATCAGTAAACGTGAAGGTGAGAGGGCTCAGGTTAATTAATATTTGAGGCTAATTAACAGCTGTGATGATGTAGACTTACTTTACGTTTATGGAATGAATATTATTTTATTTCATATTTTGTTTGATTAATTGTGTTTGTTGTATATTTCTGTTTTACTTTTGAGTGGAAGAAAGGTTTCAGCATTTGAGGTTCGATGACTTCTGTTGAGCTTACCTGTTTGTGTTACCTGTGTGTGGGTTGCATTGGGTCCCCCAGTCGTCTGAGGCGCCACAATTCGCTGTGCAGAGTTGCGTCCCTTGGGCACGCCAGAAACCTATGATTGTGGGTTCGAATTCTGGTTCAACCCGATTATGTTTCCAGGTTTGTCAGCACCATACGTGTGCTCGTTGGTTTCACCGAAATGGTAAATGTCTGAGACCTGCATCACTTTGGGCTTTCCTCCCACTGGAATACTGTTAAAAGCGGTGTCGAACCCAACTCACTCAGTCACTACCTGTGTGTGTTACCTGTTTGCTGTGTTCATTATGTTGTTTTGATGTAGTCTATGTATTGTGGTATTTTCATTTCATGAACAAATAATAATCTCAGATGAAATCTTCAGTTAACGTACAGAAAATGATCTCGGATAATATCTTCAGTTAACATACAGATAATGATCTCGGATGATATCTCCCATTAACATACTGGTAATGAATGATATAGGATGATATCTTCAGTTAACAAACAGGTAATGATCTTGGATAATATCTTCAGTTAACATACAGATAATGATCTCGGATGATATCTCCCATTAACATACAGGTAATGAATGATATAGGATGATATCTTCAGTTAACAAACAGGTAATGATCTTGGATAATATCTTCAGTTAACATACAGATAATGATCTCGGATGATATCTTCCATTAACATACAAGTAATGATCTCGGATGATATCTTCAGTTAACATACAGATAATGAACTCGGATGATATCTTCAGTTAACATACAGATAATGATCTCGGATGATATCTTCAGTTAACATACAGATAATGATCTATGAGGATATCTTCAGTTAACTTACAGATAATGATCTATGAGGATATCTTCCATTAACATTCAGGTAATGATCTCGGATGATATCTTCAGTTAACAAACAGGTAATGATCTTGGATGATATCTTCAGTTAACATACTGATAATGATCTCGGATGATATCTTCAGTTAACATACAGATAATGACCTCGGATGATATCTTCAGCTGACATACAGATAATGATCTGAGATGATATATTCAGTAAACTAAAGACAATGACCTTAGATGATATGGTAAATTTAAATACTGATTTTGAAAATCAGATGCTATCTTCAGTTTATGTACTCATTACACATTGATTGACTCATAGGGACAAGCTTCCATACAGATACAGTGTTACATACACATATATAACTGACAGAAAATATGCAATATGCAAGTTTCCAGTTGCTTCCAGCAGCAGCTATTGTCAACCAGTTACTATACCAAGAACAGCTGGACACCCAGCTGATTGATGTGAATGTATTGATCCTTGGCACAGAGTTCTGCTGCAAGTTAAATAAAGGACTGTGTGATTAACAGCACTGAGACAATGTTGAGCCAACATGTATCTATTGAATGTGAATATCAAATGGTTAAATTGAGATAAATCATTCAAGTGTGGCAAATAAAGGTATAGCAAGTTATGTGGCTCCATTGTGATAGAACTGTTTTAATGAGGTGATACGTTGGTTCCATTGTGATAGAACTGTACCAATGAGGTGATACATTGGTTCCATTGTGATAGAACTGTTTCAATGAGGTGATATGTTGGTTCCATTGTGATAGAACTGTTTCAATGAGGTGATACGTTGGTTCCATTGTGATAAAACTGTTTCAATGAGATGATACGTTGGTTCCATTGTGATAGAACTGTACCAATGAGGTGATACGTTGGTTCCATTGTGATAGAACTGTTTAAATGAGGTGATACGTTGGTTCCATTGTGATAGAACTGTATCAATGAGGTGATACGTTAGTTCCATTGTGATAGAACTGTACCAATGAGGTGATACGTTGGTTCCATTGTGATAGAACTGTACCAATGAGGTGATACGTTGGTTCCATTGTGATAGAACTGTTTAAATGAGGTGATACGTTGGTTCCATTGTGATAGAACTGTACCAATGAGGTGATACGTTGGTTCCATTGTGATAGAACTGTACCAATGAGGTGATACGTAGGTTCCATTGTGATAGAACTGTACAAATGAGGTGAAATGATGTCATTAGTGTGATACACTGGTTCCAGTGTGACATGATATGGTCAGTGTGATACATTGATCAGATGTGATATAATTGTTCCAATGAGGTGATATGATATCAGTGTGATGCACTGGTTCCAGTATGGTATGATATCATATATGTGATACACTTATTCCAATGTGATATGAGATGGTTCTAATGTGATATGGAGGTGTGATACACTTATTCCAATGTGATATGAGATGGTTCTAATGTGATATGATGGTTCCAGTATGGTATGATATCATCTATGTGATACTCTTATTCCAATGTGATATGAGATGGTTCTAATGTGATATGGAGGTGTGATACACTTATTCCAATGTGATATGAGATGGTTCTAATGTGATATGATGGTTTGGTATGGTATGTGAGAGAACATTGCTAAACATTTCACTAGGAGAGGCCAAAGTGAGGCAAGTCTAAATGTTTACTACTTTGGTGAAACACAAAACCACAGGTATGGTGCTGACAATCCTAGAAACAAGCCCTCACAAGCCCATCGGAGGTTTTCCTGTGTTGGTCATATAATTTAGCCGGCCATTTAATTGGAAAATCAGAAATTGACACTTTTCAGTCTGGCACCAGAAACTGGAACATACCGGGTAACCATGGGGACTTGGTTCCAATTTTCCTGATTCCTTGTTTTGTCTCCCAGTGTCGGCTTCATTGATTGGTGTTATTGAACTTGTAACACATCTCACATAGTAATTATGCTTAGATATTGCTGCTGATAGTGTATTAGTAGGGTCAAGTCTGGTCACCGATCTGGGATAGAGAGGGACTGTTTATTGACGATCCCAAAATAGCCAAGTCTCATGTGAGAATGTTTTGTTATGGCAGCCGTTCGAGTTGGCATTTACCATCTTCTCATGCATGTTTGAGGGCTACAATGCCCATCACATGGCAATAATTGAGCAGAAGAAACCTCGAGAGGTTTTATGAGCTGGGTGATGTCAAGGAGCCAGTGGAGATTAAGTTTCTTGAAGGATATACAATGTGCCTATTTGAAGCCACTTTTTGCCATTGGATTGGTTTATTATTCTCCAGGAGCACTGGCTCTCCATTGTATTACTGAGTGTGTATTGAGCCGCTGTTGAATAAGTGCATTATTTATACTGGAGCAGGAGATGTTGAAAATGTCTCCATACCTTGTGTAATGTTTTGGATAATGCACGCTGTGATCAGGCTATGCTATTACAAGGAGTTGCTTCCCTTTGAAGTTTAAATTTGTACATTTTGTCGTTCATATTTATGAAATATGGTAGGAAATCCTAGAGTCATGCAAGGTTCCTGGTCTGCAGCTCTCCCAATAAGATAGGTCAATAAAACTTGCCTCCATCACAACCAGGCACCACCCGAGCGCTAGAACAGCTTGGACGTGTATACGCCAAGAGGCATCTTCATCGAGGCTATTCCTTATCGGTATGTCGCCTCCAGGGGATCTCTAGGTTCCCTGACTGGACAGAGTCGCAGAAAAATCCCTTCATTGATTAAGCCGTCTGACAGATTGTATTTCCTTCTGGATCTCACAGGTTGTATATGAACAACGATTCAACACAAGTTTATTGATTTTCGGGAAGACTTAGTCCGCAATGCTACGGGAACGAGAGGTAGGTGGCTGCGTGTTATAATTGTTCAATTAATTGCATTACAGTGAATAATTAGCCATTGTTTAACACACCTGCCTATCTGGAGGTTGAGTAGACTGGTTAGACAAAGTCTCTGTCATCACAAGTGGTGAGTGAGGAGTTTGGGAAAGCGGCATGAGTGGATCTCGCGTCAAGTGAGTGCCTTGCTGATTTGTCACCACAGCTCACAGGACCCTGAAGTACGGTCAGCACCAATATGCAGGTGTAATGGACGAAGGCATGTACTTACGTCAAGCTGATGGGCATGCAGCGGTACAGTCCTGAACCTACATACAGCACAACTGTATTGAATTCCTGATGACCACAACTTCATCACTGTCAATCAGTAGTCATAGCTTTCATTTTACCTGTCTTCTAGAAGAAGACCTTTGTTTCATAGGGGATGTTTGTTTGAGGTGGCGAGGATTCAGGGAAAACTAAAAATACCTTCTTAGATGGTACTTGGACAGAATCCTCAGCTGCATTTGGGAGATGTATACACTGGCTGCATGTGATGATGATGGTGTAGCTGGTATCATTTACACATGACCAAAGAGGACAGTGTTGTTATTTTCCCAATCAAGACTATATTGTCCAATGTACAAATACGTAGCTGCTTCTGGCATTGCTGAAAAAAGACATTTTAGACGAAAACAACGTAATTTCTTGTTTATTGAAACCACATCCTGTATCATTTTTGACCCCCAAAGTGTGTGTATTTTCTTGTTATTATGATGTGTGAGGGTTCCATGCCAGTCATGGTACGCCAGATGCCGAGCCCTGTGGTTACGTGGTTTCTGGATGCTGCAGTGCAGTACACTGGATGTAGGGAAATGTCTATCTGGTACACAGATGTCAATATTTCGGTGCTGAAACATTTTGGGTCATTTTTTCTTGTACTGAGTGACAAATCAATAAAATATTTTGCCCTAAGCTGATGAGCATGCATGGTCATGCATTCTATGTGAAAATCCCAGTCTAGTTTACGTGTAGCAGCTGTGTACACTGATGTGACTCAAGAATTCTTAAATTGGATGCCAAGAAAAATGAAGTAGTGTGCAGAATGCCTAAAATGGGGGGTTGGTTACCCATATACTTTATTCCCAACAGTGTATCATATTATCTAATATGATATTATCTGATACCATTGTGGTACATATCCAAAATATAGTGAACAGTATTGTGTGGAAGGTTCACATTATGTATAATTCATTCCATCTTAGCCCACCTCCAATGTCTTGTGGATGGAGTGTCTGCCCAGGGAGCGGAATGTCGGTGGGTGTATCTCCAGGGTGCACCATATTAAAAGACATTAAAAGATGGTACTTGTTATTACCCTGCCTGACGTCCGACATAAAGGGGATAAAACATTTTTAGGATTGGTCAGCTTGGAGTCAATATAATATTTCTGAGATGGGGATCTTATCGTGCGGCATGGTATCTCAATGGGCACTATTACAGAATAAGTCAGGACTTGTTCAAGCAGCCAAACACACACTCATGAATGCATGTCATGACTATACAAGTCAGCATGATGTTAAACCCGATTTCACCCCACCTTGGTTGGTTGGTTTGTTGTTTAACGCCGCACTCAGCAATATTCCAGCTATATGACAGCGGTCTGTAAATAATCGAGTCTGGACCAGACAATCCAGTGATTGATATCATGAGCATCGATCCACGCAATTGGGATCGATGACATGCATCAACCAAGTCAGCGAGCCTGACCACCCGATCCCGTTAGTCGCCTTTTACGACAAGCATAGTCGCCTTTCAGGGCAAGCATGGGTTGCTGAAGACCTATTCTACCCCGGAATCTTCACGGGTCTCACCTCATAGCCTCCTATGAAACAACTGGCTCTGGTTATGGAGATGTACATGACACAAGCTCATTCACAACCATGCTGTATCAGTTCATGTGAGAAATATTTCAGTACAAAGCTATGTAACATCCATAGTTTTTAGTGGTGAGAAAAATATTGAACTTCAAGAAATCTTTATATAGGTGTTTGTTCCTATAGTTTGTCCATTTTCCAAATATCACAGAACCCTACATATTTTTGTGACTGGTCAAAATGAAACAGTTTGCTCAATTGACTCGGGTTTTTGTGGATAAAACTATGACATCATGTAGGGTCACAAAATAATATTTCACTGTTACACAATTCCTTCTATGTGATGCTCAGAACTTGTCACTCAACCTTCGTATCTCATTGAGCTTAGGACTATAAAACCAACTTGTGTCCCAAATATTACCAGCACGCTCGTCACGCCGAAGACCCGGTTTTGATTCCCGACATTGGTACAATGTGTGAAGCCCATTTCTGGTGTCCCCCGTCATGATATTGCTGGAATATTGCTAAAAGCGGCATAAAACCATACTCACTCACTCACTGTTTCAGCAGATTATCGAGACAGATTATGTTGTGGTGTTGATGTTTTATATTTACATTCCTGGGCCCACTTGCACAAAGCGATCTTAGCGCTAAGATGATCGTAACTCCCATACTTTAACATAGACTTACAATAGTCTTAGCCTTAAGATCCTTTTGTGCAGTTGGTGATGTCGATGAGTCTATATTTCTATAATCTTTCAAAAGTCATGGTTGAATACATAAAGGATAAATATATTTTACTTGTCTTTCAAACTGTTTCCATCCATGGCTAGTCTTTACTGACAGAAACTACGACCTGCCTCATCAGTATTGGTATATCATTTTCAGAACACTTTGAAACAAGTTAACATGCCATTGATTTAACATAGGCAAATATCACATAGCATATACCCATTAGAAGAACAAGACGAACCACATTAATAATCTATAAAACAGAAATAATCTCAACTGCTTTGCACTTTTGTATGACACTAATCATCAGTGAATCCTGTAGTGATTTCCATTAGTTTCGGGGAGGAAGTGAAGTTCAATACTGATGCTGGTAATAGCTGTATGTCACACTGGATATTTCCATGCTCTGTGCAAGAGATTGTCTTCCTTTGTCTTTTGTTAACAATTGGAATTGGTGATGCTTCTAAACATACATTGCATGGAGTGAGACAACAAACAATGTCATGAGGAGAATACTATACTAGTGAGAGGCAGTGTGGTGCTTGCGAGGATCTAGTGTGAGGGCTTCATTAACACGTACAGTCTGTCCCATACATTCCAGTGTGGTAAATAAATATTTTCTGTGGTGTTATTGTTTGTTGTTTGCACTCGGCAATATTCCAGCTATATGACAGCGGTCTGTAAATAATCGAGTCTGGACCAGACAATCCAGTGATTGACAAATTAACATGGGCATCGATCCACGCAGTTGGGATCAATGACATGCATCAACCAAGTCAGTGAACCTGACCACCCGATCCCGTTAGTCACCTCTTACGACAAGCAGAGTCACCTATTACGACAAGCATGGGCTGCTTATACCTAGAAGACTTATTATATCCTGATCTTCACGGGCCTATTATTGTAGTAATTGGGGTAGTTTTTAGTGGATAAGTGCTAATTATGTCAATTATAATATTTACTCTAAAAACCTGTTGCATGATCTGTTGTCAAGGTACATGAACAGTGTTGCTGAGAAGACAAATTCAAGGATCATTGTATTTTGTATTCAGTCTCATCGTACAAGTGCAGCTTTGTATTTAGTTATTGAAATATTGCACAGCATCCAGTGTCATCATACAAGTGCAACACTGTATTTAGATATTGAAATATTGCATAGTATCTAGTGCCATTGTACACTTGCAACATTGTATTTAGTTATTGAAATATTACATAGTATCCGTGCAGTGGAACATACAAGTGCAACACTGTATTTAGATATTGAAATATTGCATAGTATCCAGTCTCATCATACAAGTGCAACATTTTATTTAGTTATGGAAATATTGCATAGTATCCAGTCTCATCATACAAGTGCAACATTGTATTTAGTTATTGAAATATTGCATAGTATCCAGTCTCATCATACAAGTGCAACATTGTATTTAGTTATTGAAACATCGCATAGTATCCAGTGTCATATCATACAAGTGCAACACTGTATTTAGATATTGAAATATTGCATAGTATTCAGTCTCATCAGACAAGTGCAACATCGATTTTGCATAGCGACATCATTAAGCATCCAGTATGTTAAGGAGGAGAATTCATGGATGTCAACTTCTTCATTACGAGGAACACAACGTTTTGGAGTATATACTTACTTCTTCATCAGGTGAATAAATGCTATGAGGCAGAGAACTTATATATCTACATGTAAGAACAACAAAAGTAATTAGATAACAAAGGTGGAAACTTGACAAGGGAAGCCAACAGTTAATTTGTGCTGATAGGTGCTAACAATAGACAACTGGATTGATTGGTAACAGGCATAGGACAGTGGGCAAATGGGAGGCAGGGCCAAATTACCACTGTTAGGTAATAGCAATGGAAATGGCAATGGACAAATGGAGGAATGGAACCCGCCTGGATAATTAGCGAGGCACAATAATCAAAGCAATAAGTCCCAAGCTCTGGGCAGATAGGTTCCCTAGCTGGCCATGGTTCATGGCTGGCTGGTGTCTCCTGATGTCAGTGGCTTCTTGTAGTTTTCTTTGTGGCCAGTTGTTGTTGTTGGTAGACAGGACTTTGGTGGCTTCCCACATGATGGTATTGTCAGTATGTTGTAATTTGTCCCCTTTGACAAGGATAAAAATATACGTTTCTTTACCTGTGTTCCATGTACAAGTGACATTTTTTGTGATTTTATACAAGTATAACAATGATTTTTATTTTTTTGCAGGAGTTGGTGGGAAATGCAGCCTCACAGCGCAACTGGCGTGGTATTGCCATTGCCCTTCTCGTCATTGTCGTCGTCTGCTCTCTTATCATTACTGCTGTAGTCCTGCTCTCACCAGGTAAACCCTACATTAAGTTCATGCGAGATGTTACAATGACAAATACCATGTGTTGTATGTGGGGATTGTAAGGCACCAATACCATGTGTTGTATGTGGGGATTGTAAGGCACCAATACCATGTGTTGTATGTGGGGATTGTAAGGCACCAATACCATGTGTTGTATGTGGGGATTGTAAGGCACCAATACCATGTGTTGTATGTGGAGATTGTAAGGCACCAATACCATGTGTTGTATGTGGAGATTGTAAGGCACCAATACCATGTTTTGTATGTGGGGATTGTAAGGCACCAATACCATGTGTTGTATGTGGAGATTGTAAGGCACCAATACCATGTGTTGTATGTGGGGATTGTAAGGCACCAATACCATGTGTTGTATGTGGGGATTGTAAGGCACCAATACCATGTGTTGTATGTGGAGATTGTAAGGCACCAATACCATGTGTTGTATGTGGGGATTGTAAGGCACCAATACCATGTGTTGTATGTGGGGATTGTAAGGCACCAATACCATGTGTTGTATGTGGAGATTGTAAGGCACCAATACCATGTGTTGTATGTGGGGATTGTAAGGCACCAATACCATGTGTTGTATGTGGGGATTGTAAGGCACCAATACCATGTGTTGTATGTGGAGATTGTAAGGCACCAATACCATGTGTTGTATGTGGGGATTGTAAGGCACCAATACCATGTGTTGTATGTGGGGATTGTAAGGCACCAATACCATGTGTTGTATGTGGAGATTGTAAGGCACCAATACCATGTGTTGTATGTGGGGATTGTAAGGCACCAATACCATGTGGTGTATGTGGGGATTGTAAGGCAGAGAGGTTACTAAAATGGTGATTGGTTGGATGTAGAGTGGGGCTACTTCAAACTTGTTTGCTTGCTCCTTTGAAACATCGTACAACATTTTGAAGGGTTCACAGTTAAGCATGAATGTCAGTGGGTCCCCATAACCATGTTAAGGGGTTACCTTGATTCCAAGATTATTGGAGCAAACATCAAGGACATGACTAGATTGACTTCCTATATTGCCCTAAGGTTAGGTATGCTTGAAAATGTCTTATGATTGGTTGCAAGCACAGGACTTCATTATGAAACAAGCATTTGTGTCAACACAGTGCAGTTGTTTGCATTAGAAGTATGGCCAGTAGAACAAAGAATTCTTCACGTTATTGGGCAATGTTAATCTGGCAATTACTTGTTTTAGACTGGTACAAATGATAATTGTTTGAAAGAAGTGGATGTGTTCAATTTGCGACTTTTGTGAGTGAGTGAGTGAGTGAGTAGGGGTTTAAGGCATCTTCAGAAATAGCCTATCAATATAATGACAAGTGCTACCAGAAATGGACTTTAGTGAGTGAGTCTGGTTTTACGCCGCTTTTAGCAATATTCCAGCAAAATCACGGCGTGGGACTCCAGAAATGGGCTTCACACATTGTACACATGTGTGGAATCAAACCTGGGTTTTTGGCGTAACGAGTGAATGCTTTAACCACTAAGCTACCCCAATGCCGAAATGGACTTGACCCATTATTGGTTATCAAATGAAGGTATTCAGCAGAACCATTGAATGCTTTATCTAACCAATTGGCTATCTCACCACCTCTTTTCTGACTTTGAACATTGCAGCAATTCCATTTAATCACATTGAAACACGTCAGTATTATTGATTTGCTGGATTCACAAAAACAGGAAAGAAACAGTTTTTTATTGCATGATTGATGCTTAAAAAAAGGGGAATGTTTTGTTTGAGGTCTTAATCTGTTGAAAGAAAGACACTTACTGGAAGGAAGCCATCACTTATTGAAAGTCAGGCTAATCTATACGTGATTTTATCTCTTGCCTGCCCATGAAACCATTAATCTTTTAAAAGGTGGTAGGCAATTCTTAATGATCATGTGACTCCTGTTGCCAGGAGGCAGAATAACAGATCTGGACACATGCATGCTGTCACTGCTGCAGCCACAAGGGCTTCATTAGGGAGCATTGGCTGCCAGTGCTTATTTTCCCTCCTCTGATAAGTCTTCGCCCATATTTTCCCTCACCTAAAAACGGTCTTTACCCATATTTTCTCTCATCTGAAAAACAGTCTTTACTGACATCATGTCCTATGTGATAACAGTCTATGCATATAGTTTCACCCATCTGATAACAGTCTATGATGAAAGTTTCCATCATGAGATAACAGTCTGTGTCCATGTTTTCCCTCATGAGGTAACAGTCAATTCCCATATTTTCCTTAATCCAACAACAGTCTAGGCCCATACTTTCCCTCACTGAGTAAGTCTTTGCCATTATTATCCATCATCTCAGAATAGTCCTTGTACATTTCATAGCAACCTATGCTGAAAGTTTCTGTCATGAGATAACAGTCTTTGTCCATCTTTTTTCTCATGAGATAACAATCGATGTCCATCTTTGCCCTCAGGAGATAAAAATCTATGTCCATATTTTCCCTCATGAGATAACAATATGTCCATATTTTGCCTCATGAGATAACGATCTATGTCATCTTTACCCTCATGAGATAACAATCTATGTCCATCTTTGCCCTCATGAGATAACGATCTATGTCTATATTTTCCCTCATGAGATAACAATCGATGTCCATATTTGCCCTCATGAGATAACGATCTATGTCTATATTTTCCCTCATGAGATAGCAATCCATGTCATCTTAACCCTCATGAGATAACAATCTATGTCCATCTTTGCCCTCATGAGATAACAATCTACGTCCATATTTTCCCTCATGAGATAACAATCTATGTCCATATTTTCCCTCATGAGAACACAATCCATGTCATCTTTACCCTCATGAGATAACAATCTATGTCCATATTTTCCCTTATCAGACAAACTAAGTCTATATTTTCTCTCATCAAATAACAATGTTTTACCCACATATGGTAACTATGTGTCCCCCAAATAATTCTCATGAGATAACAGCCTGTGCCCATATTTTCCCTGATGTGATAACAGTCTATTCCAGAAGTGTTTCTCGTGAGGTAACATTTCATGTTCATATTTTCTGTCATGTGATGGCAGACTACTTAGATACTTCAAAGGTAAATAAAGTGGATGATTTATGCTGTCTCCCTTTGATGTGCTTGAAGTCCTGCTTAAAGCTAGGGAACAACCCCTGTAGCTAAACTACCTAGAGACCGCTTCAAAGGCCTTCAGAAAACTCATCTCTCCACTACAAGCCGTTTATATGTAGAATGTAGACAAATTCTTCACTAAACTCTTTTAGGTATTCATTATCTGTAGCATAGCAAAGGGTGAACCTTTGTCAGGTCTTAGATTCGCTAATATGCAAATCAATTTTTGTATTGTATGCTGACAAGTCATCTGTCAGTGTGTCCATCATGCATATAGATGGAAAAAAGTGATTAGATTACATGAATATATTGCCATGGCAACACGAATCTTGCGCAGGAGTTTTTTGTTTCAATTATTTGAACTGAAGTGTTTCACAAGATAAAGATAGTGCTATTTTGATTATTAATACATGCATTTGAAACAAGACATGCATTGTGGTGACATGTGATATTAAAATACTTTATCTTGGATAACTCAGGCAAAATCTGATGATGCTGAAATTAAAAAATTCTGTTTTTCAAACATGCTTCTTTTTAGCCACCTGATCTGAAGGTAATAATTCAGAAGTTTCCTGAGTGTTTCACATTGTAACTTTAGCAAACAATAGAGAAAATGCTTAAGTTTAACTTCATACCATGTTTTTATCAACAAGTATTTGAGAAATGTGTATATTTTCCGAGTAAATATTGAACTTTTCTCCTTAACACAATGAGTGAGTGAGTGAGTTGGGTTTAACGCCGCTTTTAACAGTATTCCAGTTATATCACGGCGTGTCAGCTTAATGTGGGAGGAAAGCCCGAAGTGATGCAGGTCTTAGACGTTTACCACTTCCGTGAAACCCACGAGCACGGGTATGGTGCTGACAAACCTAGAAACATAATCGGGGCGAACCGGGATTCGAACCAACAATCATAGATTTCTGGCGTGCCCAAGGGACGCAACTCTGCACAGCGAATCGCGCCGCCTTAGACGACTGGGCCACCCGTGCCCCCTCCTTAACACAATGAAAGAGGAGTGATACATTATGATTGATCCCTGTATTATGTACTTTATTTCAGTAATATTTGATTAATTTTTCATGCATACCCTAATTGCCAAAAAAATTCCTCTATCGAAATATTCCAGAATGTCATATGATATTTGAACCCAATATTTTTAAGCAAATCCTACCTGCTACACCTTCCGTATTATGTAAAGAAAAAAAAATCAACTTGTGTTTTGAACAATTAGTATAAGTGAGTGAGTGAGTTTGGTTTTATGCCACTACAAGCAAAATTCCAGCAATGTTACCATGGGGACACTCAACCTGGCCTACACCTACAATTGTACCCATATGGGGAAATGAGTGAGTGAGTGAGTTTGATTTTACGCTGCTTTTAGCAATATTCCAGCAATACCACGGCGGGGGACACCAGAAATGGGCTTCACACATTGTACCCATGTCAGGAATCGAACCCGGGCTTCGGTGTGATAAGCGAACACTTTAACCACTAGGCTACCCGACCGCCCCTATGGGCAATGAACCAAACCACGAGTGAATGCTTTAACAACTAGGCTACACTACTGCCCTAACAATTAGAACATATATCCCGTAGTATATTTGACCACACATTAGAAAAACATACAGGAATGTTTTCCCACAGATTTCATATACTACTAAAAAAAAGTTAAGGTTCCATGATTCGTTCATATTACTAAAGTTAATCTGCCAAGGCCATCATAATGGTTATGGTATGAAAGAATCGAGTGATCCTTGAATTCTTTTGAGTAGAATATATGAATTATGTCTCTAAAAATACTTTCTGTGCAAGCATAATGTCAACCAGGGTTGAGAATAGAAATAAAATATGAATGGCAGTATTCATTTCCTTCCACATTGTTTACCCTCTTACAACAAGTTCAACAGTGGCCTTTAATATAGGACTGTGTACCAAATTAATCAAAACACTTCTATTTATTATGATAATACAGCTCTTCTCCTGTAAAATAGAATTGCTTCTGGATGGTTCACAAATCAATGTACATGTTATGTTCCCTGCAATGAAGACATAGTCAAGTACAGTGGTCAATACGTTTACACAGGGTAGAACATGGAGACTCGTCAGTTCTCATTTCATGCTAGCTTCACACTGGTGCAGGTTGTGGTGACAGCTTCAGGATGGCATTGCTTCATTGACACTGGGGCCATGTCTTGTAGTCACAGTCTGCACTGACATTTGCAAACAATTCCCCAAAGTTCTGATGCATTTCGATATTTAACTCAACAACAATGAACTTCTTTTCTGTAGTTGCTCGGTCATGACACTGCACTCAACTTGCAAATTAGGTCCAAATGATTCGCTGAAGCTGGTTGCATTTAAATATTTTACTGAAAATATGTTGTACTTTTTCCACTAACATTGTACCACAAATTGTATGCACAGATGATAACCACCATTTTACGGTGATTTTAATCATCATATTAAGTCTGTCATTCAGTTTCCGAGCGGAAGGTCCGGGGCTCAATCCCCGGCCGTGTCATACCAAAAGATGTTAAAAGATGGTACTTGTTGTTACCATGGCTGGTGCTTGGCATTAAGGGGTTAAAACAAGGACAGGTTGGCTTGAGTCAGTACACTGTGTCTGAGTGGGGTATTCATGAACTGCGGCATGGTATCTCAGTGTGGTAGCACTATTAATCGGCATCAGTCCGGACTAGTACAATCAGCCACACACACACACACACACACACACACACATGCATGCACGTCACTATATAAGTCCAATAATCTTGTAGTCATTCAGTCTTATTTTTGTGTAGTCTTAAAATCATTTTTGGCATTAAAGACACAGATTTACAGATCTTCCCTCATTATGATTCTTGGTTTGTAAGCACCATGTAGGCACCATGCCCATGGGCTTCAACAAAGAAATAAAACCTGTATCACTTCGGCCGTTCTTCCTACATTATACTGACATGCTGTGATGTGACTAAATGACTGTACACAGTGACATTAACCTTAGATCACTCTCACTCACTCACTCACTCACTCACTCACTCACTCACTCACCTTTTGAAAACACCTGGTGTCATTCATATAATTTTCAGGGGGCGGTCGGGTAGCCTAGTGGTTAAAGCGTTCGCCCGTCACGCCGAAGACCCGGGTTCGATTCCCGACATGGGTATAATGTGTGAAGCCCATTTCTGGTGTCCCCCCGCCATGATATTGCTGGAATATAAAACCATATTCACTCACTTCCTCACTCACTCACTCATATAATGTTCACTGCTATTTTGCCTTTTACACCCACCCAATGGAATCTGTTTTGGTGGATAATCAATATTCTCTGGTGTTGATGTTTTTTGTTCACTCATTGACTCATATGGCATAAGGATGTAATATTATCGGGAGAAAGTTTGCCCCTTATATGTTAGTAAGAAAAATTTGCATCTGGCATAAAAATGCAGATAGTCAATAAAACAGAGTGACTATCTTGTACAGATATAGACACATGTGTATCAATCCAATCTTGTACAAACAACTTGTTGGGGATGTACGTGTGATACAAGATCATTTTAAAATGAATAATGTATCTTTTTCACCTTGTAATGTCAGATAGGGAGATAGTTTATCTGAAATGAAATCAGGACTTGATTATGAGGTCATGGTGACCTTGATGGTAGTGGAGTTTTGAACCAGATCATGACGTCAATAGGAAGCAAGTGTAGTGTCACTTCATGTCGTTAAACCAACATTTCACATCCATATCTCAACACACCATTAACCATAACAATCACATGCTAACTTTCTTGATAAGCGTAACTGTAAATATGAACAAAAAGTTTCTCAGAAATCTATGAAAATAATGTTGCTGAGGGTTTTGTCCGTGAAAACAACATCAAAGAATCCAAATACCAGAGCCATCGTTCAACAAGGGCATTGCCTTGGTTTTTTGCAAAGAACGATTTCATCAGTAGGGAAGCAATTTAGAAGATTTACAACCTGAGTGATCCAGGAAAAAGTCCTGGCTTCCAGCAAGGACAATTACATCAACCACACATGATACATGATGAAAACGTCAATCCGAGCTCAACTCCTGGCTCTCCTGCCTGGAATGAAAACAATGGCTTCTGCAGTGCCCCTGCTCATTTAACTAATGATCCTGACAGTACTACCCCGAAATCATATTACAGAAAGAAAATCAAATTTCTCATTTTGTTAATTAAATATAATGGTATATTTGTTCAAAAGGAGATTTTGCGGCACATGAATAATGTGATATTTTTCTTAGTTTGGTTGTCATGTTTCTGTGGTTTAGCTCCCCTGTCTGTGGTCTGCAAGGGTTAATCAAATTCTTCAAATGCTGAAACATCTTACTCCGCTCGTTAGGATATTTTGCAGGATCTCACAAAAGCCAGGCATTGTGTTAGGAATAATATCAGCAAGCGTTACTGTGTTGCATGTGACAGACAGGCATTAATTAATGGATTCTACATCAATAGCATCATGGCTAGACCAGGTGGAGGGATATTCTGGCGCTAATGTTTTCATATTGCCGTAGTTACTTGTTGACAAGGTTACCAGCATTCCTGATATGTGCTGGGAATGTAATTTCCTGTTGGTGTGACATTTCGTCTGGGAGGAGAAGCAGGTCAGCCCAGGTAGTTTCAGTACTCATGAACTCAGGAAAACGTTCAAAACGTTTGGTAGGACATATCCAAGTTTCATACCTCAGTGACAAAAATGTCTGATGCAATTCCCTATTTTGACTTGAACTACATGTTCCCATGTTTTTTAGGTGAACATTATTGACTTGCCTTTGCATGTGTTTATGATGGGTGCCACCAGGGCAGGATGTGCTCTCCTTTTTGCAAACACCTGGTATCATCACTATTTGATAGTGATTCATAAGCACGTGTTTATGATATAGTCAGAAATGTACAGTGGACTTTTAGTAGAGATTTCTTATGATTATAGAAGGGCACGGGTGGCCCAGTCATCTAAGGCACTGCGATTTGCTGTGCAGAGTTGTGTCCCCCCTGGTAAGCCAGAAACCTATGACTGTGGGTTCGAATCCTGGGCCCACTTGCACAAAGCGATCTTAGTGCTACAACTATTGTAAGCCTATGTTAAAGTATGGGAGTTACGATCATCTTAGCGCAAAGATCGCTTTGTGCAAGTGGGCCCTGGTTAGCCCCGATTATGTTTCTAGGAGACCTGCATCACTGTGGGCTTTCCTCCCACATTAAGCTGACACGCCGGGATATAACTGGAATAATGTTAAAAGCGGCGTTACTCACTCACTCACTCACTCACTCACTCACTCTGAAATGTTTTTGTCCCTTTGTATATATCTAAAGTTTCGCTTCTTTTTGGAAAAACTGAAGTCTGCTGGTATGTTTTTGTGTCCACAGTGCAACTTCAACTGTGTCTGGATTTCTTAAACAACGTCTTAATTAGTCCAACTATTACAAGTAAAGCTGCCGCCAAAATTAGAATAAAATCCAAATTGTCAAAGATGCAACTTCTATGACCAATGGCTAGAGATAACACTTGAATTTCTTTGATTAATGCTTCAGCCATATGTGGCTAAAATCTTTAAAAAGTTAGATACTATATTTTGTACAAAACTGTTAACACAGTGAGTGATTTCCTGAATGCCTTGTAGTGAACTCTAGTTAATCAGCCAGCCATGTGCAGTTGTGTGCACTTTAATCTGCTTCTCTTTGTCGTTTGGACCCCAGTCATCTCGATTTTAAAAATGTCTATCTCAGGAAAAGTTAAGTACAGACCACAAGCCCTCTGTAATAGGCCTCTGTCACCATGATGAATATAGATATTTTTATTGCACTAAAGTTTGAAAAAAAATTTCACTTGTATTAAAAGTTGTTAGATTTCTTTCCTAGTTTTCTGGAGTTGATAGCTGCAGGAAGCACCTGTGTGGAAAGTTTTAATCCTTGTGTTCTCATTGTTATTATTACAGGAGCAGTGTCATTAAGTTCTTCTTTCCATTTCGGTATTAGATAATGTGAAATATTGATTTTGTGTTTATTTATGAAGAAACCTGTATTTTCTGGAAAATTGACATGATCAATAAATTAGATCTCTTAACCAATCAGATCACCCCTTGACAAGTTATTTTTACCCTCCTCAGGTCATTATCCTAAATAAGTACTTTCATCATAAAGTGACTTTTTAAATGTCAGTTTAGTGGAAATATATGTCATCTAAAAGTAATAATCTTAAACTAAATTATTATATTTGTCTGTTCCCCCAGTTTCTTCTGGAGAAGAGGGATGGTGGGGTAGTCTAGTGGTTAAAGCGTTCGCCCGTCACGTACATTGTGTGAAGCACATTTCTGGTGTGCCCTGCTGTGATATTGCTGGAATATTGCTAAAAGCGGCGTAAAACCATACTCACTCACTCACTCTGGAGTAGAGAGATACAAAGAGATGCGTGTACACCATGCAACAAAAACCTAATGCCTGAAAATGGTTTTACTTAATAACTGATAAGATGTATTGTATAATCTCTTACCACTCCAAACATCATGAAAGAATCCTGTAAACATTGGTCAAGCATTTATTTTGCAATATATGAATTCATTCCATAATCATAACAAACCTCTGCTGATAGTTTTAGCACAGTACTTTTCCGACGATACCATGATCATGTGTTTTTGAATCACTATCAAATAGTGATGATGCTAGGTGTTTATGAAAAACGTTTCCCATCAATAAGAACTCTTTTGACTCGTACATGTGTACTTGTGAGTTATGCCACAACCTATTTAATATTATATTTGTTTATGTGAAATTAATATTCTGTAGTCTTGACTTCCCTATAAACAGATAAGGCTATGATATGTGAGTGAGTTTGCATTAACGCCACTTTTAACAGTGCGTCAGATATTTCACAGCATGTCAGCTTGGTGTTGTTGGAACGCCTGAAAGTGTTAGATGTTTGCAATGTTTTGTAATACAAGCGACAAAATTCTTTCCATATTCATAAGAATTCGCAATTGTATTATTCTGACTATATCATAAGCATGTGTTTATGAATCACTATCAAATGGTGATGATACCAGGTGTTCGCAAAAAGGTCAATGTTATAATTCTGGTGGCATCCATCACAAACACATGCAAAGGCAAGTCAATGGTTCACCTAAAGAAACACAGGAAAGTCACAAACACAGGTATGGTTCTGACAAACCAGGAAATGATCAGGATGAACTTGGATTCAAACCCACAATCATGATGTCAGGTTCAACTCCTCTAATGTTAAGTTGCAGGAATAATTAATACTTATAGTAGGAAATACTCAGGTCCATCAGCCAACACTATTTACTTGTAAAAAAGAGTTCACAATTTGTATGTCAGCATGCAATAATAATTTAAATGGAGAATAATTCAATCCTGAGGAAACAAATCATGAAATATCTGCTACAGTCAATTTGTGTCAGTTATCGTTGATTTGATGTAATTCTATTTGCACCATGAACACACAAATAGCTTTCTCTACTGGATGTCGTAAGATTTCGGTGTGAATCAGTTCAGGAAGATTTCTGCTCTGAAAAGAAAATCATGTAACATTTTGAAAATTATGCAAGCTAGGCACTAAGCAAGAAAACCGATATTAAACATTCCAGAATGAAATGCATGGCATTAAGAAGTTCAGAGTTAAACATTATTATCCTATCAAATAATATTGGTTTATCATGTTTATATCGGTTTCTTTATCTGCAATTAGTTTACAAGATTGATGGCTCCAGGAACAGAAAGTGTATTGTGGTGTGTTTGCTGGTGTTATAACTGGGCAGTCATCATGTAAATACTTCATTGTATAGATGACGTGATACGGTAAACTCTTCAGTCTGTCTCCTAGACTAACATCTAGTCTCTGCAGAAATCTAGACTTGCATGGGCTGTATTTGATATATTTGTATCAGGGTCTTTAAGACAGACTATCTGTCTCCCAGACCTTAGAGAGTAAATTGAAAAATGAATCCATCTCAAGTGGGGGGGATGATAAAGTGACTGTTAATCTTCTTGTGCAACTTGGGTTGTATACTCCCCAGGGAGCTGAAAATGAAAGTTGAGTGCATACGGATCCATTG
Source organism: Haliotis rufescens (assembly GCF_023055435.1). Lineage (NCBI taxonomy): Eukaryota > Metazoa > Mollusca > Gastropoda > Lepetellida > Haliotidae > Haliotis > Haliotis rufescens. Next base: position 14,271,134 of record NW_025964112.1, read on the forward strand.
ACCAGGGTAGTAATGGTGCGCTATCATCTGTAAATCAATGGACACATGTTTGCACAGTGTAATCCTCCCTATGTCGCCTGGACCTATGTATTGTGAGGAACGGTTGTGTCATCATGCATTAATATGCATATGATTAAGTGCTCTAAACAAAATTGTCTCTAAGGGATTGATCATTTGATATCCTGGGAAGGTGGTGGGTAGGGGGAGGGTACGGATGTTATTGAAAAAAATAAATTGTCCACGAAAATTCTTGAAAAAAATATATTAATGCCTCTAACTATTGAAAAATATCAACTGTTATTGTGATGGAGAGAAAATGCAGAGAAGATTTCAGTGATATCCTACATTGAATCTAACAACTGCAGTTTACCTTTCAGGCAACGAGAATGTGGATCTGGGGGAAAAGTTCACGATAGATGACTTCTTTGACCCATCTTTCAAACCAAAAACCTTTGCGGCACACTGGCAAAATGGTAAGTAGTATGCTACTATATGTATTAATGGTGTTTAATGTTGTCTGATAGCGTACACCTAAAGTCTCAACAAGGTCCACAATATAAGCAATTCAGCTGGTCTACTCAGCGGTCAACCATTGATTTGCTGTCTCTACGCTGGGCAAGGAATGACAAGAATTTATATATGTACGTAAGCATCAAATATCACATAATACCATTGCTATATCTAAAGGTCACTGCTGGTTTGAATCCCTCCTGGGACCTTAGAAATAAATTATATTACAAGCTTGACTCCTGGGAGTCTCAAGGGCTTTGACCCTGCCCCACACTGAAACACAGTTTATCTAGTATGTGCTACAGGTCTCCAGAGGCAAATTAGGTGCTTTTTTGTCAAAATTTGCTCTGTTCAGTCAGCAGTAAATGGGTACCCGGTAGCAGGAGTATAATATGTAAATGCAAAGAAACTTCTGATGTTATATCACTGAAACTTTGCAAGATTATCAAGACCGAGCTATAAAATTGATGCTGTAAGTTCATTTTTCACAGTTACAACCCTTGATCATGGTATTTTATTTTGTGCATAGTGTCTGCACTGGGGACAAATTTTGTGTGGATTAATTTCACATTTAAAATTTTTTTCTGATGACATAAGGAGACCCATGTGGTTAATTCTTCTATAAGGATTATCATCATCATCATCATCATCATCATCATCATCATTGTTATTATTATTATTATTGTTGTTGTTGTTGATCATTATTGCACCTATCCTCTTTGATAGCTAGGTCATAGCAACAAGAATGGGTCAGGCGCACTTCTTCAAGTGATATGTTTTGTTGGGACTGCACTCCTGCTTACAGATTTATTTATTTAAAAAATACATCCACATAAATACATACACCCACGCTATGTTTGTGTTTAGGACTGTAAATGGAAATTCAAGAGCATCACACCAAAGCTATTCTGACCATATATTGATCTGGGGCTTAGCAGAGGGTTTACATGGCACATGCATAATCATAAAGTTGCAAATCTGACTGAGAGTAACATCCATCTCCTTTACCTTCTCAACTCCCCGGGGATCATGCAAATGTCATAAAACTAATCTTGTGCTGACTTACAGATGAGACGAGCCAAATGTCCACATGTACATCACCAGTCACATCAGAGAGTGCCCTCAAAGCACAAATGTTCAAAGTGTCAGGGAACATTATTAAAGCCGATTTTTGTTTCATCTCCCAGAATGTGAAGTTGATTAAACTAGGGTCACACCATTCGCAATTGTTTGAGGGGGACAGGAGATGATGGCAGGTGCCACAGTTCCTGCTTCCGGGATGAAAATAGACAAAGTGCACAAAATTTATTAGATTACTGTCCTCTCCCTCTCTCCCTCTGTCCACTGATGGAGATTCAGCACATGATGTTGTGACATTTATGCCACCTTCCCATTGCCATTACCGATACTGAATATCCTCTTTTTGCGATCAATATGGTAAGATTAATGCACGCAGGCCTGTAAACCAAGCTGCCCAGTCGCTTCCCCTGACAGAACTTTGGGCAGTGGACAGCCCCGCTGTTAACATATTGTCCCTGCCAAATTATTTCAGAGACATTTTGGAAAATGGAGATTCTTCTGTATTGGAGACAGTTGTTCCAAGAATGTGATAGCTTTCATGTACTTTAAGACGCTTTTGTGAGCCATCACATTAACTTTTTCCTTAATGTTTCAACTTTGACATAATGTTTAATGACATAGTGCTGACAGCCTAAATGTGCTCTGATATCTCAGTATTAAGTTGAGGCATAACCAGTGCATGGTTAAGTACTGTATCTTGAACAGTTCAGGCAGCAATTTGTCGGTATTTGACATTTGCTGTTACAAGTTTGATAAATGCACTAAGAAAGGAATATAAGTAAGAGGAATAAAACAGAACTATTTTTTTATGTATCAATGTTTGAGGCTAAAGGAGTTTCAGGTCAGTAAGATGCATCAGTAACAAAAAGGGTGTTGGATGCAGTTCCCTGTTTCGACTTGTATCAATGTTCACATGTTTTTTTAAGGTGAACAATTGACTGCACGACAGGTCTGCAGCATATGCTCACCTTTTGGCAAATACAGGTTATCATCACTATTTGATATTGTTTCATTAACACATGCATATGATATAGTAGGAATCGTACAATGGACTCTACAATTTTAGAGATTTCTTATGATTATGGAAATGGTTTTGGGCACTTTATTTGTTTGTTTACCCAAACTGGGGCTGTTGTACAAAATGGGTACAATTTTGATACAATCTGTGATACAGTTAAATTATTGTCACATGAAAACCTATCTGGCACCATAAGTATTTAACAGTTCTCTTTTTGTACCAGCAACTTTGACACAGCCAGACTACCTTTGTTTAGGGGAATGTAGATAGTAATATGTTAGTCTTCAAGGTTCATTCATATTTCCAGGGTCACTGTAGGTACTATTGCAATGGATATTACCCAGAAGAGTTGAAATATGGAGTGTAATCTTTTCCAAAATTTCACTTGTGAATATTAGCAAGTTTCTTAGGTTACTGGTCAGTTGAATACAAATGTCATTGCAAGAGAATAACCAGTCTTGATTATTCAGTGATAATACTTGGGCATAATTTAAGGGCAAAATAGCTGTTAAAACTATATGAACCCATCACTGATAATCAGTGATGACACCAGGTATTTGCAAAAAAAGGGTAAACATGTACCTACTGGTAGCAATGTGTTGACATGTTGCTGCAATGAAATGACGCCTTTAAATCAATAGGTTGGCTTTAGCTAAGATTTTGTACCCTTTTCTGTATGTTGTTTCTTAACATGCTTAAGATGCAAATGAATAATATGTAAAATAACCTAACTTTTCACAACTAAGAAATAAAGATACTCAGTCTCCCATTCAGGCATTTCCATCCTAGGTTGGATTTCCATATTTTTGATTAGGGTCTTTTGATGTCTAACATGCATCCTTGGAAGGTGTGCACCATTCTTTATTTTGCCTTCCTCAGCAAAGAAGTCATTTTTGTCAATCATCAATCAAATGCCTGCCCATTTTACCTTAAACATACTGCATTTGTCTGGCAGTACCTTGAGACATACATGTGAACGGATTCATTGATAGATTCCTACCAGGAGTGGAAGCTGTTCACAATGCAGGGTTCATTTTGACACATTGATTATCAATGAAACTGTTGCAGCCAGCGGCCATCAACCTGTGTTATTGTGTCTGGCGTATATCTGGAGCAGCATCCCAATCCCAGTGAGGGCAACAGTGGGGTGCCTCTGCCTGCATACATCTGACCAGGGAACTATTGGTCTATAGTCAGATCATCTGCCTGCATACATCTGACCAGGAAACTATTGGTGTATAGTCAGATCATCTTCCTACATATATCTGACAAGGAAGCTATTGGTGTTAGTCAGATCATCTTCCTACATATATCTGACCAGGAAACTATTGGTGTATAGTCAGATCATCTTCCTACATATATCTGACCAGGAAACTTGGTGTATAGTCAGATCATCTTCCTACATACATCTGACCAGGAAACTATTGGTGTATAGTCAGATCATCTTCCTACATATATCTGACCAAGAAACTATTGGTGTATAGTCAGATCATCTGCCTGCATACATCTGACCAGGAAACTATTGGTGTATAGTCAGATCATCTTCCTACATACATCTGACCAGGAAACTATTGGTGTATAGTCAGATCATCTGCCTGCATACATCTGACCAGGAAACTATTGGTGTATATTCAGATCATCTTCCTACATATATCTGACAAGGAAACTATTGGTGTATAGTCAGATCATCTTCCTACATATATCTGACCAGGAAACTATTGGTGTATAGTCAGATCATCTTCCTACATACATCTGACCAGGAAACCATTGGTGTATAGTCAGATCATCTGCCTGCATACATCTGACCAGGAAACTATTGGTGTATAGTCAGATCATCTTCCTACATATATCTGACCAGGAAACTATTGGTGTATAGTCAGATCATCTTCCTACATATATCTGACAGGAAACTATTGGTGTATAGTCAGATCATCTTCCTACATATATCTGACCAGGAAACTATTGGTGTATAGTCAGATAATCTGCCTGCATACATCTGACCAGGAAACTATTGGTGTATAGTCAGATCATCTTCCTGCATACATCTGACCAGAAAACTATTGGTGTATCGTCAGATCATCTTCCTACATACATCTGACCAGGAAACTATTGGTGTATAGTTAGATCATCTTCCTGCATACATCTGACCAGGAAACTATTGGTGTATAGTTAGATCATCTTCCTACATACATCTGACCAGGAAACTATTGGTGTATAGTCAGATCATCTTCCTACATACATCTGACCAGGAAACTATTGGTGTATAGTTAGATCATCTTCCTACATACATCTGACCAGGAAACTATTGGTGTATAGTTAGATCATCTTCCTGCATACATCTGACCAGGAAACTATTGGTGTATAGTTAGATCATCTTCCTGCATACATCTGAAAAGGAAACTATTGGTGTATGGTCAGATCATCTTCCTACATATATCTGATCAGGAAACTATTGGTGTATGGTCAGATCATCTTCCTGCATACATCTGAAAAGGAAACTATTGGTGTATGGTCAGATCATCTTCCTACATACATCTGACCAGGAAACTATTGGTGTATAGTCAGATCATCTTCCTACATACATCTGACCAAGAAACTATTGGTGTATAGTCAGATCATCTTCCTACATACATCTGACCAGGAAACTATTGGTGTATGGTCAGATCATCTTCCTACATACATCTGACCAGGAAACTATTGGTGTATAGTCAGATCATCTTCCTACATACATCTGACCAGGAAACTATTGGTGTATAGTCAGATCATCTTCCTACATACATCTGACCAGGAAACTATTGGTGTATAGTCAGATCATCTTCCTACATACATCTGACCAGGAAACTATTGGTGTATAGTCAGATCATCTTCCTACATATATCTGACCAGGAAACTTGGTGTATAGTCAGATCATCTTCCTACATATATCTGACCAGGAAACTATTGGTGTATAGTCAGATCATCTTCCTACATATATCTGACCAGGAAACAATTGGTGTATAGTCAGATCATCTTCCTACATACATCTGACCAAGAAACTATTCGTGTATCGTCAGATCATCTTCCTACATACATCTGACTAGGAAACTATTGGTGTATAGTCAGATCATCTTCCTACATACATCTGACCAGGAAACTATTGGTGTATAGTCAGATCATCTTCCTACATATATCTGACCAGGAAACTATTGGTGTATAGTCAGATCATCTTCCTACATATATCTGACCAGGAAACAATTGGTGTATAGTCAGATCATCTTCCTACATACATCTGACCAAGAAACTATTCATGTATCGTCAGATCATCTTCCTACATACATCTGACCAAGAAACTATTGATGTATAGTCAGATCATCTTCCTGCATACATCTGACCAGGAAACTATTGGTGTATAGTCAGATCATCTTCCTACATACATCTGACCAGGAAACTATTGGTGTATAGTCAGATCATCTTCCTACATATATCTGACCAGGAAACTATTGGTGTATGGTCAGATCATCTTCCTACATATATCTGACCAGGAAACTATTGGTGTATAGTCAGATCATCTTCCTACATATATCTGACCAGGAAACTATTGCTGTAAAGTCAGATCATCTTCCTACATATATCTGACCAGGAAACTATTGGTGTATATTCAGATCATCTTCCTACATATATCTGACCAGGAAACTATTGGTGTATAGTCAGATCATCTTCCTACATATATCTGACCAGGAAACTATTGCTGTAAAGTCAGATCATCTTCCTACATATATCTGACCAGGAAACTATTGGTGTATAAGCGTGATCATCTTCCTGCATACATCTGACCAGGAAACTATTGGTGTATAGTCAGATCATCTTCCTACATACATCTGACCATGAAACTGTTGGTCTATAGTTATGACAACCTTCCCTTATATAAAGGCAGTCAGGCTGTTTCATTAAACTCAGTTTCTATGTCGGGGGCACGGGTGGCCCAGTCGTCTAAGGCGCCGCGATTCGCTGTGCTGAGTTGCGTCCCTTGGCACGCCAGAAACCTATGATTGTGGGTTCGAATCCCGGTTCGCCCCGATTATGTTTCTAGGTTTGTCAGCACCATACCCGTGCTTGTGGGTTTCATCGAAGTGGTAAACGTCTGATACCTGCATCACTTCGGGCTTTCCTCCCACATTAAGCTGACACGCCGCGATGTGACTGGAATACTGTTAAAAGCGGCGTAAAACCCAACTCACTCACTCACTCAGTTTCTATGTCTATGGGTTCACAGTATGTATAGCTGTGTGCTTCCGTGGTGATGACTTCCCATCCAGATACACTTCTTGGTCAGCCACAGAACTAACAGATGAGGAATTAACATTGCAGAACACCTTAAATCCAAACCCATGACCAGGTACCCTGGCATGTACAACTGAGCCACCCTGGGCTTCCCATATGTATGACACCATCACAGTGACTTCCTTGAGGGCTGTCTGTGTCAATAATCTTCAATTTGAATAGTCACATGAATCCTCAGACAGACTCCTATCATATTTGTAGTTTTGAAATATTATTATGTATCATTAACATCTGTTATAGTATCCTGCAGGAATGATAGATAGTGAATCATCAATTTAAAAGAAGTTAAGGATGATAAGCTAAACCATAACGACTACCAATATCTCGTTAAGGGGATGGCTCTAGTTCCTCATCCAGCCAATATCAATCAGCACACAAAGTCCTCTACTTCACTCCTGAGTTTCTGTACAGGAATAGAAACAGCTATATGTTTATTGAACATAAATACAGATCAGGTTTACGAATGTTATTGCTTGCTTGTGATGGTAAACAGGTGTTCATCAAAGGTACGCCTGACATCCTGACGAGCATAATGAGAGGTGTGTGTGTACGGTATGCTGCAATTAGAGGGGGGATCTGATGACATTGACAAACAATTCAGTTAAATATCAACTACTGGGTCCTAGATTAAAACATCAAATCAGTGTCTGTTGCAACTTTTGTAAAGTATGGTAAAATGATTGAAACAATATGAAAAGTGCATAAGTATAAGAATTCAAACAACTAACAAACACTGATAGAACAACAGAGATTTAACAAATATCCCAAACCAAAATCCTGTATAAGGGTCATGGGTGCCCAATGGTCCAAGGCGCCACCATTCACTGTGCAGAGTTGCATCCCTTAGGCATTTCAGAAACCTATGTGAGGTGAGGTAAAATTGGGTTTAACGTCGCGTCCAAGATTATTGCACTTATATAGCGACGTGCATGTACGTGTGTGTGTTTGTGTGGCTGCTTGTACTAGTCCGGACTGATGCCGATTTATAGTGCTAGCTCACTGAGATACCATGCTGCAGTTTAACATGAATACCCCACTCAGACATAGTATACTGACTCCGAGCCGACCAGTCCTTGTTTTAGCCCCTTAATTCCGAGCGCCAGACAGGGTAACAACAAGTACCATTTTTTAGTATGACGCGGCTGGGGATCGAACCCCGGACCTTCCGCTCTCCGGGCGGACGCTCTACCACTAGACCACGGAGGCATTTAGAAACCTATGACCTTCGGTTGAAATCTTGGTTTGCCCAGATAATGTTTTCTATCTGTGTTCGTGGGTAAATGTCTGAGACCTGCATATCTTCGGGCTTTCCCCCCTCATCAAGCTGACATGCAGTGATATAACTGGAATACTTTTCTTAGTTGTTCTAAACCCAATTAACTCACTCACTTGTCAAAAAAGTCACAAAAGCACAGGTACAGTCAAGTCCCATTATCAGACGTGGGTCATTGCATATGATTGTGTCGGATTAACTAGTATCTTGGATAAACCAAATTTAAATAGTCTTAACGGTTGTGATAATAATCGGACAACTACATGATGGATAACAATGATACATGTACATTGTAATAAAATCATTAAAATCGAAATATTCATATTGTTAGGTTGTTTATTCACTCATTCATTCAATCACTGACATAGCATTGCAAATATACATTCCACATTTTAATGAAAATAGGGCTGTGACTTACTCAATACTTGCAATCACATCAACATGATCAACGCATGTTCATATGCAATATTGTCTTGATGACTTATTACATATATTGACTTTACCGACACATCATCAAGACATTGGACATGGTGTTTCTCTTTCTCGCATCTATAAACCACAAAAACAGTGCATGAAAAACTATTTGGGTGCATGGGATCATGTGGCACATGCTGTTTAGATGATGGCAATACCTGGTATTGAAATATTTTCTATTCATATTTTTATCTGGCCTCCATTTGTAAATTAGGTTTTCTCAAATTAATCTTAACTTGTGATTAATCCTGTTTGGTTGCAATTTGCAGCCACTAGCTGACTTATTTTGCATCAAAACTTTGTATGCATGGTCAGATGCCAACGGAGTACGCTGATCACTGTGTTGAAGTAACAAGACTGATTAAAGGGTGATTTCAACAGTCCATTGCAAATTAGGTGTGTCCGAGTCGAAGTGCAAGACTGTCGGATTAACAGGTCTAAATACCACTGATTTATATGGTTCCCATCATCAGTGTCAGATAAAGCCAAGTGTCAGATTAACGGGCTTGACTGTATTTTGGTTTTCTATTTTATTACTTCAATTGATTTTTGTCATAACAAAGAAGAAGTGAGTGGTGTAATCTTTTGTTGTAGCTTTGAGAAAACTTGCTGCTGTTTTGTTGAATGTCACAAAACATCCTTGCCAATCAATTCACTGTACGTCAGAATTCAGCCTTCTTTATACACGGCCATTAAGACGTCAGTGTTTCTAAAGAACCATTGAAGGGGTAAATTCAATAATGGTTTAACAAAAAAAGGATGTATATTGATAGAAATATTGTGAGAATATTTGATTGTGTGTCAACTTAACCATGGAAGCGGGAATGCTTGAGAATATTCTTAAATGTTGTTTTCAATCCATCCAACTTTTTATCGATCATTAGTTGAGCAAGTAAAAAATATATGATAAAGCAAACACATGTGAAGAATGAAGCATGTATTCATCAAATGGTTGCACACATGAAGTAATTAAGAGACAACACGTGTGACGACAGAATGTGTAGACGATAGAAAATAGGGCAAGGACAAGTCCAATTCTACTTCCCAGGTACCCGACCCCCTATTACCCGACCCTATCCAGGTACCCACTGTAGGTCTCAAGAGTAGGGAACAAAATGTCTGATTGGGAATTGTTTTACCGCAGTCCTGGCAAAAACCATTTAGATACATGTATCAAACAATCAGATCATGCGTATTTTGAAGTTGACTGACGCTTTATCTTTACTCAAACATATACAAGTCAAAATACAATATACAAGTTTCAGGAGAGGACATTTCTGTATGTACCCCTCTGACTATGAACTGTGAACTGATTGGGGTGTGTTTGTTTCAGGAGAGGACATTTCCCTCTGACTGTGAACTGATAACTGATTGTGGTGTGTTTGTTTCAGGAGAGGACATTTCTGTATGTACCCCTCTGACTGTGAACTGATAACTGATTGTGGTGTGTTTGTTTCAGGAGAGGACATTTCTGTATGTACCCCTCTGACTGTGAACTGTGAACTGATTGTGGTGTGTTTGTTTCAGGAGAGAACATTTCTGTATGTACCCCTCTGACTGTGAACTGTGAACTGATTGTGGTGTGTTTGTTTCAGGAGAGGACATTTCTGTATGTACCCCTCTGACTGTGAACTGATAACTGATTGTGGTGTGTTTGTTTCAGGAGAGGACATTTCTGTATGTACCCCTCTGACTGTGAACTGATAACTGATTGTGGTGTGTTTGTTTCAGGAGAGGACATTTCTGTATGTACCCCTCTGACTGTGAACTGATAACTGATTGTGGTGTGTTTGTTTCAGGAGAGGACATTTCTGTATGTACCCCTCTGACTATGAACTGTGAACTGATTGTGGTGTGTTTGTTTCAGGAGAGGACATTTCTGTATGTACCCCTCTGACTGAACTGATTGTGGTGGGTTTGTTTCAGGAGAGGACATTTCTGTATGTACCCCTCTGACTGTGAACTGTGAACTGATTGTGGTGTGTTTGTTTCAGGAGAGGACATTTCTGTATGTACCCCTCTGACTATGAACTGTGAACTGATTGTGGTGTGTTTGTTTCAGGAGAGGACATTTCTGTATGTACCCCTCTGACTATGAACTGTGAACTGATTGTGGTGTGTTTGTTTCAGGAGAGGACATTTCTGTATGTAGCCCTCTGACTGTGAACTGATAACTGATTGTGGTGTGTTTGTTTCAGGAGAGGACATTTCTGTATGTACCCCTCTGACTGTGAACTGATAACTGATTGTGGTGTGTTTGTTTCAGGAGAGAACATTTCTGTATGTACCCCTCTGACTGTGAACTGTGAACTGATTGTGGTGTGTTTGTTTCAGGAGAGGACATTTCTGTATGTACCCCTCAGACTATGAACTGTGAACTGATTGTGGTGTGTTTGTTTCAGGAGAGGACATTTCTGTATGTACCCCTCAGACTATGAACTGTGAACTGATTGTGGTGTGTTTGTTTCAGGAGAGGACATTTCTGTATGTACCCCTCTGACTGTGAACTGTGAACTGATTGTGGTGTGTTTGTTTCAGGAGAGGACATTTCTGTATGTACCCCTCTGACTGTGAACTGTGAACTGATTGTGGTGTGTTTGTTTCAGGAGAGGACATTTCTGTATGTACCCCTCTGACTGTGAACTGATAACTGATTGTGGTGTGTTTGTTTCAGGAGAGGACATTTCTGTATGTACCCCTCTGACTGTGAACTGATAACTGATTGTGGTGTGTTTGTTTCAGGAGAGGACATTTCTGTATGTACCCCTCAGACTGTGAACTGATTGTGGTGTGTTTGTTTCAGGAGAGGACATTTCTGTATGTACCCCTCAGACTGTGAACTGTGAACTGATTGTGGTGTGTTTGTTTCAGGAGAGGACATTTCTGTATGTAGCCCTCTGACTGTGAACTGATAACTGATTGTGGTGTGTTTGTTTCAGGAGAGGACATTTCTGTATGTAGCCCTCAGACTGTGAACTGATAACTGATTGTGGTGTGTTTGTTTCAGGAGAGGACATTTCTGTATGTAGCCCTCAGACTGTGAACTGATAACTGATTGTGGTGTGTTTGTTTCAGGAGAGGACATTTCTGTATGTACCCCTCTGACTGTGAACTGTGAACTGATTGTGGTGTGTTTGTTTCAGGAGAGGACATTTCTGTATGTACCCCTCTGACTGTGAACTGTGAACTGATTGTGGTGTGTTTGTTTCAGGAGAGGACATTTCTGTATGTACCCCTCTGACTGTGAACTGATTGTGGTGTGTTTGTTTCAGGAGAGGACATTTCTGTATGTAGCCCTCTGACTGTGAACTGATAACTGATTGTGGTGTGTTTGTTTCAGGAGAGGACATTTCTGTATGTACCCCTCTGACTATGAACTGATAACTGATTGTGGTGTGTTTGTTTCAGGAGAGGACATTTCTGTATGTACCCCTCTGACTGTGAACTGTGAACTGATTGTGGTGTGTTTGTTTCAGGAGAGGACATTTCTGTATGTACCCCTCAGACTGTGAACTGTGAACTGATTGTGGTGTGTTTGTTTCAGGAGAGGACATTTCTGTATGTACCCCTCTGACTGTGAACTGTGAACTGATTGTGGTGTGTTTGTTTCAGGAGAGAACATTTCTGTATGTACCCCTCTGACTATGAACTGTGAACTGATTGTGGTGTGTTTGTTTCAGGAGAGGACAAGTTCATCTACAGGAATGTGGAGGGGGCACTGGCTGAGTTTGACTGTGTCAAAAACTCCTCCAACCCGCTCATGGACAACACTACATTTGTAAGTATACAGTCACAGATACAGCAGAGCCAGGACACTTGAGGTACTTGAGGTGTTCATGCTGGTTCTGTCTGTCACGGTGGAAGGAAGGAACAAATTCAGTATGTTCAGCTCGATGCATGCTGTGCATGAAGTGAAATGGAGTGTAACGTCGCTTCTAAGATTATTACACATGTATAGCAACGTGCATGCATGTGTGCTTGTACTAGTCAAGACTTATGCCCATTTTATAGTGCTAGAGATACCATGCCATAGTTTGACAACAATTACCCCACTCAGTATACTGACTCAGAGCCGACAAGTTCTTGTTTTAGCCCCTTAATGCCATACCTGGGAAGATCCGGTGTAGAATAGGTCTTCAGCAACCCATACATGCCGTAAAAGGCGACTATGCTTGTTGTAAGAAGCGACTAACAGGATCGGCTGGTCAGACTCGCTGACTTGGTTGATGCATCTCATCATATCCCAATTGTGTTGATCAATGTTCATGCTGTCAATCACTGGATTGTCTGGTCCAGACTCGATTATTTACAGAACCCCGCCAAGTGCAGCATTAAACAACAAACAAACCTTAATGCCGAGCACCAGCCAGGGTAACAACAAGTACCATCCTTTAAAGTCTTTTGGTATGATGCGGCTGGGGATTGAAACCTCGACCTTTACAGGCAGACACTCTACCACTAGTATATGTCCCGCTATGAATGAAAAATCTACCACGCTCATTCTCATTGACATATTCACACCATTTGTGTAGAGGCAACAGTGGATTAAGCTGTGCAATATTGTTGAATGTCTCCATGGCAACACAGTACCATGGATAAACTTAATGCAAAAAGATACCTATTGCATGTATTGGTAGGTATGTTAGATACAATGTTGACAAAGGATTGACCTTCTTCTACAGAGGCAGTTGGATACTGGGCAGTATTCCCTCTCGCCGGACAAGAAATACGTCCTGTTGAAATCTGAAGTTGAGCCTGTGAGTATTTACAAAATGTGATGGTCAAATACAACAAGGCGTTATTTTTGGTAGAGTGGGTTAGTTCTCCAACAGGGCCCACTTGCACAAAGCGATCTATGCGCTACGACTATTGTAAGCCAATGTTAAAGTATGGGTTTGTGATCATCTATGCGCTACGACTATTGTAAGCCAATGTTACGGTATGGGAGTTATGATCATCTTAGCGCTGAGAGTATTGTAAGCCAATCTTAAAGTATGGGAGTTATGATCATCTTAGCGCTGAGAGTATTGTAAGCCTGTGTTAAAGTATGGGAGTTATGATCATCTATGCGCTACGACTATTGTAAGCCAATGTTAAGGTATGGGAGTTATGATCATCTCAGCGCTGAGAGTATTGTAAGCCAATCTTAAAGTATGGGAGTTATGATCATCTTAGCCCTGAGACTATTGTAAGCCTGTGTTAAAGTATGGGAGTTATGATCATCTTAGCACTACGACTATTGTAAGCCAATGTTAAAGTATGGAAGTTATGATCATCTCAGCACTACGACTAGTATAAGCCAATGTTAAAGTATGGGAGTTATAATCATCTTAGCGCTAAGATCGCTTTGTGCAAGTGGGCCCAGATGTCATTTACAGACTTAATTGCCTAGGTTTGTGTGAAAAGTTTCTTGTAGAACACATCAGCAGGGATTTGGAAAAGCACCTGCTCATTACTATCCTTATAAGATGTTTTGAAAATAATATTCTATATTAATAAGTTTTATTTGAAACAATAATTATCTCACCTGCTGTGTTGATCTGGTTAGGATTGTGTTTTCATGTTTCCATAAACATTTTTTTGGTTTTGAATTGTAGAGAAAGTAAAGCTGGTAGTGTAAACAGATCGAGTCAGTGACACTTGTCTTTTTTGGATATCATCATATCACATTATTAAAATATCACTAGATACTACGAACTTGATAACAGTGTTGTATATTTCTGTTATTCTTTGCTTCAGGTGTACCGCCACTCAACTCTAGCTTCCTATAGTGTGTATGATATCAACACTCGGTGAGCTCACTATAATATTTTCTAAGCTTCAAAGGATTCTACACATATTTGAACATATGTAATAGTTAAATTCACACTATATACAGTTATTTGTCACCCGACCCTACATCGACTATTACAAATCGTCAAATCATACCATGCAGGTTTAAGCCGTGCTCGTGACACACGTTTTCCGACAAAATTTGAAATTATTCCCTTGAGTGTCAAAATAAGAAATAGTTCTGTCAATTTTATGTGTAAATTAATTGAAACATTGGTTCAAGATAATGAATAATTGATAACCAACTGTCCATTCCTAAATACAATGGAGCATTTGAACAAGAAAATGAAGTCACATGTGGTTTAAGTGGTGTGTGTGTTTCAGAGTCCTGACCAAGCTCCGGGGCCCTGGTGCAGGCAGTAGGTACCAGTATGTGGCCTGGGCACCGAGAGGACATAGTCTGGTAAGTGAGTTAAGTGTCACTCAGCAAGTGTACAGCAGGTGGCAAATTCAATTACCGTATTCGACATAATAAGCGCTCCGCTCTAATAAGCGCCCACGTCGATATTTGCTAATATATTAGTTAGTGAACAATCCCAATTAGCACCGTTTGATCAATGTACACAAGACTTATTTATTCGTGTATAATGCGCACTCGAGTGTTATATGCACCCTTAAAAATGCACCTGGAAAAATATATCTGTTGTGCATAATATGCACAGACTTTTCTTTTGTATCATTTCAGGCTGTCAGCATAAACCACGAAATTTACGATCTTTCAACTCTGTTTTTTTTTCACCAAAATTTTATTCTAAGAAGAGCTCCCTATTCCTAATTTTGAGAGAGCCTGGGCGCTTATTACGTTGAATACGGTAGTCAAACTATCTCGACCTGTGAGGTACAAAGTCCAGCAAACACTAGTTCCCCTCTTTGTATCTGCTTTACATTAGTGAGTGAGTGAGTGAGTATGGTTTTACGTCGCTTTTAGCAATATGCCAGCAATATCATGGCAGGGAACACCAGAAATGGGCTTCACACATTGTACCCATGTGGGAGATCGATGTGGTGAAAAGATGGAAAATTGCCAAAACACAACCATTTGAGATTCTGGTGCCAACACAAACCAACATGACAGACATTTCCAAAAAGTACTACTTAACTTGAACCCCATTATCTTGATGAACTAATTATTAAGACAATGTGACCCTGCAGGTGTTCCAGGTTGGAATTGGGCCCCTGTAGCCATCGCTAATTGTAAGACGTGACTTGCCGGATCACCTGGTCAGACTCACTGACTTTGTTGATTGCATGTCATCGTATCCAGACGATGTAGACCCTTGCTCTTAAATATCAGTCACTGGATTGTCTGGTCCAGACTTGATTATTTACAGGTCACTGATAAACACCTGGAATGTTTCATTACACAACAGAATAATAAACAAACAAACTAACATACCGTATTCGACATAATAAGCGCCAAGGGCGCTCTCAAAATTAGAAATAGGGGGCTCTTATTAGAATATTATTTTGGTGAAAAACAACAGAGTTGTAAATTTCGTGGTTTATGCTGACAGCCTGAACTGTTTATATACGACAGATATATTTTTCAAGAATTTAATTGCCCATAATTAAGGGTGCATATAACACACGTATTATGCATGAATAAATAGTCTTGTGTACATTGATCAATCGGAAGGGGTGCTAATTGGGATTGTTCACTAGCCAGTATATTAGCAAATATCGCCGTGGGCGCTTATTAGAGCGGGGCGCTTATTACGTCGAATACGGTAATATAACTTTATCATACCTGCAGAATCCTTATTGGTATTGTGTTTTATGTCATTAATACACTTTTCATAAAAAAAACAATTAACTAAGTATGTTGTTGATGGTCCTGGGGGCTTCAAGTGAATGTCATAATGTAGGCAATTGTAGTTTGGTCTGAGTTCACCTCACAGTCTTCAAACGGAATAACACGCTCATGATCCACTGTTTCAGCTGATGATCCAGGAAAACAACATCTACTACAAGTCAGACATTGAATCCAGCCCTACAGCCGTGGTGGAAGATGGGATCCCAGGCCTCATCTACAATGGGGTTCCGGACTGGGTGTATGAAGGTAGGTTTCAGTCCCAGTCTTTTTATGGCTTTTGTTTCTGAAGGTCATCGTAGTATTGAAGACATTTCTATCATCATTGATTCGGTTAGGTACTAGTAAGCTGGACATACTGATGTATTTAACTGTTTATCCAGAGGAGATCCTGGGCGCTGACAATGCTGTCTGGTGGTCAGCTAATGGCACCTACCTCTGTTACGCTGTCTTCAACGACACCGACGTCCCCGAGTACAAGTTTCCCATCTATGGCGACATGAACAGTGCCTATGGCGAGACCAGGAAAATTGCATATCCAAAGGTATGTAACTATGTTGGAAACACCTTTACCTGGGTTGCCCTGTTTTCCTGCTGTAAAATCCAATCAGCAAGTCTTGACCGTTCTCTGGTGACACTGCCCAACCAGCTGGGATGGGCAGATTGCATGAGAGTTGTTTTGCCACTAAACTTGTCACACACTCATATTTCGTGGCTAACTCATCAAGATGGCACATGTTTTTAAATGGCTTGTATTTTTTCGTCTTTTAAACTCTCCAGCATTGGATTGGGGCTAGTCCTATAGTCCTTGCCAAACTGCACAATAGGTAATGTATCATAAGGACAAGTAGAAATTTGCCATGATTAAGGGTTGTGCTGTATGTTATCATTGTAATGACTAGTGTACTAAAACAGTTAGTTTCTATCGCTGCTCTGAATCTGAAATATATCTGATGCCAGTAAACTCCACTGACATCCTTACCTTGTCAGTGTAGCAGGGCGTGGAGTCATCCCACAGATGACATCCTTACCTTGTCAGTGTAGCAGGGCGTGGAGTCATCCCACAGATGACATCCTTACCTTGTCAGTGTAGCAGGGCGTGGAGTCATCCCACAGATGACATCCTTCCCATGTCAGTGTAGCAGTGTGTGGAGTCATCCCACAGATGACATCCTTACCTTGTCAGTGTAGCAGTGTGTGGAGTCATCCCACAGATGACATCCTTACCTTGTCAGTGTAGCAGTGTGTGGAGTCATCCCACAGATGACATCCTTACCTTGTCAGTGTAGCAGTGTGTGGAATCATCCCACAGATGACATCCTTACCATGTCAGTGTAGCAGGGTGCCGAGTCATCCCACAGATGACATCCTTACCATGTCAGTGTAGCAGGATGTGGAGTCATCCCACAGATGACATCCTTACTTTGTCAGCTTGCTTGACGGGGTTAACTTCTTTGGTCATGTTGATTAGGTATGCGACCATGGATCAAAGTTGTATGGTTCAAATCCTATCACAGGACCAGATATTTTACCCCTAGTCAACAGCAAATCCACCCAATGTTTGTGCTGTGTGTTCACCAGTTCCTGCAGTATCCAGGCAGACAACATTGAATATGAGAGAGCAACTTTGTTAAACACTGCATCCAGTGATGTTCTTTCCACATCAAAATGTTACATTGTAACAAAGGGAGAAGCTGTATCTGGAGTAACACACACACAAACTCCGGACAGGTCCACCACCTTGCGAGACCTTGTTCACACATCTGTGTAGAAAACTGAACATCACTCTTTGTCATTAGCAGCCTAAATTTAACAAGTTGAGTCTTTTGTGTTCTACAGCCAGGGTTCCCAAATCCAACGTTCAAGCTCAAGATTGTGAACATCGAGACCAAAGTCACAAAGACTATCCAGCCACCACAAGATTTCCGAAACATGTGAGTTTGTTTGTTGTGTGTATATAATCTTCATATGTCATTACTTATTCTATTTTGACTACTGGTTATACTTGGACAAGCCTTAAATTATTTTGTCATGGAATGACTACTTTTACTGACAAGTGTGGTGTATTTATCAAAACCATGTGCGTACATGAATACTGCTCACTCTATGACATACAATAATGGGTTATTATCATAGGGTGAGTGAGTGAGTTTGGTTTAACTCTTTGAGTAGTATTTCAGTCATATCACAGCGTGTCAGTTGGATGTGGGAGGAAAGCCCAAGGTAATGCAGGTCTAACACGTTAACGTCTTTCGTGAAACCCACAAGCAGGGTACGGTGCTCACAAACCTTGAAACAGAATCATGATGAATGGGGATTCAAACCTTTCAGGCGTAACTCTGCACTGTGAATTGTGGCACTTTAGACAACTATCATAGTATAATCACATCAACTGTCCTATGTTTTCAGAGAGTACTACTTCACGACCATCACCTGGAAGGATGACGACTCGCTGCTAGTGAGCTGGCTGAATCGCCCCCAGAACTTCTCCATCATCACCAAGTGCACTGCCAAGGATGCTCAGTGTCAAGAGGTTAGTTGACACTACTACATTGCCTGCTCTTCAAAAAGGATTATGAAAGAAATTTAGCGTATTTCCAATAGGTCTCTGACAGGTACAGGTACAGGTACATATTAAATGTGAAAATTAGGGATTACAGTCATTACAGAAAGTGCAAATTAACCAAATAATTAATAGGCGACAAACAGTCTGGAAACGGCAAATATCGGGTACTCAGGTCTGATTTGGGTTTGAAGTGATGTATTATGCACCCGACAGAAACCTAATTTTCAAGTGATTCATCGTCTCTTTTCCAATGCTGAAAGTAACCTATGGCTGTAAAGTCTGCAGCTGCTTTTCATCATTTAGATTGTGTGAAAACTTTGGTCATATTTGATCAGTGTTCAAAATTTCTTCAGAAGGCCGGTGGTGAAAGCAGGCCATACCAATCTTTGACCTACTGGACAGACTAGTGACACTGAACCAATGGCAATTTCACAATAGATGGGCCAATGGATTTGTGAAACAAATCATTAAATTGTATAAGCCCAATAAATTAGATTATTAAAGTTGTTTAATTTTTATGCTATTAACATGTTTGTTTACTTGCCAACTGTATTAAATGAGATGAAATGAATTTTATTGCTATCTTAAGGAATATATATACTGCTCTACTATTAATAGGGATAATCGTGAATGCCATTCTGTTGAAATATACACTTTGCCTGTTATAAGAATCAGGTTTGTGTATCATGGAACGTTAAAAATATCACAATATATGGTGGAGTAGTATAGTTTCTCTCTCGGAAGACGTGGAGGATGTTGAGCTGACAATGTATTGTCTTGTTACAGAGCCTGAGGGAACAGGGACATGGAGGATGGCTTGATTTGGTGAGCATGTTTCCCTGATGTTTTGGTTTGGTTTGGTTTGTTGTTTAACGCCGCACTCAGCAATATTCCAGCTATATGACGGCGGTCTGTAAATAATCGAGTCTGGACCGGACTATCCAGTGATTAATATCATGAGCATCGATCCACGCAATTGGGATCGATGACATGCATTAACCAAGTCAGCGAGCCTGACCACCCGATCCTGTTAGTCGCCTCATACGACAAGCATAGTCACCTTTTATGGCAAGCATGGGTTGCTGAAGACCTATTCTTCCGGAATCTTCATGGGTCTTTCCCTGATGTGTTTATGTCATACATGTAGCTATTACCCATAGGTTTAGAAATAACAGAGTGCATAAAAATCGTATGTTCAAATATCACTTTATGTGCACCAGTATCTTGTTTACATCATCCCAATGGCATTGTTTTTGTCATTCAAATCTTCTTGTGACATAAGGTTGGGATGAGGGCATACTAGAAACAACGTCATAGCTGAAGATAACTTCATTCGAAATTATAATTTTAAGACGGCATTTAATTGTGATCAGTGCATTTTTCTAAAGTGGAGCTCAAAGGGAATACAAAAAAATGCATCCGTATTTGACGTAATAAGCGCCCAGGGCGCTCTCAAAATTAGAAATAGGGGACTCTTATTAGAATATTATTTTGGTGGGAAAAAACAGAGTTGAAAGATAAATTTCGTGGTTTATGCTGACAGTCTGAACTGTTTATCTACGACAGATATATTTTTTCAGAATTTAATTGCCCATAATTAAAGGTGCATATAACACACGAGTGCGTATTATACACAAATATATAAGTTTTGTGTACATTAATCAATCGGAATGAGTGCTAATTAGGATTGTTCACTTGCCAATATATTAGCAAATATTGCCATGGGAGCTTATTAGAGCGGGGCACTTATTACGTTGAATACGGTATGTAAGACTTCATGTATAACCATCACCCTCGCTCGGGAATTACAAGAATTGTTACATGAAATCAGTATGACAATATGAGGCGGGTGGTCAGGCTTGGTGACCGGGTTGAGAGCATGTAGTTGTATCCCAATTGTGTGGATTGATGCTCATTATGTTAATTACTGGATTGTCTGGTCGATCCAGACTCGATTATTTACAAATCGCCGTCATATAACTGAAATATTTGCTGAGTGTGGCGTCAAACAAACAAACAACAAAACAAAGGTCACAGCCCCAGCTGTCAGGTGTGGAGACACAGGGACCTGTCACTGATGGACACTATTCTTGTTTCAGTACACTTCTCCAGTCTTCTCCTCAGACGGGTCTCGGTATTTCTGGGTGCTGCCTCAGCGAGACCAGGATGCTGGATACTTCAAACATGTCGCCATGGTTGAGTCCAGGGTACGTAAAATATAGAGAATTAAACTGTCAATGGACAAACTTGCACATCATACATGTATTTGCTGAAGTCTTTCATTGGCATTTAGAAGTTGGGTGAACATGTAAATTATGGAACTTTGTTTTAGATTGATAATAACTTTTTTGTTTTTAAAACATTTCTGGGCAATGTCTTGCGTCTTCATCAGGCAAAAATAACAACAAAGAAGCTGTTATCAATACTGACTTTAAAAGAAGTCGGGTATATTTTTGTTCAAAAGCAAACAAATATGACTTTCCTCAATGTATAAGGGGAGACAATTCTCACTTTTGAAAGTATATAGACAATTTGTTTGTTTATGGTCTTTGAATTGTGTCTGAGAATGTGACAGTTGTGACTGCTGTGGAAATGAGGTTATTTTGGTCTATTTACAGGGAGGGAACACAGGCGACAGCAAGATATTCTTGACTCTGGACCAGTCGGAGGTCACCAAGATCCTCAGCTACGACAACGAGCAGAAACTGGTGTAAGTAGTTCAACATAGGAAGTCCTCCGATGTATCCACCGGTGGAGTGACACCTCAAACTCTTTAGATATCAAATCTCTTGATGATTCTATGCATCATAATTATAATACCGTATTCAACGTAATAAGGGTCCAGGGCGCTCTCAAAATTAGAAATAGGGGGCTTATTAGAATATTATTTTGAGTTGAAAGATCGTAAATTTCGTGGTTTATGCTGACAACCTGAAATGTTTATAATATTTTTCCAGGATTTAATTGCCCATAATTAAGGTTGCATATAACATACAGGTGCGTATTATACATGAATAAATAAGTTTTGTGTACAGTTGGAAGGGGTGCTAATTGAGATTGTTCACTAGCCAGTATATTAGTAAATATCGCCGTGGGCGCTTATTAGAGCAGGGCGCTTATTACGTCGAAGATGGTATGTTCATTTATGTTCTTTGTGTGCAACCGAGGCGGTGGGGTAGCCTAGTGGTTAAAGCATCAGCTTGTGGTGCCAAAGGCCTGAGTTCAATTCCGCACATCGTAACATTGTGTGAATCCAATTTTCCAGTGCCTCCTGCTGTGATATTGCTGGAATTTTGCTGAAAGTGGTAAAACCGTACACACTCAATCACTCACTTGTGTGCTACCCGCATGATTGATCTCCTTCAAGAGTTTAAGCTGTATCGGGAATACCATTTTGTCCATATTATGGATACATAACACCTTACTAAGATTGATGTAACAATTCAAGGAAAAGCAAACTTTGTTTCATATGATAGCCTGAACATGAAGGTGTCTCTAGATGTCTTGCTGACAGTGTTTTGTTTCTTCAACAGCTACTTCCTTGGAAATGGAGGGGACCCCAAGAAGAAGCATGTGTACAGGTAATACTGGGGCTGTAACCTTGTGAAGGTCCGGGGTAGAACTAGCTGGCCTTCAACAGCCCATCTAATGTAGAATAGACCTTCAGCAACCTATGCTTGTCCCCGTGAAGATCCGGTGTAGAATAGGTCTTCAGCAACCCATGCTTGTCCCTGTGAAGATCTGGGGTAGAATAGGTCTTCAGCAACCCATGCTTGTTCCTGTGAAGATCTGGGGTAGAATAGGTCTTCAGCAACCCATGCTTGTTCCTGTGAAGATCCTGGGTAGAATAGGTCTTCAGCAACCCATGCTTGTCCCTGTGAAGATCCTTGGTAGAATAGGTCTTCAGCAACCCATGCTTGTCCCAGTGAAAACTGGGTAGAATAGGTCTTCAGCAACCCATGCTTGTTTCCGTGAAGACCCTGGGTAGAATAGGCCTTCAACAACCCATGCTTGTTGCCATGAAGATCCGGTGTAGAATAGGTCTTCAGCAACCAATGCTTGTCCCTGTGAAGATCTGAGGTAGAATAGGTCTTCAGCAACCCATGCTTGTCGCAATGAAGATCTGGTGTAGAATAGGTCTTCAGCAACCCATGCTTGTTCCCGTGAAGATCTGGGGTAGAATAGGTCTTCAGCAACCCATGCTTGTCCCTGTGAAGATCTGGTGTAGAATAGGTCTTCAGCAACCCATGCTTGTCCCAGTGAAGATCCGGTGTAGAATAGGTCTTCAGCAACCCATGCTTGTTTCCGTGAAGACCCTGGGTAGAATAGGCCTTCAACAACCCATGCTTGTTGCCATGAAGATCCGGTGTAGAATAGGTCTTCAGCAACCAATGCTTGTCCCTGTGAAGATCTGGGGTAGAATAGGTCTTCAGCAACCCATGCTTGTCGCCATGAAGATCCGATGTAGAATAGGTCTTCAGCAACCCATGCTTGTTCCCGTGAAGATCCTGGGTAGAATAGGTCTTCAGCAACCCATGCTTGTTCCCGTGAAGATCCAGGGTAGAACTAGCTGGTCTTCAGCAACCCATGCCTGCTGTAAGAGGCGACCATGCTTGTCGTAAATGGCGACTAACGGGATTGGGCGGTCAGAATCGCTGACTTGGTTGATGCATGTCATGGTATTCCAAATGTGTAGATTGTTATGCTTGTGATATCAGTCACTGGATCAATCACTGGATTGTCTGGTCCAGACTCAGTTATTTACAGACTGTCGACTTGTACCTGGAATATTACTGAGTGCGGCGTTAAACAACAAACAAACTTAGGCTATAGGAGAGACAAGCATTGTTAATTTATGTGTTTACACACTTATACTTGTAAAATGTCTTTTGTTATCACATGGATGTGAATAATAACAATTATCCTATCTTTTATTAGTAAAAGTTCTGCGAAATTTCTTTGACCTTTGTACATAAACATGATAGAGAAAATATATTAAAGTCACCAACACTATTTTTTTACTGCTGAGATCTAAAAGAGATAAATGAAGTTAAAATATTATTTTTTTAAAGTTCTTCTTTATGTATGATAATAGGATTGTAAACAGTGTTATGAGATGAAAAAAAATCATGTTTGTTTCAGTGTTGACCATGATCGCAAGGTGAACTGCATCACATGTGACCTTGACGAGAAGTGCCAGTATGTGAGTGCAAGCTTCAGCGGATCATCTCACTACTTCATCCTGGAGTGTCTGGGACCGGGAGTGCCGTATTACGCCCTGTACGACACCAGCACTCTGGAAGAGAGTAAGTCATTCAGGCAGGGAACATACGGGGTAGAAGGGATTATTCTCCGGCTCAGTAATCCATGTGCAGCCTGTGTTCTTCGTGGCGGGGTATAAGAGGTGTATTCTCCTGCTCTGAAATTTATTTCCCTCCCAGGCAGAATATGCATTATATTTTATCAAGATAATGTGAATCAATCAGATCTCAACATTCTCACTATATTCAGCTTCTGAGAGAATTCTGTATTTACGACACTGTATTTAATTGTGTTTCCGTGAAGTATATTCAGTAAACACTATTGCTGTTTTCAGTTGCACGTATGGAGAACAATACAATCCTTGGAGAAAGACTGTCCAAAAAGGCACTGCCAAGACAAGAAGATATATTCATTGAGATTGAAAATGGGGAAAGTAAGTATAGACATTTGTTTAGTATACAGGATTCTGATCCACAAAGCATCCGTAGTGCCACAACATCCCTTAGCTTATGATGAACTATAGAGTTACAATAGGTCATAAAGTGGATCGGGACCCTGAATAGCCATTACATGTCTTATATGTGGGCAACTACTGGTTGTTGAAATATTTGATCCTTCTTGATTTTTTCATCAGGAGTAGAAACATACAGTTTCATTAAAATATGAAATAGTTCATGTAAACATAATTTTTTAAGTCCTCCAGGGAGCAATAGTTTTTTTTTACAGTGTAAGTGAGTTGGGTTTTTACACCGTTTTTAGCAATTTACCAGCAATATTACCACCAATGGGCTTCACAGAAGTGGTAAATCAAACCTGGCCCTTCAGCGTGACGAGTGAATGCTTCAACCACTGGGCTACCCTACTGCCCCTATTTCACAGTGGGCACTGGGAGTGGGTGAATGTTATTTTAGGGTGCTGTCAGCAGTATTCTAGCTATGTCATGATGACATGATGAATAACTAAATTAAAGCCAGGTTAACTAATGGTTGATAGCATGAGCAACGCCTCATGCAGTCAGGGTGCGATGACACACAATCAACCTGGTCACTTCTCTGTGACCACCCATTAATTTTGTCAGCTGTTATGATAAGCATAGCATAGTCAAGTTCTATTCTGCCACGGGATACCTGCAGTGGGGTGCACTGAAAGAGGAACCATGGTAACATGATGCCCATCACAAGTTTTTTGTGTGTATTCTGGTGTACCACACAGTGATATTGCTGGAATATTGCTAGAAGTGGCGTAAAACCATACTCACTCACTCACTCTAGCTGGAAGCAAGCATTGTAGTTCACCTGCAATTAATGTTTGTTTGTTGTTTAACGCCGCACTCAGCAATATTCCAGCTATATGACAGCAGTCTGTAAATAATCAAGTCCAGACCAGAAAGTCCAGTGATTGACATCATGAGCATCAATCTACGCAATTGGGTTATGATGACATGTACAAACCTAGTCAGCAAGGCTGACCGTCCGATCCCATATGGGGAATTGGCTTGATGTCCAGTGCTCAAGTTTTGTCTCTTCTGTTTCAGAGATTTGGGGGAAGATGTTGCTACCACCAAAGATGAAGAAGGAGGAGATTACGACATACCCCCTCATCCTCAACGTGTGAGTTTATCTGCAGTAAAGAAAATGTTGTGATCCTTGTATGATGGCTTTGCTATGTTACATTGGAAAATGGTTAAATATAAATAATTAAACATGACCTATTTCATTGTGCACGATTCCCATTTTCTTACGAAAAGGACACTGGGTAGGTAACATAACTGGCAAAGATACCGGTATGTGGATTGTAAGTCCTTCGTAAACTAATGTGTATCGGGTTAAATCCTCAGGACAATCAGGGCAAGGGAGATAATCCCCCATGGCTCGTCAGTTAAAATGTAAGACATCCACACAAACACCTCCCATATATATATATGAGACCCTTCGTCATGTAAGTCATCTTGCTGTCCTCTTCAGCTATGGAGGCCCCGGCACACAGAAGGTGACGGACGAGTTCTCCATTGGTTGGGAGACCTATCTGACTAGCTCAAAGGACTACATCTATGCATATGCCGATGGGCGTGGCTCAGGGGGGCGTGGTCAGACCTTCCTGCAGCAGATATACAAGCGTCTCGGGACAGTCGAAGTGGATGATGCCATCAAGGCAGGAGAGTGAGTACACATTGGTAGACATTGGTAGACATGGGTAGACACTGGTAGACATCGGTAGAGTGTGTGAGTGAGTATGGTTTTACGTCGCTTTTAGCAATATTCTAGCATGTCACAGTAGGGGACACCAGAAATGGGCTTCACACATTGTACCCATGTCGGGAATCGAACCCGGGTCTTCAGCGTGAAGAGCAAACGCTTTAACCACTAGACTAACCGACCGCCCATTGGTAGACATTATATAACATGGTTGTAGCCATTTACTGAAGTATTTGTGCATCATGATACCTTGTGCCTGGTTGAGCAGGTCGTGTATGCATTTACAGTAGAACACGGATATAACGTAAATGGATAGAGCGAACAAACGGATACAACAAACTGTTAAAAAATCCCCGATTTATCTCTTACATGATATCATATCAAATTTACGTACATAACGAACCCTCTACAGCGAACGGATACAGCGAACTGATATCTGATCAGCGACAAGTCCATCTATCACTAATTAGTGATGTGTATAGCGAACTGAGAAATCTCACTCAGTGTCAGGTGTCACTGACAATTGGCTGTACGCAATCAGTGGTGAATCAATACAATCGCGGCGAATCAACACAATCAGCAGTGACGGATCAATCTTGTTATACTTCAATGAATGTTATGAAATGTTATCAATTGAATGCTATGAAGTGATCACTGCTAATACAAGTCAATGCTGCAGTTACATGCATTGTGTTTTGTTATCCCCCGCCGCGCGAAAGCGCGAAGCGGGGGATATATATAGTATTCACGACCGTCCGTACGTCCGTCCGTACGTCCCACCTGTTTGTTGCCGCGATATCTCAAGAACTAAACACTGGATTGTCTTCATATTTGGAACTATGGTGTATATACAGACTCCGCAGACACCAGTCGGTTTTGGTGACCTTGATCCCATTTTCAAGGTCACAGCAGACAAATCTGCTTTTAGAGTTGGAAAACGGTGTTGCCGCGATATCTCAAGAACTAAACACTGGATTGTCTTCATATTTGGAACTATGGTGTATATACAGACTCCGCAGACACCAGTCGGTTTTGGTGACCTTGATCCCATTTTCAAGGTCACAGCAGACAAATCTGCTTTTAGAGTTGGAAAACGGTGTTGCCGCGATATCTCAAGAACTAAACACTGGATTGTCTTCATATTTGGAACTATGGTGTATATACAGACACCGCAGACACCAGTCGGTTTTGGTGACCTTGATCCCATTTTCAAGGTCACAGCAGGCAAATCTGCTTTTAGAGTTGGAAAACGGTGTTGCCGCGATATCTCAAGAACTAAACCTCTCGATTGTCTTCATATTTGGAACTATGGTGTATATACAGACACCGCAGACACCAGTCGGTTTTGGTGACCTTGACCCCATTTTCAAGGTCACAGCAGGCAAATCTGCTTTTGGAGTTAGAAAACGGTGTTGCCGCGATATCTCAAGAACTAATCGCTGGATTGTCTTCATATTTGGAACTATAGTGTATATACAGACACCGCATACACCTGTCAGATTTGGTGACCTTGACCCCATTTTCAAGGTCACAGCAGGCAAATCTGTTTTTGGAGTTGGAAAACGGTGTTGCCACAATATCTCAAGAACTAATCGCTGGATTGTCTTCATATTTGGTACTATGGTGTATATGGCGGGGGATATTTCGTCACTCTGTGACAAATACTTGTTTTATCCAAGATGGCGGACGTTTCCGAGCGAAAACGTATATAACGAAGAAAGGATATAACGAACTGATTTCTACGGTCCCTTGTAGTTCGTTATATCCATGTTTTACTGTACATATGATAATTGTATGTGAAAAGAGGACATCTTATAGCACATGAAAATATAATGTAAAATACTATTTTCTAAATTTTGCCATTATAAGCTTCAAATGAACATTTTTGATAGTAACAGCTAGAACTGTTATAAGTTGTAGTGACTTAAATTATCACAGTAGGTTTTAGTTGGGTCTCTATTCATTTATTTTCATATATCGTATTGTGTTTTGTATCCTCACCTTGCATTTGAGATATATATCATATTGGGACAAAGTGAATAATGGCAGTTTTGTACAAAATGTCAGGCTGAACTTGTCTCACAGCTCTGCTGTAAATTGTTGATCAAAGGGAAAGGATTATTTTGTTGATGTGTCATGTTTACATGGACAGTATTTGAATTCTGAAAAATCATTTTTATAGTTTTGAAAGTACTTTCTTGACAAATGAAACTGTGTTTGCTGTATGTTATTTTCCAGAGTAATGTTTTCTATTTCAATGGAGCCGTGTTTACGCTATGTGAGATACTGGTTCACAGTGGAGGACATAGGTGGATGTAGTTAGTAAGCTGCTTGTACCATGGCCTCATGTTTGTTTCAGACACTATTCTAAGCTGCACTACGTGGACACGGAGAAGATGGCAATATGGGGATGGGTGAGAATCTCTTTCATAGCAGTACTTACACACTGTGCATCACCGTGTCGTCACCGTGTCGTCACCATTATCGTACATCACATTATGTCAGCTAATTAATTCTCAGTACAAGATCCTACAGTTTAAGGAACATGGAAATATATGCTTTTGTGAGCATGAATGATTAAATACCTATATAATTGTTCATCTAATAATGAACTTTAATGATTTATATATCAGAGATTGAAGGATACTTTTTATTATCATTAGTATATTTTGGTGACTGTAAAAATTATGCAGTCAGGTAAAAATGTTACTACATATCATACCTTGAACATCAATGACAATGTCTGTTGTTTTCAGTCCTATGGAGGGTTCCTGACATTGTCGGCACTGGGCAGAGGGACAGAAACCTTCCCATGTGGCATTGCTGTGGCTCCAGTCACCGACTGGATATACTATGGTAGGTCACTGTCAGGATATACTCTGGTGGGTCACTATCAGGATATACTATGGTAGGTCACTATCAGGATATACTATGGTAGGTTACTGTCAGGATATACTATGGTAGGTCACTGTCAGGATATACTGTGGTAGGTCACTGTCAGGATATACTGTGGTAGGTCACTGTCAGGATATACTATGGTAGACCTGTGCCAAGATATACTATGGTAGGTGTCATGATATACTACAGTAGGTCTCTGTCATAATATGCTGTGATAGGTCACTGTCAGGATATACAATGATAGGTCACTGTCAGGATATACTGTGGTAAGTGTCAGGATATAGTATGGTAGGTCACTGTCAGGATATACTATATGGTAAGTCACTGTCAGGATATGCTATGGTAGGTCACTGTCAGGATATACTATGGTAGGTCACTATCAGGATATACTATGGTAGGTCACTATCAGGATATAGTATGGTAGGTCACTATCAGGATATACTATGGTAGGTCACTATCAGGATATACTATGGTAGGTCACTATCAGGATATACTATGGTAGGTCACTGTCAGGATATACTATGGTAGGTCACTGTCAGGATATACTGTGGTAGGTCACTGTCAGGATATACTATGGTAGACCTGTGCCAAGATATACTATGGTAGGTGTCATGATATACTACAGTAGGTCTCTGTCATAATATGCTGTGATAGGTCACTGTCAGGATATACTATGATAGGTCACTGTCAGGATATACTGTGGTAAGTGTCAGGATATAGTATGGTAGGTCACTGTCAGGATATATTGTGGTAGGTCACTGTCAGGATATGCTATGATAGGTCACTGTCAGGATATACTGTGGTAAGTGTCAGGATATAGTATGGTAGGTCACTGTCAGGATATACTATATGGTAAGTCACTGTCAGGATATGCTATGGTAGGTCACTGTCAGGATATACTATGGTAGGTCACTGTCAGGATATACTATGGTAGACCTGTGCCAAGATATACTATGGTAGGTCACTGTCAGGATATACTATGGTAGGTCACTGTCAGGATATGCTATGGTAGGTCACTGTCAGGATATACTATATGGTAAGTCACTGTCAGGATATACTATGGTAGGTCACTGTCAGGATATGCTATGGTAGGTCACTGTCAGGATATACTATATGGTAGGTCACTGTCAGGATATACTGTGGTAGGTCACTGCTGGATATACTATATGGTAAGTCACTGTCAGGATATACTATGGTAGGTCACTGTCAGGGTATACTGATAGGTCACTGTCAGGATATACTATATGGTAGGTCGATGTCAGGATATACTATGCTAGGTCACTGTCAGGATATACTATGATAGGTCACGGTCAGAAGTTTCAACCTATACATCCCACTCCAATATGTTACTGCTTTTCCATGAGGAAAACTGTAGATCAGTTTCATGAGTTGATATGGCCAACCACTGTAACCTGCACATTATACTGTCTTGTACTGAGTTTCTGGCACTGCTGCTGTTATTTCAGACTCGGTGTACACGGAGAGGTACATGGGCACGCCAAGACCCAGTGACAACCGTCAGGCTTACAGGGTGAGTGGAGACAAACTGTCTTGTCATGGGTTCCAACTCCATAGGAGTCCTAGAACAGTTCCTTATCAATATGTTGTGTCGTGGTAACATGAAGAGATCTGATCTGTTTACATGACCTCGACAAAATACGATGTATCCCGCCTGGGAGGGAAATAAATTTCTTTACGGGAGAAGAAATCCCTTATGCCCCTGCTTCGCACGCTCTTTTCCGAGTCAATGAACGTCACGTGACAGAGCACAAGTTAACCTCAGCTCAGTTGACTTTTTCCCACCTCATGCATGTGCAGAGATGTTTGGGCAGGAATATTCTGCCTTCATTGGGATTGGTTGATGGCTGGCAGTGAAGAGAAATGTCTGCTGAAATTCTTACAATTTTATCATGTGAGGACAGCCATTGGTTCTGATGTATAGAGGAAGTATTCTTAGAATTATACACATATTGTTTGATATTTTATAATCGGTTTGAAAACTTTTGAATCTTAGAACCAGCCCAAACATGTCTCGTGGCATCATTTTCAGTTGACTTTATTTTACTTTTAGGATTATTAGCAGAGCATATCAGACCAAATTGAATTTTACTAGAATTGATTGGACTATAGGCTAAAGTCACAGACTGATATTTTATAACAATGGTTTCTCTTCCAGGACGCCAATGTATCACATTATGCAGAAAGGATGAAGAAAACCAAGTTCATGCTGGTTCACGGCACTGGCGATGGTATGCAGATCTTGTCTGTTAGTTAGTGGACTGCTATTCTACAGATCTGTCAAAAGTGAAACACTTATCTGTGGCATTTCAGTCTTTGCAGGTCTTGCAAATGTTGATCCAGTGTTTGTGGCAGTAAATGTCTTTGTGCTTCCAAATAGTTATATCTTCAAGTAAATTTCTTCTTTGGAACTACTGATTGTGAATAAGAGGCAACACCCACATGTTAATTCCTTACATGAATCATATAGGGTTTATTTTTTGTTAAATATTTTTTTATTCAATTGATATTGATGTAGGGAAATTATCAGAATGTCGACAATACAGTGACAGCTGTGGTTAAAAAAAGATCAGAGAAATCTAATAAGGCCAGAGGCCCACATAGGCTACATAATGATCAGTTAGAGGTACATTTGAGTGACAAATGACAAATGTGGTTAAACTGCTGACAATGCTGATGATGATTGTTTGTGTTTCAGACAATGTTCACTTCCAGCACTCCGCTCAGCTCATGAAGGCTCTGACAGAAGCTAATGTATATTTCAGGTTACAGGTGAGTCATCATGGTGTTGAGTTTGTACCAGGGGTGGGGATGTGTGGTAGCTAGGGTCAAGGAGACGTGTACCAGGGGTGGGGATGTGTGGTAGCTAGGGTCAGTGAGACATGTACCAGGGGTGGGGATGTGTGGTAGCTAGGGTCAAGGAGACGTGTACCAGGGGTGGGGATGTGTGGTAGCTAGGGTCAGTGAGACATGTACCAGGGGTGGGGATGTGTGGTAGCTAGGGTCAAGGAGACGTGTACCAGGGGTGGGGATGTGTGGTAGCTAGGGTCAGTGAGACATGTACCAGGGGTGGGGATGTGTGGTAGCTAGGGTCAGTGAGACATGTACCAGGGGTGGGGATGTGTGGTAGCTAGAGTCACTGAGACATGTACCAGGGGTGGGGATGTGTGGTAGCTAGGGTCAGTGAGACATGTACCAGGGGAGGGGATGTGTGGTAACTAGGGTCAGTGAGACATGTACCAGGGGAGGGGATGTGTGGTAGCTAGGGTCAGTGAGACATGTACCAGGGGTGGGGATGTGTGGTAACTAGGGTCAGTGAGACATGTAACAGGGGTGGGGATGTGTGGTAGCTAGGGTCAGTGAGACATGTACTAGGGGTGGGGATGTGTGGTAGCTAGGGTCAGTAAGACATGTACCAGGGGCGGGGATGTGTGGTAGCTAGGGTCAGTAAGACATGTACCAGGGGTGGGGATGTGTGGTTGCTAGGGTCAGTGAGACATGTACCAGGGGTGGGGATGTGTGGTAGCTAGGGTCAGTGAGACATGTACCAGGGGTGGGGATGTGTGGTAGTTAGGGTCACTGAGACGTACCAGGGGTGACGAAGTGATGATAGCTAGGGTCAGTGAGACATGTACCAGGGATGGGGATGTGTGGTAACTAGGGTCAGTGAGACATGTAACAGGGGTGGGGATGTGTGGTAGCTAGGGTCAGTAAGACATGTACCAGGGGTGGGGATGTGTGGTAGTTAGGGTCACTGAGACGTACCAGGGGTGACGAAGTGATGATAGCTAGGGTCAGTGAGACATGTACCAGGGATGGGGATGTGTGGTAACTAGGGTCAGTGAGACATGTAACAGGGGTGGGGATGTGTGGTAGCTAGGGTCAGTAAGACATGTACCAGGGGTGGGGATGTGTGGTAGCTAGGGTCACTGAGACGTACCAGGGGTGACGAAGTGATGATAGCTAGGGTCAAGGAGACGTGTACCAGGGGTGGGGATGTGATGGTAGCTAGAATCTGATGATGCTGTGGACACCAGTCATTGAACGAGGGAGAGTCAACAACTTGCATAGGAATATGTAAGGGGGACAAGAGATATTTGAAAGCAAACTTCATTTCTTTTACATTTACAGAGAAAGGCACTGACGTCTTTACATATGTAACTACTGAAGCACATTTGTTCACAATTTGTCTTATTTACAGGTGTATACCGACAAACACCATGGTTTGTTAGGCGGAAACACAAGACGCCATCTATACGAAACCCTGGAGGATTTCCTAGTTGAATGCTTTGATGGCCGATCACTTAAATTTGGTAAACCTCCAAAATTGGATGAAGAAAAGAAAGAAAGTACATGAAAAGAATGAAATTATAGACAACTAGGCATTTTATATTGAAGAATCCCACCCAAAGGTGACAGAGTGTAAAGAAACTATATATATGGCCATATTGAGGGAGGTAACTCTCGAGAACAGCCTGATTCCTGTAAGGGAGATAATCCTGTAGTGGATGCTGTTTTAATGAAGTTGGTACAGTTGTTGTGGCCAATGAAAATATTTTACCACCAAGCCTGACGTGTAAATCCCTTACTGAGAGACTCAAGTGTTTGTTCTCCCGACAAGAATCAGCTGTGTCACCTGCATCAAGATGAATTCAACTGGCGTTACATCACGCAGTACCATTTACTTAAAAAACTCCAATTATAAAACATGAAATATTCATTATTTTTATGGATTGTTTTGTTTGAATATGATTACCAAGGTTGATATTTGAAAAACAGTAACTTGATATCATTGTTTCCCTACATTCCCAATCATGACGTGTTTGTCAGTTATTTACGAATCTACAACTCAATTGAAACATGTTTAGGTCGCAAAGGTGTAACTGCTTCAAACTTGAATGAAAGGAATCCTTAACCCAATGGGAGAGCAAATGTAGCATCATAATCCTGAATTGACCAAATGTATCTTGTGTGTATACCAGCTCATTTGACCATTCTGGTTGAGATAAGGTGCTGTTGGTACAGGAGCTTCCATGTGCCTGTGATTGCCAAATCATTCATATACTACTTCAGATATTCGTCATTCTCCATTTCACCTATGCAGTTAACATACCTGTCATCCCCATCACAAAATGATGTCCATCAGCCTATTTAACCTCAACTTCTGCAGCTGCTATGGAAGCTCCTTCAGGACGAGCATCACCTTATGTTCAAGCAAGGAACATACATACGAGAAATCTATGTGTCTTGCTGCCATGCAACCACAAGAGTCTGTGTCAGTCTGTATTCTTCCCTTAAGCTTCATTGGAAGTGACAACATCTGGTGTTACTTATGTTTAATTTACACTTGAATTCTGTTCATTAATGAATGTCAGTGTTTCGGACCTCATTCAATTTGGTATATTATATGAATTGTAATGTATTAAAACATGTTGTCCACAAGTCCCTAAAGTGAATCAGTTATGTTGGTTCTACTGTGTTCACATCCTTGAATATCTACCAGCCTCACAATACACCTTAAGCTTCATGGCAGATACAGTGAGGCAGATGTTGACATTTGTCTACTTTTCTCTCGGCTTCTGATGGCTTGTTGGGTATATTTCTTGTCACAAGCAATTGAGAATCACTCGATTCCATCATTTGTGATTCCTTTTACTTCCTTTGCATTTTCAAGATTGCTATTTTCAGCCGTGTGAATACTACTGGCCTTTTGTCATTCTTGAGATACTGCTTAACACGTGGCGTCACTTTCATCTGTCACCTTTCTTACTGTTGCCTAGTTATGTTGTTAGTTGAGGTTTGTGGGCATAAGGTTTCAGATGGTTCATCAAATGGCTTCCCTGTGAAATATGTCACTGTGTATTCAGGGACATCCTGAAACCAAATCCTAGTGACTTGCTTAAATGTCCTAAAATTTGGTTTCTTATGATGTGAAACATATTTCTACATACTGTTCTGTTGCCAAGGGAAACATATCTTCAAGTGTGAAAGGTGAAGGGTTAATGTTTGAACACAGTCTCCGTCAGTTCAAGGTCAAAACAACATGATGTAAAATTCTGCCATTAATCCTTCTCTTTGTTAAAGAAACTGTGCTTTTGAGGTGAAGGGTTAATTTTTTAACACAGTCTCCGTCAGTTCAAGGTCAAAACAACAGGATGTGATGTTCTGTCATTAACCCTTCTCTCTGTTTAGTACTGTGCATCTACGTAATTAATTTGGTGCAAAATTCATGCGCCAAAAGGAGTGAATGTTTATGGATTTCAAATTGTCCTTTTGTAAACTTCAACTCAGGGCTGCATTTCATGCTTGGTCCAAACCCCGACAGAGTTAGCCGATTCCCTGTTGATTCCTGTTGGTCATATCACACGGGTGGCAGACTTCAGCTGTGTTTACTGCCTGTAACACCTGCCTTGGGTGGAACTACTGCTTATCATCTTCCCTAGGCAAGGGCATTAACTGACTATAAAAGTCCAGTTACCTCCCTTGCCGAACGAGGCTGGAATTCCGGAGTTACATATTAGCTGGACTAACAAGTCTATGCATAGTCCAATCAAAATCGCTTAACGAACTAGAAATCCGGTTAAAAAACAACATGGATTTCAACGTGCAGATTGTGGTCGACTGAAGGATTTGCAAAGCATGTATACCGCCAACTGTGGGATGACAGATATTTTCAGCACCTTTTCATGTTTTTCATCAAGGTGCTCAAATCAGTTGATGTACTTCGTGAGATAAGACCTGTTTTATTACAATATAGATCTTGATCATTGATCAGATCGTCTAGACTGGCGCGAACATTTTGAATGAAGCAATTGCAAGTGATATGAGAGGTGGAATCTGATTGGTCAATAGGAGGGATATAGAAGGGACGTAACTTGTAATAACGCTAGGATCGAGCCTGAAAATTCCAGCCTAGTTTGGCAAGGGTGGAAGCTGGACTTTTAAAATCAGTTAAGGCCCTTGCCTCGGGAAGATGACTGCTTATATCAACCAGGTGCCACTTTTTTCCATGTCTGTTCCAGAAAACTGGTAAATCTACATAAATTGATTTGAAACATTCTAAAATAACATTCAAATTAGGTAATGATAAACAAGAACACTGAACATTGATCCAATTTTGCAAGGAACAAAATATTCATTCATCTTCAGCAACTTAGACAAGTGTTATCCCATAGGATAAAGAATAGCTTGTACAGGTGTGTTGGAAACAAGCAACATTTCACTTACAGCATCACTGATTTATTTATTATTGTAGGGGAAGGGATAGGATTTATTTTGGTTATGAACCAGGAATATTTTGAAGAATATGTTCCTGAGTAGCGGTAAGGTTCTGTTACCTTTGGCAAGCATTTGTTGCAAGTTGGAATGGACATGGAACTAAAGTGGGACAGTTTCTACGTATAACTCTGTGCTCCTTTGTTTATTTTATGAAAGAAAATATGCAATTGTGTTAAAATGATGCATGTGTTAGAAAAGATAATACCCACAGTTTAATAAGTTTTTTTATGTTCAATATTCAGGTTTGCTTAGAAAGAGACTAGCTTGTGTTGTATACCTTAGATGGCAGCAAGTTGCCAAGTTATGAGGTTTTGTATTCATGCTGTTTAAACCTAGTTAAAGAACAGTACACATTTGGTGCTTTCTTGCAAGTGTTATCAAGTTGTTATTTAGTAAGACAATAAGAATATTGCATCTTCTTAATATTTAAGTTAGCATGACTAAGTCTTTGCTAGGTAAATAGTGAGTAAAATGCTCAAATGTTCTGCATTGTAAACTTTAAAAATATTTTTGTAGGATGAGAGTTTGTGTTACTTTCTTTATTAACTCTGGCAATATTACTGTCAAATTTTCCTTTGAAGGTTGTGAATGTAACTTTTCTTCCATCACACACCTGTACCCATCCGAGTGGCTCGTGAAGCCTGTTCAGTGTTGCTGTAGCCAGTGTAGAGGATGCCCAGCAGCAGTTCAATATGTCTACATCATGTGCATTTCTCACCAATTGTTACATTTTTATACCAGTGGTATTTCTATGCTTTTTTAGTAATTCACAATTTGTAACAATCACGATCCCATTGTCATGTGTATTAGTCATACTATGGAGAGGTTAGTAGATAGATTTTTAGCATATCCCAATTTTAATCCAGTGAAATGAGATTGTTAACTCCAATATGATACATTAGGAAAAAGTGTCAGGCAAACTTTCTAATCAACAAATTGGCACCGAGGCTTCTATATTCTCTGTAGGAGTGAGCAAGGGATTCAGACCAGCATTTTTTATTTCTATATGTCAAAAACTAACTTAAATGACCTGCTCTGAATATAGATATCTTATGCCGCGCCATCATATTGTTGTGGATATTTTAACCACTCTGTCTCTGAGAGATCAACACCCAAAAGGGAGAACCAATAAAGAAATATTTGTCTCTGTTTGGGTTTTTTTTTTGTGTAAATAAAAACTTTCAAATCAAGGTGGTAAAGAAATGATGCCGAATCGTTTTAGAAAGCTGTCATCTGATTGGCTCAAGAACCATGCATGTTTC
This sequence comes from Haliotis rufescens, assembly GCF_023055435.1. Taxonomy (NCBI): domain Eukaryota; kingdom Metazoa; phylum Mollusca; class Gastropoda; order Lepetellida; family Haliotidae; genus Haliotis; species Haliotis rufescens. The sequence goes on from NW_025964112.1 coordinate 14,308,930, forward strand.
ATTTTGATTGGACAGTCAAAGTTTGCTCAGTGTTCACCTGCACAACCTTCTACAGAGGTGTCAGAGAGGAACCATATTGGAGTAAAACATTTGATTTTGAGAAGATTGATCCCAGTTCTTGACAAAGTTTTTTTCTCTTTCATAGTTTCAAGAATATCCTTCATCCAAGATATTTAATATTTTTCATATTTCTTAATATATAGTATACTTCATTGATAATACCCAGGATATTTAATATTTTTCATATTTCTTAATATATAGTATACTATAACCAAGAATTGGCTCAATCTCAACCTGTATGAATTTGATGAGTATGTTTAGATCAATCTGATACCTGTAAACATAATTTGAAGGTAATGTTTAGTTTCTTAGGTCAGCATTAATGTGATACTAGAGAAGTCGATATGCTCACTCTTTGAAAGAGTGGGAGTCTGTATATATTGTTGAAATATGGATGTTTTATTTCAGTGTATTTAAATATTTAATCTTTTTCATCAATTTTATCAGTTATTTTACAAGTAATATCGTGTGTCAGTCTATACAAATAAACTGTTGCCTTTGTCTTCCAAGAATATGGAACAAGGTGTAAATTGCTCCTTGACTGAACATATCCACTGTGACAGCACATACTGGTATCATGGCAACATTGTTATATCTTAATTTCCATATTCAGTGTATTGTGCGCACAGGGTACACAAAAAGTTTCGATGGTTCAAGCATATTGGATCAGCACACTTTATACGTGAAATACGGTAAAGGACTACACTGGAGAAGAGTTAACAGGTCTTTATGTTTCTAACCACAGGTTTCAAATCTGCAAAATTTATTTTAAAGAGGCTTCACCTTTTCCATTGTTAAAGTATATTATTTTGAGGATTTCCTTTTTATTTGATTTGTCCTTTTTAAACATTACATTAATGTGTGAATTGGCAGGTATTTTTTCTGGACACAATGAAAAGATCATTCATTGTAATTTGACATTTTTTTTAGACCAATTTGTGATTTATTGAATTAATAATCTTTTAACATAATAAATTTCAGATTTTAAAGTTGTGTTTTTCTTCATGGTTGTAGTTGTATTTTTCAAGAGAGAAACTTAAATAAATTCTTTATTTCAGTCTTACAGGATTCAGCGTATCCTTTTATAGGCCTTTTAAGCATCTTTGCTTTGTCTTGTTTTAGAGCTCATATTATCTATATGTACATATGTCTTCTATGGAGAGCTTTGATTCACAGTTTTACATATTTTCCCAGTTGTAAATAAACACGTTAAACACATACTGTTCTTATTATTTCTATTTGTCTTTATTATTGCGGGGCCACGGGAGGCCCAGTTGTCTAAGGCGCCGCGAATCGCTGTGCAGAGTTGCGTCCCTTGGGCACGCCAGAAACCTATGATTGTGGGTTCAAATCCCGGTTCTCCCCAATTATGTTTCTAGGTTTGTCAGCACCATACCCGTGCTCCTGGGTTTCCCCGAAGTGGTAAACGTCAGAGACCTGCATCACTTCAGGCTTTCCTCCCACATCAAACTGACACGCCGTGATATAACTGGAATACTGTTAAAAGCGGCGTTAAACCCAACTCACTCACTCACTCACTTTATTATTGCTGTGTTATAAAGGTTGGTTGGTTGGTTGGTTTGTTGTTTAACGCTGGCTCAGCAATATTCCAGCTAAATGATGGCGGTCTGTAAATAATCGAGTCTGGACCAGACAATCCAGTGATTGACAACATGAGCATCGATCCACGCAATTGGGATCAATGACATGCATCAACCAAGTCAGCGAGCTTGACCACCCGATCCCGTTAGTCGCCTTTTATGACAAGCACAGTCACCTTTTATGGCAAGCATGGGTTGCTGAAGACCTATTCTGTTATAAAGGAACTTGGGATGGTGAACAGTGTTTGCCACGACTGGCAGTATAACACATACTGTAAATAATAGAAGGTTGGCCTGATTTGTTTGTAGTTTAACATCACACCAAATAATCAAATAAACCAGACAAACCAGTGATTGATATTATGAGCAAAGTTCCATGCCATTGGGGTACAGTGTCGTCACCAGGAGCAGCAATCCAAAATGACAGTGTATTATAAAGCACAGGTTATGCATCACCCCTGCATGGATTTTAATCATCTTTCACAATCATGAGGCACACAGGACATAATCTGTCTTGGAAATTCCCACGGGGATATAGAACTGGAGAATGGTGTTGGTCTCTTGATATTGTGACGTCCCACTATGGCTTGGATGTCCCACCTAGACTGCAGTTAGGAATACATATATGCCCATATACACTCACATGGGTCTTGGACATGGGCTTGACTATCACATCATCATTGATTATCACAAGTCAAGCAATACATATATGCCCATATACACTCACATGGGTCTTGGACATGGGCTTGACTATCACATCATCATTGATTATCACAAGCCAAGCAATACATATATGCCCATATGCACTCACATGGGTCTTGGACATGGGCTTGACTATCACATCATCATTGATTATCACAAGTCAAGCAACATGAAAAGGTCCATGAAGTTTAATGTAAAAATTAATTGGACTCTAGTGTTTGGAATTCAAAGAATTGACTGGGATGTTGGACTCAATTTCTCAAATATTTTTTATGGGCAGTGGGCTTCGGGAGTTACATCCCTTTGAGTTAACTTCCTGTCATGCTCACAAGGTCTGTTAGATTCTGTTCTGAAGAGTTTTCAATGAGAATGAAAGCAAAGTAAGTACATATTGTGAGGTGTTTCTTCCTACCATGCACTTTTGAGATGAATTAGTTTTTAAATATTTAAATATGTGCTGTTAGAACAATAAGCACTATTTATTTCCCTCATTCTCGGACCCCCTCCGTTCTCTAGTGGTACAGAGAGCGGAAGGTCAGGTGTTCGATCCCCGGCCGTGTCATACCAAGAGATGTTGAAAGATGACACTTGTTACCCTGCCTGGTGCTCGGCATTAAGGTGCTAAAACAAGGACTGGTCGGCTCGGAGTATACTGTGTATGACTGGACTGTTCATGCAAGGGACCTATTCTTACCCAGAATCCTGGGTTATATCTCAGAAGATTAATCTGTGTATGTCGTGTCCTGGAGATATTTTTCAATATCCAGCAGACGTTATCTTCACATGAACTGTTCCTAAACCTGTTATTCAGATTAGAACCCTAATACACCTCATGTCATTTTGCTGAAGATTCTCAACTCACTACCACTTCAAAAGTTTTTTCAAAGTCCTCTTTACAAGCGTTTTTATTAGCAGTGTTTGCCCAATGATAATGGTAACAAAATATTATTATTTTTTTACTTATCCTAAACTGACACGTGGAAGAGCATCTGACCAGTGCATGTGTAAAAGTAAATATTATCCTACCCTATTTTTTTATCCCGGGGATGAAATTCTCTAGTGTCAGGATGATTCTCCCTTGTGAATTTGAACCCATACCAGTGTGGCACTAAGGTAGGATACTATACTCTGGAGTAAAACTTCTCCCGGGGTAATATTTAGGTAGGATACAATCCTTGCTTACACATACAGCTCAAACACTGTATTTGGCAAGCCATTATTCATTCTAAAAATTGTGTACATTGATATAATCATTTTAGAGTATTTTATTGTGCCAAAAAGGATTGACATGTTAGAGAAGACACTGCACCACAGGTGTTTCTGAGATTTAAAACCTGCATCCTTGCAGAAAAAGAGCATTATCCTTCATGTAAAAGTTTTCATCTGTAAAGATCAAGTCACGGAAGTCAAGGGCTGTAACATAGCAGTGCATTGCAATACTTTGTGCCATAACAGTAGATGTTCTGCCAGACTCAAAAACATCAGTGATTGAAAACATCTCCTCACAAGACATGCATCCAGTTTCTGTGGATTATTTTGTGCACCACTTCATGACATCACTTTTAGCAATAGTCCAGGGCCCACTTGCACAAAGCGATCTTAGCACGACTATTGTAAGCCTATGTTAAAGTATGGGAGTTATGATCATCTTAGCGCTAAGATCGCTTTGTGCAAGTGGGTCCAGAAATGAGCTGCACACATTATACCCATTTGGAGAAACAAACCCGGGTTGTCAGTGTGACAAGCTAACACCTTAACTACTAGGCTACCTCACTCCCCCTTTCAGTCAAAGCCCTAGCTAGCATTCACAATAAACTGTGTGCCAAAGCATTATTTACTATCTTGTGTTAATAAGCAACTGTACATAAGTAATAGTAATATTCTTGCTACTTATCTTTATGAAGACGTCACCCATAACAAGCATAATACGATTTCAATTTGATTTGAATAAAAACAAAACAATTAATGGTGCATAGAAAACAAAGTCTAGTTCTGTAACAATATATTTATATCTCCCAACAATAACACAAACATGACATTCATGTCAATGTACATCCAGTGTTAACTTCATACATGATAAATGACTTCATAGTGGTGTAGCACCCAATTCCTGCAACCTGTAACATCACAATCAGGAGACAGACACCTTCATTAATGACAACCCTGTTTTCAATCTCAAGAGCTAAACATGTCATCCATCAGATGATTTCTCATCCTGCAAAAGTTTTCATATCAGATTATTTTCATGAACAGTCAGTAATATCAGAGACCATATTCCAGTCTCTGGTAGTATTACAGCAAGAACATGACATGCGCTTCCATTGTTGCCATCAGGGTGCAATATCCGCCTGGTAACATTATCCAGAGGAAACTACACATCCAGGTTTTGCTTTTATAAAGGATTTATTGAGTCAAATCAATGACATCATATCATGCCATCTTGCAGAGCATTCACATAAAAATGTTTTTCATGAATGCATGTTTTGTGGTCATAACAAAACTGATATTATTTGAACATATATGACATTATTAATTCTACAATTGTTTCATAAAAATATATCAAAATTCTCAAAAAGACCATACACAATAAGCTAATGTGCATACTTCCCCAATGGTATAAAGACAGTGAAACCACGCTGAATATTAATGAACAGTTACTGGCCGTGTGAATATCAAGTTTCTTTTCTGCCTGATGTTAAACTAATAGATTTCCAGTACAGATTCATAAATAGAGCTCTATATACCAAAAAGTAATTATCGAAAATGAAGTAAATGGATGATGATATATGCTCATTTTGTGTCTCTGAATCAGAAAACTTATACCATATGTTTGTAGAATGCGTTTTTGTAAAGGAATTTTGGTTAGAAATTGAAATGAAACATTATACATAATTCTTCTTGCAAAAAGATACATTCACCAGTCAAGCATTAAGTTAAAAAAACTCCATTATGCTTTTCTTTTTTCATAAAAATATTGAAAGAATATATATATCAAAATAGAAAAAATTATCGCAATGAAAAATAGTAGTATTAATAGATTCAACAGAAAATGGAAGGAATTATCAGCCTACTTATTATAATTTATCAGTCAATCAATACACATGTATGTACATACCCATATCTAATCATGTTTTAAGATTCTATGAATTGCTACACGAATATACCTCATGTACCAATGTTACATTTATGTCTACTGAATTGAAATAAAAATATTTATAAAAAAAAAAATTAATCAGGGCGAATCGATACGTGAGCCAGTTATATGGCAAATGTTTGGATGGGGTGTAGGTGAATTCGTAACCACGCCACTTCGTAGCCATGGAGAAATCATTGCCAACCCGAACAAATACAATATAGGGAAATAGAACTGAAAACTGATTTCTTTTCTGCCAGAATGTGATGTAATATGCTTAAAACTAGCCGAGTAAAGCAAACCTTTCATATGAACATATGTATGAACATAGGGATAATAAATGTCTGGACGTGTTAAGCATAAACAATTAACATTACACTTTTCCAATGACTTTACATGATAACCATGACAACATAAGTTTGATGACCGCTTGGGATAGGAAATGGATTGAAGCTAAGAATACTTGTATATGAGAATTTTTTAAATGACCCCTTAGTCATATCACATATATCGCACATCTAAAACATGTATATATTCAAAAAAGTATTTTTTCAGCAGAAATTAAAAGCATGTTAAAGTATTGCATAGGACATGATAACATAAAGGGTAACCACACGTTTCTACCATTAATATAATTCAGCAGTATGATCTTGGTTTACAACGGCAATAATTCAAGGACGGTTTAAAAAAAATAGTCTTATTTCTGAATCCATGACAGCCACCATGGTTACAGAAGAATCAACATTTGGCATAAAAATAACACCTTGAAAATGTGCAAGTGAAGGCATAGAGGGCATGAATAGTGCCTGTGCACCTGCTTCATATGTTAAGTACATCATTCATCATCAGTCTACCTGTACAGCCATACAGGTTATTGTCTTGGTGCTTTTGGTATGGTGGTAATTTTTACACCAGCAAAAACTTGTCATTTCTGCTTCAAGACAAAATGAAAACATGAAACAAACTTTCACATTTTCATTCAAAACAGCACAACATTCAGGGCAATGTGGCGCACTAAACCTGAGGAAACAGTCCTATTTCGCATGGTTAGAGAAACACAATTTCAAGCTTCTGTCCCTAACACAGTCTCTTATGTTTATTTCAGTGTGATTGGGGTGGGGGTGGAGAGTCGATCCTTGCTAATAACATATTTATCTCATTGTGTGACCTGACAAATTTAAAGTTGATATTTTCATGACTTACAAGATCACACACGTTCAGAATATTAGTTTAAAAGAAAATTATGATAAACCTTTAGTTGTTTAATGTAATTAGCCATTTTGCATCATACCAGGAAATGCATACCTTCCAACACGTGAGTATGTGAGTTGTTTAGTCTACAATGTCAACAAAGGATGGAGCAGCAAAAACATGATCAGTATCAATTATAAAAAATGTGAGTATGCTGAGTATGCAAAAAATTTCAGAGGCTTGTGCATTGACAAAACTTGCCAATTAATGAGTTTGCATGGAAAACAATTCTTTGACCAAAGCCTGAGAACTCGACAGTTTTTTTTTTAAAAACTTTCTGTGAAGTTGATTTTGAAGATGAACACTTCCTCTCACACCCTCCCCCTCCCATCCATCCCCATGAAAACAGTTTCCACTAATTCATAAACGATGGCTGTGGATTTAACATGTGTTAATGCCAGTTAATGTACTGCTAATATCTGATTAGAATTAACATTTCACGTATAAAATAAAGGGGAAATGGAGCATCAGTAATGGAAGATAGTACATGTCTATAGTACCCGTGTATGATAATCATTCACATAAACTGTCGAGGCATGGGTCTTTTTTTTGTCTTGAGGTTATTATTGCGATTGGATTCATATTTTGCTTGTTGAGAGGCAGCTGCTCGAACTTGTTAATCCAGAATTTGTTTTGCTATATTATCTTACCAACAATTAATTCAACATACAGCTCATACCCATGATACCCAAGGATTTCAAACAGTACATAGGCATGCTGTTGAGAACATGGAGAAAGGGAGATTACAATGTGCTGGAATTTAGCGATTGTTTCGTAGTCGTTCATGTTTAGAAATTACATTTGATGATTATGTAAATCGGTCTAAAACACTGGCACTCAGAAATTGTGTTAGAAAGAGGCAAAGAAAATCCTAAACTATTGTGTCTTTACCAGTATAAGGAGTAACAGATTGAGGAAACATTGTCATACAGTCTTACAACTGCAATCTTAGAGCTAAGGTTGACATACCACATTAAGATTGAGCTACAGTTGCTTTGAGAAAGACACCTCTCAGTGTTGTGTCAAAATCTGACGAGAAGGTCATGTCAGGTGAACCCTGAGCAAACATTGACTGAAGAATAAGTGGGTTCTCCACCTTGATCATATATTTCAATCCCTACACCTCCAACCCACAAATTTCTCATAGGGACACAAATGTGGGAACCACATGACAAATGGGAGTTACATTTGAACCCACATTCCCCATTTGACATGTCGTGAGTACCGTTATTAGTGTTGGATCTAGATGGGGTCTGTGTACATCGATCCTAATTCATTGCTGGACAGCTGAGAGGCCAAATGTCTCCCAATCCAAATTTAAATCAACAGACCCAATTGTGTCCCAAAAGTTGTTGCTGTATAATTACTATTATTATCATGATTATGACAGTGTTTGAGTTAAATTTTCAGAACAGTCTCATTATCTTCAATCTTAAAAAAATAATATATGCATTGAACAAGTTGAATGTACCTGACTGAATTCAACATTCATTTCTCATGCTCACAATAGATGCCAATTAAGACACATCACATAATCTCAAAGTATGTTGCTTGAATATGATGAGATCTCAAAGTTGTTCACTTCAACATTGAGATGCCAGTACCCCTGGTACTGCGAACATGATGAGTGCAGTTATGATATGAAACTTCTGCAACATATTCAAGTCTGTTGTTTTAACCCACATCCTGACATGATAAAGTTGTTTTGTTTACAGATGAAGATGCCGATTCAGCATCCTCTTTCTGTTCCACATCTTTAGACATATCACTTGACACAACAGTCTTACTTTCATCAGTTCTTTGAGAAAGTTCTTCACACTGCCGCTGCCCAATTGAACTAGCCTTTGTCTCAGGATTACTTCCTGCTTGTATGGGCATCTGTAAAGAGTTGTCTGCCCCTGGTTCAGACTTGACTGCGATGTCCTCCTCGGGTGATTTTGTTCGCACAGAGTCTGTATTTTCTGTCAAAGAATCTTTGTTGGTCAGATCTATGTTCTTATCCACCTCAGGGCTGTGAACTGGTGACTTCAGTGCTGGGTTTTGCAGTGTTGTGACAGAATTAAAGTTTGTAAGCATTGGAATGGCTGGAACAGACATTTCCATTTCTTCTTGTGCAACTTCCATCTCCAGTTGTTTCATCAGTTCTGCCAATTTGTTGGCCTTCCTCACCTCATTCTGGTGAATAATGGTGTAAAGGTGCTCTGTAAGTCTCTCCTTCAACTCGCCTTTATGAAACAAGTCCATTTTTGCATGGATAAATTCTTGCTCTGCTCGGCTATACCGCCTCCTGAGAAAAATGAAGTTTATAGTTGTTATCTAGACTTAAGATTAGTATCTGAAAACATATAATTTTGATAGGTCAAACGACTAAATTTAAATTGAAAAGGCGCCTAAGTGAGATCGGAACCTGTGGTAAATCTAGTTTTGGGGCTATAGGATTACAATAAGGGCTTGGAGGAAGGGAAAATAATATGGTTCAGGGACCATTTCTTTCACTTATCGGTTCATATAATACACATATATATTTACACTGCTTGCTTGAAACTTTTTAAACTTTTTATTCTTGTCCAAAAATAATGTGGAAATTAGTTGTGCCCCAATCCTACATACATTGTGCTCTCGCTTGCATATGAATGCAGCATACAGACACTAACAAGCCAGGCAGCTTGGGTGGCCCAGTGGGTCTAAGATATGAAATACACTCCCAAGGTTTGCGTCCTTTAAAGACCCGGAGGTGAGGTGATTAAGGGGGATTCTGGATTCAAATACCATAGGAGATGATCTAAGACCCCAGGATCCTCCTTAATTCCAATCACTGGATGCTATGTCATAACTAAAATAGTGTTCAGTGACATTTAATCCTAACTCGTAAAATATGCCTAACGTGTGTCAGCCTGAACACTATAGTCCATTATCTCCATTTTTGACTTAGTGAAAGTCCAAAAGTCTTTTCCTATACCGTATTCGACATAATAAGCGTCCACGGCGATATTTGCTAATATATTGGCTAGTGAACAATCCAAATTAGCACCCCTTCCGATTGATCAATGTACACAAGACTTATAATACGCACTCGTGTGTTATATGCACCTTTAATTATGGGCAAATTAAATTCTTGAAAAATATATCTGTCGTACATAAACATTACACGCTGTCAGTATAAACCATGAAATTTATCTTTCAACTCTGTTTTTTTCCACCAAAATAATATTCATATAAGAGCTCCCTATTTCTAATTTTGAGAGCGCCCTAGGGCGCTTATTACGTCGAATACGGTAACTCTTTTTCCTATGTACCTATCACTTGATACACAGGGCTGATATACATATCAGTGTCTTAAGTGTGACCCTGGGGTCCTGGAGGTGTGACTCAGTTGTATTGATATCTAGGGACCTCCTTCACTTAAAACTTTTATCATTAGGTTTATGACAAGGACCCCTTGACTTTCATGCTTAATTTTGAAACCTGTATATATAATAGATATTTCTTGTTGTTTTCAACATGAACCAAGGCGAATTAATAATATTGTGTACAATAACATCAATAGCTGAAACAAACACTTGGAAGGCAAAAACTGAGTGAACCTAAGTGACTCAACTGAGCATCTGTGTAGTCAATGCTGGCTGCCTCTATCTTATCCCTGATGACCCCAACGTCGACCGACAGAAGTGTGTCAAGGCGACCTAGTTCTGACTGAATCTTTGTCAGCTTCACAGATTCTGCTTTGGCCTTTTTCTTCCTGGAACACAGACCCAGCATTTCAATTCCAAAAACACAAGATAATTACACACCAGGACCTCGTTTCACAAACTATCTCAGAGCTCTCATAGTTTAACAGGCTCACCTCTCATTGATGTCCTTAGTCAGGTACTGCCCCAACACCGACTAGTCAACATGCTCACCTCTCATTGATGTCCTTAGTCAAGTACTGCCCCAACACCGACTAGTCAACATGCTCACCTCTCATTGATGTCCTTAGTCAAGTACTGCCCCAACACCGACTAGTCAACATGCACACCTCTCATTGATGTCCTTAGTCAAGTACTGCCCCAACACCGACTAGTCAACAGGCTCACCTCTCATTGATGTCCTTAGTCAGGTACTGCCCCAACACCGACTAGTGAACAGGCTCACCTCTCATTGATGTCCTTAGTCAGGTACTGCCCCAACACCTACTAGTCAACATGCTCACCTCTCATTGATGTCCTTAGTCAGGTACTGCCCCAACACCGACTAGTGAACAGGCTCACCTCTCATTAAAGACCTTAGTCAAGTACTGCCCCAACACCGACTAGTCAACAGGCTCACCTCTCATTGATGTCCTTAGTCATGTACTGCCCCAACACCGACTAGTCAACAGGCTCACCTCTCATTGATGTCCTTAGTCAAGTACTGCCCCAACACCGACTAGTGAACAGGCTCACCTCTCATTAAAGACCTTAGTCAAGTACTGCCCCAACACCGACTAGTGAACAGGCTCACCTCTCATTAAAGACCTTAGTCAAGTACTGCCCCAACACCGACTAGTGAACAGGCTTACCTCTCATTAAAGACCTTAGTCAAGTAATGCCCCAACACCGACCAGTGAACAGGCTCACCTCTCATTGATGTCCTTAGTCAGGTACTGCCCCAACACCGACTAGTCAACAGGCTCACCTCTCATTGATGTCCTTAGTCATGTACTGCCCCAACACCGACTAGTCAACAGGCTCACCTCTCATTGATGTCCTTAGTCATGTACTGCTCCAACACCGACTAGTCAACAGGCTCACCTCTCATTGATGGCATTGGTCAGGTACTGCCCCAACACCGACTAGTCAACAGGCTCACCTCTCATTGATGTCCTTAGTCAGGTACTGCCCCAACACTGACTAGTCAACAGGCTCACCTCTCATTGATGGCATTGGTCAGGTACTGCCTCTTTTGCTTGTTGGCCTCCTCTATCATCTTCTGCTGCTTCTGGAACTTGGCCATATTGCCCAGCTCCACGCTACAGCAAAGAAATCATTCACATTAGTGAATATCTCTTAGAAATGGATCAATATTACAGACTGCAACTTTACCCACAAGTCTGAAGCCTGATCGTAGTAGATTTTGTTTGGCATAGTAAGCCCAACTAGTAATAGTCCATAATAAGCTAATACGAAACCCTTCTGAAAATGATGACCAGGGACAAGTTTAGGTTAGTAGGCTCAAACATTTTTGGCACAGACAGATATCATCATGCGCATGTACCGTATTCACTGTATTAAGCAACCTGCTTCGATAAGCGCCCCCTGACCATCGTCTGGACCAATTTCTCAGAACTTGTTATAAGCACCCCAATATGAGACCGAAAATGAACAAAACAGTCCTTCTCTTATTGTGTACATTACACATTTTTATGTAGAAAACAGCAGCACAGAAGGGGTATATAATTGCCAAGTAACTATTTAGTATTACTTTTATCAACGTTTGAACTGAGCCTGTTTACTACTGCTCGACATCTAAAATTTCAATTTATCTGAATTTAATTTGTGCAGTGCCCCACTTTGTAAATTTTCTAAGCGCCCTGGGTACTTGTCATGCTTAAAAAATATATGAAGGAGCAACAGGTGCCCAGGGAGGCATTTAGATATTATAAGATTCCAAATGACATGTATGCAATTATAACTGTATAATAACATTTAACAATATTAACATGTGTACAGTACTATAACAACCTCCTCACACTACATTCTGATCCCCTAGGAAACGTTCTCATATCTCCTATGTACATCCACACAAAACTATCAGGAGCTAGCTACCCAATTGCCTCTGTTTCATCAAGTTCTCTCATGTTTTCCTTGTCTTCTGATGGTGTCTCTGACTCGACTCTTTGCCCTGAATCAGACAACTGCTTTTCTGATGACACTCCTGCCACCTGTAGCTTGTCAGGTTTGTCCGCATCTTGATGAGCAGCAGCCTTCCGTTGCCCCTGTTCTGTTGCCCTTGGTCCTTTTCCATTTGCCTTCACCTTCAGTTCCTCGGGTTGCACTAGCCTCTGTGAGGGATCTAGTTGAGTCGGATTGCCAGAAGCTGCTGCCCCGTGGCCTCTTGAATTTCTCACAAGCCTTTCTTTGTTTGGTACATGCTGCCGCTTCAACTGGGCCTGTCTGTTAGCAGCTAAGTCTAGCAACATGGAAAACAGAATGTATATCATCAGTGGAGAAAACAAATTATCAGTAAACATGGAAAAGGTGGGACTGTAACTGTCTTGTTGAACTATAGTGTTGCCTGGGTTCCTTGAACATGCTGAAGTAAACTCCTATCGTGCCTATAGTTATGAATTAAGGGACCCCATAAATCTTTAACTTTTAAAGGATCAGCATAGTGAAAAGACTGATTGCGATTTTGTTGCAAATATCAATTAGACGAAGGTAGACTCTTCAAAGCCCACTGAAGACTTCAAAGTGCCACTGTTTTTCTGTTTGTTTGTTGTTTAACGCCGCACTCAGCAATATTCCAGCTATATGACGGCCTTCAGTAAAATAATCGAGTCTGGACCAGACAATCCAGTGATTGACATCATTAGCATCGATCCACGCAATTGGGATCGATGACATGTATCTCAAAGTGCCACTGAATTTGCCGCTGAAGTCATATTACAAATTACGGAAAGATATTCAGTAAGTAATGAACACATACCACAAAACTTACTTTTTCACTCAAGCACATTTTAATCCAACTTGATTTGATGATAATTTTGCATAAGACCAATTGTATGCACCGATGATGTATCTGCTTCTGTTTGTAAACTTCCTGTCTCTAATGTCTGGTGACTGATCATGTTGTGCACATACATATTCTCAAAGGTAAGACATATTTTAGTGTATTGGGATTGTCATCAGACACATAATCAGAAATACTTCTTTGGGGCTCGAAAAAACTGTCGACAATACTAGTGTGCCTTCTGAGCATGTATAATTAATTTAGACGTATTCATATAAATATGATATCATAAACAGTAAATACCCTGTGAACATTGTTTATTTTCTTGGTGTGTTTTGTCAAGACTTTGGCACTATTGACTGAAGACAGTTAAGCGTAACCAGAAGGATTGATAGAAGAATCAAAACTGTAGAACATTTCATTTTGGAATGGGTTTCATCTGTAGCTAGCTTGTTTTTATTGGCAACTTGAGTTGTCAAACGTTGAAAACGAAAATTTGAAGTGTTAACTTGTCAAGCTCATTCTCAATGATTCTGTAAAATAATAATATGTCGCTATGGAAATTACTATATTATTATTTAAGTACGAACACCTGTTACCTGCCCCTCCAGTTGAGTTCTGTTTTATTCGCCTCAAGTCCTCGTCGCTGAAGCCTGCCCAACCGGCCATGTTTAATGCCACGTAACTCTCGCGAGGAAGCGCGAGGGTTATAGTTTCCTTTAAACATATTATAGGTACAATATATACTATGTTGGTGAATTATTTGTTCTGTTCAACAGAATTGTACATGGCATTGATACATAACCAAAAATCTTACAATTCTGTTTTTTGTAAGAGTCAGAAAAAAGAAAATAAACAATTTTGAAGATATCTTGATGAAGTACTTGTGATGTAGTTTAACGTAAGGGGAATATTAGAAACACGTGCGAGTCGTAGCAGACGACATTTGTTTGTGACAGGTGCTTCTGCGCGTCTATTTTGCTTTAAGAATGCATATGTAATCATTACAAATGTGTAAATCGATGTGTAGGTCGTCATTCCGGATAGGTCATATTCGTAATGTAGAAGAATAATATGCGTTATTCAGGTCGTTTTAGGTAGCCGTGTTTAGAAATGACATTCGTTGTTCCGAGCCGTACTGCTTTATGAACTGCACTTCCCGGCACCGAACTGATAATGTAAAGATCATATGAATCTAGGGCTCTCCTAGATCTTTAAAGTTTATAGCATAGTATTTCAGAATTACGACAAGGATCCCTTTGTTTCTATTCGTAATTTCGAACTTTGTTTTGCAAGGTTTTTATTTATTTTTCTAGTAGATTAGAGGCACTAAACAGCTGTGGTAGAAAAGGACGAGACAATGGATGGAGATTTGATATGCAACTTTAAAAAGTGCAGAAAACAAATCCGATCGTTTGCATGGGTATGTCTATCATCAATCATGATATCAAATCATTTTTAGATTTATAGTATAGAATCATACAACATCCCATTTCTTTAGCAACTGAAATAATATGCTGGGCTTTATACGTGGCTACAGAAATACGATGATCATAATCTAATACATATAACCTACATTCGCTTACATGCTTAGAGCCTATACACAAATTATTAAATGTTTTAGTTTTACATACGACGGAGCTAATCGATCAATACAGGTTGGTAATTTTTGTAAATCTATTTATCAGTGTTCAGTGATTACCTTAACAAATTAAAAAAGAAATTGCACCTCTTTTTCAGGTTACTTCGTGCTCACGTATCCTTACCTTTAATTTGTGACGTGGCCTATGGCCGATTGACATACTAGTCTGCAAGTCTGCAAGATTTACAGTTCAAATATTACCCACATGTAATACACTACAAGTATACGCGATACCTAGCACTGCAATTTCAGCCGTTCGATTAACCCTGATATTATACCGGACTAAATGTATCTTTCCTTTCTGAGGAATGGGTCTCACGTACCCTGATACCAGTCATTTTCCAAGGTAATTGGGTCACTTCACCCATAAGTATTCAAATCAGTATATTGTCAGCACATCATAGTCGTTCTATAGGCTTACAAGAAGTTAACTGTATATGTATGGTGGCAAATGAGGCAATGTAAAAGCTGGGTATATGGGTATAGAAGGGGTATGTGAAAGCCTATCACCGGTTGTAATTGTGTATGTGCATGGTGTTTAAGGATGGTCCACAAACCTATTTAATAGGATACCGTTTTCATTTCGAGTTGATTACAGTTAATACTTTGACGAACATTCACGCATGATGGATTACATTTATTGATGGCAACTCAGTATGGGACATACTATGCGTTTTTTAAATACTTGTCTTTCTGTGATCGAACGGGATTCAAGTTGTTACATGTATACATGCTTTAAAGGAAAGATACACCAACAATAATTGTAGCTTATGAACTCATTTCAAAGTTATTCCTGTAATTTAGGACTACACGTCGTTGCAATGCGATGCATCTCTCGAGAGAGAGCATGTATTTAACCCCCTTCCCTTCGAAGCTCTTGCAGCCTACACTCATGCCCTTTTAAATTCCTGAAATTAAGAACTTGAGGGTTCCTTTATAGAATTTACCTTATATACATAACTTATTTCGTGACTATATATATAAAGAGATTATTAGCAATATATTTATTTTCACATAAGCCAAGTTACTTTACATAGGGACATTCTTAACCTTCTAAGATGTATTCTGTGATGAAGATGGGAGTCGAGAATTCAACAAATCAGTTGTTTGTCCTGCTTGTGAGTAACATACTAACTTTCTCGATGAGTTTGAATCTATATATTGTGGTATATATACTGACACACTATGAAAACGCAAAGTGGAATTTGGGATATAACTGCAGCATTGCAACAGTTTTGTCTGAGTTTAAAATCCTCATTCACGTTCTCGTACCTGAACAAAAGGTTCCAGTCATGTTACTTATCAAGCGTCAAAGTCCACTATGCGTTTTCAAAGTTTCAGTTCTACAGTGTTCACTGGTGCATCCTGTCAAGCAGCCTTTCAATGTTATATGTATGAAGGGGATATCGTTATAAATTTTTATTTTCACTTCATCTTATATTCAATCTATTTGATATATTACTATGCAATGTGTAGTTAAATACCTACTTAAAATAAACTTCGTATGACACAGTGACAGATCTGGTTGATTGTGGATAGCTTTGCAAATAATCACCATGGACATGTATCTCCAGACACATATTTATTATCATTTGAACTGGAAGGAGTCATATTCTCGTTCAGAAAATACAAACAGTGTGACAGATGTTTAGTAAATTCAGCATTACACACTCACTCATGCAGTATTATCATATTTTATGTAGGTGAGACTACTCTATCAGGAAAGTGCGACATTGTCAGAAGTAACGTGCAGCCCACAGAACAGTGGAAATCTGTAAGTATAACATAGGCTATGACATATACACACTATATAATTGTTTGATTATTGAGATAAATTGTGCATAAAAAAACAATAAATTAAAGTCACATAAACTCTGGAATGCAAAATTTCCCACCATTGTGCGAAAAAGAAACAGTAAAGTGTTTATTGGACCAAATATCGAGACATTTCATTGATCTGTGATACATGGACTATACGCTCTAAACACGAAAGAGATATATGTGCAGTGATAGGGAAATTCTGTTTGACGCACAATGCGTGATTGTATACTTTGATCAGCATTATACGATGGGGGAGTGTGTTTAATTACCAAGCACTAATACGTTTGTTGACGCCCCTTTCTATATAAACAACTTGAGGTGTGAATAAACTGTCATCAGCTTTTTCATGTGTTAATATCATTCACCCACCTGTGATAAAGAGCTGAACTTAGTATGAAGATATTGACGTACACCTGAACGAAGTGTACCGTACCAGGCGTCACCAATGTGTTAATAATAGCTTTAAATCATTTTATCTATTTTTATAGTATAATCTAGTTCAAATGTAATCCTGGTATATTATAGAAGATGATAAACATAAAAGAAAACATGAAATGCGTTTAAAAAGCTCATAAATGCCTTCAACACACAACACAACCACGTCACTATTACTGTCACACGTGTTCAATGTGCACATTATCAATGACGGGATATATTGTATTGACACAATCCCAGTGATATTATTCTAAGTTCCTTTAAAATTTAAGGAATATTGCCATTTGTATCGTAAGTGTCGATAAAAAATGAGGGTCGAGTGGTCGCACTGTGCTCCGACTGAGTGATTTTATGCACACCGATGTTGTGAAAGTTGCTAATATAGTTAAATATTAGCATATATTCGCTCACACACATTCTGTTCACGGTTGAAGGTTAAATAACAGTGCTAAACTATATCAATCATATCCGTGTACACATTTAAAACTTACCAGTTTCATCACTACTAACAAAAATTCGTAATTACTATAAGTGTTTAGAGTGTTTTTCAAATGATGATTTTGGCTTAATTTAGAAGCTCACTATGTGTTTCCAACGTATAAACATCTGCTCAATTATATATACGAGATTGGTTATTCTGCAAAATAAAACATAAACTGCTATCATTAATAGTAAATAGGTAACTGCCATATTTATAAGCTAACGTTTTGGGGAAATGTATTTAACTAAACTATACAGATTGTTTCTGCAACACGCAGATGGTGATAGCCGGACAGAGGCCTGAAGTAATTATGGAGATCTGCACCAGAGCACTCTCATTCTGGACTTACCAAGTAAGACAAGAACATGTTCTCCCAAATTGTAGGATGTCAGTGTCGCTGTTAATGGGACAATGATACACTTGTAGATAATCTGACTTTTCTTAGCGCTATAAACTGCAGACTGCAAAGAGTGTAATTTTGTCAATATAGGTTTCATCATGGCTAAATTCAATTCCAGATAGTGATAGCGAGAAACGACTGTATTACATAACGTTTAGTATTTTATATATCAGTCGGTACATGCAAAGGTCGCAGAACATGTTCACTATACCCGTTTGCGCATGCCGATCGTGTTCACACAATGATATTGTCAGTGTTAACCACCTATCCAAGCTGCCTCGAGTCGCGTTTACAAAGAAATCTCTCGTGCGTGGGATCCCGCCCTTCATTCTTTAACTTTAACGTGTCTCATTGCCCAAGCTACCAGCAGCCCACAAGCTATGTCAGGACACGAAGCCACACCTCCAAGGGCTTAATTTTATTAGCAACTCGCATTCAAGCCAGTACGGATGTAGGTGAACCTACCAAACAGGCACAATATATGTATCCCCTGCTCATGGTTGGCAGCGAAAAGGAACCGGATTCAGCAGAGAAAGTTCGGGACAGAAATATGAAGGTAATACTTTCTTTGTCACACTAAACTGCCATTCCTCAGGAAACATTGTTTTTCAACTTCATTGTTTGTGCATGTGTTAATACCTGTTTACCTAGGTAGCTTATGGATCATGCTGATGTTAATAAATACACAATGGGGCCTGCTATAACCATATGGACTTATCACATTATTAAATGGACTCGGACGGAGTTTATACAATTTTGAATGATAGTGCAAGTAGTAAATAGTGCAAGGAAAGAATTCATCCGTTATCCCCGCCCCTGAACTCCGTTACCACTCATTTAAAAAGAGTACGGTAGGTCGTGTATAAGCATAACATGCTGTATGGTGTCTTAGTAATATAGATATACTTTAGCCTTTTATAACTATGAAGTTGATAACTATATGCTATTTCGGTCTATGACGGAGTTTACACAATTTACGATGATATCAAAAAGCAGCCCAAGGAAAGAATCCAACCCATTATCCCTGCCCCTGAACTGCCTCTCTTACTTAGACGGAAGGGGTCCGGGGTTTATACCGGCTGTGAAAACATTACCCGAGGGTACCGGTGAAACCTTTTACTTTTGGTATAAACCCTGCTTAGGGGTTCGTTGGAACCACTGCGAAGTCTACTCTTAGATTATATAACATTGATGACTCGACTATAGCTCAAGGAATGTTCAAATTAAGTAAATCGACTTATATATTATGTAGATAATCGCGTTGTATACAACCTAATTGCCTGATGAATGAGAAATCCTCATCCATGACAACCTTCTTATTATCTTGTGAGAGTTATTCACTGACCGTTTCCTCCCGAGAAACCCTCATCAGTGACCTATGCCACGTAGGTTAGTTACAAGACTCGTATCACAAAGGGAGACAAAGTCCATAGGTGGGAGAAACTTGTTATTTAGAAAATGTCAGGTCATGTAAATAATGTCAGTGCTGTTTGTGACGTCGTGGTAATACTATGAGTTCACCAAAGCATACAAGACATATATAATTATATGAACATTCTTCAAAATGACAATCGATCTAAGGTCCAAATATTAATCAATGTCAAATCAAGTGTACCGTATACTAGTGCATCTTTGAACCATGTCAGTTCTATTCTATATTATTGTGCTTTTTAAGAGAAGCCGGCTCAAACGTTAAGGCATCAATAGATTTCCAAAATCTAAATTGTTCTTCTGCTTATGTTGGAGTCGAGGTATTTTATCAACATCCTTAAAGAGGCTGTACATACTGTTGATATCTCATAAACTTCTCACATATACAAGTCATATAACACTGCAAAACACTACTTATAAACAAAATATGTGTCATACCACAAGATGAAAAATCTGAGATAAATATGCGTGTGTATAAGATTTAAGAATATTCATTACGCACTAGTTTCTATACGGTTATACAAAGTCCAACGTTTGACTAAGAAGCCATGACGCGTGACGCAACAGTACATCAGAAAAGAATGTATTGAAATGAGTATTTGCTGATATGAGAAACACCCTTTCGCCCTTATTTATATAGCTATTATACAGACACATTAGTTTTGCTAATCATATGGCGGCCTACCCTTTCGCTCAAGTGCACCGACATACTGACGAGTCGTTCAAGCACCCTTTCATAAATAGAATAACATCATTTTATCAATTTTGAAAATATCAGTCTAATATAATGATACTCTTTTTGTATCATTACTTTTATACATCTTTAAATTGGGGAACGGGTAAACAAGTGCAATGTACGCCTTGCATGGAATATCCTTGTATATATGAATCTTAATCTTCCTATGTGATTTCATATGTGTTTTATTTTGAAGTATGAATCGGCATTTTTTGAATAGCTATAATCATGTACACAAAATATTCCCATCCGTTGTGTTTTGTGTTTCATACTGACATGATTGTCTACCGGCCATGCATGTATTTATTAAAAGTTTGCTTCCAAGAGTTTGCGGACATCAGACCTAACTACATTGTACAACATGTGTTTAGAATGTAAACACATACAAGACATGTTTAGGGAGGATAAGGCTCTTTCACAAATGTATAAACACTATTCTAAAAATGTTTAGATCCTTAACGCGTCAAAATTATGGGACAAGGAACGTGCTTAGCTTTATGTTTAATTGGTAGAATAATATCTTTTTGTGACATAAACAACGAATCATGTGTGCACGATTAGTTACACTGATACACAGGGTTAAAGCGTTAGCTCGTCACACCGAAGACCCGGGTTCGATTCCCCACATGGGTACAACGTGTAAAGCCTATTTCTAGTGTCTCCGGCCGAATTATTGCTGAAATATTGCTAAGAGCGGCGTAAAACAATACTCACTACACTGATACATGATAAACATCGATAAGATAATCAACATGAAGTTTAAGACATATATCAAACATATAATATAATATTAGTTCTGTTTTACAGGTGAAGATCTGGGGTAGAATAGGTCTTCAGCAACCTATGCTTGCCCTAAAAGGCGACTATGCTTGTTGTAAGAGGCGACTAACGGGATCGGGTGGTCAGGCTGGCTGACTTCGTTGATGCATGTCAAGCAATATTCCCGCTATATGACGGCGGTCTGTAAATAATCGAGTCTGGACCAGACAATCCAGTGATTAATATCATGAGCATCGATCCACGCAATTGGGATCGATGACATGCATCAACCAAGTCATCGAGCCAGACCACCCGATCCCGTTAGTCGCCTTTTACGACAAGCATGGGTTGCTGAAGACCTATTCTACCCCGGAATCTTCACGGGTCTAGCAATGACAACAACAGAATATTTAAGAATTTGTATTTATTGAAATGTGCTTTAAATGGCTAATGTTTGGTTGGCAAGGGACAATTAAATGTGATCACAGTCGCCACCACATTTGCAAAACGATGTACCGAAACGTGTTTAGATAGAACGCACCAAATGTGTATACATTCCGTTTTGGATTTGAACACATTCCTAAACATGTTTAGATCTAAACATAACTTGTATATGTTCACATTCTAAACACAATATGACAGTGTAGCGTGGATTGGGCTTACAACAAATCTTAGATTGTATGTGCATGTTAAACTTTTCATTATAATTACTGCTTTCTGTGTTGCAGGTGTCCACATGCCTCTTGGGAAAGTTAGCTCTGATCCTCGTTTTCTTCAACTGTTCCCTGATCCTATCCTATCACGTGATGCTGTACAACAGGGACCTTGTGGACACAAGGATGAATAATTTGAGGCTATCACAGATACTCGACAGTCAGGGTTCGCATACAAATAACGTCGCTCCAACTAGGGACAAGGGCCAAAAGGCTGTTGATGTACTGATTGGCAGACGACACATAAATGGAGTATCTGAGAAAGTAAATGGGAGCTCTGGTGATGTTGTACAAAGATCATTAAAACAGGGTGGCAATGATAATCCCACACCACAGCCTTTGATTAACAGAAACAAGTATTTGGTCTATCTGTGTAATAAACAAAAGCTTTGTGGAGGATGGGGAGTTCGACAGGCAGGGATTATCAGTACGTTTCTCCTGGCAAATCTAACTAACAGGATATTTAAAGTGTCCATGACGTCACCGTGTAAACTACAGCACTTCCTACTCCCTAATCAGTTGAACTGGATACCGAATATCGAAGAACTTCGAGGAAAGTCTCTCTTTGTCATCAATGACGTTCATAATTCAACATTTTTGGATATTTTGAGATGGAAAAACTTCAATATGTATTACTCTCAAGATATTGTATTCATCAGAGCAACAATGGACTTTCATGGAGTCGTAACACAAAATCCAGTTTACCAGAAACAGTTATCTCAAGTGGCAACACAAACACAATCCTCTTCATTTAAGGACAACTGGAATATGTTGATGGGACCTTCAGTTCAAGCACAGATTGCATTGCAAGATATACTTGCACTCAACGGTCATTCTGTAAGAAGATACGAAGATCTCACATGTGCACATGTAAAACTTGGAACTAACCCTCGAACTGAAAATGTTCAGAATATACTACGGATTTTACAACAGTGGACACAAATGAATACGAAGGTATTCATCGCTACTGATTCTGACGACTTTCGAAAAATATCTAGGAGTAGGTTTGGATATAAAATGATAGATTCAGGCGGTACTGTATTGGACATTGACGAGGAGAGAGGCACAATCGATTCATGTCTCGGATTACGTACTGTTATTTTAGATCAAATGATTCTGTCACGGTGCAAGGTCCTTGCACTTTCTTTCAGTGACGTTGGAAGAAACACAGCTTTTCTAAGAGGCACACATGAAAATGTTCACATTTTCGTCAATGGAGATTTAAAACATTTCACAAATGATAACAATGTGATGTGACACTTGTTACCCTTTGTGATACAAGTACATGGAAAATCGATTTTCAGAGAGGCTCAACTAAGATGAGTGAGTGAGTTGGGTTTAACGCCCCTTTGAACAATATTCCAGTTATATCACGGCGTGTCAGCTTACTGTGGTCTCACGATGCAGGTCTCAGGTGAAATCCACGAGCACGGATCTGGTGCTGACAAACCTAGAAACATAATCGGGTCGAACCCACGACCATTAGTTTCTGGCGTACCCAAGGGACGCAACTCTGCACACCCAATTGGGGCGCCTTAGACGACTGGTCCACCCGTGACCCCGCCCAAGTAACACAAGTCACATTAACGTCATTGAGTGTTTAAACATTTCATAAAAGAGATGTGACATGATGACCATTTTTGTCATGATTTTGTAATCACCGTTTTTACACGTGGGCGTGTAAGAAGGTTTGGTTGATGCTTTTAGGTAAATACACCAACTCTATGATAATCTATTGTACATCTTTGAGTGTTCTACCGGTAGGTCAGGACATCTGGTGTCATCACTGATTTTCAGTGGTCCATTCATATATTTCCCACCGCTATTTTGCTTTAAATACTTCCAATAGACTTTGTTTCGGTACATCATTGAGACTGGTTATTCTCTGGCGTGCCGTTTTATGTTGTATAAATATGTGTGTCTTTTGCCTTTACGGCTAGTGAATAACACCTTTGTCTTAGCATTTTTGTTATTTCAAGTAACTCGTGTCACTGAGAATATGTTCTATACCACATTAGAAATTAACAATGCTCTGAGAGAGAAAAAACCTGATATGGTGTTAATGAGTATTCGATGCCCCGATTTTCATTTGGAACCGAATACTAGTATTCAATAATAACCTTAAATATGGAAGCATATGCTACCTTATCTCTTTTCAGTGTCTTTTTAGGAATATAACACGTGTGGCAAATGTTGAAGCATATTGTAACCGGTAACACCACAATACACTGGTGTGAGTAACATCTACCAGCGCTACGATCTCAATGCGACGATAATGTCATTCTGTTGCTTAGCCAGTCTTAAACAATAATGATCAATTAACTTGCCTTTTCGTGTGTTTGTGACGGGTGCCAACGGTTTTGAAGGATGCGCTCACCTTTTTTCGAACACCTGCTATCATCACTATTTGATAATGATTCATAAACACATGCTCATGATGTAGTTCGAATCGCACAAAGGACTTTCTTGGCGTTTCTTGTGATAGTAGAGGTTGTTGTTTTTTTGTCGGGTTTATTAACGCGATGAAATAACTCTGATATGACGGGACTAGCAAGTACTTTGAAACTACTTATAGTGTTTGATTATTTTGTCATTCAAAGCATTGCATTTCACTTAATAGAATTGGGAAACTTTGAATTTGGCTGTAATTTATAGTGACAAAAGTAACGCTAATCTTTTGGACAAACTAATGTCTTTCTGTTATATTAGTGTATTAATGGCGAGTCAATAACATGTTCCTAAATGAACTGACGCTTGGGTTTCAAAGTCAGCAGGAGCTGATATTGGTGATTTCACAGATGACCAGGAGCACAACGCAATTAGTTTGTGATTGTTCGTCGTCTATGTATATTTAGGGATTGCATTTCGGATGAATGATTCATGTTTTATGTAATTATTGTTCAACGTTGTATTTTGTGCAGAATAAACATTTCCTCACAAAGGTAATGCTTTTCAATTTATCAGAAAGAAGGTGTTCCACCATCGAGAGATGAAATCTGTTGACAAGTAGAGTCTGTAAGCATGTCGGAGGATCAAAGTCAAAAGACCAGGTTGAAACTGACGCAACACTTGTTTAGGAAACATTTCGTCGACCGATATTTAACTTAAACCTGACGCCAATTCAATTTGTAAACGGTTAGTAATATGCAATGGCCATTTTAGATAGGTAACCAACCAAATAGGTAAAGAAGATCAATGGTCGCATCTTAACGACTTACAAACTGACCCTAACCTTTCCTGACCTACGCCAAAACGTATTTGTGCCATGTGTGAAACAGACATTGTAATGAGTATGTGAGATTTGTATACATAATCAAATTTGAGATAGTTTGAATCTAACTTGCAAGAACTGCCAATTACCCGGAGCCCAGTTCTTTAACCTTCCCTTGTTGTGTCGCCTTTTCTTACATTGAACGTCACACTTTCAGACCCACCAAGAAATCATCTACCAGGAATACCAAGCGACCAAACACAGGGAAAAGTCTTCACAGCTTCAGCAATACTATGAACAAATCGTGTCAAAAACTCAAACTGAGTTGACAAGTATCCTGTCTCGAGAAGGAATCAATGTATTTCTCATTTCCATCATAGATGTCTAATAATATGCACATGACGCGAAGTTGTCAGACAGGTTACGTTCACTAAGTGTCGTAACCATAAGGCTTTCTCAATGATGTTAACATAAACATAATTGTATGTATAGAATGTGGATAGAATGCATTCGTTTCAGATACTGTGTGTGCGTTATTTTTCTTGACTACCCCCTGCCTTGAAATCCCATTTAAAAGGTTTGAGTACAGTGTATTACATTCTCTCTTACAAGTGTATAATTAGAAATAATAATGTTGACAAACTGAAAACATTTGCTTGATAATCACAACATAACAATGAATCAAATGAAACGATCATATATGGGATATCAAGATGTACCGTCATTTGCCTTGGATGTCGCATGATGAACAATCAGTTTAAATTTTAGAATTTTTGTGGGTTGTACTGTCGTCTTGAGTTGTCAAATCTCATGTTAGTCTGTCCTTGCATGACAATAGCAGGTAGAAATCAAATCTAATTTAGGTATTGATCATTCAAACACTTATCTATAGCTAGTAAACTTGAATAATGACTATACGCTTTGTAACGAAATATAGATAATTAATATGACACTGGAGTCCATTGAAACGTGTTCCAGTGGCCAAGAAGGACCTGGACAGTATGAAGAAGAAGCACAGTGAGTTGGCGGAGAGATTATCTGAGAGAAGCAGACAGTACCAGAAACTGCAGGTTGTATTTCATCGACAGGTTCCCTTATAAGCAAAACATCCAAGGTGCAAATAAGTAAATCTCGAAGTAATGATCCCTTGCGGATATGTTTCCATGAATGTAGAAAAGGGCAGGCCTCCCTCATTCAGTCTTTACAAGGTCATTTCACCAGCAAGATTAGTAATAATGAAATTGTGCATGTATAATTCCAGATGACATGATATATAAATGTATTTGACATGGATCATTTGAGTTAGAAATTTGTAGTATTAGGATAAGGTTTAGACATGTATGTGTATACATGTCAATATAGTCAGTATCTTGTGTATTCAGTCGTTGTACGAATCACTCCGGCGACGGTGCATCACACCTGCTACCTTCAACGGTTGCGGGGATGCGTCCATGATTGATCAGACAGCCAACAGATTACAAAACTTCACCATGAACCTTACCACTGGAGGTAGGTCGTTATTCATCACATACATGGTGTCACATTTGAAAGGTTGGCTAGCGAACGTTTTTTTTCACATTTACAGCCTAATCAATCTTCCTGACGCAAGCGTGTCCACTAGCCTATATCAAAGCCTGGTTGTGGAAACAAGACTTTGATAAAGAGGCTAGTGGACGCTCTTGCCTCGGGAAGATGAGCCTAATCATGGTAAATAATGGTTAATCCGGGTACGTGTACGTGGTGAAGACATACAGTTATAATCAGCTAGTGAAAACCAAGTCCCATCTGTTAAAAAAACCCAAATATTACTGTCGGAAATGCTAGAAAAAATATTTTTGCCCGTTAAAACAAAATAGAATGTTTCACAGGCTGAAGTAACTACCGATCTACCTACCTGCGGTTTGAAGTATTTTCGTCACAAGGAGTCCAATCGACAATATTACAGGAGAAAGATTCAGATTATTGTATTTTACCCATGATCTAGGGCTTATTGATGGATGCGAGCTAGTTTTCACGTCGAAAAGGACAACTTATGATTATCATAAGGAAATGTGTGTGTGTTTATAGACTTGTTGGAACACCAGCTACTGCCCAATCTAATCTAAACACACCAGTGAAGATCCGGTCTTCAGCAACCCATACTTGCCATAAAAGGCGACTCTGCTTGTCGTAAAAGGCGACTAACGGGATCGGGTGGTCAGGCTGGCTGACTTGGTTGATGCATGTCATCGATCCCAATTGCGTGGATCGATGCTCATGATATCAAACAGGATTGTCTGGTCCAGACTCGATTATTTACAGACCGCCGTCATATAGCTGGAATATTGCTGAGTGCAGCGTAAACCAACAAACCAACCAGCCAACCAACTGAAGGCGACCATGCAGGAATATCTGAAATCTTGCAATGTCGATTTCAGACCATCTGAAACGAAAGTTCAACTAATGGAGGCACAATACGGTCGCGTTTCTTATGTACGCCTGTGAGCCATTGTGAGCTCAAACCTATTGAGCTTATCTGAGCTAACTGTAAAGGCTTCGTGGCAAGACGTAACAAAACATTCAACTCACACATGTCATGGGGTTGATCAACGTATCCTTTGCTAGAATCACACCAGAGGTATGGTAAAAGATCACGTTCTTGAAATAGAACATCAGTACCGCCAAACGTGACGCGTAGATATCTGCCTTATTACATCAGTTATCATACCTTTGGGTGATAGTAAAGATTCAGACACGTCATCAGTTGAGTCAGACGCTGGGTAAAGAACTCATTTGTAGAAAAGTAATACATCTTGATTCATATACTCCAACCTTCCAATACGTTCATTCCGTTTCATAGTTTTAACTATTCCATCATTTTTCAAGCCAATAATGACAGCAATATTTTGAGACCCCCAACTCAGGTGACATTTGCACCGGCGAGAATGCACGGGCCTGGGGACAATGCTCTGTACTTACCTCAGGCTATAGGCTGTTTCATACATGCATGACAACACACGGATATTTTCTAAGAATATCATTTTACCTGTAAAAGTACCTTTTAAGGCTAATCCTAGTTAGAATAGGCTCGATTAGGTACATTTGCGTTATTTTGATATGTGCTATTTACATAACCCTATGATTCGTATTTATTAAATGAAGTTAGAAAAGCATTTTCCTAGCATTTCTGACAGCACTTTAGTCGCTGAGTGGCGCTTGAACAAAAAAGTTCTAATATTCTTTAAGGTGGTCAAACAGGTAGGCTTACATTTCTCTTGAATGCAGTTTCACTTTGGATGTGTCTGAGCTGACAGAACAGATTGTTTTATGATGTAGGAGCTGATATCATAGCAAATGCCTCCCCACGGGCTCAGACCCCCCCCCCCCCCCCCCCCCCCCCCACACACACACACACACACACACACCCAGGGGTGATCATGCTGTTATTCACCGTCGTGTGTGTACCAATTGTCATCAGCCCCATCAAATAAGGTCTCACAGACCCAAGTAAACTGACGGCCAAAGGAAACGTTACCGACGATATTTCTAGGATAAAATATGACCAACACAATTTGAAGCAGCAATAACAATTGTATTGTAGAAATTCATCATTCAGAACAGTAAAATGCGAATTTACTAATTCAACAACAAAGTCCTTGACCTCCAACAGGGACATTTCTTGACAAGGGGTCATTCGTCCAGTATTCGATCAACAACATTGGTTGCAACTTTAAGGTGACGGCGGCCCAGACCGTTCAATACGGGATATGACCTCCATGAGCGGCAATGCATCTTCGAATGCGGCGTCGAACTGAGTAGACAAGCGTCCTCACAACGACTGCAGGTATCCGATTCCATTCCTCACGGAGGGCAACGATCAACGCTTGTCTCGTGAAGGGAGGATGTTGACGTTTCCGAAGACGACGACCCAGCTGGTCCCAGAGATGTTCTATGGGTGACAGATCTGGTGATCGAGCTGGCCACGGCAGGACGGTCACGTTGTTGGCGTTGAGGAAGTCTCCAGTAATACGGGCTTTATGGGGTGTGGCGTTATCTTGTTGGAACACCGTCCGTTGTTGTCGCTGGATGAAAGGAAGAACCACTGGCCGTAAGATATTGTCAGTGTAGCGTTGTGCTGTCAGATTGCCTTCGATGCTGACAAGTTCCGTCTTCTCGTCCCCGCAAATGCCGCCCCAGACCATCACACGTCCGCCCCCGTAAGGTTCCACCTCCTGGACACAACAAGGAGCCGTACGTTCACCACGTCGTCGATAAACTCGCGTCCGCCCGTCAGGTTTGAAGAGTTGGAACCTGCTCTCGTCACTAAACAGCACTCGCCGCCATTCCCTTTGTTGCCATCGCTGAGTTTGCCTGCACCACGTCAATCTGGCACGTCGATGTTGACGGGTCAAGGTCATGCCATTGAAAGGGCGATAAGCACGGAGACCATAATGTCGTAGTCGTCTGGTCACTGTCACTGAACGGATGTCCTAAGCTGTTGGCAGCTGATGACGTCACCGTAAGAACGACAGAGAACATGAAGGCTGTATTCGTGAGATGTGTTCTTTACTGTTTTTGAACAGATTGGCATCTTTGTTTCAAAGTGGCAAATCAGTTAATGTTGGTAAAGTTTCTTTTGGCTCTCAGTTTTTAACTATTAGCCAAGTAGTGTGTCTAAGAAGCATTTGGAGTTTTTGGAGTTTTACGTATTTTGTGCAATCGCAGTTACGGCCGTGCCCGAGTACCATGAAATATATCAAATGCTAAAATTCTACTAGAAACCGTTTTCGCTTTCTTCTTCAGATGTTTTGCGTGGACAGAATATCTCGAATCAAGGCTCCAGGGCACCGTCACCCCCCGAAAGTGAGTTTCTATTATTCAGTAAACAAAAAACATTTTTCAGCAAGAGACAACGTACAGTTTTAGAATAACTTCTACTTATGGAGCGAGGTGATGCCAGTGTGTTAGTAAGCATAAAAGCCTGGTTCGATTCCCTCATGGTTACAATATGATAGTCAATGTATCATGCCTATTATTGTCCACGATCCCTTGCAAGTAATGTTGGGTTGAACGACTAAAACATATTACTAACACCCTTGATAAATGACTCAAAGATAATTGGCGGTGAGATGTTAAAATCGACGAAGACAAGCTTTTTCGAAGAACATTATTTGATATTTGTAACCTCGCTTTATGAAGGTATTTTCTTTTATGTTCTAGGAGATTTTGTGTTCCGCCCAAACAACACGCCACTGTTAGCTGAACAGAGCCGATTCAGTTTGATGTTGGGGACACCCAAATAGGTTTCATGGAGCTAGATGGAGGCCCACGGACGAAACTATAGGATACGCTCTGAAAACTCTATAAACATTTTAATGTGGTGTTTCAAGGTTGAAAATACATTCTTATCGAAATTTACAGGTTTTTTGCAATAGATTCAGCCAAACTGAAGAGTATTATTGTTGACGCCTAATGACTCTCTATTTGCACATTTGACAACAGTTTAGCTTACATGATTCAGATTCACATGAGCTTATGTCATCGTCTGTTATTCGTCTGCAAGTTTTGATGTAAAGTGTGATATCCAGTAAGAATGTAGTATGTGCAGTGACCATAGGAGGCATCACCCAAAACTTCCGAATCTGCGAACTGGACCTTGTATTTTGGTATTATCTTCAGTCGATATTAGTCTTCGTTATGCACTATAGTATCTATAAGCTGATCTAACTAATTTTACTAGACTCAGACTCAGGCTTATTTCGCAGACTGAGTTATTCAGAGGAATTGTACCCTGCAATTTCTCATTTGTCCCTAACGTATTTCCAATTATCTAGCTTATAAATAGTTATGTCCAGGCATTTGATGTGTAGTTTGGACTCCAAAGGTAGTCATTGTTAAATGATTCAACTATTTATTAATGAATATGTAATGGTGTCAAGTGTATATGTCTCTGTTGAAAGATATGGCACATTTTATGCTCATTTTCATCTTTAAACCCTAATGACCCTCATATCCCCTGAATTTCGGTAATTAAGCTGCAAAAACTCCTTTTATTTAGTTACTATATTCCTACCAAAATTTCAAACATGGTCGCAGCGGCTTCAATGTGACCAAATAATTTAGAATGTAATGTAAATTGCTTGGCAAAAGAAATTTATACAAGAAGAAGAAGAAATGTATTCGGCATCAAAAGGCAGCATGGCCAAGAGTTCAATACATGAGATAAACTTTTGCACGAGGAGTGTAACCCCAAATTTCCAAACCATATAACAATATGGAAGCTATTTTACTGTCAACTATTATAGATGCTACCTTTAGAGAAATGTTTGGATAATCCTTTAATAAAGCAATAATAGGAAACAAAGCCTTTCTGGTTTGTAGTGCTAATGTAGTGCTGGGTGTGAAGACAATACCTAGATATTTATAGTGGGATACTTCTTTCATATTTTTCAGGGGGCATTGGTGGCCCAGTCGTCTAAGGCGCCGCGATTCGCTGTGCAGAGTTGCGTCCCTTGGACACGCCAGAAACCTATGATTGTGGGTTCGAATCCCGGTTCGCCCCGATTATGTTTCTAGGTATGTCAGCACCATACCCGTGCTCGTGGGTTTCACCGCAGTGGTAAACGTCTGTCACCTGCATCACTTCGGGCTTTCCTCCCACATTAATGTGACACTGGAATACTGTTAAAAGCGGCGTTCAACCCAACTCACTCACTCATATTTTTAAGTTTTTCTTAGGACTCCGCCATTTCTGAAAACAACAATACATGACTTCTCCAAGTTAACTTCTAGGCCCTATTTGTTACAAAAACCTTTTAACACATTAAGTTTTCTTTGAAGGCCCATTACAGTGTCATAAAACAATGTTACGTCATCTACATTTCATCATTCTATCTACACAGTAGGTACAAGCTCATTTTTATAAAAAAATATAAATAAACAGGATTCAACACCGGTGATTGATGGTTGCTACACACGACACAAACAAGAAATGGTTATTTGATGCTGATGTATTTGAAACGCTTATAATAGTTGTGTTTTGAACCTTACCGTCGCAGTTTCGGCGACTGTTTGCAGCCTAGTAACGTTTGAATTACGTTTGTAACATTTTGGTAAAATCTAATTTTCAAGTGTATATTTTCTTTTGCCTGACAGTTTATTATGTTGGATATATCCTGACGTTCATATGTGCTGCAAGCCCTATCCCTATTTTGTGTTAGCTGTCAAAAGGAGTATTGTGAAATGGACAAGTGACATAAAATAATTGCATTTCTTAGAATTACCTACAAAGGACATTACATACACCTCCTCAGGAAAATCTCATGAAGGTTGTATTTATCAATTCTTCCTATTAAATTGATAGATGTTTTGTGGTAGAGTTTGTCATCCTTTTAACTGGACAACCTTAATGAAGGCTTAGGAATTGTTAAAAACATAAGAAAGAGGTATTTCGATATTGTGTGAATGTGGTTTTGAAAATGTTATATCCTGTTGAACAGTCATCCCCCCCATAGAAATACCTTGTATTCTGATATATCCTCAACGACTACTGAGCACGGTTTCGATTGTAAGGTAACTACATATGATATACCTAGCCCACGTCAAGCACACACCTATTTATTAACATTATCTGAGATGCTATCTTTATCCACACAATGGCAGTGTAGGGCCAACTCACTATTGCTTAACGACCCTTAAATAATTCAAACATTAATCGAGCCGGTAGCGTTCGTGTTGCGAGCCAGTTGAGATTAAAATCCCTGATATCTAATTGTTTTCGTGTAAATTCTTTATGAGAGTTCTACGTTCGTAGTACAGTGCAAGTCCTAATTTGATTAAGATACGAGAGAGCGTTGGTTACTAGGAGCCGTGGACAAAACGGGACTGTGTGGATACAGTGCCTTGATTTGTGCGTCAGTATGTGTTGTGTCTAGCATTTACTTACCTTGGTTTACTTTCAAATTATCCCAATGTATCATTGGTAAACTCTTGTTACCTAGGATAGGAAATTCTGAACTGAAATACGGAACTGTGAGTTGCTATTGACGAAGTACCTCTAGGTATATCGCGTTGCCATCACAACACTCTATCTTGATACGCCAGACTAGTTTTCATTTGAACAAGTAACTTTATGACGTAAACATCGTTATTATAACAATTAGATTATATCGTGAGTCAGTATGGCTGGAGGGAGCGAGAAGAAAGTCATCAAGGGAATGAGAGATGTTCCCAAACGTCCATCAGAAGATGAGAATGAAGAGGAATCTCTTCCGGCCATGACAGAGGAGGAGAGAAACTGCCTGAATGCCAAGATGCACCTCCTGACACAAACCACAGACGAAGGCACGTCCCTGTAAGTTGTTGTTGTTTGTTGTTTAACGCCGCACTCAACAATATTCCAGCTATATGACTGTGGTCGGTAATTAATCGTGTCTGGGCCAGACAATCCATTTATATACATCATGGGCATCGATCTATGCAATTGGGATGCGATGACATACATCAACCAAGTCAGCGAGCCTGATTAACCGATCCCGTTAGTCGCCTCTTACGGCAAATCATGGGTTGCTGAAAGCCTATTCTAACCCGGATCTTCACGGGTATGCTTGTAAGTAAGTAAGCCGAGGTCACAGCAAATTTTGATTATCAATCTTGTTTGTTGGAATCTCCTTAGCAGCACATAGTAGTAGATGCCTTGTCTTTAATTACATTTGTTTTACTTTTTTACATAAGCTACAAGTTTGTCTGGACCAAACTTGATTATTTCCTGTCCATTTGAGAAATATTCTAGCTTTATCACGACCGCCTGCATATATAACTGAGTCTGAACAGGGCACCCGATCAACAAAAGTCTATTCTACTCAGGAATTTACACGTGGATCCTTAGTAGAAACAGACAGAAAAATTATCTTATATATTTACCTTAGAACACCACCAATTGTCCATACCATACAACAACTGTAATGCCATGAGTTATGAAAGTTAACAAAGGCAATGGAAATTGGTTAAGTAATTAGTTCTTTTTTATTACTTTTGATAACAATGAGTGAGTGAGTATGGTTTTACGCCGCTTTCAGCAATATCACGTCGGGGGACACCAGAAATGGGCTTCACACATTGTACCCATGTCGGGAATCGAACCCGGGTCTTCGGCGTGACGAGCGAACGCTTTAACCACAAGGCTACCCGACCGCCCCTTATGATAGCAAAACAGTTGTTGTTAAAATAGAATATGCTACATTTATGTATTTACATATACATGTATCTGTGCCGGATTTATTAATGCAAAATATAACTTAAGACTCTTTATTGCTTCTTTGTAATGATATGCCACATTTTACAGTACACCTCCATCTCATGCTGAGATATTTTCAGAAGTGGAAGATTAGACTGCGTTATTGTGTGCAATGTAACACAAGGCTAGTTATAACAGCAGACGTAGTATTGTATACATTCTGAAACTAACAAAGAAAGCATTATTCTTATAGGGCGGGAATATTTTCAATAAATGTCTCTCAGTAATCCCGAATTAAGAACTCTTATATATTGTGGAATTCAGGATCCGCATTCTCCCATAAATTTCAGAAACGTGAATTTGACAGAAATATCCCACACCTGTGGACGTACTGAGGGTATATGCTCTAGAAACTGGTTCCTATTGCCACTCGAAATAGAATAACGGTCTCCTCTTTTTGAAGCTGAGACATTGTCTTTAATTGCTAGATTGTTACAGGTAATAAATGAGAATAAGCAGGCAAAATCTAAACAATCGTTAACATGCCAAAGGTTTCCTGCCATCAAATACTATTTTGTTCGAAATCTCCTTTTGCTGTTTTCAGCAGGAAGGCTATATAAAACTTATCTATTTTGTTTGAGACAGTATGCGCCACAAAATATACATTTTTGGATACCCAATACCTTTTAGAAAGAGGTCAAATGTAATAAATGTATTTGGGATTACACTTTCTTTGTAAAGTACAAATTATAGTATATTTTTTTGGTGGTGGTGGTGGGGGGGGGGGGGGGGGGGGGGGGGGTCGCGGGGGGGAGTGTGGTCCCGTCCGCGATTCGAACCCACACTCTTAGATTCCACAATAATGAAAGTCAGACAACAGGTCGTCTAGATCACGTACTTTGTGCACGAATATGCTACAAGAAAGTACTAGAAGTTTTACTTAACTGGGAAAGTGTTATCCCAAAATACAACATTTACATATACATTTTTGTCTACATAATTACATATTTTTCAAACAATCCAAGCATGTGCAGTGAACGATTTAACGAGGATAAATCCTAGAACCTACTAGGAAACACTTTAAATATCATTTACTGTACATTCTTTAGAAATGATCATTTTAAGCCTATATATTTTCGTTACTGTTGCATGTCTTTCCTTCATAAGTTTTCTTTGCTTTATGTCTTTAAACGGATTTCCTTTTGCCCCATCCAGGGACTTCGTGCGTCATAAACCTTAAACGTAATAGGCGAAATCATAGCAACGCCCGACTCGCTTGATAGCTATTTCACAAAAGCTGTTACCCGCGATACACGCATTTGTATGGTCGTAACCGTTTCGGAAACCAACACATATATGTTATAAACATATTGCATGTTTCTATGTTTACCCAAAGTTACCTGAAGGAGATTGGGTGTGAAATTGTGAAATCAGGTAAATTGTATTCATACAATTAGTTTATATACCATCAGTTGGTGTTGGCATAGTCGATGGGTTATATTCCCTCAACCATCATTTTGGCACACGGCTTTTCACAATTATTGCCCATGAAACACACAATCACGCAACGAAAATTGTTTTTTGTCGAATAATAATCATTGACCTAACTTATACCAGAAGGGAGGTGGGGTAGCCTAGTGGTTAAATGGTTCGGGCGTCACGCCGAAGACCCGGGTTCGATTCTCCACATGGGTACAATGTACATGTGTGAAGCCCATTTCTGGTGTCCCCGGCTGTGCTATTGCTGAACGCGGGGTAAAACCATTCTCACTCACACACTTACACCAGTCGTGAGATAGAATAATAATCTTTTCGTAAGAACTGACGATTTAACTTCTCACAACGGCGTGTCAAACATGCTTCCTGCATGCATGAACCTTGGCCATCCTTCACCTCTGGTTGTACCAACAGTATCGGTTTTGTCTAGAACTCTCGTGTGGTTATTGGGCGATGTCAGTCCACCTATCGTTATTGATTTTAAATACTACGATGACATACATTAAACAAGGATATTCCGACGCCTGCACATCTGATGTACTTCTCGGAAGGTGTTTAAGTCAACCGTTCTTGTATAATGTTACGTTTTCATATACTAATATAAAATATATAAATCATACTTCAATTCAAAACTCACTTTAGTATTTTGACATGTCTTTGAGACATTACCAGGCTAGATATTAAAGTGACCTAGGCTCATTCAAGCATGTTTCGCACGCATTATTGTTGTGATACGTTAAAATCATCTGTTGTTACCGCCACTACAGGGTCATGTCGACGGTCACCAAATTATTTGATACTATGGAGCAAATATTTTTATTCGGACAGGAAACATCACAAAACTGGTATTTTCAGTCAAACTTTTGTACGAATCCGCTACGCGGGTGCCACATCTGTTGGAAAAAGATGCTTGACGGAGTCTGCATGTTATTTGAAGGGTAACTGCAGTAGAGACAGCAGAGTAACGTCGCTTGTTTATCGTGTTATTGGACTGGATTTTACTTCCGCATCAAATACTTCTTTCCCTGGAAATATTTATGTTGCCACGAGTGACCCCCGAAATCAAAAGGCCTGTATATTTCAGGAATGGTCAGGCATAGTGATATACCGTATTTCCTCTATTAGACGCCCGGGCTTCTATTTATTTCGGACAAGCCTTTGACCCGGCGTCAATTAGAGGCCCGGCGTCTATTGGAGGCCCGGCTTCTATTAATACCCCCATACCCCCATACCCCCATACCCAGGGATCATTAATCGTATCAATTGATCGACTCCGGCTTCTATTTTTTGCACTGAACAATTGACCCGGCTTCTATTAGAGGCCGGCGTCTATTAGAAGCCCGTCTAAAGGACACAGTTGGTATAGGATGTTTACGATGTGCGATCATGCAGTTCGTCGTCCTGCCCAGGACACTGTAGATCGCTGCCAAACTCGGCTGAGATAATTCGACTCCTATTGGTGGATCTGAAACAAAATAAAATATAATTTAGTCTCACTTACAACACAATCTTTGTAGGCAACAATACACCCGTTTTTCAATAACAATGATTCCTTTCTCATTCAACAAACATCTTAGCATTGTTTTACAACCAAGGGAGCATCAAGGCAAATGAAAGACATCGGTACATGCACATTGAAGCTGTGATATTTCAAATATACAGCCGATAGCTTGACCGATAGGAGTAGTCAGTGTGACTAGTCAGGTTTCAGGAAGATATTTCGGATAAACAGTGTCCACCTGTATTGATTCGCATTATTGATAACATCAAGGTACGATCACCTGGCAGTGTTACTGTCGGGTGCCTTGGAGCATCAACCGAAGAACTTCGTCGACCACCTTGAGAAGCTTAGTCTGCAGTTGAAGAGGGACAAAGTGAAGGTCACACAGAGTACAGTAAGGTCTATTCCAACCCCTTCGCCAAGCTACCACCTTGCCAAGGTTGAGCAGAGGCAGTTCCACGTAAGTAAACTTCAATAATTCTGTGTCGTTCATATTTCTTGATTCAGATGTAGATATATTGACTGCTTGTTTACTACTGGCATGAATTTGGCATCTCATGCATCATTTTATCTGCATCTATTTTAGCAGGACCATTCAGGAAGATAAAGGTACAACGGTCTTAAAGAACAAGGCCATAATAGAGCTGGTTGCGATTAAGTCACGGCGTATCAGCCCAATTGCGTTGATCGATGCTCATGACGTCAGTCACAGGATTGTCTGGTCCAGACTTTATTATTTACAGACCGCCGTCATATAGCTGGAATATTGCTAAGTGCGGCGTTAAACAATAAACAAACAAAGAAAGCATGGCGTAGATGTTTGCCATTTTGGCAAAGCGGTTATAGTGCTATGTACAGTTGTATGCAGTGCTGAAAATATTTTGTTGATGCGTAGTTTAGATACAGTGACATATATTATCATGGATGTTTGGGCAATTTGATTGCGAAGATATGGCTTGAAATGCATGCATGCCTTGCAGAAAATCAGCAATGAGGAGATGAACCGACTCCATGATTTTCCGGAGGAGAGCCTTCAGGAAGATGAGAGATACACCGCGATTCCGAACCTCATGAAACAGGCTCACTGCTTCCAGGTCGGTGGCCTAAGTTGGATATTCATTCATATTCTCTGATGTACCCGAAGTTTCCGTTTATTTATAGATGCTTGCTTTGAGGCTACATTGATCTCCAGCTGTACGTTTGCCACTATTCTGTTTTCATAGTTTATCTGTGTGTCTAAAAGTTGCGAGTGCCAGTATCAGCATTCTCATTAAAGTCAGATCTTTTACATCTCTCTGCTTTATCAGAATTCAGGAACTGTGAATGCCTCTCGTTTGTCATTTGTTTGCACTGTTTATTTGTTAATCAAGTCTTTGCTAGGCATTGGGAAGTTGTAAGAACATGAATACATTACATTTTTTTATGGAATACAACTTCTTTTATACTTTGTCACGACCTTTCGGAGCACTTCTTGCACCTCGTGAAGGAGCAAGAAGTAGTCCTGAAAGGTCGTGATAAAGAATAAAAGACGTTTGTTTCAAAAAAAATTGTCATGCATTCATCTATTAATCACTTTGTAGGAAAATTGTTTAAAATGTTCATAGACCAGTCCAGATATTTTTAAACACATTCTTACTGGGAGGTTTGTTACTTCGGATGAATCAATGATGAATTTTATTACTCAAATATCCTTATGCTTTTCACAAACTGCCGTGTAAATAACCTTGTCACACAACTTTGTTCTTCTGCAATGTCATTCTTGAGCACTCTTGGCATGTGTCTTTTAGGTACCTTTGCGTTCACGACCAACATTTGTATATAAATACGATTTGCAGTATGCCTATTCCTCACATTCGTTGTAAGAGTAATTTTGTTTTTAGTTTCATAAAATGTATCAAGGAAAAGAGATCTTCCAGAGCTATCGAATACCGTTTTTACTGATTGAGTTATGACTCGACCCGACTTATATCCTCAGTAACCCTTTCGTATTTAGTTGATGGATTGGAGCAGCTAAAGCCAACGCACGTCACGCCGATTTTCCTCATGGAGAAAATCCGTGAAGTCCATTTCTATCTCTTCACCTGTGATATTGCTGAAGTGTTCTCAAAGTTGTGTCTTGCGTTCATTGCTTCCCTAGATGGCCGGTGTTGGCCTGTCGATGGAGGAGTACACGCGTATAGCTCTGTCTCTGAGGGAGCTGGTGAAGGTCTGGCCGATACAGACCGTCCGATTCTGGGGCAAGGTTCTGGGACTGAAGCAAAACTACTATGTGGCGGAGGCGGAATTCCCGGAGGGGGAGTATGAAACCGACATCAGTGATGAGGAGGAAGAGGAAGACGACGATCCGGCAGAGGAGAGGGTAGGTGAATCGTGGACATAAAGAGTCACAATAAACTTCAAATTCTGCGAGAATTGAGGAAAGAAATACCAATGTAAAGGAGCGAGTTTGTCCTTCAATATGCGACTTCACCAAGTTTTGAAGTGGGGTTTAACGTCACGTTCAAAATTGCACGTGTGTGCACGGACTCATACCGATGTTATAGTACTGGCCCACTGAGATACCATGCCAAAGTTTAACATGAATACCCCACTCAGACACATTGTACTGACTCCGAGCCGACCAGTCCTTGTTTTAGATCTTAATGCTGAGCACCTGACAGGGTAACAACAAGTACCCTCTTTTTACGTATTTTGGTATTACGCGGCTTGGGATCGAACCCACGACCTTCATCTCTCCAGGCAGACGTTCTTTCCACTTGACCAAGGAGGCGGTAATGTGGTATTTTATGATTAAGTAGTTTACCAACTAATGAGGCTGGACACATTAATACCTAATGCCGTTTCATGGTAACAAAGTGTACATGTAGGATCAGTTTGTGTTTCTGTGTTTCAGGAGGATAGCCTTTTTGACGGTAAGTATTTACATATTTTCGAAATATAAGTAGTTCCAATTACTTAACTGTTCAGGATATACGCATTGAAGCATGAATTTAAATATGAATCATACTTGTATATATAAAAGGAATTAGGTTATTTACTTATACTCTGATATGTTAAGAGCAGCAAAAGACACTTGTCATTTCATTTACCATATACCTTATGTCTTTTATGCAGAAACCACAACCATATTGTCCATGAAGCCGCTCTTCAAGCCCCCACGGAAAATCCCCTGTGAGACAGCAGGGACAGGCTTGAACAAAAAGGTGTACTTCGTGTGCTCAGAACGTGAGTGGAGGTCTCAAATACAAGTTTTATATCTTGAAGTTGCAGAAGACAGAGTTGATATACGAATTTCATCTTCTTTTTTCTTTTAATGTGATGTTTGTGTACAGATGCCAGTATCTTTTATAAAGCAAGTGTTACACGTGTTATATTTGCTCTGGCATCTGTACCAAAACGTCGCATTGAAAGACTAAAGGAGTTGAAATACGTAAGTCAACTCTGTCTTCACATAAACAAATTCTGCTAATTTTGAATATAATAAAATGGGATGCGATAGCAATAGCCATGATCATTATCTCGAATAACTAAATAATGTGTTGAGCTTGTATCTTATTGATGTAATACTAACGTTGTTTTCGGTTTTAGACAGCCCCTTTGTAAACAACATGGATGATTTATTGATAAATAGACACCTTTGTGATGTTTAGAGTGCTAAAACGCTTCTTTTAATGCAGTGGGTCCAATTCCTAAATCATTCACGGATATATTTTTTTATATTTTGACTCAGCCTGTCAGCCGTGGTATCGTTTACCCCATGTCACACCTGAACAAATTGTAGCCGCCAGAAAACTTCGGAAGTACTTCACTGGATATCCAAACCATCAGGTAAGTTAGCATTCCACTGTATTATCGTAAGAGGATACGAAGTAGATTGTGTAGTAAGACGTGGTGACTTGGTTGATGCATGTCATCGTATCCCAATTGCGATCGATGCTCATGATGCCATCTTAGGATTGTTTGGTCGAGACTCGATCACCGTCCACAGTCCACCGTCATATAGCTGAAATACTGCTACCTGCGACGTTAAACAACAAACAATCTTGTATGTGTACCAGCGTCATTACTAGCCGTATGGTGGGCCAGTTGCGCTTGCACTGACGTGACAGTTCAAAGTGCAACATGAAACAAATTCGTTGACTGTTCCATCTATCTGTTAACCTAATGGATAGCTATTGCGCCCAGGTCTTTCATATTCTGATATATCTGCACATGGTGATCATATTTTTACTTAGTCTTTATTTTTTATATTATATTTAATATTACTTTACTTAATATATTAAATTGCTTACAGTATGTCAACTGTTCCAGATAAGGAAATCACTGCCTGTTTTGAATTGAAAAAGTAGGATTGTCGATGTGGAATGACAAACCTATAATTTACGCTTACGAGTAAGACGTAACATATTTACTTTTAAGATGGTGACGTATCCACCATTTCCAGGCCTTGAAAAGAACTACCTTCGCGCGCAGATTGCCCGGATCAGCGCCACAACGCATGTCTCCCCTATTGGATTCTTTAAGTTTGACGAGGAGGGGGAGGAGGAAGAAGAGGGGGAGCCGGCGGAGGGTAGTAAGAATACATCTTTCAATATTTGATACAGACCTGTGGAGTTATTATCATCCCCCGCCCTACATCTTGATATAGGAACGGAGTTCGCCCGTCCGTCCTCCCGTCCTTTTTCTCCAAAACCATAAAGTCAGAGGATGAAATTTTACACACGGATGTTACTGGTCATGATCTCCAATGGGTTCGAAAATTTGTGTCGTAAATTCATATTTTTTTTATGGCCCTTGCTCCATGCTTTTCAACTTGTGCATACTGCGTGAAATGGGGACAAGTTTTCTCTGAAACTACTAACGTAACATGAATGAAAGTTTGCATGCATATCTGAGAGATACATGTCAGGATTGCGTTCGACAGTTGGTGTCGTAAATGATTGTTTTACAGAGTTATGGCCCTTGTTCCGTGCTTTTCATCTTAGTGCATACTGCGTAAAATCGGGGCAAGTACTTCTCAGAAACTACAGTAACTGAAGTTACATGAATGAAAGTTTGCATGCTTCTCTAAGAGATACTTGTCAAGACTGAGTTCGAAAATTGGTCCCGTAAATTATTTTTCACAAGAGTTTCGTCCTTTGTTATTTTAATTGGTGCATTGCGTGTGCAATGGGGACAAGTGTTCTCAGAAACTACTGAAATAGCAAGAATAAATGGTCTCATGCTTATCTAAGAGATACTTGTCAAGTTGAGTTCGACAATTGGTCCTGCAAGTTACTTTTTAGAGAGTTACATCCCTTGATCCATGTTATTTTACTTGGTGCATAGTGTCTGCTATGTGGACAAGTTTTCTGAGAAACTACTGAAGAGACACTTACCCGTGAAGATCCGGGGTAGAATTGGTCTTCCGCAACCCATGCTTGCCGTAATAGGCGACTATGCTTGTCGTAAGAGACGACTAACGGGATCGGGTGGTCAGGCTCGCTGACTTGGTTGATGGCTTGATGCATGTCATCGATCCCAATTGGATCATTGGATTGTCTGGTCCAGACTCGATTATTTACAGACCGCCGTCATATAGATGGAGTATTGCTGAGTGCGGCGTTAAACAACAAACCAACCAATTAAAGATACTTATCAAAACTGATTTATGTTTTTCCGGAGAAGGGACCTTAAGTATGTATTAAATTCACATTTAATCATTTCTAATGACATAAAGCTGCCCAAGTGCCTTCCTTTTCTTTGGCCTTATAGGACTCTTTTTTTATGGTTTGTATTCACTACTATATGAACAAACACAATTCTAATTTGCCCCATGGCGGGGTGTAATGAAAACGATTTTTCTTGTTCAAATTATCTTATCTTAAATGAAAAAAATATACTTGGGGGATATATGTAATTGATATTACAACAAAGTTGATGCCATTTCATTTCCTCTTCCGTATGAATACGAACAACGAAATTCTACCTGTATTTCTACATTTTCGAGAAAAGTAGAATAACAAAAACAGCATATCTTTGCTGATTTGCTTCGATGTGTTTTGTCTTCACATAGCGTCTATGTTAACAGGAAATAACAGTGCGCCAGTGTTTTCTTTTTCTTCAGGCAGGGAAGGGTTCGTGGAAGATCAGGACTTTGAGGGACTGAGCATGCGAGACCTAACTGATCCAGGAATGGCTACTTGGGTTCATCACACACCCTTTGTCTTACCACAGGTAGAAGGTCTTCCTTTTGTTTTCTTTCATATGTTCATGTGTGTGTGTGTGTGTGTGTGTGTGTGTGTGTGTGTGTGTGTGTGTGTGTGTGTAATATCGTATACTTCCGACCTAAAAGGGCGGGCTATGGAGTTATACCAAGGAATGGTTTCTTTTTGCGACATAAAACTTGAAAACTACTACATAGATTTCTTTTCAAACTTGGGGAACACTTTCTATACCAATAGAAGAGATGCAGTGCGAAGTTTGATTTCAATATTTGGATAATAAAGCTTTTTTTCATTTTTTGATTAAGAATGTTTGAACTTATACATTT
This sequence comes from Haliotis rufescens, assembly GCF_023055435.1. NCBI lineage: Eukaryota > Metazoa > Mollusca > Gastropoda > Lepetellida > Haliotidae > Haliotis > Haliotis rufescens. The sequence goes on from NW_025964112.1 coordinate 14,352,740, forward strand.
GTGCTGCTGATTCTTTTCAAATTTAGGGAACAGTTGCCATACTAATAAAGGAGGTGCAGTGCAAAGTCTTGATATAGATATGTGGCTTTTTCTGAGAAAATACGAATTTTTACATGTTTTGAACTTAGAAATATGTTGGGAGTCGAGGTAGGGGGTATCAGCGAGCCTTGCTCACTTTGTGCCTTGTTGTTTGTTGCTTTTCACTTTCTAAGACACTGGTGCTTGTGACAACAGGGTCGGATTACGTGGTACAACCCTCTGCAGGGGCACGAGGGGGAGGAAGAGAACGAGGAAGAGGAGGAAAGGAACGAGCCCGATGAACCGGAACCGGAACATGGTCCGCCATTATTGACTCCACTGTCAGAGGATGCCCGTGAGTGGGGATCCTTTTTCATCCGTAGCCATTTTATGCGACAAGATGTACCAATATGCAGATGTATGGTTTCTGATTCATCAATAGTAACTGTTTTCAGAGAATATCTCACGAATATGTATCAGTTTTAAGTTAATAGATATATTGTAGTATACCTTAGGTGTATGATTCAATATTAATAAACATGATACTGATACATATTCGTCAGATTATGTATACTATAACCCCGTAGAGATTCAGGGTTAGAATAGGTTCCCAGCAACTTATGCTTGTCGTTAGAGGCGACCAAATGGATCGGGTGGTCAGGCCCGGTGACTTTGTTGATTGAGTGTCACTGAACCAGAATGGCGTGGATCGTTGCTCACAAAATCGATCACTGGAATGTCTTGTCCAGGCTCGATTACTTACAAGCCGTCGTCATGTAGCTAGAATATTGCGAAGTGTGATGTTTAAACACAAACAAACAGCATACTATAATCTTGGTTTTATTTGAAGAGGTTGGGAAGAGTCCGGCTTGGATTGCCAAGGCGTCATCGCAGTTTGTCCCAGAATATTCAGTAGCTATTCTCCACTCGAACACATGGCCAGGAGCGTATGCCTTTGCTTCCGATAAAGGAAGGTGAGTACTAATAGGCGATCAGTGGTGAGTGAGGGAGTCAGGGTTAAAGCCACTTTGACAAAAGCAGTTCAGTTACATAAGGGCGTGTCAGCTTATGTGGGAGTAAAACCCAAGTTGACTCATGGCGTCGTTGTTTACCGCTTTGGTGAAACCCGTGTGCATGAGAATGGTGCCACACAAGGATCATTATCAGGGTGAATCTGGAAAATCGTACCCACGACCAGTGGTTCTTGGCCAGGCTAAGGGACTCAGCTCGGCACAGCCAATTGCAGTGTCAATGCCACAATAGATGATCTTAACATTAAATTAGATCAAATGGAGGGAATGCTTTATCAGGCGAAACATATGCTCGCTACAACATGGGGTGTCGTAAGTTGGCGAATCGGATTGAAGTAAAGTATTGTTAAGACTTGTCACCTGTCATTAAACTTTCGAGTGATTTTGACACTACTCTCAGGTCTTGCCTGTTGCCTGATTGTATGCCCTAAAACTGTATTTACCCGCATACGTTGAGTGAGTGAGCATGGTTTTAGGCCGCTTTTAGCAATATTCCAGCAATATCACGGCGGGGCACACTGGAAATGGGCTTCACACATTGTACCCATGTCGGGAATCGAACCCGGGTCTTCGGTGTGACGAGCGAACGCTTTAACCACTACCCCACCGCCCCTGCATACGTTGAAGGGGTTGTCATACCACTCAGTGTTGCAATGCCAACCATGTCGACGACTTCAACAGTAATAGCAATATACATTCATATATTAGGGCACTGATATATAGGTTTAAAGCAAATCAGTGTGCTGATGAAACATGAGATCAGACCAACTGAAAAAATAGGAATGTATGACTACAAAGTTACGACCCGGGGGAAAAAAGCCCTTCCAAAACAGTCAAAATATCTTTGGAACCTAAATCTCTTCGCACATTGAAATGCAGACAATGTCAGCTCGGGTAAGGTGCATAAACCATCCAAGAAGAACTTGTCATCTTCATTTTTTTTGTTTTATATGGCATTTACCATTAAATACACAGCTAGTTATTCAACTAATCCTTTTTTGAAGCCTTACCTTGCATTTTCCATCATACAACTGTAATTATTTCACAGGTTTTTTGAGAACGTATATATTGGCTGGGGACATAAAAACCTTGGCAGCTGTTTCGAACCTGCCATCCCCGACCCACCATTGCCAGAGTTCCCGACCGGAAAGGAAGTAATTGAAGTGGAAGACCCGAAACCGGAAACAGAAGCGGCAGTGCGCTCGGCAATGCGGGAGAAGGAGTTAGATGCCGAGGAAGAGGAAGTTGGAGAGATGGAGGTGGAAGAAGAGGAAGAGGGTGACGAAGAGGACCAATAGGCAGTTGCAGAGAAACGCGAAGCACTGGCATTATTTTATCATTTAATACCTTCGATATCATCTCTAGAACGTTTCTGCAATAAAACACATAAAAAGTGGTAGGGGGTGGGAAGGGCAACTATTTATCGAAAATTGATGCAGGAATTCCAAGTGACTGTGAAAGTCGTCGGGGTGATGTGATCCGTTTTCGGTGTAGAGTTGAAGCCCTTTAAATACTAGAAAATAATCTTTAGCAGTCGATATCAATCGTCTTGAGTTATTTAAGTAGGTTAATAACAGTGCCATAATTCGTGAGTCAGGTTTATCTCTATCACTGGAATTCGATGAATATATTTTAACAATCTTGATTTGCTCATTTTGCATTTGTTATGACGTGTGGTAGATGCTGCAACACTGTATATATGTTCATAACAAACGTGCGTTGAAGTTCACGACACTGTTACTTGGTTTTGAACGTTTGTCAGAACGAATACTACTACTATATAGTAGTTAGTAAACAGACGCACCCAGTGAATGATAATAAAACATTGAAAACCATGTTTATGTGTAATTAATTTACTTTATGCATACTTGATATTTAGCCAAATCTGGATCAGAACATATCATTTATCTTGCTGTTATTTAATACTTAATTGAGAACATGCATATTCTTCATTCTTCAGAAAAAAGGGTATTAGTCTCATTCCTTAGTTGTAAATACATTTTATATATAAGGGCCAATCAACTGAAATTCTGTTTAAATTACCCTACGCTCACAGCGTTTTTTAAAGGGAGTGAGTATGGTTTTACGCCGCTTTTAGCAATATTCCAGCAATATCATGGCGGGGAACACCAGAAATGGGCTTCACACATTGTACCCATGACGGGAATCGAACCCGGGTCTTCGGCTTGACGAGCGAACGATTTAACCACTTGGCTACCCGACCGCCCCCCTTTTTTTAAGGAAGCGTTGAGTCATTATTGGAATTTCATTGAAGGTTTATATATTATATCCCTGTGAAATAGGTTTGACCTACATACAATATCGTTCTCCACAATATCTCCTTATGTTCATACCATACGCGTACGGTGTTCTGGCAGTTGGGGATGGGGGATGTTTGGTATCCTTTCACACATTTTTTGAAATTTTGTTTTAAGTACTACTGAAAAAAAATGTTCTGGCTCGAACAAAAAAAACAAACCATTCGTACTTCTGTCACTGAAAGATTTGTCTTTTTCATTTGGCTAAAGGGCAAGGCCGCTTTAACAACTCGTCATTTGTCTTGCACGTCCATCTCGTGAGGCACGTGCTCACCTGTCACCTGCGCCGCGGTTTGCTGGTGTGTTTGAGGTGGTCAGGACATGTGCGATGTAGGACATGAAAAATAAATTAACTGCTGTTGGAGGGGTCCGAATTCAATGTCACACAGGTTGAAAACAACTTTCAGCTGGATCGTTAGCATCACGTCAGCGGATGAAAGATGTCGAAGCATGTGCAGTGTTATGAGTGCGTCTGTTGTTTCATCAACAAAACAGACGATATTCACACAGAACTGGTTAAAACAGACTGTATATACTGATTCAGATCATCACTGGATTATAACCTTTTAAAGTATCGGTAAGTACTTTCGTGAAAAATTTGTCTTGACACTTGCGTTCTGTGGATTGTGTGGTGCAGCCGTGGTCCGAGTATCAGTATCCGAGCACATAAACAAAATTGACCTTTGGGTTTTATTTCACCAGTATCACAGGTGACTAAAGTGTGATTGTAATCTAAACTTGTGCAGTATCCGTCAGTGTTGGCTGTGACAACCGCTTACCTCTTATCCAGTGGATATTTCTTGCGATGTTGAAATATGGTGATGACTCGAACTGGCACTATGCCACGAATTGCATATTCTTCTGATACCTGTAAACTCGGGCCTATGCAAAGAAAGATCGATGAATTTTTAACAATGCAAGTTGACACAGATGGCCATGTCCTCAGAAAGATCTACTGAATACATATATTGGTAACTACAAGACAGACATATCCATATTTTATTGTGGTACAGTTTAAGAAGTACTCCCATGAAGATGATACCGTTGGGTTGCAGGGTATTAATTAATCCAAAGCTATCTGTGCTTGTTCTGAGAGGCGACCAAAGTGGATGGTGTTTGCACGTCATCGTACAACGATCTCGACGGCGGTTGATGTTACTCCCTTCGCCGTCGGACTGGGTGTGGTGTTTAACAACAAACACGACACGACTCTAATAATATTAACGTTATCCACTTGCACAGACTCGATCATTCACTGAGCCGCCGTAATATACCTACCTACTTTATTGCTGACGGAGGCGTAAAACCATAAACACACGTTCATAGATATATATATTTGGTTATTGTCACCTGTACTTTACTAATCAACTCTCTTCCAAGCATAATTCAAGTACGAATAAAAACGTTAAACATTAGAAAATGCACCACTCTTTTCCGAAAAGCTGTATCGGCTCCGTTTCATGAAAAAGGAAAGTGTTATTGGGTCGCTTCTGAAATTGCTCGTCATAAAAGGTTGGAATAAAATCAATGTACAGACAATTTGCTGCAGGCCAATGAAACACGGCAGTGAAAAATATAAAACTTGATTCCTGACGCAATGCCTCTAGTTGTATCAAATCCCTACGCATGTCTAGCACATAAGCAGTACTTCTTTGAAGCTTCATGCGAAGCACGGATTATAAATTACTTTAATAAAAGGAAGTTTCACTGAAATCTCATGAATAATGTATTAAGGCATTCAAGTACAATCTCGGAAAGTAACCGGAGAGCTTTTTTTTACCAAGACCGATATTGACACTCAGATGCATTAAAGCGATGACGAAGTCGTTTACCCTGACAACACAGTCGTTATATACCCTTGACGTCGTTAAGTGCAGGGAGGAGGTAATATTTGCTGTGTCGTTATGCATGCGCAAATATGACATCTTTTGTTGAATATCTAATAGTCTGTTTGTTCTGGGAAACGGGTTTGTGGTTGGAATTAATTAAATCTAGATTAGAATCTTGTCCGCAAGCGTTTGTATTCCCTAAAGAACAAACTATGATATTCTATATAAGAAATAGAAATAATATTGTTTAATTTAACCCACATGTAAAACACGCTTAAAACTATTTGAAGGACAAACGTGTACATGTACAATGTACATATAGAAGTAAGTGTTTAGAACAGGCATTAGAGCCCACTTCATAAGTATGCTATGATATTAACACCAATAGGATATAATGCATCACAGGGATTTAACACACAATCATACTACTGACTGACTTCATTGAAATCACTTATTGATGAGTGCGCGGATATTGATAGCAATCATTCATGTTACCATCAGATGTGTTACCCTAGGCGAATGTGTCCCCGGGGAGCGACGTACTCGGCAGTTCCTATGGTGGAGGAATCATTGCAGCTACATGAGACTCCACAATGGTTTCGTACGGTGTTATTCAACTGTAAGGAAAACTAGTGATGGTGTTTAGCTTCGAAACATTATTTTGATTACTGTATTTGAATTTTAAACTGGCATTATTCATACTCTAAAGTTAACATTCTGCCTGTTCCATATGTACTGATCACATTTGATTTGTGTTTTGTCAGTTTGTCAACCAATGTGAGAATGGTATGTGGGAGAATGTTGATCGTTACTCGGAATGGTTTCTTCCAATACACATAACAATATTATTTGACCCCTCAACTCAGGGACGCCTTGGAAGAGGATCAAAAGCTGTCGGAAAACACTTGGAGTTTCCCTTGTTGGAACCAGATATCCTTTGATTCAGATCAGAGACACTTCTTCAATATTCATCCCATAGTGAAGCTTGATACTGGTTTGGCCATTGTCAAAAGTCGCAAGAAACCTTGTGCGCTCTTGCGTCTGAATAACGTTCAAAGCACTTGTGAACAATGATAATGTCGTCATTGCACATGGTGAATGTGGTCGTTACTCTTTGTATGTCTGTATGTAGAACTGTAACGTATTGGTTGAAATTAATAGAGGTGCATGGTGGTATAGGATACCGAAAAAAGCTTACACTAAGCTTATTTATACTATAATAAGTTTGCATATAATATTCGTGTTTCAAATTCGATCTTTCTTATCTAATGGATTTGGTTGTGTGTGGTTATCTCCGTCAGTTGGTGATAAAGTAGCGTTTCTTAAGATATTAAAATATGTTCTGATAAACATGTGTTTTCAGTTTTGGAATAGCAGTTTGAACAATAGTTCATGGTGCAGATTGTATAGAGAGTTCAAAACTTTATTTAAGCCTGAGAAGTATCTGTAATCTCAGACAAAAGACAATAGTATAACATGCTTACTAGTTTGTTAAAATTGAAGGTACCCGCATACGTTGAGTGACTGGGTACGGATTTACGCCGCTTTTAGCAATATTCCAGCAATATCACGGAAATGGGCTTCACACATTGTACCCATGTCGAGAATCGAACCCGGGTCTTCGGCGTGACGAGCATACGCTTTAACCACTAGGCTACCCGACCGCCCCTTAAGTTTAGTGTTATCACTTAGCACGTCCTGTATGTAAACTTGTTACAGAAGGTGAATCTCATTTTGCCTAAATCTGTAAGTATTATGGTGAGAATATTACTTGACTGAAGATGTTTTGTCAATATAAAACCCTGAATAAGTTTCACATGCTCTAATCAGGAATTTGAGAAAAAGTACCTAAAATTCGTGTTCTAGGATATTAAAACCAATAGGATATAATGCATCACAGGGATTTAACACACTATCATACTACTGACCAATAACATGAAACGGGAATGTGTAAGGAAAAAGCGATGGGAAGACTCGAGTTGAAAGGGAAGATGAAAAGGTCAAAATGTATCTTCAAAATGGCACACATTCAAGTACAATATATGACGTGATATTGGATGAGTGGGTGAATCGGATATACTTCTGCTACGAACAGTGTTTCAGTTGTATCACGGCGCGTTATCACAGCTCGTAGATATTTACCACATGTACGGACAGATATCTGCTGACAAACCAAGGGTAATGAACGGGAGGAATCAGGGATTCGAACCCACGTTCAGTGGATGCTGGGACCACTATGACGCAACTCTGAACGAAGACACCCCCTGTTGTTGGGCCACCCTGCCCCTGACTTGATATTACACGGAGACCATGTGCTCTGGACTTGATATAGGTGTTAGTGCTTCAAACAAACATAGACCGCCACCGTGGTCTAGTGGTAAAGCGTCCGCTCGCAGAGCGGAAGGTCTGGTGTTCGATCCCCGGCCGCGTCATACCAAAAGACGTTAAAAGGTGGTACTTGTTACCCTGTCTGGCGCTCCGCATTTAGGGGCTAAAACAAGGACTGGTCGGTGTACTGTGTCTGAGATGGGTGTTCATGTTAAACTGTGGCATGGTATCTCTGTCGGCTAGCACTATGAATCGGCATCAGTCAGAACTAGTACAAGCAGCCACACACTCTATAAGTGCAATAATCTTGGACGCGACGTTAAACCCCATTTCACCTCATCTCAAACAAACAGTTCGTTACACAGATACTCATTACAGGAAACGATAATCCATCATCATTACAGCTTATACATGTACACCAACATGACATTATTTTGAACTATACTACGTAAACCCAAATGGACAAAAATATGTGCTATAATGACTTAAATTCAATTGGGCGTATTGTCTAGAAACAATATGTAAGTAGTTAGATGCTAAACGCAAGTAAATGATAGCAAATGTTAACCAGGAATCGGATTTAGGATCTCTATCAAAATGTACTCGTGTTTTTTGCTTTTTTGGGTTTTTTTAAATTTTCATTTCAATTCAATAGACATTAATGTAACATTGGGACATGAGGTATATAAGTGTAGCAATTCATGGAACCTTAAAACATGATCAGATATGGGTATGTAAATATATTGATTGACTGATAAATTAAAATAAGTAGGTTGATAATTCCTTCCATTTTCTCTCGAATTTATAAATACTAGTATTTTTCATTGCGATAATCTTGTTCTATTTAACATACATCTTTCAATATTTTATAACGATAGAAAAGCATAACGGGGTTTTCCTAATGCTTGCCTGGTGAATGTATTTTTTGCAAGAAGAATCATATGGTTGAAAAGATAGTCTAGACTGGTAATATGAATATCATATGCAAATCTCGAGTTTAGGTACACTTCAATTTCTAACCAAAATTCCTTTTCAAAAACGCATTCTACACATATATGGTATAAGTTTTCAGATTCAGAGACACAAAAAGAGCATATATCATCATCCATTAACTTCTTTTTCAATCATTCCTTTTTGGTATATAGAGCTCTATGTGTGAATCTGTACTCGAAATCTTTTGTTCATTGGTACACATTCTACAATTAGTGAAAACATTATTCCATAAAATGCTTTGATGAAGTTCATTTTCCAATTTATCACACATCAGAGTAAAGTTAGTTGTACCTATGTGTTTATCATAAAATATTCTGGAGCCCTTTGTTCTTATCAACAAGTCTCTCAAATGTTATTTATGTATAAATTAGCTGCCACTAATTGCCTTATTCCATGATTTAGGGATATTTAGCATTACTCTGTTGTAGTCAAGTAAAGTTCCTTTAATTTGAAATGTGTCTTATAATTCTTCAAAAAAAATAAATTATTGTTGATTTGGTGCTGACAACCCCCCCCCCCCAAAAAAAAAATAATTTTTTTTCAAAGTTATAAACTTATCAATATTTACACACAAAAGGAATATATGTTTTACTTGAAAGTTCTTTAATGTTGACAAAGTCGGTTTGGGTAAACTTGTCCTTAAAAATGATAATTGCAATGAATCAATAAAATTGCGGGTATCGATCATTCTCAGACCACCTTCTTCATATTTCCTTATCAAAGTAGATCTTTTAATTTTGTCTGGTTTGTTATTCCAAATGATTGTATAAAATAGTTTATTCAATTTTTCAATAGGGGGCACGGGTGGCCCAGTCGTCTGAGGCGCCGCGATTCGCTGTGCAGAGTTGCGTCCCTTTTGGGGGGGATACTGGCTGTCAGCTGTACTGGAAACGTAAGTCGCTCGGCACTGTCTGTCACATCGTGGCTCTAGAATCCGGTACTTGTCTGTATCCCTCCCACGATTGATATATCTGAACTGTTAAAACAATTAAACTGTACAATAACCTTTGAAACTTGAAAGTGTACCAACTTGGCTGCAACCGGAACTGGATCCATGTAATGTAAACGATACATTCCGGAAGTCATGTGACCCAGAATGAATAGCAATGAGGCCACACCTCCGAGAACTGTCAAAATGCGATTAAAGCCGGCATGACGTCAAATCCTAATTAAAGCTTGGAATTATATTGGGGATCGATTCTAGAAAGATCCCTTTAAACATCGGTTGATATAGACCATTGACTGTGATGGCATCATCACGCAACTTGATAATGTAAACAATCCGGTCGGAATGACCTCGGACCCCCCTGATCGCTATGACAATCGACGACTGTCAAAACATCTAAATATTGAATGTAAACTGTAATATTTTATACGGACGACAAATCACCTGCGACTTGCGACAACTGTAACTGTAACTTGTATGCTTGAATAATTACGATCTTGGAATGAATCCGGAATGGTTGTCTGAATCTCGGAACTGTCAGACGTCATCCGTACGTCAACAAGACTTTATCCGGATGTCCACAAAGGTAGATGATCACTTATCCGCGATCTAATACTTAGGGAGCAGACCAAGTATTAATATTGGCCATTTAAATTAAAAGCAATACATTAAAAATCTCTTAGAATGCGAAAAACATAATTTAGCTGTGACGTAACCCTTGAACCCTACCTTGCTTGTCAAAGTCAAACTTGCCGCTCCGAAGTTAACCTTGACAGGACTCTTTATAGGTGACTTAAGGTGACATGATACGCAACCGTGACGTCAGAAAATCCAAGACGGCGACTGTGAACATGACTGACGTGACTCAAGTTGGAATTTACTGTTATACTTGATTCTGTAACTTGGAAAAACGCTGCTTAAAGGTATGTCATCCTTATAACATACAACATGATGCTGGTACAATAGTTGAAAATAGTGTGAAGGCTGGGAGTTGTTCCACTGTCATAAAAGGCTGGAAGTGTGATCTTTGAAGTACCTGTTAACCTTGCCAGAACAGGAATTTCTGTTACAATATCTACGTAGAAGCAAAGCGATTAATGTTAAACCATACGCTGTGAACAATATAATTATGTTTCTTTGGTAACAGTATTTATCAACGGTTACAAATGGGACCGATAGAGTTCTTTTTATCAGGGTGTAGTCAAAATATAGTCAGATATTAGTGACTAGAACATTATGCTGTGTCCCGAAGTTATTCAAATGTACCTCTCACCTGCAGTCTATAAAACTGCATGCTGAGCCCTCTTATTCGTTATCCGAAAGATGATTCCCCCAAAGGAATATGTTGCACCTATCATGCATTCAGTGTGTGTCTGTATGTTAACTGACGTACATACAAAGAAAATTGGAACCTAATAGTGCATATATGACATATGTATTCTGTTAATGTACGTGTTCTTGCAAAGAGCAATTCAAAACCTTTCTTGGAAACTACTAAACAGACAAATCGATATTTATAGTGTTCAATCATTTGAAAGATTAATGTTCTCCCATGAAAATGATACCCATGGGATGTTGGGTGTTAACTGATCCCAAACAACATATGTTTGCCTGAGAGGCGACCATAGTGGATCGGGATTAGGGACTTGGTTGAGTGCGCGTCATCGTAGAACGATATCGACGGCTGTTGATGTGACTCTTTCTGCCGGCATACTTGATACGGCGATAAACAACAAACAGACAAACATGATACGACGGTAACCACTTGCACCGACTTGGTCATTACGGGTGGCCGTGATATAGCTAGAACATTGCTGACCTTTTAAACGTGATTCCTGGCGCAATGCCTCAAATAGGGCGAAACCTATGTACCACATTAGAATTCCTTCATGGAAGTTTCATACGAAGCCCTGAATATTAAGTATTTTTTTTAAAAATGAAAGTTTCTCTGAAATCCCGTGAAAAATGTATTAGGGCATTCAATTACAGTTATAAAAAATAATCACAGAGCATTTTCGTCAAAACAGATAAGGCCACATCTAATTTATGTAGACCGTTAGTTCTGGGAAACGGGTTGGTGGCTGGATTTAATTAAATCTAGAATTTTCCACAAAGAACAAACTACGATATTTTGTAGAGGACCTGGGGGCACGGGTGGCCCAGTCGTCGAAGGCGCCGCGATTCGTTGTGCAGAGTTGCGTCCCTTGGGTACGCCAGAAACCTATGATCCCGGTTTGCCCCGATTATGTTTCTAGGTTTGTCAGCACCATACCCGTGCTCGTGGGTTTCACCGAAGTGGTAAACGTCTGAGACCTGCATCACTTCGGGCTTTCCTCCCACATTAAGCTGACACGTCGCGATATAACTGGAATAGTGTTAAAAGCGGCGTTAAACCCAACAAAATCACACATTGACGGTTTCGAGTGGGAAGTGACTGGCCCTGAGCAGCAAATAGAAAGCCTTCTGTTTCACTTTTCAGACCAGCCGACCTCATCCAAGCGAAGGACTCTGCAGGATTGCTTACCTTCTCAGCACACTGCACATAAACTCGATGCAGTTGTCATTCAGATAGCCGCTCCTTGAAAAACTGAGTCTGGGCCGATTTGATATGGCACTTCGCTTGATTGACACAGCCGACTCATTTCTGTACCGTCCAGCAGTACAGAACCATCAACAAAATCAACACTGACATTGAAATTATGTCCCACATTCTTGGCTCGGTTTAGAAAACTGTGGAATGCCTTTTTTCATCATGAGTCTTGACATGCTTAATTATGATTGGTAAATATAAGCGATTGAGGGAAGAGCGAGTATGGTGGGATCTATTGTCTGACATGATTCTTCGCACATGTGAGGGTGTCAATACCCTGAATATCTTGTTTCGTCCAATTAACAACACCAAAAGAATACAAAAGGACGGGTACAGCATAAGTATTTGTTGATTTGACTTTATTGCTAGCGTCCAGCTCTGAACTCCATATTTTCTTAAGTCTGCATTTGTACTCTGCCCGAAGTCTTCTCTTTGATAGGGGCATTCTGGAGTTTGTCCCTAACCTGCATTCCTAAGTACGTATAGGCCTGACCTTCCATGAGATGGTCAATAACACCTCCTCCAAATATACTGACTTACCCACTCTCTTCTACCTTGCCACATTTCAGATGAAGAATGTTGCATTTGTCAAGTCCAAAGGACATGCCGATATCATTAGAAAAGGATTCGACAAGCAGAATCGGTTTTTGTTTTTTTTTAATTATTATTATTATTATTATTATTATTATTATTATTATTATTATTATTGATTGCGTGTCATCGTACTTGTCGGTACATGATATCATAATATCAAACGCACGTCTATCTGGGTCCGTCTTTATTATTTACCTAGTAAACACAATAACCACGTCACCAGCATGTGCACCCGATCGATTTATAGTCGTCTCTTAGGACACGCGGAGCTGGGGACATGTTCTAACCCATGTCCCAGGGTAAGGGTTTAAAACTATCACAATGCCTACAGGGACAAACACACTGAACTGTCCCTGGAAGATAAGGGTCACGGGTTTTGGCTTCATATAATGTAAACATGGACATAATTCTTCAGCTTGGTTCTGTGTATGTTTCCTCGAAAACATTTATGGCAATATATCCTAAGACATACTCTACACCTGGGTATTACCGTATTCGACGTAATAAGCGCCCAGGGCGCGCTCAAAATTAAAAATAGGGGGTTCTTATTAGAATATTATTTTGGTGGAAAAAAACAGTTGAAAGATAAATTTCGTGGTTTATGCTGACGGTCTGAACTGTTTATATACGACAGATATATTTTTCCAGAATTTAATTGCCCATAATTGAGGGTGCATATAACACACGAGTGCGTATTATACACGAAGAAATAAGTCTTGTGTACATTGATCAATGGGAAGGGATGCTAATTGGGATTGTTCACTTGCCAATATATAAGCAAATATCGCCGTGGGCGCATATTAGAGCGGGGCGCTTATTACGTCGAATACGGTATTACATCTACATTATCTTCCAAATATTACTCACTGCAATTTTAAATTTGAATCCCTTGGTTTGCTAAACACCAAGAAGAACTATGCATTTCTATTGATGTCTCTAGATGTTACTGGGGTGGTCGGGTAGCCTAGTGGTTAAAGCGTTCGCTCGTCACGCCGAAGACCCGGGGTCGATTCCCGACATGGGTACAATGTGTGAAGCCCATTTCTGATGTCCCCCGCCGTGATATTGCTGGAATATTGCTAAAAGCGGCGTAAAACCATACTCACTCACTCACTCTAGATGTTACTGGTTCATTTAAGTGTGAGCGGTCGATCTGTTGATCGATCATTGCCTACAGAGCTATTGAGCTGGCACCTCCTGTATCATGTATGTATGACAAAGCTTTCAAGCTGAAATGTTAGTTTTATATTCCCAGTACCATGACGCTTTACAAATGATGTTGAGAATACAATATTGAATACAACATATATTATGGTTTCTTTTATTTGTGCTGTAACAGCATGAAGCAAGTACTTTGCTGTATTGATGTTTATAACAGACGCTTACGATGACAGTGTATTAAACTTGATGTAAAATTTAGGTTTTATGTAACTTTGCCTAAGATGGCCATAAGCTGGATAAATTAACAAAAGGTAATATTTATCTTCGATATGGTTTAAGTTAACTTTTCTAAATTCACGAGGAATCTTAAAATTTCGACCACGTTCAGATTAATAATTGTGAGAGCAAAGTCGAAAACGAGTCAATATGGCCCTTCATATATTTACAGTAATACCAATCACATGAAATGGATGCTTTAAACTGTAAATTAATAAGCCATTTGGGAATTGACAGGTAAGTTACATGTAAAAGGTTGTCTTTTAACCGCTGTCGTAACATGTATATACATACGGTTTGATTACCATGTCAAATCATCAAATCCTAATCTAAAAAAAACAGTTTCCAGTTTCGCTACCCAATTTACGTTGCCTCCTTCATCGTACAAATGTAACCTATAAGGTAAACAAAATTCCTGCATATTAATAAGAGACAGCCAATATTTGACACATTTCAAACCCGCAGGCAACTGAATAGAATATCTACCACACACGCCTAACACCCCATTATTTGAAGTCGATAACTTTACATTAAAAAACGCTTTCAAGCATTGCATCCCTAAATAGTCTTTTGTTTAAAGGGGCGGTCGGGTAGCCTAGTGGTTAAAGCGTTCGCTCGTCACGCCGAAGACCCGGGTTCGATTCCCGACATGGGTACAATGTGTGAAGCCCATTTCTGGTGTCCCCCGCCGTGATATTGCTGGAATATTGCTAACCATACTCACTCACTCACTTTTGTTTAAATTGATGTGAAAACTTCACAGATGATACTCAGGAGGCTTATGGTCCTTTACTGGAACAGATGCTTCTCCTTTCTTACGCAAAGGGATGATTATCCCAGTAGACCAGCATTCCAGGAAAACACCATTTGAATAAATGTTGTTAAATATGATTTCTATATACAGTATTATAACAGCAGACGAATGTTTGAGATACTAGTATTCACTGAGGATGTCATTAATACCAGCTGATTCATTATTATTATTAGGGCACTGATGCTTTCAAAATGTTCGGATCTGGTGATCGGGGAATCTAATGTTAATTGTCAATCCGTGCACACAACCGGGACGTGTTCCATTTATTCCGAGTAACTTGGCTACAAGCATAATCGCTTTTGACAGCAAGCATGGGTTGCTGAAGATCTATTCTACCCCGGTCGTCAGGATATCTAAGGAAGAACATTTCATTTGTTTACTTCTCTGAATCATGATGGCTTAAAATAACACTTTATTCGAAGTTTTAAATGTTTTAATCACTGGCTAAGAAACTCAGTGTGAAACTAAACATACACATTTACACTGTCAGTTACAACCGAAACCAGAACTCCTCTTTCTACCCAATATATACCCTGCTGTTTGACAACAACCCCTGGCTTTCGCTTGGAACGATAGCTTAAATTCAAACTGTTTCATCTTTGCTTCGTAGATAAGGCCCTCGCCACAAAATTCTGGTAACTCCCCGCTTATCAACGTAATATCAATATCATATGACACGTGCTTTTGTAATCTGATTGGATTATCAAAGTACAGTTCGGATGTGGTGTCAGAGTAAGGATTTCTTGAAGTGTTTGTTGGCAGGAGGGTTTCCCAGATAAGGGTTTCTCCTCCACTCTTGCGTATCCACACGACGTATTCCCGGGGTTGTCTCCCCTCCTCGAAAGCTCCCCATGTGTATATTCCATACATCCACACATCCTTACTACACTCCAATGTCCTGTCATCCGTATTGAACTCCGTACTCTCCCATGTCTCCCCATCAATCCCATCAGAAGACGGGCAGAGATAAAACCCAGGGTCTTTGTGAGATTTGTGGAGGAAAACGTCCATCAGTGGGTCACGTCTATCTTGGAAGGGGAAGATACTACTTTCACAACTAACCATATCGTGTACAGCCATCTGTTCCACATGAGTCAAAACCTCTGAAGGAAACACACTTTTGAGAAGAAATGACTGGTTCATTTTGGCAAATCTGATTTCATATAAAGATTTACTCAGAACAGCACGCATGTTAGCAGGAGATGCTTCCATGGACCTTCGCCCGCATTCCGCCGCGGCCCAGGTGAGTGCCGCGTTAAACACCTGCTCAGGTGTGGCCGCTAGATACTCCGAGCTGACCACTTCGAACCAACTTTCGTAACAAATGTCCCTTGCACCAGAGGAAGCGAGACTGACATCTCCATTGAGAAGGATCACCTGCAGAGCTTCATTGTGAGATTCGGTCTGGTTCAATCTGTGGGCGTCCTCCAGGATTTGAAATGCATTCTCTGCGGATAAGGATTTCCTGTCTACGCTTCCAGGGTTTGCATGATGCTCTGTTGCAGTCAGTCCCTGCGAGATTGCGACCAACAGGAATATGCTGTTCCACATTCTGTAACAAATACAACACTCCTTGATTTATGTGACGGGAATACGTTGCCCCACACACTGCAACTGATACAACAACTCTTGATATATGTGACAGGAATACGTTGTCCACACGGCAACCGATGCAACACTCCTTGATATATGTGACAGGAATACGTTGTCTAACTGATACAAGAAGAATACACCTCGTCGGGGTACAAAAGCACGGTTGTCGGTGTACAATGACACAAGTCACGAGAGTACAAGGACACACGTCGAGGTACAAGTATACACGTCTTCGGGGTACAAGGACACACGTCATCGGGGTACAAGGGCACACGTCATCGGGGTACAAGGACACACGTCGAGGTACAAGTATACACGTCATCGGGGTACAAGGACACACATAATCGGGGTACAAGGACACACATAATCGGGGTACAATTACACATGTCATCGATATACCAGGAAACACGTCATCGGGGTAAAAGGACACACGTCATTTGGGTACAAGGACACACGTCATTGGGGTACAAGTATACACGTCATGGGGGTACAAGGACACACGTCTGCGTGGAACAAGGACACACGTAATCGGGGTACAATTACACATGTCATCGATATACCAGGACACACGTCATCGATATACCAGGAAACACGTCATCGGGGTAAAAGGACACACGTCATCGGGGTAAAAGGACACACGTCATCGGGGTACAATAAAACATGTCATCGATATACCGGGGGCACGGGTGGCCCAGTCGTTTAAGGCGCCGCGATTCGCTGTGCAGAGTTGCGTCTTTTGGGCACGCCAGAAACCTATGATTGTGGGTTCGAATCCCGGTTCGCCCCAATTATGTTTCTAGGTTTGTCAGCACCATACCCGTGCTCGTGGGTTTCACCGAAGTGGTAAATGTCTGAGACCTGCATCACTTCGGGCTTTCCCCCCACATCATGCTGACACGCCGTGATATAACTGGAATACTGTTAAAAGCGGCGTTAAACCAAACTCACTCACTCACTCATCGATATACCAGGACACACGTCATCGGGGTAAAAGGACACACGTCATGGGGGTACAAGGAAACACTTCATCGATATACCAGGACACACGTCTTGGGGGTACAAGGACACATTTCATCGACATACCAGGACACACGCCATCGGGGTAAAAGGACAGAATTCATCGGGGTACAAGGACACACGTGATCGGGGTACAAGGACACACGTGATCGGGGTACAAGGGCACACGTGATCGAGGTACAAGGGCACACGTCTGCGAGGAACAAGGACATACGTCATTGGGGTACAATGATACACGCCTTCGAGGTACAAGGACACACGTCGTCGGGGTACAAGGACACACGTCAAGGGAGAAGTATTGACAGAAGAGATGTAGTTTAACTCGTCATCATGTCAGTTTTCTAAGTAATAAACTGTCGTACGAAGGAGTGCCGGGCTAATTTCACCCAGATGTCACCAATCGTATGGCAGTTAGTGTGCGAATGTGTCACGTCTTGCCAGTCTTACCTGTATAAGATATAGGTATATGAATACCACGCTGGCAATGACAACACCATACACTAACGCTAGGATATTCTATACTACTCAACATTGGCTGGGGCTACTCTGAGTGTCCAGGTGGGAGATACATCTGACTGGTTGGTTTGAGATGTCGTACCTGTAGGATGCGATTTGGGCTGCACCTGATACATGTTAAACTTGATTTCATAAAAACCAAAAGTAAACATTCTTGTACGTTGTTATCTCCCGACTTTCGAAAGCGTGCGAGCTAGCACAGTTCCCTGCTCAGGACTTGCGTAGTGTTGTTCAGAATCAGGACTCAATTTGTTGTTTTGTGAGAGAAGTGACACTTGGATTTAACAACGAGTAAAGCCCCCATCTCACATTCACGAATCTGAACACGAATGAACACGATTAACGTGTTTCCTTAAATCTTGTTAGAACGTATGAGGGTCGCGCACTCATTCGTGTTCATTCGTGTTAAGTCGTTGGCGGTCGTATGGACGTCGCAGCTCGGCTTAAATCGTGTTATAAATTTTTGCTTTGCTTAGCAAAACTTTATAACACGATTTAAGCCGAGCTGAAAAGTCGTGTTCAGTCGTATGAAGGTCGTATGACAGTCGTGTTCAGTCGTATGAAGGTCGTATGAGGGTCGTATGAGGGTCGTGTTTGGTTAAGAAATTTGCATAAACCACAAGGTCGAGCACGAATCAACTCGATTTTTCAACTTTTCTTAGATCGTGTTCGCAGTTTCTTAAATCGTGTATGTGAGATAGGGGCTTAACTTCTTCCCATTCAGTGTCACAACACAAACACCCGCTGGTAACTATGCAATACATATTCCGATATTACGGAAATCCTGTAAAACTTCCCACGCACGCTCACGTGTTTACTTTTCAGGTCTTTCAAAGGCATTTAGAAGTGATTCACATAAGGAAGAGAATATATGGATGTCAACTTCTTATTATGAAGAGACTGCCTTCGTGGTCTAGTGGTAGAGCCCGGAGAGCGGAAGGTCCGGGGTTCGATCCCCGACCGCGTCATACCAAAAGACGTTAAAAGATGGTACTTGTTGTTATCCTGTCTGGCGCTCGGCATTAAAGGGCTAAAACAAGGAC
This sequence comes from Haliotis rufescens, assembly GCF_023055435.1. NCBI lineage: Eukaryota > Metazoa > Mollusca > Gastropoda > Lepetellida > Haliotidae > Haliotis > Haliotis rufescens. The sequence continues at coordinate 14,371,807 of NW_025964112.1, forward strand.
TGGTCGGTTCGGAATCAGTAAACTGTGTCTGAGTGGGGTATTCATGTTAAACTGCGGCATGGTATCTCAGTGGGCTAGCACTATAAATCGGCATCAGTCAGCGCTAGTACAAGCAGTCACGCTATATAAGTGCAATAATCTTGGACGCGACGTTAAACCCCATTTCACCTCAACGTTTCGGAGTATATGCTTACTCCTTCATCAGGTGAATGAATGCCATGCGGCAGAGAGCACATTGTTAACATCCATATATTCTCATTCTTATGTTTACCTTTGTTATCATTACTTGACACGAAGCTTAACATGCGTCAGTTCCATGTCCAAATAACCCCATCAAATGTTTGGTAACATATATCACTACAAACCAGCTACCCGTCTCACCTGATGTTGTGGTCAACTGTGTGTCTGGCGTGTGGGGTCCGACTGGAAAGTCAGTTGGGAGACGTGACCATGGCGTTTCATCGTGGGCTACGAATGCAGCTCCATTGATCGTAGTCCACAGCTTGCACTTATCGTGGCCCATTGTGAGCAATTCTTACCTTATAAAACGCGCCACGACAGCTTGAACACTGATTGTATCGACGGGGGTACAGTTGGTGAGAAGGAATAAAATCTTCAAGACGTTGTGCTAATGCGTTAACTGTGAACTGGTGTAATTCTACGGGGATACATGCACTTGGAGAATTATGGTCGACTGATACTGAACTGGTATCCACCTGGTACTATTGCGTAGTTATTGGTCATCTACATTTGGAAAGAGTGAGTTTGGTTTTACGCCGCCTTGAACAGTATTCCAGTTATCTCCCTTTCATAGGCTTTCGGACATCACACATTTTCGGAAGTATTCGCGCTATAACGGGGAGTGTAGCATCACACAGACATTGTAAATATTTCGATGCTGGCTTCTTTTTAAAAGAAGGTCGTCTTTTATAAGTGAATGAGATGGGTTTACAGTTGTCCATGTGAATAGAGAGAAAACCCACGAATGTTTCTTATGCTTCCGAAAATCAATAACACGGGGATATATCACGGCGTGTCAGCGTTATGTGGGAGGAAAGCCCGAAGTGATGCAAGTCTCAGGCATATACCATTTTGGTGAAACCACGAGCACGGGTATGGTGCTGACAAATCTAGACACATTGTCCAGCATGATCCTAGGTTTCTGGTACGGCCAAGAGACACACATCAAATTGCGGTGCCTTAGGCAATTGTGTCGTCAACTTAATATCCCAACTTCGTAGATCGATGCTCACGATGTCAATCACTGGATTGTCTTGTTAACACTCGATTATTTACAGACCACCGTCATGTAGCTGGAATATTGCTGAGTGCGGCGTTAAACAACAACACTGAGGTGGAGCTGTTGCTCACGTCCACTTCAGGGACGTCCTCACACTCCCCCGGCATGGTCTCAGCGACGTTAGATACGAGGCAGTGTATCACGCTGATAGTTATAATATGGAGATGCAGTGGGATTCAGTGCGTATCTGCAACAAAGGCAATAATCTGCTGCACCAAATGCAGGACGTTATGCTGGTGAATGTCCAAAGAGTCATCGAAGGTACTGATTATTAATTTAAACATTTTTCCCGTTTTGCATAAAAACCACATCAACATAAACATGATATGTCAGGGACGGAGTAATGCGCGGTGCAAATCCTTTTAACTCCCATCCCGGGCCGGGGTGTGATTTCTCAGAGGTATAGCGGTACTGCCACAAATAAACATATGTTAAGGAAATGTATTCACGTTCAAATATGGCTTTTGTGATGAAAACAACGCTTGTAAGATGATAGATCGATTATGTAAATGACAATGAAATGACTCTTGAGTACAAACGTGCTTAACCGTGTTTTGTACAGATTAGTTGTTTAACGTGTGTGTGTGTGTGTGTGTGTGTGTGTGTGCGTGTGCGTGCGTGCGTGCGTGCGTGCGTGCGCGCGTGCGCAGACGCTCTATCCACTAGACCACGGAGGCTGTCCACACAGAAATAACTTGCCACTGTAGCCTAGTGGTTAAAACGTCCGCTCGTCACGCCATAGACCCGGGTTCGATTCCCGCCATGGCTACAATGTGTAAAGCCCATTTCTGGTGTTCACCGCCGTGATGTTGCTGGAATATTGCTAAAAGCGGCGTAAAAATCAAACTCACTCACTCATCCAATCTGAAGGATATGTAATGACTGGAGATATAACTGACGTCTCGGTATACTTCACATTCTTGTTCTCACCAACGATGACACCTAAATGAGTTCGAAGAGGTTCGAATCCTGTTTTCAATATGGCCGCCACATCAGCTATTACTCAGCCAGTTTCGGTCAACATGTAATTAACAATTGGTACATGTTACGCAGTTTTATGCTATTTTTGCAATATTTATATTTTGGATGGTTTTGTATCTATCTTGTATTGACGCTGAAGGTGGATTCATTGAAGGTTTTATTCAAAATTTAACTAGTTAAGCTTCTCCGAAAATATTCAAAGCAAATAACAATGTGTCGAACAAAAACCTCTACAAAGAAAACATACCATTGTCTGTAGCAAGCGTCACCCGTCAGTCTGAACTGGGTCAATGGTCACACAGTCTGGTCAAAGATGGTATTTGTTTGCCTTGGGACATATTGACAGGTTAATTGTTAACGCACAGTTGAATGGTCAGTTGTATCGGACAATACATAATGATTGAAATCAAATCTCCAATGAGTTCTGGGTGACAATACACACTATAAGGCACGTCACTCTTTCCATGATTGTATGTATGTATGTATGTATGTATGTATGTATGTATGTATGTATGTATGTATTGTATGTATTGTATGTGTGTATGTGTGTGTGTGTGTATGTATGTATGTGTGTGTGTGTATGTATGTGTGTGTGTGTGTGTGTGTGTGTGTATGTATGTGTGTGTGTGTGTATGTATGTGTGTGTGTATGTGTGTGTGTGTGTGTGTGTGTGTGTGTGTGTGTGTGTGTGTGTGTGTGTGTGTGTGTGTGTGTGTGTGTGTGTGTGTGTGTGTGTGTGTGTGTGTGTGTATGTATGTATGTATGTATGTATGTATGTATGTATGTATGTATGTATGTATGTATGTATGTATGTATGTATGTGAGTTAAATGGTCACTCGGTGTACATGTAATACAGCGAAAGTACTATGTCTGAAACTGATATAAAGAAGATGATGGACTAACGTGGACTTTATTATTTTATTATATATATATTAACTATGTCTTTTAAAAGCAGAGTCCATTGTACCATTTCGACTATATAAGCGTGTGTTTATGAATCACAACAAAAAAGTGATGACACCAAGTGTTCGCAAAAAGGTGAGCGTCCTCTGCTCCACTAGTGAGTGAGTGAGTTTGGTTTTACGCCGCTTTTAGCAATATTCCAGCAATATCACGGCGGGGGACACCAGAAATGGGCTTCACACATTGTACCCATGTCGGGAATCGAACCCGGGTCTTCGGCTTGACGAGCGAACGCTTTAACCACTAGGCTACCCGACCGCCCCCTGCTCCACTAGTGTCACTAGAGTTCGATTCCCGACATGGTACAATGTGTGAAGCCCATTTCTTGTGTCCCCCGCCGTGATATTGCTGGAATATTGCTAAAAGCGGCGTAAAACCAAACTCACTCACTCACTCACTCACTCACTCACTCAGTGTCACTAGATACAATCACTTCAAATAACTTCAACAAAGAGCGATAGTTGTTTTGGTAAATTTAGCTGAGATACTTTGCCACAGTGGGACTAAGCATTATTGTGACCCTGATAGATTACGTATTAAACAAGCCATGACCAATCGGTTCGTAAACACTGGGTGTCATAGAAATATCATAATTCGTGAATGTTGAATTATATATTTGACTTTTCACATTCCATTTAAACCACTCTTATATCATCTTCCCGAGGCAAGTGTGTTAACTGACTATAAAAGTCCAGTTTCCACCCTTGCCGAACTAGGCTGGTATTATGGAGTTACAATTTGGCTGGAGTAACGAGTCTATGCATAGTCCAATCAAAATCGCGCAACGAAAACGAAATCCGGTTCGGAAACAGTCATACAGATTTCGGTCGATTGCAGGATTTGCAAAGCATCTGCACCGCCAACTCGTTGTCAACAAATATTTTCCTTACCTTTTCATGTTTTTAATCATGGTGCTCACGTGATTTGATGCATATCGTGATGTAAGACCCGTTTTATCACAATATATACCCGACATGGGTACAATGAGTGAAGCCCATTTCTGGTGTCCCCCGCTGTGATACTGCTGGAATATTGATAAAAGCGGTGTTACAGCCTACTCACTCACTCACTCACTACAATTCATTTCACTATACATGCGTGTAGAACCATGTGTGACGCAAGTACACCTGAACTACTACGTCATTATGCTTGTACCATGCGGGGTGATGCGGGTTTACTTGGTGCTTGCTTGATTACCTTTAATAAACATCACAGCACTGTTTCGGGTTTACTTTTACAAGGTTAAAACTTATAATTGCAATGGACAATCCCAATAACCAATACTGATCAACAAACTACAAACTACAATAATGTTATTTAAAAAACATATGAAGAACTACAGTAGATTCATACACAGTAACAGGAAACAAGTTAATTGGTTTTATGATACTTATCAGGTCATCAATTACATTTTAATGTAGAAATGGCTAATGTTACTTAATGTTTTAGAACGAATATCTCAAAGGAACATGGCGTCAGTGGCTCAAGCTACAAATCCAGTGTTAAATTACAAATACTAATCATTACAATGATACAACTGATCGAGGTTACATTCATTACAGACTCTAGCGCGACGAGTCGCAAGGTAATGGAACGGGGCAGCTTTAAGGGCTGTATCAATGAAGAACGTACATAATTGAAAAAGTTCTACACTGTTTGTCTGAGTGGTTGTCTAACGCCACACTCCCGCCACACTAACGCAATATTCCAGCTATATGACGGCGGTCTGTAAATAATCGAGTCTGGACGTGACAATCCAGTGATTGATATCATGAGCATCGGTCCACGCAACTGGGATAAGATGACTCACGATCCCGTTCCTCTTACGACAAGCATAGTCGCCTTTCACGGCAAGCATAGGTTGCTGAAGACCTATTCTACCCCGGATCTTCACGGGTCTTCTACGGTGTTAATCAGTAGAGGCCGTAATAGAGAAGTCAACGGGAGCAATAAATCAATCTATTTAAAATGAGACATATTACACCGACTCGATACCTCGTTGCGTGAAGGGCTGAGAACACCTCCATCGAGTTCCTTCACAGGAGGTCGTATCAGGTGAACTTTCTGTCCAGCCAATCAACGTCGAGGCTTTTGAATTCATGGTACGAGTGAGCGAAGTATTCAGACAGCATATTCGATTTTTTGCGCCTCGAATTTCTGTTTATTCGAGGAATTCCGAATGCAAAATAACAGAGTGGCGCTACTGTATTTTGTTGTGGGTGTTTTATACATCTTGTCGTTTCTGAGCGTCATGACATCATGGCGTATTTTTGTTCTGTGGCGGTTTTCTTTGGCTGTTAATCCTATTTTGGAATCGAAGTGGTAAAGTCCACCGAAAGCCTACCCCCGAAAATCACAAACTCTATATGTAAGCCATTATTAATTTTACTTTAACAACCAAATAAACATGTCCTTCCGCACTGCATACATCACTATGTTAAGTCCCTTTGTTGGAATAGAACACGCGAGTCAGTGCCTCGTACTTGTCGTTCCGAACGACATATAGGGATCGATGAGTAATCATTGCTCATGCTATCAACCACCAGTCTGCCTGGCCCGGACACGTTTATTTACAGCCCGCCGTGATGTAGCTGGAATAGGGGGGGGGGCACGGGGGGATGGGGGCACGGGTGGCCCAGTCGTCTAAGGCGCCGCGATTCGCTGTGCAGAGTTGCGTCCCTTGGGCACGCCAGAAACCTATGATTGTGGGTTCGAATCCCGGTTCGCCCCGATTATGTTTCTAGGTTTGTCAGCACCATACCCGTGCTCGTGGGGTTCACCGAAGTGGTAAACGTCTGACACCTGCATCACTTCGGGCTTTCCTCCCACATTAAGCTGACACGCCGCGATATAACTGGAATACTGTTAAAAGCGGCGTTAAACCCAACTTACTCACTCACCGTAAGAGGCGACTAAAAGGCTCTGGTAGTGGAGGCTCGATGACCTGGTTGATGGCGTGTCATCGAACGCCGACGGCTTGGATATCAATCACTGGATTGTCTGGTCCAGACTCGATTATTTGCAGGCCGCCGTCATATATACAGATGGAATATTGCTGAGTGCGGCGTTAAACAACAAACATACCAAACAAACCTGAAGATGTAATAAGTAACCTGTGTGAACCAAGACATTGTATCAGTCGAATAACTGAGGTCTTTTAGAGGGACTTGAATCCAAGTCTCAAGAACTTCAAATGTACCAAACCTAGGAACCTTTAAAGACATATCTTCAAACCGATAAAAGGAATTATTGACGCATCTACATTAATACTCTCTGTGGTCGATATAATGCTCCTATCCACTATCACTCACCCTTACTACTTCAGATGAGATATGTACACAATGTGCGACAATTAGACCAATAGACTTAGAGCTTAATACGAACCATCACATACATTATTCATATTCGTATAATGACAATACTCTAGCACGGTTGATTTAGTGCATGCGGATTGTATTTCTGCATGAATGAACCAAATATCTGAAAACCACACGGGATCTTTGGCATTTAGTTTCTGTAGACACGTCCGTGATTCAGAGTAGGTGTAGATACAATCATCCCGAGTGTGTATCTCTGTATGTCTTGTCGTATGGGACATACATGATACAGGCCCATCATAACGACAATACGCTGCGAGAATACAAAAGCTGAACTGTATTTGTTCAGTGATTTGATATGAATAATTATTATACAAAGATCGTATTGTGCGTCAGAGGCTCTTAAAGGTGTACAGGGTCGCTTTCAAACGTTCGATGAATCACATAGCGATTTCTGTTAGAGTTACTGATGTGCATCGTATCGTCATGTCCGCAAGGGAAAGAGCATTGTTAGTGTGAGTAATAATTAAACATTTCACGATAGTCCGCTGTGTTATTATCCCCATGACGTTTGACAGCGGACTGTGTGTACAGACTCCACTACCAACGACACTTCCATTGTTGCGGTTGCACACGTGTTTTACTCGCACAAACATTTCGTAGGGAAAAAAACTCCAGGGGTAAGTTTTTTATCATGCTTTTGAGGTTGTCCTTGGGCATGTGATTTGGTATAATGACATGTGTTCGATAACACGCTCTGACTACAATGAGCTCTTTAACTGTTTTGTTCACATGCGTGTATACATGCAGGTCATGCTATTTACATAGAAGGGTTTGCGAACATCAAGGCTTAAGTACAACGAATACGTTTTGAACAGTCTTCGTTGGAGATAGATGGGGATTAATTAACTTTCGTTATTTTTTACAACATTTAAAAATAATGTCATCGGATGTTCGGCGTTGTCAAAACAGATTGGTTCGTGTGTGGGAATGAGAAGGATATCCATGTGTGTATGTGCATATATCCACACTACCTTGCTGGAAGGCTCTCGGTAAGAAACGCGTTGTGTTGTTGGGAAGGTACGTAGAAATAGACAAACGTTGATTGTGCTTATTAGATACAATTGTATGGATAACGACTTCTTTAATACTGTAAAAAGCGACGTTATGATGATCTATACCGAAACGTTGCTTTTTACAGTATTAAAGAAGTTGTTATCCATAAAATTGTGTCTACCTTGTCATCCGTCAACTTCTAAATAATGCCTATCAAACAATGTGATTGTGGTTGTTCCGAAATCAGTGTTTATCAAGATAGGCTCAGACTGAGGATCTTGAGAGGGTAAATTATTGAAACTATATGACAGAGTCAGTATATTTGGCTACCTACTTCGACAAGTGTTAATCATAGCTATCACAGGTAATTTAGAGTGTTAGGGTCTGCCTAAATGTATTGGTACAATTTGTCTGATTAGAAACCTGCATTCTAATTATACACAGATATTATTTCATATATATTTCTTCGAAACGGTGAATGTACATATATGAACAGAAATAGCATTGCAGATATATTACTTAGTTATGGTGAAATGAAATTCTGGAACAATAATAACTGCAGCAAATAATAGAAATACAGGTATGTTCATTGTAGATTTGTGTGTTATTAAAATATTTATTTTCAGGTTATGCTTGATACTTCTGGTGTCTGTATCAAGAGGCCATGACACCAGGCTAAAATGAATAACATTCAACCTGAACCGTACCTCGGACATGGTGCTAGACAACATCCTCGACGAGGAAGGGATCCGTTCTTTGTCGGCGACGTCCCTGACTACAGGGTGTTACAGCATCAGCATCAGCATCCCCAAACGACAGGGATACGTGTCAAATACAAGTCCTCAATCTTTAGTGGCTATAAAGAATGTGTGCTGAAACCATTAAAGAGACAGGTTCTACACCAACGGGCCCAACAACGCGACATTGCTGAAAATAACAAACTGTTAAACGGGGAGCTGCAAGGAGATGGTTTAAGTCCTACCTCATTTATAGGGACTGCGGAAAAGGTGAATACTCATATGCATAATCAAAATTTGAAAACAAATCAAAATAAGTCTCGCCATTTAGCAGTGTATGAAGACAATGAAATCGGCGATGAGGAGGAGGATTTCTTTGACAGCACATCAAATTATCAAAGAAGTAGCAACGCCAGACGACGCTCCATTGCAAGGAAAAGACGAAGGAAGAGCAGTGCGTTTCAACTGTAAGTTTATAAAACTTTAGTATAAACATGTCACGGAATACTTTAAGGCAGAATTTAGATTTTTAAGAGTTTACTTCTGTAAATGGGTTGCATTTACGACCAAAACATTACAAGGCAAGAAGACATGTGCATGGCATTAAATAAGCAGTTCGATAAATTTATTCATTTGCAAAATCCCCAGATAATATCAAGTGTCATGTGACAGGATTGAGCACGGGTAATAATTAACTCACAGCCAAGATAAACCAAAATGTTTGTTTTCATAAATGGCTACATATGTCATCCACCATCGCACATTTCCGTGCGTATTCGTGTAATTTGCATTAAATTTATGACAACGCACACATGCATTGAACTCTGCATAAATTGTACAAACTTTATCATTTTATCAAAACTTCGTCTGTCTTAAATGCTTGTAACCAGCTACCTCTTCAATCACTATACGCTTGAAGGTTTCTAGACATACATGTATGCAACAAGGGATGCTTGTCATTGTGATGAAATGTCATTACACTAAGAACCACATTACCGCATTTGGCAAAACTCCACTGAGGTGGTGAAAGGAAGTCTTACGCACGCATTGGGAGAAGTGTTTCATAACATATGCTTATTCCAAGTGACTGAGTATGGTTTTACGCCGCTTTTAGCAATATTCCAGCAATATCACGGCGGGGGACACCAGAAATGGGCTTCACACATTGTACCCATGTTGGGAATCGAACCGAGAGTCTTCGGCGAGCCGAGCGAACACTTTAACCAATAGGCTACCCGACCGCCCCACTTTTTCCAAGAGGCAGTAACAATTGAAAACACATAAGTCCTTTTAGAATGTTGTAAACGAGTACGGTTTTACGGTATAGATGATTTTCACACTTCGTCGGATAATTATAATCGAGCCTGGTTATTTTCTGGCGTTGACGATTTACATTTACACAGAAAGTCATTCATATGATTCGTTCACACCAATGCTATTTTCTTTCTTTTCAATCTTCTCAAAAACATTTGTACGATGAAGAAAAGGAAACACAATCGACATTGAAATTCAATCAAGGAATGTGTTTACAATTAAATATTCATAATTGTCACAAGTTCTGGATGTGCGAACTGCGTCTCCCTCAACTGTTGATGGCAGTTCTTGCATTTACAAATCTAATTTATGTCAGTGTTTATTCATGGTTGAAGCTTAACTGCAATTATTTAGAGGTTAATGCTGTTCCTTCACGCACTTGTCTGAAAAAGGTAATGAAATGTATTGTAATTCCATACACGGCTTACCAACATCTCACAATATTAAAAGGATTAGTACCTCTTTCTTATGATACAATACGGCGTCAAAGGACACCGGTGTGTCTGCGTAGAGTAGTTTTACTGGCCGGTGTTGTTCAATGTTGTTCATGGATCGTTGAGATAATTCATACGCATTGTTCGAAAAAAATAGCTTCATCGATTGTGAAAGGGCTTCATTTTTCAATACTCTCATCTGATGAAGGACGGATGCACACAGACAACGCCAAATTAAACCGAAATCGCTCTCTTGCTAGTTGAGTCCAGCCGTGCTCATGTACATAGTGCTAAGCTGCAGATTGATTGTGTGATGGTTCGATCTATGGAACAATATGATATTAATGGTTGTTTGTTTCCCATTGATCTGCCAGTCATACAGTTGTCATCGAAAACGGTTTCTGGTAGACTGATTTGGTAATTGTGATGTTTAGTGTCTATACCTTTATTTTGAGCTGCATGCTGATGTCTGATAGAATAATTTAGATGTTGAAGTAATTGTGGGGTTTATTTTATTTGCTTCCCTACTCAGCTGCATGTTATTTTGAGTTTGTGTTCGTAATTAAATGCATTGATCTCATCTATCAAGTTGGAGCTCCTCACGTCAGGATCTCGCAGCTCCCCTGTAGATTCTCCCAGTAGGACAGAATTATCTCAGTAACTGGCACCTTCCTGAAGGAGTAAAAGACATCGTTTTGATTATTGTTTTCGCGAACGCCTGATGTCATCACTGATTTTCAGTGATCTATTCATATAAGATTGCCTTTTACGTCCAGTGGTATCTGTTTCCTCGGATTATCAAGAGACCGCCTCCGTGGTCTAGTGGTAGAGCGTCCGCCCGGAGAGCGAAAGGTCCGGGGTTCGATCCCCGACCGCGTCATACCAAAAGACGTTAAAAGATGGTACTTGTTGTTACCCTGCCTGGCGCTCGGTATTAAGGGGCTAAAACAAGGACTGGTCGGCTCGGAGTCAGTATACTATGTCTGAGTTGGGTTTTCATGTTAAACTGCGGCATGGTCTCTCAGTGAGCTAGCACTATAAATCGGCATCAGTCCGGATTAGTACAAGCAGCCACACACACACACGATAATCTAGGACGCGACGTTAAACCCCATTTCACCTCACATCACCGGATTATCCAGACTGGTTAGTCTCTAATGTTGACGTATATTTATTGTCAGGCTCTTAACTACTTTTGTTTCCATTTTCCATAAAATATACCATTGATACGTGTCAAATTGTTTAAGAGTATTGTCATCTACGATTGACTCGAGAAAAATCTATGTCTTGGATTTTGACGTCAACTGAACACCGTGTTCTACCTTATGGCGGGTATTTACACCAACACCGGGTGTCATTCGTGAATGTAGACATTTTTTTTCAATTCTTGCCCATTCGATTGATTCTCGTCTATCTTTGATGACATAGGGCCCAGTACGTTGTTGAGAGGGGCGAGAGGATACCCAAGGGTGAAGGGTCCCTCTGCGGAAGAGGTTTGGTAGTCTTGTGGTTGAAGTGTTTGGGTCGTCCAGCCAAAGATTTGACTCGTCACACGTTCAATTTGCCGTATGGGATAATTTATTATACATATTGTGTCACCCATTGGACATTGCGGAAGAATACGGAAAGGGGCGTAACCGGCTTACTCCCTCATTGGGTATTGGTTGGTCACGATTGCGGAAAACAACTCTTAACTGTTAACTACCTGCTTCGGAGTGCCTGCGTATTTAGACGGTGGGTCAATGTTCATGCTTTCAACCAATGCTGGGTTTTTTCAGTGTATCGCACTTAAACTGCCGGGGAAAAGAAAGTATACATTTGAAAATTGGATTTCATTAATTCTTTTCAAACGTTATCAAAATGTTAAAAGGTTGAAAACAGTTGCCAGAACACTGCAAAAGAAAGGTCCAAAACAACTGTTTCCCGTACAAAATACATCGCCATAGAATAGCCATTTCTTGTTTGTTTCGTTGTAAGCCACCATCAAACATGAGTGTATACTTTCTTCCCAGCAGTTAGACAGCGAAATGGCGTGTACAGGGACACCTTTTTAAATCGTCAGGATCAGCTAACGAATCCCGGATACGTTGTAAGACTCCGTTAACATACACTCTTCAAAAAAAGAGATGCATAGGTGTTTTGAGAATTCCAATTAGATTTTTCCCCCCAGCAATCGTCATAAAGACAATTCTTATGTTTGTTTCCCGTTAATCATGTCATGTTTGTTGTGCATTGCGCGCAAACACATCTCAAAATGTTTTTTTTGTAAACGTTTATCAGCAAAAATGCAGAGGATGCACGGAAATTGCTTTCAGAAAAAGTTTTTAGCACAATGCACGTGCAAAGTGTTGGAAACAAGAGTAGAGACGCTGACTATAAAAGACCGTACAAAATTCATCAGTTCATTACGAATTTTCTGACGTGAACGGAGATCGAAAAATGCCAAGATTAACTGCAGCTGCCCGAATTATCGCCATTGGACGTTTGGAAGCAGGGGAGTCCCAGTCTGCCGTTGCAAGACACTTCAACGTTCACCAAAGCACCATATCTCGAATATGGGATCGATATACCCGCACTAATTCGACTCAAGATCATCCCAGAAGTGGAAGACCCAGAGTGACCACCCCTGCTCAGGATCGGTACATCCGGTTGCATCACCCTCGGAATCGATTTGCTACAGCAAGGGACACTGCAGGACAAGTGCCTGGTATGCGAAGAATTTCCGACCAAACCATCAGAAATCGTCTGAGGGAAGTGGGAATTCGAGCGAGACGACCAAAAGTTGGACCTGTCTTGCAACGTCTACACCGTCAACGACGTGTCCGGTGGTGCAACAGAGTACAGGCATGGGATCTCAGGAACTGGCGACGCGTTTGGTTCAGCGATGAGTCACGTTTTTTCTTCTTCAACGACGGGATGGAAGACAACGTGTATACCGACGTCGACATAAACTTTTTGCGCCGAACTGCGTTCGACTGGTGGACCGATTTGGTGAAGGGAATGTCATGGTGTGGGGAGCCATAGGTACACGGGTAGATCACAGTTACAGTCCGTTTGATTCCATCTCAGACCGATGAATTGCTCACTAACTCAGAATCTAATAATTGCAACAAAACCAAAATGTGCACAGCGACATGAATTGGACAGACCACCCTGATGGTTTGTCTTACAGTTTTGGACACCCGATAAAAAAAATTGTTTAACAAACGATCATCATATTGTCGACATTTTTCGCCATCCCATCCCATCGCCAGAAACCTATGATTGTGGGTTCGAATCCCAGTTCGCCCCGATTATGTTTCTAGGTTTGTCAGCACCATACCCCTGCTCGTGGGTTTCACCGAAGTGGTAAACGTCTGAGACCTGCATCACCTCGGGCTTTCCTCCCACATTAAGCCGCCACGCCACGATGTGACTGGAATACTGTTGAAAGCGGCGTTAAACCCAACTCACTCACTCACTCATTATTATGTACGAGCAGCATTCATGTGCATGTATGTGGAATATTGGTTAGTGCGGCTTTAAACAGCATTCAAACAAACAAACAATTCATTAGGATGGTGGGGTCTCCGGAGTACAAAGCAATTTGGACCAGAAGTTTAACTTAAGCTACAGGTATATCGATGATCTGATATCGTTCAATAACGGTCCACTGATTTACCCACCTAAACTAGAAATAAAGCACAATCAATGAGACCGCCTCGTCTGTTCCATATTTAGATCTATTCCATATTTAGATCTATTCCATATTTAGATCTATGCATAAAGATTCAGAGTGAGAAACACTGTCCACAAGACTGGATGGAATGATTTCAACTTTCCCAAAGTCAACTTTCCCTTCATGTCGAGCAATATTCGAGAAGCTCCAGCTCTTTGGCGTCCACTTTTCACAACGTCTTAGGTACAATCACGCATGCTCTTTCTTCCAAGTTTTAAAAGAGCGACTCTTGCTCAGAAGCTGTTTGACCAAGGTTACAACATCTGGACGCATCAGTGACAAACATTATGTCAGACACAATTACATATTTTGACTTGTACCATTTGTTCTTGGTGTTTTTGTCAGTTGATTGATTGACTTGCCTTTGCATGTGTTTGTGACGGGTGCAGCGGGTGTGGCAGGCTACGCTGATTTTATTTGGCGAACACTTGGTATCAATAGAATTTGATGGTGGTTCATAAACACAAGCTCATGATATATTCGAAAAGCGTTCGATGGAGTCTGACTTTGAGAGATTTGCTATGAATTTGAAAAGGGTTTTATTGCTTGTATTCACTGTATTGCTCATATGTACATCAGCGTTAACATCTAGGTACATGTACATGCACGAATAGTGACCCTATTTGGGAGAATAATACTGGCTTGAGTATAACCAAGTTGAGGTGATATAACATTTTGAAAATTCATATATTTTGTTGAACTTATGTGTCTGAATCACTAAAGAACTTCACACTTTGGCCGCGGATTTGACATTTGGATTCTAGTTGTAATCAAGGTAAAATGTTCTGGAGTGTACGTCGCACAAATCTCTGTCGTGACCTTGTTTCAGTGTTTACTCTTACAGTGCAGTAGCGTTTCGCTATTCTGTCATCTAAACCGGCTATAACCAATGGATCGATACCGGTGATCGATCACCTAAACAAGCCACTCAGTTATAGTATTGTAATTGTCGATTGATTTCTGACTTAATATAATTGAACAATTGTCTGGTATTGATTACTGAATTAAGCCAGATCGATCGTCATACATATTTGAGGGACATTTTCATGCCCTTTACTCGCATGTCACCAGAGAGGCGGAGGCGCTTGGTGCACAAGGATATCAGTTCCATTATAAATAGTCAGGAGCCACAGAACTAGGTTCCGTCTAGTAATTACATTCAGAACACGTGTTGACATCCGACGTCAAAATTAAGCCTCCATATAAATGTCGAGTAAAATGTTGCGGTGAAATGGGGTTTAACTTCGCTTTCAATATTATTTCACTTATTAGAGACGTGCATGCCGCGCGGACCAGTCCTTGTTTTATTCCCCCCAATGTCGAGCGCCAGGCAGGGTAACAACAAGTACCATTTTTCGTGTCTTTTGTCATGACGCGGCCAAGGGATCGAACCACCAACCACCCGCTCTTGGGGCTATGCTCTGTCCACTACACCACGGAGGCGATTGCGATCTGCTGTTGTTCAGGATGCATTATGACCATTGCAATGAGTAAGTGGGTGTTGTTTAATGCCTCAGTCAGCAATATCCTAGTTATAACACGGTGCTCTGTAAGTAATCAAGTCTGATCAGACAAACGAGTGGTTGATATTAAGAGCACCGTTCAAATCCGCCCGTCACAATGAAACGCAATCACCCAAGGCACCGAACCTGACTACCATTTAGTCGCCTCGTACGACAGCCATACCTTACTTGGGACTAAAGGGGCACGGATAGTCCAATAGTTTGAGGCACCGCAATTAGCTGTACAGAAGTGCGTCTGTTAGGCGCGCCAGAAATAATATGATCATGGGTTCGAATCTCAGATTTGCTTCGCCCATGATCTTTGGTCTCTCAGCACCATACTTTGTACTTTGTCCCAGTGGGTTTCAGTAATTCAACGATTTCCTCTTTACAGCTATCAATAATGACACATTATGCGAATGCCCATTGACTTAATGCAGTCTCCCAAGCTGCAAATAGTGCAAGAATCTTGGCTATTCCAATTTAGTCAAGATGTAGGGGGCATCAAATTTCCAAAGTCCTTAGATGGGATTCGAACCACGGACCTTCTGTTCAGAGGTCGGACGCCTTGTCCAGATGACTAACAGGTTAGCCCCGTCAGTAAGCTGACTAGGTAAGGATGACTCCATGCCCTGCTAAATAACCCACCGTCAACAGGCACGTCCCAGGCCGTATAGTAACTAAAGAACTGAGGTATATTTTTAAGAACGTGCTCAGCCGCCTATGTAGAGGACATAAAACTTCCGAGTCTCGTGAAAGGATTCAACCACGGACTTCTGATCCGAAGTTGGACGCCTTGTCCACATGACCAAAGAGGTTGACCAGGTCAGTAAGCTGACAAGGAAAGGATGTCATCTGTGGGATGACTCCACGCCCTGCTACACTGACAAGGAAAGGATGTCATCTGTGGGATGACTCCACGCCCAGCTACAAAAGCATGAACTTGCAGCCTCTGCAGTTGTCGACACTTATATAACCTTTATATGATAATTTGTCGCCCCATATGAAAAGTCTGTGAGACTGGAAATGGCGACTGGCGTCCCGCGTCCATGACCAGCGTTCGAGAGAAACGGCTAGTTGATAAACAACTAAAGTTTGCCTCTCGTCCAATCGCTAGTAGTCTCTTAATTGAATCGATACATCAAATTTGACCACGTTTCCACATTTGTACGAAATTAATTGCGGCCCAGAACAGCTGTACATCTGTTTCATGTTTTAATAAGGCAAACTATTGATGATTGTCAGTTGGTGATTCCTGTATTGAATTCTCTTGCCTTAATGAACAATATTAGCATATTGGTACTGCTCTATAACTTGATCTTTCTACAGTGGAACCTCACTTATCCATATGTATTCGCCAAAGGGGATATCTTACACGTTTCTAAAATCCAAACCTAACGCCATTATTTACCTGCTGTGGCAAGCATCTTATAGGAAATTACACATTCGGCTTCTTCAACCACAATCGAACTCCGTTATCTCGAATTCCGATATCTCGAATGTACCGATATCCCGGCCGCCCTTCTTAATATTAACAGTTTTTAAGAAGCGTAAATGATTACGCATTTCACATAGCAGTGAGCAATTCTCCAGGTTACTCACAACCAAATGTTTTCCCATAGACTTCTATAGTAACGTTATAATTTTTTTTTAAATAACTAAGCATTCAACAGCTATTACCTGTACGTGTGTGCACAGTTTGGCCTTAGAGCAGCAATAAAGAAATAGCCAGCTCCTTTCCGAGTACAGGAAGCTAAACACACCACCCCCAGTTTCGCACCAAATATCACCTACTTGAAAATAGCTGTGGTCACATTCAGAATAAGTCATCATGTTGAAAAAGACAGTACTAAATATAGAAAAACATGGTCAGTTTTAATAACTGGATGGATGTACATTTGAAAGACATAAAAATCTGACAGAATATCCTCCAATCACAGCCTGCAGATATCTCTCGATCTGCACCGCACTGTCCAAACTGGTTCTGATTTGGTGTAGTAGAAACATCTTGTACCTTTCCTCACACAAACAGCTAACATCGCTGTAATATATAGTACAATTTGAAGCAATTGTTTCACCAATATCAATATTCAGATAATGTGGATGTATATACATGTTCGCACACTCTAATTTGGTCATGTATTCAAACAGTGAGTTTCTGGAATGCCTCTTGTGTCGTTGTATATTAAGCACCACATTTCATTTGCACCTGACGAGGTGGGGAATGATGTATGGTTCAGTGTTTACAACACTGAGTACTGGATGTTTTGCTAGTCCTACATGTAACACATGTACATTGTAATTAATTTGTCACAGCTATTATTGATTAGTGACTGCGAAATAATGTCAACATGTCATCGCATACGCGTATAGTGCTCTTAGTTTCTCACATATTCAATCGTATTGCTATGGATCTGTAATACTGTTACTTGGTCTGTACGGCTGTCCATTCCTCGCTATCTCGAATGTCTTGATAACTCGAAGTTACAACAGGGTCCCGCTAGGTTCGAGAATCCCGCTATCGTATTGCTATGGATCTGTAATACTGTTACTTGGTCTGTACGGATGTCCATGCCTCGCTATCTCGAATGTCTTGATAACTCGAAGTTACAACAGGGTCCCGCTAGGTTCGAGAATCCCGCTACCGTATTGCTATGGATCTGTAATACTGTTACTTGGTCTGTACGGATGTCCATGCCTCGCTATCTCGAATGTCTTGATAACTCGAAGTTACAACAGGGTCCCGCTAGGTTCGAGAATCCCGCTATCGTATTGCTATGGATCTGTAATACTGTTACATGGTCTGTACGGATGTCCATGCCTCACTATCTCGAATGTCTTGATAACTCGAAGTTACAACAGGGTCCCGCTAGGTTTGAGATACCGTGGTCCGACTGTAGTAGGTAAATTTCAATACCTTTCAGATGTAATGTATGAGATGAACATAGCAAATGTTGGCACTTGGTATAAGTAACAAGTGAATAAGAGTTGGCCTCAAATAACATAACCATGACATGTGAGCATCACCATGACAATCCGAGTTGTATCGCAGGATTCAGCACATGCACCATCCAATCAACATACCTAACATTAACGATAACCCTTCAGACAGCCAAGGAAGGACTATGTTTGTATTCACAGAACGTATCTGAGACAAGTGGGATCAGTAAAAAAAAAAGCAATTTTGTAATCTCAGAAAAGAACCAAGTTCAATTCTGTCAGAGTATGTGAATTGTCCTAGCTATACACCTCTATCCGACACGACAAACTTGTCACAAAACGTCGCATAAATATGCGTCAATCTTCAAACATTTGTCAAAATGTTATCCACATGAAGGTTACTGAGAAAACAATATGGATGCTAAACTTCATCATACACTGACAGGCAAAAGAAACGTCACTTCTGAAAATACTGATAAAATACAGCCTCCCCAAATTCACAATTCGCAAAAACATCCCCAGACTGTTAATTTCATGTGGGCCAAACACTGACTTTCTCCGATGTCTTTACTTACATATATAAGCATTTGAAAATAAAGATATTTATATGATACATCTACATGACGTTTCTTTTGCCTTTCAGTGTGGGTACATATAGTGACACACATTGAAGAGGCTTAATAATAGTTACTAGCATCAGACATGGTGTGTTTAGTGCTCAAGTTCATCTCGAAACACATCAAAGGAGATTTGATCCCGAACGACGACATTGTTGCGTTTGATTATCTCATGCCTAAACACACAGAACAACTTAATTTGAGTTTTGTGGACCTTTTGCCAAAATATTACAAAAGTTCGAATATCTGATTTCAAAGTGTCTCAGTATAATGTGGAATATGGGGACAGGGCATTTAGGTAAGAAGTAGGCATCCCCATGGGCATCTATCGTGCTCCCCTTCTTGCTGATCTGTTTTCTTCAGTATATGAGTCGGAATTTCAGCTCGGATTGACAAAATCAGAACAAGGGAATTTGGCCAAGAAGTTGAACTTTAGCGCCAGGTATATCGATGATCTGATGTCATGGTCAAATAGACCATTCCCATTTACAAATTTATCCTTTTGAACAAAACATAGAAGAGGCACGTGAAACCTCCTTTGTATATGAATATTCATTCAGAGTGACAATAGACTATCCACAACACTGTACGATAACTTCTTTTTCTTCTATGATGGTGACTTCTTGTAGTCAAATATTCCTTTATGTTCCAGTAGCTCCAGCCTTTGGTGTCTACATTTCATAACGTTTAGGGTACAGGATCTATGCATAAAGATTCAGAGTGACAAAGACTATCCACAAGACTGGAATGGGTGATTTGAACTTTGCAACAGTCAACTTTCCCGTCATGTCGAGCAATGTTCCAGCAGCGTAAGCCTTTGGTGTCTACATTTAATAACTGTTGAGGTACAATCGAGCACGCCCTTTCCACGAAGATTTCAAAGCGAGTCATACGAGGGTTGCAACATTCAAGGCCTCGATAAAACTTTCAAAAGGTGTTGAGGTAGACATGTGGAGAACAATTCCCAATTTGACGCACGAGTGACAGAAATGATGTCTGATTGTATTCGCTGTTTTGACTTGTACCAGTTGATAGTGATTCATAACCACATGCTCGTCATGTAGTCAATTTTACAATGCACTCTGCTTTTAGCAATGATTATGGAACTTGTACTTTCAAAAACAAAAACAAAAAATCACAACCCACAATCTGAAACCTCCATCCTCACCCCAAACCACCACACACTCCGAAACCCTGCACATGTTTTATAGTTACATGTGTGTCTCCGAAACTAGCAAAATTCCAAACTTCATAAGCAAAATACCTTATCAGTAAAATATTACGTTTCGTAAAGCAATATTGATGGTTTTCTGCAGAAAATTGATCTTAATGTGGACAGAACTAAAAACACCGATTATTTTAGTGGGAGGTTGTTTTTGTCTCTAAAAGATGATATCATAAATACAAACATATCGCTGTCAATGAATGATGACTGTCAATCACGTGTTGTATGGAGGCCATTAACCCTCCATATGCCATTATCACGCTGAGGAATGTCGTGTATGAAATCCCAAGAAAAGGGAACGCAAGTTCTGTACAATATATACTCAAATTAAAAACTTCACATTTTTAAAAGTAATCCAATATATGATATACAATGGACAAATGTATCAGGGAAGGTAATTTTTAATCATTAATGTCCAAAGAAGGATTTTAATTAACGGTGGTAACCATAATTTGTTCCAAGCACCTACAGTATTCGGTAATAACATCAACAGTTTAAATCATAAGTCCCAAGCACGAGAATCTGATGGCACACAAGTTCAGTAGCGTGTATGGCCACCATGTGCGTTGACAACTGCCACACAACGCCTCCGCATGGACCTTGTGATGCTTGTGAACACATGATTGGGAAGACGACGCCATTGTTGCTGCAAAATGGTGCCAAGATCTTGCAAATTCTGTGGTTGGTTCTGGAGAGTGCGCAGACTTCTGCCAAGATCATCCCAGACGTGTTCGATGGGATTGAGGTCGGGAGCCAGTCCATGACGTTGACTCCCGCATTCTGAAGGAAATTCCTTGTCAAAATTGTTGTGTGGGGTCTGGCATTGTCGTGTTGGAAGATCAAAGCGGGTCCATGTGCTGCCATAAAAGGCAGAAGTTCTGGTGCCAGTACCTGGTCGCGGTAAGCAGCAGCGTTGAGGTTGCCACGGATGACAAGAAGCCTGGAACATGCATTGCCACAGAAAGCACCCCACACCATGACACTTCCGCCTCGAAATCTGTCAACTTCCTGTACACAACACTGGGCGTAACGTTCATGACGGCGCCTCCACACCCTCGCCCTACCATCAGCAAATCGAAGATTAAATCGGGATTCATCACTGAAGACGACTTGATTCCAATTCCTCTGAGTCCATCGTAAGTGTCGCTGTGCCCATAATTGACGTTGACGTCTGTGCAATTGAGTCAGAATCGGCCCGCAGTATGGCCGTCTCGCTTGAAGGTCATCAGTTCTCAGACGGTTTCGAACAGTTTGCGCACTCAGTCTACCCCTAAACAGTTCATTCCTGGTTGATGTAGCCGTCAAAAATCGGTTACGGAGGTGACGTAAGACAATCTGACGATATTCTGCATGTGACGTCACACGTGGTCGACCTGGCCGAGGGCGATCAGCGGTGGTACCCGTATGCTGTAGACGCGTCTGTAAATCATAAACAGTCCGTCGACTACAACCCATCGTCCTTGCGACTTCAGCTACGGACGCTCCCGTCTGCAACATGCCGATGGCACGTTCACGTTGCACATTTGAAAGGCGTGGCATGACAAATGGCCGTAAAGACTTTTGTTTTCTTGTCTTTTTCTTTTTTTTGTTAATGACTGCTAACAAGTATGGCTGAAAACACGTGCGGTATTATGGCCACGTGACCAGTTGCACGTGAAAAAAACACTTTTGCCACTATAGTGCTGTGCACATGATTTTGATCGATTCACCTGCACAAAAACGGGTGTTATCTGAAGACAATACGTGGCCATTACTGTTTAAATACACAATAAGGGCCCACAATGTTAACTGGTCAAAATGTTAAAATTTTAGGATTGTGAAGTTTTTAATTTGGTTCAGTATATATATAAAATATATTTTGCTAAAATAGGGGTTTACCTCCATAGTGATCCCATTAATGCAGATTTCTGAAAAATACACACAAAAAATGAATACAGATTTCACTCATGGAAATCTCACAGGGTTTATTACCAACAGGGAAATGTCCTCGATGAAGTACTTTCCGGCATACCGACAGACAGGGCTTTGAGGTAAAGAATGATAAATACAAAAATGAGAACGTTTAATAATTCCCGCTATCAATAATCACTCACATCTACTGATTGATGCCAATGAATTCTCCATTAATGAAAAATATCCCACCAAAGTCTATTAAATCTCCCCACCCTCATTGAAATGATCCACGGTTAGAAGAGTTAACCACCCGTCATCCGAGATATCGAGCTGGGGCTCTCTGCTGAGGAAACCTGGGTTGAAAAGGTTTCTTGACTTTCACAATGGCGGCTCTAGAAATTTCACACGAGATGCAAATGTGGACAAGCATCGTCCATTACTGCATTGATCGGGAGTATGCGCCTGTGTCGTCTACCGAATAAACATCAACACAATTACTGTACGCTTTAAAGATCAAACAGACACTTACTGAGCCCCGGGTCAAAGCAACTGTACCTGCATCCACCTGTATTCTGTATTCACCTGCGTTTACCTGCAATTACTTGGAAGACGCCAGGTAGTCAGTCCACAGTGTCTCGGAGCCATCTGTTCAAGTTGATAGTATGGGTTCTTCTGACAAGGTGTCTAAAAGATTAGCGATTTCATTTAGTGCCAGAAGCGATTTTCATCAACGATTTCAACGCCCGACAGACGTAATATTTGGAGTATATGGACATTCATGGATTTTTGGACTCGGGTGTGAAAATTGTGAAACGGATTAATTACGCCTTCTTGAGTGTGGGAGTTATGGCATTTGTGAGTAGACGACTGGCTTGACGCAGGATCTGAACGTTAGAGGTATTGACTGTGGATTTAGAATGGTGTGGATGACGATAAGACTAAAGGTGTTCCTCTGTCTGTTCCCGTCACTAAAGTGACATATCTCAAGGTAAATGCTTGACATCGTCAGTAGCATAATCAGATGATGAATGACTAATTTTATATGATTCGTCAGGATTTGTTCTTGAAGAACAGTGTCAGTGTGCATCAGTGAATACCTTGTTTGTTATTCAATACATCTACGTATCCCAGGGAAAGACCATCCTACAAATTAACGTGAATGTCATTAACTGGATCTGTTGAAGGATAAGGACAATGGATAATGCCCCTTCACGAGTGCTTTGAGAGGAGAGTATTGTCACAAATACAAGGACTGGTTGCATAACAGTGTATTGACACCAAATGTGTTTATATAGTTTTCTACAAACATCACAATCATATTGCGTGGGTTGAATCCCCACTTTTATGATTCCCTTAATTATGTACGACCATTAGAATCATACTTAATAGACTTTATGCATTTTCATTTAATCTGAATACCCTGCGCTGTTGTAATATGTATTCACAGAGTAAACACATTGACAAGGAAACCTGTTATGGACTGGCGTGTGGTGTTGGTTTGTTCCGGGGAACTCTTCATTGGATACGCCTACTGTTAGAAAGGCAACTGGACAGCGCAATACGATGTAGTCGCATACAAGTCTACGAGAGAATGCCTTCGAAAGCGAACCCTTACTGAAGAGGTTTTGAGTTGAAAGATTTATCCGAACTGACTCGTTCTTGGAACAAATTTTCAAAGGGTTTTGACAATTTTAACCAGGTTGGAAGAGGCGGACAGGACCCATGTCGCAAATCATGGCTTTGGTGCACGATAAACTATGATTCATATATTACAGAGGCTCTCCGAGGTACATCCTCAACATACCAACAATCTATTAATATCCACAAGGTGTCAAGAACCTAGGGAAAAGTGTCCAGTCATTGGTTGACAGGTACTTTACTTTGAGAAACTCTCGAAGGTGGTGTTGTAATTGGTTTGAGTTTTCTAGATGAAACGTAAAAGTACCCTTGTCGCCTGGTTTGAGATTCCTCGAGGGAAAGATTCCCCACATCATCCAGGACTGTATTGAATGCTGATGCCAAATTTATGGATTGAAATGACGATTTTGCATGATAAACGACACTGAAGTATGGGTAGGTCACGAGAGTTGGGTCATCGAACAAAGACGTGTGCTGGTTGATGATGACGAACGGAGCGAGTACCTTTGTTGCTTCTTTGTGGGGGAAGGTTTACTTTGTCATAAGGAACACTGGTTGATGGACGAGCCGCGTTCATGTCTTGCTGTGACGGCTGATGAAACATGTAAAGGCAAAGGCAACTCTTTATTGGTTTTACATTTCTGAAATAATTGGAAACAGTACTCTTGTGGAACGAAGAGGCTTGACACCGATCTTTAGAGGTTAACGTTCGTGTTATCGTTTTTCTTGCTATCTTGGTGAGGTCTTTGATAATGTATTACATAGAATCACAACTTTAAATTATGTTTCTTGTAGCAATGACCGAATCGAGATAAAAAAAAAACCTTGATGTTCTGTGATATATGGAGATATTATAATAAGGATATCGAGACGTGAATATTTGAGCCTTCATACAATTCTCCAGGAAGGATACTTGACTCGGAAAAGACATTCTTAGAATGAGACTTCAAATGAGAATTTGATTGCTGTGTAAATTAAGACAGCATCTCAGTGGCCACTTTGTGACAGGCCATTATTTCCTGGATTGACCGTTCTGAAGTACTTACATCCCAATGGGTCAGTTTCTGGAGGAATCAGGACGGGGCCACGGGGGAAACCGGCGCCAAGCCAATCGACGCAAGAGCAAGCGTCGGAATTCCCGCAGGCGGTCATCATATGGAGTTCCTTCCCTTGGTGAAAGGTGGGTTGGAGGCCAAGGTCGCATGAAATGAGTGCGTCATTATTTATATATAATTACCGGGCAGGTGTCATTCGAAGGTCTCTCTATATGGAATAAGTACTGGGGTAGAGTGTATCACAACGAGGGTAGCCTAGTAGTTCAGGCGTTTGCTCGTCACGCCGAAGACACGGGTCGATTCTCAACATTGTCCATTGTACATTGTGCGCAGTCCATTCTTGTGACGTATTATTGAACGCGGGATAAACTGTTCTGAAGAGTTGATAGCTGATCATGTATGTTTTTATTGAATTTGTTTCGGATGCATGTGCAATAATACTGGTGTAGAGATAAATATGTTTTGACGAATAATGTGAAATTCTAAAGATAATGATAAAAAGGTAGTGATTCTACATTACACTTCATGTAACGGTACTCGGGGGTACAGCATGAGGTATCGCTCCTGTCTGCCTTGCGTCGATATACCAGTCCTTGCACTTAGGTTTATTTCAAAGCATGAACACGGTATAAAACAGCATTCGCCAGTTCAGTTTAACTATCGTTAGTCTAACAATAACTCCTGTCTGCCTTGCGTGGATATACCAGTCCTTGCACTTTGGTTTACTTTAAAGTATGAACACGGTATAAAACAGCATTCACCAATTCAGTTTAACTATCGTTAGTCTAACAATAACTCAATATTCCTCTCCGATGTGCAATAAACAGGTGATAATTCTACCCCAGTATCAGAACAGAGTAAATACCCGGGCAGCGGTTCTACCATACTCTACCCGGGGACCTGTTTAATGTCTACTAAATCGTTCATTAAACACGTTCAAACATCGGTCACCTCATAAATAGCATCGGGAACTCTAACTTTATTTACTCCGCGAGATATAATTGCATAGATACAGAATATAACATTAACATGGAAATAAGTTCAGTTCCTCACACAACCTGTCACCAATCACAAGCTTCACACAACAACACATGACAGATGCACTTTACCATTCCATGATGGTGCCAAAACCATTCTCCCTTGTGTGACGTCACTATCGTGACTAGCTGACATTATCCCCAGGAATCGATATCCGCCACTTAGCGCACACGGGACTTTACCTGTTTGGATTTTAACCCATCTACTCTTTACTGTAGCTTTGAGAGTCCAGTGCCTGTTATTTTGTCACGGATAATATAATTTCGATTTTTAAGGCTAGCCGAACGAATGGCATTCAGGAAAGGTATCACTCCCTATCGTTATAGTTGTTAGTTGTATAATGTAGTATCGACAGTTTTGGGTCTTAGATGGTCTTACTGTTAGCATCTGTGGGCCGTCATGGTTGGTTTCTATAAAGTAGTTAATGACTAGGGGAGCATGTACGAAGGAATAAACGAGTCACGGTGATGATTTCTGTCAGGTGACGATTAGGTAGTGACTGAAGCCGTCTTGGAAATCAAAAGAACAGAAAGGAAACAACCAATTTTCCCAAATACGACAGGAAATTCGGAATCTAAACAAAGTTCATTGAGCAATTAGAATTAGAGTGTTTTTCTTGGTACGCTTAGATCTTGATGATGTGGGGGCGGTCGGGTAGTCGGGTGTTTAAGCGTTCTCTCGTCACGCTAACAGGTTCGATTTTCCACATGGGTACAATGTGTGAAGCCCATTTCTGGTGTTCCCCGCCGTGATATTCAAATATCACCAAATAAACTGAACTCCGTAATGTAATTTAAAAGAGAGTAAGTGTGTTATACGTGTTACCGTTGTTTACTGATTGGCACAGCAGGCTATCTTGGCACCAGAATGTTTTGCCTTAAAATTGATCATGTAATGTATATATTTTTTACCCAACCGACTATTTTCATTTCGACCACTGACCCAATGTTTTTGAGAAAAAAGTCAACCAAATAAAAGAAATAAAATGCCTTAGGCGACAAGCATAGGTTACTGTAGCGACCAGTTCTAACCCGGAATCCCCACATGAGAGTAGATCTTCCTTCATATATCTATAGGGGCAGTGGGATAGCCTTGTGGGTAAAGCGTTCGTTCGAAACGCCGAAGACCCGGTTCAATTCCCCCTATTGGTACAATGTGTGAAGTCCATTTATGGTGTCCCCTGCCGTGAAATTGCTGGAATATTGCTATAAGCGGCGTTAAACCATACTCACTCACTCATTCATTTATAACATCCGGATTAGTTGGTTGGTTGTTGTTTTACGCCGCACTCAGAAATATTCCAGCTATATGACGGCAGTCTGTAAATAATCGAGTCTGGACCAGACAATCCAGTGATTGACATCATGAGCATCGATCCGCGCAATTGGGACAAGCTTCAACCAAGTTAGCGAGCCTGACATCCGGATTAGAATAGGTCCCCAGTAGTCTATGCTTGTTGTAAGAGGCGAGTAAGTGGATGCTTTGGTCAGATTCGTTTATTTTGCTTATATCGTAGTTCATAGGTCGTACTGGCTGGTCCAGATTCGGTTATTTACAGGCCACTGCCATATGGTTGCAATATTGCTGTTGCATCGTAGTACAAAGTCGCTCACTCCTGCTTCATAAGGCCGATGGATGGTAACATACAGCGTATCGTTAGCGTCGAAGAATACTATATCCATGTAACATGATGCTTACATTGTTCCGACCGCCTCCGTGATCTGGAGGACAGAGCGTCTGCCCGGAGAGAGGAAAGTCGGTGGTTCGATCCCCGGCTGCGTCGTAACAAAACAAGTTAGGGTATCAGCAAGTACAACCTTCTATCTGGCGCTCGGCACTAAGGGGATAAAACAAGGACTAGTCGGTAAGGAGTCCGTATACTGTGTCTGAGTAGGGTATTCATGTTTAACTGCGGCCTGGTATTAATCGGCATTAGTCGGGACGAGTACAAGCAGCCACACATGACGTGCATGCCCGTCGCTTTATATACGCAATATTCTTGAACGCGACGATAAACCTGATTTCACTTCACCTCACACAGTATTATTTTCTGTATATACATATTTATCTGCAATTAATAATAAATACAAAAATAAATTAATTGCATGGTGCCCCGTCAATTATTGTTACAATTGTAATGGTCCGATAGGCGAGGTGCCCTGACAAGCCGGATGGAATTGATGGGTCTTCATTGTACTATTATCGGGATCTTAGAGTTGACGTGGGGGATCAGTTTATCTTGACATCCGCTTTTGGCCGTTGGCCGTTGGCCTTTTATAATCTCATCAACTGTCAACTTTGCTGTTCGACATTGTCGTAGATCACAAGGGTCCCCTGGGGTTCCTGGGTTAAAAGTGGTCCCCAGCAACCTAGGGCGGACACCACTAACAGGATCGGGTGGTCGGGCTCGCTGACTTCGTTGATGCATGTCATCCTATCCCAGGTGGATCAATGGTCATGTTCTCTGGTCCAGGCTCGTTTTCTTTGAGTAATGTTTGTGGTCGATGTTAAAAAACAAAACAAACTAACAAACAATCAAGCAAACAACAGGTTACTGCTTCGTTGACCTTGATCTTACTCTGATGCAGTAATTGTCATGTTATAATGTCATGGTATTTGGTGTTTGCAGCCTGTTTGTGTTTCCGTTCTCGGGTTTACATTCCATGTTATTGCTGTAGACCGTATAAATGTCCGAAGCTTATTCATCATTCTTGCAGTAATATGTTTAATGTAATATTGTGTCATTGTGTAACATTGAACCTTGCTCTACGACAAGGAGACCACGTGTCTCACATTGATCCTTGCTCTACGACAAGGAGACCCAGTGTCTCACATTGATCCTTGCTCTACGACAAGGAGACCCAGTGTCTCACATTGATCCTTACTCTACGACAAGGAGACCCAGTGTCTTATGTTGATCCTTGCTCTACGACAAGGAGACCCGGTGTCTCATGTTGATCCTTGCTCTACGACAAGGAGACCCAGTGTCTCACGTTGATCCTTGCTCTACGACAAGGAATCCCAGTGTCTCACATTGATCCTTGCTCTACAAGGAGACCCAGTGTCTCATGTTGATCCTTGCTCTACAACAAGGAGACCCAGTGTATCATGTTGATCCTTGCTCCACGACAAGGAGACCCAGTGTATCATGTTGATCCTTGCTCTACGACAAGGAGACCCGGTGTCTCATGTTGATCCTTGCTCTACAAGGAGACCCAGTGTCTTATGTTGATCCTTGCTCTACGACAAGGAGATCCAGTGTCTCATGTTGATCCTTGCTCTACGACAAGGAATCCCAGTGTCTCACATTGATCCTTGCTCTACAAGGAGACCCAGTGTCTCATGTTGATCCTTGCTCTACGACAAGCAGACCCAGTGTATCATGTTGATCCTTGCTCCACGACAAGGAGACCCAGTGTATCATGTTGATCCTTGCTCTACGACAAGGAGACCCAGTGTATCACATTGATCCTTGCTCTACGACAAGGAGACCCAGTGTCTCACATTGATCCTTGCTCTACAAGGAGATCCAGTGTCTCATGTTGATCCTTGATGTTCCAGGAATGAGGAGGAGTTGATGCAGGTGTACACAGACAGCAAGAAGGCTGTGACAGAGGAGGAGTTATTAGAAAACCTACAGACACAAAAAGACATAATAGATAACGTCAAGTTACAGCCATGGGGGATGTCAAAGAAGATGAAAATGCTGGGGTATGTACAATAGAGTAAAAATATCGGACAATTATGAAGAGAAATATGTTAGCAAGTTGGTAAATCCATAAACAACATTGCAAAACCTTTCGGTTAATGTGCAATGGATACATTTTCACTACATCTGTATATATACTACTCAAAAGATGTCAAGGACCACTCGAATATTTCATATTACTATAGTTAATATGCCATGTCATGATGCTAAGTTCTAGGTATCGATCTCAAAGACCTCTCAGAATATTGAGATCCATCTTTTGGAGTTGATTTGCCCACCTTTTAGGGACTTTGAATGTAGAGCTGTTTTATCTAAAAACCTCAAAGACACCGTATTGTCATGTTTATAATACACTTCAAAATACCGGCACAAAACGCCCTTGTGAGAATTTGTGTAAAGAATACAAAATTGCTTGAGAGAATTTTAATTTGAAACTTTGAATTTTTTAAAAGATCAAAAAAATATTTCAAAGCCTATGAGTTCCATCGTCAGTCCAACTAAACACCAGTGATCTTCACAAATAAAATAATGTTTTTTCTTCAATATAGATCACAGCATCGTGAATAAGAACATGATCAACATTAAAGTAACAAAACCTTCCATTATCGCAAGAAATATCTTCCATTTAGGATTCCCGGCCATATCAAAAGTGTTAATGAATCACTATCAAATAGTGATGATACCAGGTGTTCGCTAAAAGGTGAACCTCTCCTTCCTCGCCGGTGCCTGTCGTCGCGAACTTACGTTTGCCTTTAATATACATGTATGTCTATTTCCAGACTTGCTCAAGCCTACGTGGAGAAGTTTGAGGGGAAACTCTCTAGGAGCCAGGGCTATCAACAGAAGTGGAGGACGGTGGGTGGTGCAGGATTAAAACACATTCGCTTATTCTAAAGCGGTGTACATTTGTCAAGATAAAGGGCTTTTGCTTTTGTTTCTTACCACGTTTAATGTTTATCCCACAAGAGACACCGTATTGGATATATAAACAAAGACGAGACCCGTGAAGATCCGGGGTAGAATAGGTCTTCAGCAACCCATGCTTGCCGTAAAAGGTGACTATGCTTGTCGTAAAAAGCGACTAACGGGATCGTGTGGTCAGGCTTGCTGACTTGGTTGATGCATGTCATCGATCCCAATTGCGTGGATCGATGCTCCTGATATTAATCACTGGATTGTCTGGTCCGGACTCGATTATTTACAGACCGCCGTCACATAGCTGGAATATTGCTGAGTGCGGCGTTAAACAACCAACCAACCTACAAAGCCGATGTTAATTAGTGATTTGATGAAAACGATGTTGTCATCCTACCTCTGCATTGATATGACTGGATTAACTCGTGTGCGGCGTTCAGTTCACCTTACCTATAACATACATATTTTCTGTTTCAGTTTTTCCGTCAGCTCAATAGAAACTGGAACAACCTTGTCGCTATGTTGGTGCCCTGGGAGATGCGGATCAAGCGGATAGAGAGTGGGTAGATTAACGACATATCCAGAGATGGGTAGAATATAGACATGTCTAGAGATGGGTAGATTAACGTCACATCTAGAGATGGGTAGAATAATGACAGACGTATGTGTAGAACATTGACAGGTGTAGAGATGTGTAGATTAACGACATTTCCAGATATGGGTAGATTAACGACATATCCAGAGATGGGTAGATTAACGACATCCAGAGATGGGTAGAATAAAGACATGTCTAGAGATGGGTAGAATATAGACAGTTCTAGAGATAGGTAGATTAACGTCACATCTAGAGATGGGCAGTATAATGACAGACGTATGTGTAGAACATTGACAGGTGTCGAGACGGGGAGAATAACGATATATCCAGATATGGGTAGATTAACGACATATCCAGAGATGGGTAGATTAACGACATCCAGAGATGGGTAGAATAAAGACATGTCTAGAGATGGGTAGAATATAGACAGTTCTAGAGATAGGTAGATTAACGTCACATCTAGAGATGGGCAGTATAATGACAGACGTATGTGTAGAACATTGACAGGTGTCGAGACGGGGAGAATAACGATATATCCAGATATTGGTAGATTAACGACATATCCAGAGATAGGTAGATTAACAACATATCCAGAGATAGGTAGATTAACGACATATCCAGAGATGGGTAGATTAACGACATATCCAGATATGGATAGATTAACGACATATCCAGATATGGGTAGATTAACGGCATATCCAGAGATGGGTAGATTAATGACATATCCAGAGATGGGTAGATTAACGACATATCCAGAGATAGGTAGATTAACGACATATCCAGAGATGGGTAGATTAACGACATATCAAGAGATGGGTAGATTAACGACATATCTTGAGATAGGTAAAGTAGGGACATATCCAGAGATGGGTAGATAAACGACATATCCAGAGATGGGTAGATAAACGACATATCCAGAGATGGGTAGATTAACGACATATCTTGAGATAGGTAGATTTACGACATATCCAGAGATGGGTAGATTAACGATATATCCAGAGATGGGTAGATTAACGATATATCCAGATATGGGTAGATTAACGACATATCCAGAGATAGGTCAAGTACGGACATATCCAGAGATGGGTAGATAAACGATATATCCAGATATGGGTAGATTCACGACATATCCGGAGATGGGTAGATTAACGACATATCTTGAGATAGGTAGATTAACGACATATCCAGAGATGGGTAGATTAACGACATTTCAAGAGATGGGTAGATTAACGACATATCCAGAGATGGATAGATGGGTAAAGTAAGGACATATCCAGAGATGGGTAGATTAACGACATATCCAGAGATGGATAGATTAACGACATATCCAGAGATGGGTAGATTAACGACATATCCAGAGATGGATAGATTAACGACATATCCAGATATGGGTTAAGTAGGGACATATCCAGAGATGGGTTAAGTAGGGACATATCCAGAGATGGGTAGATTAACGACATATCCAGAGATGGGTAAAGTAAGGACATATCCAGAGATGGGTAGATTAACGACATATCCAGAGATGGGTAAAGTAGGGACATATCCAGAGA
Organism: Haliotis rufescens; assembly: GCF_023055435.1. Classification (NCBI taxonomy): domain Eukaryota; kingdom Metazoa; phylum Mollusca; class Gastropoda; order Lepetellida; family Haliotidae; genus Haliotis; species Haliotis rufescens. The sequence continues at coordinate 14,404,305 of NW_025964112.1, forward strand.
TGGGTAAAGTAGGAACATATCCAGAGATGGGTAGATTAACGACATATCCAGATATGGGTTAAGTAGGGACATATCCAGAGATGGGTAGATTAACGACATATCCAGAGATGGGTAAAGTAAGGACATATCCAGAGATGGGTAGATTAACGACATATCCAGAGATGGGTAAAGTAACGACATAACGACGAGTGCTTTGTTCCAGGTCACTTCGGGTCAGTGGTGGCCTCCTACTTTGTCTTCCTACGGTGGCTCATCTGGATCAATATATGGCTCACCTTCTTGCCGCTCTGCTTCGTCATCATTCCCGAGGTACACGTCATCACTTTATGTGTTCTCTAACGTAGTTGGTACACACGGTCAATTATGATCGTGCACGCAATGTTTTTTATGGGGGATATTAGGCGCCATAACCAACGGTACAGAATTGCTTCCCTTGGCAGCTCGTCAGAAATTGATCCGTTATGATCCCTCGTCTGTCGGAGTTTTGTGTAAAGCCAAGATAGCACCATAACATAGGCATTGTATCTGGGAGTCCGGTAATAATCTTTTATTACAATCCTGCATTCCGAACCCCTCGTGATATCACAGCACATGAGAAGTGATCCTGTTTAACATAGTGTAACCACTAAATTACTAAAATTACTTAATTAAGCTCTTTATGAGAGATCAACCTCATCAACGCGTTTTCAACGAAGACAGAGGATCCCTATAATCGCGTTACTATAAATTAAAACACAATATACATAGGTCAAGTGTATTCAAGAATATTATACCTCGCGATGAAGTCTGAGGCGACGTCGACAAAAAGACTGAAAATGTTCACTTTTATTGTTAAGTAACTATGAAAACTATCAGACATGTGCAATGGTCTGGCAGCAACCCCTTTCCCTTCTTACATTTGCAATTTCATTATTTCTGCCTGATCAAAGATGGTATGGATACAATTACTGAAAATGGACAACCTTTCTTCTTTTGAGAGAAAAGTTATATATGATCCAAGTCAAATGATTTGCTTATATTCAAAATTTAAAAAAATTAGAAAATATCTCAAATCATCCACTTGGACACATTTTAGCATTACCTAAAAATTAAGACTTCGTGTTGTAACAGGTCAAACCATGGAACCCATGAAGATCTGAGTTAGAATTGACCTTGAGCAACCCCATGCTTGTCATAAGAGGTGACTAACGGGATCGGGTGGTCAGGCTTAGTGACTTGGTTGATGCATGTCATCGTATTCTAATTGCTCAGATCGATGCTCATGATGTCAATCACTGGGTTTTCTGGTCCAGACTCGATTATTTAAGCCTAATTGTCCCCCGCCGCGCGAAAGCACGAAGCGGGGGATATAGTATTCACGACCGTCCGTACGTCCCACCTGTTTGTTGCCGCGATATCTCAAAGACTAAACACTGGATTGTATTCATATTTGGAACTATGGTGTATATACAGACTCCGCAGACACCAGTCGGTTTTGGTGACCTTGACCCCATTTTCAAGGTCACAACAGGCAAATCTGCTTTTGGAGTTGGAAAACGGTGTTGCCGCGATATCTCAAAAACTAAACACTGGATTGTTTTCATATTTGGAACTATGGTGTATATACAGACTCCGCAGACACCAGTCGGTTTTGGTGACCTTGACCCCATTTTCAAGGTCACAGCAGGCAAATCTGCTTTTGGAGTTGGAAAACGGTGTTGCCGCGATATCTCAAGAATTAAATACTGGATTGTTTTCATATTTGGAACTATGGTGTATATACAGACTCCGCAGACACCAGTCGGTTTTGGTGACTTTGACCCCATTTTCAAGGTCACAGCAGGCAAATCTGCTTTTGTAGTTGTAAAACGGTGTTGCCGCGATATCTCAAAAACTAAACACTGGATTGTTTTCATATTTGGAACTATGGTGTATATACAGACTCCGCAGACACCAGTCGGCTTTGGAGACCTTGACCCCATTTTCAAGGTCACCTTAGGCAAATCTGCTTTTGGAGTTGGAAAACGGTGTTGCCGCGATATCTCAAGAACTAAACACTGGATTGTTTTCATATTTGGAACTATGGTGTATATACAGACTCCGCAGACACCAGTCGGTTTTGGTGACCTTGACCCCATTTTCAAGGTCACAGCAGGCAAATCTGCTTTTGGAGTTGGAAAACGGTGTTGCCGCGATATCTCCAGAACTAATCGCTGGATTGTCTTCATATTTGGTACTATGGTGTATATACAGGCGGGGGACATTTCGTCACTTTGTGACAAATACTTGTTCTTATTCATTATGTGATAATTTCATTAATGATTCTGAAAACTATTGCTTAAATATATTAAATTGGGAAAGATCTCGTGAGCCAAGAAGAGCCCTTATCAAATTGTGACTTTTTCGTAAAAAAATGTATTGATTATTGTTACCGTTTGGTCTAACTGGAAACTGTATTATCCAGTATTAGACAATAAAACTTAAATATTATTCAAAGCGGCGTTAAATTCCCTCACTCATTTTCCTCGTGCATTGTACGTTCTCAGCTAATCGTGGGCGCCCCCCACGGCAACATGACGAGAAAGACTGTGCCGGCAGATGAGGAGGCCAATTCAGCCGATCTCAAAACAATCTGGGACGCCGAGGTAAGTTAACTTTTGCAAGGTAGTTTCTTGGGGAGAATGTACATTCCCTGAAGAGTTGTCCTCGGCGATTGTTGATTTCGGATCCTTATTTGTGATGTGATTTTGTGATCGTAACGCAAACTCGATTATCCAGTGTATTTTATCACCATTCCATTTGATGAATTCCCTGAACCCGGGGTCACCATAGCTTCTTTTTGAGCCCTGTTCGAATAACGCGACGCTATTGCCGTCCAATCATCTTACATGATGGAAACAACCGGTGATATCACCAGGTTTGTAGTAACGCCGCGCTCAGCAATATTCCAGCTCTATGACAGCGGTCTGTACATAATCTGGACCAGACAATCCAGTAATTGACATCATGAGCATCGATGAACGCAATTGGGATCGATGACAAGCATCAACCAAGTCAGCGAGTCTGACCACCCGATCCAGTCAGTCGCCTCTTACGACAAGCATAGTCGCCTTTTACAGGAAGCATGGGTTGCTGAAGACCTATTCTACCCCGGTTCTTCACGGGTGATATCACCAGGTGCTCTACTCGCCCAACGCTTCAATACCACCTTGCTCCTCCTTGCTTGACACTCAGGAAAACATATTATCCAGCTAAAAGTTCATTTATACAAGTTTAGTTTTTATTCGACTAAATATATCTAGAACTCTTTTGTACGAAGCTGAAGATTGGAATGTTGATCCATGCCGAACGCTCGATCAGAAGAGTCCCTTTGATTGGCTGTTAATGTCGCGAGAGAAATTCTCTTAGTTAATGAAAAGCGAGGTAAATAATGATGTCATTTTGGAAACGAAGCTTTGGTGGCGAATGGGTCCGGGGCAGTTATTATTATAACAGAACGGAGATGTAATACATTTCATAATAATACCCGTGCGGATATTCCGGGGCGTTATAGGTCTCCAGTACAACATATATGAAGTAAACAGAGCTCCAGATAAGCTGCGTATCTGCGTGAAATACGCATCAGAAATGCAGAAATACACAGTAAAATATAATCTAAGCGTATCAAATACGCAACGAACATTACAGATACGCTACAAAAACAAACTTGTGCGTTTCATCAAAATATTGTGAAGTAACCCTGCGTATTCGATTAGCAAATCAGCAACTTATTTTGAAATTATAACGGGTTCCGTCAACCTTGCCAAACTCCACGATGACAGTTACATCATGATCATTTGCCATCACACTTTCTTGTGGAAGTATCGTGGTATTTTTTAGTCCTATAAAGCTCTCGAACCCACACGACACCAGTTTGTAGGGACAAGATGAATAGTGTTTTTAAATATTTAACTTAAATACCCACATGTGTAAAAACTAGTGGGTAACAGAAATTTGAATACGCAGATAGAATTACTGATACCCAATGATTTTAAAATGGATGGGTAAAATACCCACAACACCAAAAGCTTATCTGGAGCTCTGAGTAAAAGTCTAGTATAGGGGATCGGGTATTACTCAGCGGGGAGCGATGTTCATGCCATCAACCACCGGTTTTCTGACCCAGCCTCGATTGTGTCCATGCCGCAGCGACACTGCCGAAGTGTTACTGACTGTGTTGTAATACAATATATACTCAGGAACTAGTCGATAGCAAACGATAGCTCTTGTCATTTTTTAAATTATTTTGAAGTAAAAAAATTTCCTTAATGAGTTGGGTGCTATTTATTTCCTCTATCAATGCTGTTTTGTTTATTTCAGGGTATACTCAAGTATTCAGTAGTCTTTTATGGTTACTATGGTAACACCGGCGCAATTGGAAGCGGATATCGTCTGCCGCTGGCTTATCTTCTGACATGTTTCATGTCGTTTGCCCTCAGTTTCATCTTTGTGCTCAAAACGTGAGTTTTTATAATCGTAACCATATTGTTCATAAGTGTATTAGGGGGCACGGGTGGCCCAGTCGTCTAAGGCGCCACGATTCGCTGTGCAGAGTTGCGTCCCGTGGACACGCCAGAAATCTATGATTGTGGGTTCGAATCCCGGTTCGCCCCGATTATGTTTCTAGGTTTGTCAGCATCATACCCATGCTCGTGGGTTTCACCGAAGTGGTAAACGTCTGAGACCCGCATCACTTCGGGCTCTCCTCCCACATTAAGCTGACACGCCGTGATATAACTGGAATACTGTTAAAAGCGGCGTTAAACCCAACTCACTCACTCACTCAGTAATCGGGTTGAACCGGGATTCGAACCAACAATCATAGGTTTCCGGCGTGCCCAACTCTGCACAACGAGTTGCTAAGCCTTAGACGACCTTGCCCCCTGGTTTCAAAAGAATAGATGATGTATCTAGCGTAGATTCAGAAATTTTTAAGTCTTGTATAAAAGCTTGACCAGCACCTACATGTAGTGTTTACGCTGGCTAATTTCAAGGATGGAAGAGCCAATATTGACAACCAATTGTAGTCATCGTTGACTGTACGAGTTGTATATCATGTGTGTTGTAGGATGGCATCCAACTCTCGCCAAAGTCGAATGTCGACCAAAGACGAACATTTCACCTTCTCGTGGAAACTGTTTACTGAGTGGGACTACATGATCGGAAACAAGGAGACAGCCAATACGAAACACGCATCTCTTGTCACCACAATGAGGGTAGGTGTACTCGAAACGACTGACATATATTTGTAACGAGATGGCAAGGATCTTGTTCATTGTAAAGCGCCATCTGGTGGCTGATTACTTCATGGGTTATTCGCCTGTCGAGCTATTGTTTGAAATGTGCTCACCTGGATGCCAAAATGTGCTCATCTGCACGTAGAAATCATGCTCACGATAGATGCTGCGTTCTGACGTGCCATTTCTGCTTGTATCATGATTAAATTTGATATCAAAGAAGTTCAAACTGAGATAATTTAATTCAATAATTACATACAGTACGTCCACTTTTATGCTTGTTGTAAGAGGCGACTAACGAGATCGGGTTACCAGGCTCTCTCAGTCATCGTTTTCCAATTGCGTGGATCGATGCTCATAATATCAACCAGTAGATTGTCTGGTCCAGACTCGATTATTTACAGACCGCCGTCATAAAGCTAGAATATTGCTGAATGCGTCGTTAAACAACAAACAAAACGTTCCCAGCAAGATTTTCTACAAAAGCATGATTCAGCATGCTTTCCTTTTAAATGTGAACAGGACAGTCTCGGAAACACACCCTAACCCGGGCAGGTGCACGTGACTATAAACACGTCATGGCGTCGGAAGCGTGTGTGTACAACATGATAGATGAATTCTTTGACAGTTTGGATGTACACTTACAAGGAATAGCTGAGGTGCGAGTGTAACCATGTTATCATTTCACAAAGTGTGAATATCGTGGGGTCAAAGGTTTAGCATGCTGGGGAGAATATAGGCAGTTTTTAGCTCACCTGACTAAAAGTCGACTGAGATAATGTGGCTCGTCGTACGTTTGTCCGTCCGGTTGTTTGTCCATTGTTAACATTTAATTGTTCCTTCCCTATAATCTGAGAAGCTGAAATTGTGCATGGATGATTCCAGATACACTGTCTGTATAATACTCAGATAAATCAGATTCGATTTTATACATGGCCGCCTCGGCAGCCATATTGAAAATGACGTTTTGCTCATGACTCGGCCATTTCTGCTTGTATCATGATTAAAATTGATAGTAGGCAAATATGTGGTATTCGTAATAATAAAGTGAAATATGGGGTTACTTTTGCACATGTTCATGTTTACTAGCTACGACCTTTGATTCTTATGTATCCCCGTCGTTGACACACTATGCAGAAAGGGACAATGATTCAAACAGTATTTAGGATGGAGGGAATATATCAGTTATGGCTTTTAATGTGAGAGAGGTCTTGACGGAATGTTTCCAGCAGGTCTAATGACCTACTTAAAGTTGTGATAAAGAAATGAGTTATTCATGTTAATGGCCCTGTCACACTCCAACGTTTTAGAGTAACTTGCACCTAGCGTGTAAAAGACAGTTAGTACGCTGACATACGTCGAGCTTTCATCGAAAAACCATGATTTTGGCGTATTCATAGCGTATACATAACGTATACATAACGGGTTCATCGTATAAGTAACGCATGTCTAACGTATTAGTAGCGTATCACTTACTTACACATAACTTATGACAGCGTATAATAGCGTATTGCCAGAGTGTGTCTGGCGTGTTCAACGTATGGCGAGCGTATGCCCAGCGTATGAGTAACGTATGACTAGCGCGCTCAGCGTAGTGGAAAGGTGCCTAACACGGGCCCGTAGTAAATCTAGTACTTACACCAATTTATCAAAGTACCACGAAAAGCGAGAGCAGTACAGATATGTAAAAGGTTCATACGTTCCCATACGCCGAATATTTTGAGCATGCACAAAAATGTTTTTAAGCCTCGGCGTACTAGAACGTATACCAGCGTACTTTTAACGTATACAACTTACACCTAACTTAGCCATAGCGTGTTTCGGCGTTGCCGGCGTTTTGGCAATCATTTTCATACATCGCCATACGTTACTGCTATACGTTGTAGTGTGACAGGGCCCTAACCTATGGTGACACTACGTAACATAACCACCCCAACAACATAATATGCTTGTTCATTACAGGAAGCCATATTGGAGGAAGAGGAGAAGACGAAAGAGGGAAACAAGTATGTTGAAATCGCCCACTAACAAATGCTAACTCCCTGGGTATCTCGGGTCATAACAGCCTGGTTCCCTAGGTATGCTGCGCAGCCTACAGAGGGAGCCAGGCGACGGTCATTACAGGTTTATATTTCCTTTCATCCTTGAGTATCCACGACATAATATCCCCATTCTATTGGGGTGAATACCGTGGACCCGTTGTGTCCAGGGGTGGTCGGGTAGCCTAGTGGTTAAAGCGTTCGCTCGTCACGCCGAAGACCCGGGTTCGATTCCCGATATGGGTACAATGTGTGAAGCCCTTTTCTGGTGTCCCCCGCCGTGATATTGTTGGAATATTGCTAAAAGCGGCGTAAACCCATACTCACTCACTCACTCCCGTTGTGTCCACAGCGTCCTACTGAACCATTGAAGGGGGCACGAGTGGCCCAGTCGTCTCAGGCGTCGCGATTCGCTGTGCAGAGTTGCGTCCCTTGGGCACGCCAAAAACCATTGTGGGTTTGAATCCCGATTATGTTTCTAGGTTTGTCAGCACCATACCCGTGCTCGTGGGTTTCACCAAAGTGGTAAGCGTCTAAGACCTACATCACTTAGGGCTTTAGTCCCACATTGAGCTGACACGCCGCGATATAACTGGAATACTGTTAAAAGCGGCGTAACCCAACTCACTCACTCACTGAACCATTGAAAGACACCGCTAAAACTAGTTATCCGATCAAATACTGATGAGCTAGAGAAATACTGTGTTAAATGATGTAATGGATTTGTTCCCGTTATTAGAACATGAAAATTGTGATACACGTCCTTCAGTTCCAAAGACGATTTCCGAGATACGGCAAATGGTACAGTTGCGGGGCGGTCGGGTAGCCTAGTGGTTAAAGCATTCGCTCGTCACGCCGAAGACTCGGGTTCGATTCCCCACTGGGGGCCATTGTGTGAAGCCCATTTCTGGTGTCCCCCGCCGTGATATTGCTGGAATATTGCTAAAGGCGGCGTAAAACCATACTCACTCACTCACTGGTACAGTTGCACGTCCATTCGAAGGTGTTTGTGTGTATTTTGAAGTTAAAGTTTTCTTGAAAATATACCAGTTTCAAAGCGAAGATTTTATCGATGAATGACGGTAAAAGAAACTGCACTGATAATCCAAATTCCTTCCTGAAATATTGCAAATTAGTTGTTATATACGGCGATTGAGGTTTAATACTTTGGTATGGTAGCCCTATCTCCTGTTATGCCCGTCCTGAAATCAACGATACAAGTTTTGATTTCTTGAAATAAAGTGCTGAGGAAATGAGCAACAAAATATCAATAAAACGCGACATATATAGAGGTTATCACGCGAGTGTGTTTGGGGATGGTAAATATCCTGCATTAGGACTAAAAAAAATTTATTTAGCGAGCCTTGGAGAGCTAAATACATAGTGTTTATTCCTAATACAGGATATTTACCATCCCCAAACACACAAGCGTGATAACCTCTTTATCATATAATGTCATGCTTTAATTCTGTGCTTTAATATCGCTATCCCTCTCTCACAAACATTACCGAAACATTGCGAGTTTTCCTGGAATGCGCGCATTAATATTTATTACGTCACATGGTAAGTGATGTGTCAGTCGGACAGTGACAGTAGCCAATATAGTTTCAACTGAAATCTGTTTCTTATACAGTGGCGAAGCAACATATACGCAAAACAACAGTTGTTTTTAATTGCCTTTCGCGGCAATCCATCGGTCTGTCCGCTAGAGTAACTGCCCTTTGTCAAAGGGAAGCTACTCTAACCCTAGTCTATGAGACGTCACGGGCACGGTCAGACGTTGTTGACAGTCGGTCTGTCCTGTCATAACGTTAAGAAGTGTAGTCAGATGTACACACAGCGACAAAACCAAACAAGGTAACAATTCAAACATATTTCGGCCAAATCCAACTATTTTAATTTGTGGAGAAGGTTTCAAGTCGCAGAGGTCTACAAGCACAGATATTGCTACTGATCCCGCTTGGCTAGGCCTCGCGCCCTCGCAAAATTGTTTCGAAATTTATACCTCCAAAGTAGCCAAAACTTATAAAATGCCGTAGCTACGTCACAGTTAGACACTGATTTTCAGTATATTAGACTGTTCTTTTGATAATGATAGCAATTATTCCTGTTGTTTATCCAGATTCCCGATGGTTAATTTTGACTCGATCGCCGAATGACGAGGACGACGCCATGTTTGTTTATAAACAGTGAAAGAAGTCCTACTTGACCTTTGATATTTGCATCTCTATCCGCATATGACCCCAACGGATATCGTTTTTATCCGTTGGCTTTATCCTGCCGAGAAACCTGCCCATTATATGATAAATCAATATTTCTGTCAATACGATTGTTTAGTAACGCAGTAGCACATCGTATGTATATATCCTGACTGGTAACCCTCCCGTGGCATGCTTGCCGTAAAAGGTGACTATGCTTGTCGTTAAAAGGTGACTAACGGGATCGGGTGGTCAGGCTCGCTGACTTGGTTGATGCATGTCATCGATCCTAATTGCGTGGATCGATGCTCATGATATTAATCACTGGATTGTCTGGTCCAGGCTCGATTATTTACAGACCGCCGTCATATAGCTGGAATATTGCTGAGTGCGGCGTTAAACAACCAACAAACCAACCAACCCTCCCGTGGCTGCTACAGGCACCTGCTGCTGTTCCTGAGGGTGCTGGCCAATGTCCTGGTGCTGATGTCCTTGGCTCTCAGCGCCTACATCATCCAGCTGTTCGTGGACAGGTCGCGGAGGATGGAGCTCAGTAAGCGACAGGACAAGAACTTCGTGGCCGGTTTCTGGGCAGAGAATGAGGTAACCTAAATTATAAATTTGACTTGGATTATAAGCCCCTCGTCGGAATATGGCTTATAACATTTCTTGCGATTTTCATTATATTTGAGGATGGACAGAGAATCAATGTTTACATGCATATTCTACATATTTACATAAGTACATTGAGATCCGGGTTACATGTACAATAGCACATCAGCAACCTGTACTTGTCGTAAAAGGCGACTATGCTTATCGTAAGAGCGCCTAACGGGATTGGGTGGTCAGGCTCGCTGCCTTGGCTGATGCATGTCATGGTATCCCAATTGTGTGGATCGATGCTCATGATGTCAATCACTAGATTGTCTGGTCCAGACTCGATTATTTACAGACCGCCGTCATATAAACAACAAACAAACAAACAAATATAATACATTGACCATCAATATACACATGCTAGGTTTTTGCCAGTAGTATTTAGGAATGAATTTTAAACGTTATGAATAATATTTGGGGCAAATTAGAGTAAAAAAATATTTGTTTTCAATTTTGTTAATGTGTCATTTCCAATATTTCCTTATCATCCTGTTAAAGGGGGCGGTGGGGCAACCTAGTGGTTAAATCATTCGCTCGTCACGCCGAAAACCTGGGTTCGATTCTCAACATTGGTACAGTGTGTGAAATCCATTTCTGGTGTCCCCTGTCGTGATATTGCTGCAATATTACCAAAGCGGCGTAAAACCATACTCACTCACTTCAGTTTAAAGTGCATGGCATGATATTCGTAAGGTTAACAACCCACTGAGTTCAGTTTGGAAGCAGGCACCGCCAACAAGCCGTACGAACCATGCAACTAGTCGTACGAACAACATAAATTAGGATGAGGATGTCAGCAGGTCGGGGATAACCACACCAGGGACATGCGTATAATACGTCAATCGACATATATACTAATTACGTGGCACACCTAGACGCACGATATGCTTGTCGTAGGAGACGACTAACGAGATCGGGTGGTCATGCTCGCTGACGAAGTTGATGCATGTCATCGTATCCCAATAGCGAAGATCGATGGTCGTGAGGTCAATCACTTGATTGCCTAGTCCAGACTCTATTATTTACAGACATATATCTGGAATATAACAACAAACAAACATAGGCGTACGGCCTATTGGACGTCAAAATATGGTACATGTTGTTACCCTGCCTGGCGCCCTGCATTAGGGGATCTTACAATTTTCCGATTTACATTACTTTTGAGGATTGACAGAGAATCAATGTTTACATGCATATTCTACATATGTACATAAGTTTATAATACATTGAGACCCGGGTTACAATGGATCTCCAGCAACCTATGCTTGTCGTAAAAGGCGACTATGCTTCTCGTAAGTGGCGACCATCGGGATCGAGTGTTCAGACTCGCTGACTTGGTTCATGCATGTCACCGTATCCCAATTGATTGGATCGATGCTCATGATGTCAATCACTAGATTGTCAGGTCCAGACTCGATTATTTACAGACCGCCCTCATATAAACAACAAACAAACAAATATAAACAAGGACTAGTGGGCTCGGGGTGTACTGCATCTGGGTGGGGTATCCTTGTTAATCTGCTGCATGGCATCTCGGTGGGCTAGCACCATAAAACTGTCTATGTAAGTGCAATAATCATAAGAGCGACGTTTTACCCGTTTTCACCTCACCGAATCGATCGCGATTTTAAACAATGACAGGGTCAAATGAGCATGACACAACTCAACTAATTGCATTAAATATCGCTAATTAGTAACTTGATAAATACCGAGTGGTGTATGAGTTATATTCCGAATAAGGTTTAATAATACTTCGATTGTATCGTACCCCGATCTACAGTTATTCACGATCAGTGGGGGCGGTCGGGTAGCCTAGTGGTTAAAGCATTCGCTCGTCACGCCGAAGACCCGGGTTCAATTCCCGACATGGGTACAATGTGTGAAGCCCATTTCTGGTGTCCCCCGCCGTGATATTGTTGGAATATTGCTAAAAGCGGCGTAAAACCCTACTCACTCACTCACGATCAGTGACTTGACTGATTGTGTGGCATCATACCCGTGGGTCGTTGATCATGCTGTCAACCACTGGTTGGATTTGTCCAGAGTAGTCACAGGCCACCGTCGCAGAGCTGGAATATTGCTGACTGACCGGTAATACAAGAAAGTGCAGGGAACTTTACGCCACTATTTGCAAAGCGACCCGTGTAAGAGGCGTCTAACGGGATCGATGGTCAGGCTCGCTGACTTTGTTCATGCTTATCATCGTGTCCAAAGTGAGTAGGTCGATGTTTATGATGTCAATCACTGGACTGTCTGGTACATATTCGAATGTTTACAGACCGCCGTCATATAGCTGGAATATTTCAGAGTATGGCGTTAAACAAACAAACGGGTAGTCACTATCAGTTATATTTCGTGACACAAGGAGATCCTAAAGATCCGACCGCCTCCGTGGTCTAGTGGTAGAGCGTCCACCCGGAGAGCGGAAGGTCCGGGGTTCTATCCCCGGCCCGGCCGTTAGAAGATGGTACTTGTTGTTACCCTGTTGGGCGCTCGGCATTAAGGGGCTAAAACAAGGACTGGTCGGCATGTTATCTCTGTGTGTTAGCACTATAAATCGGCATCAGTCCGGACTAGCACACGCACACGCACACACACACACACACACACACATGCACGTCGCTATATAAGTGCAATAATCTATGACGCGACGTTAAACTCCATTTCACCTCACCTCACCCAAGCATCTCTGCTATCTGTATGTTTTTTCCAGCTGACGGTGATAATGACCCTGATATCCACCCTGTTCCCCAACATCTCCGACCTGATTTCCATGATGGAAAAGTACCATCCCCGGATCAACCTGCGACTCCAGCTCGCCAGGATCTTCGCCCTCAACCTCCTCAATCTTTACACCCTCTTCATCGCCCTCTACAACAAGCAGGCTGACCTGGTAGGTAGCAGCTGCCCAACAGTGTTTCAGGGCAGGATAGTCTCAGTTACATGTACCAAAGAGCCACGATCTTCACCTCTCGCGGTCCAGGGAGGATACTTCACAATTACCTCTAAAGCAACGACCTTCACCTCGTGTTTGTTTCAGGGGTCGTTTACTTCTGAATGACCTCCGCAGCACTGACCTTCACCTTGGAAAAGCCTATGAGCCACAACCTTTAAACTTTGTGGTGTTTCAGGGATAGAATTATTGTCTTTTACACCCTTGACACAACCGTCTCATCGCGGATATTCAAGTGGGACCTTTTATCCATGCTTGTACCGTATAATTGACGACTGCCAAGTGATCGGTCCTCACCTGGCTGATCGAGGCTGAGTGAGGCTGATCTAGTCTCCAGTCGTCTGGGGTGTCGCCTCTATATTTGCAGAGTTGTTTCCCTTAGGCATGCGAGAAACCTATGATTGTGGGTTCGAATCCCGGGGTCCAGGTTTGTCGGCACCATCCCCGTGCTCGTGGATTTCACTAAGATGGTAAACGTCTGGGATCTGCATCACTTTTGGCTTTCCTCCCACATGAAGATGACAGGCTGTGATATAACTGAAACGCTGGCTTAAAATTACAAGCTGAATATCGGGGTTCGATCCTCACATGGTTGCAGTCTCTTATGTTCTCCGCCGTGACTGAGGAGGCGGTAGGGTAGTCTAGTTGTTAAAACGGTGGCTCGTCGAAGACCCGGGTTCGTAATACGTGCAATGTGTGAAGCCAAATGATGTGTTCATGAAATGACCGGAGACCGCCTCCACGGTCTAGTAGTAGAGCGTCCGCCCGGAGTGTGAAAGGGCCAGGGTTCGATCCCCGGCCGCGTCTTACCAAAATACGTAAAAAGGTGGTACTTGTTACCCTGTCTGGCGCTCGGCATTTAAGGGCTAAAACAAGGACTGGTCGGCTCGGAGTCAGTATACTGTGTCTGAGTTGGGTATTTTATGTTAAACTGCGGCATGGTATCTCAGTCGACTAGCACTATAAATCGACATCAGTCCGGACTAGGACAAGCAGCCTCACACAAAAAGTGCATGCACGTCGCTATATATGTGCAATAATCTTGGACGCAACGTTAACCCCATTTCACCTCACCTCACCTACTCACTACCTCACTTACTAGCTGAAAGAGGCGATTGACGGATTCGTATTTTCAGCCTCGCTGACTTGGTTGATGCATGTCATCGTATCCCAGTAGACCGGTGCTCATGTCAATCACTGGATTGCTTGGTCCAGACTTGATTATTTACAGACATCTGGAATGTTGCTGGAATATTGCTGGAATGTTGCCGATTTCGGCGTAAAACAACAAACCAACCAACACCTCACTTTTTAATGTTGCTTATATAAGAGTGACGCGTGCGTCCTTTGTTGACTACATGCGTTTCAATATCTGGATGTAATGTTCTTAATACTCTAACGTTGAATGGTTCACAGAAAAAAGAGATCCAGTCTGAGAGGGTCGCACTTCTTGCCAGCCTCGGGAACGACACCATCCTTTGTTCCGACATCAGCACAACAGTACCTACAGTCTCCGAGTCCCCAGTGGGACGCCAGAATTGTACTGTCTTAGAAGAAACCTCCCACCTCTGCTGGGAAACAATGATTGGCCAGGTAAATAACGATCTCACCATAGCGCCGTCAGGGGACGCTCGTAAATCATTCCTGTGTTTACTACTTACCTGATTTACGGATCTGTGCCCAAAAAGTTATCAAATCCTAATTAATAAAATAACAGACAAAACCATTCCAATGTAGATCGATATGGGAAGGGATGTACTTTTTTTCAAGCAAGCAGCACATATAATTCATTTTCTATATTAAAAATATTATTCAGCCAAACATCCATAAGAATAATATTTTTAGGTTTCTCTGGTTTCGAGGGGGAAAACGTAAACAACTATATGAGCATTGCGAGGTAAAAGCGGTGAATAGAATGGAAAATGTTTTGTTTTCTGACAAAAAAGACTCATTACAAAATGTATTTAAATTGAAGAAGAAATAGCAAAAATGTTTTATCCCAAAGTGTTTGGTGTTTTGTTTTGTTATTGTTTTGTATTTCAATGTTCTGTGGCTTAACTTTTAACATACATACACCAACTTGAAGTAAAAAAATCTTCTTCTTTTTATTTTGATGAGTATTTGTCATCAATGTATATGTTTTCAAATGTCGACTTCCCATAAAGGACCAAACATTATCCGACGAAAAACAATATCAAATTATTGTGGCCTAGATTTTGGCGTAATCGTAGTTTTCCCATGTGGGGTTGTGATTCTGTGTCCCAGGAGGTGTTCAAGCTGACTGTCATGGATCTCATCTTCACCATGGGGCAGATCGTCATTATCGACTTCATCCGTGGCGTCTTCATCCGCTACTGCAACAACATCTGCTGCTGGGACATGGAGAAGAAGTTTGTAAGTGTTGATATATACTACAGGAAGGAAGTTCTTAATTTAAGGAAGTTCAAGAACACCCAATTCTTTCATATTACAATGGTCAATCTGTCATATCATGGGTGTTTGTTAACTTATTTTAGGAAGTATAAAAAGGCTCTTTTAATAATAAGTTGGGCCGTCTTTTCTATTGCTTTAAAGAACGAACATTTCGCATTAAAAATAAAATAAAAATTTAAAAAACCTCTTGGTAGATTTGAGAATGTAAACGAATCGTCCCGTTGAGGGCGTTTTGTCGACCTTCTGAACTGTTAGATTTCTAGGAGCGTACATAAGCCATTACAATTTATCACTCGCTCATTTCTTGTAATGATTCAGTCTCATTGTTGATATAAATATATTTTACATGAATACGAGGTATTTATTTCATATTTTACGAAAGGCTTTTAATTTAATCTAGCAGTTTTCTGTTTGATGTACTGTCAGACCATCCTCGAAAATCCAGCGTATTATATCTCCGTTCTATTTTGATACGCTGGATAACCGAGGATGGTCTGACATTATATTTCTTTTACTTATCATTATCAAGGGGTAAATCGCACAATCAAAATAATTGATTAACTCCAAACATCCGCTCTGAAATCCTTGTTCGAAGGTTCAAGTTAAAAACATATGTAAGCATTAAGTTACACAAGTTACATAATAAATACACGGGGTAGAATTGGTCTTCAATTGGTCAGGCTCGGTGACTTGGTTGATGCTTGTCATCGTATCCCAATTGCATGGATCCTCATTAGGTCAATCACTGGATTGTCTGGTCCAGACATGATTATTTTACAGACCGCCGTCATATAGCTGGAATTGCTGAGTGCGGCGTTAAACAACAAACATACATGTCTAAAGACACCTGGGGCTTATACACTGTATTGTTGTTGTCTTTATTTCAGCCCGAATATCCGGACTTTAAGACCGCAGAGAATCTCCTCCATTTGATCAACAACCAGGGCGTCATATGGTACGTCTACAACAATTATTGTCTTGTGGCGCAATGAGCGAAGAAGAGTTCGCTGGTTACTCGGGTTAGATTCTATAAAAAAAAATGGGTAAAAGGCGATGTACATATTCTTCGCGTCCCCAGCCCTAGTGGTTAAAGCGTTCACTCGTCACGCCGAAGACCCGGGTTCGATTCCCCGACATGGGTGCAATGCGTGTCCCCCGCCGTGATATTGCTGGCATATTGCTAAAAGCGGCGTAAATCCATACTCACTCACTCACTCGTGTCCCCAGCAATGGCATCGTTGACTATTGTCACAAGATGCCTAAAACTACACTTGGTAACTATTTTGTTTAAAAAACCTATTGGGTTTCCGGGCTTGAGAGTAAATATGATTGCATTATTTTTCAAAATCATTTATGAACAGATGAATCGGCATACAACAATAACTTTCACCAAGTACATACATACATCGTGATATACACTCTGAAATAACAAGTCGGGTTGTATTTGCACAATCTTGCTTTTTAGTTGTTTGTATAGAGTTTGTATGAATATCATTTTATTTTTAATTTGCTCTTTCCAGGCTTGGCACTTTCTTTGCTCCCGGACTTCCGGTTCTCAATATGTTCAAACTGATGATCTTGGTGTATGTCCGATGTTGGTCAGTCATGGTGTGCAATGTCCCCCAGGAAAGGATATTCCGAGCCTCGCGTTCTAACAACTTTTACTACGCACTACTTCTCGTCATGTTGTTTCTGTGTATGCTCCCGCCGTTGTTTGCTATCGTGGGCGTGGAACCATCGCCTAGATGTGGGCCGTTCAGGTAAGACGTTTTCATTTTTTCATATGTCGTTCAGACAACCCCGTGGGACCCGTGCTGATTCCAGGTTAGACTAGATCCCCAGCAACCCGTGCTTGTTGTAAGCATCTTCCCGAGGCAAGAGATTTAACTGACTTTAAAAGTCCAGTTTCCACCCTTGTCGAACTTTGCTGGAATTCCTGGGCTCGATCGTAGCGCCACCAGTGGCTGTTACGAGTTATATATGTCCCTTCTATGCCTCTCCTATGGACCAATCACATTCCACCTCTCGTTTTGCTTGCATTTGCTTCAAACAAAATGGCGGCGCCCAGTCAAAACGATCTGATCGACAATCAGGGTCTATATTGTGAGAAAACGGGTCTTACATCGCGAAGTGCATCAAATCACGTATGCACTTTCATTAAAAACTTGAAAAGATTTGTTCATGCTACAAACGGATGTCACGGATAGGCCAGCCGTCTGTACAGAGTTGCTTCCCTTAGGCCTTCCAACATCCTAGGCTCGTGGTTTCAAATCCCAGATTTACCCTGAATATTATAATTGAATTGTCAGTACATGCTCGTGCTCGTGGGTAACCACAGTGGTAAACGTCTGAGACTTGCGTCACATCGGGCTTTCCTTACTCATTTAATCTGAAACGCCATATTTTACTGGACTTCTGTTCAAAAAGCGGCGTGAAATACAACTCGCTCATTCATGCGATAAACCACTTTATTGCTGTCCGGGGCTTCATTATTTCAAAATTTGCAGGCCGCTATGCGTTTGCTGGAATATTGCCGTTGCGTAAAATAACATTTTCTCACTCTCTTGTTAGGCCGATTTAAAATAGTGAGTGAGGGAATGAGTTGGGGATAACTCCGCTTTAACAGTATTCCAATTTTATCACGGCGTGTCCGCTTAATGTTGGGAGGAAAGTCCGAAGTGATGCAGGTCTCAGACGTTTACCACTTCGGTGAAACCCACGAGTACGGGTATGGTGCAGACAAACCTAGAAACATAATCAGGGCGAACCGGGATTTGGACACGTTTCTTGCGTGCCCAAGGGACGCAACTCTGCACAGCAAATCGCGGCGCCTTAGACGACTGGGCCACCCGTGCCCCCCGACTTAAAATAACCTTGTCCCATTTGGTTAAATACAAATATACCTATACGTATCAATTCTCTTTCCACGAATTGTATATTGAAATATCGGAAATGTGCGAGGGTCAAAGTTAACCGATACGTACACTCGCCAGCAAAGACGTTCGAATGTTTACGTCATCATGGCGAATGACGTCATAGTAAGTGACGTCAGCAACACTGTTTAGAGAATCGGTTATTTTTAACCTGGCGGAAATTGTAACAGGTGGTAACATTGATGGCTTCTCTCCTGAATGGGTAGAGCTGGATGTACAAAAACACCTCTATCAGGCGCAATTCAGTCAGCCAAGGTGAGAATTTCTTCACATAACTGTTACGTGTAGGACCGGGAAACTCTTGTCACTATTTAATTTATGCAAAACATGTAAATTCCCCAAATGAAGGAAGAAATAGCTCTCAGCGGTGCAGGACGCATGACTTTTGTTTTGTAATACAATTAACTTAATTAGAAGACATTTGGAACCCAATATACGTATTTTGAAGGAAATTTTCTGAAAAGTCATACCTATTCTTTTCAATTTCGGTATTATGATAAAATCATTTGTTTTCCTTTGAATTAGATCTAATGAAAACAGCAATGGTGAGTTTCACTAGGGTTTGACATACGTTTGTATGGTCATCGAACAAACAATGGGAAGCCAATGCGCCGATTCACTATGGCGATGTTACAATAGGGATTAAATTGGCCTCGTCAAATTGTAATTTTGTGTCAAGTTCCGAGTTTTCCAAATTTGATCAGAATATCATTGTGTGTGGCGACCCAAGAGTGTCAATGAAGTACCTTTTTAAAAGCTGCACATAATAATTATTGTGTCGACTAGTTGTTAATTTAGCTAGCCTAATTCATACTTTTGTCTCAAATTACGTTTGTGGTAAATGGTACACAACTGTCGAATGTACTAATTCAGTGATATATTGACCATTCTGTATTTGTTAAATACAAGTACTCAGTAAGTTTTGGAGTGTTTTTTCTTTTCCAATCTTATTACTTGTAATTTCCCTTCGCGTGTGTGCGTTGTCGGCTGTACTAGTTCATCAAACAAAAGTATGAAGAACATGGTTACGAAAATACATTTAGCATTCATTGTTACATATAATCCTTGACTGACAACCCTCGTACAACATTTACAAAGGACCATGCACACTGATCAGATAAGGTGCTAAGTTTATTAAAAATATAAAACAAGTTAATACTCACAACCACATACATTATATAACCTTTTTTTTATATATGAAAACAGGATAGATGATGTAAACGAAGATGTCATTTGTCTCGGGGATGATTGGATAAATGTTTATTGCCGATTATTAATAAGCAGAAACAAACTGTAAACTTTATATATATAATACAGTCTTCACATAATATGAAATTGGTTCAAAATTGAACTTGTATGTGCCCTTGTTCATATATTAGCATGTTGTTTCAGTGGCATGGGAGCGATGTACGAGGTCCTGACAGACGCGATGCAGAGCGGGCTACCGTCATGGGTCAACTCCATTCTGAAATACGCCGCCTCCCCTGCAATCATCATCCCAGTCTTCCTCCTGCTGCTGTGAGAACCGTTTATATAAGTATTGTTACTCACCCTTAGAAGTGGCTTGAACCCGTGGAGATCCCGTTTAGAATTGGTCTTCAATAATCCATGCTTGTCGTAAGAGGCGACATACGGGATCGGGTGGTCAGGCTCGTGGACTTGGTTGATGCATGTCATCGTGTCCCAATTGCGTGGATCGATGCTCGTGATGTCAATCACTGGATTGTCTGGTTCAGACTCCATTATTTACATTCCGCCGTCATATCGTTGGAATACTGCTTAGTGCGACGTTGAACAATCAAAACAAACAAGTCTGAACTGCAGGTACTAGCCCTCTATTTATAGGCAGGCTGAGGAGGCACTGCAGGTAGCTGAAAGGATGCAGAAAAGAGGCAGAAGCATTGCCATGGTGTCTCAGGGTTACTCTGATCGCCGAATGGAGACACGGCGGTCGCCACAGTCGTTCAATGCACGCTGTCGGTCGCCCAAAGGAGGCACAAGGGAAGCAGAAGCTTCGCCCAGAATGACGGGAAAATATTTCAGCAGAACGCATCTATTACCTGGCGACCATTGGGCGATCACTGTGCCTTCATTCTGCAACAACGGCAATGTTTGTGCCTCCCTTGAGCCACCTCTGAGCAACCAACCTCCTCGGCGACCTTTGTGCGACTGTTTTGAACATGTTCAAAAATTCATTGCGTCCATGGCGATGTCTGAACTTCCTGTGTGTCACATTGGCACGACCGAGGCAACCATTCTGCCTCCTTTGAGCCTCCAACGACGATCTTGCAAATTTTATGGTCGCACACGGGAGGCACAAAGAACGCCATCCTGTGTTAAGGCCCCATTACTCTCGTTCATTAATGGATGAGCATATCATATTGAATACATAGACCTCCCACAATGATGGGTTTATTTCGTCTCTGGGCGGTGTGATAAACTATGGTTATAGCATTAGCTCGTCACTCCAAATTACATGGGTTTTTATTTGGACACCATTAATGGGAAAAGAGGCGTTAAACCTCTTTCACATTTGGGTATCCATGCCACAAAACCGGATTATTCCCAATCATCTGAGCACAAATTTGGTTCAAAATATAAGCAGGCTTGAGCAGCTATTTGAAAGTGGAAGGGCCTCGCTTTTCAGAACTTAAAGGGGAAGTGTACACGCAAAAATCACTTTCTTTCTTTTTCTAAACAAAACGCAATTTTAGAATTAATTAGTATCTGTGTTTGAAAATATACACTAATTTTTTTCACAGTGAAAGTAGGAAGCTCACAATAGTGTGAAAATGATATGCCGTTATGAGGCCTTCGTTTTTCGAGCTAAACAGGCCTGAGTTATCACCCTTAGATTATGACGTAATTGGTGCCAATTCAACTGGGTCCCTGTCTATTCTCAACGCAAAAGATATCAAGTACCAGTTTGCGGTAAAACAACATGGCCTACGACACACTCCGGCGCAGTGGTGACTATGCTGGCTGGCATCAGAGACGCTAGAATCACACACCTAGACCTACACCACGTGAAGCGGCTCTAACAAAGCATGAAGACGTCATAATGTTTATCAATTGGCACCAATGACGTCATATTGCAAGGGGCATAAGCCATGGTACTTTTGTTGTGTAAATGTGAAAAATATAAATTGTTTTAATGCGAAAAATATGTTAATTAATTGTGATATTTTTATATTTTTGTCTATGACACTTCTAGTTGAAAACGCTAGTTGGTGACCGATAACATATTTCTAGTTATATGGGTTCAGGATTGCTGATGTGACCATAATTTGTTATACATGCCATGCATGTCGCCAAGGCAGTAAACATTCCATATGTTGTGATAGTTATCCCCCTTTGTAGGATGACGATATACTACCTAGTGTCTGTGGGACGGTCCCTAAGAGAGTCCAATAACGACCTGCGCAATCAGTTGGAATATGTGAGTAACAACGGCATAGATGTTTATCTTGGACCAGTTTAATGCAAAATATTTATTTCCAAATAATCAAGACATTTGGGTCTGTAAACTCAAATATGGTTGAAGTGGCAGCAAATTATTGATCTGATACAATTGAGTGAGTGAGTGAGTTGGTTTTAACGCCACCTACAGTTTTCCAGTTAATTCGTGGCGCATCAGCTTAATATGGAAGGAAAGCACGAAGTGATGCAGGTATCAGACGTTTAACACTTTGTGGCAACCCATGAGCACGGGTATGTTGCTGACAAACCAAGAAACTTAATCGGGGCGAACCGAGACCCGTGAAGATTCCGGGGTAGAATAGGTCTCCAGCAACCCATGCTTGCCGTAAAAAGTGACTATGCTTGTCGTAAAAGGCGACTAACAGGATCGGGTGGTCGTTGATGCATGTCATCGTTCTCAATTGCGTGGATCGATGCTCATGATATTAATCCCTGGATTGTCTGGTCCAGACTCGATTATTGACAGACCGCTGTCATATAGCTGGAATATTGCTGAGTGCGGCGTTAAACAACAAACCAACCAACCAACCGGGATTGGAACCCACAATCATGTTTCTGGGAACCAACTTTGCACAACTGGGCCACCCATGCCCCCTACAATATATTGAAAATACTGCAGACGTGACAATATATTTAATACTATTTGAGCGCTTGAATTTCCGTTGTGAACAGTTTCCAAAATGATGTATGTTATTTCAGGAAAGGACAGACGGCAGAAGAAAAGTCTACGCTATGGCAGACGGTAAGACGCGGTATAAAGTATAACAATCAAAATGAAAACACATGTATGTTTTGGTAAGCAATTATAATCTTACCTAATGAAGACGGTTATTATGAAGCTTGAACCTCATTATGGCTTGCATCCTCACACACAACCCTCTTCTTACAACTGAGCATGTGGCGATAAATCAGTCAGGTTTGCATGTTTGTTCCAGCTAAACATGACACTGAGGGTGACGGAGTTATTCAGAGGAAAGGACCAGCTGTGGCCCCAAAACCTAGGGCCAAGAAGAAAGACATGACTAATGCAGGTATGCCACATCAAATAATTTCTCTTATTCAATTTTGAAAAGAGCTTGACAAGCTGTATCTGATGGGAGTAGTTTATAAACTGCTTATCATTTTCCAAACCAAAATGCTAGGTCCAGACTTCCAAAATAAATAACCTGCCACAGGGGCATGCATCTTAGACAATCTATCAACTTCACAAACACATGTGTTGCTCTCTTTCAGTATCATCAGTCCTGACAGCAGCTCGGTTGGCAAAGATGATGTCAGGAGGTGCCGATCCCCCAAAGGTGATCACTGCATCTCCATCACCAGATCAACACAAAATCCCTGTTGCAGTAGTGCATGGGAAGAAGTCAGTGAAGGAGAGGGCCAGCAAAGAAATACTTCTCAGGTAGATCTGTCTTCCTGCTTGTGGCTAAGTACTCAAAAAAAAGTTAATGACCACCTAATTCTTTCATATTACTATGGTATGTCATGACAGATGAACTATTTTTAATATGAAAGAATTGGGTGGTCCTTAACTTTTTATGAGCAGTAAATAAGGGTCCATTGAATATTTTGTTTATGAAACTTCTTGTACAGATCAGTGTAGTGGTGAAACTGATGCCTATTGATGATTTGGGATTTTAAAAAATACTCAACCGCATTCTTTTTTCTTAACTGAACTTTAGTTATCCAATGGCAATGAGCCAAAAGTAGGGTATAAGAAGGAGATCAATCCTTTCCAACATATGCCTCTGTATAAACTGAAATGGGTTTAAAGTTATTCGAACCGTAAATGTGGATATTGCATTGTCAGAAACATATCCAAATGCAGTAACACACCTACTGTGTTATCAAAGACTGCTCAGATCTATAGCTACAGTGAATAAATGTTCCTTTTGCTACTACAGGGATGCAGTCCACAGGCAGGAGCACCAACTAGCCAAGTACAATCAAGGCTATGACCCAGCAGGTGACGATGAAGGGACCCAACTAGCACAGGATGATCTGACCAACGGGCTGCTAAAGATGCTCGTCACTAAATCAAAGATGAAACGGCCCCATGGAAGGAGATCGCACACAAACACAGTGCAACAAAACATAGAAGTGGAAGAATCATCAGACGATCCAGAGGTTACTCTGAGATCATCTCAAGAAAGTAGGACAAAATCTGCCGAGAAACTAGTTCCAAATAGGAAACGCAGCAAGAACGTCTTGGCTCAGCCCCAGGAAAGACGTTCCAGAAGCTCCAGCAAGGAAGGCCGTGCAAGGAAAAGCAAGAACACCTCTGTTGAGATCGTCAATGAAACGGTGCAGGCAGAGGTCAATGTGTGTCCTCCGAGCAATGTGAAAAAGTCCTCATCTCAGACTAATGTGAGGCAGTCCAGATCTGAAGACAATGTGAAACTGTCTAATTCTCGGAACAATTTGAGCTCCAAAAGGAGCGTAACAAAAGCTATTCCTAAGATTACAGTTGAGGACTGCAGTGATGACAATACCGACAGCAAAAGGTTAGTTGGGGAAGACAGTTCTGATTCGGAGAGCTCCAGCAGTAGCCAGGACAACAGTATAAACCAGGACAATCTCAACCTATCTTTTGCCTCGGACAATATGTCGGATAGCAGATCTCCAGAGATTGACACATCTAGGCAGAAATTTGCAAGTCTTCTGTCATTTTTCAAAGAGTCTGAAAGTGATGGTGGTAGCTCAGACGACCAAAACAGTCCTGATGCTATAGCAGCCCGGAGAAGGTTTGCATCAGCTTTTACTCAATTCAGCAAGAGGTAGAAGCATCTCCTTCTGAACTATGAAATAGGGCAAACAAACTTCTTTCAATTTGATTGATGTAACTGCTTTCTGGGTTTCATTAAAAAAAGAACACATATCAATTTCAAAGGCTGCTATGTAAACAGGCTTTCTGGCAAGTCAGCCGATGATATGTACATAGATACACACAAAAATAAACTACTTATCCATTTCTAATTGTGTCGGTGTATGAACAAGGGAAGGACTGGTACTGCAAACTCTACTCGGTTAGCACCTGCAAAAATTGACTTGGGTGTGTCTTAATATAACAAGCAGAGACCTCATATCACGGAGTAAAGGATGTTTTAAACACAATGTGAATTCATGGCTCTCATCAGGCATTACCCTGCATCAACAATTCACTTTCAGGGATATTTATGCAAGTAAATAATTTGTTAAAAGAAAAGTGACAAAATTAGCATTTCTTTCAGATTAAATGCAATGTTTTTATACTTACCTGACGCTACACCTATTGGCACTGTAGCATCAGGTAAGGTAAAACTCGTAATGTTCACATCTCTGGGTACAGTCTAATTTGCTGTGATTTCAACTGTTGGGGTGCAAAAATATCAAAAAAGGACATCGATGTACATGTAAGCAGTTTAATGACTGTACAATAAATAACAATAATGACCAGACATGACGATAACAGTACATCACTAGTAGGCCAGGGCGACGGTACCACCTGAAACGAGAAGCTAAATCATCACCAGGTCAGAGTCATGTGAACATGTGGTATAGCAGCATCTTTATAATGGACAACCAGACATGAAGTGAAGCTACTCACATTATTTCTTCTCTTTCTCCTCACGTTTCTTGGCGGCAGTTGCCTTCGCCTGGAAAACACAACATAATTGAATTAAGGAGACCAAACAGTGAGGCAAATCTTTTATTCGAAGGACCCCTAATCCTAAGTATGATTAATATTGGACCGGAGTTCGGTTCTAAAAGGGGACTAATTTTCTCAAAAACTATTAAAGTCAGAGAATGAAACTTTACATACTGATATTACTGGTCATGATCTGAAATGAGTTATGGCCCTTGTTTTTCAAAAACAACTGAAGTTACTTGAATGAAAGTTAGTCTTGACAAGTATCCCTTGGATAGGCAAGCTTGATTCCGTAAAAATGTTTTACAGAGTTTCGGCCCTTTATAATCAATGTTATTTTACTCTGTGCATAGTTTTCTCAGATACTACTGAGGTTAGCTATCTAAGAGATACTTATCAAGGAAGGGACCTTAAGTGTATATTAATTTCACATGAAATCATTTCTTCTGATGACATAGAGGGGCCCAAGTGACAAACAAACTTATAATGTGCCTCATGGCAGGAATAGTGATAACACTGTTTTCTTGTTCAGACTGATCCTGTGACAAAAGACATTAAGGTTCCATGATTAGAAGGAACAGTGACGATGTTTTCAGCTAAGGCTGGCTTCACGCATTAACACCTATGTGGAGAATCGAACCCTTTAGCATGATATACTACACTACAGACCCTGTAACTAACCTGTTCTACTAGAGGAAGAAGTTTTTCTTCTTTTGCCAGAATTTTCAACAATTCCATGATGAATGGTAGGTAGTTATGCCTTCTTCGAATGTTTTCAACCTGAAAAGTGGAGATCACACTGTGGACAAATGCCATTATGTTGGCAAAAAAACACACTGATTGACATAATGAGCATGCAAACATGTTAGGAGACTAACCACCCAATCCAATTCAGCTGCCTCTTACAACAAGCAATTTAGTGCTGTCTAACCCAGGACCCTGTTTCAAGAAACCTTAATGTTGACATCCTCTTTCACAATACACTTCAAGTATATATTTCTAATGTACACCAGTTTCATGAACTATTGGAATTCAATCAAAAAATATATGTAATAAACAAGGCAAAAAGTGAGCAGGGCTCACTAACACCCCCACCCTAGACTCAAAAATATTTCTAAGTTAAAACATGAAAAAGGTAACACAAAATTTTTCCTTTGGAAGGATGGAATTCCTTGGTATAACTATATACCCCTGCCCTTTCAGGTCAGAGTTTAATAAAAACAAACACATGATTGAGTTGTATAATCGACAGTCACAATTGGAAGCGAAACCTTAGTGATGTACCGGTAAGCACTTGTGTGTGAGTTTTGTTGAATGCTGCTTTGAACAGTATTCCAGTTATATTACAGCGTTTACAACTTTGGTGTTGTTTGTTTCATTGTTTGTTTGGTGTTTAATGCTGCACTCAGCAATATTCCAGCTATATGACGGTGGTCTGTAAATAATCAAGTCTGGACCAGACAATCCAGTGATTGACATCATGAGCATCGATACCACTTTGGTGAAACCCACAAGCACGAGTATGGTGCTGACAAACCTAGACACATAATAATTTATGAACGTCCCTGTGATATTCCTTGTTTCAGGGGGATGACATGAACACTTCCAAATTGGATACAGTATTGACTTGAAGTATAAAGTAAGGGTGTACCGAAGGAAGAGAGGGTTGTGTTGATACCGGTAGTAAATTGTTAATGAAATTTTATCAACATATGATTTTAACAAGTACAGGACTACAGCCGGCATATTTTAGGATTATCACCTCCTCGTCTGCTACAAAGAAAGTCGCCACTTTCAAGAAATGCATGATGGTCCTACAGATAAACTGATGAGTCATATGTCTTATCCAAGATTGCGGACATTTCCCGAGCAAAAACGTGTATAACGAACAACGGATATACGAACTGATTTCTCTGGTCCCTTGTAGTTCGTTATATCCGTGTTCTACTGTACTTGTCTACGTAGTTTATCCAGAATGTGTGGTGCTGTATATTTTTACTTAAATACAGCTCTTAATCAAACAACGACACAGAGGTATGGAATTAAGTTAGGTCACAATGTGAGTGAGTTTGGTTTTACGCCGCTTTTAGCAATATCACGGCGGGGGACACCAGAAATGGGCTTCACACATTGTACCTATGTTGGGAAACGAACCCGGGTCTTCGGCATGACAAGCGAACGCTTTAACCACAAGGCTACCCGACGGCCCCAGGTCACAATGTGGTGAAAGTGAAGAGGATTATGCAAATCAGCCTAAAATAGTGCCATCCACAAATACTGTCATATGGCCTTACTAGTGCAACCAGGCCTAGGCTAGTACACCAAGTTCAGGTTGAGATCAGGGTGCTTTGTGAAACAAGGCCTAGGAATTAGGTCCCACAGTTTACAGCGGCATCTTGGCAGCCTGAACATTTTACTCCAGCAACATTAGAGTTAAGATGATCGTAACTCCCATATCTTAACATAGGTTTACGATGATCGTAGCGCTAAGATCGCTTTGTGGAACGGGGCCCTGTTGACCCTCACTGAAGCCCCGCGTGTGACCCACCTTGTATCTCTTCATCTTCATCTCTTCCTCCTGGATGAGGACCGTGAGCTTGGTCAGCTCCGACTGAATATCATCAGTGACCATGCCACCACTCTACAACATTGTTACATGAACATTCTAGCAGTTGCTTACTCATTTCTGATACTTTCAAATTAAACACAAAACAAAGGAAAGCTGTTATAAAGCTTCAGCACCTCACCAACGTATCCTATAATTTCATGACAACCGATTACACCAAATGTCAACATATTTTTCAGCGGTGTTTAACAGCTCTCTTAATAGTATCAGCTTTACATCCTACTGCTCGGTGATCATGCTACTAAGGTTCATACAAAGTAAAGTCCATGAATGTGAGTGAGTGAGTTGTGTTTAACGCCGCTTTTAACAGTATTCCAGTTATATCACGGCGTGTCAGCTTAATGTGGGAGGAAAGCCCAAAGTGACGCAGGTCTCAGACGTTTACCATTTCGGTGAAACCCACGGGCACGGGCACGGGTATGGTGCTGACAAACCTTGAAACATAATTGGGGCAAACCGAATTTCGAACCCACAATTATAGGTTTCTGGCGTGCCCAAGGGACGCAACTCTGCACAGCGAATCGCAGCGCCCCTTCTGGGCCCCGTTCCACAAAGCGAACTTGGCGCTAAGGTGATCATAACTCCCATACTTTAACATAGGGTTACGATCATCGTAGCGCCAAGATCACTTTGTGGAACGGGACCTTGGTATCATCACTGCTACCATGTGTGCAGGTGGCTCTTACAAGAATCTCAAAATTTGCCTCTAACTCCAAATGTAGTGACTTATTTTTTGTGTGTATGTCAGTGAATTTGGAAAGGTTTACGACCAACTTGCTATTTCCTTGATGAATTTATATTTTTGTTCAACGAAAAGGTACCCAACTTCCCCTTCCCTTATGATACCAATTACATGATAGTTAAAATGAAAGAGAAATTCAAATTGACAAAGACTTGTTTGAAAAAGTAAAAGTCAGTCGACTGAGAGTTCAACACCAAGTATGGTTGTGGCCGCCTATCACAGCACTCTTAAGTTTGTTTTTTTAGTTAGAGGGCCAAGCAACTTTGACATGACTATTTTAGGAGCCAACCTTTTCTTCCCAGGAGCCAGACTGAGAGTCTGAGATGGGACATGTTCACCCAGGTTTCATGTGAGGTAGAACATATGTTTGGCCAGGTTTCATGTTAGGTAGGACATGTTTGGCCAGGTTTCATGTGAGATAGGACACGTGTTTGGCCAGGTTTCATGTTAGGTAGGACATGTTTGGCCAGGTTTCATGTGAGGTAGGACATGTGTTTGGCCAGGTTTCATGCGAGGTAGGACATGTGTTTGGCCAGGTTTCATGTGAGATAGAACATGTGTTTGGCCAGGTTTCATGCGAGGTAGGACATGTGTTTGGCCAGGTTTCATGCGAGGTAGGACATGTGTTTGGCCAGGTTTCATGTGAGGTAGGACATGTGTTTGGCCAGGTTTCATGCGAGGTAGGACATGTGTTTGGCCAGGTTTCATGCGAGGTAGGACATGTGTTTGGCCAGGTTTCATGTGAGGTAGGACATGTGTTTGGCCAGGTTTCATGTGAGGTAGGACATGTGTTTGGCCAGGTTTCATGCGAGGTAGGACATGTGTTTGGCCAGGTTTCATGTGAGGTAGGACATGTGTTTGGCCAGGTTTCATGTGAGATAGGACATGTGTTTGGCCAGGTTTCATGTGAGGTAGGACATGTGTTTGGCCAGGTTTCATGTGAGATAGGACATGTGTTTGGCCAGGTTTCATGCGAGGTAGGACATGTGTTTGGCCAGGTTTCATGTGAGATAGGACATGTGTTTGGCCAGGTTTCATGCGAGGTAGGACATGTGTTTGGCCAGGTTTCATGTGAGGTAGGACATGTGTTTGGCCAGGTTTCATGTGAGGTAGGACATGTGTTTGGCCAGGTTTCATGCGAGGTAGGACATGTGTTTGGCCAGGTTTCATGTGAGGTAGGACATGTGTTTGGCCAGGTTTCATGTGAGATAGGACATGTGTTTGGCCAGGTTTCATGTGAGGTAGGACATGTGTTTGGCCAGGTTTCATGTGAGATAGGACATGTGTTTGGCCAGGTTTCATGTGAGGTAGGACATGTGTTTGGCCAGGTTTCATGTGAGATAGGACATGTGTTTGGCCAGGTTTCATGTGAGGTAGGACATGTGTTTGGCCAGGTTTCATGTGAGATAGGACATGTGTTTGGCCAGGTTTCATGTGAGATAGGACATGTGTTTGGCCAGGTTTCATGTGAGATAGGACATGTGTTTGGCCAGGTTTCATGTGAGATAGGACATGTGTTTGGCCAGGTTTCATGTGAGATAGGACATGTGTTTGGCCAGGTTTCATGTGAGATAGGACATATGTTTGGCCAAGTTTCAAGTGAGGTAGGACACATGTTCACAGGGGATTCATTGTGTGAAGTCTACGGATGGGTATTCAATTGTAATAGACAGCTACACTAAGTTATAATGTTAATATTTCCTTTTGGTACAATATCACTTATGTTCATGAAAATATATAACTGTAAATAAACAAACGTCATGATGTGCAACATTTATAATTAATTATGTATATGACATGGGCCTTACAAATACGACTTTGTGAACGAGATTAGCAATTACAACTATCAATTCATATCTTAAACAAATATTGTCGCCAGTTAGTTTACTTTTAGATGGTCAGTCATAAACCTTTTCAAAATTCACTATGATGTCCTTCCCAAGGACATAAACAAAAGCATAAACATTACTACATTTGGGGTTAGTGGGCAAATCACAAGCTTTTGTAATGGTGACAGTGATGTTACCGAGAGTAACCAAGAGTAAACAAGAGTAACGAAGGGAAGGAGCTTGGAGGAACCCCAAGCTCCTTCCCAGCGTGTGACACCTTCGTTACACTCTCGGTAACATCGCTGCCACCAGTGTGGGCGCGGCCATTTCAAGAATCTTGAAATTTGCCCTCCAACCCCATATGTAGTAACGTTTATACTTTTGTTTATGTCTTTGGGAATGCCAACATATTTCAATTTGAAAAGGTTTACGACTGACCATGTTTTCCAGATGAATTTACTTTGTTGTTTTGATAATTAGAATGGTTCGAGATTGCAGACTAACGGAAAATAAACCAACTTCTCCCTTACATTCTTACTATATCAATAACACAATAGTTTTAATGAAACAGAAATTCAAATTGACAAACGAAGAAAGTAATTTAGCAGCGATAAGTGTATTCGGCGTCACGACAGTCGTCACTTGTTTGTAAAAATAACAGTCATTCGGTTGCGAGTTCAACTCCAAGCATGGTTGTGGCCACCTATTCACAGTGGGGAGTTTTGACTGGTGGCAGCACATAGTACTAAGTATAGAGAGCTCCGGGAACGTACTATCGCTGTGAGGAGCTTTGAGGAACCCATGCAAAGGGAGACAACTCAACAACATGAGATGTGTGTGGGAAGACACTGAGTGTCACTGGGGTGAAAGACAAATACCGGGGACCTATTCAGCACAAATTTCTGCTTCTATACACTTCAAGATGATCACCTCCATCTTATTTGAGAGTTCCTTCAGCTTCTTCTCATACATCATCTTCTTGTCGGACACAACTGCCATCAGGTTGAAGTGGATTTCATCTGTGCTGTATCTGATAAAAGAAACACACATCAAACCACACACCTGTACCTATAATTTAACAAGGATGAAATGCTCATACCCCCCACCAAAATTACTTGTCTGGCTGTGTGCAAGGCAAGAAATATTGTACAGTTTTCAAGATCTGCTCCAGAAGTGCAATTTTCAGTCTAAGTCAAAATCCTAAACTATCAAAAGGCACCAGTTCACCACTAGACCTATCTATGTGCCAAGCTTGGTTAAGATATCTCTCCTGGTTTTTTAGTTGTGCTCTGGAAACAAGATGTGACGGACAGCACCCATTCCTATATTCACCCCCTTTCACTTCGTGGAGATAATAATGTACCAGAAGCACATCAGGCCACCACTAACTTAATTTCTTGTTTTGGAGTGAGTGAGTGAGTGAGGTGAATGGGATTCAACGCACTTATACAACAAAGTTAAGGAAGAGAGAGAGAGAGAGAGAGAGAGAGAGAGAGAGAGAGAGAGAGAGAGAGAGAGAGAGAGAGAGAGAGGCATATGACTGGACACTTGGTCAGGTGAGCTAAATATTCAAGGTTGTAAGGATTGATTTGAGGCTAAACACTCTTAATTTTTTAAGAAAAGTCAAACTTAAAAAAATCAAAAGACCAAAACTGGTCTTGCCTTTAAACAAAATTCCTACCAGCATATCTGACTGTGTGACAGATGCCTATGTTTCAAAACAACCTGCTGTGTTTGTCAATCCATCTAGTGTAAGCCTATGTTAAAGTATGGGAATTATGATCATCCTAGCACTACGACTATTGTAAGTCTATGTTAAAGTATGGGAATTGTGATCATCCTAGCACTACGACTATTGTAAGCCTATGTTAAAGTATGGGAATTGTGATCATCCTAGCACTACGACTATTGTAAGCCTATGTTAAAGTATGGGAATTATGATCATCCTAGCACTACGACTATTGTAAGTCTATGTTAAAGTATGGGAATTGTGATCATCCTAGCACTACGACTATTGTAAGTCTATGTTAAAGTATGGGAGTTACGATCATCTTAGCGCAGAGACTATTGTAAGCCTATGTTAAAGTATGGGAATTATGATCATCTTAGCGCAGAGACTATTGTAAGCCTATGTTAAAGTATGGGAATTATGATCATCTTAGCGCAGAGACTATTGTAAGCCTATGTTAAAGTATGGGAATTATGATCATCTTAGCGCAGAGACTATTGTAAGCCCAATCTCATTAAAATCAGACCTTAGTTCTCGCTACCACTCAACAAAGATCTGAAGACATCCTATTAGGGGTCACAGTAGAACGACCTTTCATCCAACCAATCAGAGCGTCGCTTACCAGATTATGAAAGTGACAGTCGGAATGAGATTTCTTAGCATGCAACCTCGAAACTTTATTCTGAACGATAGTTACGGGTTTAACGACTGAATCCAAACAATCTAGCCCATCTATTAGCCATTCCAGAATGTTCTTTTGTTCAGGTTTCAAATTTGTAATCGAGAATTTGTCAAAATATGTTTTGAAGCCTAGTCGCCAATTTGAAATTAGTGCCGTAAAGCACGAGAAAGCTGCCTTCTGATTGGTCATTCCATTGGTCGGTCAAAGTTCGGGCAAGGTCGGTCTGACGTGTCTTCAGATATTTGTTGAGTGGTAGCGAGAACTAAGATCTGATTTTAATGAGATTGATTGTAAGCCTAGGTTAAAGTATGGGAGTTATGATCATCTTAGCGCTGAGACTATTGTAAGCCTAGGTTAAAGTATGGGAGTAATGATCATCTTAGCGCTGAGACTATTGTAAGCCTAGGTTAAAGTATGGGAGTTATGATCATCTTAGCGCTCACCAAGCTTCAGGAACAGCAGGCTAACATCATTACTACATTGCCCAGTCAATATTTTCATGGACAGCAGGAATCCATTCAAAAGTATCTAGACTCATGAAATCTTCTACATATGGGAATCAACAAGTTTATTAACAAATTGCGAGTTGATAACCATCTACAACCATGTGCTCCACAGTAGTGTGCTAGCAACCTACTTCTGCATCCGCTTCTCTATGACTGGTCTCACAAGGTCCAGCCAGTCGGAGTCAGCTGGTACAGCACCTGTAGGGGGGGAAAGATGAACAGTCAGTGGGATGGATCAACAGACAAGGTCAGCAGCAGATGGAGTGAGCAGAAGGAAGCTCAATGAACACTGAACAACGTCAAACTTGTTGCCATGGCAAGAGGAAAATATGAGTTTCCTAAATAGCAAAACACACCACTTCAGCCCTTGATTAATGTACCAAGCTTGGATGAAAAATGATGAATGTTTTTTTTAGTTCCACTTCAGAAACACCAACATCTGTTTCAGCTAAGTCTGACTTGTTTCCATGTAAACCAGGAAAATTCACATTTTGAATAAATCCTAAATAGCAAATGGCACCACTTTCATCTTTGGTTAATACATGTACCAGGTTTGGATAAAAAGTCTTTCATAGTTTTCAAGATTGACACCTACACCCCAACTCCCCACTTTTGAGACAAATTGTACAAAAGTACAAATTGTTTCCATGGTTATCGAGAACAATAAAAATGCCAAAAATCTGTAAATGGCAAAAGGCACCACTTCAGCATCGGTTTCATTGGTTGGTTGGTTTGTTTGTTGTTTAACGCCGCACTCAGCAATTTTCCAGCTATATGACGGCGGACTGTAAAATAATCGAGTCTGGACCAGACAATCCAGTGATGAATATCATGAGCATTGATCCACGCAATTTGGATCGATGACATGCATCAACCAAGTCAGCGAGACTGACCACCCGATCCCGTTAGTCGACTTTTACGACAAGCAAAGTCACCTTTTCACGGCAAGCATGGGTTGCTGAAGACCTATTCTACCCCAGAAACTTCACAGGGTGGATCTGTTTGATATTTCCGGAGTGTTACTCGAAAATCATTCAATATTTTTCAACAAATTGGCGGATCTGTTTGATATATCTGCCAATTTGTTGAAAAATATTGAATGATTTTCGAGTTACACTCCGGAAATGAAATGATTACGGACGGATAGACAGACAAGGCGTCAAATATATATCCCCCGCATTATATGCCAGAGGAATGATAATGGGGGTTTGGGGTTAATTGTTCTTTACACCTATAGTGTTTGAATTTAGGGTCCCCCTAAATCTTTACAAACAACCTACCTAGGTCTACTGGTCCCTCTCGCAAACCATCCAGTTCATACAGACGCCCATCAACAGGCATATAACCTACAAAATGGTAAACATCATCGTCGTGCTTTGATTGCTTCTCGTCAAATTCAAACATCTGTTGTCTGGAAGAAAACAAAAATGTTCTTCACAAGTGAGCCATTAATACAAACCAACAATGTTCTTAACTTGATGCTACCAGATATTACCAAGTATAGGCCAAGTTTTTCAGACCAAAATCATAGGGATGAACAAGGAGCTGGCCTCTTAGCACTTACGATATAAGGGTAAAGTTATTTTTCAGGGCATTATCATTTGCAGAAGCCCGAGGTCTTCCATTAACTGCCCAACGAAGGAGGGCAGTTGAATAGACCAAGGGCTTCTGCAAATGATAATGCCCTGAAAAAGAGCGTTACCGTTATTATAGCTAAAATGGATAGAATTTGTTATCAAATAAAAAGAAACAACAATATCGGTTTTGAAACATTTACTGCAGTCAACACGAATGTCACTGACCCACTTTTACAAATATGGAAACATCATAGAACAAACCAGATGACGTCACTATAATACATGTTACTTTCTCTACCCTATGATGTCACCTAACAACAGGCTTGATAATGGCCCGTCGTCAAGCAATATGAGGGCATTATCTAGTTACAGTGGCCCGCTCATTTCTGATAACGTACGGGCGGTTTGATGATAATTCTATCCATTTTAGCTATAATTCTGGTTAAATACACAGAACTGTTATTTCAACATACGACAAATCTCAAATCCTTTCATTTTCCATTCACTGTTGAAGAACGCTACACAAGGCTGCTGGTTCAGTTCGGGACTCAGCTGAGTTGAGCACCTGTTATCATAGTTATCCATCTTGTATTTACCTTGCAAAACTATTGTGTACAGCTCGTATAACATCGGAGTTACTGAGACTTAAACCTCGTAGCTGGAAAAGAAACAATTGAAATAAGAAGTCATAATTATATCGGTAATATTTGTGCAATAAATGGTACACATATAATGTACTGATATAAAAGGGACAATCAAAACAGGGTTTCACATAGCCTTGTAAACATATATATATATTTTTTGTGGGTGGGTGAGTGTCATTTTCTAAATCTGAGAATCAAATTCCCAGTTTCTATTTTATGAAAGTTACATCAGTCTAATTTGATTCTGCAAGTTTGTCAATTTGTATCACTTAAAACACCTAGCGGAGTAGTGGTCAGTATTTAAAACAAAATATCGGAAATACTCAGTCTGAATTTAGATTTTCTTGGTGAATTTATTGCGTCAGTTATGACTCATCTCATATCAAAACATTTGGGAGTATTTCTGGAAATTATTGTGTGAAATACACAGTAAGTGTCACGTAAAACCCTGTCATAAGCAGAACATCAGTAACCAATCATATAATGTTAGCGGGGGGAAAGACATGGGATTTTCATTTGAGTTTATTCTTTAAATCAAGCAACTTTTTTTTTCTGTAATAGGAGCAATTAATAGTACAAACAATCTATATGTACTGTTTGGGTATACAATCTATATGTACTGTTTGGGTATACAATCTATATGTACTGTTTGGGTATACAATCTATATGTACTGTTTGGGTATACAATCAATATGTACTGTTTGGGTATACAATCTATATGTACTGTTTGGGTATAGTGAGTGAGTATGGTTTTACGCCGCTTTTAGCAATATTCCAGCAATATCACGGCGGGGGACACCAGAAATGGGCTTCACACATTGTACCCATGTCGGGAATCGAACCCGGGTCTTCGGCGTGACGAGCGAACGCTTTAACCACTAGGCTACCCAACCGCCCCTGTTTGGGTATACAATCTATATGTACTGTTTGGGTATACAATCTATATGTACTGTTTGGGTATACAATCAATATGTACTGTTTGGGTATGAAAACGTGCCACCAGCCAGTTAACACATGTTTGTTTGTTGTTTAGCACTGCACTCAGCAATACTGCAGTTATATGACAGTGGTCTGTTAATAATCAAGTCTGGACCACACAATCCAATGACAGATCTACCTCAATAGGGATACGAAGTCAGTGAGCCACCCGACCTGTTTACGTTAGTCGCCTCTTAAGACAAGCATGGGTTGCTGAAGACCAATTCTAACCCGGATCTTCAAACATTGTAACTATTCCAATTAGTCAGTTGTTTTGACCAGCAAGGAGTGCTGGGGACTTGTTCTGGCTCCCAAACACAACAGGCGATACTGAAGTAGCTGACACTCACTGCAGGATCAAATGACTGGGCAAATTCCTTAAATGATCCCAAGGTGTCCCCGAGTTCGACATCTGCGTGATGGGTGTTGAGTAGGATGCTCAGAATAGCTTGGGTAGCACATGCATTGTTGATAACCTGAAACAATATAATAAAGTGTGTCAATGTCATGCACGACTTTCATATTATCATTAAGGATTTGTTTGTTTGTTGTTTAACGCCACACACAGCAATATTCCAGCCATATTGCGGCGGTCTGTAAATAGCCTGGACCAGAGAATCCAGTAATTGACATCATGAGCATCAATCCATGCAATTGGGATACGATAACATGCATCAACCAAGACAGCAAGCTTGACCACCCGATCCTGTTACGACCAGCAAGGGTTGCTGAAGACCTATTCTACCCCGGATCTTCACGGGTCTTATCATTAAGGAAGCAATACAGTGATTGAGTGAATGGGGTTTCATATACTCCAGACCAACTCAGAAACCGATAATCAGGGCCAAGTCTGCTGCAAATGTCAGTTAACATTTCAAAACTATTGGCCACGAAGGTGTGCAATTCTCCCGAGGTGAACATAATTTGTGATGTGGGATATGCTCTACATTTATCATGTTTTGATCCAACACGATTTGTGATTAAACTCTTATTCACCACACTGAAACTTCACCACTTCAGGCGACAACTGACTTCACACATTTCTGGTTTGGAAAAACACATGCCCAATGCAAGTAAACTGTGAAACAGAAAGTCCTATGCCTCTCACTTTCCTGAGGCAAGAGTGTCGACTAGCCCAAATCAAGGTCTAGCTGAATTCAAGGCTATTTATAAAAATTTAAGCCCTCTTAAAGAGCAGACTGTCAAATGATAACGCCCCAAGATGAGTGAGTGAGTGAGTTTGGTTTTACGCCGCTTTTAGCAATATTCCAGCAATATCACGGCAGGGTACACCAGAAATGGGCTTCACACATTGTACCCATGTCGGGTCTTCAGCATGACGAGTGAAGGCTTTAACCACTAGGCTACCCGACCGCCCCGCCCCAAGATGAACTGTAATCATGTGGCTGGTTGGTTGGTTTGTTGTTTAACGCCGCACTCAGCAATATTCCAGCTATATGATGGCGGTCTGTAAATAATCAAGTCTGGACCAGACAATCCAGTGATTGATATCACGAGCATCGATCCACGCAATTCGGATCGATGACATGCATCAACCAAGTCAGCGAGCCTGACCACCCGATCCCGTTAGTTGCCTTTTACGACAAGCATAGTCGCCTTTTACGGCAAGCATGGGTTGCTGAAGACCTATTCTGTGACAATGTACATTCTGCAAGCACAGAGTGGCACTGAGTGTAATTCGGATACAAGGCTGATATTTCTAGCTACAAGCACCTGTTTGGCAAAGAAGATCTTGTCCAGCCTGCTGTCCTGCACAACACTGCCCTCAGGGTCCTTGTCTGGCCCCCACTTGAACAGGAAGATGAGGCCATGCACCGGTCTGGGGGAGACAAATACAACACTCAGCACCGGAGGTCTACCAGGGTTAAATAGCAGATGTTTTCTCCATATCCATCAACCACTAGTGAGAAATGAGCTGTGGACTAGTGGGATGCGACCATTGGAGTCAATACTTTATGTTTCAAGTAGTGTTGACAATTAACAGAAACCTGCAAGTAATTAGCTTGTCCGAAAAGTCTAGATGTTATTGCGACTCTCTGTTAACCATGTTAACATGCTTAAACACACTGTTAAAGTTTAATCATTTATGACTGAACTGAAACATAAAAAATTAAAACACAACTTTTGATATACACATGATACCTAATATACATGTAGTTGTCTTTTTCAAAACAAAATTATCTGCAAATATTAGGAAAATTACTATGGTGAACTTAGGTGCAAGAGTTCTCATATATTGCGCGTAGCATTGTCCTGTTTTCATTCATTTTTTTATCTTCAGTTATAGGCACTATTCCAAGTTAATTTGTGTATAACATTTGTGTTTACGTGAGTAACAACTTAATAGACGTAGGGATTATGTTTATTTGCCGTAAATTACCTTAAGTTTGTATTTCGATGACGGACTGTGCAGAGCGTCATGCCAGTCTACTGGTCCTCACAAGTTTGTGATCATGACGTCATCGATATTTGTGTTCCCTCGGTTACATTACAATTATTGCATAAAGTGCCGTATTTTAATTTCCTTTACTTCAGTCAGTTTCTTAATATTTTATATTAGTCGTATACTTTTTGTTATAATATAATATCAAAGTTTATATTCGTTCAATGACCAGCTGTGACGTCACGTTTTGTTTACCGTTAAGAGTCAATCAGCTGGTTGCATCTTCCCAAGGCAAGAGTGTTAACTGACTTTAAAAGTCCAGTTTCCATCCTTGCCGAACTAGGCTGGAATTCCTGGGCTCGATCGTAGCGCCACCAGTGGCTATTACGAGTTATGTTCTTTCTATGCCTCTCCTATTGACCAATCAGATTCAACCTCTCGTATCACTTGCATTTGCTTCAAACAAAACGGTGGCGCCCAGTCAAGATATGATCGATAATCAAGATCTATATTGTGATAAAACGAGTCTTACATCACGAAGTGCATCAAATAATCTGAGCACCTTGATTAAAAACATGAAAAGATTTAGAAAATATCTGTTGACAACAAGTTAGCGGTGCACATGCTTTGCAAATCCTGCAGTCAACCGAAATCTGCATGACACTTTACGAACCGGATTTCGCTGGCAATTTTGTTTGGACTATGCATAGACTCGTTAGTCCAGCCAAAATGTAACCCCATAATCCCAGCCTAGTTCAGCAAGGGTGGAAACTGGACTTTTATAGTCAGTTAACACACTTGCCTCGGGAACATGGCTGGTTGTGACATCATTGCTTTCTTTTACGGTTAGATCAGTTAGATTGAGATGAGGAGTCAATGCAGTCAGTCGCATGATATTGTAAGAATGTATTAACACGCTGCCACAAATTCATATTTGGTACTGTTTGAGATAATACATTGTATACTTATTAAGTAATAAAGTATACATATATATATATATATATCTTTATTAATATAATTTGAGTGTTTGATTCATGTAAATAAATTACAGTATTATTGTTGAACAAAGATATCCTGTTCTGTGATTATTTGGAAAAGGCGAACTGTGACATGTCCAAATAAGTGAACCCCCCCAGATCCGTCACAGTGAGTATATAAAAATGCACTTTCTATGATTGTGTTAACTTTTACCAAAATGAAAAATATATTTTGTGGATTGAGTGAGTTGGGTTTTACGCTGCTTTTAACAGTATTCCAGTAATATCACAGCGTGTCAGCTTAATGTGGGAGGAAAGCCCTAAGTGAAGCAGTTGAGGTGAGGTGAAATGGGGTTTAATGTCGCGTCCAAGATTATTGCACTTATATAGCGACGTGCATGCACGTGTATGTGTGTGGCTGCTTGTACTAGTCCGGACTGATGCCGATTTATAGTGCTAGCACACTGAGATACCATGCCGCAGTTAAACATGAATAACCAACTCAGACACACTATACTGACTCAGAGCCGACCAGTCCTTGTTTTAGCCCCTTAATGTCGAGTGCCAGACAGGGTACCATCTTTTAACGTCTTTTGGTATGACGCGGCTGGGGATCGAACCCCAGACCTTCCGCTCTCCGGGCGGACGCTCTACCATTAGACCATAGAGGCTGTCAAGTGAAGCAGGTCTCAGACATTTACCACTTTGGTGAAACCCACGAGCACGAGTATGGTGCTGACAAACTTAGAACCTTAATCAGGACAAACCAACAATCATAGGATTCTGGCATACTCAAGGGATGCAACTCTGCACAGCTAATTGAGGTGCCTTAGACGACTTGGCCATTTGTTGCCTTTACTTTGTGGACACTATGTGAATTTCCAGATCACTTAAACAGTAACATTGATGAATAATCTTTTCCTATTTAAAAAGAATGCTTCAAACATGTCAAGTCAGAATATAAACAGTAGAATACACAGTGTTATGTGTTAAGTTTGTAACAATTGTCAGTGGCAACAAAAGTTCGAGCCATTGACTATATCAAAAACAAAAGTTTCAATGTAACTTTTATTGATAATTCATTGACCTCAAGTTGTTATTTACCGATTTCACAATTTTAGTTCTGTATGTAGCGACTTCTACCTTAACCATATGCATTATATTTTTGAAATCCCCTCACAACAGTTCAATAAAAATATGAGCCAAATAATATGTGGAATCAAGTGTAGTTTCATTTGATTTTCTCAGTTCTAGTCTAGTAGACAAAGGTTCTGCTGGCCATGTTAACTAGCTTGACTCAAAGTATCACCAAACATACGCAGCTTCAAAGAAGACATTTTTAAATTTTGGTCCCATCAAAAACAAGACTATGGAAACATCTGGTAAACATTGCATTTTTCCTCTCTCACTTTCCCATGCACTGGGAATGAGTTTGTCTTATCACTTTTTTGAACAGTTCAGTTTAATATATATATACTCGGACCCCGTGGTACCGCGGCATTCATCGTATCGGCATTTGTGATTTCCGGTAGTTCATGCGGGACACGCCTCTTAGCGGCTGTCTATTAATGCAAATCAGTAACCAGGAAATGCTCACTCCGTAAACAGTTTCAATTTCTTCGGAATATTCCGTCTGCTGTAAGTAAGGAGTTATTAATGCGTTGATACTTACTTCTGGCATATTTTTCAATATTGCCTTAACCCCATCTATTAATGGCCAACGATATAACCCGCAGTTCCCCAAGTAAACTTTCTCTATCGACCTGAACTAGATCATCTGCATATTCATGGCGACTAATAAGGTAACGGAAGTTACGTAGTCCGCACATTTTTTCCCGCTCTGTGCCGAGAATCTATTGGGAGATCATAAGGGCCATAATGCCAAACTTAGAAATACGTTCTTCACTAGTAGCCAAAAGATAAATACATACTTTGGGCATACTAGCAGTGCTTTTTATATATTTATTGTTGACTTTCAACATTTTTCCATTATGTGATAAATTATTGTCATCCAATTTTTTTTAAAAACAATCTTAGAATATCATTTCTTATATTTTGTTGTTGATTTTTAAAATATTCTTCTCTTACTTTTCGGTAAATATGCATTGAATACCTATTACTGATAACACATTTAGAATTTTACTTGTGCTGTCTTTGCACTTGTCTGGACAAATCACTGATGTCTGGCATGATCATACCAAGTGGTTGGTAGAATTATGTCCTCTTTTT
Organism: Haliotis rufescens; assembly: GCF_023055435.1. Classification (NCBI taxonomy): domain Eukaryota; kingdom Metazoa; phylum Mollusca; class Gastropoda; order Lepetellida; family Haliotidae; genus Haliotis; species Haliotis rufescens. The sequence continues at coordinate 14,446,804 of NW_025964112.1, forward strand.
GTCCAATTCGGACCTCCATACACAACTTTTCTCTGTACCGCGATATGATGGAGTTCTCTCCCTTGTCAAACTGAGCGCGAGGCCCGGCTTTTACTTGGAGCTACTAATGTAAATAATGAACTTTTGTCAGTAAAATATGCATTGTTAGATAAAATTAATGATATCTGATATGGAGAACATGAATAATCATAAAGGTTAGTGAGTGCATTTTGTTCCGTTTAGCATACATGACAAGTACTGCGATACCCCGAGGTTGCAGGCTATATTGACCACTCTGGATCATGACTGGGAAACTGAAACCAAGGATCATCAGTTCCTGGCATGGCAAAGGGATGCAACTCTGTAAAGCAGAGAGTGAGTGATGCATACACATTATTGGCGGCATGAAGAACAAACACAGGGTCTGCTGCAGGACTAAACTTACTTTAGGTTCTTGAAGCTGTCACTGTCCAGACTCCATATCTCCTCCACCTGCACTCCCTTACAACCTGAAACAGACGTACACGCTGAGTGAGGCGGTTCTCCCATGGCAGGGCTCGATCTAAGGAACTTAACCTTGCACCAGGTGCATGATGACATGTAAAGCTTGTTGCACCAGACAAAATCAGGTTGCATCATGTCCAATAATTTTGTCAAAGTTGAAACAGATGCACTAACTAGTAGAAACAAGTACAACTTCAGATCTCTTATGGAGGGTTTTATGTGTCTCACAAATATGCGTCCAGTATGCACAATGGAGCCCCACTTTTTTAAGTCTAGTTTTTCCCTGCTTATGACTGTGAATTGCACATAACACAGTGATTAGTGATGTAGTATTGTAAATAAAGCTCAGATGTATTAACAGTCAGGGTGGCCTCTTTGGGATGTGGATTTTCAATTCCTACTGCAGGACCCAGTTTTTCGCGTGCGTGGGCAAAGTCACTGAAGCGTGTGTAAAAGGACTTTGAATATCCTGTGTATTGGTGTCACTTCACCGTTAGCAATGGTTAGCGCTTGGTTGATTCCCGGCCTTCATTACCACCAGGAGGCTCGTTTAGCATGATTAAGGGTGTTCAAAGACCCAGGCCTCAAAGTTTAAATTTTTACCAAGTAGCCATGTGGCTACCGTTATTTTTTTTTTCCAGGTAGCCAGTGGTAAAATCAAGAAGTCAAGCCAATATTGTAGGTAGCCAAAAGCATTTGAAATTATCTTTTATCAAGTAACTATTATAATATGTACAAGTTATAGCACTAGTCTTGGAATTGTATAATGGTGGAAACTGTACTTGAGTTTTCTTATTTGTGACTCAAACAATGATGCAATTTATGTTAATAGATTATATAAGTATATTCTTGCTTATCCAATAAACTATCAACTTAAATAAAACACTAATTACATTAATATTTATATATTTCGGTTCATTGTTGACTTTAGACAGTAACCACTTTGGTGAAACCCACAAGCATGGGTATGGCACTGAGTAAACCTAGAAAAATAATCAGGGTAAACTAGGATTCAAACCCACAATGATAGTTTTCTGGCATGCCAAAGGGACAACTCTCACTACCTATGTCCCCACAAGCCCAAATTAATATGAGGACATAAACAAAGCCAGAATAAATTTATGGGACTAGGGTGCAACCTGGTTTAGTCTGGAGCAACAAGCTTTCCATGTCAACATGCACCTGGTGCAGGTTAAATCAAAATCCTTAAATTTAGCAGGGTGAACAAATTGTTGTTTGTTTGTTGAACGCCGCACTAAGCAATATTCCAGCTATATGACGGCGGTCTGTAAATAATCGAGTCTGGACCAGACAATCCAGTGATTGATATCACGAGCATCGAACCACGCAATTGGGATCGATGACATGCATTAACTAAGTCAGCGAGCCTGACTACCTGATCCCATTAGAGGCCTTTTACGGCAAGCATGGGTTGCTTAAGACCTATTCTACCCCAGATCTACAGGGGTCTGGCCAAACCAAGAAGTGATCACATGACTGTCTATAGAAATGCATACTGACTCCATTCCAGGTCCGATAATTAACAATATTTACTTGAGTTACTAAAAATAGCAGAAAAACCCAAGGACTAGGTTATCCCTTGATTTCAGCCAATCAGATGTCTCCTTTGGCGGAGACCACAGCTCAGTCATGATGATCCTAACAACTAAAAACATTGGTGTCCTCTGTCCATATCAGCGGTAGAAAATAACAGTTTTACTCCGCTAGTCCTTATAATGATAACACCTTAAAAAACCCTTAAAATGGCAAATGTCTACTAGTCCTTAGGATACCTTAACTATTGGGCAGTTTGGCAAGGACTAAAGAACCAGTGCCAACTTCTAACACTGCATATTTTATATCTCGGGTCTACAGAAACAGTTATTGACCACCTGAAAAAGTCTATAATTGCATAATTATGTGCATATTAATAATGCCCCAAATCCACACCCCAAAGCATGCTCAAAGCACTACTGATTCAGTGGATCAGTGTGCACTCAAGATTCATTCTCATCACCCTTGGGAGTATAAAACTCAGCTCATCCTTCCTAGTACCCATTCATTGCCAGGTGCATGAGGTGAGCAGAGGCATATTTCGAAGTCACTTCAAGGAGACACCACATTTACTGCATGTTGTCAGAGCTCCAGATAAGCTGCGTATCTGCGTAAAATACGCATCAGAAATGCAGAAATACAGAGTAAAATAAAATCCAAGTGAATCAAATACTCAACGAACATTACAGATAAGCTACAAAAATAAAACTTGTGTGTATCATCAAAATATTGTGAAGTAACCCTGCGTATTCGATTAGCAAATCAGCAACTTATTTTGAAATTATAAACGGGCATTCTGTCAAACTCCACGATGACAGCTACATCACGATCATTTGCCATCACACTTTCTTGTGGAAGTATCGTGGTATTTTTGAGTCCTACCATGACAAAGCTCTCGAACCCACACGACACCAGTTTGCAGGGACTAGATGAATAGTGTTTTTAAATATTTAACTTAAATACCCACATGTGTTAAAAAACGTGCCGTAGTGGGTAACAGAAATTTGAATACCCAGATAGAATTACTGATACCCAATGATTTTAAAATGCATAGCTAAAATACCCACAACACCAAAAGCTTATCTGTAGCTCTGCGTTGTTCAAGATTATTGCACATACATAACAACGTGCAAGCTTCTGTGTGGCTGCTTGTAATTGCCCAGACCAAAGACGTATATACAATGTATGTATGTACGTCCGTGCCCAGACTAATGTGTGTAAAATCATTAGAAAATGAAATAGTTGTAACCTAGATTTTTCCATAGAGCTGACGCATTGTTTCCAGATTCAGGTCAAGTGCACAACACCAACCAAATACATTGTAAACGTAAATTTAGCCGTCAATTGACACTGATGAAAACTGACAAGCGTTAAAAGGCTAGAACCATAGAAAAATATGTGCCATAAAAATTACTTGTCACTGAGAAATGTGAAGAAAAACGGGTGAGCGTGTGCGACATATTAACTCGAACGGGTCCCAAATTTACGAAAACTAATGCATAAATATATGATAAAGAAAACTCAATATACCAAATCCTCGTATTAATTCTGTGAAAACCCCTGGATCACTTTCAATAAGACACCAGTCTCCCGCGCTGGTAGCCATGCTTGTTTAGCTTCCGGTACTCATGCGTACGAGCCATTTAGCCACTTCCTGTAACCGCTTAGCCTCGTTTATCCGATCAGAGAGTATATGATTTGAAGCGCCGTAAAAGCATGAAGATTCTACAAGGATATGCAGCAGTCGCTTAGTTTAATTTGACTGAGTGAGCGAATAATGCTGGTTTTTTTTATCGCATTCGATATATTTCAGCTTCATCATGCCGACCTGTAAATATTCGAAAAAGGGCCAGGCAAACTAGTTGCTGACAGAAGCAACGATCCACGCCATCAGGGCACGAACCCACACAATCAGTCAGCGAATTGTCCAAAAGTCGTGTCGGGCCAGCGGTTAATACTAATACATGATGTGTTGAAACGTGAAACTTATTTTTCTGAATATGGTATCGATGCATTGGAAACAACTTGTAAGTTCTTACTTATAAATTTTACATTTTACTTGAGGTTTTACGAGCAGTAGCTTTGAAGGTATTTCTTTTTGCATCTTTCCGGGATATCATTCTACCCTGACTGACATTGGTTGGTTGGTAGGGTTGCGACCGGGTACGAAAACAACTCGAGTACCCGGCAGACAATACCCGAACCGGACTCGAGTACCCGTAGTTCAATGTTGTCCCACTTGTTTGTAATGCTTTTGCGAATAAAAGGTCATCAAACATCTATTGATCTATTCTAAGGTATTATGTTTTTTATTAAATGCCTGTATGGCTTACCTAAAACATTTGAACGTTTGTCCGCTTTGTCGTCCATTTTGAAGTGACTTACGAGTTACGAAAGGCGATTAGAGTTATCTCCCCTGAACGGGTACTCGAGTCCTGAAAATTGGACTCTAGTCCTAAGCTACCCGACCCGTTATCGGGTACTCGAGTACCCGCCGCAACCCTATTGGTTGGTTGGTTGGTTTGTTGTTTAACGCCGCACTCAACAATATTCCAGCTATATGGCGGCGGTCTGTAAATAATCGAGTCTGGGCCAGACAATGCAGTGATTGATATCATGAGCATCGATCCACGCAATTGGGATCGATGACATGCTTCAACCAAGTCAGCGAGCCTGACCACCCGATCCCGTTAGTCGCCTTTTACGACAAGCATGGGTTGCTGAAGACCTGTTCTACCCCGGAATCTTCACGGGTGCCCTGACTGACAGGGCAGTGGGATAGACTTGTGGTGAAAGCGTTCCCTCGTCACGCGAAGTCCTGGGTTCGATTCACTACATCGGTATAATGTACATGTGTGAATCCCATTTCTGGTGTCCCCCGTCGTGATATTGCTGGAATATTGCCAAAAGCGGAGTAAAACCATACTCACCTCACTCACTCTGAATGACATTGAATTGAGGCAAACGAGACAGCCACATACACACTTTGATATACTGTGATATACACGGGTGGTCCAGTCGTCCATTCGCTGTGCAGAATTGCGTCTCCTGGGCACGCTAGAAATCTATGATCGTGGGTTCGAATTCAGGTTCACTCCGATTATGTTTTAAGGTCAATGAGCACCATGCCCGTGGGTTTCACTGAAGTGGTCAACGTCTGAGATCTGCACCACTCCGGGCTTTCCTTCCACATTATAGTGCAGCCGTTTGGCCATTGACCAATTGTGCATTTCGTGATAAAATCACGAAACTAGGCAATATTTTCAGATATGGGGCCATGTAGCAATGATATTTTAGTTTATTTCATGTGAACATGACCCACAGCCAACATATATAACGAACAATTAACATTTTGCTATGTATTTACCCAATACTACATCTGTAAAGTAAATAACTTTATCATAATAGACTATCTTGATGAACTGCTTAATTTGTCGTTCATTAATTTGAACAATCCAACAAGAAAATTCGGGTATTTCTGTTAGAGGCCATACGTGAGTGAGTATGGTTTTACGCCGCTTTTAGCAATATTCCAGCAATATCACGGCGGGGGACACCAGAAATGGACTTCACACATTGTACGCATGTCGGGAATCGAACCCGGGTCTTCGGCGTGACAAACGAACGATTTAAACACTAGGCTACCCGAAAGCCCCTACTTAGGAGAGAGTGGAAATGAAGCTTACATAGAAGCTATGGATTCCTTACAACTACACGTTACTGTGTCAGCTAGTACACACATCCAATTAAGGTACTTCTAACAAAGTGGACTGAACGAAGAATATTATTAGGTTGAAGGTGTCTTGGGAAGCCAAGGCGGACCAAATACTTTAACAGATTATGGAGGGAATAGGGATTCACTTCAGCCAAACTGTTTGCTCTAGGTACAATGAACTATGACATTGTGATGTGCTGTTTGGGTGGATCTAAAAGTCTTCTATAGATTGAACGCATTTCACGATACATATGTCACGTAAAGTTGTCAGATTACCCTGCAAGACATAACGACAACAAGACTCGTACGTTGTGTGGAGGATATTGCCATCACGCCTTTGTAATAAAAACCGTGATTCATCACCGTAATCGCCTCCAATGTCGCAGATTCCAGATATGAACGTGTGTACACCAACGAACGCGTTGAAGGTGATGATCACGTCGTAGGACGCAGCCAAAGTAAGGTCTCCTGGCTCTTAATCCAACCTGGCGAAGCCGACTCCGTACAGTCTGGGTGGATATCGTTCGTAGTCCTGGTACGTTGGCAGCACTGTGTTCGGTCGTGACAGTCCGACCACGTAAATGCAGCCTGTCATATGTTCGAGTGAAGTTTTATTTGGTCATGATAGAATGGAGATAAACATACTGTGTAGAGCTTGGTTACCTGTAGATTTAACCGCGCTAAATGTAACATTTGAGTGAGTGAGTGAATACGGTTTTACGCCGCTTTTAGCAATATTCCAGCAATATCACGGCGGGGGACACCAGAAATGGGCTTCACACATTGTACCCATGTCGGGAATCGAACCCGGGTCTTCGGCGTGACGAGCGAACGCTTTAACCACTAGGCTACCCGACCGCCCCTGTAACATTTGAAACCTCACGCTGCGCGTTCGGTTCCAAATTCAATTTAGCGGTGTTAAATCTACAGGTAACCTAGCTCCACATTGAAAACACAGTATGTTTATCTCCTAAACAAACAAACAAACAAAGCTGCCTAGTGCGAAACCGGCAACACCGGGAGCGCTCGTTAAATCTCCAACATCATCATCATCATCATCATCATCATCAAAACTGCTGGTGTCACAATAATGCTTAGACAAATTTAACTATGTGAGGTGAGGTTCCATTATGTTCGAATTGCATGTGTTTAAAAATGGATGTAACTGCGCGAAACAGCAAAAATACAACGTGAGAACATCGAATATATTAGGCCTAGAGGATACTTGGCTAATTTTGTGAAATCACACGTGGATTGTGTTATTGGCTGACGAGTGAAAGTGCCAACTGGATCAGGTCAACGAGATGAGGTAAACCTTGTTTTATAACCGTGTTCTTCTGTGTTATTTACGCATTTTTCCACTGATGTAATGAGCTGGGAAACTATAAGAGTATGTCCGGTTGAAAGTAACGCAGTTATAAATGAAAGTGGTATTTTACTCTGCATAACATGTCATTTGCCTATAAGACTAATAATTATAAATTTTCATATAGATAATATTTTCAGACCGAATATACAATGACTCAGCAATATTCCAGCTATATGACGGCGGTCTGTAAATAATCGAGTCTGGACCAGACAATCCAGTAATTGACATCATGAGCATCGATCCACGCAATTGGGATCGATGACATGCATCAACCAAGTCAGCGAGCCTGACCATCCGATCCCGTTAGTCGCCTCTTACGACAAGCATAGTCGCCTTTTACGGCAAGCATTGGTTGCTGAAGACCTATTCTACCCCGGATCTTCACGGGTCGTTGATGCATGTCATCGTATCCAAAATTGAGGAGGCACGTGTGGCCAAGCCGTCTAAGGCGCCGCGATTCGCTGTGCAGAGGTGCGTCCCTTGGGCACGCCAGAAACTTATGATTGTGGGTTCGAAGAAGAAGGTTGGCTTTGTTTGATAGCCAAGCCCTTTGCCAGGACAGAAGCAAGGAGATGACTTTCGGAAGAATGGTCTCTAGGGTTGCGCTCCTGACCACCCGATCCCGTTAGTCGCTTCTTAGGACAAGCTTAGTCGAAGTAAGTAGGCACATGGGTTTAACCAATATCGTAACTGAGCTCTTTCCTCCAACACTAAGTTGACAGGCCTTGCTAAAACCGGACTACTGTTCAGTTAGCGTTAAATGCAATGCCGATCTTGTAGCCTTGTGGTCAAGCGTTCGCTCGTCATGCCGAAGACACGGGTTCGATTCCCGACATGAGTACAATGTATGAAGCCCATTTCTGGTGTCCCCCGCGGGGATTTATTGCTGGAATATTGCTCAAAGCGGCGTAAAATAATACTCACTCAACCACTATTCTTGCATATTCTGAGTGAGTTGGGTTTAACGACGCTTTTAATAGTATTCTAGTTATATCGGTCCGGGGTTCGATCCCCGGCCTCGTCATACCAAAAGACGTTAAAAGATGGTACTTGTTGTTACCCTGTCTGGCGCTCGGCAATAAGGGGCTAAAACAAGGTCTGGTCGGCTCGGAGTCAGCATACTGTGTCTGAGTGGGGTATTCATGTTAAACTGCGGCATGGTATCTCAGTGAGCTAGCACTATAAATCGGCATCAGTCCGGACTAGTACAAGCAGCGACACACACACACACACACACATGCATGCACGTCGCTATATAAGTGTAATAATCTTGGACGCGACGTTAAACCCAATTTCACCTCACCTCATCTAGTCAGCTTGATACTGGAGGAAAGACCGCAGTGATGCAGGTTTCAGACGTGTAGGTTTGATTTGGTTGGTTTGTTGTTTAACGCCGCACTCGGCAATATTCCAGCTATATGACAGCGGTCTGTAAATAATCGAGTCCTGACCAGACAATCCAGTGATTGACATCATGGGCATCGATCCACGCAATAAGGATACTATGACATGCATCAACCAATCAACCAAGTCAGCGAGCCTGGCCACCCGATCCCGTTAGCCGCCTCTTATGACAAGCATGGGTTGCTGAAGAGCAAATCTCACCCGGATCCTTACGGGTTTACCACTTTGGTGAAACCCAATGGTGCTGACAAACATAAGCAACATAATCGGGGTTGCATATTCGGATATACTCAAAATCTTTGACTGGTAATAACAAAAAAACAAAAGAAACTTTTATTCTGAATAGGTTTTATTCAACTCTGTGTAAGTCATGGCGAAGAAAATAGGTCCAATATAAACATGGTTTTTTTTATGTACACAATAAATAAGCAGAAAATATCCACCCTTCGCACACCCTTAATCTACCCAACGCACATTCTAAGAGCGGAGAATGGGCAATTCATAAAAGAGACACCTCGTCAAACGATTCGTGAAACCCATTTACGTACACATCTTCAACACACACGCTGCATCCTCTGCACCAAATACGCCATTTAACTTCAACAAAACACGTGTTGTGTTATTACACAAGCATCAATCACATGTAACACAGTAACACAATGTGTGGAGATAATAACATAAATACATAATAAAAAACAAAAAAATGTCTGGGTTGAACAGAGTGTTTCTGTATAATCAATTTATTATTCCCCTGGCTTTATTTTGAAACTGGAATAAACGGAGGATAACTGATATTGTGATCATTCTTATCACTCATATGAGGTGAGGTGAAATGGGGTTTACGTCGCGTTCAAGATTATTGCACTTATATAGCGACGTGCATGCACGTGTGTGTGTGTGTGTGTGTGTGTGTGTGTGCTTGTACTAGTCCGGACTGATGCCGATTTATAGTGCTAGCCCACTGAGATACCATGCCGCAGTTAAACATGAATACCCAACTCAGACACAGTATACTGACTCCGAGCCGACCAGTCCTTGATTTAGCCCCTTAACGCCGAGCGCCAGACAGGGTAACAACAAGTACCACCTTTTAACGTCTTTTGGTATGACGCGGCCGGGGATCGAACCCCTGACCTTCCGCTCTCCGGGCGGACGATCTACCACTAGACAACGGAGGCGGTCTTACTCATATGAGAGTGTGGTAGGTTTGACGCATCCTTGAGCAGTATATGTCACGGCGTGTCAGCTTTATGTGTGTGTGTGTGTGTTGGGGGGGGGGGGAGCCCGAAGTGATGCAGATGTTTGAAATTTACCACTTTGGTGAAACCAACGAGCACAGGTATGGTGATGACAAACCTTGAAATAAAATACAGGGAGAACCGGGATTCGAACCCATGATCATAAGTTTCTGTGACGCCGAACGGAAGCAACTCACAATAGCGACTTGCGGCGCCTTAAACGACAACCGGTAGCCAACCACCTATATGTGTAAAGATACATATTTATTCAGTTATTGCACAGAAGCCAGCAGTCCCGCCTTCCCGACTGTGCCGCACTATCATAACGATGCAAACATAATGACGTCCATAACATTGTATAAATCATTGGAATGGACGTTTCAAAACTTCATGTGATGTGATGTGATGTGATGTGATGTCATATATATATATATTTATATAAATGAAAACATGGGAAACCATCCATATATGTACCAGCGAATGTTTCCTGTGACGTTTTCTTCCTTAGATATTGAGTGAGTGAGTGAGTGAGTTGGGTTTAACGCCGCTTTTAACAGTATTCCAGTTATATCGCGGCGTGTCAGCTTGATGTGGGAGGAAAGCCCGAAGTGATGCAGGTCTCAGACGTTTATCACTTCGGTGAAACCCACGAGCACGGGTATGGTGCTGACAAACCTAGAAACATAATCGGGGCGAACCGGGATTCGAACCCATTAGATATTGAATAAGAATCAGATACAAATGTAGCCAGTGTTTTGGACCCCAATACATTACTAACAACATCAGCAACCTCAATGTACAAGCCGATGCTTGGTATATATGAGTGACTGGGTGATTAAGGTTTTACGCAGCTTTAAGCAATATTCCGGCCTCTACACGTCGGGGGACAAAAAATGGGTGGTATATACTTGCCGAGGAGACCATATGATGGGACAGGACTATCTCAAACTCGCGTACATCCAACATACATATCATATCACTTCACACGCACGTTATGTTATATTTACACCTGATGCATGCAACTATAAGTGCTTGTTGTTTTACGCCGCAGTCAACAATATTCCGGTTTTATCATGGCGGTCTGTAAATAATCGGGTCTGATCAAACCAGTGGTTGATATTACCTCCAACGTCCGGGGCCGCCGGATCGATGCGATGTTACCAGACACACAGGCTGACTCTCCGATAGAATTAATTCGCCTTTTAGGACCAGCACAGGGGACAAGGGATCTATTCTAACCCAAGTCACCATGAGGGACTGAAATGCACAGTTGTTTGTACATGTTTAAATTTTGAAGGGTAAAGATAATGTATTTGTAGACATGCAGTCTACGAAATCTTTTAGTAAAACAATACATTTCTCTCCTCTGATATTATTTTCTTCCTGGAGCTGATTTTAAGTGCTTAGATCTGGTAAGACTTGCTTTTTCATAATCTACACCGGATGGGTTTCATAAAATACATATTCCAGTCGTGGCGCAGGACCACCCTTTTTGTTGTGCCGTCATATCTTGCCCAACGTCTCTTGGACATTAAATATATTAAAAATCATTAAAATTTATGAAGTGATTGAAAAATGTGTCATGACTTGGTTACCGTTTCGAGAAAAATATTTGTTCGCTGTGGGTTAAAATATTAGTTATGTTTAGCCTTCCTTGTCTCGCTGGAAAATCGAGCCTTAGTACCCTCTTCAAGACGATTCAACCATATAAAGAAGCAAACACTCGCCGCAACCGTAACGACTTAGCATTCATACCATTAGACAACAAAATAAGTATTCTGAACAGGATAATTCCCATGGTTAATATTCTCTGTCACGTGTGTGTATTTATTAACATTCGTATCTGAAATATGACCTCTAATTTCATTATTAGACCATAAAACACATTTAGTGTTGGTGTACAAATGATACCAACAGGTTGGATTTTTTTTTTAAAAAAAACATATAAAAATACATGCATACATGCATCCATAATTCCGGATAGATTTACTTGGTATTTACGATCCACATCAAAGCGTACGACACAATCATTTAGCTTCACTGTAAGAAAACATGAATAATACCAGGTTACTACTGTGAAAGACAAAAATGTGGAATGTACGACAATGCTCGTTGCCACGGTAACATCAACGCACATCATCGAGTTATCTCCCTTCGACACAAGCTGAAGTTTGCATGGCAAGAGGTCACAAGGTCACCGAGCTGCCATTTGTCGGTGGAAAGTGTCTTCACATTTATCACAGATCTTGAATGCACTTGGCGGTGCTTTCAGTATCGTCAGGATACCTTTTGTCCCCCCGGACAGGGATCAACCTTTTGTCGAACCCATGTCCACTTGAGCATTGAGAATTTCTTCCAGGTACTTCGTAGAGATTGTCCGTAGGTCGACGAGCATGTTTATGATGCGGGCGAGGAGGAGGACCCCTTCGCCGTGGTTGAGGAGAAGCTGGCACTTGAGGGCCATGCACAGGTCGGTCTCCAGGTTCTCTAACATCTTCCTCGTCTTTAGCCCTTCACGATCTGAAAGGAAAAACAAACGGGTTTCAGAATATTCGAAAGCTTTTCAATGCTACGCTTCTACTTCAAAATCAAATTCTTAGAATCCAATTTCTTCAAAGAAGAAGACTTCAACACACCGAAAACTGGCACTGAACACTTTAATTGTTCAACATATGTCAACGTATGAAAATTCCTGTTTTGACATATTTTGTAGGAGTTGGTACACGCTTTGGGTTTTTTGTACGGATCCAAATAGTGGAGAGCACGTTTTCTTTTCGTTTTTATTCATAACTCGTCCGGGTTACAATATTCAAGGTCTCGGTGGAGCTTTCAAGGGGTTTTGATGTAGATATGTGGAGGACATGTCCAAATCATCTTCCCGAGGCAAGCGTGTCCACTTGCCTATATCAAAGCCTAGTTTGTGGAAACAAGACTTTGCTAAAAAGGCTAGTGGAGGCTCCTGTCTAAGAAAGATGTTTCCAAATATGACGCTTCGGTGGCAAACATGATGTCCGATGCTATTCCCTTTTTTACTTGTGTCATATGCAGAGCTTTATTATGAATGTGGAAAGGGTTTTGTCGTATTTATTTAATGAAGTCAATCCTTAAAAACATTTCGTTGAATATAGCCGTCAACTGCTTCTTACCTGGGCACAGAAGGACAATTGCACAGACAAGGGACATCTCCACATCCGTCAATTCAAACTTCCTGATTTTACTGACGACATTGTGGAAGTTCCTGAAAACCGTTCCCATGAGCCCAAGGTTAGAAAGAGCCTCCGTCTCCATATGGAACTTGAGTTTCTCGTCCACCCAAACCCCATCGGTCAGATGAACATGGGTGGAATCGTGGAGAACCGCCATCTCCAGCAAACAGGACTTGATGAGGACACGCTGGTCCTCAAGGGAGATGTCAAGGAACTGAGGAATCTCCTTGGCGAATGTCGAGATACAACGCACCATGGTTGGGAGATACCGGAGGTAAATGTTCTTCGACTCTTCCTGGGTGGATATCACTTCCATCTGGAACATATCAGCGGGTTTGTAAGTAAAGGTTGAAGTGTGGAGAAGAGATATAACAGTGGTTTGTAAGTTAGGGCAGGAGTGTGGAGAAGAGATATAACAGAGGTTTGTAAGTAAGGGTTGGAGTGTGGAGAAGAGATATAACAGAGGTTTGTGAGTAAGGGTTGAAGTGTGGAGAAGAGATATAACAGCGGGTTTGAAGGTAAGGGCTGAAGTGTGGAGAAGAGATATAACAGAGGTTTGTAAGTAAGGGCTGAAGTGTGGAGAAGAGATATAACAGAGGTTTGTAAGTAAGGGTTGAAGTGTGGAGAAGAGATATAACAGAGGTTTGTAAGTAAGGGTTGAAGTGTGGAGAAGAGACATAACAGTGGTTTGTAAGTAAGGGCAGGAGTGTCGAGAAGAGATATAACAGAGGTTTGCTCAAATTCTTCCTATTCGAAAACGTATAGCCTTTAGGCATTGTATCATTCAATTTCTATTTAGTTACGTTTAAGTCTAGACCAGATAATCCAGGGATTGGCATTATGAGCAATCAACCAAGTCAGCCAGCCTGACCACCCGATCCCTTTAGTCGCCTTTTACGTATGGGTGGCTGAAGACCTATTCTACCCCGGGTCGATAAGTAGTGTCATGTGATCAATGTAATATTCCACTAAAGTTAAAGAACAAAGTTATAGATATAAACACACATGTAACGGATCGCCATATATGTATATGTTTCCCAGATTATTGTTGACACAACGACCAAAGTTGTGGGCTGACAATAACCAAAAATACCCTGAAAAACAACTAAATCGTTACATAAACATTCAGCCATTAAATCTTAGTCTCATTCTAGTACTTTATTTCTTACCAATCAGTGACAAAAATGATGTCTGATACAATTTAATATATTGACTTGTACCATATGTTCCCGTGGTGTTTTTTTTCAGGTAAACAATTGACACGCCTTTGCGTGTGTTTGTGACGGCTGCCACCAGTGGGGCAGGATACGCTCACCTTTTCGCGAACACCTGGTATCACTACTATTTGATAGTGATTCATGAAAACATGTTTATAATACAGTCGGAATCATACACCGACTCTGCTTTAAGTAGAGATTTCTTATTATTAAGGAAATGCTTGTTTTCGTTTCTATTTTCCTAAGAAGCTCTATTCACTAATCATTACTGCAAGCGATTAGTACTTGGAAAAAATGAATGAAGCGAGTGTCTTATTTTTAAAATAGCTTGTTTGCTCACTTCTAGTCTCTGAAATTAAGATATTTTACAGAAAACTAAAGTTGTTAAATTATCTTATACAATATAAAAAAGGAGCCCAGAGACTCTTCATTTTCAGAAAGTGAAATCTACACTCGCCCACTATTATAGACTTGCATGGGCTGTATTGGATATATTTGTTTCAGGCTCTGTATCACCAGCTGTGATCTAGTTTACTGACCTTTACAAATCATTGAAAAACAGCCATATGGCGCTAACCCATTAATTTCAATGATCTGTCATCAATCACGATTTTACAACCATTTCCCAACACCAGTATATCATGTTTCTCGTTAGTGCTACACAGCGGTTTAAATGCCCATGGAGATCTTTACCCCGTAAATGCACTTGTCTCAATCACAGAGGAATGTCACGATCTTAATGTGAACTTGCGAAACACAATGAACTACCTGTACTGATAATCAATGGACGCCTACTACAGTGTACTCTTCATATGAAAGTGACGGACACACGCCTGTATACAAAAGACGTTTTAATAACAATAATCAATCTAAATGTCATGTGTAATTCCAAAAGGCATAGTCCTTGAGTAAACCTACTCTTGTCAAAGGATATGTGACCCACCTACATCATATAACAAATATAGCTTGACATATCGGCGCTCAATGACGAACCACTCAGGTCTGCGATCAGGGCAAAGGGTTCATCATGAGCTTATAGCACTCAACAGGAAATCTACCGCTCTGAACAAATAACTTGCTTTTTACACAGAGATTCCAGCTCTCCTTATAGATAAATATATGGATTAGCGTAGCATGGCAACAAAACCAAACATTTCCGCAATATCAAAGCGTAAACAGTTGTTGAGTCTTAATGACTTAAGGATGGAGTGAGTGAGTTGGGTTTAACGCGGCTTTTAACATTATTCCAGTTACATCATAGCGTGTCAGCTTAATGTGGAAGGAAAGCCCGAAGTGATGCAGGTCTCAGACGTTTACCACTTCGGTGATACCCACGAGCACGGGTATGGTGCTGACAAACCTAGAAACATAATCGGGGCGAACCGGGATTCGAACAGTCATAGGTTTCTGGCGTGCCCAAGGGACGCAACTCTGCACAGAGAATCGCGGCGCCTTAGTCTACTGGGCCACCCGTGCCCCGCACTTAGGATGGAGAAAAGGAACGTTAACTATCGTTCCATGAATTTACATAGTTTTAATTCCTAGTTTCGTCACCTCATAGTTTCGCCTGAAGCATGAACATCACTTTTCCTCCTAAATTTCTAGTGAAGATATGTCTAGTATTTTCTAAATAGTTTTCAGATCTGGTGTTGTGGGTTCATAGAACGGTAAAGCTTGAAAACCTGTTGAATATTTCTTCCCATGGTCTTTTTCATCGGCACCAAAACCCAAGGGTTGACCTGCGTTACTTGTGACTTTTCTCCTACACCAAACTGCCAGGTGAAAATTATAAATATTGTTCAAATCGGAGCTAAACCCAACCCACGCCCTCAAAATTACTCACAGCCTCTTCATTGTACTGAGACTGGTTTATGTGATAAAGTACACGAAGTTCATACAATGTTATTTTCTTAAAGTTCAGCCACGCACACAAGTGCCCACGAAGACATTTCGTGGGTTTATTAAAGGGCAAGTTAGTCTGTGAGTGAGTTGGGTTTAACGCCGCTTTTAACAGTATTAGAGTTATATCACGGCGTGTCAGCTTAATGTGAGAGGGAAAGCCCGAAGTGATGCAGGTCTCAGACGTCAACCACTTCGGTGAAACCCACGAGCACGGGTATGGTGCTGACAAACCTAGAAACATAATCGGGGCGAACCGGGATTTGAACCCACTATCATAGGTTTCTGGCGTGCCTAAGGGACGCAACTCTGCACAGCGAATCGCGGCGCCTTAGACGACTGGGCCACCCGTGACCCCCAAGGGCAAGTTAAGTCAACTTTGCAGATATAAATACTTTAGGGCATAGTTAATCACAAATAATTGACCAAAACTAAATGTGGCAATCGGAAATCGTGTGAAAAACACAATAATAAACGACACACGAAATCGTCTCCCAAACGAAAAGTATCCTCCGGTAAGAGAATTCCCCTCGCAGGAGGTTAAAACGGGTTCCCGCTGCTTGATGCGCTGCGCTGTCTTAACGATCAGGCCGGCTCCCAGTCTGCCTGGTGGTTTATTACGGGTCTTCCTATTTGTCCCGCACCCGAGGGTACCTGTACCTATTAAGGGTACAGATCTACCCGTGCGTGGTGATGGGTAAGACAATATGGGATTAGGGGGGCATCTCACATAAGACAAGTAATTCATGAATAGCTCACAACATATGACGACACTATTCACATACACTGCACTGAGTGAAAGCGTTTAACATATATATCAATGAATGAGTGAACATTTTAATCATTTAGTACGATTTGGGCTATAAAAGGAAATACAGACAAGAGTGGCCTTCCATTGTGGCATTCCATTTACAGTTCATTCCCGATTCTGAGAGAGATCGGCCCTTGGGTTTTGTCGGATATAAGTTCAAGATTAAGACCAGGGTCCACCTGCACAAAGCGTTCTTTGCGCTAAGACTATTGTAAGCCTATGTTAAAGTATGGGAGTTACGATCATCTTAGCGCTAAGATCGTTTTGTACAAGTTAGCCCAGACGTCAAACTTCCATTTAAGCACCAAACACCAAAGCTGACTTTCACGAAGCACAATTAAATGTCTCTGAGCAGTGGGGCGACGCCACAAATCATCTCGAGGGATTGCATCACAATCCAGCTACTTTTTGATGGCACCCAAGACGAAGTATCGAAACCTAGACTATGACCTTGAGGGAGAAGAGACAATTTCTTGCCAACCAGAAACCAGTGAACGGTTTTATCACAATGCTGTTTCCCATCTGGACTGTGACTTATACAAATGGAAATGGGAAATTGGACAAAAAAGACAATATTGAATACAGTGTTCATTCGTTTTATCAATTGTTTATTACACATGTATATTTTGGAGTAAACGACGTCCTCAAATTCACCTTATGCCCCGTCAATACACGTTTGGTGCTTCATCGATGCTTCCAACTTTTTTATAAAATCTGTTAATGTTTTCACTTCGTCTGCAGAAAATGTTCCGGTGGTTTTCCTGCTAGAATTTTCTCATGAAATGGAGACCGCCTCCGTGGTCTTGTGGTAGAGCGTCCGCCCGGAGAGCGGAAGGTCCAGGGTTCGATCCCAGGCCGCGTCATACAAAAAGACGTTAAAAGATTGTACTTGTTGTTACCCTGTCTGGCGCTCGGCATTAAGGGGCTAAAACAAGGACTGGTCGGCTCAGAGTCAGTATACTGTGTCTGAGTGGGGTATTCATGTTAAACTGCGGCATGGTATCTCAGTGAGCTAGCACTATAAATCGGCATCAGTCCGGACTAGTACAAGCAGCGACACACACACACACACACATACACGTGCATGCACGTCGCTATATAAGTGCAATAATCTTGGACGCGACGTTAAACCCAATTTCACCTCACCTCACCTCATGAAATGGAAAGAGTTATCTCCCCAATGTATGGCTCACACGAGGTACCACACCAGGTTAGCATTGCGTGGTCTTTCGTGAGTAGTGCCTCCCCATCTGTGTCACCAACACACCCAAATCTGAAGGGCGTATATGTTAAATTACGAAACGTATCAAAGCTTTCATAGGGCATAAAACAATAGTCCACAATATACATACCCTGGTTTGACACAAATTGTCACTAGTATTGCTACCATTCAGCACACATTCGCATTAATTAAAAATTGAATACACAATTTTCCATTGTTATTTAGTGTGAAGTCAATAGCTTATCCATGCCCTCTGTGTAGACAGTCTCATCGCCACAGCGGCTGTTAAAGTCACCACATATGAAATGTATGTTATGATATCCACATACCTGTGACAGCAAAGTATCATAAAATTCTTCAACAGATACATTTCTAGATGAAGCAGACACATAAATACTTTGTACATTGTCCTGATTTGTTTATAAGTGATAACCAAATAAATATATGTGCCTTCATTGGTATCATCCTCCACGGTAACATCGTATGAATCAAAGATTGCATTCTTTATTAAAAAACCCATTCCCCCAGAGCCCCGAGGGGAATATGTTGAGACCGAACCACTTGTATAGATGGTCGGAGATGAGTCTCGCTTATACTGAGAATATCCCAGTCGGAGTTTGTAGCACAAATCTGTCGCAGAGCGGCATTTTCCGAGTTAGAGTTTTTGACCAACCTTCCACGTCCCAACACCCGCCCTTTAACTATAGTAGTGAACTCTGTTGCGTGGGTGGACGAAGCTCGGCTTCGGTCCCGCCCTCTTCTTGACCGTCCATCCACATTGATGCTTTGCGTCTCTCTGATTGGTCGACCTGTGGTGATCACGTGATCTTTGTTGACAAACACCGTCAGGTTCACGTGCGTCCGGACGTGTTGTCCTTGTGTCATCTGGGTGATCTGCCATTACGGTGGTGGCTCGGTTGATGATTGTTGTTCTAGCATATCCTGTCGATTCTGTCGTACCCAATGCCATGTAGACGATGTCTGTCAGCCTTAGTTGCCAGTCACCAACTGTTTCCACAAGAGCAGGCATATTCGTCTCGACAATTCGTTGTTGTAAAGGCTTGTCACTCAATGTATGCACGACCCGTGAAGATCCGGGGTAGAATAGGTCTTCAGCAACCCATGCTTGCCGTAAATGGCGTCTATGCTTGTCGTAAGAGGGATCGGATGATCAGGCTCGCTGACTTCGTTGATGCATGTCATTGTATTCCAAATACGTGAATCGATGCTCATGATGTCAATCACTGGATTGTCTGATCCAGACTCGCTTATTTACAGACCGCCGTCATATAGCCGGAATATTGTTGAGTGCGGCGTTAAACAACAAACAAACAATGTATACACGAGAGATTTTTTGCTGTCTCTGAAACTATTCTTTTTCGTGATAATGTTTCGCTTATCTTCAATAGACTTACAAGTTGCGATAGCTGCACCAGGATGTTTCACACTGCGGGTCTTTTTCCTCTGTTTTTGTCTATTGAGATATCTCCCAATTTGAGACTATCTCTGATCAGGCTGTTATTTGTAACATATTCACCAGTCAGTGCTCTCTTGTAAATTTCTCCCCACAAGGTTTAGGTGGATAGACAGCTTCGCTGCCTCTGCGTCTAAATGATATTGCGTGCGCGTAAGATCGGCAATGTCTCTCTTAACTGCTATGCAACCTTGTATGTCCGCCACGTAACTGGGACACGTCATTGTTAACGTCACACTTTTCACTTATAAATTCTTCTCTCACTTCTCGGATTTCACCGTTTATCATCCACTAAATTCATTCTTCTATCAAAATGTTCACTGAGATCTTTAATTTCCTGAAATACATCTGACACCGTTTGTCACCATGTCGACTGCGTTGGGTGTCCTCCCTACGGGTATGCGGTTGCCTGTCACTGATGCTGTGGTCGCCATTACTGAACTCACAAAATCTTGACAGCTCTGATGATCGGTATGCAGTCGCTTGCGGGGCACGGGTGGCCCAGTCGTCTAAGGCGCCGCGATTCGCTGTGCAGAGTTGCGTCCCTTGGACACGCCAGAAACCTATGATTGTGGGTTCGAATCCCGGTTCGCCCCGATTATGTTTCTAGGTTTGTCAGTACCATACCCGTGCTCGTGGGTTTCACCGAAGTGGTTAACGTCTGAGACCTGCATCACTTCGGGCTTTCCTCCCACATTAAGCTGACACGCCGCGATATAACTCTAATACTGTTAAAATCGGCGTTAAACCCAACTCACTCACTCACTCCAGTCGCTGGCGAGAATTGCCTAATGCCATGGGTGGAACACCCAGAGATCACATACCGGTATATCGCTGTATGGTCTCTAGAACAGCACAGACAAGGGTGTTGATTCATGCATTGTTATCTTGTTTTCTACATGCCATCTTCTTATCTTGATTTTTAAGCTTGTTTTACAAATACTATCTTAATATTAAATGGACAGAAATACGGATGTATTATGTCAAATAAAACATGTGTTTCAACATTGTCCAAACCGTCTATCATACGCTATCTCGCCGTCGCGCATTCATGTTTTATTGATGGAAATGTATATTTAGTGCCTTATAGATTTTGTGAATTTGATACGTCCATCAAGCTAACTTTCATGTGAAGAAAGGTATTCTTTCATATGTACTGTCTCAGACTGTGCACATTTGTATATGTTTTAAGCTTTTTATATTATAGTTGTACCTAAGGTTAGACTAACATAACATAAACTGTCTGTCTGCCAAAATTACTGTGCAAAGCAACAAAATGGCATAGTACACAGCTAATCCCATGCCACATTAACTAAATGAATTAATTTTAATCATGTTATGTATTTTCCTTATCTTAACCATGTTTTAACTTTACTAGATAATATTATTTGTTTGTTTTTAACGCCGCACTCAGCAACATTCCAGCTATATAACGGCGGTCTGTAAATAATCGAGTCCAGTTATTGACATCAAGAGCATCGAGCCACGCAACTGGGATACGATGACATGCATCAACCAAGTCAGCGAGCCTGACCACCCGATCCCGTTATTCGCCTCTTACGACAAGCATAGTCACCCTCTACGGCAAGCATGGGTTGCTGAAAACCTGTTCTAATTCAGATAAACATTGACACATTACTGTTCCAACTTCTAACTGCCTCTCAAAGACATACACCCGTTTGATAAGATGTAACGGTCATTTTATATGTTTCCGCCACTTTTCTTCTTATCCCTTCTCTTGGGCTGTTCGCGTAGATGTTCACTGATGCAAAATACCCTTTCGGTGTGTCATGAGAAACATACAGTACTGTTTTGAGACCGATTGACAAAGTATTTAACGTTTGTTGTTATCTGTGCAATTTGCAACCACCTCACATCATAAACAAAGACTGAATTTACAGTAACACGGTATTCAATTAATTATGTTGTTATTGTGCAGTTTGCAAGCACCTCTCATCACAAAAGGAAACAGAAAACTGAATATGAAATTTCATCATTTTCAGTGAGAATACGCATGACAAATGAATAAAAGTTTTATTAAAGTTCTGATTCAACCACCATGTTGACGTGAAAGCACACTACATTCTTCATAATACATTTCCCCATATCATATAAACAAATTTTTTACAATTATATTTACAATTTGACCAACTATAATAAATAATGAATGAATAATAAATTCCATCGTCACTTATGAAGTTCACTAAAACGTCACAGATAAACACGGATTCAAGCCAAATCTGTCATCTGACAGAATCCATGAACTGGTAGAGTGATTTCCCATAGAGAAAAAAGGGATTAAAATCCTAACGATAACCAATCTAAATGCTGTTCCACAAGTATTCACTGCCAATTTACTCTAACAATAAGCAGTTATCTTTGGTAAGATACAGAATAATCTTCATCTTAAACACGCTGTTTGTGAGTGAATGTTGTTTAATGTCACATTTAGCATTTAACAATATCCCTGTACTTAATCGAGTCGTAACAAGACAAACTTGTGGTTGATATTATGAGCAACGCTGTCGGGGTTCGATGACATACAATTTATAAAGTCACCGAACCTGACCACTTGGACAAGCTGCGGACCTATTCTGACGGTGATCTCTTGGTATCACCAAAAGCATGAAGTACTCGTTGCCTATTTTGTCCAAGAATCGCCACAGGGTAAATGTCGACCCTCTATCATATGACTCGGCCAAGGATTTATATAAACTTTTTACACATCATGGACAACAAATATATCCCTGCTACAAATAATATTTGTCTACTGACCTCAACAGGGGCCACGTCTTTGGAGACTCTGTCAAACTCCTTCGAGGCGGACTTGAATGCGTCATGTATACAGAGAACCATCTGTTCGTTCTTCACCTGTTTATCTACGTCAACTGCACCGCTCTGGTTTTGTGGAAGGACAAAGAAATTGGCGCTAGATGGTCGGTCCTTTTTCGGACAGCGTCCTAACCGTACCGCTGAAAGAGGAAACAGACATGAAAACATGCACTACACCCTAAGGCAACATCGTCCGTACCGTATGCTATTCACATAATAGAACTTCTGAAGTCAAAATCTCGATATAATGGAAAACTGTTAATGTGATACACCCAATCGTCGTTGATTCGTTGTATGGTAGTATACCGGATTAACGAGGTTTCACCGTATATGGAGGGCGATGGGGTAGCCTAGTGGTTAAAGCGTTCATTCGTCATGACCCGGGTTTGATTCTCCAATACAATGTGCGAAGCCAATATATGGTGTCCACCGCCGTGAAATTGCCAGACTCAATCTCACTCACTCTCGTACTTACTCACCCACTCACTCAATCACTCAATCTCACCCACTCCCGTACTTACTCACCCACTCACTCAATCACTCAATCTCACTCCCGTACTTACTCACCCACCCACCCACTCACTCAGTCACTTACTCACTAATTCACCCACTCACTCACTCACTTATTCACTCACTCACTCACTCACTCACGGTATATGGTTTATTTCGTATGGCCTATAAAGACAGATGGAGGGTACTAAACAAAGAGAAGTCTTTTTTAGTCGAAAAAGAAAACGATTCGGTACAAACATCGCGGGATAATCAGATGCTGTTCCGCAAAACTGTGCCGAATTAGAATTATCGACCCTATTAAATAAACGGCATGATACCATGTTTACATGACCTGACAGCTTTTTTAAAAAGGGAGGGGACCAAAATATCACAATCCTCTCTCAGATAATTTTACTGCCTTCAACATAATACATACTGGTTTTGCTTTTCAAAAGAGGGACAGGACCCCCTGGACCACTACGCCACCCCAGAGCCCTCTTAGAGCTCCCGTGAAGATCCGGGTTAGAATTGATCTTCAGCAACCCATGCTTGTGGTAAGTAGCGACGCTGCGATATAACTGGAATACTGGTAAAAGCGGCGTTAAACCCGACTCACTCACGTAAGTAGCGAATAACGTGATCGGGTCAAGCAGCTCACTGATTTGGTTGACGCATGTCATTGTATCCCAGTTGCATAGATCGATGCTCATTATATCAATCACTGGTTTGTATGGTCCAGACTCAATTATTTACAGACCGCCGTCATATAGCTGGAATATTGCCGAGTGCAGCGTTAAAAACAAACACATAGACAAACAAACACGCGTAAGGAGATACTCACACTCGTGTGACATGCCCACAGTTAGGCATTTCTGTAAGCGACAGAACTGACATCTGTTCCGGCTGATCCTCATGATAAGACATCCCTTGGGGTTATCACACGGTTTGTACGTGATGTTCTGGCGGATAGTCCGTCGGAAAAAACCCTGCAAATTGAAAAGTGAGACTGTATTGATGTTTGCAATAGATTCAGTGATGATTGTGATGATGGAGGAAGGCATCCATAGAAAGGCAGGACCAGAGTGGATGGAAATGTCAAGACAAGCCCAGGAGCAGGGCTCCGCGTCCTGACTTCTAACATCTCTCATATAGACGTCTACAGAGATATTAATCTTAAAAGAAATACAATATACAGAAATCATTATTTTCTTCAATAGAAAGGGGATATATTCATATTTTTATCAATTTTGAATTGAATCACTTGTGGTCATTAAGGGTATGCGCGGATTCTCATATTATATCACATACTTCGTGCATCATTAAATACGGCCAGACATTTTTATGAGTGATTCGGAAAATTTAGTGAAAATGCTTATTCATTCCTACATGTTATTTCATTGTGATTAACGTCCATGTGTAATGCCCTAAACGAACCAAAATTAGTGTGTTTCTCTTCCTCTCTTCTCTTCAAACCTTGTCTGACATCCTTTCCCGGATTTATTTTAACTTCTTACATTTTGTCTCCGAAAGTCTTCCACAAATTGCACTACTACGGACTTCACATTTGCTGATTTCAAAGTAAAAACTTCTTGAATATCAACTATTATGCTCTTTGGGCAGGCAATGGGGATCTGCTTGGGTATTGGCACCTTTGCGCCTCAATATTAATGACTAGCTTTAGCTTCAGTTTAGATAGATAGATCATATATCCTACAGAATACAATGTACAATGCAGATATTACGCCCCAACTTTGCATCCTTCAGTATTAATTGTACTGAACAGATGGTTAAGGTCGTATCATATATCCTCAGAATACAATGTACAATGCAGATATTACGCCCCAACTTTGCATCCTTCAGTATTAATTGTACTGAACAGATGGTTAAGGTCGTATCATATATCCTCAGAATACAATGTACAATACAGATATTACGCCCCAACTTTGCATCCTTCAGTATTAATTGTACTGAACAGATGGTAAGGTCGTATCATATATCCTCAGAATACAATGTACAATCCAGATATTACGCTCAAACTTTGCATCCTTCAGTATTAATTGTACTGAACAGATGGTAAGGTCGTATCATAAATCCTCAGAATACAATGTACAATACAGATATTACGCTCAAACTTTGCATCCTTCAGTATTAATTGTACTGAACAGATGGTAAGGTCGTATCATATATCCTCAGAATACAATGTACAATACAGATATTACGCTCAAACTTTGCATCCTTCAGTATTAATTGTACTGAACAGATGGTAAGGTCGTATCATATATCCTCAGAATACAATGTACAATACAGATATTACGCTCAAACTTTGCATCCTTCAGTATTAATTGTACTGAACAGATGGTAAGGTCGTATCATATATCCTCAGAATACAAGTTACAGTACGCCGTACGCCCCTACCTTGCATCCTTCGCACGAGAAGACGCCGTAATGGAAGCCAGATGCCTTGTCCCCGCACACTTTACACAGGATGTGTCCTCCGGGGGGTGCGCCTGCAAACGAGGAAGAAGACAGTGGATAATTGAACTGTACACACACACACACACACACACACACACACACACACACACACACACACACACAATCGAATTATGGGCTAAATATACTCATCGTCATAGATGAAGGGTCACCTAGGTATGTAGGATGTCAGTGAGCGAGTTAAAACTAAACAAGAGTTTGCCACTAACGTGGCTATATCCCCCGCCCCTGTTGCAGAATTTATGACATAATTAAATCTAAACAAACCCTAATCTTTTTTAACCGAGGTTGAACTTTTCATGGAAATTGTAGAGAAAAGAAGAGGTAAATAATAAAAAATTCTAAAATTTCTAAATAGCAAAAGGCACCAGTTCAGCATGAACTTGACAGACCTGCAAAGTTTGATGAAAAAATATTGAATGGTTTATGAGTTATGCTCCGGAAACGAACCCTACCCTCACAGAACCTAAGTCCATCTCGTTGCCATTGAAACGTAAAAAATAAAAATTTCTAACATTTCTAAATAGCAAAAGGCACCAGTTCAGCATGTACCTGACAGACCTGCAAAGTTTGATGAAAAAATATTGAACAGTTTATGAGTTATGCTCCGGAAACGAAACGTTTCTATATCCCCCGCCAACTTTGTTGGGCGGGGGATAAAAATTAACGTCGCATCGGCATTATTTCAGCATTATAGCGACATATGCCAGTAAGAGTCAATAGGTCTGTGTATCAAGTAAGGGTAGGATTTATGGATGAACAACTTCTATATTACAATTAAGAGCGACGTTTCGGTGTAGGTTCTTACACCGTTATCAAGCAGGTGATATACAGAGTATAAATGACAAGTATATATATATATAGGTAGGAGGCATGTTCAAAGAGTATGTTCACAATGTGATTTTCAGTTGAAGAACTGGTACTTATGCCTGTCACACTGATTGGGTGCCTCTATGAAATTGGAAAAAAAAACCCAGGAAAACGACTAGTACAAACAAAGAATAGTGCAAGATTGAAGGTAATAGAAAAAGCTACCCAAAACACACGCCTGGACTAAGGTTCAAACAGTGCGCCTGTAATACGTGACAAGTAACTGTCAATGTGGGTATAAAATTGTTCGTTCCAGATGCAACTGAACTGCACTTTTGGAAGTTGATTTTTTTTAAACACTTTTATATCTTATCATCTGCGTGACCGGTCAACAATGAGTAGCTCACAGGTGCGCCACGTTCAACCTTGGAACAGAAGCAGCCATCAGAGCAGTGAATTGTATTAGTGCAGGCTGGTCAACAGAAGCAGCCATCAGAGCAGTGGATTTTATTAGTCCAGGCTGGTCAACAGAAGCAGCCATCAGAGCAGTGGATTTTATTAATCCAGGCTGGTCAACAGAAGCAGCCATCAGAGCAGTGAATTGTATTAGTCCAGGCTGGTCAACAGAAGCAGCCATCAGAGCAGTGAATTGTATTAGTGCAGGCTGGTCAACAGAAGCAGCCATCAGAGCAGTGAATTTTATTAGTCCAGGCTGGTCAACAGAAGCAGCCATCAGAGCAGTGAATTGTGTTAGTCCAGGCTGGTCAACAGAAGCAGCCATCAGAGCAGTGAATTGTATTAGTGCAGGCTGGTCAACAGAAGCAGCCATCAGAGCAGTGAATTTTATTAGTCCAGGCTGGTCAACAGAAGCAACGTTCAACTTGATGAGTGTCGTTCAAAACATCAGTTTACAGAAGCAACTCTCAGATTCATGTCTTATATTTCAACTGCGGGTCTCACTGGAGGACATCAGCAACGCTTAATTTGATGGAAGTCATACATTTTGTGTGTTCATGCACAAACTATGTGGTGGATTAAACAACTGAAACACACTGCCTGTTCAACGTCGTTATACTTGTCAAAATAACTCAAATAAGACATAACACTATTTTCATAATTTATGTGTTTACAAAATGCCAAATATACGAGACTGTTTCATATTTCAAAATATCAATGTTTATGTTAATACCATAAACTGGTTGAATAGCGAACAGAATTACCAGTGGTTAGTTTGGGGCTGAGGAAGATGACTCTGACAAGTTGAAGTTATCAAAGTTGGTTTGTTATAGGCGAAAAGGTCGTTTGTTACACGTTAATCCTAGATATTAATTAACAGAAGTTGGTATCATAGAAAGTAAATAGTTCAGAATTCATGATCCTAAGGGAAGTGTTAACCATAGCAATACACCGACAAGAATACAATTTTAGCGGGTGCCTTAAGGCCATTTTCCACCGGCCCTTTTCACCCGTCCTGCTAAACAACAGGGGGTTTGTTGGACTTGCCCCTTACACATGCGGGCTTATGCTATATACATATGTAAGCGAGAGTGAAATTACACAATTAAATGGCAACCATACTGCGATACCATTTTGCTCTTTTGACCTTCACGGTGATAAGCTATTCACATCTGATATGGTAGGGCTTGTTTAGTTGACAGACTTGACAAGGATTTCATGGTCTTTTAATGTGTGCTTTCTGTTCAGGTGCACAAAGAGCCAGGGTCGTTATCACGCAATGCACTCGCAACACTTGTTGATGAAAATTAATATCCATATATTTTTAGTATAGCATCTAAAATGACATACGGGCGAAAACAAGTGCATTAATTTAGAAAGACCAAATGATGATAATAAAGCTGAACTCTTTAAGAAAATGTAATCACATACTTTAGTGAACATTATTTTGTGATGACCTTGGCCTTTGTCATATGACAACTACTTACTAGGTTATAAGGTGCCGAGGAGTTCTTTTTGAACTAAGTAAGATTTGTATTTCTTTAGGATTTCATGTCATCTATACCTTATGGTCCAGTGTTTTGAAACATTTGGCAGAATAGATTCTGAGAAAAGGTATTTTTGCAACATTGTCAACTGAACTGAATGACGACAATGCCGCACGTTGACCTAACTTAAATATATTAACGTCTGTGTCAATCTCACAAAACCTCAGCTACGGCCTTTGAGAATAAGATGGTTAAATTTTAAATGACATTTGATTCTTGGTTCTTTTAAACCTGAGCGAGCGGGATAATTTGTTACAAAGCCAATGCAAATTGAATGTGGAGACAATTTAAGACCTTGGTCAAAGTATTGTCAAGGTCAACTGTTAACCTATAAACTAACAACAGTGCCACAGCAATGTAGCGCATCTAGATATGTAATCACACAGCCTAAAATATATGTTGCTGCTAGCACTTATACTTAAATATTTTCTCCAGAGATAATGCAAACTAATTGACAAATATTAACTTATTCACATTCAATACTTTCTAATCTGCAGTAACTAACTGTATCTGAAGGTAACTCATGTCGTGTTAATTTATAACACTTCAAGCTTATAATAGACACAAGCATTATGCTGACTTGCACCCCAACAAAATCCACAACACAACCTCGTATCTACAGTCAAATTACTGTCTTGATAATGGTTAACCAAATAACTAGAAGACCGTCTGGACCTGATGGAAGCTTTCACTGAAACCTGTAGGGTTGCGACGGGTACTCGAGTACCCGATAACGGGTCGGGTAGCTTATGACTCGAGTCCAATTTTCTGGACTCGAGTACCCGTTCAGGGGAGATAACTCTAATCGCCTTTCGTAACTCGTAAGTCACTTCAAAATGGACGACAAAGCGGACAAACGTTCAAATGTTTTAGGTAAGCCATGCAGGCATTTAATAAAAAACATAATACCTTAGAATAGATCAATAGATGTTTGATGACCTTTTATTCGCAAAAGCATTACAAACAAGTGGGACAACATTGAACTACGGGTACTCGAGTCCGGTTCGGGTATTGTCTGCCGGGTACTCGAGTTCACTTTTCGTACCCGGTCGCAACCCTAGAAACCTGTATCACTTCATAATGTCATTGCACAGATCCCACACTGTACCACATCCATCTTTTTGCCAGTATAACCTTATAACACATTAACGTGCATAGTGTAATCACGTTATGCATTTGTTTGTTGTATTTCCAAGAGTAAGTGACCTACATTTAAAGTCCCATTGGCAATGTTTCAGTCATGTTGGATGTAATATGATAAAGACGCTTTCTTTGCCCACTTGAAAAAAATATAGTTATATAATGAAAGTTATGGTACATGTTCATTCGACTAAAACCTAACTGCATACTTCCTGTCAGTTTCAAGGTTGGACTATGAGATGATGTTGTATAGAACTACAGTAAACTACGGTTATAACGAACACGCTTATAACGAACTGACGGATATAACGAACTTACTTTTTTCGTCCCGACTATTTGCTGTAGTTATGCTGTGTATATGCTTATAACGAACTACGGTTATAACGAACTAAAATTAGTAGTCCCTTTGAGTTCGTTATAACCGTACTTTACTGTATAGCTAAAAGAAGGGGAATAATTACCTTTGAAGGTTGAGAGAAAATTATTAGTAAGCCCCTGACGCAAGATGAACTTTTCACCACTTGCTTGTTCACTCCTTTCCCAAAAGAAGCTTTGACCAATCTGTTTGCTCATATTCAATTACTAAACATACGCTTCCTGAAAACATAATTTAATCAACACCCCCGTGAGATTTCCGGTTTAGGGCTGGTCCCCATCAACCTATGATGGTCGTAAGGGGCGACTAAATGGATCGGGTGATTTCGTTAAAGCGTGTCACCATACCCCAAATGCGTTGTGCCGACAAAACAAGAAACATAATCATAGCGAATCTGGGATTTGTATCCTGGCACGCATAAGGGACGCAACTCTTGCCAGCGATTTGCGACATCCTAAACGAGCGGGCCACCCTCGCTCAATAGAATTGCTAAGGTTCAATAATGTCATACTCTGTATACAGGAAAAAATGAATTGATGAAGTGAGGACAATATAAATCAATAAAAATGTACGTTAAACAACTCACCGTGCTTTGTTGAACTGCGTTTTGCAACCATCTGTCTTGATACACTGATAACCATTCCGTCTGTATTATCTGAAATCATAACAAAAACATGATATTCATCATTTACATAATTGAAGTCATTCCAGATACCACGATATAATCAAAAAGTCTGTACAATGAAATTGAAAATCCAATCAAAATCGAAAGGCTTGAAATGAAACACCAGGGCAAAATTAAATAGGAAATTCGAAACCGAAAACTATTAACAATATAGGGTCAACCAATCACAAACATAAGGTATGGATATGATATGGTCATAGATAATATATATGACAAAGATGGTATAGTGAAACAGTTATATATATTCATATACTTTAATTTTCAACATAAAAAGTGGGATACTTTTCAAACACGTTCGTTAAACATTAAACAATTGTTAAACAAAAGAAACTAATGTACACTCGGCAACAACCGGAATATATTTATCTGACTTAATTGTCGTTATTCACATCACAGATTTGTTACTATTGAAGAAATATTTATATGCTATTTTCATTAGGTTTGTCAATTAAAATTAAGTTCAAATCGGTACATACAGCAAAATAAACAATGGACTAACATGTGATAAAAAACACATATGGAAGCATAATTAAAAATGGAAGATTGTCATGTTTCAATTTGTCAAAAGAAATTTGCATCCCAAATAAGACCACTAATTTGAATAAAGACAGAAAGCGGTGGGCGTTTAATTAGAAACAATGGACAAACATGTGACAAACACGTATAAAATCATCCTTTAACGTGGAAGACAGTCATATTTCAATTTGTCAAAAGAAGTTTTCATCCCAAATAAGACCACTTATTTGAGTGACGACAGACAGCGGTAGGCGTTTAATCGGTGTTACAGTATCAAAATAACAATGCTGAAATATTTTAAAATGTTATCCTATAATACATCAACTAAAATGTCTTTATTTAGCAAATATGCACCCATGCAAAAGGTAAAATCTTCAAAAGAAGTTTAGAGAAAATAATTTTAATTCATCAATATCCCCACCACTCTGAATAATAGAAACAAACGAAACAGGTCAAGAAAGTATTAACGGGGCATATGATCAACGGTCGGGTACCCGTTTCCAGTAATGTGTAAAGCTGAGACACTACAAGATGAATATTTATTTAATTCTAGATTCAAACACATCACGCAGTTAGCAATCACACATAATTAAACTTGTTAAGACTCAACAAGGAGTCCTTGTAGTTGATCGAAGTTCAAATAATTCGTAAATACACAAACTAACAAATCCCCAGTGCTCCATGCTTATCATGAGAGAGGGATGAGGATCGAGGTTGTGTACCATCGTACCAAACGGGGAAGGACGTTGCTACCATGCAATCAGCCACTAGGTTGTCTGAGCTAGACCCCCCAAAAGCATATAAAAGCATACCCCCATCTTGCGAGGAACAGGATAAAAGCATTTAAAATTAGGCATGGTTTTGCAATAGCCCATGAAAACGACCTCAGAGGAAAGATATGGTCAGGTTTAATTTTCTCTTTGCTAAAAGCTGTCCATTGTACTATATTAACACCATGTGTTTAGCAATCACTATAAAATGATGACAGCAGTTGCATAAAGATGAGCGTATCCTGCATGACAGATGGCATTCGTAATAAACACATGCAAAAACAAGTCAAGTGTTCACCTAAAATAACACATATGGTACAAGTTATTAATAGCGAAAAGCATCGGACATCATTTTTGTCACTGAAGCGTCAAACTTGAAAATGTCCTCCACATGTCTACCATAAGACCTTTTGAATGCTTTGCTGAGGCCTTGAATGTTATAACCTATTAAAACAACTTTTCAGCAAGAATCGTGAGACGTACTTTGAAATCTTCGTAGAAAGAGCATGCTCGATTGTACTTCTAAGGCTGCGAAGTGAATACACCAAACTACTTTCCACACCTTTCTTAATATCAACTCACCCAGTTACAACATCCGGGGGTGTCGTTAGTTGAGAATCAATAACATACTGAGCGACACAATTTTATTGAAAGGGTCATACAAAAAGGTGTGGATAACAGAACATGTCATTTTGCGTCAGGTGGTGGACATCGCATCTGTTTCATGACTGTGACCATACTGACAGTCACAATACTTTCTGGTGACTTGGCATTTATTTATTTTTAAAGAAAAACTACGAGCCTACATATTTTTGTAATAAAAACACCTTACAAACATGGATTTTTTGTGGCAGACAATTTCCTCTTTTTTTCACCAGTCTGAAGGATGATTATTTTTTCAAGTATTTTCTGGGACAATTTTTTTTTTTCGATAAACCCCAGGGAGCAGGGTTAAACCTACAGGCCATACAACATAGCTCCACGTGACAGTGGATAACTAGATTGGTTTCACACCCAAATATAGACCAAGTTCATGACACTTCGCGTGGCGGACTAGTTACAAACCAAGTTCACCTGTCACACGCACAGACATCTGGCTTGTTGTCAAGGAAACGTTACTGATGTTTCCTTTCCAAACCAACATGGCGGGAGAGTTGACAATGTGTTTTTAACAAATAGACAGACTTTTGCAGCTCTAATCTTGGTATATGCATTAAGACGAAAATCATCTGACGAAAATGAGCAATCTGATTGGTGGTTTACTTGCAGAAAATTTGCGGACACGCGGTCAACGAAAGTTGAAAGCTCCTTCTGGGTGCAGATGTGTCGGCCTGGAATAGAGCCGGTCTGTATTCCTCGCCGACAGTTGCTATGAGGTAAAACTAAATTCGTAAAGGATGACACACAAGGCACTTTATGTTGCAGATATAGGTTGACCGATAGAAATTGCCTCGTGTCTCATGGGCTTGACATAGGCAAAATATGCAAACTAATGTGTCATTTCGGATGTTCTCCATATTAACCTCGCCAAAGGAAGGGGTAGGGTCAAGATGCTTATGCAACGTTGTAAAGTATATGGTATATTTGGTCTTGTGCGGCCATCTTCCGGTTGTAAGAGAGTTAACTGACTATAAAAGTACAGTTTTCGACCTTGCCGAACTTGGCTGGACTAACGAATTTCTGTGCATAGTCCAGTCAAAATCGCGTAATAAAATCGACATCCTGTTCGTAAACTGCCATAGAAATTTCGGTCGAGTGCAGGATTTGCAAAGCATGTGCACCGTCAAATGGCCATCGTCATAATCAAAGTGCTCAAATAATTTGATGCACTTTGCGAGGAAAGACCCGTGTTGTAACTATATATAGATCTTGATTATCGATCATCGATCGTCTTGACTGGGCGCAACCATTTTGTTTGAAGCAATTGCAAGGTGGAATTGCAAGGTGGAATCTGATTGGTCAATAGGAGGAACAAGAAAGGACATAACTCGTAATAGCCACTGATGGCGCCACGAAATTCCAACCAAGTTAACTCCCTTGCCTCGGAAAGATGAAATATCAGTTGTTAGGGTAATACAAGGTAGAGTACGATTCATTATAGTGCATAACCGTAGGAGTATTTACTGTCCACTGTAGGTGTGTTTATTGTACATTGTAGGGTTATGTACGGTATCCAGCAATATCACAACGGAATGCACAATGCAGGAGCTGCGCACACAGTACCTACGTGGGTTCCAGTCATAATAAACAAAGGAAAAAAACCTCATCGCTGTTGGTTGATGAAAAATAATTGAGTGGAGTATCCCGCCGTTGTAAACCGCGACCTGTCAGCTTCAAGTGGCAGGAAAGCCCGAAGTGAAGCAGGTCTTAGATGTTTAACTCTTTGTTGAAATCCACTGGCGCTGGTATGGTGCTGTCAAACCTCGAAAAAAAATAATCAGGCCGAATCTTGAATTTGAATCTATGATCATAGGTTTCTGGCACGCCTAAGGGACGCAACTCTGCACAGTTACTATATTTTGAAAAACATTCATAGATGTCAACCGTTACAGGCGACGGTTTCCTTCATCATATTTTAGGGCACAGGTGACCCAGTCGTCTAGGGCGCCGCAATTCGCTGTGCAGAGTTGCCTCTCTTGGGCATGCCAGAAACCTATGCTTGTGGGTTCGAATCCCGGTTAGCACGGATTATGTTTCCAGGTTTGTCAGCCCGTATCCGACATAAGCGTTCTCGTCGATTTCGCCAAAGTGGTAAACGTCAAATAGCTGCATTACTTCGGGTTTCCTCCAACATCAAGCTGACACGCCGTGATATAACTGGAATACTGTTAAAAGCGGCGTTAAACCCAACACACTCACTCATTCACTCACTTCATCATCTATGATTACATAACATTAATGACTGACAGTAGACATGTTATAGTTCGACATGATCACACATGTAGTGAGGTTCATCATCACGCTTTGATATATGACTTTGAAAAGTGCGCAATAAAGACATGTTGTACCCGGACATATATATAGATCAATATAGAACAAGGTTTTGTTTGTTTGTTGTTTAACGCCACACTCAGCAGTATTCCAGCTATATGACGGCGGTCTGTAAATAATCGAGTCTGGACCAGACAATCAAGTGATTGACATCATGAGTATCGATCCACGCAATTGGGATACGATGTCATGTATCAACCAAGTCAGCGAGTCTGACCACCCGATCCCGTTTGTCGCCTCTTACGACAAGCATAGTCGCCTTTTACGGCAAGCATGGGTTCTGAAGACCTGTTCTATTCTATTGAAATCACCGAAAATTTTGACAATGATCAGCCATGTTAAAATTGCTTAACAACTTTCCTTTTTTACACTTGCAAAATTAGTGAAACAAGCAGATATTTCTAAATTGATGAGAAAATCTAACGATGAGCAGACATCCGCGGACCAGGTGAATTTTGTTTGTCACAGTCTGAACCATTTTTACGTCACCTTCGGCAAAACACCATTTTCGACCATCCAGTGTGTTAAAATCTCCATCTCTTGATTGGTCGGTTAATTGTAGCGTCGTGTAATTCTAATCGGGCTCAAAACGAAGCTCACGTAGCGAACGAGTAATTTTTATAATAGAATCGAGCTATCATACCCTGGATTATCGAGGATGATCAGATACTTGCTCATTTTCTAATATAGGTCAGAAACTCCCTGATAATATCTTTCAGCCCTTTTAGACGCATTTTAGTTGTTTTTTTTGTTGTTTAACACTGCACTCAACAGTATTTCAGATGTATGACAGCGATCTGTAAATAATCGAATCTTGACCAGACAGTCCAGTTATTGACACGAGCATAGAACTACGCAGTTGGAATAAGATGACATGCATTAACCAAGTCAGCGATCGCGAGTCCTAAATAACCTATATGTTCTAAGTTTGTGAGACCAGTATCGTTCCACAGTTGATTATGCCAATTTTCACGATCTATAATTTTAAGGTTATCCTTAATAAAACAATTGGATATATTGATTTTTCAAAATTAAATTGCAACTGTATATTATTAAAAAAATTCCAGAACAGTATTATCCCAAGATTCTTGAAATTTTAAGGACCATTTTTTTCAATAAATGATTATCTACAAGGCGCAGATAAATGTATTTTTTTCAAAAGAGAAAAACGGCATTTGTTTTGTTTTGTAAAAGACGATATTCAACCCATTTCCCCACTAGAAACAAGATTTGGCGTTTTATTACCTACACCCAAGGAGAAACCAGCGGCTCTATTTGAATGACATTAATAGCTGAGGCGTAACATATGATAGGCTGTACGAAGCCATTGCAAAGAGTATTAAATTCTTCGTAAGACATTCCTCCAATTGATATAAATTTATTAATTATAACGCCTAATGCACTACCAGCTGATTTTATTGCAATTTTGTTTAGCTGTAAAATTTAAATTTAAATGTTCCTGGAAGTATATGCCTAGATATTTAAAAGCCATGGTAATTACTATAACGTTAGTTCAACAAGAAAACGGACGGCAAAAGATAGTGGACGATTTTTGTCTTTATGATATTTATCATTAACCTCCATTGGTTACACCAATTATGTACAAAACTGAGCATCAATTGCAGAAACCTTTCATAAGGGGCAATAAGGGCGAGGTCGTCGGCTGCATACAGTAGGCAACTCACAATAGTGTCATCGATATCTACTCCGCAGCTTAACTTGTTAAAACTGAAAATAATCACGGAGATAAAACACATCCTTGTTTACCACACTATAGACAGAATAGTTATCAGTAAAATGGCCATTTATGGATCCACTTGACGAATTGCTCTCATATAACTGCAACCTAACAGCTAAATAAAATCTACAATTTAT
Organism: Haliotis rufescens; assembly: GCF_023055435.1. Classification (NCBI taxonomy): domain Eukaryota; kingdom Metazoa; phylum Mollusca; class Gastropoda; order Lepetellida; family Haliotidae; genus Haliotis; species Haliotis rufescens. Next base: position 14,483,379 of record NW_025964112.1, read on the forward strand.
ACCCACTAGTAGTAATTTAAACCAGAGATAGTTTCTATTGTCTCTATCGAAGGCCTTTCGAAAGTCAATACAAAATAAGTTTCACTTGGTAGATTTACGATTACTTATTATAGAATATAAGTATAAATTTGATCCAAGGTGCTTCGGTTTTTCCGAAATCTATTTTGTTCCTGGGCTAAAACACTGTTGTCGTCAAGTCATTTAATCAAACCAAACTTTAATATATCAGAACATATTTTGAAATGGACAATATCGTGATTGGACGGTAGCTTAAAGGTTTTTTTGGAGTCAGTATCTGGTTTCTTTATTGGGAAAATTACCCCTTGTTGCAAGATATAGGGGATGTGTCATTGTGGAAACAAAACGTAAAAGTCTTTAGTAAAAATTCAACAAAAAATGATTTTTTCAGAGCTTATCATGTGATACCAAGTGTCTCTTGCAGACGAAGTAGGAATATCAATTACACATTCAGTGACTGTACGTAAATGATCCTCGTCGAACATGCCTTCATTATTATATAAAAAGTTTTCCCATTTTTTTTTAGAACAACGTTCGTTTTGGGTACAGATGCATCATCTTATATTACCTCCCACGGGACGTTACCCTGTCTTTCATCTACAATATCCAATTACCAATATACTTCCAATAGTCACGAGAATTAAGTTGGTTATATTTATCTCATTAACGCTGTTGTTCCTGTTTCCAATAAGAACGCTTATTCTTACGCAACAATTTATCAAATAATTATCTTTGATGCATGTTAAAGACTTTTTTCTTAAAGGGATGTGCATAGATGATGCATCAACTTAAAGAGAAAACTGCATGACAACACAATTATAATGGGTGTGTCATGGAATACGTCAACGGTGCGTCACACGTTTTGAAATTAGTTTAATGGTTCTGCGATTATCAAGCTTGTTCTCATTACTAGAAACATGATGTTTTCTTTCTTACATGTGCAAGCTTTGGACAACAAGTCTGTATTAATGTTATATCGATTTGGGTCAAAGTCTTGTTCGCGTACATGTTAAATACGCGCTTCTTAAACAAACACTCTACATCTGGGTTTTTGCAAAATACCGAAATTCGTCCAACTGATAAATTTAGCAACAAATTCTAAAACGTGTGCCCTTTCTAAATAACGCGTACATTGTGAGCTCATGTGGGTCCTATTCAAACCGTGTCCGTCAAAATATAGAATTATTAGTCAAAATGGTCAATACCTAGCAGGTATTTATATCCGCATCACATTAAATGTGGCCAACAAAAGCATAACTATCGCCACAAAACAAACTGTTTTGTGAATTAATAATAAACTTCAACAATCTCGATCGTTACATCCACGATGGGATGAAACGCACACGAACATGGCAACAGCTGTAATTCCATATGCATCGTGATCCCGTAATACTATTACATGTACTGTTGTATGTAACCTAATTTTCTATTTACATAAATGTATAAATCTTAGTAAGCAACATCTCAAATGTATAGTGTTTGTAAATGTATATATTTTAAATTGATCAGCGCGCTAACGCGTACTTGCAATTAGCACTGAATGCGCGAAAGAGTGGTTAACTGATCACATGATGAATGAAGCCTCTACTGTTTGAATATACCCACTCTCTTTACAGCGCATATGCTAAAATAAATTCAGCAGGCAGGCTGAGAAGTGTGAAACAAACAACAACTTATATTAATTTCTTAAAGCTTTCGGTCATTTATTAAAACTTGGCCGACTCAATTGCTAATAATAGTGCAAAACATTTACAATTAAATATCATTTAAAAATATTAATGCAATAAGTATTAAATAATGATATGACAGGTATGCTGTGTTACGTGTTAATATAAAAATCCATCTTACTCATGAACAATCATTCTATTTTAGTCATTCAGGGTTTTGTATTTGTATGTTGTAAGATCAGTCCACTTCGGGATAAAGGGAACAGGGTGGGGATTTGCTACCCACTGGACCATTAACATTGTTGTTTAGACTGTAGTGATTTTGTCATGTAGTTATTTGGGGAGGATACCGCCACACCCTCAGTAATTACAAGTCGTATTGGTAATCTACATTTGAAACCTCTAAATCTAATTACAGTCTAATCATCTAAATGTTCTATTTGATATACAAGTATTGTTTATTTATTTTCAAACTAAAACTTTTGTAAACGGACCATAGATAATTATATGTGTATACTGATATACATGTGTCAAAGTATATTGATATATATTGTTCGCTTTTAAAGAAATCCATTCACATATTGAATGATAAATAGAGAAATATTACATTCGCTGTCGTTAGATAACATTTTTGACGAAATGTGTGGATTTTTTATCATGTATAGTATCTTGCCGAGAGAAAACCAGTTCAAAGTCCATAGAAACTTCATTAGTTTCGTCAAAATGGTATCTAACGAGGCTGAGTTTGGTATTTTATTTATTACACATGATGAATATGTAAGTCACATTTAATTGTAATAAATAACATGTTTGGTTCGTTAAACAGGCTATATCAAAGCATGTACCATATTGATATATGAATATTGTGGACTTTGCTATGCATACGCATTAACAAAGTGTTCCTGCTATTGTGTTTTCAAAGATGACAGCAGCAATGCTCTTGAAATCATAATCTAAGAATCTTCAACAAATGATATTCAAGTGCATAGTTAGTCCACAGAACAACTGTAAGAACACTCGCATCGCCGGTATTATCGCTATGAAATCAACATTGCTCCGTTTCTTTATCTATCACATGAAATTACATCCTGTCCCTACCATTTTGATAAAGGCAAATCAGGAAATCAGAAAATCCCCAAAGGAGTTCACGTTACCTGCACGACCCTATACTTGTTAATTAAAAACAATCAACTCTGCGGGGATGCTGTGAATCCTTCAGAATAGGATATGACATTCGTGATCAACACAATGCGCTTAAAAAATATCAGGCACCGTTCCAAGGAGTTTTGGAATGATTCGTGTCGAGGCTGTTCATTTTGAGTGATCTGATCTCGAAGTCGAGTACGTTCACTCACATACTTTCTGAAACAGTGCCACACCATATGCTTCGAAGAGATGATACAACCGCAGTATCCAGCGTCGTATGTCTGATGACGTTCCAAATAATTCAAACTGACTAAATTTAGCCACTCTGAACTTTATGCATTAAATGAAATTGAAAGTAGAAAGCAGTCGTGTGCATCACACTCACAGATCAATCTGTATGTAGTCTGTTTGTATGTGGGACTCCATGGGGGATCTCATAGCGCTTGTTTGGTTCAATAAAGTATTATTTACACAAAAAAATCTCTTTATTTTTCATGAAAGAAAAGAAAAGTTTCAACGTGACCTTTCATGTGTGACCTTGACATCCAATCAAAACCATTAAAACGAGGCAAACCATGTACGACACACGTGTGATGCACGGATTTAGTGTTTCACAAAGTGTCTTTCAACTAGTAGGTCATATCACCTTATAGGTGCTAGTTTGTTCTGTCAGAGCAACTTCGTAATAACAATAAGCAAGAAAACAAAAAAGTTCAATATACAGATAGCTTTGTTGCTTAATGAGGAATGTCAGAAATATCATATATTTTCAGTGATATGCGTTTCAGAGGGTATACCTGACCAAAGCGTGACCAATAAGACAGATCTAGAGTATATGCACACATATGTATAGACATGAGCATATTCAGACGTTTATCAAGCAAACAATTGTGAATATGGAAAACCCAGCGTAAATTGATGTTCAAAGACGGTTACGAACTGTGACAATACATTAGGCGTCTCATGGTAAGAATACACATGAATATCAAAAAACATAAATACACCAAAAGCTATCATGTGTAAAAGCCGAAACAAATATAAATGAGTAATTTATGTGTTGTCATAGCGTATAAAAATGGCTCCCGGGGAACGGTATCAAACACATCATCTCGACTGCAAACCAGGGAATCGGTCAGGTTTAAACACAGTGTTACTTTCCGTGACTTTGTCAAATGATGTGAAGATCAAGATTATGGGTGCATTAATGTCGACAAACAAAAATATGCCGAGCGACTCTGAAAGGAATTATGCATCAGGTGTCTGGAAAACAGGAAAATAGCATTTTAATTCACGAGGCAGAACACATGTCGCCTCTATTCAACGATTCACTATGTCCACAATGACAATGCTCCCAAGGACAACGCGTGAAGAAAATGAAGAATCAAAAACGTCTGTCAATAAAACAATGCACATCCATTCAGCAAAACATGAACAGTTCTTATAGTCAATTTGTCTCAAAGAGACAAAAGCACATAAGCATGGACAGAGTCCATATGTCGATGATGTCTCTCAACAAGAAGTATGTCGTCACACTTCTGCACAGTTACAGATCAATGTTGATATTTCTCAAATGAGCACTAATTAAGTCAACATGCTCCACACTTTCGGTTGTTTAAACAGCTATAAAACAAACAAATGGGCATTATAGTGACGACAAGACATAATGTATGATATTTAAACAGAAGATCACAAACGCAACATTGTACCTTACGGCATAACTGCCTTCTTTAGTCGTAGTCTAGTTTGACTTGATCACTGTTTTCCTTCAACGAAGCGTTAACGTCATCTGCTCTGCGTTTACCCTGTGTACATAACGAGCGTAAGATACACACCCATCAATGTACAGACAGATGGAGGATTGCGCGACACGCACGCGTTGCTGAAGTTTGCATACATTAGAGGTACGAGGCGGGAAGGGGCGGGCCTAAAAGTATCACCTTGACAACGGAATGTGAGGCGCCTTTTAAACTACTCTTGCGTGATATCATTCATGTTCATACGTGTAGACAATCTGTTGCATACATATAAAATGGATCTTCTGAAACATATCCTTGTTTACGACCTTTGATTTTTGACACACACACACACACACACACACACACTCAGAGCTCCAGATAAGCTGCATATTTGCATCAAATACCCCCCCCAAATTTTTTTTTACAAATTTATAAAATAAATGAATAAAAAATATAAAAATTCAAAACCCAATTTCTTTCAATTAACGTGCGTACAGAAACGCATGCATTAAATGAAAAACTCAAATGTATAAAAACAGCATGCGTAAATACCCAATGAAGCTTTTTCAGCATGCGTACCACGGAGCTAATTTCCGAAACACAATTACGAGCTAATTTACTTTCCAAGTCAAACCTATACGTAGAACCGTTATATACATCTAATATATTGTTTTATATTATTTGAAATCCCAAAATGTGTACTCAGTTTGGGAACCAATAGAGTGATGAGTAGAAACATACATTTCCAAACTTGTGCCCAATCCCAAAATTGACTTTAGTTTTGGCTTATGTTACTTTCCCGCCCACCCTAACCTAACCCATACCCCACCCTCACCCAACACACATCCTCACCCTTGTTCTCAGCCATTGTTAATGAAATTCACGATGTGTAACAATCAAGAAATAAATCGTGATATTCTAGCTGAATGACATCAATATAATAGATGAAGTTACATGGTACATATCATATAGAAGTTCGTTTGTCAAGGCTATATCGCATTTTGCATTTATTAGTTATGAACTCTATTACATATCGTGTTTATTGATCAGGCTTCGAATAATACATAAAATGCACACGCATAAACAATCAAATGTTTCGTATGCCATTGACTTTTACATAAATATTTTGTAATTACTATGGTTACGCTACTGGTGAATCCCATTTATGAATCTGAAAAATGTTCACAATACTACCACAATAAAGGTAACCATTTAAAAAAATAACATTACAATGTTTGCTCGTGTAAATTGTCAGATTTTGCGAAAAACTTTTAATACAAATGTTCAATGTACTGCTGATGTGTGCATAAAGGAGTGTCAAATGTCACGTCTGTAGGCACCGTGCTACTTAGGTCTCCCAACATTTCAGCGATGGCCATATTTAAGAATCCAGGGAGAAATTCCACCCCGATCTGACCCTGTTCTTCAATCAATTATGGAACTTATTTCTAAACATGTCCGAAATAACATTGTTATTTTCACTAGTGATCAATGCAACAAAAAAAACATTCTGGTCTTCAACATTACGTCTTCCAAATGCCAATAAAACATTCAAGTCTTCATTAATACGTCTTTAACATGCCAATAAAACAGTCTGGTCTTCAATTTACGTCCTAGGAAAATAACATGAAGTCATTGTGCAATTGGGTGTCGTTACCATGGTGGATTGGGAGAAAAGTTGGTGAAACATTTTCCAACGTTTCATAACGACCAACGTTTGGATTAATACAACATGTAACCAACCATGTCACATAAACTAAAGCCTGCATAGTACACTGTGCTCTTAAGCATTCTCATTATCACTTCATTAGGGAGCGTGGCATGACGCTCACATCATACATAGCTACACATATATACAGGGGAAACGACACAAGGTTACAAATGAACACAAAATCAACTTTTAACCATAAATGTCTATTGGTGGGTTATATAGTGTGTAACTTGCTTTGAGCAATAAGAATGACATGCATCATTCAAACGGAAGAAATGTGATATTAGAAACGGTATAAGGTACATGTATAGAAGCAGATCGTCATGTTCCACGTAGAAGAATCGGCTTACCTTACTATGTGCCACCAGATATTTTATTAGTTTGTGGGTGTCAAGGTTTCATTGAATTTTACATTTGTTTAGATAATAGCAGGTGTTGTTGTAATCTGATCTGATGAAGTCGCTATATAACAATGTGAATTGACAATACTACGACAACGTTTGCATTGTAATAACTGAACACCCCCTTGTCAAGCTGACGCCATTATACACACAGAGAGAGAGAGAGAGGGAGGGGGGGGGGGGGGGGGGGGGAGGGGAGAGAGAGAGAAAGAAAGAGAGAGAGAATCGGGGTTATTCAGTTGAGACTGATCTACTTCATTACATGGGCTCACGAACATGTCACGCCATTTAGGGTTCAGAGATGTTGCATGCCTAATGTAAACATGCAGTTCAAAAGGGTTATCAAGAGCAAGCAACGAATGTAAAGAAACTTAAATAAAGAAACTTGATCTTTATAAATCCTTACATCAAATGTCAATCGTCTTTGCATTGATACATATGGGCATATTATCGGAATGTTTAACTTTCTTTTCCATTAAACATATCATGTGATATAAAAAAACAACACGCTTAATGATGATTTAGCATTTCAGTTTGTTCAAATACATTTTAAAATGCCACTTTTTATTATTGACTGGTATAAAATGAATTAATTTTGTTATTGATGCCACGCAGTTCGTAAATATACCTACCACACGACTGCATTATTGGAAAAATGTTTTAAAATATGCTTTTCTTAAATTACCGTACAAAATGTTTGCCTTGCCGACGATAAATTTTATTTTTCTACCTAAAGAAGATCTTCATTGCAGATAACTACAAGCTTGGGGCGTCTTTCATCATTGTTAATTCCAATGACTAAGAAAGCAAAATTATCATTTCTGGATATATAATTAAAATAGATTGACAAAAAGTAACATTTGTCATTAGCACCTCGTATAATCACTCAGTTGTTATACAATAGGATATGTGGCATGCTGGACATCCTCACTGATAATATATATGTGTAATGTAGGCATAAGACATTTAGGCAGTAAGTAGGCATTACTATGGGCACCAACTGATCTGTTTCTTTATGCACAGGAATCAGAATTTCGGTTCGGATCAGCATTGGTTAAATCAAAACAAGAGAATATCGACAAGAACTTAAGCTTCTGGTATGTCGAAGATATGATATCGTTTGATAAAGGTCAAATTGTCAATTCCCTTCTATTGTTTACCCGCGCGGAGTAGTAATAAAGGGGAAACCGCCTCATTTGGTTCAGTTTTAGATTCAAGTGACAAAATACTGTCCACGTAACGACAAGAGGTTTGACTCCAACTCTCTAATGATCACGTTGTAAAACTACAGCACGTGAGCAGCTCCAGTCTTTGGTGTCTACATTTCACAAGGCTGGAGGTACTATAGAGTTTTGTGTTCTCTACGAAGATTTCTAAGAGCGTTATGTGATCAAGATTACAACATCAGGCAACAGTAAGCTTTCAAACAGTTTTATGGTATACAGGTGGAAGATATTTTCAAATTTGACGCTTCAGTGTTTGTTTGTTTGTTTGTTGTTTAACGCCGCACTCAGCAATATTCCAGGTATATGTCGGCGGTCTGTAAATAATCGAGTCTGGACCAGACAATCCAGGGATTGACAACATGAGCATCGAGCCACGCATTTGGGATACGATGACATGCATCAACCAAGTCAGCGAGCATGAGCACCCGATCCTATTAGTCGCCTCTTACGACAAGCATGGGTTATTGAAGACCTATTCTACCCCGGATCTTCACGGGTCGACGCTTCAGTGACCAAAATGATGTCAGTTCAATTGCCTATTTTGATTATTGTTCCCAGATTTTTCAGGTGAACAATTGGCTTGACTTTGCATGTGTTTGCGACGGGTGAAACACACACCTTTTCGCGAACACCTGTATCATCACTATTTGAAAGTGATTCATAAACACATGCTTATGATATAGTCGGAATCGTACAGTGCAATCTTCTTTAAGCAGAGATTTCTTATGATTATGGAAAGGTTTCTGTCGCTTTTATTCACAAAAACATAAGGATTTGTATAATATTAACCCTACCACGTCTGAAGCTACCAAGGTTAACAAATGGCTACATGTCTACTTTTAGAAAAATGCGTGTTTCTTATTTTAACCCATCCAAATTTAGGGTAGATGGGCCGGCTGTTTTTGTTTGTTTGTTTGTTTTTTTATAGTTTTTTTTAATTTGTTTTTTTGGGGGGGGTTGTGGTGGTGTTTGCTTTGTTTTGGTGTGTGTTTGTTTTTGTTTTTTTGTTGATGTTATAATTATTTTGGGGGGTGGGTGGTGTTACTTTGTATTCTTCGCTAAATGTTTGTAAATTTGTGCTTTCATATGTCGATCATGACTGACATGTCATGCGCAGTGAAGCGCACCAGAGGTGTGAAATCCGGACAATACCGAGATGGTTTTGAAAGCTCTTTTTTGTGAAACTCGAGACAAACGAAACAAAGTTAGGGGTCGATGGCACCCGATTTGGCCTGGTCGGTAAACACGCATATCGTCTTCTTGCCAAAATGTACATTAAAACTGCCTCTGGAGTCAACCTGTGCGAATTGTCCATTCAATATCTGACACGCTACATATGCCAAACTTGAAGTCAACAGAGCCCAAGTTTGGAGATAAATTTGTTATCTCGAATTCGAGGTAAGCGCTCTAATATATATGTACGTATATAGTGACGTGATTTGTGTGTGTTAGTGTGTGTTAGTGTGTGTGTGTGTGTGTGTGTGCGTGCGTGCGTGCGTGCGTGCGTGCGTGCGTGCGTGTTTTGTTTTTTTCAAGTAAAGATGTACAGATAGGCATGTTCATTGATATTCTCCTGAGAAGATAGCATCAATATTGTTTCAGCAGGTGCTATTGTAAATGTCACGATATTTGTTTGTGTAATTACTAATTTTTCATAGTAATTTGTACAACATTTCACCCCCTTTGATATATGTTGTTCGAGTTAGTTTTGAGTTTTCATATATTGAGAAATGTGTCTAAATCTGTGTTCATAACAAATCCAGAATCGTCTTTATGCAAGGTGGAGTTAGTTCGACGTGTACATATTCCCCACAGGCAGCGATAAGTTTAACTACGAAAGATTCGTTTATTTCTTCAGTCCAGCAAACGTCATGTTTGTTATTTACGATATATAAACCTCTTTCACGTCATAAATAAATAAAACATTGATAGATCACGCCCCATGTTATATATCTTACTCATATCGGTCATTCCTTCTGTTGCTATATCTATTCAATATAATATTAGTAATGCTGGCAATAGATATACATTTGTAAAGAATACGGTTCACTTTCGTATATGCGTATACATGGAAAGCACACTTGGATATACGTGGACATCCCAGATCACGCCAAAGCGGTATATATCAAGCCGGAAACTAACAGAAGAAGGTTATTTCATTACGGTGTCACACAATGTACATACGTATAGGATAGTACCAAACATTCATCAATGCACATTGTCCGGCCCAAAATGACCTACGAAATACCAGAATACAAATATATTTATGATAAAAGCACGTTAGTGATAAAATATGTAATACAATCATCTGAAATTTGAAAAAAATATTATATTGCGCAGTGAATTATCAGTGATTAAACATTTAAGTAGCAGCAGCGTAGAGGGGAGAATTAAGCAGATCATTCTGCATCATTGGTATGGTCTGTCTATTGGTGACATATTAGAGAATAACGGGTCAAGTTGAGAGGCATGTGCCCATAATGAACATCTTATGTCAGAATAGAATGGACATTTAGTTCAAAAGTGGACTTCATTTTCCACTTGTTGGTGGTCACACTATTTGCAAATACGATGAAGTAAGTGAGTTTTTGGATGTGAAGAGCGACCACGTTCTATTTCTAGAGGGAGCGTGCCGCATTTCAGCTTTGAAAGAATACTACCATGATACATATTATTAACATATAGGAACCCCACTTGGATTAAACCATTGTATATAACACGTTCGGTTATTGCGGTTTCGAATATTGCAAGCCGATCAATTAGACATATGTGTTGTTACATGGCCATAAGCGATAATAATTAAGTTCTTCCTAAGTATTACTTAATGGGGTTTGACAAACCTATACACATTATACCTATGTAACTGTTAATAAAATAAAATCCAATGTTAGGCCGTTGCACATCTTCCTGCTCTGTGTGTGAGCGTGCGTGCGTGTGTGTGTTACTGTTTGTGTGTGTGTTAGTGTTAGTGTTAGTGTGTGTGTGTGTGTGTGTGTGTGTGTGTGTGTGTGTGTGTGTGTGTTGTATAGATCAGTATCAATACATTTAGAGGACATACATTCTAACATGGCAAGAAGTAAAAGACTTACGCACTTTCAGTCATTCTTCTTTCTCCGCCTGATTTCAAAATAATAGTATGTTGGGACTCCAGGTTGTCAGACCAGTTTCAATACTCAATAGTGAACGTCATAAGAGTCACACAGCGTCCGATCGTGCGATCGCTTTCCTAAAGACCTCTTAGAGTCATTCCACAGTAAGTTACACAAATTAGTTTTTAAATAAAAAACTATTTGAAATTATTTATACAGCATCTAATTTTAAGTAACGTGTTACAATGTAATTTGTTTGTGAGATATATACACCTACGTGTTTTGTTGTGCGTCAACCAGAAAAAGAGCATATTAGGTACATGTGGGCGTATTAACATAATTTATAATTGAATTCTCCATTTGTGAGATTACAATTCAGTTCTTTCAAACACCGTCATGTAGATGTAATTTATAGACTTAACAGAATTGACCACTAGCTTGAACTAAAAACATGGAGACATACGAACATACAAGTATATCCACATAAGAAATTACCAATAAAATAAAAGATGCATTACCTTCGTTTCTGATATTCCAAATAGGAGTGTAGATTAAGAAAACTAACAATATCTTTAATTAATATCATGAGTGATTATGGCTCCGCTTTTCTGTTGAGTCACAACCATGGGGGTATATTTGAGGATAAAACAAAACAGGAATTAAATAATATTTAAGTTTGCGACTGTACTTCATTAAATATTGGTTTCGTGTATGGGGTTTGGAGAACTAATATGCCGAGGACGATGCCGATATTTTTAATAAAATATTCCTATATGTCACATATGTTTATTGCATATTATGTGAACACCCGAACTTTAATATCCTCACATGTTTACATACGTACGCATCGTTGAAGTGGACACGTACAAATCATGGTACCAGATTTATAAATAATTCTCAAACATTATGACAGAGAAACAACGTTCTTCATACTGACACATATGTATGTAAGAAATAGATATATTTTGTTTACTAACACAGGTATTAAAAATATACAAAATCAGTCGGACAAGCAGGAATGTTAACATAGGCTCAAACAAGACATGCAGACACTTGAATACCCTGTACACGATACACAATCAATGTACTCACCGTTTCAGTAGGTTGTCTTGATCTAAGTAAAGTTGGATTGTTGTAGTCTTGGGTAACCCGAATCTTCTGTGGCAGTTGAAAAAATAATCTTCAAACTATCTCAAAGACCGTTGTTCAAATAGAGTGCCGGTACTATCGTTAAATTTATATTAAATAATTGAATGGAAGTGGTTCTGACTTGATCTGCCCATGACAAAATTTTGATACGCGAAAGACAGAATATCAACGTGAAAATAGTTGGCGTTGTAGAGACGTGACCGATCAGAACTCCCAGTCATATGTATATAAATATCACAGCCGCCGGATCGGTTGAGAATCAGCGTAAACACGAGCACCGAAAGGAGACTACGCTCATATCCGATCAATAAAACTAAACCTTTTTCGATCAAAACTGCACATGTTAGCGTAATGGTTTTGATAAAGATGTATATAGTTGATACACAGACACTATTCGGCCCCTGGTTCTATTATGTCGAAAACGTTTGGTCGGATTTAAGATCACTTCTCCCTTAGAAACCGGTTCGTCCTCGCATGACCTCAGAATCATTAACTATGTCGGCTAAGTGCACAAGGGTGCTCGACGAGTAAATCGGCATATTTGGATTAATTACTCATTTTGAGGGGGTGAAATGCAGCTTGCGTGGTTGAAATGAATAAAGCAGTGGGTGAATAGGAGCAGAGATCGTGTAAGAGGGATATATCACCGTGAACAGGAATATATCTGTTTTTAGGTCAAACTAACCTTAGAGGCTGAACTAGATTTCTGACCTCCAAGGGCACAGGGAAGTAGGCAAATGCCCCATTTCATATACCTCGGTCACAAGCTTTTACACTGATAAATGCTACATTTGTGTACTGCCAACAGTTAGAAATGAGTAAATGTTCATACAGTCTGTGTTGTGGGAGCTTGTGCCAGTCAGTAACTATGGCATTATAGCTGACAAATACCGCGACTTTAGCGCACTTAGTATGAACTGAATGTCAGTCACGTGGTCGGCTGTTCGTGACGTCACGAGAGTTTTATTTGCATCAGCTTTCCAGGTATACTGTGCATTCCAGGTAAAACTACACACAGTGATTGGTTCATTTGTGAAAGGAATTTGATTCAGACTCAAGTCCTTCTAAATCTTATGAGCCGGTTCCGGTTGGTATTAAACGCTGCAAGGGTGGATGACAGCGCGACAGTGCGAGTTCCATTTGCGGGCAGGTATGTGTGCCGAGCGGTGAACACCTCAGTAATGTTTGTACCCAACTGTCACTGTGATATTCCCCAGCAATTAAAGAATAATAACTAATAAGATCTCAAAACTAATGAATAAAATTTATGTAGCTTTAAACAACTTATCCGCGACAACGTGATCAAAATAAGAAAAACAAAAACCAAAGCTTAGTTAATTATTCCAATCTATCGTGAACTCTACCCGCAATCTTTCGTGAACTCTACCCGAACTCAGTAATAACTATAAATCGTTTTGTAAAATTATTTTATTTAATTGTCAAACTTAAATTTGCCAACGTTTCAAGCATCACAAAAAAAACAAAAAGTGTATTAAACAGTTTCCATACAACAGATTACATATGTGCGTTGTGGTATTATATTTATTGTTAACGAACTACCCCCACTTCCTCTCTACAGATGAGGGGCAAAAGAAAGTATACCAAGTTTATGTTTTATGTCCTTGAAAATTGAAAGAACTGTTGTTAAATGTCATTATGTCTGTGTAACTATCACTATAATTTCTGCAACAGTCTGTAGAAAAGTATTTTTATGTAAAAATAAATTCCTTACATGCAGACTAGGGAAATAAATGAATTCAACCACCATGACCCCTACCGTGTTTGAAATATTGTAAATTTGTGCCGAAAACAGCAAATTTATTTATTTTCAATTATTAGATGTATAAGATACCCATCAGCAATTATGTATTATTAGATCTTTTTATGAGTTTTAAATCAAGTTATATTTTTAAAAATACAGCCATGTAGAAGTATTCCTTGAGCGCTGACTAAGCGCGAGGGGAGTTCATTGTTTGGATATATGATATCGCTAACTTAAGATATTTTAAACTGAAACTCAAACATAATAAAATCAACTGAGAGGTATTGGGTTTTTTCTTTAAGGTTATAGTGTTCGACATGTTTGACCTAAATAAATTTATTAATTTAAAGTTTATATAGAGATCAACAATAAAGTGCATTTCGAATTCTTGAAACAATTAAATTTCTCGTAATATGCATTTTGTATATATTTCTTTGTCTGAACAATACTTTATTGGGTGACAATTATACTGCTATATTGGATGACTATTATGCTGTTATATTGGATTTTTTCTGAGCATCTGTGAATTGAGAATAAAATGATCATTAATCTGAATATAACCCCTCGGAATGGAGGCGCCGGACATGTTAAATGTTTGTACAACACTTTTTGTCAGGACATTAAGCGTGCCCAACAAACAATATGGGGATGGGGGTGAGGTATGAGGTGGGGGTGAGGTATGAGGTGGGGGTGAGGTATGAGGTGGAGGTGAGGGCGAAATCTAAAGGTAAAGTTGTTTCCATTTTCCCCACCCACTTCACCCCTCGGAATATCAGCTGACTGATAATAATAACTTAGGATTTTTTACAGGACCTTATGACATCTTTTTTTCATAATTTTTATTTTGTTATAGAATCACATATTTGATTTCAGAAAGATACTATTGTTAATAGTGGTTTGACACAAATGACTGTTATGACTGCCTATCAACTGCATATGTTAATGTCCTACCGCGAAAATGACAATGTTTTGTTTTCTTCGTAGAACTAGGCGAAATTAAACAAGTTGTTGGGCTATTCGATATGTGGTTTGAACATTTACTTTCTGAAGAATCTGGATTGGTTCTTTCAAACATCTTTAGCGATTAAACAATTAACGTGGTTACAGAATGTAAATTGTCAAAATAACATATGTAGAAACATAAACAGACATTTAAAAAAATCTAATTTGGTAAGTCTGTAATTAAAGTAACTGTAATTAAATTATTTTTTAAAGACTTAAAGTTATACATTTCAGTGGTCCATTTGATTAGTTTTTACACTACTTTACCCTTTACGCCAAATGGAATCTGTTTCGGTGGATAATCAAGCGGCTACAATGTACAATGTACGAGGCAGTTCTAGAGTCAGCAGCTTCTTGATTATAAATGTTATTAGCTACTTGAAGTCTATTTGTTTTTATGATAAAGTCATAGACTGATTTAGCATTTGTTTACTTAAGGCAGCATTACCGTTTAAAATAGTATGAAAGCTATATCCATAACTGAAATAGTAAATGTTATTTCTAATATATTTAGCACGCGCGAAGAAGTAATAAATTGAAGTGCATTTTGGTTTGGTGTCAACAGGAACAATCATACCGTCATACCTGTCAAATAATAATATAATACATTGTCGGTTGCAGCGACCTTAGTTTTGGCACATTAATATATATATATATATATATATATATATATATATATAGAGAGAGAGAGAGAGAGAGAGAGAGAGAGAGAGAGGTAGATAGATACATAATATATATATGTTTTATATATACTTTAATTGTATGTATGGATGGATGGATGGATGGATGGATGGATGGATAGATAGATAGATATAAATATAGATATAGATATACAGATATATATATATATAGATATTATTTTTTTTAATTTGCCAAAACTAAGGTCGCTGTAACCGACAATGTATTATTTGACAGGTATATATATTTCTCATTTGCCAAAACTAAACCCAGCGACATTAGTTTTGGCCAATTAATATATATATATAAAATACAAAAGTCCAAAGATGAGCTGTATAATTTACTCAACCGGTTTCACGCATGTGATTTTCAAAATATATATATTTTAACTTTCCAAAACTAAGGTCGCAGCAACCGACAATGTATTATTTGAAAACATCTAACACTCGTCCTTAAATAATGTATGGACGATCTATTCGGCTTTGTTGATTATGAGAAAAACACATAATTCATAAATGATATTATAAAAATATGCCCATCATGGTCAATTTAGTAACACAAATATGATAAATTCAGATTCAAGCGGAACAATGGTGCACAAAACAGGTTTCATTGACATGTTATTCCATTTATATAATCACAGTACATATTATACAATGCTCTCTTCTTATCGTGCACTGGAACAGAAAGCGTCGTCCTTAGTCTTTTTTAATAAGATCTTTTGATTAATTTTGCAAGTAACTTTGAGTATATTGACAACAGACAGAGGTTTGTGTTTACTGTCATGGCTGACATGTAGGTCATGATACAAGTAGTCGGTTGGTGTTATTCTTCTGTTCTAACTTCGCCTTCGGTGATTTTATCTTTACGACTCGTAGGTCACATTACTGACTCTGTCCTCCATCGAGCAACAGTAAAACCCTTATTTACATGTTGCTTTTGAGAATGCAACTTATATTTATTTGGGCTTCTGTTTAACTTGTATACATATTTTTATTCTACAATGTATCACTTTCATTTGCATATCCTATGACCATTTTCCCATGCACAACATGTCGATTTTTGTGGAGTATATATACACAAAACACGTTAAGAGTTGTAATCTGCTTACACGCGTGATAAAAATAATGAGATGTTATCTACAAGCTCTGAGGCATATATAATTCATAATGTTCAGCCCCATACATATTCAAACTCGAAAATAGAAATGACTAAAAAGTCACTTTTTTTTTCTTTTTTTTTTTAATTCTTTATGGTTTTACGTGTTTGTCAACCTCCTAACTGTGTTCACGACAACCACAAGTCAAGGTGTTCACGACAACCACAAGTCAAAACAGACGAGAACATTTTGAAGTCAATAACAATGTTGTCTCAGGTTTTACATCAATATGAATTGTTCGTTGGATAACCAGAAAAAAAATGTATTGTGAAAAAATAATTAATTGTTTAAGTGTTCGGCTACTCTTGAATAAAAAGCGTTATGGTAGACAGGTTGAGGACATTTCCAAATTTGACGCATCAGTGAAAACAATTATGTCCGATGCAACTCGATATATTGACTTAGCCTATATTCTCGATGTTATTCATCAAGTGAACGATTGACTTGCCTTTGCATGTGTTTATGACACGTGTCACTGGCAGGAAGGATACGCTCACCTTTTAGCAAACAACGGGTATCCTCATTATTTGATAGTGATTCATAAACACATGCTGATAATACAGTCGGAATCGTACAATGGACTCTGTTTTCTGTAGAGATGTTTTATGGTTTCGAAAATATTTTTTAGCTTTTATGTACTGAAACAGTGACCGAAACCGACATGCCGACCCCTCCACCATAAGTACTTATATCCTGAAAGAAAATGTGGTTTGAGTTAAATCTCAATAATATTGTGAAAAACAACTATAGAACAGTTGCGTTTGCCGTCGAGTGAATGTTGTAGTTGTAGACACTGACACCAATTTTAACGTGCATTCATATAACGTTGGACATTAATAACGTTATCATCAACTGGATCATTCTATAACTCGCCTATATTTCAATATTTGTACGTAAGTCTACATTTTTTTTTTTTTTTTTTTTTTTTTTTGCATTTGAAATTATATTAAGCTCTAATTTGTTATATCTGGATCAGACACAATATTATATTTCCCCTGATTGCTGAAAGTATTTATTCATGATAATGATGTGTATTTCATAATTTATCTTATTCTATGATAATGATGAATTTTTAAAAGGTACAGAAGTCAGAGAGGAGATAGTGGATAATAAAACAGTGTACAATGTATAAAAAAGCACGTATTTATCAGACAGTGTAAGTTTATCTAATACAAGTTAAACGTCAGGGACTCTTATAGACCATCTCAATTCTGCTACAAAATAATGCCTTGTTATACCAGTCCACAATTGTGTATCAACTTTACTGGTTACCGTGTAGACCAACTTACTAGTGATCATTTATAAACGTACTACTGGTAAGCTTGGATAGATTAAACCAACTCACAAACCGCGTTTGAGACAAATAGATAGTGCACAGAATATGGGCAGACATATTTTGTTTGTTACAGGTAGAAAGGGTGTACGTATGTTATGCACGTGCAGGCCATGATGATGAAATTGACCACGCCCTTCAAACTTCTCAGCAATCACAATTATTTGATGAATGGCATGACTCTAATTTATTATTGCACCCTGGGGTAATACAGTGTTCCATTTTGTACAGCAAATGAATTCCCTTCATCGTAACGATATTTCTTAATTGCTTTTATCTATGCAAATTTGCTGTTACCGTTTTCAGTCATCGGGTACTCACTTCAACACGTACTAATGTGTTATTGAACTCGCCACAAGAACTCGTTGTCAGCTGAGACAGGACACGCACATATCCATTGTACAACCTATCGCGGCCCACCCGCTACCCCTTTCTTCACAATGGTGCACCATACCAATGCTCGTGGGTTTCACCGAAGTGGTAAACGTCTGAGACCTGCATCACTTCGGGCTTTCCTACCACATTAAGCTGACACGCCGTGATATAACTGTAATACTGTTAAAAGCGGCGTTAAACCCAACTCACTCACTCACTCACTCACTCACTCTTCACAATGGTACGAGCCAGATGGCCGTCCTCACATACAGTCATACAGGGTGAATTGTCAGGTCACAACTCAACGACGTGAACAGGTGTTGAGAACATTGACGTGACAGAGAGTAGAAAGTAAACATGTATGTCATCACAATTAGGTACAGCAACAAGTCATATTTTTCCTTCAACAAACATATAATACAAAATCTTGGAAAATTTGAATAAAGTTGAATAAATTCTTCCCTATATATCTTATAAACCCTAACACACGTATGACCGTCACAGTTTCACAATGGTGAGGTGAGGTGAAATGGGGCTTAACGTCGCGTCCAAGATTACTGCACTCGTATATACTGAGCCGCAAAAGAAACACCACCCCAAGTAACATTGCATGAAAAGTTGTCATTTAAATATCTGGGTAATTTTTGGCGAAGTTTCTAAAATTTAACATAAACTTGTCCGGAAAAATGAAATTGGATGATAAAAAAAACAAAGCAGATGACAATAAAACCGATCGCCCAAACGCATCACGGCAACGGTCATGGTAACCTGATGCACGTGAGTTCCGTGCAAATTGAAATGCACATGCGTTCCCCAAATCCACCCAGATCGGATAACATTCATTCGTTGTTGAATTGCTACCACATGCCAAGATTGAGAAGACACCAAGCCCTTGGACGATTGCAAGCTGGACAAACCGCCCGGCAAGTAGCCAATTCATTTCAAGTCAACATAAGGACCATATACAGGCCCCAGCAACGGTACCAGGCCACCAACACTACAGATGACCGACCACGTAGTGGAAGACCAAGGTTCACCACCCGACGTCAGGATCGTCAGATTGTGCGACAACATCTTCAAGAACGCTTTTTTACTGCTGCGGAAATTGCTCGACAGACCATGGGGACACACCAGAGACACATTAGTGCGGACACCGTGCGTGACGATTGACGAGCAGACCCCTCCACTGTCACAGGCCACACCGAGGACCCATTCTGACACCACGTCATCGCCGGGACTGTCTTCAGTGGGCAACACAGCACCAACATTGGCGCCACCAGCAGTGGAGAAGAGTCCTCTTCTCAGACGATAGCCGTTACTGTATCTCAACAGCAGATGGCAGAGAGAGAGAGTCTGGCGACGACGTGGGGAACGTTATTTGGATGCTTGTGTTGTTGAGAGAGACTCATGGGGTGGTCCGAGCATGATGGTGTGGGGTGGAATTGGTCTTGCACAGAGGGCCGGCCCTGTGGTTTTCCAGAACATCGGTCCAGGGAGAGGCAATGGTGTCACAACAGCTCGGTACTTTGATCAAGTCTTGAGACCACACGCCATACCTCATTTGGCACGTCGCCCCAACCACTAATAGAAGCATGACAATGCACGTGCACACACTGCGAGAGCAACGAGAGGCTTCCTCCAGCAGAGGGTGGCCCAGTCGTCTAAGGCGCCGCGATTCGCTGTGCAGAGTCGCGTCCCTTAGGCACGCCTGAAACCTATGATTGTAGGTTCGAATCCCGGTTCGCCCCGATTATGTTTCTAGGTTTGCCAGCACCATACCCGTGCTCGTGGGTTTCACCGAAGTGGTACAAGTCTGAGACCTGCATCACTTCGGCCTTTCCTCCCACATTAAGCTGACACGCCGTGATATGACTGAAATACTGTTAAAAGCGGCGTTAAACCAGACTCACTCACTCACTCACTCACTCCTCCAGCAGAATGGCATCAGAACTATGCAGTGGCCTGCCCTCAGTCCCGATTTAAATCCCATTGAGCACCTGTGGGACGAGATTAAAAGACGGCTGAATGACGTCCGACCAAGGCCGACAACTGCAGCTGAACTGAGGCGTCCCTCAGAGTGTGGGCTCAAGTGCCTATAACAGGGTAACGACAAGGGTAACAACAAGTACCGGCTTTTAACGTCTTTTAGGATGACGCGGCCAGGGATCGAACCCCAGACCTTCCGCTCACCGGACGGACGTTCTACCAGTAGACCACGGAGGAGGTCCACAAGGGATTCCATACAGACACATGTAGCTTCCCATGTCGAATAGTTGGACCTTTACGTTAAGACAAAGAGAATCAGGTTCTTTTGTCTTCCCGGATCTTCACGGTTCCTGTCGAGTAAAGGTCGCGCGAGGGACACTTATTCGTGAGGAACTTTAATCCAGAGTTTGAAACAGGTTATTCTTTTTATTATTCATTAAACTTTTAAGAAAGAAATGACGAGGACGTATGAAATGTCACTTATCAGATGACATACTATGATCAATGTGTGACCAATCAGTATTCATAATCGTACACATAGTTATTAGTAATACGTAAATATCGCAAATTTCTTTTAACTCGATCTTCATATACTTAATGGTAATATTAATAAAATGATGGACTGGTATTGTTGGTGATAACCTGAAATAACGACCACCTGGCAACAAGAAATACAGTTTTATCTTAAGCCTAAGGGAAACGGGGACATATTACCTTAATTATTCGTTCATACACACAACATGCAAATCCTAACTGCAGAATAATATTTCAATAAATGACTGCGTTTTTAAAATCACTCATTTATTGCTTCTTACAGAGTTTCTAATGATGGCGTATTGATACACATTAGCACCGGTAACTGTTCTTTTCTCATGCGTATGTAGCCATAGGCAGTTATTGCCAATCCCCAAACAGACAAATCAGACAAAAATAACGGCCTGATAGTTGGACGGTTTTGTGGATGATGGCGGACATTTGGATACTGATCATGCCCGGTGCATCTCTGTCTATGTCTCTGTATGTGCGTGCCTGTCTGTCTGTGTCTGTGTGTGTGCGTGTCTGTATGTGTATGTGCGCGCGCGCGTGCATGCGTGCGTGCGAGAGAGTGTGTGTATGTCTTCCTGTGTGCGTTTGGTGTGTCTGTGTCAATCTGTGTGTCTGCGTGTGTGTGTCCGTGTGGTGAGTGTGTGGCTCTCTGTGTGTCTGTGTTTGTGTGTCCGTGTGTGGCTCTCTCTGTGTGTCTGTGGTTTGTGTGTCCGTGTGGTGAGTGTGTGGCTCTCTCTGTGTGTCTGTGGTTTGTATGTCCGTGTGGTGAGTGTGTGGCTCTCTGTCTGTGTCTGTGTTTGTGTGTCCGTGTGGTGAGTGTGTGTCTCTCTCTCTGTGTCTCTGTGTTGTGGTTGTATGTGTGTGTGTCTCTGTGTGCGTATGTGTTTGTGTATGTATGTATGCGTGTGTCTGTCTGCCTGTCCGTCCGCCTGTTCGTCCGCTCGTCTCTGTGTGCGTGTCTGTCTGTCCATCTGTGTGTGTGTCTGTCTGTGTCAGTTTGCGTGCGAGTGTGTCTGTCTGTTTCTCTGTCTGCCTGACTTTGCGTGCTTGTCTCTGTCTGTCTCTCTTTGTCCCTCTCTGTATATGTGCGTGCGCATGTGTGTATGTGTCTGCGCGTAGGTGGGTGCATTCGGCACTCTCTGTGTTTGTGTGCGTGCCTGTCTGTGTGTTTGCCTGTCTGTATGTCTGTCTGTGCCTGTCTGTCTCTGTGTGTGTCTGTGCGTCTGTCGGTCTGCCCGTCCGCCCGTTCGTCTCTCTGAGACTGTCTCTCACTCTGTTTACCTGTCTGTGTCTGTATGGGTGTCTGTTTGTGTGTGCGCGAGTGCGAAAGGCTGTCTCCGTGTGCGTGTTTCTCTCTGTGTGTGTCTGTGTGTGTGCGTGCTTGTGTGCGAGCCTGTGTGGCTCTCTCTGTGTGTCTCTGTGTATGTGCGTGTCTGCCTGTCTGTCCGTCCGTCTGTCTGTGTGTATGTATCTGTCTGCCTGTCTCCGTGTGTGTGTGTGTCTGTCTTTGTGTATCCTTCTGTCTGTGTGCCTGTCTGTCTGCGTGCCTGTGTGTATATCTTCATGCGAGTATGTGTCTGTGTGTCTGTCAGTATGTGTGTGTCCGCGTGTGTGTGTGCGTGCGTGCGTGCGTGCGTGGTGTATGTCTGCGAGCTGTGTGTCTGATTTTGTGTGGTGTGTGTGCGGGCTCGTGTGCATGCGCGTGTTTATGCATGTGTCTGTGTGTCTTTCTGTGTCTATGGTGTCTGTGTGGGTTTCAGTGTGTGTACGTGCGTGTATGTGTTGTGTGTGCGTGCGTGCGTGCGTGCGCGCGCGCGGGTTTGTAGTGAGTGTGTGGCTGTGCGTGTAGTGTGTGTGCGCGCGCGTGGTGTGTGTCTTTGTGCATGTGCGTGTGTTGTCCGGTGTATGTTTCTGCGTGTGTCTTTCTGTGTGTGTGCATGCGTGGTGTATGTGCGTGTTTGCACGGTGTGTGCGTGCATATGTGTGGTGGTGTGTCTGTGTCTGTATGGTGTGTGTGAGTGCATGCGTGTACTTTGTGTGTGCGTTCGTCGTGTGACTTGGTGTGTGCGCGTTGGTGTTTTTGTATGTGTACCTGTGGTGTTTGTCTGCATGTGCGAGTGTGGTGTGTGTGTCTGCATGTGTCTGTCTGTCTGTCTGTGTGTTCGCCTTGTGTGTTGTGTGTGTATGTGTGTGTATGGTGTGTGCGTTCCTTATGTGTTTTTTGTGTGTGCGTGTTTGTGTGGTTTGGTGTGTCTCTGTGCGTGTGTGTGCATGCGTGTATGTTTGGTATGTGTTTGCGTCTATGTGGTGTGTGGTGTCTCCGTGTCTGTGTATGTCTGTGTCTGTGTGTGTGCGAGCGCATGTGTGATGTGTACCTGTGTGTTTTTTTGGTGTCTTTACGTGCGTGTACGTGTGGTGTGTGTTTGCGTGTGTGTGTATGTAAGGAGATTCTGTATGTGCGTCTGTCAGTCTGTCCGCCCGCCCATTTGTCTCTGTGAGTCTGTCTCCCACTCTGTTTCTCTGTCTGTGTCTGTCTGTGTGTCTTTTTGCGTGTGCGTGAGCGAGTGGCTGTCTCTTTGTGCTTGTTTCTCTGTGTGTCTGTGTGTCTGGCTGGCTGTGTGTGTGCGTGCGTGCGTGCAAGCCTATGTGGCTCTGTGTGTGTGTATGTGCGTGTCTGTCTGTCCGTCTGTCTGTCTCTATGTGCCTGTGTGTATGTTTATGTCTGCCTGTCTCCGTGTGTGTGTGTCTGTCTGGCTTTGTGTATCATTCTGTCTGTCTGTGTGTGTATGCGTTCATGCGACTGTCTGTATCTGTGTGTCTGTCAGTAAGTGTGTCCGCGTGTGTGTGCGTCCGTGTGGTGTCTGTGCTGTATGTCTCTGTATGTGTGCTTGTCTGTGTGTGCAGTGTGTCTGTTTGTGCAGTGTGTGTGCGTGCGTACGTGCGTGCGTGATGTATGTGACTTTCTACATGTGCGCGTGGAGTGTGTGTGTATGTTTCTACATGTGCCTTTCTGTGTGTGTACTTACGTGGTGTATGCGAGTGTTTGCATGGTGTGTGCGTGCATTTGTATGATAGTGTGTTTCTGTCTGTATGGTGTGTGTGCGCGTGCGTGTGCTTTGTGTGTGCATACGTCGTGTGTCTGTGTGTGTGCGCGAACGTGTGCGGTTGTGGTGTGTATGCCTGCATGCCTGTGTATGTATTGAGCTTCTGAATGTGTGTCTGTCGGTCTGTCCGTACGCCCGTTCATCTCTGTGAGTGACTCTCACTCTGTTTCTCTGTCTGTGTGTCTGTTTGTGTGTGTGTGAGTGCGAGTGGTTGTCCCTCTGTGTGTGTCTGTTTGTTTGGCTGCCTGTCTCCGTGTGTGTCTGTCTGTCATTGTGTACCCTTCTGTTTGCGTGCATGTCTGTCTGTATGTGTATGCGTTCATGCGAGTGTGTGTGTCTTTCAGTGTGTGTCTCCGTGTGTGTGTGTGTCTGCGTCCGTGTGTTGTGTCTCTGTATGTGTCTCTGGGTTTCTGTGTGTATGTCCTTGTGTGTGAGCGTGCGTGCGTGCGTGGTGTGCCTGTATGCTGTGTGTGGTGTGTGTCTATG
Organism: Haliotis rufescens; assembly: GCF_023055435.1. NCBI lineage: Eukaryota > Metazoa > Mollusca > Gastropoda > Lepetellida > Haliotidae > Haliotis > Haliotis rufescens. The sequence continues at coordinate 14,507,953 of NW_025964112.1, forward strand.
TTTGTGCGTTTGCGTGTCCGTGCGCGTGTTTATGCATGTGTCTGTGTGCGTATGTTTGTGGTGAGTGTGCGTGTGTGTGTCTGTGCGTGTAGTGTGTGTGTGACGTGTGTGTGGTGTCTGTGTGGTATGTCTCTGTATGTGTGTTTGGTGTGTATGTGTGTGCGGTGTGTGTGCGTGCGTACGTGCGTGCGTGGTGTCTGTATGTGCGTGGTGTATGTGACTTTGTGCATGTGCGCGTGGGGTGTGTCTGTATGTTTCTATGTGTGTCTTTCTGCGTGGCGTATGTGCGAGTTTGCATGGTGTGTGCGTGCATTTGTGTGGTGTGTCTGTGTCTGTATGGTGTATGTGCGTGCGTGCGTGTACTTTGTGTGCGTGCGTCGTTTGTCTGGGTGTGTGCGCATGCGCGTGGGTGTTTTTGTGTGTGTTCGTGTGGTGTGTGTGTGTTTGTGTGTGTGTACGAGTGTGGTTTTTGTTTCTGCATGTGTCTCTCCGTGTGCGTGCGTGCTTGCGTGGTGTGTGTGCGTCAGTTTGTGTATGGTGTGTGCGTGCCTTACGTAGTCTCTGTGTGTGCGTGTTTGAGTGGTATGTCTCTGGATGTGTGCCTGTCTGTGTGTGTTTGGTGTGTCTCTGTGCGTGTGTGTGCATGCGTGTATGTTTGGTGTGTGTCTATCTATGTGGTGTCTGGTGTCTCCGTGTCTGTGTGTGCGAGTGTGTGTGTGGTGTGTATCTGTGTGTGTTTTAGTCTTTACGTGCGTGTATGTGTGGTGTGTGTTTGCGTGTGTGTGATTGTCCGTATGCGTGTGTGTGCGTGTAAGTATTGAGCTTCTCTGTTGGCGTGTTTGTGTTTGGTGTGTGTGTGGTGTTCATCTGTGTGTGGGTGTGTGTGTCTGTGCATCTATGTGTGTGTGTCTACGTAAGTGTCTGTGTCTTTGTGTGTTTATGTGAGTGTGTGTGTATGTGTGTGTGTGACTGTCTATGCGTATGTGTACGTGTTTGGTGTGTATGTGCGTGCGCGTGCATTCGTAGTGCGTTTCCGTGCATGCGTGTATGTGCGGTGTGTCTGCGTGTGTGTGGTGTGTATGTTACTGTGTATGTGTCTGTCTGTGTGCCTGAACGCTTGCGTGGTGTGCTTGTGTGCTTGTGTGTGTGTGATAAAATTCCAGGCCTCCCCCAACAGTGCACCACGGTCCACTTGAAGTTATGACAAACTTGCTCGTGGTCAGTCTACGAATGTTTTACCCGTGAATTATCAAGCCCACTGTATCCTTTGTGGCAATTATCGTTTTAAATGTATGCATAATTACTTAAGTTGTACATGTCTTTGGTATAGATTTAATCCCAACAGCATCAACAGTAGCACATACAATCAGAAAATGGTATTCGTCCTCTATACCAGGTTGGTTGGTTGGTTGGTTGTTTAACGCCACGCTCAGCAATTTTCCACCTATATGACTGGTCTGTAAATAATCGAGTCTGGATCAGACAATCCAGTGACTGATATCAATAGCATCGATCCACGCAATTGGTAACGATGACATGCATCAAACAAGTCAGCGAGCCTGACCACCCGATCCCGTTCGTCGCCTCTTACGACAAGCTTAGTCGCATTTTACGGCAAGCGTGGGTTGCTGAAGATCTTCACGGGTCGAGAGAAGAGTTTGTAATTATAATCCGATGAAGTATTTAAAATGAAAGGTGCTATTTTAATTCTACATAATACTCACTCTAGGGAACAGATCAAGAGTTCGATGTCAGGAAAAATCTTCTTATGTCTTGAGACATAGCCGAACGCGAATCAAAACTTATGAAGTGATAATATTGTCACCATGAAAGTAGATAACATTGACATACCTTCTGCAGGAAAAACAAACATATCATACCTCTTTTGCATGATAGTTTTCAACAGAGCCCATTGGATTTTAAACTGACACAATTAGTTTGGTATTTCAACTTGTGCTGCCCACAATGGCAATGCCGATTTTCTCGATTGGAGCTGTTATTTACTGACTGTAAAACAGGTTCAATTAAACTGATTTGTCAGAGTGAAAATGTGCAAACCCAATAACATACCCACTCCTAAACTTACAGAAATAAGAATGTTCATACGACATCGAACTTTATGTGTTTTTATCAACATTTAGATCTGTACTGTATACCGAGAAATATATACATATTCTGGATTAAACATACGTATTTGTTTCAATCAATGTCATCCTAACGGAGCAGCCGAACAATTGTAAATTTTCTCACAACAGTTTTCAGTTTACCCTGTGGAAAAGACAACCGAAGCAAACCTTTGCTCTTAATGCCATCGAGCAAAACGTTAGTTCTTGATTATTGTTCAATTCCGGATGAAGAGTATTTCAAAGATCGAAACTTAACGTGATCTCGGCAGCTATTCGCGTAGCGTCTTTATAATGTCCTCTGTGTACTTGGTATGTCGTTCTCCAGGTTGACGTCTTCGTTGTTAATAATACCGAACACAGAGTGATACGCCTACAGGTCCTGAAAACACTTTTATTACCTAAATATAACGTCATAAATAACGTTTCTCTCCTTCTGTTCCCGTATATCGTACGTGTATATATGCAGTTAATGTTAGCTGCCCTCAGCGAACCAGCCACGTGGGTTACAACGGCAGCGAGGGGATAATTTCGATTCATCAAAGTGAGTAAGTGAGTATGGTTTTACGCCGCTTTTAGCAATATTCCAGCAATATCACGGCGTTGGACACCAGAAAGGGGCTTCACACATTGTACCCACGTCGGGAATCGAACCCGGGTGTTCGGCGTGACGAGCGAACGCTTTAACCACTAGGCTACCCGACCGCCCCCGATTCATCAAAGCATAGAAGTACGTCCGCACATATACAGTTTCCAAAGGGGTTGAAAGCTCTGGGCCTTACATAGAAAAACGTGACCTAAAGACACTAAATATTTAATTTAAACATGATCCCCTTACACATTGACGATACACGTTTGCCAACGATATTAAATGGGATTTGCGCAATTCTTTTATTGCAATAGCATAATACTGTCCATTGATTGTCGTTTTGGGTGGCATGTTATCAAGTAGTAATATGCCTCTTGCATCCCAAAATATGGTGGCCATTACCTTGCCAGCCGATGGTTGAGTGCGAAACTTCCTCGGAGGTGGAGAATTGGGGTGCTTCCATTACATGGATTCCAATTTAGTTTCTAGTTTTAGTGGTGGATCCATGTTTCATCACCTGTCACTAGACGAGAAAGAATCCGGCTTCATCAGCAGTATAGATATCCAGGAGGTCTCGACAACTTTCAGTTCTCTGATGGCGATCTTGAGCTCTGAGAATTCTAGGTAACATCTTGCAGATACCTTGGACGTACGAAGATGTTCGTGAATAATGGTTCCAACAATTCCAACTGATACTTGGAATTCAGATCCTTTCACTCGTCGGTCAGAAAAAAATCTTCTTTCTATAGAAGCAATAGTTTCCGGTTGGGTGGCATCTGTCTGACCTTGGGTCATCGTCTATGGAGTCCCCCCCCCCCCCCCCCCCCCCACACCCCCAGTGTTATGTATGGATTATATCCTCTACGCTGTTTTATATGAGGGGTTACAGTGTAATATATGGATTATATCCTCTGAGTGTTTTAGATCGGTTGTTACAGATGATATCGTCTACATTATTTTTTATATGAGTGGTTGCAGTGTAATATATGGATGATATCCTCTACAGAGTTTTATATGAGTGGTTGCAGTGGAATATATGGATTTTTTCCTCTTCTGTGTTTTATATGAGTGGTTGCAGTTTAATATATGGATGATATCCTGTACAATGTTTTATATGAGTTAATGCAGTGTAATATATGGATGATATCCTCTACAGTGTTTTATATGAGTGGTTGTAGTGTAATATATGGATGATATCCTCTACAGTGTTTTATATGAGTGGTTGCAGTGTAAAATATGGATTATTTCCTCTAAAGTATTTTTTATGAGTGGTTCCAGTGTAATATATGGACGATATCCTCTACAGTGTTTTATATGGGTGGTTGCAGTGTAATATATGAATTATATCCTCTACAGTATTTTATATGAGTGGTTTCAGTGTAATATATGGATGATATCCTCTACAGTGTTTTATATGGGTGGTTGCAGAGTAATATATGAATTATATCCTCTACAGTATTTTATATGAGTGGTTGCAGTGTAATATATGGATGATTTCCTCTACAGTGTTTTATATGAGTGGTTGTAGTGTGATATATGGATTATATCCTCTGAGTGATTCAGATCGGTTTCAGGTGATATCCTCTACATTAATTTATGTGAGTGGCTGCAGTGTAATATATAAATTATATCCTCTACAGTATTTTTTATGAGTGGTTCCAGTGTAATATATGGATGATATCCTCTATAGTGTTTTATATGGGTGGTTGCAGTGTAATATATGAATTACATCCTCTACTGTATTTTATATGAGTGGTTGCAGTGTAATATATGGATGATATCCTCTACAGTGCTTTATATGAGTGGTTACATCGTTCTATATTCATTCATGCATGCTTAAATGTGTATGCACAATATGTACACATTCATAAAATATAGATTTCTGATAAAAATACTTGTTACATGAAAAAATTGTAGAATTCATCCCCAATGTCGTTTTCTTCACATATATTAGTTTCGATAAAAAAAGGGGCATATATTTCCACCAATCGATTCGCTAGGAAGATAATGGTTACAATAAATATTTCAAAATAATTCTTACGAATTTTATCCATGTATGGTTAAAATTTGCAATATAGTTTACATTGTAAATTATTGTGCATCCAATTACCGACAAGTTTAAACTGTTATCACTTAAAAGTCAGACTCAGAAACGTATTATTCTTGTTTTGAGAGAAATACTCTGGGATTCTCTTCTAAACTTCCCCATTAATGGCGTATTGTTCTGAGAGTAGCTTAATATCTAAGGAATCATAAATGTATTATTTCAAGACACTGTATATTTTCAAATCCCCAGCTGTCGCTACCGACAATGGACTTAAGACATAATAGCACACTATTATCACACGATGATGAGCAATCCTCACAAGAAAACCAGTCTTGATCAGATGAAATGTGTGAGAGATACGTAAACACGTTGTTGTCTCCTTATAAACAGCCTACGTAGCTACTGGAAATTTCTTCTTCACAGTGCCCTCACAAAAAAGAATATTCCACGTGTTTTTAGCTGACACCGTCCGCCGTTTACACTATCACCGACCGGAAGTTTACAAACCACGCTAGTTTCTCAATATAGTAACTTCCCGACATTAAATAGTACTACATTCGTGACGACTAATCACTGCCCTAATACAGTGCAATAAACGTCAACCGAATCTCAACAGAAACAATGTAACACAGTTACAATCATTGTTCAACAATAAAATCCATTGCAATATAACATCATAATCATAAGAAATCGCTGCCGTTAGGTCCATTCTGCGGTTCCTACCCATAACATAATGTCTGTGAATCACTATGAAATAGTGATATTACAGGTGGTCGCGATAAGGTGACAGAGCGTATTCTGCCCTACATGTGGTAGCCGCCACAAACACACGAAAAGGCAAGCTATGCTGTTTCTTTAAGTCAACTTCAATTTTTCAAAAACTTCTTTTGATCTACAGCAAACGAGGTTAGATAAATTGACATTTCTCAATTTATTAAGAATAATTCCGCACATGTGAAATTAAAAACATGTTATTAACATACAGCCCATCAACGTAAAAATACTTAACAAAAGGTAAATTTGAATAAGTCATAGTGACATTGTCGAGTCTCGAATCCGTAATTATTGCGGTCCTCCAAATATTTTTCTCCCCATCTTCTTCATTTTACGATGGATTGTTGGGTTTAAGAACATCTACTTCCATTTACATTAACCGGGGCTCCGTAGCTTTAAGTAATTCTTTCAATTATTTTAATAAATATGTTTTATCGTTGTTGAAGCTTGGTAAAACATAAAGTACTATTTTCCAGCTGGACAAATCCCTATGACGTTGCCTGGAAGACAAATAAGTAATTTGAGAACAACACAGACGACTTGTTGGTATCGCGTGATTCGAAGAAAATCTGACACTCAGAGTGACTGATTAAGTGAATAACGTTTGATGAAAGCTGAAGACGTTCGTCGAGCGTGTACGCCGCCATAAGAGTTATGGTATGTGAATATACAGATAGAGTGAGTGAGTGGGTGAGTTGGGTTTAACGCCGCTTTTAACAATATTCCAGTTATATCGCGGCGTGTCAGCTTAATGTGGGAGGAAAGCCCGAAGTGATGCAGGTCTCAGACGTTTACCACTTCGGTGAAACCTACGAGCACGGGTATGGTGCTGACAAACCTAGAAACATAATCGGAGCGAACCGGATTTGAACCCACAATCATAGGTTTCTGGCGTGCCCAAGGGACGCAACTCTGCACAGCGAATCGCGGCGCCTTAGACGACTGGGCCATCCGTGCCCCCTATACAGATAGATCATCATCGCATCAATGTATCAGTTCCTACAACAACAAGCCAATGTTTAGGTTTTCTGTGTGTTGAAACCAAAGAGGTCTGTGTAGCATTAAAGCTTTGACAGCCTGCCTCACGATGAAAACTCACACACAAAACACTGATACAAAACATATTCTTAATTATTCTCTCCAGCTGTCATAAAATTGACAGCCCTAATTCATAAAGGCCCTTTTGAGCTCGTGTTTTTGTATATAATCACTTGGATTAAGTTATCGCTTGAAATTAAGGTCAAGAGGTTGCAATAATGAAAAAAAATGAAAAGAAATTAGTTTTGTGCAACGTGGCTCCCTGTTTGGATCCAAACTAACGAGAGTTCACCGTCGTACTCAATGCTTAAAGGTGTTACACGATTTAAACGTTTTAATTCCGTCTTCAATGTCCTCACTGTGGACAACATACTGTTCGTTTTATTTGCATTATCAATACAGCTCACAATTGTTCTATTCGCATGTTTACAATTGTACTTGCTTCATTGTTCAAGTGATTAAATATAGTCGAAATTATGATATAGTCAGAATCGTACAATGGAGAAATTATAAAGTGAGTGTTATTGATATTTTTGGAGGTCCCTACATATGAAAAATACACGATTTTGTGCAAACTTAATACGGATGACGACAAATTCTAACAGACTCAACATTCCCTGCCTTCACCCGTCCATCTGTGTTGGTGAAAACACGAGGACAGGGGTCGAGACAAAGGCATTTAGTCACATTCCTCGCTACTCGAGTCTGAACCGTCCGATAAGTGAACAATAACAGGGTTTACCTCAACCCCAACCTGCCGGCGGTATTCCTGCTCTTTAGGCGTCACTTGGTGTTCTGCATTTTGCCCAACGTCTGGTGTTATGCACGAAAATGATCCGTATGTAAGATCTTTCACATCGGATAACCCTGATAACGTACAAGGCATGTTGTGTCTGGACACAAAACACTTGCAGGTAGCCCAGATCAGCTCATGTGCATTTAACGCTTAGTACTGAAGTACGTACAACAATGTGACCATATGAAGTCCAGAATGGGTGTGGGTCGTATTCTGTACATGCATAGGAGTTTTATTGCTCTGATTTTCTCCCTAAGCTGCTCCTTTCTCAGACATGCTCTAATCGTGGGCGCAGGACCCATTACGAATCCTCAAACATTCACATTTTTACTACACACCCATGACATATGTCTTGGTTGTTTCCTCCGCCAACATGTTCTGTCGATTGTCATGTTACACCTAGTTCTTCCTTCTTCTTATCCATCCATTGCCACCACTCGATATCTCTTTGTGTTTCTGTATTCATCTGTTATTATCATATATCTCCAATTCTTTTAGGGGCGGTCGGGTAGCCTAGTGGTTAAAGCGTTCGCTCGTCACGCCGAACACCCGGGTTCGATTCCCGACATGGGTACAATGTGTGAAGCCCATTTCTGGTGTCCCACGCCGTGATATTGCTGGAATATTGCTAAAAGCGGCGTAAAGCCATACTAACTCACTCACTCACTCCAATTCTTTTAGAGAGTATATAGCATTTACCTAGTGTACCTTACTGAGACGTATTATCATTTCTTCACATCTTCTCTCATTGACATGGCAATTACTTGAGCTTTAAAACCGAAGTTAGTACAAGCATTGATCCAGCGACTGATCATCCTCTTCATCTTTGACACAAGTTTATTTTCTTACAGTCTTTGCAACTGTGATACTTCTTTTTTTGTTATATTCGCTTCATGTTCTTGCTGTGATCCACATTGATTTTGTTAATTAAGTGATCTAAGTTAATATATTGTTTAAAAAACATTGGATATTGTCCTTTAACTGCCATTAGGGTTGGAGCCATTCTAATTTCAAAGTTACTCATATTCCGTTGGACCTGAGACTATAAAATGTAAGGAGATACACATATCTATTATAAACTCTTATTTCTTATTTTTTATATGTATATGGGCGATATATATATGGTGTATAGATACACACAAAAACGAAACAATACAGGCAAAAATAATTATTTTACTACCCGATAATAGGTAGTGCAAAAAGTTGTTTTTTCCTGTCATCCCAAATTAATATTTCTAACTATAACTCCCTTGAAATAATCAAAATAAAAATTTACTTTCGACAAATTTTCGCCAAAAAATAAGCCCTCAAATAATATTTACAGTTAAAAAATTTACACATAATCACAAACAGTTTATTGAATAATGTCAAATCAAACTGGTATTGAATAATACAGTAATCCTCACTCACTGTAAACACTGTCACAACAAATTAGTTCTTGACAACCCTGACGAAGGTAAGCTGACCTAGATCTGAGACCGCCCCGTGCCGTACCTTTTCCTCTCGATCTGCATTCGCACGGATCTGATCACTCCACTCTCACTGAGCCTGCACTTAACTATAACAACAACGCCGCCTGTTTCCCAGTGTCCAATAGAAATGTCAAAGACTTTTGAAAAACACCAACTCCGCACCATGGTAGACCATAATAACTTGTGAGTAAATGTATTTTTTGTGGCCTATCTGTTTCTTACTTTCCTGTTCTTTCATTCTTTTCTTGTTACAGAATATACCGGGTACACAACATACTCTTATCTATCGAGTTAACATGCACAATCATGACATTGGAAGATCAGATAATGGTTGACAATATAAAAATAATCAGCACAAATTGCCAAGGCCTGAACAACAACAAAAAACGTATAGATGTTTTTCAAAATTTGAAAAAGCAAAAAGCAAATATATATTGCCTGCAGGACACCCATTTCACTAAGAACATAGAAAATAAAATTAAACAAGAATGGGGATCAAAACATTGAAAATTTAGTTGTTATAAAAGTAACGCCCGAGGGGTAGCTATCATGTTTGAAGAAAACTTTGAATTTAAAATATTAAAAGAAGTCCATGATAATGAATTTGGTAACTTTCTTGCTCTTAAAATGCAATTAAGAGAAAAAACATTTACTTTAATCAACCTGTACGGTACAAATACCGACACACCAGCATTCTTCGAAAAAAATAATAGATATTGTCACTGAGTTTGAGTCGGATCACTGCTCCATCTGTGGAGATTGGAATTTTATCCAAAACCCAGATATTGATTTGTATAACTATAAAAACGTGAACAACCCAAACGCCAGAGAAAAAATATTACATTTCATAGATGAACAATCCCAGACGAGAGACGATATACGTGGAGACAAACCAAACCCATAAAACAAGCCAGATTAGATTACTTCTTGTTGTCAAGAGACCTTGAAAACTCCGTAGATAAAGTTGGTATAGACCCTGCTTACAGATCAGATCACTCTATACATTGGATCTCGTTAAAACTTAATAGTATCGAGAGAGGAAGAGGCTATTGGAATTTTAATAATTCCCTACTAAACGACAAAACTTTTGTTGAAAAAACTAAGGAAGCAATTAAAAATACAATAGAACAATATAAAAGAGGTGTCGACGAACAAGGGAATGACATATTTAATATAGACGACCAACTTTTTTTCGAAACACTAATGTTGATGATAAGAGGTCAAACTATAAAATACTCCTCGGAAAGGAAACGAGAGCGAGAACAGAAAGAAAACGACTTACAAAAACATATCGAAGCATTGCAAATCAACCTCAAAGGATATAGAAATTAAAAACGAAATACTAAAGAAACTTAAAGAGGCAAACACTGAACCGGAAGAAATAAATAACATAAAAACAGAAGGAATAATCCTGCGATCTCGGGCGGAATGGAGAGAAATGGGAGAAAAGCCAACAAAATACTTCTTATCCTTAGAAAAAAAGAACTATCTGAATAAGGCAATAGCTAAACTAGAAACAAAGAATGGACATACCATAACTGAAACAAAAGATATAATCAACGAAACCTAGAGATATTACGAACAGTTGTACACGAAACAGACATGTAGAAACGTAGACCTAGATGATATGTTTAAAGACCTTAATATTCCAAAACTAAGCACACCACAACAGTTAGGCCTCGAAGGTGAGTTAAAATATGAGGAAGTTTTAACATCTTTGAAAAATATGAAAAATGAAAAAAGGCCGGGTCCTGATGGATTACTGTAGAATTCTACATTTTTTTCTGGCTAGATCTGCATAAATATCTGATACGATCATTGAATCTAGGTTTCAAAAGAGGAGAATTATCAGTTAGTCAAAAGCAGGGTCTAATAACATGCATTCCAAAAAAAAATAAACCAAAGGAGCACTTAAAAAATTGGAGACCAATTTCGCTATTAAATGTTTCCTATAAGATAGCATCAGCAACAATAGCAAATAGAATAAAAAAAGTTCTGCTAACAATGATTACCGAAGATCAAAGAGGTTTTATGTCAAAACGATACATTGGAGAATGCATTAGATTAATTTATGACATTATGAACTTTACTGAATGCATGGAAATCCCAGGGTTGTTGTTACTTATAGACTTTGAAAAGGCGTTCGATTCAGTAGACTGGGTTTTCATCCAAGAAGCTTTGACGTTTTTTTTAATTTTGGACCTTCAGTTAAGCACTGGATAACAACATTCTATCACGATATAAAATCTAGTGTTTTAGTTAACGGTTTTTCTTCAGTTTTTTTTTAAAGTAACAAGAGGATGTAGACAGGGTGACCCGTTATCTCCTTATATATTCTTGTTATGCGCAGAAATTTTGGCAATAATGCTACGCACTAATAAAAATATAAATGGAATTAAGATCGATGAGATAGAATATCTAATTTCCCAATTCGCAGACGACACATCTCTCATATTAGATGGAACTGAAAATTGCCTCCAAAACACCATGACAATTCTTCAAACATATGCGTCTTTTTCAGACCTAAAAATTAACACAAGCAAAACGCAAGTGTTGTGGATTGGCTCACAACGCTTCTCTGATAAAACTATGTGCAAAAGTTGGAACTTAGATTGGTCAAGAAAACGTTTTACTCTTCTCGGTATTATTTTTACTCATAATTTGGCAGAAATGGTAGAAAGAAATTACAATGACAAACTTTAAGTTTAAAATTCATCATGGACTCTTGGTTAGCACGTGACCTGACCCCATTAGGTAGAATTACTGTACTAAAAAGTCTTATTTTACCTAAACTAACCCACCTTTTCTCAACCCCACCTAATCCAAATGAAGGGCTTAATAAAAGAACTCGAAACACTGTGTTTTCGTTTTATATGGAAAAATAAACCCGACAAAATCAGTAGAAATACTATGATGAAACCTTATGAAGAGGGAGGTTTAAGAGTGCCTGATATTAAAAATACAATCAACGCTCAAAAGATATCTTGGATTAAACGTTTGTTCAATTCAAATCCCCACTCTAAACTTACCACTCTTTTGATTAATAATATAACTCCAACACAAATTGATTTTCTGCAAAAATGCAAATTCTATATTTCGGAAAAGGTTATTAATGATAGTACCAATGCGTTCTGGAAAGATGTTCTGTGTGCAAGGGGAAACTTAATAGAAAAAAGGAAATTCTATCAAAGAGGAAAAAGATATATTACCACAATCTTTATGGCAAAATACGAATATAAGAATCGGGAACACTCCGGTATACTATAAACATTACTCGGGAAAAGGCATTAATCTTGTAAAGGATTTGATAGACGAGAACGGAAATTTTCTAGATCTTTTAAACCTAAAACATGTATACGACTGTAAAACACATTTTCTGGAATATTCTAGTCTTATCCAAGCAATAAAACAATATTTAAAGCGTAAGAGTATAGCCCTAACATCTAAGTTACATCTTCCCTTAATACCGTATTTCCTTGAAAACATAGTGGAAAGGGGGGGATGTAGGGTGTTTTATGATATCTTAAATAAAGTATTCAACAACATGATATCCCCCAAATACATTCAAAGATGGGAACTAGATCTGGGCCTTAACATGACGGAAAAAGATTGGCAAACGATTAATCGTAGCCCCGACAGATATAATGTGTCCTCAAAACAAAAATGGTTCCAATACAGTATTATTCATAGAATTATACCAACAAACGAGTTACTGTACAAAATGGGATATAAAGAATCATTTCTTTGCAATTTTTGTAAACGAGAAAAACAAACCTTAGTGCACATGTTCTTTGAGTGCACAATTGTAAAACATATCTGGAACAACCTTACAAAAGGGATCAAAGACAAAACTGGAATAGAACTAGAATTTTCAAAATTCACAATTTTATAAGGATATCAACAAAAACGAAATGATGTATTAAATCATATTCTAACTGTAACAAAGCAAAACATTTTCAAATCAAACATTTCCGACTCCATACCAAATTTCCAACACATCAAACAAGAAATAACCGATTACATCAACAGAAATATATCATATTCACAAAGTGAATACACACAGTTCATGACATTTTGGTCTCTCTGTCACCACCTATTTGTTTAAAACCACGAACTTGCACAAACCAACAATGACACTGGAATAGGTTTTGTTTGTTATCATCTATAGATATACTTTGTAACTTGTATGTATTTAAGATTGCATGTAAACTATATTCTGTAAACTTATTGTTTGTGTACTCAAAAACGTAATAAAATAATAATAAAAAATAAACTCTTATTTCTATTTCAATTTGTTGCAACAGATCATTTTACATTTTGACCTTGAGATTTGGATATATCCTCATTGATAACATCCCCCATGCTGCCTTCTTGTAAATGTTACAATTCGTGCAATGGCTTAAGTATTGAGGCTGTTCGGCCGGGTATTTAGGAAATATGGTGTTTGTAAGTATATTAGGCCATGATATGTTGTAGTCTATAACTCTAATGTCTTGTCCTTGGATAGAGACGCCCTCGAGCTGATGTGGTCTTTCCACCACACACAGATAGGCAGTTACTCATATTAGACACTGTGGTGGAATTTCCAGTAACTCGTTTCTGGCTTTCACACGAACACTTACATTTTAATGTGAGCTTAATAGATTAGTTTATAAATAATACAGTCTCCAATGAAACATCCTCCTCTGTCTTCAGTTTATATAACTGTAAGGTCACAGACCCTTAATACAGAATACATGATAATGTGGAAGCGGTTAAAAATGTTACCAGGATTCATTTCTTAATAACATGGCATGATATATAAATAGAGATAGATTTCGTGTAGTCGTTTTGCTTACATGTGACATTAAAGAGTGAAACATGTATTTATTTGGATGTCAAGGTGTTTTTGTTCAATATATTTTTCCTTAAATTATCATACTTACAATATACAAGCAAAAAGTGAAATTCATCTTCGACATTTAAAGAACACTGTCTACATTATCTAAAACATTTTGGTATTTATTTTGTGCCTGCCAACTTCAACCATTAACATGTGTGAGCTGCATCTAAGTTGTGTTAAAGATATTCTGCATTGTCTTATATTTACTTATACGCTGGTCGCGTCATACCAAAATACTTAAAATATGGTACTTGTTGTTACCCTACCTGGCGCTCGGCATTAAGGAGACAAAGGGTCGGAGTCAGTACACTATGGCTAAGTGGGGCATCAATGTTAAAACTGCGACATGGTGTTACAGTGGACTAGCACTATAAAACCATAGATATAGCCTCTTTCTTCAGATGTTCTGGGCAATGTGTCAAGAATGAAAGCAAATGTCATTTGAAGTTTAATGAGAAAAACAATATCTGAAATGCCAGATTTCATCATTGATTACATAATAATAAGGCGATAAGACATTTAGACAAGAAGTAGGCATCCCCATTCTCACTGATCTATTTCTTTATACATATTAATCGAACTTTCTTCTCGGACTGGCAAAATCGAAACAATGGTCAAGATGTTTAACTTATAATAAGCTCCAGGTATATCGATGGTGTGATCAATAATCGTCAAATCGTCAATTTCCCGTCCATTGATTTACCCACCTGAACTAGAAATAAAAGAGACAAGTGAAACCTCCTTATTAGTCTGTCATATAGATCGAGGACCAATTAGGTCAAATACAGCAAATACAAGTCTTATAATATTTGGCATTTGGCATCATTTGTTTAAGGAAATGGACTTTTATTCGGCTTTATTATGATAGTTTAGCAACCGTTTTTTTCTGTAAAATACGTTCATTTCAGAGACTAGATGTTAGTCTACCGCCCTATCTGTTTCTGTGTCTGTTTTGAGGTACTATTGAGCATTCCCTTTCTAAGAATATTTCAAAGAGCTGCGACCCTTGATTATTTGTTTGATCTATGTTATATTAAAGGCCTCGGTAAAACTTTCAAAACGTTTAATGATATACATGTGGATATTTAAAAAGAATTACGTATCAGTGACAAAATGGTGTCCGATGGAATTCCCTATTTTGGCTCAGTGTACGATATGATCCCGTGTTTTTTTCCAGGTGAACAATTGACTTGCCTATGCATGTGTTTGTGACGGGTGCAACCGGTGAGGCAGGCTCACCTTTTGCGAACCCCTGATATCGTCACTATTTGTGCGTACATTCCTACATTCTCACGCTTCTTCACTTGTCTATCCTCTATGTAGTGCTATTCAGAAAGAGTGGCACTGTAAACGTGGGTTCATGTCATTCAGTATTCTAAACTAATGATTTAGTTTATGTTGATGGGTGTATGTCCCCATAAAAGGGTTATTTTATGAAAACAATCAAATCAATTTACTAATTGACGTTGGCATTTTATAAAAGTCTAATTCTCAATACAATTCTCTAAAAACTTTTAATTCCTTAAAAACGTCAAATTGGAACGAAAAGTGTTTCCTCTATGAATTTCTTTTACTATATACATCTTTTTAAAAGATATAGTCAGTGTTCGTTCTGAAGCGTTACTTGTTGAATAAAACTTTTGAAGTACTGTTGGGAAAACATGCACGTTCAACTACACGAACATATACGGTACACTTGGACTCAAAAACAGCTGAGGCGTGTAGGTGGCTTGATGGAAATTATATAAAAGCTGTATGCTTACATAATTCAAATGTGTCACGACTTGTAAGCGTATTATGGAATGAGTGCCCAAAAGCCACACCTTTCATTTATGAACATAAGGTACAATATATACATGTTTTACACACACAAAGACGCGCAACGTGCTAAATAGGTGATCGATCAATCAAGATGTGAAAGAAGAAAGGCAGAGAATATAAAACCGGTCGGTCCCTTTCTTAATGTGATATTGGGCGTGCTTGAGAAGTACCTTTACTTTTGTCTGTCTGCCTGTGGCGGTCAGTTGTCTTCCCTGATTGGGTGTTCAAGTACTTGACGTGAAACTGAAGTCCAGCCGAACCCAGCTTTTGGCCGAGTACCAGTCAGAGCCCTATAACAGAAATAACAAATATAATATGTTAACGTTAAAGTGATTTATGTTATACAGTTTCGGACACGTGTGGCCCGAAGACTACGAAGGTCACAGCGAGATTAGATAGATGTATTCTTCACGGGTCAAATATAACACTGTAATGGTCTCATCTTTCAGCCGATGACAATTCGTGTTGTTGCCTTCGCCATCGGAGAGTGACATGCCACAACTTTTATTGCCTGTCCAGAAACTGTGTCACATTAAGATCACATATATAACTCCTCATATTATACAATATACCATATTCGACGTAATAAGCGCCTACGGCGATATTTGCTGATATATTGGCTAGTGAACAAGCCCAATTTGCATCCCTTCCGATTGATCAATATACACAAGACTTATTTATTCGGTATAATACGCACACGTGTGTTATATGCACCCTTAGTTATGGGCAATTAAATTCTGGAAAAATACATCTGTCGTACATAAACATATCAGGCTGTCAGCATAAACCACGAAATTTATCTTTCAACTATGTTTTTTTCCACCAAAATAATACTCTAATAAGAGCCCCCTATTTCTAACTTTGAGAGCGCCCTGTGCACTTATTACGTCGAATACGGTATGCACTGTGCTGTTGTTACGGTTCATTCGCAGGACGACGACCCCCTGTGTCGTATGAAAACAAACTAGCAAAAAGTGAGGTCGTCGTCCTGCGAATGTGTTAATCCGCCAATCTAGTTAAACAATGAGTATCGAGTGTTATTTTAACAACTCGAGCAAGTAAAAAAGTGGAACTGGATTTGAAACGAACGAAAGAAAGACAATAAGGGTGGAATATTGATTTATTTACAAATAATTTGAATGTATATGTGTCGGAAATTTTACTTATAGTTTTCTATAGTTACATAGAAGCAGGGCAGTATATTTATAATTTACCACAATTTACCACAAAAGCATGTATCAATTATGTACTAAGAGGACTTATATGTTTGCATTTTCATAGAACAAAAGACATGCTACTTTTTAAAACACTTATTTTTTTGTCCTATGAAACAAACTGTGGAATGTTAACACGTTTGGCTTATTGTGATAACATCTAGGTAACGAATCATATGTATCGTTTTGAAAATATTTACAATGGAAAACTGCACTAAATTCATCACCAACGTCGCTGCTATCACATAAATTACATTTCCTTTCAATAAACGGTACTTGGCTCAAGCGACCCACTTCAACTGGAACCTGTGCTGAGCTGAACTGGTGAGACGATGGCTGTTTACATACAAATTTATCAAAGTATTATTCAGCTGCAAGTACGGACTGAAATATTATATACGCTACAGTTCTTGATTATTAATATTTATGAGTCCTGTAATCTATTTAACACAATATATCTTATGAATTCACAGAGTTAAAACAATTTGAATGCGAAAGATATACATTTTTCTAGTCTTAAAAAAGACAGCTTCAATAACAATAAACAATAAAAATTTATTCCTATTATCCTTAGTACAAATAACAAAAAAAAACAATTTTACAATATCCATGAGACTTTTGTTGGTTTAACTGGCATGATACAAGCTCCAAATGAAACAATATGTGCGTATATCTAATTTTGTATGGGTTTTCTGCCAAGGTCCCATATATATGATGGTGTGCTGTTTTTCAAAGGAAGAGGTTTACGTAAAAAATCTAAATAACCGTTTCAATGCGTTTAGAATATTCTTGCTGTGTTGAATTCATTTACTAGTATCCATGAAAAAAGAAACCCAAATACTTTTATTCATCTACCTTTAACATTCCGTCATCTACTTGCAAAGATACTTCTCTGTCCTTTAAGTTACAAATATAATTAAATTCATGTTTCGACGCATTTATACTCAACTGTATAACTTTGCAAAAGTCATAATTAAATTTGTTTAGATGTTTAATAAGCTGGTAGGCCTTTGCTAGAATATGGTATCATCCTTTACATCCTTGTGTAAATAAGAATGATTCCATATCATTCTAAGAGAGACTAAATAACACAGGAGAAAGGGTTTTACCTTGCCTTACTCGTGTATTACAAGGGGGAAATCTGAGCAGATATTTGCATTCTTTATACGTGATGTTATACCTTGATACATATAACATATTAAGCGAAATATATTTCCATTAACCCCAAACTTCAGACATTACTCTACAATCCAAATCATTACAGCCATACATTATGAAATGCTTCTTAAAAAAACTAGTAATGTACAATAAAGCTTTATTCTGTCTGCTTTTCAGTTATACAGTTAAGGGAGAACATTTGATGTGGAGTACAGAAATTTCTCAAAACTTATCAGGATTATCTCCTATAGTTATCACCTTTATGTTTATATATTGGGCATGTTATACCTTTAGTCCAGCTGTCGGGGAAATGCCCGATTCTTAGATGATATTAATAATAATAATAATAATAATAATAATAATAATAATGACCTTGAACTTATTGCCAATGGAGGATCCACATTCAAAAAACAGATTATCCTTGTCGAATCCTGTTCTGATAATATCGGATGTCCTTTGCACTCGACAAATGCAACATTCTTCATCTGAAAGGTGGCAAGGTGGAAGAGGGAGGATCGGTCAGTTTACTTGGAGGAGTTATTGACCATCTCGTTGAAGACTTAAGAAAATCTGGAGTTCAGAGCTGAACGCTCGCAATAAAGTAAAAGCCACAAATACATATGCTGTACCCGTCCTTTCATATTCGTTTGGTGTTGTTTATTGGACGAAACAAGAAATTCAAGGTATTGACACCCTCACACGAAGAATCATGTGAGACGATAGATCCCACCATCCTCGCTCTTCCCTCAATTGCTTATATTTACCAATCATTATGGGAGGACGCGGTTTGATTAACGTTTGGGCTCTTCATGATAGAAGTGTTTTGTGCACTTTTGCACACATTTATTTATCTGGTGGTCCTCTTGTGAAGCATGTCAAGGCTCATAATGAAAACAAGGCATTCCACAGTTTTCTAAAACATAATCTCAATGTCGGTGTTGATTTTGTTGATGGTTCGGTACAGAAATGAGTGTCAACCAAGCGAAATGCCATATCAAGTCGGCCCAGCTTTGGCACAAACACAAGCGGCATGATGGGGTGGCTCGATCCTTTTATTACCGTCTTCGCCATGCTTGTGGTTTTGACACAGGTCCATCAATGGTACGACCCGGAATATGTAGAGGGCGTCATTGAAAATGATAAATACAAAATCCTTTGGAATAGGCCCGTATACAGCCTCAGACATATCCAGGCCAACAAACCTGATCTTGTCCTTTTTGATAAATCCAATGAAATCATTTATATCATTGTATTTTCTGTCCCTTTTGACAGTTATGTGATTGACAAGATTGAGGAAAAACATGGCAAATATGCAGACCTCGCTTTCGAAATGTCACGCTTGCATCCCAAGTACCAAGTTGTCCGACTCCCCATTGTTCTCGGTGCCTTAGGTTTGGTAGTACCCGGAGTACCCGGGTTTGCTACCAGTAATACAGCCCGGGTTTGCTACCAGTAATACAGCCCTTCTGACAATCTGGGTAATGCAGAAGGTTGCAGTGTTGGAGAATCTTCACAATATCCGAAAAGTTCATGGTGGGTTTGACTAGTCAGTGCCATTCGCTGTCTGGACTGCGTGTAGAGGGGGCAAGGGCCCTGAGCTGATGATGACCCTAACCAGCCTGACTGTGCCAGGATCACCCCAAAACCTTCTTTGCTGCATTTTTTATTTTAATCTGCAAATAATAATAATAATAATAATATTAATAATAATAATGCGCCACATTCCATTCACTAAGTGGATACTTATAGCGCTACACTATTATTACCCTATTCAATGGATCAGTGTGCACTCGATTTTCATTCTCAGCTCCCTGGGGAGTATACAGCCCAAGTGGCCTGTGTTGGGCACTAGAAGGTTACAATCTCATCCTACCGGGTAGCCTCTCACTGCTGGGTGAAAGGAGACACCACTTGCTTAGTGTGGGGCAGGATCGAAGTCCTAGAAACTGTCAGGAGTCAAGCTGCTAAACACGGTCAAGAAACAAATTATTCTATCCGAGACCGACGTTTCTTAACGTCACCTGATTTGTGACCTCTGCGCTGTGCACAGGACCACATGCCACCACCGGACATATAAATCAACCATTTTACCTGACGTATGTGGACATGAATATACAAAGGCTTTTGTCGCTATTTTATACATTTATATATTCAATGATAACTCAACGACAACTTCATAACCTTCATTAAATTTCTTAAAATGTTCAAACAAATCATTTAGATTTGGTGTACATGTAGGATCTGAAAGGTTACTTCTTTTCCAAAAAAAATTTAAAAAGGGTATTGTGACAGACAATCAAATTTTTTTGCAAGAAAGATTGATGCTTTTCAGCAAACTTGATTAGGTTAAGAAGATACTTTTTATGAGCGACTGGTCGCATAGGGTGAAGGCCGAATGTATTTACAGCTGACTTGATGTCAACTTACATGCAGTAATATCTTCAACCCAGGTAATTACCTCACTGACTGAACATTCTTTATCTGGAAGTATATAATAGGTATGCATGTCTCTTCCTCTGGTAGGCCTCTTCAAAACTCGAAATGTTCAGAGACATTTTAACTATTAGTTAAATTGATGATGATCATTGGGACACATGGTAGATATTTGTGTGTAATCAATAAGGGCATTCGTAAAAATATGTTTTAAGTAGTGTTTTTCTTAATAAATAAACTGTCACCAAGAAGTACTAATTCATGAAATAAGTAGGGCTAGAAAACAGCAGTTCCTCCCGTTCCTTTTCATTGAGCTTGGCAATATCCTTTTTCATTTCTGAATGGATAAATCTTTTTCCTGATTCATACTGTGCATTAAGCGTATCCATATGTTTCTAATTGTCCATGTTTATTTGCGTTTAAATTTGCTGAACATTGTTACAAGATATTGTTGTTAAAATAAAATATTTTTTCTAAGTCTTGGAAGTTAAGTACATACCATCGGTAAATTTATCAATGTATCATGTTCTTGAGGTTATATATTGAATTACCTTCTTGACGTTGCTAAATATTTTAAAGAAATAAAGATTGATCGCTTTGTTTAAAAAAACAATAAATTATAACATGTTTTCACTCAAATGCTCTTCAGCTGAATCCTACTAAAGTGGCTGATGGTTTTGTAAGAACGTGTAGCTACCAGAAAACCTTCAAGCGACTCATCAACACGGCGCCAAAATCAAATGATATCTTGCTGTTCCATATATAGAAATGTTGTTGAAAAACGCCGAGCGAAAAGTGCAGCCGTATGCTGTGTTACGTGAATTTACAAACCCGGTGTGAAGTATCGCAGGATCCTGCAAAATGTATTTTTGTTTGTTCACCAGCTATCTACGATAAATGCTGGAATTCAAAGCCTGTTTAAACATAATTGAGGTATTTTTAATAGACTCCATTTGTACAATACATTTCATATTAAACAATAACATAAAAACTCACTTTTGATAAATTGACATGTATGTATTTCCCTTTCAGTTACCCAAAAGCCCACATTAATATTTCATGAGGCATAAACAAATAGAGCATGTCTCCAAGCCTCACGCAATAGAGCAGTTATACATGCGCATTCGCACGTGAATATGAAGCACAAAGTTACTTATCCTGTTGAATAAAATGTACTTAGCAAATCGTTATCTACGTGGTGGATGTGTTCGTCATTGAAAAATAAAATAAAACGTGACCTGTTTATGTATTTTCATAGGTTTTTTTAGGTGTGTCTTGGAGGTGGAACCAGCTCTATCACGAAAACAAACAAATTCATTCAATACCAAATAGCGACTTTATCAATACACGAGCTATCTGTCCATTCTAGATACACGAGCTGCACATTGTATATTTCATTGAATATATATAGATACACGAGTTACCTATTGTATAACTTATTGAATATATAGATACACGAATTTTACATTGTATTATTTATTTAATCTATAGATACACGAGTTGCACATTGTATAATAAATTCATGAATAGATACATGAGCTACGCATTGTATAATTAATTGAATATATAGATACACTAGCTACGTCTTGTACAGTTACTTGCATGGATGGATACACAAGTTACACATTGTATACTAGTAATTTATTGAATATATAGATACACGAGCTACACATTGTATAATTACTTGCATGTATAGAAACAGGAGCTACACATTGTATAATTAATTAAATATACAGATACACTTGAATTACGTTGTATAACTACTTGAATGTATAGATGATACACGAGCTACTCATTGTATCATTAAGTGAAGGTACAGAGAAGCGAGCTACACATCTTATCATAGATACACGAGTTTTACACTTTATAATTTGTTGAATGTATAGAAGCACCAGCTACATATTGTATAATTAATTGACTGTCTATATACACGCGCTACACATTGTATAAATAATTCAATGTATAGATACACGATATACACATTGTATAATTAATGGCATGTATACATAGATACACGAGCGTCACATTACATAATTAGTTGCATATATAGATACATGAGCTACGCATCGTATAATTAATTGCATATATAGATACATGAGCTACGCATCGTATAATTAATTGCATATATAGATACACGAGCTACGCATTGTATAATTAATTGCATATATAGATACACGAGCTACGCATTTTATAATTAATTGCATATATAGATACACGAGCTACGCATTTTATAATTAATTGCATATATAGATACACAAGCTACGCATCGTATAATTAATTGCATATATAGATACATGAGCTACGCATCGTATAATTAATTGCATATATAGATACACGAGCTACGCATTTTATAATTAATTGTATGCCTAGATACATCAGCTACACATTGAATGATTTACTGAATGAATAGATACACGAGCTACACATTGTATAACTTATTGAATGTATAGACACAACAGCTACATGTTGTATAATTAATAGCATATATAGATACATCAGCTACACATTGAATGATTAACTGAATGAATAGATACACGAGCTACACATTGTATAACTTATTGAATGTATAGACACAACAGCTACATGTTGAAATAATTAATAGCATATATAGATACATCAGCTACACATTGAATGATTAACTGAATGAATAGATACACGAGCTACACATTGTATAACTTATTGAATGTATAGATACAACAGCTACATGTTGAAATAATTAATAGCATATATAGATACATCAGCTACACATTGAATGATTAA
Organism: Haliotis rufescens; assembly: GCF_023055435.1. Lineage (NCBI taxonomy): Eukaryota > Metazoa > Mollusca > Gastropoda > Lepetellida > Haliotidae > Haliotis > Haliotis rufescens. Next base: position 14,531,060 of record NW_025964112.1, read on the forward strand.
CTGAATGAATAGATACACGAGCTACACATTGTATAACTTATTGAATGTATAGACACAACAGCTACATGATTTATAATTAATAGCATATATAGATACATCAGCTACACATTGAATGATTAACTGAATGAATAGATACACGAGCTACACATTGTATAACTTATTGAATGTATAGACACAACAGCTACATGTTGTATAATTAATAACATATATAGATACATCAGCTACACATTGAATGATTAACTGAATGAATAGATACACGAGCTACACATTGTATAACTTATTGAATGTATAGACACAACAGCTACATGTTTTATAATTAATAGCATATATAGATACATCAGCTACACATTGTATGATTAACTGTACACGAGAGCTACACATTGCATAATTAATTCAATGAATAATTACACCAGCCACACCAGCCACACCAGCCACACCAGCCACACTAGCCACACATTGTATAATAATATAGTTTTACATTTTATAACTAATTCAATATATTGATAAACGAGCTACACATTGTATAATTTATTGCATGTATGGATACACAAGCTACATATATCATAACTAATTGAATGTATAGATATATGAGCCACATTTTGTATAACTAATTGAATTCATAGAGACATGAGTTTTACGTTGTGTAAATACACGAGCTACGTATTGTATAATACATTGCATATTTGTTTTAATGTATAGATACACCAGCCAAACATTGTATAATTGACTGAATATATAGATACACGAGCTACACATTGTTAATTACTTGAATATATACATATGAGTTTTACATTGTATAATTTATTGAAAGTATAGATATACGAGCAACACATTTTTAAATTATTTATATGTATAGATACACAAATTACACATTGTATAATTAACTGAATGTATAGACAAGCGCGCTATACATTTTAAGATAACCTGAATATATGGATACACGAGCTACACATTGTATATGTTATTGAATATATAGATAGACGAGCTACACGTTGATTATTTTATTGAATATATAGATAGACGAGCTACACGTTGTATAGTTTATTGAATATACAGATGGACGAGCTACACATTGTATATTTTATTGAATATATAGAAACACGAGCTACACATTGAAGGAAAAGGAAGATCTGTGGTAAATATGTTTATGCCTGAATTATTGTTGGATAAATCTGTTAGACTTGAATCTTACTTTACAAAAATCCTTCGACAAACAGTCGTGCGGCGACATGTTGTTTTAATTCGTGAGAGCCTAGCATTCTCACAATGGTTTAATAATGGTTTAAACATATTTTTATTTCGACTGGAAATTGGGTTTGGTGAACAAGACAACTCTTATTTTAATATAAAAAAATTATGATAGTTTCATCCGACAAAATACATGACATACCAAAAACAAATAAACAAATTCATGAGCGAAAACACCATGAGAAAAAATACACGAACGAAATAAATGTTTTATACACGCACGTAATTTCCATTGAAATAGGTGAGAAATCTATGTACCATGTGATTGAAGGCAAGAGAATGTGATTGGCTTGAATTAACGTGCATTCTATATATAAAGTTACTGCTATCTGCATAAAAAAGTATAACCTCTGTAAAAGGTGTTTATGCTCAAAATATTGTTGGATTAAACCTATTACCCTTGAAAGTTACTTTACAACAATCCTTCGACAAACAGTCGTACGGCGGCGACATGTTGTTTTAATTCGTGAGAGCCTCGCGTTCTCACAATGGTTTAATAATGGTTTAAACATATTTTTATTTCGACTGGAAATTGGGTTTGGTGAACAAGACAACTCTTATTTTAATATAAAAAAATTATGATAGTTTCATCCGACAAAATACATGACTTACCAAAAACAAATAGACAAATTCATGAACGAGAAACACCATGAGAAAAAATACACGAACGAACTAAATGCTTATACACGCACGTAATTTCCATTAAAATAGGTGACAAATCTATGTACCATGTGATTGAAGGCAAGAGAATGTGATTGGCTTGAATTAACGTGCATTCTGTATATATTGTTACTGTTATCTGCATGAAAAAGTATGACCTCTGTAAAAGGTGTTTATGCTCAAAATATTGTTGGATTAAACCTATTACCCTTGAAAGTTACTTTACAACAATCCTTCGACAAAAAGTCGTGCGGCGGCGACATGTTTTAATCCGTGAGAGCCTCGCGTTCTCACAATGGTTTAATAATGGTTTAAACATATTTTTATTTCGACTGGAAATTGGGTTTGGTGATCAAGACAACTCTTAATTTAATATAAAAAAATTATAGTTTCATCCGACAAAATACATGACTTACAAAAAACAAATAAATAAATTCATGCGCGAGAAACACCATGAGAAAAAATACACGAACGAAATAAATGTCTTATACACGCACGTAATTTCCATTGAAATAGGTGACAAATCTTTGTCCCATATGATTGAAGGCATGACAATGTGATTGGCTTGCAATAACGTGGATTCTGTATATATAGTAACTGCTATCTGCATGAAAAAGTGTGACCTCTGGAAAAGGTGTTTATGCTCAAAGTATTGTTGGATTAAACCTATTACCCTTGAAAGTTACTTTACAACAATCCTTCGACAAACAGTCGTGCGGCGGCGACACATTGTTTTAATTCAGTTATCAAGTATAACAGTGCCCGGTTTTGAGAGTCAGAATGAGGGATTTACCTAATATTAGTTATTAGTTAATATTACATAATGTGCATAAGAAACGTATTTATTATATTGTGTTTGGAGTATTAATTAAGAATAAATGCACCAGAATTTGTGATGAAAGTATTCTATTTGACAGAGAAGAAAATTTCTTGTTTTAATTCAGACGATAGGGCTTCACATCCGTGGAGTACTGTATCAATACCATATCCTTCTGTGTAATATAATAAATTGCTTCTAATTCTATCATACATGGAACAAACAAAGAAGTAGTTTTGCGGGTCTTCCTTGTTGTGAACTGTCAATTATATATCTGCTGAATTCGTGTCCGTCAAGGGTACTGTATCCGAGTCTGAGGCGGAAATGGATAATTCAATTTAATCGGGTTTCAAAATTTGCATTGAAGAAATATTTGGAATTGTAAGTGCATGATAATACATTTCGAAACTTTGAATATAGCGAGTAGATTTAATTTCTTCAGAAAAATTATTCCATAATTTTATAGAAATAGGAATAAAGGATTTTGCCTGATGTTCCGTCTTACATCTAATTGATTGGAGGTCTGGGGAGATTCTACGACTGTAATCACTACGAGCTTTAACTTTGTCTGTGCGTGGTAAGGTTGTGGAGATAAGCTGGTGCTAAGTTATTTACTATTTTGAAGAATAAAAATAAAGACTGATTCTTGCGCCTTAGCGACAATGGTTTCTGATTTCTTAATTTCCTTTATGGCTTCCGTCGCGTGTTGCGCCACATGTGGTTCTTAGAGCATCTAGGTTGATCTTCAGTACCATTATTTCAAAGTATACTACAGTAATCGAATATTGGTAAGGGTTGAATGATTTTTACAAAATTTCAAGAAATGTCCTGGAGAGGTGGTATTTAAAACTTCTCAAACAGTTTATCATCGGCCTGACTTTTAACATAGTAGAATCTATAAGGAAATGCCAGTGGGTATCACGCTGGATTACTACGCCTAAATGTTTATGCATTTCAACTGCTTTTACATTTATGATCCCATACATTTGGATATTGGTCCATTTAACGGTACCGTTTTACGGGAGAATGGGATTCTTTCAGTTTTCTCAGTGTCAAACTTCACTTGCCACGTTGTCTCCCGTTTTCAATCAGAAAACGTCAAATATTGCTATATATATATATTATCAACTAAATCATTGATGTAAATCAAGAACAGCAGCGGGCCAAGTACAGACCCTTGTGGTACCCCAGTCAGTACAAAGTATTATTTGGATTTACATCCGTTAATAACTACTATTTGTTTTCTATCCATTAAATGACTTTTAAATCATTTTAATAATGTTTTACTTATATCACAAAAGACTGCCCTAACTTCCTCATCATCATCAACGGCTATTGGAATAAAGTCATACACATAGATCAGTTGGTAAGTCGTTAAATCACCAGGAATAATACCCGACTGGAGATTACTTAGAACTTCATTATATCTAAGAAGGATGAAACATGTAAATATACACATTTTTCTAGTACTCTGGCAAAGCAGCGGGGGGGGGTCGCAATAGGTCTGTAATTAGAACATTCGTTTATACTACCATTCGTATGAACAGGAGTTGCAAATGCCTTCTTCAGGTTGTGAGGAATTCGGATGACTGTAACGACATGTTGAAACGTGTAGTTAGGGGTTTTGATATACTTTTAGCTGACTGTTTGATGACCCTGTTACATACACCATCAGGTCAAACGGCCTTCGTGGTATCAACTGAAAGTAAAATGTCCGGTACATCTTTATGATTAATGATAATACCTCCAATATATTATTATAATTTGAAGCTTGAGTTTATAAATAATTTAATCGGCATCATTCACAGTAGATTGTTGCGAGAAGAAAATCATTAAAATCATTTTCAATGCTTTCACTATTATTATATTATATTTTTTTATGTTTTTCTTTTAGATAATATTTGTCACCACATTTTCGTCCCTGCAGTTTTGTTTATTTTTCAACAAGTTTTTTTTAAAAAACAATTCTCTTTAGCCAGGCGATCGAACAGTGGCAATCTCTTTATTTCTTAATTGACGGAAATAATTGTGCCCAAAGTAAAAGTGAATTTCTTTGCAAAGCAATTTTATGTTGTCGGTTTCTTTGCCGAAACAGTTTAAGTAGACCACTGTGTGGCGACATGGATGATCGTTTTGTCTTATAAGGACCTCGCGATCTCCTTATTGATTATAAATTTCTTTAAAAGTTACTTGAAAGTTTTCCATAGCCGTGTCAATATTGTTAGTCAATATGCTGATTTGATATATTCAATTTGGGGGTATGTTATACTTAGAAGTTTACTATTCAAATCCCCAGCAATGACGGTATCAATATTGAGACCTATGGCATTGCTAATTGATCCGTCAATTAATTCCCAGTATGAATTTCGTATATAAGCCCTGTAGATAGCACCAATCAGCATAATTTGATTTTTACATGTTGTTTTACCCACAACACTCCAAGACCAGGTAGTTCTAAGTCATACAGTGTGTCCTTTCCGTAGATTGCTACACCACGTCCCCTTGTTGCTCTATCTTTCCTGAAAGGAGCATGAAAACCCCACAGTGTGATTTCATTATCTAATATACCAGAATGCAACCATGTTTCTGTGATACCACTTATGTCATAATCATGAAATTCAATATAGATTATATCAGCTTTGTCTTTCAAACTATTATCAGCAAATAATCCCCAACAGGCCCTGGGTTAGGATGCACACCCCACATCATAGAACTATTAATGTTAACATCAGTGAGACTTGCATGTTATATAGGCACAGTAATTTACAACTGCGAGAAATTTGATCAAGTTCGTGTTTAATTTTACGAGGAATATTTCCCAAGAACAGACCCACAGCCTGCCTATATTGCACGAAGTTCACCGGCTTCTGAACAAAAACAAAAACCTATGATACACACATACATTGTAATATATGGCAGCTAAAAGTCGAAAGAGTTTTAAAATCTATTACAGGGAAAAATTAAAAAACGAAATTCACATTTTGTTTTCTTTTATTCATTTATAAAGTGGAGGCAACAGAGATTTTAATACAGATAGTTCTCCAGATCTCATTGGAATGAACAACAAATTTAAATTGCCTGAACATTCTCAGTTTGTCACCATTCACCAATTCTCTATCATTCCAGAGTCCCCTTCACAATGAATTATTATCTAATGTGATTAATTTAGCCTTGATAACATTAAAATCTACCGATGAGATATCAAAGCTATGAAGATAAGGAAGCTGTAAACTTTCGTACATCTTGATAACACGGTTGTCCCATGATTTATGATATCTAATATACGAGACCAACATTTTATTTTACTCACAGTACGTTGGGGGAGAGCAGAATTATGCCGTTTTGAAAAGCGGATACTTTTGATTTGTTGTTTCGTTACTTAAGCGAGCCAGCCCATATCTCCACGGGTTGCTAAATTCGGGGCCGAGGTAGAGGCGACAGGCTTTATTTTGAATCACATTACTAGAACTAATTTATCTGCCGCCCAATATTGCAGAAGAATAAAATAACATTGGTTGGACTAAGTTCTCATAGAGCGTATTAGAACCATCATGGGACATTCCCCCAACTACCTTGGATTTACTCATTATTGTACTAAGTGCTCGACGCGCAGATTTCGATATTTCTTTGGCAGTAAAATTCAGTCTAAATTTTCATGCAGCCAAAGGCCCAAGTATTTATAAGCTTGAGTATATTCTATTTGATTATTTCTCCAAGTAAACAAAAATTTAGATTTTCCAAAAGAAGAGGGCGACAATGAACGATTTTAGTCTTTTTAATATTGATTTGCAATCGACATTTTTTACACTAAACGCATGAGAGCATGCGCTGTAATGCCATTTCATCAGCTGCAATAAGAGCAACAGCATCTGCATATAAGAGAATACCTAGCACAGAATTATCAATTGCAACACCACAGTTGAGACTGTTAATTTCTACAACCAAGGAAAATAATGTTGGTGATAGCACAGACCTTGCTTCACACCCCTATTAACATTAAAGATAAATAACTATTCACAGATACCCTTGATTTGTTGTTCTCATAAAGAGACTTTAAAGCTGAATAAATTTACTCTTTACCCCGTGTTTATGTAATCTATCCTTGTTCACCCTCTCGAAGTCCTTCATGGCGTCAATGTAACAGACAAAGGTGGGATATTTAGAAAAATATTACCCAACTGTGGGACAGATTTACAAAACTGCCTTTGTGGATACCGGCTGCTGTCTAGATTAGTTGTGGTAAGTTTATGATTGAGAAATATTTCTTTCATGTAAGAGTACACATAAATATATTTATAAATATTCAACCACACAATGGTGTGTTTCATGTGTATCGGAGATAAATTATATATTTTAGACTAAAATTCACTATATATACCCGAAGAGCCGTTGAACGGCGAAAGATCTTGTGTGGATAAAGGAGTTTTGACAAGCACGAATATCTGGACTCCGTTTTTGGTATATTTAATACTTATATATTATATATATTCCAGATATTCGTCTTTGTCAAAACTCCTTTATCAACACAAGATCTTTCGCCGTTCAACGGCTCTTCAGGTGTAATGAAAACTTTAACTTACATTGTAGTCCTTGACGACGCATAACAGTAGTATTTGTGGCGTCATAATGACTATGATGTAATCCTTGATTAGTATAATAACTGGGCAGCCAGAAGAAAATTTCAACTTCAGGATACGTAATAAGCTCAGAGATTTTGTTTTAGAGTATTTTATCCCCCTGAGAAAAAAGATTTAACATACATTCTATTACAGCTGAAGAATAACGTGTGATATGTGACAGATTTAAAACGGACAGGAATCATGCTATTTTAAAACCACAGCGAGCGTCGGATAAGAGGGGTAATATGCCAAGCTTATATTGTAATTTTAAACATGAATACTCTACAGAGGCCCCATGCTCCGATCACATAGGAGTGCTCTTTCTGAATTTAAATTTGGGACAGCCCCAGTACAAATCGAGCTTGGTCGATACTGTAATAAGTCTTTTGAAGAGCCTGTTTTACCTACGATAATGTTGTTGAAGATGAATGTCATGCACTCTAAATTGTCCTATGTTCACTGATGAGCGTTTAACACTTTTTTAAGAATATTGCCATGTAAACCCAGGTTTTAATGGACTTTGTGATAAGCAAAAAACAGCCTCCATATTATCGTGCAATGTTTTATATTCTTTGACTGCCCAAACCTGCCATAACATTTTACAAAGAAAGGAATCTTATATAAATGGATATAAATATTGAGTTTATGTATATATGTCTTTTACAGTCTCTCGTAACTCCACATAGCGTGGCCCTACCCGTTTTATGTTTTATATGTATATTGCTGTATTTTATTGAGGTGATACCTTAAGAAGATGTCTCTCTGTAAATTGAATCATAATTTAATCCTGGACTTAAACCACGGTGTGGAATCGCTGAATGTCACACCTGAATTACACCCTCCATTTTGAGCGGATTAACCAAGAAAAGAAGCAAACACGTGCGCACGTTATGAGAAAGTTTCCAACATCTGTACACATACGACTGGGAATGCCGATAATTCACTATGTTGTTTAATGCGATAAACTCAACAATGCTGTTGTTTTGATAATATCGCAGTCAAATTACATTTTCAACAAGGATGTTTCATTCAGATAGTTTCTTTGATGTTTGCTGCATTGATTAAACTAATTCTTAATCTTGATCATCCTTAACGTTGAGAGGAGGGACACCGAAAGTCAGCAACCCTTCGATCCTTTTGAACGGATTACACTAAGGGCATTGAAAGAATCACACATTTTTCAAAATATCAGTTGAAAGCATTACACTTTTGAGTATTTGCATTTTAAAGACCTTTTTGTACATAATTAATGATATAAATACAGTGGAATTCATCCATATGGGTTCTTGAGAGTGTGGTTATCATGTCTCTTCTCGAGTATGGATATCTTGAGGATCTGGATAAGCGGTGGGGTCCCGCTGTATAAATACTCTCTACAAGGTAGGGTATTATGAAATAATGTTATGATCTCTCGTCACAAGAAAGATCAAGATCACTGCCGGAGAAGTTTTTCGGAATCAAGACCTAACACTAACATGCCGAAACACTGCACGTAGACCATGCAATTCATCTGTGTACGTGGTGGGTAGGGGTCATTCTTGATATTGACACTTTAGTGAAATGACGTCTGAGGCTGACGCTCTGAGCCATTAGTATTGTAGATTTTCATTATCCACAGTTCCGAGTTAGATTTCTGCGATTTCTGCGATTTCTGCGATGAACGCCTTAGGGCTAATGTCCTGCTTTATACTGGCAGAAACGTTCAATAAGTCTCAGTCTGCGATTTGCAGACTTTGGAACAGGTTTCGGCAGACACAAAATGTTAATGATCGGCCCCGCCCAGGGCGCCCTAGGTTAACAACACCGGTCCAGGGTCGATTTAGATCGTTTAGAAACCAGGCTATAAGAAATCAAGCCGAAACAGCCAATCAAATCGCTGTCCACTAGCGTAGGCACCGGAGGAGTTCAAGGTCCTGATCAGACAATTAGACATCGTCTGCATGCAGCTAATCTCGTAACGGCGACCATTCTAGCCAGATGCCATTGGTGTTCAGAGCGTAGATACTTGGTGAATCGCCGATAGTCTCGTATAATGTTTTCAGATGAGTACAGATACGCAGAGTCTGAACTTTCTGGATAGGCGTGGACTTCTATAAAGGCGTCCTTACGAACGTCATGCGAACGTGACAGATTGTGGGGTGGGTCTGTAAAGATATTGGTCAGGATCACTATGACTGCTAGAACGCCACTACATATTGTCCAGGGAAGGGTCATTGGACAATACCACCGAGATAACATACTTGCGCCAATCATGGTGCCGTCTGTTCGCCATGCTGGTTCACGTTTTGTCTTTCAAGACGCTAACGTTCTTTTCCACCGTACACGTATACCCTGACTACCTCCAGCAGCAAAACATCACCAGTGAGTGAGTGAGTGCGTTTGGTTTAACGCCGCTTTTTTAACAGTATTACAGTTATATCACGGCGTGTCAGCTTAATGTGGGAGGAAAGCCCGAAGTGATGCAGGTCTCAGACATTTACCACTTCGGTGAAACCCACGAGCACTGGTATGGTGCTGACAAACCTAGAAACATAATTGGGGCGAACCGGGATTCGAACCCTCAATCATAGGTTACTGGCGTGCCCAAGGGACGCAACTCTGCACAACGAATCGCGGCGCCTTAGACGACTGGGCCACCTGTGGCCCCAAAACATCACCAGAATGCAATGGCCAGCCATGAGTCCTGACTTGAGCACGCATGGGACATGAGATGTGTTCGCCTACGTCAAAGACTTATCGCTAAGTTAGCCATACAAGACTCCCCCAGATTGTCATTTGGTGATTGATTCGGACCATGCCACACCACTAACAATTTCAGTTGCTAATTTAATCTACCAATTTTATAACATTGATATTTTACAAAACATATCAATTAAAATTTTCAGGCAACCCTATTACCAATGATTAAACGAGAATTAATACTATTAAAAAGATCTTTAATATATGATTGAAATATTTATCCCTTGTGATGGACATGCTTGACGTTGATTCTTTCATCACAAGTGATACAAAATGGAAGATCCTCACCTTTCAATAAATATCCATGTGTAAATCTTGAATGGTCAATACGACACCGTCGTAAAATGACCACTTCAAATCTAGACTTACAACCCAAGTAGGTGTAACCGATAGTAGGTTTTATTGCATGTAATTTGATAATACCTTCTTGGGAGTCCCACTTCATTTGCATTCTGATCACACGTTTATGATCACTGTATGGAATTAGAATTATTGTCACATATTCGTTGAGTTCTGCTTTAGCAGTAGCAGCAGCCATTGTGTTACCAACGATTCCAACATGGCTGGGTAACCAAGAAAAGACGATATCGTACTTGCCAGATCGATATGTAATTCTTTAATTTCTAGTAAAAGTGGATGTTCATATGAAATATTCTTAATGCCCTGAAGACATGAAAGAGAATCAGGAAATATGATGAACTGTTTATGACGGAGTATTTATATATTTGAGAGCTGGTATTATTGCCTGTGATTCTGCTGTAAAAATTGAACTGTCATTTGGTAACCTTGATGCTGTGGTTCTAGATCCAGCGATACTGGCACAAGCAACTGCCTCACCATTCTTGGATCCACTGGTAAATATAGACTTGTAAGTGCTTCTTAATTGGTTATATTCTTCCTGATACATTAGTATCTGATTTCTTTAGTTTAGTTAAGGAAAGATCTTCCTGTGACTTTCCCAGCCAGTTACCACGAAGGAGACAACAGTATTTGGGTGGGAGATATGTTATTGAGGTCAATTTTTGCAGCAGATATATCAGGTTTTATTCTAATTCCAAGGGGTGGAATAGGAATGTTGTTTCTTTTAATACAGATCCTCATACAGATGATGAAAACCGCAGTCATTGGCTGGATTAGATTGGTAGGAAAACAGTTTTGTGATGTATTGATGCAAGGATAGTTTAATGCGACGTTGTTTTAGAGATGGCTCATCAGCCTCCACCTACAGACTATTAATGGGCGAGGTTCTAAATGCACCAAGGCAAGCCTCAGGGCTTGACGATGAAGTGTATCTAATAGTTTTTTAACTTGAAATTTTCTGTCTGTTAAAAACTTGATATAACTTGAGGCAAAATTATGTAAATCTTTTTAGACGAGGAAGACTGTTGAGCCCAAGTTTCACCAAGCTTATTTGCAAACTCTATAGTATCAGTCAATAATTCATCCCCATTTTCAAGATGGTGGATGCTAGATTTTACCTTTACTAGACCACGGAGGCGGTCTCTTAGCTTAATATAAATCTTTACAGCTTAGGTTCAAACATTAGATATATTAAGTTTATGATATGATGGATTTTCGAAACTATCGTAAACCTGTCGCAGATCGCACTAAGATACGATAGCTATCTTAACTCTGACAGAGAACTCATTTGTGCCAGAGATTTAAAAAAACGGGGTGTTTCCCAATGACGTCACGGGGATTTCCCAGCCGCTGACAATAACAACATGGAGAAGTTACAAATCTATTCCAGAACGTAGTTCGATGATGTTCGGCTTGTCTGACAGGATTGCTGAGGATCATTTACTAGTATATGTTTGTTGACCCCATACTTTACAACGATTATATTGTCTGAATGGTCTCAAGTATCTATGTAATTTTTACATAAAACGAGTATATGTACACTTAAATATTAAAAAGACCAAAATCAATTATTATTTTAAAATCGGCTTATTGACTTCAAAATGGAAAGATTATTGTGTTGAAAAAAAATATTTTATATTGATCAGTATTTTTCATTTAAAATTTTTTCTCTGCGAACATATATTGGGAAAGTGAATTTTTGACAATGTTCAAACTATGCTACTTTTTGACGACATTTAAAACCAGAACGAGCATGGGAATCCATTTTTTATTTGATTTTTTTAATACGAAAATCTGTGCTTAACTTTTGCTGTCAAAATTTCAATAAGTTACTATATTTAATGGCATAAATCCATATGCCGTTAATCACCTGTTTTTAAAGAATGCAATTGTTTTTAATGACTTGTTATCAAATAGTTGAGTTTCAATAGTATAGATATCCTAGGTATTGTATTTAAAACGAAACAAAATACAATTACTGTTGCTAGAAAAATATTAATTATACTATACAAATATTTCATCACATGTACTTCCTTGTTAGTCAATAAATAGTACTCTGCATTATAGTTCCGCTCGTTCCACACGATTTAAAATGTACAAACTGATGCGAAACATTTATTTGTTTTTACATATAGAGATTGATTTTATAAAATACGAAAATATAGACTAAAGCATGACACAATTGCGATCCAGAAAATATAACAGCGGAACTCTGCGCTTGATAAAAACTGTAACATTGAGGAAAGTCTGGCCGGGCGAATACAAAGGAAAACCACTCTCAACCAGAGTATGAACTAATATTACCTGTCTCTGAGTAATCAATAAGGTCATTACTACAGCCTGCCGACACCTTCCATTTTTATCCTTCCTAAATTAGGCTCGTTGTTTCAAACTTCTTCAGCATGGTCTTGGAAAGAAATATATTTTAAGCTATCGACTCCATAGTTATGTGAATCGCTGTCACGATTATAAGATCATTACTGACATGAAATCATGGATGCGTTCTTCGTGTTTTCGAAGTGTCAATTTGAATCACACAATGTCAATGTTTGAACGTAAAGCAGACTAATTGTTTGGCGAAATATCTATGGCAAAGTATGCCGCCGTCTTGGAGGAAGATAAAATAAACTTACGACAGGTATGGGGCTATCTTAGATTTACGACAAACTTAAGATATCTTTTGGCTACGATAGTTTTGAAAATAGGCTACGATAGCCTACGATTTCCTTACGATAACTTAACGATAATTTTAGGGCTACTATCGTTTCGAAAATCTAGGTCATCGTTGACCAAAGAGAAAGCGATTTGGCAGGAAGCAGACACTGACGTGTATTGATAACTGGGAAAGAAACGGCAGGGAAATAGTTTTTATTGGAAGGGTTTGAGATGGACTTTGTATTAACTTTCATCTGAGTAAGAAATATTTTGGGTATGTTTTATCTTTAATATTTGAGACTGACTGACACACATGGGGAAGGATTTGGACGAGGCCACATGCACCCCGTCGCAGTTGGCACCATGATCTGATCTGATTTGTGCACTCAGAACTCATGAGTCCCACTGCAACGGAAGCACCTTGTCTTGTGAGTGGAAGTTTTGGCCCCATGTCCAAACTTTTGACACTTGTAACATCGGAGTGGATTTGGAACATAAACCTCCACTCCGATATTAAAGTAACCAGCTTTGATAGATTTGGGAATATTTGGAAGGCAGAAAATGAAAAGATAAGTTTGGGTGTTTATTAAATTTCAATCTTCAGATTTTCGGGTAAACCGCTTAACAGCAGTGACACCCGTGGTGTTTCAGTTGGGCAACAACTTCATTTTATGTCAGTTCAGAAATACATCGAGCGCGGTCCCTGAAAATGCCTCTGCAAGAATTCAGTGCCATGTGCACCGAAACAACAACCTGGGTGTTAACAAACTTATGCAACCAGAACGAAAACGGTGAAAATAAGAAAAATATAGAAGACTAGAATTATTTTCGAAATGATGAAGATGATGATGAAATTTGCTGTTTAGTCTATACGTAAATAATATTGTTTCGGATTTAGAAAATCAAGGCTGTAAAGGGATATTATTCTAGTTTGTTTGTTGGTTTGTTTGTTTGTGGTTTAACGCCGCACTCAGCAATATTCCAGCTATGTGACGGCGGTCTGTAAATAATCGAGTCTGGACCAGACAATCCAGTGATTGACATCATGAACATCGATCCACGCAATTGGGATCGATGACATGCATCAACCAAGTCAACGAGCCTGACCACCCGATCCCGTTAGTCGCCAAGCGTAGTCACTTTTTACGGCAAGCATGGGTTGCTGAAGACCTATTCTACCCCGGATCTTCACGGGTCGATATTATTCTAAATAAAGAGATATGATGAATATTCCCCAAATGTCATGCGTTTTCTGTACGCAGATGTAATTGCTGATGGCGCAGATACTGTCATAGACATTTATTGCCTCATATTGTAAAAAGTGGAATTTGTCAATTAATACTGATGAAGCATAAAACTCGTTTCAGACAAGATGGACCAAAACTGGAATCTAAACGGACAACCAACTGGAGTGGTATCTTTTTGTTAATATTTAGGAATGATGTTTACCTCACAATTGGTTTGGACATCTGCTATGAGACCGAGAGCAACACAGTCAGAAAAGGCTATATTTTTATTATGTTGTTTTCTTAAAACACATAGCTTCCTTCCACACACACACACACATATATACATATATCTACATACATACATACGAACATATACATACAAATACATACATATACACATAACCATACATACACATTACATTTTAAAGTAACAAAGAGAAATATATTTACATGAGAACATGAACATAATATTTGCAAGAATAACATAAACATACATAAAATGCCTATATGAACACTATTTACTAGTATATGCGCATTAATACAAAAATACATGAGCATAAATATACATGCAATACTACTTATATAATTACACAATCATACATACACTTATATACATGTACATATATGCACACACTATATACATACATTATATATATATATATACATGTTTATATGTGTGTACATATATATATGTATATATATATACACACCCTTGTACACACATACTTACATATGTATACACATACACACACATATATATATACATATACATATATATACATATATATACACATATATATATGTATACGCGCGTGTGTGTGTGTGTGTGTGTGCACACACATATATACACACATACATACACACCACACTTACATACACACATACATAAAGAGTTACTCGAATCTAATAGTCGACAGTATATATTTTTTAACGCTGTTGGAGATAAAATTATTGTGACTTTCAGCTAGAGATACACCACCGTAGTGAATATTTTGTATTGTACATGTAGTTCCAGCTTTTATAATGTAAGCGAACATGATATTTCTGGGAATAGTGTCATTGGGACATTCAAGAAAGAAATGTATGTTGTTTCCACATGGGTTTCTACAGGAGCAGGACAAAGTATCAGATAGATTTACTTTGAAGAGATCTGCATTTAGGGAACTGCAAGAATGCCTTAGGCGTGTATGTAAAATATTAGTTCTTCGATTGCCGGTTGAGAAGTGTGGAGGTGGAGCTGCAGTGGTTTTAATCATCTGTTTAAAATTTGACATTGCTGTTGCACTTCTGTATTCACAGGGTAGCTCATTCCATAGTTTGATTGAAGAAGGTATAAATGATTGTTGGTATGTAGCTGTTCGTGCATCCGGCAAATTCATATTGTTCTTATTTCGTAACTCATATCTACTAATAGTTGGTACTTTGGGTAGTAACGTGGCATGTAAATACGATTGACATAGATTATTAACAATACTGTAAATTGTACAAAGTTTTCTATTTTTCTTCTATAAGATAGTGATTCCCATCCTGCCTCAAAATATAAACTCGATCTTGAGAAGAATTTAGGGAGACCTGTTACTATGCGAGCGGCTTTCTTATAATGCTTTCATATTTTCAAGGAAATGTACAGATTCAATTACCTTACAAATGTCAATACCCCAAATTTCAGACCCATATAAAATAATAGGCAGAACTTTAGTGTCAAATATCCTGGAAAATCAACTATGTGAGAGTTTTTAAAACAGTGAATAGTGCACGCTTAGCCTGTGTAGTAGTATTAGTAATATGACGTTTCCGACATAAGTTACTTAAAAACCAACGTACTGATACGAAGAAACACACGTTAGCTGTTTATCACAATAATACCACTTTTCAATCCTGTAAAGAATACCCCCACAGATATGGACACATCGAACCTAATTCTTTAATCTTACCACATAATTTTTCCTGCTCTTTCGTAATAGGGATGTTACACTTTCTGTCCTCGCTTGTATAATTGTCGTCTGGGCAAGGAATTCCCACATTGCTTTGGCGACGTCACGGGAAAACACCCGACACTTTTCATCTCCGTCACACGAGAGTTCTCTCTGTTAGGCGCTTTATACAAGGCTATGGCAGGGACGTAACTCCAACAGTAGCTCTTACATTGGTCGTAATTGTTGAAGTTTGGGTTTTGATTTTTGTTAGTTTACTCTAAAGCAGACAGAGCGCGTTTGAATGTCAAAATATTTTGAAACTTGAAACTTAATTTCTTCAGAAATGTGATTGCGCGTGTAATAGGTTGTCTTAGGAGCATTCTGTACATACACTTACAGCCCGTTACTAAGTCCCACTATGAAATGAGGGTGGCCAGATGGGAATAGACAGCGGACAATAGGCCCCGGGAGGAAACTCTAGATTATACAAATCCTATAAAAATGCTAAAAAGGAATTTAGACGTTTACATAATTACATTCTATAAACATGTCTCAGAAATCGGATAACATATACACAACCTTAAAAGGAACAAATCTCCAGGACCTGATGGTATGACAAATGAGGCCTAATATTTGGAGGAGAGGCGCTTGTCGTTACACTCAAACACCTATTCAATCAAATACTTGCATCCCAGTACTATCCATGTGCCTCCAGACAAGGAACGACAATACCTATTTATAAAGCCAAAAACGACAAACGTCTTCCCCGTAACTACAGGGGCATAACATATATATCGAGTCTATCTAAACTCTTAAAGAAATTCAATTTAAGTAGATACAGACTCAGTAACCTCCAAGCCTTACCCGATGTTTGACAATTTGGTTTCAGAAAAGAACACTGAGCAATCATGTCTGTATTCGTCGTTTTAGAATGTTTTAATTTTTACCTAGAAAGAGAATCGCAAATGTTTGTTGCATTATTAGATAATGAAAAGGCTTTCGATCGTATTTGGCACGCCGTTCTATATGTCAAATTACATGACCTTGGTGTAAAGGGCAAAATATGGAACCTACTTTTCCATAGCTAAACAGACAGCTGGGCTTTTATAACATATAACAGAGAAAGATCTGATGAGTTTCCCATTACACAAGTTGTTGGGCAAGGTCGAGTTATGTCAGCATGGTTCTTTCTCGTTTTCATAAATGACCTTGTACTAAAAGAAGCAAACAATGGCCTCTCTGTTCGTGGAATCTATATACCCTGTGTTTTATTGGCCGATGATACAACGGCGGCTTACAGTCTTCACTTGATTCAGTTCGTGCATATGCAAATACGGTGAGACTCACCTATAATGCCTCTAAGAGTAAATAGGGGGCGGTCGGATAGCCTAGTGGTTAAAGCGTTCGCTTGTGACGCCTAAGAGCCGGGTTCGATTCCCGACATGGGTACAATGTGTGAAGCTCATTTCTGGTGATATTGCTGGACTATTGCTAAGAGTGGCGTAAATCCATACTCACTCACTCACTCACTCTAAGAGTAAATCACTTGTATTCTGCAAAACACGCCAGCATTAAAGTAAGCTACAAGTTTGGCGAAGCAACAATTGACACCTCCGACTCTGTCAAATATGGAGGAATAATCATAAACAGTAATTTATCCTGAAAAGAAAGACTCATGACGTGTTGCTCAAAAGCAAGAAAATGTGTTAATTCACTACGATCACTCGGCCTTAACGATTCCGATCTCCACCCAGGTGCGTGTGTCAATATATGGAAAAGAATTATTCTATCTACACGCTCTTATACCCTCTTATAAGGGTTTGGTAAAAGACAACCAACCAATTCGTCTATTTCTAACTTTGGAATGTGGTCAATGAATGGCTACATAGATAATTTAGATTACAATTATTTGGAAGGCAGTGTAATAACGATTGTAACACAATAACAAAGGATTTATTTTGTGCTCACCTTTGTCAGCATTAGTCGTCCAGTAAACATTTGCAACATCCTAATATATACTGCTAAAATTATCATTTAGACAACTATATTGAAGAATATACTGACAGTGGGTCATTACCCTATAATTCGTCTTGGCGAGCTCTTGTAATCAGACGTCTATCAGAGAATGAACAAAACATCTGGAGAAAGAGACTAGCATGGAGACCAGATCTTTCACGTTACTAAAAAATTCATACACGGTTACAAATGCATGTTCTTTATCATGTATTCATTTCTATCTACATTTAAGACAACCCCTGCAACTTTGTATTAAAGTCGGATCAAGAATAAAAGCGCCGAAAGAACGTAACCATTGTAAAAGACATTGCTATGATTATGATTGCCATATTATTTTGCACTGTGATTTTTTATGTCTGACAGACATAATTTCTTTTAATGTATGATTGATAAACTTGATGTTGATGTATATGTGAAAAAGATATGCTTGACGACGATGATATGCTTTATTGTTTCTCGGTGCAGATGTTTATGACTTTACTGACGAATTTGACTATGGTACTTGTGAGTACATCATACTGTCTTTCTGTCACTTTATATGGAATTTGAGCAAATACCTTATGTATATCAACTAGATACTTATACCTTACTGCTCACAAATGTATTGTAAATAATGTATTTGCCTATTTAAGGTCTTTGTTTTCAACCCTGGGGGAAATAAATTCATTCATTCATTCATTGCCTTATAAATAGCAATACCCCAAATTTCAGACCCATATAAAATAATAGGTAGAACGTTAGTGTCAAATATCCTGGAAAATAAACTATGTGGAACAGGTTGAGACTTACACGAGTTTTAAAAAAAGTGAATAGTGCACGCTTAGCCTGTGTAGTAGTATTAGTAATATGACGTTTCCCACATACGTTACTTCAAAACCAACGTACTATTACATATACGAAGAAACACACGTTAGCTGTTCATCGCAATAATACCACTTGTTAAATCTGGAAAGAATACCCCTGCGTTTAAGCAAGTTTGGTTTTTAAAGTTTGGTCTTATCTAAATTTACAGATACTGAGTTAAAACATTTATTCCAGCTCCAAACCCTGTATCCGAAATAAGGATCACACCATCGGCGAAAGGCAGAGAATACTGCCTAATTGTGTTCATTTTAACTGCAGCAAATGAAGGGCGTAATATACATCTGCCCTTCAGCTATACTGTAGCATGGACACATCGAACTTATTTCACTTATCTTCCCATTTATCTTTTTTCCGCTCTTTCGTAATGCGGACGTTACACTTTCTGTACTCGCTTGCATAAATGTCGTCTGCCTGTCCGTCGATCAAGGAATTCCCCACATTGCTTTAATGACGTCACGGGCAAACACCGCACACTTTCCGTCTCCGTCACACGAGAGTTCTCTCTGTTAGGTACTTTATACATGGCTTTGGCAGGAATGTCACTCCAACAGTTGCTCTTAAATCAGTCGTAATTGTTGAGGTTTTGGTTTTGATTTTTGTTAGTGTGCTCCAAAGCAGACAGAGCGTGTTTGAATGTCAAAATATTTTGAAAATTGAAACATAAATTTCTTCAGAAATGTGATTGCGCTTGTAATAGATTGTCTTAGGCGCTTTCTGTATATATAGTTACTGCCATCTTGAAAAGAAGGATGTTCTCAGAAATGTTTGTAATGGAGGTGGGATAACATCCATTTTCTTAAAAATAGTTCCACAAACCTATTAGACAAATATGTATGAAATGGCGATACAAGATACAATTGTTTATTGTTTCTGTGTTAGAAAACGAACTGAATAAAAATCCTCCAACTTTTTTATCCACGCTGTTCTGCCTCGGGAGTAGTAATTAGGGATGAAACAGGTTGGAAAAATACTCGAGTACTCTCAGGTCATTACGGGGGCGTCTCAAAAGAGCGATATTTCGATTTGTAAAACAACACAGCAACTAGTCTCTGAAATGAACATATTTTACAGAATATGTTTTGATAACAGGAGGGATCGTCTGGTGAACAAAATTCAGTTGCTGAACGATAACTTACCACTGGTGGGAACAGAGAGATCAAGCGATCATAGATTGATGAGACATTTATTGGTGAGTAAGGATATTGCTATTCACCAAGCTTAAAGCACAAGTTGATTTGCAGTATTATTCCGCCCCTTCGTGGAGGCAAAAAATTGTGCTTCGAAGGTTCCATGTTAATGTAAGACAAACTATGTGTGGACGTCTTTGCAGTGCTTAATAAAGATCTGTCTCGCTCGATGATCGACAATCAGTGACACCTCAAAACAACCTTTAATGATTATATATGTTTTCAAAATGTTTCACGTGTAGTGTAATGTTGTTGTTTTTTAAACAATATTTATTTCCACTTGGTACATTGAAAGGGGATTGATAAGCAGGCAGAGCCTATATAAATATCTCCCCCCGACAAAATTCGAACAAGCAGCAGTTGTATAGACTTGGTATTAAGTCATATATGGTACATCAAGGGTAAACAGTTGTTAGTGAGATTTATATAAGAGTGCATTTTTAGACAAATCTTTTGCTCATAGAGAAGAAATGATTTACAGAGCCATAGGTCGTAGTTCGTAGGTCATATCCATTAACATGATAATAGCTTTCAGTTCTAATTTCAGTATAATTTGGGCAAGTAAATGTAAAGCACTTTCGTTGAAAAAAAACACATGAACATTCAGGATTATCGCTAATAAATCTTTCAAATTTGTGACCGTTCAGATCACTACATCCTAGTCTTAACTAACAGTGGATTACCTGATTTACGCGTGAACCAATATTTTTTTTAATTAAGTATTCGTTTGTGTTGCGTGTTTCCTAATGTGGGCGATGCAAGGTTTTTACAGGTACGATGTCAAATATATAATTTGGCGCTGTCCCACTTTTCATTTTATAAAAAATGCATAATTTGTGAAGTGTTGTCTTTCAGCCAAGGGGGATAGACCGGTTTCGTTATATAATTTTGTATGACTTGTGCCCCTCACTGTACCACATATTGTCCTGAGTGCATCTAGATGTAACAGGACCGCCTCCGTGGTCTAGAGGTAGAGCGTCCGCCCGGAGAGCCGAACGTCCGGGGTTCGATCCCCGAACGCGTCATACCAAAAGACGTTAAAAGACTTGTTGTTACCCTGTCTGGCGCTCGGCATTTAGGGGCTAAAACAAGGACTGGTCGGCTCGGAGTCAGTATACTGTGTCTGAGTGGGGTATTCGTGTTAAACTGCGGCATGGTATCTCAGTGGGCTAGCACTATAAATCGGCATCAGTCCGGTCTAGTACAAGCAGACATAAACACACATGTGCATGCACGTCGCTATATAAGTGCAATAATCTTGGACGCGACGTTAAACCCCATTTCACCTCACCTAAATGTAACATCAATTCTTGACCCTTTGTGCAATTACTCCATACATGGTCACGGTAATCAAACAAGGGTAATATGAATGACGGGCGGTCGGGTAGCCTAGTGGTTAAAGCGTTCGCTCGTCACGCCGAAGACCCGGGTTCGAATCCCGACATGGGTACAATGTGTGAAGCCCACTTCTGGTGTCCCCCGCAATGATATTGCTGGAATATTGCTAAAAGCGGCGTAAAACCAAACTCACTCACTAATATGAATGAACAATAGAGCGTATGTAGACTGTGTCTGTTCAAACGAAATTTTAGACAACTAAAGCAATTTATCAATTGGCTAACCTTGGCAGTTAGATTTTCAATATGGCTATGCCAATGCCCATCACTTTGTAAAGTTAGCCCGAGTTGTTTGTGGCTATTAACATTCTTTATTGTTACATCATTCATGAACAGATCAGGCAGGAAAGTGACTTTAAGTTTTCTTGAAAATTGGATTGCTTCTGTTTTATCGGGATTAAATTTTACTTTCCAAGTTTGAGAAATACGTTCCAAATCATGATTAATTGAAATACTTATTGATAATGGATCATCAATAATGACATATAGCGAAGTATCGTCAGCAAACAATTTTACATTACTTTGGATGTCACAGACGATATCATTAATGAAAACTAAAAATAATAAGGGTCCTAACACTGAACCTTGCGGAACACCTAGACTAACATTTAGTCTCTGAAATCTTATATTACACAATATCCTTCTTGACTCTAAAAGTAAAAAAAATTAGAGCTAGCTTGAGCTGGCTAGACTTGCTTTTGTATGCATTTCTAGATTATTATTTTTTCATAAAATAAATATATTCCACGGTCATGGTGCAGGACTACGGAACACCGCAAGTACAAGTTTAACATTCGATTTGTGACCATTGATAATTGTATGTTGTTTTCTACCAGTTTAGTAACTTTGGAACCATTTTAAGAGAGTCCCTTTTATCCCGCACGTGCTTAATTTATGCAACAAACCTTTGTGCCAAACACGGTCAAAAGCTTTACAAATGTCACAGAATATTGCCAGTGTAACGTGTAGTGTATTTCACTTTATTTTGCAGTACCTGTTGGCCACGGGCCTTTTTGTACAGACGAAATAAAATTAAGGTGCAAACAGTAAAAAGATGTAATACATTTCTTTGCTTTTTAACAAAAGCAGTTTTAACATAATTGCACATTATAAATGTTGGAGTATTTGAGTTCTTACAGCATTGGCATAAAACATGTACTTTGCTGTATTCATATTGATAATAGGCTCTTGTGATGACAGTAGTGTATTAAACTTCAGAATATTTGGAAAGATGTAAAATTTAGATTTAATGTAACTTTGCCTAAGATGGCTGTAAGCTAGACAAATTAACAAAAAGTGATATTCATTTTCGATATGATTTAAGTTACATTTTCTAACTTCACGAAGAATATTATATATAATGTCGTCCACGTTCAATTTTTAAATTGTGAGAACTAAGCCGAAATCAAGTATATGTGGTTCTGAATTTATTTACAGTAATACTACACAAATAGTTCTCACATAAAATGGATGTTTTATACTGTGCATGATAAGCCATTTTGGGGCTTTCAGATAAATCACTGTGCCAAACCTGAAAAAAGTTATCTTTTAACCCTTGACGTAACATATTTAAAAATACGGTTTAATTACGACATGTTTGAAAGAACCAGACATCACCAAATCCTAATCTAAAAATAACAGTTTTAAGTTTCGTTACCCAAATTTACGTGGCCTTTTCATCGTACAAGCGCAACATAATGTAACATTTTTGGGGTAAGCGGGATTCCTGCATATTTAAAAGAGACAGCCAATATTTGGCACATTTAAAAAAAGCAAGCAACTGGATAGAGTATCTACCACACTGGCCTAACACCCCATTATTTGAAGTTGATAACTTTACATTTAAAGGACGCTTACAGGCATACAATTGAACTTTTTCTTGTGGTTCTATGTCACTGAACCCCCAAATTTCGGCCCCGTATAAAAGTATTGGTATTATCTTTGCATCAAATAATTTGAAGTAAAAGTGAGGCGAGTATGGTTTCAAGGAATGTATACTACTTGAAAGGACCATGAACACCTTTCTTGCCTGAATTGCAATATTACTTAAAGCTTTCGACCACAGTAATATATTGCTAAACTACAAACCAAGATAACTGTATCCAGTAACTATTTCAACCGCATTTCAAGCATAATACCATTTTTCATACCGTCCCTCATTTTTAAAAACAACTATTTTGGGTTTTCGATAAATTCACTGACATTTCCAATTTACAACAGTACTCATGCACACATTTAACTTTATTTGTAAGTTGTTGACAGTATTGCCAAACACAATAAGATCATCCGCAAATAGAAGTAAAACAATATGAATACATTCCGGATATAACTGAACACTGAAACGACAATTATGTTCCATTTCTGTAACCAATTTGTTTATATAAAAAAACTGAAACAAAAAAGGACTAAGCATACACCCTTGCCTCACATCCATGAAGCAATCAAATGTATCAAATACTCTGTTGTTTGAACGAACACAAGCTTTTACATTACTGTAGATGGATTGTAACATTTTACCAATTTTAGAACTCAAACCATGTTTGTTCAAGCATTCGACTCCATTCAGTGTCATCTTCTTTTGTATTTTAATGATGGAAATCACGTCACCGTTAGTGTAAAATACGTCACTCAACCAGTTCATGTACTCAACCATTTCCACTATTATTTTCACAAAAGATCTAAGATTAAAAACAGTTATCAAGATATATTGTACATAGCTTTAGAAATACATAATCTTTACATGGAAACTGCCATCTTTATGTACTATTCTAATTGTGTGACATTAGATATATGCTCCTGTACCGCCGCTGGTGGTTTAATTTATGACAAATAAACATAATTTGGTTTGCATCCAACCATGCGCGTGCTAAATGATACGGCGCCAAGCGTTCAGAGTTTTTTAAAGTAGAAATTAAGCAAAACGAATATTTATCTAATGTCTTATTGCTAGAACATATGCATGAACAACAAGTACTATAATGGGAAATATATTACATGTTATATACGCACCCGGATGCTCAAAATTCACCATACAATGCTAATATCCAATACTCGTGTTCCAGTGAGTGAATACCAAATAGACAAGGACCAAACCAGCTCTACAGACACAGACTCCCTCAAAGACAGCAAGGTGCATTGTACAGCTAAATGAAAATTGGACTGTATCGCATCCGACACTGCTCGTGACTTGATAAAAATGTCGGATTTCTATAACATACATAAAGGTATCTCGTCTGTTCTGATTAAGTTATTTCAAACGACATGATTTTATTCTACCAAAATATAATATGTCAGTTATCATGCATCTCAATCGTGGCAGGCTATATAATGCAGGCACGGCCCGTTATGTATCATTCAACCTTTAGTAATCTTTCTTATTAAAGGCAAAATGATGAATAATCAATTGTGTTGCAGTTTGGAATGTTAATTTATTGTGACTAAGGCTAATCCCTTACTTCCAGACATTTATTGACATGTCTTACTCACCAACAACTCGGGGTCACGGGTGGCCCAGTCGTCTAAGGCGCCGCAATTCGCTGTGCAGAGTTGCGTCCCTTGGGCACGCCAGAAACCTATGATTGTGGGTTCGAATCCCGGTTCGCCACGATTATGTTTCTAGGTTTGTCAGCACCATACCCGTGCTCGTGGGTTTCACCGAAGTGGTAAACGTCTGAGACCTGCATCACCTCGGGCTTTCCTCCCACATGAAGCTGACACGCCGCGATATAACTGGAATACTGTTAAAAGCGGCGTTAAACCAAACTCACTCACTCACTTACTCACCGACAACTCACAAGTGATCGATCCTTGTTTAAACGCGAAGAGATACAGTATACTGCAGGTTAACTAGACTAATTAACTAATTGAGGGTTATCGGAATAAACTTGAATTTGATTTTTCTCCTTTGCTGATGAGCATATACATGGATATACATGAATAGGCATTATGAATTTGAAATGCAATTGTAAATAAAAGTTAATACGGAAGTACGAGGAAGCATTGCAGAAGGCTCAGTTGATGTCCTCCGAGGAAACCCGCTATGAAGGTGTAGGATGAGTATGGTTTTACGCCGCTTATAGCAATATTCTAGCAACATCACGGCGGGGGACACCAGAAATGGGCTTCGCAAATTGTACCTATGTCGGGAATCGAACCCGGGTCTTCGGCGTGACGAGCGAACGCTTTAACCACCCGGCAACCCGACCGCCCCCATACTCCAATGAACTCACACAAAGTGAAAGTCAATTCTTATAACTTATTATATCACTATTTTTCACCCCGAAGGATGTAGCGCTAGATCTATACAAAATTGTAATACTATTTAAAGTGGTACTTGTGACTTCATGTTTACACTCGAAGCCATCCAACAACCAGCTGTATCGTGGAACAAAATAGTTCCTAAAAAGGAGAGGTGACATGATCATATCTATGCTAAACTCGCTTTACAGGAACATCTGTTCATAACCAATGTATTCAAATGATATTGGCATTCGATGAGAAAGGTTTGTTAGGAACTACCTCAGTAAGTCACAATGACAGCGCGTCCTAATACATTTACATCAAGTACAATTCGTCAAAATGATAAACGTGACGGGAGAGATTTCCGAAGTTGATCGGTGGAAAACGTCAAATTGTGGCGTTCATACACTTATGAAAGTCAATTTCGCGGTCATGTGATCGACTTCTCGTCCAATGGAAAAGCCGTATATCGTGTAAACGTCACATTAAAAAATAGTACATGGTGCCCTTGTCTGCATTTGAATGTCAGCCAGCTAATAACTTCAACCTTGATACCCTTCGCAGCCTCTGTGATTCCTTATATATCTACATGACTCTTTAGCATCTTGACTTCCTTTGATACCTGTCAGTTGCCACCTGTCTTCTGATTGGCCTTTGGTCCACTTCTTTAAACTACCTTTCTGACCTGTCCTTCACACGAATTCTGCATGAACGGTTATGTAAAACATTTAAATATTCTTCAATATCTTTTCAATCCTGTTGTAGAAACAAATAAACTCATGGGAAGGGTATCACAGTTTTTCTTTTAAGTAAAGTATATGTAATTACATTATGTTTTCATTTTGTCTATCTTAATATTTTCCAGTTCACACATTTTTGTTACATTTAGTGAGCACGTGGTCTTCAACCATGTGCTTCCCAATATACATTGTAAAGATTGTATTATATATTCTGCAAGGACTCTTATGAAAGGTGGTCTCTTTCGTGGCTGTATCGTAATCCATTCGTAATTAATTCTTATGTTCCGTAACAGCTTCGTTATCGATTCATTTGCATTCTTGGCTATTCTTAGCGATTCGTGGCTCCTAAAATGTATTGTCCCTCAACCCCCAAAACATCCCGAAACAGCCACGATTGTCCCGAGTCAACTACGAATCATGCAAGAATTAATTAAGAACAACACGATTCCCAAAGGACCAGGACCAAAGCAACACGTGCTCTCCGTTGAACCTCCATGGTGGAAATAAATGATGGGTTGGCCAGCCTTTCGGGACCCAAGAACATGCCGATGTGTCAAGAAAAGTACCGATTTTCGGAAATTATTCGTAAATATGTTGTATCAGTCGTATCTTATTCGTCGTGATCGTCCTGCATTCGTACATGCATTCGGCATATTCGGAACTCGGTCGTAGGTGATTCTTATAATTCGTGCATGATCCGTACATGAATCTTGTAATTCGTACATGTTTCTTAACCCATTCCTGGCATTCTTCATATTTTTCAACCCGATTAGCCACGAGTTTTCGTAACTCCGTCGTACGTTTGTCGCAACTGCTTCGTACCTCCTACCGATTCTCTACGAAAGTTTGCTTTATTGGCCGAATCATCACGAATTTCGAAAGTTTCCGCTTCGGAGTGATTCGGGATATTCGTGGTCGCAGTGAAAGGGGGGCATAACATTTTAGTGTTAAGCTAAGTCACTGTAATGAAACAGAGGGCGGATTAAAGGATTCATACACTTTAAAGGGAAACTCGGTACAACAAAATAAATGATTACTCTTGACGTGGTCATGGGAAAACAAGGACCCGAGGACCCGACCCCTTCGGCGGTTTGCCCGGACCACCTCAAAGGTCTTTGTTTTCGCATATTGACCCCGTCAAGGGTAATCATTTGTTAAAAGGTTTAGTGTAATAACCTAAACTGACGAGCAAAGGAATTTAGCCAACCAACATTTTTTTATCCTAAAACAGAACAGGGCCAATATCAAGGAAGATACACATGTTGTCAAAATATATGAATTAACATCATTTAAAGTTATGCCATGGATGAGAACAAAAATAAAGGTGCTGTGTCCACAGTTTGTAGGATGGGATCATTTGTTCAGTTATCAATCAAGCATCAAGACTGAAATCAGCACAAAAAACTCCTTTTCATCCTTAAAAATGCCACAGTTGGTAGTCAACATTGTGTACACCCACCACGGGGCACCAATGCACGCCCTTGACGAAAGGCAGAAGATTTGAGACGTCGGATGACAAGAAATGGGATTCGACGCCATTTTTCTCGGAGGGCATTGTGCTGACTGATCATTGTTATGAGGTCGACCTGGTCGTGCTTTAATTTGTCGATCAAGGTGATCCAACAAATGTTCCATATGTGTTAAGTCTGGTGATTGTGCTGACCAAGGCAAGACGTTGTATGTGGGCCTTGTGTTATATTGCTGAAACAGAGTCGGGTGATTCCCTTGCAAGGACGGTAGTACAGCAGGGTAGAGTCATTGGTCAATGTAACGCTGCCCAGTGACGTTTCCTTCCAAACTCTCCGTATCTGTGTTGACTTGGCTAATGACGCCGCAGTGACTTGGCTAATGTTGCCGCACGTGCTTGGCTAATGATGTCGCAGTGACTTGGCTAATGTTGCCGCACCGGCTTGGCTTAATGTTGCCGCCTTGACTTGGGTAATGACGCCGCACGGGATTGGCTAATGTTGCCGCAGTGACTTGGGTAATGACGCCGCAGTGACATGGCTAATGTTGCCGCCTTGACTTGGCTAATGACGCCGCACGGGATTGGCTAATGTTGCCGCAGTGACTTGGGTAATGATGTCGCAGTGACTTGGCTAATGTTGCCGCAGTGACTTGGGTAATGACGCCGCAGTGGCATGGCTAATGTTGCCGCCTTGACTTGGCTAATGACGCCGCACGGGATTGGCTAATGTTGCCGCAGTGACTTGGGTAATGACGCCGCAGTGACATGGCTAATGTTGCCGCCTTGACTTGGCTAATGACGCCGCACGGGATTGGCTAATGTTGCCGCAGTGACTTGGGTAATGATGTCGCAGTGACTTGGCTAATGTTGCCGCAGTGACTTGGGTAATGACGCCGCAGTGGCATGGCTAATGTTGCCGCCTTGACTTGGGTAATGACGCCGCACGGGATTGGCTAATGTTGCCGCAGTGACTTGGGTAATGACGCCGCAGTGACATGGCTAATGTTGCCGCCTTGACTTGGCTAATGACGCCGCACGGGATTGGCTAATGTTGCCGCAGTGACTTGGGTAATGACGCCGCAGTGACTTGGCTAATGTTGCCGCCTTGACTTGGCTAATGACGCCGCACGGTATTGGCTAATGACGCCGCAGTGACTTGGGTAAATGATGCCGCTACCTCCAAACGGTTCAACATTAAACACGGTTCTTGGGCGCAACAACGTGAATGCAAACCTAGAATCAACTCTTTCCTGTGAACACGGCTCTTTTCTAGTTTCTGTTCTACCAGTTTGTATGTTTGTTGTTTAACGCTTAACTCAGCAATATTCCAGCTATATGACGGCGGTCTGT
This sequence comes from Haliotis rufescens, assembly GCF_023055435.1. Classification (NCBI taxonomy): domain Eukaryota; kingdom Metazoa; phylum Mollusca; class Gastropoda; order Lepetellida; family Haliotidae; genus Haliotis; species Haliotis rufescens. Next base: position 14,560,564 of record NW_025964112.1, read on the forward strand.
AAAATAATCGAGTCTGGACCACACAATCCAGTGACTGACATCATGAGCAACGATCCACGCAATTGAGATCGATGACATACATCAACCAAGTCAGCGAGCCTGACCACCCGAACCCGTTAGTCACCTCTTACGACAAGCACAGTCGCCTTTTACAGCAAGCATGGGTTGCTGAAGATCTATTCTACCCCGGATCTTCACGGGTCTGTTCTACCAGTGTTCGAGCCCACCAATGGTGTTCCGGTGTTAGCGTTACGCTCCGTAGGGGTCTGTAAGCTCTCATATAGTACGTACACATTCTTCTTGACACTGTCCAGTGACTGACAGGAAGACTTAACCATCAACCTAGTCACTGCCATTCGGCTACAGCCAAACCTACTTGGGATGTGTTCAGGTGTTGCGTCTTGATGTATAATACCGACGGTTTGTTCTCTCAGATGTAGCGTTTATCTCAGCATGTTATTTGTCATTGTCAAACGATTGGGACGTGCATGAAAAGTACAGTTCACATATATACCCATATGTTTGGTCGACATGCTGCAAATGCCACAATTTCACTTCAAACTCAAGTTCCACTGATCTGGGTACTGTAGACATGTGTATTAGATGTTTACTTTGCAAATTATCTTGGTGGTGTTTGGGCGATTTATTCTCAAACCCTTTGTAATGCTGTTCGGGGTTGGGACATAACGTGTCCAACTTTCAGTTAAGTGACGTTTCCTTTGTCCACCAGTTTACAGTAAACTACGGTTATAACGAACTCAAAGGGACCACTAATTTTAGTTCGTTATAACCGTAGTTCGTTATACGCCTATATACAGCGTATGTACAACAAATGGCCGGGACTAAAATATAAGTTCGTTATATCGGTCAGTTCGTTATAAGCGTGTTCGTTATAACCGTAGTTTACTGTATATCATTAGTTAATCTATTTGTATCCATGAACCACAATCTTAGTAATTATAAAGCACATTCCTCCACCAGCTGGTAGTGCAAACATGTCAAGTTGACCAGTTGCTGTCAATTTGGGGAAAAGTGCACAGTGGGCGTTTAAAGGTTGCTGCACATGGTGTTGTCAAAAACGGTCTTTTATAGCATAAAAGTGCTTTATAATGAAAAATAAATATAGGACGTCTATATTTCCAGCTGTTACACGAACTGCAATTGCAGCGAGGGAATATATACTAAAGTACAAATGCATAGCTACGTATACAGCATGCACTAAATGCATGGCCCCTCGATGGTGACAGGTGTTGTGAAAATGACAAGGTGACCCAGACATAGCGATCAAAGCGAGACGGTATGCACAAAAGTACAACTGCAGAGCTCCCGCGGGCAGTACATGCCTACCACTAATACGACTACGACTACTACTACTACTACTACTACTACTACTACTACTACTACTACTACTACTACTACTGCTACTACTGCTACTATCGCGTCATACCAAAATATGTTAAAGGAGATATCTTTTGCAACACAAAGTAATGAAATGTATAAACAAGTGTCAAATATTTTCTTATTTCCTCGCGGATCCAACATGCAGCCTTCGTATTTGTAGCCAAGTGAGTTTACCAGTAGTCTGCAGAGGCGCCGATAATCATCATGCTTTTAAGAACGTCTTTTTCAAGAACCCATACGCCAGCAACAGATATTTTACGCCCGTTTCCTACGATTCATGGAAACATGTTGATAAATGTTGTTTTAAGTTTCTTTCTTTTTTACGGTTTATAAGTTAGATAACGTCGTCCAATATACGACGTCATCAACCACAAGTTCGATTCTCCAGAAATGACGTCATGATAGAACAATGTTTTATCGTGAAATAAACCACGCTTCGTTCTTCATTGTTCTTTCCGATTTATCGCGTAGCTATCTTTAATGCATTAATCTACAAGGCAATGAAGTGATTTTTCCGTTATTCTCAGCATATTGAAGACGAAAAATGGGGTATTGTGTGGGCGTGGGAGTGTACTAGTTCATCAAACAAAAGTAACGAAAAAACGAAAATGGAAATCGACTGGACATGCCGTTTTGTTTCTGTCTATGGAGATCCACACAAACTAAACGTACTTGGTTACGAAAACAAATTTAGCATTCATTGTTACATATAATCCATGGCTGACTACCTTCGTACAAAAATTGCAAAGGATCATGCGCATTGATCAGATTACATGCGAAGGTTATATCGTTGACACGATTTGGGTGTGCAGAAATTCACATACCCAGTTCATGGTCTTGCCTACTTGATCCCCTTTCTGATTCTGAGGAAAGGTGTCTCTTATTTTATTCACAAAACATGCAGGGTGAACTACATTTTTTAGGCTGCCAGCCCCCTCCTCCCCAGAATACCCTGAATCCCCTGAATCCAATCTAAGTTTTCACTCTGTGTCCCATTTGTCTACCCCTGAAACCAGAAAACTACTCCACACAAATCACAAAAGCATTGAGAAAAGGATGCGATTTTAAGTAAAATTACTGAAGAATTATCGAAAAAAGTAAATATAGAAAGGAAACTTTTGCGTACACCATTATTTTTTTATAAATGTCGAATCTGCATAGCAAATACACTGTCTACTACAAGTCCCGCGTACCACATCAGTGAGTACCGAATACGCTCTAAGTACGCCCCTGAAATCCGCGTACTAACTGAGGGTTGGCAGCCACTTATTGGTGATGTCTTTAAAAAACTAGACTTGGAGTTGAGAATCTTCTGTAAGCACGGTATATGTAAGCCTTGATATTAATTGAGTCCTATTTTTAAAAAGAATATAAAACACGTTAGTACTCACCACAGCGTACATCACATGCACCTTTTTATGTCAAAACAGGATATTTGATATAAATGAAGATGTCTTAGTCATGAAAAATGAAATATATAAAATATCAAGTACATGTATTTGCGTCGGGAATGATTTTACGATAAATGTCAATGTGAAAAAAAGAATTTATGTGTCAGTTTTATTGGATGTGTTTATAATCGATTATTTAAAATCAAAGACGGATCCAGTTTTTCTCAAACGAACTGTTTTACCCTCGGAGCTTAATACCGCCTCTGGATTCACCACCGACGATTATTTCAGCCATTTTCTGTCTAATTCTAGGAAAAAACGGTTTTAGGTTAGATAAGTTGGAATTTGGTGTACATTTTGAGAGAAACTATACAGGTATTTTTAGAGTGAGATTATCAGTTGTTAATTTTTTTTATTTCATTCTTCGTTTCTGTCTCTCTCTAATGTATGGTAGTCCCTGCTATAATATTTTATTTTATTTTTTTGACAAAACGAGTAGAGTCACAGTGTAGTAAGCTAAATGTCTGCCCCCTTATGTCACCTATTGACCAATGAAGTACATATTGTTATAACTGTACAACACGGCAGTATTAACTGAACCGCCTATTATCAGACAATACAATTTTAACACATAACATTCATTTGTATAGAATGCAAATTTAGCTTAAATAGCCCTATGCTAAATTGCTAATTGTTTGGCATAAAGCCAACAACATAAACAATGTTTTGACAATGCTAAGCGTCAATCTACACCCGGTATATTTTACACACGAATAACTATCTCACTTAAAATAAATATTTAGAAATTTCAGGACAGCTTTTAACACCAGATTGTGTTTCAAAGTCTTTCCGTGTTGACATGAGACTGATCGTCTTCACTCGGTAGATCTACCTCGCTTTCCTCGCTGCTGTCAAGACTATTTTGACTAACCTCTGACTTACATCGATATGGACGAATATGTTTATGGTCATTGAGCGAAATTCAACGTTTTCATCGACGGCATTAACGCCATGACGAACAGAAACAGTGAAACAGTGATCGTCTTCAAGTCAACTCTCCACTATGACGTCACGTCACGTGGTGACAACGCTGCTCATTAACCTTCGGTAGTTTCCGGAATAAGAGTACGTTTTAACGTTTTTTGTCACAACTATTGCCTTCGAGATACTTGTTTTAATATGCTTTATAGATGACCTAGTCCCATATTTATAGTTTACTGTAAATCTCCTTTAAATAATGGTACTTTCTGTTACCCTGCCTGGTATGCACGTCGCTATATAAGGGCAAAATCTTGGCCTCACCTCACCTCACCTCACCTCACCTCACCTCCTACTGACCCGTGAAGATCCGGGATAGAACAGGTCTTCAGCAACCCATACTCGCCGTAAAAGACGACTTTGCTTGTCGTAAGTGGCGACTAACGGGATCGGGTGGTCAGGCTCGCTGAGTTAGCTGATACGTGTCATCCATCCCAATTGCGTGGATCGATGCTCATGATGTCAATCACTGGGTTGTCTGGTCCAGACTCGATTATTTACAGACCGCCATTATATAGCTGTAATATTGCTGAGTGCGGCGTTAAACAACAAACAAAAATATAATTCAGGCAACATAGTTCTAGTTTCCCCCGCCGTAGTTATTTAAATATTTTAAAAAGCGCTTTCCACTCCTACTCACTCTATCACTCTCACACACGAACGAACGAAAAAGACGTACCTGTTCTGTGCAATGATATGTAAATTTGTACCAGAAAAGACAAGGCGGTTGACGACAAATCCTTTAAGGGAGATAACTCCTGATGCACTGATGAACAGCCTCGCCACTCAAACGTACATTAAGTAGACAACAATTACGCTTTGGATGTATACACGACAGGACAGGATTTATGTTTCGGCACAGCTACTGGATATGATATACTGCATAGATACAGTGTCTTCACTGAGGCTACAATTCCTACATACAACCTACAGATAATATAATATGCATTGTTTGTACACAACATAATTATGAGTACCCATAAAGTTAAAATATGTTTATTATTCATGTAACTGTCTTCATGTATCCTCCGGCAAATGTAGCTATCGTCAGTTTTGTAGAATTATAGACATATTACAGGAATGGTTAACAAATCAAACCATCTGCTGGTCACGTCCTGGTGGGGTCCAACAATGACGACGCTGACCGGGCCACAAGATACGTCTTTTAGGTGTACGTCCTTTAGGTGCAAAACCCTATGATCGTGGGTTCGAATCCCGGTTCGCACTGATTATGTTTTCAGGTTTGTCAGCACCATACCCGTGTTTGTGGATTAACCACAGATCTGCATCTCTTTGGGCTTCCTCCCACGTCAAGGTGACATTCGGTGATGTATCTGAAGTAATGTTCAAAGCGGCGTTCAACCCAACTCACTCACTTGCTCTGTATAGATTGGCTGCATAACATCAAAAGTTCTTTTGGACTTTTGTTTGTTTTATGTCAGTTCCCGACTCAGGCAAATATGTAGTGTATATCGGTCGCTGTGCAGAGTTGCGTCCCTTGGACACGCCAGAAACGTATGGTTTTGGGTTCGAATCCCGGTTCGCCCCGATTATGTTTCTAGGTTCGTCAGCACCATACCCGTGCTCGTGGGTTTTACCGAAGTGGTAAACGTCTGAGACCTGCATCCCTTAGGATTACACCCACATTAAGCTGACACGCCGCGATATAACTGGAATACTGTTTAAAAAGGTTACTCACTCACTCACTGAAGTGTATATCGGGATCACATTATCTTACGACAAATAAGGGGTACTGAAGACCAATTCCAGCGCGGATCTTCACGTGTAGCCCGTCAGCAGGTGATGTTATTGCACAATGTGTCACTACCTGAGCGTGTAATACCCACCTAGGTACCACCATAGGAAGCATGCTGGGGGAATGGGACAATTTAAGTCATTATTACACGAAGTGTATTGAAATAAACTATTTTACTTAAAAAAGGTTTTTGTTAAATAATCATAATAGAACATAATAAAGATCCAATTTCCTGAAACCGCAATAATCTAGACTTGCCAACAATTATAGCCTTGCATGGGCTGTATTGGATATATTTGTTTCAGGGTCTGTCTGTATGACAAGACAGCCTCTATGGTCTAGCTGTAGAGTGTCTGCCCAGAGAACGGAAGGTCGGGGGTCGATACCCGGTTGCGTCATACCAAAAGACGTTAAAAGATGGTCTTGTTGTTATCCTGTCTGGCTCAGGCGAAAACAAGGACTGGTCGGCTCGGAGTCAGTATACTGTGTCTGAGTGGGGTATTCACGTTAAGCTGCGGCATGGTATCTCAGTGGGCTAGCACTATAACACCTACACTGGTCCGGACTAGAACAACACACACGCACACGCACACGCACACGCATACGCACACACACGCACACGCACACACACATGCACATACACACACGCGCGCGCACGCGCGCTATATAAGTTCAATCACCTCAGCCTTCACCTAGTAACGAACAATGTCATGAACAGCTTTACATATTCCCTATTCAAAGAACACATTTTTTGCGCAGTTTTCAAAACTTGCTGTTACACGGTATCAGTAATGCCGATGTGGGTTCTACGACGTCAGTGCTTAGAAAGACGATTTCTATTACAAGGGAATAATCTGTACCTTATATAATTGAAATACGTGTACAGGAAAATAGAAAATGAGTGTTTGGTTCTTTTGGTTTGTCCATTATATAAGGGTTTTAGAAGTAAGTATTTACCACTTAAGTTCTATACATCTTCATCGATGGATACATTTACAGTACCGTTATCATCAACAAATGTATATATACTCGTAAACGGCAAGCTCTGTATATCGCTCCATTAAAACGAAATAGCTTCTCAAACTTTAAAGCCTTATTGTAACAGTGACATTTTCATGGCATTTTAATGTCTCAGTCTGCTTTGTTTGTATATAACTATTTTACAAATATTGGATATAAAATGGTGTTATATATTTATTTTTTTTAATGTAAAATAAGAATTTAAAAAACGTCATAAAAAGGTTATTAAAAATATTGGCACTTCCTGAAATACACAATAACAGGTAATACTAGCAACCAGGGTGCCGTTGTACAAAACAACCTTAGCGCTAAGGTTACCTTATATCCTTAGTGTTAACCTTAGGCCTTTACTAAGGTTGACCCCCTGTTGCATGAAACTACCTTACGCTAAGGTAGCCTTAGTTAAGGTGAAAATTTTAAGGTTGGTCAGACCCAACCTTAGCCACGCTAAGGTTGATACTTCATTGAATTTCAACATGGCTACTTTCTTGTTGATGTGTGAGGAATGATAGATACACAAATTTGATCTCATTTACAAAGTAACGATGCTGCATCAGCTAGGTTGAATGTATGGTAAAACTTACTTTGCGGCTATTGCATCCCACTCCCTCATTTTGGATTGATTGGTGATTGTTGAAGAAAATGCGCCGAATAAAACATGGCTGCGACACTTGACTTCATCGGCCAAGAGTGTCAGCTCACTTGATGTAAAGTTTGATTGCCGACACCGTTTCTGTGCACTGGTAGACGGCTGTGTCATGTTGAAGTAGCAATATTAGTCGTCTGCAGATGCGAGCAGGGGAGATAACTCTCAACCGTAACTACGGACATAATTGAGTCTCCCACACTAAAGAGTTCAACCTTAGTTAAGGTTGCCGCTAAGTATCCTGTCCACGTTAAGGTTGTTTTGTGCAACGGGCGTAACGTTTTGATAAGGTTACCTTAAGATTAACCTTAGTAACTAAGTTCAACCTTAGTAAAAAGGTTGTTTTGTACAACGGCACCCAGGATAGCAAGTGAGTGAGTTTGATTATTTCAGTTATAGCACAGCCACTGAGAGAGGAATACCGACAGTGATACAGGTGTCAGGCTCTAGCCAGTTGAAACCCAAGAGAACGGGAGTGGCGCTGATGAGGCAGGGGTCATTATCAGGATCAAAATGGAATTCGAGCTACCAGTCAGCGGATCCTGTCTACGCTAAGGGGGCTTACTCTGTTTGTGCCACCTGACCCCCCTAGCAAACATTCCTGTTGGTCAGTAGACTCTGGATTATACTTTTTGGAAATATGATAATGGCAGCGGCTATATGTTCGGGAGCGGCTCTGACAAGTTGCAGCCAACGTGGCTTGTGTTGTTTTTCTCCACACCTATGAACCTTTCACACACGTTCTTTGTAACAATGACACTGAATATAGAGACCTCACGTCTTGAAATATCTCCTCTGGTACGGCATTTGACTCCCGGCGAGGTTGCAAACTCGCAGTTTGCAGAATCGCGTCACTTAGCAAGTAGACCTACTGGTTGTGTACACTCGCGTCAATATGTCTGTATTTTTTTGCAGTTTCTGAAGCTGAATTTTGCAAATTCTGCAGCACATGCTGCGGATTTTGGCCGTGTTTCCCTCTCAAAATATTGATACCCAATAAACTTTTCGATTTGCGATGATAATTTTGTACAATGGAGGCATATGGTTAATTGAATGGTGAATACAGGTATTTTCGATTTGCTCAAAGTGTGTTTCTCTCTTTTCGTTTAGGTGAAATGTGTTGTGTACATAACGCCTGTTTATGAAAAATATCTAATTTATTTTCAAAGATGCCTTGGATTCCAGCATGTATATGAGGCACTTCGTTACAGACCCATGAAGATCCGGGCTAGAATAGGTCTTCAGCAACCCATGCTTGCCGTAAAAGGGGACTATGCTTGTCGTAAGAGGCGACTAACGGGATCGGGTTGTCAGGCGCGCTGACTTGGTTGATGCATATCATCGAGCTCAGTGGCGTGGATCGATGCTCATGATGTCAATCACTTGATTGTCCGGTCCAGACTCGATTATTTTACAGACCGCCGTCATATATCTGGAATATTGCTGAGTGCGGCGTTAAACAACAAACAAACATTCAATCACTAGGCTACAGTAACAAGAGGGGAGCCAAACAATGTTTTCTTTCAGCCACCTCTTGCAAGACCTTTTACGTATGCTTCAGTGACTAATGACTTATGACTAACGTGTGTGTTAACAGTGTCCATAACTATATATTGATGTCAAAATGATGCGATCCGAGACACTTAAATATTTGGTTTAGTGTCTAATACTAAGTTGACCTTATTGTGTGCTCTAAGAGAGCATCGTTTTGTCACCCTGCTGTTAGCCTATTCAAGACAGCCTACACCCCCTTTCTGTCGCAGCTGGCAGGGATACAAAAAAATAACGTTTAGTTTGTCTTTCTTATACTGGGACACGACCCTAAGCGGAATCATTATACAGTGTCATCGTTACATAGAACATGTGTTATAGAAGTGATAGGAGAGCGAAAACAACAACACAATCGAAAGAAATATATCAGTACATTTTTCGAAAAAACGCTGCCATTAATATGCGGTTTGCTACAGGACACAGGTTGAGCAGAGCAGACTTGCGCCCCTTAGCCTTGGCAGGATCCTCTGATTGATGACTTGCAGCATGTCTTGAGGAATTTTCTTAAGTCATCTGCATAAACTGCAAACGAAACTCTGCAAACTGAGAGCTGCAGCAACGTCGGGGTAAGATTCATCACACAAACAGTTTATACTTATCATTATACAGTGTCATCGTATTGTGCGACTTTGCGTATAATAGGAGAGCGAAGAAAACAAACAAAACGCTGTCAACTAAACTGTTTCAATACCGTTATCGAAAACGGGACTCTGCCTTGGACATAATCTGTCATTATCGTGAGGTATTAGCCTGATAACAGAGTCGCTGAGCAAAAGAAACCTTTGCTTGTTTTGTGTGGTTTGAAGAATCCATCTATGGCAGACATCATCTATAGAGTAATAAGGTTTTGGACACGTTTATCAATTTAGGAGGAAATGCGGTATATTCTAAGGAAATGCAAAAGGTTTTGATGTACATGCTTTCGTAACTATCAACTGAGCATCAAGACCAACGATGCACGCCAACGACGCCCGATAACACTCATACAGCCGAGTCACCGACCCCAGACCACCCCAATCTCTTTAACCAGCTCTGACGGCAACCATGACATATAAACTCAAAAGTTCTTGTGGCGTGCATCTTTTTTACTTGCACACCTTTATATGATATTTGGATTTGAACCAGGGAAAATGTTTCTGAAAAAAATATTATGCAAGAAATAACAAATATTCGAAAGATATTTCTCTATAAAAAGAGACCCAGTGAGGACCCGGGGTAGAATGTGTCCCCAGCATCCCATTGCTTTGTCTTAAAAGTCGACACAATAGGGCAACCCCGTTTGCCGTGGGTTGCGCCCCTGTGTCGGTGAAGGAAGGGAGTCTGGAAGTTGAGAGTTCAGGTTCTAGGAACTGTGTTCCTTTGCCCAATACACTACTTTGACCCTAACTTCACCTTGACCAGTGGCAGAATGGGCCCGGTTCTATCAATCGGCTGACCACGCCAAGCCCTGTGCATAAAAAATGCACGCATTTGCACGCATTTTTGCACGCATGTTTTTGTTTTATTTTTCACAAATGTATTGCTTTGTCTTTGAAAACACAATTATTGAAATAAAATTTTGGCTAGAGTCCAATGCCAGAAGGCGGTGGCTTATGGGCCAATCTGCTGATGTTGACCGCTGAATTTGGTATGTCTCTAAATCATTTGTTATGGGCAGAACCAGCCTGGCAGTAAATGTGGTGGACAAATATAGCTATTCATGTCATATGTGCTGGAGTATAACACCCCTCTAGCCCTGGTGTTTTGCATTTTGGATATCCAATGCAATAAGACGCCGTCCTTCTTCTCACTCGATGGTGAGTGGGGAACAGGAGTGCAGAAACACTTTCTTTCAGTATGTCTCAAACACTTTATGGTTGAAAAAGAAAACACCTAGATGCTAGCTCATCTGATGAAGAAGCTGATCTCCACTTGGATTCCTTGGCTCGATTCATTGTAATCGAGGCATCAGATCATCAAACTATGAAATTGAACCCGTTTGCCATTTCCAAGGCGATCAATGGCTGTTGTGGTGCGGTTAAAAATGTCACCCGCCTCCATAATGGCTCCATACTTGTGGTATATCTACAAGACAACAATCTCAAACTTTTTATCACTCAGCCAAATGTAGAGGTTGCTGTCTCATCACACAGAACATTGAACTCGTGTCGAGGCATCGTAAGAGACGAAGGCCGATGTCTGCCTGAAATGTGTGAGATTGTTACGGAACTGGCAAAACACTGTTTTACAGATGTCACACGATTCACAAGAAAACAAGATGAGAATATTATCAAGATAAACGCTTATCTCTTTACTTTTTCCCTTTCTAACATTCCCAAAACTATCAAATCTGGGTATTTTAATATCGGAGTGGAGGTATATGTATCAGACCCACTCCGTATTCACAAATGTCAACATTTTGGACACTGTGCCAAGACCTACACTCTCAGTACAGCCTGCAGTAGGTCACGTGAGAGTACTAAGTGCACAGATGTCATCAAATGTGGGCAAATTGAAAAGTGGAGCATTTGGCCTCAGGTAAACGTTGTCCAGAATTTGTTCTTCAATCACAAATATGAGAAATTAAAGATACTAACAATATCTCTTGTTATGAAATAAAAAAATAGTTTAGTCACAATCTCCAAATACTTCTACTAAATCTTACTCAGCAGCAGTAGGGGGTACGGGTGGCCCAGTTGTCTAAGGCGCCGCGATTCGCTGTGCAGAGTTGCGTCCCATGGATACGATCTATGATTGTGGGTTCGAATCCCGGTTCGCCCCGATTATGTTTCTAGGTTTGTCAGCACCATACTCGTGCTCGTGGGTTTCACCGAAGTGTTAAATGTTAAAGGACCTGCATCACTTCGGGCTTTCCTCCCTCATTAAGCTGACACGCCGCGATATAACTGGAATACTTTGGTTTAAACCCAACTCGATCAGCAGCAGTAACTGCCATTCCTGTTGTCAAAGTTGCCACTGTATCTACAGGATGCCAAACAACCATCTCTTGGGTAAGCGATCAGCAGATGCTACAAGATACTACAGCTTAAACATCTCCAAATTATACAACAGAAGCAAAATCAGCTTCACAGACGGAGGTTGTTCAATAATCACAGCCTTCAAATGACACATAAGATCCACAACAATTACCATTTCAAGGAGACTTGCATTTAACGAAAAATAAAACTGAAAAAAAACCAGTAATCAGTCAAACACTTGGAGGCGCCTTCTTCTTAGTCTGTCTGTTAACGTTCAAAACCTTTGGCGATGGAGGTCACTCCATCACTCCATCACAAGCAGGCCATGGGAGTAGTAAAGATCCCCAGTAGAACCACCATGAACAGTTCTAACCCAATATTGCACTTGAATTGCAGAGACCTAAAGACCAATTTTATTGATTTGCAGCTGTTGACACAAGATTTAAAGCCATCAGCCTTTTTGTTTACTTTAAAAGTACAGATCAACGCAACATAAGACAATATGATTCCTGTTTCCTTTCACCTCCGTGGGTGAAGGCAACTGGAGGTTCTTCAATCTTGGTGAGGCAGGGCGTTATTCAAAGCCCTGTTCCCCTCAATACCCCGCTACAAACTATCACAGTTCGTATCACCATTCACATTGTTTTTACTCTGTGCTCACTTTACATTCCTCCATCTTCATCTCCTCAGCAAACCGATCTGCAAGCTCTCTTTGACCAGCTTCCTAAGCCCTGTATCATAATGAGCGATATTAACGCACATAATCAATTTTGGGGTAGTGATCATACAAGCACTAAAGGCAAGATCCAAGAAGATTTTATTGCCAACAATAATGATAATTCAAAAACATATTTACATCCTGCTACAGGCACATGCTCTGCTCTTGATTTGTGTGTTCCAGATTCCAACCTGCTGAATTAATTCGAGTGGTCAGTCAACGATGACCTCTGTGGATGTGACCACTTTCCAGCCATTCAAAACCCAATTACCCTAGCTGATGTTCCTTTATCATCTCGATGGAACTTTACTAAGGCTGACTGGCCTCTATATAACATTTTCTGTACAGTCAAACGAAAAATTGATCGATTTACGGACGTTCCTGGTCCTATAAAGTGGGGTTTTTTTCAGATAAACTCATCAAGTTTATGAAGAATGTGTTCCAAAGTCCTCTTCAGTTCACCACAGTTTAACGATGACTGCAAACAAGCTAGGAAGGCAAGGAAAAAGGCAGAGCGTTATTTCCGTCGCATTCCTATTGTCCACAATTTTAATAAATTTAAAACGCTAAACCATGGCGTAATTAGTAAATGCTAATCTAATCTAATGTAATCTTAACCTAAATTAAGTCTCAAAAATATATTCACGAACGCCCATGTCTAAGGTATGGAAAATTATCCAAACGTCAAAGGCAAGGGCACTAACACTAGTATTCACCATCTTAAAAATGGGTAGCAACTACTAACTCATAAAGCAGATATTGCTAATAAACTTGGGGAAACTTTGGCTGAACACTCTTCCTCATCTACCTATGTACCTTAATTCCAAAAGTATCAAAAGCAGTGAGAAAAGAAAAATATTAATTTTAATTCAGGTAATGGGGAAGATCATATTGAACTATTTTCTATTCATGAGCTCCATACTGCCCTTGGACAAGCTCACGATACTGCTACAGGAGCTGATAACATTCATTATCAACTCCTGAAGCACTTACCAGAGTCATCTTCAGAAAGACTATTGAATATGAATATTGAATATTTCCTCCGTCATGGCGTGATGCTATAGTTGTCCCAATACCCAAACACGGACGGGATCATACTGACCCTTCAAATTACCGACCAATATTATTGGCAAGCTGCATTTGCAAAACCATGGAATGCACGATAAATAATCGACTAGTTTGGTACTTGGAAACCAACAAACTTAATACTAATTTACAATGCGGTTTCGAGAAAAAATAGAAGCACCACAGATCATTTAGTTTGCTTGTTAAAAATGCAATAATAAATAAACAACATACGGTGTCTCTATTTTTCGATCTAGAAAAAGCATACGACACTACATGTGAACATGGAATTTTAAACGATTGACATGATTTTGGATTGCTAGGCCATTTGCCTCAATTTATATCCAACTTTTTAACTGGCAGGCAATTTCAAATCTGCGTGGGTTCTACCCTGTCTTATCATTATAATCAGGGTGTCCCTCAAGGCAGTATCTTGTCTGTCACATTGTTTAGTATTAAGAGTAACAGTTTATCAAACGTTTTAAATGATTCGATTGATTGCTCACTCTTTGTGGATGATTTAAATATTTCTTGTAGCAAAAACATGAATACTATTGAGAGGCAACTGCAGCTTTGTTTAAATATAATCCATAAATGGTCTTTAGAAAATTGATTAAGAATCTTAACAATCTCTTATTTCACCCCTGGAAATAAAAATCATACCTGACATTTCTGCTGCCAAAATTAAATTCAACAAGCATGAAATACTCATATCCTCGGCCAATATGACATGCCCGGTTGTGTGCAATGCATTAGCTCCTGTGAACTATGTTCAATGGACCTTTTTGTAAATGGCCTAATTGCAGCACTTAAAAGTTATTACTGGTGTTGCTTTGCCATCTGCAGTTTATGATAGAATACGTAACTGTATTTGTAATGAGTAAGGATGAGACATACGGTAGGTTCTAACACCGTTATCAAGCAAGTGAAGTACAGAGTATGGTTGACAAGAATAGATACAGGATAGGAGGCGGTGTTTACATAGTTAAGTAGGTTTAAGATGCAGTTACACTGTTGTATTTGTAATGAGTTGTGTTATTACTTATAAAAAATAGAGAAGTAAGGGAGTTCTTACTTTACTTAGAGATCAATGAGAGCAGGGGTCACCATGAGGTGTACTGAGAAGTACAGCACCAATCATCTGATGATCTGAGTAGTGGACTGGAGTCTGGAATGCTACAGCAATGGCATGATCAGTAAACAACAAGTCCAGTAGAGCTCCAAGACAGTGAGTTGGAGAATGAATAAGTTGAGTCATTTTCCTCACATTAAAGAAATCTTCAAGTTTAAGGTTTTCACTAATATCACAGTTGAAATGCCCACTAACTAGTACATGTTCACATTCATGCTGCTTGGAGAGATCCTGAAGTTTCTGCATGAAATGAGAAAATGAATGCGACAACCGTGTCCATGACACTTTTGGAGGAATATACACACAAGCAATGCAGAACTTGCCAACAAGAAAGGAAATGTATTCAATACTGCGAGATGACATTACATCACATACCTGGACACTGTTTTCGAAACTTGTTGAAACATACACAGCAATACCATGTGTTGTGTCTCCTGGATTGACTCGATATCCTGACAGGTCTCTTTCACTGTAATCATTGATGTGTGTTTCTGTGAAAACAAAACATCAAGCACACCAACAAACTTATCCTTCTTCACATCTTCGAAATGAGCTCTGGGGGATCGCACATTCAAGTGAGCCACCTTGAGTCCATCACCATGAATGTTCTCTACAGGGAGTGTCCAGGTGAACAGTCTTTCATTCTGCAATCTAGTCATCTCATTCAATGCTTTTTTGTTTACTACAATTTTGTGTTCAGCAAAACCTACAAGTTTTAGGCCTTTCCTTGATTTGACCCTGCTTAGCATCGTATACACTTGACCAGGCTGGGCTTTAAATTTAATTCCTTGTGTAATTGTCATGTCCCCAATCATCTGCTCATAGGTACTACCTTGAGACTTGTGGATTGTGAGGCCCCATGCTAAAGTTCCTGGATACTGTTTTCTTTCAATCATGACAGAATATTGTACGGTTTTCAAGATCTGCTCCGGAAACAAGCACTACCGCCATTGTCAGTCTAAGTCAAAGTCGTTGCCAGGAAAACTTTTTTTTTGTAAATCCCAAAGTATCAAAAGGCACAAGTTCGCCACAAGACCTATCTATGTGCCAAGTTTGGTTAAGATATCTCTCAGGGTTTTTATGTTCTGCTCCGGAAACGAAATGTGACGGAGGGACGGACGGAAGGATGGAAGGAAGGACGGAAGGATGGAAGAACGGACTGACGGCACCCATTCCTATGTCCCCCTTCCACTTCGTGGCGGGGGATAATAACATATCTCCCACCCACATTCTGCCGTCTCCCCCGTGGCAACTGGTAAAGCCACAGGTAAATCTTTCATTAACAAAGGTACAGAAATCAGACACGAGTCAATTAATATATCAGCAACAATATGATCAAGTAAGAAACAACTACCATACATACAAATCTATCTTTACAGATGGATCCAAGGATGGTGACACAGTTGCTAGCGCCACTGTCATTGGATCAAGGACCATTTCATACACATTTCAAAATGACAGTTAAATTTTTACAGCAGAATCAAAGGCAATCTTAACAGTTCTCAAATATTTTTTATACTCAATCTCAGCATACACCATTCATTATATTTGCTGATTCCAATTCCTGTCTTCAGGCCATTTAGAATATTTCCTGTCAACATCCACTTGTACGTGGCATCATAGAACTACATAATGATCTTGCTACTGGCCAGTACACATCGTCTTTTTTTTGGTTACCCAGCCATGTTGGAATAACTGGTAACACAATGGCTGATGCTGCAGCTAAAGCACCACTCAACAAATCTGTGACACTGCTTCTGATCCCATACACTAATTATGAACCCGTGATTAGATCTTACATCCGTTATCTAATGCAAAAGAAGTGGGACCCCCAAGTAGACATAAATAAATTACATGAAATTAAACCAAATATCGGTTTAACCTACTTGGGTTGTCAGTCCGGGGCTAACACTTCCGATAAAGGGAGACAATTTGCGGAGAGGTAACTATTGCATAACAATTGTATAAGAATAGTTCCGTCAAAGTGTTACGTTCACAACAGCGACTGCCATGAAATATTAAGTGTTATGTTCACAGCAATGAAAATATCATCTTTATCAGCTTCAGAATATTCAGTCTTTCACACTAAAGTATAGAATAAAGTATCCAATCCCATATTGCCACTCTTAATCCACTGCTTACAAGCTGAACAGATATAAAATTGTAACTAGAAATATAAAAGACAATGTTCTTCTTGAACTGATTAAGAAACCGAGGTTCTTCTCAGCGTTTGGAGTGAGGAAAACGTAGAAGGCCAGTTGGATGATACAAAATGGTACAAAGGTGTCATATATCAACATTTGTCATCAGGACTGCAGAATCGAGGCTTTGAAAAATCCAGAGCACATACCTCCGCATGCATACCTTTATGATCCTTTAGAGAATGCATAAGCAGATCAGAATCCTTCTACAACTTGTAATTGATTTCATCAAAAATAACATTTTTTGTTGTTGTGAAAGTTGTTTGGAAAGCAAATACGTTGCTTAAAGGAACCATAGCGGGTCGGGGCCGAGGCAACTTTCCTCCGATACCATGAATGCTTGTGGCGGCTATCCAATATACTGCTATATCATCCCTATATGTAGCCAACCATTTAGTACCCACCCTTGGGTGCAATATGGATGATCTGGTAGACTAAATCACGGACCTATATAACAAATATGACTAAATATAGTGATGAAACAGCTCTACGTTGAATAACAGGCGGAAGCATTCATGGTTTTCAGTGGAGTGTCGCCTTAAACCTGTAATACCATGAATGTTGATTATTTTTGTTTGTTAAAAAATAATACCATAAAAATATCAAACTGGTAAGGAAACTATTCCCTTTCAGTTTACTACTTTGTGTTGGTATCCACATCTTTGAGTAGAAAACATGAATCAGTATGTTGAACGATAATTCTACTGAGCATTTTCTTCTGAAATTTTTGAATACAATTGAACACATTGAAACATGACTTTCACTGTCACATTCAAATGATATTGTTATACACAAAAGTAAAGTTTTAAGACACTGAGACAAAATATTTTGTAAGGTCAGAGCGTTGTGCTGCAGCACTTACGACCACGTCATCCTCCCAGTCTACATACTCCTGCTGCTGCAGCTGCTGCTGTTTATCCACATCAGCTAGTTTCTCCTCCAACTCCTCACGTCGCATCTCACGCAGGTTATGAAGCACTACACAGGTCATCACAACTGTTGCTAATTCCATGACACATCCAGTCTTTTATGGAGACACCGCCATCTACCCTTCAGAACATCAATGCATTTTCAAAAGTCATCCTAGCTCGAATAAGTCTATAGTTAAATTGCCTCTGAGTAGGAGTGAGGTTTGTCTATGTCCAACTTCATTCCATAAAAATTGAAAAAAAAATAAAAATTAGAAAAATCCCAAAATATCAAAAGGCACCACTTCAGTATGTGCCCGATAGATTTGCCAAGTTTCGATCAAATACACTGAATGGTTTTCGAATTCTGCCCCGGAAAAGGAAATGATTACGGACGGACGGACGGACGGACAGACAGACTGGCTGATCGCTATATCCCCCCGCATTATATGCCGGGGGGATAAAAATACGTAAGTGTGTGTATTTTGGCATGTGCAAGTTGGAAGTTTAGAAAATAAAAGCCACTTTTTATCAGAAAATCCTCTGATTGAGCATCGATCCACGTTTTTGGGATACGATGACATGTAACAACCAAGTCAGCGAGCCTGACCACCCGTCCATAAGTCGCCGTTAATTACTTTACGTATGTGTTGCTGATGATCAATTCTTACCTGGATCTTCACCGGTCGCCCATTTCTAAGGCATTTTTGCATGTATCAATATAAAATGTGATGTGCAGCTAGTTTGTGATATGCAAGTTAACGTTGTGGTAATAACATAACATAATGATGCTCTGTGTGAATGATCCCAGCTTATGGTGTCTCTTGAAATTGCACAATTCCAATCTAACTTTAAACATGGCCCCCATAGTTTCTTCCTAATTCAGGTGAACTGAAGAGGCTTGTGGCTTTGTTTTTCAAAAACATACCTAGTGTATATCACTGTTTCAACTTTTTTAACCCGAACCGTCAATAGGTGAGTGAGTGAGGTTTTACGCCGCTTTTAGCAATATTCCAGCAATATCGCGGCGGGGGACACCCGAAATTGGCTTCACACATTGTACCCATGTCGGGAATCGAACCCGGGTCTTCGGCGTGACGAGCGAACGCTTTAACCACTGGGCTACCTGACCGCCCCAAACCGAGTCACGACATGAGCAGATGCCGTTTACTCTGGTCTGTTGCTAAGCAACATATAATCTTGTGATAACTAAAACTATTTTGATCATAGAATGACTTTAAACAGTGTCAGGAAACGAATGCAAGACTCATTTGTAAAACAATAAGCGCTGTTTACGCTTCGACAGGAGTCGGTGACTTTAGTCACTGGTCCGAAACCCGAGTCTAGTAAAATTATGTTCACGATTATGGTAACTCGCTCTTTAAACACATACATACAATGGTCAGTCACACATTTCCAGTTACACAGAAACCCCACTCAGACATAAATGTACTTAGACTCCGTGTCGACCAGTCCCTGTTTAGTACCTTCAACGCGGAGCCCGAGACACTGACCTTTGAAAACAAACTAAATCATCTTTTAACATATTTGAAGTATGCTACGGCCGGGGATCGAACTACCGATCTGTCGCTATCTGGGCTGACTCTCGGTCTGTCCACTAGGCCATGAGTGAGTGAGTGAGAAGTTGGGTTTAACGCCGCTTTTAACAGTATTCCGGTTATATCACGGCGTGTCAGCTAGATGTGGGAGGAAAGCCCGAAGTGATGCAGGTCTCAGACGTTTACCACTTCGGTGAAACCCACGAGCACGGGTATGGTGCTGACACACCTAGAAACATAATCGGGTGGAACCGGGATTCGAACCCACAATCACAGGTTTTTGGCGTGCCCAAGGGACCCAACTCTGCACAGCGAATCGCGGCGCCTTAGATGACTGGGCCACCCGTACACCCAAATAGGCCATGAAGTCGGTCCAGTCGTTTACTTAACTAACCTTCCGGGATGTCAGGACTTGTTTTCTTGTTTTACGCCGCAATCATCAATAAATTATCAGTAAGCTTTTACTCCAAAGTCTGTCATATTTGTCTTTATCTAAATTGACGCCCATGTATAACTGTCCCAGACCTCATTGTATGTTGTTCAACGTCGCACTTAACGATATTTCAGCTTGATGACAACGGCTTGTTTATAATCGAAATGGACCAGACAAACCAGTGATTGATATTATGAGCAGCGTCCCACGGGTTCGATGAGACGCATTCAACCACGTCACTGACGACTGATGCATTTATTCGTCTCCTACGATTCAAATCGAGTGCTTGAGGTCTATTCTAACCAGGAATCCAACGGGGGTTTTTCGTTTGAGAAAAGTAATTATACACTTTGGCGTCAGAGAATAATAAAAGGGAAAACATAACACATGTTAAGGCTGAATGACCCCTGTAGAACATTCATGTATGAAAATATTGCCAGCTCCCTTCACCCATCGCCCTCTCTGGCTGGCTAGTGCTGGGTATGACGAAGCCGGCGGTGTGGTATCCATTGCGTCACATGCCACTTGCAATATGGTAGGTCTTTCCGGTTTCTATGCATACACATTGTCCGTAAAAGCTCGGTAAAATGTGTCATGTTTCATTTCCCAATGACCTTTAATGAACAAAATTCCACAAAATACCAAATAGGCACACATTTCATATCGTTTGATGATGATGAAAATAAAGCCAGGTAATTATCATTCGCGCGGTTCTATGCGGCCCATTCAACTTCCTTTCATTGCATTTCAGCCAATGAGCAGCCCCGTTACAAGCTCGATAGGATTACGAGTGGTTACGTGCATTCTTAGTAAGTGTGTTAGTCGGTCATGCTAGCCGTATCGGTAAACAAACACGTTGCGCGATCTCTGGGTCACCTCGACTTTGGTGTGGTAAAGACATTATTGTTACCATTGGGTTATATAATATAACACGTACACATTTACTCCAGATGATAGGATTGTGCAAAGGATTGTACTTCTCAATGTGGCGATGTATGGATGTTAACGAGGTGCTTAACTCTTCGGTCGACAAAATATGCTCAGGGGTATTAGGTCACTGGGATCTACAGTTCGCGCATGCGTAATCGTTTTGAGTCGGCGGTGAGCCTGTAGGTCGTGTGATTTGGTGCTGTGTATATCGCCCTACTTTGACGACGCCTCGGTTTCGAAAATAGCCACGATTTTTCAAGAAAAAAATCAATATTTAGCTTCATCTCTGAAGCGATATCTTGTTCTCTTATGAGTATTGACATGTCTTACGGCGACGGATGTGATCTATACTTATATATGATTACAATCGGTGTACACGAAACAGTTTCGTGTGTTAATTCGAACGTGTGCTGCGTTATATTTGACATGGTATCGTGACTCGTCATAATACCAGATGGTGCGTCTATTTGTAGAAAACGGATATTAGGGTCGTTTTGTAACCACGCCCATTTGTCTAGCTTTCAGGTTCATGACCCCTTGTGTGAACGCAAACCGATAAGTGATTGACATATCGCGCTCGGAATAACATAAGTATAAATGTTTTGTATGTGTTTTATGTAGCGATAAAAAATGTGTTACGTATATAAGTGTTCATTAATATTCGTAAACAAAAATCAACCTTCCACCACCAGAGATGTACAACTGACTCCGAACTCGTTATAACAGGGTATTGTATTATACGAATTCGTTTTAATCGGGTATTTATATTAACCGAATTCGTACCCCGCGAAGATTCTGGTTAGAACTGGTCTTCAAGCAGCAACCCATGCTTGTAAGAGGCGACTAACGGGATCGGGTGGTCAGGCTCGTTGACTTGGCTGATGCATGTCATCGTATTCCAATTGTGCAGATCGATGCTCATAATGTCAATCAGTCAACAAACAAACAAAACATAAAATGTGGGATGACATTAGTGACTTACAGTTGTAAAAAAACAAGAAAAACAAATTACCCTAAGGCCTACATTTTCAAAGCCTATACAGTTCTATAAGATGTTAACTATGCCAATCATTGGATTATCTGGTCCAGCCTTGATTGTTTATACTGCGGATTGACAAACGTCATTTAGGAGATAAATCTACTGTTTTTTCAATGTAGAGCTGTACACTTAACCGCGCTAAATTGAATTTGGAACCGAACGCGTAGCGTGAAGTTACAAATCTGTTTTATTCCAATCACAATACGATCACATTATGTCGCGGCGTAGACAAGGGTTATCTCCCTTGACAGGACAAAACAACACTGAGCATTGAAAATCCGATAACATCTCTTACAATACCAAACACATGTCACGGGGTACAGATATGGGGTAATTTATACATCATATCAAAAAGCACCCAGCTGACCCTGTAACCGGTATTCAAACATGACCTCAGTTAAACAAGAAAGCCTGTTACCTTTACGTGAGAACGGAAAATGAAGAAAATATGCCAATTTTGATAAAATCTGTCGCCATACAGTTTTCGATTACTTTATATACACTGTCTGGATATGAGAGGTTATAGAGTTCAATGACCTATAATTAGTATTAGCCATAAATAATTCTGTATAATTCAGACCTGTAAGGACAAAGATTTTGTATAGGGCTCTGTCTTCTTGGTGGCCATATGATCTCCAAGCTTTGATGTTTGTTGTTGCATGCACCCCGACATTAGCTGTAATGAAGATGGTTGACGAGGGCCTGTAAAAAATCGACACTGCACAAGAGTGAGTGAGTGTGGTATAATGCCGCCTTTAGCAACAGTCCAGCAATATCACGGCGGGGGACACCAGATATGGGCTTCACATATTGTACCCATGTGGGGATTTGAACCCGGGTCTTTGTGGCTTGACGAGCAAACACTTTAACCGCTAGGCTACCCGACCGCCCCAGACTTTACGATACAAACCAGTTATTGAAGGTATGATCAACGATCAAAGCAATTCATCTCTGAACGTGTATCTATGTATGTCGAAAACAAGGTGGTTTGGCGGTGGTTTAACGTGTCATGGCGAGGGACACCAACAATACACGGGCATTGGTACATAGGACTCGTTACTCTATTGTACCGAATATGAATCTCCCCGTTTTAGGTTACGCCAAAGTATCGCTTGATCAGTATTTAGCCATTTGTTCTTACTAATAACCTCTGGGTTGTGTTTCATGGATCAAAGTCACGTTATGCTTGAACTGCCACTGAAAGAATATGTATTATTAACTGGAATGTGTCTTCACTCATAAAAACAGCTATCTCCCCCTCCCTTTTTATACAATAGTTCAAGTTGTTGCAAATACAAAAAAAGAATAATAGCATAAACAAATACAAGTACAGATTATGATTGCAGCATTAATAAAGAAGCACTTCAGTTCCTGACATGTTGATTTCTAATTACAGATACGACTATTGAACTTGTAACAGTATATTGAATGACAGACTGTATTGTGTTGGTAGACCTACCCATAATGAATAATCTGTATCGTAATTAAATTATATCGTAACTTGTTTTAATTTTCTGAAGAAACTCATTTGTTTCCGTTAACAACGTGACATACTCATATTGAAGCCGATAAAAATTATACAGAAAATAACTAATGTTCGTGGCAATAGTGTTTTTGTTACCCTTGTTTTGCTTCCATTGAGTCTTTGCGTCATTTGATAAGACTCAGTACCATCTGGAGGAACACGGTGATAATGTACTTACGTAGAGGTATCAGTGGTCAGCATTATCAAAATGAGATCACTGTCCTTTGTATATAAACTGACGTCCAAAAGAAACTTTACCAAATGAAAATATAAATTTCAGACAAAGTATAATTATTTTTCGATGAAGTCTATCTAAAACACATAACCTAAATACAACAATAGTTTATACAGAAAATGTTTATCGTCTGTTACATGTTTACGAGATAACAGGCGAAAAAGTGAAAAACACGTGCACCACGGACAACTGCAAATGCACGTGCGGGTAAGGGTATTAAACGACTGCAACGGCAAGTCAGACATCCACAGTGATAAAAAAAACTCAAAAGAAATGCCACGACTCACAGTCGAACAACGTGAACGAGCCTTGGGTATGGTACAGATGGGAGCCACCTACGCCCATATTGCACGAACCTTCGGTTGCTCCCGTGTTGCCGTTACCAACTTGATGCAACATTACTGACACACAGGGCGGACCGCTGACAGGCCAAGGACAGGCAGACCCAGGGTGACCACGCCCCATGATGACCGGTACTTGCGTACCTTGCACCTCCGAAATCGCTTCCTGACAGTGACGTCATCGGCGACAAATGCCTTAGGTCACAGTGTTAGTCGACAGACAGTGGCCAGGGGACTCAGGGCTAATGGAATCAGGGCTTTTAGACCATACAGAGGACATCTATTGACAGCGCAACATCGTCGTCTGCGATTGAGATGGGCCCGGACTGTACGACGTTGGCAACGACGTGACTGGCAGAGGGTTGTCTTCACTGACGAAAGTCGATTCTGTATGTTTAGGGCTGATGGAAGACAACGTGTTTACCGCCGAAGGGGTGAACGAACGGCGGCGTGTTGCGTGCAGGAGGTCGTACCATATGGTTCGAGGGAGTGTCATGGTGTGGGGAGGGATCTGTGGGCAGGAGAGGACACCGCTGGTCATCGTTGACGGAAACTTGACAGCTCAGCGTTACATGGATAACATTCTTCGTCCAGTTGTCCTACCATTTCTCAAACAGCAGCCACGTGGTGTCATTTATCAGCATGACAACGCTAGAGCCCATACAGCCAGAATTGTCACTAACTTCCTCGCAGCCAACAACGCCAACGGCCTGCCGTGGCCTGCACGCTCACCCGACTTGTCCCCCATAGAACACCTCTGGGACTTGATTGATCGTCGTGTTCGACAACGACCACACTCTCCAGCCAACCGGCAAGAACTGATCTTTGCCCTCCAAGAAGAATGGCGTCAAATCCCACGTGACCTCATCAGACGACTTGACTTTTTCTGTGCGTCGAAGAGTTTTTGCGTGTATTGAGGCATTTGGTGGTCACACACGCTACTAATGACTTGTTATTGAACGTGAGCGATTGTTTATGTACTCTGCCTATTGTCCATGATTCTGAAAGCTCGAGTTTTGTACCACACCCAACTTGGGTCGGGGGGCTCTGACGTCATTCTCGGTCGCGGTATGATTGTCATTTTCAGTGTTGATTATGTTGATATATTGATCTTTTCAATACACTTTACTTCATGCATGTATGTTTTGTTGTTTTTGAGCAAGAGTGATTTCAAACTCTGGTAAAGTTTCTTTTGGACGTCAGTTTTATATTTCTAACAACTAAAATAAGTACGTTATTTATGAAAATAAAAGAAGGGGTGGTATATATACCACTCAGTAGAAGTAAAGAACACCCGATTTGATTACATGTCGTGACAGATTAACTGTAGCCATATGAGTGAGTGAGTATGGTTTTACGCCGCTTTTAGCAATATTCCAGCAATATCCCGGCGGGGGACACCAGAAATGGGCTTCACATATTGTACCCATGTGGGGATTAGAACCCGGGTCTTTGTGGCGTGACGAGCGAACGCATTAACCACTAGGCTACCCGGCCGCCCTGTAGCCATATGAGTGATTGAGTAAGTATGGTTTTACGCCGCTTTTAGCAATATTCCAGCAATATCACGGCGGGGGACACCAAAAATGGGCTTCACACATTGTACCCATGTCGGGAATCGGACCCGGGTCTTCGGCGTGACGAGCGAACGCTTTAACCACTAGGCTACCCGACCGCCCTATAGTCATATGAAAAATCGGGTATTCTTTGACTGCTTCAGAGTAGTTTATAATGGTCTATCACTTAATGGGTAGGTTTCTCGGCAGGATAAAGCTATCAAATAAAACCGCTATCCTTTTGAGGTCATATAGGGATAAAGATGCAAATATGAAAGGTCAGGTAGGTATACTACTTTCAGTGTTTACAAACAAACATGGCGCCGGCCTTGCATCGATCCACGCAATTGGGATACGTTGACATGCATCAACCACGTCAGCGAGCCGGACCACCCTATCCCCTTAGTCGTCGCTTACGACATCTAGGTTTGACAGCATCATACACTTGCTCGTGGATTTCACCAAAATGATACACGTTTGAGGCCTGCGTCATTTCGGGCTTTCCTCCCACATTAAGCGCACATTCCGTAACTGGAAGTCTGTCAAAAGCGGCGTTAAACCCAACTCACTCACTCACTCACTCACTCACTCACTCACTCATTCACTCACTCTCACCTGAACCGTGTTTCAAACCCACGGTCATAGGCCGCAACTCTTTACAGCGAATTGCGGCGCCTTAGACGACTGGGCCACCCGTGCCCCTCTACTCGCTAGAAGTCCAATATGTATAGTATTTTTCTGCAATTTAACACCTGTAACCGATGCCACCACATATATCCAGTCCCGTCTAGGACGATAGGGGTAGCCTAGTGGTTAAAGTGTTCGCTCGTCGTACCCAAATCCCACATGGGTACAATGTGTGAAGCCCATTTCTGGTGTCCCCCGTCGAGACATTGCTGGAATATTTCTAAAGCAGCGTTAAACCATACTCACTCACACAATTGCATCTAACGTTACTGTATGTTACGTGTTTATATAACGTCATTGCATGAAATGACCGTGTAACGTGACTATGTAACGTGCTTATGCGTCATTATTGCATATAACGTGACTATGTAACTTTATTACATGTAACGTGACTATGTAACGTGTCAATGTTACGTTATTGCATATAACGTGACTGTAACGCTACAATGTAACGTTACTGCACGTAATGTAACTATATAACGTTATTGCATGTAACGTGTCTACGTAACGTGACTATATAACGTTTTTGCATGCAACGTGACTGTAACTTGTCAATGGGACGTTATTGCACGTAACGTGAGTGTGCAACGTGACTACGTAACGTTATTGCATGTTACGTGAGTAAGTAACGTTATTGACGTTACGTGACGGTATGTAACGTTACTGTATATAACGTGAGTGTGTATAAGAGACATACAGACACACACAGAGAGCGACAGACGGGCAGAGAGACATGGCAGACGCATATCCAAGTTGTTATCGGGTACGTCACCTTGACCTAACGCATCCAATCTAAGAGCAAGGTTGCCGGTTGTATTATATATAGGACAAAATACGAGATATATCCCGGTACTGGCGATTGTTGCAGTGACCCCATCAGAGAGCAGTGGCGGCTACATGTAACGCGTTATCTTCCGCTTTGTCAGAAATAGAACAACAGTCCCGTGAGATTTGCTAACGCTGCCATGACCTGATGGTGCACTGTGTGGAGTGTTTGTGGTGTTCCATGGTCCATATAGATGTAGAGTTGAGTAGGCTCTAGGTCAGTGTCAGTTACACGTTCCCAACAGCATCACATAGACCTGTTAGCAATAAGTGGTCCAGTCTGGAGCGCACAAACCATTAGTCTACGCTGTAAGAATCGAACCAGGAATTCGGGGTATGAAAATAAAATAATACAATTGCCTTTGCATGCACATCACAGAAATATAATGGTTGCGACGTGGGGCGTTGTCCATGTTCTGAATCACTGGTTTTCCTGGTCCAGACTCGATTATTTACAAGCCGCCGTCATGAAGATGGAATATTGCTGAGTGCGGCGTTTAACAACATATAATATATGCATTTGTTATCAACTGATGTAAACACTTGTAGGTTTGAGAGGCATTGTAGCTATTAACATACATACAGACAGACAGACATACAGACACAAACAAACACACACATATGCAGACATGAACATACACATACACACAAACACAAACATACTGGGAACAAGGTCCAGTAAAAGAAGCAGGACGCCCTTTTAAATTAATGTCTTCTTAATGTCACTATTTTTCGTCACGTCAGCTTTACTGTATCACGCACTGGGTCAAACCGACCGGCGGTCGGCATGCGTGGTGTGCTGACAATAACAAGCGATATTGACACACACCGTCCCAGTATGCAGGGCAGAGGTTAGAGGTTAAACATACTCTCGTAAACAACTTCTGCGCATGACAGAAGCAAGCGTATGATATAGATCGATATAACACCAGTTTTAATAAGATGTGTACGCACTTTCTTGTACAACTCGTGAATAATAAACAGCCCGGGGGCTCTACATTTGGTAGATAACACTCAAGGTCGTATGTGAAGTTCGTCCACTTATTTTGCACAACTGGCAGAAGAGGACGAGTTCTTTTTCTAACATGTTACCAGGGGTTTAGTGTTATATATGAATCATCACTTCCAAAATGTAGCTCAATAGCTCCATGCGTATGTGTGTCGTACAACCCTGTGTCAATGTGGCGTGTGTGGTGTACATGCTTGATCCATGCTGAAAGTGATCTGCCTTGCATTTAACAGTAAAACGAGACATGGAGCAGTTTACTCGTCTCTCATCCCAATATATGTCATTCTATGAGTGACCCTCCCTCCATGTATGTCATTCCACGAGTGACCCTCTCCCAATGTATGTCATTCCACGAGTGACCCTCTCCCAATGTATGTCATTCCACGAGTGACCCTCTCCCAATGTATGTCATTCTATCAGCCACCCTCTCCCAATATATGTCATTCTATGAGTGACCCTCCCTCCATGTATGTCATTCCACGAGTGACCCTCTCCCAATGTATGTCATTCCATGAGTGACCCTCTCCCAATGATGTCATTCCATGAGTGACCCTCCCTCCATGTATGTCATTCCATGAGTGACCCTCTCCCAATGATGTCATTCCATGAGTGACCCTCCCTCCAAGTATGTCATTCCATGAGTGACCCTCCCTCCATGTATGTCATTCCACGAGTGACCCTCTCCCAATGTATGTCATTCCATGAGTGACCCTCTCCCAATGATGTCATTCCATGAGTGACCCTCCCTCCATGTATGTCATTCCATGAGTGACCCTCTCCCAATGATGTCATTCCATGAGTGACCCTCCCTCCAAGTATGTCATTCCACGAGTGACCCTCTCCCAATGTATGTCATTCCACGAGTGACCCTCTCCCAATGTATGTCATTCTATCAGCCACCCTCTCCCAATATATGTCATTCTATGAGTGACCCTCCCTCCATGTATGTCATTCCACGAGTGACCCTCTCACAATGTATGTCATTCCATGAGTGACCCTCTCCCAATGATGTCATTCCATGAGTGACCCTCCCTCCATGTATGTCATTCCATGAGTGACCCTCTCCCAATGATGTCATTCCATGAGTGACCCTCCCTCCAAGTATGTCATTCCATGAGTGACCCTCCCTCCATGTATGTCATTCTATGAGTGACCCTCCCTCCATGTATGTCATTCCATGAGTGACCCTCCGTCCATGTATGTCATTCCATGAGTGACCCTCTCCAAATGATGTCATTCCATGAGTCACCCTCCCTCCATGTATGTCATTCTATGAGTGACCCTCTCCAAATGTATGTCATTCCATGAGTGACCCTCTCTCCATGTATATCATTCAATGAGTGACCCTCCCTCCATGTATGTCATTCCATCAGTGACCCTCCGTCCATGTATGTCATTCCATGAGTGACCCTCCCTCCATGTATGTCATTCCATGAGTGACCCTTTCCCAATGATGTCATTCCATGAGTCACCCTCCCTCCGTGTATGTCATTCCATGAGTGACCCTCTCCCAATCATGTCATTCCATGAGTGACCCTCCCTCCATCTATGTCATTCTATGAGTGACCCTCTCCCAATGTATGTCATTCCATGAGTGACCCTCCCTCCATGTATGTCATTCCATAAGTGACCCTCCCTCCATGTATGTCATTCCATGAGTGACCCTCCCTCATGTATGTCATTCAATGAGTGACCCTCTCCCAATGTATGTCATTCAATGAGTGACCCTCCCTCCATGTATGTCATTCCATGAGTCACCCTCTCCCAATGGATGTCATTCCATGACTGATCCTCTCCCAATGTATGTCATTCAATGAGTGACCCCCTCCAAATGAATGTCATTCAATGAGTGACCCTCCCTTTATGAATGTCATTCCATGGGTGACCCTCCGTCTATGTATGTCATTCCATGAGTGACCCTCCCTCCAATGTATGTCATTCCATGAGTAACCCTCTCCCAGTGTATGTCATTCAATTAGTGACCCTCCCTCCATGTATGTCATTCCATGAGTCACCCTCTCCCAGTGTATGTCATTCCATGAGTCACCCTCTCTCAATGTATGTCATTCAATGAGTGACCCTCCCTCCAATGTATGTCATTCCATGAGTCACCCACCCTTTATGTATGTCATTAAATGAGTGACCCTCCCTCCAATGTATGTCATTCGCTGAGTGACCCTCTCCCAGTGTATGTCATTCCATGAGTCACCCTCTCCCAGTGTATGTCATTCCATGAGTCACCCTCCCTTTATGTATGTCATTCCATGGGTGACCCTCTCCCAATATATGTCATTCAATGAGTGACCCTCTCCCAATGTATGTCATTCAATGAGTGACCCTCCCTCCATTATCTCATTCTATGAATGACCCTCCCTCCATGTATGTCATTCCATGAGTGACCCTCCCTCCAAGTATGTCATTCCATGAGTGACCCTCCGTCCATGTATGTCATTCTATCAGTGGCCCACCCTTTATGTATGTCATTCCATCAGTGACCCTCCCTCCAATGTATGTCAATGCTGAGTGACCCTCTCCCAGTGTATGTCATTCCATGAGTCACCCTCTCCCAGTGTATGTCATTCCATGAGTCACCCTCCCTTTATGTATGTCATTCCATGGGTGACCCTCTCCCAATATATGTCATTCAATGAGTGACCCTCTCCCAATGTATGTCATTCAATGAGTGACCCTCCCTCCATTATCTCATTCTATGAATGACCCTCCCTCCATGTATGTCATTCCATGAGTGACCCTCCCTCCAAGTATGTCATTCCATGAGTGACCCTCCGTCCATGTATGTCATTCTATCCATGGCCCACCCTTTATGTATGTCATTCCATCAGTGACCCTCCCTCCAATGTATGTCATTCGCTGAGTGACCCTCTCCCAGTGTTGGTCATTCCATGAGTCACTCTCTCCCAATGTATGTCATTCCATGAGTCACCCTCTCCCAGTGTATGTCATTCCATGAGTCACTCTCTCCCAATGTATGTCATTCCATGATTGACCCTCCCTCCATGTATGTCATTGCATTAGTGACCCTCTCCTAATTAATGTCATTCCATGAGTGACCCTCTCCCAATGTATGTCATTCCATGAGTGACCCTCCATCCATGTATGTCATTCCATAAGACACCCTCTGCCAATATAAGTCATTCCATCAGTGACCCTCTCCCAATATATGTCAATCAATGGATGACCCTCTCCAAATGAATGCCATTCCATGAGTGACCCCCTCCAAATGAATGTCATTTCACGGGTGACCCTCCCTCCCTCCATGTATGTTATTCCATGGGTGACCCTCTCCCGAAATATGTCATTAAATGAGTGACCCTCTCCCAATGTATGTCATTCAATGAGTTACCCTCCGTCCATGTATGTCATTCAATAAGTGACCCTCCCTCCATGTATGTCATAACATGAGTGACCCTCCCTCCTTTATCTCATTCCATGAGTGACCCTCCCTCCATGTATGTCATTCCATGAGTGACCCTCCCTCCATGTATGTCATTCCATGAGTGACCCTCCCTCCATTTATGTCATTCTATCAGTGACCCTCCCTCCATTATCTCATTCCATGAGTGACCCTCCGTCCATGTATGTCATTCCATGAGTGACCCCCTCCCAATGTATGTCATTCCATGAGTGACCCTCTCTCCATGTATGTCATTCTATCAGTGACCCTCCCTCCCTCCATGTATGTCATTCCATGAGTGACCCTCCCTCCAAGTGTGTCATTCCATGAGTGACCCTCCCTCCATGTATGTCATTCCATGAGTGACCCTCTCCCAATGTATGTCATTCCATGAGTGACCCTCTCTCCATGTATGTCATTCTATGCGTGACCCTCCCTCCCTCCATGTATGTCATTCCATGAGTGACCCTCTCTCCATGTATGTCATTCTATCAGTGACCCTCCCTCCATGTATGTCATTCTATCAGTGACCCTCCCTCCATGTATGTCATTCCATGAGTGACCCTCCGTACATGTATGTCATTCCATGAGTGATCCTCCCTCCATTTATGTCATTCCATGAGTGACCCTCCCTCCATGTATGTCATCCAATGAGTTACCCTCCGTCCATGTATGTCATTCAATAAGTGACCCTCCCTCCATGTATATCATTCCATGAGTGGCCCTCCCTCCATTATCTCATTCCATGAGTGACCCTCCCTCCATGTATGTCATTCCATGAGTGACCCTCCCTCCAATGTATGTCATTCTATCAGTGACCCTCCCTCCATTATCTCATTCCATGAGTGACCCTCCGTCCATGTATGTCATTCCATGAGTGACCCTCCCTCCAAGTGTGTCATTCCATGAGTGACCCTCCCTCCATGTATGTCATTCGCTCAGTGACCCTCCCTCCATGTATGTCATTCTATCAGTGACCCTCCCTCCATGTATGTCATTCCATGAGTGACCCTCCATACATGTATGTCATTCCAAGAGTGACCCTCCCTCCATTTATGTCATTCCATGAGTGACCCTCCCTCAATGTATGTCATCCAATGAGTTACCCTCTGTCCATGTATGTCATTCTATCAGTGACCCTCTCTCCATGTATGTCATTCTATCAGGGACCTTCCCTCCTTGTATGGCATTCTATCAGTGACCCTCCCTCAATGTATGTCATTCTATCAGTGACCCTCTCTCCATGTATGTCATTATATCAGTTACCCTCCCTCCATGTATGTCATTCTATCAGTGACCCTCCCTCCATGTATGTCATTCCATGAGTGACCCTCCCTCCATGTATGTCATCCAATGAGTTACCCTCCGTCCATGTATGTCATTCAATAAGTGACCCTCCCTCCATGTATGTCATTCTATCAGTGACCCTCTCTCCATGTATGTCATTCTATCAGTGACCCTCCCTCCATGTATGTCATCCAATGAGTTACCCTCCGTCCATGTATGTCATTCAATAAGTGACCCTCCCTCCATGTATGTCATTCCATGAGTGACCCTCCGTCCATGTATGTCATCCAATG
Organism: Haliotis rufescens; assembly: GCF_023055435.1. NCBI lineage: Eukaryota > Metazoa > Mollusca > Gastropoda > Lepetellida > Haliotidae > Haliotis > Haliotis rufescens. Next base: position 14,593,482 of record NW_025964112.1, read on the forward strand.
AGTTACCCTCCGTCCATGTATGTCATCCAATAAGTGACCCTCCCTCCAATGTATGTCATTCCATGAGGGACCCTCCCTCCATGTATGTCATCCAATAAGTGACCCTCCCTCCATGTGTGTCATTCCATGAGTGACCCTCCCTCCATGTATGCCATTCCATGAGTGACCCTCCGTCCATGTATGTCATCCAATGAGTTACCCTCCCTCCATGTATGTCATCCAATAAGTGACCCTCCCTCCATGTGTGTCATTCCATGAGTGACCCTCCCTCCATGCATGTCATTCCATGAGTGACCCTCCCTCCATGTATGTCATCCAATAAGTGACCCTCCCTCCATGTATGTCATCCAATAAGTGACCCTCCCTCCATGTATGTCATTCCATGAGTTACCCTCCATCCATGTATGTCATCCAATCAGTGACCCTCCCTCCATGTATGTCATCCAATAAGTGACCCTCCCTCCATGTATGTCATTCAATAAGTGACCCTCCCTCCATGTATGCCATCCAAAGAGTTACCCTCCCTCAATGTATGTCATTCTATCAGTGACCCTCTCTCCATATATGTCATTCTATCAGTGACCCTCCCTCTATGTATGTCATTTTATCAGTGACCCTCCCTCCATGTATGTCATTCTATCAGTGACCCTCCCTCCATATATGTCATTCTATCAGTGACCCTCTCTCCATGTATGTCATTCTATCAGTTACCCTTCCTCCATGTATGTCATTCTATCAGTGACCCTCCCTCCATGTATGTCATTCCATCAGTGACCCCCCCCCCCCCCCCCTCCATGTATGTCATTCCATGAGTGACCCTCCCTCCATTATCTCATTCAATAAGTGACCCTCCCTCCATGTATGTCATTCCATGAGTGACCCTCCTCCATGTATGTCATTCCATGAGTGACCCTCCCTCCATGTGTGTCATCCAATGAGTTACCCTCCCTCCATGTATGTCATCCAATAAGTGACCCTCCCTCCATGTGTGTCATTCCATGAGTGACCCTCCCTCCATGTATGTCATTCCATGAGTGACCCTCCCTCCATGTATGTCATCCAATAAGTGACCCTCCCTCCATGTATGTCATCCAATAAGTGACCCTCCCTCCATGTATGTCATTCCATGAGTTACCCTCCATCCATGTATGTCATCCAATCAGTGACCCTCCCTCCATGTATGTCATCCAATAAGTGACCCTCCCTCCATGTATGTCATTCAATAAGTGACCCTCCCTCCATGTATGCCATCCAAAGAGTTACCCTCCCTCAATGTATGTCATTCTATCAGTGACCCTCTCTCCATATATGTCATTCTATCAGTGACCCTCCCTCTATGTATGTCATTTTATCAGTGACCCTCCCTCCATGTATGTCATTCCATGAGTGACCCTCCCTCCATGTATGTCATCCAATGAGTTACCCTCCGTCCATGTATGTCATCCAATAAGTGACCCTCCCTCCATGTATGTCATTCTATCAGTGACCCTCCCTCCATGTATGTCATTCCATCAGTGACCCCCCCCCCCCCTCCATGTATGTCATTCCATCAGTGACCCTCCCTCCATTATCTCATTCAATAAGTGACCCTCCCTCCATGTATGTCATTCCATGAGTGACCCTCCCTCCATGTATGTCATTCCATGAGTGACCCTCCCTCCATGTGTGTCATCCAATGAGTTACCCTCCGTCCATGTATGTCATTCAATAAGTGACCTTCCCTCCATGTATGTCATTCTATCAGTGACCTTCCCTCCATGTATGTCATTCTATCAGTGACCCTCCCTCCATGTATGTCATTCTATCAGTGACCCTCCCTCCATGTATGTCATTCTATCAGTTACCCTCCCTCAATGTATGTCATTCTATCAGTGACCCTCCCTCCATGTATGTCATTCCATGAGTGACCCTCCCTCCATGTATGTCATCCAATGAGTTACCCTCCGTCCATGTATTTCATTCAATAAGTGACCCTCCCTCCATGTATGTCATTCTATGAGTGACCCTCCCTCCATTATCTCATTCAATAAGTGACCCTTCCTCCATGTATGTCATTCCATTAGAGACCTTCCCTCCATGTATGTCTTTCCATGAGTGACCCTCCCTCCATGTATATCATTCAATAAGTGACCCTCCCTCCATGTATGTTATTCAATAAGAGACCCTCCGTCCATGTATGTCATTCAATAAGTGACCCTCCGTCCATGTATGTCATTCAATAAGTGACCCTCCGTCCATGTATGTCATTCCATGAGTCACCCTCTCCTAATGTATGTCATTCCATGAGTGTCCCTCCGTCCATGTATGTCATTCCATGAGTCACCCTCTCCCTCCGCGTTTGTCATTGAATAAGTGACCCTCCGTCCATGTATGTCATTCTATGAATGACCCTCTCTCCATGTATGTCATTCCATGAGTCACCCTCTCCCAATGTATGCCGTTCAATGACTGACCCTCCGTCCATGTATGTCATTCCATGAGTCACCCTCTCCTAATGTATGTCATTCCATGCAAGTCCCTCCGTCCATGTATGTCATTCAATAAGTGACCCTCCGTCCATGTATGTCATTCCATGAGTCACCCTCCCTCCATGTATGCCGTTCAATGAGTGACCTTCCCGTCATGTATGTCATCCCATCAGTCAACCTCTCCCGATGTATGTCATTCAATGCGTGACCCTCCCTTCATGGATGTCATTCAATGAGTGACCCTCCCTCCATGTATGTCATCCAATCAGTCAACCTCTCCCAATGTATGTCATTCCATGAGTCACCCTCCCTCCATGTATGTCATTCAATGAGTGACCCTCCCTCCATGTATGTCATCCAATCAGTCAACCTCTCCCGATGTATGTTATTCCATGAGTCACCTCTCCCAATGTATGTCATTCCATGAGTCACCCTCTCCCAATGTATGTCATTCCATGAGTCACCCTCCCTCCATGTATGTCATTCAATGAGTGACCCTCCCTCCATGTATGTCATCCAATCAGTCAACCTCTCCCGATGTATGTTATTCCATGAGTCACCTCTCCCAATGTATGTCATTCCATGAGTCACCCTCTCCCAATGTATGTCATTCCATGAGTCACCCTCCCTCCATGTATGTCATTCAATGAGTGACCCTCCCTCCATGTATGTCATCCAATCAGTCAACCTCTCCCGATGTATGTTATTCCATGAGTCACCTCTCCCAATGTATGTCATCCCATGAGTCACCTCTCCCAGTGTATGTCATTCAATGAGTCACCCTCCCTCCATGTATGTCATTCAATGAGTGACCCTCCCTCCATGTATGTCATCCAATCAGTCAACCTCTCCCGATGTATGTTATTCCATGAGTCACCTTCCCAGTGTATGTCATCCCATGAGTCACCCTCCCTCCATGTATGTCATTCAATGAGTGACCCTCCCTCCATGTATGTCATTCAATGAGTCATCTCTCCCAGTGTATGTCATCCCATGAGTCACCCTCTCCCAGTGTATGTCATTCAATGAGTCACCTCTCCCAGTGTATGTCATTCAATGAGTCACCTCTCCCAGTGTATGTCATTCAATGAGTCACCTCTCCCAGTGTATGTCATCCCATGAGTCACCCTCTCCCAGTGTATGTCATTCAATGAGTCACCTCTCCCAGTGTATGTCATCCCATGAGTCACCCTCTCCCAATGTATGTCATTCAATGAGTCACCTCTCCCAGTGTATGTCATTCAATGAGTCACCTCTCCCAGTGTATGTCATTCAATGAGTCACCCTCTCCCAATGGATGTAATTCAATGAGTGACCCTCCCTCCATGTATGTCATTCCATGAGTGAACCTTTCCCAGTGTATGTCATTCCATGAGTCACCCTCTCCCAATGTATGTCAATCCATGAGTGAACCTTTCCCAGTGTATGTCATTCCATGAGTGACCCTCCCTCAATGTATGTCATTGGATGAGTGACCCTCCCTCCATGTATGTCATTCAATGAGTCATCCTCCCTCCATGTATGTCATTCCATGAGTCACCCGCTTTTATTATTGTTATTCCATGAACCTTCTTGCATCTCTCTGCCATTCCCTCCTAATAAATGATCGGCCACCTTATGTATGTTTGATTACTTAATGACCACCATAGACATGTTTATAGAAAAATAGCTATTGAAAAACTACTCCAGACAAACAAAGGTGTGTCCCAATCCAACCACAACAATAAGTGGCCATAATCTCCTGACTTCGTCTATCTCACGTGACCTGTGGATATACTCAGACATCTGATAATTGTAAAAATAAAAAAGTGATGTTATCATTAGAACACACATGCAAGTCTGCATGTTTGCATGCGTTCTAGTAGCCTGTCTCACAGTCTCTGTAACATATTATTTCCCCTTCCGCCCAGCCCCTACTCTAACGCTATAGCTCGAAACGAAGCAAGTCTAGATGTTCCATAGCTTCTGAATCTCCCATCTCACTGGATATCCTTTTCAGTTTAAATTGAGTTGTTTGTTTCCATCAAAATTAAATACTTTCAGAGACTAGACGTTAGTCTAGCGTTCCAGCGCCCTTTATAGCTGTCTGTCATGCATCTACAGCTGCACAATCGTAGTTTGTACTCTCCAATTTTAACGATATACATCCACTGGTCATTAATATATATTGATATACTTGCGACCAGTGTATGTCTGGTAGTAAAAATAAGATTAATCAAACAATAAGATTTTATAGTTATCATTCAGTAGGTGACACAAGGAGAAAATTGCGCCAAACAAAAAACTTTAGTCCATTGTCTAATTTACTGAATTATTGGGGTCGGCAAAAGAGCATGGGGCCATTAAAGGTATCATCAAAGGCGTGAGCGGTCAGAGTTCAAATGAGGATAATGAACAGGGCGACATCTACCGGACAATACCAGAGAACACAAAGGTCGGTGTGCATCGTCCTCATGAGTGCGCAAACACTTCAGAAGGACCCAATCATTTTTACCGATGACCCTGTGCTTATTCCTTATTTCGAAATATTATTCAAAATACAAATAGTATATGTATGACATTTAAAAGTGAAGCTAGGCAGGAAAAAACGTCTTAAGAAATACCCCGAAATAAATCGTTTCGTGCGTTTTTGACTAGTCACACAAAAGGGGCAATTATTGTTATGTCAACGGGACTTAATTGTAACTTTGTTACAATAATGTCAGGGGCGGTCGGGTAGCCTAGTGGTTAAAGCGTTCGCTCGTCACGCCGAAAACCCGGGTTCGATTCCCGACATGGGTACAATGAGTGAAGCCAATTTCTGGCGTCCCCCGCCGTGATATTGCTGGAATGTTGCTAAAACCAGCGTAACACCATACTCATTCATTATAATAATGTCGAGGTTGGCCATATGGTGTAATGTCGAGAGTCAAGCGTCGAATATGTCCAGGTTGGCAATATGACGACAGTCGAGTTGGGAATATGTCGAGGTTGGCATTATGACGTAATGACATTACGATGGCTGTGTACGGCGAATATTGGAACAAGTCGAGGTCGGCATAATGTCGACATGACGAAGGTTGACTGCCAAAATATTTAATATGTTAAGAGTAGGGAGTGGGGGTGGGGAGTCGGGGTGGGGTCATGTCGAAAAAAACCGAGAGTCGACCAGCTGGGAATCAAATTACCATTCCGACGCTTAGTGTCATCAGTGCAACCAAGTATAACGAAAGTAGCGGCTTGTTCGATCCGCTTTCAGTGTGTGATGGGCCAACCTCTTGATATTCTAGTTTTACATCAGCTACTACGCGCACACGCACACGCACGTACACACACGCGGGCGCGCGCAATCGTTCAATTGATAACCTTATAAACAATTTAATGTGTGCGTTGAAGAAATGGCAGAAACAAATTCCGTCTCTAACACGCAGTCATGCCCGCGCGCACCCACGCACACAATTAAATGTGATGCTTGTCCAACATAATTTCTTGTCTCCTCGTTTCAGAGAAAATTAAAACTGTACGTTTTGAAGAAAAGGCATCAAAGGACACGTATTAGCCAGCAGGGACACGTGACCTAAATGTGTCCGTCCCATTATCATAATTAAATTACTTGTATTAAACATATAACCGATCGGGACCAGTATTTGGCAGATACAGTCACATCAGTGACTTACAGTGGTAAATAAACCAATTCCTTTACATTTCTTAAGGGTTCAAGCTTTCGCAAGTTATAAATCATCTCTCTCTCTCTCTCTCTCTCTCTCTCTCTCTCTCTCTCTCTCTCTCTCTCTCTCTCTCTCTCGTGAGCATCGATCCACGCACTTGGGATACGATGACATGCATCAACCGAGTCAGCGAGCCTGACCACCCGATCCCGTTAGTCGCCTCTTACGACAAGCAAAGACGCCTTTTATGGCAAGCATGGGTTGCTGAAGATCTTCAGGGGTTAATATCTTACTTCATTCGCTCTGACTGTATTTCACCCCGTTTGGTAATATCCCGTGATCGAAGATCTAAATACATTGAAAAGATTAACAGATAACAATAATTATATCTCGTCACAGCATCTGTTTGTAAGACCTATCGTTAGCTTGTTTTCGTAAGACGTTTTTTTAAGCCATTATCTACATAATAGCATAATCAATATACACCTATTTAGGGTGACTGTATAACTAGCTGTATGTGACTCATCACTCATTGCATTATCAGGACACAATTGAAGTAGTTTTAATCATATAAAAATCGTTCGTTTCTTTTCGTCTGTCTACATGTAACAGGTGCTTTGTGTCTGCATGTGACTCCAATTTACTGGGTGTTTTAATGTGACGGTGAATAATTCTCAGTATTTTTCAGAAAAAAGTCCATCTTTCAACTTCTCTGTCTATCCAGGTCACGACCAGATTGAGTTGGTTACCAACATGGAAATGCTTGACTGACCGTGTGTGTCAAAAGCTTTTATTGACTGGAGCTCCCTGTAACCGTATAGAGTTCACACGGGAGACGTACTGCGCATGCGCTCACCGTCTGGCGACCTTGTGATATACTAAAGTAAGGTCGGTGAGTTCAGGTCATTCTCACAATAACAAGAGGGGGCTTATTAACCAGATGGGTCTTAATGTAACCTGAATAAGTTCACAAATCCAAGATTTTGTTGTTGAAATGATCCATATTTAGGTCCACCTAGCAAAGATGATTTTACAATCAATGTAGTTATAATCACTGTACTGTTAAAATGCCAACATACATAAAAAAGGTTATCTGTTTCAATTTGGTACACATATAATATAATTATGATTACAAAGTTAATATCATTGTATTTCATCATATATATTATTTAAACTATACAAGGTTTGGGTTTTTGACAATAGTGGAGAAATAATTTCAGAGAGATTTTTTTTTTAAAGTCGTGTTCCACACATACATATATATATGCAACTTTCGTGATAGCAAGCGTTTCAAGGGAGAGAACTGTGGTGAACATGGATACCACATTCCTCTCACGGCATGTACCTGCATGAGGACGGCTTCTCCCCCGGTCTTTCCCCCACCAATGCCCCTCCCCCGCTGCACGCGAATGCCGGGGGCGAGAGTTCATTTGGCGGTCATCCACGCGCAGCTGAAGCGATGACCGACTGGATGACATGCTCCGAACGGGGCATGTCTCGCGACTGTAGTCGTTATAGCGTGTTTCAACTTCCGCGCAGCCATGGGGAAAATAACATTCCTCTTCTGCTGGTTCTTCTGCGAGAGAGGACAATATTGAAACAGAATGCGGGGGTGAAACAGACAGAAAGATTCGCTTACTGTTTTCGGTCGTTTATTTGATAGATATGTTACTGCCAGTAGTGATATGAAGTTTTTTGGAAAAATGTTGTTCTTTATATGCTGGAATACTTGTATCTTTGTGTGAAGGTCATTTCAGGGTTACTCGGGGGTGTGGAAAACCTACACTGCCTAATTAGTTTATTCCATATTATCTGTTGTTTTTTCGAAATATCCGATCTTCTGATTTGGAGTGTAATGTGCCTGTGTATGTGTTTAAAGTATAAACATATACAAACATATAAAAAGAATCGTCTTTTTTGTGTGTATGTTATAAACAAACATATTGTCCTAGACAAACATCTAGTCTCTGAAATGAACATATCTTACAGAAAAAAACAGTTGTTAAATTATCTTAAAAAAATATAATAAAAAGGAGCCCTACTACTGTAATCTAGGCTTGCCAACTATTATAGACTTGCATGGGCTGTTTTGTATGTATTTGTTTCAGGGCCTGTATGACAGATTAACATTGTCCCTGAAATGAAGTTAAGTACGGTATTGGGTTAAATGCATTTCATTCTACAAGGGAAGCAGGGAGTGTTAAAGAAACCTCTCAACTCTCCTGCTGATAAAGGGGATGAGTATTGGCTGCTAGAGCTAAGAGTGGGTGAGTGCGTGAGTGCGTGAGTGCGTGAGTTGGGTATAACGCCGCTTTTAACAGTATTCCAGTTATATCACGGCGTGTCAGATTAATGTGGGAAGAAAGCCCGAAGTGATGCAGGTCTCAGACGTTTACCACTTCGGTGAAACCTACGAGCACGGGTGTGGTGCTGACAAACCTTGAAACATAATCGGGGCGAACCGGGATTCGAACCCACAATCATAGGTTTCTGGCGTGGCCAAGGGACGCAACTCTGCACAGCGAATCGCGGCGCCTTAGACGACTGGACCACCCGTGCCCCCGCTAGAGCTAAGAAGGAGCTGTAAGTAGAATCATTGGATGTGTGTAAGTGTTTCATTAAATCTGTTCTAGGGTCTACAACAAGCTTTAGTGTGATCATCTATACGTTCGGTTTTCTTTTCAGACATGGGCGGTTACAGATTTGTGATAGTTAAGATCGCGGTATGGAATTCTAGGTTTGCGTATAGGTCAAATTGATCTTAGTTCAGACCCATACTTAACATTGACTTACCGCAGTCGTACAGCTCTGGGACCCGTTCCACAAAGCGATCTTAGCGCTACGACTGTCATAAATCAGTGTTAAAGAGTGGGAGTTACGACCGACTTTGCACTAAGATCGCTTTCTGGAACAGGGTCCAGGTCGCTTTGTGGAACGGGGTCCTGCTCTAGACATAAAGTCTTGTTTTAGAGAGACGATGATTATCGTCATTCGAAAACTGTTTATTTCGAAATAGCGTGTATCTCGCAGTATATCCGCGTGCAGTTTCTCACACTGTGTTGCCCCAAAGTGGCTATCAGTCACTGAACCTCGTTATAACGAGGGACAATTTATGTAGCACTTTTACCGTGTCTACCTCTAGTATACTAGTACCTGCGAGAGCGGAAGGTCCAGGGTTCGATCCCCAGCCGCGTCATATCAAAAGCCGTTAAAACATGGCACTTGTTGTTACCCTGTCTGGCGCTCGGCCTTAAGGGGCTAAAACAAGGGCTATTTCCGCTCGGATTCAGTATACTGTGTCTGAGTGGGGTATTCGTGTTAAACTGACATGTTATCTCATGACATGGTATCTCAGTGGGCTAGCAGTCCGTCCAAACATCGGCATTAATCCTGACTAGTACAAGCAGAGATACAATAATCTTGAAAACGACGTTAAACCCCATTTCACATCATCTCTAACGCACCTGCCGAGCCTAACCTTATCAACCTGTTATGAGCTTAATACTATTTATGAAAGGAAACGTTAAAATATCACGAAAATCTGGATTATATTCGCATTTATGCTACGTTCTGTAGTTGAATGTCCACTAAAATACAATAATCATACAGATAATAACCACAGACTATATGGTCTTATTTTATGACAGTTTTGGGTATGTGTAAGATGTCGAGCAAATATGTGTGAAAAACTGTGATGTACTGACGCACATGGAGCGATAGTCAAGTAAACAACTTCGCCAGATAGACAGGTCCTCTCCCTTTGCTGGACAGAACGTAAGTAGTGCAAACTATCTTTTTAGATGACACAGGAAAAGGTTCACCACCATTAATTTATTGTTTTTTTCATATATTATGAACTTCCGCTTATCTTTTGGAAAAAACCCTTTAAATACATATGACATTGAATTACTAGGATACTGCTGACACCTGATTAAATTCAGTTTAAGCACGCTGTATGTTCCTCCAGATGGTCACAAGGAGTGGGTCATATATGATGCTCAGAAGCCGAGAAAGTAGCTGAAAGGGTTGTCAAATATCTATTGGCATGGAATATTAACAAAATATGTAATTTATAAACGATTTCGGTTGTTTACGTCAATATGACGTTGTAAACAAAATAACCTTGTTTCATCAGAAAATGAATACAGTATGCGATTTTGTGAAATGGCTGTGAACATATATAGCTATCAGCGCCTACGTATTTTCCAGTGTGTTTATAAACGTACTGTTATATTCCGTATTCTGTAAATAAACGGGGCAAATCCCTTTCCATATTCATAAGAAATATCTGCCGAAAGCAGAGTAGATTGTACGATTCCGACTATATCTGAGTATGTGTTTATAAATCCCAATCGAACAGTGACGATACCAGTTGTTCGTAAAGAGGTGATCGTATCCTGCCCCACCGGTGGCACGCGTCACAAACACATGCAAAGGCAATGTGTGTCCATTTGAGCAGAATGTTTGTAAAGTTTATTTTTAGTTATGTATTATACACTCTTAAAATAAATGCACGAAATCAGTTTTTATCTCTTTTTATACCTTGCATGTCTCCAGGCACGTGGTAAACAATGAAGACGTGTGGCATACATTATACACTCAACTCAAAAGGATATGTGAATGTGTCCAATTGGCGATATCATGCTTAAAACTTAACTGATGTAAATATATAAATGAATTACAATTCTAATGAAATGCAATTCTATTGATTGATTGATTGAGGCCCATTTATAATTACACCTTGCCCATAATAAAGGTTTGCTAAGTACCTAGATGTTTTATAAAGTATCAAAACTGCCACACGCGTTAATATAAGCGAGAATGACATTCTGAACATCATGGCGAACAATTTTGATTTAAACATATCTTACTGCGGGAAATCAAATGGATAAGGAACAAGTGACACACTTACGAGGCCTTCTCCTGCATACATTTAATTTTATTGTAATATTTAAATAATAATAGTGCAGAATAAATTTACAGTGCATAGGAATTATATACAAGTAATGAGAAAATATAATAACACACATATATATATACAGTATTACCCACAAACACATATACCTACATGTATGTATGGCGAACAATATTCCTGGAACATAAAAGTCCAGCCAATGAGATGTCAATATTGAGAACTGTTTGAGACTTCACCATTGCCTTACGCTGATTAACATACTTTTGGCAATGCAGTAAATAGTGAGCTACCTTATCAAGCTGATTACACACTGTACAATGTGCAGAAATGTCGTTATTAATAACATTTAGATAAGCATCAAGACCACAATGCCCAAGAAGAAGTCTGGTTAAGAGAACCTCCTCTCTCCGATTATTTCTAGATATGTGTAATTTAGCGATAAAATGATCGATGCCAAAGAGATTACGTCCTTTTAAGGATGATGCCCATATCTGCTGCTATTTTGTTTTAGCATGGGTCATACTGACGGTGCCTAACTCTGCAGGAGAAAGTAAAATTGTTTCATCCTGTTCTGATTCATCAAATTCTAATGCAGATTTTGCCAATTTATCAGCTTTCTCATTTCCAAGTAGTCCAACATAAGCAGGGATCCATGAAAATTCAACATCTAACAGATCTTTACTTAAGTCATTATAAAGGACGAGAATAATGTTGATCAAGTCCTGCCTCGCTGAGGAAGAACCTACCCGAATTGCTTGTAATGCATTGACAGAGTCACTGAAAATTACCGCTGAAACTGGCCTTAAAAAAATAATCCAACACAATGCTTCAATGATTGCTCCAAGTTCAGCAGAAAATACTTATAAGTGATCAGCCAATCGGGTAGAAAGTTCTCTCTTTTCATTAACGATGAATATACCAGCACCAACACATCCAGGCACTAGGCACTTAGAGCCATCAGTGTCAATCTGCATGACATTTAACCACTGTAGACTTCGGATATGTTCCTCAGCTATATACCTTTAACTCGAGGTGCTGGCTCACATTTATTTACCTGTTCCCGGACATCAAGATAAACTGATTGCAGTTCAAGCAGCCATGGTGGCTTTTCAGGCAGAACAGTAGTGTCATCTATTGCAACATCACGCACAGTATGATTGAAAGCCGTTCTCTGAGATCGCATCCCAAAAGGCCCCATACCATTTTTTCCAAGAGTCATGAAAATATTCCACACAATCATTCAACACAGTTGACGTTGAGTGTTTACTCCCAAAAGATTTCAATTTTAACATGTACCTCACGTCTAACAGTTCACGCCTGAGATCTAGTGTCATTTCACCTGAATTAACTTGTAAAGCCTCAATAGAGGTAGTCCTGAACGCTCCAAGACATAATCTTAGGGCTTTGGACTGAACAACATTAAGTCTTGCTTTTTGTGTAGCACATGCAGATCCATAGGCTAGACAACCGAAATCAAGTCAAGATCTAATGAGGGCTCTATATAACATTAACAAACACTTCTTGTCTGCACCCATTTGGTACTGGAAATACTTCTCAGAAGGTTCAGGACTTTTTTGCATTTCTGAATCAGATAGTCCATATGTGGTTTCCAGGTGAGCCTCTTATCAAACCAGAGACGTAAAAACTGGATTTTATCCACAAACTCCAACTCAGAACCACACGACTAATTTTGAATTACGAGGAATCTTCTTCCGATTAAAAATGATAGCTTAAGATTTAGAAGCTGAAATCTTAAAACCCCAATGTACACACCAATTCTGTACAAGATAGAGAGATTGTTGAACGCCTTTGAAGACAGTGTCAAAATTACCGGACCTTTTCCACAACGCTCCATCATCTGCAAATTGTGATGTTTCAACCAGGATATTAATATTCTCAAACAAATCATTTATCATAACATTAAATAATGTTGGGCTGATCACACTTCCTTGGGGTGTTCCATTCTCTACAATATAAATATCTGAGAGTGAACTTCCAATGCGAACTTGTATAGTTCTACCTCTTACGAAATCTTTTATCCAATCAAGCATACGACCACAAACTCCAAGGTTATGCAGATTTATTACCAAACCTTCCCTCCACAATATCTTCCCTACAAATATTCAGTGCTACCAAAAGCCTTTTTAATTTCAGTTTCAAGTCACACTAAATGATCAGCACAAGATCTATTTTTTCTAAAGCCTGACTGAACGTCTGAAAACAGATTGTTCTTTTCCATGAAGTACACCAGACAGTTTTTTACCATTCTCTCCATTATTTTACACATGTTAGAGGTAAGACAATAGGTATGTAGGATGTGGCTTCAGTAGGATCTTGACCAGGCTTCGGAATTGGAACTACTATTGCTTTTTTCCAAGAAATAGGACATTTGCCTTCAAACCAAATATTATTAAAAAGTAAAAGCATGGTTTCAAGGCTGATATGGGGAAGATGTTTAAACATATCCTAGTATCACATGGAGAAGTATTGTTTCGTCCAGAAAAGGCATTCTTTAATTCCTGGAAACTAAATAATGAGTTGTAATCAGCGATATGATATGTTGGACAATGTAAGATGTCCGAGAATTCTAATTCAAGTGTGTCTTTATAGAGTAGAAAATCTGAGTTAAAGTTAACTGTACTCGATACATTTTGAAATGACTGAGCCAGTCCATTTCTCTTGTCAATACTTCTTGTTGCAGGCGTGACTTTACCAATAGACGGAATAGCACGATTGTAACTTGAACTACCAGAAACCTTTTTCACTTTCCTCCATACCTGAGATAGAGGTATATTTGTATTTATAGAACTGGAGTAATTAGACCAAGACAAACGTTTTGCTTCAATAACAGTTCTTTTAAGGAATGCGGAAGTGCGCCTATACTTGATTTAATCACACGGCAAAGCCGATTTTTGAACAATTTTCTTTGCCCTCTTCCTGGCATCATGTGCTGATTGACATGTATCCGTCCACCCAAAAACAGGCGGTTTAAGCGGACGTTTACCAGAAACTTCTGCCTATAAATCTATTGGCAGCATCAATAATGTTAGAGACAAAGCATTTGTAAAACTGCTCTATGTCAATCGAGTTTATAGCATGCGTGATTGTATCAGAGCACAAAGCAGTAAATGCAGACCAGTCAGTTATGGAGAAAATCCACCGCTGAGGTGTACCACTCAGTTCAGCGATTGGGTCAAGTTGAAGGCTAGTAAACACAGGATAATGATCACTACCAAAAGAATTCTGCAAACACACTTCCCAATCACAACGCATTATGTCAGAAGAGGCATTGAAAAACGTAACATTTACCGTGTACATAAAGACTCCAACAAAACATAACCATGAACCCATAACTCACACCATGCTTCCCAGAAGACTCGTTCTTGATATATTTATTGATTTCCATATACATGTTTTCCATATTTACGTGCTCTTGTCGTTCATGATGAATTACGTGGGAACAGATGTTCAAAATAAACCCGAACACTATAGTGTTAATGTTTCCGGTTTTAGAAACTAGTCAGTACTGGCTAAAGATAGACCCACATGCATCGACAGAAGTCAATGATCTTCACTGATGGCGACGCAGACGGTTAAATAAGGAATCCGAGGCGCGAGCTTGAATTATTGAGATCGTTACAGCATTCTATGTACGTCTTTGATTCTATATAACTCATCACAGTTCGCTTTTCATTCAGAATTCAGTGTCGAGGCCTGAAATGGCTCGATATCACTATCTGACGCAGGAAATAGGCACACCCTTGATTAAAATTCAGACGGAACACCTTTTCCGATTGAATTTATTTTGATGGAGCTTAAAAGGTTTTTGTTTCCGAATCGTGAATTAGACAGAAGGTTGAATATCTAGAAAAGTTTTATAGCTTCAAGATGTTCGTATTTTGTATATGTTTGATATGTGAAAACAAATAACACATCCTCGATTGTCCAGGGTACATATGTACATTAAATTATCATAAATGCTCACAGGGTCCATTCGCTATCATAGTTTGTTTTGAGTCCGATTCGAAATACAAATACAGCTAAAAATAGCTGTCCAATGAAAGCACGCTCTTGAGCGAGATAACTTCTGTGGTAAGCTAGTGATGATAGAAATGATTATGTTGAAACGAAGTGTCGGTGGAGAATGGATCCAGGGTATTTATAACAGAATGGCTCGTCACGCCGAAGACCCGGGTTCGATTCCCGCCATGGGTACAATGTGTGAAGCCCATTTCTGGTGTCCCCCGCCGTGCTATTGCTGGAATATTGCTTAAAGCGGCGTAAAACCAAACTCACTCACTCACTCACTATAACACAATGGAGACATAACATACAGGATAACCAAGTATATACACAGAACACATTTTCTTGCATACGGTGTTAAACGAGCACTCCGAACAGAGCAAGAGCACTCCCAACAGTGTTATCGCCAAAACACGGGTTCACCAGACAACATGGCAAGCAAAAGTATGGCTTAGTCCCAGCGGAGAGGGCTGTTCTGCCGTATATGTGAAGCTGTGAGAAGATGTGCACACATCATGCAAAATTGATCACACTGTCCTTAAAAGATCTTTAAAAATATTGAAAGTGTAGATGTTATAGCATTTATATATATCGGTACACGCGTACGTCATAGACTTCGAGGGTTATGTATTGTGGTGTCAATTAGCATCACTTGCCTTATTGATTAGGGCCTTGTTATGTGAGAAAGGGATTAGTGTTAAATGCAAGTTCATTTGAGAGCTATTAGTCGGGCCTTGCACGATTTACTTTAAGCTGTCAGAGCATAGGGACTGTCAACCAGAACAGAACGCAGGGAAACGACACTCTGTAAAACAATCTGTGATATAGGGCATAGCTTCTTTGAAAGGGTTAATTGATGACATCTTATGTTGGTGAAACATGATAATGTTGTTAACAAACACATTAATAATAATAATAATAATAATAATAATAATAATAATAATATAAATAATAATAATAATACAAAACTAAACCTATTTTGTTGAAACAGCGTTGGAAAGGTTAATCTCTTGTCTTTTTGAATAACAAATACATGACAGCGACTTACGTCATATAGACACTAAGGTTTAATAGAAATCCTTAAATGGTTAAAAGGCCCAATAATTCTTTCTAAAACTCTAAAATATAGATGGTATTTATAGAGTGATTGTTCTAATCCGCAATCGAAAATATGTGACCTTAGCGTTTAGATGACATGGACGAGACCTATTTAAATGACTCACTTTTTCGACCTGTCCCATTTTAAAAGCCGACACCACCAACCCGACAGCCATGTCACAAAATTGCACATACATTTTGCGATTTAATTATTAATTCTCCCCGCCTGCAATAAGTTGATATGTTTTAATCTGAAACATATATTTTGCACGAACCCCGCAAAGAGACGTTATTCACAGTTTGCCAACACGCTCTAATTGTAGTCGCGTTCGCGAGTGCACCGACATCGAGTGGATATTTTTAGTTGTTTACTTCTAGAGAGTCGCATATTTTGTGTCAGCGAGAACCGGCACCCATGTTTGTAACGGTACATTTGATTGGCTGGTTCTCCGTGACCTAAATGATATGTACAATCTGCCGAACAAACAAACTACAACGTAAATTGGTATGACAACACACTGTACAAAACCTTTGACATTTATACAACCACCATCGTTTAACTTGACCAATATCATCCTCGTATTGTCCGGTTTTCTGCCAGAAAATCTGTTGGTATTTTTTTGCACGAGAATCTTTCAGCCAATCAGCGACGTGTACTTGGGGATTCTGAAGTGGGTCATGGCTTAGGGGGCAAATATAGGTTAGTCTGTCACACTCGTACTGGCAAGGAAAGCACGGACGACGCGAGCGTGTGCTCAGAAGTCCCGGTGTCTAGTATTTAGGAACATGGACATGTATTCGAGGGTTCCATGGACGATTGTGAGTTGATTCGATCACAACCCAAGATATTTCGTCTCGTCTGACGTGAAAGCGACCAGGCTGTGAGGAAGCCCATTCATCGCTCGTTGTACAATAGCCCGACATTACGTTAGACCGTGCGCTTGTTACAGGCCGACTTCCGCGATAACTCAACATCATTGTAACCGCTCAAGTATTTTGTCTGCCATTGCTCTTGTTGGGAAAACTACATTAGTCTGTGAAATGACAGATATCTGTTCAACCTTTGAATTCCAGTGTCGAAATTCGCCAATAACGGAATTCCATCCACACAGCGTTAGGGTTTGTCAATGAAGAGAACCCTACTCTCTGTACAAAGGAATCTGAAGAAGCACCGTTCAGTCTAGAGTATGACCACCACGATGGGTAAAGAAGCTAGTTTGGACGGTTTAGGTAAGTCATCGATATTTTTTATGTCGTAAATAAGGATTTTAAAATTATTTTTTTAACTGACAAATTTGGCTCCACGTCATTGTTATTTTTGAGTGGGCGGGGCACGTAGATCGCATGGTGTCATTACGTAATAGCGAGACAGGAGCAGTGATTGGCGTTTTTTTGTTTCATTGTTTAGTTAGACATACCAAACACACATTATTATATTTTCAAAAAATAAAGTATAATTATATCCTGGAAAAATAGTCATATCTGCGTTACACTTTTGCTGTTCATCAGGATCAAGCTAGATTAATAATAACTATATCATGCTAATCGATGAACTTCAATATCAGTGTGGATTTGTCTAGTGTTGTAAAATGAGTTATTGTCTACATTGATCAATTATTGTCACATGTGGTGCAAAATATATTTCAACATTTTAAGTTGATTTTGGTAAAGAAGTGTAACATTGTTACTAAGTCATACTATACCATCAGAAATTAGAGGAAATAATATACTATGTTCAATTTCAAATGGGGTATTTATAATAATGTGAAATATAGTATACTTACTCAATACATAGGATTACAAAGTAATAATCCACAGATCTGATATCTTTTCATGACTAATATGTAAATAATGATATGCCTTTTAGATAGTTTTGGGTGTAAAGTTGTTATTTTCCTGAAGCTGTTTACCGCGCACATATATTTCAATGTGTAATTATAGACTGTCACTGGTGTGTGGTGCGTTCTCTGTTCATGTGAAAGCATGTTTCGTTACAAGATGTCGCTACGGTAACCAGAAAGGAGTTTTGAGAAGAAAATGCATCTTCTTGTGTTAAAATTTCTGAATTAGTATTAATATTTAGGAAATACACACAAATTTTCATATTTGAATTTTCTCAAACATGTTATTGGCTGACCATGTTGATAGACAACTGTTTTGGTTGCCAATAGTTGGTATTATAAATGTAACATATTTTGACAGAAAAGGACGTCGAGTAAGCTGGCAGGATATAAGTAAAATGTGTATGCTATAAATAGATCGCCTGTCAGTTGTTGACTATGGTGACGACACAGGAGGGAAATGACTTAAGTACATACTTACTGACACAATTGAAGTTGTGGATGTAACTTAAGGTATAATTTCTGGGATGGTGCGGAGTGTTCTTGGAAGGTCGATATTCAGTCCCACATCTACTGCAGATTTTTGTGAAAATTCCCAAATTGGAATTACAAAATTCTCTCATTTTGCTTTGAGGTGTCTTGTATTTCAGTGACCCGGTTCAAGAGAAAAAGACCTATAATAATGTTATGCTTTCTTTTACAGTGTTTTATGGTGTGTGTTTTTATGTTGAAGAGATAAGGACTTTCGTTAGAAGGTTAAAAAGACTTGAATTCCAATTTAGGAATTTTCACAAAAATCTGCAGTAGATAAGGGACTGAATATCAATCTTCCAAGAACACTCCCCGCCATCCCAGAAATTATCCCTTAAGTTACATCCACAACTTCAATTGAGTCAGTACGTATGATCTACTTAAGTCATTTCCATCCTGTGTCGTCGCCATAGTCAACAACTGACAGGCGATCTATTTATAGCATACACATTTTACTTATATCCTGCCAGCTTACTCGACGTCCTTTTCTGTCAAATTATGTTACATTTATAATACCAACTATTGGCAACCAAAACAGTTGTCTATCAACATGGTCAGCCAATAACATGTTTGAGAAAATTCAAATATGAAAATTTGTGTTTATTTCCTAAATATTAATACTAATTCAGAATTTGTCTGTAACATAAGAGGATGCATTTTCTTCTCATAATGTCCTTTCTGGTTACCGTAGCGACACTAACATCTTGTAAAAAATTTCTCAATTTGATATATGTAAGCTTTACATATTTGGGTGAAGTATTATTGGGGTATGGTTTCAGTAAGAATTTAGCTGTGAAATAAATTATAATAGGCTTTATTGTTTCAAAATTGTCTAAGTATTACAAGAAATAAGTCATAAGTTTTACTGTCTGTTTCAGTGTTTGCAAATCCTAGATCGGCCATTCATTGAAAGTCAACACTGATAGATTCATGACATAAATTACACACAAGAAATTCTCAGGCACTGTTGTGAAAAAGTACTTTCCTGCTTAAAATATTTTCTTTTTTGATTGTGACAAAAATGACCTATTTACAATATCAATGAAATCGACAGCAAAAATATCAGGAACTTCCCTAAGGACCGTGTTAAGTATCTTGGCGACAACCCAAGTCCATTTTACCACATTCTCAACCTAGTATTGATCGCAAGATTATATCATATCCTCTGCATTGGGCAGTTTTTCATTAACTTTTGTAAATACATGTCAAGAATGCTCTTGTGTTGGCGCCCTTGTTTCTCCCCTACAGCTTCACTTCCTGTTTCGAGTCTATGTTTAATTTGTGAGAAGGTCTTTCCTGTTTTTACCATGGAACAACAGGGGGACATGTTGCGGTTGACTTCAGTTTCGGTAGAAAATAAAATATGCTAAGTTTTTCTCTACATCGTCGATTCATCATATTATTGTGAAGATTTTTATTTAGACGATAAAACAGTCAGATGAGCACTAAATCTTTAGAGTAATAGTAGTATTTCAAATTACTGAACATTGTGTATATGAGATATGATTTGTAAATACCGGTATAGTTATATATTATTTGGGATGCTTGCATGATTAAGACGTACAGTGTGAGAAACATCATTTCATGGATTTCCAAATACGTCCTCCCAATAATGGAAAATAGACGCCAAACCTTGTTTTATATGCAAGGGTAATTTTTTCCAGTAAAACATCAGCATATCTGGTTACGTGTAATGCAGAAGGGTTTTTTTTCCTTTCATCTTTAATCAATCTTCAAAAAAACTTACAGTAATGAAAAAAATATGTTTTATCCATGTTGTCTGCCTACCAACCTTTATCTGTTTAACAATGGTTAAAGGCATACTGCCAAAAATACAAGTATTATTTTTCAATATATTTGTGAGTGAGTGAGTGAGTTGGGTTTAACGCCGCTTTTAACATTATTCCAGTTATATCACGGCGTGTCAGCTTAATGTGGGAGGAAAGCCCCAAGTGATGCAGGTCTCAGACGTTTACCACTTCGGTGAAACCCACGAGCACGGGCATGGTGCTGACAAACCTAGAAACATAATTGGGGCGAACCGGGATTCGAACCCACAATCATAGGTTTCTGGCGTGCCCAAGGGACGCAACTCTGCACAGCGAATCGCGGCGCCTTAGACGACTGGGCCACCCGTGCCCCCCAATATATTTGTGGAAGGACATGTTCCTGTGTACAGATCACAAATCAGGCAAACATTGTGGCAGAGAGTAGGTGGATGGGTGAAAGTGTTTGGCCAGCTTGAGTACTGAGGGTTTTGAGGGTTTGGGTCTTGCTCCACACTGAAACACGTGACATGGGTTGTCTTCTGAAACAAATGACCTTGTTCAACATATGCCCATGTCCACCCAGCAGTGACTGGGTACCCGGTAGGTTGAAATCATAATGTGACTGTTAAACTTCTAGCACTCTATTCTGCAGCTTGGGTTTGTATACTCCCCAGGGAGCTGAGAATGAAATTGGAGGACACACTGATCCATTGCCTGGGGTAGTAATAATATTGCGCTGTGAGCATGGTGAGCATGCAACCATGGGTAGATTTGGCACTTTTTAAATTATTAAGATTATCATTATTCTTTTGTTTACATCAAACTACAATCCTCTTAAGTGAATCGAAGGATGAAGATTCAGATAACAGTGCATTACCCTGTGAATTCTGATTTAAGCTTTGATAGATAATAGATAAGATTTATAATATTTATTGCAATATGTTCCATTAAAGAACAGATACAATGTATAGCACTGTTCCAATGTACTTTTACACAAACACATCACATATGCATACATAACAGACAAGGATAGAGCAAACATAGTCATGGATGAAATATGTTAGAAAATGGACAAGTTGATGTATCATGATTTATTGGATAAAACTGTTAATATGAAAACAAATGATATTGATTGAGGTTATATCATTGGTAGAGAAACTATATTGGAGTTTAAGTTAAGTTGGTCACCAATAACAATTCCTAGGTCGTGTCCAGTAATTATATTTTGGGTTAATAACCTTAGATATTGACATGATTATGCTATGAGAGTAAAATCTACTCATGGTGTGTTAAAAATACAACACACATGCTACAAATGGTAGTTTTTACACATCTCTATTCAACGTAAAAGTTAACTTTCTAAATGGATTTTAATGTATGTAATGACCTGATTTCCAGTAAAAAGTGTCTGATATGGTCACATTTAGAAATAATGAGAAAACTAATCTTTAAAAAATGCCCCTAGAAATCTGATTCCAAACACTGATCGCTAAGCAACCATTAGTCATATTCCACTTTGTTTTTCTCACTGAGTCTAAGTCTAATGCTATGACTGACATATCCAGACCAGGGCACAACATGTTTGTTTGTCTCCCAACATGTTTCACCCGAAATAATTCTCCCTGAACCCAGCTTGCTCAGTTTGACCTGAGGTCATGCTAAAAATAGTTGCGTTCAGGTGAGAGGGCATGACCTATCTTGTTAGCAGGTATGCTAATTTCTGCACAGGTGTTGGTTAAACCCAGTGCACAGTCTTGTTAGATTTTGTAGGTCAGTATTAAGGATATGTTCTTATATTTATAGTAGTCTCCTTAGAGCAGATTCATGCTGTGAAACCACAGCTTTGCTGTCTTTCTAAGCGCTTTGAGATAAAACAATAAGCAAAAACCAATGAGGATGAGTAAAGAGCTTGTTTTTTCAACAAAGTAAATTTGTACTCTTTTTTTTTTGTTCTGCAGACATATTTTGTTGCAGAAGCTTTCATCTTATCAGCTTCATGTGTCAAGATTAATGATATTTTTACAAGGCATGTAATCTATGCAGGTTAACCAATGTGCTGGATAGAGGGCTTCTGTTAGCCTGTCTCCCAAGGAAAAAAATAAAAAAGGAGTCCAACTCAAGTCTAGAATGATTTGGCAAGTCTAGATTGCCTCAACTCTGAAATTAAGGATTGTTCTTGGCTCCATTTGGATTTTTTATTTTTTTATTTGGTAGATAACATATATTTTGAAATGAGATAACTTATTTCTGGGACTAAATGTCGGTCAAAGCTGTATCAGATACATACCTATATTTCATTGACTCGCATCTTAACAACTGAAACAAATACATTTCACTCAATATGAACTATGTTTTGGTAACTGATGATATATTTTGAACTAGTGTCCTTGTCATGCTTCTCTGTCAACAGGCAATACATTTCTATTATGGCATGAATATGACTCCTACAATTTCAACTCGTTTGATTTTTTTAGCCGTCATAGACGTTTATGTTTTATCATCTGAGCAGAAACACAGTTCAGGTCTGTTGCTTATGAATGATGAGTTTTGTGTAACCTGATTGGTGATTTATAAATGCATAAGACTTTTATATAAACAATATCTTTATATCCAACTTCAAGGTCATATCAAACAGAAAATAGTAATCCGATTTCCAAAACTTTGAGACTTGAGTCTCCCAACAGGAAACAAGTTTGGACCATTAAGAATGTGAAACAAATATGACTACAATTTTTTCATCACCCAATTTGTCTTTTAGTATTAAAATGTGAGATCATATTTAATTTTATGTTAAAAACATAACATTTAAAAACAATTATGTACATCTATTGAGGACATAATAATTAGATTTAATGTTTTCAGAACATCTCCAACATGTTGCAAAACCAGAAAAAAACAATATATTGCCTGCAAGGTATCCGGTTATTGAAAAGTATATATAATGCAGTCTAGTTAGCCAGAACAAGAGTCCCCTACTAAATAGGGCACAGTTCACAAAGTTCAGGGATAGTGAAGATGTTTTGGTCACTTGTGACCACTGAGTGACCCCAGTGATTATTGGGAGCACCAATGTATTAAGGCATAACAACAGCCCCAGGCATTAGGGCTGCGACCAGCCAATACCTCGTTAACTTGCATAAGAGTGGTATCATGTGGCTGAGGTCATGCCAGGCTTTCCAGATGGACTCTGACGCATTTACTGTTAGTCTAATTCATGTGTGAATTGTACACAAACATGTATTGTTGGTAGGGAGAACGAGGTCACATTGACGTAGGCGTATTGATTGGCATATTTTTAGCCATGTTTATGAAGCTAGTTTATGATTTGTTTTGCCAGTAGAAATTAGATTTTCAGTATCACATGTCCGAGAAAATGATGGACGCTGGAGAGTAATGGATGAAATTAGGGACCTGGATCTCAAAGTGGTGTTTTTGCGAACTAATCACTTTGACATTCATAAGATATTTATGCATATGAATACCAAAAGTACAGAAGCACTCCCCCCATGGTCTAGAGTGAATTAGTTCTCAAATTGCCCATGGAATTTCAGGTATAAAAACATGCACTTTGTAAGTTGGTCATAATACAACACTGTGTGCTGAAGGCCATCTAGCTTCTAGATTATTATGGGGGCACGGGTGGCCCAGTCGTCTAAGGTGCTGCAATTCACAGGGTTGCCTCCCTTGGGCACTTCAGAAACCTATGGTTGTGAGTTCAAGTCCCGGTTCGCCCTGATTCTTAGGAAAACACAATTTGAGTATTTCAGCTTTCCTATCACCAATATTCAAAGAGAAAATCAAATCTAAATTCAACTCCCTCTTCAAGGAATCTCTTCAAGATGTAAATACAAAAAGAGGCACAGGAAACAAACTTAGGACATATAGGATAGTTAAAAATGAAATAAAATTAGAACCCTATCTCAGTCACTGTAAAGTAAAAAAATATCGAGTCCACTTTTCTAAACTAAGATTAAGTTACCATAAATTAAATATTGTACTTGGAAGACACACAAAGCCACCAACCCCACTACATCAGAGGCTATGCTCTACATGTTCAATCATTGATAACGAAAAACATTACTTACTTCACTGCATTAAACACACTCGAGAAAGAAATATACTCTTTGAAAAACTATCCAGACAAAATGTAAATGTAAATGTTCACAGTCATGAAGACAAATTATTTCAATACATCCTATCAAATAATGAAGCAGTCAATATCAACTGCATTTGTTTCCACATCTATAATTTCAAACAATAAATACCCTTTCATAATCAACCGTTGACATTTTATGTATAAAAATATATAATATTGATTATTTTGTTTCTGTATGTGTCTACAGGAATGTAAATTATATATGTCTGTATATATGTATATATAAATCATAATGTCTTGTCTTTTAAAATTGCATCTGTCCCGTAATGGAACGTTTCTGCAATAAATATTATCTTATCTTATCTAATGTTTCCAGGTTTGTCAGCACCATACCTGTGCTTGTTGTTTTCACCAAAGTGGTCAATGTCGGACCTGCATCACTTTGGGCTTTCCTCCCACATTAAGCTGACCCACCAGGATATGATTGTAATACTATTCAAAGAGCCAATTAACCCAACTCACTCACTCTAGATTATTACCTTTAAACCCAACTCACTCGCTCTAGATTATTACTTTTAAACATTTTCAGGTTTTTTTTGTTTGTTGTTTAACACTGCACCAACAGCAGTCTGTAAATAGTCCAATCTGGACCAGACAATCCAGTGATTGATATCATGAGCATCTATCCACACAATTGTCAATCAACCAAGTCAGCAAACCTGACCACCCGATCCCGTTAGTCGCCTCTTTCGACAAGCATAGTCGCTTTTTACAGCAAAGACGACCTATTCTAGCTCGGATCTTCACGGATCCATTTTTAGGTGACAGTCAGGGTCCAATAGGCCACAACAGTTTTATTTCTTGTTTCACAGATTTTGTAACCAATAAGTCAAGAGCTTGAACAGAAGACTGATGAAATACGGTCAGTTGCAAAGAAAATCATTGATAACAGGTATCCAGGATAATAGTTTAAAAGTACAGACAGACACTAAATCTTCATTTATGATGTAGAAAATAAGTATAATTCCAAACCAAAACAGAATTTTGCTCCTTTTTTTATTTTTTTTCCTTTCTTTATGAAAGAAACCAGTCTGGCCTCAGGTTCCTTGACGAATTTTAAGCAATGATCTCATCCATTTTTTCTTGATGTGTTCCTTTTAACGCTGATAAATGATGGAAATAAGAGTGCATTTGTTCCTGTCATTCACATCTGCTACACAAGGGAGGTGATCAGTCAGTAGTGCACGAGAAAAAGCCTGAAGACTGAAACACCACAGCTGACTGTTGAATGCTTGACCTTAATCCTCATGCTAATCTGCAGCCGGGTATCAGTGTTATGTAATCTCCTTATGCGTTGTGTGAGACATTATGATAAGGAGGCTAATGAAATCAGATTATCCTTGATAATATACTTCAAACATTGTAAAACTGTACCTGGTTGTAACAGTATTAAAGTTCAGTATGTCAGAGCGACTTAGTAAGTTAATGATTTCATGGCTGTCTAGTCTCTGCAAGTCCAGGGCCCACTTGCACATAGCGATCTTAGCGCTAAGATGATCGTTGCTCCCATACTTTAGCATAGGCTTACAATAGTCTTAGCGCTAAGATCGTTTTGTGCAAGTGGGCCCAGTAGTTTTTTCATTACTGAAAGATAAGCCTTAAAAGGACAAGTCCATGTAACACTAAATATTTTCAATTCAATAGTTATTTCTGACCATGGTTAAAACTTTGATTTGAATATTGTTTTAATTGTAAAATTGTTTGTTTATTGCATTAATATTTGAAACATAATTTGATAACTATGGAAACCAAGAAATAATAATTTTAACAAGGCAATACTTATACTTTTTTGTGTTTTACAGTATCTTCCTAGTCAGTATGATGCCCAAAACTAATTTTAGATTATTTTCTATGTGTTGATACATGTAGTGTGAGAAAAGAGCCGGACTCACAGTCTTTGTTCATAAGTATTGTAAACAGGATGTAAGGAAACTGATCATGTTCTTTTTATAACCACATTCTACTCCAGCCTGCCATTCTATCAATGTAGGTCCTGCATATACCGTATTTGACGTTATAAGCGCCCCGCTCTTATGAGCGCCCACGGCGATAATTGCTCATATATTGGCTATAACACCCCTTCTGATTGATCAATGTACATCAATACGCACTCGTGTGTTATGTGCACCCTTAATTATGGGCAATTAAATTCTGAAAAAAAAAAATATCTGTCGTATATAAACATTTCAGTCTGTCAGCATAAACCACAAAATTTATCTTTTAAATCTGTTTTTTCCACCAAAATAATATTCTAATAAGAGCCCCTATTTCTAATTTTGTGAGCGCTCTGGGCGCTTATTACGTCGAATATGGTACTCCTGTTCTTGTTGCGAATTTTGTTGTTGTCGCAATTCCTGAGCTCAGGTCGACACAGTGATGTTGTAAAGCATACCTTTTGATTCAGATGTCAAGGATTCTGATGATCAATATCAGCTGCAGTACAAATTGTTATTGGACAGTTGTTGACATCCAACATACAGTAACACACATATGAATGAAGATTTATATCCTTATGATTAATGCTTGTAGACAGCTGTTAATACTAAAAATCTATTAGGAAAAGAAATATGGATTTCAGTGAATATCTTTATAACAACATCTTTTGTTTCCTTTTTTCTGTATCCCTGTGTTTGAGAACAATGGGTAACACAGCTGATTGAAAAACAGGGTCAATACTATGAACAGAAGAGATGGTCAATAGCATCTATTAATTGAATGACCGCGTTGTGTTGTTATGTAATATCATTCACCATGCCCACCAGATCATTGATTGGATTCCATGCTGGAAAAGATAGCAACAACACGATGGTTGTCGTAATAGCAGTAGAAGTAGTTGTAAAGTGGAGGCTGTGACAGATGGTGTGTAAAGTAGTAGTGGGGTAGTAGTACTTGCTGTAAAGGAGTTGTAAGGAGAGTAGTAGCAGTTAAGTTGCAACAGCTGTAGTTTTGTAGCAATCTAGGCAGGGGGAAATTTACATGGTAAATGGGAAAATATTATTTGTCTAATTTTTTAAATGGAAATTTGGTCTTTTGTGTGGGAATTCTTTGAACATTTTTTTGGAATGTTTTATTATCAATGATATTATTTCCTTTAATATATAGAGTATGTTTTAATTGCCCAGGAGGAAAAGTAGTCATCAGTGTTGTTTCCTCTTTGATAAGCCGTGAAAAAATACAAACTTGATAATGATAAAACATCGTCATGGTTTTGACATTGTATTATAGATCAATGCTAAAGACATTGCCACATGAATCATGTTTCTCTGGTGGTGATATGGATCTCTGGGGGTGGGGCCGTGAAGTCATCACCCCGTCAAGTCTATTGTTGGTTATTGACAAGTTCAGGGGCTGCTACACAGAGTTCACGAGGCAGCCATAGATGACCAGGGCAGCTGGGGTAGATTCCCAGGTCTATCACACTGACAAACATGGTGCATTGGTGATCAATATTTGTTAATTATGTGATGGCCACATGTTGACCGCTGGTCACATGACTTGTGTGTGTCAGCAGTGAACTCTGGCCGATGGTCATCCTGATGGGAGACTGCAATAGACTTGCTCCCGTTTCAGTAACAGTATTGGTTACCATGACGATACACACCCAGCTGGTGTACTTTACTGATATCAGAAGTGTTAAGGTAGACACAATTTTACGGATAACAACTTCTTTAATACTGTAAAAAGCAATGTTTTGGTATAGATCCTTATACCGTAGTCGAGCAAATCTTGCTTTGTACTAAATATTTTGCCGAGAAATATTTTTAATTTCATAAGTCCCCACAAGAAACATCTTTGTAATGTACAACTCAAAAAAAAGGTTAACGACCACCCAGATTTTGCATATTCCTGTAGTTAATCTGTCTTGCCAAATTAAAGGTTGCAGTCGGTGCCAAAATAATTTGAGTCCTCTAGCTACTAGACCATAAGAAATTGTACTAGACAGGGGCTTCGGACCAGTGGATAAAGTTGGAGACTGCTATAGTAATATGAAGGAATTGGGTGTTCCTTGACTTTTTGGAGTGGGATAAGATGCTGGCATAATTTGGGTAGTTACCCTTTGTACTAAACAGCCTTGATATACATTACCATTTATGTATAAACAAGCTACAGTTTAGTTTCTGCCCTCCCCAGAGCCCTGTGCAAGTCTAACTCATTTACCTTGATGCCCCAATGAGGATTACTCATATGGAGGTATTGGTGTCTCATGGCAACGAGTTCAGAGAGCGGTCAATTGGTCAGGAGATAGGTAAGGCAGGCTGTGTGAGTAGAATGACCCATGGGGGGAGTGAGGGGTGACCCAGGCAGCAGTCACCGTGGGGTCAGCCAACAGCCAAACAGAATTGAAACAGCAGTAATTGATTTTTCCTAATGTGGAAGTACAGAGGTCTTTTGAATACAGTAAAGGGTCAAAGCTTTAAGAAGTATGGAGTAGTCTGTGGTATTGATTTGTGAACAGATGTTTATCATGTTTCTCTATGGTTCAGGTGGAAAGGTTTTGTTTACGAAGAATAAGACGTAATTTGAGATATTCCAAATTGGATAGATTTCCGAAGTATTTAACATTTAAGACAAAGGCAGAGATTTGTATGTTGATAAATACTCCTGTATGGCATCTACGGAAAGAAATATTGCCACTATTTGTCAACTAATCTGTTTTTGTTAAATTATATACAGATATCCCATGGTATCATGCAGGGTTACCTTTAACAGAATATATAGTAAAGGGACCAAATACAGGATTGAAAAAATACGTTTATCTCAAATGAATAAAAAGTGCAAGAGGGTTATGACTGCAGCAAGTGTAGATTCTGTGTGTGTGTGTCTGTGTCTGTGTGTGTGTGTGTCTGTGTGTGTGTGCGTGCGTGCGTGGGTGCGTGTGGGTGTCTGTGTGTGTGTGTGTGTGCGTGCGTGCGTGCGTGGGTGCGTGTGTGTGTGTGTGTGTGTGTGCGTGTGCGTGCGTGTATGCGTGCGTGCGTGCGTGTGTGTGTGTGTGTGGGTGTCTGTGTGTGTGACAACATGGATGCTGCTGATATAGAGACATGGGAGGCTATAAATCATGTAACAGTGTGGCTATGCCCTGTATTGACCTGTCAGAATGTTCCTAATAAATTTGTGCCAACCCTGACAATTTTATTGGCATTTAATATAATGCAGGGAAGTACTATAGTCACCCTACATGACATTAGCCTTCTTTTTTTTATGCTCAAAAATAATTTCTTTTTCAACTACCAACAATAGTCATCAGACCCCCAGCATCAGCTTTCAGATTTTAATATTTGAAATTTTCTGGATGCAACTGGAATATTGCATATTGACATCAGTTATGTTATTACTTATTGTTTCAATTTGAACAGATTTTGTGATTAAAAAAAATAATTATCAATCAGAATTTTACTGGAATCAAAGCATTGTATCCTGTTTTATGTATTTGGATGCTGTTGTGAAAGATTTATGACGTCAATGCTGTTGTTGTTCATGTAATATTGACAATGTGTGATACTTTTATAATTTCTATGCTGTTGTGATATATGTGTAATATGGATGCTGTTGTGATGCATCTATAATCTCGATGCTGTTGTGTTTGTTTAATATGGACGCTGTGTGGTGCAAATCTAATATCAACGCTGCTGTGACCCATGTGAATATATATTTTGTTGTGTTGCAGAGTTTGATGGGGAAACAGTACTTTGTCGCGTTTGCGGAGACAAGGCCAGCGGCTTTCACTATGGCGTACATGCATGTGAGGGATGTAAGGTGAGCTAAAACATGGCAGTCATGATACAAGGTTTAGTAACACAGTCAAACATTCCAACAAGTTTAGCAACAAAACTAAATGATACTGTGACTTCACACCAACGGAAAGTGATTATTACAACTTCTCATATGACACAGCACGTTTGAGACTATGGTAATGTGTAGGTCAATTTGACAGCAAGATTTGTAATTTAGCTTTTTTGAAAATCACAATCTTTTTTTATCAGATTACTTTCTGAACTTAATAATGCAAAGTCTTACGACACAGCCAGAACGAAAACAGCGATACCAATGAAAAAGATGAACAGTAATTTAGTCCTAATACATATATATATAAATATGTAAAGGCGACGTTTCGGTATATGTCCTTGCACTGTTGTCAATCAAGCATATAAAGTGTTAATTAAATCACAATTTATCATGTATTTATACAGTATCGCATAGTTTGTACAACAATATCACACATAGATAATAAGTAACAATAGATCAATATCACATTTAGACCACAGTGTCATACAACAGTGGTCTTGTGGATAAAACATCTGCCAGGAGAACGAAAGGTTGGTGTGTCATCCCTGGCCGCATCGTACCCAAAGA
The DNA here is from genome assembly GCF_023055435.1 of Haliotis rufescens. Classification (NCBI taxonomy): domain Eukaryota; kingdom Metazoa; phylum Mollusca; class Gastropoda; order Lepetellida; family Haliotidae; genus Haliotis; species Haliotis rufescens. The sequence goes on from NW_025964112.1 coordinate 14,624,281, forward strand.
TGTTAAAAGGTGGTACTTGTTGCTACCCTGCCTTGCACTCGGCATTGAGGGCATGAAACATGAACTGGTTGGCTCGGAGTCAGTATACTGTGTCTGAGTGGGTATTCATGTTAAACTGCGGCATGGTATCACCATGGGCTAGCACTATGATGAAAATGCCATAATGCTAGTAGCCACACACACACATGCATGCACGTCGCTATGTACATGTAAGTTCAATGACCTTGAATGCAACACTAAAGTCCACTTCGCCTCACGTACAACAGTGTCCGCATAGAACACAATTTTTACAACAATGTTGACTTGTTTCAGGGATTCTTCCGACGTAGTATTCAGCAGAAGATCCAGTATAGACCCTGTCTTAAGAACCAGCAGTGCAATATCATGAGAGTTAATCGGAACCGGTGCCAATACTGTAGGTAGGGATGGTTGACTACTTTCTGCGAGATGTCTATTAACACTGCTGTCATATACCAGGACAGCTCCGGACAAACTGTATCTGCATAAAAAAATGCAAAAAACATCCCTGTTACCCAGTTGATTATGAGTTGTTTGCTCTCAAATACTAGTCAATATTGTTAATGACAGAAATTCATATGTATGGTTTACAATATTTAGGCAGATATTGCTCTTGTTAATATTAAATGGCTTTATGTTCATTATGACTGAAATGATTCCGTGGTCTTCAGTAAACCATACTTGCCGTAAAAGGCGACTAACGGGATCGGGTGGTCAGGCTCGCTGACTTGGTTGATATATGTCATCGACCCCAATTGCGTGGATCGATGCACATGATGTCAATCACTGGATTGTCTGTTCCAGGCTCGATTATTTATATACCGCCGTCATATAGCTGGAATATTGCTGAGTGCGGCGTTAAACAACAAACAAACAAACAATATGACTGAAATAGTCTCTCATAAATCCTTATTCTCTAATATTATTTTCTCATTTTCCAGGTTGAAGAAATGTATTTCAGTTGGAATGTCGAGAGATGGTGAGTCGTTATTTTCTATCTGACAATTTATATCATCATCGTCGACGTCATCGTCTTCATCCTGGGCCTTTGTTGAGATAAGCCGACACTTTTACCACTGGGCTACCCCACCGCCCCATATAAGACATGGAGGTTTCATTTTGAGGAAGTTTCAAATCTCTATCAGGTCATGACCCAAATAACTCAACATGCTCAACCAGTTATTTTACATGACATATGCAACATCCTGTTTATCATCACAGCATAATTACAGTTGTTTCCGAGGAAAGGCCCATCCACCTACAAAACCTGCTTTCACTTTTGATTTGATTGTTCAAGGAAGTCAGTGACGCGTTTCTGCATGAAATGTATGTATCCTGATTTGGTACAATACCAGACTAACACAGTCTCTTAAGATATGTTATTTTGACACGGACAAACAACTCAATTAAAATTGAAAAAGTGCCCCAGTTAGATGGGAGATTCAGAATTTGTGGAAAATCTGGACTTGCTTTAGTGAGGGCTATGGCCTTACCGTAAGGGCTGGGTGAAAATAATATTGTTCAGGGACTGAAACAGACTATTAGTACAATTCATGTGAGCGGATGTTTCACACTGCAGTCAGTAATTAAAATCATATGACGAGGATGGTGAGGTAGTCTTGTGGTTAGTGTTTGCTCGTCAACTTTAAATGCCCAGGTTTGATCAAACAGGTCTCACACTGATCAAACAGGTCACATACAGGTCACATTGATCCATCAGGTCTCTGGTCAAACAGGTCACATACAGGTCACACATGATCAAACAGGTCTCACACTGGTCAAATGGGTCACACTGATCAAACAGGTCTCACACTGATCGAACAGGTCACACTGATCAAACAGGTCTCACACTGATCAAACAGGTCTCACTGATCAAACAGGTCACATACAGGTCACAGTGATCCATCAGGTCTCTGGTCAAACAGGTCACAAACAGGTCTCACACAGATCAAACAGATTTCACACTGATCAAACAGGTCACACACTGGTCAAATGGGTCACACTGATCAAACAGGTCTCACACTGATCGAACAGGTCACACTGATCAAACAGGTTTCACATTGGTCAAATGGGTCACACTGATCAAACAGGTCACACTGATCAAACAGGTCACACACTGGTCAAATGGGTCACACTGATCAAACAGGTCTCACACTGATCAAACAGGTGACATTGATCACCAGCTCCTTATTTAGTCAGCTCTTAAGATAAGCATGGGGAACCATGGAACTGTTCTGCCCCAGATTTGTACTTGGACCTATCCAAATGTTTCAAGAAAGGTTTAGACTCTTTTGGGAATATATGCCTCATGAATGATTTGTTTGGTTTGTAATGTCATGCTAATTGGTAATCTATGGCAAGATGAGTCAACAATCTCATTAAAATCAGATCTCTTAGTTCTTGCTACCGCTAAACAAAGTTCTGAGGACATCCCATTACGGGTCATGTCAGAACAACCTTTAATCCAACCAATCAGAGTGTTGTCTCACACTGATCAAACAGGTCACATACAGGTCACATTGATCCATCAGGTCTCTGGTCAAACAGGTCACATACAGGTCACACGTGATCAAACAGGTCTCACACAAACAGGTGACATTGATCACCAGCTCCTTATTTAGTCAGCTCTTAAGATAAGCATGGGGAACCATGGAACTGTTCTGCCCCAGATTTGTACTTGGACCTATCCAAATGTTTCAAGAAAGGTTTAGACTCTTTTGGGAATATATGCCTCATGAATGATTCTTTTGATCACTTTTAAAAAATTTAATCGAGAATACGTCAAAATATGTTTCGAAGTGTAGTCGCCAGTTTGAAACTAGTGTCGTAAAGCTCAAGAAAGCTGGCTTCTGATTGGCTAATGTCACTTTCTTGTCAGTTATTTCACTGGTCAGTCAAAGTTCGCGAAAGGTCGTTCTGACTTGACCCGTAATGGGATGTCCTCAGATCTTTGCTTAGCGGTAGCGAAAACTAAGATCTTATTTTAATGAGATTGGATGAGTCAACTTGGCTTTGTGTCCAACATGGTGATAACACAAATCAACACCCATTCACAAATATATATATTAAAAACATTACAGGTTAAATTGTCAAGGCAGATATGGTTAGGGGACATTTGAATACAGTTTTGCTGTTTCCCAAATCATAAGAAGAGTTATTTTTGAGCAGGTTGTAGACAATACTTTATCTTTTCATGTTGTATTTTCATGACAGGGAGATAAAGAGAGAGTTATCTTGTTGTTAGATTCCCTGATCATCTTACTCAGGAAAGTAGGATGTTATAAAAAAATAGATAACATTTATTTTATGAATATATATAAATGCCTAGATCAGTGTAGAGAATAGTTATGAAATATTTTTAAAATTTTTCGTTCTTATAATTACATTTGTGACAGATTTATATTTATGTAAAAATCAGAAAAAATATTATTAATTTCAATGATCAAGTTAGTGGATCTATATTTCATACAAAGTAAGAATTCTAGAAGGATAGCTGTGAAAACGTTTAAGATTGTAAGAAGCTAGCCTTGACCTACTTTTCCGCCATGAATTCCACTGTCTTGTTTTGCGTTTATAAGCAACTTTCCCCTAATCCCCAACAACCCACTCTGACATGCTCTCCCTCGCTGTGTCGCCGGCAGTCTCAGGCCAGGAACTTGTTTATGAGCAGGGCAGGGACATATATATCATTGATGACTTCATGTGGAATGAACTATACATGTGTATAAATAATGTGGGACACATGTATTATTCACATTGATTCACTGAACCTGTTTTCCACTCCAAGTAGCAAGCATTTAAGTGTCACTCCACTCCTTGGCTGGGACAGATACCATTCAATTAGTGGCAAACTAGCTGCAGCAAAGGCTGCGCAAGTTGGTAGAATTCAGATTGATAAAGACTATTGCTGAAAGGTTTAAAGCTGAACAAGTTAGTAGAATGCAGATAATCAGTGACAAATTTTGAATGCTTTTAAGGTCTTATTTTCAACAACAATAGTTCTATTAATAGGAACTTAGATAAAAAAAATTGTGTATTGTTTATTAGTTAGATTTATATCGGCATCAGAGTACTTTTAAAACTAGTTAAAATTCATATTATAACATCAACTCATATATCTCAAGTACTGTGTTTAAGTTATTTTGGAAAACACTCCATATAAGGAATTGACCCATGAAGATCCGGGGTCGAATAGGTCTTCAGCAACCCATGCTTACCGTAAAAGGCGACTATGCTTGTCGTAAAAGGCGACTATCGGGATCAGGTGGTCAGGCTCGCTGACTGGGTTCATGCATGTCATCGATCTCAATTGTGTGGATGGATGCTCATGATATCAATCACTGGATTGTCTGGTCCAAACTCGATTATTTACATACCGCCGTCATATAACTGGAATATTGCTGAGTGCGGCGTTAAACAACAAACCAGCCATATAAGTAAATTGAATTAACTTCCCACATATCATGCATGGCATATAACAATAAGAGAGGATGCACAAGAGAGGATGCACTTTAAACTCATATTCTGTGGGTAGTAAAACTGCTATAAACCAACAAACTCTCACTGTGTTTAAACGTTTCTGGAGCTTTAAGACCAAAGATAGTAGTTAATCGTAGACGACCATATGTAGCCGTAAGTTTGCAATATCCACAAAAGTTCGTTTCAAGGCGTTAATCGCGCTATCTGACCATGGTCGCTGTAAATAGCGGTGAGTTGTACAATCTACCAATCGATTCACACACAATTTCGCCGAAATGAATGTGGACAATATTGAATGAAATTTTGAATAAAATTAATAAAATAGCTTATAAACATAAGTCCAGATATACAATGAACTCTTTTTATGACCAGACACTGTAATTACATGATTAATTTGTGTACTTAAGTACAGATTTGTTGACATGATCATGATGATATTTCCGGTGTTATGTGCTCACGGTACTGACTTTGTGGGGAAAATAACATTGAAACTCTTCAACCCTGTGTATAAGACGACCCTCCGTGAAAGCCCCCTAATTCTAGGTACCAAAACTCTCCTTATACACAGCAATATACAGTATATGATTTTTTAATAATGTCAATTTTTTGTAAGGTATCAGTACTGTTACTGTTAAAGAATCTCTTAAGTCTCATCTGTTTTAACTGCAGGAATAATGTTAACATTATGTGATAATTTTGATGGGATTTTGTATCAGCAGCTACTGGGCCAAATTATTGCCAGTATGCAGATGATGAGTGAATAAGTAGGGATGGGGATGATGATGATGATGATGATGATGATGATGATGATAAATTCCATAATAACCTTAGTCTGAGTTGCAAAATGTCTCACAATTTTCACATTGACAGTAATATTCTGTGTTGCACAGTTTGTTGTGTTTATCTGAATGATGGTTTTGACTTTAGACATGTTCTGTATTTTTTCAGCTGTGAGGTTTGGCCGTGTCCCCAAGAAGGAGAAGGCACGTATTATCGAGCAGATGCAGAAAGTGAACTCCCAGTCCCAGACCATAGCTCTGTCCACCATCCTCCAGAACGAGACCGATGTCATTCAGGCTGTCGTCAACAGCCATCAGCTCACCTGTGAATTTACTGCACTCCGTGTACACAAGATGAGGGAGAACTCACTTCAAACTAACGAGTACCTCAACTGTCCGGCACATATGGTGAGTGGGAGGAGAAATAATCATTTGTAGGGCACAGATTGATGTGTTACACACATACCACGCATCCTTACAGACAAAACAAATCTTTTTTCTCTTTCCTTCGAAATGAGAAGGGCACACTCCCACATAAATTTTTACACAGCCTTTGTCTGTGAGATAAGTTTTAAGTGGACTGGATTCCTTAGAGAGTGTGAATCAGGGCGTTTAGACAACACTTTTAATGACTGAAATTCCAAGTGTTATGATCTAGTTTGACCTTGTAAACTGATAACGTTGATCAATGTTTCAGTTTCAGACAAATATAAAATGTCAATGCCAGAGAATAACCAGTCTCGATTATGCAATGAAACAGATTCCTTTTGGAGGGAAAGGCAAAATATCTGTAAAATTTATGTGAATGGATCACTGAAAATCACAAGGCTCTTAAAAAACCTTTTAGTTCAAAATTACAAACCTCAGTAGCACATTGTGCCTTTTAAGATCTAAACGATGACATTTATCAATTTGTCTTGTTGATGTGGGTAAGTAATGTTTCAATGGTGATTGTGTGTTACAGGCTTGTCCCCTCAACAATCAACTCGGCATGGACAACAACGCCAACAATGCTGACTGGGAAGATTTCTCTGAGAGCTTCACGCCAGCCATTAAATCAGTTGTGGACTTCGCCAAGGGTATCCCTGGGTTCACTCTGCTGAACCAGGACGATCAGGTCACACTGCTCAAGGTGAGCTACAGCTCGGCAAGACCGATGACCATAGGTCAGACAGAGGTCCCCAGTGGGGATTCCACAATACATCCCACCATCCCATGCTAAAAGAACTTGAAAAATGAGGATTTGATGGTTATTATGTTGGACCAGGATATTGCATGCAAATACTTGTTAACAAATTTGTTCCAACAAAATGTAAGTGATGCATATTAAGTGTATTCAGAAAGATCATTCTAATAAGCTGATTCATCATTGAATGATAGATGATGTCAGATAACCTAAAAGTAAATTCTATTAGATGAACTTATAAACATGTTTGTGTGTTGCAGGCAGGGACGTTTGAGGTGCTGCTTGTGAGACTGGCCTGTCTGTTTGACCCAGACACAAACACCATGATGTTCACAGGAGGACGACTCTTCAAGAGACATCTAGCTTCGGTAAGCTGACATGACTACCACAGGCTTAATTTGTCCAACACCAATTCAGTAATTTCAAATGGGAGGGGTATCTAAATTTCGTACGTTTATTTTAAAGATATATTCCATTTGGATTGAAAATGATTTTGGTACAATAAATGATGCCCACTTTCTCTCTCTCACTCACTCCCTCACTCACATACTCACTCACTCACTCATTGTTTCAGATGACGTCAAATGCTGGCTTCCTGCTTGATTCTATGTTTGACTTTGCTGAGAGATTTAATCGATTGAACTTAAGTGATGACGAACTGGCTATCTTCTCTGCCATTGTCTTGTTGTCCCCAGGTAAGAAGATTCTGTTTGTTAATATCAACACTCGTTTTATATCCTTCATTTTTCTGTCCAAGGTTTCCTCTCGGATCAACAAAATATTCTTGTCCCAGGACTCATAGTTTGTACTTGTTGTGTTCAGATCGGCCTGGTCTCCGGAACCTGGAGCAGGTGGAGAGGATACAGAACAGACTGACCGAGGCTCTCCAGAACATCATTAACACAAACCACAAAGAGGACAGCACGCTCTTCGCTAAACTGCTCATGAAAACCACAGACCTCCGCACACTCAACACATTGCACTCAGAGAAATCCATAGGTATGTGGCCACTCTATCAATCCCCAAGCATCAAATAAATGCAGTGTGCGTTCTTCTAAAACCACTTCGTCATCACCAGCCAACCATACTTTCAAGTGAGGCCAAATTGAAGAACATTGGTAAACCCAACTGATAGTTTCAGTCAGCAGTGTTATAATCCAGAGCATCCTCCCAATCCAGATCTTCATCATCCGTATACATCACAATTAAACTGCTTATTCTTGAATTGGTGGATGGTTGTTTCAGTGTATCTTTCTCATTTTCTCTGACACTTTTTTCATTTTATGTTTTAGCTGGTCAAAATGGCAGCCGAAATGCTCAAGAAAAACGCAATAGTGCTGAAGAGATGGAGATGGACTTTCAAGATGCTCAAAGTATACGGTATGGAAGAATAACAGTACCTTGTGATAATATATAATGAAATAAAGGATGCAGCAATTTAAGTGCCATCATCTTGCAAAGAGGCAGAGATACATCTGTAAACTTGTGAACTTAGAAAAATGCCTTTGTTAAGGAACCAACCATTTGTCTTAGGGGGGAGCGGAGATTTTTTTTTTAAATGCATAATTTGTTTCAGAAATACTGGGTAAATATATTATTGCTTCAGGTACATAACAAAATTGTTCGCTTGACATGTTAAATACCCAGGTCTTACAAAAATTTGAGATATCGGCTCCCAAAGCATTTTGAGTGGTTGGTCCCCAATTACCATACAGATTTCATTTGTTTATATTTATTGTGTAAATGTTTGACTTTCAGATCTGTCCGTTCTGTGTCACCCACCCTCTCTGAGGCCTCCTCCAACATGACGGTGACCTCGGGCTTCAACAGCGCTGACTCCGCCTCCATTGACAGCAACGGTGTGCCTGGTCAACGACTACCATTCGAGGCAGCAGCTCACCAACAGGTGGTACTGAGAACCCCATACGGGACATTCTACCGCGAGGAAATGAGTGGCTTCTATGGGATGGTTGCTGATCAACCTCGGCGCCGGTGCAATACATTAGATCGTGATACACTCACACGACCTCGTCTGCATACTATTGAGGAAGGAAACAGGAGAAGATATACATTGGATAGGGAGTACATTAACAAAATGGTGAACAAACTGAGTGATCGTCTTGAAAAGCGAGCAACTTTCAGAGGAGATAGCATGCCACCTTCTATATCAAGCAGTGCGGCCAGTAGTCCGATTCCTGAGGAGAATTATCCATATTTGAACAGCAACCGCGAGTTTGTGCCAATATCCACTGCAGATTCCAGCCATTGCAGCTCACGTGCCAGTCCTCTTCTCAACCCAGAAGGACTCATAGCGTTTGGGTCTTCACCCAATTCACCCCGTCCAAGGTCAAGGTCAGGGTCATTTGGTACAGATGACTACCCTAACATGCGTCCTCGCTGCTACAGCTTTCATATCAATAGCGAAGGTCGTGCATCTCGGGTGTCCTCTCTCAAACAGTTCCCTGACAAAGACCAGATGTCGGCCGATTCTCAGTACCTGTCCCCCGAGATGAGGCGAGGCAGCATCAGCTCTTCCTATGGCCTTCATGCCAGAAAGAAGTCCTTGCTGGTTGACCGCCATCCATCTTATCTCAGTGTCAACCCAGAAACACTACTTCATGATGCTGAGAAAAGAGCTCACGGCCAAGAAATGGCTAAACTCAAGGTGAGATATTTTGAATGGATTTTATGGATGTTTATGATGATTGATACGGAAAATATTGATTTTATTGATGAAGACCTCTATGGTACTTTTAGGGCAGAATAAGTCCCCAGCTCCACATCCTTGTCCTAAGATCCGACAAATATGTTAAAGGTTGAAGTCATCATACTCAAATAGCATGGATAATTGCTTATACTGTCAACCATAGGTTTGCTGTATGCAGGCCACCGACTGACTGGATTATTGTGAAATGTAAAACTCTATTCACTCACTGTACTGTGACTATACAAAACAGGTCAGAATACCCTACTATCTTATGATGAAGTGTAAATAACACAGGTTGTTTGAAATTGATATGAGATCAAAATCATAATGATATTTAGCTCGGGATCTTAACTATGTATGTTGAACACTTGTTTTCCCTGTTTTGCAGAGAATGGTTCAGGAGCAGGCTATGTATGATGCAGCTACCCGCCATGGCCTCTACCCCCCACCCAGCTCTGTGATTGGCATCTCCCCACCCCCTCCCGTCCTCCTCCGCATCAGCCCCCGAGATGATCAAATAGGGGGAAAGCCCTCGGATGTTGACATGCCAGTACTCAGAAAGGCAGGAATCGAGGCTTTTGGGGCAGAGAAAAGAAGTTCTCCCAAGGAAGCTTCTGCCACAGTGACCACTGCCTCTCTCTCGGGGTCATCAGAGAAGCTGGACTTTGACATCAAGTCAGAAGATGAAGCAGCCCCGGAGATCTTCCACAAGAAGTTTGACAAGATGAGAAAGCATACTGTACATTCCAGTAATGAAGACAATGATAATTCCATGACTCTGGATCCCTCCCCTACCCCGGAGGACTCGGAGATTGCTGCAGTTATCAGAGATGCTTTTGTTAAAGAAGAACAAGATGAAAAATCCAAAAGATCTGCTAGAGAAGCTCACCCCAATCTTCTTGCTCACCTCAAAGCCCCAACTCAGGTTGTTCAGCCACAGCTTACACGGCCAACTATACCCACAATTCCCTGGAACCATGCCTATCCCATGATGCAGCAGCCAGGATCTTCCTCCATGACAGATAATCCTAATATGATGTTTAGTGGCATGCAAGGTCAATGCCCAGTGAATGGAGTTTCGTCGGAGCCCAAACCCAAACCTGCTGCTGAAGTTGGATCAAAGGAGCAGTTCCATGCCACAGCGGTGTCTCACCTGAAGGACAAGTTGATGAGGAAGTTCGATAGTATGGAGAATTTGCAGAAAATAGCAAAGGACAATGGTGTTCAGGACTGTAAGCCAAAGTCCTCCACCTCTGCCACCAATGGGACAGTGTTGCTTCCTCCCACAACCTCCCAGGCTCAAGTGACGGCGGCCCTCCTGGCCTCCCAGAACTACCCCTCATCTCTCTACCAGTCCATGTTAAATCGAGATCTGCCCCAGATGAGGGGCGTCAGCTTCCCCCCAGGCCCCCTCAACCAACATCTTGCCAACATGCAGCAGTTCACACAGCCCTATGGCAGCAAAAGTGCAGCACAAACCACAGACAAACGGTAGGCAGCCATTTAAAAAAATCAAATTAGGTGCTAGTTACCTTTCACTAACACTATCCCACAGCAAAGATAACTGGTCCACAAAACAAGAGTAAACTGAACATATCTGTTTGCAAGTACAATAGGAGTGCTATAAAACTGCTTCTCTGTACTACACTGTTCTTATTGGCATATATTTAGACAGAACCTGGTAACCAATATTTCATGTTCGATAAGGGGAAAGTGGCGTTTAAAAAGATGCGTTAAGCACATTCTATTGAATCGACGTATTAACGTTAAACAAAGTTATGAGACAGGTAGATAGGAAGTTTGATAGATTACTGCCCCCCCTTGAAAAGTACTGGCCACAGGATAGCAGGCAAGCAGCTATTTCAAACTCTGGATGAACCACAGAGTATTTAGAGTACAATGATCCATGCTTGGCACACTAGTCAGCTTGGAAGGGAGACATTACCAGACAGCCATCTAGTGCACATTATGATGAGTTAAGCATGTTTTGTGATTTGTTTTACACATGTGAGAGTCTCCATACCTGATACTGATGCATGCCTATGAGGAAGGTGTTGGCAGGTGTGATGTTGATTTCTGCTTCAGTAGGACGGTTTGGTGTAGGGACTTCAGAGCACACACAAGTGGCCCAGTTATCTAGGCGCTGCTATTTCACTGTTCAGAGTTCCAACCTAGGTTGCAAGGAACCAGTGATTGGGGTTTAAAATCCCACATTCACCCTGACTATCGTCATGGTTTGTCAGCTCCATACTCGTGCTCATGAATTGCATCAGCTCGATAAATTCTAGCACCTGTGTCGTATTGAGCTCTCTTATCCCAAATTAAGCTATCATGCTGTGATACAGCTACAATACTATTCAACACACTCACTGATGTATTTTTTGTTGCATGTTAATGTTTGTCTTGGAAGAAGATAGGGGTCATCATTCAACTGTTCAGAGATTTGACATTGTTTGAGATACTTTCTCAGGATTGGGTGGTCAGGCTCGCTGACTTGGTTGAAGCATGTCATGGATCCCAATTGCGTGGATAAACGCACATCAGCTCCATGTACTGATAGTGTAATCTTGTGTTCCAGGAATGACCACACTCAGCCTCTGAACCTGTCCACTCCGAGGCCCGAGGAATCTCTGCCTACTAGTCAGGCCATGTCCAGGATGTCAAATAACTTGGAGAAAGAGGCTGCAGTTTGATTCTCAGCTCCGATACAATGAGGATGCTTCATTCCTCAAAGACTAACTACAGCAGCAGGTGCTATTATCATAGAATATTTGCATTTTATGTTAACTGTGACAAGAGCAGCTATATGTGACTCGCTGAGTAGTGCTGTGGGTGGACGAAGAGAGAAGTTGGATCTGGTATTGCTTGTGTGCTGACAGTCATTCAGCCCTGTAGACTGACTATGTCCATAACTCCGCAGAAAATGGCATTTCTTGTACGTTTACAGACGTGCCTTCAAGATGCTCCGGGGGATAGGATTCACCCAGACACTTTGTAAATTGCCAAAATTTGATTTATGTTGTTTGCTGAAATTTGACTTCATCATTTGCTATATGCATTTAGTAGAGATTGTCCTGTCTGAGGATGATGGTGTACTTGTGCAGACTGACTGATGGAAAGAACCAACGACAGATGTGCAAGCGTAGATACAGGCAACAAAAGGGAGTGGATATTATGCTGTAGATACGGAAGGAAGATAGTATTAGCTCTTAGACTTTACATTAGGTATGGCCATGCAAGTCCTGATTTCAAGTTCTTGTTTCCGTGGGACAACAGAGAGACACAGAGCGGTTGGATCCATCAATCTTGTGATAACTATGACCTGATGTGATCTATGAGACTTGGTTGCTGAAAGTGATAATGAATACTTATGGCCATTATCTCGGTCTCAAGGGACAATACGACCTTGACCAGTGATCAGCTTGGCCTTGAACTTTGTATAGTAAGGTCATGACCTTCAGTAGGTTCATGACCTTGCACGGTGACCTTATTCTGTGATATGAAATATTCATATACAGTTGGGTAAAGGATCTTATTACAAGAACTAAAGAGAACTTTCACCCTTACAAAATGAGTACTTGGCTTGTTACGATTTCATGTGTGACCAACTGACTCAATATACAGAATTGCAAGTGATCACAGCATTTGAAAACAGCTAGAACTCTACAGTTAGGTTTTGTATAAAAGAAATGTGGTGTTGGTATGCTAATTCAAAATGATGGTCACCTGATCATTCAAAATCCGTACCATGAACACAAGCCTTGTTTTGTCCAAAACCCAAATGTATATTTTGTGTTATTCTCTCCACACAACTACCTTCGAAATCTGGTCTGCATTCAATCAGGTAGCTTTAGGCATTAGGTTATCAAATCGTAAATCATTCACATGAGGTATTTATTGTTAATGTATTCTGTTTGTTTGGCTCATCCAACTATGTTAGATCTATATTGGTGTGAGATATGAAAGGTATCATTAATTAGAATCGCTATATACAGTGTTTCCTTTTACGTCGAGCGAGAAGCAATTCAAAAGGGGTTGACATCAATGAGACGAGTGAATGTGTTACAGATTTTGTTGAATGTTTGAGATATGACAATGAGTGTGTACCAGATACCACACAATCATGTGCGGCTTAATGTATTATAATATAATATATATATATATATATATATTTAACTATTTATTAATGTTTAGATATGTTATGTATCTGGAAGCTTTGGCCTAAAGTGCTGATTTAGTTTAGATGGATAATCTAACAATAGTTTACCCAAAAGGGCATGATTTCAGTTTGTATTGAAATTTAAAAAACAATTCTTCATGTGTTATGTTATTGCTTTTTTATGAATTTGTTGATTTTTTTACACAGAAACAACTTCAAAAAAATAAAATGATAAACAGTAAAAGTTTTGAAAACTGTGTAGTTGTCAATGACTGGATATTATTCCTAAAATATTAATTTCTTATAATATTCCTAGGGTGTTTCATCTTATACTGTTGTATTTATGTATTTATTTGTTGTATATTTACAAACTATCTTTCAAAGAATAATGTCAAACACATCCAGACACAACTGAAACAGTACTAAATAGTTATCCAGAAATATGTCTGTGTTACTATGAACATGATGAAGTGTAGTATACACCTTATGCTTCGATCTTTTATTTTATTATCATGTTTGCAAAGGCTGATGAAGCTATGCTGAAAAAGACCATATTTATTTGTTTATCAGAAAATAATCAATATGTATGAACTACGGCCATAAGATGGATTGTATATGCATAATACCTCTGACTAACTGTTTATTTGTGAGTAGCAGGATTTCACACATATTGTTTCATTTGAGACAAGATCATTTATGCATCTGATAGATTCATGAAGCCATTCTCATTTTTAGTATGGAAATGTCATTGAACATCATCCTAAGTTTCTCAAGCTTAAAACATCAGTGCTTATAATTTATCACATTTCGCGAGTTTTCTGTTAATAAAAAACATGTTATTATGTTGCCATGGTTAAGATGACTGTTGCTAAGTAACCTTTTTTTGCTTCACTGCTGGATGTAAGAAGGTGATGTTTGTGTCATTGTAACTTCGTTTCTGTAAGGAAATGAAAAGTAATCACATTATATCTGAAATCCATTTCTCTCTGCATAGGGGCCACCCAGCTTTATATCAGAAATATCAGTCAAATTTTGAATGATATGCTTTTACTAATAGTGCTCAAATCAGTGATTAATAACATAAAAAACAAAAAGTAAAAATATGTTATGAAAGATAATAAATTGACAAAGTTAATTGTCTATATTTGTATATTCCTAATCACAACCTCACATAATTTTAATGATTTGAAAAAATACTTTTTCAAAAGGTTCTGCACAAGATGTTAAGAACTATTTGTTAAATTGTTGAAGTTAAAGAATATCGTCTTGCTCTTTTACTGGCATTTTACTGAAGGCTGTTCATATGTGTAGCTTGCTTCCCGTAAAATACATCATTCCAACAGATAGAATCACTACATCTGGCATTTTCTATGTTAAATTATGTTATAGTTGTTGTCTTCATTAAGAATGATTGATATGTCTTTAAGTTATTTCTGAGGTGTCCAGTGTTCTGGTTGCATGATAGGTCATTGTGGTCACTCTAGGTGTGTAATAAACATACTGTGTTCAGTCATAAGCATTTGTGTGTTGTTTTTCCCTACCAGCCCCTTGCCAACAGACGTCACTGGTGTACACAGCAGCCCCAAAATTGGGGAAATCGTTGTTGGGCCCTTGTCAGGTTTTCAGAATCACTGTGCACTTTGCTTGGGTGATTGTGTCTGTTTGTTTGGTGTTCAATGCCACACTATTCAACCTATATGACGGCGGTCGGTAAATAATCGAGTCTGGCCCAGACAATCCCTTTATTGACATCATGAGCATCCAGCCACGCAATTGGGATACTATGACATGCATCAACAAAGTCAGTGAGCCTGACCACCTGATCCTGTTAGTCGCCTCTTAAGACAAGCATAGTCACCTTTTACAGCAGCGTCGCTTTATAAGTGCAATAATCTTGGACGCCTCGTTAAACCCAATTTCACCTCACCTCACCTTTTACAGCAAGCATGGGTTGCTGAAGACCTATTCCACCCCGGATCTTCAGGGGTCTGTTGTGTCTTATGCGGTGGGGTAGCCTAGTGGTAAAAGCATTTGCTCATCGAAGACCCGGGTTTCGATTCCCCACATGGGTATACAATGTGTGAAGCCCATTTCTGTTGCCCCCACCATGATATTGCTGGAATATTGCTAAAAGAGGTGTAAAATCTTCTTTACTCACTCAGTCAAATGAAGGTCACGCCAATGTAAACCTGAGACCTCGTGACAGATTTGGCGCTGGATCCGTTATGGTATGGGACTGACCGAATCCTACTCCATATTGTGCAAGGAAGGGTCACTGGACAGTACTATCGGGACAACATACTGACACTCTTTGTTGTCCCGTTTGCTAGGGGTGTTGGTCTGACAGGAGGACAACGCCAGTGCTCCGTGTGCACGAATCGTCAATGCTCACCTGAAGCAGCACAACATCCTGAGAATGTCATGTCCACAAATGAGCCAAGAACTTTCCCCAATTGAACACGTTTGGGCCATAATAGGGAGACGTGTGCGTCAACATCATAGGCTGCCGACCACGTTGCCTGAATGTGGCCAGGCCTTGCAAGTGAGAGACTCCCTCACATCGCCGTTGAGAGTCTTGATAATACGCTTATTTCCTCGAGTGAATGAATGTTTGAAAATTGTGGGGGTATTACGCACTACTGATAAAAAAAACTAATATCTCTTACACTTTTGGAAATTTTAAGTTATTTCCCAGTTCCATTGTCACGAGGCATCGACCTCGACTGGACGCCGTCGCCAAGTTTCACAAAGCAAACCGGATTCGTAGGTCTGTATATTTTTGGGACTTACGATGGTCGCAGCGCTACGATCGCACCGTGGAACAAGCCATGTAAACCCCTAGTGCTCAAAGGCTAAAGATAAGTTCCAGTTGAAAATAGACCAGGTAATATTGGCACCTATTGTTCACAAGAGTTAATTGTGAGTAAGTAGTAAGACCCTTATGCCGTTTCAAGCACTATTCCAGCTATATTAAGTAGGGGGGCACCCGAAGTGTGCTTCACGCCTTGTACCCATGTGTGGAATCGAACCCGGGCCTTCAACTGAATATACTGACTCCGAACCGAGAATTCATTGTTTTCGCTATACATCCGGGTACTCACTGGGAAAAAACAATAACAAAGGCAACAACCAGTCCCGGGGAATTGCGTTAGATCAGTGCCCCTTTAATGTCGAACGCCCGGCAGGGTAACAACAAGTACCACCTTTTAACGTCGTTTGGTATGACGCGGCTGGGGAATCGAACCCCGGACCTTTCGCTCCCCGGGCAGACGCTCTATCCACTAGACCTTGGAGGCGGTCTCCACTACAGTCTGCCACAAAGGGTGAATATGACATAGTATGATTATGCCACACAGGATGAGGGTGCAAAGGGATGCCGGATGCCGATCCCTGTTAAGTGGCATTCCGTATGCCACAGTATAGTACGCTGGATGCCATGAAATATTTATCTGGTACGTGGATGTCAATATTTTAATGTTAAAATATATTTTTCCTCTTTTTTTTCAGCAGAGTGAAAATAAAATATTTAGCCACTAGCTTATGAGCATGCCTAGTCATGCAATCTATGTGAAAATCCCAGTCTAGTTAACGTGTAGCAGCTGTGTACACTGATGTGAGTCAAGAATTCTTAAATTGGATGCCAAGACAAGTAAAGTGGTATTCGGGTGCCTAGAGGTGTGGGGATGGCGGCGTTGATTACGATTAAGCCACATAGTGTGCCACATGGTTTGATTACGCCGCATAGTATGCCACACAATGTGCCACATAGTCTGATTATACCACAGTGTGCCACGTGGTAACTGACTGTTGGAATCTGGTGTGTGGCACTGTATCCAGACCAGACATAGGTGTATCTCCAGCCAACAACATTGTAAAAAAGTGGCGATGTGACAGTGCTATTAATTCTCATCAGATTAATGGCGATCGATATCAAATTAAGAACTCTACACTTTTGTCCGTATTAATTTTGGAGTATTGATTTACTATTGTAGATGTGAGGCAAAATATTAATAACGACCTCAAATCGACTGCAATTTCTCTGATGACGCTCCGACATTGAACGTGCACTATTGAAAGTGTCAAGGCTGTGTGTCACGTGATGTTTGCATAAAAATTGTATAGCGTCACACAAAACGCGACAGCTGTGAAAGTAATGATGGAAATCGATAACGAATGATACGACGGTCCGATTGTCCTGTTTACCTCGCCAACATCACTTTTAATGTCACTTTATTAATAAGACGTGACTCCGGTTATCAGAGTAACACCCTATGTGACACTGTGAGACGTAATAATGGTGCAAATGAAATATTGAACTAACAAAAACCATCACGTGTTTGAAATTCCAATCGCATTTTGTCCTTCATCTATTTAAATTAACGTATTGATGTATGCATCGCGACATCCCGTTTATCCGGTCCGTACCGCTCCCAGTGATTCACACTCAATATTATTCTTAGGGACCGACAATATGATATTCTGGGGAGCTTCGATTTTGCATCGAGATAAGATATTTTATAAGCTTCATCTGCAAAACCAAGTATTTTTTTTATTTAAACTATGAGCCTGAATAATGTTTTAAAAAAGACGCCTTAAAACAAATGCAATTTTTCTCAGAGAGGAGTGAGTGAGTATGGTTTTACGCCGCTTTTAGCAATATTCCAGCAATATCACGGAGGGGGTGGGGGGTGGGTGGGGTGGGGGGACACCAGAAATGGGCTTCACACATTGTACCTATGTCGGGAATCGAACCCGGGTCTTCGGCGTGACGAGCGAACGCTTTAACCACTAGGCTACCCGACCGCCCCTCTCCGACCACTACCAGGGCATGGCAGAAGATTCCCCTTCTGCGCAGACGGTGAAGAAGATAAGATCCTGATCCTTTCCACTGATGAGCAGCTGAGGTGTCTTGCTGAAGTTGATACGGTGTACATGGATGGTTTTCCTGCTGTCCCCATCCGTGGAACCAACTGTACACTGTACATGCACGCAGTGGACACCATGTACCCACTTGTCTCCGCCCTGCTGTCCAACCGACAACAGACGACATACGCCATGTTTCTCACTTTGCTGAAAACAGAGGTACAGCAGACTCTCAACCGACCCTTCTCAACAGCTACCGTACAGACAGACTTTAAGATGGCGACCATTCGAGCGATCGAAAGTGAATTCCCAGCAGCATACATCAAGGGGTGTTTCTTTCACTAAACACAGGCTATATGGAGGAAGATTCAAGACCTTGGCTTATCTGTCCAGTACAAAGAAGATCCGCAGCTGGACTTCTCCTGTGACAATGTGGGTTGACGACGAGGCCCGTTTCCGACTCCCCCTTTTGGAGGTGGGTGAGGTGAAATGGAGTTTAACGTCGCATCCAAGATAATTGCACTTATATAGCGACGTGCATGCACGTGTGTGTGTGTGGCTGCGTGTACTAGTCCGGACTGATGCCGATTTATAGTGCTAGCACACTGAGATACCCCCCTCAGACACAGTATACTGACTCCGAGCCGAACAGTCCTTGTTTTAGCCCCTTAGTGCCGAGCCAGACAGGGTAACAACAGGTACCATCTTTTGACGTCTTTTGGTATGACGCGGCCGGGGATCGAACCCCAGACCTTCCGCTCTCCGGGCGGACGCTCTACCACTAGACCACGGAGGCGGTCTCCCCCTTTGGAATCATCACCACACAGTAGGACCAAGGACAACCTGTACAGCTTTGTGGAATGGCTTCAAGGCATTGAGAAGTCGGAAGGTGCCAAGCTGACACAAAAACTACGGTTATAACGAACTAAGAGGAACCACTAATTTTAGTTCGTTATAACCGTAGTTCGTTATAAGCATATATGCAGCATATATACAACAAATGGCCTGGACTAAAAAATAAGTTGGTTATATCGGTCAGTTCGTTATAAGCGTGTTCGTTATAACCGTAGTTTACTGTAGACTTTGGTACTGCTCCCCCACCCAGGAAGAAGGTCTACAGAGAGAAGAAACCTCTTGAATTCTTGGATGCTGTTGGACATTTGCTGAGGCTGAGCTGAAAACAGCCATTGTACTGAACTGTGATCAGTGTGTATTGTGTGTATAGCAATATTGCAATAACGTTATGAATACTTCAAAAAGTGTGATTTCTAGTAAGATTTGATGATTATAAGTGCATAATAAACCAATCCTGTAAATTCCTCAAAATGTGTGTTTTCTTGTCTGTTCCACTTTAATGAAAGGTAAACAGGTAACTATTGCTTGACTAGCCAACCTTGACTAATCCTGGTATACGCTGTCTGACAAATGGGATGTCTGCCAAATGGGAGGTTACCGCTAATACGAGTATGAAGAGAAGAAGAGGAAGAAGAAGAAAATTGTTTTATTAGAGTGTCACATGCTGCAGTACAAAATATATGGACATATAAACATTTCATTAAAAAAAACAGCACCCGGCCAGTTGGCCTACGAGACACTAATTACATAATGGTACATTTAAAATATATTAAAAAAAATTAAAAAATTAGTTGTAACTTAGTATATTACTACACCCACACCCACACCCACACCCACACCCACACCCACACCCACACCCGCACCCACACCCGCACCCACACCCGCATCCACACCCACATCCGCACCCACATCCGCATTAAAATCCCGCTCAAAGCATACTAACAGGTAAGCATACAGGACGCCCACAGCAATCGCATACAAAATACTCACAGCAATCTCATGCAGAACATTCACAGCAGTCTCATACAAAACACTCTCAGCAATCTCATACAAAACACTCACTGCAGTCTCATACAGAACACTCACAGCACAGTATGAATCGTGTGAAATGAGATTTTTCGGATTAAAGAAGGACTCATTTCAAGCAAACTGGCAGTCCCAGCAAGTTTGATTTATACTTATAACCCACTTTGTTTGGGTGCTAGCACAAATTTTTATGTTTGTATACTCAACGAAACAAGTTAGGGATCATGAATATTTTTGGGGGGATATGGGGTTTATTTAAGGCTGAGCACATAATTTTATAACAATCTTCCAAAAATATTCATGATCCTTAACTTTCTTTGATAAGTATATGTATGTACGCATGCGCGTATGTAGACGTACATTATCACTGTCAATCACCAGCTCTAGTCCACTACATATTAACCCCCATACGCTAAAAGCGTCTTTGCTTTCCCAAGTTGTTGACCGTGTGTAAACCATAGGGCGGAAATCTGGCCACTTTTTGGCTAGATGTTAAAGTGTCAAGTATCGTTAAAGGACTGTTGGATACCAAGTAAGTCTAGCGCGTGACATTAATACCATAACACAAACAGAGGATCACCGTTTTCCAGGCGATGGTTTCACGTGCTTTCCATTGATGCATAGAGTGGTTGACTGAGTTGGGTATAACGTCGTGTTTAACAGCATTTCATTTTGTATCACGGCATGTCAGGATTATGTGTGAGGAAGGCTCGAAGTGATGCAGGTCTTAGACGTTTTCCACTTTGGGAAATCCCACAATGATTTTGTATCACGGCGTGTCAGGATTATGTGTGAGGAAGGCTCGAAGTGATGCAGGTCTTAGACGTTTTCCACTTTGGGAAAACCCACAGTGATTTTGTATCACGGCGTGTCAGGATTATGTGGGAGGAAGGCTCGAAGTGATGCAGGTCTCAGACGTTTTCCACTTTGGGAAAACCCACAATGATTTTGTATCACGGCGTGTCAGGATTATGTGGGAGGAAAGCTCGAAGTGATGCAGGTCTTAAATCCCACAATGATTTTGTATCACGGCGTGACAGGATTATGTGGGAGGAAGGCTCGAAGTGATGCAGGTCTCAGACGTTTTCCACTTTGGGAAATCCCACAATGATTTTGTATCACGGCGTGTCAGGATTATGTGGGAGGAAAGCTCGAAGTGATGCAGGTCTTAGACGTTTTCCACTTTGGGAAAACCCATAATGATGCTGATAAACAAAGAACGTAATCAGAGCGAACCGGGATTCGAACCCACGACCCAAAGTTTCTGGCAGGAAGACATATTCTTACCCGGAAGTGAGATGGTGAATGTTGCTTGGCATGGCACTCTGCACTTATCCAACCGTATCACGAATACCTCTAAATAATCGAGTCACAACAGTGGAGACCAATGACAACATAAACAACAATCTATTGTCCTAGGGGTACGGTGACACGCAATCAGCCTCGTAACCTAGTGGGCCCGCCCAATCTCTATATGTGTCGACACAAGGAAAAGGGAGGGGAGATCTATAAATTTTATCAAGATTTCCGAAAGGCAGGCGAGTTTAAGATTTTAGGTTGGAAATATTGTTTTTGGTTGTTTGTTTTCTTTTCAACATATCTGTCACGCTCTCTCTCTCTCTCTCGTTGATTGGCTAGGTAACCATTTTAAAACACGAAGCTTGAGTATACCTGGAATGGTATTCACAGGTGGAAATTTCGATCCCGGTGTTTTTAACAGCTAGGCTACCCCTACGGCAATTAACATAAAGACATTATACAACCAAATAATGAAAG
The DNA here is from genome assembly GCF_023055435.1 of Haliotis rufescens. NCBI lineage: Eukaryota > Metazoa > Mollusca > Gastropoda > Lepetellida > Haliotidae > Haliotis > Haliotis rufescens. Next base: position 14,646,129 of record NW_025964112.1, read on the forward strand.
ACTTTTATTCATTGCAATAAAGCAAAACCAAAGACATAAACTGACACAACGGCCGTGACTAAGTTAGAACAGTCCGTATAGTTATACAATGAGTGAGGGAGTGAGTGGGTTTGACGCCGCTTTTAACAGTATTCCAATTATATCACGGCGTGTCAGCTTAATGTGGGAGGAAAGCCCGAAGCGATGCAGGTCGCAGACGTTTACCACTTCGGTGAAACCCACGAGCACGGGAATGGTGCTGACAAACCGAGAAACATAATCGAGGCAAGGGGATTCGAACCCACAATCATAGGTTTCTGGCGTGCCCAAGGGACGCGACTGTGCACAGCAAATCGCGGCGCCTTAGACGACTGGGCCACCCGTGCCCCTGTCTAACTATACAAAATGTTCAGCTCAGATACCACTGTACCGTGTATTAGGTGCACCTTGTGTTGGTCAATAAAACTGCAATTGTCACTTGTTCACAAAACGCCGACTCATCACTGGAGAGGAGGGGGCGTTTAATCACCACACACTGTTGCTTGTGTATTTCATCACCGGAAGTACGGGGGCACGGTAGTCGCTTGTCACAGCCATAATGAAAGGAGTGTCAATGTTCTTCTTCCTCTGTGAGACCTATTGTTAGTAATGTATTGCAATAACTCAGATCTCTTCAAGACCTTGTGTGACAAATATAACGGGGAGTGGGTGTGTACTGGTATTCGACAGGTCCGTTTTCTCAGGGTATATGACATACATACTGATATGAATAATTCTACGCCACATAGATTTATAAGAGGTACAATTCATAGCCATTTTGGGTTATACAGTATATTACATCATCGGGAAGATGATTGTACCCCTGTTGGAAATCGAACCTAGGTCTTCGGCGTGACGAGCGAACGCTTTAACTACTGGAGGAGGTCTGTGTCTGTGGTCTGTGGCATGTTTAGCATGAATAAGTTTGTTTTAAGATTCCGTCTCCTTCTCCTTTCTTATTATTGGGTTTAACGTAACGTTCACTTATATAGCTCGTGTGCGTACGTGCGTGTGTGTGTTTCCGGACCAAAGTCGGTTTTATAGCTAGCCCACTGAGATATCATGCCGCTGTTTAACATGGATACCTCACTCAGACACAGTATACTGACCACAGTCCACGTTTAAGCTCCTTGATGCCGAGCGACAGGCAGGGTAGCAACAAGTACCATCTTTTAACGACGCGGTCAGGTCATCGAACTACCAACCTTCGCTCTCCGGGCAGAGGCTCTATCCAGTAGGAGTCGTTTATCAGGAAGTGTAGGCCTTGAACCATGTGCTATCTTCTATTCAGGAACAACTATTTATGACGGACTAATGATGCCACCCATTTCCACCATATTACTTTAATGATAAAGCGGATGAAAATATAAACAGCTCACCTTTGTTCTCGCACGAAAATGGTAACCTCGCGCGATTACGCGAGACTGAAGAGGTCCGAGCAATAAGGAGTTGACTAGAAGGCATATTTGCCTGCCTGCTTAGCACGGGGTATTCATCTGAAAATAGACGCTTTATTGACACCTAGAGCCATGGGGAAAATAAGCATCTCAGATACAGTGTCCTGGGGTAGATGATTAGCGAGAACAGTTTGTAGAGGTTGTCCTTCTCAGAAATGTCATCAAACAGACATTATTTTTTAATGTTGCAGTGTTTCCAGTCTTGCGGTCTGACTGTGGAATATATGTATTTTATGAAAACATAACCAGCGCTATTTAATCAGAATCAGAGAATTTATTGTTTTAATTTTAGAGTGAGTGAGTATGGATTTACGCCACTTTAAGCAATATCTCAGCAATATCACTGCGGGGGATACCAGAAATGGGCTTCACTTATTGTGTCCATATAGGGAATCAAACCCAGGCCTTCGGCGTGACGAGCGAACACTTGAACCACAAGGTTTGAATTTAATTTTAGAGGATTTCATTTATTACTCTTCTATGTTTCAAACACACACCGGATAGCCGTCAACGGGTTAATGTTAGGATGTGACATTATGTGATACATTTAACGGGTGAGTTGGGTTTAACGCCGCTTTGAACAGTATTTCCGAAAGATCACAGCGTGTCAGCTTAATGTGGGTGGGAGGATCTAAGTTGTGATCACCACGTAAAGCCTCAGATCAATATTCACAGTGGGACCGAAACTATTTATTTTTATTTTTTTAGTATTCGGGTGAGTGAGTGAGTGAGTTTGGTTTTTAACAATATTCCAGCAATATCACGGCGGGGGACACCAGAAATGGGCCACTAGGCTACCCGACCGCCCCTTTTAGTATTCGAACCCTCGACCAGTCGCATGAGGGATGGAACTCTGCACAGGTCTCTGGTCTTTTGTTTCATTGCCGCGAATAATGTTCACATTAAAAAATGTAAAAATGACAAAAATGTAACAAAATATTTTCTGGTATCTAAAAATCTTTCGAAGCTTTGGATGTCTCGAATAAGGGTGACGGCAACACCGGCAACTACCAGCGACGCCAGGTGGTGTCGTGCTCCTCACGTCAACTCGACGTGGATGCGATATAAACCTCCGGGTAATAAGAAGTCCATCCATATTTGATGGTGTCTTAATGAAACAAACAAGAAATGGTTATTCGAGTGAGTGAGTGAGTATGGTTTTACGCCGTGTTTAGCAATATTCCAGCAATATCACGGCGGGGGACACCAGAAATGGGCTTCACACATTGTACCCATGTCGGGCATCGAACCCGGGTCTTCGGCGTGACGAGCGAACGCTTTAACCACCAGGCTACCCGACCGCCCCTATTCGATGATAATGTATTTGATGCACCATATCTCACCACAGATGACATGCTCATGACGTCGCAAGGGACATGGGGTCGCTATTTCACAGTTCACGGTAATGAGCAGAGTGAAGCGAGTATTGTCCACTTTTTTTGAAAGTGTATACTTTCTTTTGCCCAACAGTTATGTTTGACATCTGGATTATGGTTGGTTTGTTGTTTAACGCCGCACTCAGCATTATTCCAGCTATATGACGGCGGTCTGTAAATAATCGAGTCTGGACCAGATAATCTAGTGATAGATATCAAGAGCATCGATCCACGCAATTGGGATCGATGAAATGCATCAACCAAGTCAGCAAGCATGACCACCCGATCTGGATTATGGAGCTGCATCGAGCCACACTGTATATGCAGCCATCCCCAGGTGATATTACTGGATAAATGCGGCATAAAAACATCTCATTCAATTGTGAGTGAGTGAGTGAGTGAGTGAGTGAGTGAGTGGAGGTGGCGCCCAACATTTCAACTGCATCACGACCTTGAACATTGATGATGGTTCGTACAGCGCGCGGGATCGAACCAGTCTTAGGCGTGATAAGTAATCCCAGCTCTCATGCATAGATAAAAGAACATGAGCTTTCTATCGATTGCTTTAAGTGAGTAAGTGAGTTTGCTTTTCACGTTGTATACAAGTGGGGAATCGAACCCGGGCCTTCGGCTTGACGAGCAAACGCTTTAACCACTGGGCTATCCCACCGCCCCTGATTGTTTTAAAAAGGTTTGGTATTCTATTGGTTAAAGCCTTCGTTGGGTTTGATTTCCCAAATGGGTACATTTCTGGTGTCCCACCTCCGTGAAACTGCTGAAATACTGCAAAGACATAAAACCTGAAGACAGTACGCATTCATTCGCTAAATGTAAGATACATTAATTATTGAAGTGCTTTGCCGACTGGAACACGATATAACAACGTCGTTTGAGAAATGTAAATGCGACGTTTTTACTAACGCACCTACTTAAATTATTTATGGTTGTACCTCACAATAATGTATTTCCATAATGCTGTGCAAGCATCCTTCACCTTCACGTGCTGACCCCGGAACCCGTCTGCCGTCGCCAAGGCCAGGTTGCTGATGAGAATATATTTTAGTTACTGTTTTATGTGTCTCTGCAACGCTTGAGGCTTTGCCAATATAGTCTATGTGCACTGTATTTAGTAAAAAAACGCGTTTTCCCACTGGCGCTCAATTTGCTGAAGTTGACACGGCACAAGTTGGCAAGAAACCCGAAGCGATGATTACATAACTCTGACTCGTGTCAGAAATGTGTGCTGAAGGATGTCTCCAGGTGAAATCTATGTCACATAGTCGTCATTGCACGTGGCACAATAGAGTGATGCACTTGCATGGTAAAGTAATAGCTGTCTAAATAACGCGGGCAGCTGTACTCCCAAGGCTACTGGTGCTTGATTCAATGTCGAGAAGGGTGGAATCAAGATGGAGTGGTGACACTTGGCACACTGCCATACTTTGGTCATAGCTCTGGCGTCTGCAGAGTTGTATATATGATTGCGGCATGGCATCTCAGTGGGCTGGCATTAGTCCGGACTAGTACAAGCAGCAAAACACGTGCATACAGGTCGCTAAAGTTTAAATCCCCTTTTCAACCCACCTCATTACAAACCGAGAGAGTTAGTGAGGGAAACACCGCGCACAGCTGTAATGGAAAATGGTATTGGCGTAACGAGATAACTTTTTATAGCCACTGTGCTTCCTGTACCAACTATAGAAAAAACGATAGCTTACAGTGTTTAATTCAGGATATTTGTTGTTTAACGCCGCTCTCAGCAAAAGTCCAGCAATAAGACAGGGCCTGTAATTGATTGATATCATAATCAGCAACCCGCAACCACCTTACGGAGGCTCACCCCATCCCTGCCCCTTAAGTCGCCTCATACAAACAAAGAAAAATGAAAAAGTGGTGGCCAAATGAAAATGTGGATAAATGATGTTTTATAATCAAGCGGTCTAGATTTTTTAAAAAATCGTAATCGTTTTATGTATGTCAAGGGTATTATTCAGGAACCAAGTTCATTTGCCTTAAGCATTTACAGGTTTCGTTAACTCCAATATGGACACTCAGTTTATTAATAATCGGTCTTGGGTATGCACGAGGGCGAACGCTCGCCTGTGATTAGTGTAAAAGTGAACGAAGATGAGTGTTCGTACAACCTTGGCATCCGCCCGATCTACAAATGCCAAGCAGATCCTGAAGGTGTGTGTGATGATAGGGAGAGGCGTTTTTCTTGGATTTATTATTTTGGCGGACTACTTCCCGGGTGCCATCGCATGTGTTCACCGTTGCCTGCGTTGCCAGTGCTTTCAGAACCCAGCACTCGCAAACGTACGCTCTGATTTGCGACGCCTGATAATCTAGACCTGTTTGAAGCTGATCCAGAAAGGTTCTTGCAGCGATTTCTGATTTTGGATGAAACCTGGGTTCACTACTTCCAGCCCAAGTGTAAACAACAATCTGCAAGTATTTGATCACTGGTACATGTTCCTGGTATCGACCGAGAATCACCGTTTGGTTTGTATCTGATATAACTATAAATTTGTTGAGTGGAACGAGGGGTGCTTTCCTGTGGCTAACGGGCCGGATCACAACCATATATAGGACGGTGGGGTAGCCTAGTGGTTAAAGCGTTCGCTCGTCACGCCGAAAACTCGGGTTCGATTCGCCACATGGGTACGATGTGTGAAGCCCGTTTTTGGTGTCCCTCGTCGTGATATTGCTTGAATATTGCTAAAGCGGCGTAAAAACCATACTCACAACCATATCTTACAAACTAGCTACCTCAATAACTCAAAAAGTCGTAGTCGGAACAAAATGACGTCGTTACGAGCGACGTCATATTGTTTGTATTACATCGTTTTGACAATATGGATATGAATTTGTACAGGCACTTCGAAGATCCACCATAGGAGCTATAACTTACAAAGAGGCAATACGGTATTCTGGGGAAAAATATGTATCAAGTACCTCGTGCTTGCCATTAAGCCGTCTAAAATGGGATGGAGTGGAAAAGGACATGTAACCTTTGCGATTGTGCACATCAAACCCCGTCGGCATGGACCGACCACGATGGCTGTGTAGCGTTCGATTAATTGGATCGTCAACGATGGTTGTATGGCCTTCGATTAATTACAGGTTTTAGTGAACTTGTAAAACATTCCCTCAAATCAATATGGCTGCAGTCACCACTCACCCCAAAGTCTGCAACTGCAAAAAACATCTACCGGTGCTGATACCCACTATTGATTTCTACATAAAAAAAAGACACTATTAATACATTCATAACAAACAATTGCTTCGTAATGCAATACATGTAAATCTACGGATATGAAATACACACAGGGATATCAGCATTGTTGTCGTGGGCGTCAGGATCTCGTGTCCCTGTCATATGTGACTGTGTGCAAACACAACAGAAGGCTAACTGGTTCACGCAGTTCAATATGACGTCAGACACAACTGATTGCCGTGACGCAAGTTGGTGTAATCCTAATATGATAAATCAGTGCATTAATTCAGTTACTTCCACCGACTGTTTCTTATTTGTCTGACTGCCTTCCCACGTAATGTGCTATCGTCAATTATTGAATATTACGCCATCTTTCCCGCCGACAGCTCGCGGATCTTCACAGCCAATCCACTTACCAAAATTATACGACCCAAATTTCCTGACAGTTTACGTGTGCCTTACTGACCGACTAACCGACTTAAGCCGCGGCGCATGCGCAGAGCTTGTTTGTGACCTCGGAGTCTTGACTGGGAGGTTGACACGGCCTCGGCGGAAGAACATCAAAGGTGGCCGCTTCTTTTTTTACTTATATATTCGATACTTTCCCCCCACTTACATTAATCCCCCTTTCCGCAGCACGAGCAGACATTGTCATTTCCTTCTTTGTGTGGGGTTTGCACATATATAGGCCTCTTCCACCTTGTCAAAGTGATCCACAATTGATTTTTCCAAGCAATTATTTAAGAAGATCTCTGCGACAGATGCACCAGACTAAGGACAATTGAATGTCACAACTTGGGAGCCTGGGGGTGATGTAAAGTGAATCTCCGGTAGACCGGGGGTGGAGAGAGGGGTCTGATGGCCCGGGGGTCACCTCAAGGGGTAGTGATAGTGAACGGGGGTGAGAAAATCGATGATTGGAGGACGTCTGTGGGAGAATTGCCATGACCTATAACCAGAGGGAGAAGCAGGACACGTTTTGCGGAATTTAATACGCGGTATTTATTCCCACTAGTCTCCTAGACCTTTGTCAACATGTATTAACTTACATTTATCATACTTTATGAACTGCCTCGTGATGAGTGAGTGAGTGAGTTTGATTTTACGCCGCTTTTAGCAATATTTCGGCAATATCACGTAGGGGGACACCAGAAATGGGCTTCACACATTGTACCCATGTCGGGAATCGAACCCGGGTCTTCGGCGTGACGAGCGAATGCTTTAACCACTAGGCTACCCGACCGCCCTCGTGATGAAGAATGCATGTTTGTTTGTTGTTCAGCGCCACACTTAGCGCTATTTCAGCGTATGGCGAAGGCCTGCGAATATCGAATCTGGACCATACAATCATGTGATTGATATTGTGGGCAACGACCGACGGTGTAGCGTGAGGTACGCTGACGCGCAAGTCAACCAAATCATGCTCGTGCAGGACCACGCCTCTTACGACCAGCATAGGTTGAAGTGTACTATTCTAACAATGAACCTCCATGTGTTGGAGATATGAAACACTTTCACCGATGTCCCTAATGCCATTAAAGGCGACTGTGCTTGTAATAGGCGACTAACGGGATCGGGTGGTCAGGCTCGTTAACTTGGTTGATGCATGTCATCGTATCCGAATTGTGTTTATTGGTGCTCATGATATCAATCACTGGATTGTCTGGCCCAGACTCGATTGTTTACAGACCTCCGTCATATAGCTGCAATATAAAGTGCAAACAACAAACAACAAATCAAAACATTAATCACCTCCATGAATATATTAAGTAAATATGACTATGTCCCATATAGACGCAACATATAGATCCTAATCTTGAGTGAGTGAGTGAGTATGGTTTTACGCCGCTGGTCACGACGGGGGACACCAGCAATGGGCTCATCACATTAAACCAATGTTGGGAATCGAACCCGGGCCTTCATAGCGACGCGCGAATGCTTTCACCACTAGGCTACCCCACTACCCCCTTATCCTTGAAATGTTATGAGACCGCAGTATCTACCATAGAACACAAATGGTCACATCCTAATTGACGCTGACAGCTTATCTACCTGCTCCATACCACACGCCTGCCTCTCTAGACGACTCATCTGATGTTTTGACCGCCTCCATGGTCTAGTGGTAGATCGTCCGCTCGGAGAGCAGAAGGTCCGGGGTTCCATCCCCGGCCGCGTCATACCAAAAGACGTTAAAAGATGGTACTTGTTGTTACCCTGTCTGCCACTCGGCATTAAAGGGCTAAAACAAGGACTGGTCGGATCGGAGTCAGTATACTGTGTCTGAGTGGGGTATTCATGTTAAACTGCGGCATGGTATCTCAGTGAGCTAGCACTAAAAATCGGCATCAGTCCGGACTAGCACAAGCAGCCACAAACACACACACACACGCGCGCGCGCGCACGTACGCACGCACGTGCCTGTACGTCGCTATATAAGTGCAATAATCTTGGACGCGACGTTAAGCTCAATTTCCCCTCACCACACCTCGCCATCTAATGTTTTATCTGTGATAATATTGGGATAACGTCTACAAAACGCACAAAAATATGGATTATTGCCATCAATATTTGAGCGTTTCATACATAATTATGACCGGTGAACGCACTTATCCTGGCTTAGCTGATGTAACTTTATCTCTGAGCCGCTCCCTATATAAACGATTTCTATTTTGATTCGTCGCTACTGTTGTATTTACGCATTTCGTTAAGTGGAAACTGAACAACTAGAAACAAACGGACAAGTGGATACTCTTAATGGGTCTCGGCTGGCCCAGGCTGATTAATCCTAATTTGAAACCTCATAACTTGAATCGTGTAGATACAAAGACCTGTGCAAGGAGAACATTACCATGTTCCCCGAGTCACTATATCGGGGTCGGTATGGTAGCCGAGTGGTTGAAGTCTTCGTTCATCATGCCGAAAGACGAAACGTTATTTAACATAAATGGGTAGGATTCTCAGCGGGATAACCAACGGATAAGAACGATATCCGTTTAGGTCATTTACGGATAAATATGCAAAAATAAAAGGTCCGGTAGGTATCTCTTTCAGTAATTACAAACATACTCGTTCTACGTCTACCTGTCGTGTTTATAGTGGGGTATGTCCATGCTTTGTAAAACATTTGTAAACCTGATGGAAACCGTTCCATTTGACCGTACAGGGGAGACTTTCACAAGTCTATTAGGCAATAATTATTAGTCATAATTTTTAGATTATATATATAATAAGAAGTCCCTATAAGAGACTGGCGTGTACTGTCCGCTTATCGGGACTTGCCTATTCAAGAGATAGAATTACTATACACCTATGGGCTTAATTAACCTTCAGTACAGCCTTGGAGCAAGGCTACGTACAGGGGGCAGGGAATAATATCTCCGTATTAATACGAGCAATTACCAGATGTGGATGATTTGGGTAGGTGGACAAGATCAAGGACTTTTCTTATCCGACATCCATTATACCAGCAAGGTCATATTCCGTGGTCAAGGTCAAACGTCGAGAAACAAAACGTTTAACCCAAGTTCGTTTGTTGTTTTACGCCGGACTCTTCAATCTACCAACTATATGATGGCGGTCTGTAAATAATCCAGTCTGGACCAGACAATCCAGTGATTGATATCATCAACATTCGATCCACGCAACTGGGATACGATGACATGCATCAACCAAGTCAGCGAGTCTTACCACCCGATCATGTTAGTCGCTTCTTACGACAAGCATAGTCGCCTTATACGGACAAGCATGCCGTCATTTAGCTGGAATATTGCTGAGTGCGGCGTTAAACAACAAACAAAAACTGAAATTAATTGTAATGCAGTACATAGTAGAGACCCAGACCCTGAGACAAATATATCAAGTAAAGCCCATGCAAGTCTATAATATTTGGCAAGTCTTGATTACTGCAGTATCAGGATGAAGAGAGTCTCTGGGCTTCTTTTTAAAAAAAAGTTAATTAAGATACTTCTCTTTTTGCACGAGTCTGACTATAGGAAGATGGTATCGTGTAATTGTGTTTGTTAAGACCGATATTTCGCTGTAATTTAGTTTTGTAAATTTACATATTATTGTTTGATAGGCATTACTAAGAAGTTGGCGGTGTAGATCCTTATACCGTTGTCAACCAACGTGCTTGACAACGGTATAAGGATCTATACCGAAACGTCGCCTTTACATTAAAATAAAGAAGTTATTATCCTTGAATGTGTCTACTTTAATTTAAATAATACTTGAAGCTGAAATTATAATCGGCATTACGCATTGAACCGTCAACAGAAGTATAGTAAGTCAGTCTGGCTTATCGCCGTTTTTAACGCTTTGGCGTGTCACCTTGATGGGGAGGAAAGCACCAAGTGATGCAGATTTAGACGTTTTCTACTTTGGCGAAAGGTACAAACACTGGCAGACACCATGGATCGTAATCTAACCAAATTAGATGTGGGACGGTTCAGAAGGGGATGCCCTACTTTGCGAGAACGGTACTTGTAAAACTGTCTGGGTGCTCGCCCTTATAGTGCATGTAGGTATATGTACATCAGCTGTGTTACAAGTATTTAAGCATCAGCACTCCAGTGTGTATGAGAGGTCCTGATGGAGCACGTGTGGCGTGTAATCAGTGATCTATAGTCAGTTTACGTGCGATACCGGAATGACCTAGTCTGTCTGCGTGTGTTGAGAGGGACTGGGGCACCAGATTGAAATGACGGGAGACCAACACTTGTGGGCGTGACATCCGACAGTCTAGGTCATGCCGTTTGTATCATCTTATCAAGCATTTTTAATGTTTTTTTCGGGCTTGTATATGATATATTTTAAAGAATTGTCCCATAATGCGACCGCCTCCGTGGTCTAGTGGATATAGCGTATGCTCACTTGTGGGTTCGATCCCTGGCCGATTCTTACCAAAAGACGTTAAAATGGATAATTGTGTTGCCTGTCCGTCTCGGCATTAAGGGGCTAAAACAAGGAGTGGTCGGCTCGGAGTCAGTATACTGTGTCTGAATAGGGTATTCATGTTAAACTGAGCCATGGTATCTCAGTGAGCTAGCACTACATAATCTGCATTAGTCCGGACTAGTACCCACATACACACATGCATGCCGGTCGCAATATAATCTTGAACGCGACTTTAAACCCCATTTCACCTCGCCTCTCCCACAGTGCACACACGGGATGCATAATGAGATTGTTATCCGTTTAGTTTTGGCAGTATTTCATTTTGGCATGCGGAACACGCTAAGTAAGAATAACAATGGCACCTTCTCACGGGTTTTATGCCAGGTTTTGGGGGGCATAATAACGGAGGTGTTACCAAGAGATTGGCATTATAAAGGGGTAAATGTGAACTAATGAAATACGCCCAAACACACTGTTATAATAATAATAATCATCATCATCATCATCATCATCACTTATCATCATCACCATCACCATCATGATCATAGCCACTGCATCACCAACAATTAAGACCACTGTACACCAGATACAACCCGGTTGGGCTCGATATTACGAGTTATGTCCCTTCTATGTCCCTCCTATTGACCAATCAGATTCAATCTCTCATGTCACAGTTGAAATCCATGTCGTTCGTTACGCGCTTTTGATTGGGCTATGCATAGACTAGATAGTCCAGCCAAAATGTAACTCCAGAATTCCAGCCTTGTTCGGCAAGGGTGAAAACTAGATTTTATAGTCAGGTAACTAACTCCCTTGCCTCGGGAAGAAAAGCATCGCTTCCCGACGACTCAGTTCGAAATACTTACTTAATCTCCAAGTCTACGCATGAAAAACACCAATTAACCCTCTACTCCTCGGCATCATCGACATTTACAACGTTTTAACGTCACCATAGACGTCAATCATATTTAATATAATCGTCAGTGTTTTGTCCTGATTTAACAAGGGGGTTTCTTGCCGTAAACGTTCACGTCGACGCGCTCTCCAATGATTCTGTCATATCAAATGTTTGAAAGGTTCACTTCGACCTTTCAACAAACTCACCCAATTTATCTATCGTAAAGGATTAATTCGACCTTTCAACAAACTCTCCCATTTTATCTATCGTAAAGGATCACTTCGACCTTTTAACAAGCTCTCCCATTTTATCTATCGTAAAGGATCACTTCGACCTTTTGACAAGCTCTCCCATTTTATCTATCGTATAGGATCACTTCGACCTTTTTAACATCCGTTTCCATTTATCTATCATATCAAAAGTTTTAAAGGATCACTTTGACCTTGTTAACGCCCGCTCCCATTTATCTACCACATCAACTGTTTTAACGGATCACTTCGACCTTAAAACACGCTCTCCCATTTATCTACCACATCAACTGTTTTAACGGATCACTTCGACCTTAAAACACGCTCTCCCATTTATCTATCACATCAACTGTTTTAAAGGATCACTTCGACCTTAAAACACGCTCTCCCATTTATCTATCACATCAACTGTTTTAAAGGATCACTTCGACCTTAAAACACGCTCTCCCATTTATCTACCACATCAACTGTTTTAAAGGATTACTTCGACCTTTCAACAAACTCTCCCATTTTATCTATCGTAAAGGATCACTTCGACCTTTTAACAAGCTCTCCCATTTTATCTATCGTAAAGGATCACTTCGACCTTTTAACAAGCTCTCCCATTTTATCTATCGTAAAGGATTACTTCGACCTTTAAACAAACTCTCCCATTTTATCTATCGTAAAGGATCACTTCGACCTTTTAACAAGCTCTCCCATTTTATCTATCGTAAAGGATCACTTCGACCTTTCAACAAACTCACCCAATTTATCTATCGTAAAGGATTACTTCGACCTTTCAACAAACTCTCCCATTTTATCTATCGTAAAGGATCACTTCGACCTTTTAACAAGCTCTCCCATTTTATCTATCGTAAAGGATCACTTCGACCTTTTAACAAGCTCTCCCATTTTATCTATCGTATAGGATCACTTCGACCTTTTTAATATCCGTTTCCATTTATCTATCATATCAAAAGTTTTAAAGGATCACTTTGACCTTGTTAACGCCCGCTCCCATTTATCTACCACATCAACTGTTTTAAAGGATCACTTCGACCTTAAAACACGCTCTCCCATTTATCTACCACATCAACTGTTTTAACGGATCACTTCGACCTTAAAACACGCTCTCCCATTTATCTATCACATCAACTGTTTTAAAGGATCACTTCGACCTTAAAACACGCTCTCCCATTTATCTATCACATCAACTGTTTTAAAGGATCACTTCGACCTTAAAACACGCTCTCCCATTTATCTACCACATCAACTGTTTTAAAGGATCACTTCGACCTTAAAACACGCTCTCCCATTTATCTACCACATCAACTGTTTTAAAGGATCACTTCGACCTTAAAACACGCTCTCACATTTATCTATCACATCAACTGTTTTAAAGGATCACTTCGACCTTAAAACACGCTCTCCCATTTATCTATCACATCAACTGTTTTAAAGGATCACTTCGACCTTAAAACACGCTCTCCCATTTATCTACCACATCAACTGTTTTAAAGGATCACTTCGACCTTAAAACACGCTCTCCCATTTATCTACTACATCAACTGTTTTAAAGGATCACTTCGACCTTAAAACACGCGCTCCCTTTTATCTACCACATCAACTGTTTTAAAGGATCACTTCGACCTTAAAACACGCTCTCCCATTTATCTACCACATGAACTGTTTTAAAGGATCACTTCGACCTTAAAACACGCTCTCCCATTTATCTACCACATCAACTGTTTTAAAGGATCACTTCGACCTTAAAACACGCTCTCCAATTTATCTACCACATCAACTGTTTTAAAGGATCACTTCGACCTTAAAACACGCTCTCCCATTTATCTACCACATCAACTGTTTTAAAGGATCACTTCGACCTTAAAACACGCTCTCCCATTTATCTACCACATCAACTGTTTTAAAGGATCACTTCGACCTTAAAACACGCTCTCCCATTTATCTACCACATCAACTGTTTTAAAGGATCACTTCGACCTTAAAACACGCTCTCCCATTTATCTACCACATCAACTGTTTTAAAGGATCACTTCGACCTTAAAACACGCTCTCCCATTTATCTACCACATCAACTGTTTTAAAGGATCACTTCGACCTTAAAACACGCTCTCCCATTTATCTACCACATCAACTGTTTTAAAGGATCACTTCGACCTTAAAACACGCTCTCCCATTTATCTACCACATCAACTGTTTTAACGGATCACTTCGACCTTAAAACATGCTCTCCAATTTATCTACCACATCAACTGTTTTAAAGGATCACTTCGACCTTAAAACACGCTCTCCCATTTATCTACCACATCAACTGTTTTAAAGGATCACTTCGACCTTAAAACACGCGCTCCCATTTATCTACCACATCAACTGTTTTAAAGGATCACTTCGACCTTAAAACACGCTCTCCCATTTATCTACCACATCAACTGTTTTAAAGGATCACTTCGACCTTAAAACACGCTCTCCCATTTATCTATCACATCAACTGTTTTAAAGGATCACTTCGACCTTAAAACACGCTCTCCCATTTATCTATCACATCAACTGTTTTAAAGGATCACTTCGACCTTAAAACACGCTCTCCCATTTATCTATCACATCAACTGTTTTAAAGGATCACTTCGACCTTAAAACACGCTCTCCCATTTATCTATCACATCAACTGTTTTAAAGGATCACTTCGACCTTAAAACACGCGCTCCCATTTATCTATCACATCAACTGTTTTAAAGGATCACTTCGACCTTAAAACACGCTCACCCATTTATCTATCACATCAACTGTTTTAAAGGATCACTTCGACCTTAAAACACGCTCTCCCATTTATCTACCACATCAACTGTTTTAAAGGATCACTTCGACCTTAAAACACGCTCTCCCATTTATCTACCACATCAACTGTTTTAAAGGATCACTTCGACCTTAAAACACGCTCTCCCATTTATCTACCACATCAACTGTTTTAAAGGATCACTTCGACCTTAAAACACGCTCTCCCATTTATCTACCACATCAACTGTTTTAAAGGATCACTTCGACCTTAAAACACGCTCTCCCATTTATCTATCACATCAACTGTTTTAAAGGATCACTTCGACCTTAAAACACGCTCTCCCATTTATCTACCACATCAACTGTTTTAAAGGATCACTTCGACCTTAAAACACGCGCTCCCATTTATCTACCACATCAACTGTTTTAAAGGATCACTTCGACCTTAAAACACGCTCTCCCATTTATCTACCACATCAACTGTTTTAAAGGATCACTTCGACCTTAAAACACGCTCTCCCATTTATCTACCACATCAACTGTTTTAAAGGATCACTTCGACCTTAAAACACGCTCTCCCATTTATCTACCACATCAACTGTTTTAACGGATCACTTCGACCTTAAAACACGCTCTCCCATTTATCTACCACATCAACTGTTTTAAAGGATCACTTCGACCTTAAAACACGCTCTCCCATTTATCTACCACATCAACTGTTTTAAAGGATCACTTCGACCTTAAAACACGCGCTCCCATTTATCTACCACATCAACTGTTTTAAAGGATCACTTCGACCTTAAAACACGCTCTCCAATTTATCTACCACATCAACTGTTTTAAAGGATCACTTCGACCTTAAAACACGCTCTCCCATTTATCTATCACATCAACTGTTTTAAAGGATCACTTCGACCTTAAAACACGCGCTCCCATTTATCTACCACATCAACTGTTTTAAAGGATCACTTCGACCTTAAAACACGCTCTCCCATTTATCTACCACATCAACTGTTTTAAAGGATCACTTCGACCTTAAAACACGCGCTCCCATTTATCTATCACATCAACTGTTTTAAAGGATCACTTCGACCTTAAAACACGCGCTCCCATTTATCTACCACATCAACTGTTTTAAAGGATCACTTCGACCTTAAAACACGCTCTCCCATTTATCTACCACATCAACTGTTTTAAAGGATCACTTCGACCTTAAAACACGCTCTCCCATTTATCTACCACATCAACTGTTTTAAAGGATCACTTCGACCTTAAAACACGCGCTCCCATTTATCTATCACATCAACTGTTTTAAAGGATGGAACAGTTCGACCTTTTTAACGCCCTCTCTTATATATCTCTCACGTCAAATGTTTGAAAGGATCACTTCGACCATTAAACACGCGCTCCCATTTCGTCTGTCGTTAAGATCCACTTCGATCTATTTAACACACTCTCCCATTTATCTATGACGTTAAACGTAAAGGTTCACTTCGACCTTATTAACACGCTCTCCTACTTATCTATGACGTCTAATGTTGGAAATATTCACAATTATCTATAACGTCAAATGTTAGTATAGGTATCCCCGGGCCAGTCTGTGTTAAGCAGGCCCCTAGCTCTACAGTCATGCTTATAATTCATCAACTATTCTGTTGTTGTTGTTGTTGTTATTATTATTATTGTTGTTGTTGTTGTTGTTGTTGTTGATAAACACGTCCACAGAGACACGAGAGCATCATATATGCATAATGTTATATAAACTTTAAAGCAACCGCGTATCGAAGTAAAGAGGCTACACGAGCTGCGAACCTCGTGTGTCAAGTGTGTCAAATGAAATTGATTAGTCCTAAAGCCGAAGTAGGCCGTCAGCACTTTCAAGGTCTTTGCTCATCCCATGTACTGTTATGTTGATGTCTGTGTATTGATAATCAGTAGGCACACTTCACTTCATCCCGTGGTCTTGTCGCGATCACACCCTGGGGGTACTTAATCGCAGCTGATGTAATGTCTCGCAATTAGGCTTGCTGATTATATTCAAGGTTACCCTGTTCAAACAGTGTTCGGCTGAACCTATATATCTTCGTTGTATTGCTTTATTGACAAGAATATGACAGAACACTTTTATAAAACAGCATTTGAAGGCGAAATTTTAGACACTTCAGTTGATTTGATTTTAGATGTATTTGCCATTGTGCGCATGTATTCAGTATCAAGGTACGTTGCCATCCCAAAGCAGCGACATGGACATCTTGTGTTGAATGCGGCGCGAAGAGCCGTGCGATGAGAAGAAAGCACGATAAACAGATAGGCATTGTATACATTAGAGAAAGCATCCTACACAAGCAGCACAGAGAGGAACGTCCTACATAAGCAGCACTGACAGGAACGTCTTACATAAGCAGCACTGAGAGGAACGTCTTACATAAGCAGCACTGAGAGGAACGTCTTACATAAGCAGCACTGAGAAGAACGTCTTACATAAGCAGCACTGAGAGGAACGTCTTACATAAGCAGCACTGAGAGGAACGTCCTACATAAGCAGCACTGAGAGGAACGTCTTACATAAGCAGCACTGAGAGGAACGTCTTACATAAGCAGCACTGAGAGGAACGTCTTACATAAGCAGCACTAAGATGAACATCCTACATAAGCAGCACTAAGAGGACCATCTTCAGAAAGCAGCCCTGAGATGAACATCCTACATAAGCAGCACTGAGAGGAACATCCTACATAAACAGCACTGAGAGGAACGTCTTACATAAGCAGCACTGAGAGGAATATCCTACATAAGCAGCACTGAGAGGAACATTCTACATGAGCAGCACTGAGAGGAACATTCTACATAAGCAGCACTGATAGGAACATTCTACATAAGCAGCCCTGAGATGAACATCCTACATAAGCAGCACTGAGAGGACCATCTTCAGAAAGCAGCCCTGAGATGAACATCCTACATAAGCAGCCCTGAGATGAACATCTTACATAAGCAGCACTGAGAGGACCATCTTCAGAAAGCAGCCCTTAGATGAACATCCTACATAAGCAGCCCTGAGAGGAACGTCTTCAGAAAGCAGCCCTTAAATAAACATACTACAAAAGCAGCACTGAGAGTACCATCTACAGAAAGCAGCCCTTAGATGAACATCCTACACAAGCAGCACTGAGATGAACAACTTAAATAAGCAGCACTGAGAGGACCATCTTCAGAAAGCAGCCCTGAGATGAACATCCTACATAAGCAGCCCTGAGAGGAACGTCTTCAGAAAGCAGCCCTTAGATGAACATCCTACATAAGCAGCCCTGAGAGGAACGTCTTCAGAAAGCAGCCCTTAGATGAACATCCTACATAAGCAGCACTGAGAGTACCATCTTCAGAAAGCAGCCCTTAGATGAACATCCTACATAAGCAGCACTGAGAGGAACATTCTACATAAGCAGCCCTGAGATGAACAACTTAAATAAGCAGCACTGAGAGGACCATCTTCAGAAAGCATCCCTGAGATGAACATCCTACATAAGCAGCACTGAGATGAACATCTTACAGAAGCAGCACTGAGAGTACCATCTTCAGAAAGCAGCCCTTAGATGAACATCCTACATAAGCAGTACTGGGAGGAACGTCTTACATAAGCAGCACTGACAGGAACGTCTTACATAAGCAGCACTGACAGGAACGTCTTACATAAGCAGCACTGAGAGGAACGTCTTACGTAAGCAGCAGAGAGGAACGTCTTACATAAGCAGCCCTGAGATGAACAACTTAAATAAGGAGCACTGAGAGGACCATCTTCAGAAAGCAGCCCTGAGATGAACATCCTACATAAGCAGCCCTGAGATGAACATCTTACATAAGCAGCACTGAGAGTACCATCTTCAGAAAGCAGCCCTTAGATGAACATCCTACATAAGCAGTACTGGGAGGAACGTCTTACATAAGCAGCACTGACAGGAACGTCTTTCATAAGCAGCACTGACAGGAACGTCTTACATAAGCAGCACTGACAGGAACGTCTTACATAAGCAGCACTGAGATGAACATCCTACATAAGCAGCAGAGAGGAACGTCTTACATAAGCAGCAGAGAGGAACGTCTTACATAAGCAGCACTGACAGGAACGTCTTACATAAGCAGCACTGACAGGAACGTCTTACATAAGCAGCACTGAGATGAACATCCTACATAAGCAGCACTGAGATGAACATCCTACATAAGCAGCAGAGAGGAACGTCTTACATAAGCAGCAGAGAGGAACGTCTTTCATAAGCAGCACTGACAGGAACGTCTTTCATAAGCAGCACTGACAGGAACGTCTTACATAAGCAGCACTGACAGGAACGTCTTACATAAGCAGCACTGACAGGAACGTCTTACATAAGCAGCACTGAGATGAACATCCTACATAAGCAGCAGAGAGGAACGTCTTACATAAGCAGCACTGAGATGAACGTCTTACATAAGCAGCAGAGAGGAACGTCTTACATAAGCAGCACTGACAGGAACGTCTTACATAAGCAGCACTGAGAGGAACATCCTACATAAGCAGCAGAGAGGAACGTCTTACATAAGCAGCACTGACAGGAACGTCTTACATAAGCAGCACTGACAGGAACGTCTTACATAAGCAGCAGAGAGGAACGTCTTACATAAGCAGCACTGACAGGAACGTCTTACATAAGCAGCACTGACAGGAACGTCTTACATAAGCAGCAGAGAGGAACGTCTTACATAAGCAGCACTGACGGGAACGTCTTACATAAGCAGCACTGACAGGAACGTCTTACATAAGCAGCACTGACAGGAACGTCTTACATAAACAGCACTGAGAGGAACGTCTTACGTAAGCAGCAGAGAGGAACGTCTTACATAAGCAGCACTGAGAGGACCATCTTCAGAGAGCAGCCCTGGGAGGAACAACCAACATAAGCAGCACTGAGATGAACATCCTACATAAGCAGCACCGGTTTTAGCAGTATTCCATCTATTTCACGACAGGAGAAATCAGATAACGGCTTCACACATTGTAACCGTATGATCTTTGGTGAGGCGAGATAATGCCAAAACGTTAAGCTACCCAGTCGCTTTTGTTCCAATAAAAGAGAAACCAAAAGAATATCGGAAAGAAAAAGTGTCTGGTTATAGTGCTATGTTGCGAGGAGGTATCAATATAAACTAATTAACACAATGGTCTTTAGGAATGTGAAGGTCGCCGGTTCGGCCTAGGGCACGGGGAACTGGTTCAGGGACACCTCAGTGAGGTAAAATACCTGGGTAGACAAAGGGCTGATGAGGTAAAATATCTTGGTGGGCAAAGGGCTGATGAGGTAAAATATCTTGGTGGGCAAAGGGTTGGTGAGGTAAAATACCTGGGTAGACAAAGCGTTGGTGAGGGAAGGAAAGAGTGAACAAATAACATATTGTTGAGGTATGTACAATGTACCTGACAAGGTAATACTTTTAAGTTGGCAAATGCAAACCTTGGGCACAGACAGAAATATTTAAAGAAGAAGATATGATTATCACGGCTGTACGTAATGGCCTTCATGTAGCTTTAAAGACTGTTGATTTGTTTGTTGTTTAACGCCGCGCTCAGCTATATAACAGCTATATGACGGCGTTCTGTAAATAAAAGAATCTAGACCAGACAATACAGTGATTGGTTTCATGAGCATCGATCCACGCAATTGGGACATGCTTCAAACCAAGTCAGTGAGCCTGACTACCCGATCCCGTCAGTTGCCTCTTACGGCAAGGATGTGTTGCTGAAGACCTATTCTAACCCGTATTTTCACGGGTCCCTTTCTTTTTGGGATCTGTGAACACACGTCCCCTCCATGTATGCTTTCTAACAAATTTATTCACATGGTATATGTTTTCATTATCGATAATGGCCACAGAGACCCCAGCATGGATCATGATAGTGAGAGGATGACGAACCCCTATAGATTTACACTCCCAAAAAGAGACCCGGATGTTACCTATGACGTACCCCTATAGATTTACACTTCCACAAAGAGACCCGGATGTTACTTATGACGTACCCCTATAGATTTACACTCCCACAAAGAGACCCGGATGTTACTTATGACGTAACATCCGGAACGTGATACCGTTTGCAATGGTATAACTACAATTGCCTGGTACTCGTCAGTATCTTCACTACAACTGCCACTATAACTACTGCTAATCCCTCTGCCACTACAAGAACACGATCATACAAATAAAAAGACATAAATATAAGACGTAACTTTCTTTTTATTTTTGTTTCTATTTCCAAACTGCATTTAATGTGTAAAACACCCGGAGCATGTAGTTACGTGTAATGTTTCATATTACGGGGCTAATTACGTAAAAAAAACAATCCATTTATTGTTGGCATCAAAATAGATCAAAGACACCATGAGACCGGCGTTACTGGTTATAGTGCTATGTTGCGAGGAGGTATCAATATAAACTAATTAACACAATGGTCTTTAGGAATGTGAAGGTCGCGGTTCGGCCTAGGGCACGGGGAACTGGTTCAGGGACACCTCAGTGCTCCCGAAGAGCAATATGTCACACACTGAAATTCAGAACGTGCTCAGACTGCCGATTGGGCCGTCGCGAAATGCCATGGCACCAAGAAGCGTTCTGTAAAGGTAAAAATCTCTTCTTTTTGTTCCTTACCCACTTAGGTTCACCCTTACTCATTGCTCCTCCAGGGGATCTGGAAATCGAGATTAATTATACAGGTATGGTGGAATCGTTTGAGAACTTATATCAATGATGGTCGCGAACCAACACGCATACACTACATACAGTAAACTATGGTTATAACGAACTCAAAGGGATCACTAAATTTAGTTCGTTATAACCGTAGTTCGTTATAAGCATATTTACATCATATATACAGCAAATGGACGGGACCTAAAAAACAGTTCGTTATATCCGTCAGTTCGTTATAAGAGTGTTCGTTATAAACGTACTTCACTGTATACACATGCCGTGGGCTTTTATTGCAGTTTGTCTCGGGACAACGCCGTGGAGAACATCCTACATAAGCAGCACTGAGGTGAAGACTTCCAAAGGCAGCACTGAGGTGAACACCCTACATAAGCAGGAACATGCATAAACAAATTATGTGCTAAAAATATTGAAAATACGGACAAGGTATTGGACAAGGACATTTGGAATGGTGTGGTTTGCCCTGTGATCTGTCGCAAGATCGTCACGCCAGGTTGGATTTCCAAGATATGTTCACCCCTATTGATGTCCCCCCTGTGATCTGCAACACTTGATATGATAACATTCAACACTGCATATACCAACATAATAGCCTTGGCAATACGACCGCTGAACTCAAATGGGAGAACAATTGGTAAATTATCCGTATGTCACACGTGTGTCATACAAGGTTGACCTTGTTTTATTAGTCTTTATTGGATGACCATGCTTAGGTCACACATGGAATTCATTTTATATTTGACGCTCTTCTCGGGGATGATGAGGATGAATATTTTGAAAATATCGTATTGTAGGTCCCAAAAATATTTTGGGGCGTCACCGTTCATAGAAACGATTTTTTTATGATTCGATGATCGAAATGAAAAAATATATTCCACCTCAAACAAGCCCCACAACCCTACCCACAGTCAAGATATAACCAGCCTCGATTAACCGTCCATCCAGATTCCAATAGGCGTAAAAGGCAAAATAGAGGTGGACACTTGGTGTTCGTAAAAAGGGGAATGAATTTTTAAAACGAAAATGTTATGGAGAACCTTTTATGTTTCCATAGTGAAACGTATTTTAAATGTTATCTGCTACCTAGGGCTGTATATTGGCTTTAGGATTACCATACTTTATTTCACAAAAGGCATATTTTTGTTCTGACTTTCGTGTTCTAAATTAGTGTTTATCAAACAATCATGTACTCTCTGTGTATATAAGTTAAACAGGCATCGTGTTGTGAACTTACTTCTTTGACACAACATATGATTGCAGAAATCAATTTCCGTTTCCTTTCGTTTTTATTCCTTACAACCGTAATCATGATATTTGATGGATTTCAGGAGAGATTCGATTAAAGATATGTTCTAGTTCTGCTTAATACCTGCTGCTTACTTCTATAGAGATTTGGTACAATTTTTTATGTTACATCTTGATAATAATGATTACATGATAATTTTCTGGCGTTTGACGTTTTCTATTCGAATCACAGTTCAAGACTTCTCTGCTAAGAGCAGAGTCCATTGTACGATTCCAACTAACATCAAGTCTCTGAAATGGACATTTTGTTTCATATAAAAACAGTTGTTAAATAATAGTTATAAAAATCATACAACAAGGAAATCCGACTCTCTTCGTTTTCAAGTACTGCAGTAATTTAGACTTGCCAAATGTTATAGACTTGCATGAGCTGTTTTGGATATACAATAAACTACGGTTATAACGAACACGCATATAAGGAACTGACTGATATAACGAACTTATTTTTCAGTCCCGACCATTTGTTGTATAAATGTCGTATATATGCTTATAACGAACTACGGTTATTACGAACTAAAATAAATGGTCCATTGGAGTTCGTTATAACCGTAGTTTACTTATTTGTTTTATGATCTGGCAGACTAGATTGCAACTATTCAAATTTAAAGTCACTGGGATGAACAAATTATATATATATCGGAGAAATACCTCTATAAGTATTTACATTGTTTGGATCACTTTGTTTTGTGGATTGGTATGATGATTTGAAGTGGCTATGATTGAGGAAAACCCCTTTTTCTAATATATCATTGAATTTAATTCGAGATACAGAAGTATCAAACCTGAAGACCATATGACGAATTCAGGGAAAATAGTATTTTCCAATTGTAAGTGCTGTATACTCTCTAATATTTCCTCCCTTGATACTAAACTGAGAGGGTAAAGAAAGTGAACCGAGTTTGTTTTGTATATAATTGAAAATTGAAAGAACTGTTGTTAAAATTGATTATATTTATTTAAATATCACTCATTTACAGTCTGTAAAGAGTAATCTGTGGCTGGGTAATTTTGTGTAAAACTAAATTGGTTCAATGAAGACTGGGGTAAAAAATGTTTGAAATGTGCCGTAAAAAAGCACATCTATTGAGTTTCAAAAATAAGATACCCATCAGCACTGACAGTTGTGTATTATGCAAACTCTTTTATCTATATCTTTTTCAATTAAAAATCAAACATATGGTAAAATCAACTGAGAGGTGTAGTTTGTATTGTTCCTCAGTTTACTACTGGAGAATCAAGAATAGTGAGTGTAATTTCAGTGTTCGGATCAGCTTTTTTAAAATGATCATACCAATCATCATTACTCATATTATTTCTTTGTGTTTTCCCTTCTAATTGTTAAGAATTGAACAAAATCGCCAAAGGGGCACCTGGAATTGTGTATGGAGACTGGATCAGTTTCTTAGATACAGCTAAAAAAAGAAATAGTTTTATAATTAATATTTTGAGCCTCATTTTTAAACATCTTGAAAAAGTGTACTTTTTGTGTCATATGATTTCCTTTTTTCAACAGTCTGAAGCATAATTTCTTTAAGTACTTTATGGGTCAGTTTATCCAAACATAACTGAATCCACATCCCTTTAGATAGACATACACACACAATAGTGCTCAAGAATCAGATACACTTTGGGGGCACGGGTGGCCCAGTCGTCTAAGGCGCCGCGATTCGCTGTGCAGAGTTGCGTCCCTTGGGCACGCCAGAAACCTATGATTGTGGGTTCGAATCCTGGTTCGCCCCGATTATGTTTCTAGGTTTGTCAGCACCATACCCGTACTCGTGGGTTTCACCGAAGTGGTAAACGTCTCAGACATGCATCACTTCGGGCTTTCCTCCCACATTAAGCTGACACGCCGCGATATAACTGGAATAATGTTAAAAGTGGCGTTAAACCCAACTCACTCACTCACTCACTCACTCAGATACACTTTACAGCCAAAATATACATAAGAAAGAGTACACTATATACACAAAGCATGCTTCAACATAAGATTAATATACTATGATATGAACAGATTATGATGGTTAGTTATAGACCAGATAATGGCATGTCAACGAAGATAAAGACTTAGTAATTTATACACTTTGTTTGTAAAAGCATAAGATTAGATTGTATTTATTTTGCATTTTGTCTTAAAGCAATAATGCTGAAGCTAATCTATGGATTCTTACTATCAGTTAAAAGACATGTTAAATCATTAATTCGTTCTAGTCCTAAATACTGCCCTGAATGCTCACCATAGCCTTGCTCCAGGTCTCTACTGATGATAAGTCCATTGATGTATAGTAATTGTCCTCATAATAGGCAAGTCTAGATAAACGGACAGTACAGTCTAAGGACGCTAGTCTTTAATAGGGACGACTTGTTCTTATTATTTATATAATCACGAATTATGATTTAAACTAATGTTCAATGTTTAAGCGACTTGTGCAAGTCTATGCCCATCGCTGCCGACCATGTTTCAAACTCTGTTTTTTCTATATTTATGTTGCATACAGCTAGTGATGGTGTTTGGCACACAGAAATGAACTTATTCAACTGCAACTGCAAATGCCTCCGATAGCAGTTTAACTTCTATTTCGATGCAAAACAACTTCAACTCAACAGTAACAGCATTAATGCCACACGTAGCGCGTTTTGGGGTAATTATGCCTGATATTTTCCCCATAGAGCCATCTATTTTTATCCTGTAAGTTCCAACTGACTGGATTGTCTTCAGCAACGGAATCAGTGCTAATCAGTTGTCAGCATCCGGAACAGGGAGAGGGGACGCGCTGCCTGATCTCATGCATATGCATGTATGGGTTCCTTCAATAAAGGTCAATTATTCCATTAAAAGAGAGAGAGAGAGAGAGAGAGAGAGAGAGAGAGAGAGAGAGAGAGAGAGAGAGAGAAGGAGAGAGAGAGTGTGTGTCGTAGGGAGGGGTCGTAGGAATGAGGCACAAATGGGTCTAGAAATTTTAACTTTACCATACGTGCAACCATCGCCAGACTGCTCAGTGCAAATCGTCTCTTCCGTAAAGTGGCCTTGACCTATGCATATCAAAGTCAAAGTCAGCACTGGACAAGGAAAGGACAATACAACGCTGGCAAATCCTGACTAAGGAAGATTCTGCTTATTCCACAAAGGTGGTCGTGTTCGGGTTTATCCTCGCATGGGGGACGATTGGCCTCAGGATGGGTTCAGTTAGTGCATCCATATGTAATGGTGGCGGTGGGGTGACGGTTATGGGTGGAATTTGTGGCAACCAACGGACGGGACTTGTCATCATCCGGCCATTAACACATGGATGTCGTTCTTAAGGCCACGGTGTTACCATTCCTTAGCGAACATCAGCAGTGAACCTTGTTACAGCAGGTTATTTGTTTTGTTTGCATTGCCATACTCAGCAATATTCCAGCAATATGACGGCGGTCTGTAAATAATCGAGTCTTGACCAGACAAACCATGAACTTGATCCACGCTATTGGGACATCATGTCATGCTTCAACCAATACATTGAATGAGTGAGTATGGTTTTACGCCGCTTTTAGCAATATTCAGGCAATACCACGACGGGGGACACCAGAAATGGGCTTCACACATTGTACCCATGTCGGGAATCGAACCCGGGGCTTAGGCGTGACGAGCGAACGCTTTAACCACTGGGCTACCCGACCGCCCCTCAACCAAGACAGCGAACCTGACCACCCGATCCCGTTAGTAACCTCTTAGGACAAGCATAGTGGCCTTTTTACGGCAAGCATGGGTTGCTAAACAGGAAGACATAGCTTGGCCGCACGTTGCAAGTGTGTGACCACAGAACTGTCCACAGCTGGAAGCCGCACCGAGAGCCGAATGGCAACGAATTCCCAATGACGTCATCAGGCGGCTGACGACATCAATGAGACGGCGAGTCTGGACGTTAATTGGTGTTCGTTACTGAGTTATGTCCGGTATAAGTGAACCAACTCAAACTGATCATGACAATATCTGCTTCACGCTGCTCATTACCGTATACTGTGTATAAAGTGTGACCCCATGTTCCTCGAGACGTCATGTGCACGTCACCTGCTGTGAGTGACGCATTGATATGATGCATGTATATCGCCTATGATACCCGTATAAACTACATCTCAATCGAATAACCATTTCTTGTTTGTTTCCTTTTTAGCCACCAAAATAAGTGAATGTATATTTTTGACCTAGTCTTTATTTGAAATTTTCGTTCGGTGTTTTCTATAAAACAGCAAATGAGGTGAAACGTTTGCGAGGTATCTTTAATGCCACGATGACGAAAAACGGTTTCGTGAAACCGTTTCCCAGCTATCAGGCTTCCAAGTACAAATGTATTGATCTGGTAGTTCAAACATACTGCGTCGGTCGTGGCAGTAGTAGCAGTTCTTCGCCAAAGGAGTGCCCCCAATCCGCCGCTAAGAAAAGAGGGGGTAATTGAAGTTTGTGTTTTTGACCACACGTGATGTGATACATGCGAAGCCTTGTATCTACGTCCTTTTGGGTGGAGACATGGCGTAGTTGTGACCTACTTTTGTCAGAACGTGCGTCAGTAAACAAACAAACACTGTTAGTGACGTAAGGAGTAACGTTTGACGTCAGTAGATTCGTGTGACGTCATATGAGCAATTTCAAGGCTTTTATTTGTAACAGTTCATCAGCGAGTTTGTTGACATACAACTTGATTTTTTTTTAATTTGAATTTTCAATATAAATAACATTAAAGAAAGTGTAACGTTCCGCAGTTTGAAACTATGTGCGACATAAAGTATGTGAGTTATCCACGGACTAATCCACAGTGAGAAATATCAACGCTTATAAAACGGTATAACTTGGTTATTCCATAATATATATACTTGACGAAACATACTAAGTAGTCATGAATCGTTAAACCCGTGAAGATTCCGGGGTAGAATAGGTAGGTCTTCAGCAACCCATAATAGGTCTTCAGCAACCCATACTTGCCGTAAAGGCGACTATGCTTGTCGTAAAAGGCGACAAACGGGATCGGGTGGTCAGGCTCGCTGACGTGGTTGATACATGTCATCGATCCCAATTGCGTGGATCGATGCTCATGATGTCAATCACTGGATTGTCTGGTCCAGATTCGATTATTTACAGACCGCAGCCATATAGCTGGAATCTTGCTAAGTGCGGGGTTAAACAACAAATATACAAAAAATGCATTTGTCAGACCATCATTTTAGAACTTACATAATAAGCACATGGTATTGGTCCGATCTACGTTTAATCTGTAACTCCAGTGTATATAGCGAACGCACTGTCCGCTAAACTACTAATACATTGAGGCAATGTTAATGAATGTAAATTTGTGCCAAACAGGAATATCCCCGCTATAACACGACAGTCAGTGACAGGAGGTGTGAGCCTATCAGTGTGTCAGCTGGATGCGTGTGTGTGTGTGTGTGTGTGTGTGTGTGTGTGTGTGTGTTGTGTGTGTGTGTGTGGGGGGGGGGGGTGGGGGGGGTGGGGGGGGGGGGGGGGGGGGGGGGGGTTGGGGGGTTGCGGCGGCGATATTCGAGTGAGTGAGTAGGGTTTAACGCCGCTTTTAACAGTATTCCAGTTACATCACGTCGTGTCAGCTTGATGTGGGAGGAAACCCCGAAGTGATGCAGGTCTTAGACGTTTACCACTTCGGTGAAACCCACCAGCACGGGAATCCAACCTATGATTATAGTTTTTATTGAAACGCCTAAGGGACGGAACTTTGCGCAGCGACTTGTGACGCTTGAGACGGCTGGGTCCCGTGCCGCTGACCTACCAGGGTTTGTCACAGACGTTAGGATCCCATTCGAATTTCCCATTTTCGGTCCGATTATGACCCTAGGTTTGTCAGCGCCAATCCCATATATTCATGGGTTTAACGAAACTGGAAATGTCTGCGACCTCATTCCCCCGGCTTGTCTTCAGCTACAAACTGGTGACATGTATAACAGAAATACTGCTAGATCTGTGTTACACCCCAATAACACACGACAAGGGTAACTGAATGTCGGCGGCGGGTTTCAATGTCGGCTCTCTGCACTCATTATCGCTAAACGGCTACATCCTCCGTTACCAAGTGTCTTATATCGCCGAACTGGTGATAAATGCACTGGATCCATTCGCCACCAAGGGTTCGTTTCGGAAATGACGTCACATCTCAATGTCTTTTATCATTAACTTAGCACCTAATTTATCAAGCTTATGATTGTAACTTGACCGGAGGATATTTCCCATAGACTTCTGTAGTAACGTTATATTATTGTTTTAAATAACTAAGCATTCAGCAGTCATTACATGTACATGTATACACAGTCCTGGTCTAAAAGCAGCAATAAAAACATAAAAATGACAAGCTTAGCCAGCTCCTTTTCCGGATACAGGAAGCTAAACACACCACCCCAGGTCCGCACCAAATGTCAATTGTTTGAAAATATCGGTGGTCACATTCAGCATACGTCATCAAAGCAGCATTATTTTCAATTCCTGGCTGACGAACATTTAAAAAATCATAAAAATCTGACACAAAATCATCCAATCACAGCTGCCAGCTGATTCAATCTGCACTGAAGGCTACGAAAACTGCTTGTCGAACGACTAGTTCTGATTTGGTGTAGTAGAACCTGAAGCGTCATGTAGTTAAGAACGTGGTCACACCGAAGCTATATGGATAGCGAATGGGTCCAGGGTTTTAATCGGTAGGTGAGTGAGTATGGTTTTACGCCACGTTTTAGCAATATTCCAGGTATATCACGGCGGGGGACACCAGAAATGGGCTTCACTCATTCTACCAATGTCGGGATTCAAACCCGGGTCATTTTGCTTGACGAGCAAACGCTTCAACCACTTATCGACCCCACCGCCCTTTGGGTTTTGATCGTGACATAATCGTGATATAATACCCTGGATAATCGAGGATGGTAGGGATATTGCCGATGCGTTGTTAAATAATAAGTTATTATTTAAACACACACACTTCACATATTTAACTGACACGGCGATATAACGGAAATACTGTTCCAACCGCGTTAAATCCAACTCATTTCGTTTAAAGTGACCACCTGCGTGGTTTTGTGGATAGAGTGTCTGCCCGAAGAGCGCTAAAAGATGGTACTTGTTGTTACCCTGCCTGCAGCGTATCATGAAGGGATTAAAACAAGGAGTGGCCGGCTCGGAGTCAGTATCCTGTGTCTAAGTGGGGTATAAACGTTAAACTGTGGCATGGTATCTCAGTGGGCTGGCACTATTAAACCGGCATTAGTACAAGCACACACACACACACACACACACACACACACACACACCATGCACGTCGTTGTATTTGCCCCATCCTCGTGAAGCCCATTTCACCTCACCTCAACATTGAATAATGTTCCGTGTTTATTCACAGAATAGGAACACGGCGTGCTGCTACACGACAGGCTGATCGTCATCGATCGTCGACCACTTGGCCTACATAAACATGTTTGCGACGAACTTTAAACATATGGTTCATTGATTACAGTAAAGGCTGGCAGTCTGCTTAATAACACCATCGGAAGATGGGAGACCAGAGTTAAACACCAGGTTAAAATATCAGCGGAAACAATCTATTACTAGATATTCACATCACAGGAATATATCTGGATGTCCTATAATAGCTTGTATAAGGAAACTCCAGTCAACAGTCTACATCTCGCGAGACATGGTATCGTCAGGAATTAATGTTGGCAATAGAAGATGGGAATATTATCAGATAATGAGATGGGAAAATTGAAATGGTACATGTACAATAACACCTCAGGTCTTACGTACGTGTTATCCGTACTCCGTGTAAACCGAAATTCTAATACAGTAAAATACGGTTTTAACGAACTGACGAATATAACGAACTTACTTTATTGGTCCCGACTTTTTTTTGTACTTATGCTGCATATATGCTTATAACGAACTACGGTTATAACGAACTAGAATAAGTAGTTCCTTTGAGTTCGTTATAACCATAGTTTACTGTAACTGGCCACATTGTGGATAAGGTTTCTGTCTGGAAGATGGCATTGTACGGTCTTGATAATGTATATTTATTAAACAAAAAGGGTTAGGGATCATGAATATGTTTGGAGATATAATAAATTCAATCGTGTGTTCAATGTGCATATAAGTTATATACAGTCCAGTGTTCATGATACATATACGTTATATTCAGTCTTGTGTTCATGGTACATACATGTTATATTCAGTCCAGTGTTCATGATACATATACGTTAATTCAGTCTTGTGTTCATGGTACATACATGTTATACTCAGTCCAGTGTTCATGATACATATACGTTATATTCAGTCTTGTGTTCATGGTACATACATGTTATACTCAGTCCAGTGTTCATGATACATATACGTTAATTCAGTCTTGTGTTCATGGTACATACATGTTATATTCAGTCCAGTGTTCATGATACATATACGTTAATTCAGTCTTGTGTTCATGGTACATACATGTTATACTCAGTCCAGTGTTTATGATACATATATATGTTACATTCAGTCTTGTGTTCATAGTACATACCGTATTCGACGTAATAAGCGCCCGGGGCACTCTCAAAATTAAAAATAGGGGGCTCTTATTAGAATATTATTTTGGTGAAAAAAACATAGTTGAAAGATAAATTTCATTGTTTATGCTGACAGCCTGAAATGTTTATGTCCGACAGATATATTTTTCCAGAATTTAAATGCCCATAAATAACGGTGCATATAACACACGTGTGCGTATTATACCGAACAAATAAGTCTTGTGTACATTGATCAATCGGAAGGGATGCAAATTGGGCTTGTTCACTAGCCAATATATCAGCAAATAATCCAAATGGGTGCTTCACTGTATTAAACACACTCAAGAAAGAAATATACTCTTTGAAAAATTATCCAGACAAAATGTAAATGTAAATGTCCACAGTCATGAAGATAAATTATTTCAGTACATCCTGTCAAATAATGAAGCAGTCAATATCAACTGCATTTGTTTCCATATCTATAATTTCAAACAATAAATACCCCTTCATAATCAACCGTTGACTTTTTATGTATAAAAATATCATCAAATATGTAATATTGATTATTTTGTTTTTTTGTATGTGTCTACAGGAATGTAAATTATGTATGTCTGTATATATGTATATATGAATCATAATGTCTTGTCTTTTAAAATTGCATCTCTCCCGTAATGGAACGTTTCTGCAATGAATATTATCTTATCTTATCTTATCTTATCATGAAAGACGATCCCTATTCGGCCTGTCCCGGAATAACACGAGTTGGTCACGAATGGTCAACGTGTTGTTTTGAGATACATTGAATACAAACGTGTTAGCTGGGTGACCGTATACCCTCATCCCTTTATCGTTAATATCAGTTTTCTATGTCACTATACTGGGGGTTCCCGAAAAAAATGAATATATAAACTTCATACAAAAACTGACGTTAAACGACGGAAGGATGGTGTACATGGTATCCATGGTTACAAACGTGTATCCTGTTTGCCATACTGTCGGTGATACTGCAGTGGTAAAATACCCATGAATTACTAATAGACTATAAGTGGAGAGTCAAATGACCCGTAAGACTGCATGAATGCAGCGAACAGCCTGAGTACGCTCTATGTCCTGTTGGCGACTGTCAGTGGGCAAACACTATTCATGGTTACTGTTTAAAAGTTAGCGAGTTAGTGAGTGAGTTGGGTTTAACGCCGCTTTTAACAGTATTACAGTTACATTGCGGCGTGGCAGCTTAATGTGGGAGGAAAGCCCGGAGTGACGCAGGTCTCAGACGTTTACCACTTCGGTGAAACCCACGAGCACGGGTATGGTGCTGACAAACCTAGAAACATAATCGGGGCGAACCGGGATTCGAACCCACAATCATAGGTTTCTGGCGTGCCCAAGGGACGCAACTCTGCACAGCGAATCGCGGCGCCTTAGACGACTAGGCCAACTGTGCCCCCCCCCCCCCCCCCCCCCCCAATATCATAGAACATGTATCGCGACATCCTCAGATATAACACCAAAATGCATAAAAAAATCTGGAATACCGTGAAGATCCAGTTTAGCGTTGGTCTCCAGCAACCCATGCTTGTAAGAGGCGACTAACGGGATCGGGTGGTCAGGCTCGCGGACTTGGTTGATGCATGTCATCGTATCCTTATGACGTAGATCGATGGTGATGTCATCCACAGACTCGATTATTTACAAGACCACCGTCGTACAGCTGGAATATTGCTGAATACGGCGTTAAACAATAAACAAACAAGAATTCTGCGGTGAAGGTACACGTTGAAGTACAACGCCTTGATCGATACATAGAGTTAACGAGGTATCACCGTATTCATAACACCATAGCGACTTCGAGATAACGCTTCATTCGATAAGACACCAAGTTTCCTTTAACTTAAGGCATAATTATCAAATGCTTTCACATTTTGATCAACAATCACATTTCCATCCTCCATCATACAGTCAAGTCCCGTTACCCGACATCGATGGTTGCATATGATTATGTCGGATTAACGAGTATGTCGGATAAACGAAATTTAGTAGCATCAACGAAAATCGGACAACTACACGATAGATAAGGATTCAAACACGTGATAAAAAATATAAAATAAATATTCATATTGTTATGTTACATTGTTGGCGGAATATGTTTTCAAATCATGCAACCTCTAAAGTTTAACACAAAACAACTGTTACGGACTGTATGACCGATTCAAAATACTTTAAAAAGCATATATCTATTCTAGTATATGAAGAATCCCCTGGACTCGTTTGCAACCATAGCTTCTCAATCTCCTTTAGCTGTAGTTAAGCACATACAGTTTATCCCTTATGAGCGGACTTCTGTTTTAGCGTAGTTCCATAAGAATCGGGTTAAAGCTATGGTGAAGAATTAATCCATGTTATTTATCAAGATAGAATGAAGATAAGTTATCCTGGATCATAACGGATGTGTTTGTTGTTGTTTTACGCCGCACTCACGCACTATTCTAGATATTGGACGATGGCCTGAAAATCCACAAGGGTTGACGCACTGACATATTCATATTTTATCTAGAGAACTAATTCAATAAATAGGTTCGGAAATTAAACGCCTATTTTCTTTTAGTATTAATACAAATATTGTTGCTGCAACTTTCCGATGAGTATCCGATAACTTTTTTTTGCCAAATTTAACACCCCACCCCTCCTTAGAAATCTAGATCCGCCTAAGGGTATTTACATGGGCGAAGTGAGGTGAGGTGAAATGGGGTTTAACGTCGCGTCCAAGATAATTGCACTTATATAGCGACGTGCATGCTCGTGTGTGTGTGTGGCTGCTTGTACTAGTCCGGACTGATGCCGATTTATAGTGCTAGCTCACTGAGATACCATGCTACAGTTTAACATGAATACCCCAGTCAGACACAGTATACTGACTTCCAGCCGACCAGTCCTTGTTTTAGACCCTTAGCCAGACAGGGTAACAACAAGTACCATCTTTTAACGTCTTTTGGTATGACGCGGCCGGGGATCGAACCACGGACCTTCCGCTCTCCGGGCGGACGCTCTACCACTAGACCACGGAGGCGGTTACATGGGCGAAGTAATTCCAAAAGTAGTCCGGAGTTGGAGATTACAGGAATTATGGGAGAACAAGGGAGACAAAGTGGCTGCGTCGTGGAAAAATATAAATGTATTCAATCCGGGCACACTGGCGGATCCAGAAGCGCTTCTTCTCGCTATTTTTCGGGGGCACGGGTGGCCCAGTCGTCTAAGGCGCCGCGATTCGCTGTGCAGAGTTGCGTCCCTTGGGCACGCCAGAAACCTATGATTGTGGGTTCGAATCCCGGTTCGCCACGATTATGTTTCTAGGTTTGTCAGCACCATACCCGTGCTCGTGGGTTTCACCGAAGTGGTAAACGTCCGAGACCTGCATCACTTCGGGCTTTCCTCCCACATTAAGCCACGCCGTGATATAACTGGAATACTGTAAAAAGCGGCGTAAAACCCAACTCACTCACTCACTACATGATATTCGACTTAGCGAGGTTTTACGGTATGTCACACACAAAGAACCAGAATATCGATTCTGTTTGAATTAAAACTCTGCACATCTGTGGAAGCTGTAGGGTGCATGCAGTGCACGCGGTTGATATAACCCTGATGCACTATATTATACAATGACAGGCGAGTACTCCAACAAGCAGTAGTATTCCCCATTGGTAGCACTAACCATCAACATGCAGCATCGAACGAGTACCGCATGCGTTTCAAGGACATCTTGTTTACCGCCAGCTTTATGACTGTTTACATAATGCTACACCTACTGAAGAAATTGTGAGCAAATACAATCATGGCTTGCTGGGAATGGGGACATTATTTAGGCCACACTGCTTTTACTTGCTCCACGGATCCGCCGATTGAAAATTTTGTTGATATGAAAAAAGAACCATCAGAATATCCTTTTTTCCATCCGCCGATAAGCTGGTAGCATATCGCACCCAAAAATATTTTCTAAAAAAAGGACCACTGAAGTTTACATATATTAAACATGGGAATCAAAATAAATTAAGTTTGTTTTTACTTGAATTGATTCGATGCATACGTGCATAACAGCATTACCGTTTGATTCGTCAGGTTTGCATTTTAGGCAACAGCTGTGTTGCAGGTTCCCCTCTAGCCTTGCTCCAAGGCTGTAAGGAAAGAAAAGTCCGTGGATGTGTAGTAATTCTATCATCCTAATAGGCAATTCTAGATATGTGGACAGTCTAAGGACTCCAGCTTCTTATAGGGACAACTTGTTCTTATTATTTACATTATCTAGAAATTATGATTTAAAATAATAATTATTGCATTGGGGAGACTTGTGTCTCGTTCTCCTGTCACATTAAACCATTTTCATTTTGTTATACCAGCCTACCTGTAGTGGAGCAGAATATATTTTCCCATCTACCAACAGGTGTTTTCCTGTAAAAAAATCCGTGATAAAGGAAGTTAAAAAAATGTGGCTTTAACTGTATTATGAAAAGAAAGTTGACATTTATGGACCGCCGTCATATGGCTGGAAAATTTCTGAGTACGGCGTTAAACAACAAACAAACATATGTATCATCGATGTGTTATGTTTCTGTTTTATCTTTTTTAATGAAGATCATACTGTTTTCAAATGTTAACACCCGTGGAGATTTCGGGTAAGAGTATAGGACCCAAACAACCTACATGTATGCTTGTCGTAAGATGTTTTTTTGTTTGTTAGTTGTTTAACGCCGCCCTCAGCAATATTACAGCTATATGACGTCGGTCTGTAAATAATAGAGTCTGGACTAGACGATCCAGTGATTGACA
Organism: Haliotis rufescens; assembly: GCF_023055435.1. Classification (NCBI taxonomy): domain Eukaryota; kingdom Metazoa; phylum Mollusca; class Gastropoda; order Lepetellida; family Haliotidae; genus Haliotis; species Haliotis rufescens. The sequence continues at coordinate 14,682,402 of NW_025964112.1, forward strand.
TCATGAGCATCGATCCACATAATTGGGATACAATTAAATGCATCAACTAAGCTAAGTCAGCGAGCCTGACCACCCGATCCCGTTAGTCGCCCCTTAAACAACAAACAGTAAACTTATGTTAATATCTCGAAACATATGTTTACAAAATTCACTTAATCCTATCTAACCTTTTCACCTGTTCTGTAAACATTTTACAATTATGTTCAGAATCGGAAAGGGTGTTGTGTTTTATTAATTCTTTCAACATATTCTATATGCAATAATAAGTGATTAAGTGTTTACGAAACGAAAATTATATTGCACTCTATAAACTCACCGTGTACTTACTCGGTTGTATTTATGAGAACACAATAAAACTACATGTGCGTTTGATGTTCTTAAACTTGAAGCCATTTTATGTATAGCCCACGGTTCAAAGCTGTATATAGTCAAAGAACATTTGTCTGATTCATAACCTCAAAGTTGCATTTATTCCATTGAAAATTAATCAATAACGTTGTCCGCCATGACAGTATTGGTTTTGACATGCCCGCTAAATCGAAGACATCAACAGCGCGCGAGCTTCCCGTAAACAACTTGACGTCATGTTCTTTGATGTCGCCGCGATCATATAGCTCCTCACAGTTCCGTTATTGTATACAGCATGACGCCGCTCAAAGTCATATTGAGTTTTACAGTGCAATTCCGTTGTGGCCAGGGCTTGCAACCGAGCGGTGACCACTGGCCAATGGGTCAAACATCTGGGGGGTAAATCAAGGTCAACGCATAGCCAGGTTAGTTGGTCTCTCACGAAAACACCGACCACCCAGTGACCGCTGTATGACCTGACCTGTTGACGACCTATGACTGAAGGTCACACGTGGGTCATCAACAATACGGAGGCGAGACAAGAATACCGAGGCGGTAGCACCTATATATGGCCACGCCTGGTTTGATGTCCGTCTCTACCGTGGGCTTCTATGCACAACTAACAAGGCATGTATCAGGTACATACAACGCATATATTTTGTGTGTATACGAAAGGATAAGATAATAATTTATTGCATTACATTCCATTGATGAACATATGCAATGTAAAGCTTTCGACTCACACAAACACGTCAAATATGCATTCATAAAATACAAGGATAGAACAAAATAAAGTCATGAATTAAAAGATGGATATGATTAATTGTTTGAAATTGTAAATATGAAAAAATGGTATTGATTTAGGTGATATTATTGGAGAAAATATATTCCAAGTATTTTATTTTGGTAACGTCGTTGGCAAATTTATCATATAACATTCTTTCTTGTCTAGGGTTTATACAATGAATTAGTGTTTTTCATCATATACTGAAGCGCATGTTGAGCAGAATCTTTGATGGATTGGTATAGGCGGTTTGTTCGTCTAGCAACCTTTATTTAACAACGCTTCTACAGATAATCCTCAATCATGATAAAGGATTTGGCGCATTTTTTTAAAGGGAACAATTCTTAATGATTTTTACCAACAGTATACAGAAACAATTCCCCGTGATCTTTTGTTATATCTACAATTATTAAAAAAGTCCTTGTATACTTGTACAGCATTACCATATTTCTTGTTCAGTTCTCATATTGTTCTTATATCATAATATCACATTTGTTTTAAACGGCATTGTTATAATGTACCTCCTTTGTATGTGGAATGAACTTGCATCTTTTGTACTTACTTTGCATATTTTTAGTTTGTAGAATACTGTTTCTCCATGGAATGTTACGCAAACATATCTTACCTTATCTATATTAAGTTTATGATCACAAAGCCTTAACCTAATCATGTTTAATTATTGTATATATATGTTTTATTTTTCATAAATCATAAGAAACACTTATAAAGTCAGGAAATAGATATGCCGAAGGATTTGTTTGCGCGTGTTTAAAGAGGAATTTGTATTATTTTCTTAAACATTGTCAAATTACGTTTTTATGAATGTTTTTGTCTTTATTGATGACGCTTATATACACCAGTTATATTTACAACTGTTTATTTACTTAAATAGTTTTTTCTATGCGTGTGAAACGTTACCATAGAAACAAGGAACATTCGCGACACGGACTAGCAGTTTGGCTAAAAAATCAATTACAAGAATCACTATAGATCTATTGACTGCGTAGTATAGCTTTAATGTGCTCTTCTAAATAAAGATTCTCCTCGAAGTGCATAATATATACGTGAAACACACCATTGTTAATTGTGTATGTAAACTGGGACGTACACGCCTTATGAAAGAAGGACTGTCTGTCAATCCCGTTCATATAAAATAAAATAAAATAATTCTTACAGAGCGTTACTGTTTATACTGTATGTTAATTAGATCGCCAGCGACAAGAAACGTGCATTATTCATAGCAAGTGCACAATGTGTATAATTCAAAGCAACCAGACACCAACTCTAGACAATACACGTGTGTCTGTCTATACGACCGAATAAAGTGCCAGTGATGATACCAGGTTAGAACTGATCCCCACAAAACCCATGCATGTCGTATGAGGCGACTCAATAGATCGGTGACTTGGTCGACTGCTGTCATCGTACCCCGAGGCGTTTTTGTCAATCACTGGTTTGTCTGGTCCCGATTCCATTATTTACAGGCGGTCGTCATAAAGCTGGAACAATGCGGAGTGCAGCGTTAAACAACAAACAAACGGAATAAACTATCCCATCTTCAAATTTGTCTTAAAGATCTGTAATGCGTTCGCTAGGACGGGTTTATTAATATGGAGTTTTTCCTTTTAAAAAATAATTGAATGAAGTATTACCATTTTCAGTGGGACACGCTGCCTTGAGATTCTTGTGTTCTATACATCATATCACATAAATATAAATATCATGGTAAAATGTCTGTTTATTTTGACTTTGTTGGAGCACAGCTGTTAGATGGGGAAGGGATTGTATATTTTCTTTGAACAATACACATGAAAACGTCTTAAAGGAATCCTACACGTGTTCAGGTGTGTACATACTAATAGTGGGAAGACTGGAAAATCATTTACGGCATCATTTAATAGCATCAAAATTATTGCTTATTATCGGTTGAAGATTGTTTTGTTTTGGTATAATATTGCTATTTGAATTATGTAACCACACCAATATCCAATTTAATATCGAATAAATAAGGTAATCTATTGTTCATATACTCCCAATATGAAGCCGTGTACACAGAATGCAACAACAAAATATACATAAAAAATAAGGGCATACATTTATTATTATTTATTTATTATGACAGTGATAATTAAAACATAATACACTAACGACGCCATGGTGGAACCAATGTAAGACTGGTCGTTAATTATTTCGAACATGCTGTACACTTGACTTGCTATCAAGGATATGCTATTTCGTGAAGGGCCTGCAGTGTGTGTTAAGGCCATGGTACTATCTCCCTCGAGGTCTGAGTTACTGTTGGAAACATAACTCGACAACTGGGGCCTGACAGATGGAAAGAGAGACAAATAGTCCCCGAAGCATATTATTTTCCCTTCCACACAGCCTTACTGTAATGCTATAGTCCTTGTGAAGCAAGTCTAGAACCTTCACAGGTTCCAGCCTAGTCCTGCACCATGACCGTGGAATATATTTATTTTATGAAAAAAACATAATCTAGAAATGCATACAAAAGCAAGTCTAGCCAGCTCAAGCTAGCTCTATTCCACAGCAAATGAAATCAGCATAGGGAATTTTATTTTTATTTTTAGAGTCAAGAAGGATATTGTGTAATATAAGATTTCAGAGACTGAATGTTAGTCTAGTTCCAGCCGATCGGGGGTAGAATAGGTCTTCAGCATCCCATGCTTGCCGTAAAAGGCGACTAACAGGATCGGGTGGTCAGGCTCGCTGGCTTGGTTGATGCATGTCATCGTATCCCAATTGCGTAGATCGATGCACATGATGTCAATCATTGGATTGTCTGGTCCATACTCGATTATTTACAGACCGCCTTCACATAACTGGAATATGGTTTAGTGCGGCGTTAAACAAACAAACAAAGACATGTTCCAGCTTCCGTCTAGGCTCCTTTTTAATTTAAATAGAGGTGTTCGTTTCTTTCAAAAAATTATTATTTCAGCAACTAAGCGTTAGTCAAAGGGACCAGCGAAGGAGGAAATGAGATTCATCTTCAACTTTTCCACATTGTGTCTAAAGGGCTCGTTATGTCGATCGATGCTCATGATGTCAATCACTGGATTGTCTGGTCCAGACTCGATTATTTACAGACCGCCGTCATATAGCTGGAATATTGCTGAGTGCGGCGTTAAAACAACAAACAAACAAAACATGTCAGTTAAAAGCAGTTGAGTATGGCTCAGTATTGTTCAATATATATGTCACGTGTTTAAAGTTGCAAAACACCGCTGCTATGACTTAGGGGGAGTTGTTAGCTGGGGTAGTTGCCTGGTGAGCTGCAGCATTAGCTGCATGTGGCCCCGTTTCCTACATCGCCGCAGTGTTTACGACAACACAGCGATGAACTTTAGCCTTGATCGACATTACCGTTGTTATTAATGTGTTTACCGCGTTCCAGTGGCCGGCCATGACGCTCGACTGGTCACTGTTATGTTGATGGTAAACAGCCTAACACAACTGGACACTTGACGCGATAAACCATAAGCATTCGGGCGTCACCCTTTTACCGTAAAGTGTTCAATATAATAGCCCAGTACTAACTATCAAGTCTCGCGAAAACACATAACATAATTGCTTTTATCCCTGCAAGTGCTTGTTGAGGTCACGATTATATCCAATTCTTGCCATAAAAGGCGACTATGCTTGTCGTAAGAGGCGACTAACGGGATCGGGTAGTCAGCCTCGCTGATTTGGTTGATGCATGTCACCGTATCCCAATTGCGTGGACCGATGCTCATGATGTCAATCACTGGACTGTCTGGTCCATATTCGATTAATTACAGACCGCAGTCATATAGCTGGGATATTCCTGAGTGCGGCGGTAAACAACAAATAAACAAACATGATGATACATGTAAAAGAAAACGAAACAATGATGTTTGTTGGGGATTTGTGCATGTTGTTAACGCCGCATTCAACAATATTCCAGTAATATGACGTCAGTCTGTAAATAATTGAGTAAGAACCAGACAAGGTAGTGATTTATAACATGAGATTCGATCCCCGCAATTGTAATATAATCAACCAAATCATCGGGCCTGACCACCCGATCCATTTGGTCGCTTCTGACAACCATGGGATGCTGGGGACCTATATCTGAAACCGGAATCCACACGGATGGGTGCACTGACATTATATCTGTAGAACAAAATCGGTAATTAAAGGTATTGGTCTATTGTTTTTCTGCATAAAAACAAATGCTGTTGTAACTTTCCGTCAGCCTCAATAATTGTCGAACTGATCTGTGGGACACTGGGGTGGCCTAGTGGTTAAAGCGTTCGTTCGAAAACACCGACATCCCGTGTTCGTTTTTCCACATGGTACAATGGGTGAAGCCCATTCTTGGTGTCACCCGTCCTCATATGGCAGCAGTATTGTTATAAAGCTCTCAGTCATCGATTTCATTTGAATTAACAGCTGTGTTTCAAAGCTATTTCCATCATTATCTACGTTTGTTTACAGCCAAGTGGGGATTTCGGGTTAGGATGGATCCGCAGTAACCTATTCGTGTTAGAGGCGATTGTAGGGATCACAAACGCGTAGATTGCGTGTCATCTTTGGGCTTTCTTCCTAACATTAATCACTGGTTTGTCTGTGGGCTTCCTTCATAATATTAATAACTCGTTTGTTAGGTACTCTATTATCGACAAACCTCCGTTAAAGCTGGAATTTTGTTCACTGCGGCGTTAGGCAACAAACAACTACAAATACATTTACGTGAATTGTTTAATATATAATAAATTTGAGAAGGTATTTTTTTTATATTATCCTTTGCCTTATAAATAATTAATTACCTCAGGAAAAACCGCTCTTCAAAAATTCCTATTTTAAGGTACCGTATAAAAAGCAGGTTTATTTACAACATTTACGGTAAACCCCGCATACTCTACGACATTGCGAAATAGGGCTATGTGAATGCAAGGGCGATGGTCTGATGAAACTAACGATCTCATTAAGGTCGAGTGGCACCGCTTTGAAGCGTAAGGTGGGGCATGTATGATAGTGTTATGGGCGGAAAATGCGCCCGGGAGAACCTGCATGAAACAAACATCTCTATCCTGGGGGTTTGGTACAGAGGCATTTATCACCTTGCCCGTTTTGGGAAGGGCATTTTGGGGCCCGTGCGCTTATTATTGCAGATATACGTGAAAACATATGTGCACTTGTCATACCCTCATCGATTGAGTCCGCTATTTATCAACCTACAGGGACAGAAGAAGGGATTGGGGACCAGGATAGCGAAAATATATTAGTTTGGGACGGGCACGTGAAACGCTTAGGGACCACGAAAGCGAAAAGCTTGAATGAGGGAATGTGTGGGGTTCAAAGGTATTTACATATCTATTATTTATGGTGAAAGGTTTAAAGTACATCCTCACTATCTTCCAACAATTATCGGTAAAATGGTTACTACATATACATGTATTTATTGAATGGGAGAAGAACATGAACGCTATTGGGTAAGAAACACTGTCACGAGTAAAATGGAGAGAGGACATTCACAATTGTACTTATGTGAAAGTGAAACAAAATACGCACTGTTCAAGATAAGGCATTTCACTAGAACATAGCAAAACAAATGCCTTTATAACTGGCAATTATGACGCACGGAAGAAGTAAACATGCATGTCTTCAAAATTAAAATTATTTCTTTTAGGTGTCAGCGAACGCTTTAACAATTAGGCTACCCCACGGCCCCCTTCAGTTTTCGAAAAGGAACAGCTTCTCTGGGCCCGATTCGTTCATATTACCACGGCATGACAGATTAACTAATAATAATATGTAGGAATCGGATGTTCTTTAACTGTTTTTCACTGGTATATTAAATATAATTTAACCAAATCAAATCTAACAATATTTTCATTTCAGAGACTAAACGTTAATCTGGCTGGATGAGGAATCGAATCACTGTGTATGATCCTTTAAGACTAAAGCATCTCATTGATTGCTGCTCCCAATAAACGGTTTTGATTTTCAAGCCCAAATCAAAATGGTTTTTTTTCGGAGAAGCGCAGAGATACGGTAACTGCATCTAACCCCGTGGGTAAGGCATGGGAGTCCCGTCACTCCAGTATTCCCTGCCTCAGTGGAGTTAACCGACGTGAAATCACTGAAATACTGTTAACACTAACGTTCAAAGAAATCTCACTCCAGCCCACCGCCCATCCCATTAACAATATCATGCTTCCATGACAACCCTCAAAACGCGCACACGCGCTCGTGCATATTCCCAATACTCTTGGTGTACTCTCCCTTCCAATATTCTCCCCCGAGGTATTGTCGAGCAAACCTTTCTTCCCCTCTCTCCCATCACTCAATCCTGCCTCACTCACTACATCCCACACCCATCCCTCGTGACCTTCGACACCATGGCAACCATGTTACACCTACCCCACTGACGTGGGCACGGACTGCTCACGTCACAGCTCTAATAAACTGTAAACTGACCACACTTCCTTTGTCCAGGCAACCCAGAATAGATGACCTCAGCAACGACCAGTCAATATGCTACACGATATCTACTACGCATGTTTGTACGGTATTTCGGTAGAAAGTGGCAGTGTTATTGAAGTATACGGGGTTTAGTAATGGCGACGCTAGTGCCAAGGAGATAAATAGGATGTGGGATAGAGGGTGCTCGGGGTCAGGTCATTGAAGATATAGATTGGCTTAAAAAAGTCAATATAAATATATTATTTCTTATTTAGCGATGAAATATTGTATTTTTCTTGAAAAACAAATATCTCACTCCAATAAAATTACATTTTATGCAAGACTGCATCAATATCAATGACGCTATTGGTTTCAGAGTAAGATTGTAAAAATCGGTAAGAAAAGCCATAATTTTAATAAAATAATCTAATTGTCAATTGTGTATCTCATGTCGTGATCAGAGAAGGTTGACATTTTCGTCATGGAAATAGCGTTTTAAGTATTAATCTGCGCTTTATGTCTTTATTTTTTATATGAGAAATCAACACGATGTACAGCCTCTTCAATGATGATGATAAAATGTACAAGCTTTAAAAATATTTACCCGTATTTAAATAATGATCCTCCCTCAACCGAATTTGACCTCGGCAATGTCGGAAAAGTCCATTTTATGCACACGTGGGTATTTCCCGCATGTTCTCACAATATTCACGTCGATTACCTGTACCTTTTTTCCCAATACCGATTGTCATATCTCTCCTGCTTTTGGATACGATCGTTTATAATGCGTTGCCCAGCTACATCTATGGAGAACAACTCACTACTTCCCCCCCCCCAACCCCCCCCCCCCCCCCCCCCCCCACCCCCCCACCCCCCCACCCCACCCCACCCCAACCCATTATCTACGATAATAATTGAAACTCCTGTCTGTTATCATGAACAGTTTCGAGGGAAATGTTACCCCAACATCCATTAAAAGGCCCGTGAAGATCCGGGTTGGAATAGGTATTCAGCAACCCATGCTTGCCGTTAGAGGCGACAAACGTCATCGGGTGGTAAGGCTCGCTGACTTGGCTGATGCGTGTCATCGTATCCCAATTGCGTAGATCTATCTATTAGTCACTGGTTGTCTGGTTCATTCTCGATTATATATATACCGCAATCATATAGCTGTCATAGTGCAGCGTTAAACAACAAACACAACAAAACATCCATTAAACTTTATATTTGCATTTATCTATTCATCAGAGGTAATAATGAGTAGCATACCCAGAAAAGATCAATAACATATGGGACTGTATTATTGCCAGCTAATGGACGTTCTGATTCAAAGCCGTAGTCTAAGTCTATCAGAAGTTATACAGTCTGAAAGTTAATGGTTTCTTTAGCGTTATAATGGGGATTTACGTACAGTCGATGATTATGCATATAACGCAAACACTTTTCAAGTTTCTGAAACTTTTTTCTCGAATACAATAAAGTGCATACATGTCCTTATTTTCGTGAGTGCGTGCGTGCGTGCGTGCGTGCGTGAGTGCGTGTGTGTGTGTCAGATTTCAGTAAATGAATACGGTACAATTTTCTTTTAAATCTCCCGATGTTACCTATGTCTCTCCACGAGAAGCTGTCAAAGAAGGTGTTGAATTAAACCTTACTATAGACACGTAGAGTGCTGTTCAGCACCGGAGTGACGAACGGCGGTGTTGTGCACATCGGTGGTCTCCGCGGGTGTCTCAGCTCTGTTTTGTCCATATCGTACAGAACTGCCGAAACATGGAGACGAACCCACCTGGACGGATGCCGACCTGTCGATCCCATGTTGGGGCCACCAACCTTGACCAGCACCGAACTGACTGTCAGGTTGTCGACACATCAGTCCCACATTCACTAGGCCCGCCGGCAGTCACGTGGTGATTGTAAGGTTAACATCTGTGCTGAAAAGTTCCTAATGCGCCATAATGCGCCAGGTTTCTGACCTTTTCAAATCATGGGTAGTAAGAGTGTTCAGTTGCCGATGATCATGAAGACGATGTTCAGCTGCCGATGATCATGAAGACAATGTTCAGTTGCCGATGATCATGAAGACAATTCTCAGTTGCCGATGATCATGAAGACGATGACCAGTTGCCGATGATCATGAAGACGATGATCAGTTGCCGATGATCATGAAGACGATGTTCAGTTGCCGCTGATCATGAAGACGATGTTCAGTTGCCGATGATCATGAAGACGATGTTCAGTTGCCGATGATCTTGAAGACGATGTTCAGTTGCCGATGATCTTGAAGACGATGTTCAGCTGCCGATGATCATGAAGACGATGTTCACTTGCCGATGATCATGAAGACGATGTTCACTTGCCGATGATCATGAAGACGATGTTCAGTTGCCGATGATCATGTAGACGATGTTCAGTTGCCGATGAGCATGAAGACGATGTTCAATTGCCGATGATCATGAAGACGATGTTCAGTTGCCGATGATCATGAAGACGATGTTCAGTTGCCGATGATCATGAAGACGATGTTCAGTTGCCGATGATCACGAAGACGATGTTCAGTTGCCGATGATCTTGAAGACGATGTTCAGTTGCCGATGATCTTGAAGACGATGTCAAATGTGTATGATCCCAGCAATGTTGTCATTAAAAAAGTCTTCGAGAATTCATATCCTAAATTTAAACATGGCCGCCACGGCAGCCATATTGAAAATGACGTGTTTGCCCATTACTCGGGCATTTCCTAATGTATATGTAGCTTTATGGTCATGTAATATGTGTTTTAATTTCGCTAATTTATTGTAATATTTGGCAGTTAATGAAATGTAATCCTGAGACAAATTTCGGCGAACATGTTTGGCAATCGAAGGTAGATATATGTATACAAAATTTCTGTTGTGAATATATTTGCATATAAATATACAGATGTATACAAATACAGTAAACTACGGTTATAACGAACTCAAAGGGACTAATAATTTTAGTTCGTTATAACCGTAGTTCGTTATAAACATATATACAGCATAACTACAGCGAATAGTCGGGACCAAAAAGTAAGTTCGTTATATCCGTCAGTTCGTTATAAGCGTGTTCGTTATAACCGTTTACTGTATGTATCTGAGGTACATTCTTGTATTGCACGACCTAAACAGCGAAAAGTTCTCTTCATAATATTTTCACGAGTGCGGAAGGTTGTTCAATCTCCGGCCACGTGATACCGACAGGCGTTAAAATATGGTTTTGGGTGTTGCAATTGGCGCTCGGCATTAAGGGCCTAAAACAAGGATTGGATGGCTTGGAGTCGGGCTAATTGCAGCTTGGTATCTCAGTTGGTTGACACTATAAAACCATCATTAGTCCGCGCGCACAAGCACACGCACACCAGGTAGTCATATATATAACAGGTGTTTCTTTAAGCAGTATAATGTTAGGTTGTCAAAATAATATCTTCGAAAAGGTATGATTTATAACCAGTGATGATAGATGTCTTTTCCGATGTCGCATACGATTAGTGATCTACAATGACTTTACACAGGGCGGTTTTATGTGTCGACAGCAAAGGGCACAATCTCTTCAAACGTTGACCCCAGTGACCCCGTGCATGGCATGACCTCTTGACCTTTCTCCTGACTTGACCCAGAGCGCCGGTCCGTGTCGTCGCGGGCACATTTTTCACCTGTGAGTGCTCCGCCGATCTCCCCCACCCACTACCCTCCCCGGGAATCAGATCTAGGCTTTGGCCAGTCACCCGCAGACCCACTGAGAGCTACACACGTGGACAAGCAGGGCGAACAAAGGCGTCATGCTGGTTAAAATGTATCGAGGGTAAAACCGCTCGTACCGCGTCCTCCAAGTAGACAGACAGACAGACAGACAGACGGGCGTGTGATAACATACGATAAGATGGATAAAATATAGATAAGATAAGATAATATTTATTGCAGAAACGTTCAATTACGGGACAGATGCAATTTTAAAAGACAAGACATTATGATTTATATATACATATATACAGACATACATAATTTACATTCCTGTAGACACATACAAAAACAAAATAATCAATATTACATATTTTTATACATAAAATGTCAACGGTTGATTATGAAGGGGTATTTATTGTTTGAAATTATAGATGTGGAAACAAATGCAGTTGATATTGACTGCTTCATTATTTGATAGGATGTATTGAAATAATTTGTCTTCATGACTGTGGACATTTACATTTACATTTTGTCTGGATAGTTTTTCAAAGAGTATATTTCTTTCTCGAGTGTGTTTAATACAGTGAAGTAAGTAATGTTTTTCGTTATCAATGATATTTCAAAATAACATAACCAAGAAGTTATAGTTACAACATATAAGATATGTACATACATTAGGCTTATAATCTGGTACTTTATAATTATTGTCTGAAATTGAAAACATGGTGACAGACATTATGTATGGTGTTGACGTCCATTACATGCTAAATGTATCAGAATATATATTTTTTGTAGTCATTTTTTAATATTATTACAATCTTTGTCAAGCACTTTATGTAGAAGAGATATTTGATGATAATGTTTGTTATTGTGTAATATGTATGTAATATTGTGTTTTTCATCTTTAATAATGGCACAATTAGAACAAAGTCTTTGATTAAAAGGTACTGGAGCGTCTTCCTGACCGTCTTGACAGTGGTTGAGATACGGTTCTGATTTTGTTTCATTGTTTGCTAATCTGTAGGTCCTATGTTTATTTCCCATACCTTTAGGAGTTGATATATTAATGTTATCAATATTATGAAAGCTTGTAATTACTAACGTGGATGGAAACCCTGTGAATATATATTTGATGGTTTCAGTGTGAGGAACCAATGGATTGAAAACCACTATGATGTGAATTAGTAGCATTTGTTGATAACTTATATAGATATATTATAAGGGCAGTTGGGAGCTCGAGCCTAATGGTTAAAGCATTCGCTCGTCACAGCGAAGACCCGGGTTCGTTTCTCAACATGGGTACAATGTGTGGAGCCCATGTCTGGTGTCCCCTGCAGTTATATTGCTGAAATATTGCTAAATGCGTCGGAAACCCTTACTTACTCACTCACTCTGTTGATATTAATGCATTGAATGTCCAAAGGTGGAACTTTCATCAATCTATTGTTTGTTAATCTTGGGCCGGATGACCAACATTTCCAAAATGAAACCACACATATAATTATATACTGAAACACTTTGAAAACGCTTATTCGTTTTTAAAAAAAAATATTTTGGCAAAATGGTCACAAAAAATCAAGTAAAGTTGGTTTGGGGTATTTAGGCATGAGATAATCATACACAACTATGTCCTCTCACGGATTCGAATCTCATTCGGTGTGTTTGGAGATGGACTTTGGCAGATTGATTATTCGTTTTCATGTCATCAGTATTCTAGTAATGGAGAGGAATCACTCGAATCTATTGATTCCGGAAGGAGAATCAACAAGTCGCGAAATTGCGAGTTGATTCAACTTCAGAAATCAACAGATTCGAGTGATTATGTTATTGTTAACGTTGATATATCATTTCTCTATAGGGGGCACGGGTGGCCCAGTCGTCTAAGGCGCCGCGATTCTCTGTGCAGAGTTGCGTCCCTTGGGCAGAAACCTATGATTGTTGGTTCGAATCCCGATTCGCCCCGATTATGTTTCTAGGTTTGTCAGCACCACACCCGTGCTCGTGGGTTTCACCGAAGTGGTAAACGTCCGAGACCTGCATCACTTCTGACTTTCCTCCCACATTAAGCTGACACGCCGCGATATAACTGGAATACTGTTAAAAGCGGCGTTAAACCCAACTCCCTCACTCACTCACTCATTCATTTCTCTATAATTTTGCACCATGACCTGTAGTTGCGTCAGTTTTACAATTTCAAAATGGACAAACTGTTTCCGGATCAGAATTAGAACACAATGGTTCAAATAATTAATTGGACATGTCCCATGTCCAGACGTTTTATGCATCTGTGTATATGTAGTGTAGGTATAAACCCATGGCAAAAAGACGGGACCGGCTCTTGTCTGTACATTATAGACTTTGTATGCTTAAGTGTATATATAGTTGGGGCACGGGTGGTCCAGTCGTCTAAGGCGCAGTCACATGATTGTGGGTTTGAATCCCGGTTCGCCCCGATTATATTTCTAGGTTTGTCAGCACCATAATCGTGATCGTTGGTTTCACCGAAGTGGTAAACGTCCGAGACCTGCATCACTTTGAGCTTTCCTCCCACATCAAGCTGCCACGCCATGATATAACTGGAATACTGTTAAAAGCAAACTCACTCACTGTATATATAGAGCGTATATAAACACATTGGAAATGCTAGACGGGACAGGTTCTTGTCAATAAGTAATCACGCCCCCCTCGATATCTGCATTTGAAAACAACTCATTTTTTTCCCGACTGCCATATCTACACGTGCTAGACAGGTTTGCTTAAATCATCGAAGAGGGCGTGACGACGTATCCAGTAAACAATATCAAACGTATCTAGTGCAGACAAACGTGATACGATACGGTGGTCATGTAATGCGTTCTGTAATTCATATACACAAACGTGGGGAACACAAAGTTGAATTCATTTTTATATTTCAATATAATGACCCTCCTTTGCAACACATTTAGTCCATTTGTCTTTTTTATACTTGATATCCCTCTATAACAGAACTCGCCTGATTGGCCCCCAAATCAGACCTCAACTGCAGGCTTTAAGGTAGACTTACATCTAGTCTCTGAAATGAACATATCGTACATAAAAAAACCAGTTGTTCAGCTATCTTAATAAAAAATATAATAAAAAGGAACCCAGTGACTCTCTTCATTTTCAGATATTATCTGATACTGCAGTGATCTAGACTTGCCAAACATTATAAACTTGCATGGGCTGTATTTGATATATATTTGTATCAGGGTCTGTAAGACAGACTAGCTTTAAGGCATCATTGTGTGCAAAACATCGTCACGTATAGTGCAAGCTGTTGAAAGACGTAATAGTCACTTGGGACAGAGACCATATGGTCTCTGCTTGGGGACAAGGTCTGGGCTGTAGGGGCCACGATGATGTCTAAAGCCACACTCACTTATTCATTTTAATATATAATATATTGTGAGCTACAGGACCCCATGTCAACACCCATCTGCCCTTTGCCCATACTTCATTCCTTGATTCAGATAAGATGTCAATCTCATTTAAATCAGATCATAGTTTTCGCTACCGATAAACAAAGATCTGAGGACATCCCATAACGGGTCACGTCAGAACGACCTTTCGCGACCGACCAATGAAATGACTGACAATGTCGAGCGGCCAGAAAATGGAAGTACCAGTACCCGGATGTTTCTTGTCGCTGCACGTGGCAAACACGTACGCCAGTTGATATTCTCACGATCTTACCAAACTGAGGAAGACATGTTTTATTGACTTCATTTTTAAACTCCCGGACGTCTGATGAAACCTCCCGGACGCTCCCACCAGATACTCCCCGGCTATAGTACCGGACGTTTTACACTCAGTGAACCATTCTGGGGCCACGCATGAACTTTTGGAAACATCTGTGTTTCAGTATTAGTTATGGAATAGTATACAGAATATGACGCTATAAAAGAACATTATTTTTCTTCCATAAGCAAATTTACATTGTATCCTTCAAAGCCTACGTTCCGAATACCTCGTCAGTTCGAATAAAAAAAAAAATTGTATTTGCTTCGCAGATTCACCATTTAAAAAGAATAGGGGTGTATGTAATTTGTTTCCATTTGTTATTTTGTATAATTAATACAAGAACACAATTATATAGAATACACTTTATTATTTAGTATCATTCTCCCGGACGCTCCCTGGCATTGCCCGGACGCTACCGGACACTACCGGACGTTTCCGGACGCCTCCGGGCGTTATTTAGTAGGACCGGTGTTCGTTTCTCAACTGATCACTTAGATTGTTTTATGTGTTTCACATAGGCGTCATGTCTCAAAGGTCGGCTGAGAAAGCCCACGTAACATCTATTTTCATAACGTCCTCGGTTCCTAAAAAAAAATCCATTGAGTTAGATAACAATGAGCAATCAAACAAAATATTATCGGTTAACCCATTGAACAAAGTATGTTGTTTTTACATCGGCACTTCACGCCATGATATGAGTGTATTCCCTTTGTTTTAGTAAATCTAGACATGTAAACACTCACTTTTGACATATCCACTGTGCAAGATAACAGTGATTAACCAATCAATGTATTTTCTGTTAATCCTTTGATGACTAGGAACGATCCGTTGATTTACATTCATCTCTCGCTGGGCTGCCACGTGCATATTACATAACACACGTTTCACCTCACTTGAAACCTGGATTTAGATTGAATAATTACCCCAGACACAATAAATGCCAAATGGGGAACCTTTGTCAGGTATTTTGAGCGGTGCTACCACTAACTATACCTGTAATAAATTCATTAACTGAGCATCAAGTGAATGACGACAAATACACACAAGTGAAGGGTTATACCAGAAAACGCGTGGATAACAACAAGGGAGTAGTAATCGTATTATCGACGCAATCCGAAATCCGAAAATGCTTTTACTGCATGGATACTCTTTTATTATTAAACTATAACAATCATATAACTATTTACAAATGACGACATCCGATAAGCTTCTTTTTGTCTGTTTGTTTAGGCTGAAGAAATTAATTAACATGCGCCCTTTGTCGAAATCTTAATAGATCACGGTTAACCAGTGTTCAAAAATGAGTAAAACAATTATTGCCTCCAAGTTTATTTAGCTGTCCTTGCAGACGGTAGCCCAGTCTCTTGTCACGCTCAGTTGCGTTGCGTATCATCCGGGTACTCACGGGGGGAAAACAATAACAAAGGCAACCACCAGTCCCGGGGAATTGCTTTAGATCAGTGCCCTTTTAAAACATATAATCGATCTAAATATTTACAGTCTGATGAATAACTTCGATATTGAAATCTGTTAACAAAGCGATAAAACCCTTTTCAACAAAATCTCTACAAAAACAGATATATGATAAGTCTAGATAGTTCATTCGTTCAGGTCCAGATTGACTTCATAGAAATATATTTAGATCTAATACATTTTATTGTTGTGTAACGCATAGTGTAAGCCTTGCAAAAGTTAAACAAGTTTCCCATGTAGCTTGTTTTAATCACTAAGCGTGTGATATAAGCCAAGGGAGGGAACTCCCATTTACACATTTGAACGCAACATTCGATATTTATAGAACACCATTCGGATATGTCCGTTGAAAGCATTCGATAAAACTCGCCCCTGTCCGTTACCCGCCATTCAGCTTGTCCCGTAATGACACGATCGATGTGAACAGCTCATACGTCTAAGATCAACCCCGTGTGTCCTATGAAGGAAGAGAAGCTAGTCTGAAATCTACCACAGTTAATTGTTTTGTTTAGGTTAAACGGAAGGTCCACACACTAATGTTTGAACAGAATCACCAATAAAAAGAACAACACTATTTACAATAGTTGCAAGCTTGTTATTTGGGTTAACGTTTATGTGCTTAACTTTGCCTTCGGCAGTCAGCAAGGTCTCTGTGGCGCAATTGGTTAGCGCGTTCGGCTGTTAACCGAAAGGTTGGTGGTTCGAGCCCACCCAGGGACGCAGCTCACTTTTGTTTTAGTATATCCTCGCTAAAACTCGACTTATGAAAAAAAATAGCTTTGAATACATATAGCAATGCTTGGCGTATTAACAATAAATAATTGACTCCAAACCAAAAATACCTTGAAACAAAATCCTTGTGTACACAAACCTTAACCGCAAATGTGTATCTATTTCTAGTTTTGATGATGATGATGATGATAATGATGATGAGCTTTTACAATCATAAGGTAATCGTCGTGAGCATGTGTTACAGTTGTCATGGTTACTTAGAGTGAAATAACTGATAAATTTCCATCTTTGCAGGTAATAAATCTCTGATGGTTTTAATCATGGGTATGAAACAGATTTGTACCTCAGTTGCAAAACCGTTGTGTGTGTATATACATATATATGTCTCCAATCAATTTCTATGCGACTATGCTTGTCGTAAGAGGTGACTAAAGGGATCGCATGGTCAGGCTCGCTGACTTGGTTGATATATGTCATCGTACCCCGTAGATCGATGCATATGATGTCAATCACTGGATTGTCTGATCCACACTATTTACAGACGTCGTCATATAGCTGAAATATTGACGAGTCTTATTCATTTGCTTCTATAGCAATATATATATAAAAATTCACCTTTAAGTACTGGAAGCAGATAGTTAAAGTTCTGTACATGCTACAAAATTGTGTAAACGGGTGGCAAAGTCATCTGAGGCGCCGCAATTCGCTGTGCAGAGTGGCGTCCCTTTGGCATGACAGAAACCTATGATCGTGGGTTCGAATCCCGGTTTCTAGGTTTAGGCTACATACCCGTGCTCGTTGGTTTCAGCAAAGTGGTAAACGTCTGAGACCTGCACCACTTTGGGCTTTCCTCCCACATTAAGCTGACACGCCGTGATATAACAGGAATACTGTTAAAAGCGGCGTTAAACCCAACTCACTCACTCACTCACTAGTTCCTCCAATAAATGAAACCTTTCTGATTGTATCATCAAACTCATGATTGCAGCTATATGTGAAATCAACTCCGATCAGTAGTTTATTATAAGCCATAATCAAACCACAGGAAATAGGAACTATTTTAAAAACAAGACTCATGCAAGGTGCCATCTTAAAAGCCGACATATTCAAAGAAAAGAAAAGTGTGGTTCAGAATGTGCAATGGAAGTGTTTTACAATATTTCCTCGAATTACATAAGATCTCGTAGATTACTAAAATAAGGGTTTTCAAAATGTTGCATAACATTTGACCTGAATAGTATTTTAGACACAAACTTGGATGAATTCCATTTAAAGCTGTTCATTTTTATACTGGAGACGTTTTTCGACTTTCAGATTCGACTATTTTATGCTCTCGTCTCCAAGTATATGTTGGTTGTAAATAATACTTTCCATTGCATGTGTTGATACACTGACCATGTTCCACTTTGGAAAAGGATAAGATCAAATAACATGAGGTTTTTTTTCCTATTGATTGTCATTAAATTGTTTGAATCAGTCAGCGTTACCGATTTCCATGATTTATCATCCATATGTGTAATCATCATTTAAAGCGTTCAACGTCATTGTAGGAGCAATACTATTGTTGACGTAATACGTTCAGACAGCACCGTTGACCATTGGAATTTGTGTCAGAATTCTCACTCGGAGGAAATTCATACACTTCTTTTGTAAAAAACAGTACTACATACCTATCATGCAATGATCTCAATATTCACCCACTCAAGCAAACAGCTTTACTTTGACTTCGTACTTCGTGAACACTATATCAGGTGAGTGAGTATGGTTTTGCGCCGCTTTTAGCAATATTCCAGCTGCAGCAATAGATATTAACCAGAAATTGGCTAAGCCGCTTCACACATTGTACCCTTGTTAGGAATCTAACCCGGGTGAACGCTTTAACCACTAGGCTACCCCACCGCCCCCAGAAGTATTGAATGTTTGTTGTTTAACGCGGCTCTCAGCAATATTCCAGGTCTGTAAATAAATCGAGTCTGGACCAGACAGTCCAGTGATTGATATCATGAGCATCGATCCACGAAATTGGGAGCGAGCCTGACCACCCGATCCCGTTAGTTTGTTTAGGTTAAACGGAAGGTCCACACACTAATGTTTGAACAGAATCACCAACAAAAAGAACAACACTATTTACAATAGTTGCAAGCTTGTTATTTGGGTTAACGTTTATGTGCTTAACTTTGCCTTCGGCAATCAGCAAGGTCTCTGTGGCGCAATTGGTTAGCGCGTTCGGCTGTTAACCGAAAGGTTGGTGGTTCGAGCCCACCCAGGGACGCAGCTCATTTTTGTTTCAGGATATTACTCGCTAAAACTCGACTTATGAAAAAAATACATATAGCAATGCTTGGCGTATTAACAATAAATAATTGACTCCAAACCAAAAATACCTTGAAACAATATCCTTGTGTACACAAACCTTAACCGTAAATGTGTATCTATTTCTAGTTTTGATGATGATGATGATGGTGATGATGAGCTTTTACAATCATAAGGTAATCGTCGTGAGCATGGTTTTACAGTTGTCAAGGTTACTTAGAGTGAAATAACTGATAAATTTCCATCTTTGCAGGTAATAAATCTCTGATGGTTTTAATCATAGCTTTGAAACAGATTTGTACCTCAGTTGCAAAACCGTTGTGTGTGTATATACATATAGAGAATCTCACCCGAGTGTCTTTTGATATCAAATATATCAACACGAGTTGATAAAAGTGGAAAAATTCCGAGGCTTGCCGAGGATTTTTGCCACTTTTATCAACGAGTGTTGATATATTTGATATCAAAAGACACGAGGGTGAGATTTTATTTATCATCTAAAATCATTCTTTTAACTATTTCAAATTGTAGACCGTAATTAGCAGTGTAGTGTCTTCAGTGTAAAAAGTACTGCAAACAGCTTCAGTAGCAGAGCCATTAGTGATGTCATTTGATTGTGACGTCATGGTAACCAGTGACGTCACAATGGTCTGCAAAGCATTGTGATGTAATTTCATTGCAGCGATATCTACAGTGTAGATATCGCTTGATCTCATCCAAGCGATATCTCCTGTGGGAGCCAGTTTTGGATGATAAATATATGTCTCCAATCAATTTCTATGCGACTATGCTTGTCGTAAGAGGTGACTAAAGGGATCGGGGGGTCAGGCTCGCTGACTTGGTTGATATATGTCATCGTATCCCGTAGATTGATGCACATGATGTCAATCACTGGATTGTCTGATCCACTCTATTTACAGACGTCGTCATACAGCTGAAATATTGACGAGTCTTACTAATGTGCTTCTATAGCAATATATATATATTTTTTCACCTTTAAGTACTGGACGCATATAGTAAAAGTTCTGTACATGCTAAAAAATTGTGTAAACGGGTGGCAAAGTCATCTGAGGCGCCGCAATTCGCTGTGCAGAGTGGCGTCCCTTTGGCATGACAGAAACCTATGATCGTGGGTTCGAATCCCGGTTTATAGGTTTGTCAGCACCATACTCGTGCTCGTGGGTTTCACCGAAGTGGTCAACGTCTGCGACCTGCACCACTTTAGGCTTTCCTCCCACATTAAGCTGACACGCCGCGATATAACTGGAATACTGTTAAAAGCGGCGTTAAACCCAACTCACTCACTGGTTCCTTCAATAAATAAAACCTTTACTGATTATATCATCAACCTCTGCAAAAATCATTCATTCATGATTGCAGCTATATGTGAAATCAACTCCGATCAGTAGTTTATTATAAGCCATAATCAAACCACAGGAAATAGGAACTATTTTAAAAACAAGACTCATGCAAGGTGCCATCTTAAAAGCCGACATATTCAAAGAAAAGAAAAGTGTGGTTCAGAATGTGCTATGAAAGTGTTTTACATTATTTCCTCGAATTACATAAGATCTCGTAGATTACTAAAATAAGGGTTTTCAAAATGTTGCATAACATTTGACCTGAATAGTATTTTAGACACAAACTTGGATGAATTCCATTTAAAGCTGTTCATTTTTATACTGGAGACGTTTTTCGACTTTCAGATTCGACTATTTTATGCTCTCGTCTCCAAGTATATGTTGGTTGTAAATAATACTTTCCATTGCATGTGTTGATACACTGACCATGTTCCACTTTGGAAAAGGATAAGATCAAATAACATGAGGGTTTTTTTCCTATTGATTGTCATTAAAATGTTTGAATCAGTCAGCGTTACCGATTTCCATGATTTATCATCCATATGCACCGTTGACTATTTGAATTTGTGTCAGAATTCTCACTCGGAGGAAATTCATACACTTCTTTTGTAAAAAACAGTACTACATACCTATCATGCAATTATCTCAATATTTTCACCAACTCAAGCAAACAGCTTTACTTTGACTTCGTACTTCGTGAACACTATATCAGAAGTAGGAGTGAGTGAGTATGGTTTTACGCCGCAATATTCCAGCTGCAGCAATAGACATTAACCAGAAATGGGCTTCACACATTGTACCCTTGTTGGGAATCGAACGCGGGTGAACGCTTTAACCACTAGGCTACCGCACCGCCCCCAGAAGTATTGAATATTTGTTGTTTAACGCGGCTCTCAGCAATATTCCAGGTCTGTAAATAATCGAGTCTGGACCAGACAGTCCAGTGATTGATATCATGAGCATCGATCCACGAAATTGGGAGCGAGCCTGACCACCCGATCCCGTTAGTCGCCTCTTACGACAAGCATAGTCACCTTTTACGGCAAGCATGAGCTGCTGAAGACCTATTCTACCCCGGATCTTCACAGGTCCCATCAGACGTAAGAGCGGTGGTATAACAATATATAAAGATTTTCCCCAAATTTAGTTGATGTAGGCACATCAGTGTTGAGCTAGGCTTTAAGACATCATACCATTTTGTCATTGGGTTGGCAGGCAACCTGGGTATGCAGTATGAAGCCTATTACCCCACACACTACTCACTCACTGTGGAATGACTTGCTGACAGACAGGGCAGAGAGTGAGTGAGTGAGTTGGGCTTAACGCCGCTTTTAACAGTATTCCAGTTATATCGCGGCGTGTCAGCTTCATGTGGGAGGAAAGCCCGAAGTGATGCAGGTCTCAGATGTTTACCACTTCGGTGAAACCCACGAGCACGGGTATGGTGCTGACAAACCTAGAAACATAATCGGGGCGAACCGGAATTCGAACCCACAATCATAGGTTTCTGGCGTGCCCAAGGGACGCAACTCTGCACAGCGAATCGCGGCGCCCTAGACGACTGGGTCACCCGTGCCCTCCGACAGGGCAGAGAACTGATAGTACTTTAAGTGGGCAAGGTGTCGTACTGTATTTACCCGTCGTTCATCGCGTGGATAAATCGGTCAACACCCCAGTCTGTGGGTAATGCTTCTTGCCACCTTTGAAGGCGTTGCTAAGGAACATGTTTAACATGTTGATGACGTGGGGTTGTTCATGAGAAGTGTTGATGTGTATGAATCTCCAGACCCGTGGAGATCCGGGTTAGAATTAGTTTTCAGCAACCTACGTCTGTCGTCAGAGGCGACTCACGACCTCGGGTGGTCAAGTACGATGACTCGGTTGATGCATGCATGGACCCTAAATATAGTATGAAGTGTCCATGATGCATGTCATCGTTTACAGACCGCCGTCATATAGCTGGAATATTGCGACGTAAACAAAACACAGGATGAGGGAGGGGGGAGGATGCAAGGTCCCCTATGGGGTCTTCATGACATCAGCCGATCTGAAGACCCGTGAAGATCCGGGGTAGAATATTTCTAAAGCAAACCATGCTTGCTGTCAAAGGCGACGATGCTTGTTGTAAGAGGCGACTAACGGGATCGGGTGGTCAGGCTTGCTGGCTTGGGTGATGCATGTCATCGTATCCCAATTGCGTGGATCGATGCTCATGATATCAATCACAGGATTGTCTGGTCCAGACTCGATTGTTTACATATAGTTGGAATATTGCTGAGTGCGTCGTTAAACAACAACAATCAAACAATCGATCTGTAGGGTTGTTCTGCATTCATCTTTGGTATGATGCATTTGTCAATATGATGTGGGTGGACAACAAAACACACTGAGATGACGAAGAGTGTCTAAAATGTCCTGTTTTAAGTCACCAATGTAAGTTCATGTAAGTAGAAATGAAGATTTCTTGTAAAGGTATTTAAGGAAATAACACCGGAGCTGCTAAACCATCAGCTATTTCACCAAGAAGGTATTGTATGTTCGCTTCAAATACTATTTACACATTTACCGCCTTTTGTGATTGTGTTTATGGCCATCGAAATAGGTGGGGATTTCGGTGTATATTTTGTCCACAGTAACTAAAACATGTTAAAAGATTGGGTGGTCAGCCTCTGTGACTATGTGGTATTGGTGGTGTGGATCAATGCTCAGTTCTGCCTGGTATACTAACGAAAACATGTATCTGTGCCCCATGTAAAGTTAAACAAAAATACATTTATTCTGCAACTTTCAATAAAATCTGAAGACATCTCCTCAACTTTAAGATCGTGATTCACATGTGTAATGTCAGGTCAACAAGACAACCATATTCGGTTGGTGCATCTATGGAATCTAACCAAGCTACCACATAAACAGCTCCGAAAATTCATGGATTGAGACAAATTAGCGGCAGAACCATACACAACCATTTGAGGGAGCTCAACATTCATCTCAGACGTCCAGCAACATGCCCAATTTGGCTTCCATATCACCTTCACACCAACTTTCATCTTTAGTTCAGAAGACGAGACTGAACAGCTCTGACTGTAGTGAAAGGGTCTACACTTGCATTACTCAAGTCGGCCATACTGCCATTGCTGTCGGTTCCTCCCGAACCCTCCCCCTTAGATCATGCCTGGGATGAGATGGGTCGACACCTATGACAGGACCAGAACCAGCCAATCATCTGGTGTCATGACTGCCTCACCTGTATCACTGCAAATGGTGGTCACACCCAATATTGGAATTGTTAATGGAACTGTTACATCACCCTTAATTATGGGCATGTCGCTCTGTCTCCTGGTACAGGTTGTCAATGAATTTATGACAAAACATTGATCAGACAAATGACCAAATATCACCAACCACAGTTATGCTTTTCTGCTAGCACACAATACAATGTCAGCTCCTGATTTGCTCAAGAAGACAGTTGTTTGATTGTTCGTTTGAATCCCAGGTTTGTCTGCACCAGACCTGTTTATGGTTGCCACACTGTAGGGCATGTCCCTGTACCCTCCTTGTCGACCTGTTGGGATGCTTAGTATATATCCAACTTGACATTTGTAAATACCAATTAGTGATAGATGGGCTTGTCGGTGATCAGATATCAGTTCGCTGTATCCGTTAGTTCGCTGTCGAGAGTTCGTTATATACGTAAATTTTATAAGATATTATATAGGAGATCAATCGGGGATTTCGTTGTATCCGTTTGTTCGCTATATCCGTGTTCATTATATCCGTGTTCTACTGTACTACTTGGTTGAAAATACCACTGCAAGAATTTTATTGGATACTTTATTGAGCAAAGTTCATGTACAGTGTATGGATGCACAGTCTTTCACTGAACTATACTACACTGAACTATCTCAATGGTGTAAGTCTCTGTTGTTCTAGTGTAAGCCAATGGGTAAAGACCAACACATAGTTATCACATAAATACCTCCAAGTATGTTCATCCTGAGCATCTGTACAGTCAACAGTGTTCTCTGTATCTACATCAAATATACAACAGCAGTATTATGACTAACAGTCTCTGTTTTAACAATTCATGTTCATCCATCAACGCTCATCAGGGCAGAAAGAGGGTCATCGAAAAATGGATTTGGACAAGACCCCACACTTTTTAATATAATGAAAAAAAAATTAAAGAAAGAAATATAATGGATAAAAATGTGGAGAGATTGTCCATATCCAAGGAAATCTTGGGCACTGATGGAGAAACATAGCCTTACACTGTACATAAACAAGGTAGTTCTATCTACATTGACAGACAACTGAATAGTACATTTTTAAAAATAATAATAAAACAGGTATAGACACTCTGTGTAGTATACATACATAATATCATGACGTCACAGGATCAGCACCACTTTAATATGTGTCCATCTTTTTCATTGGCTTAAATCACAGGTACATTCCGTGTACTCCATTCTGATTGGAGGAGCGCACAGACTGGATCTGTCATTCGAGCCAGATAATGAACGATAAGTCAGTCTGGTTGCAAAATGCATTTGGTTTGATGGACAATTGAGGACACTGGGGGGGGACATTCTTCCACACGGCTGATCACATTTTGGCTGTTCAAACAAAAATAACTTTCAGCCATAACACCAACCCTAAACTCAAATCTCACAGCAGTGAAAAGTCTCAGTCGGATGACATCGTACATGGCAACATTTGCCAATGGAAAGCATATTTGGAATTTTGACCAATCATATTGCACCAATGCTGCAGACGATAAGTTCTGCGGAGCATGATGCTTCACCATTATCATTCACTGCGATGCAGCTGTACTCCCCCTCATCTGCCTCGGTTACGTTGCGAATGATTAACGAACATTGTCCATTGTCACTAACATCTACGATATGCCGCCTATCTTCTTGAACCTCGTCTTCTTCATGCAACCAATGAAAATCAGGGTCAGGGCTGCCTGCAACCCGTACGTCGAAGCGGATTACATCACCAGTAAAAGCTTCACAGTCTAGCATTTCCTTGATAAAACTTGGTGAAGCTCCGCAATCGGTAGTATTATCAGAATCATTAAATCCATTTTGTTTTGATATTGCAACGTTCCCGTTGTGATCTGGGCAGGTTTTCTTCTTTTGCATCAAGTCGGGAGTGTCAGTAGATATGGTTGTCTCCCTTTCTCCTCCAGATACCTCCTGGGTAATCTCCCTTGGACTAGAATGGGTATCTTGGGTCGTTGGTTGATTGGGTTTTTCTATCATGGCATCGATGTCATCCATATCGTCACAAACCTTAGGAGGAGAGGAGAAATGGGTGTTATCAGACGCAGAGTTGTCAGTATCCCAGCATGCACTGTTTGAGCTATTGCTAGCGTTGCTGTCACAACGTTCCCGACCACTGCTCGTGCTACTGATGGTGCTTCCTGACATTAAACGTTGCAAAGATGCCATGCGACCAATAGCTCGGATTGCTGTTCCAGTTTTCTAAATAACAAAAAAGGCTCATGCAGGCTCAAGCGAACAACACAACGTGCACAGACATCAACATGTCATCTGGGAGAATGTAGAGATATGAAACTGACAAATAATAGCAATAGAAACAAGAATTTGTTGGAAATATGTAAGAAAAATGTTAGGAAACATGATTTATTTTATGTATGAATCCAAAATGTTGCCTAATTTCAAATTGCAATGAGAGTTAGTGGATTCCCAGATGATAGGTGTGTCATTTCAAAATTGCATTCATTATTTTTTAAAAAATGTTATCATTGTCTTTAAGACTTGAATTATGGTACACATGAATGAGTGAGTGAGTTTGATTTTACGCCGCTTTTAGCAATATTCAAGCAATATCACGGCGGGGGACACCAGAAATGGGCTTCACACATTGTACCCATATCGGGAATCGAACCCGGGTCTTCGGCGTGACGAGCGAACGCTTTAACCATTAGGCTACCCGACCGCCCCTACACATGAATGATGAATGCAACAACATAGGTGGTGAAGTGGTGAAAAATTAAAATAAACAAAAACAAAAGGAAGAATGGTGAGGTGGAAGTTTCCAAGAAAAAAATCGCAAGCAGGAAAAGTGTCTTGCAAGATGATGTTAATGTTTTCTCAACTGATGATCTAAGATAGAGGTAAGGGATCAGAAAACATTGAGGGTGTGGAAAGGTCATGGCAGATTGAAGAAGTATTCACAATATCACCAGGTTTGTAAATTCCATGTGAATACTTATAGGTGCAAATATGCAATTAAATTTGAGGGGAAATATTGAAATGTGAGAACATCTGTCATGCAAGTGCTGACAACAATTGGATTTACCATACAACAAAAAGCCAAAATGAGGACGAAACAGGTTGATCACAACAAAGGACAACAAAACATTTCTTTAAGTGACTTGATTTCACCTCTTCACTAAATATTCAAATACTGACCATTTTACCCAAACATGCTCATAAAAATCCATTGCTACAGAATTCAAATGCAAAATTGTACTAACAAATTGTATTGATGCCAGTAGCTCTTTAGCCCTTTAATGCAGTATATTTCTGAGTAATCATACATATATTATATTTGATGATTGCAACAGCACAGCACAGCATACCACCTGTGCACCTGTCCAGCCTATATCCCACGCCAAAGCTCACAATACATGATAGATTACACACCAACACCGGCACAACCCACACATTCCAAGATACCAGCTTGCCCTTAACAGATTTCGGAACCCCAACTAAATTTGAATAGTTTTAAAGCACCTTTCGTCTTTCCTTGGAAGAAAGAATTTGAAATGTAATTTAAGAACCATTTTTCATTTGCATTGTGGTTCCTGACACAATTTATTGTTTAAATTAACAGAGAAGTTGCATGAGAGAGTAAGCAAGACCGAGTAAGCCCACACAACTGTACCTCACAAGTCCTTCGGGGAATAAGTCAAGGTGATATTAGTTGACATACACGACTACATAGAATCATTACACAAATGAAACAAACTGCATGTTTTACACATTCTTTGAACTACTGAGATAAAAAGGTATTCTTTTAAAAAACTCTAAACAAACCACTCCCAAAGTACTGTTGCTATCTCTAAAAGCTTTCTACATATTTGAAATAATTTAAAGAGTATGCTTTTGTTTTGTTTGTTGTTTAACAATGTACTCAGCAATATTCCAGCTATATGATGGAGATCTGTAAACGATCGACTCCAGACCAGACAATCCAGTGATCAATATTGTGTGCAACGATCCACACATTTGGAGTACGAGGACACGCTATCAACCAAGTCGCAGAGCGTGACCACCCGATCTATTTCCTGGCTTCTTACGACCTCTGGAATCCCCATGGGGTTGATATATTCAAAGAATGTAAATTTCTACCTAAACCACTCCCAAATTTACAATTACAGTTTAAGTTTTACAGAAAATAATGACATTTAGAAGTTGATTGCCCAAGTGTACACACCTGCCATTTCCTTCTTAACATGAATCGCTTCAATCTCTCAGTGTTGAGACGCTTGCTTCTGATACGTCGTTCGTCCTGGGCAAGCCAAACATGTTGTTCTGCTTGCTTGATCAGGTAGCGTTTGCTGGAAAGGCAATTTAAAGAGACACAGTGATTTAACTGTCTAGAACATGAAACCATTCAAATAATGAAAATTTATGAATGTTGAATTTAATAATGTAAAAGGGAATTGTTTCATATTCTTTATAAATGCATATTTGGTTATGCTGCTCTCAGTAACATTCCTACTTTATCATGGCAGAATATATATAAAAGTCTGGGTAAGAGACACTACTGGTTGATAGCATGAGGATTTGTTTGTTTGTTTGTTGTTTAACGCTGCACTCAGCAATATTCCAGGTATATGATGGCAGGGTGAAAATATACGAGTGATTGATATCATGAGCATCGATCAACGCAATTGGGATCGATGACATGTATCAACCAAGTCAGTGAGCCTGACCACCCAATCCCATTAGTCGCCTCTCACGACAAGCATAGTCGCCTTTTATGGCAAGCATGGGTACCTGAAGACCTATTCTACCCCGGATCGTCATGGGGCGATAGCATGAGACGATCAACTCATTGGGGATACAATGTCACACAATCAGCCAGGTCACATATTGTAAAAATCGAATCATGCAAAAAGCATTGGGAATCGGGTCTATGCTGCCCACAAATTTAACACAATCAACATAGTTAAGTTAAAATACTGAACAAAAAAGGTTAAGAGATCATGAATATTTTGCAGGATAATTTTTTGTAGGGAAGACTGAATATACAATTTCATAAAAATATCCCAAAAATTTTCTAACATCCCTAACATTTTTGGCACAGACATAATTATTTGGATAAATTTCTTACTCTTTCGTTTTGATCATCAAACGTGTAATGAAGTCTTTGGCATTATCAGTAATGTCATCGAATGACTCGTCATCAAAGTCGAACTCGCCCCGGGTAACATTTGCTAACGTCTCTGCGTCGTTATCCCCCAGGAAGGGAGATAAGCCTGATAATCTGATGGAAAAAGGAACACATGGTATATGATGTACACAGGAAGTTATTGTGCAGACAGGAGCATGAATAACCTTGTGAAGAAACAGACAATAAGGCTTTTAACAAAGAAAATCAAGTGCTTGACATATACTTACAGTTTCTGTTATTATTTACTTGACACTCGATATTGAGTACAAAAGAGATACTACATGTATGTACAAATAGTGATTCAGTTCATACTAACGACTCAATGGCAAGCAACAGATACAACAAATAATTCCACACAATTGTTCAGAATTACAAAGCCCTTGTTAAACAATCCCTGGTACCAGCCAAACACCATGACAGTCAGGAGAAAGAAATTAAACAGGTTTTCACCCTGCCTGGACCCAACTTCTATCAACACTGATAGTGTCACTCTCGATCAGTTAACCATTGAAACATTCTTGGGTACAGAATGATATGTGGAGTGTGCCCAGATCATATCTAAGTGTACCTTAATTTTTTTAATCGTTTTCAGAATGTGATGTTTACAACATCAACCCACTTGATGGCATAAGGGAAGATAACTCCTCACACAGGGCCAATGTTGTTCCCAGTAGAAAACTGGTCGATCAACCGATAGATCTATATTAGAGGAATGAATGTTGGTATTCTTTTCAAATACACATAAAGTTCTTCTTCGGGAATACTGTTGGTTTGTTGTTTTACACTGCACTCTGCAATATTCCAGTTATATGACGGCAGTCTGTAAATAATCGAGTCTGGACCAGACAATCCAGTGGTTGATATCACGAGCATCAATCCATGCAATGGGGATCGATGACCTGTTTCAACCAAGTCAGCGAGCCAGACCACCGGATCCTGTTAGTCGCCTCTTACGACAAGCATAGTCGCCTTTTACTCGGGAATACTGGCAAGTGTGGGAGCGACCATGTTGTTCAATGACGTTAACAAACCGTGGAGACATTTACAAAATAGACTATCGCGAGACTTTAAAAATCTGGGTACACTGGGACTTATGGTCTGGGTAGAAAATGATGCAGGAATAAAAGTCTGTGTACAACTTATATATTGTTTTGTAGGCAGGGTACATTTCAATGGTGAACCGGTTGAGAGTGTTGCTATCAGCCTAACTTGAGCAAGATGTACAAAGGGACTCACAGTAGGTAACAAATGACACCAAGGCTCCACATGTCGGTGGCAAAGCTGATCTCGTCGTAGTTGATAACTTCCGGGGCGATGAACTCGGGCGTCCCGAAAAGAACTTTGATACTCTTGCCATCCTCATAACGTCTGGCAAGACCGAAATCAATGATCTTGATCTGGTTGGTTTTGTCTGAGATACACAGGATGTTCTCGGGTTTAAGGTCAAGGTGAAGGATGCCGTTATTGTGCATATAGCCTACGCCATCACACGTCTGACGCATGAAGTGGACGCAGTCGCCCTCTGTCAGCTCAAAATCGTCGCTGATCACACGTTCGAACAACTCGCCACCGCCAACGCTGAAGTGTAACATATAGTGTTTTGAGAACATTATAAATTAGTGAGTATTTGAGTGTGTATGGGTTTACGACGCTTTTAGCAAAATTCCAGCAATATAACTGTAGGGAACACTTGAAACCCTTACATCTTGTACCAATTGCAAACACAAATTCCATCAAGCAGGCTACGCATAAGTACACATTGCCATAAGTTTCAAAAAGAGTTTAACTTAACTTTAACTTAATATACATTTAGCAAACCCATGTGGGGAATCGAACCCAGGTCTGGTGTGACGAGTGAACACCTTAAGCACAAGACGACCCCATGTGCATAAAACTATATTTAAAAAAAAAGAAGAAGAAAAAACAAACACTAGATTCTGGACTTCCAGATCAAAGATTCAAACAATGTCTGCATGACATGACTTACAATTCCATGACAAGAGTCATACTTCGTTGAGCCTCGAAGGCATCCCAGATCATCATAAGTTTGGGATGTGCCAGATCATTCATGATTTCTATCTCATGACGAATGTTGGCCTTTTCTTTCTCTCGACATTTCAAAATCTTCGCTGCCCAGATTTTCCCACTTTCCTTGGCTTTACATTTGTACACATTGCCGAACTTGCCTCTAGAGATAGATAGAATATATAGACATGAGCATGGTATATTTGTTTGTTTGTTTGTTTTGTTTGTTGGTTTGTTGTTTAACGCCGCACTCAGCAATATTCCAGCTATATGACGGTGGTCTAAATAATCGAGTCTGGACCAGAAAATCCAGTGATTGACATCGTGAACATCGATCCACGCAATTGGGATCGATGACATGCATCAACCAAGACAGCGAGCCTGACCACCCGATCCTGTTAGTCGCCTCATACGACTAGCAGTCACCTTTTATGGCAAGCATGGGTTGCTGAAGACTTATTCTACCCTGGATCTTCACGGGTGTAGAGCATGGTATAATATCACAATACTGAACAACATTATATGAAGCATCTGAACTATACAATCCTATCTTTGCAAACATTACCAAGAAACACCACTTGTGAAGAGTGACTTTGGTGCAACTACCGTATATTGCTGTGTATAAGGCGAGTATTTCGTACCTAGAATTAGGGGGGTTTCAAGGGGGGTCGACCAATACACAATGTCGTAATGTTGTGCAAATATTGTTGATAAACTTCCCCACTTTCAGCTATGTATAATGACAAAAATAAATAAGGGAAAAAAGATTTATACAAAAACAATTTTAATGTGAGTGAGTTGAGTTTTTGACACTTTTAGCATTATTCCAGCTGTATGGCAGCAGGAGATACCAGCAATAGGCATGAGAGGTCCCTCCCTATTTATGCCCTATACGTAACATCTTGATAAAATAGGAGTAATTTTCAGTAATTATACTTATTTGACAGTAATGACCCCGCAGAGTTAGTTTGTTTGTTGTTTGTTTCAGAATTCTATCCCTGACATCAATGCAATTTTCAGTAGTCCCCAGTTCATGTCGCTGACATTTGGAATACTCTTCACATATTTTCACATACTCGCTCAACAGTTATTTGATAGAAGGATGTGATGTTAATCTACAAGCAAATTACAAACAACGTGATGAGTAAACTATTAAAAACATGCTGTTTAAAAAAAATCAATTTACCCATCGTTTCTGTAATAGTTGACTTTATCATCATAATACAATAACCTTTAGATTATAATCGTAAAGATTACAGCGAAACTGTAATGCTAGGGACCTCGGCATCACACGTTACACCCACGTGGGCAATCAACACCACATGACGATATGAATTTGAAAGCGGTATAAAATACTTACTTGCCAACTTCGTGCATGACCTCATACTCATCTTCAAACTTCCTCGATGGTTCCACTTTCACTTCTCTAGGCTCAAATGGAAGTTCATCTACAAAACATAAAAAAAGTAATTTAAAAAAGTGACATGTACTTGTCTCATTTATGTCAAAACAATCTTACAAGTTGTTGAAACAGTGCATGTGAATTGTTAACTTTAAAAAAACAATAGATGCTATATGATATAAGTAAAATGGTTGTGGTTATATTGGCAACTTAGTTTTTTTGTTAATCAGTTAAAACAAGCCATAAAAATACATGCACATTTATAACCAACAATTCATCAGTATTCTGCATGCCAATCACTTCAGCCAAACTATTCTCCATTTGGCCCAAAGTGCATTTCCTTCAAAGTTATAAAACATAAAAGGTAATACTTATCTATTGAAATGTTTGTGAAATATATATATGTATTTGTTATTTGATAATCCTCTATATATTGGAAGGTAAGAATAATATTTCCAAAATACATTGGCGAAACCACATTCCCTTAAAATTATTAAAATATTACAATTTAAGTTATAATATATAAGCAGTGTCTGAAATTTCCCTCTCTTGTTCAGTCATTTGAAAGCTATCTGTGTTTCCTGATAAACTGTTGACAAGATTGACAAAATCAGTTTAGAATTCCTATATGTACTGCTATAAATATTTCAGGCAATACATTTCCTATACAGTTCAATATAGAGTGCCTTCTCTTGTTGACCAGTATGACATTATATCGCAAAAAAGCTAATACATTGACCAAGTTTATTATACCTGTTTATTCACCTGAATTCGCTGAAGGGATACGATGTCGTTTTTTTAAAGCGCATATTAATACTCGATAAATCTGTTTTTACACTATGAATCATGAACAACTTCTATTCTAATCTTTTTTTAAACTCTGAAACGTGCAACGTAGATCGTGTGAGGTAGGCAGAGCATGTATACTGTTTTGTTAGTCATCTACCAACTACGACTCGTCCTCGGTTAAACTGCTGATCATCTATAACCCTCATCAATTATTTGGAACCTGAAGGTAACGTTGTATAACTGTATGGCCATTAGACTACAGTTTGTATATAGGTTATTTCAGACACTGCATGTTTGATATAAAAGAATTACATCTTGTTTAGATTCCTCTAATAAACATACACAGTATACCAAGACAAAAAAACATGTCCTATATGTGGTCCCTATGTTAACTATAGATACAGGATTAATATCCAAGGTTACCCTGTCAATAATATTGTGTAAGTCAGCTTATCTGCCCTTGCCTGAATGTCAACAAGTTACCTTTGAACTTGGTTTCCACAGGTGAGAATACTTCAGGTGCGCCTGTAACCATGGTAACGTCAAAGAAAGGTGATAAAAGCAAAGAGACTAATGCTTCAGACAGGTGTCTAGATGTTAAACTGGATTGACAACTTGAAAGTTTAAATAGTAATTTTGCAAAGGTGTTTTTATTCCCCAGGGTGATGTTTTTCAGCATGTGTCAAAAAGATGCCATAAATGCCATTTAAATAGTTATGGGTCGAAAAGAACAAATATTTCCCAGCAAAACATCTGTTGTCAATCCAAATACAACTAGCTAGAAGAAACACAAAAAACCCATGTGCAACTCAACCACTTCAAAAAGTACCTTGCACAAATTTTTAGAAGTTTTTCATTTCAGAAAATCAAATTTGATTTCTTCAGTATAACATCAAATGATATATTTTTTATAACTTTTATGAACTGGTTGAGTTTACAAGCAATATATTAGAATCCTCTGAAAAAATGATATAACGATTCCAGAGAATGTCCAAAACTACTTTCCTAGATATCACGGCACATCTACAAACAGATGATGTTAAATATATAATGGCAAGTTTAATGAAGATCTAACTGAAGGTCATATAAAGCTGCTATGTACTCTAATAGCATGGCAATATTAATACAA
Source organism: Haliotis rufescens (assembly GCF_023055435.1). Lineage (NCBI taxonomy): Eukaryota > Metazoa > Mollusca > Gastropoda > Lepetellida > Haliotidae > Haliotis > Haliotis rufescens. Next base: position 14,717,104 of record NW_025964112.1, read on the forward strand.
TAAGATTGCTGTTAGCAACTCTCCTATTTCTAAGTTCTACTTCATGCAGCTTATAGCAGAATATATATGTGTCTTGCACTTTCTACTTCAAAATATTATATACATAACATGATGGTTAGTGGTGATTGAGCTGGCAAAAATGGGCATGCTGCTAGACCCAAGAAAACCAAGCTGTGGCATGGTGTAGTATTGTGATCATCTAATTTGAAATTAGTTTTTAGATGTACTGATATACATACAAATTATATCATGCATCAATCACAGCAAATGCTTCATGCTGAATATATGTTTGTGTACAAAGCCAAATGCCATATTGCTCAACAGTGCAAGGCACGTGATTGGATATATATGTCTGCAGCCTTGAATGTCATACAGAGTTATCTACCTTTGACCAGGTTGAGGTCTGGATTCACTGAGAGCTTTCTCACAAATATCCTCACAAACCTAGTATTCTATTCTGGCTTCTATTCATGCTGTTATATGAAAGATTCTCACACTCTCACACTATAGACTGTAAAATAAAATAATTGGTTCTTTGGCAAGAATTTGGATAATTGTGCTAATTTTCTTTATAATGTGACAGTATGCTATCCATACGTCATATATCAAAAAAATGATTGAGTTGAGAATTAAGCATGTTGTTAGCCGATTCCTGAATCTCACGTCATATCTGTATCATCTCCTAATAAACAACAGCTGCCCCATCCCACCTTATGCCATCCATTGAATTAAAAACCTACCTACCAATCCATATCATGTGTATGTGGTGCTGCCTGTGAACCAATAAAATTATTTTAAGCCTAAGCTGCATAACGTGTGCCGTGGAAGAGAACTCAGTGTTGTGGCATACACCTGGAGCACCTCCTACAGAGCCATCAGAGGATGCATCCTGCTACTTTTGGGGTACTCACCATCTGATTCATAATCCAGGGATATTTTCCTGTTGGATGTGAAGACCTTGTCAGACATCTCCCCCGAGCTGCTGTAGCCATGTTTGTTGGCAGCATACACACGGAAATAATAGGCTGTCTTCTCTTCTAGTTTGTCCACTGGATAGAAGGTGTTCTACAACCAGCACAGTTCATAATTCAAGTGTCTGCAGAACTTCTATAGCTTGTTTGGTCAAATCTTTGAGGATTACCATATATAGTGTCTTGGGTTTCTATATTGTTGAATTGTTAAGTTGTTTAGCGTTGTAATTAGCAATACATTACAATCAGTATTTGAAATTGCAACGTTAGAAATTGGCACTTGTCTAACAGTCCTTGCCAAACTGCCCAATAGTTAGAGAATCTTGGAGACTAGTGGAATTTGCAATTTTTTAGGGTTTCACTATATGTTATCATTATGAGGACTAGTGGACTAAAATTTTTATTTCCACCACTGTTACGGCAATCTCATTAAAATCAGACCTTAGTTCTCGCTCCCACTTAACAAAGATTTGAAGACATCCCATTACAGGTCACGTCAGATCAACCTGTGCGAACTTTGACTGACCAATGGAATGACCAATCAGAAGGGAGCTTTCTCTGCTTTACGGCCCTAATTTCAAATTGGTGACTAGGCTTCGAAACATATTTTCGATTACAAATTTGAAACCTAAACAAAAGAACATTCTGGAATGGCTATTAGATGGTCTAGATTGTATGGATTCAGTCGTTAAACCCGTAACTTTCTTTCGGAATACCCCGTGTTGATTTCGAGGTTGTATGATTAGAAATCACATTCCAACTGTCACTTTCATGATCTGGTAAGTGACGCTCTGATTGGTTGGATGAAAGGTCCTTTTGTTCTGTCCTCAGATCTTTGTTTAGCGGAAGCGAGAACTAAGATCTGATTTTAATGAGATTGCTGTTAAGGGATGTGAGTGAGTGAGTATGGTTTTACGCCACTTTTAGCAATATTCCAGAAATGGGCTTCACACATTGTACCCATGTCGGGAATCGACCCTGGGTCTTTGGCATGACGAGCGAACGCTTTAACCACTAGGCTACCCGACCGCCCCGCTGTTAAGGGGAAGTGTGTGTGTGTTGGGTTGGTTCTCAGGCAATGGCTTGTGAAATTATTGCGCAGGTAGGTGTCAAGCTAGTATGTAACCAAATTTTGTTTATGATAATTTCAGGAAATCATGTTGTTCTTAAGTATTGTAGCATTTAACTGCCGGGGTCATGTGTTGGGACACAGAATATTTAAAGATTTCTTCTTCTTTTTTTTGAAAATGGAAATAAAAACAAAACATGCTGCAGACTTTATGATGATGCGGGCGGTGCCTGAGAAGAAAGACTATTATTTCTTTTAGCCTAAATAATCACATTATGACCAAACACACCAGTGTCTGAAAGCAGAAGGAGTGAGTGAGTGAGTGAGTGAGCGAGTTGGGTTTAACGCCGCTTTTAACAGTAATCCAGTTATATCACGGCGTGTCAGCTTAATGTGGGAGGAAAGCCCGAAGTGATGCAGGTCTTTGCCGTTTACCACTTTGGTGAACCCACAAGCACGGGTATGGTGCTGACAAACCTAGAAACATAGAAGGAGTGATCAGTGTTCCAGCTATATCACATCGTGTCAGCTTGAGGAAAGCCCGAGAAGCAGGAGGAGCCTTTAGAAAGTCACCTCAAGACACATGGTGGTATTAAGGGTAATGGAATCATGGAACCAACCCCCATAAACCCCATATTCTGGCACAGCTAAGGGACACAACTCTACATTGTGAACTGTGTCCTCTTAGACGACCAGGCCAACTGTACCTGCAAGTAGATGAAAGAGTACGCACCTTGCAACTCGAGGTGAGAGTCGTCCAGTTAGAGTCTCCAACTTTCTTCAACTGGACTTTGTAATGGGTGATCTGAGATCCCCCGTCATAGGGGGAGCCACACCACCACAATACCACTGATGTTCGCAGGATGTCGTTGGCCTGGGGTTTGCCGGGTGGTTCGGGGATATCTGAAATGCCATCATCGATGAACGGTCAGATACACTGGCATATGGACTACATTCATATGGAATGTTCACAATAGATATTTAGGAATAGCTAAGTGGTACAATTCCTATACGAGGCAAGACGTTCATTTTGTTGTGGTATGACATTGTACATGGTACATAGCCCTTGAAGATACTTTACGATGGAAGGTCAGTTTTTTTACACTTATACAAACTCAAACTTTATTTTATTTGTGGCTATCAGTCTGTGCCTGTCGTTCATCTGAAGCCCAATTCTAGTACCGTATTCAGCATAATAAGTGCCCAGGTCATTCTCAAAATTAGAAATAGCGAGCGCTTATAAGAATATGATTTTGGTGGAAAGAAAACAGAATTGAAAGATCGTAAATTACGTGGTTTGTTGAACACAGAAAACGATCGCCCTCAGTATTTTACCCCTTTAGATATACAATGTATATGTCTCTTACAAATAATACCATGTGCATGCTTGCACGTATTGACTTACATATCGTATTTGTGATAACACAACTCCACATCAACAATGAGTTAAAATCATCATCGATACCCTAAATGGGAAGTACCGGTAATCAGATGGTTAAGATGAACATATCAACAAATATCGCCGTGGGCGCTTAATAGAGCAGGGCGCTTATTACGTCGAATACGGTAATCATTTTCTATCAAGCTTTTAGTAGCTCATATATAACCACTGAATCCAATGCCAGTAGTCTAGTAGACTCAAAAGTCTTTGTAACAGCAGGCTGGGTCAAGTCCAAGTCATGTCAGTGTCATGATCTGAAAATGGGATGTGGATGAGAGTGGACAACACCCACCTTCTATACTGACTGAGGCACAGAGAGAATCCTTGGCCGCATGGTTCTCAATCGCAACCATGTATCTGCCGGCGTCCTTGGGTGTCACCTTGTTGATGGTCAGGACACTGTGGTCGCCTGTGCTGTCAAGCTGGATTCTCTTGTCTGAAGGATAAAAAACAGTACTTATAAACTTAATGTTGCAGTACAATGTCATTGTGGAGGGATTGCCACAAGATGCAGGTTCAAATCTCGAAAAACACACAACTAGGGGTAAATAAAACACTGATGTACGGTAACACCAGAGCAAGCTTGAGTCAATGTTATAAATGAAATGCATATCATGAAACATTTTGGGGTTGATATCAATTACAAAATTTCAATCGCATTAGGTTTATTATTGCAGTGAAGATATTTAGAAAGTATTCAAATTATCGAACTGAAAGAATGTGGAAGTCAAACCCATTGCAATGCCTTATATTGGACCGACCATCTCACCTTTCAGAATTTCATCTCTCCCTTTGAACCACCTCACTTCCGGTTTGGGCTCCCCGTTAAATGTTGCCTCGATGATGACCTTCTGACCTCTGGTCACAGCCAATGAGGAGGGAGTGATAGTCAGAAGTCGAGCAGGTATAGTCACGGCACCTTCGATGTCAGAGCGTGAAGAGAGGGAACTGGAGGCTGGAAGATAACAGCAGTGAAAAGAGTGAAAGCTGCTGTTTAGTCACAAGTATCATGCTTGTTTGCTGGTTAATGCCATGCTCAGCAAAATTCCAGCTATATGACAACTGCTTGCAAGTAATTACAGTAAGTCTAGAGCAGACAAACCAGTGATAGATATTATGAGTAACAATCCACGTTATTAGCGTACGATCACTCACAATCAACCAACTTCCTGAGCCTGACCACCCAATCAAGTTGCCAACCTGTGAAGATCAGAGTAAGAATAGGTCTTCAGCAACCCATGCTTGCCGTAAAAGGTGACTATGCTTGTCGTGAGAGGCAGCTAATGGGATCGGGTGGTCAGGCTCACTGACTTGGATGATGCATGTCATCGATCCCATATGGGTGATCAATGCTCATGATGTCAATAATTGGATTGTCTGGTCCAGATTCAATTATTTACAGACCGCTGTCACATAGCTGGAATATTGCTGAGTGCGGCATTAAACAACAAACAAAAAAACATCAAGTTGCCTCTTACGACCAGCACTAGGCTTGGGACCTATTCCAACCTGGGATACTCATGGTGAGCCTAGGTTGTCTAATATACATAATCCGTCCAGGAAGCATTGATCCCTGCTAACTGTACATCATGTACATAGCTAATCTTGCAATGACAATCAATGTAACTATCCATACCCAACAGCCATTGTGACCACAGTGCTCACATTGTATCTCATCATGATCCCAGCGCACCCTCATACCCACACATCACAACCTCACCAAGGCCCCCATCTCTGATGCAGTCTTTATATGAGTCAAGAATTTAATGAATACATACCATCAACAAACAGCTTGCATGACGTAGACGCTGTTCCAAACTTGTTGGTGGCTGTGCAAATATATTCTCCCTCGTCTTCAGAGTATGCTTCTGCGATCATCAGTGTTGCGACATTTTCGGGTGTCATTGCCATCTTGAAAAACTTGGAACACTGGCAAAAAAACACCAACAAACTTTCTTAAATTGTCCATAATTGTTAAAAAATCGTCATAAAATATTTAGTAAATTGCTTGCTTCAGGATAAGATACCAGTTCATCAAACTATGGGGGATTTTTAATTCTGATTATTCTACATACATGATCATAATGAGAACTCCAAGGAACCAACTAGACTTTGATTTGAGATTAACAATCCATCAAATTTTCAACATATGCCATTATTTTAACCATTATGAAAATTATCATTGATTACTAATCTTGAATGAAGATGTAACACAAAAAAGGTCTGTTGTATTTTGTTTGTTTGTTACTTAACGCCTCACTCAGCAATATTTCGGCTATACGAGGGCGGTCTGAAAATAATCAAATCGAGACAAGACAGTCCAGTGATTGATATCATGAGCATCAATCCACACGATTAGGATATGATGACATGCATCAGACAAGTCAGCCAGCCTGACCACAAGATTCTGTTTGTCGTCTCTTACAACAAACAGTCGCCTAGGTCTGTTGTAGATTCATACAGGATAAGGTCCCTGACAGGAAGTTAATTTTATCAAAAGACTGCAAAGCTTTGGGGTTACGACATACCCGAATGGCTTTCCCATTGACGCTCCAGTCAACAGATCCTCCTGATATCTCACACTCCAGCACCACCTGGTGGCCATAACGAACGCGTTGGTCTGCCAACTGACGTCGGACTCGTGGAGGTTGTTGAACGATGTCTGAATGTCGTGTCGTCAACACAGCCAGAGGTTCACTCTCTTGTTTTGACCTCCATGTTTGTTCGGGGGAATTTTCCAATTTGTTGCTTTTGTCTAATTTGGATTGCTTTGTTTTCTCTGGCGATGCAAAGTCAGAAGAGGCCTCAAATTTCTCCTTGCGGGATTTCACAGATTTTTCTGTCGTGTTGTTTTTAGTTGGTAAATCTTCTTGCTTCACATTTGATTTACCATTTTGCAAGTTATGACTTGGTGATGTCCTCTCTTTAAAGGAATACTTGTCTAAAACATTTCCTCGGGGTTTTGGGGTCTGAGTAGGTGGGGGTGTTTTCTTCTTAGCAGACGTCTGTTCACCACTTGAAAGTTTTTCAAATTTGTTCAGCTTTCCTAACACTGATTTGTCTGGTGTTTTGGAGGTAGGCGGTGTTGTTTGAACTTTGGTTTTCACTTCATCTTGAAGTTTATTCTTTTCAAATTTTTCTAATCTTCCCTGTAAGGATCCCTGTTTGGTCTGACTTTTGACAAATGGCCCTGAGGGTGAATCTTCATGATTTGACATCTGCTCAAACTTATTAAGCTTACTTTTCAGAGCCTTGTCTTCCTGTGGGGGAGATTTCTTTAAACTAACATTTGAACTTTTTTCAAATTTATCTATCTCTATTTTGGGAGAGTCATATAGTTTTGATTTGGAGACACTTCTTACAGATATTGTTTCGGTTTTCACAGTGGTTGACTTGTTCAAGTCTCTGTTTTGTTTGTAAGCCTCTCTTGACTTCAGTGTCACTGTCTCCCTCGCAGGTTCAGACGTTTTTGATTTTGATGCTAATACTGGATCCGGTTTGCTTGTTTTATGTTTGAGGACATTACGAAAGTCAACTTGCTGCACCCCAGAGCGTGAACGCTTGTCATCATAGCCACCAGGTGGGGTTGATCGATCACCCTTGCGTAACACATGACGGAATTGTAGATCGTTCTCTTTGTCTGATTTTTCAGAATCAGTGCTGTTTTGTTTTCCAAGTTTTCCAAGAGTTGGTCTGAAAAGGACAACGAAAGACATCTACACATCCAGATTCAGATTTTTGGGTATGTTTTTGAAACAACAACATATCTATTGCTTTCAGAAACTGCAAAATTGCATATTATTTCTTGCTACATAAATTGATGGCATACATAAATTTTCCTACAGCTTATGTTTGACTGTAGAGGTTTTCATTATTCTGATCCGAACAGAGTTTATTAAAAATTATGCGGTTTTGAAGGTCTGATATTATTTTCTTCTTGACAATGTTAACTCTATTACCTTGTTTTAAGGACAGATCTAAAATCTGTTTTCTCTTTGACTACAAGTGCCGCAGTGTTCGACACTTCTCCATTCGAGTTGTGTAGACGGCAGGTGAAGTTTCCTGCGTCTGTCTTATTCGTGTTTAGTATCTCCAGGATATGTTCGTCCCCTTGCATTGATATCTGGAATACACATAGAAATCACTCAGCAGGTTCCCTTCCTCCAATTCATGTACATGTACAAGAGTACTTACACACCAGTGGATCAGGGTTGGTGGGGTAGCCTAGAGGTTAAATTGTTTGCTTATCACGCAAAAGACCCGGGTTCGATTCCCCACATGGGTACAACATGTCAAGCCCATTTCTGATGTCCCCGCTGTGATATTGCTGGAATATTGCTAAAAGCGGTGTAAAACCAAACTCACTGCAGTGGATCATAATTTGACCCTAATAATGATCCATGTTCACTTTCCCTTGTTAGTAGTTTTGAAAATGACAGTGAGTGATCAAAATTTGAATTAAATTAAAGTTGCATTTGCTTTTTAACCATATAACAATAAAATAGATATCAATTTGTAATCAACAAATTTAATTCTTACCTTGAAATGGCTATTTTCCTTGATGGCTACGCCATCTTTCTCCCATGAAACGTGCGGTACTGGGTGACCTCTCACCCTACACGTGTACATTGTACTTGAGCCCTCTTCTGTTGTTAAAAGACGGGGACTCGAGACAAATTCGGGAGGGGCGGGGAGCTCTACGTCTGTTTAAAACAATGATTCAAACTCAAACAAAACATGGGGTTAATAAGGGTGGAAAGAGTGAGTGAGTGAAAGAGGCAGGGAAGAAAGGAAAGGTGGATAGTTTAAATGTTAGGGAAGATGGATAGACAAACAAAAATGAGAAAATGGAGGTAGAAATAGGAATGATGGGATATACTAAAGGGAGATAATCATGCTCAGGAACTTTCTGATTCCGATGAGCTGGGAAGTTCATTTTCTGAAGAGAGAAAGGAGAAAAAGCTTGAGAATATTGAACAAATTTAGCAATGTGTAATGTTACTTAAGTCATATTCTAAAATGATTTATCAATGAAAAGAAGTTTGTATATCAAAGAAGTTAAGATATGGAAATTATGTATTTGTATACGATTCATTTGAAACTTTATGAATTATACATATCGAATCAATCTCATTAAAATCAGATCTTAGTTCTCGCTTCCGCTAAACAAAGATCTGAGGACATCCAATCAGGGGTCACATCTGAACGACCTTTCAACCGACGAATCAGAGCGTCGCTTACCAGATCATGAAAGTGACAGTCAAAATGTGATTTCTAATCATGCAACCATGAAAACTTTAACACAGGATATTCCGAACGATAGTTACGGGCTTGACGACAATCCATACAATCTTGACCATCAATTAGCCATTCCAGAATGTTCTTTTGTTCAGGTTTCAAATTTTTTATCGAGAACTTGTCAAAATATGTTTCGAAGCCTAGTCGCCAATTTGAAATTAATGCCGTAAAGCCAAGAAAGCCTTCTGATTGGCTAATGTCGACTTCTTGTCAGCCATTCCATTGGTCGGTCAAAGTTCGAGCAAGGTCGGTCTGACGTGACCCGTAATGGGATGTCCTCAAATCTTTGTTTTGCAGTAACGAGAACTAAGATCTGATTTTAATGAGATTGATATCGAATAGGTAAGTATAAGAAAAGAATTTAGAGTTGATTGTTTATTTTATAAATACCTTAAATACAAATAGTTTCGCTGAATAGAATCTCCAAACTTCAAAATGCTTTTATAACATTCATGCACACATACACAAACACATTCCATATCTACGCTTGTTGAAATACAACTTCATTAATCCCTTGTGACCTCTATAGATATTACGGTTTTCATGTCATTCCTACCTCGGACATTAAGTCTACAAAACGTGTCTGTATCACCGTAATCACTGTATGCCTCGCACACATACTCCCCAACATCCTGCTGACACACTTGGGGGATTACGAGTTTATGAATATTGCCGTCCCTTATCAGCTGGCACTCCGTGTCTTGCGGAGTTACCTCCCTGTTATTATGTATCCAGAACACATCGATTGGCTCACTGCCTGAAAACACAACATGCATAAATCGTGCAGCAAGCATGCATAGGATAGAAAATCAAGCACTAGCAGAATGGGTAACATATGTCATGTTACCATGGTTACACAGACAGGATATACCACTGAGATGGGATTTCATCACAAATGGAGTATCTGTCTTATCACACATGGGGAAATATATTTCATATCACACTTGGGATATTTATTTCACATCACACAAAATCCACACACATAGTTCAAGATGCTGTTTCGGCAGATTACTAGAGGCAGCAGTATTAAAGGATGAAGTTGAGAGTTGACACCTACAGCGGGAGATCTGAGCAGGGTATTTCAGCAGCTTCAGCAACTATAGACCTACCACAGCATAATCTAAGGAAGCTATGCAACATTTATTTCTTTTTCTTTTTACAGATTGAGCAAACAAAAAATGAAACCAAAATGAGGTAGATTTATCACTATTTTAATGATTCTATTTATTTCTTATAAGAAATGTAAATAATAAACTACACAATAAAAAAACCTTGAATTTTCTAATAAAAACAGTCATATAGAGATAGTTTATTCTCTGGCTATGGCCAACACTTTAACAAATGCATCTATTGACAGATGTGAATACAGATTTTGTATAACCTGCTCCAACCAAGCTAACTGACACACACAAGGTTGTGCAAATTTGTATAAAATTATTTTTCTTTTGACATACGAAACTTCATTACTAGTCAACTATTTGCAAACCATCTAGTATGACCTTAAATGACACCATTTAAGGAAGTGGCCTATTGGTTGGCTATAGCAGAATCTGTTCTAAAACAGGGAAGTTATGGAGACTGAGTTTTGAAACAAAGAAATTAGACAGATAGGATTAATCCAAGATGCAATGAGACACATTGAAGGGTTTGGTCTCTACATGCTCCAATGGCTTTGTAAACATTATTTCAACCTCACTATTTCATAAATCACATCTTGGTACACGCAAGTACTGGCTCCTCTGGACCATGCATATAGAGTCATATGTCTAACTAACTCCTGCGTACAGGAACGGTCACGCAAACGTTGGTCACACACTGAGGTCAAGTTGCAGATACTTGCACTTCTATAGTGGTAGAATATTCATGCATAATTACCTTTGACCTCCACAACCAGCTCAACTTTGTCTCCATTGTCGACCTCCATGTCGCGCAGTTCTCGCACAAACACGGGAGGTTCACGTTTTTCGTTGGAAACTGAAACAAGGACGAAGAGTGGTTTCATATTCATCACTTAAATCTGATCCCAAGCACAGTGTCTAAATTATGTGCAAACATTGATTGTTTTCTGCCACACGTAGCAATACTGTAGGGAGGGCTGTATGAAACAAACTTCAATCACTGTATTAAATCTGGAGCAGACAGACAAATATAAAAGCCATCAAGCAACAATTTCACAAAATTAGTAAATAGAAGCAAAAAAGCTCTATATAATCACAAAAAGTCCATTGTACTATTCCCACTACATCATTAGCGTGTGTTTATGAGTCAGAATCGAAGAGTGATGACACCAGGTGTTCGGTAAAAGGTGAGTGTATCAAGCCCCACTGGTGGCACCTGACACAAACACATGCAAAGGCAAGTCAAGTGTTCACATGAAAAAACACTTGAACAAGTCAAAATTGGGATATGCATCAGATATTATTTTTGTTACCAATGCATCAAATTTGGAAATCCTCTACCATAATTTTTTTTTTGAAAGCTTTACTAATGCTTTGAATGTTGTAACTCTGTATCAAAATAAGTATGTTGTAAACAACAACATTTTGACCCCCTGATCCTCATGTTCCATGTAGTTGGCTCATCTGGGGGATTTGTAGCCCATTTTGTCTCAAATCCCCTCCTTGGTACCCATACGAGTTTAAAAGATTTTGTTGTATGTTGTTTTTTGGGTTTTTTTCCACATCAACAGTATTTCAATCATAATGTGAATCACATCAACAGTAATGCCATAATGTGACTAGAGCATTTCTTACCATGTTGGGGATGGTGAGTGAGTGAGTGAGTTAATATTTAACGACACATCGGCAGTATTTCAGCCATATCATGACGAGAAGTACATTAATAATACATATATTTAGACTGAATAAAAACCTGTCAACGATGGACAGTAAAATAACCAGATTTATCACAGATTATATTTAAAACTAGTAGATAGCAATAAAATTATAACATCATACGAAACAATACAAGATAAAAATGAGCTAGAGATTGCCAGCCACAATGCTAGGGTCCATGGGGACTTACAGTACTTTAGCTACCTGCATGGACCCCAGCCGGATTTACATCATCCCTTCAGCTGTTGGCGATTATGACAAATTTAGCCAAAGTTAAACAAACATATATACTACTATTAAAAACGTGGCCGAAATAAATATACTTTGAAAGACGTGGTCTTACATACCCTCTCAGAGGGACGATAATTTTACACTACTTCAACCTGTTGGGGATGGAACCATAGTCATCTCTGTTACAAGCCAAGAGTATGTTGATATATAATATACATTCACATACAGATAATACAGAGCCAATTAGTTCCACATTTCATATCTCACCTTCAACTTTGAGGTAACAGTTTGTCTTAGCCTCCTCGCCTGTGGGTCCGGATGCTACACATTCATATTTGCCAACATCTTCCTCGATAACGCGGGAGATGGTAAGGGAGGCAACTCTGCCGTCAAACCTGGCCCGGAACTCGCGACCTGGCTTTATCTCTTCTCCATCCTTGAACCATGTGATGGAACAATCCGTGGCATCTGAAAGTGAAGGTCTCATTGATTTAATATTTCCCTACATGTGCTCGCACTTGATATTTCAAAGGAGCGCATAAAATAGGATCCGAAAGTTGTATTTCCCTGTTCCCTGGCAATAATTCTGAACTGAGTGATTGAGTATGGTTTACATTGCTTTTAGCAATATTCCAGCAAAATCATAGCAGGGGACAAAAGAAATGGGCTTCACACATTGTACCCATGTCGGGAATCGAACCCGAGTCTTCGGCATGATGAGCCAACGCTTTAACAACTAGGCTACCCCATTGCCAAGATTCTGAATTGGCTTGCACTGCAATATGCATTCTCCATGAATCTGATGATAATGCAATCTGCTTTATGGTAATATACAGCTATAGGACAACTAATCTACTTGTATTTTTACTCACCTTCAAAGCTGCAGTCAAGGACAAATCTTTTCTCGCCTTCTACTGTGGTGGAATCAGTCAGAGGTGCGACAACAGATGGACCAACAGGCTTCTTGGACGATGATTTCGGCTTCTCTATAAACCCAAGAAGCATGGTAATGAAAATGCTGAACTTAGAAAAAGTGGAATTATATTATTAAATAATATCAGTGAGTGAGTGAGTTCAATTTAAGATCACGTCGGCAATATTTCAGCCATAATGTGACTTGAACAAGTTATACAATATTAATAAAAACTGTTGATGAAGAACAGTATAATAACTAGCAATAGATCACAGATTGACTTAAAACTAGTTGTAGAACATTAAAAATATCTGATTATTGGGGAAGGACACGATATAAAAATTGGGCTATAGATCACCAGCAACAAGGTTAAAATCACCATACTGGGGACCAAGGGGACTTAAGGTACCTCTGCTACCTGCATGGTTTCCCAGCAGGATTTACACTTCCCCAAGTTACTGGCGATTGTTGCAAGTTTAGCCAGAGATTAAAAATGAACAAATATGCTGCAGTTAAAATAAAGGTAGATATAAATATACTTTGAAAGAGGTGGTCTTACATACTAAATAATATCAAAGTCCAATATTAAGTAAATTAATTGTAAGTAAAAGAAAACATCAAATCACATTTGTATAATGATCCCCACGTGAGACAGAATGTGACAACTTACCAAACACACTGAGTTCCGCTGAGGCTTCTAGTGTGCCGAGTTTGTTGGTGAGGGAGCATGTGTACATGCCCTTGTCTTGGACAGTGACGTCTTGGATCTCCAGGATGTTGTAGCCATCCTCTTCGTATGCCTAGACACAAATACAGAGAATGATTACTGCATATGATTATGGAAACTACATATGTCACAAAGAACGCATGTCATCCAAACGCATGCGACAAAATATGATGCACAACAATACTGCATGGTGATCATATATCCTAAATTTAATCTTATATATCAAATCAAAATACATAGACATAGAATCTTAGAGGTTACCACAGAGAGATGGTCCTCCCTCTCCTAGCATCAACAGTCATTGTGACCAACCAATCCCCATAGTACCAGCAGTCATTGTGACCAACTAATCCCCACATCACCAGCAGTCATTGTGACCAACTAATCCCCACATCACCAGCAGTCATTGTGACCAACTAATCCCCACATCACCAGCAGTCATTGTGACCAACTAATCCCCACATCACCAGCAGTCATTGTAACCAAGCAAAACCCACAGTATCCGCAGTCATTGTGACCAACTAATCCCCACATCACCAGCAGTCATTGTGACCAACTAATCCCCACATCACCAGCAGTCATTGTGACCAAGCAAAACCCACAGTATCTGCAGTCATTGTGACCAACTAATCCCAACATCACCAGCAGTTATTGTGACCAAGCAAAACCCACAGTATCCGCAGTCATTGTGACCAACTAATACCCACATCACCAGCAGTCAATGTGACCAAGCAAAACCCACAGTATCTGCAGTCATTGTGACCAACTAATTCCATATCTGAATTATGACCTCACGTTGGCGACCTGTGAAGTTTCGGGATAGAATAGGTCTTCAGCAACCCATGCTTGCCGTAAAAGATGACTAAGCTTGTCGTAAGAGGCGACTAACGGGATCGGGTGGTCAGACTCGCTGACTTGGTTGATGCATGTCATCATATCCCAATTGCGTGGATTGATGCTCATGGTGTCAATCACTGGATTGTCCGGTCCAGACTCGATTATTTACAGACCGCCTTCATATAGCTGGAATATTGCTGAGTGTGGCGTTAAAGATCAAACAAACAAACATAACGTTGGCACCCTGCTTTTTGTGATACTCAAACTACAGATAACTCAATTCTATCCCCAGGTTTTCAGTTTTTGAATTTGAGATAAACCACTTACTTTGATTTTGGAATCATTTTTCAGTATTTTTCCAAATCTGGTCCAGGAAACGTCCGGCCTTGGTAGCCCTTCACAGCTTATCTTGAATTTGGCTGGTTGATTTTCATCCACAAATTGTCTCCTGGGTTTGACACCAAATTCTGGTGCAAATTCCACTTCCCCGGGCTGCACCTTCTGTCTTCCTCCACTCTCAGCCGAGGCAACTCTGAAAATCAATACCTTCACAATCTAGAATTCCAAAAGGGCAACCATTCATTTCAAATGTTATTTCAACAGTGACAAGTCTCAGAAGATAAAAACATTCTAAATCAAAATGTCAAAACATTCTTAAAAGTTAATCGTTAAATCCCCCCAAGATCTGGTCTTCATCTTATTGATTTGTTGTTTGCGAACATCTCGCTGAACAAGCCCTCCCACCTCCCCAGTCTTGTCAATCAGGCTTCAGGTAGGATCTCCACCACCTCAGCCTCAGGTTACCGACCCTCAAGAGGAAGTATGGAAAGTTTACCTGTTGTTGAGATCAATGCGGAACTCCAGCGCCCCTGTATTGGGGTCACGATTTCGGTTACCTCCTGAAACACAAAACACAGAATGTGAATTTACAGCCCAATTTACACAGATGAATAGAATAGATGCACTGCATAATGATATACCCGGTACCCCAGCATGGAGACTGAAATACAACACCAGTGGAAACAGCTACACTGACAGATCTAAGTATTTAGATTTATGAAATGTACTGAAATGTATTTCAGGGCCTGTTCTTCAAAGTGATCTTAGCGCGAACATGAATGTTTCTCCCTTATAGAATGATGGCAGTTGTAGCACTAAGATCACTTTCAGGACTGGGCTACCAGTATATCCTTGGCAGTTCACCACATCCAGAACTGACATAGTTATTATTCCTCAAAGAAATGTACTTAATATGCACGGCTAACTGTAAAAATGCATACACAATTTTGGCTACCTGTTGAAATGAATACACGTTTCACTACGTGCTAAATGAATACACGTATCTTTGAATACCTGAAAATGAAGAGACACTTATAGCTTTCTGTTAAATGAATACACAAATTTGGCTATGTGATAAAATGAATACACAATTCTGTCTATCTGTTACAATGAATACATGTTTGTATACGTGCTAAATGAATATACATATGTTTGAATACCTGTTAAATGAATACACCTTTTGCTACATGTTAAATGAATATACGTTTGGCTACCTGTTAGAATGAGTAACGGCATCATCAGGGTACTCAGGCTGTGGCTAAAGTAAGACTCCTCGGGTTGTCCAGAGCAATCAGCTTCCCCTCCCACCACAACTACGTATCGACATCCTTATTCTCCGTGGTTCTCATCAACACAATGATGGACTGCACATTGCAAAGTTGGCACGCAATGTAAACGTCATCTCTACCCACATCTTATAAAGACCCTTCTCCATCCCCCGACCTCATCCAACTACAGCCTTGTCTGATGACAGTCATGAAAACATGACACACGTACCATATGAATTTATACGAAATGAAAGATTTTTCAATCAGTCTGCTACTTTAAGATTTCTATGTCAGCCTTCAGGAAACAGATGCTTTAGGACATATGACATCATACAAATTAAAACATTATTTCATCAATTAGTCTGCAACATGAAGATGTAACGTTTTGTTTGTTGGAAAAATCAATAAATGAGGGATCTCGTAAACAGAAAACAATATCTTAATTTGCTGGGAGTATCTGTTACCTTTCTTAAATAGAATTCTTAATATAGATGACTTCTAAAAATACCCAGCATCCTGTGTGGGAGTGCTATTTCTGTCAGTGATTAACATCATCAATATCAGATTTAGATGTATGTATTTCAACATTGAGGTGTTCATTAAGGCCGAGATTCAAATTAACCATTAACCACTGAAATATTGCAAAATCTTAATATCAAATATGTCACAATGCTTCTACACTGTTTAGGAATGTAACCAAATACTATGTAATTGAAGAAAATATTTCTTTTTATCACCACAGCATATATGATTTCCGTAAACACTTTTCTGAATATAAGATTTCACTGATATATAAAGTTGACGATTTGAACATGTCCTGTCTTATGGATGAATCTGCTCTTAATCTTGTAATAGCTTTAGATTTATCTTATTGTTAAACTATTATTTAAACATTTTTGTGGAGGAACTTAACCCTCAAATTTCACTTGGAAACATTTCTTGTTCATTTTGCCTCATCTGTCTTAGCAGTATAACTGATCCAAGAAAATTTGTAAAAAACTAAGATAAAAAATAACAGTGGCTTTCATTAACTCACCTAAATGAAAAATGCTGACAAAAAAATTCAATGAATTGTATTGTCATCATACAGTGTACCCATGAGGAGTCGAGCTCCTTGACTCGACAGAATAACGGTTCAACCACTGGACTACCTCAAGCCACTTAAACAACCGATCTGACTCGTGGCTCGTAGACTTATTCCTAGATCATACCTGCTGGTGAGGTCAGGATAACACCCTCACACCTGAGATGGGGACAACAACTGCTTTAATGAGACACATCACGTAAGAGGATCTGAGACACAAGGTGACTTGGGTGATTATCGACAGGTAACTCAAGGTGTATACATGTTACAGCTGCATAATCTTTACAGCAATCTCAGCGAAAGTAATTTCATTTGTATTGAATACATGAAAGGCAATCCTTGCATGCAATAGTATAGTTATTTCAGGGGAATATACATATCAATGCTCAGTCAATATTTTGTCAGAAGTTTCTGTGATTAACATTACCCCCAGATAAAAAAATATGAAAAAAAGCAGTTCTGTTATAGATACAGACATCACGCGGCTTTGTTTTTTTCTCCTTGATTATGGCTGCCATTGTTATTGCAGACATAACTCTATGTATGTAACTCTATAACTCAGACAATAACACTTGCTTTTTCCTTGTCAACATTTTTATGAAGGTGGGGTTGGTTCAAATTTGAGTCCTGACCAGAAAATCCAGTGATTGATATCAATCTACGCAATTAGGATCGATGACATGCATCAACCAAGTCAGCGAGCCTGACCACCCGATCCCGTTAGTAACCTTTAACGACAAGCATAGTCGCCCTTAACGGCAAGCATGGGTTGCTGAAGACATATTCTACTCCGGATCTTCACAGGTCGGGGGATAAGAATAATACAAATGTTCTTGATATAATTGGCTAAAAAACAAATTAGTCTACCAGTCAAGATGTTTAGACAAAAATGTCATTACACCACCAAACTGTTTTGATATATTCTTGCCCTCAGTATATCCTCACCATGTATCTAGGCTAAGATCCCTACAGTAAGTGATAAAGCTCACTATCTTAAAACTAGGAGTCTTATTGTGTTGGGAGAGCCCCTTTAAAGATTATGTCAGGCCTACTCAGCCTGCTAAGACTAACTACTTAAAGTGGCAGTTTCACCAACACTATTCAGTGTCTCTTGTGTGTGGTCAGTGGGTTTATTGTCGGTGTGTTGTACTAAGCTTGGTCTTACAGCCCTCCTAATCCCCACTTAATCCACAAGACTGGACATGGACACAATGTGCCCATGTTGTGTCTGGAAGGATTGGTGTGGGGATCAAATGATAAATTTGCGATAACTAGTTTCAAGATATTGGGACTGCCTTGACAGAACAGTTGGTTGGTTGGTTTGTTGTTTAACGCCGCACTCAGCAATATTCCAGCTATATGACGGCAGTCTGTAAATAATCGAGTCTGGACCAGAAAATCCAGTGATTAATATCATGAGCATCGATCCACGCAAATGGGATCGATGACATGCATCAACCAAGTCAGCTAGCCTGACCATCCGATCCCGTAAGTCGCCTTTTACGACAAGCATAGTCGCCTTTTACAGCAAGCATAGTCGCCTTTTACGGCAAGCATGGGTTGCTGAAGACCTATTCTGAACAGAGTCACAGGCAGAGAGTTTGGTTGTAAATTCCCATCATGTAACAGATTTAGCAATTATCTTTTATCTGTTAAATTGATCAACCCTACCAACACCCTGTCAAGACTAGATATTTACATATAATCAGATTTATAATAGTTGTTTATTTTGGCTAACCCAAGCCATTGAAGGACACCAGTTGATGTGGATTGTCCTTATGGGTGAATGCATGGTAATCCCAGGGCAGGTTTAGAGACAACTGCTCCTTAGAATCTGCTAAACAGTGGATCGTATTTGCTTTTAATTATAAGTGTTAATGCTAAACAAATATTTTTTCACATCAAATATACCTCAGCATGTGAAAGTGTCACAAAGGTTCTATCATAGTTTTGTTGGGAAAATATTTACCACTATAATCAAATATTGACTGTTATTTTATTGAAATTCTGACATTGACATAAGTGGATGAATTTGTCACAAATTAAAAAGCGAAATAATTTCAGCTTGAATAAAAAAAACCTCAAAGATTATTTCACAATAAAAATGTTATCAACAAGTAAAGCTTCAAGTCTTCAATGCATTAACAATTATTAGCAATACAGATCCAAATACAACTGAAGAGTATTCTCTCACCTGGCAGTGAAGGGGTTAACACATACACAACACTGTAACACATTTTCTGTTGAAGATTCCTAAGATTCCCCCAGGAAAGGATGTTTATATGCCAGGTCTGGGGCAAACTGACCACTTGGTGACGATGTCTATTACACAACCACCAAATAATCGCATTTACTTTTCCTCAACAAATTTATTTTCTAAAGTTACACATCTTTGTTCAAGGTGCCTATGTGTGCTATGATTCAGACCAGCTCCAATGGCACGCGCTGAATTAAACATCAAAATATTCAACAATGACTGGAAACAATGCAACATGAGTAAACAATTAAACGGCACAAAGAATAAAAGGCAAAAAATGAGGTTATTCACAAATATTTCTCTGTTTGTGATCTTTAACTCAATTATTCTGTTTTCATCCTTTAGGCGGTCTACAGGTCGACCTTTTCCATAACATGATGATTCATCCAAATCTAGAAAACAGCAATAAAACTGATTCAGAATAATAAATAAAGGCCAAGGATAAACAGTTATATCACACAGGATGTAGATCAAGGTGACAATGTTATACAAAACATCACTATATGTCAATGCAGAGAAAAAATGAAGCATTTCATCATTTTGATTTTAAACATGTTTCATAAGAGTTTCAAAAGCTTCACAGAAATTTGATTAAAATGATGAGTGGATGAAAAAACAAAATAGGCAAACAATTTGTTACAATATATATATAGACTCCTTGGGTTTGACTGAGCTGCAACTCTGCTTGAGTGAGTGAGTCAGTGAGTGAGTATGGTTTTACGCCGCATTTAGCAATATTCCAGCAATACCACGGCGGGGGACACCAGATATGGGCTTCACACATTGTACCCATGTCGGGAATCGAACCCAGGTCTTCGGCGTGACGAGCAAATGCTTTAACAACTAGGCTACCCGACGGCCCCTTAAACTCTGCTTGAGGTGTAATATAAGGGGATATATCCTACTTTTGCCTCTGGCACAATAGCCATACACAATGTACTTCAATGTTCTTTCTGTTTGAACATGTTGAAACAAAAGTTGGTTTCCTTATGAAAGTTAAAACAATGACATTCCAAGAAATTGATTATGATTGATAATGGCTTAATTCTGTAGTTGATGTTTCTCTCTCCACCATACTTTTGCTGTAACAGAATTGTGACATTTGTCATTTGTAATATCATTCTACTTTTAGGTCAAGCCAATTTATTGTCTTGGTTAATGGATGTGGCTACAAAAGTCAATAAAAAAATGTTGTCAGATTAAAACATGTTTTTAAAAATCATCTGTTTGCATTTCTGCTTAACCCTTATTTCAAGAGGCTTTTGTAGATGAACTTCATCTTAAAATCAATACTGACCAAAACTAATAAAACAAAACCTCTGCAACATTATAACCAGCAACTCTTGTATAACAAGGAAAGAGAGCGCCAGTTTCAGCTTCACTTGTCAAGTGGTTTCCATGGAGATGATGTTGACAGTGTGGGAAAATGCATATTGAGAGAATTTAGGAGTGTGGTCAAAGTACATGGTCAAATGAAAGTAAAAAGATCAAATTTCAATTATCGCACACAAAAAACACCACAAAAACATATATGTTGAGCCCTATAGTACTAACGACATATGTAATGTCCTATATAGCTTTTTCAATATGGCTGCTAAGGTGACCATATTGAAAATCAGATTCAAACCCCTTACATAAATTGGGGTTTCATCATTGTGAGAACAAGTATGTGATGTTTCAGCTTCATTGATTCAGTCGTTTCTGAGGAGAAGAACAGCAGAAGAGGTATGCCCATCTTCCCGAGGCAAGGGAGCTAACTGACTATATAGTTTGCACCCTTTCTGAACTAGGCTGGAATTCCAGAGTTACATTTTTGGTTGACTAACGAGTCTATGCATAGTGCAATCAAAATCGCAAAACTATCTAGACATCCGGCAGAGATTTGGGTTGACTGAAGGATTTACAAAGCATGTGTACCGCCCACTGGATGTCGACAGATATTTGACAAATCTTTTCATGTTTATAATCAAGGTGCTCAAGTGATTTGATGCACTTCGCGAGGTAAGGCTTGTTTTATTACAATATAGATCTTGATGGTCGATCAGATCGTGTTGACTGGGTGCCGCCATTTTGTTTGGAGCAATTGCAAGTGATATGTGAGGTGGAATCTGATTGGTCAATAAGAGGGACATGGAACGGACATAACTCGTAATAGCCACTGGTGGCGCTACGATTGAGCCTGGATATTCCAGCCTAGTTCAGCAAGGACGGAAAATTGACTTTAATAGTCAGTTAACACCCTCGCATCGGGAAGATGATGCACGCCAGACGCGGACAAACAGACCATGACACAAGCTCACTGACATTCATTCAGGTGAGCTAATAAAAGTGGACTGACTTTAGAAAAGTATACTATAACTTTCATAGCAATGAATAAATAGTAAGCTTTCAACAATACAAAAATGTCATTCTGTAGTCACCAATTCACATGATTCAAGTAGTGTCACATGCTTCAGCGGCTGCCAACAATGACACGGTCGCTGACATTGCTGCTTATGTGACTCTATACACTTGAGTAGGTGTGTGTGTGCCTACCTTGACTTGTGTCACCGGAGCAGTTTATAACTAAACATACAATTTATGACTCATGTCTTGCAGAAAATAGATATGCCAACTTTCATTTCACCCTGTAGTGCTTGAGTCATGAATAATGCTGTTCCATGATATACTCAAGCCTCAAAGCAACAAAGGCATTTTCTGTATGATGTATGAAATATTTATGATAGCACAGAAATACCTTGGGGATGAGAGTTTCAAAAATAAAAAATACTATCATGTAAGTTCACTCATATAGGTAAGAAACTTGGGGAAAAAAATCAATTTTATATGTCACCTTCATTTCAAAAGTTTCAAAGGGCACATTCCTAATCATTATCTACAGTTAATTTGGAACTTTATTAAAAGAACCTTATTTAATTTTATCATATAGGAAATCTGATCAAAGAAAGGGAATTATCAATCTCATTAAAATCAGATCTTAGTTCTCGCTACCCCTAAACAAAGATCTGAGGACATCCCATTACCGGTCACGTCAGACCAACCTTGCGTGAACTTTGACCGACCAATGGAATGACCACTAATACGCTTTACGGCACTAATTTGGCAACTCCGCTTAGAAACATATTTTGACAAATTCTCGAGTACAAATTTGAAACCTGAACAAAAGAACATTCTGGAATGGCTAATAAAGATAAATTTTGAGGCTGCATGATTAGAAATCACATTCTGACTGCCACTTTCATAATCTGGTAAGCGATGTTCTGATTGGTCTTGTGAAAGGTCGTTCTGATGTGACCCATAATGGGATGTCCTCAGATCTTTGTTTAGCAGTAGCGAGAACTGAGGTCTGATTTTAATGAGATTGGGGAATTATGATATTGATATTTGTTTCCTATCAACGATCAAACACCATCCCACCATATTGTGAATAATCTGTCGATCCCTGCAGTGTAAGGTGTGTTCAAATAACAAACATGATTTTCTGCTTATCCTAGTTGCATTGTTGGAACCTACAGATGTTAAGAGAATCAGAAGTAATTTGCCATAACGCAATTCCACAACATAGTTTCAAGATTTCACACTGAACTTGACAAACACAAAACAGTTTCTACTGTTCCATGGCCTTCAAGAACACGCAGTTCATTCCATCAATGCGTTGTCGTACTGAGTTGTACCTGATTGTACCCGATTGTAGGTGTGACACCATGGACAGTTCATCTAGCCTACATAAAAGCTCTGCTGGAATAGAGTTTAAAATACGGTCAACTGGAGGACAACAGAGCTACGGGTAGTTTGTCCCCACAATTCTCGCCAACTGTGTTCATAGGTGATGTTAGTGTACAGGAAGATAGTATATGACAGATGCAGACAAATAGGGCACATCTGTGACCAGAACTCATAAATTAATGAAAAGGCTAGAGGCTACATATTTGTATCTATGTCATAAACAGCGATTCCAATGTGACAAATTCAAGAACTTAAATTATACGCTCATAATAATTTATAATAAAGTCGTATAAATGGTGCTATATTCTACA
The DNA here is from genome assembly GCF_023055435.1 of Haliotis rufescens. Taxonomy (NCBI): domain Eukaryota; kingdom Metazoa; phylum Mollusca; class Gastropoda; order Lepetellida; family Haliotidae; genus Haliotis; species Haliotis rufescens. The sequence continues at coordinate 14,740,410 of NW_025964112.1, forward strand.
TCACAGAGGACGAAATCTAAGCGCATATGTGAAGTGAGTGAGTGAGTATGGTTTTGCTTTTAGCAATATTCCAGCAATATCACGGTGGGGGACACCAGAAATGGGCTTCACACACTGTACCCATGTCGGGAATCGAATCCTGGTCTTCTGCGTTACGAGCGAACGCTTTAACCACTAGGCTACCCGACCGCCCCCGCATATGTGAAGAGTATGTGAGTGGTCAGTATTCAATCTGGATTTTATTAGCAGAAAGAGAAGGAGCACTCTTTAGGGCAAGCGGACAGAATTCCATAAATATGAGCCAATGAATTGAAAAATGTTTTTAGCTTATAGACAGGAAATTCAAGGAGAAGCGAATTTGAGATGCTGAATGAAGTTGTCTCGCAAGAACATATTTTGAAGTCAGTGAGTTGGGTTTAACACCGCTTTTAACAGTAATCCAGTAATATCGCGGCGTGTCATCTTGATGTGGGAGGAAAGCCCCAAGTGATGCAGGTCTCAAGACGTTTACCACTTCGGTGAAACCCACGAGCACAGGTATGGTGCTGACAAACCTAGAAACATAATCAGGGCGAACTGGGATTCAAACCCACAATCATAGGTTTCTGGCGTGCCCAAGGGACGCAACTCTGCACAGCGAAACCGCGGCGCCTTAGACGACTGGGCCACCCTTGCCCCCTTTTGAAGTCAGATCTTGAAGATATGCAGGAGCACTCCGATTTTTTGACTGATACATAAGTGACAGAATTTTGAAGTCTATCTGTTCATGCATGTGCTGCCAATGCAATCATCTCAGAACAGGTTCAATATGTGATGGCTGTTTAATCATGAATCAGTGAGTGATGACACCAGGTGTTCGTGAGCATGTCCAGGTTAGAATTGGTTCACAGTAACCATTGCTTGTCACAAGAGCTGACTAAATAGATTAAATTGTCAGGCTCAGTGACTTGGTTGATTGGGTGTCATTGTACCCCAAATGCATGGAATATTGCTCATGATATCAACCCCTGGTTTGTCTGGCCCACATTTACATGCTCCTGTGACAGAGCTGGAATATTGCTGATTGTGGCAGTAATCAACATAACTTGGCTTCCTAATTTCTTAAAATGTATTTTGCAAACAAATTTGTATACAGGCCTAAGGTGTCTGAATGAATGAAAAAAATGTTATTATCCAAGAAACTGTTATTGTTTAACCATCATCTGACAACATAAACATGTGTACTATTTTCATACAAATCACTACCAAATATATCATAACACATGAGGTAATGATGAAAATAGGTCTCACACATGACTTGGTAATGAAAACAGGTTCGGAATTTAATCTGATAACAAATCAAGCTGTCAAAATATTTACGATATATCCAAGATAAGCAGCCTTAGAAACCACAATATTATCTACAGTGGAGTAAAATTCAAGATTGCCTTGTCAAGATCCAAACTCATTTTGCACATAACTCCTGCATAGACTGATAAAGGGTTAAGAATGTTTCACTATCAAGTACAAAGGGGTTAATGTGAAATCAGTAATACTTTTCTTAAGAGCTGTTCTATCTCATTCTCTTCTGGTAAAATTGTATAAAAAACAACTTTAAATTTACAAATGCAAATTTTTAATGCTATTGCAGCTTCAGGCAAAAACTTAATGTTTTGTCAACAACAGACTCTTTCTTCACTGTTGTTGCGTTATGCTAATTCAGTTTGTGTAGTCTGTCTGGTGAGGTGAGGTGAAATGGGGTTTAATGTCGCATCCAAAATTATTGCACTTATAAAGCGACGTGCATGTAAGTGTGTGTGTTTGTGTGGCTGCTTGTACTAGTCCGGACTGATGCCGATTTATAGTGCTAGCTCACTGAGATACCATGCTACAGTTTAACAGGAATACCCCACTCAGACACAGTATACTGACTCCGAGCCGACCAGTCCTTGTTTTAATGCCGAGCGCCAGACAGGGTAACAACAAGTACCATCTTTTAACGTCTTTTGGTATGACGCGGTCGGGGATCGAACCCCGGACCTTCAGCTCTCCGGGCGGACGCTCTACCACTAGACCACGGAGGCGGTCTGTATAGTCTGTCTGTACAAAGTAGTACAGTACTATCACATCTGTACACACAGGCGAGCCAGACATCGCAAGACTAAACTAGACTGCATGATAGGTGGGAGGACATGTGTGTCACTACATCTATTTCAAGCTCAACATTTCAAACTTTGGTTTTATTAAACTTTTGCTTGGACACTTTATCCAAAGAAAATAAACATCAATATGTTGAGTGTGCCACAGACAAATAGTTTACATTGGTACAGTACACTGGGGTCACTATTAAGAAATGTGTTGTTATATTTCAACAAAGTTCAATGGCCTCCTGCTGTTGCAAGTCCCCACCCATCCTTCCTCTCTTGTGAAACGCAACCCTCGTCACAAGTAAGTAGCACAAAATGGCCGTTCTCGCAACAAATATTCAGAGACAGAAGTCACACTCAATTCACAAACGTCTTTCTTTCACCACATAGAGTACCCTGTTTTGTTATGATCATTCATGGTTGACCAGTCCAGATATATTATCATGTGATTCTAATATCGTGAAGGTTACTTCCTGTGTGGAAGGATGGGAGGCTGCGTTACGGCAGATGGTCTGTGAACAGGGAACCTCAATACTGTACAGTAAAGTAACCATTGTAGAACCATGTGAAATATTTCCAAACCGTTCATTCATCTTTGGCTATTATACAAATTGTTGCTTATATTAACCCAGGATGTCATTAAAGGCCTGGTATTTCTGCCGGTTCTCATATTCATTTGAATAAAAAACATCAATGCCAGAGAATAACCAGTCTCAATTATCCATCAAAACGGATTCCATTGGTGTAAAAGTCAAAATAGCAGAGAAAATTATTTGAAAGGAATGCCGAAAATGAAACCAGGTGTTCACAAGGGTAAGCATGTCCTGACCTACTGGTAGCACTGACCACTCACACAATTTTAAATATTTCCCATGAGTCACTAATACTGAATTTTATCTGATTGTGAGGTAAGTAAGGTCAATGACCCCTCAAAAAGCATATGACCTTTGTTTCAGTGCAATATTGCCCTATGTCTTCTAATTCTGATCTTTGTCACAAGTACTGCATTCCTTGGCTGATTAATATTCAAATCAGATTGGATCTCTGCATGTCTACAAGCAAGAATGATTTACACAATCTTTTTTAAAAGAGTGAGTGAGTGAGTGAGTTTGGTTTTACGCCGCTTTAAGCAATATTCCAGCAATATCACGGCGGGGGACACCAGAAATGGGCTTCACACATTGTACCCATGTCGGGAATCTAACCCGGGTCTTCGGCGTGACGAGCGAACGCTTTAACCACTAGGCTACCCGACCGCCCCCTTTTTTAAAAGAAGATTTATTGTTTGTTTATTGTTGTAACAACAAAAGCTGCTTCTAACAACAATGCAATGACTGCAATAATTGACCAACATCAAGCAGTTGTCAGACAACCCTGATCCTGTCCCAACAGGTAAGCCCGCCCTCATGCCCGGTGTCTCCACGAACCAGCCACGGGGATACGGCAGTTAGGGACAGATCATCATAAGTACAAAGGAGCACATTTTTTAGTAGTCACGGAAAGATAGTTCTCCCTGGATGGAGGTAGTGTTACTATGACGATGTTTTGAACAAACAGCCAGGAATCCACGATGGGGGATGTGATAAAGTGTTGATGGAGACGTAGAGCTTGTTGGACAACTTATCTTATAGACACATGTGCATATTTACGCTGCAGGTTTACTGGGTGTATTATCTTGAGATCACATTGACCTTTCACAGGTCAAACATGAGTGCCTCAAAGCTATTTGATGATGTTGCAATATTTTTTAGCCTGCCTTGCTGATGGGCTATGTCAAGACCACGCAAACAACTGTAATAAAAAATAACACATTTGACTATAAAATTAGAAAGTTCTTTGTCATGCGTTATTTTGACATAATCATGGCAATGAAAATGGCTCACAGTCACATTCTATATCCGAATGCTATCAACCTTCGCATGTTGTCTGGATGTCTACATGCAGATTATGGTATGCTTAAATATTTCCTGCCCAGTGGGGATTCCGGATTAGAATAGGTCCCCAGCAACTTACACTGGTTGTAAGAGGTGACTGAATGGATAGGGTGGTCGGACACTGTGACTTAATTAGTTGATAGCGTGTCAGCATACTTGGACCCTTGTGATCATTGCCCAAAATACCAATCACTAAAATGTTTGATCCACACTCGGTTATTTACAGGTAGTTATTCTTAAGTTGGAATATTGCTGAATGTGGTGTTGGACATCAAACAAAAAATCAAATATTTCCTATTCACTGATGTTCATGAACATTCAAGAACTACCTACATGAATATATTACCATATATATCTATTGATTGGCTGAGGTATTTACTTTATCCAATACATATGTTGTCATATTTTGACCTAAATTGTGTTGGTTGTTTAATGCCTAACTCAGTTGTATTCCAGCGATAGGACGGCAGTCAAGTCTGGACCAAAAAAACTAGTCATTGACATCATGAGCATCAATCCACGCAATTGGGATACGATGACATGCATCAACCAAGTCAGTGAGCCTATTCCAACCCTGATCTACACAGGTTTACCTTGCTTTTTTAGTAACACTAATACTGTCATTACAATTTTAGATATACAATACATAGATACAATCATACATGACCCACAGACATGCCAAAATGTTTGCATGAGTGAGTGAATATGGTTTTCCACTACTTTTAGCAATATTCCAGCAATATCACAGCATGAAAACCCCCAAATGGGCTGACACATTGTACCCCTTGAGAAATCAAACCCACGACTCTAGTGTGACAAGCATTGCTTCATCCACCAGGCTAACACCAAGCCCAACTGGCATGTATATTTGACAGACAGCTGAAATCTCCAAGCATTAATGTCCGGTAATGTTCTCCCAGTGTAATTAGCCAATACAGCTATTGACAGCTCAAACAATGACAAGTCATTGTCCACTCTGTGTCCACTAATGAGCCAGTGAGTCACATGACAGGTGACAAAGTGCAATGTACATGTGAAAGGGACATACGGCCATATATCACCGCTTGCATCACACCTGTCAACTATTGCAATACACACCATCAATGTCTCATCACCATCATGATTGCTTTATCCTGAAGCTTACACCCCAAGCATCACATGATGATGATGATGATGATGATGATGATGATGTAGAAAAGGTTGAGGATGGTGAGGACTACAGTCAGTTTTATCCACACAATGCAGAATTAACATTACATTTCATGTGATTTCCCTTTCTGATTTTTGGAAACTAAATACAAATGTAGCTTGTCCTACATTCATGACCAGCATGTTTGTATCCCAACTCATCACCATAATCATCATCACTATAATCATCATCATACAACATGATCTCACCAATCATTCCATATGTCTTATCTGTAATATACACATGAATATATGTCCAGCTTTAAGTACATCATCACAGTCATACAAAGTATATCCTCTAATAATGATCCCACGACAGCATATCAAGATTTTTATCCGTCATGCCACATTAGGATTTCCTAAAACCAACCACAATATTCATTAACCACTAATAATGGGTCACGCTGACAAATTTCTTAAATCTATACAAGCACATTCTTAACAGTGCAGTATTCACAATCTGTCAAACACGGTCAATAAATGTAATTTATATCAGATAAATTGGTCGTAAACTTTACTGCAGTAATAAACCATTTAACTACCAAAGCAGTAATAAGCCATTTAACTACCAACTGAAAACTAATGCTTCAAGAATGCACCTATCTATCTATTTTGACAACAAACATACCTGTAGATAGAAACGCTTCCATTACGTGGGTTGTTTAACATGACAACAATACAAGACCATACAAGCTGAACCGCACAAGTTGGGACATAGAACTTGACTAACAGTGCTGTGGAGGAATTTTAGATCATATAGAAACCCATGTTTACATTCTTAGCATTCGTCTTGAGTGTAATCATAATCGTTCAGCTCCGAGGACACCAAGTGGACATTGTACTTTTCAATGACACGGGGTATTATTGGGAATATATACTCAAGGATTATAGACTCTGCTTGTGTGAGAAGACAATCTGTCACAACATGTTAAGAAGTTGAAAGACATTGAGACACAAGTTCAATTTTTATTATTTAACTGTGAAACTGCTCTGAAACCATCACATATGACCTCAATCTAAAATACTTTCAAAGGACTAGAAATGATGTATTGAAAACAATAAAAAAATATTTTACAGATAACAAGTTTCATTTAAGATGCATACCTGCCAGTGAGAATAAATCTCAAAGGTTTTGACAGGCTATACATTTGATCTCTGTGATGATATTAAAGATTATACTGAATTCACACCAAGCCATTTGACAAGGCTCTTTCAGTATCCTCCCCAGCACAGGTATTTAAAAACAACAAACACGACTATCACACAGTTTTGTGACCCTTTTCATAATCTGAATCAAATACAATATTTAAACAAACATGGTGGCCATTGTTTTGACACACTTCACAGTGAGCAGGAAAAAAACTTGCCCCTTTCGATAACCAACCACATGAAAAACAAACAGTGTCTGTTTTCACGGGACAAACAAACAAACATGTTGGTATTGATTTTGACTATTTTGAGTGTCATGCCCAATTGCTGAAAATCAGAAGTTGATGTGAAAAGGGGAGTGAGATATTGAAGCAGACGGCAACATGGCAACCTGCTCACTGCGCCAGGCTGCATCGATATGGCATACAACAACATAGCCTACATCTGCTTCACAACTCATTTTTTTGTCTTCAGAAGCAACCTAGGACTTGTTTACACACAAACAGACTCATATAATTGTGTGGCCATTTGTATATTTAGTTACTTTATTACACATCCTTGTCTTATCAACCCAACTTTTAGTATATAAGCCAGTCATATCAGTGCTTGAATAATAAGAACTGGACATACACATTGTTTGAATTTGGGAATTTAACTTGCCCCTAAGACATGACAAGGAAACGTTTTAACCACTAGACTACTCCACATCTATATAAATATCTAAACATCAAAATATTTTTTTATAAAAAGAAGTTGTCTGACTTATTACAAAAGAAATCAGAATCATATTCCAAATATGCATGAATCTAAAAGTCAAACTTGCACTAGGTTCTATCATGAATACAATTCAACGTTTTACAGAATACAGGATGTAGATCAGGCCATGTTTCATGTTGAAAAATGTACACCACTCTCATTGCTACTTAATGGAACACCAACATGTGACACACAAACACGACGTGTATATAATATATCAATGGGGGAACTCACCGATCTGGATTGTGACAGCCGAGCAGTATATCTTCCCAGTATCCTGATTCACACTCATCATGGCATCAGCGACATCCACAATCTTGCAATATCCTCAAAATCTCACAGTAACATGTATCCCGAAATCACTCATGTCAACATTTGTGACACAATCCCATGTCCGTCATGACAAATCTTTATCACAAATTTCAATTAAATGGCTAATATATGTCTACGACTTAGTTTTCATTTCATATCCTGTTTTGTATCTACTGATATAGCCTCATCATTGAACATCCATTGTTTGACTGTTCATTGCTCCCCGTCAATGTTCTGTCCTGGCATGTTATTTCCCGTAATCACTTTGTGCTTGCAACAGTTCAAGTAAATACTCCATTGTTTGGTGTAGGACAGAAGCCAGCTGTTTCTGTTCCTTAACTTCAAACTGGATCAATCCTTCAGCTACAGCAACAAAGAAATCAAACAATTCATAACACACTTTTATAACACATCCATAAACTTTTCACTAATAAATTCTACCCAACATCTCAGACAGAAGAATCTTCCTTAACAAATCTACATATTCCCCACAAGAAATTGAGACATGACAGTCTACCCTCAACAGAAACATATCTGGAATACCATTGCCTTACAAACAAGAAACTTGTCTCCCAATGACACACTGAATAATCTGATTCTAGAATGTTCCTCCAACCACAGACCTAACCCTACACATAATCATAATCCGACACCTAATCGCAAAGCCAGATAATCCGTCTAATCCCATTATATAAACAGCAAATAACCCAAACTTTCAACAATGACCTAATACCTTCTGTGAACATGAAACACTGTCCCTATGGAATCAAACTACCCAGTTGGTTACTGACTTGAAGAACATGAACCTTAAATCTGCGATGTCACCAGTTAACTGCCACCACTCACGAAAACCCTTGGGCGATTGCAGCCCTGAAAGCACACCTGAGGCAGGTGAGAGATGGAAAGATGCTGAGCCTCAATGCTTCCAAGACAATCTATTGTTCACATGACAATGACTACCAACAGGTACTTGACCAGTCCATTGTTAGGCCAATAATTCTTAACAAGCTCTCTGTTCCCTTTTGTTATGTCAACAAGCTTAATTAAGGGTCAATCCAAGCCTGCCTTCTCCGTGGGAGGATAAAAAATACACCTGTCAAATATTTTCATATAAAAAGTTTGTATTATTTTGGTAGATTATTGAACTCTGTTCAAGAAATAATTTAATGTCTTGAATAACCTACTGTATTAGATAAGCTGTATACTTTATGAGATCCTAATCCCAGAAAGTCAGACAATGCTCTAAATCAACATTTTGTAAATCTTTTAACCAGTGCACTAATATGAAGGGATTAGAAATTTGCCACTGAATATCATAACAGTCAGTTGCCTGTATATATACAATGTTTACCTATACACTGAGAGAGATATCATAACCCGCTCTTATTCATGTTTTGTTTGCTTATTTTCATGATTGAACTTTGGAACATACAAATTTATATACAAAACTCCCCATATTATCCTTAATTATCAATATTTGTTCAAGTTAGCTACAGATATTTAAAAGAATGACATATGAAATCTTTCATTTAGATTAATAAAAAAATCATTTTAACATCGTATTGTGAAATAAGTTATTTCTACAATCATATGACATCAAATATACGTCAATCAATAAATTCTAAATATAAACAACGACAACCAGCTAGGAGAGAGAGCTGCTATGTTCAGCTGTCGGTACAGTCACACGACGCACATCAACGACGTCAATCTCCCAGACATTTCACCATTCACACCCACTTCACAGCTCATACGAGAGGCATGTATATCTCTATAGCACTACAAATCGAGAAGCGTGGCGATTTAGGGTAATTACAGGTAATTACAGGTAATTACAGGTACTATTCATCTGATAAATACATCTGCCTACTACACTACCTCTGATGACGAACGCCAGCTGATCTACCTACATACTGCTGTTACTAATGTCACTTGACCCACAACCGCTGGCTATAATGCCAAGTCATATATTTCACTAGGAGTGTGACCACAAACAAAAAATGTAAGCCATGTACATTGTTTCTTAATGTAGAGGAAATGAGCTTTGGAGGGAGTGGGCAAATTGGCCCCTTATCGTCAATCTCTCATTCATGTTGCAAAGAAAGACAATCATGTCAAAAAAGCAGTAATCATTGGTATGAATGGTTTCATAAAATTAATTTAATTGAATTTTCAAAACTTCACGGTCACTAAAAAATGTTTTTGGGTTTACAGTTTTGACCAGTCAAAGGTCATCAGAAAATAACAATTTGTTTTTTACTGGGCAGACAGCTACATATTTGATGAATTAGAAATATAAAAAGATATTAAAAATCAAACAAAATCAATATAATTAAAAATTAATTAACAAATAATGTAGTTTGATGTTTTGATATTTTTTTCATTAAACTGCACTCACATTTAATATAACATTAATATTTAACCTAATTTATTTGAAAAGTGACAAGGCAACTGTTCCTGGGGAATTTGGAGTTAGTTCTGACACCATGCCCTTCCTGCTGACTTGTGTTAGAGTTTCATGCAGTACTATACTAATGAATCCTTGTAAAAGTTTAAATAAAAACTTACTGGAAGATTAATCACCATACAAACATTATGACAAAAAATCAACACATCTAACCGGCTAATCATTTGGACAGAGCTTTTATGATACAAATCACAATCCCTTTACCCCTCCCCAAACCTCAATGACAAAATAATAATTCCTACAAACCATTTCTTATGACAACGAGGAGGCTGTTTATGAAATCAAAGGTGAATATGACACTAGAAATCCAAATAAAATTATCACAACCCACACATTCCTATAACAACACAACCCTCAACTGGAATCACAAAAATGAAACTATATGTTATCCTAAAATGTTACCCTAAAAACTGTTGACTGCTATGCCAAACTCACCTTTGTCTGACACTCAAACTGCATCTACTAGCTTCTTAACCACATTCAAACCTAACCAAATCCATACTATGCAAGAGACAGGTGTGTTGGCCATTATTCTCTCCAATAAAAATAACTAAACATGACCCAGAACAAAAACATCCCTGGAATGAAATCTGATCCAGACACCATTAGCAGCCATAGAAGCTTTCCGCCTACCTGAAACTTCAAATTGACTTCACATAGATTTCACACCTCCACATCGATCAAATCCTTCATCGATTAGAAAATATTTCCTCTACACCGTCGTAACAAGGGTTACAGATAACTGAACTCCACACAACACCGAGTCATAGCACACACACCTCTCCTCTACTTTATCCCGAAGTTCACTAGAGCGGAATAGCCAATAACTTGCGTGGGTCCTCGTTTCCTTCGGCTGCTAACCTGCCTCACCTCAAAGCATGGCAAAGACCCAATGCACACAGATGAACAGATTTCTCCATATCACTACCTCAACACTTCATTTTGGCCAAAGTTTTCCTTCCTAAAACTTCCCGGGAATGTGTCTGTCTAAACATGGCTGGGAAGGCTGGCCGGGCTACCAGTCAGATCACTAGGATTACGAGTAATCTTGATACAGAGATTGGCATCTGGGAATAAAAACCACCGAAAACTACTTTCATGGTGTTATTTACTTTTTGATAACTTGATGACCCCTGTTTTCAATAAGGTTAGTCATGAATAAAGAATCCAGATTTTATGACTTGGATAAACAAGCAGGTGACAGACAATATCAATTACTTGACCCAAATACTTCACATTATATCAGTGCTTGATCAATAACATAAAAGAATGAATAAAAGATTATATTAATAAATATTTAAATCAACTGACATTACAACTGTGATGTTATCAATTTGATTTTATGACAATTTGAATTTATGAATATTTTTAAACCATTTTAAAAAAATATTCCACAACAGGGCATCATACCCAGGGAACCTAGAAATGAGATCTTTGTTACCTTGGATTCGAATCCTGTTAGAACTTCATGAATGTCACACAATGAACCTCCTGACCTCTTGTTACGTGTAACTTCCCAAAAGAGCCAATCCTAACAGAAGACTTCAAACAGTTTCTCAACCAACATTTGTGTTAACAAGCAATTTACCTTCTTAATATCAAATGAAGTCCCTTCGAGGATAACAAATATGTTTTTACACAAGATCACATCGAGGCCCAAAGACCAGCCTCTCCATCTCATTAAAATCCAATTTCTCAACTGATTACTGTTAAGTGAATTTGATCCACACTTTTCAAATTTTCAGGAAGTAGACTGTGAGTGTATCTTGGGCTTAGGAAGAAGGCTTGTCCCGGTGTTGGTAATAGGGACGAAGCTACATGTATGGAGATGTAATAAGGAATTACACTGTGTCAGTGATTCAGCCTGGGGATACAGTGTCAGGGGAGCTGAAGATACATGACAATAGACCCAAATTCCTTTCCTATTGCACTTTTAACCCTTTAACCCCTGTGGACAAGTTCGGATACTCAACCTACACCTTTGAATAATATTAAAACAGCAATGTGTGGCTATTTGTTTGAAAGGGCAGAAAATTTCCTTTCTAATGAAGTGCCATATGATATATTTCATTAAAACAGGATTGATGTTTGGGTGATATTTTATTTCTGGGAGCTTACATACGAAAGGTGAATCAGGGGTGAAGATTGCAGATTCACACAGTGAAGTAATGCCCCACAGGTATCAACAACAACAGTCCTTTGTGGGTAATTGGCCACAAATAGGGTCTTATGTAACCTTTGAAACTGAAGGAGATGGTACATGGAGCTGTATGCCCGAACAACATTTTTCTAAGATTTCTGTGATCTTTATTAATAGAATGATAACATCTATCTTATCAGTTATCAATGGTCAGTGATAGCATCTTAACCACCCAACAATGTTAGGTAATTCCAGAGTCAGTGAATAATGTTCATAGCCACATCAGCATTATCGCAGCTATTTACAGCTGTTAACAAACGAGAGCAAGCATTCCTTCTATGTAACGTTAGTCAATCCCAATTCTATAAAACTGGATTGGACATCAGAAATTGATTTCAAAGATTCATCTAAAATATTAAGACATGAAAACAGTCCACTTAAATCAATACAGTTAGAATGCATGTCATCTCTGTTACATGATAAAGACATATTGAACATAAAAGGAATTTTATGATAAATAATTTTTAGCAGGAATGTAATATTAATAATAAAACTGTATATCACGCCTTGAAGATTCTACACATTCCAGAAAGTAAAACATCCTCTAGTCCCGCACCATGACCGTGGAATATATTTATTTTATGAAAAAAACATAATCTAGAAATGCATACAAAAGCAAGTCTAGCCAGCTCAAGCTAGCTCTATTCCATTCTATTCTATTCTGATATCAGCATAGGGAATTATTTATTTATTTTTAGAGTCAAGAAGGAGTGAGAGTGAGTGAGTATGGTTTTACGCCGCTTTTAGCAATATTCCAGCAATATCACGGCGGGGGACACCAGAAATGGGGAGTCAAGAAGGATATTGTGTAATATAAGATTTCAGAGACTAAATGTTAGTCTAAACATCCTCAGTCACCAGCAGTACTCTTAACCTCTTGGGTGTGGCGGTCCCCAGGGGGGCACATCAGTGAACTCACTGTCAAGATGTGACCGTTTTCTTAATGAACCCAACTGTAGTTTGTTGGGTGCCGCTGATGGATCATCGTCCTACAAGACCTTCTTGACACATGGTATTGTCTGGTACTCTCAGCGTGAAAAGATGGAAATGTTTCTACTTCTTGTGATAAATTACTAGACTGAAGCTCTATCAAGAAATGTCTGCACCTAATTTGTAACATAAACATCTTATGAAACCACTCACCATTGTGTGGCCTTTCTCTACATCTCCTGTATACTCTGCAGCCACAGATGCTTGTGTGTGGCCATATTTCATGATGAGGTTGCAGAGATTGTTTATCATGCTGTGGAAATTGTTGATACAGGCAGGAGAAAGGCAATTTGTTTTTTGTGAAAATTCCAGCCACTTATTGTGAAAATAATCAACGCTTGATATATTTTTTAATTCGTGGATTTGGAACAAACACAGAAATGAACTGTGTTTCCAAAACAATATTTTCCAACACAAAAATTTACAAAAGGGAAAATGTCAGGATTAAACCAAACAAACTTGTCCCATTGTTTCACATTCCAGTAGGCATAATGACATACTTAACTCTAGTGATACCCATTTCCAACATGTAAATATTGTCTGCTTGCCTGTCTCCCACACCCTAGAAAATAAATTAAAAAATGATCCCAACTCAAGTCAAGACTGCCTCAGCTCTAGGCCTAAAAACTGGCTCTCGGCGCCTTTTGGATTTTATTTATTTTATTTTGTAGATGTATATTTAAAAATATATATTTTATTTCTGGGACTAAACGTCAGTCTAATTGTCTGCAAACACAGGGGTATTTCATCATATAACTTGGAATAGCTAGACAGAGAAATAGATGCTGTCTACAACATCTATTATATTCCTGCAATGCTTCTCAACTATCATTCAATTATGGAGCTGCTGGTTTACACAGGGTGCACTGTAGCAGTGTAAGGTAGGTCAGCATAGTCTATGTTCATACTTCAGCCTGCCTCTTTCAGTTTTCTATTCTATTCTTTCACATTTCTATTCTGGACACCCCACATTTGGTTGATTATAGTTTATCTAACACCTGTATATTTCAGACCTCGCTATTCTGGACACCTCACCATTACAATCTATCAAGCTTAGTACATAGAGCATAACCATGTAGACTAACATCTAGTCTCTGAAATGAACATATCGTACATAAAAAAACAGTTGTTCAGTTATCTTAATAAAAATATAATAAAAAGGAGCCCAGTGACTCTCTTCATTTTGATACTGCAGTGATCTAGACTTGCCAAACATTATAGACTTGCATGGGCTGTATTGGATATATATTTGTATCAGGGTCTATAAGACAGACTAATAACCATGTAGAGACTTGAACAAAGGTAATCATAATATTTTGGACCCCTCCCTGTTACAAATGCTGGATCTGCCCCGTGGATCATTGCAGACACCAAGAGGTAGCAGTTGGGGGATCCATTAAGATCACTCTACAGAAATAGGAAATATTTGCAAATAGTCTCTTATCTCATGTCTAAAATTATAATTTTTACTGCAAGCTTTTAAAATTAGTTTCCATTTCCTTGATAACCACAACGGTTTCATAATACCAATCTTTTCACAGGAAATTCTCATGCAATTGCTGATTGATGTAAAATTAGTCATGGATAGAACCGGAAATCTACGATTTTCAACTTGTTGGTGTATTTTGTACGAATATGGTACAATTTTAAGCCTTTTCGGAGGTATTCTGGCACTGCCTTCAATGCACTAACATGCAACAATAACCTAACACCTCTCTTCTCTTTAGGGGTCCTGTGTTTCATGAAATACAGTTCACCTTTGCAGGGCTAACACACTGCTTGCGATAATCAGAACCTGAACGGGTCAACATAAAAATTCCAATTTGAATTTTTTGCCTGAGATTTCAATCTGAGGTAAACCCATTGTTTATTAATATTTTTCTTGTCTGTTATTTCCTTGGCAGAACAGAACAGAGCAGAACAGAATTTATTTCGTATAGTCTGGCCATGAGGCCAATAGTACAGATGGTTGGATAATATTTGACATATTGTGGCAGCAAATTTCCTTTGCTTTACAGCCAACCACAAATAGCAATCCTTACCTCTGTCGTGTAGCCTTGATCCACCTCAGTAAACAATATTATATTTCAAGAATATCATTATGGTCACACTTACCTACTCAAGGAATTATGTTATAGAATACATATGTCAGTGTGACCAGGGCTCCATTTTACAAAGTATTCATAACTACGACTCCTGTACAGTCAGCGTTAAAGTAATAGTCGTAGTGCGGTAATCACCTTGCGTGAAAGGGCCTGGGCAGATTGCTAAGATACAGAACACTATGGCTGTAACAAACTCAAAGGGACCACTAATTTTAGTTTGTTATAATTTGTTATAAGCATGTTCATTATAAACATAGTTTCCTGTTTGTTGCAATACACTTCATTAAAGAAGTAAAGATATTTCTTTTAAAATATTCATAAATAATTGGCTCATAATATGTGAGATATAATACATGAGATAATCAAGTATAAGTACGGTTGAGACATTAACTTGTGAAATTATATTTGCCATATAAAGTTCATTTCAGTCCTGGGCCCACTTGCACACAGCGATCTTAGTGCTACGACTATCATAAGGCTATGTTAAAGTATGGGAGTTATGATCATCTTAGCACTAAGATGCAGGGTCCAAAGATCCTAAGTGGGTCCAGGGCCCACTTGCATAAAGCGATCTTAGCACTAAGATGATCGTAACTGCCATACGTTAACGTAGGCTTACGATAGTCTTAGCGCTAAGATCGCTTTGTGCAAGTGGGCCCTGGTCTCTACCATATTTATTCTTGATGATCCATGTATTATATCTCCATTTAATGATACATATCATGGACCAAGCTGCTATAAAAGCTTCATTTTGGGCCCAATTCAAATTACATGGCAGTAATAGTAGGACCTCAATCAGATTATATTCTGGGGTGAAATTATATTCTGAAATTATTTATCATAATAGACTGGAGACGTAATGCACTGGATAATCATGTGCCGTCCTCTACCCAGTGAGCACCCAAGTTGCTTAAACAAGTTAAAAAGATGTTTTAGCACAACAACTATCTTAAAGTCTCTATTCATACAATAGCTATGACAGTATTGGCAGGAAGATCGTCAGATGAATTGGAACCTGGATTGCTGCAAGTTGGAGATCTCAATTTGGATTCTTTTCCCTTTCAACTTATTCAATACACTGTAATTTCATCACAATAAAACATCTCATTTTCAAGTCATTTTCAAATCACTGACTGAACAGTGGGAAATTCAATGATTTTATGTCTCTTCAACAGGAACTTATGTCACATGAAACACAAGACAGTAAGAGTTCCTTCTCTTGGACCACCATGCAACAGGCTTGAGTGCACAAGAAGTGAAAATGACAGTTTGTAACCTCTTGAAAGAAACAATTCAACCTCTTGAAAGAAACAATTCAACCTCTATCTGTAAAATTGACAGCAGTAATACTAAGGGACATGCACTCACAAAACAAATATTTTCAACTGCCCTCCAGCAATTATTAAATCCTATATATTATATCTCAAATACCTTATCAGATAATTTAAAAATAATGTTGAATCTTAAAAATTATTTGTAGAATTTGATAGGAGCATTTCCCTTTTATATTAACACAAAGTTGTTTGTCATTCGCAAACACTGCATCAATACAAATTTTCCCTGGAAATAGCACGCAATCGAATAAATTGAGTACATTATTATTCAATGGCCGTAGAAGTGACATGTTCTGCTGATGCAATAGGTCAAAAGCTTTGTTGATATAACACCTCTTAACAGAAAAGTTCAAACCATGACTCACTGCAATGTATATAGTGGACTACACACCAGTCAACACCAGTCAACACCAGTCAACAGCAGCCGATGGCCTGAATACTGCTCTCACTGACACAGACAATGTGTACAACAAGTGTC
Organism: Haliotis rufescens; assembly: GCF_023055435.1. Classification (NCBI taxonomy): domain Eukaryota; kingdom Metazoa; phylum Mollusca; class Gastropoda; order Lepetellida; family Haliotidae; genus Haliotis; species Haliotis rufescens. The sequence goes on from NW_025964112.1 coordinate 14,757,449, forward strand.
ATTTACTACACGACACAGGTGTTTCGCATTCCAGAATGATTTTGCATGTGTACTTGTTTAACATTTGCTTATATACATGATAAAAATATCATACTTTAATCTAGGTTAATTACTTTGCCAAACAATGAGCACATACAGAATATTCTCCAATATTGCCTTACCTGCTTCATTTATTTCAGTTGTTAATCCAAAACTAAGCCTGATACCAAAGGATTTCAAGCTCAGCAAAAATAAAAAAGGTGTATACGTTTTTCCTGGTTTGAAAATGCTTTATGACCATATCAATGTAAATTTATTTGATAATTTATTTTAATTAACATACCAATGTAATCCAATATTCAGTTCCATTCAACAATAAAAACTCATCTTCATCTTCAGTAATACCAATAAATGAATTATCATCAATTTTATAGTTATTTTGAATAGAAAAAAGGTTTCAATAAATAGGTTATTTTATTGAGGACAGGTATGCCGCAACATGTTACAAGCATGAGTCACATCTTCCTGTCTCTACTTTCGTCATATACAGGTCAGGATTCAACTTGTCGTTTATGTTTTATAGAGGTTATAAATATACATACCTGTCAGACTGACATAGCAATGGAGGGGAGACTACTCCGCCTGGCCTTGATATCATAATGTACAGTAATCAAAATGGAGCTGGAGTCCAACTACATCCTCGGATAATTTACACGGCAGCTTAAACATTACTTGACATAAAAGGTTATAGGAAGAAATATTATGCAGGCTCTTCGTGTCGCATGTAATTTCTTAAAATATATGAGTGAATTAATTAGGTTTAATGCCACGCTGATGCATGTATCAGTCATGTGGGACAAAAACCCTCAATGATGCTTTTAATATACATTTTCCACTGTCATGAAAGCCCCAAGGATTGGTATGCTGAGACCAAAATCATATTTCTGCAAAATCAAACTTGAACTGATGATAAGTAGATCCTGTCATGTCAAAGGGAAGCGACTCTCGATTATGGCGATTATGCACCTTAGACAACTTCAGCCACCTGGTTTAGAACACAAATACGACAAAACACTGACTATTGAAATAAACATTTTACTAAATTTGAACATCCATTTCATATTTATACATCCAAGAACACAAACGACACATGCGGATATGAGATATTAGATATGTCGTATCGCCTTGATAAGAAACTTTTATTTAACAAATATAAACACATGCTGTATATCTGTATTGAAATATTTATGATGATCAAGGGGAATTTCCCTTTTTTCAATTTCAGATTCACAATACTTACCTAAGGCCACAGCTTTCTGATCACATATGTAATCAATCCTCACTATTACTTATTGAATATAGCTTCACACTACAACCATAAAACTATTGGTAATTTCATAGCACTATAATGAGGTAAGGTTTGGATTAAACCTGAATAACTATCCATCCTTTCCATTCATACATCAATTTCACAGTACATTCTTCCGAAACTTGAAAATATGAAGAGCAGTACCAGAAATTGAGCATTGTCATGAAGTCCGCCACTCTTGTCAAGAGCATGAAAAATATGTTAACAAAATGTTAACAAACACCTGACATGCCTACACCTAATGTATAAATGTGACAGTTCAAAGTGCAGCATGACTTGGCCAAACAGTTTCATCCACTTGCCATTTCATGAACTGTGGAATGTCAACCTTCACAAAACACGTCCTCCAACAGATTGCTGGGGATAAGTCACAGCGTAAACATTAAATTCCATTCTCAACTCGAAATGGACAGCAAAGCCCAAACACCAACAACTATAACTTTAACACCTATGTTTTTTTCACTCCTTGAAATACATCTTTGAAGAAAAATGCCTGTTTTAACTCTTGTACAAAAAAAATTGATGCTATAAGTGCTATTTCAGTTTAAACAGATACATGATAAAATGTGAAAACAATATGGTTCACCTATCCCGCTATATTTCAGTAAATGAGGGCCAAGGTCCAATTTACATTGGATTACATGTAAGGCCCAAAATACATTGGATTACATGTAAGGCCCAATTTACATTGGATTACATGTAAGGCCCAATTTTACATTGGATTACATGTAAGGCCCAATTTTACATTGGATTACATGTAAAAATGGGCCATTGGCCTACATTTACTGAAATCAAGAAATAGGGAAACATCTATATACCTATAATACCGGTAGTCAGCACCAATTTGAATAAAATACTGAAACTTAAAGATAATATATACGATAAATACCAAGATAGATATAAAGACTGAAAGTTTTAACTATAGATTATAGCTAATATTTCTAAGAGATGTATATAAAACTGAAATTTATATGTGTTCACATATTTGGGAAAATTATCAACATCAAATATGTTGTTTTCCATCAGTATAATCCATTTATAGCATATAAACACGTTTGCCATTGAATTTAACTCCATTGATAGGGGACCAACATGAAGGTTGCTATCAAGGCTCTGATTGTATACAAAACATGACATTTGGCATCTGAGATATAACTCCATTTATAGCATACCTTCCTTGTTTCATGTCATGTCATGTCATGTCACGTCATGTCATGTCATAACTATCTATTAATATATTATTAATTCTAATCAACAAGGGACAAACATTTCATTTAGTTGTATCATCTCCCCAACAGTTCAAGCCTTTGATTTGCACCAAGCAAGTCTTTACACTTATTGAAATTGTCATATTTTGAAAAAGTTGGACAATGCTATAATGTCGTCACTCTCACAGAGTCATCATCTTCTTCATCAACTATCGGGGTCAACTTTTGGCGTAATGACCCGCGCCCATCTTTCCCTCTACACACATCGGATATTTCAGGAAGCGACTGCGTGGGTTTAATGATAACATCAGAAGACTGCAACATACTACGAAGAGTCCGAAAGTCTGGATTCACAGGACTTGATGCGTCTATCCCTTCGTCACTGAGGAAGTGCAGCTTCTCATCCGAATAGGATTCTATTTTTCGAGAGTACAACGCCAGCTTAATGTCATCACAAACTGGTGCTGAGAGCATCATGTCCTCCGAAACTCTGTGATCACCGTCAGGCTCATCCTCAACGTCCTTCCCAAGAAAGTCACTGCCTGATGATTGGCTGAGAGTATTACACTCACTGCCAAGGTCAGATCTTGCGTCGCTGTCATTATTAACATTTGCAGGGACTCTCTCATCCGAATCTTCTATGCTGTTTCTTTTACTACCCTTGCCATCTTTCTTGATTTCATGATCATGGCTACTTGGAAATTTAGGTTGTGGCGTACGTAATCTCCCAAGACTGTTTGTCTTAGTCCCAGGAATCAGGCTTGAGCCTGACCGTTTCTTCGTTTGCAATGATGATCGGAATCCTTCTCGTTGCAACGTGGCACGAGACTCTTCAGGACATCTCACCGATGTTGTTTCAATCACCGGACTGGAATGATTCAAGATGGCTGCCACCCGACCTTCCACTGGGACTAAAGTATTCGTGCTCGAGCGTCTAACGGTCAGCTTCTTTTCTTTGGAGGGAGAAAAGTCATGGACGTCAAAGGAACTTGTTTGTACAATTTCTGATATGTTTCCAGGTTTACTTCGCCCAAAGATGTTTTCAGCTCTTATTCGAAATTGATATGAGGTGTTTGGTTGAAGGTTCCGAGCTTTGTAACCGTTTCCTTGACAAGATTTGGTCAGAGTAACCCAGGCTTTGCTGTTGAACTCATACAGCTCAATCATGTAAGCAATAATGGTGCCACCATTGGTTAGTTTTGGTGGTTGCCATGACAATGAGAGAGAATTATGGGTAATTTCTGCTACACTTGGTTTTCCATGTGGCGGGGATGGTTTCCCTGAAAACAACAAGTTGAAATATCCATGCATCTATCTATCTTTCATCCAAGATGGCAATATTAATAATATATCATTTCGCATTTCAAATATGCGCATTGAAATTATCATCTTCAACTGATAAAGTGCTTTTTCAAATTATTTCGTCATAAAAGGAAGTATTTCAGAAATACTTAACATCAACTTCTTGACTTTAAAGATAAACGTTATGACGGCATAATAAAAGCGAACATATATCAAGCAACGTAAAAAGTACCAACATATTTAAATTATTAGATTACAATATTTTAAAATTAGCTGATTAGATTTTGCTAAACATAAATGTTAGAAATATATTTAAAGTACAAAATGTATCAGTTAGCTAGTTAGGCTATATAGTTCTGAAGTAGTAAAACCGCAGAATTAACAGATAAGAGATTCAGAAGATATAAGCAGAAAGAAGGAATAATGTTTCTGTTGTCTAATTTTTTAATAATAACTCAAAACATAATTTTGCAAATATTAACTGACATATAATAAGAAAAATATGTTTCATAACCATATCCTAAGTTCAATATACACTCATCTGCCCACTTATGATTACTTACATAAGACAAGGATGTATGATGACGTTAGTCCTGTTCACTTGTCAGTACAAATTTCCCATACCTACTTTTATTTTCCATATCCACATGAATCATGTATTAATTCATGTGACATGGCAATATGACTTTATCACTTGACTTCAAATGACGAAAAACAGTTGTTCAAATAAAAAAAAAAAATCTTGATAACAGACGAAGCTGTCATACTGTCCAAATAAATACTCCTATCATGCACTGAAACTATTCTATCAATTACATATAATATATACATCCTATATTCAATAAGTGAAAATTGTGTTATACCTTGTCCGTTACTATGGCTACTCTTCATGGTGCCGATCTGGCCCTGGTCGGGATTATGCCGAGTTAGAGTAGCTTCTCTGGCGGCCCCTTCTCGCCACTTCGCCTCAACTGTGTGCGACTGATTAGCTCCCATCCTTTCAGGTGACAACGATTCAGGTCAAATACGCAGGTTGTTCCCAAGTTAGAAGTATGACGCTAACTTCACCAGATACCACTATGGTTGTTCAATAAAGAGCCCAACTGGCCTCCACCCGTAAGAACTCACAGGCTATACAAGCCTTGTATTCCATTCACAAAGCGTTTGTGGTTATCAGTAAACATAGCTTGCGGCCTGGGCTGTTTTTGTGTCGTCTGCTTGTCCGCAACAGTTGGTGACAGAGTGTATGCTATTAGCTCACTGTCAATGTATGACTCACGACTATTGAGATTACCAACGTCACTCCTTACTATCACAGGAACTTGTATATTCCCTAGGAAATATTTCACTTGTGATATTCCCAAGATGACATCTGCTTCTGATGTCTGCTACAGTTTGTGCAATACTGAACTCTTTGTGTCCTGGTAAACAGTTCTTTCAAGTTTTTATCAGATCTCCCTGTCTGTGTTAAGTAGTCAGTGAGCGGCGTCTCTTAACTCCACTAAATGTTGGACAACTAAATCCTTTTGTCAAATTGAAATATCTCCAACAGATTACAGGCAGGATTTAGGTAAACAAACAACTTTCACAGTACAACTTCCTGCTGTCAATTGCCCAGGCAGATTAAAAGACACAAAACTTCAAGTTAACATTATGTCCTCAATCTTGCACTTGTCTTTCTTGGAATATCTTTCAGGTAGTCCACAAATAGAAAGAGTTCTTGAAAGATAAAATCTTTTCAGCAATGAATAATAATATAAGTGTCAATGATTTGCACAATCACTGTTAACAAAATTAATTCACGTTACAAAAACCTCTCAAAAGAATCACAGGCATACTATCCACCTGGCGACTTCATACAAACTTGGAGATAATCTCACCACGGACGTCCTGTTTGTCCAAGCCTATTACTTTCTAATCCAAGTTATTCAATCCTGACACAAGTCTTGTGCAACCTAACAATACTCAGCTGTAAAGACTATATTTTTTCACAATCAAACCATCCAGGTTATTTTCCCCTTCAATTCACAGTCCTATTGTGTTACCACCCACGCCAAATTCAAAGGATCCGAACTGCCGATCTGAAAGGATCTAGTAGAACAGCAAGTCATCCAGTCAACAGTCAAATTAGTAATGACGCCACTTGGATGAATATATGGCCCAGTTTGGAAATCATGAAACTGTCAGGCAAAGGTAAAATTTGTGTGAGCTATGGGTCTTCAGGTACAGCAGAAGAGGGTGATGACGTATGCTATGTGATAGCACTTGCATAGCTATACAATCTGACATTCACTTATTCAAAGAGAAGTTCAACAGTTCAAGAATTTAGCTCCGCCTCCGTGTCACTTGTCATTGGACAATAAAGTTATATTAATTATGAAATTATTCTGTCAAGATGGTAACAGGAATTTCTGTATCAATTTCTGCTTGCTCAGCTGTTATTGGAAGTGACGTCTGCATACAAATATTAAATCTCCAATCTCATTTGTTTTTCATGTATTGCCATGAATATGTTCATCAGAGCAAATAGGATTCTTTCATCGTGAACATATTTGCCGAATATATCCACTTGACAGTTTGTGAAGCCCAACACACATAAACTCTGAACCGCTCTGCCATCCCATAAACTTCATAGAAATGCAAATTCCAGAGTCTCCTCATCAATAAATCCAAGATTTCCGTAGAAAAAACATTTCTACAACTTAATACACTGTCATGCACAAAGCAGAGAAAATCCTATAATAAACCAGGGGGCAATGCACACGGTCCACAGCCAGATCTACTGATCACTGTATTCAACAGCAATGACTGTGTACACACTGTCAACAGAATATCCTTTCACAGGCAGCTCAAGATGTCCATTCTACTCAGCTAATGCAAGCCCCACTAAACCTGCAGCGATTGTGTCTCTGTTCCAGAGTAATATTCACATAAGCCAAGCAGGTGACTTCCTACCTCTTCTAGGAACAATAGCCTTTTCTCTGTGTTCAACCAGCCAGGTAAAAACAGCTCACCTGGAAGCTGGCTGGCTCGTCAGCTGCTCAGGTAAAGTCAGGTAAGTCAGGTGGGCTGGCCTGCCTGGGAGGGTCCCCCCTAACACTGACAACACACTGAGGGTCACTGCTACTGTAAGTCTGTCAATGCTTGCATGCAGTCACCATGCCATAAGTTCATATGTAAGTCATCAACACGGTCACATATGACACACATATAGTTTCAGCTCAACACCAAATACCACAAATACATTCGAGGTATATATGTCAAGTACACAGTCTGTTCAACACATTTCTGCTTCCCTCAATGGGTAAAATTGCATTGCAGAATGTATATTGCAAATACTGTTCCAGGAAATTTGTCAATTCAGACCATGTACCACACATCAAATTCGCTGTCTGTTAAACACAATTAGGCCTCTCAATGGGTAAAATTGCATTGCAGGATCTATATCCTAAATATATACTGTTCCAAGAATTGCGACAATTCATACCACATACCACTTATCGAATTCACGTCTGTAAACACATTTATGCTTCCTCAATGAGTAAAGTTGCATTGCAGGGTCTATATCCTAAACACTGTTCCAAGAATTGTGACAATTCATACCACACATCGAATTCACATCTAAAACATTTATGCTTCCTCAATGAGTAAAATTGCATTGCAGAATCTATATCTGAAATATTGTTCCAAGAAATTTGTCAATTCAGACCATTACCAATTCACAGTCCGTTAAACACATTTTTGCTTCTTAAAGGGTAACATTTCATTGCAGAATCCATATCTAAAATCCTGTTCCAACACATCTGCCAATCCAGACCATCCATGTATCCATGAATATGACAACCCAACTGGGACCACAGCTACTCACGCCCTCGCCTGTCCACATCTATATGTAATTACTTATATACCTCCACTTTGTAGACACCAGTCCCGCCACCAGGTGGTCTGCACACCATGTGTTTTGTCCACATGCTAATTAATCCCTTCCTGGCCTATTAGCACCTCCCTTCTACATCCGCCCCGGGGTGCTTCCCATCTGCCCCTGGGGTGCTTCCCAAGCGTGACCACCCTACCAACCAATCAGTTCTGAGACTGAAGTAACAAAATATACATGTGGTAATAAAAAGATTACAATGTTACAAATTAATCCATGCTGGACCCCGTGGCCATTTAAACACTGGACACACTATATTTGCTTCAAAAGCTACCACGTAACTTGACTCCTGTACCAATTAATGACTAAATAATTAAATGTTTGTGAAACAGATCTTGAAGAAAACGTCGTACGTAAATAAAGAAGGAAAACAAAGAACAGATTAAGATACTATGTGTACTTTGCAAACACGCATGTCCGATGAATAATGAATGAAAACAATCTGTAATCTGGTGTGTGTCTAACAGGAACTTGGTACTCTGGCTGAAATAACCATATGCTTGTTTTGGTTCAAGATAAATATTGTCATAATTATATTCTTAAATGCTTTAATGTCATCAACATCTTGATCTATCAAAGGGGCACATATATTTGTTGAAATTAAGCAATATCATATATTTCCGATTTATTCAGATTCTTTATTTGTCTTTTCACCACCATGGTTGGTACAAGAGCAACAACAAAATATAGAGAATGGGTTTCGGAAGCACGAGTATTAAACCTGGATTGTAAGCCGTCATGACCAAACACGTTAACCCAAAGCCATCTTGGCATTGTGTACATGTAACCTAAATATTGTATGAAAATACTGCATGAAAAATGGTTCTCAAGACCAGGAACACTTGTATTATTTCTAAGAACCCCCTAAAATCCACTCTTAAAATAACATCAATGATTAGCGTCTATTATTTAATTCCTAAAACATTCACATTATCAACCAAAAGGATTTTTGAATTATTTAGTTAGAGACGGCACCCATTTAACATCATGGAATATTCTTTGAGCTTTGTCTTTAACAAATCGGCCACAGCAAGTTGTTTTTCTGTTCTATAGAAACCTTCATCCTTCTCCCTACAAGACTCAGAAGAACATCCAAACTCAGTAACGTCTATTTCATATTTCATTTATGGCTGTGAATTGTGCCAAGAAAACAATACCTGTAATGCTATCTTCCCTATCTCAACTTTTTGAAAAATATTCAACTTATCATGAACACATTTGTACTTCCTGCAAGACGTGACCCTTTCTGCTTCAATATTAAAAGTCTTACAAAATCTGGCCTACCGGTATCATCCCAAGCTGACAGAAATTAATCGATGTACTCAAGGATATATACCAGTGCAGGAGGTAATTTATCAAAGCCCTGCGATAAAAAAGTTAGTGATGGTTGATATAACACCCTCTTATCAAAAGCTACAGGCATGTCATTCACAGATTATAGAACTTGAGCCACTCAAATATATATATATTAGCCCAAGAGAAACAAGTATTTTGTCAATATCGTGTCTGTGATGTGTAAATATCCCGTCTATTACAAAGACAGCAATATTCAAGTTAACTCCAGGTACTGCAATGTACAAGATGGTAATGGTTGATGTAACACCAAGTCTGTGTGTACTTGCGACAGACAGGCCAGTGTTAGGAACACTGCCACAATGTACGACACTGTTGACACATTCAATAAAGGCCCCAGTGCCACACAGGTAGCGACGCCATATCACCTGGAGGGAATCAATAGGGAAATACCACAATGACACCTACACTTCATCAACACCAGCTTGTCTCACCGACAGCTTGGCCGTATTGATCGTGATGCGTCTACCTGTATTTATTATATTAATATAACATATAATAATTAAATCAGTAGAAAAAAACGAAATCCAATGTATATGTTATTATGGTTATTAAAAAATTATTTTCTACCTGAACTAGAAAATTGCATCGTCAGCAACATATCAAATGTACCTGCTGATCGTTTCCTTTTTGGGGGATGAAATTATATTTCATGATTAATAAAACATGGATTTTTAAACCCGTTATCATCTTCCCTGAAATAGTAACTATAACACTGAAATGGCCGAAATAGAAATTTGGTTTAAATTCCTGTACAAAATGATAAAGGAGTCAAATAACAGTAATTAGCCTCAATATCCGAGTGGCCATATACTCCCCACATCAATAAATCAGAATGAATAGAACAGGTAGCCATCCCTTCCGCCCCCACGGGTCAATCTTGATGTATTGTGTTACATTGTCGGAAGTGACCACAACCTCTAATCACCATACGACAAGGCTGTAGCTGTTTGTATGCGGCCTACAGCCCCAATCTCCCCCTTTGACAGGCCAAGCCAAATCGGTCAAGTCGGAGTGCCAATGTTTACATTCGATTTACCTACTTAGTCACAGCAATTGGCCAGGTACTCAGAATGCCCACTGTGGTCCCAGGTGGACCAGCATAACATATGGTACATGAAGTTTTCCTGTGATTTTTAATAAGAAATTAAGCAGCTTACAAATTTAAAAAATGACAAAATAACAAAAAAATTACCCGAAAGACAATAGTACATGTACAGAATAAGTATTCAAGGAAAAAATTGATTGATCAAGAGGGTATGAATTCTGTCTCTGTATAAATATCTGATTCAATACTTGACACAAAATATTAATTGATACATAAATATATGATACTGTAATTTCATTTCAGATTACCCGTGACGAATCCGGGGTAGATTTGGTCTTCAGCAACCCATGCTTGCCGTAAAAGGTGACTATGCTTGTCGTAAAAGGCGACTAACGTGATCGGGTGGTCAGGCTCGCTGACTTGGTTGATGCATGTCATCGATCCCAATTGCATGGATCGATGCTCATGATATTAATCACTGGATTGTCTGGTCCAGACTCGATTATTTACAGACCGCCGTCATATAGCTGGAATATTGCTGAGTGCGGCGTTAAACAACAAACCAACCAACCAATCATTTCAGATTACTCCATGACCGTGGTAGCTATTTCTAATAATTCCATCATAAACAAGTAGGAAAAATAATTCTTTTAACTATAATAAACTTAAACATTTACTTGACTAAGCACTACAGTAAAGTGCTCTTAAAATGAACGTAGTAACGACAACGCTGTTTAAATGCATGTATCATTCAGTCTCCATGAGTTTTTATTAAAGAACCTATATACATTCCCTAACCCCAAACTTGTCAAACACAGGTAGGTAGGCAATGCACCGAACTACAACTTTGTAGAAAAGTCCTACATTATGTTCAGCTGTTGCTGCAGGTAACACAATCAGCATACCCCAACACAACCTACAGGTTGCTCAATACAGAGCCAATAAACCACTGTCACCTTGACTGCAGCCATAGCAACCACAGGCATGTCACTAGCCATGCAATACTTATGCCATCACATAATACCGGTACATGTCCTGTGAGACTCACATTTGACCTTGAGAAAAATATTTTAAAGCCAATTTCATCAAGAACCTTAAAACACTTATTTAGGATTTTATTCCTTCTTATCATCACCAGGGAAGTAAATCTATTGATAATTCATTATTGATCAATATCAAGAAAATTTATGACACAATTGATGCAGTGTAACTTGTATAGCCAGGTAGGCTATTGTAATCAACACAGAGACCTTCAAAGCAACAGAAGGCCTATTAACTGGGGTCTGCATACATCAGGCCATGATCACCCTGCATTGCAGTAGCGGACCAAATTAGAGACTCCAAAGCTTGACCCCTGAAGCCTAATGGACATATGGGTCTAAATCAGAACAAATGGAACACTCGTATAAATGGACCTACCTGGTACTTTACAAGTTCAAGGAAAAGGTCAATATTTGTTCATCTATTTAGACGGTAGATTTGCAAGATTAAACACTTAAACACATTTCAATGACCCATGAATCACTGTGTACTCTATCTCTTGAAAATATACTGGAAATTAAACTGGTTTAAGGATGTTAGGTAAACATTAGAGTTTATACACTTTTGAACCTGTTGGTGTGCGATTTTAGTGCATTTCTGTTTGGTTACATAAACAGATTCTGTGTATCAAGACACAGGTGTACATCTTGTTCTGCGATATATATATATATTACTGCTATTAAATATAGATAATTAAAATCTTAAACAAGATGAGATACTGACATGGGAAGAAAAGACAAACGTAAGGCCATAATAATTTTAAGAAATATAACATGGCAAGGCATCGTCTGTTGTCTATTAGATGATGGTTAGGCCCCACATTGTTATAGTTTAATCACGAGGGGCTGGTTCACGCAACAAGTTACTGCACATTGTTTTTTAGATAATCAGCATCTTTGATCATGCCTCCAATCATGACAGAATAATTATAAGATTTCATCCCTGCCCCCCCCCCCCCCCGACAACCAAAACCCTTAGCTCATTTTATCATTCACAAGCACTGACTGATGAATAAAAGATGCTACATGTTTTCCCAACTTTAATTGTTGAAACACCATGTTTTGTTTGTTTGTTTGTTTGCATTATTCCAGCTATATGACGGCAGTCTGTAAATTATCAGTCTGGACCAGACAATCCAGTGATTGACAATATGAGCATCGATCCACGCACTTCAGATCGATGACATGCAACAACCAAGTCAGCGAGCCTGACCACCTGATCCCGCTGGTCGCCTCTTACGACAAGCATTTTACGGCAAACATGGGTTGCTGAAGACCCATTCTACCCCGGATCTTCATGGGCCGAAATACACCATGTACATAGTCCAAACTAACATGCATGTTTTATGTGAATCACATCCGTCAACGGATAAAGTCCACAGATACCTTGAACAGTTTGTTAAAAAAATAAAATACAATCCCACTCCTTTACATTTTGTTGAAATTTGTCTGATAATCTTATAATCAATTTATTGTGGCCTAAAGTGGGAGATAGCAGATTTTTTCCTCGAGAGATTAAAAAATGAGACTTGTTGGCTGTAGATACCACTGCAACTCTAAAACACTGTAAAAGATTGTTTTGTAAATTTAACAAGTAGCTTATGGGGAAGGACAAACAGACAAATAATTACTCGCTGTTGTTAATCGTCACACATATGCAGGGTTTATACAGAACATGATGATTCCCTTCTGGCTGAGATTATGTGAAGCTTAAATATGACACATATACCGTATTCAACGTAATAAGCGCCCCGCTCTAATAAGCGCCCACAGCGATATTTGCTAATATATTGGCTAGTGAACAATCCCAATTAGCACTCCTTCCTATTGATCAATGTTCACAAGACTTATTCTTGTGTTATATGCATTCTTAATTATGGGCAATTAAATTCTGGAAAAATATATCTGTCGCATATAAACATTTCAATGTGTCAGCATAAACCACGAAATTTATCTTTCAACTCTCTTTTTTCCACCAAAATAATATTCTAATAAGAGCCCCCTATTTCTAATTTTGAGAGCGCCCTGGGCGCTTATTACGTCGAATACGGTATTTCCAAATCTTATATATAGAAATTAAGTTAAGCTATGTATAATTTTAAGCCAAGTTTTATTATTTTAGTCTTGTCTGTACGTCCTCTTTTTAAATGACTGCAAATTGTAAGGATATCCACCATACAGTTACACTATATAACATGTAGACGGGAGAGGTGAAATGAGCTTCAACGTCACGGTCAAGATTAATGCGCTTCGTATAACGATATGCAAGTACAGGTATGTGTGTGGCTGCTTGTACGAGTCCGGACTTTTATGGTGCTAGCCCACTGACATACCATGCCACAGTTTAACATGAATACCCCACTCAGACACAGTATACTGACTCCAAGGATCAGTCCTTGATTTGCCCCGAAATGCCATTCACCAAGGTAACAATTATCATCTTTTAACATCTTTTGGTATGACACTGATGGAAATTAAACCACAGAGTTTCCGTTCTCTGGGCAGGCACTCTATCCACTAGACCAACGAGGCAGCCAACATGATGACAGTGTAGTTTTCTGGATTTCAACTAAGTTCAGGAACTGGAACCCTTATCTTGCAATATCACCTCTACCTCCTTGTGGTTCTACGTGATCCTGAGCACAGCATACAGGCCACAAATCAGTTGAAGTTAAGCAATGTCGGTCACAGAGTGTAGTTGAATGGGTGACCACATTTGGCAGCTAGACTTCTGAGAGTTTCTAGGGCTTTAGTCCTGCTCCTAACTGAGTGAGTGAGTGAGTTAATGCTTTACGTCACATCGGCAATATTTCAGCCATATTGTGACGAAAAATGTGACAATTTGAATACATACATTTTTAACTAAATTAAAACCTGTCATCGATGGACAGTAAAATTACTAGAATATCACAGTTTATTATTTAAAACTAGCATACAACTATAAAAAAGATAGCACTATAAATTACGGTACAATAGAAAAAAGGGCTATAGATGAAGCACATGTACCACATGTGGTGTCACCTAAAGCAAGTGACTTTATTCCAAATATACCTCTGTTTACCCATAAGTAAAAATGGATACCCAGTAGGATGAGATGGCTGTGACTGTTAAATTTTTAGCACCTGACAAGGCAGCTTGGGTTGTATACTCCCCAGGAAGCTGAGAATGAAAATCAAGTGCACACTGATCCATTGACCGGAGCAATGATGTGAGTGCTTTGAGCATCCACCGAGGGCAATATAAGTCACACAATATTTCTACTAATATAATTACCTATGTTATGTCAATTTAACAAAATTATCCTGACCTGATTCAGCAGAATTTATTTTGTATTTCACTGCTAGTTCTCAATAAACTTTAACACCAAATCAGAGCCATCACACACATTTGAACCAGAATATTAATTGTCCTAAACCTTAATGTGTTTACTTTTTGTTCAATGACAACTCCTGCTATCAGGTTTCAATATCCAGATACATTGTCCTACAACCACAGAGACAGCAAAGCACCCACTTTTCTCCCAAACCATCTCACATTACACCAGATTGTCATGTTGTCATGTGGAGATGGCATGACAACGCAAACTATTAGACCGATTTGTTTCCAGCTGAGAACATCGGCCATGGAAATGATGACTCTCTGACAATAAGATTCCTCAAATATTTCATCCTTCATATTGTGAGATATCTGTTTGACAACTATCAGCTGCTGTGGAATGTTAGAAAATCAGGTCATCACATTTCACCCCATCTCATACAGGCATGGTGTCCATTGTTTGGTTTTGTCATGCAAAATCAGATTGATAAATGTTAATTATACAACATGGGCCTGTAGAATGTAGAATCAAAGTTATTTTCTACAACTACACAGTAAAACCTTATAAACTCAATTTACTCAATATATACTACTCAAAAGAAGTTAAAGAACACCCGATTCTTTCATATCACTACACTTAATCTGCCATGGCATTAAAGACGAGACCTTACGGTCCTGGTTAGGCTAGAAGTATTCTCTGAAATGAAAATGTTTTCTTATTTGTCTTGTTAAATTGTCAATTAATATATCAAAGAAAGGGGCTCAGATGCTGAAACTGAAGAAATCTAGACTTGCCCAAATATTGTAGACCTGCTTAGGAATTTCATATATATTTTGTTTCAAGGCTTTCATGAGAGTACAATAATGAGAGGTAGTCGTGGAATCTCTATCATCGGTCACTGTGGTCTAACACAAGCACTGTAGTCACATGACAATGAGCTGCAGCAAGTCTGATACAATTTCACGACACATTTCTGAAAAATTAAAAAACACATTTCCCGTTTTTTTTCTGTGGTGAACTTTAATACATGTGTCTCAAATTACAGGTAAAATTTTTGATGATTCCAGGACGTTTTGTTTAATTTTACAGGTCCAATAATCTGATACATTTTCACGACACATTTCTGGACAATCAATAAACACATTTCCTGTTTTTTTGTGGTGTATTTTCATGTACTTACCAGTGAAAGACAACATGGTCATCTGGAGCCTATGAGAGTATGAAACATACAGAGAAATCTACCGATGAGTTCATGCTTTTGGACCCGTGACCCCCATCTGTCAAACAACCATTACATAACTATCTCAAACATCGCTCTTCTGGAGCCACGAGGAGCATTAATGTTTCATAACAACCATGAAATATTGTATATACAAGAAAGATAAGATAAAATTTAACCCTCTTTGGAGTGTGTTAACTGCAACAAACAAAGATTTGTTCGACAAGAAAGTCTTAAATTAACCTTTAAATCCTTGACCATTTGTCTCATCTTTGATGGTAACTGTCACATGATGGTCACGTGACCTTCATCACCTGACATATGAGTGACATGTAAACTCTGTCAGTCTCACAGTCACTGACATACTCCGATATGTAATGTTTACTCACTGAAACCCCTCTCAATGTGTACAATGCTACTTTGTGTGTTGTTTTCAATTATTACCACAGAATCATGAAGCTACAAACATGCAATTTGAAACTTGTAATGTCATATGTAAAGTTTCTAAGTTAATACTGGCTCTTAAAGTGTCAACCATTTCAACCTTTTAACCTTTCCCCTTTTACCCTCAGCAAACAGACAATGAAATGTTGAATATGAAATCAACAAATATTTAAGATCTTCAACATCAAAAGTTACACAAAATGGAGATATCGGTATTTTTCAAATTTAACTGAACTGAACTCAGAAAGAAACAGTAAACTCACATCAATACCTTCATTTAATTATTTATTTGTAAAATGTTTCACAGAGTGATGACTTTTGGTCATTATTGATGATGATAATAATAACAATAATGCATTTATGAATGTATTAATAATAATCTGAAGAACAATGATGGCATTCTCTAAATAAGAAATTTATTAATCCTGTTTCAAATATTTAACTTAAAGTTTCCGTTTTATTCAACACATCATTTTAAGGGGCAGATGTATGTTACATGAACAGCAGGATGAATGTGACAGACAACAGCAGGAAACCACAGCGACAATGTTCAAGGATCCGTTACAAAGGAAGTCCTCATCCATCTCATCCTCCACACGGACAAATTGTTCTCACTTAAAAACACAATTTGCTCTTTCATGAACAAAGCTGTCTTTTGACATGAACAATTGATGCTTTAAGAAGTTTTTAACATGAAAAGAAACCAAGATTCCTTCTTTGTAACAACGAGCTGCTTTTCAAAGCAAAACATCAACCCTTGTTATACACAGCCTTTCGTTGTCCGACACTCGATTCATTAAAACTAGTCATTAGCATGTAAGGTTTTCTTTTGATAATATCAATTATGATGGATGGCAATAGGAATATTCTGTTGAGTCAAAACCTAACTCAAGCCTTCATCTATTTGAAGAAACCTATCTTCCGGAGAATAAAACTAATTTTAAAAATTCCACATTGTTGGTTTTTATCCCAGCAACAATTGAATCCAGTTCTTTTCCTACCGGGAAACGAGACAGCAGAAGGTATGTTAGGATAAAAGGCTGACACGTTTCTTTATCAAACCTGAGTCATTCTCTCATTCCTCAACATTAACCACCTCAAACAAATGAACAACAAAGGCACATATTCATTTAAACAAATGTACTGCACTAAATTATTTTGCTGTTGAATTTAAGTTCATGACATTTACACCAAAAATATTGTTTTAATTGGCATTGATAATCTGACAGCATGTCAATCAGACCTGTCTAAATGGACATGAAATCTAACAACATACTGTTGTTATGAAATGAACATGAAACTCATAGTCAACTTTTATTGTCCAGTAACAGGGCACAAAGTGCCATGCAATGTGCGGCCTTGAAACATTACTCATTGTTGAACATATGGCTGATCATGAAGGTTTTTCAGAGAATTTATGTCACCAAGGTTAATCCTTGCCCGACATGCGATGGAAAAACCCGGCCAGCCAGCTCATGACCAGGACACGCTACTTCAGAATGAGGCTCAGATTTACATGCAACAGCAAATCAATGAATGTATATAAAAAAAATTGTTATTTTTTTTTAGGTTTCCAGGCCTTGAATACAGGCAATGTTTATCGATAAATCTATAAGTTGTGAAGTAGTATAAGTAGAAAAACTAAGAATGTAAATATATCAAGTTCAGATATTTGCTAGTCAGTGATTCATCGCCATGTGTTGCTATGTAAATTCTGACATTATATACACATCTTTCCAAAAGGCCAAATAAATTTACTTTTTTTACACAGACAAGCCGATCCTGAAGTTTGCAAATTTTATTTCATTTTCACTTAAAAATAATACATTAACACTTCAATGTTGTGTTTGTATCTCTTTCCATTCTTTTAAAAAAAACCCATCTTAATTCTTGTCGTAATTTGGCCTCTTGCCTCATGAGATATTTATGGATAACTCCTAAAATACACTATAAAACATAGGCTCTATTTTGCCATAGCTACCACATAAGATCATCATGCAACTGAGGTCCATTTTAGCACATTTCTAGCTGATATCTGATACAGATTGATGCATTAGCATATACAATCATCAATAATTGATCTTCGTCATTCACCAACTCATCATCACATGTTGTTTTGCCTTTATTAACAATCCTTCAATTTCATTCTTCATTTGAATCATCCATCTGACACAAGCAGGGATGGAGCCTGTCAAAGTTCATCAAGTTAATTTCATCAATTTCATACCCATGCCACATCAAAGAAAAAGGCTGACAATGAAAACTGCTTACCGTATTTGTCCGCAGATAAGCCGAATTTTGAGGACCAGAAAAAAGATTCTGTAGAAAGGGGTCGGCTTATCCACGGGGTACACTTTCATGCTATTTTTCAGATCGTAATCTGTCAGAAACATCACCTGAATGACGGTCCGATAGATTACAACTTCCCGAAAGTTTGGAAGTTGCCACGACTAGAGCATTTATTGTTATAAATTACCAATAAAGTTATTATTATACACCAATGTTGTCATTATTAAAAAAATGTTATGCATGTTACTACTTCCGATAATAAGTTTTCAATTGAATGTTCAAAGTTTATCGTTCTTCATAAACTCCACAATCTTTACATGTTTTTTGCCTTTCACTTCCTGGTTCGGCTTATCTGCGGGTCATATCATTTTCTTTCGTATTTCAGTGGTCAAGTTAATACCTCGGCTTATCTACGAGGTTGGCTTATCTGCGGTCATATACGGTAATAAATTTACAAAAAATGGGCTTGTACATAAATAGGCATGGTTTCACTGCATGGGGACATGCCACAACAATGATTATCACACTCCCCGGAATCACGTTCCCATCAGCTGTGTGTGCAACAATGGATGACAGGATGACGAGTCCACTCCCACAACCATCGGTCAGCTGTTACCCAATGAGTTTTCCATTTCCTCAATCTCAACTGATGTAAAAGCAAGCTGTTGGTGGTCCATCCCATGCAGATTGCCACATCACCCATCACTTAACCAACAGATCTGTCTGTCACTGTCACCAACCCAGCTACGAGGACACCAACAATGGTGGACAAGTATATGTTGTCATTTTATATAAGTTTAACCTACTCAAAATAGAGAATGGATTTAAACTACACACCAAGTCAAAATAATTCTTAAATAACGATTTCTAAAATTTTAGATTTGAGACTTGACATTTGATATCCTACAACAGGATGAGTAATTGAGTGAGTGAGTGAGTGAGTGAGTGAGTGAGTGAATGAGTGAGTGAGTGAGTTGGGTTTAACGCCCCCTTGAACAGTATTCCAGTTATATCACGGTGTGTCAGCTTGATGTGGTTGGAAAGCCCGATGTGATGCAGGTCTCAGACAATTACCACTTTGGTGAAACCCACAAGCACGTGTATGGTGATGTCAAACTTAGAAACATAATTGGGGCAAACCAGGATTCAAAACCCTGATTGAATGTGGAATATAGCAACCATAAGATATTTCACCAAATGACAATTATTTCACTTCTAAAAAACATCATACTTGTGATAATTTGTTTTCCTTAATTTTGTTCACAACACATTGCATTATATATGTAATATTGGCTGTACATCAACAACTCCTTGACCCATGGTGTGGTCAGACATCCTCTGATTGTATCTCACACTGCAGGAAATCCTTCTGTATGAAGACACACACTTGGACACTAGATGATTCATACGTAGCATGGCTGTTGCAGGCAGAAATTCCCTGCATATTTACCTACATCAGATATAACACTGCACACAACTCAACACTGGACAGGGATGCTAATATATGGATACTGTTCAACTTTTGACAGGGATACTAAGATATGGATGCTGTTCAACTGTTGATAGAGATACTAAGATATGGATACTGTTCAACTATTGATAGGGATACTAAGATATGGATACTGTTTAACTTTTGACAGGGATACTAAGAAACAGATACTGTTTAACTTTTGATAGGGATATTAAGATATGGATACTGTTCAACTTTTGATAGGGATACTTAAATAAGGATACTGTTGACAGGGATACTAAGATATGGATGCTGTTCAACTTTTGATAGAGATACTAAGATACAGATACTGTTGACAGGGATACTAAGATATGGATGCTGTTCAACTTTTGATAAAGATACTAAGATACGGATACTGTTGACAGGGATACTAAGATATGGATACTCTTCAACTATTGATAGGGATACTAAGATATGGATACTGTTTAACTTTTGACAGGGATACTAAGATACGGATACTGTTGACAGGGATACTAAGATATGGATGCTGTTCAACTTTTGATAGGGATACTAAGATATGGAAGATTTCCATCCTTCCAAGTCATCTGTCTGGTGTACCAGAAGAATAATATAAGGAGTACAGTGGACCTTGTTTATTCAGAACCTGTGTTTCAAAACCCCATTAGATTGGACACCCCACCTTTTTTCATACAGTTGCTGTTCAGGTGTCTAAAATTCTGAAATTTCTTAGCCTGGATGACTCTCGCCGACTGTCATCATCCGGTTTAACAGGGTTCTACTGCAACCTTATCTCAAGTGGAATAATATCATAGACCATATAACATTCAAAATTAATTTGGATCATGGGGACGTTGAAGTTTAACCTACAGAACATAATCTCGGGATCCCCTAAATCTTAACATCAGAGTTATGACAAGGACCCCTTGACTTTCATTTTTAATATCTATCATTGTGTGCACATAAATTATCTTGTCACCCACATATCGGTCTGTACATTAGAATATGTTCCAGACATTCCTGTAAGTATTATAACTAAACTATCAACAAACAGAAGTCCATATTTAGTCAATTCTGTTTATATGTTGAGAATTCTCAAATATTTACATGTGTTTCATAGAATATGATCCGATAACAGTTGTTGAAATGTGCATGCACCAATCTGTCGTATCATATTACAATCACTTCACATATCACCACAGGTGGGTGTATCTGAGAATACATCAATAAATTAAACGCATAGTGGATCTGTACATTCTAACACCAATTACTTGGTGTATAACACTAATTACCGAGTGTATCTCTTCACTCATCACCAATCACCTGGTGTATAACACTAATCACTGAGTGTATCTCTACACTCATCACCAATCACCTGGTGTATACCACTTATCACTGAATGTATCTCTACACTCATCACCAATCACCTGGTGTATAACACTAATTACTGAATGTATCTCTACACTCATCACCAATCACCTGGTGTATAACACTAATCACTAAGTGTATCTCTACACTCATCGCCAATCACCTGGTGTGTGTCTGCACACTCATCACAATCAAATCATAACACTTCAGCATGCATCTGATCTTACATCTGCAGTTTCCTCGAAGACACCGGTATTCCTGTGCATTTTCTAATTTACATTTCAAATAAAATAACAAAACTAAACATGTGCTTGGTGTTTTGTATAAAACAACTTCATGCTTCCCCCCCTCCATGTCCTCTAGCCATGAGACTATATTGTGTGTGTATGCGTGACAGAATGTCTAGAGGAAATAAAGAAAGAAATGCTATTACAGTGATAAACTGAAGCACAAAGGTCTAGACCTGGTTACAGAGTCTGCCTTCTGAGACAGCAGCAGGAGAAATATTTCACTCAGGCCTCACAACTTGTAGTGTTGGTTTACAGATCAACTGACCTTTCAAATTGAAAATTCAGAAACACAATAAACACAGAATGACAAGGTGTTACTTTATACCTCCAACTATAAAATTTGCTTTAAAAATGAAAATTTAAAAAAATTAAACAGATTTTTATATGACTAAAACAGAATTTCTTCCAACAATAAATCATCATTACAGATTTTAGATTAATAATAATGTGGACCCAAACAAGGGCAAAATTATATTTTTTTTTATCTACTGATCGAAAATCAAAATCAAACTATAAAATGATCAAAAAATTCTGTATCATGTTTTTAAACAAAATTGTTTTGACCTACCAACTAAAGTTTTTATAATCAAAATCTGTAAAGCAAATAAAAATCAATCTGGCCTAAATAGTTGATGCATTTGATCAGACAACATTCAATGGTCCATTAAGGATGAGTGATTCTGCACTGTCAGTAACAGACAGTTTAAATTCTCCTGGGAACAAATTCAGAAAACAGACTTGGGCTATATAGAAGCACTGCACTGTCGTTATAGCAGCTGAATAAAAGCTTTCAAGGGAGAAGACATTATGGAACTTATCCCTTGTTCTGAAGCCAGTGATTTCATCTCAACAATATATGCAACCTTTGTTGTGGGTTTCACAAATGACTGCCTCTCTATCATGTAAACAAGAGCATATATTGTTAGGGATGAAAGCTCTGGAGTATGATTATACATATAAGCAGTGACTACAGCCATATCTTGCCAAGCTGACATATTCACTAATGTACGTTATTAATATTACCAAAGGTATGACAATTTTCTTCGCCAAAAATGTCAAACTTATTTCAATTTAACAAACCATATCAGTACATGAAAAGAATGGAATACCAAACATGATTTACAAATATAACTTTTTATGTTACAAAAATAACTTTTTATGTTACAATGTTACATGCTGTTTTAACCTATTCAGTTATGTTTCGACAGTTTAGCGAGGTCATGGCTGCAGTTAAGCGAGGTCTACACAAGATGTGATGAGGCTGCGTCTTACCGTGGTTGAGCGAGGAGGCATTGGACTCGGTATCGATGGACATGTCATTGACGTCTAGTTGGAAAACAATGGGAGGTGGTCAGATCGGGTTAACAACATGGGTTTGGGTTAACACACAAAGTTAGCACAGGGAGGTTTTGTTTTGTAAATTGACACTCAAAACATGTCCAAAATTATGCTGCAGTAAACTTTAACACAACAAAATTCCTCTGGAATTTTGTGATGATATTTAACCTTTTGTAATGAGTGAGTGAGTGAGTAAGGTTGTATGCCACTTTTAGCAATATTCCAGCAATATCACTGCAGGGTACACCAGAAATGTGTTTCAAACATAGTACCCATGTTGGGAATCGAACCCGGGTCTTTGGCGTGAGGAGCGAACGCTTTAACCACTACGCTACCCGACCGCCCCTCAGCCTTTTGAAAGTCAGGAGAAGTTTTCAAATTTGTTCTGTTTAAAAGAAATATCCTGATACTTGTGACGTTTGATTGTCAGTTGTTGACAATAATTTCCTCGGCTATCCAAATAATATGTTCATATTCACAAATGAAGAAAATTTGATGAACGAAAATAGTTTTGAAATACTGTTTTCTTGATTTTATTTTTGATCAATATTTCACCCTGTGACAGCTTTGAGTGTCTCCACATATAAACAAAGTCAAAGCATCTTGGCATTGCAACAATCCAGCATCAAAGGAAACAAAGCATCAACACCATGTCACATGACATCAACAACAACAAACAACTGTTTAGGGAAATAGCACAAAATGGCTGACAATGTTTATCCCACCTTATCAAAGCTTGTATTTAAGGCAACCTATTCTACTCATATTGTCTTACTGATATACAGTCCAACTGATTACAAGAACTATTTCGGAACAAAGCACCATGATTTTAAATGATATTCTAGATAGCAGAACATATGGAGAGTTTATGCAAAATATCAAACTGATGCTTATAAATACAAAACAATATATTTATGCAATAATGAACCAAAAAAATAAGGGATAATTATTTTGGGGGATATTTTATGAAATTGTGTGTTCAGTCTTCAATATATATGAATATTTGTGCCATAGCAGCAATCTCTCAGCCATAACATGACAGCCTGGAGAATATCACTGCACTGAAGATCGAAGCAAACCGGTGATCAATGGATTAAGCACCAAACCCCTCTTTCAGGCAATGGTGTCACACCATGTAGGATCTGATAGCTGCACTTCTTATAAGCCCCACACAGTCAGTAGCTATCCTGACAACTTTTTACTTTCTTAGAAATTAGGGGCGTTTGGTATCTGTTCTACCCCTCAGGGGGAGGACATTGACCTTGCACAGCTCAAAGGTGACCTCAAAACATGGGTCATTAGCAATGTTTACAAAGACACACATTACACAATTACAGAACATGACACAACAGCTGGGCCGGAATCCATGAAGCCACTGTGTAAGCTGGGAGTTAGGGAAAGGGCATAATTACATGTTTGTTAGTAGGTAACCAACCATAGCAGCGGGGCAGTCCTCTACCATTGTTGTGTTAGAAAACCTGCTTAGATTCAGTTAACAAATTTTCAGCACAGTTGAAGGTAAATAATGGACTGATGATCCTTTTTAGAAACAAAATTTCATTCAGTGTTAGAATCCAGGAAGAAAGTATTAAAATAAATGTGGGCTATTAGGATGTTTGGACATTAGATCAACTTGGGATAATATCTGAGAAAAACATACATCTGAAATGTAAATATGTTTTGTGGCTGGACAGTGTGTAATGGATGCACACTGTGGTGTGTTTGTAATATCAAACAGTTTAAAGCCGAATACACATTCCTGAAAGAGATGTGACAAGATATATAGGCTGAAGAAATGGATACATGTTGTGTGATGTAGAGTGGTCATGGGCATGAGGCCAAAGGGAGATAACCTACCTTCAACAAAGACTATGCATGACGTAGTTGCCTGCCCTCCACTGCTGACTGCCTTGCACTCATATTTGCCTTCATCTTCAGGGAACACCTCAACTATACACAGTTTACAGGTTGTGCCGATCATGCTCATTTGGAAATCCTGAAATAAAACAATACAGTATTATCTTCTATTCATTGGTTAACTGCAGAATAATACTATTTGAGAAATCTTGGTTATAATCTCCATCAAATTCTGTTTTATCATGTGAGTGTTTTTTTCTGATTTCAACAGTCTGGGAAGATTTTGCATGAGTTCAAACTAAACTAGGTTTCAGTGGTAAATACAGGGTCGAGACTATAAGTGAGTGAGTGAGGTTTAAGTCACATCACCAATATTTCAGCCGTATTGTGACTATCAAGGGTTTAACATAATAAAAAAAAGGTTTTTTTTTATAAAAACATCTAGACTATAAAGTTTGTTACATCTCCAAAGATGCTGATGTATTCCAAGACTATTCTGGGTGTGTTGATGTAAAACGAAAAGACGTGTGTCTGAGTTAGTTTAATGCCACTTTGAACAGTATTCCATTTATATCATTCATTTAAATTCTGGGAAAATATATCTGTCGTATATAAACATTTCAGGCTGTCAGCATAAACCACGACGTTTATCTTTCAACTCACCAAAATAATATTCTAATAACTGCCCCCTATTTCTAATTTTGAGAACGCCCTGGGCGTTTATTACATCGAGTACGGTACCAGGGACTCAACCTATGAAAAGGGGATCCTGGCATAACGAAGGGTTGCCACCCATACCATAAACACAAATACATGAACTATTTTTGGACCGTCATTGTTCACATTAATAATGTCTTTCTGACGACAAATTTCCATGCTGTTTTAAGATGACAAAAGAGTTAAAATTAATCATGTACTGTTTTATTGGCTTTATTTTATCATAAAGAAGCTGTGTTGTCACATGCAGTGATGTTTACGACAGTCCTACTATTAATACCGGCCCTATTGACACACCCTCCATCACTGTCATCACGCTCACATCGAGGCTGATGGACGACCCAGTGTCAGCACACAAACAATCCCACACACCACGTCATCATCACAACACTTTTAACAAGTTTTCTGTGATAATGTCTTTTGACAAGACTTTTTGAGAAGTATGTTCTATGATCTTGATATCAGAGGGATCAGTTAATCAGCTCACTCAATCTTAGTTACATAGTTTTTGTGAAAAATCATTAAAGTATTCAAAAGTGTAAGAACAGATTTAGAACCACTTTATCATGAATCAAATCAATAATTTGATATCATAGTCATTTCACAGGAAAATACTTTACTATGGATAATTCAAACAATATGATAATAATATAATTCAAACAGGCCATATTGTTTTTATGGTTGTAACAGTAACAAGCTTATATAACTTGAGAATATGGATTATATACCCCACCCCTCAACAATTTTCTAAAGTAAAAGTGCCTTTATTCCAAGTCATTATTTAATCCAGACTTGTTATGCCACCTGAAACTGAATCTATTCATCAACATTTCAAATTTACCTGAGTGTCGGGTATTTCTTCGCCATCTCTGTACCATGTGATTTGAGGTCGAGGGTCGCCACGGACCTGGCACTCCAGGTTCACCATGTCGCCATCACGACAGGACAGGTCCATGAGAGTCTTCACAAACTTGGGTTTCCTCATGCTGGCAACAAACATTCAACAGGTTCATTCAACAGGTTCATTCAACAGGTTCATTCAACAGGTTCATTCAACAGATTCCTCCAACCCTAGTGACATTGTTCATGACATCTTTTCTGCCATGTTTCCAAACGTAACACCAAAACCTTCTTCAAATTGTGCTCATGTGGAATCAAACCCAGGACTTCTACATAATCAGTGACCACACTACCTACTTGCACATGCACTTCCTGTTTTATCATGAATGTTATTGGTCAGAATCCTGACAGAAGACGTCTTTGACTGGAATTGTTGAGATATTTATCATTAATATTATTTTCTTACAAATCTGCACATATACATTCCCACATATAGCTAATGTACATTCAAATACAAAGAAATTGTAATCCTTGAAAAATGAAAAATATATATTATTCTGATTCTGATCTTTTTGCATGAAAAAAGGTCATGGAAACATCACAACACAAGCAAAGGAACTGAAAAAATCGTAATCCTTTACAACATCTTTATCCTCTCAACATGTAGACATTTTTAAGATCTATCAAATGGATCATTGTTAAAAAAAGGTACTTACTCTTCCTCCATTTCAACAACTTCTGCAACAAAAAATTAATCACAATTACAGCAGCTGTACTATCAATTTGACACATCAAAACAATTTTTGTAACATTCGAAACAATTTCATAATACACAACAAACCAAGGCCTCAAACCCCCAAAACATGGAACTATTGACCAATACCTTCACCTCCCTCCACAACACCGATGAAGATAAGCAACCTACGTGACACTGCCTCACAATGATGTCAATAGCACTGTCAGTCCAAAAGACCCCATCAATATTCCACCAGCAGAAATAAGCTTCATGTCGACAATCTGTCTTAATCTGGCATATTTACTCTGCACTCACAAAAAGAAATAATCTGGTAGTACTTTCTACTGTGATAACTCTAAGTGATTGTCTGACATTTCCATAGCAATAGATAACTGGATATTAAAAACCTATTAATATTTAAGTGTGTTATTCAAGAACTGATTTACTTTCCAATACACTGTGATGCTGCTCTTTGATATTTAGGCCCTGATAGATCAAAGGTTTGTTATGTCTACGTCCATCAAACAAACAATGCCAACTTGGTTCAATCAGGAGTGAAAACAGTGTCTACTTTTTACACACCTGATTATCGTTGTCTATTAATAATCTAAGTGTTCACTCATGTATTAAAACTGCCATGTAAATTTCCAAGGAACTTTAGAATCATTTGTAGAAAAACTGAAATGTTCAGTGATCTTTGCAGCTTTAACTTTCTTGCAATCTCCTTTGTCTTGTTTGAGCTGCCTCACAACCAGGTTAGACCCGTGAAGATCCGGGATAGAATAGGTCTTCAGCAACCCATGCTTGC
The DNA here is from genome assembly GCF_023055435.1 of Haliotis rufescens. Taxonomy (NCBI): domain Eukaryota; kingdom Metazoa; phylum Mollusca; class Gastropoda; order Lepetellida; family Haliotidae; genus Haliotis; species Haliotis rufescens. The sequence continues at coordinate 14,785,372 of NW_025964112.1, forward strand.
CGTAAAAGGCGACTATGCTTGTCGTAAAAGGCAACTAATGGCATTGCACGTCACCCCCCGGGGGTTCCACTTGTGTCATTTTTAACTTCAGTGGGGTGGTGTGGGTTGGGTGGGGGGTTCCAATTGTGTCATTTATAACTTCAGTGGTGTGGTGTGGGTTGGGTGGGGGGTTCCACTTGTGTCATTTGTAACTTCAGTGGGGTGGTGTGGGTTGGGTGGGGGGTTCCACTTGTGTCATTTGTAACTTCAGTGGGGTGGTGTGGGTTGGGTGGGGGGTTCCACTTGTGTCATTTTTAACTTCAGTGGGGTGGTGTGGGTTGGGTGGGGGGTTCCAATTGTGTCATTTATAACTTCAGTGGTGTGGTGTGGGTTGGGTGGGGGGTTCCACTTGTGTCATTTGTAACTTCAGTGGGGTGGTGTGGGTTGGGTGGGGGGTTCCACTTGTGTCATTTGTAACTTCAGTGGGGTGGTGTGGGTTGGGTGGGGGGTTCCACTTGTGTCATTTGTAACTTCAGTGGGGTGGGGTGGGTTGGGTGGGGGGTTCCAATTGTGTCATTTGTAACTTCAGTGGTGTGGTGTGGGTTGGGTGGGGGGTTCCACTTGTTTCATTTGTAACTTCAGTGGGGTGGTGTGGGTGTGGGTAGGGTGTGGGAGTTCCACCTAAAAGCCTACCCAAAATATCACAAACACAATATGTAAACTATTATTATTTTACATTAACAACCAAATCAACATGTTATCATGGTAAACAATGACCATACAAATTGCCCTCAGATGTTAAAAAAAAGGGGGTGGCCACCCCAGAATCTCCAATCTGGATCTGCAACTGACAACCTTTCAATCCTTAAACTAAAAGAGGGAGGAGATAGTTCTGTAACTGACCTTCAAGCACCAGCTTGGTCTTCGTGGTGAGAGTTGTCTTGTCAGCCATCTTGGCTACACATGAGTATGTTCCAAAGTTTGACTTGATGAGGTTCTTCAACTCAAGGGTTTGAGTCCCATCAGGTTCAGAGGTCATCACAGCCTGGTGGCTTTTGTTTACCTGTAACGAGATAATGCAAATGCAGACAGGTAATCCATTAACCTTCATAGATAAGCAAAACAACACTTATCTTCCATTTCTTATACGGACATGTCATCAAAATCATTGACCTGACAATCTCTAGACTATCAATAACATTTTCTTTGGCGGTAGCCAAGACCAAGTACAACGTGAAGTATCTCACTGGCTCAAGCCAAGGCCAGGAGTAGGCCATGATAAATTAATAATTAGCTTGTCATCCATACCCACCAAACACACACCTCACATCACCTTGTTCTAACAGATAAAGGAAATCACAACATCCGTGCCTGGGTTTCTTTACCCAACGTACGGTAGATAAGCCGATCTCATAGATAAGCCAAGGTTTAAGCTTGGTCCTTGAAATCTGTATCAAACTGTTATGTGCGGTACATAAGCCAGACCCTCAACCTAAAACTATGTCTCATCATGATCCGTCATTGAAAATAGAATATCAACACATCCGTGTTGAATTATGCAAGTTAATCCTGTCGTTACATCATCGGTAATAAACTATCCGACAATACAGATATATAGTAAAACCTGTACTTAAAATAACACAATATCAGAATATAATATTATCATTCTTAGCAAAATAGAAATTTCAGATACTATTGTTTCTGATCATTGCATCAAAATTCTTTTCCGTTATATTATTGGGTATGTTTTAGCGTAATCACCTGTAGATTGATTGGGAGAAAACGTGTACAGCTGATTGCTATTCCGGCTTAGTTTACAAGACAATACACACGGTAATCTTCATAAAACAATGCCTAGTATAACAAGAATTACAATCTAAAGGGTATATTATATCATGTCTGGTGATGGTTAATCACAATTTTCACATTTTCATGGACAAAATTTGTTATAGCATTGTTCATTCACCTGAAGCGATACAACGCAGTGGTTTTTTATTTGATGAAAGTGTAACATACACAAGCCGACCACTTTCTGCAGAACCTTTTTTCTGGTCCTCAAAATTTGGCTTATCTACGGTAATACACCATATACACAGTTCAACCAAACATCCATGCTTCCTGTCAATCTCCTCCACCAACAATTAACATACACAGATATGCTTTGAACAGTTTGTTAAGAAAAATAAAACCCCAAAAATTATTATGCCTCTCCTCTAACTTCAAAAACAGAATAGGATAAAAAGGTAATAATTGAAGACACACATACACATTGCTATTTGAGCAGGACAATCTTTCACGCAATGTTTAACGCGATGTTCAACGCGAGGTTTAACGCGATGTTTAACCCCATATCACCTCCCCTCCCCAGGATATGTCAGATTGACAGCTTGTCAGAATACACAGGCACCACCCACCATTATTATAGAGTAGATATTTTGTATCATTGTCTTTAAAAGAAGACACCCATATATTTGCTTAAGGAAAAAGGTGCACTGACAAAACCTACACTGTATAGAGACCCATCAGTTATCATCAGAAAATAGTTTTAATTTAATCTGCCTTTCAATCTTGAAAGTGATCCATCCTAATGGCGTTAAGTTAATCCATCAGAAACCTGCTTTATAATGAACTCCAAAACAGTGGAAACAGCTTAAGGAAAGTACAACTGAACATAGCGTATTAACTACTATGAAAATATTTAACACTCACAAATGATTCTATAAAAACAAACATGACAATTATAACAGTGATAGTTTAATAATAAGTATCTTTGTATTACTAACTAACTAAAGGTGATTGATATGGGGTTTAATGTCGCATTCAAGATTATTGAACCTATACAAAGATGTGTATGTGTGTGCATGACTGCTTGTATGTATCTAGACTTATGCCAGTTTTATAGTCCTCCCCACTGAGATATGATGCTGCAGTTCTACTTGGATACCCCACTCAAATGTATTTTACTGAATCTGAGCCAGGCAAGATAAAAAAGTATCATCTTTTAAGGACTTTTGGTGAGATGTTATTGTAACTTGCAGTTTGGTTTGTTTGTCACTTATTGCCTCACTGAGCAATATTCCAGCTATATGATGGCTGCCTGTAAATAATCCAGTCTGGACCAGACAATCCAGTGACTGACGTAATGAGCAACTATCAACCCAATCAACAATGTCACAGAGCCTGATCCACGAAGTCACTTCTTATGACCAGCATTTGATGCTGGGGACCTATACTAACCCATAGGCTTTCCTGGTATTTCAAATATATTTCAGGAAAATTATTATCAAATGACAAGAAAATAATAAATCAAAATGGGCCCACATTCCAAAAACATTCCTGGTGACTAATCTATACATGACATGAACCTCATTACCTACAATTGCCAAGCATATTCCGACACATCTCTACAAGACGACAGGTTCTGCATACCTTAGTTTAGTGAGTGAGTGAGTCACAATTTAACATCACATCAGCATTATTTATAGTGACAAGAACAAGTTTTTATGCATACAAATTTAAGCAAAGAGCAAACTTTTTCGAATTTGTAATTAAAGTTATCCGACAGTTCATATAAAAGTGACCCTGACTTTGCAATACTTACATTTTTGGAACATATAACATTAAATTTACATGTATGGCTGAAATGTGTCAAAAAGGTTGATTTTTGAGTTTTTAAGAAGTATTTTGAAATATTTTTTTATCCAAGCCGATTTTCTTAGGAGACCTGATAATGACAGTACAACCAAAAAAAATAAATCATCTTATGTCATACTTTGAATCTGCATTTTCCCATTCACATTAGCCATTTTTTAGCATTTGATCAGACCAGAAGTCCAAAACTTGCAAGTGTAAGTAAGTAAAAAATACTAGTTGTCAACCATTTGAACATGTCTGATAACTTTCAAACCAACATTGTAAGCTTTCAATTATATTAAAACTTAACATTTCCAGTGGACTAGCTTAATGGCACCTCAATATTCAGTCCAGAGGAAGTCCTACCTGAATCTGTATGTAGATATTCTCTATTGCACTGTTTCCTATCAAGTATAGAAATATATACCCAATCTACTCCCTAGCAAACAACTGCCATAAATTTGATGACAACGGGGATTTGCTTGTGAACTTGTGACATGCATTCCCTGCCACAGGGGATTGTCACAGTGCGTCAGGTGGGAATTCATTTATGATCATACACACAATAGTAACACACTCCCAAATCAGTTAGCAGTCACCTTTTAACCCAACCATTGATAGCAAATAAATCTCCCTGGTCAATTTGTAATGCTTCAATGAATATGGACTGTCTTGAAAAACAGGATTTCTGATTTTATCTCGAAAACAACCATTATGGACTGAAGTCAAGGACATTATATGACGTACATTGACTGCATGATCTAAAAGCATGAATATATTATATATACTGACCAAAAAAGGTTAGGGGTCATGACTATTTGGGGGATATTTTTAAAAATTGTGTGATCAGTCCTTTCACTACAAATAATATTCGCTAAAATATTCATGATTCCAAACCCTTTTGGTCAGTATATAACATGTTAATGAAAATGTATTCTTGCTAAGGGCAAATATTTCCTTGGATATCAAAAACTACATTTATAACAAAATACAAATATCAAAAATAAAATATATATAAACAAATTTAAATATAGGACTGAAATCATGTAATCTAAACAAATACCAATTATTGATATGACATTAATCTCTACCTCTACCATAGTTAATGTAAACGCAAACAAAAAAATATTTGTTCCCCAATGCATCATTCTCATCATGTTTTGGTCCTTTTGTCTTCAGATATTATTATCATTTTTATACACGATTACACACTGAAGATACAAATAAACAAGGGACACGGTAAACCCAGACACAAATTAATGACAAGACACAAAGTAATTATAAATCAGCCTCAACAAACCTTACTCCCTGATCTCAGCAGTAGATGTGCATAACATGACTGACTGCACAGTGTGTGCCTTGTACCCACTGTTTGTGAATACCCATGTTTACCCAGGGAGGGCCTGTTATACAGGTTAGAGGCACACAACACACTTATCATACAGTCTTGTGTCACCATTGCACAATACACACACACACACACACACGTTCTGCTGTTCTCGCGCGGGGATAACTGCAGCTTGTGTTCATCAGTGTTAGTTTAGGAGTTTCAAGAGACTGACGGTATACTGAGTATTGTTGCACCACAATTCGTATATTGTAGGAATTACAAAGAAAAATGTGATATTGAAGATAAAATATGTTTGAAGTAAATTCTTTTTTGTAGGTCAGTGAAAATTATTACAAGGTTCAACTGAATGAAAGTATTTGACAGACACTTCAACAGGTGCAAGGTCACAACCCATTACGGAGTAGTCATGTGTTCCTCAGTCTAATGTGGACCTGTGAAGATCCGGGTTAGAATAGGTCTTCAGCAACCCCTGCTTGCCGTAAAAAGCGACTATGCATGTCATAAGAGGCAACAAATGGGATTGGGTGGACAGGCTCGCTGACTTGGTTGATGCATGTCATTGTATCCCAATTACGTGGATCGATGCTCATGATGTCAATCACTGGATTGTCTGGTCCAGATTCGATTATTTACAGACCACTGTCATATAGCTGGAATATTGCTGAGTGCAGCGTTAAACGACAAACAAAACAACAACAACAAAAAACAGTTTAAGCTTTCCATTCTGAAACTTGAACAATATCTCCACATTTGCACATAAAGACACATTCCCTTTCCCAATAATAAAAATGTGGCCACGTAAACAACTGCTGACACAGCAGTTTGTTGTAATACCAAATCCTAACCCCACAAACATCTGGTAGCAGAAGAGTACATACCTTCTTGCCATTGAGTTCCCAGTGGACGTCCTTGACCCCCTGGGGGGTGCCACAGGTCAGGGTGGCACTGTCCCCCTTGGAGGCGGAGACTTCTGCCGGCAACTCAGTAGCAAACTTGGTGGCCAGAACTGGGGATAAACAAGAGGAGGTGATGGGTCCGTGACATCACAGAGGCTTTGACCATATTGCTGATCAAACCTGGTTGGTCATTTTGTAAACAAAACATTTGTCATATATTTAATATAAAATGTCATATCAGAGTATAACCAGTCTCAATTATCCGCCGAAACCGTTTCTATTTGGCATAACAGGCAAAATAGTGGTCACATTTTTATGAATCAATCACTGAAGAGTGAACATAAAAGGTGCTTCTGTCTAAATGTCAGATATTGACAACAATTAATCATTTAAACAAAATCATTATATGTCATAACTGCCAGATTTTTGTCATAAGGGCTTGAGTGAGTTTGGTTTAACACTGTTTCTGACATGATACATAATTCACATGAATTTTTCAGGCTACAATATAACAGTGCGTCCTCATTCATGTTTCACCATCTCACCTTGTATGGTGAGTCGAGCAGCACAAGACTTGGTGCCAGCTTCGGATGTTGCCGTGGCGACATATTGTCCTTCATCAGACTTCACAATGGCAGATATTCTCAATTGGTGCTTGTTGCCCTTGGCAACGATTCTCAGACAGTCATTGGGTGTTACAGGTTTGCCGTCCTTGAACCTGATTACAACAAAAACTTATGTTTAAACCAACCTAATGTGAATTTGAACACATTATTTAGTTTCTAAAACGATTCTGTCTTTCGTGTAATAATAAGTCTATGCACATATGTTTTTCGAAAGAGACAACTAACAGAATCGGTGGTCAGACTCACTGACTCGGTTGACGCATGTCATCGTATCCCAACTGTGTATATCAATGCTCATGATGTCAATCACTGGATTGTCTGGTCCAGACTCAATTACTTACAGATCACCATCATATAGCTGGAATATTGCTGAGTGTGGTGTTAAACAACAAACAAAGAAACAAAAGCAAACAAAAACAATGCTAAAACCAATGTGAATTTAAGAAAATAAGGATTTCAAATGTTTGGCCAAAACTATTTTGAAAGTTTCTACATCTTACCATGCAACCTCTGGGGTGGGCTTGCCGGTGACACTGCACTCAAACACAGCCTCACTACCTGCTGGGAGGGTCAGGTCATTTGGGGTGCTTGTGAAGTTGGGTGCCTCCTTCCCGGAGTCATCAGCTACAGTAAACAGGTTACAGGTGTAAACATACAGGTGAGAATCACAAATGGAACTAGTCATTAAGGATTATTCATTAAGAAGCTGGTGTAAGAAATAATGTTATTAAGATCATCAATGTTTTGTTATAGGTTCAGATCAATGTTAATTTTTCTTGGAAAAATAACATGATTAGTTAAATTTAGTCTTTGATTAAAAATGGTTGCTGGTGAAGTATGACATCACTGTTTTATTCAAAATAATTATAGTTAATGAGGTAAATATAACAGGATCAGTCATATTTCAAATAAATAAAAATAAAAGTCAATCAATTGGGGGCCATACCAGGAAGGGATGTTGTAGCTTTGACATCATCAGAATCTGTGGAGAGAAGGGTCAAGGTTGTGCAAGCTCAGGGTCACAGCAAAACAGGGGCACTTGTGCATTGCATGGATATCACGGATATCAATATAGAAAATAGAATATTGATCCCAGGGAAACTGAGTGATTAAGCCAAGTTAAAGAGATAGTTTTATGAACATACTTACGTACTCATTATGATTGTTATAAATGTTGTTTCATTGTTATTGTTATAAACATTGTTATCAAGTGGACATTATTATTTCTGTAATGTATGTATCAGTTTATTATTAGAACATCATATTGATTAATCATTACTGACAGAAAACCAATGTAATCTTATATATTCAATAATTTAATGTTTCAAAAATGTGACCTTAAAAAATGATAGTTATTACTTTTCATCATGTTACTTTCAAAATAATAACATAAACTATATCACACAAAGGAAAAAGATAGACATGTCTAACACTACGCTAAAAGATAAGCAACTTGATATATGGTCACACACTAAAGATCTATTGAGAATAAATAGTACACAGGCTAGCTTCCTCTAGACACACTGCATCATGGGATAGATGCGACCTTACACAAGGTCACTTTAGTAGCCAGACACACTTATATATGTGAAAGTCAGATATTGCAGAGGGCATAGTTCGTAGAATCTTGGGAAAGGAGGGCATATAAGGTGAGACTATATGTACCTTGAATAGTAACTGTGCACTGACAGGCTGTGGAACCGAGGGCATTGACGGCAACACATTTGTACACTCCGCTGTCGGAGATCTCAGTGTCATAGATTTCTAGGTTGTGGCAGCCAGCGTCAAAGAAGATTTCATATTTGTCTGAATGAAAACATACAAGTTATTGTCACCGATACTACATCAGTGGAGACAGGAAGTCAGCGTATTACAGCATTATGACAGAAACTGATGTGTCAGATCTGGAGCAGGCAAACCAGTGGTTGATAGTGTGAGCATCAAGCCATGCCAACAAATAGGAAATCACAAACACAGCTGAAATTGGTCTTAGTATCAGAGTCCTATGTGATTATCTAATTAATCGCAGCTTCCATTTCAGATGAAGCAATATTGGGCACAAATGAATATATCTGACACATAACCAAAGACTGAAAACAGTGGTCTCCCTGCTCAGGTAACCATGGAGATTATTTGTGAGATCAGAATTTGTGAAAAGAAACTAGAACCATCACCATTTGCACCCAAATTAGAATATATGTATACATCAATATTTGCAATAAGGCAAATTATTATTATTTTTTGTAATGACTCACCCTACAAAAAAGACAGATACTTTACAAAACTTGCTGTCAGACATCTTCTTACCTAACACTAATGTCCTAATTATTTGAACAAAATATGATGGCATAAAAAGATGGAGAAGAAATTATGAAGACAAATATGCATTTTGAGAGAATTTTGTGAAGTGTCAGCATCACTGGTTCAGTAGTTTCTGAGGAGATGTTTCCAGCAGACACCATATACCAGACATACAAACTGGCCATCGATAATCTTACTTAACTGAATGTCAAGAACGGCATGAAATCAAGGTGTATAGTATGCTTGTACAATATCCACTGGGTTAATCCATCCCATCATGTCAACTGATTCCTGAACATCAGATACTATTCTCCTTACTGGTATACTGACTTAAAACAAGAAAACTGCATCAGCACCCACCTCCTTGTGTGATTTCCTTCCCATCCTTGAACCATGTGATATCAGCCACAGGGTCGTCAATCACGGAGGTCACGAGGTTCACAAGGCTGTCGACTGGTGCCTGGACATCGGTCAGTTTCTTCTCAAACACAGGAGGACTTCCTGTCGCAGCAGACACCTGCGGAGATGACGGGGCAGCGAGTCTGCCCATGTCAACAAATCCTCCCACGAAGCCCTCTTCTTCCAGACCCTTCTTGGCCTGGTCTGCACCCTCGTCGGAGTATTGGACAAGGTCGATGCCGCCACGGAGGATGCAGTCCAGTTGGACATCCACGCCCTCCATGACGTCAATCCTGGGTGGCAGATGCTTGATGAAGAAAGGTGCTGGAACATTGATGGTTAAATGTCACACACAGTCCTGTGTTTCCAAACCCAGTTCCAGAAGATTCTTAGCACTATGACAAATCCAGGGTGAAGTTTGAATATAAATCTATGAAAAACACAATGTTAAGATTTCATTCTGGACCTGGGGCTGTTAAACAGGTCTTAGCGCTATGATGATCTATGTCTGTGTTAGAGTTCGGAAGTATGATCATCTTTGGGATGAACTCTCTTTGCGGAATTGAGACCTGGACCCCATTCTACAAAACGATCTTAGCCTACGATTGTCGTAAGTCTATGTTTAAGTAAGGGGGTTACGATTGTCTTAGCACTAAGATTGCTTTGAGAAACAGGGCCCTGGACACCAGGCCATACATTTGACAGACTTAAAATAGTGTTACTCAATACATACATGTGCAAAGTTATGGTCAAAGGCCTTGCTCCAGAAACAATCTTTGCACTGTGACTGTCATAAGTCTATGTCACAACAGTTATGACTAAACAGTAAGACCATTCCGGAGTGCTCTGTGCATATTTCCGATAAGACTTGACATAACTTTGTGGAATTGAGCCTACAAGAACACACTGTAATTAAAAACTGACGCCATAATTGACCACGCCTGAGACTATGAAATAATTAAACAATCAAATAAAAATCTGTACAGATTGCAGAGGTTACATGAATGATACACAGAAATTAAGAAAAATATCGGAATATGTCATATCATAACCATACATATGTATGAGTGAGTGAGTGAGTTGTGTTTAACGACACTTTTAACAGTATTCCAGTTATATCGCGGAGGAAAGTCCGAAGTGATGCAGGTCTCAGACGTTTACCACTTCGGTGAAACCCACGAGCACGGGTATGGTGCTGACAAACCTAGAAACATAATCGGGGCGAACCGGGATTTGAACCCACAATCATAGGTTTCTGGCGTGCCCAAGGCATGTAACTCTGCACAGCAAATTGCGGCGCCCTAGGCGACTGGGCCACCTGTGCCCCCTACATATGTATGAAGAGGTGAGATTCACTAGTGTACAGTAGCACATATAAAGAAATTCACAAAATATTCACACAGAATGAATTGTTAATTCTCCTGAATAATCGTGATTACTTTGTAAATTTCTATATATATATGTGCTACTGTGCACAATGAATCTTACCTCTTCATATATATATATATAAACATGTATATGAAAATAATTTTCAGAAAATAATAAAGATTTAAATCATTAATTAAATACATATATTCATGGGTAAAAATATTTGTTCATACAATCAGGTGATGTGCATAGATTATTGATTTTCCAATAATAGGATTATTTGCAATAAAGTATTGGTAAATAAGTTTTAGTAAATGAGAAATAGTATCCAAAATAATATTCAACTCATTAGTTCTAAAAGAAATCAATACTAATTCAGAGTTCATTATTTATTTGATTATTAATTCAATAATCTGATGACAGTCAAAGATGTGCATAGAGTACAAAATAATACTTTGTTAGAGAACATGCAAAGTGTATAGTGCTTACACATCTGAAATGAAACACATCTGAGTTTAAGAAGTTAGGAAAGACCAAACAATTTTTCCCTTGTATTACGGATTTAGCATCCCCCTTGCCGGACACAAGGAACAATCCATAAAAACAAGCAAAAAGGAAGTTTGGCCTTTGTATGGAAATAATTAATTCTGAAGATGAGTTGTATAACATAGAAAGGTTTACCATATTTTCTTGACAATAGTGCGCACACAAGCATGATGCATGGCCCCCTCCAGCAGAGGGGGTATTTTGGAGAGATTTTTTTTTTCGAGTATTATGTGCAGTAAAAACTAAATCGTATCCCTTCAGGCGAGTGAGTGAGTGAGTGAGTATGGTTTTATGCCGCTTTTAGCAATATTCCAGCAACTTCACGGCGGGGGACACCAGAATTGGGGTTCACACATTGTACCCATGTCGGCAATCGAACCCGGGTCTTCGGTGTGAACACTTTAACCACTAGGCTACCTGACCCCCCCCTTCAGGTGAACAAACAGGTACAAACAAACTTGGTCAATAAGAACGTGAAATGTGCAATAAAACATCATAAGACATAATGATTTACCATTAAAATTGTATTTCTTGTTCTGCTAGGCATTGTTTTATATGCAGAGATTAAGATGACTGTGTGTATTTTCTCGTAAACTAAGCCGGAAATAACAATCAGCTGTACATGTCAGTACAGATTTGCTCACATGGTATCACCAATGTTACATGCTCACAGGAATGTATTTGCATTGGGAAAACACATCACAGCTCACTGTAGTCATGTATCATACATCCCTGTATTTTGAGGAAAATATTGTGCACTATTCTCAAGAAAATATGACAAATGTTGATTAAATATTGTGAAGTGACTGGTATACTGTCAGACAGAGAGAGAGAGTTAACCAGAGTGATATGGTTAGACATATTAACTAGACTACAACATTGTTAGGTGCTAGGAAGATCTACATTTTTATACCTTGTGGGGGTTTGCTGGTTCCATCTGCGAAGATCAACAGGCAATGTTCCAATAAATTCCATTTACCCATTGCAGGCATAAAAGTTCTTTAAGCCACTATTAGCAATATTACAGCTATTGCATACCATGGACACCAAGAATGGCCTTCACATATTGTGAAGAATCGAACCTGGGTCTTCAGCGTTACAGGCAACGCTTTAACAATGAGGCTACCTCATCACCTCTTATCACACAGGAATTGTTGGATGTGGTTTCAGATTTTCAACCATGACCATGTCGCTCTGTACTCCTGTTGAAGGTAATATTTGTACTTAAGTCTGTACCTAAGTCTGTACTCAAGTCTGTAATAGATGTTAATATTATGAATGTACCCACCTCTTCTGAGTTCAACAGGTGCACGATCCCTGGGTGTGTACACAGGCTCAACATACTCCTCACTGAAAAATACAACAATATTTGTAAGCATTAACTAACCCCTAGTTTTGAGGTGAGGTGAAATGGGGTTTAACGTCGCGTCCAAGATTATTGCACTTATATAGCGACATGCATGCACGTGTATGTGTGTTTGCTTGTACTAGTCCGGACTGATGCCGATTTATAGTGCTAGCACACTGAGATAGCATGCTGCAGTTTAACATGAATACCCCACTCAGACACAGTATACTGACTCCCAGCCGACCAATCCTTGTTTTAGCCCCTTAATGCCGAGCGCCAGACAGGGTAACAACAAGTACATCTTTTAACGTCTTTTGGTATGACGCAGCTGGGGATCGAACCACGGATCTTCCGTTCTCCGGGCGGACGCTCTACCATTAGACCACAGAGGCGGACCCCTAGTTTTGAAGCTATTAGTCTTACTGGGAAGAATTTTATGTAAATAAGTTTGGATGTATGGCACTTTGAACACATGTTCAGTTATATCAAGGCGTGTCGGCTTAATATGGGAGGAAAGCCGGTCATAGATGTTTACCACTTTGGTGAAACAGGTATGGTGCCGACATTGAGGCAAATCTGGGATTCAAACCCAGGACTAGAGGAAGCTAGCACTACTAACAGAGGCATACAGTGCTCCATCATCATTTCTAGGTAAGTTTTGAAATTCAATAAACTAAAACTAAACTATCAAACGAACATTATAAGTTGAAATTTCATTCAAATTAATTGAACATTTTTTTATGGATAGCAACTTCTTTTTTGTATTGACATTGCAGGCTGGCTACTTCTTGCCCCCTTTCAGATGATTCTAGTCAACAAAGTTATATCCCCCCAGAATATGTCATGTCTTGTTCTACCAACTTGTGAATGCCATTCAAACACTTCATTTTTTTACACACAGTATACTGACCTTTCTGGATCTTTGAGATTAATCTTGACAAAGCAGGATGTTTCCACAGAGCCAAAGACGTTTGTTGCCCGGACGATGTACTCTCCGGAGTCAATGGTCATGGCAGATGGGATCTCCATTGTGTGCAGTGTTGCACACATCATGATGCGGTGCCGCTCGCCGTATGACAGCTCGCGGACATTCTTGTGCCAGGATACTGGAGGAAAGGAACTCAAAATAAAACCTCATTCCTATGTCTGTTTTAAGGCTGTCAGTAGCAGAACCAATCATGTATGAATGAATGAGTTAGCGAGCTGATATTTAAAGTCACAGCAATATGACTTGTTCTACATTTATGTCAAATTAAACTTGCAACTTGTTCAATATCATACCCTATAAGTGAGTGAGTGAGTATGGTTTTACGCCGCTTTTAGCAATATTCCAGCAATATCACGGCGGGGGACACCAGAAAATGGGCTTCACACATTGTACCCATGTCGGGAATCGAACCCGGGTCTTCGGCGTGATGAGCAAACGCTTTAACCACTAGGCTACCCGACCGCCCCTCATACCCTATAAAAACTGGGGCCATTAAAAATATATAATGTAATCTGAAAGTTAAGAAAGTGGATTGCCAATATGAGATCATAACCTGAAAAATATATATATATATAAAGGACGTCAAGGCTGTACGTGACCCGTGAAGATCCGGGGTAGAATAGGTCTTCAGCAACCCATGCTTGCCGTAAAAGGCGACTATGCTTGTCGTAAGAGGCGACTAACAGGATCGGGTGGTCAGGCTCGCTGACTTAGTTGATGCATGTTATTGTATCCCAATTGCGTGGATCGATGCCCAAGATGTCAATCACTGGATTGTCTGGTCCAGACTCGATTATTTATAGCCTGCTGTCATATAGCTGGAATATTGCTGAGTGCGGCGTTAAACAACAAACAAACAAACAAACAAGGCTGTATGTGAAGTAATGTACTTACCAACAGGTGTGGGGAATCCCTCGACAGCACAGTCAAGGCGGAGCTTCTGTCCCTCGGTCACCTCAAGCTGTCTGGGTAGCATGATGGAGAAGTATGGTGGTCGGCCAGGCTCTGTGATACGCTGCAGGGGGTCGAACTCGACGTCAGGGCCATAGCCCAGACGCATCAACTCATCCTGCGAGGGTGGTGAGGGAGATTTTTCTGGAAAGAAGGTAAAATAGGGTATCATTGCAACTTAAAGTTCTCTTTGACTAAATGTTTGAATGAATATTATGGCATTGGACAATTAACTTTTTTATTAAGGTATTATTTGGGGTTGGGGTGGTGGTACTTTGAATACAGAACCACAAACAATTATTGTACGGATTGTGAAATATAATCATTTTCATTGAACACTATTATTTCTACCTGCCTGCTAACAAATTTCAGTCATTTGAATCCATATCACTTTCAAAGATAAATATTGTTTTGAATTCTTGTTCAAATAACAATCATTATAAGAAGGCAAGTAACTCATTGATATTTAACTCGAGGAATCGAGTACCACTTTCATTACACACGTTTCTTCACCCTACAAATCATAGATTAAAGATATGACACTAATTAAACCATTATGATTATGTCACATTAATGTTGTTGCAGTTGGAACTGCCAACTCACCAATGACTCTGAGTGACCCGGAGCACTTGCAGCGGCCAGCCAGACTGTAGGCCACACACACATAGAGCCCAGAGTCAGAAAGACGGGCATTCTTCACAACAAGGCGGGCCTTGCCGTCCTCGTCCGACTCGATGTTGATTCTGGAACTGCTGAAGACTTCTCTAACATCCTTTTGCCTGGCATTCACAAAATGGAAAATCAATATTAGTGTGAAATTTTGGTACATCCAAGGAAAATAATTGGTCAAATATTTGTAGAAAAGCTTAAGTGTTCAGATGTCCTTTTGACTGGCCAACTTCAACATAAACAAGTAGACAGGCAGTGGCTGATTTTTTTAAGGCTGTGATTGGATGACTACTAAAAAGCATTCATTGGCTCTTGGAATCAAATGACAACAAATAGTGGAACAATAAATACCAAATCATCAGCACCAGCATCATCAGCATCAACAGCAACATCAGCAGCAACTTTGTTATAATTTATATGGCCCCAAATAATCTTTCCAGGTGTTGAGTGAGTAAGTACATTAAACATCACACCGAGATGTAGACATGTGGCCATGTTTATTTACATTCATAATTAATGATACCTATAACCAGATACGGTGCAGAATGTACCCCATCTTTTGGCCCCCATCTTCTGTTGACAAAACGTGCTAAGCTTGCTGCATGAGCCAACAGTGTAACCAATTCCTTTTCCAAATGTACTATTGTGTCTTACCATTTGAATGAGGGTGATGGTTTGCCAGTGGCGGTGCACTCAAACACAGCATCCTCTCCCTCCCTGATGCAGATGTCACCCAGGGGGTTCTGGAAACGGGGTCGCTGGTCAAACTCGGGGGACATACGGTCCAGGCCTGGGGTAAAGTAATGAAGGTATTGTCAATACAGTTATGTGGAAAAAGATTACTTATATCCTTGCATTTTAATGAAATTATTACATGGATAAAGGGTTGTGTACATACACTGCACATCAAGACTGGCACTGCAGGTGACGGTGCCCTCGCAGTTGGAGGCTTCGCAGGTGTAGCAGCCGCCGTCGGATGTTGCCGTCCTCAGGATTTCCAGGGACAGCAGACCGTAGTTGTTCTGTAAACACCAGGAGAAATTATAGTTCCTCCACACAGTCTTCTAAAGCCACATACAAGTTAATAGTTCTATCTCTGTTATGATGGAGTGTCAATGGATTGTCTCTGTGCTATGGTAGTGAAAGTGAAAGAATCTCCTTCATGCTATGCCAAAATCAGCACCCATTGTGTCCATCTGATACCCAATAGGCTTCAGGGACTTCAGGGGCTAGGGCTTCAGGGGTCTTATTCTGCCCCAGGAGTCCCACCTCATGTAATATATTACCCAGACCTAAAATGATTTAGTGTAATAACTTTACAATATTGGAGCATTTTAGAGATTCTTGAAGCTGGTTGGTCAGTTAAAGCCACGTGACATACAATCCTGTGAACAATCCAATATGATGTCATCACTTGTTCATGACATCACAGATTGATAACAACTGGTAAACTTCATTAACACTTGTTTGTAGAGTTTACATGTGTTACTAATGTAGAGAATAACCCACTGAAAACACACAATACTCCCTGCCCAATAACTGAATGATGAAAGACACATTCATTCACTCAGGACAGATAATCTGAAGGTCCTCTTGGCTCACTGGTTGTTCTCCACAGATAACACATCTACTTGATGTCTAGCCACAGTCAGCAATATTCCAGTTATATCAAAGCAACCAGAAATAACCAAATCTAAAATCAGAACCTTTTCTGCCTGGTATCCCCACAGTGTTTCCTGAATAACAAGATGTCCCTTACCAGGATGGTGTATCTGGTCATGTCGGTGATGTCCTGGCCATCCTTGTACCACTTGATGGTGGGGTCGGGGATGCCAGTGACGGAGCAGGCCAGTCTCACATGGCTGTTCTCCAGGACAGACTTGTTCCGGAGCTTGACAGTGAAGTCTGGTGCCATCTGGAATCGGTATTGTTTGGTCGGCGCTGCAGTCACTCTGGTGGTGTCTTCTCTCTGGATCTCTTGATCAGACACCTCTGCAATACAAGATT
Organism: Haliotis rufescens; assembly: GCF_023055435.1. Lineage (NCBI taxonomy): Eukaryota > Metazoa > Mollusca > Gastropoda > Lepetellida > Haliotidae > Haliotis > Haliotis rufescens. Next base: position 14,802,434 of record NW_025964112.1, read on the forward strand.
CATTAAATCATTACATGCTTCGTATTTGACCCTGATTAAGTGTATCACTTGCAGCATGAAGATCTTTTTCCTGCTCAGTGAAATCATAAATTGTTTATTAAACCTGTCTCTGATGTTTATCTTGCTGTCACACATCATGACTGCTGTTAATTCCATTACTCTACATTCAATTCTGATTCATCTCTACTCCACACCATCAAGCATTATAACTCTCTGTGTCAGTTTCAGTTTCATGTTGTATATTGCCGCACTCAGCAATTTTCCAGCTATATGACGGCGGTCTGTAAATAATCAAGTCTGGACCAGACAATCTAGTGATTGACATCATGAACATCGATCCGCGCAATTGGGATACAATAACATGCATCAACCAAGTCAGCGAGCCTGACCACCCGATCCTGTTAGTCGCCTCTTACGACAAGCATAGTTGCCTTTTACGGCAAGCATGTGTCAGAAAAACTCCATTACTATCAACATGTATAAATTCGAAAGGAAATGCCCAGCCTTGTTGATGATGTTGGAGATTTAACAAGTGCTTACGGAGGATCCAACCTACTTCACACTGGCTTCCTGATCCACCCAAATCATATCACTATGGAAATATAGCTTCAAGCAGGGAATAATTTTACTGATGTGTATGAAAACTACAATTACAAACCTGACTATGTCTAAGTGAGTGAGTGATCGAGCATTGAACCATGAACCACCAATGTCACGTACCTGACAACCATATGGTCCAGGAGATGGGAACTAATTGAGAGACACAATGCACTTACTCTGTACACGGATTCTGGCCTCTGTAGAAGCAGAACCTGCCTCATTGACAGCACGACACATGTATGACCCTGTGTCGTCTTTGGTGGCGCCATCAATAACCAGAATGTGAACGTCGTCATCCTCCTGGATCATCTCGTAGTGGCGACTGGCCTCGATCCTCTGTCTGTCTTTGTACCTGGAAGGAGAGATGACTCCATCAGCACACAACAGCCACAGTTGGAGTCCACTTAATTGTTTACTGCTGACACTCTTTATTGCCAGCTTGAAGGCTTTTTTTTTCAAATAATTGTAATGCTCATCCCAAGAAGCAATATTTCAAAATAGACATACAACCTTACAATGGTTGAATGAAAGAAAGATAATTACTTACTCAAATAAAAGCAACAAAACCCTTTTCATAATCAAAAGAAATCTCTACTGACAGCAGAGTTGATGTTATGATTCAGACAATACCATGAGCATGTCTTTACAAATCACAAAACACTGAAATTATGGTAGACAGGTTATACAATCTTTTGTTACACAAGACATTTCTCTTTTTTAAATTTTGTTTTTTTTAATGATGATTTCATATGAGGAATATAGCTAGGTACTCTTGTCTATTTTGATAATCTGAATGAAAAGTTTGAATAAAGTCTCTTCCAACACCTCCCACAGTCGTCACTTTGAGTGTATGATTCAAGTTCTTTTGAAGACTTTAAGAAGAACTGAATCCACTCAACTAATCAACTCTAACAGTTTACTTTCAGTCAGATCAGAGAGTTATGATTTCTTACCATTCAATCTGTGGCTGTGGCAGTCCGGTGACGCGACACTTCAGTTGTGCCTTGCTGCCCTCAGTGATGGTCATAGCATCCAGTCCTCGTGTGAACCGAGGCTTCTTGGAACCTTCTGGCACCGAGTCTGTAGCAGAACAACAGTGATATCACAGCAAGGTGCATGAGTTCAACAATAACAATGCTTCGCATCATCTTACTGCACAAGGACATAGAAAAAACAATGTGTATCCCACAGCCTTATGGCCTCTGGGTCTTCAAGCATCCTGCATTTCCAGTTCTAAATAAATGACCTAGCATCAAACATGATTTTGAAATATAAATCTATTCCCATGACAGAAAATATCTCGCCTATATTTTACTGGCGACAATAAACAATTTCTGAAACTTACCGTATTTGACGTAATAAGCGCCCAGGGCGCTCTCAAAATTAGAAATAGGGGGCTCTTATTAGAATATAATTTTGGTTAGAGAAAGAATAGAGTTGAAAGATCGTAAATTTTGTGGTTTATGCTAACAGTCAGAAATCATACAAAAGAAAAGTCTGTGCGTATTATACACGACAGATATATTTTCCAGAATTTAATTGCCCATAATTAAAAGTGCATATAACACAGGAGTGTGTATTATACACAAATAAATAAGTGTACATTGATCAATTGAAGTGTTTCTAAACAAATATTGCCGTGGGCGCTTATGAGAGCGGGGCGCTTATTACGTCGAATACGGTACATCCTGTGACAGAGACACATCTGGCATTTATTTTCATCGAGACGATAAACAAGACTTACCAAGCACCTGGACGTCGCATGAGCACTGTGTTTTGCCAAATGCATTTGTAGCTTGGCAGCTCCATTCTCCTGCATCCTCCAGTCTGAGATCGCTGATGATGAGACTATACACGTCCTTGTCCTGTTTCAGTTTGAAGCGACCTCCAGCCGACACCTTCTCATCCCCATGATAGAAGTCTACCTCGGCTTCAGGTCGGCATGTCACTGTGACAATAAATGAGACCAGTGAAGATTCTATCTTGATATAAATAATTTCTACTAACATTGCTGAAAGATTCAGTCATAGATCCACCTTACAACAAAGTGTTCTGCATCTCTAAAAGTCTAAAAGTACATTTTTATCTAACATGATGACACCACAGTCTTTCCAGTTGTTGAATCGGTACCCGGAAGGACTAGACACTATCGAGGCTGAGCACTGAGGCAGCTGGAGTTATATGCAACCAGGGAGCCTGAGCTATGGCTTGATCTTAAATCCATCATATCAAGACATAATGTGACAGTGTTCTAGCATGCATGTATGGCAGGATGAGGCATAGAATGAGTGGATGGCCTCATACATCAATAGTACAGATAAACCATGGCCACCTGTTCATTGTCAGGTCAGGATCAGACAACTGGTGGTTGAGAGTATGAGCAACATCCAACACCATCACAGCCCCACAGTGAGCCAGGGCATACAAATGGGTCAAAACATATTAGCATCTTGCCAAAAATTCAGTATAAAAACTACACAAACATCTGTTCTTCTTCAACACAAGGATAATGTTTCCTCCACCAAACATACCTGTGACAGTCCCAAAGTGTCACAGTCCCTTGTCAGCATCCAGCAGTGAGCCAGAGCATACAAATGTGTCAAAATATATTAGCATCTAGCCAAAATTCTGAAAGAAAAAATGTCAAGGTCTATTCACAAACATCTGTTCTTCCTCCAACACCAGGAGCATGTTTCCTCCACTGAACATACCTGTGACAGTCAACTCAATGGAGTCTCCCACTGGTGCTACTTGGTCGATCAGAGGCAGTGTGAACTCTGGTGGGATGTCGGCCTCAACTTCTGGAACTTCCTTCTTAGGTTGTCTGGGGTGAGAAATGAAGATGTCAATGAAGATGTTACACTGATTGGGGTGTTCCAGGAAATGGCATAAGCCATCTCAGGGGATAGACTCTCATCAGCATCATATAAAGGAACAAGGATTCAAGCATCTGAACACTTAATCTACAACTTTTGTGTTTGTTGCTTAATGCCGCACTCAGCAAAATTCTAGCTGTATGATGGCAGCCTGTAAATCGAGTCAATCCACTTATGACCAATGATCCTCATCATCTGTCCATGTTGACACACCATCAATCAAGTCACCGAGTCTATACCCAATCAATTAAGTCACCTCATAGGTGGGTTGGGATAATTTTTAACCTGGCATCCCCACAGATGCTTTCCTCCTCATTTTCCAGGAAGAGTGAGTGAGTGAGTGTGGTTTTACACCGCTTTTAGCAATATTCCAGCAATATCACGGTGGGGGACACCAGAAATGGGCTTCACACGTTGTACCCATGTCGGGAATCGAACCTGGGTCATTGGCGTGACGAACGAACACTTTAACCACTAGGCTACCCGATCGCCCTTTCCAGGAAGAAATGGATGATGACTTAGTCATTAAACTTAATACCGGTCTAACCTACATTTGACAATAAATACATATCACCCCATCAGAAGGCCAACTAGTTTGAGGCGACCATGTTTCCTTGAAGGAAACTTCCATAATCATACCATGTCATTCATGACTGAGATAGTACATTCCCACCTTATCCTGTACCTGATATTCTACAAGAATAATGGAATGAAGGTCACTAAAAATGCTATTGATTGGCTAAAATATTCCAAAACACTCACTTGAGTTTGGCCTCTTCAGCCTTCTTCCTTCTACGGTGGCGAACTTCTGTAAATCAATAATAAACATCAATAACAACTCAAAATATACAATCACCTCCATTGCTATATATATTTAAAAACATCACACCACTAATCACATATTACTGAAATTAAATGCATATGTTATCCTTCTATATTAGAAGACAAACAGATATGAAAGATTAGAATAAAACAACTGATACTTTCTAGACACACCATTCCTCTTCACCACCATTGTTCACACGAGAAGCGTACTGACCTTCAACTTTGAGATTCGCTGTGGTTTCAATATCTCCAAAGCTGTTGGTAGCACGGCAGGTGTATTTCCCTCCATCTTCAGGTTCAAGGTCTTTGAGATCAAGTGTTGCCATGCCATCTTTGTATGTGGCTTTGGCACGTGGACTTGGGAGGACTTCTTCACCATCTTTCAACCTGGAAGGGAAAAAGATATATTAAATATAGACCAGAGACTTTGTAGCTCTTTCTAGAATGGTCACACAGGTTTTCTGTGAATGTCATTGATTGTAACATTTTACTCTTTTCCCCACATGAGACAACAGTCACAGGTGATCAATATAAAACTTTGGTTGAGTTCGTCTGGATGGTCTGGCGATGTCCAGTCTCAGATTCAGAGATTATTTCATTGAAACCCATCTCCTCGCATATACAACAGAACGTCCTTCTGACCCTACATCTTTAAGATGCCACCATTGACAACAAGAACAAGAACAAACACATCTCTCCTGTAAAGTCACACGTGTAATATTCCAGTCTCCATAGGAACCCTCATCTGCAACATCCTGGAGAAGGTTATATACCGACAACAACATGCTTCGTTCCTTACAGCTGCCTTACAACCACTCCACCACACATCAGCCCGAGGTGGGCCGCTTGCATAGAGTTACTAACTACATCACCATGGTCCACGATGCATTGCACAACATGGCAGCCGAACAGTTACAATTGAGTTGGTATGGTTTTACACCGCTTTTAGCAATATTCCAGCAATATCATGGCGGGGGACACCTGAAATGGGCTTCACACATTGTACCTATGTCGGGAATCGAACCCGGGTCTTCGGCGTGATGAGCAAACGCTTTAACCACTAGGCTACCCGACCGCCCCCTAACAGTTACAAAGATTGGATAACTTAGTGAGTGACTTGAATTAAATACCAAAAGCCTGAAGTCACTTTTAAAGACTTTTACCACATTGGTGAAACACCCAAGCAAAGGTAAGGTACTGACAGAAGAATCTGTGATTCAAGCCAATAGGACACTGTCTCTGTGTAATGTGGCTAATTGCTATCTGCTAGATTGACAAACAGGAGCAAATTTGACTCATCAAACAACAAAGTGAGATTTGAATTACCGTATTCGATGTAATAATACCCAGGGCCCTCTCAAAATTAGAAATAGGGAGCTCTTATTAGAATATTATTTTGGTGAAAAAAAAAAGAGTTGAAAAATCGTAAATTTCGTGGTTTATGCTGACAGCCTGAAATGTTTACATACGACAGATATATTTTTCCAGAATTTAATTGCCCATAATTGAAGGTGCATATAACACACAAGTGCGCATTATACACGAATAAATAAGTCTTGTGTACATTGATCAATTGGAAGGGGTCCTAACTGGGATCATGCACTAGCCAATATATTAGCAAATATCGCCATGGCGCTTAGTAGAGCGGGGTACTTATTACGTCGAATACGGTACTTGAATCACACTTGCTGGAACTGCCAATTGAACCAGGCCTAGTTCCATGTAATATGTCAACTGAGCCTTAAAGCAAACCTCATTAAAAAAATTCACAAAAAGTCTAAAAAGAAGTCTTGATTAGACCTGTAGTGACTAATACACCATGGCACAGGATCACACCAACAATAGACAGTGATGAAATAAACAGCTGGGTCAGCTCTTGACCAATAACACTGAATATCCAAGAAAATCCTCGAATTCATTTAAGTATACCCCCATGCCATATATGAGGCACCATGAATGACTGCTATCATCAAACTATAACCAATATCACATTCCCATAAAAATAAAGTCAAAACAAGTTCTTAGGTAGATATGTATGTTTCAATTACACCGATAACCATTTGATTATAAAGATGAGAAAATAATCAAGTAAGAACGTTACTTTTCCCGCAGATAAATCTCGTAAGCAGCTTCCCAGACGTCTGGCAGTTTATCAAGTGGATGCAAGTGCTTTTTATACAGTTCATAATGGCAAATACAGCCGGGATTAATGCTAATATCTGCCCTGTGAGCCAAGCGAAACATCTAATCTTCCTATCAATCTCTTAACAACTTCCTAACGTTTTTTCAGATATCTTCACTCAACAAAATTTGTGGCAGAGGAATTATGGGATAATGATAGGATTAAAACAACTCCAATCTGTCAGTTTAAAGTAAGTACACAAAAATATCCAGCAGTATATATAAAATCACTTAGCAACACTTGAAATGCTTGGGCGGGTTCTTGGTGTAAAACTTGGAACCGATTCAGAACATGCATATATTGAGCAACATGCCAAAAAAGTGATTTGACGTAGTCTTTCTATTTCCCATTCGAATAGGAATACCATGTTGTTCTGACATAGGTTTCCATGGTAACATGTTCCTGATAGTGGTCATGAGCAGATCTCAGCTGATACATAGATGTTAAAAGTCAGAAATGTGTTACTAAAATATAAACTGAAAAACTGGTACAATGAGGTGAAGGTATCATATTCACCCATGAATGCAGTCTACTGGAATAACTGTACACATCCAGCTTTCTTTTCCATTCTCAGAATACAGTTCTAACAATAACAACATGCAGGCAAGGTGAAGGTCATCAACAGCCATACTAGCTTCTGTGGCAGACAAATTATGTCATAACTGACTTAATCTTTTACTTAAGCTCAGATGAGAGTATTGATTATCTGTTTTATGCTTACAGAATATTTTTTTTAAATTATACTCCCCAGGGAGCTGAAAATGCAATTTGAATGCACCAAGGTAATATATCATGTACTCTGACCTTGATTTGACCAAGAGGATAGACACCATCACCATCATTTTTGACCATGTATGTCATCATCATCATCATCATCATCATCATCATTTTTTACCATGTACGGCTTTGATTACTGACTATCAATGAACTAAGTTCACATCTTGAGATGGCAGATGACGTGAAGAGTCACTGTTATTTCAAAATATTTACAGGAATCATAGCATATTACCTCTTCTTGACGATTAGAAGCAGCTTATCAAACCTGACTTTCACTACGTCCTATCCAAGGTTGAATTACACTGAGGCCTGACAACACGCACCTTTCCACTGCCACATGTGTCTCTGTCAGTGTCTCGGACTGGATTACCTCCTCCTGAATGTTTGTTGTGTATATTTGTTGCGTCTCTGTCACATGTTTTGCAACTTTTATTTCCTCACAAACCTCTCGTACAACCCTAACAGCCACAGCACTTTCAACAACCTGTTCCTCCGACTTTAGAATGAGCTCCTGCTCCGTGGCAGTACTCACAAGAGGAACTTCAGGTTCCGTCGCAAAAACTATTTCTTCTTTTATATCATCCACATCAAACTCCTCAATATCTTGTTCAACTAGTGGCATTTCTATTTCTTCAATTTTCTCAAGTTTCGTAAGGGCAATATCTGCAATTTCTTCCTGAATATCATCCAAATGTACATCATCGCTAGTCAGGGAATCAATTCCAGTGTCGGCGTAAAATTCAGTTTCTACGTCTTCAACATCCACTTTGTCACTTGCCACAGACCCTAGTGTAAACCTGGCCTCACACTCACTTGACCCCGACTCGTTGCCCGTGTCAACAGACAACACCGTCACAACATCGTCCTCAGTCACACTCCCTGTCATACTTCCTCTTCTCTCTTCTTCAGCTTCCACATCCGCAGTCTTCCATGCCGTTCGGATTTTCTTTTTTGGACCTTTTCTCAATTTGCCACCATCTTCAATTCCAGCGCCAGCGGCCCCTGCTAGCTGTATTTCTTCAGCAGGGGCCTCAAATAGTTTCTTTTTGGATGACATCTCAGATGCATGGAATGGACAGTCTTTTGAAGGGCACTTATGATTGGGCAAAATAAACATCAAACTCATGATTGCTGGTAGCTAGATTCACACAACCCCACAAAAAAATGATCACTCTCAAAATATTATTACTCCTGGCTCATTGTGGTACGAAATTCCACAATGAATATTCACTGATTTTCAAAACCACAACCTGACGTAGTCACTTTAATCCACAATGAAGAATTAGAGTCACAACTCGAAAACTTTGTGACTCAACAAGCCAAATTAGCTACAGCTCCACACAATCTCTTCAAACGGCGTTGCACTCACAGCACACAGTCCATCCAAAATGGAAAAGCGGAACAATCAGGTGTTGTGATGATGAAAACACAAATATCCAACAAGGAATATAATGAAGAATCCGAAAATTATAACTCCACAGCAAACTTTATCCCAATATCAAAAGTGCCCTTCAAATGGAAACGAGACCCAAGATGTGTCTCAAAAGTCAGTTTGTTCCACCGGATCCGAGTAAAAAACTGATAAACATCTACGCCAAAACGTGAAATGGGAGAATTAAAGAACAAATGCCTACACCGATCTAAAGCTACCAGACTGTGTGAGGAGCAAGAGAGGAGGAATTTCACCTACACGCCAACAAAAAACAGAGGAAGTCAGAGCTGGAATGATCTAAGCCTGTGCCAAGAACGGAACCTTTAGTTACGTCGGCTCATCCAGCTGACATGATGGTATACCTGTAGAGGTTCTACCTTGCCGGGAGATATCGGCTGTGATAACACACATGTGGGGCACGCCTGTCCACACAAATACTCTTGTAATATTACTCTCTGACCTTCAGGATTGGATCACGGCTTGAAACTGTCTAACACTTGTTTTGCATGAAACTGTTGGGTGGGGCTATTTTTACCTGATTTGATGCTATTCATAAATGTTTGACGTTTTCATTAAGAAACATACCAACATTTTTGGAACATTTTGATAAGGATGGAATGCTTGATGATAGGTTTTATCTAGATTTGCTGATAATTAATAGTTTATTAAGAACAGTCGATAAACTGGAAAATATTCCTTTCATCATAACTAACTACATATGATCATTACCTTGAAATTGATCCAAAATCTAATTATGGCATTGCAAAGAATAAAATCTTAAGAGAAAGTAATTTGAACCAGGATGAATATTTAAGGGTGAATCTATTTTGAATTTTCTAATTAGATAATGTTGACATGTACATAAAAAAGTCTCTACAGTACAAGAGCTTGGCTCGTCCTCAGTGTTATATCAAGACTGTTTATAGAGACTTGAGGGTCATCTTCTATCAGGGGCTTCTTGCACCATGGCTGCTGATGAGGGTATCATCTACACCTGTTCCTGACAATAGCTTCCTGACAGGGTAACCACTGCTTTACATCAGATCAAACTATTTTCTCCCAGTGTTTATGTGCAACAGTAAAGTAGGTCAGTCGTAAACTACGCCATAGTTTTGTGCATTCTTTCAGTGATGAGGACTGAAAAACGTTATTTAAAGATTTGTTGCTTCCTTGATTCTTGAAACAGAAACATCTTTGTATATTTTACAAGGAGGAAGCCTGGCTTGCTACATATATGTTTTGTATTGAAAGAGGTAGATCTTGCTGTAGATAAATATGCAAATATATAGACTTAACTTAGATAATGGAACTAAACATTTAACATGAGATAGTGAGTGTTGATTTGGATCAATTTATTTTTTGGCTATTATTTCGACACAATTTTTGATTCAACAAATACAGTACTTGACATTTATAAGACTATGCCTCTATTTGGGAATTTATCACTTAATGTCATAAAAATATCACTACCAGTAAACCAAATTCTCGGTAAATATTTTAAAAGAATTCCAAAATGGTTACAATTCTTTATCTTAAACACAATTTTGAATGATTTTGAACAGAGTTGAAAGAACCCTTATATATACTATACTCAAAACAAGTTAAAGCAAGCCCACAATTGGAAGGCTCTTTGTTGCAATACCCACCAGCCATGTCATATTAACTAATCACATGAAAAATCAGCTGTTCTTTAACTTCTTCTGAGTAGCATAAAAAAGCTGTCAGCGGGTACTTTGCAAGTCTGGGGTTTACAGTTTGTTTAACAGCATACCAACACTTGTTTCTTTCAAGAAATGTTACCAACTCCTCATTCATGCCAGGTTTAACAGCTCCGCTTCCTGACGGAAAACATGAAGCAGCTTCAAGAGATTGGTTGTAAAAAATTCCAGAAGTTTGTGAAATACTTAATGGATGGTACACACATGGGGTAATCTGCTCTGACAGAAATGAGTTTCTGCTCAGGGAACCAGTTGGGTCTCATTGAAGATGTCTGGAGCAATTTGGTCTGCTATTGGATATTTTAGAGCTTGTGTCTCATTTTTGATCATTAGGGTCTATACATAGCATCTCACAAGTGGCTGCATCCCAGATTAATTTTCACTATCTTGGTAGTGTAAACTTTGTTATTTAATCTTCTTGGCACTCCAAAACAAATCAGAATGAGAATCCAGAATATTTCTCAGAATTGAATGTTAGTTTGTTCGTTCCTTGTTTAAAGCCCCAATCTGGAATATTCCAGATATATTGCAGCGGTCTGTTAAGAATCAAGTCTGGATCAAACAATCCAAAGATTGACATCATGAGCATCGATCTATGCAATTGGGATCAATGACATGGACCAACTCAATCTTGTTAGTCACCTACTGGGACAAGTATGGGTTGTTGAAGGCCGATCTTCATAGGGTAGTATTAAATGAATATAATACTTATACTGTCTTGTCAAATATGTTCATATCATCTCATGATGAAGAAAAAGTAAATATCTATTGACATAAACAAGGAATGTGAGCAGAAACTAAGAATATGCTCTAACATAGCCCATGCAACCTCCACATACATCAACAACCTCCACATACATCATCAACCTCCACGTACATCTACAACCTCCACGTACATCTACAACCTCCACATACATCAACAACCTCCACGTACATCTACAACCTCCACGTACATCTACAACCTCCACGTACATCAACAACCTCCACGTACATCAACAGCCTCCACGTACATCAACAACCTCCACCACATACATCAACAACCTCCACCTACACCTCACAGTTTGATATCGGAGTTTGATGATAAAAAAACATTCCTCCACTGCCTTGAACCACCATAATTAACACAGCCTCAAGCATGTAGCTCCTAATTATCTTTCATGATAAACACAGAGTTAAATAACTGCTAAGCCAGCGAGCCACAACAGGTATTTATTGCCAAACCAGCCCACAATATTTATAATCTGCACATTCCTAAGTCTCATTACCAATAAAACATTTAAAGAAGTCACATATCTTACATACATAAAACATACTTTATAAGTTCCTTTATCATAGAAGAATAGATAATTTTCTAAACTTGAATCATAATTTAATCTTCGGTTGTAAATATTTCTGGCATTTCTTAATATCAGATTAGTCTGATAACTTGTTATTCTGTGAATGTTGAGAAACCATATGTTGGCGATTCATTGCCTGAGCATGACCAAAACAGCACCACCTGGTGTCCAACTGGCAGAGATTCAAGACCAACAACTCTGACTGCTGTGTACAAGTGACAGGGTACACTGACGTAAGCAGTGACCTTTCTTTTCGGAATCGCAGGAAATAGTTAGAATGTCAGGGGAAACATTACCACAAAGCACGTACCTTGATGAATCATAAAGAACACTCCATCCTACCAGAATACGCATCATAATGTTGAAATATTTAACACCATAATTATTTACTTATAAAAAGTATTTTCATATTCTACAATATCAGACATCATCTTGAATTACTTGAAAATAAATACCTTGTATTGTACCTTGTACCTGTCAAACTTACATCCTAAGTGTTCATCTTAATATGTCATTTTTTAAATTTCACTTATATCTAAAGAATTTGAACATTTCAAATGAAACAATCATTATTATTCCGTAGACATTCCTAGTCGAGAAATAAACCCAACAACACTGTAAGATAGGAATATGTAGCAGTAACGCCCTTCTAAAGGTATACTGGCCACATGCTCCTGTACCAGCCCGAAAATAAGCCAGTGAAAGCGTGATTACTGAAGGAGTATTGGCAATGCTAGAGAGTTGTTTATCTGTCTGACATACGACTCCTACAGCAGATTCCCCTTGAGAGGTACACACTGACCTACTCCCCCAGACACACGCCTACATACTTACAAACACTCATGTGCAGGCAGAAACAGTGTCAGGTGGATCCTAAAATATCTTTGGCAACAATTTAGATTTATTTTAGTTCTCAAATATTTTTTGGTTTCCCTTGAAGGCTAAAGCATTATTGTCTGGGTAAAAATTTGAATACATTTAAATGTGTTTGTTTTTAAATTACAGAGGAACGTTCAGTGAAGACATGTTGTACGAATGCAATAGATGATAAAGGTTTCAAAGTGTTGCTTTACACCACATAAATTTGACAGTGATTGAGTGAGTAGGTCTGAAACTGGTTCAGAAGTACTGAAGGGACCAAGTACCATAGCAGGAATGAAGACAGGAGTTAAGACATTAGCCAACCTGACACCACCCTGGGGGTAAAACTGGAACCGTTGCTATTAGCAACCAGACCCTGATAAACAACCCCCTTCCTGCATGCTTCTCTCATCACTAAATGGACCCCACCCATCACCTGCCAAGGCTTGCTACATGGCATACACAGCAGCAGGTAATTATTTCGTGCCAGGCATCAGGTAAACGAACTGAAATATGCAGGTAAGTTACATATCAAGATGACTTTTACATAAGCTTCTCATATCCGATGCTTCTTATTAATGGATTAACGGTATCATCATCCACTAAACTCGGACAGCTAATTGTCTTCAGTGTGGCTTTATACTAGATAGTAATGATTCAAACCACTGTTTATACTATTCTATATGAATGAGTGAGTGAGGGAGCATGGCTTACACGCCACTTTTAGCAATAATCCAGCAATATTGCAGCAGGGGACACTAGAAATGAGCTTCACACATTGTACCCATGTCGGGAATCAAACCCAGGTCTTCGGCATGACCAGCGAACACTTTAACCACTAGGCTACCCAACTGCCCCTTATACCACATGATATATGATATATATACTAATAGTGGTAGGGATATCTAACATTCATGAAAGATGGAGGTAAGTGAAAGCTGATTGAAAAGGTGCATTAACCTGTACTTCAAAAACATTAAGGAGTGAAACTGAATTGATAGAAAATCCAACATAATTTTAAGAGCACAAATCCATTTTAGCATTCCTCATTAATCAATGATGCTTTAATTATTGTTGATATGAATTTCCATTTAGTTTGATTTCTCCTCTTGGTGCTTGTTGATTGTTGTGTCGATTTAATTCAATATTATAGCTACAAATTATTCCAATTTGAAAGCTACACCAGGGGTTATTTTTTTAGATAAAAACATTATTGTATTCATGGTAATTACAACATTTGAATATGGCCTTCTTTAGATCATTTACATATCAACTATTTAAATTCCTGATCTGGAATTTAGTAGAGCACTCATATTGTACATGAGAGAGTGACTAAGGAATCATGCAGCTTTTTGTCGTGATGTTGTGCACGACTTGAGGACAGCCCCGACAAAAAAGATGCATTGTACAGGAATTTTGTAATCATCTAAAAATTGGATTTGGGTTGGAATGTGATAAAAAAAATATGATAACCTTGCCCTGGTTCAGGTCCTTATAAATATTATATTTGTAAAAAACTGACAGTGGCATTCTATTGTCAATTTTATTGTCAAAGCGAACTTTACAGTCGGTGGTATGGAAAAAATCTGTCACTCTGATTTCATTTTTTTCTGAATTTTCAGTGTTTAATGTCACTGAATCCATAAACCATGCAAAAAATGGAATGCCCAAGTTAAAATTTAAACAATGCCAGAAATGTCAGGAACTTGAAACATTCAAACCTCATTCAAAATAACATGTTTAACAGTGCTCCCATGACAGCAGAACGTTAACTCACAACTAACGTCATAACACGGTAACACAGTCCCGCCTATCAGTAACACCTTGGAGGCATACAGTCCATCACTTCTCCCCATGTGATAACGCTTGCATCCCCCACAGTGGCGTACATCTCACCACCACCTGTGCGGCAACACAATCGCCTGTGTCTAGATATAGCTCTGTGAAACCTCTCTCTTCACATATTAATCATCTGTTGGAATGGTTGTAGTCTGATGAGGGTTTCAACCGCCCCCCACTGTTTACTCAGATGATAACTGACAGAAATTAGCATCTTTAACTCAATATCTTCCTCGAGTTCACCTGTCTAGTTTTGTTTCTATGGCTGCAGATCAGGACACATACCTCACACCATATGTACCGGTAGTCACTCCCTACATGTAGGTCACCTTGTGAATCTTTCTATTTGAAAGCTATTGTCAGTGTGGTTTAAATTGTTGAAATAGTTTCACATCCTATTTTGAAGCCACAGCACTTCACAGCCAACAGTATGTGTCAGAGTAGTTTTTTTCAGTATTAAAAAACGGCTTTATTTGGAGGATAATAGTTACAAGTTGAATCATGTTTAAAAAATTTCAAACTTTCACAACAATAAAAGAAAATGATAACAAATTTGGTTCTCATTGCATAACATAAACAAACACTGATGAAACTAAATGTATTATTGTATATAAGATAACTTTGTGATAAATCACAAAAAACAATGAAGAATGAAACATGGCTTTTTTTTCAGGATAAACCATCGTTCTATCATGACATCATTTCTGGATGTTTGAACAAAGGCTCACATCTTGAGGACGTCATAAATTTGACGATGTTATCTTGAGAGGGAAGTGTATAGCGAGTTGCTTCCCATAGATGTTGATAATGCAGATAAATGTATGGCCGTATGATTGCATACAAATGTGGGAGAGATATGACAATCGGAATTAGGAGAAAAAGGAACAAAAAATCAACGAGAAAATTCTGAGAACATCAGGGGATAACCAAACTTAACCCCACTGTTCACATAAGGGACTTGTCCAACATTGCCAAAGTCGAAATGTATTCAGGGTCCCATCATGATTTAAATTTGGATAAATATTTTTAAAACTCATACATAATATTAACATCCTCGAAGAGGCTGTTCATAATGTTGATATCTCATAAAAGAAATAAACAACTTGTGGTCGTTGTATATCATACAATAAAACACTGCTGTATGATAAACAACTCTCGCTCATCGTTTATTCTAAAATAACATAATTTTGTCTGTACTTCAATCATCAAAAACATTTTCAATACAACAATGCTCTCAAAGACAACTTACGTAAGTTCATTTTCTACAAACACCACCATGATGCCTGTCATCCCATCTCAGTTTGGGACTTTGTGTTACTCACAAAGAAACTATGTTTGTTATTTTCCATCATGTCTACCAGTAGACATCTCTCATTTCATGTGGCATTTGTTGCAGGGACCTTACAGACAGACGTAAGAGAGCCACTCGCAGTCTACCTGTGTTAGACATGGGGTCCCACACACAAATGTCAGACACACTGGGATGTTTATATCATTCTTATGAGAGCATGAGAAGGTGGTACTTGGATCAGTAACATATCTGTTCAAGAGGCTTGTAAGCACACGAGAAGAAGGAATGGCCTCAATAACATATCTGTTCAAATGGCTTATAAGTTCACAACATGGTATTGAGACTTGTAGTACATTGGTTACAGTGGCTTATAAGTTCACAAAAATATGGTATTGGGACTTGAATATCTGTTACAGTGGCTTATAAGCACAAGAGCATCAATATGTCTTCCCGAGAACACCATCACGCTTCATAACCAGAACATCACCACACATCTTCCCAAGAGCATAAATATGTCTTCCCCAGAACACCATCACGCTTCATAACCAGAACATCACCACACATCTTCCCAAGAGCATCAATATATCTTCCCCAGAACACCATCACGCTTCATAACCAGAACATCACCACACATCTTCCCAAGAGCATCAATATGTCTTCCCTAGAACACCATCACGCTTCATAACCAGAACATTTCCTCACACAAACTCCAACCAGATATACAATTCATAACTTCAGAGTATGTAATGTCTTTCTCTTAATGGTACCATTTCCTCTGTCAGGCCCGTGATTGCTTTTAACGACTGTATCAACGTGGGGAGTAGAACCTGGCTAGTTGGACTGATGAGTGACCGCTTTAACCACTCAGCTACCCCAATGCACCATGGCATGGCTTGAGAGTCACAGGCCTTCACCAAAAACAGTACCATCATTACCGATACGTAAGTAGTGGACTCCATTTGACATGAAACATATTGTTGATGTCAGTAATATTTCTAGTATTGCCAATAATTCATACACCTACTCAATTTTTTCAAAGATAATAATGCCAGGATGTGGCCTGTTTCTTGTTCACCTATAACAATCAAAACACCACGTATTGTAATGCAAGTTTTATTCCATAAAATGTAAAGATGGGGCAAAAAAGGAAAAGGACAAAAGCTTGTGTCTGAAAAAGTGTTGTTTAATTTGTCACCCCAATGATGTTTCTAGGTTTGTCCACACCAACCCCTGCTCGTGGGTTTCACCGAAGTGGAAAACGTCTGAGACCTGCATCACTTTGAGCTTTCCTCCCACATTAAACTGAAACGTCTGTATACCTGGAATACCTCACTCGATCCAGTGTTTCTGAGTGTATCAAATCCTACAACTTCAGATTCCTACCACAATACAATGAGGTTGGCCTAAGTGGCACTGAATGACTTCATGTTATACAACCCACAAGTAATCACGTATGTAAATGTCAGATCTCTACATCAAGATGTGCATCTGTTTTGTGATGCACAAATAATGTCATAACACGTGCAGAAGTGCTGGTAAAGGTGTAACTCCCAGCATCAACGCTGCCAAAATACACAGCATGGAAGAGAACCTGTGATGATCTGGGATATTCTGGTGTTGAGGATGAGCACATGGGTACATCAAGTACTGCACCTATAGGTATACCCACAGTCTACATAATGTGCACCTGAATAAGAGGCTGACCACTGGCTTTAAATCTTCCACCTGAAGCTGCGTGAATCACTCATTTCTGTGTGTCACACTGTCCACAATTTTGTTTTGTTGCAGGAATTGTTTTATAAACCAACCAGAGTACCTCAGACTTACTGTGTACATAATACCAATATTTTGAAAATTTAATATCAAGGGCAGATCCACACTACTACCAAAAATGCAAATGAGAGCAATTTCACTCAGGGAGAGAACCATTCCATGAAGGAATCTTAGCGCTACAATGAATGTAAGTCTCTGTTTATGTATTGGATATAAAATTGTGTAAGGGTTGCGAACACTTTATAGAATGGGCCCAGGTCACACAGACAGTAACTACCTGATCCCCATTTAGCTGGCTCTTACAATGAGTGAGTGGGTTGGGTTTAACGCCGCTTTTAACAGTATTCCAGTTATATCACGGCATGTCAGCTTAATATGGGGGGAAGGCCTGAAGTGATGCAGGTCTCAGACGTTTACCACTTTGGTGAAACCCATGAGCATGGGTATGGTGCTGACATACCTAGAAACATAATCGGGGCGAACTGGGATTCCAACCAACAATCATAGGTTTCTGGCGTGCCCAAGGGATGCAACTCTGCACAACTCTACCCCTTAGATGACTGGGCCACCCGTGCACCTCTCTTACAATGAATATACATACTAGGAGAGACTAGTATACAGGGCTAGTATTTCTATATAATGTGGCACAAACATTGTACAAAATAAAGATATCACAACATCGGAACACACATCTGAGAAATCACCCGTGCTGAAACATGCTTCTGGATCTGCCCTTGCGAATATTTCAAACAATACAGTTTCACACCAACTTACCACATAATTTCTGCGGCTGGTTTCCCAATGATTTTGCATGCCAACTGTGTCCTTGACCCCTCGTAACCTGTGACATCATCCAGCTCTTCGTATACAATGGGGGCATGTTCTGGCAGTTCTGTGGACGCAACACAGGGAATCAACATCTCTTTCAAAACTTGAATATTCGTTTCTTCTCAGTATTTACAATAAATCGCCATCTCATTAATGACATTATGAAACAAAACTCAGACTGGATACTATTCCACTCAGGTTTCAAAACACTATGCTGAAACAAATCCAGCTCTTATTGACCGCAGTACTATCTTCTTACTGACTGATATTCACTTCATGAGAAAATACAACCAGATGTGGCATAGCCTATTATGACCTTTAGGTAACCAGTTAAAGATGTACCTATGTTTACCCAGTGGTATTAACAAGGTGTCAGGTAACTAGCATCTTTACCACAGGTCTACCATACAAAGACTGGAGATTGCAGGCCCCACTACCATATGTATACCTCAGGCCATTCTCACATACTGATATACAGGGTTGTCCAGATCTCCTTGACTATCATCCATTAGGCCTTTTTTGTTTATTATTTGGAATACAGATTTTCTCCCATATCTCCAGGATTCAACCAGTGGTTCAAATTAAAGCAGGACCATTAAAGGTAGGATCATTTAAGGGCTTAATTATTAGGTGTTACATTTATAAGTTAAGTGAAACTCACATGAAAATTATCAGACATTTCAAAATGGCCGACACCTATGACATTTTTCTTTTCTAAAACAAGCAAGACTCGTACTTCAGGCGAGATCAGTTATTTCTGGGGGTATTTTTTTACGGTTTTGAAGCTGTTTGCTTTACCGATGGCCTATGTAAATTATGTGTTGAATGACTTTGACCTTGGAATGAGTTTGTTGTCAAACAAATGCTGAACAACTCTCAAACAATTGTCGAACAACTGTTTCTCTTTCATAAATGTTCGCCAAAACTGATTAATTGTCAAACAGTACGTTGTTTGACAAGATATTGTTTATAAGGACAGATTTTGTTGGTAAAAAATAGACTAAAAACCTTACTTTAGTCCATGTTTTTAAAATATTTGATGGATCTGTAAACCTAGTAACTAAAACAAAAAAGTCGGATAAGTTAGAAAAAAAAATCAGCCATTTTGATATTGTGACCAGAATATTTTTTTATGTTTTCACACCACATATACACAAACAATGCAACACTGTTCTAAATGCACAGGTCAACCAATATATCAACTATATATTTAATTCATCTGTCACTCAACCTAGTTCATCATGTCTCAGACTTGTGTCAACATTCATAAGCATACAGTTATCAGTTATTCTTTTCCAAACTATCATCTCCTGATCATGTTGTGAAGTACCTACCCATGACAAGGTTGCGTGCAAGTATGCCGAGCTCGCCCTCCTTCCTGAAGACAGCACTGTCCCGAGACAGGCGGCCGATGGGGAGAATGTCCAGCTCATCCTCCTGAAACAGGGAAACACAAAACTCATCAAAATCAAATCTTGACCAAAAGCATGATGACATTTTCCAAACAAAGGCCAGTGTTCTTGTTAGAGTTGTGGTTAGTTCTTTCAGTTTTCTGTTTAGACATAAAAGGAGGGATACCATGGTAATAGCAAACTGAAAATTTGAAATATAACAGTATTCCTAATCATTCTTCATTTACAAAAAATAATAAGCTCAGAAATACAGAATGTTTAACATAAAAAAAGTAAAACCTAACATCCAAACCATTTAAAATTTTGACACAATTCTGAGGTTTACCGGTATCTAGTCCTGCTAAAAGACCAAAAACCTGCAGCAAATGTCAGTAAAAATTTCCAAATTGGAATTAAAGATTTTACAGTTAATGCTATTTTAGTTAAAGCTAACGTTATGGCTTTAAAAGTTCACTATCATTTCATAGGACCAACATGAAGGAAAACACTTTAATCCTTAGTTTAACATTACTGCGAGTTTTAAAAAATATTTTAAGTTAGAACCTCAGAATTCTTTTTTAAATTTCTCATTTAGAATAAAACGATCATTTTTCCCAGTTTGCCTATCTAGGGCTCTCCGTTCAGAATCCTACACAAATCCCTGCAATGTTTCCAAGTTTGGCCAGCATGTGTGCTTCCTATTGTGTTACTGCAAGTTACCTTGTGTCTGGTTCTGTCCCTGTAGTCCTTGTGACCCTGGCGACACAGCTTCACCCCCTTCAACTTCTTCTCTGCTGCCCCCTGGAACATACCGACGACGTGATGCTGTTAGTGGCCACATAGCATCACATACTTCCACATCACAAACCAATGCTTGTCATAAAAGACGACAATGCTTGTCATAAAAGACGACAATGCTTGTCGTAAGTGGCCACTAACGGGATCGGGTGGTCAGGCTCGCTGACTTGGTTGATGCTTGTAAACGATCCCAGTGGCGTGGATCGATGCTCATGACGTCAATCACTGGATTGTCTGGTCCAGACTCGATTACTTACAGACCGCCTTCATATAGCTGGAATATTGCTGAGTGAGGCGTTAAACAACAAACAAACAAACATCACTGTCACATTAGTGAAAACCACTGACAATATTTATAGCTCTTAACACATATCTGTATCTAAAGTTGTTTAATCCTTGAACAGATACAACCCAGGATTGAAAAGACATTCTTGTTGGCATCAGATGGCGCTCACAAGATATGTATTTGAAATAAAAAAGTAGCCTAATGTGATATATTAGCAAATGGCTCATTGGTTAGCAAGCTGGTATGAAATTAATATTTCTATGTTCAGCTAAGAAGCACTTCAGGAAGTAGATATATTACATGGAAGCTATTTTCAAACATTTATAAGAGAAATAATGTTAAAATAAATAAATGGTGACATAGTTCTTTTTCGTTCAAGGACTATGAGATGAAACTTCAAAATGATAAATCCCTATCACCATCAGAATTCTGAATCAAATTCCGACACATGTTTAAAGAACTAAACATTTTTAAAATTTATATCACACAAGGGGAGAGAACTCCTAATACAAGAGCATTCACGATTCGTGTCTCGAGGATACGGTTTCACATTTGACAACAAGTGCAGAAGCGTTACTTACATCTGTGACATCAAGGTCAAGGTCAGTCTTGGGTCGGGGCTGCGGGAGCAAAAATGCGGCATATACGTGAGCATTCGACATTTTGCGTGACGGTATACATTGCACCAAGGGGAACAAGAGTCTTCACTGGTTATAGACAGCATAGCCACAGTTTGACAATCAGGTGAGCAAAATACCACTTGTAGACAACAAGGGCCACAGCATCCACATGATTTAGATACTGACATGGATGATTATTGCACAACATGCACTGGCTTGGTCCCGTTGATGCAATGAGCATGAATGTACAAGCTTGTTAACATCTATACACAAGGTGTGGAGCCTTGCTGTCATCTTAGCATTTGGAGCCTAGCTGTCATCTTAGCATTAGGATCTTGTCATACTATTATACAGATAATACCTGGGCCCACCTGCACAAAGCGATCTTAGCGCTAAGACTACTGTAAGCCTATGTTAAAGTTTGGGAGTTAAGATCATCTTAGCTCTAAGAGCACTTTGTGCAAGTGGGCCCTAAACTTGCCTTGTCTCAGTTATATTTATCCTATTTCTTGTGTGGAATGCACACACCCATTACTTGGGTACCCATTTCGGGAAACATTGCTGTCTTATATGTAAAGTGCAGTCAGTAATTACATTGTATTACTTCAGGTGAACAAACAGGATATAACCTAGTTGGTCAACGTGAATGTACATTTTGTGATAAAAGTTGGTTGGTTTGTTGTTTAACGCCGCACTCATCAATATTCCAGCTATATGATGGCGGTCTGTAAATAATAGAGTCTGGACCATACAATCCAGTGATTAATATCAAGAGCATTGATCCACGCAATTGGGATCAATGACATGCATCAACCAAGTCAGCGAGTCTGACCACCCGATCCCGTTAGTCGCCTCTAACAACAAGCATAGTCGCCTGTTACGGCAAGCATGGGTTGCTGAAGACCTATTCTACCCCGGATCTTCACAGGTCTTTTGTGATAAAAGATCACAAGACATGATGATATACAATCCTTTATATATTGATGATGATTCATGGATGTCAAAAGTAGTTGACACTTTACAAATATAGAATGATTGATTTTTTTGAAAGGACATGCTATTTGAAATACGCTTGACAATAACATTATTTAACAAGTTATTATTTGGTTTACCGACTGCTGACTATTTTTTGTTCCCCTCCAAAACATACCTTTCAGAGATCACTTGCATTTCTTTTCTAATTTTGCAATTCAATTTTTGCATATCATAGTTTAACCATCAAATTGAGTGCACGAGGAATGATTAAATACAATGAGCATTTATCATCTACACGGAGGAACAAGCCAAATAAACAAAATATCATTTGCAAATTGCAGCACCATCTAGCCTTTTTTATTGACAATGATGTCCTTTAGCAGTTTAGTGTCCTTTTTGTTCACTGACGTTGTTTCATACACATTGTTCTTTCTTCACATATGACATCTTTTGTTTCTGAGTTGTTCATTGGTAATTTTTGATATTTTGAATTCATTATTTGCATGTAAATAATGACCTCTATTTGAAACATTCATTCTTTTTTTCATAACATTTGACTATAATTACGTACTTTTGTCCTTTTTTTCAACTTTGTATTTTTTTACCAGATGGCTGTCTATAAAACTCTATGGTTTTGAAAGAAACTTTGTAAGCAAAGGAATAACTCCTTTTTTATCCCTCTATGAACAGTCTTAAACTGAATCAGAAAAATTGTTATACAATTTCTATAAAAAAACAACAGAATATGGCATTGTACAGTGTACTAGTTAGATGACAACAAAGTTCCACAGTTAATAACAATGAATATTATGATACAATGATATATGGATATGACTGATATCATGGTTTATACACCACTGTATGTATAACAATGCATATCACTGTTGATGAAGATGCCTGGCTGTTGATGAAGATGACTATGCTCACAATGCACAATAGAGGAATCATCAATTCAAAGTGATGATGAAGATGAAATTCCACCCTTGATGATGAATATGGTATGGAATAGTAGATGGTTGAGTATAATTTTACCCAACATTTGGCAATATTCCAGCCATATCACCATGGAAACACCTGATTTGGGTTTCACACATTGTACCCATGTGGAGAATCAAACCCAGGCCTTTTAGCATGAGGAGTGAATGCTTTAACCACTAGGCTACCCCACCATACCTTATAATTGTTGCAGAATATAATATGGAATGGTTGATGAAGGATATGAAATGGAATGGTTGAAATGTCAAAGGTCAGCACCATGCTCCTAGGTTAAGGAAAGGTATATGCCTCTACAGTTTGTCACAATATAATAAGATATATTCTGACAAATTAGCTTGTAACAAGCGTAAAATACAAAGTTGCTTTTTCAAATATTCCGATACATTATAGGTTCTTTACCCCTCAGAACCAAACATCACCATCTTAATCCTGAATCC
Organism: Haliotis rufescens; assembly: GCF_023055435.1. Lineage (NCBI taxonomy): Eukaryota > Metazoa > Mollusca > Gastropoda > Lepetellida > Haliotidae > Haliotis > Haliotis rufescens. Next base: position 14,826,276 of record NW_025964112.1, read on the forward strand.
CAAATCATATTTAAGCTGGCAGTATCTGTAACAATTAGAAAGTCTTGAAAAAATCCAGTTAAAGAATTTCATCAGCTGCATTTGTAAAAGAAATACCAAATATTCTTAAACTGCATAACAATGCTAATGAAAAAAGTCAGATAGAATTCAATGTACCGTATTTGCCGTAATAAGCGCCCTTGAAACTTGACCAAGGGGGATGCTTATCAAGACCAGAACCAACAAGTTAAATTTGTTTTGAAAGATTAGGCACTAGTGAACCAAATTTGTGAAGAAAAGGTAATGTAAAAAATTTGATAATAGTTGGGCAGTTTAATGTAAATGTAAATATGGACCGTCATGTACATTTCTGGTCTTATTAGGGGACGTTTATCAAAATTACTCACATGTTGGTGTAGAATGAGTGAGTGAGTGAGTTGGGTTTAACGCCGCTTTTAACAGTATTCCAGTTATATCGTGGCGTGTCAGCTTATTGTGGGAGGAAAGCCCGAAGTGATGCAGGTCTCAGACATTTACCACTTCGGTGAAACCCACGAGCACGGGTATGGTGCTGACAAACCTAGAAACATAATCGGGGCGAACCGGGATTCGAACCCACAATCATAGGTTTCTGGCGTGCCCAGGGGACGCAACTCTGCACAGCGAATCGCGGCGCCTTAGACGACTGGGCCACCCGTGCCCCCTGTTGGTGTAGAAGTTGATAAGGGGGCTTAATATGGTAAATACGGTACTGACTTATACTTAAGGGCATCACTTAAAGGGTGACCATTCTCCACAATTTAGCGGCTGGTATCAATGTTAATTTTAAGTTTGCTGACAAATAATTTTGGTTTGAAAGACTTGAATCAAATTTGCTCCAACTGCCAACTGGCCCAAGTCTAGTTTCCCTTCAAGCCCCCAGCAGTTAGTGGGGACACAGGGCTCCGCGATGATGTACAATACTACACATATCTCATTCCCAAACTGGAGACTGTAGCCATGCCTCTGCCACACTTAAAGCAGTGTATGTCCCACGACAGATGAGAGGATGACAGCAACACAAGGTAGGTAGAAGCGGTACTTACATTCAACCAGGGGTGGGCCAACGCCTCGTCGATCGTCATCCTCTGCCTGAAAGTTGCAGTGCAGAAAGTTAATATGTACCGAAACAACAAGCTACAGACACCACTGAACATCTCTCTTCTTTGAATGAATTGTGGGCAGGTTGTGTCTTCTGGATTTAATTCCTATGCTCAAAAAGTGTCAGTAAAATTCATACTAATCTTCGCCATCAATTAAGTAACTATTATGGTCATTACCGTCCTCTTCATGAAATTGAAATGTTTGACAAAATGCAAGCTATAGCATACGCAAATTAGTCACCAAGGTCAAGGGGAGACTACTCTAGCAACTCACTTCTTGTCTTTCAAGAGGAGTTTGTTGATGAAGTCCCGAGCTTCCTCTGATACAGGCGCCCAGGCCTCGTCATCGTAGTCGAACTCGGCACGGTTGATGTACACAAAGGTCTCCTGGTCACTCTCTCCAGCAAATGGTGAATAGCCGCTCAGTCTGGATGAAATACACTCAAAATACAATGCCATATCTAGGATAGCCACACTTCAGGCCAATGTCAGTTGCTTCAGTTATTGCAATGTAGCTTTAACATACAGATGGAGAGAATAAGAGAAACAGGTTTCATTTGTCTGACAAGATCATACTACGAAAAGTTTAAAGATGGTACTTGTTTTTAACCTGCCTGGCGCTTGGCATTGAGGGGCTAAAACAAGGACTGGTTGCCTCGGAGTCAGTATACTGTGTCTGAGTGGGGTATCCATGTTAAACTGCAGCATGGTATCTCAGTGGGCTAGCACTATAAAATCGCCATTAGTCCAGACTAGTTCAAGCAGCCACACACAGATGTGCATGTACCTCACTATATAAGTGCAATAATCTTGGAGGTGACGTTAAACCCCATTTCACCTCACCTCAAATAAGTTTCCTAATGGATTCCAGGCAGGTTTGACAATATCGGGTACTTACAGGACATACGAGACCACGCCGAGGGACCACATGTCGGTTGCGAAGGACACAGGTTCAAAGCTGATGATCTCAGGTGCACAGAACTCGGCTGTTCCGAACAGAACCTTGACGGACTTGCCTTCCTCCAGGCGCTGAGCCAATCCGAAGTCGATGAGCTTCACGTCCTTGCTGTCCTTGGTCACACACATGACATTCTCTGGCTGTTGACAGGACAGACACTTCTGTCATTGCTTCAGTTACATCACCAATCATTATGAAAGCTAAGGTTTTAACTGCCTTTAGGTAGATTGAGTGAGTGAGCATGGTTTTACGCCGCTTTTAGCAATATTCCAGCAATATCATGGCGAGGGACACCAGAAATGGGCTTCACACGTTGTACCCATGTTGGGAATCAAACACGGGTCTTCGGCGTGACGAGCGAACGCTTTTACCACTAGGCTGCCCGACCGCCCCCCCTTTAGGTATAGTTCAGTAATATCCCAGCAGAAAACAGAAATGGTATCACATATTTTACCAATGATGGGATTAGAACCGGGTCTCTGTTTCAATGAGGCAAACACTTTAACCACTTGGCTACCGATTGTTCAGAGTTATGTAGAACATTAAGCGTTCTATGATAGAAATTCCTTCAGCAGTGTCCATACATCTATATACTTGTTCATATGACTATAGCTTATCTGTCAAATGAAATAATCGTGTTTTCTTTACTTTTTTGTGTGTAGAATCTGTATGTTTTAACAGAAACAACTGTACTCTGGGTTGGCATCATATACAAGCATATAATTAAAATATGTTGAAAGTGCCTGACTGACCTTGAGGTCAAGGTGGATGATGTTGTTGCTGTGCATGTGCTGCACGCCCTGGCAGATCTGCCGCATGTAGGTGATGCAGTCTTCCTCCGTCAGGTCGTACTGTTGCTGGACCAGGCGGTCGAACAGCTCGCCGCCACTCAGTCTGCAAACACATACCATGGCATCTTAATCAACTCATGAAGGTTTTCTAACACAAGCAAAATTTGATCCAACTCTTGATCCAACTCAACAAAACATTTATTTTGTTATATCCAAAACCGGATCACCTGACCAGAAAATATGGTGTCGTCTCAGGGAGTTGAGAATAGAAATTCAAATACACACTGATTCCCTAACCATGTCATGTATTTTGTGCCTGGCACTATATAAGTGTATTATTATTATCATGACCAATACCATTTACCTCCACTGTTAGAAAAATAAAATTATGATTAACAACATAAAAATATTAAAACCCAAATATACCGCATTATCAATTTTCCAATTAAACCACAAGGCAATAGTATCTATTTATTGTCAACAAAGACTACACCAAGGACTCACAGTTCAAGGATCATGACCATCTCGCCTGGCTGGTCGAAGGCCTCATGGAGCTGCAGCAGCTTCTTGTGATGGAGGCGGTTCATGATGTCGATCTCGTGACGCACCGTCTCCTTCTCGTGGGGGCGGCAGCGGATGAACTTGGCGGCCCAGTTCTTACCGGTGGCTCGCTCAACAGCGCGATGGACAACACCAAATGCACCTCTGTAATGACATTGACGGTTAAGTGAGATCAGTATACGTTCATAGATATTTGTAATGAAACTAAATTAGGCATTGAGAACAAGAAGCTGTTTCACTGTTAGTGAGTGAGTTGGGTTTAACGCGGCTTTTAACAGTATTCCAGTCATATCACGGTGTGTCAGCTTAATGTGGGAGGAAAGCCCGAAGTGATGCAGGTCTCAGACGTTTACCATTTCGGTGAAACCAACAAGCACGGGTATGGTGCTAACAAACCTAGAAACATAATCGGGGCGAACCTGGATTCGAACCCACAATCATAGGTTTCTGGCGTGCCTAAGGGATGCAACTCTGCACAGCGAATCGCGGTGCCTTAGATGACTGGGCCACCCGTGCCCCCTTGTTTCACTGTTAACACATGCAGGATAAATATTATCTCGTGAACATGGCTGGGAACTAGCTGTGACTGACCTTCCGAGTTCCTCACAGATGATGTACTTGCTGAGGATGTCTCCTCGGATTCTGCTCACATCAACTGGAGTTCCGGTGAAGTCAGCATCATCTGTATTAGAGATTAGAGGTGTATTAGAGTTGTACATTCGTAAATCTCTTAACTGAAAACAATCTTTTGATCAATCTGTAAGACTCTTATCAAAGAAATCTTGTTCCTTTTTCAATAGAAATGCCTAACCAGGGCTAAAAGCAAGTAGGCCAACTACTTTATGTGTGCAACTCACAAAATACCCATTCTTTGCACAAGATCAGGACATTTTTCCAGAAATTCCTCAAGGAACAAAATTAATACAGTGTTAGATCAAAACAACCCTTCCAAATCCATTACTCATATCAATACATGAAAATCTGTTCTTTGTGTAAATACCACCTTGCAAATAAAGTTCAAAAAGCATGCAAAGCCTTGTTCCTTACATAGATTATCATAGTCCACGACTGGGATCGGCTCACGGGTGACCACAAGCTCGGATTCAGGTCCAGGACTGCTGATGCCGTACATGTTCTCTGCCAGGATGCGGAACTTGAACTGTCCTCGGTCTTCCAGGCAGGTGACTGTGCAGGACTGTGTGTTGGATGTGATGGCGTGGCGCCAGATAGTGGTCTGCATGTCACACTTCTCGATGATGTAGCCAGTGACGGGGGAGCCACCGTCGTCCTTGGGGGCGGCCCATGTCATACTCACAGAGTGCTTGTCCACGCTTGTGATCTCAGGTTTGCCAGGACGGTCAGGTCGATCTGAGGACAGTGGTAAAGAGTAAGTCAGTATATCATGGCACTCGGAACATTATTTCTGCTACACCTTGCAAGTCATCTTAACTTGGCAGGTCTTCATATTTACCACTTTGGTGAAAGCCAAAAGCAAGGGTATGCTGCTGCCAAACCAACAATCATAAACAGGGGGAATCTTGGTCACAGCCACATGGCTAAGCCATAGGATGAGCTAATATTATATCTATATGCAGAAGGAAAAAAAGGGAACATAGAAATATCAAAGATTAATACTAACTGCAATTTCAGTAAACTGTTTTGTATCCACAAAATAATGATACAGTAATCTGCTAGTATCTGGTGTGTTTACTACATTCATACATTGCTCAATAGTCTATTGTTTTCTTTGCTACAGACAAAATTTAAGACCACCAGATGTTTCTTTATGTTGCCTTATTTCTTTCTGTCAGTATATACTACTCAAAGGAAGTTAAAGAACACCCAATATTTTCAAATGACTATAGTTAATCTGTCATGGCAGATAGTGAACAGATTGACTTTAAATATGCCATTTTAACGATAGTTGTATGAAACAATATCAGTGTTCTTTTACTTCTTTTGAGTAGCATATATGCAGATATGCAGTCAATGTCTATTTGGTACTGACCAACAACAGAGATGGGCACTGTGGCGCTGTCGGAGCCCAGCTTGTTCTGTACTTCAAGAGTGTACTCTCCCTCATCACGCTTGTCAGCATCCTGGATGATGAGGGTGGAGTGTTTGGGTGTGGTCGTGATGTCGATACGAAGTTCATCGGGGAGTGCTTTCCCATTCTTTTTCCAGGTGGCAGTGGGAAGAGGAAGTCCAAATATGGGCACGCGGAGCTTGATGGAGTCTCCACTGGATATACAGAGACCGTCGGCGTAGCGTGGAGGGAGTTCGATACGGGCGGGAGCTGAAGGGCAGATGCAGGATATTCTATAGGTCTATCTCAACATCTCTATCTCACTATACGTGGAGCATGTTATCAGTCAACATTATTAGCTAGAAGAGAAACTGTGATCCATGGTTTGGTGCACCCTGGTCTAGGTCTATACGTAATTAGTGGTGTGCGTGAAACGGAGACATTGTGTAATTAGCTGTTACAAGAAATATACACTATACAATTTGAGTTAGCAAAACATACCACACACACTATGCTTGGCTCTGATAATGTCAACTTACCCAGAACATTAGGCTTGGCTCTGATAATCTCAACTTATCCAGAACATTAGGCTTGGCTCTGATAATCTCAACTTATCCAGAACATTAGGCTTGGCTCTGATAATCTCAACTTACCCAGCACATTCAGCTTGGCTCTGATGGAGATAATTCCGTATCTGTTCTTGGCCTGGCACTCGATGTCACCACTGTCTTTCAGCTCCACATCTTTGACCACCAGGGTGAAGGTAATGTCATCAGCCTTCACGGAGTACTTGCGGGTGTCGAACACTTCACAGTAGTCCTTGTACCTGGAGCAACAACAAATAGTCCCATTACAACATGGCAAAGACCATTGCAAATTTAGAACTCCACCTGGCGTACCTTTTGTCCAGATTCCAACTGTGACTAAAACAATTCCTTATTTCCAAAACACTACTGAATATTAACTTTAAGTTGTATGTGATGATGCCATGTCTCTTACCATGTGACCTCTGGGTTTGGTATTCCAGTCACTTGGCAAACGAAGCGAGCCTCTTCACCGACTGGAATGTCAAGGTCACCGAACTCCTGCACGAACTTGGGTGCTTCCGTCACTGAAATTGCAGGGTGTAGTGTATAAAGATTTGTTTCAGTTTCAGTCATGAAATGCGCATGGAATAAATAGTTCGCTTCAGACTTCAGACCTTAATGTTGATTATGTCTATATACATGTCTATGTTTCATTCAACACTGTCCACTATTTACCGATTGTTTCTCTGCAGACAACAGCAGCAGATGGTGGAGAAGGTGAGCTGAGCCCAACTGCATTCTGGGCAATGATGCGGAATTCGTAGGTACAGCCAGGATGGAGTCCATCAACACGATGTCTTGTGTCGGGGATCGCCTCCTTGTTGATTGGCAGCCAGGATCGGCCAGTCACATCCGACCTCTCAATGAAATAACCAGTGACAGGAGAGCCTCCATCGGACTCTGGTGGTTGCCATGACAACTCAACGTGGGTTGGACCAACCTCCAGTACTTCAGGTGAGTCTGGGATTCTACTGGGTGGTTCTGTAAGTACGGCACATGAGATTACTTCCATGTCTATAACATTGAACACTAATGAACTCAGTTCCTGTAGGAGATACAACACATTACATGGAATTAATTCAACTACACAAATGCATGTTAATGTACATCAAATCATGCAGTAAGGGCTGAAATGGAAGGAATCATTAATACGAAGTGCATATTTGAAATAAGCGAATCTAATTTATAACTATCTAACATAAAGCATTCGCAAAGCTAATCTACAGCTAAATGAAAACAAAACAATTTCAGTACAAGAAGTGAACAAGGTTTCTCAGTATGGATTCTTACAAACCTGAATGTTAAAAAATGGTATTTTTTTAAATCACTGCTGCATGTCCCCCAAATGAAATAAGGTTTTGCGCAGTAGTGTCCAAATATATTTTTGAAAATAATTCATAGTAACATACTGATGTAATGTATCCAACTGAGGTACAATTTCCAAACTTGACAACACACATTACGCAGACAGAAGTATGAAGCACAAAGAACAAGCAAGGCATAGATACAAGGTCAAGGATAATGAGGTCATAGGTTGACAGCAAAGGAAAGGTCAAGGTTTAATCACAGAAAGGTCACAGCAAACTTTAGGGTCAAGGTCATGCATTCACACTCAAACAACTCACACATGTTATCATCCATTCAGTGAAAAAAAGAAGAGAAATAAACAACAACAAATGTTTGTATCATGCTTTATTCAAGAGATTTGTTTGAACATCTGACATTAGGTGTTAATAATTAGCAAACCTTTATGAAAGAAAATAAATCTGAAATGAATTAAAGGCATATAGATTAAGGTTCATGCATGTAGTTAAATACACTGGGAATACACTGTTGGAATACACTTGTCATGCCACAAATAATTATGTATTTAGGAAGTCAGAGTAAAAAGTAAACAGATACCTAGAATAGAACCTGTGCATTCAACTACTGTGTATAACTACTGTGAAACTACAAAATCAACATTTAAAGCATGCTGAGAAACACTGAACTCTCACACAATGTTCAAGGCAAAAAAAAGGAAGAAAGCCTGTTCATCTACAAGTGCTGATGTATGTACGTGAACAACTAGCAAACATAACGTAAAATACATTTTCATATGTTCTAGGATGACTGTTTGAATGAATTATATTACCAATATACACAAAATGAAATCTCAAATTAAATATCTTACAAATATTTATTTACTGTAACATATTTCATTAGATTGCTCATACCTTTCTTTGCCTTCAGCTCAACAGGAAGTCGGAGTTCAGCAGGGGGGCTAACTCCGGCAGGATTTTCTGCAATGACCCTGAAGAAGAATGATTGGTTCTCTGGCAGACCAATGACATCGCGAGCTGTAGTCTTGCCTGGCACATGTGCAACACGTTCCCAGGTTTCAGAGTCTTGTGCTCTCTTCTCAACAATGTAGCCAGTGATACTGTCATCGCCCTCTGGTGGGTTCCAGACAAGGGTGAGACAATCCTTGTCGATGTTCTCCGCCCGTAATGATGCTGGTGCCTCCGGTGGAGCTGCAAGACATACAGAGTGCATGAATATATGATTGCCAGGTCCATGATAAGGGAAACTACACAATCCCATATAGGTTTTGAATTGCTTTGAACAGTACTGCAGTTTAAAGTGGGAGGATACCTCAGAGATAATATGACACCTGTTGTCATTTACCACTGGGAAACCAATAAGCACTGTTGACAAACCACAGATAATTATCAGAGAACATCATCTGAACCTGTGATCAGAGGATCCTGGCATGGGTAGGGGATACAACTCTGCACAGTGACTAGCAGCACAGCACTGCAGCCACCAATGCATCCTGAGGGTTCCACTGGCTTGCCAATGTTGTGATCTGTGGTCTGTAAATACCAATACTCATTGGTTTTGTCTTCTGGTTTTTACTCCAACAGGAAGCTGACAGACTGTGATATACACATTGACAGTAAACAGCAGCATCAAACCCAACATCACTCACTCATTCCATATCACAGATACACTTAACTGAAAATACGTAATGAGTGTGTGCATTCGTCACCACTCGCCCCTTTCCATAACCTGCAAGAAGACTCGTCCACCTATCGATGAATGTTATGTGCGTAAATACGACAAACCAATCAGAATGCGCGTATGATTTCAAGTTCTTCATCAAAGAATCCCTCAGAAACAATTTTTGATTTTACATATGTCTTTTGCGCTAAGACGGAACCCGGTCCAAAAATAGCCATGAGAGGGGCACGAGTCGCTATTCGGCTTGTCCCGGAATAACACGAGTTGGTCACGAATGGAGTGTGTGATATAACACAGTGTTGACAGGATCACATGGCCATCTGTTACCTGATTCAGTGCCATCTTTAAACTACTGAGTTACCAGTTACCATAATATCCGCTTATGAGTGAGTGAGTATGGTCTTACGCCGCTCTTAGCAATATTCCAGCTATATCACGGCGGAAATGGGCTTCACACATTGTACCCATGTGGGGAATTGAATCTGGGTCTTCAGCGTGATGAGCACCTTAACCACGAGGCTACCCCCACCATATCTGTCCCCTTGAGGGCAAAGTGAGACCCGTAGGTATGGACCTGACAAACCAAGTATGACAACAACAAGGGAGTCGACCTCATGATCAGCAGATACTTGTACGACAAAGGGATGCAATCCTGCATAGTGAATTGTGCCAACTTATGTGACATGTTTTCTTTGGGACTGTTTGTTCCTTCAGTCTTTTCATGAGGACTTGTAACTAGGTCATAGCATTGTCCAGTCTCTTGTGGTGGAGACTCTGTGTGTTGAGACGTTGAAGGACATAACTAGCTGCACTGCTGAACCTGTTTCATAATTTTATCATACAGCTGTACTGAACCTGTTTCATAATTGTATCATACAGCTTTACTGAACCTGTTTCATAATTATATCACACTGCTCTACTGAACCTGTTTCATAATTATATCATACAGCTGTACAGAACGTGTTTTAAAATGTCATGTATTTGAATATCATACAGCTCTATTGTTCACTGTTTGTATGCACATCATCACTGAAAATTAAGCTATGTCAGCAGCATTCATACAAATCATTTTCATTTCTAATGCTACATATAAAGGTGGCTCTGGCACAACAACACATTAATAATGTTTGTTGTTGTTTATTCATCCTTTAAATATTTAAATGATTACTGAACCAGTGTAGTCCGGAACTGGTTGATAAAGACTGAATACACAGTTAGGTCACTAAAGCCTAAATGAATATTTAAAGCAAACCATTTTTTAGTTTTTCATTACATTTCAGGTTGCAGGATGGAAAAACTGCATGTTGTTTGTGTTTCATGTTATCTTGTGTCATTTGTGGGCAAATATACATTTCTCCATCTCTAGCACTTCCATATGTTCCCCTTACTAACATGTGAGCAGGTTATCCCTGATGAACTGAGAGCTCAATAGAGTTACATAATAGCTACAGGACAAGTGACAATACTATCATTATCACAACTCTTCCTTATTATCCTGATCAGGTCCTCCATCAGTTTTGGAACAAAATTACCGAGTTAGCGTCTCTGTGTGTCTAGTGAACAGTTTGAGCTTAGGCATTTCCTTTCAAACCCATGACCTAGGCATTTGTGTAAGTCTGGGAACTTGCAGCTCGAGCTTGTATTGGTTGAAGTACATACCAGGCCATCATTATACCACACATGACTCAAGTGACAAACACCAGTCCTATTCCAGCAGAGCCTTCGGCTGTGTTCTAACTCAATGAAGAAACTGTCCTAAATCAGTTCTAGTATATATTTATCTTATCACATGCACAGATGCAGATGTACAACATTGTCTCCTTTGAAATATTCCAGACAAAGCATGGCCTAGAACATCACACACAGACAAGGCACACTGTTTCTATGTAGGAAATCAAACCCAGGATTTAGGTGTGATATGCAAACACCTTCAACACTAGGACACCCAATGCCACATGGTGAGTTGGTGCATCATTATAAAAAACAGGACTATATTCTGCATAATTCATTGCAATACACTAATGTGGATTCTGTTATAAAGTACTTATATTCACAATAACAGTGTCAATTGAACGTAGTCCTACATGAAGGTTTTACTAGTGATATCATGAAATAAATACATGTGTTTTGAGAGAAACCAAAAAGACAGCTTCTTTTTATCACCCACTTCATTCATTTAAGAATCTAAAATAAAACTGAGCAGAAAAATATGTAAAGAACAAACTTCTATATTAAACGTTGCCGATTTCTCCAAAAATTATAAAGAAAATGTGTACTTAACCTTACAGGTTTTCTTCAGCAATCCATGCCCAAATAACCAGCTTTTTCAAATTCCATGACAGAGCCTAGAGATTTGTATTGCATTGGTTGGACATTAACGTGTAACACGTCAGGTCCCTCCCAACCGTGGGTTATAAATACCCCCCATTCCCAAGACAAGAAGGCCGATGGCTCAAGGGGCTGGAGACAGTGTTGATCATGTGAATTTGGGTTCGAGTAAACACGTGCTAAATACAAGTTCGCATAGCATGTGATTAAACAGTTCACTCTTGCCGGAATATTTGCTGTTTATAAACTGGACAAATAGCAGGCCCTTGTTTTTAAAGTGTTTTGTTAATGGATTACCTTGCTGGAGTAGAATGGGTTGAAGTGACAATGTTTAGGAGAAAATGTCTTAGGTAGACAAACAACTTCAAACCCCACTCAAGTTAGGTAAACATTCCTTTGAAAGTACAACTATGTTATTTCCAGTGTACACTCTTAATATTTCAGCCATTTTGGAGAAATGAATTGTTGAAATAAAGAGGAATATTTTGACTGTCAAAAATTCTCCAACTGAACCAAAAAATATTTTTTATAGGACGAGCTAAAATTAGAGGTACTGTTTATGATAATAAAATCATCCATAATAATACAATTAATTATTTGAAATTTGTGAAAAGACCAACTCTTTCTAACTGTTGTCAGTGTTACAGAAGGCCTTCGTTGCACTCTTACAATGGAATAATTCAAACACCAATTTTTTCCCCAAACAAATGGTTGGTTCAGCTAATCAGACTGATTGCAAAGCCAAACATGTCTTGAACTCGGTCAATAATTGACAATATTTGCAACAAACATCTTTCACCCACTTATCTCAAACAGAGTTCAACTCAGAGTTACTTCCCTTTCACCAGGGAGAAAAGTTTCTTTGGGTAATTTTTTGCTGCAGACAACAATTCCTCTGTATCAACTCATGTAATCATTTTCTGTAAAGTATAATGAATTAAAGCTTTTAAACAATAAACTTTTATTCTCACTGAGTGAGTGAGTGAGTAGGTGAGTGAGTGAGTGAGTGAGTGGTTTTGTGCTGCTTTTAGCAATAATTCCATTCATATAAAAGAAGCGAGACACCAAGAATGGGCTCCACACCCTGTGAGGAAATAAACCCAGGACACTTGGGCATGATAAGCCAATGCCTAAACCACTAGACCATTCCACCACCCCTACTTAACTAAGAATGCTTCATAATTATTTATGTTTATGGTAACCAACTTACTTCTTTATTTATGCTTACATTAATACCTGTGAGTTATCAAAGAAAAATAGACTACTAAATCGTCATAATTTGCAAACTTTACATGCTGAGTTGGCACTGATTTTATTAACCTCCCAAGACCTGGGTCCACTTGCACAAAGCGATCTTAGCGCTAAGACTATTGTAAACCTATGTTAAAGTATGGGAGTTACGATCGTCTTAGCGCTAAGAGCGCTTTGTGCAAGTGGGCCCTGGTGGATGAGGCACATTTGCCCTCCATGTTGTTGTGCAGAAAACAGATCCAGGGACACCTGTGAATCTATTATCTTGTAGAAAGCAATTCCATGGCCTTTGACTGGCTAATCAAGCAATTATTTCTTTGTTTTCTTAAACTGAAAAAAATATGACAAAAGGCCACACCCACTAATGGACTCCTGTTTCCTGATTGGCTGATAACAGAATAGGTGGTGCTTGTGTTGCATTAATATATTGCACTGAATGATGGCATTGATTTCGTACTGTTATCTACATTTTGTGTGTTAATGATTAAATAAGCAGTCTGGGAAGTTATCATTGACATGAATATTTATAAGAATCAAATTCAATATGTTTCCGTGTTTATGGAGGTATAAAGGGTAAAAAGTACAGTGCAAATCTGCTATGTTGACTGACACAGTATGCACACAATTTTTTACATTTATACCTCCACAAATGTAAAAAATATTGAAGTCAGTTCTGAAGTAAATATGATATATTTACACTAGTTACAGACAATTTGATTCCTGCTTATCTGTACCAAACTTTCAGCATCCTTGAATAGCCGGTGTATTATATTGCCATCCGTTATGATAAATATACCCTGGACCTATTTGTCTCCATAGCTTTGTATAAAAAATGACGTCACCATCCCAATCTCACTGACGTAGGACAGAATTTCTCTTGTCCCTGTGTAAACTGACTGGATGGATATTTTCAGCATTATGTTATTTCAATATGGCTCAAAATGAAGCTATGGTTGAGAATGGGTCCATGATATTTATCCTACCAGAATGGTGATACAGTACCCTGGACAATCGAGGATGGGTTTCAGTTACAAAGACAACACTATTCTGTTCTCATTATTGTGCTCACTATTCAAAATCTGTATTTTGTATGCCCTTTTCAGTTACGTTTACATGACATATTCACTATTTCAAAGATCCTTTACACTACCTTTATTCATTCTGATGACTATTCTTAATTTTATATTCCCTTTCATTTATAGGTAGGGAGCATGACTTTTAAAATATTTTGCTCAGTTGAATTCATGCGATATGAATTCACCTGTTTTAATAACCTCTTTAATTGTCATTCTAGAACCTGGTATCCTTCTCTTGGTCATTGATAAGGTTACTAGTATTTAACATTTCTTTCAGCATTTGAGTCTGGTGGGAATGGTACTTTTAGCTATCGGCTCGTATATGGTTCACTATTGTGATTCAAGATATTTCTGACGTGATACATTCTTCATTTTGTTGAAGTGTCAGTTCGAATCACACATTTAAACAAAATGAAATGGCAATGTTTGAAAGTAAAGCAGATCATTTGTGAAACTGACCCTATCTTGTATGCCATTTTGTTCAAGTTGATTCAGGGACTACAATAATCTTAGTCCAGAACAAATGGAAATTTTAATTGCAGCTGAAAATGATCTTAACTTACAATGGCTTTGTGCAAGTGTATGGTGTGCAGACAGAGCCTAGGATTGCAATCTGAGGATTCACAATAATATAGCTACAATGTTTTGTGCAGGTTTTGTGCAGGGCTCTGGTGTGTAGCCGATGTCCAGTTGATGTTTAGGCAACATGTAGCCAGCGTTAAGCTTCTAGTTCAGCAGACGTACAGTTGATGTAGACCTCATGTACAGCCAATGTATACCTGCTGTTGAACCAATTAGCCTATGTTAAGCTTCTGTTCATCAGAGACTCTGTCAATGTATTGCTGACATACAGCTGATGTATATCCAATATATAGCCAATGCTAAGCTTCTGTTTAGCAAGTGTACTGTGTATTGCTGACATACAGCTGATGTATATCCAATATATAGCCAATGCTAAGCTTCTGTTTAGCAAGTGTACTGTGTATTGCTGACATACAGCTGATGTATATCCAATATATAGCCAATGCTAAGCTTCTGTTTAGCAAGTGTACTGTGTATTGCTGACATACAGCTGATGTATATCCAATATATAGCCAATGCTAAGCTTCTGTTTAGCAAGTGTACTGTGTATTGCTGACATACAGCTGATGTATATCCAATATATAGCCAATGCTAAGCTTCTGTTTAGCAAGTGTACTGTGTATTGCTGACATACAGCTGATGTATATCCAATATATAGCCAATGCTAAGCTTCTGTTTAGCAAGTGTACTGTGTATTGCTGACATACAGCTGATGTATATCCAATATATAGCCAATGCTAAGCTTCTGTTCAGCAGGTGCACTGTGTATTGCTGACATACAGCTGATGTATATCCAATATATAGCCAATGCTAAGCTTCTGTTCAGCAGGTGCACTGTGTATTGCTGACATACAGCTGATGTATATCCAATATATAGCCAATGTTAAGCTTCTGTTCAGCAGGTGCACTGTGTATTGCTGACATAAAGCTGATGTATATCTGATATATAGCCCGTGTATAGTTGATGTACAGCCAATGTACACTTGATGTTCAGCTAACATACAACTGACACTCCGCAAGCATGCACCCAACAAATTGCTGACATACAGCTGATGTTCATCCAATCCCAGTAATATCAAGAGACATACAGCTAAATGACATCCAATGGACAGCTCATTTAGATGACATACAGTACATACACTTAACATACACAACATATAAAACAGTCCTATTAAACCTTCAGGTGGTGGAGGTAAACCCCTTAGCCAAATGTCACTTTGGCACAATCGTTGAGGACTATCTGCCCTGTGACAGCTAGGGCTATGACTGCACATACAGAAACACAATAAACATATACACAAAGTTTACCTGACTTTGGTAAAAGTGACGACATTCCCGGAACGGACTCTGGATGCCAAGTATGACAGGGTGGACAGTACACACAGACATATTACATGGAAACAAAGTCTACACAGACCAGCTTAACATCAGCTAGTCGCAGAGTAAGCTAGTCGCAGAATATCATGACAAACTTGGGACTGTTCTAATGTTCTTGAAGATATATATTGCAGCGGTAATTCCCCAAATCATCACAGAGGATGATGTTTGTTCCCATTCAAAAAAAAGAAGTAAGATTCTTCCCCAAAGAGTTCCAGGGAATAATGAAATCAGACTTCTTTCAAAGAATACTTTTCCTTTGCATCTTTTCATGGAATCTTTTATTCCAAGTAGTTTACTTTTAAAATCTTGCTACAGACAACTTTTTTAAATTAACACATAATTCCACAATTTTTTCTGATTACCAGTAGATGACAAAATGTTAGAAAAAATGTTGACAAAAAAAACAAGTGAGAAAGTTTCATGAACGAATTTTGAATTAAATTCAGTCATTCATGATGTAATATGAGTTATTTTCAGATTAGAATGTTCATTATTTGCAAATGAGCAAAACGTTGAGTGAAACTAACTACTTAGATGTGCCTTGTGAGGAGTGATACACAGGATATATGTGTTTGTGAGTCAGTGTGGCTTATGTGAGTCAAGTGAGTGTGGCCATGTGTAGATGCTCTAAATATGCTATATGCAAGATACACGGAAAGTCTGAAGATCAAGGGTCACAAACTCATATAACTGACAAAATTAAAAACTGTAGTGTTACCTAGATATCCTGATTACCTTAGAAAATTTGAAGATATTCACGGTTCGAAATACAATTTTCTACTGAGACGTATCATCTTGAGATCAAGGAGTTTGATTTAACAAGACTTCAATGTACTTCTTTGTATTTTTTCAGATTAAGTACAATGAACTTTTTCAGAAAATATCTAATTTTGATGTTTTGTTTTAGAACCACTCTACATCATTGATATCACAACAGAGAGAGAAACTTCTACATCATTTAACAGCTTCAGTCAATGCTTTGAGATCAATCTCATTAAAATCAAATCTTAGTTCTTGCTACCCCTTAACAAAGATCTGAAGACATCCCAATATGGGTCACGTCAGACCGAACTTTGGCGATCTTTGACCGACCAATGGAATGACTGACAAGAAGTCGATATTGGTCAATCAGAAGGCAATCTTTCTTACTTTCAGCACTAGTTTCAAACTGGTGACTTTCATTCGAAACAAATCTTGTCAAATCTTTTTAGTAAAAATTTGAAAACTGAACAAAACAACATTCTAGAATGGTTAATAAATGGCCCAGCTTGTGTGGATTCAGTCATAAAACCTGTACCTGTCGTTCGTAAAACCCTGTGTTAACTTTTCCAGGTTACATGAATAGAAAATACACCCCGAATGTCACTTTCCTGATCTGGTAAGCAACGCTCTCATTGGTCGGATGTAACGTCGTTCTGACATGACCCGTAATGGGATGTCCTCAGATCTTTGTTTTGTGGTAGGGAGAACTGAGATCTGATTTCAATGACATTGCTTTGAGATCAGCATCAAACTTTCTGATGTTGAAACAAAGAATGAATCATTTGTGTAAAACTTCCAAATAAATTAATAAATAAGTTGAATCCATTAGTGTTCATGGACACTACAGCTTCTAAAATACCACTTTATGATAGCTGTCATGTAACTGTTTTATAACACTTGATCCAAAAACTTTCCTATCCATGCATCGTGAGCCATTCAGCATTGATCCTGTAATACGACAACATATTGCCTGTGTATGCAACGTGAGTGCTGTTATAGACAACATCGACTACATCTAATCTACACTAATATACACAACATAGTACAATATTGATAACAAAATAACATCGCCAACAGTTATAAAGATTTATTCACCGAGGGAAACCTATAGAAATTAAAGAGGAGATAATTGACTTCACAAATGACAGTTTAACACATAGAATCATCTGTGTACGGAGCATAATACAACTGAAAGGGTCAGGGCCGAAATCATTAGAGATTTGTTTTCCATCGATAAATATTTCCGATTGAAGCAAAGCGCATTATATTTTCAATAAACATTTTTAAACAGAACTATTTCCATTGCTGTTTGGTATCTACAAATGTGCCCAACAATATAATTGCAACTGTAGATATCAAGTCAGGGGAGATAACTACAGTCACCGAAAATGACACATTGATAAATTTCAAACAGAAAAGGAAACAAATTACGTTTAAGTCAAGGCCAAAATGAAACACCCCAAACATCAATATTTTGACATTATGACATGTTTCCTGAAATTTATGCAATTTTGGTACATTGTTAATACCTCAAAAGCTTGTAAAGCCAAATATTCGCATGCGTCTATATGACAGCTTCAGCGCAGAAAGAAGCAATAATGGTACGCAAATGCAGAAAATGAACACAACTCACAATCTCTGATGATAAATGCCCATCAGGTGAATATGCTCCAGACACAGCCAAGGAAATATGTTAATATCAATGTCAACAAAGAGATCAGTGAAATAAGAAAACTAACAATGATAACAAAGTTACCATACATAAATGTACAGATATTAGTCATAGAATGTACAGATGTTAGTCATTAAAAATTAAATCAGAAAGCTTTTAGCAATAAATAATAAATTAGTGGTTAATATGTTAAGAGAAATGAGAACGCGTCAAATGAAATCAAATTTCCGAACTTTCACACCATAAGTTGTTAGGAGAATATAACGTGTGGTTGGATAACAATCAATTTGTTAAAATCGTCCCGCAATAGAACTCAAGTCTATGGAATCCCACACAGAGCTTAGGGGGTTGTCAGCGTATACACGATAGATATACTCGTGTCTTGTAAGATTCTGAATCATGTAGACATTAATACATGGTTGAAGGTTTGCCTGGCGGAGCCAACTATTCCCAGCGTATTCTGGAGAAACAGAGAAACAGCAGCGTTGAGAATGTGAGTTGTCACAGAGAGTTAACCAAGACAGCTGCTGACACGACAACCATTGACCTTCCAACACTCATCCTCTACTCTCCATGGTATTATATCTCCATTTAGTAAATAAATACCCTGGACCCATTTGACATCAAAGCTTCGTTGGAAAGAGACGTCACTATCTTCATCTAGCCTTTGACCAGCTTAGCACAGAAATTCTCTCAGTCTTAGAGTTATTTGATTTGATGGCAATCTTAGTTGTCACCTAATTTGAATCTGGCTAAAATCGAAGCTATGGTAACAAATGGGTCCATGATATTCATCCCAATAGAATTGAGAAATATTACACAGGCTAATCAAGGAAGTCCAACACGGAGTATAGAGATTATTGTGGATACCACAATGTGTCTTACAGAAGTTTTGATATATAATCAAGATAATATATTTTTTAATCCCATAAATTTCAAAGTAGGATGCAGAGAGAGTGTCAAGGATTCAACATTTTGAAAATTACATAAAAACACCTGTCAATTTGTTTTCCACAAAAAATATATGTCAAACTTAAATTTCAGTTGTAAAGCAGTTAGAGATAGATAACATGATATCCATATTTTTCCGAATAATAATCAAGAAATATGCAGTCTAGAATTCTAGGTTTCAATTCATTCACAATATCTTTTCCAATGCATCTTTAATTGTTTAGAGTTATAGGAAATAAATTATATATAGTCCTTTCAATTATCACGGTGTAATTCCTCTTCAAAATGTTTGAACTTCTGAGACCATATCTCATAGGAAGCTTGTGTTAATTTTGCAAAGAAGCACCAGAGGAAAGGTAAGTAAGTATACAGAAGATCATGAAAACTGAACCAATAATTTCAATGTTAGATGCTTCAACAGCTTCACGGAGCAGCAGCAGTCTTGGTTAACAAATTACTGATTAAAAAGTTAAAGTACAATCAGTCTGTTTAGGATAGAACAGGGAAACATTACTTTTTTTGTAATCATTTACACAAATGAAATCGGCTCAACACGCAGCTCTACTCGTGTTACAAGTTTTGAAAAATGTCTCGATAATAAACATTTTGACTGTAATATCATAAACAGACTGACAAGTTGAAAGAAATGACATAATGAAAGAATAATTAAAAGATTTCCACATGCACCATGCACCATGCACCATGCCCCACAAACACAAGGCAAGAAGGTTAAGTGAGACAAGCAAGGACATCATACATATAGAGGCACTAAGGGTTAAGATAAAGGATGTCAGACTGAGGTTATCTCCCCTTTATTTCGCCACGATGTGAAGTGATTGTGTCCATCATTAAACAGTCAAACATCGTTGTGGAGAACTTGTGGGGAGTTGGACAAATGTTGGAGTTATGTTGGGTTTCGAGACATCAGGGGAATTTTAGTTTAACTTAGATACTTGGGACTCCCAAATGAGTCAGTACAACAGGGAATTTGACACTTTTAAGTTTGACACAAATGAGTCAGTGAGTATGGTTTAACGCCGCTTTTAGTAATATTCCAGCAATATCACAGTGGGGGACACCAGAAATAGGATTCACACATTGTATCCATGTCGAGAATCGAACCCGGGTCTTCGGCGTGACAAGCGAACGCTTTAAACACTAGGCTACCCGACTGCCCCTCGACACAATGAGGTTCCACTGTATTACCAGGTGGTAATACTTTATTTTGGAATAGTCTTTCATTCCACAGAACATGCTTTACATGAAAACTGTGAACATATGTATAGTGTTTTAGTTATAGTCACCACCATTTTGTCTCTATTAATTTTCGACACTCATTTGAAGGGGAGATAACTCTATTATTACATTACCAGGTGGTAATATTTTATGTTGGAATAGTATTTCATGCTATCTTACATGCATTACATGAACAGTTTTTCAGTTATATTCACCAGTCAACATGTGACTTTGTCTCTCTTAATTTCCAACACTCACTTGAAGGGGAGGTAACTCTAATTATAAAAACGAATCACACACCTACTGCATCAATCGTGCATCTATTGTTGGAACTAGACTTGAAATGGAGACAAAACAGGACCTCTATTCCATGTACTCAACCATAGTTTTTATACTAGGTGTATTAAATCTAGGGTGAAGGTATATTGCAGATTGTGGGTTGAATATATCAGATAGACTCACTGCTTCAGGTCTAGATTGAAACTGACCTTTGACATCCAACCCAGAAAAAATACTCTAAATGTATGCATGAATATTTATCATGATTTTAAATGAAAATGTTGAATTCAGCAATCAAAACCTTCACTGATAAAACGATGTGATAAAATGTCTTTTATTAAATCCCTTAAAAATTGTAAATGTCATTTATTTTTTTATATCTGTGGTTTGTAATTCAAAATATATTTTTACTTTTATCAGAAAGTATCGCCTATGTAAGAATGTACATAACACAACTACCTTTAGACTGTACTGTGGGCTGAACTCTAATGGGTCTAAGTACATCTGCTAAGGAATATACTGTCCACACCATGTCACACAGAAAGGGGGGCGTGTCTGGCCATATGGGTACATGGTGCCACGCCCCCTCACCATGCCTCAGAGAAGTCGTCATGGAAACAGGTTCAAACCCCCACATTGCAAACCCAAAACCAGTGGACAATCCCACTTGACATATCCATCAACAGCTTATGGTAGAAATTGAACTTTAAAAAAGTTGAACTCAATGAATCCGTGATACAAAATAGATAAATTTCTCGATGATAGTGTTTGCAAAAACAAACCAGTACTAACATAAGCTGTGATAAATACTCACTTGTGGGCAAAACAGAAGCCTCATTTAAGTATTTTTAAGTTGAAATCATACAATTTCTAGACAAAACTTTTCTGAATAAAAGTTTCAATTTCTATAACTGATAACTGAATGACTTATGTATAATTTTCTTTACGAACTTGGTCATTTTAAAAAAATACAATATATAATAAATATATATAATAAAACTTAAAAACTTAAAATACCATCACCTAAAACTGTATGATTTCAAACAGAATAATTCAAATGAATAAAACAACATCTTGTACTTACCAAATACTCTCTTTGGTATGATGGGAATTTCTGACTGCAGAGCATCACTGCGGCCATATTTGTTCTCAGCGTACACTCGGAAGTAGTAGTCCATATTTTCGGTCAGTCCAGTGGCCGAGAAGGAAAGATTGTCGGCATCATTGCGGCCAACATACATCCAGGACTTCTTGCCTTCTTCTCGCCTCTCTATGATGTAGCCAGTAATCTTTGAGCCACCATCTTGACTTGGAGGTTCCCACTGGAAGGTTGCAGAGTCGCGGGTCATCTGCATTGATTTGATTGGTCCAGTAGGGGGCCCTGGGGGACCTAAAAGTGAAAGAAATACAAAAATGAAATTAGAGCCAAGAAAAGTTAAATTTGGTCTCAGATATCAATATGAAGTTTGATTTTCAACAACATTGATTTCAGATTAAAACGTACATGCATATATTTACAAATCTAAGTGACGTTTCTTGAAGAATTCAAAAATAAAATGAAAACAGAAACAACTTAATGAATATATTTTTATTCCTTACCGTATGGACTCTTTGGAATGATGGGAGATTCATTATCAAGAGGCTGACCCACTCCGACGGCGTTCTCAGCCATTACACGGAAGAAGTAGCCAACGTTGTCGAGGAGGTTTTCAACTTTCAGTGTCGTTGTATCAGGATCAACCTAGAAATACCAACAAAATTGGACTGTGCAATACGATAAACCTCAATATAAAAGTAATCATGCCATTTCTATGTAGGACAATACAATTTTTATTACCAAAGCTACTTTCATTTATTGCAGTTTAGGATAATTTTTAAGTTTAATTGTATGATTTCTAACATGATAAAAATAAACATTGTTTACATATTGTCCTGAATCCATGGGATGAAATAGACACTTGATCCATTTAGTCATTTGTGACAAGCATCAGTTGCTTGGGAGTGAGTTAGTGAGTATGGTTTTACGCCGCTTTTCGCAATATTCCAGCAATATCACAGCGGGGGACACCAGAAATGGGCTTCACACATTGTACCCACGTCGGGAATTGAACCAGGGTCTACGGCGTGACGAGTGAACGCTGTAACCACCAGGCTACCCGACCGCCCCCAGTTGCTTGGGACCTATTCTGACTTGGAATTCCCAAGGGACTAGAAAGTAAACTAGTGACCAGGAATGGGCTTTACACGTAAGGCATAGGTTTTATACTCCATGATCAAGCATGTATGGCAAATTTTGCTCTTGTTCAGTCCTGTTTTACTGACCTTGCCAACACGTAGCCATGTTGGACGTCTGATGTCAGATTTCTCTACAATGTAGCCAGTCAGTCTGGACCCTCCATCACTCTCTGGCGGCAGCCATGACAGCTTCACAGAATCGTCGGTGATGTTGCTGCATTGGAGTGGACCAACTGGGCGGGATGGTTTACCTGAGGAACAACATCAAGAAACATTGATAGCCACTGACATTTTTCAAACTGTCATCAAATTGAGTAAATGAAAGTTCTGAAAGAGCTTGCATTATCTTGTATCACAGAAAGGGACTACAAAACCTGCCACCATATATAATATAGGGAATAGAAACCAGGATATCTTTACTTTAAGCAAACACAATAACACAGGGTCAATATTTTTCTTAAATCATATAGAAAATGCCTTGAATATTGAGAAATCTTTCCTTATTTGCTTAATCCAACCATTAATTTGAATATACTGTATATTGCTGTGTATAAGGCGAGATTTTCGTACCTAGAATGAGGGGGTTAAGAAGGGGGGTCGTCTTATACACAGAGTCAAAGATCTCATGTTTTTTTCCAGGTGTTTTACTTTCAGCTTCCACTGGCAATGTCAACTGGCGTTCGATAGCCAGCTCAGCATTTGACAATAAAACTTCGCATTTCTTCCTAAGTAACTGTTCAAATAACTATTTCCATACATAAACATGATTTGTATCTGTTTTCCTTGAATAAGGTGTAATAATTTCCGCAAATAAAGTTGAAATGAAGCTCGCCTTGATCCAGCTGACACGGTAAAACAATCAACATACCTTATTGAGCAAATTGTCATGAGAAGCTTCACAGATTCTATTGACAAAGTTTGTAAAGTCACTCACCCTTCTGCTTAGATGGCACAATGGCTTGTTTGAGCTCAGCAGGTGGACCATAGCCTCTGATGTTCTTGGCGCTGACTTGGAAGAAGTATTCATATCCTTCAATAAGTCCACGGACGTCGTACATGAGGTCAAAGCCTCCAACCTCTCCAGCCGTCACCCAGGTGGCAGCTTTGCCGTCTCTCTCTTCGATCTTGTATCCTGTGATGACAGCGCCACCATCATACTGTGGTCGGCGCCATGTCAGCGACACCATGCTTCGGTCCACAGCTGTCTCGTGAAGGTCCTCTGGAGGTCCGGGCAGATCTGTTCACAAAGGATAAACAGGATCAGTGAGTATCTCAGCAGCTTTCAGAATGTGTTAGGTCAGGAGTAGGCAAACTGGTGGCCGATAGCGTGAGCATCATCTACCATGCAGCAGTACAGTGACATTTTCAGCTAACGGAGGACTCTGAGGTGTCTCTCAACCTTGTCTACATACTCTCAGTAACCACTGGGGCCACATAATCTGTATCATTTACCACGGAAAGATGCAGTCACGTCATCATTTAGTCACTGTTACAATGATCTGATTTGTAACCCCCGAAAGCAACAAGGCTCAATGAAGCCAATTGGCAGTCCCAGAAAGCTCGATTCAACTCATGCACATCACATTCTTTGCTAATTCAAAATTGATGATGTATATTAATTTTGAAGTTAAATATTAAACATCAACACAAGAAAATCTCAATTATCTGCCGAAACAGATTCCACTGGGGGTTAAAGGCAAAATAGCGGTGACAATTATATAAATGGGTCATCAGTGAATCAGTAAATGAAAATCAGTGATGACACCAGGTGTTCACGAAAAGGGCAAGACTACCCTAATTACACAGAGTCAATGTTTTCATTTCATACATGGGAACAATTACAACATCTTGACCTAGACTGGACATTGGAAACATACCAAGGAGCTGAGTCCATCATTAATTTACCAAAGAACGCTGCCAAAAGGCAATAAAGATCCAGTCCAACAAATATTGGAACTGGCACTCACCGACTGGTCTCTCGGGCATGATGGGTCTTGGCAACATGGCCGGTTCACTGAGACCCTCTGCATTCTCCGCCATCACGCGGAACATGTACATACGACCTTCCAACAGGTTCAAGGCCTCAAATTTGGTCACATCAGGTCCGGTGTTGCCGATTCTCTGCCACTGCATCCTGTCTGCATCGCGACGCTCAACAACATAACCAGTCAGGGGAAGGTTGCCAGTAAAGTCTGGCGGCAGCCATTCAAGTTCAACTGTCTCGTCCATGACATCAGAAGCCCGCAGACGACTGGGTGGTGATGGAACATCTAGCAGGAGAACGCCACCATTAAAATGATGTCATAAATTCTTTGTTACAAGGTATTTAGCAATGAAATTTTTACTATTTGTTGATTCCTTTTGGTTTTTGTTCATGTACAACAAACAAGGTTTTTTCTTTTTAAGAACTGTTTCACAGATTTTTCATTGTAGTACATATTCTTTTGGGATGAAACTTCAGACCAATACAGGCCATATTTTGCATGTCCAATATCTTGTGATATTATTACTCATTATATTAGAGCACTAATACTTGCCAGAACTAATAATTTTTATAAAAACAGCTCTCACCAAACTGGCTCTTTGCAACAACAGCTGTCTTCATTTCTAGTGGAGCACCAAGTCCGATCTTGTTCTCTGCTGACACGCGGAAGATGTACGAGTGATCTTCTACGAGACTGGACAGAGTGTAGTTGGTGACGGGGCCGGCGACCCTTGCTGCCCTCATCCAGCCAGCATTGCGGGTCGTGTCATTCTTCTCAATGGTGTAGCCTGTCACTGGGGTGCCTCCATCATCAAGTGGTGGTTGCCATGACAACGTGGCAGTGTCACGCCTCATGTTGGTAAGCTGCAGAGGTCCTCTAGGGGCTCCTGGAGCCTCTGGTTAACGGTAAGAAAGAACAAAATGAATTTTAATCTTTTAAACTTGATCACATTTATAAAATCAAACAATAGATTCCATAGTCCTGAATTACCTGGAGCCTCTAGTTAATGGTAAAGAAATACAAAATGAATTTTAATCTTTTAAACTGACATCTGGAAAATGTCATAATAGATTTGATAGTCTTGACTTACCAATAGGTCTTATTGGCTTGACAGTTGTTTCCAGGTTGTTAGGCTTGCTGCGTCCGACTGCATTCACTGCAGCGATTCTGAAGTCATATACCTCTCCAGTTTTAAGGTTCCGGATGTTCTGTCTGGTGGCAGTAGAGTCCACTTCAGCCATGGTCTTCCAATCGGTGTCACTGGCCCCACGAGCCTCGATGATGTACTTGGTGATTGGGGAGCCACCATCGTCGATGGGAGGCAGCCAGTCCAGCATAACGGAGTCGGCAGTGATCTTGCTGGCTCGGATTCGGCCTGATGGTGGGCCAGGGGGTTCTGGGAGGAAAATATTGAAAGTTGGAGATGCAAAATTGGTGTCAATTTCATATGTGAGATAAAATAACATAATCATTATCAAAACATATTCCACAAAAACTTAATGAATGATTTTAAAAAAACATAAATCTTAATATACCCTTTCACATTTTAAAATACGATCATTAGCTTGAGATACAACAGTTATCTTGAGTAAGTAGGGTTTTTTTACATATCAAAGTCGGGCCAACAAAGGATGTGCTTTTCTTGAAAGAACAATCTTGTGTGTTATTCTTTATTGTGACCACACCCATAAATATCAATTTTTTTAAATCCATTCAGCAATCTGCCTCATGAAAAGTAAAATTTACTCAGATTGATTTACAAAATTGATGACTATGGCAATAGTAACAGTGATAAGATCAGATTCATGTCTGCTTCTCAAAACACGGACCTGCTTGACGTCTGCACGATGTTGGTGAAGTAGATTCCAATGGCAGGCTTAAGCCTTCATCATTTTCAGCAAACACCCTGAAGATGTAGTCATTGCCCTCAATGAGACGCTCCACGGTGAAACTGTGAGTGGTGGGGCGGACGCTGTCCACACGCAACCAGGACTGTCTCTTGGCCTCACGACGCTCAATGACGTAGTGCTTGATAGGAAGTCCTCCATCACTCTCTGATGGCTTCCACTTGAGGGTGGCCGAATTCTTATCCACACTGGTGATCTCCAGTGGCCCAACTGGTGGCGAGGGCACATCTAGAAGAACAGAACTTGTAAATGATTTGTTCTGAGGCCATTTGTAGCTCACTGTATTCAAATATTTAATAAATATGGGTAAACAATTGTATCCTTTAGCTAGGGGCAAAAGACATATGACAAAGGACTTGTTTCATAAAGTGGTTGCAGTGTTATAGTGCTACGTTAAAGTACAGAATCACAGCCTATCACATTACAATAGCTTTTTACAAAATGTGTCCATTCATGAGATGGAGTGAGTGAGTGAGAATGGTTTTATGCCGCTTTTAGCAATATTCTAGCAATATCATGGTGGGGGACACCAGAAATGGGCTTCACACATTGTACCCATGTCAGGAATCGAACACTGGTCTTCGGCGTGACAAGCGAACGCTTTAACCACTAGGCTACCCAACCGCCCTTCATGAGACGGAGGGAGCAGCACATTAAGCTACTTGATGTAAAATTCTTGGGCAAATTTACACGCATGGTTAACTATGGCCATAATAAATACATCATTATTTTATCAATCCTACGTACTATATGTGGTCCCTTCTAAATACACACTCCTACATCCATGACTTACGTGGGCAGTTAATATAAAAAGTTCGTCTCACGATAATTCCATAAAAAAATTAATCTCCAATCTTGAAACATTAATACAACAAAATGATGTTTATAAGGCTAAAGAAAATAAATAATCTTGGTTCTCAGGCACAGCCTGCATCACAATGTTCGCCGAACGTTTCGTTTTTATTTCCATTATTAAAAAACCCTAAAAATACTTAAATATTCCAACAGAAGTCAAATACTGTATTACAGTATTTACTCATCAAGGAATACATTTATGGTTACATACCAGTTTAAACAACAACAAAAAAGACGCTGCCCGACCGCACTTAATTTTCAAAAACCATTGCCTGAGAACCAATTCTTATATTTTATTAAACCTAAAATAAATTTTCAATCAAATCCCATATTTTTTGTTATAAAAGTTTAGTGAGGATCATTCTAAATACAAGAATATTTTTGGTCTAGTCTGGTTTTGCATTTTGAATTCTCTAAAAATGAAAATACTTACTGTATGGACTCTTTGGTGTGATAGGCTCAGTTGACAGTAGAGGATCTGAGATGCCAATGAGGTTCTCAGCCAGGACCCGGAAGTGATAGCTGTTTCCTGGGGTCAGGTAGTCGACGTCAGCGGTGGTTTGACTGGCCTTGACCCTGTCTCCGTGACTCCAGTTGGTCTTGAACGCATCACGCTTCTCGATGAGATAGTGAGTGATGGGAGAACCGCCATCTTCCTCAGGTGGCATCCAGGACAGGGTGACTCCGTCTTTCCTCAGGTTGATGACCTTCAGGGGTCCTTCAGGTGGTGATGGTGGCTCTGGGGACAAGGAAAGAAGTTTGCATGAGGGAGCATCATTACATCTGTAACAATCTGATTCCGACAAACCATCAGCCAAATTGTGTGTACCCATAAAGTGAATGGAAAGCTGGTTTTTGCCCAGACAGCAAATTTTCATCTGAAAGGGGCCATTTTGGTTGATGTCAGGATGGCATCTCATGACACACAATCAGCAAGGTTGCACATTTTGAGCATCCATTTCTTCTTTTAGTGAGCTTATGCACCAAACATGGGTCTCCACCTATTCTACTTGTCAACCATACTCTGTATATCACTTGTTTGATAATGGTGTTACAACCTACAAAGAAACGTCGCTCTCAATTGTAATAAAGAAATTGTTCATCCATAAATCTTATCCTTACTTATTCTGCCAAGGATTTCTACTCCAGGGGGTCATTACTTGAGTATGGTGACACTAACAAAAGCTTTTTAAAGCCAGCTATCCCATCATAGTAACTCAATTCTATCTTCCAATCTCAACAGTCATTGTAACCATGTAATCACCATATTAAGAATAGCAAGAGTACTTGGGTCTTACTTTGTAGCTTGCTTTAAAATGGAAGATTTGTTTACTCACTGACAACAGTCTTGACTGACACTGGTCTGTCTGTAACGCTCATCTCACTGAGACCAACACTGTTCTCTGCCACCACTGCAAACAGATACTTCTTCTTGGAGTCAAGGTCTTTAGCCTTGAATGATGTCTTGTAGGCATCCACTGATCCCAGATCCACCCACTGCGAGCCTGGTTTGTCCTCGGTCATCTTCACATGGTACTGCTTGATGCGGGAACCGCCATCTTTGAGAGGAGCCTTCCAGTCGATTGTGACAGACGAGTCGGAGACACGGCCGGGGTAGATGTATGCTGGTGCTTCGGGGACATCTGTGGAAGATGACGACAGGGATCAAAATACAATCTGGATATCGGGAATTCGGGATGGTAGGCCAAGAAGTCTGAGGAAACTGTCTTGGTCAAAGCAAGGGGGTCTCAATCATACTTTTTATCATATAATTGGTAGGTTTCTCGGCAGGATAAAGCCAACAGATAAGAACGATATCCATTGGGGTCAAATGCAGATAGATATGCGGATAGATATGCAAATATCAAAGATCAAGAAGGGACTACATTCAGAGTTTATAAACAAACATGGCATCACCCCTGTCCTTTGGAAATCAAGTGAGAATTAACCACCGGGAGTCTGGAGAAACTACTGGGATAATGGTGACTGCACAAGTTCATCAAAATGTTTTGGAGTTTATGCTGTGTGGCCCTACAAATACCTGAAGCTATCCATATTAGTCTTTTATCAAGAAGAAAACAGAGTAACATGAACAGTGTGGCATCCCATGTATTTCTTGCTTCATGTGTTCAACCTACCTTTCTTCTTGCTGGGAGTGACAGAGTCAACACCCTCTAGAGGCAGACTCTCTCCCTCAGAATTGACCGCTCGGACACGGAAAAAGTACTCATTGTTGACCACCAGGTTTTTGGCTGTGAAAGTCAATGTGTTGGCATCTACTACACCAGCACGGCCCCAAATACTACGTCTTGATTCACGGATCTCAATAGCGTAATGGAGGATTGGTGAACCGCCATCGTCTTCTGATGGTTTCCATTCTAGGTCAGCGCTTGAGTCAGTGACGTTGGAGATGGCCAGAGGGCCAACAGGTGGAGATGGTACATCTGCAGACATTACGTTTAACATCAAGATTTGAACAGTATTAAAGATCAGTTTGATAACATATTTGTTCAAATTAGAAAACCTCAGTATTTATTGAATCTTGCAAATTTACCAATTAATACAAATGGTCACTCTTGCTGTTTCCTGTTTCAGTTTCAAGAAATTATCACATGAACAGGAATCCATTACAGTGCACATCACCGGACTGATAGAGAAATGCCTACCAAATGGACTCTTGACTAAGATGGGTCTGCTCTCAAGAGGTATGCCAGCTCCTATCTTGTTGACAGCCATGACACGGAAGTAGAACTCGGTTCCTTCTGTCAGATTCTTCACCTTGGACTTGCATGAGGTGCTGGAGGTCTTCTCTGCATGTGACCAATGAGCTCTCATCACATCCCGCTTCTCCAGCAGGTAGTGAGTGATTGGACTGCCACCATCATCCTCTGGTGGGTTCCAGGTCAAGGTCACTGCTTCTCGTTCAATATCCATAGCTTCAATTGGACCAACTGGCTTGCCTGGTTCACCTGGATAGTGAATACCAATGTGTGCATGTTAAATATTGACTTATCTTATGGTGATGTTTGATCTACCAAATATGACTTTTCATTATTGGAAATAAATCTATGAATAACTGTGATCCTGATCAAAGGAATACTGATTCCCGCATTGGCAAAAAAAAACCTAGACACAGTCATAAACAGTGCAAGAACAGTTCATTGTGAAATAAGAGATGAGTCCATGAATTTTTTTAAAAGGGAGTGGTCCAAAATGTCAAATTCTTCTGTCAGTAGAGGGGGGGGGTTTGGAGGGTTTGGTCTGTAAAACAAATTCAAAATCCGGACCCTTGGACCCCTGCTCTCTGGATTCGCCTATGCTTATAACAGAAAGTAATGTTAGCTTTGCCTTAACTTCAAGGCTTCACTTTTCAGGCCTTGTCTACCAAAACAGTGCCATGATGACTGACATAACTTAGAGTATTTGCAGCACTAAAACAGATTAGTGATTTAACACCTTGGCCATGATGCTGAAGTAAATGAAGCTACTATTTGTCAGGCATTGTTACACAACATATCTGAGTACCATAACACACAGACTCACAATAGTCACAGCAACAAGATCCCTCCTATATACGTGTTCATCGACGTGTAATCAACTATTCCAAGCCAATGTTACATGGGGATGGAGACTGACCAGGGGCCTGTGGGGCACGACTGAACACACAGACTCACAATAGTCACAGGAACAAGATCCCTCTTATATTCGTGTTCATCGACGTGTAATCAACTATTCCAAGCCAATGTTACATGGGGTTAGAGACTGACCTGGGGCCTGTGGGGCACGACTGAACACACAGACTCACAATAGTCACAGCAACAAGATCCCTCTTATATTCGTGTTCATCGACGTGTAATCAACTATTCCAAGCCAATGGGGTTAGAGACTAACCTGGGGGCCTGTTGGGCACGACAGGTTCCGACTCGAGGGGTTTGCTGTTGCCAATACGGTTGATGGCGAACACACGGAAGTAGTGCTTCTTGTTTGGTATCAGCTCCTTAGCTTTGACTGAAGTAATGCCACAGTCTGTCGTGGCCACCTCGGTCCAGGTGTCAAGGTCTCGTGTTACGTCCACCTTGTAGCCGATGATGGGGATGCCACCAGGATCTCGGGGTGGGTGCCAGTCCAGTGTCACAAAGTCTTCTCCGATGTCGCGGAATTTGATCGGTCCAATTGGAATACCAGGAGGCTCTGAAATGAAAATGACATCATATTCATTTTTTACAATTCAAAGCCTATTTACATGTTGCATGATATAAGTGAGTGTTGATTTACGCTGTAAAAAATATTTTAACTATCACAGAGTTTTCAAAATAAATAAGTCTGGGCCAGGCAAACTAGTGATTGATAACCTACATTACAATCAGGCCATGAGGGTATGATACACACATTGTCACACATTGTGACCATCCGATTCTCATTTTAGTCGGCCATTACAACAAGCCCTGGACATTTTCTGCATAGGAATCCTGACAGGAACATTTGATACATAAATAATTAAATTAACTTTTACATATTTTTTAAAGATGGCATTATGATTTTCATTAATAAATCAATTACTTACTTGGCTCTCGCATTGGTATGACTGGTTCTTTCATCTCACATGGAGCTCCGATACCCTCCTCATTCTCAGCAAAGACACGGAAGAAGTATGGAGTGCCCTCGGTCAGCCTGGTGACCTCGAGGGTGAGGATCGAGCCACGAGTGACATCCTGCTTGATCCATGATCCATACTTCTTGTCCCGACGTTCCACAATGTATTCCTTGATAGGCAGACCTCCATCTGTCTTGGGTGGTTTCCACTTGAGTGTGACAGTGTTTTCTGTGCTGTCGGCGGCTGTGATAGACTCTGGTGGTCCAGGTGGTGCTGTCATGGGAGATACATGTAGATTAAATATTTGTTTGCTCTAATATTTGTTTGTTCGTTGTTTAATACCTCTCACTCACTCACTCACTCACGCACTAATGCACTCACTCACTCACGCACTCACCAGTCCAGTCTAGTTTTATTTGTCAATTGATTGTGAAACATTTCTTTTTGACTGAGAATGACACAATCAAAGCATATTCATCAATAATAATATTCCAAGTCCTCATGATTTTGAAATAATAACATCACTGTCATTCAAACTTAATCTCCCAAAAATGTTCCTATCACAGGGTCATGTACAAGTCTGTAAAAAGCCATGGCTACTCACAGTAGGGGCTTTTGGCTGTGATTGGGTCGTCTGATTCCAGCGGTTCAGACTGTCCGACAATGTTCTCTGCCATGACGCGCACCATGTAATCCTGATTCTCAATGAGGAAAGTCAGGTCACAGCTTAGCACCTTGGCTGGCACCTTCTCCACTGGAAGGTATGTGGACTTCCATGCCTCACGCTTCTCAACAACGTAGCCGGTTATGGGGGAGCCACCATCTCTCTCACTTGGCTTCCAGGTTACGCGGAAACCACGACGGTTCACGTCGGACGCCACCATTGGACCAACAGGTGGTGATGGAGCAACTGTAAAGTGTGGAGTTTTTGACTTCGTGAGAATAGAATTTAACATCAACATTAGTCAACACGTAGCCTTACCATGACATGGGACATCATAAATGGGCTTCACATGTTGTCCACATGAAATGTATTGAACCCATTGACCATCAAACCACCCCAACAGCCCATTACCCATTTGTCTCAGACTCTCAAAAGCATTGACAGCATTGTCTCCATTTAACTCCTTTTCTTCCTATGTTTTACTATAACTCTGCATCATGTGCTTTGCTTTAATGGATTTTCAATCTGACTCTGCAAGCAACCAGTCTCTTCCCTTTATCAAATATGTCTGACAAATGTTTTCCCATTAACACCACTGGTTCATGAATATTAATGCGAGTGGAACAGAGTGTCAATATACATGTCAAAATCTTACCAATTGGTTTGTCAAATCTAACTGGCTTCTTGGAGACACAGCGTTCACTGACACCAACATCGTTCTCGGCAACAACAGCAAAGAACCAGTCCACCTCGGGTTTCAGTCCTGACACCCCACAGTGTGAGCGGTAATGTTCCACTGTCTCCACTCGGTCCCACTCCTTGCTGTCGATGGTGCACTTCTCGATGTGGTAGCGTCGGACCTTGGTGCCGCCATCGTCTGATGGTGGGTTCCACTCCAGGGTAAGACCCACCTTGGTCATGTTCCTCAGCTGGAGGGCCTCCGGTGGTCCTGGAACTCCTGTTGAAGGAAGTGAATGAGAATCTGAACAAAATCCTTGACCCATTTCCTAAAAGCCTAATTGAGTTATTTTGGTTTCATACCAATTTTAGTAATATTCCTGCAATATCACAGGACATAAAAAATCAGCTTCACATATTGTACTCAAATGGGATTAACAAATTGGCAACCCTACTGTTTCTTGTCCAAATGTTTCCTTCCAAACAGAAATACTATTTCTTCCCCAGGGTTTTATGCAACAAGGACAATCCTCTGCAGCAAAAAGATATGTATGCTTATTGCCATCATAAAGATGAAGCAGCAATTGATTCTGCTGCCTGTAGACTTCAACCACTGAAATAAGGATACTATCTAATGACGCTGGCAACCTTTTGGTGCAGAGGTGAGTACCAGTGTTTGATTCTGCTTTCAGAATTATTCCAGCATATAACAGGGAGATGAGTGAGTGAGTGAGTATGGTTTTATGCCACTTTAAGCAATATTCCAGCAATATCATGGCGGGTGACACTGGAAAATAGGCTTCACATATTGTACCCATGTGGGGAATCGAACCCAGGTCTTAGGCGTGATGAGAAAATGCTTTAACCACTAGGCTACCCCACCGTCCCTCAAGGAGACG
Organism: Haliotis rufescens; assembly: GCF_023055435.1. Taxonomy (NCBI): domain Eukaryota; kingdom Metazoa; phylum Mollusca; class Gastropoda; order Lepetellida; family Haliotidae; genus Haliotis; species Haliotis rufescens. The sequence goes on from NW_025964112.1 coordinate 14,860,657, forward strand.
AAGAAAAGACTGGACATGTTATACCCATATTGAATATATACCTTTATATCCTTGACGTAGATCCCACCACACCTCATATTGAAGGAAACTTTAGAATAAAACCAAAGACTCAAGAATTTGTTAAATGAGAATCGATAAGTGTCTATATCTGAGTAGAACTTACTGAGGTGTTTCTGTGGTCTGATTGGCTCAGAGAGGATGGCTGGGGGACTCTGTCCCTCTTCGTTAACTGCCACTACAGCCACGACATACTCATTGCCAGGAACCAGGTCTGTCAGCTTGATGGAGGTCATTGTGGCTTCCACTTCACAGAAGGTGTTCCAGATGGAACGACGTGACTCACGGAACTGGATGATGTAGCCAGTGAGAGGTCGACCTCCATCACTGTCTGGTGCCTTCCATTCGATGTCTGCTGTCTTCTCATTGACATTGGCTGCCTTTAGGAACTTGGGCGCTGATGGAACATCTGAAAGACAGTGTTCTTATGAAAGGATATGGCTCTATATTATTAGCAACACCAAGACAGGGGACAAAGGAATGGTCTTCACAAATTGTACCCATGTGGGGAATTGAATCCTCATGTAAAAGTGACCGCTTTAACCACAAGACGGCCTTGGTTTTTTTAAAATGGACCCGATTTCCTCTTTACCTTATCCAAATGACACAAAAGATACCATTCATTCTTGAAAATATATCTCACCATAAGGACTCTTGATGAGAACAGGTTTGTCCATCTCAAGTGGTTTACTAACTCCTATCTTGTTCTCAGCACTGACACGGAAGTAATACTCCGATCCAGTCTGGAGGTTCTGGCAGCAGAAGTTGGTGATGGAAGCATCGATCTTGTCAATCCTGTTCCACTTAGTACGGTTCATGTCTCGCTTCTCCAGGATGTAGGATTTGAGAGGAGAGCCTCCATCATCCTCTGGCTCTTTCCAGGCAATAACACAGGAGCACCTGGTGATGTCAGACACCTTGATGGGCCCAACTGGTCGAGATGGAACCTCTGTTGAAGGGAGACGAAGACTGTCATTTCCATGCACAAGTATCATGACAGAAGCTCACGGCAAATGAGTTAAACATGACCAGTTATTTACTGTCAGATGGTCTTATTTGGATGGAATGAAATAAATGGACGAAGCTTGAGGCAATATCACACGTCAGGTGTAGGTAGAGCTTCCCATTTTGAATGAAAACTTATACATCCCAATCATTTTCATGTGAAAGCACTTGAATTAAGATAAGCATTTTTCATCTCTGTGTTATTTCCAATTCTGGATTGCAGATATTGACAAATATATCTATATTTTAATGACATGATAGTTATACCAGAATTAGGAACTTTGATGGTGGAATGAGACTAAAATTCAGAATGCATTAGTTTGGATACGACACTATTTGATAGGTGTGAACCCCCTTCTGGTCCTGCCTATCTAGAAGATGTACAATCTCACCTGGAGGTCTGCATGGTACAACAGGCTCAGACTCCAGTGGTTTGCCAAGACCAATCTTGTTTCGTGCACAGATACGGAATTCGTACGTCTTGCCCTCAGTAAGATCCTTGACCTTCAGTTTGGTGGTGGTTGAGTTTGTCTTTCCAACTTCAAACCATTCGCCTCCCTTCAAGCAGGCCTCAATGAGGTACTCTGTGATTGGTTCTCCACCATCGTCTCTCGGAGGCAGCCAATCAAGCGCCAGAGATGTTGCCAAGATGTTGTGGAAGCGGACTGGTCCAATCGGTGCAAGAGGAGGAGCTAGAGGCAGAAATTATTCTGTTATTAATGCAGGAAGGAGGTCTTATTGTGACAATATATTACTTTGATTTGGGCGAGTGAGTGATTTGAGTGATTTGATTTGGAATACTAGATTGAATACATTGATGATTATAATAATATCTATAACTTCTCTAGAGTTTTTTCATAAATATTAATCTAAAGAAACAAAAATTACATACTTCTTATACTTTTATCTTTCAATGAGTGTATTTTTGAATAGAATGACATATCCGATTATCCTTATCAAAGGATGAGTAGTATAATATATCCAAATTTATGAATAATTGTGTGTAAATACATAAAAGTCTGCATATTTATTTCAAACAAATTGATGAAAATCACTCATAAAAGGAATATTAAATCGACAAAAATGTTGGCAAAGACATTTGTGTAGGCATGCTGTGTACTTGAATGGATCTGTTCTGCTATACAGTAACAGCTAACAGCATCTAGATCTTAACCTGGTTTCTCCCTGGGCATGACTGCTTCAAGGCTCTCCAATGGTTCTGAGAGTCCTTCTGGATTTTCAGCAATCACGCGGAAAAAGTACTCATTTCCTTCCAACAACTTCTGAATGCAATAAGACTTGATACTGGGTTTCACCATGTCCACCTTAAGCCACGCCGTGTGTTTTTTGTCACGACGCTCAATATAGTAAGCAGTAAGGGCAAGGCCACCATTAGATTTGGGTGCTTTCCATTGGATAGTTACAGTTCTGGCTGTTATCTCTAGTACCTCAAGAGGGCCTTCTGGGGCTGAAGGCACATCTGTAATTTGATTGGTTAATAGAACACTGGTTAGTCACAGTTAGTCATCACAGACAACATTGAAACAATATTAATATAAAAGTTTAATGAGGCAGACATCTTGAATTCCAATGTTTATTCCGAGTCAGTGTTACAGTCAGAGCTCCTGGTTGACCAGATTAGCCAATCAGACTCACTGCACGGAATATCTAGCACCAATCCAAATCCAAAAATTTGCGAATTAACTTTTAAGATCAGCTTTTAGAAATGCACATTTTACATATGTGAGAATGTTTCCATCTTGTCTCGGCATGACTGGTGTTACGGGAATTCAACAATGGGTGCAACACAAAACTGTCAAATGTCATTTGGTATGATGCGGCCAGGGATCGAACCACCAACATTCTGCTCCTGGGCAGATGTTCTATCAATTATACCACTGAGGTGGTAAAAGAGTGAATGAGTTGGGTGTATCTCTAATTTCAACATTATTTCAGTTATATATCACAGCATGTCAGCTTAATGTTGGTGTAGAGCCTAAATTGATACAGGTCATGGACATTTGCAACATGGGTAACAATTGAGGTAAATTGTTGACAGACCAGTGAGTGAGTGAATGAGTGAGTGAGTGAGTGAGTTGGGTTTAATGCCGCTTTTTACAGTATTCAAGTTATATCGCAGCCTGTCAGCTTAATGTGGGAGGAAAGCCCGAAGTGATGGAAGTCTCAGACGTTTACCACTTCGGTGAAACCCATGAGCACGGGTATGGTGCTGACAAACCTAGAAACATAAACGGGGTGAACCGGGATTCAAACCCACAATCATAGGTTTCTGGCATGCCCAAGGGACGCAACTCTACACAGAGAATCGCGGCACCTTAGACGACTTGACAGACCAAGGATTATAATCCAGGTGGAACTAGATTTTGATTCTTTGATCAGCACATCCTGTCATGAACATTCCGAAGAATATATTTGAGAAACAAGGGGCAAAATTATTAGTGTAGTGATCTAGCCATTAAACAATTGACAGCTGTGTTGGTGAGGAGATAATACACCATTAAATACTCATAAAATCTGTTTGGGTCAATATGTGAGTAGAAGCACACCAAATAGTGAACAGAATAGGTCATTAGTGACAAATAACCAACAACATTGTTACAATGATTAGCTTAAGCACAGAAGTTACAGGTGATATTAAAAGATATTCTCAAGGCCAGACCACGAATAAACCTGCACAAAGTGAAAATATCATTACTTGAACTTCTATTCCAAAAGCTTTTTCAAGACACTAAAAATGACTATTGTAAAATGTAACAGATATTTCCAAATAAAATATTTTACTCTTACAGTATATAATTCATATTTGGATTTTCTTTGAGCATCAGATGAAATTGGCTTCAAATCAGTTAAAAACCTTTTCACTTCCTGCATTTTTGGCAAAAGAATTCAATAACAATAAACCACAGGTCTAGCCAAATATTCTGAATATGCAATTACATCCTGTCACAAATGAATTTAGGGTTATTCGTACAATGGATATAAGTTGTTATTGGAATATCAGTATTGTAAACAACAACACATACACAAACAATAAACTTTGCAGTATCTGTTTAACCCAACCCTTCGTTGCTGTGACTGGACCATGGCCAATTGCCTCGGTCCAGTCAGACCAGCAAAGGGGCTGGGTCCTTGGGTCCTTGTTTTTGCATAATGACCCAGCCAAAAGTCATTGTTTGTATAATGTTAAAAGTGATCAGGCCAAAAAGTCCAAAACTGTTTATGGTCATGTTAGTTCCATGTAAACAAGAACCTGTTAGAATACCAGCATTAAGCCCAAAACCCGCATGCTAACCAAGTACTTACTGAATGGAGATCTTGGAGTAATGCCGACCTCGGTCTGGATGGCATCAGATGCTCCAACCTGGTTCTCTGCAAACACGCGGAAGTAATATTCTTGGCCTTCACGCAGGTTTTGGACACAGTATGAGAATATGTTCGGCTTGACCTTAGTGACCTCTGTCCAAGATGTCTTCCAGCTTTCACGCTTCTGCAGGACATAATGCAAGATAGGCGAACCACCGTCACTCTTTGATGCCTTCCAGGTCAAGGTCACCTGTTCCCGTTGAACGTCTGTGGCTTCAAGTGGTGGGGTTGGAGGTGAAGGTCGTTCTGCAATAAAGTAGAAAATGAGAAAGAGATCTTTCAATTTTTACTGAAATATTACCTGGATATTATATTAGTATAAATCAAAACTTGTCTACTGAGATAATTTAAACATCCTCTTCCTCTTCTTCTTACCCATTGGTTTCTGGGGCTTAGCAGCAGCTTCTGTTTCTGCCATCTTGCCAATGCCGACTTCGTTCTCTGCAGCAACTGCGAAGAAGTAGTCTTGGCCTTCCTCAAGATCTTGTACTTCATAGTCAGAGTCAAAGGCCTTGACCTTGGCAACCTCCTTCCACTCTCCCCTTGTCTTCTTTGAGGTGTAGATGTGGTAGCGAGTGATCTTGGAGCCACCATCATCAGAGGGTGTACCCCAGTCAATAGTGACAGACTTCTTGGTGATCTTGCTGACCCGCACAAACAGTGGGGGGCCTGGGGGTTCTGAGGAAGTTAAAGAATATTATGTTACAATGTGGGACTCTCAGGCTTACAAAAAAGGTTGCCTAATTTCTTTCACGAAAACCTCTTGTACATGAGTGAGTGAAAATAGCTTTGCTCCACAATAATTCTGTAGCAATTTTTGCATGCAGCTTTTCTGAGCACTTTCCTTCAAATTCAATGTGAGTGATTGTTGTTTTGTGCCACAGCAGCAATATTTCAGCCATATGACTACAGCCCTGTCATGGCCATTCAATAGTAGTTGATAGAAGAAGTAATGATCATACAGTGACACAAGTCAGCCCAAGCACACATGGCGATTACCAGAATCTCATTTAAATCTGTTCTTATGACAAGCAAGGGAGCTAGACTACTACTCTGACCTTGAATCATCAAAGGAGACTTTCCTACATGAAGGTAAGCAACAGAATTATTTTCCTTGTGGACCAACTGACCTAGTTCTCTCATTGGCTGGACTGCTTCGATCAAGTTGAGAGGAGGTCCTTCTCCCTCTGCATTGACTGCAATGATGCGGAACATGTACTCGTTGCCCAGCACCAGGTTGAACACCTCATACTCCAGTTCTGTTGGCTTGACCTCGTCAACTCTGTTCCACACGGAGCGACGGACATCACGCATCTCGATGATGTATTTGGTGAGTGGAGTTCCACCATCACTCTGAGGGGGCTTCCATTCCAACACACAACTGTCCTCAGTCACATCGAACACCTTGATTGGTCCAGTGGGTGCAGATGGAACATCTGAAATAAGAGAAGACAATACCATTCAATACATTGTCACAAAGTTTGGTGATAATTTGGAGAGTAATTTGTTAAAAATAGATCTTCCACATTTGATACTGACAAGTGGCATTCATAGCATTGTGGGATCACTAAAACATAACATGATTGCCTATAGCTGTTTCCATGAGGAGAATCAAAGTCAGACTTTCAATGTGACAAGTGAACTTCTGGGACCCCATTAACACCTGAGAAAGGGAAGACGTATCCTCAATTTAACTAAGCTCCAGGTATCGGTAATTAAAAACAAAGATATAAAAGAGGATCCATCAATTCAAACTCACCAAATGGACTCTTGGGGATGTATGCCTTCTCTGATTCGAGAGGTTTGCTAAGTCCCACTGAGTTTTCAGCAAAGACACGGAAGAAGTATTCACTGCCTTCAACAAGGTTCTGGACAGTATATGTGGTGATGTCTGGCTTGATTCGATCAACCTTTGCCCAGGTCATCCTCTTGGCATCCCGCTTCTCAATGACGTATGCTGTGAGTGGTACACCGCCATCATCCTTGGGTGGCTTCCATCTGATGCTGATGTTGGTACGTTGGATGTCCAGTACTTCAAGAGGTCCTACTGGTTTGCCTGGCAGCTCTGTGAAAACAACATCTTCTTTTAGCAATAGTATATTACCCTGAATTAAAGGGCGAAAATACAGGAATCTTGCTGTCATGTCAATTTACAGAAACTGAGGACAATCACCACTGTTCTAACTGGTTTATGAGGCATCTTTTGGAGAATGACATTCTCCATTAGCATCAGGCTGGTAAGTCTTTTACCTTGAATTAATCTGAGAAAAAGACAAGGTATGACAAGGATCCTTTCAACCCACTAGATCAGCAGAATTAAAAAAATGAACAAAACTTTAAAAACATTATATGAACATATTAAGGACCCTTGTCATATCTCGTCCTATTCAGCAAATGTACTGATGAACATAGTCTGCATCTCCCCAGTTCACACCCCACTTGTTTCAAAACCTTCCATGTCAACCCGTCAGTCCTTCCCTGTTTTTTTGTTCACTTCATGACGAGAGTAGTGCACAACCCCCTTTTTCAAAATCTGTGATCCTCTGGTAACCTGTGTTGTTTTCTGCTACTGATTAAGACTCACCTGGGGGTCTTCTTGGTGTGACAGGCTCAGCCTCAATTGGCTTGCTGACACCAACATCGTTGGCAACCTTGATGCGGAAGTAGAGCTTCTTGCCCTCCTTCAGGTTGTGAGCCTTGTACTCGGTCTTCCGGCTGTCCACCTTCTTGAACTCGGTCCAGTCGGTGCTGTCTGAGCTGACCTCGATGATGTAGTCTGTGAGTGGTGATCCACCATCATCTTCTGGCTCATACCAGGTCAAGGTCAGAGATGTTGCTTCCACATCACTGAAGCGGACTGGTCCTTTTGGTGGTGTGGGTGCCTCTGGAGATATAACACATGGTGCTTGTCAGTTGTCTGTCACCATAAATACTGTAGGGCCCGTTCCACAAAGCAATGTTAATGCTAAAATTGTCCCATATAGGTCAGCTTAGAAGGTCACTCTTTACACCAAAACCTTGGGTTCAATGCCCCAGAAGGGTAAAATGTGTGACAACCTTCTTGGTGTCCCCAAATGTGTGGGAGGATTTCTCATAGTATAAATATATTCATGACCCCTACTTTTGCCCCAAACCAGGTATGCTTTAAGAATTAAGAGTAGAAGCGTTAATCATGAATTTACATCTTCAAAAAGATATGACAGCAGCCAAATTGTACATATGATACAAACGGCCTGAACCCAGAGAAGTACATTTTACAGGCATATAACAATCAACTGTTAAACATTAAAGACACTGACCTGCTTTTCTAACGGGCTTGAATTTGGGTGAGTCCAAAGGTGGGCTCATGCCCTCTGCATTTTCAGCGATGACACGGAAGAAGTACTCGTTGTTTGTGACCAGATCCTGGATGCAATAGGTGGTGATGTTTGGCTTGACCTTGTCGACCTTGATCCAGGTCATGCGTGTAGCATCACGGCGCTCGATGATGTACGCAGTGAGTGGGGTACCCCCATCAGACTTGGGTGGCTTCCACTTGATGCTGACACTTGTGGCTGTGATCTCTGTTGCCTCAATGGGAGCCTCTGGGGCACTGGGTACCTCTGCAATAGCAATAGTAGATGTTAAAATTGCTTTGTACATAGGCAAGGTCAATTTGAATGTCCACCTTCTAAAATCTTGTAATCCGGGATTTTAATACAGATAACAAGGTCAAGTTACAGAGATTTATTTCTGTTAAATATTTTTCTGTCACAATTAGACATGTTACATTCTCTGTAGGGAAACTTGCAAACAGAATCAAGGCAATTTAAGTCAAGGCAAGCAAGTGATATTACATTAAGCACAATAACATCAGGATGTCTGTATAGGCTGGCAGACTTGTAAAGCCAATCAGATGGTTACATTTGATGACAAGTAATGATAAATTTATTACAGAGTAAAATGTAACGCCTAGATTCTTTTGTACATTATGAATTAATACTAAAAGTAGGCACAATGTCTGATCCACTTCAACAGACCCTCATCATCTTTAAATCAATGTACTCAAGAACAATAAACATAATGATAATACATACTGAATGGACTCTTCGGAATGACTTTGTCTGATTCCAGAGCTTCAGATCTGCCCATGAGGTTCTCAGCAGAGACTCGGAACACATATTCCTGTCCCTCCTTGAGGTTCTGGACACAGAAGCTGGTCATGTTTGGCTTCACTATGGTAACTGGAGACCAGGTCATCTTGTAGCCATCACGGCGCTCGATGGCATAGCCGGTGAGAGGAGATCCTCCATCGCTCTTCGGGGGTTTCCAGGTCAAGGTCAGACTGGTCTTCTGGATTTCACTGAAGACAATAGGGCCTTCTGGGGTTGCTGGTTTGGCTAGAAAGGAAAGGATGCCTTGGTGAGTATCTAGAGTTAGGTACTGACAGAAACCCTTGGCAAGTATCTAGATCTAAACCAATGTTTGCATCAAATCTGATGCAAGGATAAACAAGATTATTCATTATAACAAAGTAAATTCTTGTCATTTGCAGTCAGATACATCATGTGATTATGTAATTAAGGTTAACCCATTTCATTTCTTTGACAGAACAAACTTGGTATAATGTTTAAGAAGTTTATAAAAATATAAGGAAATAAACTCATGTAGGGTGGACATAACAAAGAAAGGAAGTGTGAACTTGTTTGATTGTGTATGATATTTGTCCATTTATGTACATGTATGGCTGTTTGTTCCTGATCAACACTCACCAATTGGTCTCTTAGGTGAGATTGGACTGTCTGTTTCCAGAGTTTGACCAGTGCCAATCTTGTTCTCAGCAGTCACTGAGAAGAAGTATCCATGTTCCTCCTTCAGGTTCTTGACAACGAATGTACTATCGGTGCCACGGACATTGCCAGCACTCGTCCATTCTTTGCTCTTCTCTTCGCGCACTTTGATAACGTAACCTGTCACCTTGGAACCTCCATCATCCTTTGGTGGTGTCCATGTGAGTGTAACAGAATCCTTGCCAATGTCCTTGACCTTGATTCCAGCAGGAGCACCTGGAGGGCCTGGAAGAAGGAAATGACAGCATAAGAAATATATTGAGATCAACCTTGGACAATCTAAAATCCCAAAACTTTATTGTGTTTGTCCAAACAAAATAGTATCAGCCAGGGCCATAAGGCAACAGAAGGAAATATGTCTTTTTGATTCACATAATAGTTTGGCATAAATTATCATACAGTGTTTCAAGAAAAGTGATGAGGATGGTATTTTATTTTAATTTTTATGCAAAAAGAGCAGGGTGATTAAATTGGTCATTTGGGCCAAGCAAATCACATGAAACAATGCAGGATGCTATAAAGAGTGTGAGCCAGGTTGGGATGATGATCTGACTTATTCATACTGGTCTCAATGTCATTATTTTACATTATCTGACCTTGTTAAATCAAATCTGGCCTCATCTTATTTGAGCATAAAACGTTGTGGTACTTAAGTGTTATTTATTTATATTCATTGGTTATCATGATGTTAATGATGTATTTCTTCTGTTGGGGGTACCTGAGAAGACAAGTCCTTGTTTTAGACACACAGGTACTATTCTTCATGGCTTGACTCTCAACAAACATAAAATAAGTTTACCTGAAGATTTTCAATGGAGGCAGGCAGGGATGATAATGACAAATGATAATCTTAAGAATAGTTCATTCTGGCTTAATTTTAACTTACCATACCTGATTTTGTTATATCAAACCTTATTTTCTATTCAGCAGTTAAAGCTGACAGTCCCGACCGAGTTTCATATTTATTAATACATTCTCAATTCAGAAATGAAAGCACCTGAGAACATGACAAATCCATGTTTTGTACTTACTCAGCTCCCTCTGAGGCTTGACGGCATCCTTGCTCTCTAGGGGCTGGCTGTGACCTTCAGCATTGATGGCGGTCACACGGAAGAAGTACTCCGAACCCTCTATCAGATCCTGGACTGTGTGCTTGTGGACGTCAGGGCCAACAGTGGCTGTCTTCATCCAGGTAGGTCGGCGAGCATCACGGTACTCTATGAGGTAGCCAGTGAGTGGCGTTCCTCCATCACTCTCAGATGGCTGCCAGGTCAGGACCACAGACTCATGGGTAATGTCAGAGAACTTGAGTGGACCAAGGGGCTTGCTTGGTTTATCTGAGGACAGGGGATGTCATGAAATGAGTACAATAGACTCAAAATTCATACAGACAATGGAACAAGAAATACACAAAAGTAGAAATCTTTTCATAACAATATGCATCTGTTAAGTTGAAACTGCAGATAGAGGGTATATTTTACAATCAGATTGAGTTCTTTCTGAATTAACATTCCCACAGAAGGAGTGAGTGAGTGGATGATACTAATGCCCCAGTCAAGTGCATCATAGTAGCTTTAAGGTAACCAAGTCTGAACCAATGAAACCAATGGCTGATAGTATGATCAACAATCCACAGGATATAACTACACACAATGAGCCAGGATACAAGCTGGTCGTCATCCATCAAGGAACTACTTACATCAAGCAGCCTTGCAATAATCGCATCCCAATTCAAGTTCCCCCTTTCTCAAAATTCTCCATTACCACAACTTGGAAAACTTAGAACTCCCTTCACCAATATTCATACAGTTATAATACTATTAGTTATGGTGTCTTTAGTTGCCGACAAGAAATAATATTTTTCATCTAACCTAATATGACACTGTATATGGCAACTAAAGATACCATACCAAATTTATTTACCGAAAAGTGTACACTGTTTGTATATTCATCGCATATGTGATGTCAAAATAAAAATTTGACACTTACAACCGGTATAGTGAGTGAGTGAGTGAGTATGGTTTTACGCCGCTTTTAGCAATATTCCAGCAATATCACGGCGGGGGACTACAGAAATGGGCTTCACACATTGTACCCATGTCGGGAATCGAACCCGGGTCTTCGGCGTGACGAGCGAACGCTTTAACCACTAGGCTACCCGACCGCCCCTACAACCGGTATAAATGACAGGACCAGTACATATGTTTCCGATACAATGCTTTAGTTTAAACACAAATGTTAACAATGGAATATATAATGCATTAAATGTGGACGTTTAAACAATTATTATTGCTAAATGGATATAATTATCATAAAATTGCCCGCAGAAATCAGAAATCAGAAATCTTCAGGAACTTGAAAGCAGTCCGCATTTCCCAAACAATGGGCTGCTATCTATTCTATTGCTATTTGATGTCAATGGAGTCACGTTTCTTGTTTGTGACGTCATCCTATATTATGTTCGATGAAGTTGCTATTTGTAAATCAATGAGCGCAGTTGTGAGCTTTTTTTCTCTCTATTAATATTAATAAAGTCACAAATGTGGTTTCATCAAAAACTAATGTTTTTGCACATCACAATTCATGATATTAAAACACAAAACAGTGCCTGAATGACAAATTTCTGTACCAGAATTTTCTAGTGAAATATGTGAGGTGGGTGTTTGGGGCATAATAAAGAACCGAAATCAAGTGATAAGTGAATCCTGTTTGACTCCACAGTCATCTATCATAGTGCCCTGTAAATAATTTAAGAGTTGGCCAGACAAAATGACCACGCTCAAGGCTATGTTCTAATGATGGCACACAACCAGCCAGATCACACAGTAAGAAGACTTACCATAGAGACTCTTAGGAGTGTAGCCCTTGCTTGTCTCCAGCGGTTCACTGGCACCATGTTTGTTCTCAGCTGAGATGCGGAACACGTATTCAGTGCCTTCAATGAGGTTAGCTACGTGATGGGAGGTCTTCTTTGAGGACACCTTGTCGACGCGGGACCAAGTGGGGTGCTTTGCTTCCTTCTTCTCAAGGATGTATTGAGTGATGGGTGATCCTCCATCATTCTTTGGTGGAGTCCATTCCAGAGTCAGTTCTGTGCGCTCCAGATCTTTGACAGTCAGGTTCTCACACTTGTGTGGCTTGGCTGAAAAAGACAAGATGCAAGATGTACCTCCATGAAGATTTTTTTCTACTGTCTATATATGATTTGGAGTGGAATACACTGCATATCTTCCATGATATACTACAGACAGACCTTCAAATATAGTCCTTGTTTATGATGCATAACTGGTTAAACTACATAATACAGCTTTAGAAATTGGCACTAGTCCTGTCGTCCTTGCCAAACTCCCTTATAATTAAGGTATCATAAGGACCGGTAGAAATTTGCCATTTTGAAGGGTTTGGCTATATGTTATCATTATAAGGACCAGTGGACCAAAACTGTTAGTTTCTACCGCTGCATAATACATCTCTCACTACATTTCAAACTTTCTTGTAATGGTGAGTAAGAGAGTTGTCATAATTGTTATTCACTACAGTATTCAGGTTCACCTGAAGCATATCAATATTATGTGGGAGGATATCTCATAGTGACACAGGTGTTTACCAATAAGCATGAGAAAGGTGCTGAGAGCGATGGTGAATAATCAAGGCAAATTTAGGAATCAAACTAATAACAATCCTAATAACTAAGATAACTTGGCCATCTGACTTTGAATACAAATCCACTATGGCAGAGATTAATGAATTCGACACACACAACACAAACTATCACACATTCATGACAGCTGAAAGTAAGTTACTCACTCTCAGGCTTCTTAGGCTTGGCAGAATCTTCTGTTTCTGCGGGTTCACCAAAGCCGACCTCATTCTTGGCAGATACAGCAAAGTAGTAGCCAACATTCTCCTTCAGTTTCTCCACCTTGAAGCTGGTGTCATAGGACTTGACTTCTTCAACTTTCACCCATTCGTCAGATGTATCCTCACACTTCTCAATTTTGTAGTTGGTGATCTTAGCTCCGCCATCTTCCAGAGGAGCCTTCCAGTCAAGCATGACAAAGTCAGGACCAACCTTGGTGACCTTAAGACTCCTTGGTGATCCAGGTGGCACTAAGAACAACATAAATCTTGCATCAACACCTGGCTTGTGTTGTAACATCTCTTGCATACATGATTGGACGTCTCATATCTTTGTGCAATGTTTTTTTCTTGTTTTTCAAACATTGTTCCCAGAATCAAAATCAAGCATGTTTTTGCTCCATATTTTGCAAAATTTTATCCATATTATATCTGCTATCTAAAGTTTAGAGCAGTTACAGCAATTAAATATTACCCTGAACACACAAAGATTTGAGGTGAGGTGAAATTTGGTTTAACGTTGTGTCCAAGATTATTGCGCTTATATAGCAATGTGCATGTGTGTGTGTGGCTGCTTGTACTAGTCCGGACTGATGCCGATTTATAACGCTAGCACACTGAGATATCATGCCGCAGTTTAACATGGATACCCCAGACAAAGTATACGGACTCCGGGCCGAGCAGTCCTTGTTTTAGAACTTTATTGCCGAGCGCCAGACAGGGTAACAACAAGTACCATCTTTTAATGCCTTTTGGTATGACGCGGCCGGGGATTTAACCCTGGACCTTCCGCTCTCTGGGCAGACGCTCTACCACTAGACCATGGAGGCGGTCGAACACACAAAGATAATTAACAGGTTCACTCATGGCACTGAGGCCTTGGCTTGAAATTGGCAACATGTCATGGAGCAATGTTCCTTTTTAATCACAAGGCTGTCCAGTCAAACTCTCACAGAATCATAAACAGGCGTAGTTTGTAATATGTTCCACAAAAGTTATCACAAAGCTTAATACTTACAGATCTTCTTGAGTGGCCTAATGGTGTCCTTGGTCTCAAGAGCATCACTGTCGCCTTCATCATTGACAGCGATGACACGGAAGTAGTAGTCCGTTCCTTCCTTCAGGTCCTGAGCTGTGAAGGAGGTCTTGTCAGCATCAACCTTGCCAATCTTGCTCCATACCATCTTACTGCTTGGCCTCATCTCGATGATGTAGTGCTTGATGGGCAGACCGCCATCACTATCTGGGGACTTCCAGGTGAGATCAGCTGTGTCGCAGGTCACATTGTCCACATTCAGAGGACCTCGAGGTTTGGATGGTTTGTCTGTGAATGGCATACAGTATCCATATAAGGAGGTGCAATACTAAGGTCACATCAAGTATAAATACAGCAATAGGCTTGACTCGGGAAGTAAATGAGCTCGTAATTGTGTTTTGGAAATTAGCTCCTTTGTATGCATGCTAAAAAAAGCTTCATTGGGTATTTGCGCATGCTGTTTTTATACATTTCAGTTTTTCATTTAATACATGCGTTTGTACGCAAGTTAATTGAAAGTAATTGGGTTTTAAATATTTTGGGGGGTATTTTACCCAAATACGCTTCTTATCTGTAGCTCTGCATACATCAACATCAACGCCCAAATTTGGAGGACCAGAAGTTTACATGTTTTTGCCTTTTTACATGACAGTAATTTAACACTTTATGTGAATGCTTTGCTCCTCATTCAATCAAGATAATGAATTAATCTCAATTAAAAGTAAAACAAATGTTATGAAATCAATCATCTGTTAAATCGAGTCATGAACTCACTGTATGGGCTCTTGAGGACAGTTCCAGTTTCGGTTTCAAGAGGCTCACTGACACCATGTTTGTTTTCTGCAGATATACGGAAGTTGTATTCAGTGCCTTCAATAAGCTTCTCAGCCCTGTGGGAGAGGACTTTAGGTCCAACGCGGTCAAGTGGTGTCCACTTGGGCCGGGATGCTTCCCGGCGCTCAAGAACGTAGCCAGTGAGAGGAGATCCACCATCAGATTTGGGAGGTGACCAGCTGAAGGTCAAGGCTGTGCGGTCAACATCAGAGAACTTAACTGGACCTTCTGGTGCACTTGGAGGGCCTGTAAGAACAAGGATTTAAACTGATCATTGATGTTATGGACTGACAATGAGAGCATTTCCACATTATTACAGAACACCTGCTACCAAAATTACAATGATTCCATGTTATTTTCCTCCAAAAGATGACAAAGATACTATGATTATAATTAAGATTATTGATCTGGTCCAGACTCAATTATTTACAGACCATTATCATACAGCTGGAAAATTGCTGAGTGCAGCATTCAACAACAAACATAGATACAATATCAAGCTACCATTATCAATATGTTATTATCAAGTTACCATCATGAAGATGACATTATCGATATAGTATTGCCAATGGATGGTTATGAAGGTACCATTATCAATAAGTCAATATCAAGATGCCATTATCAAGGTGCCACTATCAAGGAATGACAGTAGAATTGAGTTCACATCCATAAATTTTCATCACTATTAGCATCCATGTCCTCACCTTCAGGCTTCTTGGGTGTGATGACAGCATCTGTTTCCACAGAACTGCCATAGCCAACTTGATTCTTAGCTGATACACGGAATAACAAGCCGACATTTTCCTTCAAGCTCTCCACCTTGTAAGCTGTGTCGTAAGACTTGATTTCTTCCACAGTGGTCCAGTCTTTAGCTTTCTCCTCCTTCTTCTCGATCTTGTAGTGAGTGACCTTGGCACCACCATCTTCCTTGGGTGGGTTCCACTCCAGGGCGACGTAGTACTGACCGACACGACCAGGCTTCAGGTTCCTGGGTGGTCCTGGGGGTTCTGAGATGAAAGGTACAATTAGGATGCAGTTCAGACGAGTAATAAAAGGATCATACTCAAAGGCTTAATACCTTTGTTTGTGGTTTAACGCCGCACTCAGCAATATTCCCGCTACATGACGGCGGACTGGAAATAATCAAGTCTGGACCAGACAATCCAGTGATTGACATCATGACCATTGATCTTTGCAATTGTTACACGATCACATGCATCAACCAAGTCAGCGAGCCAGACCACCCAATCCCGTTAGTCTCCTCTTACGACAAGCATAGCCTTTTACAGCAAGAATGGTTTGCTAAACCTATCCAAACCCTGATCTTCACGGATTGCTTAATTCCAAACAGCCATTAGTTCATAGGGAACTTGTATCTGACATTCCGCATCGACAGCAGAGAATTACTTTTCTTCATGCATACATAAAATACTGACATGTTTTTCTGATGTCAGCCATGCATCAAAACCAAGACAAAGATTCCTGTCTTATTCGTCCAAATAAATATTGAAATGAGTTACTTTAAGAGGAACTGCTTTTCTACTTATTCACAGTTTTACATTTGATCAAAACATACCAAGTTCTTTAACAGGCTTGACTGTGTCCTTGCTCTCGAGTGGTTCACTCTCTCCCTCATCGTTGACAGCAATGACCCGGAAGAAGTATTCCTGGCCTTCACGAAGGTCATTTGCAGTGAAGGTCAAGGTCTTTCCATCAACTTTGCCTGACTTCATCCAGGAGGATCTGGTGGCTGGTCTGTACTCGATGATGTATCCAGTGATGGGCAGACCTCCATCAGCATCAGGAACCTTCCATGTCAGGTCAACGGAATGGTCAGTCAGATTGTCTGTATCAATGGGTCCTCTTGGTTTTGATGGCTTGGCTGAAATAAAGTTAAATATATAGACACTCTAAAACTAATTACATGCATAAATCCATAAAATCAGTATTCTACTGATGTGAAAATAGAATAACTAACAGAAACTAATCCTCAGAATATATCTATCACTAACATAGGCAAACATTCAAGATTCTTCCTAAACATCTTTAATTCATATTGTTTCACACAAAAAACAACAACATTTGGTATCTCATTTTGGTCACTAAGATCTTTCACATTTCACATCAGATAGATTCTCAAGAGAAAATTATCAAATAGTTTTCAAATTCCACATTAAACTCATCCTTGATTATGCTGTGTATCAATCTCATTTCTGTACTGATTAATACCCTGGACCCATTTGTGACCATAGCATTATAGAGTCATTTGAAGACACAACAGTCAGTCGCCACCCAATCAAATATTTGTTCATGAGGAAGGGAAATTTTGTGCTAAGTTAGTGATCAGAGAAATGGAGATTGTGTCATCACTTCCAATGGTGTAAATGGGTCAAGGGTAATTATAATATTAGAATGGATATGTGTAATACCCTGTACAACCAAGGATGCATCCTAATTGTTATATGCGGTGGCTGAGATACTCACTGAACTGGCTCTTGGGGGTGACACCTCTGTCTATTTCAATAGGTTCACTGACTCCCACTTTGTTCTGAGCCGACACCTGGAAGGAGTATTCTGTGCCCTCCACCAGATTCTGAGCCTTGGTCTTCAGCGTCTTGGCATCAACACGGTCAATCTTGGTCCAGTTGGTACGAGAAGCTTCCCGTCTCTCTATGATGTAGCCTGTGATTGGTGAACCACCATCATCTTTTGGAGGCTCCCAGACCAGGTTCAGGGATGTTCGCTCGACATCAGCAGTCTTGAGAGACTTTGGTGGACCAGGAGGTCCTAAAGCAAATGATTTAAGGACTATAATAAATGTTACCACAAACATACAAAACAGTACACCCTTAAAAAGAGTGAAGATTATTCTTACACTTTCACAGTTATATCCCAGCAAGGAAACACCAAAGTTTCACTCATAGTATCCATTATGGGAATAAAACCTTGGTTTTTAGCTTGACACTAAATAATTTATCAAGGCTACGTCACTACCCAAATTGAAACATGGTTTAGTTAACTTTTTATGGTCAAAGATCACTGGAATAATATACAACAAAAACTCTATCTGTGGACTGACCTTCTGGCTTTCTTGGTTTGATGACTGAGTCAGTCTCGGCAGTTTCACCATAGCCAACTTGATTCTTTGCAGTGACAGCAAAGAAGTACCCAACATTCTCCTTGAGCTTCTCGACCTTGTATGCTGTGTCGTAGGACTTGACCTCATCGACCTTGACCCATTCCTTTGACTTCTCCTCACATTTCTCGATCTTGTAGTGAGTGACCTTAGCACCACCATCTTCCTTGGGTGGGTTCCACTCCAGGGCGACGTAGTACTGACCGACACGACCTGGCTTCAGGTTCTGTGGTGGACCTGGAGGTTCTGAAAAAACAAAATCAGAACAATAAGTCATCAAATGATGTTCAACATAGGTGTAAACTGAGAGATGTTATTCTAAACCATAGTCAGAACAATCCACAGTGAGGTGACACCATTGTGACCACCTGATACTCATAAAGGTGGCTCTTACAACCATATCATGCTGGGGACAGGGGCAGATGGTATTGGCCATAGAATATTGGCTTTTACCAACTAAACATCATTTACCAGGATAGTTGTCAAGACAAATCTACAAACTTACTGAGAGACTTCATTGGCTTGATGGCTTCCTTGGAATCCAGAGGTTCACTCTCTCCCTCATCATTGACTGCAATTACTCTGAAGAGGTATTCAGTTCCTTCATCAAGATTGTCTGGTGTAAACTTGAGTGTCTGTCCATCCACTCTACCAGCCTTGGACCAGGTGGTTCTTGTGGCTGGTCTCATCTGAATGATGTAGTTCTTCAGTGGTAGACCGCCATCACTCTCTGGTGCCTTCCATTCCAGATCACAGGAGTGGTCAGTCACATTCTCAATCAGCAGGGGACCACGTGGCTTGGATGGTTTGTCTGCAATAACATATAAATATTGCATTTTTTTATGGAATATGTATTTGAAAATTACTGAACACAAGATAAAGATTTCATGTTATTTAACCTTTCAGTGGTTTTATTAGAACCTTCACTTACCATAAGGACTCTTGGGTGTCACTGGTTTGTCCAACTCATTGGGTTCACTGACACCAATCTTGTTCTCAGCTGACACACGGAAGTAGTAGTCGGTGCCTTCGATCAGGTTGACAGCCTCCAATGTAAGAATGTCTGACTTCACTCTGTCCAGTTTGGTCCATGAGGAGCGAGATGCCTCCCGCCTCTCAACAATGTAGCCAGTCAGAGGAGATCCACCATCGTCCTTGGGTGGCTTCCATTCCAGAGTCACTGATGTCCGATCTATCTTGGATGTCTTGAACTCCTGAGGCTTGGATGGTTTGCCTGAATAACAATGTGATATAATATAAATTGTTGGATCAAGGATTTCTTTCAAATGAACGTGAGGCTGGTATGGTTATACTAATCTTGGAACAATTTGACAGGTGTTTTTTATATATTGTTCTGTTGAAAAAAAGAGTTTAGAGAATGAGAGAAACATTATTCAATCATAAGTACAAAAAATAAAAGGAGACAGATAATACTGGAAACAAGCAAACAGTGTCCAACGTACCAGCTGGTTTCTTAGGTGTGATCACTGAGTCAGTCTCAGCAGTTTCACCATAGCCGACCTCATTCTTGGCAGTGACAGCAAAGAAGTAACCAACATTCTCCTTCAGTTTCTCGATCTTGTAGGCTGTGTCATAAGATTTGATCTCTGCAACCTTGATCCATTCATCCGATGTCGCCTCACATTTCTCAATCTTGTAGTGAGTGACCTTGGCACCACCATCTTCCTTTGGTGGCTTCCATTCAATGGCAACGTAGTCCTGTCCAACATGGCCTGGCTGTAGGTTCCGGGGTGGACCTGGAGGTTCTGTGAGCGAAAAAAGGAATTTGTGATGAAAATACAACTCAGTAAATGAGCTTAGCTTACTCACTGCTCAATCACCATTTCAAGAATAATCCTCCATGAAGTGTATTAATTTCTTAGATACATGGTTATCAATATACAGTTGTTTCTATGAAAAACATCACCATATATTGCTCTCAAAAGAACTTGTTCTTACATAACGCACAGAGGGAGGTTTGATGGACATGGGTTAATATTGATTGACTAGATGTATGACCAATACTTGTCCCATTAGCTACACTATATGGATCAGTGCAAGAGCAATATCACTTCAGGAAACTGCAGAAATTTGATTTTACAGTTATAATGAGTGGGACATTACACTTTTAACAGGCAAGATTTCACTTTTACAATGGGCATGTTTCTCTATCAAAACAGGCAAGTCTTAACATTTTTGATTGGCAAAACTTTACAATAATGACTGAGGAAACTTTCTGCACACTCACTGAGAGCCTTCGTGGGCTTGGCTGTGTCTTTGCCTTCAAGAGGTTCACTCTCTCCTTCGTCATTAACAGCAATGATGCGGAATAAGTATTCAGTTCCTTCATTGAGGTTGTCTGGTGTAAACTTGAGTGTCTGTCCGTCAACTTTACCGGCCTTGGACCAGGTGGTTCTTGTGGCT
The DNA here is from genome assembly GCF_023055435.1 of Haliotis rufescens. Lineage (NCBI taxonomy): Eukaryota > Metazoa > Mollusca > Gastropoda > Lepetellida > Haliotidae > Haliotis > Haliotis rufescens. Next base: position 14,881,220 of record NW_025964112.1, read on the forward strand.
GGTCTCATCTCAATGATGTAGTTCTTGAGGGGCAGACCGCCATCACTCTCTGGTGCCTTCCATTCCAGATCACAGGAGTGGTCAGTCACGTTCTCAATCAGCAGAGGACCACGTGGCTTGGATGGTTTGTCTGCAAAACAAACACAATTTCATTGGTCTGTATCTATCCTCTGACCAACCGTTGCTACCTTAATATAAATATCGTACAATGGATATTACAGATATATATATGATATTTTATAAAAATCCAAATGAAATTCTTCCTGATCTGAAGTTTAAACATTTACTTACCATAAGGACTCTTGGGTGTCACTGGTTTGTCCAACTCATTGGGTTCACTGACACCGATCTTGTTCTCAGCTGACACACGGAAGTAGTAGTCGGTGCCTTCGATCAGGTTGACAGCCTCCAATGTAAGAATGTCTGACTTCACTCTGTCCAGTTTGGTCCATGAGGAGCGAGATGCCTCCCGCCTCTCAACAATGTAGCCAGTCAGAGGAGATCCACCATCGTCCTTGGGTGGCTTCCATTCCAGAGTCACTGATGTCCTGTCTATCTTGGATGTCTTGAACTCCTGAGGCTTGGACGGTTTGCCTGAAGCCAATGGACAATGAAGTTGAGGAATCTTTGTTTCATAACATGCTTTAGTTTTACCTTTGTTCATTGTTTCCTATCATAAAATTTCCTTGAAAAAGATAACCAATTCTTAAATATAACGACTTAGGTCAGGCAATTGAACATCTCTGAGATGGACTGGTGATGCTTTTAATGGGGGAGAAAAGCTTTTTGTGACTCAGGTCATATTTGTTAACCATTTTGGTGAAATCCAAGAGTCATGGGAATGGAGCTGACAAACCATGGATCATCGTTGGAGAGATATCATGCAGAACCATAATTAGCAGATCGTGGCACAGCAAAGGGATGCAACACTGCACAATATTCTGCGGGGCCATAAAACATTTGCCCCCTGAATATTTGAATGGACAATGATACATAGGGGGAGTTGGAAGAGTCGTATCAAGAGAGGAAGTGATGTCACACAGGTGAGCTCAACGTACCAGCTGGTTTCTTGGGCGTGATCACTGAGTCAGTCTCAGCAGTTTCACCATAGCCGACCTCATTCTTGGCAACGACAGCAAAGAAGTAACCAACATTCTCCTTCAGTTTTTCGATCTTGTAGGCTGTGTCATAGGATTTGATCTCTGCAACCTTGATCCATTCATCGGATGTCTCCTCACATTTCTCGATCTTGTAGTGAGTGACCTTTGCACCACCATCTTCCTTTGGCGGCTTCCATTCAATGGCAACGTAGTCCTGTCCAACATGGCCTGGCTGCAGGTTCTGAGGTGGACCTGGAGGTTCTGGAAAAAAAAGAAACAAAGGTCAATTGTGATGAGGACAGACCCTCACTGTCAGGGCTGTGGAATTTCAAACTTACTTTGGAATTGTCTACAAAGTCAAATAGCAATTTACAGGTTTCACTAGATTGTTGTTTAAAACTGAAAAAAGTCTATCTTTAACTAGTTATTTCTAGTTTCAACTCTCTCATCATACCTCACTCAACACATGAAAGAAATATCAAATTGTGACTGCATTATTAGAAGAGATGAATCCATCTTTAAATGTTTAATTCTACATACTTGATTTCAAATAATTAAATGCCATAAAAATGTTTTCCTAAACCTGTATATATTAACTTAAACTTGTATGAAATAATTTTCTTCCATTGTTTACTAACATTAGCAAAAACACTATAGCAGTCACATATACACATCTGCTTACTATCTCCAATTAGCACAAGAACCTAAAAATAGTATAATTTGTTTTCTGAAAAACTCACTGAGAGCCTTCTTGGGCTTGGCAGAGTCTTTGCCTTCAAGAGGTTCACTCTCTCCTTCGTCATTAACAGCAATGATGCGGAATAAGTATTCAGTTCCTTCATTGAGGTTGTCTGGTGTAAACTTGAGTGTCTGTCCGTCAACTTTACCGGCCTTGGACCAGGTGGTTCTTGTGGCTGGTCTCATCTCAATGATGTAGTTCTTGAGGGGCAGGCCGCCATCACTCTCTGGTGCCTTCCATTCCAGATCACAGGAGTGGTCAGTCACGTTCTCAATCAGCAGAGGACCACGTGGCTTGGATGGTTTGTCTGCAAAACAAACACAATTTCATTGGTCTGTATCTATCCTCTGACCAACCGTTGCTACCTTAATATAAATATCGTACAATGGATATTACAGATATATATATGATATTTTATAAAAATCCAAATGAAATTCTTCTTGATCGGAAGTTTCAACATTTACTTACCATAAGGACTCTTGGGTGTCACTGGTTTGTCCAACTCATTGGGTTCACTGACACCGATCTTGTTCTCAGCTGACACACGGAAGTAGTAGTCGGTGCCTTCGATCAGGTTGACAGCCTCCAATGTAAGAATGTCTGACTTCACTCTGTCCAGTTTGGTCCATGAGGAGCGAGATGCCTCCCGCCTCTCAACAATGTAGCCAGTCAGAGGAGATCCACCATCGTCCTTGGGTGGCTTCCATTCCAGAGTCACTGATGTCCTGTCTATCTTGGATGTCTTGAACTCCTGAGGCTTGGACGGTTTGCCTGAAGCCAACGGACAATGAAGTTGAGGAAATCTTTGTTTCATAACATGCTTTAGTTTTACCTTTGTTCATTGTTTCCTATCATAAAATTTCCTTGAAAAAGATAACCAATTCTTAAATATAACGACTTAGGTCAGGCAATTGAACATCTCTGAGATGGACTGGTGATGCTTTTAATGGGGGAGAAAAGCTTTTTGTGACTCAGGTCATATTTGTTAACCATTTTGGTGAAATCCAAGAGTCATGGGTATGGAGCTGACAAACCATGGATCATCATTGGGGAGATATCATGCAGAACCATAATAAGCAGATCGTGGCACAGCTAAGGGATGCAACACTGCACAATATTCTGCTGGGCAATAAAACATTTGCCCCCTGAATATTTGAATGGACAATGATACATAGGGGGAGTTGGAAGAGTCGTATCAAGAGAGGAAGTGATGTCACACAGGTGAGCTCAACGTACCAGCTGGTTTCTTGGGTGTGATCACTGAGTCAGTCTCAGCAGTTTCACCATAGCCGACCTCATTCTTGGCAACGACAGCAAAGAAGTAACCAACATTCTCCTTCAGTTTTTCGATCTTGTAGGCTGTGTCATAAGATTTGATCTCTGCAACCTTGATCCATTCATCGGATGTCTCCTCACATTTCTCGATCTTGTAGTGAGTGACCTTGGCACCACCATCTTCCTTTGGCGGCTTCCATTCAATGGCAACGTAGTCCTGTCCAACATGGCCTGGCTGCAGGTTCTGAGGTGGACCTGGAGGTTCTGGAAAAAAAAGAAACAAAGGTCAATTGTGATGAGGACAGACCCTTACTGTCAGGGATGTGGAATGTCAAACTTACTTTGGAATTGTCTACAAAGTCAAATAGCAATTTACAGGTTTCACTAGATTGTTGTTTAAAACTGAAAAAAGTCTATCTTTAACTAGTTATTTCTAGTTTCAACTCTCTCATCATACCTCAATCAACACATGAAAGAAATATCAAATTGTGACTGCATTATTAGAAGAGATGAATCCATCTTTAAATGTTTAATTCTACATACTTGATTTCAAATAATTAAATGCCATAAAAATGTTTTCCTAAACCTGTATATATTAACTTAAACTTGTATGAAATAATTTTCTTCCATTGTTTACTAACATTAGCAAAAACACTATAGCAGTCACATATACACATCTGCTTACTATCTCCAATTAGCACAAGAACCTAAAAATAGTATAATTTGATTTCTGAAAAACTCACTGAGAGCCTTCTTGGGCTTGGCTGAGTCTTTGCCTTCAAGAGGTTCACTCTCTCCTTCGTCATTAACAGCAATGATGCGGAATAAGTATTCAGTTCCTTCGATGAGGTTGTCTGGTGTAAACTTCAGTGTCTGTCCGTCAACTTTACCGGCCTTGGACCAGGTGGTTCTTGTGGCTGGTCTCATCTCAATGATGTAGTTCTTGAGGGGCAGACCGCCATCACTCTCTGGTGCCTTCCATTCCAGATCGCAGGAGTGGTCAGTCACGTTCTCAATCAGCAGAGGACCACGTGGCTTGGATGGTTTGTCTGCAAAACAAACACAATTTCACTGATCTGTATCTGTCCTCTGACCAACCGTTGCTTATATACAGATCATACAGCAGACTTCATACAGATATGTAAGGCCGTATCCAAGACCAATGACAATATCCTTTAATGGTTTTTAAAATGCTCATATTCTTGATCACCAGAGGACATATGGATTGGAATGTTCATCAGAATAAGTCAAGAATGTTGCAGAAACACACATTTAGGTGTACAGACTTTGGCACTAATGATCCTCTAGCAATACTACTGTTAAAGGAACTTTAAAACTGGTTATTACTTAAAGTATGGGAAGACTTTTCTTACAGATTTGACATTAAGACAGGAACGGAAAAAACATTATTAACACATGCACTGATGAATATGTTTGTTCATGATTATTTACTTTTATGGACCATCCTGGTTCTTAATTGTTTGCATGAAATATGTGCATGATGATATTAGCTTAAGCCAAGAGCACATACAAGTGACCAGATCATTTCTACACTCTACAATGGTGTTGACACACCAAGCAACAAGCACTTTCTACTCACTGTAGGGACTCTTGGCCATGGTGGCAGCATCGGCCTCAAGGGGCTCACTTTGACCAGCCTTGTTTTCTGCGATCACACGGAAGAAGTACTCATTGTTCTCCAGAAGGCCATCCACGACATACTCCAGTGTGTCTGGCTTGACCTTGCCTGCCTTGGACCATGTTGTCTTCTTGGCATCCCGTTTCTCAATGATGTATCCAGTGAGTGGGGAGCCACCATCGTCCTTTGGTGCCTTCCATTTGAGTGTAGCAGAGTCACGCTGGACATTGCTGATGTCAAGTGGTCCGACTGGCTTGGAGGGTGGAGCTGTGGATGGGATACAGAACATACATGTCTTGAAGAAACTTTGACTATATATCAGTAACTATGTCACTATCTCGGGTGTTTGACAATTTTTAATGAGGTTTGACCACCTTGAATGATGCTTGACAAATTTTCACGAGGCTTGACAATTTGTTTTGAAGGTTGATAACTTTTATAGATGCTTGAAATTGATAATGAAGCTTGGCAACATTAATTGATGTTTGTCAATGATGCTAGAGAAATTTCAATGGTGCTTGAGAACTTTTACTGATTTTTGACACTTTTAATGAGGCTTGACTTTTGTTTCATTGTAAATGACAGTGACATAATGTATGAATAGCACCGACTTTGCCAAGTCTTTGTCCACACTGACTAATTAAAGTCCAGGGGTCGGTTCAACAAAGCTATCGTAGCGCTAAGGTGATCCCATACTTTAACATAGACTTATGACTGTCTTTGCGCTATGATCACTTTGTGGAACGGCCCCAGTACGGTAATCCGTCTCTCTTTCTTCTAATGATAACAATGTTACTGAGTGATGGATACAGATTTTCAACCCATGATAAGTGAAGAAATGCCTAGACAATATGATATGTGATCCCTAAAAGTTATTGGCAAAAAAGTATCCATGTGGATAATATAGATTTCTGCAGTTTGACAACATTAAGAAATAAATGGAAAATAATTGTTAATATATGGTTAACCCATTCTAATAATATAGCTGATTCAGGAAAGACTTTTTCATATTGTTTTCACATATATTACACTTAATTCTAACAACAATCTACTTACAGATCTTCTTGGTTGGAGTGACATTGTCTGAATCCAGTGGTTCTCCGACGCCAACAGAGTTGACAGCCGATACTCGGAACTTGTATTTCTTGCCTTCCTTCAGCTTCTTGGCTGTGTACTGGGTGGTGGGAGCATCCACTGAGTCTAGTGGCCTCCACTTGCCATCCTCGTACACCTCGATGTTGTACTTGAGGATCTTGGCACCGCCATCTCTCTTGGGTTTGGACCACTCAAGAGTGACAGTGTCTTCACCAATATTGCTGAACTCAATAGGTCCGATGGGCTTGCCAGGCACCTCTGCAAGTTTATAATGATAAGTAATGCCACATGAAGTCATAAAAAATGAGAATATTTTGGACATATAAGGTGTATTATTAGGAAAACATGATACTCGGTAGTTTTGTTTGTTTGTTGTTTAACACCGCACTCAGCAATATTCCAGCTATATGAAGGCGGTCTGTAAATAATAATAACCAGACAATCCAGAGATTGACATCATGAGCATTGTTCCACGAAATGTGGATACAATGACATGCATCAACCAAGTCAGCAAGCACGACCACCTGATCCCTTTAGTCGCCTCTTACGACAAGCGAAGTCGCCTTTTACGGCAAGCATGGGTTGCTGAAGACCTATTCTACTCGGGTTACTATAGTATACACGGATACTACGAAGGATGAAATTCTTTTCCTTTGCATTTGCCAAATTTAGTTTTATGACAACATAAATCTATCAGTGACATTGGATAATCAAAAGTTCCATATATTATCAAAGAAAATAGACAAAAACCAACCAGGTGCTTTTGTGGGCACAATTTCATGTTCAGATTGAATTGGTTCACTTGGGCCCTCGGCATTGACGGCAATCACACGGAACAGGTACGGTGTATCTTCCAACAACTTCTTCACATTGTAGTTGAGTGTCTCAGATTTCACTGAGGCAACCTTTGACCAGGATGTCTTCCGGACATCTCGCTTCTCGATAATGTACTCTGTGAGTGGTGAGCCTCCATCTGATTTCGGGGGCTTCCAGTTCAAGGTCACACTGTCCTCTGTGATGTCAGAATGTTCAAGGTCCTCTGGGGCTGATGGTTTACCTATGAAAGAACACATTTATCAGTAAAAATAAAAATACATTTTTATTTTTATTTTTTATTTTCATATAACATTATTTTATTTAAGGGCAGGGAGTGAGTATTGTCTAGCATCACTTTTAGCAATATTACAGGTACATCACAGTCAGGGACATCAAAAATGGACTTCACATATAGTACCCACATGTGGAATCAAACCGAGGTCCTCAGCTTCAATACTTTAACCACTAAGGGAATTTATTAAAGGGATGTTTATGAGAAACATTTGTATTGAGAATCAATCATATTGAAAATATATTGAATAATCGTGTGAGGTTTCAACTTTACTCAGAAATTTAGAAACTTTAGAAATCAATTCAACTGACAAAAGGTTACAAAAATGAAAATGTTATATGAGAGTCGATCACTTGGCTGTTACCATATATTCAAGTGAAATGTTTTATATTCATGTTTTTTTTATATTTCAAGTAAAAAAGATTGGCAATACTCACCAGATTCTGTCTGCAAGATGTATTACAGCATGCAGCATCAATCAAAACAAACACGACTTGCACGAGGCGGAACGAATAAAATCATGTTATTAGTATTCAACTGCACCATGCATGCTGCAGCAGCAAATAACAATCATCAAGCTGATTGGTAAGATTTTCCTCCAATCAAATGCTTTTTCCAACAACAAAACTTCCTATTATCTAATTACCATCCATCATAAATATAAGATATATTGAAGAAAAAAATTCATTTTGGAATTAAAAAAAGCCATGAAAAAAAATATATACCGTAAATAATTATATAACTATAATTTGTTAACAAAAACTGTTTGACCTCCAGGCTGAGCAAGAAGCGAATTATCCCCTCAAGCAGCAAAGCAAGACAATATTCCACAAAAAGTTAGGCATGATGATAATTGGTAATTATATGGATAATGATTGTACTAAAATTCTCATCCTCTCATTCACCAGTTTTTCATTCAGGAGAGAGAAGAGAACAGGAATATTGTCGGAGACATAGACACAGTGTTACACAAAGACACATAACGGGTGTTAGATGACATGGAACACAGGCTGTTAAAAGTATGGAACAGTTAATAACAGATTCATATCAACGTTGTGATAACAGTTTATTGCCTAGTATAATATAATGTTACATGAGTATATATGTTATATGGAGTTATACCACGCTAAGCCCTATAGACACTCCTTACATATATAATATCAGTTTATATACAAAAACAACCAACATATAGCATATTCAAACTCAACAAAACAAGTCATTTTTGCAACATTTTCTTAAAAAAGTTTAAAATGTAATTAAATGACATTTGCAATATCATTCTTAAAATGTTTCAAATATTTCAAATGTAATGAAAGGTATACCTCTGTTCAGTGAACTTTGACACAATGGCTACCATTAACATGTCACAAATATTCATCACACTTTGGCAAAGGGATGTATTGTTCTAACACAAACATAAGAGATTCGGTTTAAAATACATTTTGTTCATAACAGTGCTAAAATCCTAAATCTAAACTGAAGGGTGTTATCATATTGCACATAATCAAGTAAATTATCCAAATTTGATTAAGAAATGTGGCTTAAATAAAATTCAGCAAATGCATTTTGTAATTATAGATAAATATTGCTTTTTTATTTACAAATGCATCATCATGTAAAGGACAATTACTAAATACTTCTTGTATTAAGGTGCTTTGTTCTATTTCTGTGTATCTTCAGCAGTATGTAGAGTGTTATGTTTAATGCAGCTTTGAACAGTATTTATGTTAATACGGCGTGTCAGCTTAATGTGGGATAAAAGACCAAACTGATGGAGGTCTTATACGTATGTGTATTTTTGGTATGGTGCTGACAAAAGCAGTAGGGCTGGGACGAGTCCAAATTTACTACCTGGGTACCCGGGTACCCGCCCCCCTATTACCCTACCCTACCTGGGTACCCACTCTAGGTCTCAGGAGATGTCTCAAAATGTCCGATTGGGAATATTTTTAGCTTAGCCCTGGCAAAACGTATTTAGATACATGTATTAAACAATCTGGTCATGCATACACTGAAGTTGACTTCAGTTATATCTTTATTCAACCATATGAAAAATCAGAAGGAATGGGTTCAGAGTCAGAAGGAAAAGCGAACATTAGTGATTGTAGTGTAGCCATAGAGGTCCAGATAATTTTAGTCATTAGACAATATATCACATGACTTACCAGGAGTCCTGGTAGTCCTGTGGGTACCCGGGTCCTACTCTGTACCCACCCGACCCAGGTTTCCCCGAATTACCCGTCCCAGCCCTAATAAGCAGAGCGAACCGAAATTCACACACTATCACAGGTTTCTGGCACGTCTAAGGGACGCAACTCTGCACAGAGTGTTGTGGCACTTGAGACGGCTTGGTGACCCCTACCCCCTCAGCAGATATCAACTGATGCATAGATATTCCCAATGAAGATGTATTATGCAAACCCTATGTACATACGTACATATCAGATCTCAACCACTACTGCTAAATACACTATTTAAAAAAAATAACAACAGATAATTGTTTATAAAAATAGAGGTAAGTAGTATAATACAATTTATCTAATTACTTATAGTTACAAGACTAATTAACAACATTTTTTAATTACAGAATAACCATCAGTATATAAATGTGTATGTAAATGTAGATTATTATATCCTACTAAATTGCTCACATATTGATTCTAACCAATATTCATTGTAAGCAAATAATTCCTTTAATACTACAAGATAATTTATGATAAGGAATTGGATTTATAAATTAATAATGAAATATTATTTTGGATGTCATGAAATCAAACTGGTCACAGGTTAGTAGGATATATTGTCATGCTGAAAAAAAGTCCAACAATCTTCAAAATAATTCAAACACAACATCAAAATAAACTTAACATGCATTATAAGTAAAACAACTGGACTGAAATCTACAACCTGATCTCTAATACGTCTCATAATGTAAATAACTATTTGATCTTTGATTGGACAATTTTACCCTGATTGACTGAGGGAAAATTGCAGACTTGACAATTGAACTGTTCGGGACATTCCCTGAAATATTCTCCATAATATTGATATCAGTTTAAATATTCATATGAACAGAATCAGATTGTAGACTTCATAACAATCTAGAAACAAATCTCAATATTTGATATAAAATTATAAAAAATACATAAATGTCAGTAAAAATGCATTATTCTTAGCATACTCATGATTTATGACATGAAAATGCTGAACCAGAAGTAGTTGGTAGGTAAATGTGACTATTGTGATGTAGCAGCTTTATCATATACACATAAAGCAAACACATAAACGTGGTATAAGTAGAGTAGGAATAAACGAAAGCATAAAGGCAAAATATTTTTGGAAAACTGGAATGCTTTTGAGTTTCAGGATATAGAAAACATGTAAATTATGTGGGTCTTTTTTGGCTTAATATTCCATATTTCCAGAGAGTGGAAAGAACATTGATAATGAAAAAACAATTTGTGATTATGATATCTGGAGTATGTTGAAACTATGCCAATCCACTACTTTCTGAGATCATTTTCTTGTAATGCTAGTTTCCTGATAGTCTTACACCATCGATATGATTCAGCACCTTCACCCCTCTTTACCTAAATATACTGTGCTGGTCAACTCTAAGTACTTTGGCATCACAAAACTCAATGAGGTAAAAAGATGTATTATTACTGGCATAATGGAAAAGGAAAAATCTCCATACTTGGCTAAAGAAAAAATCATTCCCAAATACTTAGTATTATTCCAAAGTTTGTAAGTTGACAAGCACAATGGGATGTTCACATAGCCAGAGATCACATACCGATAAATGGTCTCTGATATAGCATAAAACATAGATTCAGTCCACTTGGGTCCATGCAGGAAAGTCAGTCAGAATCTAGCTCACTACCACACTCAACCCGATTTGGGCAAGAAGCGCAAAGAACTGTTGGCTAGTTGTAACCTACCGAATGGGCTCTTTGGAACAACGCCGGAATCGGATTCTCTGGGTTCAGATTTTCCGACTTCGTTTTCTGCTGTCACTTGGAAGAAATATTCTGTGCCTTCAACAAGTCCGCTGACCTTCAGCTGTGTGACGTTACCCTCGACCTTGCCTGCACGGGTATACGTTGACCTCTTGGCATCACGGCGCTCCACGATGTAGGAGAGGATATCAGTGCCGCCATCGTCTTTGGGTGGAGTCCACTTCAGAGTCACACCATCACGGACAATGTCAGCATACTCGATAGGACCGGGCTTTGCAGGAACGTCTGAATTATAAAGCAATGAAAATGTGTGTAACGTATGTAAAATATTTTAACTGAGATTATGAACTTTGCAAACATTGCAAACTGCCAAGTTACTCGAAAAATACTATCAGAACACTATCTAAAAAATATAATAATAAAAAACTGCATTTTACTGTGTTGATGAAACAGAAGACTATAATGAACTCACCAATGACCTCGACATCAAACTTGGCCTTGTCCTCGCCTGCTTCGTTCTCGGCGGTCAGTGTATACAGACCATCCTCCTCCTTGCTCACCTTCTTGATGGTCAGTGAGGTGCTTGTGTCTTGCATATCTATGGTAACCTTACCAGCTGATCTCATTGGCTGATCCTCCTTTGCCCAGGTGATTCTTGGAGTGGGGATACCCTTGACCTTGACAGGGATCTTGAGGTTACTGCCAGCATGGAGTGTGATGAGGTCGCGGAACTTGTTGTCGAACTCCAGTACAGGGGGAGCTGTTGGGATGAAATGCATCTTACAGCATTGTGGTAAGAGAGTGAGTTTTAACACCGCTTTAAGAACATTTTAGATACATGATGTCCTGTTAGTTTCAAATCTAATGAAAACTCAAAATGGTGCAGGATGTGGATGATTTGAGAAACTCTTTTGTAAAATCAACGTGAAAAGTATATGTTGCCAACAGACCAAGGATCATAATCTGCATCTGAAAATTGAATCCACGATCAGCAGATCCTAAGCTTGCATTAGGGGAACAGCTCTGTACAGTGAGTAGCTTTACCTTAGACCTAAAGAGTCACTCTTGCTCATGGGGAAAGAGTCAATATTCTCTTATTTTCTCTCAAATAAAAGCAACCAAACACATTTCTGTGATCATAGTAATCTCTACTGTATGATTCTAATAATATAAAAAGCATGTGTTTATGAATGACAATCAAATAGAAATGATACCAGGTGTTGGCGAAAAGATGAGCGTAGAAATGTAAGTAAGCAATAGTCTACCATGATGTATAAGTATATGATAATGACATCGAAATAGTGAGCTGACTTGATCACTAATTTCTGGAAACTATTGTCTCAAACACAGTTTGAATTTTTCTGCAATTCATTCCAACTCTGTTTATGTCTGCCTGTTTGTAGGCCTACCTTGAATGTCCAGCTGCCCTGATGTGGTGACTGTGCCGAGGTCGTTGCTGGCTTCACATGTGTAGCTACCAGCATCCCGCTCAGTGCATTCTGTGATCGTCAGAGACGCGAACATGTCTTCATAGAAGATTTCATGTCTCTTGTCCTCCAGAACATCGCGACGGTCCTTCATCCTACAATCCACACAACACACAGTAGTATAAGGAAAAATCAAATACAACATCCCTGTCTTGTTTCCATTTCAAATCTTTATCAAAATCATCCAGTTAACTCCTATTTCTCTGAATCATGTGTATTTGAATACAGGACTTTTGAGAGTGATCTCCCTTACCACTTGATAGAGGGCTCTGGTTCACCACTGATCTTGCATTCCAAGATGGCTGTCTCTCCCTCCATGACGGCCAGGTCGGGTAGGCCTTCAAGCACGGCTGGCGCCTCACCAACTGTGGAAAAGAGCAGGGGTTTAGAGTCAAGGAAAGGCTCTACCAACATACAACACACGAAGGCATCCTCTTGACATATGCTAAATATAAGGGGTGGTCGGGTAACCTAGTGGTTAAAGCTCTCGCTCGTCACGCTGAAGACCCGGGTACGATTCCCAACATGGGTACAATGTGTGAAGCCCATTGCTGGAATATTTCTAAAAGCGGCGTAAAACCATACTCATGAGTGAGTATGGTTTTACGCCGCTTTTAGCAATATTCCAGCAATATCAGGGCGGGGGACACCAGAAATGGGCTTCACACATTGTACCCATGTCGGGAATCGAACCCGGGTCTTCGGCGTGACGAGCGAACGCTTTAACCACTAGGCTACCCGACCGCCCCCAATAAATAGAGCAGCATCTCAGTCATTTGCAGATGGAAACCCACATAAGGTTTCACTTACTTCATAATTTGTAAAAAAGATTTGTTTCAAAGCCAACCACTGAACTTAAACTTGTGCTATGCTCACCAATTGGATCTTTAGCAGCAACAGGCTGTGATGGAGAAGATGGTGGACCAAGACCAGCCTTGTTCTCGGCCATGACGCGGAACTCATACTCAGCGCCTTCCATCAGTTCTGTGACCTTGTAACTGGTCTCGGGGATCTTGATGTTTTGACTGGCTTGTACCCAGCGGACGTTTCCACTTACTCTCATCTCAACAGCGTAGTTAAAGATCGGGCTACCGCCATCCTTCTCTGGGGCCAGCCATTTCAGAGTGATAGATTCCTTGGTGACGTCCACCACTTCAGGCTTGCGAGGAGCATCTGGTTTGTCTGTGGAGGCAAAGCAGAGTGTGCTGACAATGGCAAAAACTGATGAATTCTGACGGTCCACTGCAATTTTGAATGTTGATGTTTTGTATATGAGTACACAGTAATGTCCCTATGATCATACAAAAATAATGTTGGTTTCATGTCGAAAGGAGTATCAGAGTTACACTATATGTGTAACAGAGAAACCATCTTGAATATCAGTAGGGCAACTGTTTTCATATCATTGGTAATTCTTAAATGTGGTAATCCACATTTTTCATTGGGAATAGTTCCATCTGGATTAATGAAGCAAAATCCAATAGACATAAACAGGCACAAATCAAACATAAGGGTATAAAATAAAATTATTTTTATCAATATTGAGGATTTTATGAAAGGTATTTGAAAAGCTTACTGAATGGATCCTTTACAAGGATTGGTCCAAGAGCATCACATGGTTTGCCAATTCCAGCAGCATTTTCTGCGGACACACGGAATTCATATTTGTCATTTTCCACCAAATCATTGACGGTGAAGACAGTGTCCCGGACTGGAGATTTGTTGGTACGGACCCATCGAGAACTGGTTGGGCTTTTCTTCTCAATAATGTAGCTTGTGATTGGTGATCCTCCATCGCTCTCTGGTGGCTCCCATGTGAGTGTGACCGATGACCTGGTGACCTCACTTGCCTTCAGTTTCCTGGGAGTCTGTGGCACATCTGAAATGAAGACGGTAACATGGTCAAGTTGGAGAGTTCTTGTCCAAGTCACCCTCACTTAGCTATCACTTGGAAGGAGTGAGTGAGTGAGTGAGTGAGTGAGTGAGTTGGGTTTAACGCCGCTTTTAACAGTATTCCAGTTATATATCAGCGTGTCAGCTTAATGTGGGAGGAAAGCCCGAAGTGATGCAGGTCTCAAACGTTTACCACTTCAGTGAAACCCAAGAGCACGGGTATGGTGCTGACAAACCTAGAAACATAATCGGGGCAAACCGGGATTTGAACCCACAATCACAGGTTTCTGGCATGCCCAAGGGACGCAACTCTGCACAGCAAATCGTGGCACCTTAGACAACTGGGCCACCCGTGCCCCCCTCACTTGGAAGGACGAAGAAGATAAATACTTATTGTTTGGAAAGACTACAAGTAATTACTGTCAACATTTCACTGTTTTCAAAACAGATTTCCAACACTGTTTTAATACCATACGGTTAAGAACTATTTAAATGATGAAATAGAATTGGTCAGTTGCCATTCCTTGCAAATTTGAGATTATGTCATAAACAAAACCAGTGTTTGCCTTCTTTACTTGAATTAATAAAAACGTATCCCCAATAATATTCATGCTTCTCAACTTTTCATGTTCAGTATAGTTACTTATTCACAGACAACAGGTACGGTAAGTTTCATGCAAGCACTCATTTGAGCCAAAAACTTGACTGAAATGGACAACAGTTTCTCTCAACAAAATTTGACCCCATCACTCCCAGTTTACCTGAATTATCAGTTGGAAGGCTATGGAAGATAATTACGAATATTTTTCTATTAAAGAATTATTTCTATGCTGACTGGCATATTCCATCAACATTTGGGGTTATTATATCAATTTCTCTTACCATATGGACATTTGGCAATAGTTCCCTCATCCATCTCAGCTGGTTCACTGACGCCAACTTCATTTTCAGCAGACACACGGAAGAAGTATTCATTTCCTTCGAGCAGTTTGATGACAGCATAGGTGTTGGTGCTGCCATCTACAGTGTGGACTGGCATCCACGTGTTGCGTTTAGCATCACGCTTCTCAATGACATATCCAGTAAGGTCGCAGCCACCGACGTCGGATGGAGACTCCCATGAAAGGACAATAGAGTCCTTCATCACGTCAATCACATGGAGGTTGTTCGGCTTGGATGGCTTGTCTGGGGAAACAGAATTAATCATTTCTGTCAGATCTTTGAAAACATGTTTTTCATTATTTTATCTTTGAAACACATTTGCATTCCATGTATTGATTACATGAAATGAAATTTGAAATGGGTTCTAGTTCATTTATTTGAAGTTTAACACCATCTTTAGCAATATTCCAGCAATGTAATTGGAACATGTCAATAATTGAGTCTGGACCAGATAATCAGGCTATTCATGCCATAACTAACACGCTATTAAGTCATCAAGTTTGACCATGGAGCGAGTTAGTGAGTGAAAGTTAATAATGTCACATTCATCAATATTCCCGCTATATAATGGTAGCCTATAGATGATTGCGTGTGGTCAAGCCAAACCAGTGGTTGACGTCATCAGCAATGATCCATACTATCAATCTACATGTCACGGTAACCACCAAATCCTCATTAGCTCTGGTACAAGCAAGGTACTGCTGCCCTATTCTGCTCTGGAATACCCACATGGGCTTATAATGAAAAAACGCATTTTCCCTCCACAATGACAAAGGACAAACTTCTTATTTCATGCACAGATAACACGGGGACTTTCTGTTTATCCTCACCTTTAACATTGATCTCGAAGTCAGCCTCTGCTTTGCCAACGACATTCTCGGCAGCGATGGTGTACATGCCACTGTCGTCCAGCATGGCGTTCTTGATGGTCAGAGTGCTGAAGTCATCTGTAGTGTCCACGCTGATGCGTTCTGACTTCTCCAAAGGTTCATCATCGAGGAACCAGGAGATTTTGGGAGATGGGATACCGCTGACGTTGACCTGCAGGACCAGGGTGGATCCGCCCTTCACAGTCTGGGCACTCTTCAGGCGATTGTCATACTCCAGAACAGGAGCAGCTGGGTGTCACAAAGAGGAAATATTAACACCCTTCTTTGAAACTTCATTCTCATCATGTTAACAACTTAAAGTTTAATGTTGCCTTAGCAATGGCTTAGCCACATATTGTGAAACCCTGTAAATAGTCCAGAACAAGACTGCTGGGTGGTGGTGTACAAAACAACCTTGACTGTCGTAAGTCTGTGTTAAAGTATGAGAGTTACGATCACCATAGCGCTAAGATCGCTTTGTGCAACGGCACCCAGATTTACGAATCATGGGTACATGGTAATGTCCCTACCAAATTTGGTATTAATGGTATTTGGTCGTGGATAGTGATGAAGATGGTTTCTTTCAAGAAATATGTACATACTGTGAATTGCAAGTTGTCCCTGGGTGCTGACTTGACCAAGTGGGTTGGTCACCTCACACTTGTAGCGGGCAGTGTCCGATGGCTCAGTTTTGTGAATGACGAGGGATGCAACTTCATCCTCATAGCTCATCTCATACTTGGCGCTCTTCTTCACCTCCTTGGTTCCCTTGAACCACTTGATCTCACCTTCAGGCTCGCCGACGTCAACGTCGCATTCCAAGATGGCATCCTTCGGGGCAACTGCAACATCATCTTGCAGGGGTTCCAGGATAACTGGTGGTACACCAACTGTAAACAAATTGGGTACAATGTAAACAAATGTGCAAGAAGGTTGATAATGTCAGTCATGTTCATGTATAATATTCATGTCATTATTTATTAATCTTTAGTTACTTTACTTTCAGATTTGCACGACACACGTAAAGCCACACATTTATATTTTATTGTGTGTGGATTTTTTAGATACATATTTAGCTTGGTTAGTTCAAAATAACTTTGTATACATGAATGTTTTTCTTTGAAAATATATACTAAAAGTGTACAAGTGAAAGATGCCTACTATATTAACAATCTGTACAGTAAGAGTGGCTTGTGCTTTCTATGTAATAGGTGTTTGCAGTATGGACTGTATGATAAGGACTGTATGATAAACCTGACTATTTGTTATTTACAAAAAATGAACATGGTTTATATCTTTCATATATTAAAAAAGAGTGGATCAGCAAACCAAAATAATCACAAATCATTTTCATTTTTGACTATTTTGCCTATCAAACAGTAAATGAAAAAATGAAACGAGTGTCTCCTCAGCATTATCTTGTTCCAGAGAGTCACGTACCAATCGGTTCCACCACTTTGACTGGTGCTGTAGGTGGTGATGGTGGTCCAACGCCAGCCTTGTTCTCTGCACTCACACGGAACTCATACTCCGAGTTCTCCTTGAGGCCGGTGACACTGAAGGTGGTGTCGGGGACAATGCCGTCGCTCTTCCTCTGCCAGTTGTACGAGTCCTTCGGCCGGTACTCCACCACATAGCTGGTGATGGGGCTGCCGCCATCTTCCTCTGGAGGAGCCCATTTCAAGGCTACAGACTTCTTGTCAGTTCCGGTGACTTCAGGCTTGCCGGGAGGTCCAGGGGGTCCTGTAGGCGATACAACAGAGTTAGTGACTGATGCATCACAAAGAAACATGATGTCATTTTTTTCCAAGAAAAAAGGTAGGATGGATGTCGCTTCACCTGCACCCAACTCTGGATCTTCTAGTACAATATGTCAAGATGGCTAATTTTTGTCAAATAATACGTTTATCTCACTAATTGACAAAGTTGAAATGTTCACTATGGCAGGTGAGGGGATAAGAAAATCATTTTTTCTCATGAAAAGATAAATGATCTGTTTATCAATTATTTTCTACCTTTTCTTCAACGGAAACAATGGTGTCAGGAAAACAAGGGGAGGTTATTCTGTCAGACACACAGTAAAAAGTAGTCCATGCACAAAGTGTAATTTAACTTCAAAGAGAACATATATTTTACTTTTTCAGATAATAATAATACTTATCACAATCTGTATGATAACAAGTTATTTTTCTGCAAAAATTGTTTCATACATCACCAACTTCTTGTTTTCCATTAACACATAATAGTGAGTGAGTGAGTATGGTTTTACGCCGCTTTTAGCAATATTCCAGCAATATCACGGCGGGGGACACCAGAAATGGGCTTCACACATTGTACCCATGGGTCTTCGGCGTGACGATCGAACGCTTTAACCACCAGGCTACCCCCAACCACCCCTAACACACAATACATACCCCATGGATCCTTGGCTGTGAACTCCCTTGATGGTTCACTGGGTTCACTGGGACCGGCCTTGTTGACGGCGATGACGCGGTACTGGTAGGTGTTGTCTTCCAGCAGGTCGCCGTCCTTGAAGGTGAGGTCAGCTACAGGCTCCTTGTTGACCTGGATGAAGCGAGGACTGTAGCCAGACTTGCGCTCCAGCAGGTAGCCTGTGACTGGGGATCCGCCATCATTGGCAGGAGGCTTCCAGGAGACCACAGCAGAATCCTTGAATATGTCCGACACTTCGGGAGCATCAGGCTTGTCTGGTACATCTAGGTGGGGAAATACATTATCAGTTCAAGTCTGCATTGTGTTTTCAGTCAGAAAAGCTATAAAATAAAAAAACTTGAAAATTTTATTCTCAGAATCATAAATTATATCATTAAAATAATCTTCATATTAGGTTTTAAAAGATCAAATGCTGATGAATATTTACAGTTCTTCATGAGGGGATGGTTTTGAATTTGTGTCACTGCCATTTTGTTCCCTTGTACTTTTCATTTTAGATTGTTTTTTTTCTTGTGGCATAGATGTAAATACCCAAGGAACTGACATTCTTAAATGACAACATACATGCTTCAATAAATCATGAAAGCTAATCAAGTCAACTTACTGAATGGATGTTTCGCAGTGATGGTGTCTGATTCGACCGGCTCACTCTTTCCAATCTCATTCTTAGCGAACACCCTGAAGACGTATTGGTTGCCCTCGACCAGCTCTGGGACAGTGAACTGCAGCTCTGTGGTGCTGCCCACCTCGTAGAACGACCTGCGACCAGACTCACGCTTCTCGATGATGTAGCCTGTGATTGGCTTGCCTCCGTCATCAGCGGGCACCTCCCACTTGACAGTGGCACTCTCAGCAGTGATGTCACACACAGTCAAGTCTCTCACTGGGCTGGGTTTGTCTTGAAAATGGACAGAAAAAAGTTCAAGTAAAGAAAAGTAATTAAAAAAAAAGATAAATGAAACATTACAATGAGTATTTTGTAAAAATCTCTATTTTGATATTTTTAACATACACCATTGTAAATTAATTCAGTTATAATATATTATTCAGCTTAATGTGGGAGGAAATCCCAAAGCGAGGCAGTTTGTAGATGTTAACAATTTTGGTGAAATATACAAGAAAATTGACTGAAAGAACAAATTTTCTACACTTGTTGACAAAGAAGTGAGTGGGGTTCAACACCACATTTAGCAATATTCCATCAAGACCATGGTTGGGGGACAACGGTAACGGGTTTCACATGTCATACCCATGGGGATTCAAACCCAGCATGACGAGCCAAAGCTTTGACCACAGGGCCACCCTACTGCCCCTAGACCGGTATAACATACAACCCTGACGGGTGCTCACCTAAGACAATCAGCTTGATGGTGATGGTAGCCTTGCCATTGGGGTTCTCCAGTGAAAGGGTGTAGTCTCCAGTGTCGGTGCGGATCACCTTGGCCAGACGAATGGTGGTCATGTTGTCGATTGTTTCTGCTTCCATCCTCTTCTTGTCGGGCAGAGAGCCTCCATTGTACAGCCATGTGCACTTGGGCTGGGGGTTGCCTGAGAAGGGCACCTCCCATGCAGTGGATTGGCCGATGTGAAGGATGATTGTCTCGTCAAACCTCTTGTCATACAGGATCTTAGGTGGAGCTGCAGGACAGATAGATTGGTTTATATATGCAGCAGAATAAGATAGAGTCTGTGTAAAAATGTGGACAAGAATCAAGATATCAGTTGTTGTCAAAGACAGTATGAGTTGACAGCATGTAGAACAAAGCCAGACTGTAGGCATTTATACACAATAGAACAGGAGCAGAGGTGTAAACATACAAAAACACCTAATCTAAGTTGTGAAATATATCTCCTTTGCCAATGCAAAAATTGGCAAATTAAATCTATACAATTGATGTACTGACATAATGCATAATAAAGTGTGTGATAATAATGCATAATAAAGTGTCTGATAATAATGCACAATAAAGTGTCTGATGATAATGCATAAAATGTCTGATAATAATGCATAAAGTGTCTGGTAATAATGCACAATAAAGTCTCTGACTGAATGAAATGAACATAAAAGCACATAAAAATGGTCACTTGCAAATGAACAGTGAAAGTCTGCATCCACTCACCTTCCACAAACAGACCAGCATCGCTTCTCTTGGACTTGGCCTGGATGCTGTAGTCAGCCTCATCCTTCTCTGTGACGTCTGAGATGATGAGACGATGCACGCAGCCATCATGAATGATCTCGTACTTGTCGCTGGGCAGGAGGACCTCCGTGTCTCGGTTCCACTGAACCATGACATGAGGCTTGGACAGCTCGCACTCGAACACAGCTGTGCCGGGGATCTCACTGATGTCAATGTCTTCCAGTGGTCGGATGATGTCCACATCTTCTTCTGTAATCAGAGACAGTAACTTATTGTTGACTTATTGGCCTGATGTTTATCTATTTTTTGGCTGTTCTTTAATGTCTTCCAGTAATATTCTGGCCTATATTCCTTGAAGTGGTCTTAGTGTAATAGGACAAATTTTCCCATATGAATTTCTTTCCTCCAGAAACTTTCTGACACAGAAACATTAATCGTCTCCATTAGAACCAAGATGATCATAATTCCCATACTAAAACAAAGCCTAACACTGGATATAGCACTATATGGTCACTTTGAGTGAGTGAGTGAGTGAGTGAGTATGGTTTTATGCCACTTTCAGCAATATTCCAGCAATATCATGGGGGGGGGGACACCAGAAATGGACTTTACACATTGTACCCATGTCGGGAATCGAACCCAGGAGTGTGACGAGCAAACTCTTTAACCACTAGGCTACCCGACCGCCCCTATGATCACTTTGTGGAACTGGGCCTGATCCCGGAACACACATTAACTCATCAACATGACTGTATGTTGATCAGCTCTTTATGAGGCAAAATAATACTCAGGAATTAATGTCCATTTTAACAATATTTCAGTTAGATCACAGGCTGTGTCAGCTTTACATGGGAAGGAAATAGCTCAAAGTGACATGGTGCAATCCATAAGCACAGGTATGGTTCTGACAAAAACCAAGGATCATAATCCTCTATACCAGTAGATCCAGGCCAAGGGGAAGCAACTCTTCACTGTGAGTAAAAGCATCTAAACTCAGATGACTGGGCCTTCTATGCCCCTTCAGGGAAAATGTAAGAACTGATACTTACCGGATATGTTTCCAGGGCATAATTTACCATTTGACGGCCAAATATTTTAATTAATTATTTCACTGATGAACCTACTGATGCCAATCTGAATCTTCAAAAACCCTTACTGCTGTACAGTCATTCGACCACGAAGCTGTGCAACTATGTCTGCTTCCTGACTTATCCTGGTGAATAAAGAAGGTGGAAACCAGTCCTTACCCTCAACAAGTGCTTGAGCCTTGGACTTCTTGTCAGCAAGCTTGATGGAGTATTCAGCCTCGTCCTTGAGTTCAGCATTGGTGATGGTCAGCATGTACTTCCCTGCTCCGTCAATACCCATCTTGACCCGGTCAGATGGTAACATCTTCACACCACCCTTGTACCAGGTGGCAGGTTTGCCAGGTTTCGACACGATGCACTCCATGTGGATGGTCTCGGTTTCCATGACATGGACATCAGTCAGTGGCTGCAGGAACTCAAATGGCTCTTCTGTAATGGGATATAGAGTTTTCAGTGCAGGAAAAATGTCAGGTACCCCAGAAAAAGAAACATGTATTTCATATCATCATGAGAATTTTCTTTGACAAAACCTGAAAACAGGGGAAAGATACCAGTATATCAACTGGGACTAACCAACAGCCTCATGAGCTGAATATTAGTTTGTTTGTTGTTTAATACTGAGCAATATTTCAGCTTTATATGATGGCAAGTCTGGACCAGATAAACCAACGATTGATATTGTGAGCCACAGCCACCCTATCGGGATATGATGACATACAATCTAGTCCTGCCAACCATATCCATATTCATCCAGTACCACAAGCACAGCCTTTTAACCCAGATGTGTATGGAGCTAGCACAAGCACAGGTTGTACATGTGGGACCAATTTTAACCAAGATGTGTGTGGAGCTAGCACAAGCACAGGTTGTGGGACCGAGTTGAACCCAGATGTGTATGGAGCTAGCACAAGCACAGGTTGTGGGACCGAGTTGAACCCAGATGTGTATGGAGCTAGCACAAGCACAGGTTGTGGGACCAATTGTAACCCAGATGTGTATGGAGCTACTGCAAGCACAGGTTGTGGGACCAATTTTAACCCCAATGTGTATGGAGATAGCACAAGCACAGGTTGTGGGACCAATTTTAACCCAGATGTGTAAGGAGCTAGCACAAGCATAGGTTGTGGGACCAATTTTAACCCAGATGTGTAAGGAGCTAGCACAAGCACAGGTTGTGGGACCGAGTTGAACCCAGATGTGTATGGAGCTAGCACAAGCACAGGTTGTGGGACCAATTGTAACCAGATGTGTGTGGAGCTACCACAAGCACAGGTTGTGGGACCAATTTTAACCCAGATGTGTATGGTGCTAGCACAAGCACAGGTTGTGGGACCAATTTTAACCCAGATGTGTAAGGAGCTAGCACAAGCACAGGTTGTGGGACCAACTTGAACCCAGATTTGTATGGAGCTAGCACAAGCACAGGTTGTGGGACCAATTGTAACCCAGATGTGTGTGGAGCTACCACAAGCACAGGTTGTGGGACCAATTTTAACCAAGATGTGTATGGAGCTAGCACAAGCACAGGTTGTGGGACCAATTTTAACCCAGATGTGTAAGGAGCTAGCACAAGCACAGGTTGTGGGACCGAGTTGAACCCAGATGTGTGTGGAGCTACCACAAGCACAGGTTGTGGGACCAATTTTAACCAAGATGTGTATGGAGCTAGCACAAGCACAGGTTGTGGGACCAATTTTAACCCAGATGTGTAAGAAGCTAGCACAAGCACAGGTTGTGGGACCAATTGTAACCCAGATGTGTATGGAGCTAGCACAAGCACAGGTTGTGGGACCAATTGTAACCCAGATGTGTATGGTGCTACCACAAGCACAGGTTGTGGGACCGAGTTGAACCCAGATGTGTGTGGAGCTAGCACAAGCACAGGTTGTGGGACCAATTGTAACCCAGATGTGTATGGAGCTAGCACAAGCACAGGTTGTGGGACCAACTTGAACCCAGATGTGTAGGGAGCTAGCACAAGCACAGGTTGTGGGACCGAGTTGAACCCAGATGTGTATGGAGCTAGCACAAGCACAGGTTGTGGGACCGAGTTGAACCCAGATGTGTATGGAGCTAGCACAAGCACAGGTTGTGGGACCGAGTTGAACCCAGATGTGTATGGAGCTAGCACAAGCACAGGTTGTGGGACCAATTTTAACCCTGATGTGTATGGAGCTGCATCAATACTGAGTATCATCTAGCCATCTTCTCCTATTATGATGCCATCCCTCGCAGACCCACCTTTGACTGTGACTCTGGCTGATGTCTTCCTGTCCTTGATGACACACTTGTACACGGCCTCATCATCCATCTCTGACTTCGGGATGGTCAGTGTGTGCCTGGTATCATCAACAGTCATCTCGATACGCTCAGAGGGAGCAATGGCCTCTCCATTCCTCAGCCATTTGGATGGAATATTGGGTTTGTTGACCTCACAGGTCAAGGTCAAGGCTGTGCCCTCCATGATCTCAAGGTCCTTCAGTGGTTTGGTAATTTCAATTGGGAGTTCTGAAAGTTGGAGTCAAATAAAATGACACATTCATAAATACAGAAAGAATGTTAGTCCCCTTGCATTGTTAAATCCTTTTCAAAACCAACTCAATGAATTAGTGTCATAATAAAGTTAGTCACTTCTAAAACAACAATATATTGCTAGGATTAATAGTCTTAAATAATTTGTTAATTAATGAAAACAAACATGCATAGTAGTTATGTTAATCTGGAGCCATCAAAATTTGACATTACAGAGAATAAACAAGAGAAGAGAAGAGAATGCTGACTGGAGAATACATCAAGGAGATATTCTTGTTGCTATGGTCGAAGTTCCACAAAAAGGTCAGCCAAGTTCCGAAATCAAACTGAAAAGAAAAGTTTCGGGATCCCATACCCATGACTCTGAGGTTGGCCGAACTCTCCTTGTCCTCTACTTTGATGGTGTATTTTCCACCATCCTCCAGCGCAACATCCTCGAGGACCAATGTGTGAGTGACGTCAATAGATGTTATCTCAAAGCCATCAGCTGCAGTCACTACTTTGCCATCTTTAAGCCATTTGGCCTTGACTCCGGATTTGGACAACAGACACTTAAATTTGGCAGTTTCTTTCTCTGAGATCTCCTGGTCTTTCAAATGTCGGATTATTTCTACAGGCTCTTCTACAAATATGACATATATGGGTGTTAGTGACATAGATTATTTGTCTCCATACATGAAATAAACTGACGTTAGTATAAACAAAAGTGAGTATGAGTTAATAAATGCAACTAATGTTACTGATAAGTTACTGTCATTTACAGATACAAAATTTATTAGTATTAGCTTTAGTTTCTGAAAAAAATATCAAAAATAAAACAGAAAAGATACATGTTTCCAATCCAGCGTAACAAATGGTTGTATGTTCCTGTGAAAAAAATGAAATAAATCCCACGGGAAATCTACAATGTTCTCACCATCAACAAAGACATTGCAGGAACTGTCTTTGCCCTGGATTGAGACTTTGTATACACCTTCATCATCTAAAGAGGCTTTAGAAATGATGAGTCTGTGAATGGCACCATCAGAAGTGAGTTTTATTCTTCCTGTGGCTGACACATTGGTTCCTTCAAATGACCATTCCGGTTTCTTGTTCGGTTTGTTGATCTTGACCTCCAGGAAGATCTCCTGTTTCTCTGTGACGGTGATGTCAGCCAGAGGTTGCACAAACTCCACAGGTATAGCTGGGGGCAGGAGGGAGGGGTTAGTATGGTTTAATCAAAGAAGTTTGTTTGTTTTATAGTTTAACACCAACTTCAGCAATATTCCAGCTATTTGACGGTGGTCTGCAAATAATTGAGGCTGCGGCAGACAATCCAGTGATTGATATTGTGGGCAATGATCGACACCATCAGAGTGTTATGACATGCTCATCGAGGTCACAGTGTCTGACCATGTGATCTAACTTTTAGACACCTCTTACAACAAGATAAGGTTGATCTATTCTAACCCAGAATTATGAAATTATGAAACTTTGTATTCATAATAGTTTTTTCATACATCTAATTTCAACAAGTTATTCCAATTACCATGGAACCATAGGTGTTACCATTGGTTTATTCTTACAAGGAGCCAAACAGATTATTTGACAATTTGTATATGTGAATATAAAGACCGAAATTTGTTTTATGAAGAATAGCATGTTAGTCATTTTAGCACCTTTGACAGTGAGTGTGGCCTCGCTCTGTTTGTCTTCCACTTTGATGCTGTATTTTCCACCATCCTCCTCAGCAACGTTATCAAGGATCAAGGTGTGAACAGAGTTGATGGTTTCTATGCGATACCCATCTTTCTCACTCACAACCTTACCATCCTTGTACCAGCGGGATTTGACATTTGGCTTGGACACCTCACATGTGAACTTGACTGACTGGTCTTCATCAATGGTCTGATCCTCCAGGGGTTTCACAATTTCAAGTGGTTCCTCTACAAAGGGCAGGTTATCAGAGGTCAAATGTGAAAACATAGTCCAGCTTCAGTATTCCTTAGGTTTGATTGTTTTGTTTACTTGTACAGCATTACAATAAAAGAATATGGGAATTCTTTGGATTTGAACATAATATATACTGAACAAATTTTGTTAGGGATAATAAATATTTTTGGGGATACTTTTGGGTAGTGAAGACTGCCCATACAATTTCATAAAGAATATCCAGAAAATGTTCATGATCTCTAACTGTTGTAGGTCAGTACATGACACACCTGGCAACACATTTTTAAAGTGTGTGGAAATGTGGAACAATGTGGAAACTCCACTGACAAGAACAGTCTGCTGATGGTGAAACAGAACAAGCAGACACATATTTGAAAAACAGGAAGGAAACATAGAAAATTTGACAAAAGGACAAATGTTGCACTTTGCAGTGCTCACCATCAACAAAGACATTGGCTGAGCTTTCCACATCACCAAAGGCGACCTTGTAGGCGCCTTCATCTTCAAGGTCAGCGCTCTCAATCACCAAACGGTGAAGGGCACCATCTGATGTCAAGCGGATGCGTTTACTGGTGGACACATCCTTGTTTTCAAAGGTCCAGACTGAAGTCTGTCCTGGTTTGTTGATCATGACCTCCAGGAAGATCTCCTGTTTCTCTGTGACGGTGATGTCAGCCAGAGGTTGGACAAACTTGATGGGAAGGACTGGAGAAAGGGAGATGTTAGGAATGAAGATTAGAGGTGGAGGAAAAAATCTACTTTACTGCTTGCATTCAGTGACAATTCTGAATGAAATAACAGATATTTTACCAAGGATTAAAAAATATGAAGGATGATCATTTCAAAATCCATTGATGCACGTTTTGGTGCAAGGTCAATTGCAATATTCCTGATACAAGCAGCTTTTAAATATATCCTTTTACATTAAAAACATAAAAAGATGGTTACATTTTATCCGCAGACAGAGAAATGACTACAGTTATTAGTATTGTTAGATTTCTTTAGGGTAATCTATAACTTGTACAAAAGGTAATAGGAAATTGAGGAAAGATTTCCAATTTATATTGAATTTAGTCAGGTGTTCTTTCTTGTAAGCACCTTTGACAGTGAGTGTGGCCTCGCTCTGTTTGTCTTCTACTTTGATGCTGTATTTTCCACCATCCTCCTCGGCAACGTTATCAAGGATCAAGGTGTGAATGGAGTTGATGGTTTCTATGCGATACCCATCTTTCTCACTCACAACCTTACCATCCTTGTACCAGCAGGATTTGACATTCGGCTTGGACACCTCACATATGAACTTGACTGACTGGTCTTCATCAGTGAGCTGATCCTCCAGGGGTTTCACAATTTCAAGTGGTTCCTCTACAAAGGGCAGGTTATCAGAGGTCAAATGTGGAAATATGGTCCAGCTTCAGATGTTTTCCTTTGGTTTGATTTTTTATGAAACTTTTCTAAATGTACTACTTTATGACAAAACACATGGGAAAACGTTGACTTGGAACATAACATATAGCATTTGGGGGGCATACTATCTTAGTGCTGGATTGAAGTGAACACAGTGAATGGCATATTTAACAACACTGACATGAACAGTCTGCTTAATACAAAGCAGTGAAAACAAACTGCATATAGAAACATGGGATTTCATAATTTGTTGCACTTTGCAGTGCTCACCATCAACAAAGACATTGGCAGAGCTGTCAACATCACCAAAGGCGACCTTGTAGGAGCCTTCATCTTCAAGGTCAGCGCTCTCAATCACCAAACGGTGAAGGGCACCATCTGATGTCAAGCGGATGCGTTTACTGATGGACACATCCTTGTTTTCAAAGGTCCAAACTGGAGTCTGTCCTGGTTTGTTGATCTTGACCTCCAGGAAGATCTCCTGTTTCTCTGTGACGGTGATGTCAGCCAGAGGTTGGACAAACTTGATGGGAAGGACTGGAGAAAGGGGAGATGTTAGGAATGAAGATTAGAGGTGGAGGAATAATGTGTAATTAACTGTTTGCAGTCCAAAAAAAATTTTCAGTAAAGGATTATAGTTTTGAATTAAATAACAGATATTTAACCTCATTCCACCCACCCACCCACCCAAAATTTGAAAATCCATTGATGCATGTTTTCTTGTACAAAGGTTGAAAAGAATTTTCCACAAAAATGTAAACATATTTCTCTTTACATCAGAAACCAAATATAGACGATTACATTGTAGCCTAAGGCTGATTTATAGCTACAGTTATTAGTATGGTTAGATCTTCATAAGGAAATCTATATCTTGTGCAAAAGGTGAAAGGAAATTGAGGAAGGATAGATTTCCAATTTATATTTCCGGTGTTCTTTTTTGTAAGCACCTTTGACAGTGAGTGTGGCCTCGCTCTGTTTGTCTTCCACTTTGATGCTGTATTTTCCACCATCCTCCTCGGCAGCGTTATCAAGGATCAAGGTGTGAACAGAGTTGATGGTTTCTATGCGATACCCATCTTTCTCACTCACAACCTTACCATCCTTGTACCAGCGGGATTTGACATTTGGCTTGGACACCTCACATGTGAACTTGACTGACTGGTCTTCATCAATGGTCTGATCCTCCAGGGGTTTCACAATTTCAAGTGGTTCCTCTACAAAGGGCAGGTTATCAGAGGTCAAATGTGGAAATATGGTCCAGCTTCAGATGTTTTCATGGTTTGAATTTTTTAAGAAACTTTTCTAAATGTACTACTTTATGACAAAACACATGGGTAACATTGATTTGGAAACATACCATATAGCACTTTGGGAACATAATGTGTAGGTGCTGGATGGAAGTGAACACAGTGAATGGTATATTTAACAACACTGACATGAACAGTCTGCTTAATACAAAGCAGTGAAAACAAACTGCATATAGAAACATGGGATTTCATAATTTGTTGCACTTTGCTGTGCTCACCATCAACAAAGACATTGGCAGAGCTGTCAACATCACCAAAGGCGACCTTGTAGGAGCCTTCATCTTCAAGGTCAGCACTCTCAATCACCAAACGGTGAAGGGCACCATCTGATGTCAAGCGGATGCGTTTACTGATGGACACATCCTTGTTTTCAAAGGTCCAAACTGGAGTCTGTCCTGGTTTGTTGATCTTGACCTCCAGGAAGATCTCCTGTTTCTCTGTGACAGTGATGTCAGCCAGAGGTTGGACAAACTTGATGGGAAGGACTGGAGAAAGGGGAGATGTTAGGAATGAAGATTAGAGGTGGAGGAATAATGTGTAATTAACTGTTTGCTTTTCAAAAAAAAATTTCAGTAAAGGATTATAGTTTTGAATTAAATAACAGATATTTAACCTCATTCCACCCACCCACCCACCCAAAATTTGAAAATCCATTGATGCATGTTTTCTTGTACAAAGGTTGAAAAGAATTTTCCACAAAAATGTAAACATATTTCTCTTTACATCAGAAACCAAATATAGACGATTACATTGTAGCCTAAGGCTGATTTATAGCTACAGTTATTAGTATGGTTAGACCTTCATAAGGAAATCTATATCTTGTGCAAAAGGTGAAAGGAAATTGAGGAAGGATAGATTTCCAATTTATATTTCCGGTGTTCTTTTTTGTAAGCACCTTTGACAGTGAGTGTGGCCTCGCTATGTTTGTCTTCCACTTTGATGCTGTATTTTCCACCATCCTCCTCGGCAGCGTTATCAAGGATCAAGGTGTGAACAGAGTTGATGGTTTCTATGCGATACCCATCTTTCTCACTCACAACCTTACCATCCTTGTACCAGCGGGATTTGACATTTGGCTTGGACACCTCACATGTGAACTTGACTGACTGGTCTTCATCAATGGTCTGATCCTCCAGGGGTTTCACAATTTCAAGTGGTTCCTCTACAAAGGGCAGGTTATCAGTGGTTAAATGTGGAAATATGGTCCAGCTTCAGGTGTTTTCCATGGTTTGAATTTTTTAAGAAACTTTTCTAAATGTACTACTTTATGACAAAACACATGGGTAACATTGATTTGGAAACATACCATATAGCACTTTGGGAACATAATGTGTAGGTGCTGGATGGAAGTGAACACAGTGAATGGTATATTTAACAACACTGACATGAACAGTCTGCTTAATACAAAGCAGTGAAAACAAACTGCATATAGAAACATAGGAATTTCACAATTTGTTGCACTTTGCTGTGCTCACCATCAACAAAGACATTGGCTGAGCTTTCCACATCACCAAAGGCGACCTTGTAGGAGCCTTCATCTTCAAGGTCAGCGCTCTTAATCACCAAACGGTGAAGGGCACCATCTGATGTCAAGCGGATGCGTTTACTGGTGGACACATCCTTGTTTTCAAAGGTCCAGACTGGAGTCTGTCCTGGTTTGTTGATCTTGACCTCCAGGAAGATCTCCTGTTTCTCTGTGACGGTGATGTCAGCCAGAGGTTGGACAAACTTGATTGGAAGGACTGGAGAAAGGGGAGATGTTAGGAATGAAGATTAGAGGTGGAGGAATAATGTGTAGTTAACTGTTTGCAGTCAAAACAATTTTTTCAGTAAAGGATTATAGTTTTGAATTAAATAACAGATATTTAACCTCATTCCACCCACCCACCCACCCAAAATTTGAAAATCCATTGACGCATGTTTTCTTGTACAAAGGTTGAAAAAAATTTTCCACAAAAATGTAAACATATTTCTCTTTACATCAGAAACCAAATATAGACGATTACATTGTAGCCTAAGGCTGATTTATAGCTACAGTTATTAGTATGGTTAGATCTTCATAAGGAAATCTATATCTTGTGCAAAAGGTGAAAGGAAATTGAGGAAGGATAGATTTCCAATTTATATTTCCGGTGTTCTTTTTTGTAAGCACCTTTGACAGTGAGTGTGGCCTCGCTCTGTTTGTCTTCCACTTTGATGCTGTATTTTCCACCATCCTCCTCGGCAGCGTTATCAAGGATCAAGGTGTGAACAGAGTTGATGGTTTCTATGCGATACCCATCTTTCTCACTCACAACCTTACCATCCTTGTACCAGCGGGATTTGACATTTGGCTTGGACACCTCACATGTGAACTTGACTGACTGGTCTTCATCAATGGTCTGATCCTCCAGGGGTTTCACAATTTCAAGTGGTTCCTCTACAAAGGGCAGGTTATCAGAGGTCAAATGTGGAAATATGGTCCAGCTTCAGATGTTTTCCATGGTTTGAATTTTTTAAGAAACTTTTCTAAATGTACTACTTTATGACAAAACACATGGGTAACATTGATTTGGAAACATACCATATAGCACTTTGGGAACATAATGTGTAGGTGCTGGATTCAAGTGAACACAGTGAATGGTATATTTAACAACACTGACATGAACAATCTGCTTAATACAAAGCAGTGAAAACAAACTGCATATAGAAACATGGGATTTCATAATTTGTTGCACTTTGCTGTGCTCACCATCAACAAAGACATTGGCTGAGCTGTCAACATCACCAAAGGCGACCTTGTAGGAGCCTTCATCTTCAAGGTCAGCGCTCTCAATCACCAAACGGTGAAGGGCACCATCTGATGTCAAGCGGATGCGTTTACTGGTGGACACATCCTTGTTTTCAAAGGTCCAGACTGGAGTCTGTCCTGGTTTGTTGATCTTGACCTCCAGGAAGATCTCCTGTTTCTCTGTGACGGTGATGTCAGCCAGAGGTTGGACAAACTTGATTGGGATGGCTAGCAAGTTGAGGGCAATATAAAGCATTAGTCTGGCCAGAGGTTTATACAAATGATACTTGGAACCGTATCAACCCAAAACATACAAATGATCTACATCATCATGTTCAAATGTGATGAAAAAGAGGCTGAAAATAACCTAACACAACAGACATGATTAAAATCTGTTGACATATAAATATAAATTGAACATAAACGTTAGTGATGTTACAAATATATGGTTATTAATCTATAAAACAAGTGTTAGAAAAATAACAACAAGCACCCTGAGATTGTATTAGTCCCCATAAAACAAAAACAGTTAAATATATCAAAATGGAAGAAATAAATATTTTGTTCCAAATTCTCATCTTAGAAGTGACTTGACCAATGTTGATCAAACAAAAGCATGAATTAATTGAAAATTACCAAGATCACAAAACTTTGTGGAAATCCATGAGAATGGATAATAACATGTTTGAACCAAATCGTCATCTTGGCATCATGTCACAGCTGTTGTGAAACCTCTCTCTGGAACTCTTATTCATTGACAAAGTGGTAAATACAAAATAGATGTACTCACCATCGACGATGACGCTGGCAGTGGATGTAGCATCATCAAATGTAACTGTGTACACGTTCTCATCGTCCAAGTCAGCCTCCTTGATGATCAGTTTGTGAACGTTGCCTTCTGACAGGAGCTGGATTCTCCCACTGGCAGAAACTTTAGAGCCATCGACCTTCCAAGTTGGCTTCAGACCAGGCTTGTTGATCTCACACTCCAGGTAGATATCCTGTTTTTCTGTGACTGTAATATCTGCCAGGGGGCGGACAAACTTCACAGGTTCGGCTGTAATTTATGGAACTTAATATAACACATTTCTCAACACACTACTTAATTGTAAGTCAATATTATGAAAATTTACAGACATAGAGTGAGTGAGTGAGTATGGTTTTATCCCGCTTTCAGCAATATTCCAGCAATATCACGGCAGGGGACACCAGAAATGGGCTTCACACATTGTGCCCATGTGGGGAATCGAACCCGGGTCTTCGGCGTGACGAGTGAGCACTTTAACCACTAGGCTACCCCACCGCCCCAACAGATGTAGAGAAATGTACATAAAATGTATGCATTACACAGTAAAAAAACGACATTCCATATCACAAAACACAAAGCTGATGAATGCAAGCCAAAGTTTATCATCTTGAATCTAGCAATAATGAATATGATGCCCTTATATGGACATGCTTATGTAGGTATATCTATATATCTATATGACCTACTACGTCTATGATCTATGTACTGCATGAAAATGTAAAAAAAAGCAGGACATGATGTACAGATGACATTTTTTGGGTTAGTGTTTTTTTTCGAATTTATGTTAATAGAACCATTAAACCATCAACAAATTAATAACAAACGCAATTGAAGCATCAATTTACCTTTCACAGTGAGCGTAGCAGAGCTTCTTTTATCTTGTGCAACTATCATAATTTTAGCACTATGCTCAGGTAAGGCGTCATCGAGAGATAGTGTGTGAACGCAGCCATCAGAAACAATTACAAAGCCGTCCTCTGCCATAACCTCTTGGCCATCCCTCAACCATCTGACCTTGACATTGGGTTTGTTAAGTTCGCAAACAAATTGGATGTTCTCATGTTCCATGACGTTGATGTCGGTTAGTGGTTTAACTATCAGGACTGGAGTTTCTATATGGAAGAACAGGATTACTGTCAGATCTTATGTTTTGAAGAAATTCAAGTGATAAAAAAACAGTGTTCTTTAGTCAGGGATTTATCTAGGGTTCTGAACTAACTGCCCCTGGAGAGCAATTTAAACAAAAAATATCCTTTTTTGGTTCGAGGTTGTTCGTATTTCTTAAAATCAGAGGTATTTTAACACTGTATTTTGAGATAGCAGTCAATGCAATAATATATAGCATAAAACCTCTTGACCTTTTCTGGTCCTGTTATTAGTGAAATACAACTCTCCAAAGCCATAAAATTAGTTACTTATTATCAATTGCATTTCCAATTCAGGAATTTTTAATGACATTTGTTGGAGACTTGGGTCTGACTCTCGGCCTTTTAGATGGTCTAGATAAATCCCTGTTCTCGATTCTCACAAAAACTGATGGCACAGGAAAAGTTGAAAATGTGGACTTAAAATAAACATCCTTTGCACTAGAGCTATGCAAGTTTAAAAAATAAAAAGGACAAACGTGTCTAATGACTGACACATGACAATTCTGTGTACGTATGGTGCAATATTCCTGTTCAAACTATCATTTTTGTCCATGATGGTTTTTTAAAATATATTTTCGTATGTTTTCAGTGAAAATACTTTAAACGATGGGGCATATGCTAAGTTTTAGTCAAAACATTTTCTGCATACTGTATATCTGCTAGACCTTTCTTATATCACAAAATGGCTTTTCTCCAAGGCGTATGATTAAGGAGCTGATTTCAAAGGTAGAGGAAGGTAGTTGAACTACAGCCTTGGTTGGACAATACCTCGTAATATATAGTATGGTACAGGCTGTACTTGTCTATTTTTGTACTGGTCAAGAATCTTCTGAGGTACCTACTTCGTGATAATTTGTTGTGTGGATAATACCATAGGAATACCGCACCAAACTGTACATCTATATCTTATAAAACATTAATACCTTTCCCTAAAGAAAGGGAAATTTGGTGCCAGGAAATGTTTATTTTTAAACACCTTAACAATGATCTATAACTATATATTCAAACGGCATTTCATGTAATTGATATGTGTCATATCAAGTATGCTGTATCTATAATGTGTTCTATAAAAAGTAATATTTCAGTAACATCCTTGGGGAGTATATAATAACAAGGGCTTTATATTCTTTAAAAATAAGTTTGAAAGAAAATTTTGGAAATAAGATGCAGGGTAGTATAAGAAATAAAAAACATAAACAAGCGGGAAAGTAGTGTTGTACTGTCTGTGAACAAAAAGGGGAATCTGGGGAGGTGTGAGGATGTCATGAGATTACAGAAGATACCAGAAGCAAGCTCAAGGAATATAATCATGCAATAAAGAAACAATTTAACAAATTACTTCAATAATGATTATCATAAATAATAACATGTTATAATATGGAAAAAAACAGATCAGTAATAACAAAAGAAATAAAATAACAAAAATGATTATCATAAATAATAACATGTTATAATATGGAAAAAACAAATCAGTAATAACAAAAGAAATTCAAGTCTACAGTGTAAATAACAAAACAGGATATATTATTTGATATAAACTCATATACTACGAAATGTGCTGTTGGGTAGAATCTAAGTTTTTTTTTTAATGTGGAACGGGAATGCTTCTTTAAGCTAATATAAAATGGAGTGGAAGTGCTTCTTTAAGCTAATATAAAATAGAGTAGAAGTGCTTCTTGAAGCTAATATAAAATGGAGTGGAAGTGCTTCTTTAAGCTAATATAAAATGGAGTGGAAGTGCTTCTTTAAGCTAATACAAAATGGAGTTGGAGTGCTTCTTTTAGCTACTGGACTCAAAGACTATGTTGCAAATAGTGAAAAAGATTTATATTTCCTTCTGAGAGTGTGCAATGGCAATCATCAAATGCTTATCACACAACGATAAAACTTAATTAGTAACACATTTGTCTCCTTAAACAAATCTTATCATTAACAATATGAATTATCACAGATGGTATCAGTTGCAAAGAAAGTAGTATCCTCACTTCTCTTTTCATGTTGAATGGAGAGCAGGACTTTATTGTCAGTATTACAAATTTGTTCAGAGACAAATGCATCACTTAAGCAACCCATTTGATTTCCATTCATTATAATATCTTTGTCTAAAAGAAAAGTATTGAAAGTTGTGAGAATAATTTTGCAATTTTCTGACAAAAAATTCTTTGACCCCATGGATATTTGTCAAAAACACCATGAATTGAAGTGATAACTTCAAAACATAATTCCTGCAACATCTTAAAAACATCATTGCCTGAGAAGCAATTATTTTATATTTTCTTCACAAAGAATGAAAATCAAGTAGGATATTCACCACAGTGAGACAGCCTACGAGCACATGGTCACTTTTACACATAACATTACAAAGGTCATAAAAATGATCTGGTTGCAAAAATGTAAAATTCAAACGTCAAGAGTATAAAATAATGAATTTCGACACCATAAGTGTAAAAGTATATATGTCAGTATATTTTAAATATTTTTAACATTCGTTGGCTATGGTTAAAGAACATTTGAAAAAGTTCCCTCAGCATAAACTCATAACCTTGAGATATTCCCATTCAGACTCAAGTAAATATATTTTTTAAGTAATACAAAACCTATTGTTGTTAATAATCCAGAAAAACAGAAACAATCAGATGACATTTTGAATCTGAACATTCTAACAACCAAACCATTTTGCATGACCTAACTATAGATATGGATATACACGATGCAGGAGCACCCAATCTTGCCAACTCCTACCTTCCACCAACAGCATTGCCTTGCTGCTCTTGCCGTCCACTTTGATGGTGTAGTCAGCCTCGTCATCAACAACGCCAGCCTCAATCTCCAGGCGATGGATGGCACCATCACAGGTGATCTTGATGCCTTCTCTGGGAGTGAATGGTTCGTAGTCCTTCAGCCATACAGCTGGCACATCAGGCTTGGAGAGTTCGCACTCAAACACGACACTCTCGCCTTCCATGATGGTTGCATCCTTGAGCGGTCGCAGAATTTCTACTGGCAGTGCTGCAACAAAGTATGGACAAAATTCTAAAACAAATTCTCCATAATTGCAAAATTCACAAAATCAAACAAACCAAAAGAATAGTTTCTGCCATCAATTCCCCCAAAATTGAGGACTTGAGAAGCCTCAACTTCTAAATACATCTCTGTGATTGATATGTCAATAAAAGTATCAAAACCTTTTCAATAATCATAAGAAATCTCTGCTAAAAGCAGAGTCCATTGTGTGATTCCAACTACCGTACATCATTACCATGTGTCTATAATTCACTATTAAATAGTGATGAAATCAGGTGTTGGTGAAAAGGTAAGCATATCCTGCCACACTGGAGGCAACCATTACAAACACATGCAAAGGCAAGTAAAGTGTTCACCTGAACTAACACAGGAAGATATGGTTAAAATAGGAAATTAAATCAACTTTATTTTGGTCACAGATGCATCAAATTTATATTTCTACACTGAAAGACATGGTTGCAATAAAACTTGCTTGGACCAAGAGAGATATGGATACAAAACAACAACAACAACAATAATACCTTCAACAGTGAGTGTGGCACTTGTCGAGTTGTCTCCACACACACACTTGATCTCGCCAGCATCCTTCAGGGTGACGTCATGGATGATGAGCTGTTGTGTGTAGATGTCGGTGGAGATCTCGTATTGGTCACTGTCAGGGGACAGTTCCTCTCCGTTGATGAACCACTTGACAGCCACGTTGGCTTTTGTCATGCCGCACTCAAACACAACCGTTTCCTTCTCCTCGCACTCCTGGTCCTTGAGAGGCTTGCAGAAGTCTGGTGGGATGGCTGAATACAACATGTTGCACAGTTAATCATCAATCCCAAGAGTGAGTGAGTGAGTGAAAGTTGTTTCAGCTGCACACATTAATGCTGCATTTGAACAAAACTAAAATCAGTTCCCTCTGAGAGAAATAAAATAATTGGAAAACAAAAACAGATTTCGCATCATTATTTATGAACCCGAAAGACAAGCTCATATCAAGAAAGCGCTAATCAAAATCCTAACAGGTCATTCATTCATCAGCTCAGGGTGAGACACCATGATAAAAATCAATTTCATTTTAGGCGTATGGTTCACTTAACATTACTGCATACAGGATAAAAGATAACTTTAGTCCTTATAACTTTTCACATGTAACAGACAAGTGACCTTGTTGAGTCCTTATAACTTTTCACTTGGCAACGGGCAACTTGACCCTAAGTATTTACAGAGATCTGAAGCTCCATGGAATACCATTTGACATGCATTAGCCTCGGTCCATATTTGAGGTCTGTATGAAGTCAGATGTCTAATGTTTCCCTTACAATATATGGTGAGGTTGCAGGATGACTCCTTGTTGTCAGGCAGGACAATGGTGTATTCTGCCTCATCCTCAGGGATGGTCTCCATGATGCGGAGCATGTGGCGGTACCGGTCACACACGATCTTGATGCGCTCGCTTGGCTCCAGGGGTTTGCGGTTCTTCATCCAGCGTACTGGGACGCCGATCTTGCTCAGCTGACACACAAGTTCCACATCTTCTGTCTCCTTGGCTTCAGCATCCTGGAGTCGGGCCACAAAGTCGGCAGCCATTTCTGAAACAACAAAGGATAAATACGAGATATTATTTGGCAGGTCAAGATATCCCACAAGCTAGTTAAATGTGTTCAGATGGCAGAGTAAACCGAGCTTGATATTGCTTCCTTGGGGACTCAAGGAACTGGCTGACATATGGTGTCCATAAGGGAATGTCACCATCATCTTGTGTCCACCAGTGAAATACTGTCCACGGTGCTACTCCAATGGTTGACATACCAGAACCATCACAGGAATAAAGCCAATGTCTTCAAACCCATTAACCACTGTGCTTCTTCACTGGCTAACAGGGCGGTCAGGTAGCCTAGTGGTTAAAGCATTCCCTCGTCACGCAGAAGACCCGGGTTCGATTCCCGACATGGGTACAATGTGTGAAGCCCATTTCTGGTGTCCCCCACCGTGATATTGCTGGAATATTGCTAAAAGCAGCGTAAAACCATACTCACTCACTGGCTAACATCCTGTACCAAACCATCTTTTTGTTTCAACGAGGGAACACACCAACCCCTTTGCTACTTAACTGGTTGACAAATTGTGCCCATGTTGGGAATTAAACCATCAGATTGTGCTAACAAGTAAACCACTTTGCCACTACACTGCTACTCAACCTTCTAAAAGAAGTATATTGGAGCCAATCATAACTGACCGAATCCATCATTTAGCCTTCGGCAGATCCTGTTTTTCATGTTCAATCACTAGTTCAAAGTAGAGAGCATCACCCACCTTCAACAAAGAGTCTGGCCGATGATTCGTTATTTCCGACAACAATGGTGTACTCGGCATCATGGTATAGAGTAGCATCTGGGATCTTCAGGATGTGTTGTTTACCATCGATGATGAACTGGTAGCCATCTTCTTCGGAAATGTCAAGGCCATCCTTCATCCAAGCCACAGGAACGTTGTCCTTGGATATCTCACAGATGAAGCTGACGGTTTCGCCTTCAAGACACTCATTGTCTGAGAGTGGCACTGTGATTCGCAGTGGTTCTTCTGTAAACCATAACAATGAATTAAACTCAAGGTTATTTAAGATTTCAAGAAAGGAATGCATCAACAGCTCACACTCAATTATTAATTTTCTAAAATTAGCACGATTACTGAATGGTGAATTTTTACAGCAACAACCTCATCATCCAAATTAGCTCTGTATCTCACAGTATGAGTTATGAAAAAGGATGAAGTCAATGCTGTGAATACTTTTTACTGAAATATTTAAGAAATACCAATGTCCCCATTAAGAAGGAATATTTTATAACAGAGCTATGTTCAATTACCGAGAACGGCAACAAAAGCTGTTGTTGACGTATCTCCAACCCGACAAGAATATTCGCCTTCATCGTCAAGATTAATGTCGTATACGAGCAACGACCGATCAGCATCGCTGATCACAAATTCATATTTCTCACTGGGTTGAAGCTGAACATCATCGAAATGCCAGTCAACATGAACGTCTGGCTTCGACAATGTCACATCTAATTGGACAGAGTTATCTCCCTCTAATGCCTCAAGATCCTCTAAAGTCTTGACAAAATACACAGGGGTGTCTGCAAACCAAGCAAGCATGTTAGTAACCTGTTGAACTAAGCTCCATGTCCATTTAACCTGGGCATGGTGCAAGTATTGGTTTTAGTAATATAAAGTGTGAGATTTTGGATTAATGTTTTAGTGAATTAGTAGTGAGAGAGTGAGTTAGGTTAAAATAGTATTCAAGTTATATCACTGTGTGTCAGCTTCATGTACTTCATGGGTTAGTAAATATCTGATAAGAAGCAAAAATGTTATATTGTTACCATCAATAGAAGTGTGATTAAGCAGGGCAGATTGATGTGGGAGGGAAGCACATAGAATGTCAACAATTATCACTTTGGTGAAATAATAAGAATCCTGACACAACAAGGGAGGCAACTTTGCTGAACAAACTGCAGTGAATTTAGATGAACAATTCCCTTTAAAACGTGTAAAGGTCTTATGAATAATTTTGTCCTTAAATATTTTGAACTTTATCTTTGACAAATTTGCTAAATAACAACTGCATTAAAAATGATTTTCCCAAAGGTGTTATTTAAACAAGTTGTATCAGGAAGTAAGCATGTTATCTACAATAGTTTTACATTACATTGAGACTGTTAGACTAGACAAATCCACACACAAGTAAGAAGAAGATATAAATTTGAAAACAAATGTACATTGTGACCGTTTTGGATTCATGCAGGTAATGAGACTACTATTCCTGTATTTTAGTTGAAACAAACGTTTCTGTTCAGACAAACAAACAAACAGAAGTACAAATAACAATACTACACTGAGGCATTATGGGAGATAATTCCCACTATGACTGCTCACAAAGACTGTCAATACTTAATATACTACACAACATTTGATAGGGATAATGACTGCCTATATTGGAAAAATATGAATATCCCTATGAAGTGTTGAGCAGTATGTTACACATTCCTTCATCTGTTTCCAAATGAAATACAATTTTCACTAACCTTCCACGAATAAGATAGCAGCTGACTTCTTGTTTCTGATTTTGATGGTGTACTCTGCCTCGTCTTCAAGTGCGACCTTGGGGAAGGTCAGCGTGTGTTTGGTGCCATCCATCTTAATCTGGCGGTCCTCAGTGGAGCTGATCTCGATCTTGTCCTTCATCCAGATGACCTCCATATCAGGTCGGTTGATCTCACAGAGGAGGGTGATGGTCTCGCCTTCAACACACTCAGTCTCCTTCAGGGGAACGATGATCTCCAAGGGGATTTCTGGTGGTGACAAGGACGCCACACGTGAACAAAGGGGTATCACTGTGTACTGTGCCTTCGAGTGATACCATTTAACCATCCCCTAACTTTTTGTGAGTGAGTTGGGTTCTACACTACTTTGAACGGTATTTCAGTTTTGTCACAGCGTGTTAGCGTCATGTGGGAGGAAGGCCAGAAGCGAGTCTTAGACATTTACTACTTTTGAGAAACCCATGAGCACAGATTTGGTTCAGACAAACCAAGAATCATTTTGTGTAAATCAGAGATTTGGGTACTGACAAACCAAGAATCATTTAGGACAAATCAGGTATTCAAACCAAGGTCATAGGTTTGTATAGGTGATGGAATGTTGCACACTAGATTGCGGTGCCTTAGACTGGGCCAACCATGCCTCCTCCGTATCGTGTGAGTGAGCTTGAAGTTGGTAATATTACATCGATATGTGTGTGTATCATAAATTCAGATTTCTCACGTTCACTTTCTTTGGTTCTTTTGATAAGAAAGAGATATGAGAAGGAATATTGTTATCAACCGACAATCTAATGGAGAACATTAAGATCCTAACACTTCTACACTGTCCTACTCAGTTTGTGACTCTACGAGGCCCTCTTCCATGACGTGATCACACTCCTATGACTATAAAAAGTCAATGTGTCTGTTCTATACATGCATTCAAGATGATGATATATATTACCTTCAACTGTGAGCGGTGCAGTGCTCTGAGCACTTCTGATCATAATTGTGTATTCTGATTGGTCGTCAAGTTCAGCAGGGGAGATAATCAGGCGATGGATTTTGCCATCTACCTCCTTCTTGATTTTGTCGGATGGTTTGAGTTCAATGCCATTCTTCATCCATTTGGCTGGTTGATCTGCCTCGGTGACCTCGCAGACAAAGGTCACAGTTTCACCTTCCTTGCATGTCTGGGCACCAAGGGGGATTGTAAACTCCAGCGGTGCTTCTGTTTTGTACGAGCACAAATCATTGAGATGGACAGTAATGACAAAATTGTTAAAATATGAAATTTAAGATCAATTGAATTTAAGACCAATTCAGTCCCAGCCAAATTCCAGAATTCCAGGTAATTTTGAGATAAATTCTTTGTGGATAAAATTTTGTACTGATATAATTTGTAGACCCATGACTATTCCAGATATAGTCATGAAATAATTTACAATTATAAGGTATTCTTGAGTAATCTTATTTCTTTTTAAAAAAACATAATATTCATATTTTTCATATTACTCAAACACAGAGTATCATCAGTGATGGTATGATAAGTAATTCAAAATCTGGAAAGAAAATATAACAGTGAGTGAAAATATATCAGATCCATGCCAAATATTACTACATTGCTAGTTTCACAACAAACAACAAGCAGTTCACTGCAAACACAGGATTTATCGGAACACTGATCTATAATATCAGTTGAAATGACTTCAAACGAGGAAACAATTTACCAGTGGTATGACAATAGTACATTTGAAATTCATTGAAGACATTGTTTCAGAGCAGAACAAAACCTGAACATTTATTACCGTAAATATCAACAGTTAAAAGAGACTCTTTCAAAAAATGATTCCTCATTTCAAGAATTAAATGGACATACACACCTTCTCTGAGACTGAACCCGGTCATGCGTTTGCTACCAATGACAACCACGTAGTTGCCATAGTCGTCGGCCGATAAGTCGTGAATGATGAGTTTATGAACACATCCCTGATCTCGTAGTTCATGCTTCTCACAGGGGTCAATTTCTTCTTCGTCTTTATACCACGACACTCGCATATCATGCTTTGAAACCGTGCACGTAAATACAGCTACGCTTTCCGAACCAGTCGAAAAACGTTTCAAGTTCAAGTTGAGTCGCAGAGGAATTTCTGCAAGGCAAGTCACGCAAACAACCGTGCAGAGAGAGAGGCGAAGAGATAGATGATGGATGGACGGACGGACGGACGGACAAACAAACACACCGCACTCACACAGGGGTCGTGGGGGTTATAATGGTAGAAATGCTGCTTCATTTTAGTGCTTCCTCAGCTTTAGCTTCAGGCGTCTGCGCTTACAATGAAGCAGTATTCGTGAAGTATAGCTAACAGTGATGTTAATCACAATGAGAATGCCAGACAAGAGAAATATGCAATACATCAGTAAGGAACTGAAAGAAAGAAAGAAATATACAGCTGGAAGGAACAAAAGATTAGGATTAAATAAAGAACTAATAAACAACAAAAACGAAATATCTACAGCTAGCAACAACTAGAACTATAAGGCTGCCCACTAAAGGTACTAACTCACCAACACATGCAGACGGAAACAACAAGAGGTAGGGGCTGTTGGTATGAAGTAGAATCATGATATCATTGGATATCCCTCATACATTAAATGAAATATCCTTGGAATAATGATATCAATGGATTTATGATGTCATTGAAATGTCATATCCTTATCTTTGGAATAATATCATTGGATTTATATCATCAGAATATGATATTTTGAAATTTAGACAGGCAGAGACAAAAATGTCTTCATTACCGGTACCTATAAGAAAAGGATATTTCCAATATCAAAATGGTATTATCGTGTAAGATGTCTCCATCTTATGACATCTTTCAACAGCCTCTATCTTGAAGAACACACAAGAGCTTACACTACACCTAGTAGCAGGGCTTGAATAGATTGACTTGATAAGTTCACATGGCTCAATGCGAATAATAGTTCCAATTCTACAGCACTTTAATGGAAGCACAGTCATACACTTTGAGCAGTTTGTGTGAAATATACATGTGTATATACATTTTAAATGTTCTTTCTTTCATTCATGACTGGGAATGAATCAAAATGATAAATGATTTGATTGTAATAATTGTTTGTGGTTTTGCATTTTGATAAATTCAAACCCTGGAAGGATGAGCTTCAGGAAGCGCACTGCAAACAATATGTGAACATCAG
Source organism: Haliotis rufescens (assembly GCF_023055435.1). Lineage (NCBI taxonomy): Eukaryota > Metazoa > Mollusca > Gastropoda > Lepetellida > Haliotidae > Haliotis > Haliotis rufescens. Next base: position 14,925,229 of record NW_025964112.1, read on the forward strand.
ACGAAGAACCGACCTTCAACTATTAGTGAGGCTGTGGATATTTTGCCACCAGAAGCTAAACTATATTCGGCCGAGTCGTCTGACTGGACATCTTTGATTGTTAAGGTATACACCTGTCCCATATTAGCAAAGTAATATTTGTCACTGGCTACAAGAGAGCTGCCATCTTTGAGCCAGGTGACATTACGGCTGTCACATGACAACTTGCACACAAACGTGGCGTATTCATGCTCGAACGCTCGTATGTGTTGAAGAGGTGATATTATTTCAACAGGGTTGTCTGCAATCCAAGCAAATAAAAACAGTGGGTCAGAGGATGCTACAAGGGAAAACATTAAAACATCATGCATGGACAGACCACATCATCATATAAATGTAATACTTTCCTTACAACTAACTGTGCATACAGTTTATAACTATAAAAAAAATATATATCACTGAAAAATCATTTGTAACAGATAAATTTTATATACAACTCAACTTTTGATAGAATATGCCTGTTATTTCATAAAACAAAAAAAATATTACAAATTTAAACTTGTATGAGTTCCATACCTCAGAATCCTTATACACTGAACAAAGAATTGGATATTAGGGATATGACTATTTTGGTGGATATCTTTTTGTTGTGAAGACTAAGCACAAAATTTCATAAACATATCCCCTAAAATATTCACAATCCCTGATGTAATTTGTTCAGTATAAGTTGAGTAGTATAAATAATATGATTCACAAAAAAACTATCGAAAAAAAATAGTTTATACCCATAAAACTTTCAGTAACCTCATTATCATAAGAGGCACTGAAAAATCATTAAGTCTACCACTAAAGTTAAAATAAATAAAAAAATATATCAACACCACATTGAGGTTTTGCAGCTACAAGAATATGAAGAGCAATCATGTATATGGTACTTAATGATCTGGTCTGATCTTCCACACCCTTCATGCAACTGTAATGACTAATATTGCCATGCATGTTATACAGTGAAACTAGGTGTCTTGGACCAATATGTCTACCAATATTTCGTGGGAATTAAACTCTACAGCAGGAAGGGGTGATATGTTAATTGAAGCATTTTTATAAAAATTAAGTAAAAGGTGAAAAAGAAAAAACAAATCAACTTCTGAATTTTGTCCTCACAAATGTCTGAAAATACAACTGTTAAAAATGTTTCATAAACAAGAGTGTCACTGTATGTAAAGACGGTAATTATTAACAGTAAAGAAACCATGCTACCTCAACCCAAACCAACCTTTCAGATGCGACTATATCCAGATTTGTATATTAAAAAAATGTCTTTTTAGCAACACTTACCCCGGTAATAAAAAATTCAGTATGGTTTAATGCCTGTTTTAGCAATATTCTAACAAAATTATGGTTGGGTACTCCAAGAAGGGGCTTCACACATTGTACCCATGTGGGCAATGAAACCCAGGCATTTGGAATGACCTCCATCTGCAAATGGCTGACATAACTTTCAATGTGTAAAATTTTAAATCACTTTCCTCACATGACAAGCAAACCAACAGGCGACCTTATATAAATAATAAGAGAGCATCTAAATGTTAATATCAAAAACATTATTTATCATTGTAGAAAAAAGCCTACGTTTTCACTAAAAGGTTGGTATTGTCCAAGAACCTCATCAACAACAGCATGCCATAGGGATTCCTACCTACCATTCTCATTGCAAGAACATACAGCATGGCATCAACAAGTAACAATGTATGAAACATGGCTAGCACGAATGTTTGAAATCCAGGAGTTGTCATGACAGATATACTACTCAAAACAAGTTAAAGATCACCCACAATATGAGTGAGTGAGTTGGGTATAACGCCGCTTTTAACAGTATTCCAGTTATATCACGGCGTGTCAGCTTAATGTGGGAGGAAAGCCTGAAGTGATGCACGTCTCAGACGTTTACCACTTCGGTGAAACCCACGAGCACGGGTATGGTGCTTACAAACCTAGAAACATAATCGGGGCGAACCGGGATTCGAACCCACAATCATAGGTTTCTGGCATGGCCAAGGGATGCAACTCTGCACAGCGAATCGCGGCGCCTTAGACGACTGGGCCACCCGTGCCCCCCACCCAGAATATGAAGCCTGTGAGTTGCAATGCCCACCAGCCATGACAGATTAACACTAGTCACACGAAAAAAATCGGGTGTTCTTTAACTTCTTCTGAGTAGTAAACATTGCACTACTGATCACCCATTTCACAAAGCAATACCAGTACAACGTCTGTCGTAAGTCTATATAACAGCATAGGCCTTAAGATAGTCGTCATGCTATGATTGTTTTGTGAAATGAGGACCTGAATTCCATTATACAAATGTAATGCTTAAAAACAGTCACAATAAATTAATTCATGACATGTGGTGGATTTCAAACTAATTGCTTTTTCAGGCTGACAAACAAATAGTTTCATACATTCCATAATGCAAACAGGACAATCGATGATCATCACAATAACATAAACTGAAAATAGATGATGTAAAATAAATAAAATGTCTCATTAATAATTATTTTCCTACCTGGTCACCTGTTCATCAAACAACGAAAATCATGGAACGCTAAATTACCTTTTCTGACAAAAAAGGAAACATCAAAGGAATTTCTGTTCCAAAATATCTTGTTCCATGACTTTGGTTGCATTAGCACTGATGCATAAGCAAAATGCGGTTATGGCTGAAATACATATACTATGCAGAGAAATTTACCATCAAGACGAAGCCTAGCAGAGCTCTTCTGGTCGCCAACGACGACCGAATATTCTGCTACATCATCTTTATCACAATCCTTGATGACTAAAGTATGTGATGTGCCTTCCTGTTGGATGATATGCTTATTGCTGGGTTCGATTGGTAAGTTCTCTTTCTCCCACATGACAGTGACATCCTCTTTGTTCACGTCACATTTGAAGCATGCGATCTTGTGCTCCTCAACGTGTTGCTCAGAAAGCTGAGCAGTGAACTCAACTGGAATTTCTGTTGGCGGAAAAATGGGTGAAGGTGAAGGACAAACATCAAGGTCAAGGTCATGCATTTGGAATCAAGCAACTCCAAAAAGAGAGCAATATTTTGAGAACAAGACCAGTTTACTCTGTGACGTAACAGATGTTTCAATATATCGTACCACATTTAAGCCAATTTGATTCTCAGGACTTCTGTGAAGCAGTTCACATCAAGATATCTCAGATGAAACAGGACTTCTCTGGTCTTATTCTCACCTCACAACAATGTCTATGAAAGATATTGTAGAAATACCTTTAACTGTCAGATTGGCAGAGGTCTTCTTGTCCTCAATCTTGGCAGTTATCTCCCCTGAGTCTGGCAGTGTTGCCTCCTTTATGACGAGTTTGTGGGTGCGACCCTCGCTGAGGATCTGGTAGCGTTTGTCTTCATTGATCTCCTGGCCATCCAGGAACCATTTGGGTGTGGCACCATCTTTGTTGACCTCACACATGAACTCTGCAGTTTGGAGCTCGTCGATGGTCAGGTCTTTGAGAGGAGTCAGGAAGTCTGGGGACAGTTCTGGTAACAGAGAAAACAAAGAATTAACTTTGTGAGAAATGAACTGTTGTGTTTATGTGTCACACAAACAACATATTATATATGTGAGCCTGATGTCTGTAGAAACTTTAAACAGGTTAAATCCTGATTTCAACAGGTGAATTCGCCTGGGGCAAGTAGCAGCCCTGAAATGTTGTGAATATATAATAAATGTGTTATCCATGATATTATATGTTATAAACCTATTCATGTTAAGTTATGCATCTAAAGAATCTGACCTATCACAAAGAGTGATGCAGTGGTCTTCTTATCATCAGCCATGATGCTGATTGGTCCCTCTTCTTCAACTTTCACATCCTTGATCTGGAGCTTCTTCGTTTTGCCATCAGAGATGAATTTGATCTTGTCACTCTCCTTCAGCTCCACGTCATTCAGGAACCACTTGACTGTCTCCACATCCCGGGACAGCTCACATACAAACTCAGCAGTGGAGTTTTCAATGGCAGTGACATCATTGAGCGGCACTGTGAACTCCAAAGGAAGGGGAATGACAGTGAGTTGACCTTCTGTGGACTTGTCTCCCACCTTGGCTGTGATCTTCCCTGTGTCCTCAACCATAACATCATCAAGGGTCAGCTTGTGGGTCTTACCATCTCGGACCATCTTGATGCCTTCTACCATCTTAAGTTCTTCTCCGTCCTGGTACCATTTCAGCTTGTCTGTTTCTTTGTTCAACTCAACAACAAAGTCAACACTTGATTTCTCATATGTTGTCTTGTCCTCAAGAGGAACAGTGAAGTCGACATCAATCTCCTCAACAATGAATTGGGCTTCAGATGACTTGTTGCCGACCTTTACAGTGACAGTTCCTGCATCTTCTGGGGCCACATCTTTGATGATGAGTTTGTGAACCTTGCCATCATCAACAAACTGGTATTTGGCATCCTGGGTGATCTCCTCTCCATCAATGAACCACTGGACATTGTCCACTGGTATGGTCAGAGTGCATTCAAACTCAGCAGTTGTATTCTCTTTGGCAGTCACATCCTTCAGGGGGATTGTGAAGTCAGCAGAAATTTCTGAAATTATACATGAAGCATTTGGAACGAGCTCACTTCAAGCAAATAAGTCCAGTCTCTTACTAAACACTATCCCCTTCAAGACTGTATAAGAAAATGAATCTAGTCATAATGTCTCATACCAGGCCAACAGCTGATAGGACTATTCCTATACAGAAGGAATAACTTTTCAGTGTTACAATTCTATTTATGCATTTATGTGCCCATAGCCTTGGAGTAGGGCTGGGACGAGTCAAAATTTACTACCCGGGTACCATCCACCTATTACCAGACCCTACCTGGGTACCCACTGTAGGTCTCAAGAGCCCTGGACAAAATGTATTTAGATACACATATAAAACGATCTGGTCATGTATACACTGAAGTTGATTGAAGTTTTTTTATCTTTATTCAAACTTAAAAGTCTGGGTGCATAGTCAGAAAGAAATCCGAACATTAGTGACTTGTAGTGTAACCATATAGTTCAAGATCATTTTTGTCATTAAACAATACACACATGGCCAACCACAGGTCCGGGGTGGCTCTGTGAGTACCCGGGTCCTTCTCAGTACCCACCCAACCCGAGTTCCCGATTAACCCGTCCCAGCACTACCTTGGAGTCATCCATATCATTTTCAGATGTTAATCTGAACATATAGACCATCATAAGCTAAGCTTATTTAAAACTTGAAACAAAGTTTTACACAACTCTGCCTTTAGAACAATGGCAGAAAAAGACAAGGGATTATTTAGGAGTAAGAGATACAATTAGTATCTTTCTTAGAGTGTGAATGCAACAATAAGCAATTACCCTTAAACTGAGTGAGTTTGGTTTAATGCCACTTTGAACAATGTTTCAGTAATATCATGGCTGTCATGAAACACTTTCCTGAAACCCTTGAACATGACTATGATGCTGACAAGCGAAGAAACATAATCATGGAGAATCTGAGATTCACACCCATGACCATAAGTTTCTGACACACTGCACTCTGGAATTGTGGCACATTAGACAACTGGGCTACCAATACACTTGGTCTACATAATGAGTGACAATCACCTTCAACAGCGAGGTTGGCAGATGTCTTGTTGTCACCGATGACTGCTGTGACTTCACAGGCATCTTCTGGAAGCAAGTTCTTGATAGTAAGAGTGTGTTCATATCCCTCTGATCGAATGATGTATTTGTCGGAAGGAATGGGCACTGTTTTGCCATTGACGAACCAGAAGACTGGGACATCATCATCATTGGTCTTGCACTTGAAGGTGACGTCTTCTCCCTCCTTGCCCTTGCCATCCTCCAGCTTCATCAGGAAGTCGGCTGGAACCTCTGCATCACAACAGGAACTCAGCATCAGAAACAGGTCATGGACAAACGATATGTGGCTTAGTCTCTCATAGCAAACAAAAATGATATCTCTAAGGTTGTATTTTATCAGCAATTGAGTAAATTGAGCAATTTTAAGCCTCAGTCAGCAATATTCCAGTTATTTCATGGTGGCCTATAAATTATAAATTCAGGACCAGGTAATCAATTCTGTCAGGGTATAATGACACACAACAAGCCAGGTCTGATAATCACTCCTCATTGTTTCTTATGGGACTAGGGACTGAATCCAGCTTGGAATGCCCAAAGACTTCATCTACTTTGATTTCACTCAACATTACATGAACAAGATGTCTATATTATGTCAACCATACATCTGAAATATGTGAAAAAGTCTGTAAAATTGTTTACACGTGTATGTTGTATTGATCGCATTAACCCACCTTAACCCAATGAATGTATTTTTTCAGTCCTTCAAGCCATATAAATAGTAATTATTTGACATGACAAACTCACCTATGACATTAAGCTTTGCCTCTGTGATGATGTTTCCATATGCACATGACACAGGACCCTCATCCTTGGGGCGGCACTTGCTGACCAGTAGTGTGTGCTGTTTGCCGTCAGCCTTGATAGCATACTTGGGGCTAGGGATAACCTCTTCACCTTTCACAGTCCAGACAACATTGACATTGGTGACAGAGAGCTCACACTCAAACTTAGCAGCTTCGCGTTCCTTCACTGTCATGTCCTCGAGAGGTACAATCCACTTCCACTGGAAAAGAATAACAATTTCATAATAATAAAAATGCTATGGTTGACAACGTGGATCAAATCTCCCTATGATCCTTCATTCTGTATTGAGGATTCCTAAACTCGTTGTATTGAACATAAACCTGTAAGGTTTCTGTTTGGTGTTTAGAAGAAAGTTAAACATGAAGACTTGACAATTTTTATGGATAATGAGATCTTCATTGTTTGTCAAGAAGTAGCCAGAAACATTTTTAACCCAATCTGGTCTGGAACAGAAAATGTCATCACAAGTTCATGACATTGTTCGTTTGTTGCTTAACGACGAAGTCAACAATATTCCAGCTATATGATGGCAATCTGTAAATAATCAAGTCTGGACCAGACAATCCAGTGATATCATGAGCATCAATCCACACACTTGGGATACGATGACATGCATCAACCAAGTCAGCAAGCCTGACCACCCGATCCCGTTAGACGCGTCTTACGACAAGCATAGTCGCCTTTAACGACAAGCATGGGTTGCTGAAGACCTATTCTATCCCAAATCTTCACTGGTCTCATGACATTGGAGTATATGGCATCATCCAAAGAACAACCATCCTTTTGACCACCCAACCCTCATTTCAGTTACCCTAATAACAAGCTAATGGGATGTGTTCTACCCTGACATCACCAAAAGAACCCAATGCAAAAGACTCCAGTATATACTTGTTTTTGTCAAAGGTTAAATGCTTCAGAATGGTCATACTCCAGACTTGAAACATGACTTACCTGAGTCTTGGGAATAATCAGATGACCCTCCTCCATCTCTTCTGCTTCCTTGAACTTCTGAGGTCGGACATAACGACCCTTCTCCTCCTCAGGTGCCTCTTCAGGAGCTGCAGCAGTTGGGCGCTGGAACTCTGCATGTTCCAGTTCGGGACGGTCCCTCTTAGGCAGGGTGTAGGAGTATTCGGATGTGTCCATCTCCATCTGCAAACAAGGAGAATAAGACAACTTCAAACCAGGGAATAATTAACTTTTGAAAAAGCATCACTCTAAGCATTTCTCACTGCCTGGAAATGTATTTCAGGGTTGAGTAGAACATCATCGACACGATCATCCACATGATTTAACGAGTTCATGGTAATTCCACAGTCTGAAATATTCCAGCGGTAGTGGACTGTAAATAATCAATCTGGGTCAGGCAAACCATTGATGGTCAATGATCAATGCCATGAGGGATACAGGTGAGGTGAGGTGAAATGGGGTTTAACGTCGCATCCTCGATTATTGCACTTAAATAGCGACGTGCATGCATGTGTGTCTGTGTGTGTGGCTGCTTGTACCAGTCCGGACTGATGCCGATTTATAGCGCTAGTCCACTGAGATACCATGCCGCAGTTTAACATGAATACTCCACTTAGACACAGTATACTGTCTCTGAGCTGACCTGTCCTCGTTTTAGCTCCTAAATGCTGAGAGACAGTCAGGGTAATAACAAGTACCATATTTTAATGTATGATGTGGCAAGGGATTGAACCACTAGACCACGGAGGCGGTCCATCAGTGATGCACTATCAGCCAGGTATTCAACACTGTATGCTTGGCATTTCGTATTGCATGATGACTTCATGACCCACATGATAATTGTTTGTAGTGATCTTACCTCTGGTCTCTCTCTCTTGGGCAGCATCTCATAGGCCTCTCTCTCCATCTCCATCATCTGGGGGGCAGGCTTGGCCTCTGGTGCTGGAGCCTCTTCTTCTGGGGTATCCACATGCTTCAGCATGTCACGCCAGTTCAGCTCTGATTCCTCCTCAACCAGGGTCTTGTGTTCTCTGTGAAAGAAGGTTCACAGTCAAGCTCTGTTCTTGCACTTTCATTGAGATTTTTACATTTTTATTAATATTGTGTGAGTGTTTTTACCCATGTTTGATTCAATTTATCTGTGTTTGACTGAGTTTACCAGTGTTTGACTGAGTTTACCTGTGTTGACTGAGTTTACCCTTGTTAATTGAGATTACCCATATTGACAGAGTTTACCTGTGTTTGTCTGAGTTTACCTGTGTTTGTCTGAGTTTACCTGTGTTTGACTGAGTTTACCTGTGTTGACGGAGTTTACCTGTGTTTGTCTGAGTTTACCTGTATTTGACTCAGTTTTCCTTTGTTTGTCTGAGTTTACCTCAGTTTGACTGTGTTTTTGTGAGTTTACCTCTGTTTGTCTGAATTTACCTGTGTTGTCTGAGTTTACCTGTGTTTGAGTGTCTTCTTCCAGTCAGCTGCCTCTTCCTCCTTGTCCGTCACCATCAGAGTTGCGGGTTCGGACTTGGAGCCATGTTCGTTGGTGGCAGTGATGGTGTAGGTGCCAGCATCGCTAGCCTTGATCTGGTCGATCTCCAGGACGTGTTCATGAGTTGACTCATCCTCGTATACATGGTAACGACCTCCATCTTTGATCTTTTGCCATTTGCCCTTCGACCATTCAACTTTGGGTTCTGGTTCTCCACCAATGGCACTCCGGAAGATGGCAGTTTGACCTACAAGGGAAGATGTGAACATGTAGTGCCTGGTTTACAGTGCTTCAGAACCTGTCATTGAACCAAACATAATCCAGTGAACCTTTCACATCACCATATCATTTTTTTTATTTGAAGTTTACACGATATACAGCTTTTTTGCAAGCTCAGACAGTTTGGCCCTCACTCTATGAAGGTTCCTACTCACACAAAGTGAACATCACTTCTTAATTGTAACAAAATATTGTTCACCACTGCTTGGAAAAGGGAATTTGATGTAGAGGATGACAATTTGATATTCAGAGGTGAGTTGGGGGTGTCCAGGGATTTTAAACAATAAACACATCAGTTCCCCAAAATGCTGGTAAAAAAGTAATTTGTACTTAGTTTTTTTCCTGAAAAATAACATCCCACAATAATTGTTTGACTCCAATTAAAGAGAAAAAAAATTGAAAAAATATTCTATCTCAAACAAATATCCATCCCAACCAGAAAACAATGACTTTTGGAACGTAGTGATTGTAGAAGGTATATTCTGTTTGGAAAGGCTGAATTTCCTTTTAACCTAATATGTCTGTTATCTATAGCTGAATCAATTATATCCAATACATTTTCATTTGTTTGAAGAAAAAAATAACATCTAATTTTAAGATATGACTGACTTAGAAAATGTCATATTTTGATTAAAATATAAATCCACTATAATACTTAAATATCTACATGCTTCTTATTAACACATCATTACTCATCCATAAACACATAAGCGATATTTAGGACATACTTATAATCAATGTTGGCAATAATACATCATGCTTTGAGGACAAGGAACCAAAGAAAGACTCCATGTTCAACATCTCTTACCATTAAGCACAGTGCACTTCATTGGTGGCATGACAAACTCAGGTGAGCGACCTCGGACATCCATCTGGGCGGAAGTGAAGACCTCACCGCCACTGTTCTTGGCACGGGCCTCGACGGTTCCCTTCATGTCCTTGGTGGCCTTGTCAATGACCAGAGAGTGGGTGCCAGTCTTGGGGTTGAACTCCATATGGATGTTGTCACTTGGTTCCAGGACATCTCCATTAAGCACCCTGGCAATTTATATCAGGGAAAATGTCATGAGCCATAAATAACAGTGAAAAACATCTTGTTGATTATCACTTAAAGTATGAGTGAATGAGTATGGTTTTACGTCACTTTTAGCAATATTCCAGTAATACCATTGTATGAAACTTTGAAAAATGGTCTCCTCATAACGAATCTGGGTTTTCAGACTGATGAGTGAACAGATCAACCACTACCCAACCACCCTGATTGCCACTTAGAGGTGAGGTGAAATGGGGTTTAACGTCGCGTCCAAGATTATTGCACTTGTACTAAGTGTGTTTGTGTGGCTGCTTGTACTAGTCCAGACTGATGCCAATTTATAGTGCCAGCTCACTGAGATACCATGCCACAGTTTAACATGAATACCCCACTCAGACACAGTATACTGACTCCGAGCCGACCAGTCCTTGTTTTAGCCCCTTAATGCCGAGTGCCAGACAGGGTAACAACAAGTACAATCTTATAACATCTTTTGGTATGATTCGGTATGAACCCCGGACCTTCCGCTCCCCGGGCAGACGCTCTACCCCTAGACCTTGGAGGCGGTCTTGCCACTAAGAAATGGACTGGAGAGGAAGACTTCATTACCATTCTTTTAGTAGTGTTTCAGTAATTGTGATCAGGCATCAAAGAAAAGGCATCAATATTTTTTTTCTGATATTTTACAACTAATATTGAGATATGTGTACACACCATTCCACATCAGGTTGAGGCACACCCTTGACCTGGCACTCGAACTTGGCAGGGCCAGAAACTGGGACCAGGGCATCTGAGAGCTTCCTGGTAATGTCTGGCTTCTTGACAGCTGTAGGAAGAACAGTAATATTTACTTGTAAGCAATCATGCTGGAAGTAACATCTCACAAGAATATGAATATACTGACGTTTACCAGTAGTATTTCCAGGAGTAATTTGACCAAATGTGAAAGCAATGGATTATTGTAATTTGACCAAATGTGAAAGCAATGGATTATTGTAATTTGACCAAATGTGAAAGCAATGGATTATTGTAATTTGACCAAATAAGAAAGTAATGGATTATTGTAATCTGACCAAATGTGAAAGCAATGGATTATTGCAATCTGACCAAATGTGAAAGCAATGAACTATTGTTTACAAATCAATTTTAAAATGTCATTGTTCCACGACTCATCGTTTAGTCATGGGCTCTACACATTGTATCCAGGTGTGGAACTGAACCTGTGGCTTCAGTGAGATGAATGAACGCTTTAACTACCGACAAAATAAAAGTATTCCCACTTACGTGTGACCTTGAGGCGTCCATTGCATGATATCTGTCCAGCTGGGTTCTGAGCACGAGCAGTGTAGAGTCCAGCATCTTCAATCTTGACGTTCTTGAGGACCACTGTGTGGGTCTGATCTTTCACCTCAAACTTGATGTCCTCAGACTCCACAAGCTCTTTGTCTCCCTTCAGCCTACAAGGGGGAAAACAGCACACATAGTTAACATACATGATGTCGGTTCAGACTCGTGTTGTGTGGGGATGCAAACAGCGAGTTGGGTTTATCTCAGCTTTAAACAGAATTCCAGTTACAACAATTATGGCTCTCATGACTGAAGGTCAAGGTTATGGCACATTTCGTATTCTAGAAAAATCTTCATCCGTCCAAGCCCATGAATTTTAGCAAGAAAGCAGAGGACCACGACATCTGTATCAAATATGAGGCATCTCACTCACCATGTGATTGTGGGTTTAGGTTTGCCGGACACGACCACTTCCATACGGAGTTCCTCATGTTCCAGAATCTCGTATGTCTCCAGCTTCTTGATGAACTTGGGACCCTCTTTCTTCTCTGTAAAGGCAAGCAACGGTTATTATCAAACACAAACTTACACAAATCTCTATAAAGTTGTCAGAAAAGTATTACAGGGAGGTGCTTTAAACACATGTCACACAAACTTACATTCCTGAGGACTACACTCAACAACCTGCAGCAAAGTTTCAGTTCAAGTGTTTACATTGTAACAAGTGTCATCTGTAAAACTGAAACTAAACAAGTGAGTGAGTGAGTGAGTATGGTTTTACACCGCTTTTAGCAATATTCCAGCAATATCACGGTGGGGGACCCTAGAAATGGGTTTCACACATTGTACCCATGTCGGGAGAAACTAAACAAGACGACACAATTGTTTCTGATTGACTTCAATCCAACTTGCTAGAAGTGGTACTTTGACCAAGCCAAGTTACTTACACAGCAATACACTCTTGAGGATATGTGATGTCCATTTGCAATAACAAGTTTTTTCACAGAGTTATCCCCCTTACTGACCTTCAACAGTGAGTGTGCCCTCAGTCTTGGCTTCTCCAGCTTTGTTGGTGGCGACGACGCTGATGGTGCCAGCATCCTCCACCTCGGTAGGCTCAATGCTGAGAGTATGCTGGGTGTCTGTGTACATCTTGCGCTGGTCGGTATGGAACCTAACACCAGGCTCGATCTTCTCATCGTTGATAAACCTGAAGACACATTGTGTGCAGGATGTACAGGATGGTGAAAATGTATTTATTAGCTGGATCACATAGATCTTGAAACCAACATTTGAACACAGAACCAGTCATTCAGGAATCATCCAATGTGTATAAGAATGAGTAAAGAAGGTTTTATATAAGCAATATTGAAGCAATATCACAGCTAAGAACACAGCAAATAGACCCATGTGGGGAATCTAACCCAGATCTTCGGCAAAACAAGCAAGCACTTTAACCGCCAAGATACCCAACTGGCCCTAAATGTATACGATTTATATCAGATCATTATGAATGATAAACAAATTCAGGTATCAAATTTATGGCTGAATCAAGACTCAAAACTCTTCATTTTAATCAGTTGGTACAATTATTTACATTGCAAATAAGTTTTGATAGATGCTTGCAGGGCTACCAAGGAATTAATAGAAACGAGAATTGGCTGTAAATCAGATACTCATCACTTTCCAACTAAGCCTCAACTTCATGCCTACCATGTGACTTCTGGCTCTGGAATTCCTTTCACAGCACAGTCCAGTTTGACAGGACGACCCTCGCGGACCTCCCTGTTTGGCAGTTCACGTGTGATCTCTGGCGCCTCCATCACTCCTTCAATGGTGATGTTGGCAGTACAGTCTGCAGTGCCAGCACTGTTGGTGGCAACACACTTGTACTCTCCGGCCTGGTCCATGGTTACCTTGACAACCTTCAAAGTGCATGTTTCGTCTTCATAGACTGGCCGATGGTTGGGGAGCATAGTGACTGGTTTGTTGTTTCTGAACCATTCTACCTCTGGGCGGGGTAGTCCAGTAACCTTGGCAACAAGAGTCAAGGTCTTTGTTTCCATGATGGTCTGTATGAAAAGAAACAAGAAATTATATATGTCCAAATGTACTCATCATTAATGGAAATCTTTACAGTTGTAACAAATGTCAAATTTCAAAATGAGTTTCAACCACAATACAAAATGAAAGATTACAATTAATGATGGAACTACTGCAATGTAAAGGACAAACAACTCACAGTGTCCTCAATTGTTTCGATGAAGACAGGAGGTTTAGTCTCTTCCTTTGTCTTCAGCAGGAGCGGGGACTCTGAGAGTCTCTCATCACGTTTAATTTCTGAAACAAAAGACATGGTTTAGATAATCTTGTGACCTTATCAGAACTATAACACGTCACAGAGGACAAAGTGCATCTTCCTGAGGCAAGGGAGTTAACTGACTAAAAAAGTTCAGTTTCCACCCTTGCCGAACTAGGTTGGAATTATGCATGACTTACGAGTCTATGCAAGGTCCAGTCAAAACCGAGTAAAAACATCGACTTCCAGTTTGTCAACTGCCATGCATATTTGGGTCACTTGCCGGATTTGTAAAACATGTGTACTTCCAACCCGCCATCAGGTATTTTCCAAATCCTTTCAAGTTTTCTTATCAAGCTGCTCAAGTGATTTGATGTTCTTTGCCAATTAAGACCCGTTTTATTACAATCTTGATTATCGATCTGATCGTCTTGACTAAGTGCCACCATTTTGGCCTGTGTCAGGTACATCTTGTGTCTGGCCCATAGAATCAAATTTGTATGGCCTGCAGTAGGTTTACATGACAATTTATTTTTCAAAATGAGCTGCAGTTTATTAAATGAGGGCCTGTAGAATTTAGTCAGGGCCAGCGGCTTTTAAAGTCTGTGGGTCCTGATGGAAGACTGGCATTTTTTAAATCACTGTATGCATGGCAATACTTATTTTATGAACAAATAAGAATCTGGAAACGCATACAAAAACAAGTCTAGCCAGCTCTAGCTAGCTCTATATGAAATCAGCATAGGGAAATGTTTTTTTATTTTTAGAGTCAAGAAGGATATTGTGTAATATAAGATTTCAGAGACTAAATGTTAGTCTAGGCAATACTATACACGTATGATGTCATCTCCAAAAGATTAAGTCACATTCAATATAGCCACCTAGAACTTTGAATATCCCTATCAAAAGTTGTGTAGTATTTTATGACATGCACAAGGCATCAGTGACTTGTTTTTGTTAATAGTTTTGTCTTGCCGATTCCATATTTGTTGGATTTATACTTTAACTGCAGCATTTACATGTCAGAAACATCAGTAAAGATTTGAGCGATTGGTTTACACTCTGATTGGTTGATACACAAGTACAATCATCTGTAATGTCTTACCATTGACAATGAGGGGTATGTCAGCCGTGGCTTCACCCTCAGAGTTGACAGCATGGCAGGTGTAGGTGTCTGCATCGTTGAGTTCTGTGTCCTTGATCTCGAAGCAGTAGGTGTCCTCGTACTTCTCAAAGTGGAACAGCTCCTTGTCATCCAGTTCCTTGTTGTCCCGCTTCCAGGTGACTGAATACGCAATGCATACATGTCACACACACATCACACAGACGTCACACACATGTCACACACACGTCACACACACAACACGTCACACACACAACACGTCACACTCTCACTAACTTATTCATTGCCAATGTCATTATATATGATAACAAAGTCTCTACTTTTATCAGTATTATTCACATCCTTTCATTAGTTTCCTTTTTTTAAAAAAACAATCATAATTCTCATAAGGATTGCATGGCATCTAAAAACATATGTTGCATGTTCTTACAGTACACTCACACAAAGCCATTATAGTGCTTTCATTATCACAACATGACTTATCACTGAAACACAATTGTTCAGTTTTACCTGTCGGCTTGGGCATTCCAATGGCCTTGACAATGAACTTGGCCTGGTCATGTTCGCGAACTGTGACATTTTCTGGAACCTTGATGAACTCAGGTGGAGAGAGTTTCTCCTCTGGCTCTTCTGAAGACAAAAAAAAGGTTCACTGGTCATCATGTGTCACCACCATTAATATCACCACCATCAGTCCCTGTGCTTAAAATACATTGAACAAAGAACCACAAATAATAAGTTCATTTCCATTCTAAGCAAGTTGAGGCCAAAAAGATTATGAAGTCTCGTTCAAGATTATTTCACTCATATAGACATGCACATACACATCAGTATGTGGCTGCTTGTAGTCTGAACTTATGCCAGTTTTATAGTTCCAGCCAACTGAGATACCATGTCGCAGCTTACCATGGATGCCCCACTCAGAATACTGACTCTGAACCCACCAGTCCTTGTTTTATCCCCCAATCTTGAGCACCAGATCGGGTCCATTCTAGAGTGAGACTTTATTCTTAATACCATGTGTGAAACAAAACATATTCTAAAATATCTGTTCTTAAAATCCTGGATGGATAAACAAAGCGGATTTTGAATGAACTGAATTAAGTTTGTTAGAACAACTTGAACTCTACCTTCAACAAACAGCTCAGCCTTGGTCTTGTCTGAGCCAGCAGGGTTCGTGGCCTCGCAGGTGTAAGTGTCATCATGGTCTGGCTGAACACTGACAATGATCAGGGAAGTCTCGTTGTCCTCGGCGTAGTCAATCTTGAAGTCTTTGTCCGTCTTTGTGATCTCCTTGTCATTCTTGTACCAGATGAGTTCAGGAGATGGAATACCAGTTGCCTTGCAGGTGAACTTGGCAGTCTCTCCGATCTTTGTCTCCACAGTCTCGATCTGGATGATGAACTTGGGAGCAACCATCTTTGGTGCTTCTTCGACAACCACTTCTTCCACCTGTGGGATCTCCTCGACAACAGGAACTTCCTCCTGAGGAATCTCTTCCTCAACAACAGGTTCCTGCTCCTTGGGTTCCTCAACAGGTTTGGCTGATAAAGAACATTTTAGTTATTATTTATTCGTCAATATCCTAAACACTTTGAACACTAAAAACCAGTCCTAAAATCTATGTTTTGATAAGGAAATTGTACCATAAATACCAACATTACCAAATTATTCATCAATCAACTCATTTCAGAATTTTCAGGATCATTGGTGCCAATTTGTTTGGATTTGTGCCGAGATAAGTATAACCAACAAATCATTGGTGATTTATTTTAATTAATCAAAATACTGTTTGATACTTACGTTTGACAACCAATTCAGCTGAGCATTCTGCTTGACCGAATGGATTGGTTGCCTTGACGACATATTTTCCTTCATCTTCTGGAAGGATCTCATAGACTTCAAGATGATGGAGACCATCTTCCTCAAAGATCATGTAGCGGCCTTCATCCTGCAGCTCCTTGGTGTTGTAGAAGAACTGGATCTCTGGCGTTGGCTCTCCAACCACCTGGCAGGTGAACTCGGCTGTCTCCCCCTCCTCAACCTGCACCATGAGTAACGACGATGCAGTGCACATAATCATCAAAACAATCTCATTAAAATCAGATCTTAGATTTTGCTACCGCTAAGCAAAGATCTGAGGACATCCTATAATGGGTCACGTCAGAATCACCTTTCGTGAATTTTGACCGACCAATGAAATGACTGACAAGAAATCGACATTAGCCAATCAGAAGGCAGCTTTCTCGAGTTTTTATATTTAACCAACTTATTACAATATCTTAGCCATATCATACAATGGGCCCCCAAAAGACTTTACACATTGTGCCCATGTGGGGAGTCAAACCCAGATCTTTGTCATGGCAACTCAATGCTGTAACCACTTGCCTAACCAGCCATGTGAACATCATAATAGGGATATAAGGAACACTCACAGTCTCAGTCTTGATGGTAAGGACAAACTCAGGTGCCCGGCCTGCTGGCACTTCCTCCAGTTTATCTTCCTCTGGTTCAATGACTTCCTCCACAGCTGAAGGACAACAGTAACACTGTCATGAACATTCAAATCTACTGGTTGCTTGACATTATATTTGAACATTTTTACTCAGAAAAATTAAAAAAACTATACAGATTCTATAAACTACATGATAAAATGTATTGAAAGAAGCAAATTGGTAATTGCCCAAGCAAGAAAATATAAGCTACAAAATATCTTACCTTGCCATAAGTATGAAATATGTTTAGAATACACTAGGTCAAAATATTTCCATATAGTCATTCATTCATTCTTTCCTTAATCATTAATTTCACATTTCATTCATTCATTCATTCATTCATTCAGACTTTCATTCATTCATTTCTTGCGATTTTCATTCTTTCCTTTCATTCTCAAAATTCAAACCATTTGTGATTTATATTCTCTCAAACTGTGAAGGGGATTAGTTCAACAAATCCTATTTACATACCAAAGAAAATATCATAAACCTATTTCTGGCAACCTATTAACACAGTAGGGATACTATTTTAAAATTGTATTCACCACGCCCACCCACAGACTCTATGTAGGACAGCACAGTGCTGACTTACCATGTTTACTGTAATAGTGCAGATATATTTCCTTGATCCTTACATTACCACACAGAGTGATGGCCGTAACGCTGGGGGCCATTCCACCTCCTCAACACACCTCACATGACACAGGTCTACAGCATCACCACATCCAGAAAATACTGGTGGTTATGTGTGAAATATAATTCCTTAACTGGTACACTTGGCCATCTGAAGAACTCATACTGAATTTTGCACTTATTCTTCCAGGAACCTCTGTCAAAAATCACAATCCTGGTGAGAGCCTCCTCTTGTTCAACAGATCTTGTATAATCCAGCATCCAATTTTTGAAAATAATTTTGTTATTACATGTTCAATTATTTCAATATTTTGAATGTGTTCATTTTAGGAGCATGCATAAGTCAATGCTGCCAATAGATCTGTTCCTGTTTTAGATCAGAAAATATATCCATACATTTTTAAGAATCTGACTTGAATCTCTGTTCTTGGATGACGCTGATAATCTCCCACTTCAAAATACATCATTCATATCCAAAGTCTTGTCGTTATTTGTGTCGCCACCAATACACAACCTCACAGACACCTGCGCTCCAGGAACAGAGATTTATACATGAACCAATTTGTCCCACACCTATGTCTATACCGCTTGAGCCTGGCCAAGCATGGCCTTGTCATAGATCTAGTTACCATTCTTCATTAATTAATCTCATGTCCACCTGTTTCAACTCAACTGAACCTATTAAAAAGATCCACAATTCAGCACGTGTGAGAAATCAAACCCTGACATGACCTCCACAGAAGTAACATACGATAGAATATTGACAGGTCTGTCCAACCCCGATTGACAGGTGGGGAGTGAGATCGACAGATTGAATGTCTGCCAATTTTATCTTATCAACCTGTCAGTCGTTATCACCACTAAGAGACCACATTTGCTTGTTTTATTGCCATTGGATCAACACTCAACATATTTGCTTACAAGATCAGGTCAGAGGTAAAAAACATTTTGGGATATATCTATTTGAAGACATACCTCTAGATTGAGCGGTTTAATCAATATCAACTTGTAAAAAGTGACATTTTAGTTTACATAAATATAACAATGTCGACCTGACTGGAGGAAATGTGATTATGATTTCACTGGAAACTGAACACATTTATGGCTATGTTTTTGTCAGTGGTGAAAGGGAATTCTTGTCTATTGGTGACAGGTGATTTTGTCCTGATTGCTTTCAGCAGATGATTAATGGTCATACTTTGGCCATGACTAGTTCAGGGAGTTTACAACACCATTGTGTTACACCGTAGTGCTCCCGTTAACATTCAGAGAATACAGGCCAGTTTCTGCTAAGTAAGTAATACTTGCTACATAGGTTGTACACAGGCAACTGGTGGATTACAAACTGATTTTAATATCAGCTTCTTTATTTGTTATCAGTAAGGACACAACAAAATAATAATTTGTTCTTTGGTTCTCAAGTACGATCTTGCACAAATTTAGCAGCCCCAAAAATGGGGAATGTGGAATATAAACTTTATTGTTGGCTATTAAACTATTTAAAAAAAGAAAATTAAAAAAGAAAACTGTTACAAAATATAAATTCAGTAATATCTTATCATTTGCATTACACTAGTGTGTGTGTGATGAAGAGAAAATATTGTATCTTTTCAGCCATTGAGAGTAATAAATGTCATTTATTAAAATTGGATAAAGATTGGAAGAACAAAGTTTCAATTTGGTGTGACCTGACCTATTGACATAATGTTAAGCTGATTCTTTATAAATATGTGTTTAATTTATGATACCACCCCTAAATGGCATGCCTTTCAGAGAATACATGAACTACATACATTGTGAACACACCGACGCAAGTATTCAGTTTTTCTAGAAGGGATTGTGTATGTGTCTCGCTAAACCTGTTATGTCAGTGTGTCTATGTGGTGTAACATTGCTTGCGTTAGCTGTTGTTCAGCCACTATGTAAGTATTAGGGTGCTTATTGAATTAAATTTCTGTGGACATACTGCAGAATGCACTGCTGCTTAACATTAGAGTTGAACTTTCCCGTTGTTAACTCTTTTGAAATGTCTCATTCAAACCATATGATCCTCTACGCTGCATACTTACTGACAAGACTTCCACTCACTCAACAGTCATACTTATAAATCATTCATTTTGTTAAGAGATCCTAATTTAACAAGATTTGTTTATTCGTTGTTGAATACCCCACTCAGCAATACAATAGCTATGTGACGACACGCTGTAAATAATCAAGTTTGGACACGACAATCAAGTGATTGATAGTATGAGCATCGATCCACACAGTCAGGGTACAACGACATGCATCAACCACGTCGAGTCTGACCACTTGATCATTTAGTCACCTGTTACAAGTGAATGAGGTTTTACGCTGCTTTTAACAATATTCCAGCAATATCAGGGCAGGCACCTCTTACAACCAGCACATGTTACAGCGGACAAATTCTAACCCGGCATTTCCAACAAGAATAAATCTACAGATATTAAATATTATATGTGTATCATAAAAATATGGAAAAAAACTAATAAAAGAATTAAGTTATTAAACACTATACAACAATATACTCAAACATGCACACTCTAATTCAAGCCAAACAGCATGCATAATGAAAAATGGTATATGATATTATTATGGATACCTTAATTAGCTTGTTTCAGATATGTTTTTTAGCAATATTCCTATGATCTATTATTTTATAACATCTCATGTCATCTTACACTGGACTAGTACGTCAATATCAGCTCGGTCCGATCCAGCCTCATTCTCAACGGTCAATGTATATACCGCTGTGTCAAAGGTCGTTGGAAGCGAAATGGTCAAGGTTGCACTTCTGGGTGTTGACGCTACTTGAAGCCGGTCATCAACAGCCAATGGTCGGCCGTTGACCGACCATCTGATTGAAGGGGTAGGGATACCTTCAAAACTACAGGGAATATGGATTGTCTCCCCTGTTGTTACCTCAACTGCAGATGGCGCCATAATTATGTGGGCTGGTACTGCAAGGGTTAATGATAAAGAAATCCTGTATTTCAATTTTTACCAATATTTATAACGTTTTTCAGTCAATTCAGAAATGGATAACAAGAACATTAATTCAGGACAGTGCCAGAAGTGGTGATGTGATTTATTTCATACCAAACCAGTTTTTCAGTTTCTTTACCATATTTCATGAATTTGAACTAATTTGAACAAGACCTTATTTTCATTATTTTATAATCATTTGTTCATTACATATATTTTATAAATGGTATGTTTTTGAAATATCCATTTCAAAAAGACTTTGATCACTGCAAAAACAGGCTAAAACATCCTTTCCAAATAATAAATGCTATAAAAAGAGAGACATAAACTGGTCTGGATTTATTATGGAGGTGAGCATATGTGAAGGGGATGATATTATGAGGATTGTTATTGTGAAGGCATGACAGCGAGTTGAATATGTGAATACAAATGCTCGTAACAATACATGACACTGCAATTTTCCTTAAATCATATCAAGTGTGTCGTCAAATCTCTTTTAAGTTTTCAGTTAACCTTGCCACTTAATAAGAAAGCTGCCCTGTCATTGCTGAAAGGTTACTATCACTTTCTCTCTTTCTGATGATGAGATCAATGCAAATATTTAAAATGGAAGTTTGGGGTCAAGGTCAGCGCATTCAGTGACAAACATTCCTTCACTGGAGATGTTACAGGTAAGTGATGAAGAAGAATTTCAAACAGGTAGAAGATGTTTATTCTTTGTAAATATTTGGTAGGAGATTTCACAGCTTGTATTCAAAATTGGATTACAATCGTTTCTCTATTTATACGTTTTTCTCTTGCCTTGGTATATTTGCAGTACCTGCTTGAAAATCGTTAGCGACATCTTTTTCAGAAATTTCATACAAATTTTCACCAGATCAATTCTCATAAAGGATTAATTCAGGTTCTTTGTTATGCCATTTGGAAAATGGAAAACAACGAAATACCATATTCATCCTAAAAATCATCACAGGCCATTTCGAAACATTCTTGTTTCAAAACTTGTATTTCCAAATTGTTATTAATTAATTAGTTTCCTAAACTTAAATTTCACATGAAGCCTATTCAAAGATATGTCAAAATGTCATACTTTCCTCAATGGAAGGATTTTGTCATAATTATATTTTATCCAAAATATTATATACCATCTGCACAAAAAATATTAAGATCAAATTTGTGAAAAAAGTGATGTTAGGTTGTCTATAATTTCAACTGGGGTAGTATATATACAAAAGCCAAATGACATAAAAATTAAGGCATATCGAATTTCTAAATCATTATCTTATCCTTCTGAAAAAGTAAGTACATTCATTGTTTATTAATCCTTATCAATGGTGGCTAAAGGTTGTACAGTACATATCACATTCAAATTAAGGCATAAAGAATTGCTCAATCATTATCATATCTTTCCACAATAATAAGTACATTAAGTGTTTATAAATCCTTATCAATGGAGGCTAAAGGCTGTACAGTACAAATCGCATTCCTAATATTCTTCTGGGTATTTTCTTCAAAACATTAAGTCACTGATCCTGAATAGAGAGTGGTTATAAAAAGCATGCCTGTCTGTGAGTTAGGAGTGTAGCTAAAGGTATGCTGATAACCAAGGCTATCCACCTTTGGCTGCACCCCAAGGTAATATTATCCAAGTGGAACAGTGATAATGAAGGTTATAGGCAGCTATATCAAGGATATAAAGGGTTAATGATGTATGAAGGGTTAACAAGAAACCATGGACAAACTACATGAATACCTCACAATAACACCAGATATTTGTGTCAGATGTATTTGTCAGTTTGCACATTGGGGTTAAAAGGCTTGTATCTTTATCAATAGGTATTTAATGATTGGTTTGTGAACACACCCTTGAGATCTGTCAATTACTCTCTGATGGGATGTTTTTTATCAAGCCGACCAGATGGCATTTAACCCTTTGGGTTTCATATTCAGTGATGCTAATTAACACACTGACACTAAGCTCAGTCATGAAAGTAGAAAATGACATTCTTTCCCGATGAGATTTATAGATAACCTGGAATTTCTTCCTGATCGAAGGTTAAGTGTGCAATTAATCAATAAGATATGACTGGGTTGGTCTGTGAAAGGGTTAATATCTGAGTCACGGGATGGTTGACATTGCTATCATAGTTTTATTTTGTAAAGAACACAATTATATTTACTATTTTTTATCAGACAAGGACAGACCAATTTATTTCTGTGTTTATTGATGAAACTACCTTAAATATTTTAACATCGAAAAAAATATTAAAAGATTTTTGAATAAAAATAAGTTTATGTATAGTGTAGTCTGCTTGTAATTTAACCTTTATATTTAAAGTGTTTTCAGAAAAATAATGTTAACACATTACATTTTAATTTAAAACATTTTCTCTTCCTGCATATTGACCAAGAAATCCTAAAAACAAGTAATTTACTAGTTTTGGCCTAAATATTACTAATAACCCTTAAAAGGTTACATTTTACAAAAAATATGTTGAAATCTATACTGCTATCATATACCTTTTTATATTATTGTCACATTATCACATCTCTCTAATATTTTATTTAGGAATTTGTACTATGAAACTGAATTGGATTTTTAAAAATATTTTACACATATTCCTGACAATGAAAACTGATATTTTGCAAACTTGAATATTATTTTGACAAATGTTTCTGAATGAAAGTCAACAGCATTAGCTACAGCCATCTTGTTTGTGTTCCGTCTCAGAATCTCAATATACCTAGGGATACAGCTCATTGCTTGTGTGAGCCAGCTTGGGATACACCTTATAAATAATTCATGCTCAACAGGTTTCTGTTTCATGTGACTCACGACCTGTGGGATATTTACCAAAGTCATTGTAATTCATGTTTGGTTCATTTCATGTTGACTCATGTCAATTTCTTAATATAAAATATGAATCATCATCTTTACATTAATTTCTACCTTTAAGCAATAAAATATCTATCTTAAATTTTAACATTTTTTTAAGGAATCTAGAAGTAAAATCTAGAATCTTCGAAAGCAAGCACCACTGGTTAAGAGCCTCAAAATATACACACTAACGATTACCTTATTTGAGAAATAATGA
This sequence comes from Haliotis rufescens, assembly GCF_023055435.1. Lineage (NCBI taxonomy): Eukaryota > Metazoa > Mollusca > Gastropoda > Lepetellida > Haliotidae > Haliotis > Haliotis rufescens. The sequence goes on from NW_025964112.1 coordinate 14,949,412, forward strand.
TGTTTTTCTGTATATAATAACACATACGAGTGTACATATCAGGTTTGATTGACAAGTGTGATGTTATCACATGATGACCTGGGTGATACATTTCGAAGAAGTGGTGTATGTATGTCATTGTATACAATAGGTCAGTGAGCGTGGATCGTATAGTGATAAAATAATCATTATCATCTTTGTGGCCAAGTAATTTGAGATGACAACTTTTCAAATATTTTTCTCAAATAAATTAAGATATAGTCAAGTATATGTGTATCTTACAGATATATTTTTTTACAATAAAATGTTCTTAGAAAAGTTGTTGTGTGGTAAGTAAGGTTGAGCTTATTACTGCATCTCTATTGCATTTAAAGTCAGTCAACATCAAATCTGATTTAATAGATTATACCCTTTATTTCTGTATATTGTGAGGTATTCATTTCATATTACAATGAAAGAAAACGTTATTTTCTCAAAACTGTTCACAAAATATATTGTGTATTTCATCGAGGTATAACCAAATAAAAACAACTCATACAAATCTGAAAAACATTTTCTTTCTTGTAATATATTCTGTTTTCAACAGAAAGGCATCTACACAGAAGCTAGGTGATATTACACACTACAGGGAAGGCACAAACAGTTAAATAGTTTATTGAGAAAAATGTGAATACATCAGGCAGGGGGAGATAACTCCCCTAATATCACAATCACTAGAATCAATGGAGGATGATACACATTCAAGCATGCAGATGGCTACATTCAAGCAGAGATCAAATCAGTATCTATCTTCTTAAAGGCAATAAGTACAAAATATTCGGAACAAAAACATTTACGCATCAAAAATATTTTGGGCGATATTTATGTCTGTAGGGCCAGAACACAATTTCATAAAAATATCCCCAAAATATTCATGATCACTAACTTTTTTGTTCAGTATACTTCATCGACTCTAATCATGAGCTTCGTATTTAATAATTCAATACTGTTTTTTCAGACAACTTGTATTCAGTGTTATTATGCAAATGGTAGACTCTCCTTGTCAGAACTGTATACAAATTGTAAAATGTATATTTTACTGATGTTGAATAATATTATATCCATAATATTGAATAATATTATATCCAACATATTTTAAAGAACAGTTATACTAATTGCCGGAATTAAGATACTGAAAATGGCTTGTGATATATAAAGGCACTGAACACACTGGTAATAATTCTTTTGAATTTATATCAAAATACATCAATAAGGTCACTAAACTCTTGTATTTGATAACAAACATGTCCAACACATTGTCTACCAATAGTCCATTTATTTGGTATAATAAATAGTAAAAGCTATGAAATTGTTAACACATATATTGTCACAATATAGATGGTTGAGTAATGGGGGAACGATAATGAATATGATGATATGTAGATATGATTATGTTGATATATTCATGCTGCTGCTAAAATGATATGATAACATGATCAAGCGAAATGACCCACTGCCATTATCAACTGGAATTACAAACGAGTGATCACTTTTCAAACAAGTGGTTCTCATTACAAAATTACTAATTACTCAATCATACTAATTACTAAATCAGACAAATCTTGTAATCTACACACCCAATAATATGCAGTAAATATATAAAACTATTAAAGCATATCAGTAAATGACATATTTGATAAAATAATTTATATCAAAAGAGCATTAGTCAGTAATAATAATTAAAGGATAAAATTAAAAGGATAAAACTTGACAGTAACTTAACTCATCAACATATAACAAATAGAGAGATAAAATTTGTTATTTCGTCTGCCAACAAACTTTACTCACTCATTAACATTAAACATTTTTGATAAATACAAAGCTATTTTGTACAATACAAGTGTGTTTCTTCTTATTTGCACTGTACAAAATATGTGTCTTGTCTTTTCGATTCAAATATAAGTTTTAGCCATATATGGGCAGGAATGAGATATGTGTTGTGTCTGTACATACATCAAATTTGGATTTTAACTTTTATAAATAAAGCAAATGTTTTGCAAACACTTTTAATTTGCAATAAACAAGAAATATATGTCTAAATTTCGATCATATTTTGAGACTTATTATTTTTTTAAATTTCCTTAATCATGCTATATTTGTCATAGTTAATTATCATGCAATCAACATCATGCATTCAATTCAACTTGTAACATGGCCATGCATGGATATTCTGTAGCCATAATAGCAGGCCTCAACCCTACATGCACCGTATAGATATCATACACTTATCTTCAATATGTCAAAAGGATAAACTATAAGTCTACGCTATAACACTGAAATGGTTTGATCGAACAGAGCTTTAAATAACACATGATTATAACAGAACGAATATAACGTTCTACACAACAATTAGCTGTGATGTTGTAGGACAAACAATGGGATTCAAACATGCAGATTTGTTAGGATGATATTGACTGGAACACACCATGCTCTTGTTGAGAACTCGACACAACGTGTACAAAACTGTGGGGGTTATATGCAGAACAGTCATCAACATGCTATAAGTCAGAACTAGAACATCAAACAGACCTTCGGGAATGATCTTTGCTGATGTCGAGTCATCACCAGCCACGTTGGAAGCTTTACACGTGTATGTCTTTTCCGTGTCCTCGAGAGTAACGTCCTTGACCTCTAGGATGTAGTCATCATCTCTGGAGGTGATCTTATATTTGGGACTGTCCTTGAGTATGACTGTGTCGGACATCCATATGACCTCGGGTTTAGGAAGGCCAGTGATGGTACACTCTAAGTGAGCAGTGTCCTTCACCTTCACTGTAACATCAGAGAGAGGCTTGGTGACCTTTGGTGCCTCAACGTGGACAAGGACCTCGGCGCTGCATGAGGCGACACCCTTTTCATTGACAGCTTTAACTGTGTAGTCACCTTCATCATCCAAAGTGCATTTGTCAAATGTCAAGGTCACATTTTCTTCAATATATTCGATCCTGCAAAGAGACAAATTATTTTTGTAAAGCATTTGAAATGAAGTTAATTGAAAGGCAAAACAGCCCACACAACTCCTTTCCGACAAGAGGACAACAGGACCAAGAAATATAGTTGCCCAACAATTTGGAGATGGTATTATAATGTATGAATCAAGTTGTCCAATCCAAGAGCTAAGAACTGCATTCAAGAAACTGTACAGTCACAAGAAGATGAGTAAAAATTATTTGCTAAAAAATTCTGTTGAAACTCTTTGAAAGACATTTTGACTTGGGTAAGACAGGATATTCATGCATGGAAGAACCATAAATATTCTCTGTGATGCTCCTGCGTTATTTCCATCAAGGCTTCTGATGAAATGAATAATCTCCATCAGATTAATTTGTGATGAGTAACATGAGAAACACATGAGAATGCCTACTTGTATTTGTCACCCTTGACCTCCTTATTGTCATGGAGCCATGTCACTTCTGGGCGTGGTACACCGGTGACCTGACACTGGAGGGTGACGGTCGTGTCTAGTTCCACTTCGGTGTCCTTCAGTGGTGTGATGAAGGAAGGAGCTTCTCCTACACAACAAGGACATGAAATAATTGTCTCAGCACTCTTCTTCTCACCATCTTACATTTGATAAGGCACATGCTAAAAGACATTCCTTTCACCCATTATCTCAGCCAAATATTATTGTCATTTTATTTAGCCAAAACTTTATTTGTCTTTAAGGATAATGCCTGTTTTTCAGTAATCCATTCATATAATTTTAATCACTATTTCGCCTTTTATGCCGAATGAATTCTGTTTAGGCAGATAAGTCAGACTGATTATTGACGTTGAATTGTATCTGAGGTTGTTTTCCTAAAAAATCCCCTCACCAAAGAAAAATAAAATAAAAACAGATGTTTGAAAAAGCATATTTTCAATCAAAAATTTAAAATATGTCCATAAAACATTCAGAGATTTTGTACTGAAAGAGCATGGTTTCCTGGATGGTTTCCATGTTGACTTGATATCATTGTGATAGTTCCAAAAACAGCATAAAACAAAGGAAAACTAGTGGGACAGTGATCAGTTTGCATTGTTTTTTGCTTTGTTTTGTTTGTTGTTTAACGCCTCACTCAGCAATATTCCAGCTATATGACGGCAGTCTGTATATAATCAAGTCTGGACCAGACAATCCAGTAATTGATATCACAAGCATCGATCCACGCAATTGGGATTGATGACATGCATCAACCAAGCCAGCGAGCCTGACCACCCGATCCCGTTAGTGGCCTCTTGCGACAAGCATAGTCAGCCATTTGACTGTTTAATTTAAAAACACATTAATTATTCAAATTTTAGACACACCACTAAAACTACAGGTACCTTCAGTGTAACCATGATAAGGTATAGGAGCACGTAAGAAATTTGACAAATTATTCTAAATTCTAAACCTATCAATCTTAAGAAAACACGCTCGATGCAATATGCATGTACCATATACTATTTACATTAAAACTAGTTACAAACATGCTGAGAGACATGTACTGACCAGCTGGGTTCACCAGAAGTTCGGAGGTTGTTTTGGCCTTGCCTGCCTTGTTGATGGCAACGCAGGTGTAATCTGCTTCGTCGTCGATGGTGGTGTTCCTGATGGTGAGGGTGTAGGTGTTGTCTTCAAGCTTCTCGACTGTCACACGCTCATCGAACTGGATTTCTACCTCATCACGATACCTACACAAAAATATGGGTTTACTGACAACTTATAATACTACGATTGTAATATCAGTCCTTAAACCTATATTGAGAATGAAGTACTTACTTCCTTTAGAATTATTCTGCATAGATAGTAAATACATTGAATTTGGATTTCATGTTGTTACCTGAACAATAACAAAAGAAAGTACACACTTGAAGGAAAAGCCCCTTTCAATTTATTCAGGGAGGCTGGAAAAAACTTTGGATTACTTTATGAATTCTGTCTCATGAGTTTCAGTCAACAAGTACATGTGGCATACTAGATAACAAAAGTCCATTCTATCACGTGTTAAATATGCCATATATGGCCAGACAAATTGAAACGTAAAATAAAAATGTTATCAGGGTTGATTTTAATTTTTTTGCAAACAATGTATAAACAAAAAATGACTTTTATAAGTAAACACCATTAAACAAATTATGTTCTTCAAAATTCATATGCTCTTCCATGATGAAGAGAAACAAAGTCTGTCTGAGGTACATGACAGAAATAAGGATCACAAAAATTGTAAAATTACTAGAATTATTTTGCAAAGGATGATTACACCTCTTAACAAACCATAAATAGTTCAATGTGATCCTGTCAAGCATCTGTCGATTTCAGATCTGTTATCACAAACCTGGACAGGATAGGAAACAAAAAGCGATACAATATAATATGTCAAGTGAAGACCTACCATTTGAGCTCTGGTTCAGGAGTTCCTGTGACCTTGATGGTCAAGGTCACTGTAGCTCCCTCTGTGACCTCCTGGTTCTTGAGTTCCTGCAGGAACTTGGGGGCGAGTGTGATCTCGACGCTGATGTCCTCCACTGTGGTCCTGTCCTCCACCTAGAGGTACACACACACATACGTGACATTGGGGGAGATGGTATTTGGAGGACAGATGTGATGAACACACGGAACAAGACTGACAGGACGGAGATAAATGACATACCCTGAACAGAGAGTATTGGATGATGATGTTGTGATCTGAGGTTCATGCTGTTTTCAACAATATTCCGTCATATCCAGCATGTCAACTAAATGTGGTGATAAGTGGAGATAAGTGGGAAAATGGGCATGGCACTGACAGACTGATTATTAAACATATTTTATTGTCCAAAAGGACAATGGGATTTGGCACAAGTGCAACACTTATTACCGCCTTCTCCCTAAGACTGATGTTGGAGTAGGGCCCGAGGTGATGCAGGTCTTAGACCTTTACCACTTGGTGAAACCCACGAGCACGTGTATGGTGCTGACAAACCTCAAAACAGTCAGGGTGAACCGGGATTCCAACCCCAAATCATAGGTTTCTAGTATGCCCAAGGGTCACATCTCTGCACAGCAAATTGTGGCACTTTAGACAACTGGGCCACCTGTGCCCCCGGATGCAACAATAAGACCCATGGGCCCCTGGATGATGGTGCAATATTTTCCCTCTGTTGAGAACCTTAGTGGAGGAATTCGCATTGGACTACATCTATTTGGAGTAAAAAAGTAAGCTGCTGAAAATCAATCACTTCTCCAAAAAAACAATGACAAAATTGTGAGTCGCAGATCTATTTTGGCCATCCTACAACGTCCAGTATTCACAGGCCCAATCTCTGTAGGCTTGAAAACTGAACAAATGCAAGAGTCTTTGCTGGGTGAATGACATGCACACCTTGTAGGCGAAATAAATGGAATATGTGAAGCTGACAACCACACTGACTCCCAACACCAGAAGAATACATATTCTAGTGATACAGCAAGGACAACACATAAGACATATACAGGACAATACAGATGAACACGACAGAGTCAGATATATGTCGGAAGACAACAGTCCTCCCTCATCTATGACAACAGTGATATATATATACAATATTCATCAAACAACTACTTCACAACAGTGAATTACATCAGATACAGAATACATCACAACAAAATTAAATATATCTTGTAATATTGCATGGCATTTTGGAGAATATGTTTAAATTAAAATTGAACGGTATAAAATATGAAAATAGTCTGCAAAATAAGAAAGGTTTGGATTTATCAAATGTCTTTGTAGAAACAAATGACACACAGAAACATTTGGTATTTGTGCAAGGACAATTCACAATTCATGTGGAAAAGTTAGGGTTTGGATTTACATCTATGTATAGATATGTGATGAGGAAAATAGCACGTAGGTTGGGTCTAGTCCTATTTCAGGATGGTGATTACATGTGATATTGGAGTCTAGGATATAGGAGCCAGGATATATGGGGAAGGCAAGGATGCCAGATTTCAAATAGCTGGCATTTTCTAATATGGTTCAAAATTGAAATTATCACATGGTTGCTCATGACAGTATTATCCACAATAATATCTGTCCAGCCTTTGCAAAACAACCCACCTCTCTAAAGGCATACGTTCCCTCCACAGGTTCTGCGGACTCCAATTGCTCTGTGAGAGTAATCTCCCCTTCTACATCCTCCACCACAGGGCTCTCAGCTACTGTGAAATCAACCGTCTCTTCCTCGACAGAGGCTGCTTCAGAAGTATCAACTTCTTTCTTAAGCTTAGGTTCATCATCTCTGATGATAAGTTCAGCTTCAACATCCTCCACTTGAGGTTTCTCCTCAATGACAAGTTCAGCTTCAACTTCCTCAATTACTGGTTTCTCCTCAATGACAAGTTCGGCCTCAACCTCCTCCACTTGAGGTTTCTCCTCAATGACAAGTTCAGCCTCAACTTCCTCTACTTGTGGTTTCTCCTCAATGACAAGTTCCGCCTCAACTTCATCAATTTCTGGTTTCTCCTCAATGACAAGTTCGGCCTCAACCTCCTCCACTTGAGGTTTCTCCTCAATGACAAGTTCAGCCTCAACTTCCTCTACTTGTGGTTTCTCCTCAATGACAAGTTCGGCCTCAACTTCATCAACTTGTGGTTTCTCCTCAATGACAAGTTCAGCTTCAACTTCCTCTACTTGAGGTTTCTCCTCAATAACAAGTTCAGCTTCAACTTCCTCCACTTGTGGTGTTTCCTCAATGACAAGTTCAGCCTCAACTTCCTCTACTTCTGGTGTCTCCTCAATGACAAGTTCAGCTTCAACTTCCTCTAATTCTGGTGTCTCTTCAATAACAAGTTTGGCCTCAACCTCCTCCACTTGAGGTTTCTCCTCAATGACAAGTTCAGCTTCAACTTCCTCTACTTGAGGTTTCTCCTCAATAACAAGTTCAGCTTCAACTTCCTCTACTTGAGGTTTCTCCTCAATAACAAGTTCAGCTTCAACTTCCTCTACTTGAGGTTTCTCCTCAATAACAAGTTCAGCTTCAACTTCCTCCACTTGTGGTGTTTCCTCAATGACAAGTTCAGCCTCAACTTCCTTCACTTCTGGTGTCTCCTCAATGACAAGTTCAGCTTCAACTTCCTCTAATTCTGGTGTCTCTGCAATAACAAGTTTGGCCTCAACCTCCTCCACTTGAGGTTTCTCCTCAATGACAAGTTCAGCTTCAACTTCCTCTACTTGAGGTTTCTCCTCAATAACAAGTTCAGCTTCAACCTCCTCCACTTGAGGTTTCTCCTCAATGACAAGTTCAGCCTCAACTTCCTCTACTTGTGGTTTCTCCTCAATGACAAGTTCCGCCTCAACTTCATCAATTTCTGGTTTCTCCTCAATGACAAGTTCGGCCTCAACCTCCTCCACTTGAGGTTTCTCCTCAATGACAAGTTCAGCCTCAACTTCCTCTACTTGTGGTTTCTCCTCAATGACAAGTTCGGCCTCAACTTCATCAACTTGTGGTTTCTCCTCAATGACAAGTTCAGCTTCAACTTCCTCTACTTGAGGTTTCTCCTCAATAACAAGTTCAGCTTCAACTTCCTCTACTTGAGGTTTCTCCTCAATAACAAGTTCAGCTTCAACTTCCTCTACTTGAGGTTTCTCCTCAATAACAAGTTCAGCCTCAACTTCCTCTACTTCTGGTGTCTCTTCAATAACAAGTTTGGCCTCAACCTCCTCCACTTGAGGTTTCTCCTCAATGACAAGTTCAGCTTCAACTTCCTCTACTTGAGGTTTCTCCTCAATAACAAGTTCAGCTTCAACTTCCTCTACTTGAGGTTTCTCCTCAATAACAAGTTCAGCTTCAACTTCCTCTACTTGAGGTTTCTCCTCAATAACAAGTTCAGCCTCAACTTCCTTCACTTCTGGTGTCTCCTCAATGACAAGTTCAGCCTCAACTTCCTCTAATTCTGGTGTCTCTGCAATAACAAGTTTGGCCTCAACCTCCTCCACTTGAGGTTTCTCCTCAATGACAAGTTCAGCTTCAACTTCCTCTACTTGAGGTTTCTCTTCAATGACAAGTTCAGCCTCAACTTCCTCTACTTGAGGTTTCTCTTCAATGACAAGTTCAGCCTCAACTTCCTCCACTTGAGGTTTCTCCTCAATGACAAGTTCAGCCTCAACTTCCTCCACTTGTGGTTTCTCCTCAATGACAAGTTCAGCTTCAACTTCCTCTACTTCTGGTGTCTCTTCAATAACAAGTTCGGCTTCAACCTCCTCCACTTGAGGTTTCTCCTCAATGACAAGTTCAGCTTCAACTTCCTCTACTTGAGGTTTCTCTTCAATGACAAGTTCAGCCTCAACCTCCTCCACTTGAGGTTTCTCCTCAATAACAAGTTCAGCTTCAACTTCCTCTTCTTGAGGTTTCTCCTCAATAACAAGTTCAGCTTCAACTTCCTCTACTTCTGGTGTTTCCTCAATGACAAGTTCAGCCTCAACTTCCTTCACTTCTGGTGTCTCCTCAATAACAAGTTCGGCCTCAGCTTCCTCCACTTCTGGTGTCTCCTCAATGACAAGTTCAGCTTCAACTTCCTCTACTTCTGGTGTCTCTTCAATAACAAGTTCGGCCTCAACCTCCTCCACTTGGGGTTTCTCCTCAATGACAAGTTCAGCTTCAACTTCCTCTACTTGAGGTTTCTCTTCAATGACAAGTTCAGCCTCAACTTCCTCTACTTGAGGTTTCTCTTCAATGACAAGTTCAGCCTCAACTTCCTCCACTTGAGGTTTCTCCTCAATGACAAGTTCAGCCTCAACTTCCTCCACTTGTGGTTTCTCCTCAATGACAAGTTCAGCTTCAACTTCCTCTACTTCTGGTGTCTCTTCAATAACAAGTTCGGCTTCAACCTCCTCCACTTGAGGTTTCTCCTCAATGACAAGTTCAGCTTCAACTTCCTCTACTTGAGGTTTCTCTTCAATGACAAGTTCAGCCTCAACCTCCTCCACTTGAGGTTTCTCCTCAATAACAAGTTCAGCTTCAACTTCCTCTTCTTGAGGTTTCTCCTCAATAACAAGTTCAGCTTCAACTTCCTCTACTTCTGGTGTTTCCTCAATGACAAGTTCAGCCTCAACTTCCTTCACTTCTGGTGTCTCCTCAATAACAAGTTCGGCCTCAGCTTCCTCCACTTCTGGTGTCTCCTCAATGACAAGTTCAGCTTCAACTTCCTCTACTTCTGGTGTCTCTTCAATAACAAGTTCGGCCTCAACCTCCTCCACTTGGGGTTTCTCCTCAATGACAAGTTCAGCTTCAACTTCCTCTACTTGAGGTTTCTCTTCAATGACAAGTTCGGCCTCAACTTCCTCCACTTGTGGTTTCTCCTCAATGACAAGTTCAGCTTCAACTTCCTCTACTTCTGGTGTCTCTTCAATAACAAGTTCGGCTTCAACCTCCTCCACTTGAGGTTTCTCCTCAATGACAAGTTCAGCTTCAACTTCCTCTACTTGAGGTTTCTCTTCAATGACAAGTTCAGCTTCAACTTCCTCTACTTCTGGTGTCTCGTCAATAACAACTTCGGCCTCAACTTCCTCCACTTGTGGTTTCTCCTCAATGACAAGTTCGGCTTCAACTTCCTCTACTTCTGGTGTCTCTTCAATAACAAGTTTGGCCTCAACCTCCTCCACTTGAGGTGTCTCCTCAATGACAAGTTTGGCTTCAACTTCCTCTACTTGAGGTTTCTCCTCAATAACAAGTTCAGCTTCAACTTCCTCCACTTGTGGTGTTTCCTCAATGACAAGTTCAGCCTCAACTTCCTTCACTTCTGGTGTCTCCTCAATAACAAGTTCAGCTTCAACTTCCTCTACTTGAGGTTTCTCTTCAATGACAAGTTCAGCCTCAACCTCCTCCACTTGAGGTTTCTCCTCAATAACAAGTTCAGCTTCAACTTCCTCTACTTGAGGTTTCTCCTCAATAACAAGTTCAGCTTCAACTTCCTCTACTTCTGGTGTTTCCTCAATGACAAGTTCAGCCTCAACTTCCTCCACTTGGGGTTTCTCCTCAATGACAAGCCCAGCCTCAACTTCCTCCACGTCTGGTGTCTCCTCAATAACAAGTTTGGCCTCAACCTCTTCAGTTTCTGGTTTTTCATCCTCAACAATAATTTCAGCTTGAATTTCCTCAACAACTGGTTTTTCTTCTTCAATTGAGATTTCAGCTTCAACTTCCTCAACCATTGGTTTTTCATCCTCAACAATAATTTCAGCTTGAATTTCCTCAACAAGTGGTTTCTCTTCTTCAATTGAGATTTCAGCTTCAACTTCCTCAACCATTGGTTTTTCATCCTCAACAATAATTTCAGCTTGAATTTCCTCAACAACTGGTTTTTCTTCCTCAATCGTGATTTCAGCTTCAAATTCCTCCACAACTGGTTTTTGATCCTCAACAATAATTTCAGCTTGAATTTCCTCCACGATTGGTTTTTCTTCTTCAATTGAGACTTCAGCTTCAACTTCCTCCAGAACTGGTTTTTGATCCTCAACAATAATTTCAGCTTGAATTTCCTCCACGATTGGTTTTTCTTCTTCAATTGAGACTTCAGCTTCAACTTCCTCAACAACTGGTTTTTCATCCTCAACAATAATTTCAGCTTTAATTTCCTCCATGATTGTTTTCTCTTTTTCAATTGAGATTTCAGCTTCAACTTCCTCAACAACTGGTTTGTCATCCTCAACAATAATTTCAGCTTGAATTTCCTCCACGGTTGGTTTTTCTTCTTCAATTAAGATTTCAGCTTCAATTTCCTCAACCATTGGTTTTTCGTCCTCAATAATAATTTCAGCTTGAATTTTCTCAACAATTGGTTTCTCCTCCTCAATTGAGATTTCAGCTTCAACTTCCTCAACCATTGGTTTTTCATCCTCAACAATGATTTCGGCTTGAATTTCCTCTACAATTGGTTTCTCCTCCTCAATGGAGATTTCGGCCTCAACTTCCTCAACCACTGATTTCTCTTCCTCCTCAATGGAGATTTCGGCCTCAACTTCCTCAACCACTGGTTTCTCCTCCTCCTCAATGGAGATTTCGGCTTGAACTTCCTCAACCACTGGTTTCTCCTCCTCCTCAATGGAGATTTCGGCTTGAACTTCCTCAACCACTGGTTTCTCCTCCTCCTCAATGGAGATTTCGGCTTGAACTTCCTCAACCACTGGTTTCTCCTCCTCCTCAATGGAGATTTCGGCTTGAACTTCCTCAACCACTGGTTTCTCCTCCTCCTCAATGGTGATTTCGGCCTCAACTTCCTCAACCACTGGTTTCTCCTCCTCCTCAATGGAGATTTCGGCCTCAACTTCCTCAACCACTGGTTTCTCCTCCTCCTCAATGGAGATTTCGGCCTCAACTTCCTCAACCACTGGTTTCTCCTCCTCCTCAATGGAGATTTCGGCTTGAACTTCCTCAACCACTGGTTTCTCCTCCTCCTCAATGGAGATTTCGGCTTGAACTTCCTCAACCACTGGTTTCTCCTCCTCCTCAATGGAGATTTCAGCTTCAACTTCCTCAACCACTGGTTTCTCCTCCTCCTCAATGGTGATTTCGGCTTCAACTTCCTCAACCACTGGTTTTTCCTCCTCCTCAATGGAGATTTCAGCTTGAACTTCCTCAACCACTGGTTTCTCCTCCTCCTCAATGGTGATTCTGGCTTGAACTTCCTCAACCACTGGTTTCTCCTCCTCCTCAATGGAGATTTCGGCTTGAACTTCCTCAACCACTGGTTTCTCCTCCTCCTCAATGGAGATTTCGGCTTGAACTTCCTCAACCACTGGTTTCTCCTCCTCCTCAATGGAGATTTCGGCTTGAACTTCCTCAACCACTGGTTTCTCCTCCTCCTCAATGGAGATTTCGGCTTGAACTTCCTCAACCACTGGTTTCTCCTCCTCCTCAATGGAGATTTTGGCTTGAACTTCCTCAACCACTGGTTTCTCCTCCTCCTCAATGGAGATTTCGGCCTCAACTTCTTCAACCACTGGTTTCTCCTCCTCCTCAATGGAGATTTCGGCTTGAACTTCCTCAACCACTGGTTTCTCCTCCTCCTCAATGGAGATTTCGGCTTGAACTTCCTCAACCACTGGTTTCTCCTCCTCCTCAATGGAGATTTCGGCCTCAACTTCCTCAACCACTGGTTTCTCCTCCTCCTCAATGGAGATTTCGGCTTGAACTTCCTCAACCACTGGTTTCTCCTCCTCCTCAATGGAGATTTCGGCTTCAACTTCCTCAACCACTGGTTTCTCCTCCTCCTCAATGGAGATTTCGGCCTCAACTTCCTCAACCACTGGTTTCTCCTCCTCCTCAATGGAGATTTCGGCCTCAACTTCCTCAACCACTGGTTTCTCCTCCTCCTCAATGGAGATTTCGGTCTCAACTTCCTCAACCACTGGTTTCTCCTCCTCCTCAATGGAGATTTCGGCTTGAACTTCCTCAACCACTGGTTTCTCCTCCTCCTCAATGGAGATTTCGGTCTCAACTTCCTCAACCACTGGTTTCTCCTCCTCCTCAATGGTGATTTTGGCTTCAACTTCCTCAACCACTGGTTTCTCCTCCTCCTCAATGGAGATTTCGGCTTGAACTTCCTCAACCTCTGGTTTCTCCTCCTCCTCAATGGAGATTTCGGCTTGAACTTCCTCAACCACTTGTTTCTCCTCCTCCTCAATGGAGATTTCGGCTTGAACTTCCTCAACCACTGGTTTCTCCTCCTCAATGGAGATTTCGGCTTGAACTTCCTCAACCACTGGTTTCTCCTCCTCCTCAATGGAGATTTCGGCTTGAACTTCCTCAACCACTGGTTTCTCCTCCTCCTCAATGGTGATTTCGGCTTGAACTTCCTCAACCACTGGTTTCTCCTCCTCCTCAATGGAGATTTCGGCTTGAACTTCCTCAACCACTGGTTTCTCCTCCTCCTCAATGGAGATTTCAGCCTCAACTTCCTCAACCACTGGTTTCTCCTCCTCCTCAATGGTGATTTCAGCCTCAACTTCCTCAACCACTGGTTTCTCCTCCTCCTCAATGGTGATTTCGGCTTCAACTTCCTCAACCACTGGTTTCTCCTCCTCCTCAATGGAGATTTCGGCTTGAACTTCCTCAACCACTGGTTTCTCCTCCTCCTCAATGGAGATTTCGGCTTGAACTTCCTCAACCACTGGTTTCTCCTCCTCCTCAATGGAGATTTCGGCCTCAACTTCCTCAACCACTGGTTTCTCCTCCTCCTCAATGGAGATTTCGGCTTGAACTTCCTCAACCACTGGTTTCTCCTCCTCCTCAATGGAGATTTCGGCTTGAACTTCTTCAACCTCTGGTTTCTCTTCCTCCTCAATGGAGATTTTGGCTTGAACTTCCTCAACCACTGGTTTCTCCTCCTCCTCAATGGAGATTTCGGCTTCAACTTCCTCAACCACTGGTTTCTCCTCCTCCTCAATGGAGATTTCGGCTTGAACTTCCTCAACCACTGGTTTCTCCTCCTCCTCAATGGACATTTCGGCTTGAACTTCCTCAACCACTGGTTTCTCCTCCTCCTCAATGGTGATTTCGGCTTGAACTTCCTCAACCACTGGTTTCTCCTCCTCCTCAATGGAGATTTCGGCCTCAACTTCCTCAACCACTGGTTTTTCCTCCTCCTCAATGGAGATTTCCTCAATGGAGATTTCAGCCTCAACTTCCTCAACCACTGGTTTCTCCTCCTCCTCAATGAAGACTTCGGCTTGAACTTCCTCAACCACTGGTTTCTCCTCCTCCTCAATGGAGATTTCGGCCTCAACTTCCTCAACCACTGGTTTCTCCTCCTCCTCAATGGAGATTTCGGCTTGAACTTCCTCAACCACTGGTTTCTCCTCCTCCTCAATGGAGATTTCGGCTTGAACTTCCTCAACCACTGGTTTCTCCTCCTCCTCAATGGAGATTTCGGCCTCAACTTCCTCAACCACTGGTTTCTCCTCCTCCTCAATGGAGATTTCGGCTTGAACTTCCTCAACCACTGATTTCTCCTCCTCCTCAATGGTAAGCTCCTCAACCTTTGGCTTTTCTACTTCAACCGTAATTCCAGCTTCCACTTTTTTGACTACTGGTTGTTCTTCCTCCAGGAAAGGAATTTCTTGTAAAGCGGTTTCCGATTCTTCTTCAATCTCCTACAGTAGAATGTGAGTTTGATACGGTGCATCTCGTCACTATCAGTTGCTCATTCACTACGTTGTCTTTGGACAGTTTTAGACAGAGAGCAAGTGAACGGCAAAAGCAAAGGTAACATGTCTTGCCAACAACCATGCAGTAGAATGGCAAACCACTAAACACAGGAGAACAGGCAACACAGTGGATCACAATCAAAGGGAGCATCTACTCTCAAGAAACACAACAATAATACTGGAAGATATTAATGTTTTGGTGCGTGAATTTTGGAAGCTCCTTTTGAGCAATATGAAACCAGCTGATCCTAGCACAACAAGGGACACAACTTTGTAAAGTAGAACCTTAGGTCTACGGGTCAACTGCATGCCCATGAATGTGTAGTGAGTGAGTGAGTGAGTTGGGTTTAACGCCGCTTTTAACAGTATTCCAGTTATATCACGGCGTGTCAGCTTAATGTGGGAGGAAAGCCCGAAGTGATGCAGGTCTTAGACATTTACCATTTCGGTGAAACCCACGAGCACAGATGTGGTGCTGACAAACCTAGAAACATAATCGGGGCGAACCGGGATTCGAACCCACAATCATAGGTTCCTGGCATGCCCAAGGGAAGCAACTCTGCACAGCGAATCGTGGCGCCTTAGACGACTGGGCCACCCGTGCCCCCCATGAATGTGTAGGCAGTGGCCATATGAATTTCTATCCTTGTTTCATCTACTAAGTCTGGATTGTTGTGATGTGGGGCATGCACACATCTAATAGTTCTGAAGTTTAAGACGATAGACATATCTTGAGAGTAGATGCATTACAGGAAACACAGGGAGTGGTGTTTTTGAAAACATTGATACAAATCATGTGAAAAAGTAACTAAATATATAAACAACCACACTAAAATAAATATACTTTATTAGAACCAGACAAATAAAAATAAAATTGCAAGATGAAAAAACAACAATTGATAGTTCAGCCTGTGTTAAATTTGTGTGAAGCGTATTGTAACTAACTGCAGTTTAGCAACAACATGTCAAACTTTGTTAATCAGCAAAAAAGTTTGTTTAATTACTGATGACTATTTGCCTTGGAATAGGGTATACATTCAGACTTAAAGAAATCCATATTTGATTAATTAATTTCCACAACAACTGGACTGTTATGGAAAAGAATACCATAGTACCCTGTTTGGGCAAATGTCATCACCACAAAACACAAGAGTCCAAACAAAACATGACCAGATGAGCAAGATGAGTTAAATGAACAAAACAAACACAGCTTCAGAAAACCCATTGTGAATAAACAAATAAAATTAAGAATGAATGTTCCAAACACAAGTTGTGATGTCAACAGAACTGTGTGCAACAATCACAACCATTAAAACATATTAATAATAACATCAAGACAAGACAAAACAATATTTAGTAGAATAAGCTCAATTATGTTAACAGTGTCCAAAATTGAAATAAAGAGTGGAATGTTCAGGGAATCTGTAACGACTTTGTTAAGTCAGGACAATGTAATTTCTCATTTTATGGGTTTTCTTGGTCAAAGTGCCAAGAGTCAAAATGTAAAGGACATTTATTGAAAAAAATGATTTGATGTTAATTACCAAAATCGGCCATCTCATTTTGCCAAAAAATAGACTTATTTAGGCCATACACCAATGGAATAAATCGTTCTGGACTTACAAAATGATAATGTTCTCTGAACATACTCAAAATGTTATCACACTAATAGTTGAAAGAAAGTTTTTCATTCATGTCCTCTTCAAAAGTTTTCTCAAAAACATATTCACATATTGATCATGTATTGAACAAAAAAGTCAAGGATCATGAATTTTTTTGGAGATATTTTGTTGTTGTAAAGACTAAGCACACAATTTTCAAAATATCCCACAAAATATTCATGATCCCTAACTATTTGTGTTCAGTATATAATGATGTCATACTTCTTTTCATCTTTTTTTTAAATCAAAGATTCAAACATATAAAACTCTTTCTTTCAACACAAAAAGTTTACCTGAAAATAATTTATTAATGACACTTTCAAATGACAATTTCTGTTATGAATCTTTAATAAATTGTGCTTCCATGAAACAGAAGTGCATGTTAAATTTTTTCTTGTTAGAAATGGATTATTTAGTTCCAGGAACAATTTCAGACTGTGCTGTTTAAACAGTTTCGTGCTGAATTTATCCTTGACATTTTTTTCACAAAGGGATAATTAAGTGCCCCAAGAACAGGTGTGCGGAGGTGCTGGCATGTTGTGCACATTAATTTTACACAAAATCAGGATTTAGGAGAGAACAAATTTGTTTCAAAATTTAGACGAAACAATGTGATAGCAGTAAATACCTACACAGTTATATAATTTTGGAGAAACGTAAACTTTTCCAAGTCTTGTTAATCCTACCTGAACCTCCTCTGTGATGGTGATGTCGGTGTCCACGACAGAAATCTGTTGTTTCATCACCTTCACCTGTTCTCGAGCCTGGAAATATAACAACGAACAACACTGAAACAACATTGAAACAATCTGAAACAGCATACCACAATAAAACCTAAGCCTGGCAGCACAAGTTTGATCCTTTTGCAGTACCTGTTTGACTATCCTGACTACTGTGGTCTAGTGGATAGAGCATCTGCACATAGACTAGAATGTCAGTGATACGATCCCCTGGCCGCGTCAAACCAAACTATGTTAAAAAATGGTACTTGTTGTTACCCTGCCTAACATCAAGGGGTTAAAATCGGATCGGAGTCAGTATATTGTATCTAAGTGGGGTATCCATGTTAAACTGTAGCATAGTATCTCAGTTGGCTTGCACTACAAAAGCAGTACTCCAGACTAGTACCAGTATCCACATAAATGCAATAATCTTGAATGCATCAGTTAACCCCATTTCACCTCAATACCATCCACCACAGGATTTATCGTTGTAAAAATCAACAAAAGAGGATCATAAAGACACGCTGTTACAAATTCATCCCACCCCTCAAGTAAGTGCATGAATGACTTTGGTGCTGCAACCTACAACAAGTCTGATCCTTTTCACAGACTGATAATGACTTTGTCGGACTCTTATCACCCTGGAAACACTTCCAAATCAAATGTGCGACAATCTGCTCACCTTGTAGCCCCGGAAGGCTGACTGTATCTTGATGGCCGCCTGCTCGGCGGTGTCTTCAGGCAGGATCTCCTCGGCCTCCTCTTCATGCTTGGAGCTGATGGAACTGGTCTCGGAGATGCTCTCTGTAACATACAGATATGCATCACTAAGTTGACACTGACTTTGGTGGCATCAAATCATCAGGAAGACCAACTATTTTTTATGGATTTCACAAATTTAAATAGATAATGCCACAAGTTTTCTTCACAAACCTTGAAATTTTGAGGAGACATTATGAGACTCATCTATGACTGTGATTGGTTCACATCTTCATCTGACTCATCTATGATTCTGTGACTGGATCACATCTTTATCTGACTCACCAATGATTGTGTGTTTGGATCACATCTTTATGCAACTTACCAATGATTGTGAGGACAGCTTGGCACTCCACCTGGCCGACATCGTTCTTGGCCATGACAGAGTATGTTCCGGCATCCTCGGGGTAGGCTTCTGGCAGGACCAGAGCACTCTCTCCATCGGGACCGGGGACAATCTGGTAGATGTCGTCGGACTTGAGGGGAGTTCCATCATGATACCACACCACACTTGGGGCAGGTTCACCTTTCACCTTGCACTCGAAACGTGCAGTTTCCCGTTCACGAACACTGACATCTTGTATCTTGGTGATGAACTCTGGGGCAACAAGTATTGGTTTCTCCTCCTGAAAAAGAATACAAAACACTTCATGCATATTATTTTACTTATTATCTGTGTCTCATAACAATTTATGAGAGTCTGACAATGCATAAAGATCATGAGGTAGATGATTCGATAATGGCACGCAAGTCGAAGCTGGTTAACTAGTAAACCTGTTAGGTTGTGATTTGTTCCACATCCCTTCATTTTCCACTCATCAGAGTTTCACTGAATATATTTGATGTCAAAATAGTTTATTTTAAAACAGATTCCACTGCAAAGAACTCATATGTTGAGTTCTCCATTTTACGAGGAGAAAAAGTAATATTTGGTCTATAGTAAATCAAGGAATAACACTGGAACCTAACACAACTTCCAAGACCGAACGTGTTAGCATACACTTGATTACATTCTTACCTCAATGGAGACCTCTGCAGTTGGGATCTCCTCGATGACCTCAGGTGCTGTTTCCTCAACGACCTCAATTGCTGTTTCCTCAACGACCTCCTCCTGTTCAGTGCTGTGGAAATAACATTAAACACTATGTACAGCTTGTGTATACAGCAGAAAATCTGATTAATGTCAATAAACTATTGTACACAATGTGCAGCTGAACCGATTCCTGGATATGATAGAACACAATGTTCAACTTCAGTACAAAATACATATGATCAATTTAACAAATGTTAGCATGTAAAGCCTTGTGTTATCCACACAAACATGGGTCCAACTTGTGTATACAATGTATCAAACAGTTTCTCTGGAATAAACATAGAACTAAAACATAGAATATTTATGCTATTATTGAATACCTTACACCTGTTTTACAAGCTGGCAGGTCTATATACACTTAAGATCAATTTACATCATGACCAAGAAACACTATTTAATAGCTGTTAGGTCATTGCCTTGGTTATCGAATGCTGAAAATGATACTACACTGTGATGTGAGTGAGTGAGTATGATTTTATGCTGCTTTTAGCAATATTCCAGTAATATCACAGCATGGAACACCAGAAATGGGCTTCACACATTGTACTCATGTGGTGAATCAAACCAAAGCCTTTGGCGTGATGAGTGAACGCTTCAATCACTAGGCTGGGACGGGTAACTCGGGTACTCGGGTCGGGTGGGTCCTGAGTAGGACCCGGATATCCATAGGACTGCCCTGACCAGTGGTTAGTCACGTGATATATTGTTTAATGGCAAAAATTATCTTGAACTTCCACGGTTACACTGTAAGAGACTAATGTTCACATATCTTTCTTACTATGCACACATTTCTTCTGATTTTATATCTTTAAATAGAGATAAAACTTCAGTCAACTTCAGTGAATGCATGACTGGATCATTTTATACAAGCATTTACGAGAATATACTCTGCCAAGGCTAGGGTCAAACTATTTCCATTCGGACATTTGGACCTATCTCTCGAGACCTTCAACGGGTACCTGGGTAGGGTCGGGTAATAAGGGGGTGGGTACCCGGGTAGGAAATTTTGACTTGTCCCAGCCCTACTAGGCTACCCCACCACCCCACACCGTACCATAATGTGAGACGATGAGATGATACATCTTGGTGATATAAGATATTACATGAAAATATATCAGGCTAATATATATACATCTACTCAAGAATGTCCTTTAAGGTTATAATAAACAGTGAATGTTATTTGTTAACCAAAACCTAAAGAGAAAAGCTTTGAAAATGATGTTAGACAATATATGATATATACAAACATTGATACTTCAAATATTGATATGAATGACACACATTCAGGAACTCACAGCAGGTTAGGATGTGATGGAATGTCACAATGTAGAATGTGTGTTGGACAAGTTGGTCCAAGGAGTGAGTGTATAAGGGTGACATTGTGACTTGTGAACAGATCGTCATTTACTTGGTGCATTTACATATTTTCACACAACCTCTTTCAAACTTGGATTGCAAAAGGTTATTGAGGGATTGGGGAAGTTTCCAAAGCCAACTTCTGTCACATGTGTGCATATTAATAGTACAGGTTGTTGGCCACAACTTTGGTACTTTTTGGAACTTGTGCAGAGCAATGGGTAATTCAGTGACATTAGCTTTAAGATGTCTTGGAGGTCCAAGCGCAAGGTGCTCTTGATTGAGAAATGGATAATAAGATATGGTGAGACAGATGGAAAATGTGCAAGAAGACCTAGATAGGCTGGTTATACAGTGTATAGAAATGTTAATGACCGATACCATGGTGAGGATAAATGTCCAAGCTTTGTAGAGAGAGGCGCTGACCTTCTTGTCCAGAAATGAAGGTCAGCAAGTTGACCCAGACTTACGTGAGTGAAATATGCTTAGTGGATGTGATATGACCTTCTTTTAAGAGATGTCGGAAGTCCATTTGTTTAACAGAGTGATGCATTCCGACTTTTGTTGTCCTGTTGAATTAATGTTGACATCAAGCTTATTACAACATTCACATGCAGAATGTTATGAAAAATAAAACATGAAGGTAATCTTAATCAAGGCACACAAAATAACCATTGACTAGCATTTGGATTCAGCAAAAAAAAGCTTGAGAAATCAAACATAAAACAATACTTCTTCACGCAGAACTGAAGACATGACACTACACAGAAAAAACAACTAACACTCTAAGCAGGAAACATGCTTGGGTTTCTTTGCATTTAATTTAATTCAGATTATATTTTTTCACCCCCTACTCTGGAAGAAATATATTCTTCCAAAGTTGGAAAGAAGACAGAAAGACAAAAAAATGATCGTTCATTCCACACTCACCATGTTTCCAATAATTCCAACATTCCGAGTCAAATAATTGCTTTCCAAGAATATTTCCAAACATTGTGTTGGATTACATCAGATTGTTCTTGTAGTGTTTTGAAAAACTTTGGACTATTGCGCAGTCATTCTTTTCCAGTGACACATATCTGATAAGTGAGTGAGTGAGTATGGATTTACGCTGCTTTTAGCAATATTCCAGCAATACCACAGCGGGGGACACCAGAAATGGGCTTCACAAATTGTACCCATGTCGGGAATCGAACCCAGGTCTTCGGCGTGACGATCGAACGCTTTAACCACTAGACTACCCAACCAACCACATATCTGATAATCTTGTCATGGTTGTTCACAATCTTATTGAACTGATAAGCCTATCATGAAGTAAACTTACACAACAGAAATAGATTTCTCTAATAAATTTCCAGTCGTGAAAAAATTCATAATTCCCGATACACTTACTGAAAGATTTAATGTCAAAAGAGGAACTTTTAAACGATAAAGAAACAAGGTGGTCCTTGCGAAAAAAAAGTTGGTCTTGAAAAATAAAGTGGGCCTGGGGAATATACAACTCAAAAAGGTTGCTAAAACAATCATTGCACTTTGTTTAAACATCTCCACAAACTAGCTTCCTCAGTACACAAGCACTTAACTCTGGTTCTGAGAGTTGCCAATATTCTTGCATCCATCATTCTCTCTAAAGCAACCTTGATTCTACTTTCGAGCAATGCTGGTTTACACAGAGTGAACTACAGTGTCACAACATTCAGAGATTAAAGGCATTCAGCTGACATTAATGACAACTGCCTTAACAAACGACTAAACTACAATGCTAGTGAATACAGTAAGATATACATACACTCTTGTCTTAAGGGCAGACCGGAAGTCCACTTGTTCCACAACTTCTTCTAAAGGAAACAAAATTATATTGGATTAGTTTCAACATATATTTCTGTATGAAACAATTCACATCCTCATTTCATGTTTTTCCCCTTACAAATATTTTAAAAGATTTCAAATACACAGTGCTGACTTAAATATTCTCCGAGTCATTTCTTTCAGCATTCAGTTTTTAGAAATATGGATGTGATTGTCATTAAAAAAGATTGTTTTTAATTGCAGTTCCTACTTTTGTATCTTTTCTAACAAATTTCATCTACAAACCACATACAGTGGAAACTAAGGCTGATTGAAACAAAATTTGAGGACTCTCATGAAAAATTATAAGTCAGAAATTCATGAATATGAAATGGCTTGGTAACATTATTTACACAAAGATAATGACCAATAACCTCACGTCCAGGTGAGCTAAAACTACGAAACTCTTAAACTGGCAAATCAGAATAAAAAATTAAAATGTTTATCTGAAGTCCATATAAAAGTCGTATACATAAAAAGGGTGATTGTGATGAAAAAATAAATATAATTTTAATTCCATTCTGATTTGACAGTTAATAAGTTTGACCACTCAACTCATGACAAGGTGAGCTAAACCATATATAATACCATATAAGGTATGTAAACTGGAAATCAAAGAGAGACATTAAAATGTTCTTATCCATGCAAACACCCATTTTATGTGTAAGAATATTTGTACACGTATGTGAGTGAGTGATGTTTTGCTTATATCCTCACGATATGAGGATACTAAGAACATATAATATTTAGGTGTTCACCAAAAGGTGCTACCTGTGAAGACATACCTTTGACAACAAGAGAAACTTTCACCGTAGCTTCACCATGTTCGTTAGTGGCAATGACTTCATAATTTCCAGCATCTTCAGGAGTGGCGCTGTCAATCTCCAGACTCACATGATACATGTGGACATCTTTGTTGATTGTCACACGATGACGATCGGTGGGTTCGATCTTCACACCATCACGGAGCCACACGATCTCAGGTTCAGGAAGGGCCACAACTCTTCCCTCGAAGACAACATTGGTTCTCTCGTCGACATTCTGGTATTTGGGTTTCTGTTGGAAGGTGGGTGCAATTCCTTCGACCTTCTCCACAGTTTCCTCGATGATTTCTTCAGCTGTTTATGAACCATGAAGTAATCATTAAAAAAAATATTTCAAGCTCAATTTTTCTATGATACACTATTATCTTTTATGTTAGTTTCTTTTCAACATACAAGAACACACACAGCAAACAGTCTATGCTAAACACACCATGCAGAAAAAAATGCCTATCATGGTGTTGGCAATGTCATGGCTTAAAAGGATCAAGAATATTTTGGGGGATACTATTATATAGTGAGCACACAATTTCAAAAAAACATTCCCAAAAATATTCAAAATCCCTAATGTTTTGTTCAGTTTATTAAGCAGTTTTCTCCACGTTGCATATGAACATGCAATTAAAGTCACACACGCAGGCTCAGGATCACACACATCATAACGTCCTTAATCTATGACAATTTTATCTTCAAGTATATCAGACAGACTGAAATATGTTCAGTGATACCAACTCAGGAAATAAAATCAATACATGTGACCAACCATGAGATAAAGGACCTTATGGGTGAAAAATCACATTTTGACTTCTCCTTATATTTTTAAACTATAGTATCTTGGGAACCCAAAAATAAAATTCACAAGCTTCCCTTCATATTTATTACAGAGATACATGGCATCAAACATTTGGGCTCATTTCCTGCAAAGTACCATTTTCAGACTTGCAACTGTTTTTCTAATAATTTTTATCTAGAATATCTGATTAATTGAATCTAGACATGTATGCTGAAATGCTTTGAAATAATGTTTTTATTACATTATGAACTCACGGGAGAAAAATAAGATATTTTTGTAGAGTCCACACACATGGCAATTTTTACGGAAGTTGACGTCAAATGTTTTTCTTAATGACGTCACAGCACAATTGTATCCTCGCACCCATAAGGTCCCTTTTCTTCACATATTATGTGGGTCACATATTATGACCTTTTTGTTGCTATTATCATGATCTCCCTAAAGGCATATACATTTTTATTTGGTTTTATTTTCTTCTCCTTGCATATCAATTACTTTTATTCATCTGACAAACATTAGATATTGATGAGACTGCCTTTCACATTCGTTAATCGTGACAGGTGAACCATTTTCTCCTTCTACGTAGGATTTATCTTGGAATGAAACATAACCTTCTAACATGTTCACTGACCCTAACAAATGGCAAATGGCATGTCTGTCATTTCCGGTCTCATATAAAGCAGATCCTGTCACCAATAAAACGACATGCTTATGCCCAGTTGTGTTTTTAGTATTTTGGGTGGGAAAAAGGAAAATGACTTCTCACGACTTCTGTTTGCAATAAGAAACAGTAAAGTCCTATACTTTTCTATTCACTTTTGAAAATAATTTGACCGAGAAACATCTATTTGTGTGCAGCTTAATTCTGAAGAACCCGATGAAAACCAAAGCAATGGCATTTCTTTTCTATGTAAACATTCAATTTCACCTTCTACATGAAGCTGTGCAGAAGTAGAGGTAGCGCCATGGGCGTTTTCTGCGACAACTTCATAAACGCCAGCATCCTCTGGGAATATCTCGGGAATATACAACATGCACAGATCATCATTGTAAGTAATCTGGAACTCGTCCGAGGAAACAATGAGCTGCCTGTCTCTAAACCAGTTAATGTTGGGAGGCGACATGCAGGCAACACGACACACAAGACGAGCAGAGCTGCCATCCTTAACAGAGACGTTCTCCAAGAACTGGGTGAACTCGGGGTACTCCTTCTCCTGGGATACTTCTGAAAGGTAATCAAGCCAACATGCTGTTTGAGTTAGTGAGTGAATGTTGTTTTAGCTGCAGTCAGCAATTTTACAGCTATATCTTGCAGTTGGCAAACCAGTGGTTGATAGCATGACCTACAATCCATACCAGAGTATGATTACACACAGAGTGATGCAGGTCACGGATTCAAAATGTCAACACCAGAGAATTTACAATCTTGGATATCTGCCGAAACAGATTCCATTGGGCATAAAAGTCGAAATGGTAAATATGTATGGATCACTTTGGATAGATGTTTACCACTTTGGAGAAACCCACAAGCATGGGTATGGTGCAGACATACCAGGGATCAGAATCTTAAGCAAGTCTGGGGTTTGAACCCATGACAAGCAGATCCTGGCAGTGGCAGTTCTTCACATGCTTATACCAACCACTATCATCAAGCTAAGGGTTAAATGTGTTACACCTGGGTGCCCACAGTGAAAGTTTCCATGTCCTGATGCATGAACAAGTTAAAGCCTAGTGAGACTTTTGCTTGTGCGTGCTCTCTGCAGACAACATGGCTGAACATATTAGCCATTACCAGTAATCATTACAGGTGACTGGACAACTGATACTGCAAGCACCTAGGCTTCAATGTGAGTGATTTCCACAGCAAACAAACTACACACCATGCAAACTAATATTTCACTATCACACACACATAGTGCTAACTAACAGGAAATACATTTCAACATTCAATATTAAGAGGTCCTTAAGGGTATACGGATATAGATTTTTAATCTAGCGACCCCCAACATGTTAAATATTAACATAAGAGCCAAGGACCATGGACTCTGATCCTTAATTTTGAAAAAAACGTTCCAAAGGTTTCAAAGGAAATGATCTGCCATGTAATTTAAAAATCCTTGTGTGTAGGTAACATATTTCATGAGCCTTTGAGCCATAGATAAGAATGAAAATGATAAATACATAAAGTAAAGTTCCTTTCTGAGACACATAAAACTCCCCAAGATACTTCTTTAAGTGCTAATGGACATCATCAACAGGTTTCATGTATTGTACCCACGTTGGATACAATAACAGGCCTTACATACTGTTCCCAAGTGGGACAACAACAATAGGCTTCACTACTTGTCCCATGTATATGTACTGAATTAAGGGGCGGTCGGGTAGCCTGGTGGTAAAGCGTTCACGCTGAAGACCTGGGTTCGATTCCCGACATGGGTACAATGTGTGAAGCCCTTTTCTGGTGTCCCTCGCCGTGTTATTGCTGGAATATTGCTAAAAGCAGCGCAAAACCATACTCACTCAATAAACCACTTAATGAAGAATTCCCAAGTGCTGGAAGACTTCTAAAAACAGAGATGGCGCGAAATTGAAGAGAAACTCCACAAACCTGCCACAGAGAGTTGCACAGTTTCTTCAATCTCTTTCCGTTCTTCATCAGACACGACTTCCTTCTCTTCTTCTAAAATAATACAACACAAGTTGAGATGGGGGGCAATGACAACATAAAGAAACATTAAACACAAACTCAGTAAATGAGATAAAGAGTTTAACACCACATTGAACAGTGTTTCAGCTACATCACAGAGTGTCAGCTTAATGCAAGCCAAAAGTAAATAAAAGCATCAAAAGCCTCTCCATATTCTCCATATTCAAATCTCTGCCCAAAACAGAGTTGATAGTATGATACCAACTTTGTCATGAGCATGTGTTTATGAATCACTACCAAATAGTGATCATACCAAGTGTTCATCAAAAAGTGAGCATACCTTGTCTCAATCACAAACACATGCAAAGGAGTGTCAATTGTTCACCTTAAAAAACACAGGAACATGAGAAGGTATTTTACATCTACCTCTACCCTTCCTGTTCCTTTTCTGTGAATCTTTCAATTACAATAGTTGTTATATACGAACATGAACCCATTCCCCCCAGTCACATGGGTTTGTATGGGGGCATTACGAACAAGGGCATTTACAGAATCAAGAAAAGAAATTAACAGAATTCAATAAAACATACCTAGATTATCAACCACTGCATCACTCTCTGACCCAACAGACTTTTCTTGACATTTAATTGAATTAAACATTTGAAAAATTGTGGGTCCCTGGATCAAGGAATATTGTACAATCCCTTGGGACATGAGTGGCCCAGTCGTCTAAGGCACCATTATGCACTGAGTTGTGTCCCGTGGACAAGTGATCATGGGTTCGAATCCCGGTTTACCCCAATTAAGTTTGCAGGTCACTCACTCACTCTACAATCCCTTGTCATGCTGAAAACATCACTGAGTGAGAGAGTATGGTTTTACGCCACTTTTAGCAATATTCCTGCAATATCTCGGGGGACACCAGAAATGGGCTTCACACATTGTACCCATATGGAGAATCGAACCCGGGTCTTCGGCTTGATGAGTAAACACTTTAACCTCTTGGCTACCCCACAGCCCCTAAATACATTACTGAACCTACCTGCAGTAAGTCTCTCTTTTTCAGAAAGCACTTCCTCCTCTGAGGGTGCTTTGTCAACAGGACCTGGAGGCAACAATTTCATAATTAAGGACCACTTTAACACTGACGCAAACATTAAGTAACTCTTTATATGTAATACAATTAATTCAACCTATTACCAATTACAAAATATAATAAATGAAATAAAATTATCACATATATTCAAATGTTAAAATGCTGTTAAAAATTAATATATTAAGTGAAGGTAATTGATAAATAAATTTAATGTAAAAGTATATTTCACTATCTTTAAAATTAAACTAATCATGAATGATGTTCCAGCTGCAAAGGAAACAAGTCATTAGGGAAACAGGAGGGGTTTCTAAGGTTCATACACAAAGTGTCACAGGAAGAATACATCTATACAGTGCTCACTGTACAACATATAATATGAATATGGTACACACATAAATATATAAAGTTACATAGAAAGTGTAGATATATATCTAATTATACTAAAAGCAATGAGCTATATAAATATATGGATTAAATATGGGTTGCACTATTACAAAAAAAACATGAAACACACGTGTACATGAATCTGACGTAAACAATGAATTGTAAATATGTTTTTTTTCTAAAAGCAGTTAAAGGTAACACATGCAATTTCTGTCATGTATTTGCCAGCAAATATCTTATTACTATTCTTTAGGTATTCTTTTTAAAAAACTTTGTGACAAGTGTATAGTGTTTATTTCAATTCAGTGGGCCGATAATTTGAATATTAAGTTTCTAAGCATTCAAATTCTAAACAAAACTCATAGAAAATAAATGAACAAAAAGTTTTAAAAAAGTAAAACTGAACACAAAAATTAGAAAATGATGCTTAAAATACCAATTGTAAAAAAATGTATGTTCATACTGTGACAAAATGATAAGTTTCTTTGACAATCAGTATTTTAAAACAACATACGAGAGTTTCAGTGCAGGACAATTCTCATAGAAAAAAAAATTGCTTGAGTAAATTTAATGAGATTACCTGCACTGAACTTTGCCATCACGGATTAAAGCAAGTAAAGCAAGAATACACTATTTCAGTCTTGTAAAACTATTTCAAGAAGAAATGTTCATTCTCATGGAAGCAGTTCTTCTTTTATCCATGATGGCATCAACCAAACTAGTCTAACTTTCTAATCATGCATAACAAAATGTAGAGAGATTAGTTCAACAAACTGACAAAAATATTTAACATCTTTTTCTATAAAATGAACAAAAGACACACAGACATGCTAAAAAGAACTTCAACATAAATCAAAACCAAAGTCAATATTAACAAACATACTGGAACTAAAAATGTATTAACATCAACAAAAACAACTGATCAGATGATCAATTGTGATAAATAACTTAAACATAAGCTTCAATGTTAGATTGCAGATTCTATTTGTTACATTCTAGAATTATGAAAATAATCCTGTGAAGAATATAATCAGTCAAACAGAGTACAACTCAGCCAATTAGCTCAGAACATACATAAACTCAGCCAATGAGCATATTTTATACAATTTCTACCTTCTTCATCATCTTGGGGGGCCATCTTTAATTCCACAGTATCTATTGAAATATCCTGTGTACCTGAGAGTTTTTTGACAGGGGTTACATGATCTAGCTGATCAAGGTCAGAAGGAAGAGCTGCAGATTTGTCAGACTCCTGGGCATAATCTTCATCTGACCATTCAGATAATTCATCATCAGTGATATCAGATTCATCAGACAAAGCAATAAATTTCTCTTCATCTTTACTCATGAGCTTTTCTGAAATGCCAACCGTTTCTTCATCATCTGAAACTTCAAAGTCTGTAAGTTCCTTTTCAGAGGCTTCTTCAAATGTCAACTCTGCCTCAACCTCCTCCTTCTCAAGTTCTTTCTCAACAGTCAATTCTGCTTCAACCTCCATTTCAGGAGTTTCCCCAGCAGTTACTTCTGCCTCAACCTCTTCAGGTTCTTCTCCAAAGGTAACTTCTGCTTCAACATCCTCTGTAGGAACTTCCTCAAAAGTTACTTCTGCCTCAAACTCTTCCTTTTCAGGAACTTCCTCAATAGTTACTTCTGCCTCAACCTCTTCCTGTTCTGGTGTTTCCTCAACAATCACTTCAGCTTCCACTTCCTCTGGTGCTTCAGTGATTTCTTTTGTCACTTCAATAGTTTCTCTGAAAACAGTTTCAGTGATGTCTTCAGGTGCTGTCACTTCAACTTCAGTAACAACAGGTTCAGTTTTGGGTGTAAAGACAATCTCTTCCTTGTGTTTCTCAACACCCTCCTCAGGAATTTCCTCAGTGATTTCTTCAGTTGTCACTTCACTCACTTCAGTGGTTGTTTCCTCAACTTCAGTGACAACAGGTTCAGGTTTGGGAGTAATGACTATTTCTTCCTTGTACTTTTCAACACCCTCCTCAGGTATTTCCTCTGTGATTTCCTCAAGGGCAATTTCTTCAGCCTCAACCTCTTCCTTTTCAGGTGCTTCTTCAAAGGTAACCTCAGCTTCAACCTCCTCTGTAGGAACTTCCACAAAAGTTACTTCTGCCTCAACTTCTTCCTTAGCAGGTGCTTCTTCAAAGGTAACCTCAGCTTCAACCTCCTCTGTAGGAACTTCCTCAATAGTTACTTCTGCCTCAACCTCTTCCTTTTCAGGAACTTCCTCAATAGTTACTTCTGCCTCAACCTCTTCCTGTTCTGGTGTTTCCTCAACAATCACTTCAGCTTCCACTTCCTCTGGTGCTTCAGTGATTTCTTTTGTCACTTCAATAGTTTCTCTGAAAACAGTTTCAGTGATGTCTTCAGGTGCTGTCACTTCAACTTCAGTGACAACAGGTTCAGGTTTGGGAGTAATGACAATCTCTTCCTTGTGTTTCTCAACACCCTCCTCAGGAATTTCCTCAGTGATTTCTTCAGTTGTCACTTCACTCACTTCAGTGGTTGTTTCCTCAACTTCAGTGACAACAGGTTCAGTTTTGGGAGTAATGACTATCTCTTCCTTGTATTTCTCAACACCTTCCTCAGGTATTTCCTCAGTTATTTCTTCAGTTGTCACTTCACTCACTTCAGTGGTTGTTTCCTCAACTTCAGTGACAACAGGTTCAGGTTTGGGAGTAATGACTATTTCTTCCTTGTACTTTTCAACACCTTCCTCGGGTATTTCCTCTGTGATTTCCTCAAGGGCAATTTCTTCAGCCTCAACCTCTTCCTTTTCAGGTGCTTCTTCAAAGGTAACCTCAGCTTCAGCCTCCTCTGTAGGAACTTCCTCAATAGTTTCTTCTGCCTCAACGTCTTCCTTTTCAGGAACTTCCTCAATAGTTACTTCTGCCTCAACCTCTTCCTGTTCTGGTGTTTCCTCAACAATCACATCAGCTTCCACTTCCTCTGGTGCTTCAGTGATTTCTTTTGTCACTTCAATAGTTTCTCTGAAAACAGTTTCAGTGATGTCTTCAGGTGCTGTCACTTCAACTTCAGTGACAACAGGTTCAGTTTTGGGAGTAAAGACAATCTCTTCCTTGTGTTTCTCAACACCCTCCTCAGGAATTTCCTCAGTGATTTCTTCAGTTGTCACTTCACTCACTTCAGTGGTTGTTTCCTCAACTTCAGTGACAACAGGTTCAGTTTTGGGAGTAATGACTATCTCTTCCTTGTATTTCTCAACACCTTCCTCGGGTATTTCCTCAGTTATTTCTTCAGTTGTCACTTCACTCACTTCAGTGGTTGTTTCCTCAACTTCAGTGACAACAGGTTCAGGTTTGGGAGTAATGACTATTTCTTCCTTGTACTTTTCAACACCTTCCTCGGGTATTTCCTCAGTTATTTCTTCAGTTGTCACTTCACTCACTTCAGTGGTTGTTTCCTCAACTTCAGTGACAACAGGTTCAGGTTTGGGAGTAATGACTATTTCTTCCTTGTACTTTTCAACACCCTCCTCGGGTATTTCCTCTGTGATTTCCTCAAGGGCAATTTCTCCAGCCTCAACCTCTTCCTTTTCAGGTGCTTCTTCAAAGGTAACCTCAGCTTCAACCTCCTCTGTAGGAACTTCCTCAATAGTTACTTCTGCCTCAACCTCTTCCTGTTCTGGTGTTTCCTCAACAATCACTTCAGCTTCCACTTCCTCTGGTGCTTCAGTGATTTCTTTTGTCACTTCAATAGTTTCTCTGAAAACAGTTTCAGTGATGTCTTCAGGTGCTGTCACTTCAACTTCAGTGACAACAGGTTCAGTTTTGGGAGTAATGACAATCTCTTCCTTGTGTTTCTCAACACCCTCCTCAGGAACTTCCTCAGTGATTTCTTCAGTTGTCACTTCACTCACTTCAGTGGTTGTTTCCTCAACTTCAGTGACAACAGGTTCAGTTTTGGGAGTAATGACTATCTCTTCCTTGTATTTCTCAACACCTTCCTCGGGTATTTCCTCAGTTATTTCTTCAGTTGTCACTTCACTCACTTCAGTGGTTGTTTCCTCAACTTCAGTGACAACAGGTTCAGGTTTGGGAGTAATGACTATTTCTTCCTTGTACTTTTCAACACCCTCCTCGGGTATTTCCTCTGTGATTTCCTCAAGGGCAATTTCTTCAGCCTCAACCTCTTCCTTTTCAGGTGCTTCTTCAAAGGTAACCTCAGCTTCAACCTCCTCTGTAGGAACTTCCTCAATAGTTACTTCTGCCTCAACCTCTTCCTGTTCTGGTGTTTCCTCAACAATCACTTCAGCTTCCACTTCCTCTGGTGCTTCAGTGATTTCTTTTGTCACTTCAATAGTTTCTCTGAAAACAGTTTCAGTGATGTCTTCAGGTGCTGTCACTTCAACTTCAGTGACAACAGGTTCAGTTTTGGGAGTAAAGACAATCTCTTCCTTGTGTTTCTCAACACCCTCCTCAGGAATTTCCTCAGTGATTTCTTCAGTTGTCACTTCACTCACTTCAGTGGTTGTTTCCTCAACTTCAGTGACAACAGGTTCAGTTTTGGGAGTAATGACTATCTCTTCCTTGTATTTCTCAACACCTTCCTCGGGTATTTCCTCAGTTATTTCTTCAGTTGTCACTTCACTCACTTCAGTGGTTGTTTCCTCAACTTCAGTGACAACAGGTTCAGGTTTGGGAGTAATGACTATTTCTTCCTTGTATTTCTCAACACCCTCCTCAGGAATTTCCTCAGTGATTTCTTCAGTTGTCACTTCACTCACTTCAGTGGTTGTTTCCTCAACTTCAGTGACAACAGGTTCAGGTTTGGGAGTAATGACTATTTCTTCCTTGTACTTTTCAACACCCTCTTCGGGTATTTCCTCTGTGATTTCCTCAAGGGCAATTTCTTCAGCCTCAACCTCTTCCTTTTCAGGTGCTTCTTCAAAGGTAACCTCAGCTTCAACCTCCTCTGTAGGAACTTCCTCAATAGTTACTTCTGCCTGAACTTCTTCCTTTTCAGGAACTTCCTCAATAGTTATTTCTGCCTCAACCTCTTCCTGTTCTGGTGTTTCCTCAATAATCACTTCAGCTTCCACTTCCTCTGGTGCTTCAGTGATTTCTTTTGTCACTTCAATGGTTTCTCTGAAAACAGTTTCAGTGATGTCTTCAGGTGCTGTCACTTCAACTTCAGTGACAACAGGTTCAGGTTTGGGAGTAATGACTATTTCTTCCTTGTACTTTTCAACACCCTCCTCGGGTATTTCCTCTGTGATTTCCTCAAGGGCAATTTCTTCAGCCTCAACCTTTTCCTTTTCAGGTGCTTCTTCAAAGGTAACCTCAGCTTCAACCTCCTCTGTAGGAACTTCCTCAATAGTTACTTCTGCCTGAACTTCTTCCTTTTCAGGAACTTCCTCAATAGTTATTTCTGCCTCAACCTCTTCCTGTTCTGGTGTTTCCTCAATAATCACTTCAGCTTCCACTTCCTCTGTTGTTTCAGTGATTTCTTTTGTCACTTCAATAGTTTCTCTGAAAACAGTTTCAGTGATGTCTTCAGGTGCTGTCACTTCAACTTCAGTGACAACAGGTTCAGTTTTGGGAGTAATGACAATCTCTTCCTTGTGTTTCTCAACACCCTCCTCAGGAATTTCCTCAGTGATTTCTTCAGTTGTCACTTCACTCACTTCAGTGGTTGTTTCCTCAACTTCAGTGACACCAGGTTCAGTTTTGGGAGTAATGACTATCTCTTCCTTGTATTTCTCAACACCTTCCTCGGGTATTTCCTCAGTTATTTCTTCAGTTGTCACTTCACTCACTTCAGTGGTTGTTTCCTCAACTTCAGTGACAACAGGTTCAGGTTTGGGAGAAATGACTATCTCTTCCTTGTACTTTTCAACACCCTCCTCGGGTATTTCCTCAGTGATTTCCTCAGTTGTCACTTCACTCACTTCAGTGGTTGTTTCCTCAACTTCAGTGACAACAGGTTCAGGTTTGGGAGTAATAACTATCTCTTCCTTGTATTTCTCAACACCTTCCTCGGGTATTTCCTCAGTTATTTCTTCAGTTGTCACTTCACTCACTTCAGTGGTTGTTTCCTCAACTTCAGTGACAACAGGTTCAGGTTTGGGAGTAATGACTATTTCTTCCTTGTACTTTTCAACACCCTCTTCGGGTATTTCCTCTGTGATTTCCTCAAGGGCAATTTCTTCAGCCTCAACCTCTTCCTTTTCAGGTGCTTCTTCAAAGGTAACCTCAGCTTCAGCCTCCTCTGTAGGAACTTCCTCAATAGTTACTTCTGCCTCAACCTCTTTCTTTTCAGGAACTTCCTCAATAGTTACTTCCGCCTCAACCGCTTCCTGTTCTGGTGTTTCCTCAACAATCACTTCAGCTTCCACTTCCTCTGGTGCTTCAGTGATTTCTTTTGTCACTTCAATGGTTTCTCTGAAAACAGTTTCAGTGATGTCTTCAGGTGCTGTCACTTCAACTTCAGTGACAACAGGTTCAGGTTTGGGAGTAATGACTATTTCTTCCTTGTACTTTTCAACACCCTCCTCGGGTATTTCCTCTGTGATTTCCTCAAGGGCAATTTCTTCAGCCTCAACCTCTTCCTTTTCAGGTGCTTCTTCAAAGGTAACCTCAGCTTCAACCTCCTCTGTAGGAACTTCCTCAATAGTTACTTCTGCCTGAACTTCTTCCTTTTCAGGAACTTCCTCAATAGTTATTTCTGCCTCAACCTCTTCCTGTTCTGGTGTTTCCTCAATAATCACTTCAGCTTCCACTTCCTCTGTTGTTTCAGTGATTTCTTTTGTCACTTCAATAGTTTCTCTGAAAACAGTTTCAGTGATGTCTTCAGGTGCTGTCACTTCAACTTCAGTGACAACAGGTTCAGTTTTGGGAGTAATGACTATCTCTTCCTTGTGTTTCTCAACACCCTCCTCAGGAATTTCCTCAGTGATTTCTTCAGTTGTCACTTCACTCACTTCAGTGGTTGTTTCCTCAACTTCAGTGACAACAGGTTCAGTTTTGGGAGTAATGACTATCTCTTCCTTGTATTTCTCAACACCTTCCTCGGGTATTTCCTCAGTTATTTCTTCAGTTGTCACTTCACTCACTTCAGTGGTTGTTTCCTCAACTTCAGTGACAACAGGTTCAGGTTTGGGAGAAATGACTATCTCTTCCTTGTACTTTTCAACACCCTCCTCGGGTATTTCCTCAGTGATTTCCTCAGTTGTCACTTCACTCACTTCAGTGGTTGTTTCCTCAACTTCAGTGACAACAGGTTCAGGTTTGGGAGTAATGACTATCTCTTCCTTGTATTTCTCAACACCTTCCTCGGGTATTTCCTCAGTTATTTCTTCAGTTGTCACTTCACTCACTTCAGTGGTTGTTTCCTCAACTTCAGTGACAACAGGTTCAGGTTTGGGAGTAATGACTATTTCTTCCTTGTACTTTTCAACACCCTCTTCGGGTATTTCCTCTGTGATTTCCTCAAGGGCAATTTCTTCAGCCTCAACCTCTTCCTTTTCAGGTGCTTCTTCAAAGGTAACCTCAGCTTCAGCCTCCTCTGTAGGAACTTCCTCAATAGTTACTTCTGCCTCAACCTCTTTCTTTTCAGGAACTTCCTCAATAGTTACTTCTGCCTCAACCTCTTCCTGTTCTGGTGTTTCCTCAACAATCACTTCAGCTTCCACTTCCTCTGGTGCTTCAGTGATTTCTTTTGTCACTTCAATGGTTTCTCTGAAAACAGTTTCAGTGATGTCTTCAGGTGCTGTCACTTCAACTTCAGTGACAACAGGTTCAGGTTTGGGAGTAATGACTATTTCTTCCTTGTACTTTTCAACACCCTCTTCGGGTATTTCCTCTGTGATTTCCTCAAGGGCAATTTCTTCAGCCTCAACCTCTTCCTTTTCAGGTGCTTCTTCAAAGGTAACCTCAGCTTCAACCTCCTCTGTAGGAACTTCCTCAATAGTTACTTCTGCCTGAACTTCTTCCTTTTCAGGAACTTCCTCAATAGTTATTTCTGCCTCAACCTCTTCCTGTTCTGGTGTTTCCTCAATAATCACTTCAGCTTCCACTTCCTCTGTTGTTTCAGTGATTTCTTTTGTCACTTCAATAGTTTCTCTGAAAACAGTTTCAGTGATGTCTTCAGGTGCTGTCACTTCAACTTCAGTGACCACAGGTTCAGTTTTGGGAGTAATGACTATCTCTTCCTTGTATTTCTCAACACCTTCCTCGGGTATTTCCTCAGTTATTTCTTCAGTTGTCACTTCACTCACTTCAGTGGTTGTTTCCTCAACTTCAGTGACAACAGGTTCAGGTTTGGGAGAAATGACTATCTCTTCCTTGTACTTTTCAACACCCTCCTCGGGTATTTCCTCAGTGATTTCCTCAGTTGTCACTTCACTCACTTCAGTGGTTGTTTCCTCAACTTCAGTGACAACAGGTTCAGGTTTGGGAGTAATGACTATCTCTTCCTTGTATTTCTCAACACCTTCCTCGGGTATTTCCTCAGTTATTTCTTCAGTTGTCACTTCACTCACTTCAGTGGTTGTTTCCTCAACTTCAGTGACAACAGGTTCAGGTTTGGGAGTAATGACTATTTCTTCCTTGTACTTTTCAACACCCTCTTCGGGTATTTCCTCTGTGATTTCCTCAAGGGCAATTTCTTCAGCCTCAACCTCTTCCTTTTCAGGTGCTTCTTCAAAGGTAACCTCAGCTTCAGCCTCCTCTGTAGGAACTTCCTCAATAGTTACTTCTGCCTCAACCTCTTTCTTTTCAGGAACTTCCTCAATAGTTACTTCTGCCTCAACCTCTTCCTGTTCTGGTGTTTCCTCAACAATCACTTCAGCTTCCACTTCCTCTGGTGCTTCAGTGATTTCTTTTGTCACTTCAATGGTTTCTCTGAAAACAGTTTCAGTGATGTCTTCAGGTGCTGTCACTTCAACTTCAGTGACAACAGGTTCAGGTTTGGGAGTAATGACTATTTCTTCCTTGTACTTTTCAACACCCTCTTCGGGTATTTCCTCTGTGATTTCCTCAAGGGCAATTTCTTCAGCCTCAACCTCTTCCTTTTCAGGTGCTTCTTCAAAGGTAACCTCAGCTTCAACCTCCTCTGTAGGAACTTCCTCAATAGTTACTTCTGCCTGAACTTCTTCCTTTTCAGGAACTTCCTCAATAGTTATTTCTGCCTCAACCTCTTCCTGTTCTGGTGTTTTCTCAATAATCACTTCAGCTTCCACTTCCTCTGTTGTTTCAGTGATTTCTTTTGTCACTTCAATAGTTTCTCTGAAAACAGTTTCAGTGATGTCTTCAGGTGCTGTCACTTCAACTTCAGTGACAACAGGTTCAGTTTTGGGAGTAATGACAATCTCTTCCTTGTGTTTCTCAACACCCTCCTCAGGAATTTCCTCAGTGATTTCTTCAGTTGTCACTTCACTCACTTCAGTGGTTGTTTCCTCAACTTCAGTGACAACAGGTTCAGTTTTGGGAGTAATGACTATCTCTTCCTTGTATTTCTCAACACCTTCCTCGGGTATTTCTTCAGTTATTTCTTCAGTTGTCACTTCACTTACTTCAGTGGTTGTTTCCTCAACTTCAGTGACAACAGGTTCAGGTTTGGGAGAAATGACTATCTCTTCCTTGTACTTTTCAACACCCTCCTCGGGTATTTCCTCAGTGATTTCCTCAGTTGTCACTTCACTCACTTCAGTGGTTGTTTCCTCAACTTCAGTGACAACAGGTTCAGGTTTGGGAGTAATGACTATCTCTTCCTTGTATTTCTCAACACCTTCCTCGGGTATTTCCTCAGTTATTTCTTCAGTTGTCACTTCACTCACTTCAGTGGTTGTTTCCTCAACTTCAGTGACAACAGGTTCAGGTTTGGGAGAAATGACTATCTCTTCCTTGTACTTTTCAACACCCTCCTCGGGTATTTCCTCAGTGATTTCCTCAGTTGTCACTTCACTCACTTCAGTGGTTGTTTCCTCAACTTCAGTGACAACAGGTTCAGGTTTGGGAGTAATGACTATTTCTTCCTTGTACTTTTCAACACCCTCCTCGGGTATTTCCTCTGTCATTTCCTCAAGGGCAATTTCTTCAGCCTCAACCTCTTCCTTTTCAGGTGCTTCTTCAAAGGTAACCTCAGCTTCAGCCTCCTCTGTAGGAACTTCCTCAATAGTTACTTCTGCCTCAACCTCTTCCTTTTCAGGAACTTCCTCAATAGTTATTTCTGCCTCAACCTCTTCCTGTTCTGGTGTTTCCTCAACAATCACTTCAGCTTCCACTTCCTCTGGTGCTTCAGTGATTTCTTTTGTCACTTCAATGGTTTCTCTGAAAACAGTTTCAGTGATGTCTTCAGGTGCTGTCACTTCAACTTCAGTGACAACAGGTTCAGTTTTGGGAGTAATGACAATCTCTTCCTTGTGTTTCTCAACACCCTCCTCAGGAATTTCCTCAGTGATTTCTTCAGTTGTCACTTCACTCACTTCAGTGGTTGTTTCCTCAACTTCAGTGACAACAGGTTCAGTTTTGGGAGTAATGACTATCTCTTCCTTGTATTTCTCAACACCTTCCTCGGGTATTTCCTCAGTTATTTCTTCAGTTGTCACTTCACTCACTTCAATGGTTGTTTCCTCAACTTCAGTGACAACAGGTTCAGGTTTGGGAGTAATGACTATTTCTTCCTTGTACTTTTCAACACCCTCCTCGGGTATTTCCTCTGTGATTTCCTCAAGGGTAATTTCTTCAGCCTCAACCTTTTCCTTTTCAGGTGCTTCTTCAAAGGTAACCTCAGCTTCAACCTCCTCTGTAGGAACTTCCTCAATAGTTACTTCTGCCTCAACCTCTTCCTGTTCTGGTGTTTCCTCAACAATCACTTCAGCTTCCACTTCCTCTGGTGCTTCAGCGATTTCTTTTGTCACTTCAATAGTTTCTCTGAAAACAGTTTCAGTGATGTCTTCAGGTGCTGTCACTTCAACTTCAGTGACAACAGGTTCAGGTTTGGGAGTAATGACAATCTCTTCCTTGTGTTTCTCAACACCCTCCTCAGGTATTTCCTCAGTAATTTCTTCAGTTGTCACTTCACTCACTTCAGTGGTTGTTTCCTCAACTTCAGTGACAACAGGTTCAGTTTCGGGAGTAATGACTATCTCTTCCTTGTATTTCTCAACACCTTCCTCGGGTATTTCCTCAGTTATTTCTTCAGTTGTCACTTCACTCACTTCAGTGGTTGTTTCCTCAACTTCAGTGACAACAGGTTCAGGTTTGGGAGTAATGACAATCTCTTCCTTGTGTTTCTCAACACCCTCCTCAGGAATTTCCTCAGTGATTTCTTCAGTTGTCACTTCACTCACTTCAGTGGTTGTTTCCTCAACTTCAGTGACAACAGGTTCAGTTTTGGGAGTAATGACTATCTCTTCCTTGTATTTCTCAACACCTTCCTCGGGTATTTCCTCAGTTATTTCTTCAGTTGTCACTTCACTCACTTCAATGGTTGTTTCCTCAACTTCAGAGACAACAGGTTCAGGTTTGGGAGTAATGACTATTTCTTCCTTGTACTTTTCAACACCCTCCTCGGGTATTTCCTCTGTGATTTCCTCAGTTGTCACTTCACTCACTTCAGTGGTTGTTTCCTCAACTTCAGTGACAACAGGTTCAGGTTTGGGAGTAATGACTATTTCTTCCTTGTACATTTCAACACCTTCCTCGGGTATTTCCTCAGTTATTTCTTCAGTTGTCACTTCACTCACTTCAGTGGTTGTTTCCTCAACTTCAGTGACAACAGGTTCAGGTTTGGGAGTAATGACTATTTCTTCCTTGTACTTTTCAACACCCTCCTCGGGTATTTCCTCTGTGATTTCCTCCAGGCCAATTTCTTCAGCCTCAACCTCTTCCTTTTCAGGTGCTTCTTCAAAGGTAACCTCAGCTTCAGCCTCCTCTGTAGGAACTTCCTCAATAGTTACTTCTGCCTCAACGTCTTCCTTGTCAGGAACTTCCTCAATAGTTACTTCTGCCTCAACCGCTTCCTGTTCTGGTGTTTCCTCAACAATCACTTCAGCTTCCACTTCCTCTGGTGCTTCAGTGATTTCTTTTGTCACTTCAATGGTTTCTCTGAAAACAGTTTCAGTGATGTCTTCGGGTGCTGTCACTTCAACTTCAGTGACAACAGGTTCAGTTTTGGGAGTAATGACAATCTCTTCCTTGTGTTTCTCAACACCCTCCTCAGGAATTTCCTCAGTGATTTCTTCAGTTGTCACTTCACTCACTTCAGTGGTTGTTTCCTCAACTTCAGTGACAACAGGTTCAGTTTTGGGAGTAATGACTATCTCTTCCTTGTATTTCTCAACACCTTCCTCGGGTATTTCCTCAGTTATTTCTTCAGTTGTCACTTCACTCACTTCAATGGTTGTTTCCTCAACTTCAGAGACAACAGGTTCAGGTTTGGGAGTAATGACTATTTCTTCCTTGTACTTTTCAACACCCTCCTCGGGTATTTCCTCTGTGATTTCCTCAGTTGTCACTTCACTCACTTCAGTGGTTGTTTCCTCAACTTCAGTGACAACAGGTTCAGGTTTGGGAGTAATGACTATTTCTTCCTTGTACATTTCAACACCTTCCTCAGGTATTTCCTCAGTTATTTCTTCAGTTGTCACTTCACTCACTTCAGTGGTTGTTTCCTCAACTTCAGTGACAACAGGTTCAGGTTTGGGAGTAATGACTATTTCTTCCTTGTACTTTTCAACACCCTCCTCGGGTATTTCCTCTGTGATTTCCTCCAGGCCAATTTCTTCAGCCTCAACCTCTTCCTTTTCAGGTGCTTCTTCAAAGGTAACCTCAGCTTCAGCCTCCTCTGTAGGAACTTCCTCAATAGTTACTTCTGCCTCAACGTCTTCCTTTTCAGGAACTTCCTCAATAGTTACTTCTGCCTCAACCTCTTCCTGTTCTGGTGTTTCCTCAACAATCACTTCAGCTTCCACTTCCTCTGGTGCTTCAGTGATTTCTTTTGTCACTTCAATGGTTTCTCTGAAAACAGTTTCAGTGATGTCTTCGGGTGCTGTCACTTCAACTTCAGTGACAACAGGTTCAGTTTTGGGAGTAATGACAATCTCTTCCTTGTGTTTCTCAACACCCTCCTCAGGAATTTCCTCAGTGATTTCTTCAGTTGTCACTTCACTCACTTCAGTGGTTGTTTCCTCAACTTCAGTGACAACAGGTTCAGTTTTGGGAGTAATGACTATCTCTTCCTTGTATTTCTCAACACCTTCCTCGGGTATTTCCTCAGTTATTTCTTCAGTTGTCACTTCACTCACTTCAGTGGTTGTTTCCTCATTTTCAGTGACAACAGGTTCAGGTTTGGGAGTAATGACTATTTCTTCCTTGTATTTTTCAACACCCTCCTCGGGTATTTCCTCTGTGATTTCCTCAAGGGGAATTTCTTCAGCCTCAACCTCTTCCTTTTCAGGTGCTTCTTCAAAGGTAACCTCAGCTTCAACCTCCTCTGTAGGAACTTCCTTAATAGTTACTTCTGCCTCAACTTCTTCCTTTTCAGGAACTTCCTCAATAGTTATTTCTGCCTCAACCTCTTCCTGTTCTGGTGTTTCCTCAATAATCACTTCAGCTTCCACTTCGTCTGTTGTTTCAGTGATTTCTTTTGTCACTTCAATAGTTTCTCTGAAAACAGTTTCAGTGATGTCTTCAGGTGCTGTCACTTCAACTTCAGTGACAACAGGTTCAGTTTTGGGAGTAATGACAATCTCTTCCTTGTGTTTCTCAACACCCTCCTCAGGAATTTCCTCAGTGATTTCTTCAGTTGTCACTTCACTAACTTCAGTGGTTGTTTCCTCAACTTCAGTGACAACAGGTTCAGTTTTGGGAGTAATGACAATCTCTTCCTTGTATTTCTCAACACCTTCCTCGGGTATTTCCTCAGTTATTTCTTCAGTTGTCACTTCACTCACTTCAGTGGTTGTTTCCTCAACTTCAGTGACAACAGGTTCAGGTTTGGGAGCAATAACTATCTCTTCCTTGTACTTTTCAACACCCTCCTCGGGTATTTCCTCAGTGATTTCCTCAGTTGTCACTTCACTCATTTCAGTGGTTGTTTCCTCAACTTCAGTGACAACAGGTTCAGGTTTGGGAGTAATGACTATTCCTTCCTTGTACTTTTCAACACCCTCTTCGGGTATTTCCTCTGTGATTTCCTCAAGGGCAATTTCTTCAGCCTCAACCTCTTCCTTTTCAGGTGCTTCTTCAAAGGTAACCTCAGCTTCAGCCTCCTCTGTAGGAACTTCCTCAATAGTTACTTCTGCCTCAACCTCTTCCTTTTCAGGAACTTTCTCAATAGTTACTTCTGCCTCAACCTCTTCCTGTTCTGGTGTTTCCTCAACAATCACTTCAGCTTCCACTTCCTCTGGTGCTTCAGTGATTTCTTTTGTCACTTCAATGGTTTCTCTGAAAACAGTTTCAGTGATGTCTTCGGGTGCTGTCACTTCAACTTCAGTGACAACAGGTTCAGTTTTGGGAGTAATGACAATCTCTTCCTTGTGTTTCTCAACACCCTCCTCAGAAATTTCCTCAGTGATTTCTTCAGTTGTCACTTCACTCACTTCAGTGGTTGTTTCCTCAACTTCAGTGACAACAGGTTCAGTTTTGGGAGTAATGACTATCTCTTCCTTGTATTTCTCAACACCTTCCTCGGGTATTTCCTCAGTTATTTCTTCAGTTGTCACTTCACTCACTTCAATGGTTGTTTCCTCAACTTCAGTGACAACAGGTTCAGGTTTGGGAGTA
The DNA here is from genome assembly GCF_023055435.1 of Haliotis rufescens. NCBI lineage: Eukaryota > Metazoa > Mollusca > Gastropoda > Lepetellida > Haliotidae > Haliotis > Haliotis rufescens. The sequence goes on from NW_025964112.1 coordinate 14,992,500, forward strand.
ATGACTATTTCTTCCTTGTACTTTTCAACACCCTCCTCGGGTATTTCCTCTGTGATTTCCTCAAGGGTAATTTCTTCAGCCTCAACCTCTTCCTTTTCAGGTGCTTCTTCAAAGGTAACCTCAGCTTCAACCTCCTCTGTAGGAACTTCCTCAATAGTTACTTCTGCCTCAACGTCTTCCTTTTCAGGAACTTCCTCAATAGTTATTTCTGCCTCAACCTCTTCCTGTTCTGGTGTTTCCTCAACAATCACTTCAGCTTCCACTTCCTCTGGTGCTTCAGTGATTTCTTTTGTCACTTCAATGGTTTCTCTGAAAACAGTTTCAGTGATGTCTTCAGGTGCTGTCACTTCAACTTCAGTGACAACAGGTTCAGTTTTGGGAGTAATGACAATCTCTTCCTTGTGTTTCTCAACACCCTCCTCAGGAATTTCCTCAGTGATTTCTTCAGTTGTCACTTCACTCACTTCAGTGGTTGTTTCCTCAACTTCAGTGACAACAGGTTCAGTTTTGGGAGTAATGACTATCTCTTCCTTGTATTTCTCAACACCTTCCTCGGGTATTTCCTCAGTTATTTCTTCAGTTGTCACTTCACTCACTTCAGTGGTTGTTTCCTCAACTTCAGTGACAACAGGTTCAGGTTTGGGAGTAATGACTATTTCTTCCTTGTACTTTTCAACACCCTCTTCGGGTATTTCCTCTGTGATTTCCTCAAGGGCAATTTCTTCAGCCTCAACCTCTTCCTTTTCAGGTGCTTCTTCAAAGGTAACCTCAGCTTCAGCCTCCTCTGTAGGAACTTCCTCAATAGTTACTTCTGCCTCATCCTCTTCCTTTTCAGGAACTTCCTCAATAGTTATTTCTGCCTCAACCTCTTCCTGTTCTGGAGTTTCCTCAACAATCACTTCAGCTTCCACTTCCTCTGGTGCTTCAGTGATTTCTTTTGTCACTTCAATGGTTTCTCTGAAAACAGTTTCAGTGATGTCTTCGGGTGCTGTCACTTCAACTTCAGTGACAACAGGTTCAGTTTTGGGAGTAATGACAATCTCTTCCTTGTGTTTCTCAACACCCTCCTCAGGAATTTCCTCAGTGATTTCTTCAGTTGTCACTTCACTCACTTCAGTGGTTGTTTCCTCAACTTCAGTGACAACAGGTTCAGTTTTGGGAGTAATGACTATCTCTTCCTTGTATTTCTCAACACCTTCCTCGGGTATTTCCTCAGTTATTTCTTCAGTTGTCACTTCACTCACTTCAATGGTTGTTTCCTCAACTTCAGTGACAACAGGTTCAGGTTTGGGAGTAATGACTATTTCTTCCTTGTACTTTTCAACACCCTCCTCGGGTATTTCCTCTGTGATTTCCTCAAGGGTAATTTCTTCAGCCTCAACCTCTTCCTTTTCAGGTGCTTCTTCAAAGGTAACCTCAGCTTCAACCTCCTCTGTAGGAACTTCCTCAATAGTTACTTCTGCCTCAACCTCTTCCTTTTCAGGAACTTCCTCAATAGTTATTTCTGCCTCAACCTCTTCCTGTTCTGGTGTTTCCTCAACAATCACTTCAGCTTCCACTTCCTCTGGTGCTTCAGTGATTTCTTTTGTCACTTCAATGGTTTCTCTGAAAACAGTTTCAGTGATGTCTTCAGGTGCTGTCACTTCAACTTCAGTGACAACAGGTTCAGTTTTGGGAGTAATGACAATCTCTTCCTTGTGTTTCTCAACACCCTCCTCAGGAATTTCCTCAGTAATTTCTTCAGTTGTCACTTCACTCACTTCAGTGGTTGTTTCCTCAACTTCAGTGACAACAGGTTCAGTTTTGGGAGTAATGACTATCTCTTCCTTGTATTTCTCAACACCTTCCTCGGGTATTTCCTCAGTTATTTCTTCAGTTGTCACTTCACTCACTTCAGTGGTTGTTACCTCAACTTCAGTGACAACAGGTTCAGGTTTGGGAGAAATGACTATTTCTTCCTTGTACTTTTCAACACCCTCCTCGGGTATTTCCTCTGTGATTTCCTCAGTTGTCACTTCACTAACTTCAGTGGTTGTTTCCTCAACTTCAGTGACAACAGGTTCAGGTTTGGGAGTAATGACTATTTCTTCCTTGTACATTTCAACACCTTCCTCGGGTATTTCCTCAGTTATTTCTTCAGTTGTCACTTCACTCACTTCAGTGGTTGTTTCCTCAACTTCAGTGACAACAGGTTCAGGTTTGGGAGTAATGACAATCTCTTCCTTGTATTTCTCAACACACTCCTCAGGAATTTCCTCAGTGATTTCTTCAGTTGTCACTTCACTCACTTCAGTGGTTGTTTCCTCAACTTCAGCGACAACAGGTTCAGTTTTGGGAGTAATGACTATCTCTTCCTTGTATTTCTCAACACCTTCCTCGGGTATTTCCTCAGTTATTTCTTCAGTTGTCACTTCACTCACTTCAGTGGTTGTTTCCTCAACTTCAGTGACAACAGGTTCAGGTTTGAGAGTAATGACTATTTCTTCCTTGTACTTTTCAACACCCTCCTCGGGTATTTCCTCTGTGATTTCCTCAAGGGGAATTTCTTCAGCCTCAACCTCTTCCTTTTCAGGTGCTTCTTCAAAGGTTACCTCAGCTTCAACCTCCTCTGTAGGAACTTCCTCAATAGTTACTTCTGCCTCAACCTCCTCCTGTTCTGGTGCTTCCTCAACAATCACTTCAGCTTCCACTTCCTCTGGTGCTTCAGCGATTTCTTTTGTCACTTCAATAGTTTCTCTGAAAACAGTTTCAGTGATGTCTTCAGGTGCTGTCACTTCAACTTCAGTGACAACAGGTTCAGGTTTGGGAGTAATGACAATCTCTTCCTTGTGTTTCTCAACACCCTCCTCAGGTATTTCCTCAGTAATTTCTTCAGTTGTCACTTCACTCACTTCAGTGGTTGTTTCCTCAACTTCAGTGACAACAGGTTCAGTTTTGGGAGTAATGACTATCTCTTCCTTGTATTTCTCAACACCTTCCTCAGGTATTTCCTCAGTTATTTCTTCAGTTGTCACTTCACTCACTTCAGTGGTTGTTTCCTCAACTTCAGTGACAACAGGTTCAGGTTTGGGAGAAATGACTATTTCTTCCTTGTACTTTTCAACACCCTCCTCGGGTATTTCCTCTGTGATTTCCTCAGTTGTCACTTCACTAACTTCAGTGGTTGTTTCCTCAACTTCAGTGACAACAGGTTCAGGTTTGGGAGTAATGACTATTTCTTCCTTGTACATTTCAACACCTTCCTCGGGTATTTCCTCAGTTATTTCTTCAGTTGTCACTTCACTCACTTCAGTGGTTGTTTCCTCAACTTCAGTGACAACAGGTTCAGGTTTGGGAGTAATGACAATCTCTTCCTTGTGTTTCTCAACACCCTCCTCAGGAATTTCCTCAGTGATTTCTTCAGTTGTCACTTCACTCACTTCAGTGGTTGTTTCCTCAACTTCAGTGACAACAGGTTCAGTTTTGGAAGTAATGACTATCTCTTCCTTGTATTTCTCAACACCTTCCTCGGGTATTTCCTCAGTTATTTCTTCAGTTGTCACTTCACTCACTTCAGTGGTTGTTTCCTCAACTTCAGTGACAACAGGTTCAGGTTTGGGAGTAATGACTATTTCTTCCTTGTACTTTTCAACACCCTCCTCGGGTATTTCCTCTGTGATTTCCTCAAGGGGAATTTCTTCAGCCTCAACCTCTTCCTTTTCAGGTGCTTCTTCAAAGGTTACCTCAGCTTCAACCTCCTCTGTAGGAACTTCCTCAATAGTTACTTCTGCCTCAACCTCCTCCTGTTCTGGTGTTTCCTCAACAATCACTTCAGCTTCCACTTCCTCTGGTGCTTCAGTGATTTCTTTTGTCACTTCAATAGTTTCTCTGAAAACAGTTTCAGTGATGTCTTCAGGTGCTGTCACTTCAACTTCAGTGACAACAGGTTCAGTTTTGGGAGTAATGACAATCTCTTCCTTGTGTTTCTCAACACCCTCCTCAGGAATTTCCTCAGTGATTTCTTCAGTTGTCACTTCACTCACTTCAGTGGTTGTTTCCTCAACTTCAGCGACAACAGGTTCAGTTTTGGGAGTAATGACTATCTCTTCCTTGTATTTCTCAACACCTTCCTCGGGTATTTCCTCAGTTATTTCTTCAGTTGTCACTTCACTCACTTCAGTGGTTGTTTCCTCAACTTCAGTGACAACAGGTTCAGTTTTGGGAGTAATGACTATCTCTTCCTTGTATTTCTCAACACCTTCCTCAGGTATTTCCTCAGTTATTTCTTCAGTTGTCACTTCACTGACTACAGTGGTTATTTCAGGTTCAGTAACATCAGGTTGAGGTTTGAGAGAAATTACAATCTCTTCCTTGTGTTTCTCAACACCCACCTCAGGTATTTCTTCAGTGATTTCTTCAGTTGTTACTTCACTTACTTCAGTGGTTATTTCAGGTTCAGTAACATCAGGTTGAGGTTTGAGAGAAATTACAATCTCTTCCTTGTGTTTCTCAACACCCTCCTCGGGTATCTCCTCAGTGATTTCTTCAATTGTCACTTCACTAACTTCAGTTGTTGTTTCCTCAACCTCAGTTACATCAGGTTGAGGTTTGAGAGAAATGACTATCTCTTCCTTGTGTTTCTCAACACCCTCCTCAGGTATCTCCTCAGTGATTTCTTTAATTGTCACTTCGCTTACTTCAGTGGGTGTTTCCTTAACTTCAGTTACATCAGGTTGAGGTTTGAGAGAAATGACTATCTCCTCCTTGTGTTTCTCAACAACCTCTTCAGGAATTTCCTCAGTGATTTCTTCAGTTGTCACTTCACTCACTTCAGTGGTTGTTTCCTCAACTTCAGTGACAACAGGTTCAGTTTTGGGAGTAATGACTATCTCTTCCTTGTATTTCTCAACACCTTCCTCGGGTATTTCCTCAGTTATTTCTTCAGTTGTCACTTCACTCACTTCAGTGGTTGTTTCCTCAACTTCAGTGACAACAGGTTCAGGTTTGGGAGTAATGACTATTTCTTCCTTGTACTTTTCAACACCCTCTTCGGGTATTTCCTCTGTGATTTCCTCAAGGGGAATTTCTTCAGCCTCAACCTCTTCCTTTTCAGGTGCTTCTTCAAAGGTAACCTCAGCTTCAGCCTCCTCTGTAGGAACTTCCTCAATAGTTACTTCTGCCTCATCCTCTTCCTTTTCAGGAACTTCCTCAATAGTTATTTCTGCCTCAACCTCTTCCTGTTCTGGTGTTTCCTCAACAATCACTTCAGCTTCCACTTCCTCTGGTGCTTCAGTGATTTCTTTTGTCACTTCAATGGTTTCTCTGAAAACAGTTTCAGTGATGTCTTCGGGTGCTGTCACTTCAACTTCAGTGACAACAGGTTCAGTTTTGGGAGTAATGACAATCTCTTCCTTGTGTTTCTCAACACCCTCCTCAGGAATTTCCTCAGTGATTTCTTCAGTTGTCACTTCACTCACTTCAGTGGTTGTTTCCTCAACTTCAGTGACAACAGGTTCAGTTTTGGGAGTAATGACTATCTCTTCCTTGTATTTCTCAACACCTTCCTCGGGTATTTCCTCAGTTATTTCTTCAGTTGTCACTTCACTCACTTCAATGGTTGTTTCCTCAACTTCAGTGACAACAGGTTCAGGTTTGGGAGTAATGACTATTTCTTCCTTGTACTTTTCAACACCCTCCTCGGGTATTTCCTCTGTGATTTCCTCAAGGGTAATTTCTTCAGCCTCAACCTCTTCCTTTTCAGGTGCTTCTTCAAAGGTAACCTCAGCTTCAACCTCCTCTGTAGGAACTTCCTCAATAGTTACTTCTGCCTCAACCTCTTCCTTTTCAGGAACTTCCTCAATAGTTATTTCTGCCTCAACCTCTTCCTGTTCTGGTGTTTCCTCAACAATCACTTCAGCTTCCACTTCCTCTGGTGCTTCAGTGATTTCTTTTGTCACTTCAATGGTTTCTCTGAAAACAGTTTCAGTGATGTCTTCAGGTGCTGTCACTTCAACTTCAGTGACAACAGGTTCAGTTTTGGGAGTAATGACAATCTCTTCCTTGTGTTTCTCAACACCCTCCTCAGGAATTTCCTCAGTAATTTCTTCAGTTGTCACTTCACTCACTTCAGTGGTTGTTTCCTCAACTTCAGTGACAACAGGTTCAGTTTTGGGAGTAATGACTATCTCTTCCTTGTATTTCTCAACACCTTCCTCGGGTATTTCCTCAGTTATTTCTTCAGTTGTCACTTCACTCACTTCAGTGGTTGTTACCTCAACTTCAGTGACAACAGGTTCAGGTTTGGGAGAAATGACTATTTCTTCCTTGTACTTTTCAACACCCTCCTCGGGTATTTCCTCTGTGATTTCCTCAGTTGTCACTTCACTAACTTCAGTGGTTGTTTCCTCAACTTCAGTGACAACAGGTTCAGGTTTGGGAGTAATGACTATTTCTTCCTTGTACATTTCAACACCTTCCTCGGGTATTTCCTCAGTTATTTCTTCAGTTGTCACTTCACTCACTTCAGTGGTTGTTTCCTCAACTTCAGTGACAACAGGTTCAGGTTTGGGAGTAATGACAATCTCTTCCTTGTGTTTCTCAACACCCTCCTCAGGAATTTCCTCAGTGATTTCTTCAGTTGTCACTTCACTCACTTCAGTGGTTGTTTCCTCAACTTCAGCGACAACAGGTTCAGTTTTGGGAGTAATGACTATCTCTTCCTTGTATTTCTCAACACCTTCCTCGGGTATTTCCTCAGTTATTTCTTCAGTTGTCACTTCACTCACTTCAGTGGTTGTTTCCTCAACTTCAGTGACAACAGGTTCAGGTTTGAGAGTAATGACTATTTCTTCCTTGTACTTTTCAACACCCTCCTCGGGTATTTCCTCTGTGATTTCCTCAAGGGGAATTTCTTCAGCCTCAACCTCTTCCTTTTCAGGTGCTTCTTCAAAGGTTACCTCAGCTTCAACCTCCTCTGTAGGAACTTCCTCAATAGTTACTTCTGCCTCAACCTCCTCCTGTTCTGGTGCTTCCTCAACAATCACTTCAGCTTCCACTTCCTCTGGTGCTTCAGCGATTTCTTTTGTCACTTCAATAGTTTCTCTGAAAACAGTTTCAGTGATGTCTTCAGGTGCTGTCACTTCAACTTCAGTGACAACAGGTTCAGGTTTGGGAGTAATGACAATCTCTTCCTTGTGTTTCTCAACACCCTCCTCAGGTATTTCCTCAGTAATTTCTTCAGTTGTCACTTCACTCACTTCAGTGGTTGTTTCCTCAACTTCAGTGACAACAGGTTCAGTTTTGGGAGTAATGACTATCTCTTCCTTGTATTTCTCAACACCTTCCTCAGGTATTTCCTCAGTTATTTCTTCAGTTGTCACTTCACTCACTTCAGTGGTTGTTTCCTCAACTTCAGTGACAACAGGTTCAGGTTTGGGAGAAATGACTATTTCTTCCTTGTACTTTTCAACACCCTCCTCGGGTATTTCCTCTGTGATTTCCTCAGTTGTCACTTCACTAACTTCAGTGGTTGTTTCCTCAACTTCAGTGACAACAGGTTCAGGTTTGGGAGTAATGACTATTTCTTCCTTGTACATTTCAACACCTTCCTCGGGTATTTCCTCAGTTATTTCTTCAGTTGTCACTTCACTCACTTCAGTGGTTGTTTCCTCAACTTCAGTGACAACAGGTTCAGGTTTGGGAGTAATGACAATCTCTTCCTTGTGTTTCTCAACACCCTCCTCAGGAATTTCCTCAGTGATTTCTTCAGTTGTCACTTCACTCACTTCAGTGGTTGTTTCCTCAACTTCAGTGACAACAGGTTCAGTTTTGGAAGTAATGACTATCTCTTCCTTGTATTTCTCAACACCTTCCTCGGGTATTTCCTCAGTTATTTCTTCAGTTGTCACTTCACTCACTTCAGTGGTTGTTTCCTCAACTTCAGTGACAACAGGTTCAGGTTTGGGAGTAATGACTATTTCTTCCTTGTACTTTTCAACACCCTCCTCGGGTATTTCCTCTGTGATTTCCTCAAGGGGAATTTCTTCAGCCTCAACCTCTTCCTTTTCAGGTGCTTCTTCAAAGGTTACCTCAGCTTCAACCTCCTCTGTAGGAACTTCCTCAATAGTTACTTCTGCCTCAACCTCCTCCTGTTCTGGTGTTTCCTCAACAATCACTTCAGCTTCCACTTCCTCTGGTGCTTCAGTGATTTCTTTTGTCACTTCAATAGTTTCTCTGAAAACAGTTTCAGTGATGTCTTCAGGTGCTGTCACTTCAACTTCAGTGACAACAGGTTCAGTTTTGGGAGTAATGACAATCTCTTCCTTGTGTTTCTCAACACCCTCCTCAGGAATTTCCTCAGTGATTTCTTCAGTTGTCACTTCACTCACTTCAGTGGTTGTTTCCTCAACTTCAGCGACAACAGGTTCAGTTTTGGGAGTAATGACTATCTCTTCCTTGTATTTCTCAACACCTTCCTCGGGTATTTCCTCAGTTATTTCTTCAGTTGTCACTTCACTCACTTCAGTGGTTGTTTCCTCAACTTCAGTGACAACAGGTTCAGTTTTGGGAGTAATGACTATCTCTTCCTTGTATTTCTCAACACCTTCCTCAGGTATTTCCTCAGTTATTTCTTCAGTTGTCACTTCACTGACTACAGTGGTTATTTCAGGTTCAGTAACATCAGGTTGAGGTTTGAGAGAAATTACAATCTCTTCCTTGTGTTTCTCAACACCCACCTCAGGTATTTCTTCAGTGATTTCTTCAGTTGTTACTTCACTTACTTCAGTGGTTATTTCAGGTTCAGTAACATCAGGTTGAGGTTTGAGAGAAATTACAATCTCTTCCTTGTGTTTCTCAACACCCACCTCGGGTATTTCTTCAGTGATTTCTTCAGTTGTTACTTCACTTACTTCAGTGGTTATTTCAGGTTCAGTAACATCAGGTTGAGGTTTTAGAGAAATGATTATCTCTTCCTTGTGTTTCTCAACATCCTCCTCGGGTATTTCTTCAGTTGTCACTTCACTGACTACAGTGGTTATTTCAGGTTCAGTAACATCAGGTTGAGGTTTGAGAGAAATGACTATCTCTTCCTTGTGTTTCTCAACACCCTCCTCAGGTATCTCCTCAGTGATTTCTTCAATTGTCACTTCACTAACTTCAGTTGTTGTTTCCTCAACTTCAGTTACATCAGGTTGAGGTTTGAGAGAAATGACTATCTCTTCCTTGTGTTTCTCAACACCCTCCTCAGGTATCTCCTCAGTGATTTCTTCAATTGTCACTTCGCTTACTTCAGTGGGTGTTTCCTCAACTTCAGTTACATCAGGTTGAGGTTTGAGAGAAATGACTATCTCCTCCTTGTGTTTCTCAACACCCTCCTCAGGTATTTCTTCAGTGATATCTTCAATTGTCACTTCGCTTACTTCAGTTGTTGTTTCCTCAACTTCAGTTACATCAGGTTGAGGTTTGAGAGAAATGACTATCTCTTCCTTGTGTTTCTCAACACCCTCCTCAGGTATCTCCTCAGTGATTTCTTCAGTTGTCACTTCACTAACTTCAGTTGTTGTTTCCTCAACTTCAGTTACATCAGGTTGAGGTTTGAGAGAAATGACTATCTCTTCCTTGTGTTTCTCAACACCCTCCTCAGGTATCTCCTCAGTGATTTCTTTAATTGTCACTTTGCTTACTTCAGTGGGTGTTTCCTCAACTTCAGTTACATCAGGTTGAGGTTTGAGAGAAATTACTATCTCCTCCTTGTGTTTCTCAACACCCTCCTCAGGTATTTCTTCAGTGATATCTTCAATTGTCACTTCGCTTACTTCAGTTGTTGTTTCCTCAACTTCAGTTACATCAGGTTGAGGTTTGAGAGAAATGACTATCTCTTCCTTGTGTTTCTCAACACCTTCCTCGGGTATCTCCTCTGTGATTTCTTCAGTTGTCACTTCACTTACCTCAGTGGTAATTTCCTCAACTTCAGTTACATCAGGTTGAGGTTTGAGAGAAATGACTATCTCCTCCTTGTGTTTCTCAACACCCTCCTCGGGTATTTCTTCAGTGATTTCTTCAATTGTCACTTCACTCGCTTCAATTGTTGTTTCCTCAACTTCAGATATGTCAGGAACTGTTTCCTCAGTGTCTGACTCCTGCAGCTCTTCCATTATATGACCTACTTTATCTACAACATCTGTGTCAACTTCAACAGGTTTATCAACAGGATATTCAATTTCTGGGGTTATCTGGTCTTCGTCTGGAGCCTCCTTTCTTCTGTCTGATGGGCAGAAGTATATTTACCAATTCAATAATTCCTGTAGTCCACATTCTCTGTTTTTTACAACAGAATACATCATTGATTGTTGACATTATACAACACTCCTTTATAAATGGAGGTATATATGATTATCATGAAATATTGTGAAAGAGTTAAAGTCATTTCATCATTTAAAATGCTGACTCAAGTATTTTCCTGATGGAAGTCCAACTTGATATCAGTTGTGTTACTGGGCACATGGTATGTAAATCGTTTTTAAACTGAAAAACTCTTTTGTATCATGCTGGCATGAAATGGAATGATGTGTAGTCGTGGAGTTATTTGCGCACTGTGACAGACACCTTTATCAGTTTGCACACCTTCATGCAGTTCATGGCGGCTCTTGTTCTGTTCAGATTTGCATGCATCAGAGAAGAATGACAGGCACAAGCTGTCATGATGTGGGTGTGTCTTACACCCAAAGTGAGGCAAAGTATGTAAAATGGCCGTAAAATCAATCAACGCATTGACAAAGCACATGCTTCTTTGTATTTTGCAAGAAACTCTGGTATTAGTAATGCCTCATCGAAATCAGCAAATGTTAGTTTTATTCCTAAAAACAATCTCACTTTACTAAGAATGATCTGTCTAGAAAATTGAAATAAAGACATCAATGTTAAAAATTCTAAAATTATCAAGAAATGCAATCAATCAATCTAAGTTTTAAGGTAATTTCTAAACAAACAAAATATATATAACTCTATTTCTATACAAAAACATTACATTTATAACAATGGTGATATTTCTTAAATGTACAGAACATAGGTACTCACAAGCAAACATATCCCTATTGTGTTTCTTGACTTCATATTAAGTGTCTGTTAAGTGAATGCATGGCAAAGCTGTTAGGTGTTCAATGTTCTTGTTAATGTTTGCCAATACTTAGTATTCCATCTAACCTGCTAGTATAAACAGATAATATTGTTATGTTGATGTCAACTGCAACACACACCAAACTGATGACAGTGGAAAGCAATTTTCTCCTGACACGTGAATAATGTTATGTTTCACAGAGAAAACAATACAGAATAAACCATTCAACAGATAGCAACAACAGAAATAACAACAGCAGTTACAACAGTAGCAATTACATCAATAGCAGTAGTAACAATAGCATGTATAAAGTTGTCCACAATGTACAACAGAAGGTATCACTTTTCCAAATAATATGACACTCTAAATAGTTTATATTAGTGGGAAATAAGAACAGATCAAGTTGTTTTCCTGTTTCATAAACTTTCTTTGCATGTCAAGTCCAAAGTATACAGGGTCAGGTTAAAAGAAGTAAATCTCCCAAAATGGGTTGTTGGAAAAAAAGTTAAAAAATAAAAGGAATATTTGAAACATTTTCTTGTTCCTTTTCATATTCTGTAAAATTCATGGGAGGGTCAATGATAAACAATCAGATATATTGATCTGATTCTGTTTCACTACCAATCTGTTTCACTACCAAAGTGTCACATTAATGAAAGCCATGCTGTGGTTCACATTACCATGCCAACAAGAAGTTGGCTTACAGCTTTTTATGAAATTTATTCTGCAGTTCTTCTTGGATTCAAAAGCAACTAATGCCTCTTTTGACCATTCAAGATTAACAAAAGCTGTGCAATTTGAACCACAACATTATATTGCAGGCCTAACGCCAGTTCCAGCTGTGTCCACTGTTCACATGAAACTAGAACATGCAATAAAGTTTCATAAAGAAATTGCAATGTTTAACTTTGATGTATTGTATTATAATGATGTCCAAAACAGATATACCTGTTGTGAACAGTAGACACGAGCAATTAACAAAGAAAACATCAATATTCCTTCATAGTTACTCATAACTATATTTCTAAAATGAGCACTGTACTGTCAAATAACGGTCTGGAAGGAGTGCAGGGGCTGGGGCCGGGGCCATTTGCTAGGTACCATTCACTCTTGGTGTTCAGGGATCTCAACACATTCTCATGGGTACTCAATAAGCTTTTTAACACTCCAGGATAGGGAACAATCTGCTGGATATCTCCCAGGTTTATATATTTCCAATAGTAAGGTACGTTCAACATTCTTGGAAAGGGCACAATCTGTGTGGATTCTTCAGGGTCTACATATGCAATCACTAGGAAAGGTTTCACTCTATGAAGAGTAAGATTACTATATGTATGTTAAGATGATCATGGGTTTAGCATTGGGTCATTGTGCAAAAATATATGATTATGTGCATATATTTCAAGAATTATATTGAATCATTCAATCAGTTCCATTAAAACAGAAAACAAAATTATATCAAATTTCCATATTTGTCATCCATTTACTTATATTTGTCATCAATCATGAATGACAAAGATGCCTAAACAACATTAATAAAAAAAAGAATATAAGCAAAAATTTGAATTTTGATAAGAGAAGATAAAGTTCTACTATTGAAGGCAAAATGATGTTTGAAGAAATATTTTGAAGTGATTGGAAGCTACTGTACACAAAACACCAGCCTGAAGTCTAAATATGAAAATGATCAATCCTGTTCAAGTTTCTCAAATATATATATATATAAAATGGAATCTAAACACATAGATTTTTTACATATCTTCAAAATGGTGTTTTGTTGTTTGTGCAGAAGAGAAGGCAGGGCATGCTTATTCGGGCAAAGTTAGTGTGCTTAGGTCAGTAGCCACAGTCTCCAAACCGTATTTCAGTTTGTTCCATAATTCAGATTCCTATTCTTCCAGTTGGGTTTACCACCACTTTGAACATTTAAGTAACGTCACGACATGTAAACTAAAGGTGGGAGGAAAGCCTAAAGTGATGCAAGTCTTTGCTGTTTACTGTTCTAATGAATCCCATGAGCATGGGTATGGTGCTAACATTCCAAACAGGGTCAATCTGGTTTTCAAAGCAATCATAGGATCCTTACCCATCTAAGGGACACAACTCAGCACAGCCAACTAATGTGTGACTGGACTTAATTGGAAAATCATACTGAACAAATTGCATAATCCCACTTTTTGAAAGATAATACACTAATAAAATAACAGAAATAATCGTGATTGTTTTCTTCAGAATTACTAAACTGAAATACCAGTAAGGAGAACAATCAGTGGCAATGGTGATAACATATGGTTCTATGGATGAGATGATATTTTGGGTACAAGTATGCTATAGGAAGGCAAGAAAGCAAAATCCAACCTTGAATGTAGAGGTCTGCTTTGGTTGTGGCTGTTCCAAGGGTATTGATGGCGTGGCATTCATACTCTCCTTCGTCCTCGGGGTACGTCTCAGTGATGGTGAGACTGCACACGCCATCATCTTTCTGGACGATGTGAAAGTCTGGTGAGTCGTCAATGACCTCACCATCAATACGCCAGGTAACTTCTGGCACGGGTATGCCAGTTACCTTGCACTCGAAAGTAGCTGGTTGTCCTTCAAGTATTTCTACATTAGACAATGCTTGTGTGAATTGAGGTGCTTGTAGGATTTCTGGAACCTCTTCCCTCTGCACCTCCTGGAGAAGAACCTCCGGTTGGACTGGAGCCTCTTCCTCCTCTACCACCACTGCTTCAGGTGCAGTGTGAACAGGAACTTCTTCTGCTTCTGCCTCCTGCAGTTGTTCCTTTACTTCAAAGGCATCAACCACAGTTGTTGATTCCTCAGGAATTTCTTCCTCCTTTTCAACTTCAAATGGGATGGAGACTTCAGTGACTTCACTCACCGGAGTGATTTCCTCTTTAGAGGGAAGAGGTGCTTCTTCTTGTATGACTTCCTCGGAAACGGTTTGCACCGTTTCCTGGACGACAAATTCATGTGAAACTACCTCCGTCTCAGGTTTAGTTGTTTCATCTCCAGTGGTCTCAATTGTAACAATTTCAGACCTCTCTGGAGCTTCTGTTACTGTGGGAGCAACGTCCAGACCCTCCACTATATCGGTATCAACTTGTGTGATTTCACTGGCTGTTTCTTCCGATTCGGGCAATTCTGTTTTAAAGCAAAAAGCTGATTCAAATCTAAGAAAGCAAAAAGCAGAACCTTACCATATCCACACCATAGATTCAAGAAAATTCAGAAAAGTTCAAGATCACGAAAAGCTTTAAATAGATTCTAGCTCCACAAAAGTACAAAGAGTATAGATAGATGAATAATTTAAGTGCAAGACTAAGATAGAAGAAAACAAACCATTTAAGAAAACTTCACAATATGCCAAGAATTTTCAAAAACACTTTATGCAATTAAAGTTTGGAACTGAATAACCATAACCCTAGAATTTAAGATACATTTTTAACATTCCTGAACTTCATTTACAAAGAAGAATAGCAAGTATTTGTTCATCCATCCATCACAGCCATCCATTCACACAAGCAATAATGATACTTCTGATGAGATTGATGAATCAGGTGTCGACCCTCTGGGAGGAGCCACTCATGGGGTACTACTCTGGGTGTCGCAGGTGATGACAGATGTATGGGATTGTGTAGGTGGTGGTGAAGGTGGAATCTGTTTCATGTAACCAATTGCGTCTCCTTTGTGTGATGAATGCATGATGTAAATGAGAACTCAAACATCGATGACACAATAGCTGCTTTGTGTGATGCAGCAGGAAAATCTCCTTCTCCATCGTAAGGTATCCATGCTAGTCTTCTGAAACCATCAGTGTCTCAACAAGTCAGATCCATACATGATACACATCTGATGTAAATGGACATACTTGGGTCTGCTTCCAGAAAGTGATCATTGTGCTACAACTATAGTAAGTCTATGCTCAAGTGTGGGAGTTACTTTCATAAAAGTGCAACAATCGATTGTGGAATTGGGCTGTATTTAGACCACAAGTTCATAATCAGCTTTATTATTAAATGGTGGAAACCGTTAATCAACATATTTGTAAGACTCTTTACATGATAGTCTATCTATTTACTTTGTGAAAGAGTGAGTGAGTAATATATCTATTAATATCAAGGTCAGAGGGCAATAACATGGGCTTCACACATAGTACCCACCCTGGGAATCAAAACCTGGGCCTTCATCTTCACAAGCAAATACCTTAACCACTATGTTACCCCACCAACCCTATCAATGAAAGACAATGCAATGGTATATCAACACATAACGGACAATAAAGAAAATAAACCTTGAAAAGAGTGGACCTTGCTAATATGGTTTATGCAGCTTTTAGCAATATTCCAGCAATATCATGACAGGGACACCAGAAATAGACTTAAGACATTGTACCCATGGGGGGAACTGAACCCAGGGCTTTGGTGCAATGAGCAAACACCACTAGGCTACTCCACCACGCTGCAAATAGTATATATTTAAATTTAGGAAATATAGCAAAGGGGACAAGACAAAACCCACAAAATAAGCTGATGATGTCACATAAACACATTGTCATTACAAGAATATTGTGTGTGTGTTTGACATCCCCTTGAGGTATACATCCAATCACAATTCAACAGTTCATTTCTGCCACACATTAGAGGCCCACCATAGCTCTGAGACATGCCTGGTTCTAATATTTTAAAAAGAGTACCAAGATCTCTGACTTAAGAGTTCTACATCTGATGTGTGGACATGTTGGATACGAACATGTTGGATCACCTTGGAGGAGGTATTGTATTCTCTCTCTATGGCTGGAGGCCCTTCTGGATGTGCTGTTACCATGACAACTGTAATAGCTTCAGATGAATAAGGATTATTCTGATATTTCTTCTTAAATCATTGGTAAGCGCTTTAACTTTTCTGTACAGATACATATATATTTCAAAAGGAACAAAAACTGTTTCAAGAATACCATTGTCATGACATCAGAAAATCCTCTGTGTGTCTGTCTTTTGGGTATGTTGTCTTATTTCGATCTCTTACCATAGTTCCATTTCCACATGTGATAACAAAGATCTGTCAAGCACTGACCATCATCAAAATATACCCTCATTGCAACATCTCAAATCACTGAATACTGTGTAGAGCTACCATGAAACTTCTCAAACTTCCCAAATACATGGAGCAGTAATAGCTGCCTTCATAATACAATTTCTTTCACAAAGATCCAATTTTTGGGAAACCAAATCATTTCTACTAGTGATATTTGATGATAGTCAGTGAAGCAACAGGAACATCAAAAACAGCAACCAAACATTTTGTTCATTTTGTAAACAAAGAATGAAAATAATTGTTTATATTAGCCATTTAATTCCTTACTTTAATATATTCTTGTTAAAATGCAGAGAGAGAACTTAAATAAATAAATGTTGGTCAGGTAAATTTGAAGAAAATGTTAAGAGAATCAAAGAAACGTTTAAAATATGTTTTCAAACATACAAATGTTTTGGTTGACTGTTTGATGTCTTTGTTTACCATTGATAACCTTCCTCTGATTGAAGAGCATTGAGAGCTAATGTAGCAGCAGCATCCAGCTTTGGATGTGTCAGGTCTTTCATGAATGCCATTATCTCCAGTTTCGCTAGGATGCATGCTGGGAGTGGTCATGTGATCAAGGGGGAGGTTGGCGAATGAGCAGACCAAGCAAGTATGAATCTAGAATATAGAGCTAATGAAACGCAAACAGAAGAAAATCAGATGAGTGATGGGGAGAAACAAGGTACTTGAGTATGGGGAAAATAAACAGCTCTTGTGAACACATGGAGGTATATGCTAATTAATGGTTTCTTTTGTATATGAATTCCAAACAAACGATAACTGCAGCCCAGATGTAATTATTTGCAACACTTAAACAAAAATACAGTATTGATAAGTTAATATATGTTTCTATTCTGTTTTCTCAAAAGTGATCATAAAATAACTTTCAATATTGAATTTTAAAGCAAATTCCAAAGGCATGCCTGTGATAGGTGTTCTTAAAAGAGAATATCCTTTCTAACCATGTATATAAGAACACTACTGGTATATGATATATAATGGTAATGCCATTCTTTCAAACATAACACTTCCCAATATGATCAACCTCAATGAATTGGTGTAAAATGGACAGGTTTCCATGAAAATGTTTTGCCAGTATGGTAAGGAAGTTAAAGGAAGCTTGAAGGTTCTTTATATACAATGTACTTCAGAAGGTGATAAACATGATTTATGATCCTTGCAAAATGATTGTTCAAAGTGACTTTTGTGAAATATTTCATTGTAAATTCAATACCTTTTGTGTTCAGCAAATATTATGAAGTAATGAGAATAACATGCACAACTTGCATTCCTCCTTTCCTCTGTCTTTCAATACAAACATCATTTAACTTTCTTCTTTCATCTAGAAAAGATCATCCCCCAAGGGAGATAATTCTGAAACAAACATGCTGTATGGGGAATAAATAGATTGGGTCATTTCATGCATAACTGCCACATAGAAACATGAAAAAAATTAACATACATTTTGCAGAAACTAAAATGTGAGTGAGTGAGTATGGTTTTACACCACTTTTAGCAATATTCCAGCAATATCACGCTGGGGGACACCAGAAATGGGCTTCACACATTGTACCCATGTCGGGAATCGAACCCGTGTTTTTGACGTGAAGAGCGAACGCTTTAACTACTAGGCTATCTGACCGCCCCGGAGAAAAAAATTCAGTAATATTTGAGAATAAATGTGAGTCATCAGTGTTGAAATATTTATCAAAATTATTTTCAGTCAGAAGCCTTTCTGAAGATGTTAAATTTCTAAATTAAGTATTTCTGCAAAATGTTCGCATTCAAAACACACAAAAGATCAACTTCAACATTTACAAGTTAGTTTTAACAATATCAATAAATGCACAAGAAGTTATGGTCACATCAAACGGTGCTGTTTCAAACTTTTCACAAAGCAATAGCCTTGAAATCAGGCTTGAAAAAGACTCCAAATATTTCTATTTGTTTATTTTCAGGTTAAAACCTGATGATTGTATTTCAGCTTATCTTGTGCATTACAGTACATATCAATCAAAACAGGAAATATATGCATGAATAAATAACAAAATGACACACAACAATTAATTCTTATGGCAGGTGTTGAAACACATTATATACAATAAAGGGATACTAAGTGCTAACTAATTAATTAATCAACTCAGTGTTTTAAATACAACAAATATAAATATAAGAAACTGCCAAAGCCATGCAGAAAGCTTACGGCCTGTTTCATGCCATTTACTAATTAAAACTGGAGAAAAATGATCTCTAAACCTGTATATGCTAAAATACATAAAACTCCTTAAAATAAAACTAAGAAATCACTTTGTTTCATAATATTTATTTATTTCATTTGCCCATATACAGAAGTACGAAGTCACACATTCTTACAAAAATACAGATTTGATATTTTTGTGTGTTTTTTAAAAACTTTTTGTGCAAAACTGTACAAAGTATTTTGAAAGACGTAAAAACTAGAATATTCTTTGGTGTTCTAACTGTTCACCTGCCATAAGAGAGGGATAAAACATAATGATTTTTATAACAGCAGACATAAATAGTCAGGGAATTGAGGGTCTCGGTTTTAATGAACATTTGATCCGGAAATGATGTTAAGAATGTTCAATTAAACATTACATCTGCTGTGATAAGAATCCTAACTTATACTACAAAATGAATATATTAATTGTTAAAACAAAATTTTGGCTACAATCTGGGTTTTGAACACATGATCATGCAATGATTCCATTCTATGACAAAGTTTCCTCAAACAAAGTCCAAAACATTGATCTCGCCCAAGACTGATTCTGCATCTAGATTTTGGAGGCGCCGATGAAAATTAACTTCCCAATCATGACTATGATGACTAAGTCATTTCAATTACAGATAATGTTCCAGCCAATAATTTCACAAACTTCCATTTCAAACCCAATCAATTTAACTGCTATAAAATACGTAGAATATAATGCCAGCATTAGTTCCACAACATGTCCAACTTCTGCGAGGACACTTTGAAGGTTAGAAGTAGTAGAGGGAATTGAAAACTGCAAATTGTGTGAATGAGTCTACATGAGAAAAATATTTTTAAAGAAAAGGGCACCTCCAATGAAATACACTACGTGGGCCAAATGAGTGTAAAAATACATGACCAGATGCAAGAACCAAAATCAAGCAGCCAAGCAAGGACCCTGAGCAATATCATTACAATAATTATAGCAAGCAGAAATTGCTGCATGCTTGCATCATCTTCAACATTGGTGGGGTGCCAACCTAGTGCCGCTGTCACGGCCGATGGTTTCTCCAACACCTGAGGCTCAGGTTTGGCTTCCTCTAAGGGCTGCGTCACCTCTACCTCAACTGCCTCAGGTTCACTCTCCGCGACACTGAGTGGTTCTACAATTGAAACAGCACCAAATCCTGCAAACTCTCTTCACATTTTACCTTCGTCACCTTCCCACAGGGTCTCAAAGAAAACGTTTTTGATGACATGTTAATTTGATTTAAAATAAAAAATTCAGGTAATGAAACAAAGGAACAACTTTAAATTTCTTTGTACAGAAATATAGAATCTTATTATACAAATTAAATTTTTTTGAAAGTTTGTATAAAAAAATAAACTCTTTTGTAAGTTCCTTCTGTTTTGAAATGTCAACAAATGATAACAAAAATTGAGACCCTGGAAAGAGAAAGTTATAACTTCTCTGGAAAACAAATACCTGAAATTTTTAATATTTCACAAATTTAATTTCAAATGAAAAATGAGTATGACAATGATAGGTGACAGATCACTCCATGGCACTACGCTTCATGCTTCACAACTGGTAATGAGCGGACATTGCTGAGGAAAGTGAACCAATCAGATGCCCGGACTTGTCATGATATGTGTTCAAGATAATAGTATATGTCATGGAAAATAAAACTGGCAATATTCACATCACAACCTGCAAAGTACATTAACTATGTACTGGCCCATCACAAAGTTATATTCTCAACAAACGATCATGAGAATTCTTCATATTTGAGCATTCTTGTCATACTGCCTTCAGTTCCATCCTGGCAACGATTGATAAACCCTCAATCTCACCGACATCAAATTTTATTTCATTTGTAATCCGAAATTCTCCATTGATTCTGACCATTCTACAAAGAGTCTTTATATTCATCATCATGATAAGATATATAAGACTGTTTCTGTAGGATAAACAAACATTTCAGCTCTGGAAAATGACTGAAATATTTGAGGAAGGTTTGCAATGGCTGCCAGACCTCTTGGCTCTTATCAGTTTCAGACTACTTTCTAAACAACTATTCATAACGTTTTTTGAGATTCAGGTGTATCATGGCTGTGTGACTTCGCTGCACATGGGACAGAACTGTATGGCAGAGAATAAATACAGTGTTATATACACTCATATATTGTCAGATGTGTAGAAAATAGTGTCGTACAACTTCATGACAAGGTGCATGTCTAGTTTATACTTTTGATGTTATCATTCCATCAAAAGAATGGAATAATGAATGTTTGAAATACCTGCAACCATTCTTGTCTTTTATTGTTTATCAATAAATAATTAACATGATAGATATCTTCAAGTGCAAAAAACTTCTTTGATATACTCAAAGAATAACAATAAATAAATAAAAAATATATATATAATTTAGAATTTGGGACATGAAAAGTATAAACTAGACATCATTTGATGTACAAATTTCCCCACATCTACAGGGCATTCTGGGTAATATTTCAGTCACATGTTGTTTTTGAGCGCGTGGCTGGCTGGATTTGATTCGTCGGGGCCACTGTATTTCGATTTCAACCTCGATGGAATAGAATTCCTGTCGCACGATTCTTTCCTCAGCGTTCAAACACTCTGTTTCATGCAAAATACAAATTGAGAATTAAAGAAAGGAAAGTTCAAAGTCAAACATGAACACAGGCAGACATCCAAACACATCCACATTTCACAAAAAAGTAAAAATAATGTTTCAAAAGATTAAAAATAAATAAATTTAAAACTTTTTTTTGTGCCTGTGTTCAGCTCTTTTGACTACAGCAAGAAAATGACAATTTATAAGAGGACAAATTTAAAGCACTATGAAACGATGTTATACATGACAGAGAAATGAAAAGAGAACAGTATTAATACTAAACAATAGACAAGACAATTAGCTGTATTTTGTAGTCTGTGGCAAACATAAGTCGAAAAATACAAAGACAACATTTCATACTCATGCATGCCATGCAAACTACAAAATACAACAACAAGTCTTTGGTTTCATAATTTTATTCAGCTACAACTACATCTAGATCTACACACGCAGTTTTGACATTATGATAAACCATAGTCAAGAACCACACTATCAACTACAGTAACACTATACAATTGACAAAAGCTAAAAAGTTGTTTAGCAGATATTATCAATGATAATTAATTCAAGAATCTTCAAAATTGTACATTTATATTTGAAAATATTAAATGTTTCTGGAAAATTAACAAATTAGCTTTTGTCCATATAACAACTTGGCAATATTCCATAACAGCTTAAACTTTAGCACAAATGTAACAGATTTGCAAATATAACAAAACATGAAAGATTTCTCCTTGCAAACATTTCAATGCTGAAATCATTCCCATAGCGTTTGTAACAATAAACTGTCATCGATTTGTTAAATGTAACTTGAAGAATGTGTTAAAAACACAACCCGAAGAAAGAAACGATATAATTTGTCCAAATTGCCTTAAAATGTCCCTACATTGCAATGACAATATATCTACACATATCAATATGGTAAAAGCTATATAACCAGTAGTCATGTGTCAGCTAGTATGCCGAGAGTAGTGTGAGCAATGAAGACTTGGTCCTACATTAATAATAACTTCAACAAATATAGAACTTCCTTAAAATCTATCCCTGATAATGAACCAAAGTACAACATACAAACCCGAAAATTCAAACAATATAATTATAACTTTCAAGGTCTTCATGTTTTTTACATCTTTATGATCAGTATTTTGGTTATTATTTTATTGTCATTTGTCCCAGATATAACTGAATGCATATTTCCAAGGAAATGTTTCGGTACTTTTACCTTCACTAGCAACATGCAATGGACTATTCTACTGTCTATGCACTGTGCATTTCCACCAAGAAGCCATGTCACTAAATACACACAACCAAGCAATAAATACTAAATATATCAAATTAAGAAAATGTTTTCCTTATGATATACCAAAACAGTTTAGAAAAATAACCCATTCCAAATGGCTCCATCCAAAGTGATACAAAAGTCTTACAAAAAATATTAATATTAAAAAAATATACATTTTTGAAAGGATTTCTTGAAAGTCAATTAAAAAACTCTCACACTGTTAAAAAAAGAAGAATTTCCGAAAAATGGCACTTAAAAGAAACATCTGTAGAATCATAATTTCATTATGCCGAAAAAATGTTATTTATAAATTCAGTTTGAGTATCTTCCAGAGAGTACTACAATTTGAATCTACAAAATTAAAAAAAGAGTGAAAAATAGTGCCAGCATAGTGTGATTCCTACTGAAGTTCTAGCTAGGCTAAGCAACTATTTGTAGGCTATGAACATGCTTGATGAAACATTCCATTATGGACATTGTGAGGTATTTTGATTCAAAGATATTCAATGTTCATTATTAATCATGTTATCAAGATATCATTCCATAATCCAAAATTCTGTCTTTCAATCAACACACTCAGTTCCCAGAAGTTTAGCAATCAACACATTCCAACATGGTTCCGATGTATTGATGGGAAGACAATGATTAAGATACCCATCTTGTATACTACATAAAAGAAGTCATAGAATACCTGATTCTTTCATATAACTATAGTTTATCTGCCAAGGCATGACAGATAAACAATAGTAATATGAAAGAATTGGGTGTTCTTTAACTTCTTTTGAGAAGTACATCTTTAAACAGGCTGTTTTATCTGCAACTTTCGAAAAATAATTTTCCTTTTTCAATTTTTTTTAAAAATCTAACCATGATAAACTATTAATAAATATTCAAAAAATTCATGAAAGAAATTTCCATCATTAAAATATTGTTTTTATATGATGGCAATTAAATTTTTTTTCAAAGGTACGTATTCATAATTTCAAAAGCCTGTACTGTATGGATACATGACGAGGCAATATTCCCTAGCCTGACCATACTCCTAGAACTTATCAAGGCCAGGATGGCTATGGCAGCAAGTAATTCAAGAATATAGGATGCTTTCATGGTTTTCTTACTTTCCACGAAAAATTCAATCCGGGTGGTGGCCGTGCCAGCCTCATTGGTGGCTTCACAAGTGAACTCTGCATCTTCGTCCATCGTGATGGCTTGGATGGTGAGAGTACACCGACCGTTCTCGTACGTGGTCAAGAAACGTTCACTTCTGGTGATAACAGTGGTTCGATCCTGAAACAAACACATCTGTTTTGCAACAAAAAGGAGATTTCTTATTTCTGCAAATCATATCTGGGGCTTTTTGGTCAAGTGTGATGGAAATGAGTAATTTTCCTCTTTAGGTGATATTCATACTGAGTCACTGACATATTGTCATTTTGATAACATGATTATATGTTTTGCAGTGAACATTATAATTAGAAAGACATCCCCAGCTCAGTTATAATGTGTTGTTTCCGAAATGTCCTAATGTCCTTGTTAGCTGCACAGATTACCTACACCCAATTTCTGCTCAGAAGATCCATTATCCAAATGGCCAAAGACGAAATAACCCCATCAGTTGGTTGGCCGGCCAGTGACCACCCACTCCACAATGACTGTGTTGTCTTATGACATAGTGATATACATACCTTGTACCACGTGATAGTGGGTTGCGGCCGGCCAGTGACCACACACTCCACGGTGACCGTTTTGCCCAGGAAGACGTCCAGCGTCGTCTGGAGGGTCTGTGTGAAACGGGGCGCTTCTGGGGCCTCTTCAGGCTTCTTCTCTTCTGGTACTTCTGAAATTCCATAATTTAAAAAAATAAATAATTTTTTACAAAAAACTCCCACTCTACAATATCCAAATATCTTCATAAGATAATCTTAAAAAATACTTATTACCATTGACAAACTCATTGCCAGTGAATCTTGCCATAATATCTGCAAACTTTCAACATGGAAAACAATTTGCCTGAAAGTTTCATGTTGATACAAGTAAATGTTATTTCATAAAGCTCAAAGTAGATCCATTTTTAAAAAATATTAACAAATGCATGCATTTTTCAAGATGTAAAAGTTTCTCACCTGTTTGGGCAGTGATTTCTTCCTGTTTAACTTCAAAGTCAACAGTGACTTCCTCCACAATCTCTTCTTCCTCCACTTTTTCTATTGCTGTAAATATCAGAATAACAGGTCATTCCACTATTAACAACGACTCCTCATAATAACAATATTATACAAGAGAAAACTTTTATATCACTTTTTATGATCTAACATCATTTTTATATCTATGAATGTTCAATCCTTTGATTACAACAATTAAGCTTGTTACTTACAGTTTCTTGACAAGATCAACATCAATGCATAGGTGGAATGTTGGTAGTCTCGGGACCCATACACCACACACATACAAACATGCACTTACATGATGATAGATGTAATGGGCTTGAGGCAGCAGTTTTCAAAGGTGATTACGGATGGTGAATAAATATGAGGTGAGGGCAACAGTTTAGACAATGACATGTGCTCCTCGACAGAACAGACAGTAAACATCAAATAAGATACACTGAAAAATGTTACAATAATGTACAGACATAAATATATGTTTATGACAATTGTCACCTTGCATTTCTTCAACTTCTACAGTAATTGTTTCAGCTTGTTCTTCAGGAGCTTCCAATTTGGTTTCAATTTGAGTTGGAATCTCTTCTTCAATAGTAATGGTTTCCTTTTCTTCTTCCACAGTTTCTTCTTTGGGTGCTTGAACCTCTACCTCAGTAACGACCTCCTCAAGGGGAGCAGAGTCAACAACCTCTGCAGTCTCTGTTATTTCAGAAGGTTTTTCTTCTTCTATGGATACAACTTCCTCAACAACTTGAGTCACCTCTTCTTTCACAATTTCAAACTCAGCTTCTGTTGTGATTTCTTCAATTGGAGCTTCAACAACAACTTCCTCATCTTCAGGAGCTTCTGAAGGCTTTGTCTCCTCAACAATAATAGTCTCCTTAGTTTCTTCTGTTGTTTCAACACTTGGAGCCTGGATTTCAACCTCAGTGATTTCCTCTACAGGGACATCAACTGTTTCCTCCAACTGTTCTGCTTCAGCTGGTACCACAGCTTTCACCTCTACCACCTCTTGTATAATTTCAGTAGTTTCCTCTGTGGTTGTCTCAAGCTCCACTTCAGTTGTGATCTCCTCAGTTGGTGCCTCCTCAGTTATCTCAATGGTCTCCTCAGCTTCTGAAGGCTTTATCTCTTCCACTGTGATTGTCTCTTGGATGTCCTGGACTTCTTCGGAAGGAATTTGTATCTCAACTTCTTCAGATACCTCTTCAGTTGAGATAATTTCAGTGACTTCATCTGATTCTTTGGTCTCAGATGGTTTTTCTTCTTGCACAACAACTGTTTCTGTAACCTCATCCACAGTTTCCTCAACCGGAACTGAGACCTCCACCTCAGAAATAGTCTCCTCAGAAGGAATTTCCACAACTTCCTCAGCTTCTGTTACTTCGGAGGGTTTCTCCACCTGTAATTCAATAGTTTCTTTGACAATCTCTGTTGTTTCTTGGACAATTACCTCTGGTGTAACTTCCATGATTACCTCCTCATGTGGTGTTTCAATCACTTCCTCTGCTTCCTTGGCTTCAGAGGGCTGTTCCACATCCACCTGAATGACCTCAGTGACAGTTTTAGTGATCTCCTCTGAAGTTTGTTCCACTGTGACTTCAGTGACATCCTCAACCGGTACCTCTTCAACAATTTCCACAGCCTGTTCTACTTCAGAAGGCTTGGTTTCTTGAATTGTGATTGTTTCCTTAATTTCCTCTGTGGTTTCTTCAACAGGTGCTTCAGCTATGACTTCTTCCACAGGGACTTCCTCAGTTTCTTCAACCTCAGGAACTGTGGAAGGTTCAACCTGCTTTATATCCAGTGTTTCTTCCATGATTTCTGTGATTTCCTCTGTTGTTGTTTGTATATCAAGTTCAGTTGTAATATCTGTGATGGGAACATCTTCAATAACTTCAATAGATTCCTTGGCTTCTGTGGGTTTCTCCACCTCGAGAGTTATTGTCTCTCTTGTCTCCTCTGTGACATCTTCTGAAGGTGCTTCAGTTTCAACTTCAGGAATAACTTCTTCCTCTGGAATTTCAACAATCTGCACTTCTTCCTCTGCTTCTGCTGGAAGTTCTTTTTGGATTTCCACAGTTTCACTCACAACTTCAGTAACCTCCTCAGTTGAAGTTTCAAACTTGATTTCTGTTGTGAATTCCTCTGTTTCAGCAACTGTTATTTCCTCTTCTTCCTTGGTTTCAGCAGGGATTTGTTGTTCCTCAACAACAACAGTTTCTTGCACATCTTGTGTGGTTTCTTCAACAGGGGCCTTGATCTCAATTTCAACAATAGATTCCTCAGTAGGTACCTCAGTAATTTCCACTTCTTCCTCAGCTTCAGCAGGGATTTGTTCCTCAACAACTACAGTTTCTTGTACTACTTCTGTAGTCTCTTCCACAGGAGCCTTGATCTCAATTTCAACAATAGTTTCCTCTGTAGGAACCTCAGTAATTTCCTCTTCCTCTTTGGTTTCAGTTGTCTGAATCTCCTCAACGACTACAGTTTCTTGCACATCTTGTGTGGTTTCTTCAACAGGGGCCTTGATCTCAAGTTCAACAATAGATTCCTCAGTAGGTACCTCAGTAATTTCCACTTCTTCCTTAGCTGCAGCAGGGATTTGTTCCTCAACAACTACAGTTTCTTGTACTTCTTCTGTAGTCTCTTCCACAGGAGCCTTGATCTCAATTTCAACAATAGTTTCCTCTGTAGGAACCTCAGTAATTTCCTCTTCCTCTTTGGTTTCAGTTGTCTGAATCTCCTCAACAACAACAGTTTCTTGGATATCTTGTGTGGTTTCTTCCACAGGAGCCTTGATTTCAATTTCTGCAATAGTTTCCTCAGTTGGTACCTCAGTAATCTCTTGTTCTTCTCTAGTTTCAGTTGCCTGAACCTCCTCAACAACAATTGTTTGTCTGATTTCCTCAGTAGTTTCAGCAACAGGGGCCTCAATTTGCACCTCAGCAATTGCTTCCTCTGTAGGTATTTCTGATATTTCAAGGGCTTCCTTTGCTGTTGCAGGTTTTTCCTCCTCAACCACAATTGTTTCACGGATTTCCTCGGTGATTTCCTCTTTGGGAGCTTCAATCTGCAGTTCAGTGGAGATCTCTTCAACTGGAACATGTTCAGTTACTTCCTCAGCCTCTGTAACCTCAGATGGCAACTCTTCCTTGATCTCCACGACTTCCCGCACAACTTCAGTGATTTCTTCAGTTGTTGTTTTAACACTAACTTCAGTTGTGATTTCCTCTAATGGTGCCTCAGCAACAACCTCAACAGTTTCCTTTGTTTCCATCTCCTTCTGTTCCTCGACTTCAATAGTTTCACGTATTTCTTCAGTAGTCTCAGGAACTGGTGCTTCAACTTGTACCTCAGTAACAATCTCCTCAGTGGGAGTCGTTTCCAACATGACCTCTTCTTCCTTGGACTCAGTTGGCATTTCCTCCTCAATCTTGATGATCTCTCGAAGTTCTTCTGTGACTTCCTGGGCAGGAGCTTCAACCTGCATTTCAACAATATCTTCTTCAGTTGGAGTTTCCGTAATTTCTTTGGCTTCAACTACAACAGAAGGTTTTTGCTCCTCCACTGTCAGTCTTTCCCTTAATTCCTCGGTTATTTCCTCATCTGGTTTTTCAGTTTCTTTCTCAACAATTTCCTCAACAGTCTCCTCAATGACCTTAATTTTCTCTCCAACCACACTTGGTTTCTCTTCTTCAACTTGGATTGATTCTCGGAGCTCCTCAATGATCTCTTCCTCAGGTTTCTCAATCTCAGTTACAAAACCTTCTGTTGTGATTTCAGTTGTCTCCTCAAACGTCTCTTCAGTGACAATAGATTCGGTTCCCTGTTGTACATCTATTGTTTCTCTAATCTCAACTGTTTGCTCAGATATGGGTCTTTCAGTTTCAATTGTCTCAGGAATTTCCTCTGGCTGTTCTTCAACAACCTTCTGAACTTGTTCCACAACCTGAGATGTTATCATTTTGATAGTAGTTGTTTCTCGCACTTCCTCAACTTCTTCAACAGAAGGTGGAACTGCTTCATACTCCTGTTGAAATTCCACAGTTTCTTTCACAACCTCTTCTGTTTCCTCCTTGGAAGATAACATTTCAACCTCAATTTCAGGTTGACTTTCAACTGTGATCTCTTCTTTGAAAGTATCAACATCTTCCTTGTGGATCTCAAGAGTTGTAACCTCAGTAGATTCTACCTCTACCTGGACATCAGATGGCTTAGGAGCAATGGTAACCTCTTCGGTGAACCTCTCTTCTTCCTCCACTGTTTCTTGGTCAACTTCAACAGTCTGCTTGAAGGTAACTTCTGAGACGACTTCAGTTGTCTGAACCTCAATCTCCTCTGGTTGAGGTTTAGGAGCTAACGTGACTTCTTCAATGAATCTTTCTTCAGTCACTTCAGGTTCTTCTTCCTCAACTGTCTCCTCTTGTTGAATCTCAACTGTCTGTTCAAATGTCACTTCAGAAACCTCTTCAGTTGTCTCTACCTCCACTTCCTCTGGCTGAGTCTTGGGCTGAATTTGTATCTCAGTTGAGAACTTTTGATCATCCTTCACCTCCATCTCAATAATTTCATGCACCTTCTGCTCAACAGTCACCTCCTCCTTGTACATTTCAGAAACACTGACATCTTCACGGGGTGACTCAGGAGCTTCTGATGATGGAACACTGGATGCTGAAAGAACAAGCACAGGTAAGGGTAGGCAAGGGCACACAGGTTGGTCTATGTGGCATATTAAGGATCTTCTCATTAGGATAGGCTCTACAAGTCAGGTTTATATTGATAGGTAAGGCTTAGGTGAAGGTTTTGGTATATAATTTGGAGGTAGGAAAAACTACTTATTTAACTGTTTACTGGAGAGTTTTCATGGTTAGGCTTTCTTTGATATTCCATTCCAACAATAGACCTCAGATAATATCCAAATGGAGCTTTATCTCATAATAGTATGGGTAAAACTCATGGATATATGTCTGAGTTTATTTTTTGAAATGAAACAAGGAGTAATTAGAAGGTTAGGCAGATAATTACATGGCAGTTTATTTAAGGACTATTTAGTTTGGAAGGTATTCATCAGGTACTGATAAGTAATATTTACAGGAGATGACTCAATGGAATAACTAAGGATGAAAACCAAGGAAAAGGAAAGAAAGAAAGAAAAAGAAACAAAAGTATGTCAGATGAAGAAAACATAACATAATCTGTATGTTCAATCACAATGAACTATGAAAACAAAATACAAAGAGACGACTGTAGTTTCTTAACAACAAAGAAAACTAAAAACAGAAACAAAAGTTGATAACAGTGAATGTGTGTAAACAAATTAAAAAGGTGATTAAAACATAAGAGATAAAATGAAGAGACAAACACACAATCTTACACAATGGACATAAATTCAAAGTATTTTCAGTTTTTGATTGACATATTTAAATCAGGTTAGCCATATACACATAGCCATGTATTATATAAACACATTGCACAATGACATTGTGGCAATGCATGAATGCATTACATATGACAACAATCTGAAATCTGTCTGTTCGTATGACATCAGTTGAAAACTGAATTTGGACAATGTAACTGGACATTTTGTCAACAAACAAGTATTACATGGTGAAGACACAGTTTTACTTTAGGAGCAAGGGAAGCAGTACACGTAGATATCCAGCTGTTCATTCACTATTTATTCCACAAAGGGTCAAACACACACTTATTTATTGTTAAACCCATCTCAACTATCACAGAGGATATGGGCTACACAAATGACCCATGACGAGAACACAGAGTGCTCAGTCACAAGTTGGAGCAATATATTGAGGGTTTTTACAAACATACAGTAAGGAAATCGGACAGATTATGTATCTCAGGTGAGTACATGTTCTCACGGATCAAACTCACAGCACTTATTTAGGAAATATTCTCAGGAAGGGATTTGAGCATTCAGTGTATTGCAGGAAGTGCAGCATAGTTCTAATGTCTAGACATACTGTTGACATCTTGCTTTATGAAAGTGCCTAGTCTCATGACATAGTTGATTACATCTAAACAACCATTAACTAGTATCTCACTGTAACAGTAGTGTTTCCGCAATAAGAAGTTACCCTGTCAAGAGCCAACACTGTGAATATCTAAACTTTCTTTAAATCCATGTTAAGTTTATTTTATGGTATTTAAAATACTAATTACTCATATTTATTGCAATTCTATACATTCTTAACAATATGAATTTCAAAGCAAGATAACTATTCACTACTACTAAAAGCAATAAGCAAAGCAGAGGGGTGAGGACTTGTATGGCAAAGGAAGCTGGTACTTACTACCAAATAATTATGTATTAACTTTTTTATCATATTAAGTTTTGAAAATGGGTTTTAACTTCCTTAAAAATGTGTAATTGTGCCTTCATAGATAATGAATCACATTCAGTCTTCCTTTGCCTCGAGGAGAAAGGGTTTCACACAAATCAATTTTGTACTTACGTAGTACAGTGATGTATGCAACTGAGGTGCAACGACCAACAGAGTTGACAGCTTCAACTCTATATTCCCCTTCGTCATCTGTCAGGACATCAGTGATGACTACAGTTGATCGGTTATTCTCTGTTGTTATTTGGATGTCTTCTGATGGGGTCAGCTCATTATCATCCACAAACCACTTGAGTGTAGGCAAGGGCATTCCCTTGACAACCACCTCCAGGGTGAGGATGGATGCCTCCATAACTGTTATATCAGTCAGCGTCTTGATGAATGTTGGTGCTTCAGTTGGTTCCTCAGCTGTTGGTTCTTCAGGAGCTGGTTCCTTGGCCTCAATGGTAATGGTAGACACAGCTGTTGTTTCAGCTTCACTGATAATCTCTTGGGTGAGTTCTGTGACAAATGAGTCAACAACATCTTCAGATGGAACTTCTTCAGGGGCCTCTTCAGGCTGTTCTTCTTGGGGTTTCTCAGCTTCTTTAACCTCAGCAATAATTTGTTCGACCATCTCAGTAGCAAAGGTCTCTATTTCCTCCTTCACAACACTTGTGTCAACTTCAACAGTTTCAGTGATGGTTTCCTCAACCTTTTCTTCATCTGCAATGTCGACTTTGTACTCTTCTGGTTTTTCAGTCACAGTTTCAGCAAGTTCAGCTGTGATTTCAGTGCTTTCAGCCTGTTCTGGAACTTCCTCTGTTACATCAATGACCTGAGGCTGTTCGGTTGTTTCTTCAACAACAGCTGTTTTGAACTCTGCAGGTTTTTCTGCGATGGTTTCAACCAGTTCTGTTGTAATTTCCTCGTGCGTTGTTTCCTCAGTTGATTTTTCTTCTACTTCAGTAACCTCAGGAACTTCAGTCACCTCTTCAACAACTGAGGTTTTGTATTCAGCAGGCTTCTCAGTTACTGTTTCAGCCAGTTCTGTTGTAATTTCCTCAGTTTGAGCCTCATCTGTTGGTTTTTCTTCAACATCAGTGACCTCAGGAACTTCAGTGACTTCTTCAACAACAGTTGTTTCATATTCTGCTGGTTTCTCAGCAACTGTTTCAGCCAACTCCATGACAATTTCCTCAGTTTGAGCCTCATCTGTTGGTTTTTCTTCAACATCAGTGATTTCAGATACTTCAGTCACCTCTTCAACAACAGTTGTTTCATATTCTGCTGGTTTCTCAGCAACTGTTTCAGCCAACTCCATGACAATTTCCTCAGTTTGAGCCTCATCTGTTGGTTTTTCCTCAACATCAGTGATTTCAGATACTTCAGTCACCTCTTCAACAACAGTTGTTTCATATTCTGCTGGTTTCTCAGCAACTGTTTCAGCCAACTCCATGACAATTTCCTCAGTTTGAGCCTCATCTGTTGGTTTTTCTTCAACATCAGTGATTTCAGAAACTTCAGTCACCTCTTCAACAACAGTCGTTTCATATTCTGCTGGTTTCTCAGCAACTGTTTCAGCCAACTCCATGACAATTTCCTCAGTTTGAGCCTCATCTGTTGGTTTTTCTTCAACATCAGTGATTTCAGAAACTTCAGTGACTTCTTCAACAACAGTTGTTTCATATTCTGCTGGTTTCTCAGCAACTGTTTCAGCCAACTCCATGACAATTTCCTCAGTTTGAGCCTCATCTGTTGGTTTTTCTTCAACATCAGTGATTTCAGAAACTTCAGTCACCTCTTCAACAACAGTTGTTTCATATTCTGCTGGTTTCTCAGCAACTGTTTCAGCCAGGTCCAAGGTAATTTCCTCAGTTTGAGCCTCATCTGTTGGTTTTTCCTCAACATCAGTGATTTCAGAAACTTCAGTCACCTCTTCAACAACAGTTGTTTCATATTCTGCTGGTTTCTCAGCAACTGTTTCAGCCAGGTCCAAGGTAATTTCCTCAGTTTGAGCCTCATCTGTTGGTTTTTCTTCAACATCAGTGATTTCAGATACTTCAGTCACCTCTTCAACAACAGTTGTTTCATATTCTGCTGGTTTCTCAGCAACTGTTTCAGCCAGGTCCAAGGTAATTTCCTCAGTTTGAGCCTCATCTGTTGGTTTTTCCTCAACATCAGTGATTTCAGAAACTTCAGTCACCTCTTCAACAACAGTTGTTTCATATTCTGCTGGTTTCTCAGCAACTGTTTCAGCCAACTCCATGACAATTTCCTCAGTTTGAGCCTCATCTGTTGGTTTTTCTTCAACATCAGTGATTTCAGATACTTCAGTCACCTCTTCAACAACAGTTGTTTCATATTCTGCTGGTTTCTCAGCAACTGTTTCAGCCAACTCCATGACAATTTCCTCAGTTTGAGCCTCATCTATTGGTTTTTCTTCAACATCAGTGATTTCAGAAACTTCAGTGACTTCTTCAACAACTGTTGTTTCATATTCTGCTGGTTTCTCAGCAACTGTTTCAGCCAACTCCATGACAATTTCCTCAGTTTGAGCCTCATCTGTTGGTTTTTCTTCAACATCAGTGATTTCAGATACTTCAGTGACTTCTTCAACAACAGTTGTTTCATATTCTGCTGGTTTCTCTGCAACTGTTTCAGCCAACTCCAAGACAATTTCCTCAGTTTGAGCCTCATCTGTTGGTTTTTCTTCAACATCAGTGATTTCAGAAACTTCAGTCACCTCTTCAACAACAGTTGTTTCATATTCTGCTGGTTTCTCAGCAACTGTTTCAGCCAGGTCCAAGATAATTTCCTCAGTTTGAGCCTCATCTGTTGGTTTTTCTTCAACATCAGTGATTTCAGAAACTTCAGTGACTTCTTCAACTACAGTTGTTTCATATTCTGCTGGTTTCTCAGCAACTGTTTCAGCCAACTCCAAGATGATTTCCTCAGTTTGAGCCTCATCTGTTGGTTTTTCTTCAACATCAGTGATTTCAGATACTTCAGTCACCTCTTCAACAACAGTTGTTTCATATTCTGCTGGTTTCTCAGCAACTGTTTCAGCCAACTCCATGACAATTTCCTCAGTTTGAGCCTCATCTGTTGGTTTTTCTTCAACATCAGTGATTTCAGAAACTTCAGTGACTTCTTCAACAATGGTTGTTTCATATTCTGCTTCTATTTCAGTGATAGTTTCGGATAGATCCACAGTAATATCCTCAGTTTCAGCCTCCTCTGTGACTGTCTCCTCAACATCTGTTATTTCCTGTTGTTCAATGATCTCCTCAACAGTGCCTGTTTTGTACTCTTCTGGCTGGTCAGCTACAGATTCTGTAAGCTCTGTGGGGATTTCAATAGTTGTAGCCTCCTCAGATACCTCTTCAGTTACCTCTGACACATCTGCAACTTCAACTGTTTCCTCAACAATGTCAGTTTCATATTCTGAGGGTTTATCAGCTACAGATTCAGCTAATTCAACAGTAATCTCCTCCTGTTGGGCTTCTTCTGGACTTTTCTCTTGAACATCTGTGGTTTCTGGTTGTTCTGTCACCTCTTCAGTAATTCCAATTTGATATTCAGTTGGTTTTTCAGCAGTAGTTTCAGCCAACTCCATTATAATCTCATCAGTTTCAGCCTCTTCTGTGATCTCTTCTTCAACTACTGTGATCTCTGTAGCTTCAGTCACTTCTTCCACAAAGTCAGTTTGATATTCTTCAGGCTTTTCAGCAGATGAGTCTGCCAAATCTACTGTTATTTCTGCTGTTGATGCTTCATCAGTAGTTTCTTCCACAATATCCTCTGTCAAAGCCTGTTCAGTAACCTCAGCAACAATGTCAGCGTTGTACTGGGAGGGTTCTTCTACAGCTGTTTCACCAAGCTCAACTGTGATTTCAGATGGCTCAGCCTCTTCGGTGTACTCTTCAGAAACTTCAGCGAGCTCTGGCTGTTCAGTGACTTCTTCAACAATCTCAGTTTTGTATTCAGTTATTTCTGCAGCCTCAGTTTCAGCAAGATCCATCACAATTTCTTCAGTAATTGCTTCATCTGTTTCTTCTTCAGCAACAATTGTAACATCTTGTGGTTCGCCAACTTCCAGGACGATGTCAGTTTTGTACACAGCAGGCTCTTCTGCTGCACTCTGAGACAGATCTGTGGGAACATCCTCAGTGATGCCCTCATCTGCTTCCTGTTCAGAAACCTCAGAAACCTCAAATTCCTCTGTCACCTCAACAACCATGTCAGTTTTGTATGTTGAGATTTCTTCCATTTCTGTTTCCACAAACTCAGTTGTAATTTCAGATGGTTGAATTTCATCTGTGGATTCAGCATCAACTTCATCAATGGTAGGTTTCTCCACTTCTTCTATCACCATTTCTGTTTTATACTGAGCAGGTGTTTCAGCAGCTGGCTGAGCTAATTCCACATCTACAGAGGATCTCACTGCTTCATCTGTTGGCTCTTCGGCAACATCAGACACAGTGGGAATGTCAGACACTTCTTGAACTATTTCAGTTTTGTATGGTGTCGGCTCTACAGCAGCAACTTCAGCTAACTCCACTGGTGTGTCAGTTGTATCAATTTCCTTGGCTGTAACTTCTGATACTTCAGACACTACTTCCTGTACCTCAGTCTCTGTTACTGTATCTGCTTGGAACTCTGTTTCCTCAGCTATTGCTTCAGCCTCCTCAAGGTCTTGCTGAGTTTCAGCCACTGTCATTGGTGTGGCTGGATGTATGACAGCAACATGTTCTTCAACTGGTTCCTCTGCCTCCTCAACAACCTCCACAGCAAGCTCTTCCTCTTGCTTTGGGGCTTCCTCCTCATCTTTTTCTTCAGTCAACTCAGATGCAATTTGTTCCTGAAGACGTTGGATCTCTTCAACAAAACCACGGGAGTGTGCAACTGCTTCAGTGTCTGAGTCTGCTGGTGTAGGTTTGGGCGATGAAGGTTCAAGAGAGGACATCAGAGAGTCAGATGCTTCTTCTGTGTCAGGCACATATTCATAAGCTGGAAGAAAACAGATGCAAGTAAATATCATGCACAAGAAATTGTTTGAAACCAGAAGACAACTGAATCAATTTGAAGATATAGAAAAATGGAATAAGTAGGTTTTGGTGTTTCATAATACTTTTGCCAATATTTAATACCATTAAAGAATGGCAATTATCCATGGAAAAAGTCATGCAAGTAGAGTAGAGTAGCTGCATATTTAAACGGCTGCAGAGATAAACCTGCTGAACAATAAATAATTACTGCGTTAAATAAACAAAAGAGGATTAATTTTATTAACAGGTTTGAATCATTATCTATCGTGTAGTTTCCAATTTTCAATCACGAATGTTGATACTGCCTAATTTCGTTTATCCGACATACTTGTTAATCCGACATTATCATATGCAACCAACAATGTCGGATTAACAGGACTTGACTGTATGCACTTACATTCAACTTCAAGAGTTGCTCTTGTGACAGCTTTGCCTAGAGGGTTTACTGCAACACACTTGTATTCCCCAGCATCTTGTGGGAATACTTCAACTATTAGAAGGGTGCATGCACCAGACTCCATGTCATAGGTCAACTTGAAGTCCTGGTTTTCTGTGATTGGTGCATCATCATGGAACCACGAGATCTCTGGCATAGGGTTTCCTATGACTTCACATCGGAACTTCACCTCCTCTCCATCCATGACTTTGAGGGACATCAATCCCCATGTGAACTCTGGGGCCTGGCCCTCAGGCAGAATTTCAACTTGGTCAACTTCAGCTGTCTCAATAACCTGTTCCACCTCTTCTTCCCTCACTATCTCTTCTTCAACTACCATTGATACTTCCTCAGATGGTACAGCAATTTCCTCGGGGCCTTGAACCTCAACTGCTACAGGTTGTTCCTCATCAACCTTGAATGTGAACTGAACCTCCTCTGGAGCTTCCTCCTTGCCCTTTATCTCAAAAGACAATTCCTGTACATGAGTCTCCTCTGTTTCTCTTATTTCTTGTTTCTCAACTTCAACCTCAGATGTGAATACTGTCTCTTCTACCTCTGTTGAGAGAGGAATTTCAATTTCTTCCCTCTCTACTGGAATCTGATCTGGCACCACTTGAAGAGTGAAGGCAACTTCCTCCATAGGTTGGCCTTGGATGTCAACAACAAGTTCCTCCTTTATTGTCTCCTCAGCGGTGTCAACAACATCGGTAACAATTTCTTTCACTTCAGTCTCCTCTGATTCAACAATCTCCATTGGAGAAATAGGAATTTCAAAAGTAACCTCTTCCTTCGGTTCCTCAACATCAATAGAAACCTGTGTTTCACTTGTTGGTGAAGTTGTAATTTCAATTGTCTCCCTTTCGATTTCCTCAGGGACAAGTTTTTCCTGTGTAACGACTTCAATAGTTTCCCTCTCAGTCACTACTACAGTTTCTTCTGGAGCCTTAGCTTCAACGGCTGGTTCTTCCTGTGGGACAACTTCTGGCTGGATAACCACTTCATGTGTGACCTCCTCAACTTGAGATGCAGTGATTTCAACTGTCTCCTCAATTTCCTGGGATTTTGTGATAGTTGCTCTGTGTTCCACGACTTGCTGGTCAGTCGGTCTTGGTGCCTCAACATGAAAATCTGCTCTGCTAACTTTACCAACTTCGATCTCAATTTCTTGAGGCTTGGGTTCTCTTGTGAGGACAGTTTCCTGGATCTCAACTTCAATTCTTTGAGCAGCTGGCTTTGCATCCATCACCTGAGTGACCTCTGTTACCTCAGTCTTTGTTGTTGGGATCTGAACTCGGATCTCTTGAGGTTGTGGTTGCTCATCCTTTACAATCTCAATGGTCTCAGTATGGATCTCCTGTGGACCTTGTTCAGCCACAGGGACTGATCTCAGCTCAGATGTAACTGTACGTGTTGCCTCTGTGGTGTGTGAGAGCAATTCTTCACTATCAGCTTGTGCTGGGAGCTGGATCTTGAGTTCAAATGGTCCAGGTTCTTCGCTCTTCCTCATGGTCACCTTGGTTGTGTGAACACCATCGGTCTCTGTTACTGGTTCCTCCATCTCCTCTTGTGCTTGAATCATAGTGGATGTTTCCTGAGTGATGGTTGTTGTGGTTGTGGTGGTCGTTGTGGTCTTTTGCTGCTTTGGGAATCCAATTTGAATCTCAACAGTTTCAGGTTGCGGTGTTTGATGTACAACCTGGACTTGTTTAACACGAGTCTCATCATCAGATGTGATTTCACGTGTAAGGTCGATCTCAATTGTCTCCCTGTGTCGCTCATCAGATGAAATTTCATCTTCTGGGCCAGCTGGAATATACATAAAAATAATATAATCATTGTGAAGGAGCACAGAATTTGAATCCTTCCTATTCCTGCAAATATGCAGTTTTAAACAATGAAACACAAATTTACTATTTTACAATATGCCTGTTAATAATTGAGTCTGGGCCACACAATCAAATGATTGACATCATGAGCATCAATCTACGCAATTAGGATACTTGACATGCATCCACCAAATCGGCATCCCTGACAACTTGATCTCATTAGTAGCCTCTTACAAGATGTATGGGTTGCTGATGACTAATTCTAACCCGTATATTCACACGTTTGTAATAACAATGCTAATAACACATATTATTTAACATGATTCATAAACATAAACATTTATACTTACAGATGACAGTGACCTTGCAAGTTGTAATGGATTCCCCGAAGTCATTAACAGCAATACAGGTGTACTCTCCCTCATCTTCTGGGAACACCTCAACAATGATGAGGATGCTCTCTTGTTTGCTATAGTCCACAGTAATCTGAAAGTCTGTGCTTGGTTGCAGCTCTTGACCCTTTTGGTACCAGGTAATCTTGGGAGTAGGGGTGCCACGGAACTTAACCTTGAGGACCACACGTTCTCCATCACGAACCTTCTTGTTCTGAAGAAGCTCTGTGAACTCCGGAGCAACAGGTGTGATACCCTCTTCTGGAGCCTGATCTGCTGGCTGAGTTGGTGTTGGTTCCTCTTTGGGTTCTGGTTTTGCTTCCTCTGGTTTCTCCTCGGTGCGAGGAAGTTCTTCCTCAGTGGGAGCCTGCTCTCTCTGTATCTCAATCTCATCCTTCTGGACAGCTACAATACAAAGCATCTGATCTATACATCGTCCTAACATGGGCAGATATCATCAGTGTAATAAACGAACATTATACTTTTAATTTTATGAAGTGAAGGATCTTAACTTATATTTATGAGGAAAAATATTATATAAATTATAAATCATTTTAATTATAAAAAATTATTAGTTCTCATGCTCTCACATCAACATAAGTTTCTTTCATAACTGAATGAGATAAGAAAATAATTTTATGACAATTTTAGCAATATTTCAAATATATCACAGTAGGGGACACCAGTAATTGGCTTTAGATATCTTCCCCATATGAGGAATAAAACCCAAGGGACACTTACGTCTGACAGTGAGAGTGGTCTTGCATCGAGTGACACCAATGGGATTTTCTGCCTGGCACACATACTCTCCAGAGTCTTCTGGAGTGAGGTCCACAATGACCAGCACACTTGTCCTCTCATCCTCAATGATCTTCATGTGGTCAGATGGGAAGATTTCCAGCTCGTTCACAAACCATGTTACCTTAGATGGGGGCATGCTCTCATGCTCGACCTCCAGTCTGAAACACAATGGGTGACAATTATTAAAACAATTTATTTCATTAGCTTGAAACTAATATTTCAAGAAGTTTTGTTAAAGAAAATAACCTCCAAACAACCCTATTTACTTTGACCCTGCTTCTTGGTAAATATCAAGCAAGACATTCATGCACTACTGTATGTCATATGAGACCTACCAGGAGAATAGGGGCCTTATGAGGGCTGGGATACAACTGTGCTGTGAAAGACTTTTGATGTCAACTTAAGCAAAATGGTCATGTGTGCGGACTGTACAAAACTATGTTATTTTTCTTTTATCAGTATATTATGTTTGTTTGTTTGTTGTTTAACACTGCACTCAGCAATATTACAGCTATATGACGGCGGTCTGTAAATAATAGAGTCTGGACCAGACAATCCAGTGATTGACATCATGAGCATCGATCCACGCAATTGGGATCAATGACATGCATCAACCAAGTCAGTGAGTCTAACCACCCGATCCCGTTAGTCGCCTCTTATGACAAGCAGAGTCACTTTTTAGGACAAGCAGAGTCACTTTTTACAACAAGCGTGGGTTGCTGAAGACCTATTCTACCCCAGGTCTTCACAAGTCAGTTTATTACGTAATAACATTATTTCAAAACATTTCAGCATACATGTCTACTTTCAATTAGTCAGACATTATGTCTAAAAACTGCAATTATTACATAAACAGTTATAAGTCTTAAAATAGGACTGCGGAAAATGAGTGCAATGTTTGATGCCATGTATCTCTGTAATACATATCAATTGAAGTGTGTAAATAGTATTTTTGTGTTCCTAAGTTACAAAAGATATTAACATAATGAGAAGTCAAAGTGTGATTTTTCATCCTTAAGGTCCCTTATCTCATGGTTGGTCACATATATTGTTTGCATGAAAGGCTGATCATCATCTGAAGATGTCTACTTACTGAACAGTTCCTCCCTCATCAGCTTGTATAGCTGGCAGAAGAGGCTTCGTGAAGGTCGGTGAGATCTCCAGGGTAGTCGTGTGCTTCTCATCTACAAGCTTCACCTCGGGCATCTCAGCATCAAGGGTGACTGTTGTTACGGTCTCTGATGTTGATGTAGTTGTCTCAGTCTCTTCCACAGCTGCAAGGTGATGAGACATTACAAATATTATTTAGGAAGCAGTATTCTTCATTATCCCATGTGACTGTCATGTGACAGAATCTTTTTCATGTTAAACATTTTTCTGAAAGTAAAGAGTTGTTACCAAGAGTAAAAATAAAAACCTTATAAAAAATATGTCTCGTATTGACCAATGATCACTCTTGCTATTCATTTAAAAGGTTATCAGAGGAAAAATAATCTGCACCTCATTTACCAGTATCCAAAGTTGATGAATCGTTTCAACAATAAAATTTCAATTTTCCAAACCAAATCAAGTTTTCCACTTACTTCGAACAAGAAGAGTTGCTGATGTTGTAGCTTCACCGAAGGGGTTGACAGCCTTGCACACATATTCCCCTGCATCTTCAGGGAAGACTTCAGCCAGCTCCAAGGTACAGACCCCTGTCTCAGGCTCATAGGTGAGTTTAAAGTCTGGGCTGGGTTCAATCTGAATGGTGCTCTTGTACCAGGTGACGGTTGGAGCAGGGCTTCCGACAAGACGACAGGACATCAAAACAGCCCCGCCATCCTCTACAATCTGAGGCTGCAACATCTCCACAAACTCTGGTGAAATTTCTTCTGCTGTTTCAGGAGTAATAATCTGTTGAGGGATCTCATCAGTAATCTGAAATTGAAACTCAACACTCTCCTCTTCAATGGGAGCAATCTCTTCTGGCGGTTCCTTCACTTCGGTTTCGGATATTTCAGCTTCCTCTGAGGGTACTGTATCCATGATTTCCTGAGGCTCAGCAGAGATAACAAAAGTAACTTCTTGAGATTCAACCTCTGTTCCCTCAATTGGTACCTCCTCCACTGGCAGAGCGACCTCTGTGACCTTCTCTGTGATTTCTGGGATCTTCACCTCTCTAGTGACCATCTGGGGCATCACAACCTCTTCAGTGACCTCCTCCCCAGTTGGTGTGTCAAGCTCCTCCTCCATAGGCTCATCAGGGATGACAATCTCACGGAGAGGAGATTCGGGCACTCTTTCAGGTTCAAGAGGAACCACCTTAGGTCTGTTAATCTTTTTAGAGACAACCTTTGGCTCAGTGATTTCTTCCAAAACTTCATCACAAATAGGAGACTCAGGGCATGTTTCATACAGTTCCGATGTTACGTCAGAGCAAATGCTATCAGGAATAGGAGACTCTATTGTTTCTTCTTCAACCAGAGGCTTCACCTTTGGTCTGTCAATAACCTGAGGAACAACCTGCTCCTCGGAAACCTGTGTCATTTCAGTGGGTTTCTCAACATCCATAGGTTCTTCACAAGGCAAGGCATCAGTGAACTCGACCTCTGTGATCTCCTCTGTGACCTCCTCTTCCTCCACTACAGCCGTCTCTACCACACTGAGGTAGCTTGATGAAGTGGCTCTTCCTGCAGGATTCTGGGCAATACAGATGTACTGTCCTTGGTCCTCGGGGAACACTTCCACAATGATGAGGCTGATCACCCCAGTGTCTGGGTTGTAGGAGATGACAAACTCTTCATCTTCATCAATGTTCTTGCTGTCATGGAACCAGGAGATCTGTGGCATTGGAGAGCCAATGACTTTGCATACCATCTGGACTTCTTGGCCATCATTGGCTTCCACAGAGCCGAGGACTTCAACGAATTGAGGTGGAGTCATGGGAGCTGTTGGGGAGACCTCGATGGTGGCAACTGACTCGGGGGCAGCCGGGGCTAGCTCCTCTGTAGCTGGTTCTGTAGGACAAGGAACATGATCATTAAACACTTTTGCATGAAGTCACACAATTTCTATACATATATGTGGTTAAAGGGATTCAGTCCATATATGATTAAACATTGTAATGAAATCATCGTAGAAATTTACCACTTTGTCAAAATCTGTGAGTATGGGCATTGTGAAGACAAGCCAAGAATCATAAAATTTCAGGTTCAATCTGGGATTCAAACCCAAAATCAGCAGATCCTGGCACTTCTAGTCCAAAATAATTAATTATAATTCAAAACAATAATACAATGACAATTTAGGTCACATGTGTAATTTGGCAGGTACATGCTAGCAATAAGAGCAAAGAACATGTAAAACATATAAAAGAATTTCAGTTTAATTTTAATGGCTAACATGTCCTACCTTGTACATAGAGTGTTGTGGAACTGATGGCCTCTCCCATTTCAGACACTGCTTTACAGGTGTACTCTCCCGTGTCTTCAGGTCCGACCTGGATGATGAGAAGTGTGCTCTTGCCGTCTTCGTAGCGGATCTCATAGTGGGGTGAGGGCTTGATCTCCATGCCGTTCACAAACCATGTGACAAGCGGAGGTGGAATGGCATTCACTGAACATTCCAGCCTGGAAGGAAACACATGAAGATCCTATATACACACAAAAGGCAGAGTTACTGGGAAATACTATGACATGCTCCAGAGTTTAAAATGCAAGCATCTGCATCAAAATAAGTTATCATCAAATAACACTGTTTTAGAAATACCTAAGTCATTTTGTGGTTTACATGAACAAAATGATTACCGTATTCAAAGTAATAAGCGCCCAGGGCGCTCTCAAAATTAGAAATAAGGGGCTCTTATTGGAATATTATTTTAGTGAAAAAAAACAGAGTTAAAAGATAAATTTCATGGTTTATGCTGACAGACTGAAATGTTTATGTACGACAGATATATTTTTCCAGAATTTAATTGCCCATAATTAAGTGTGCATATAACACATGAGTGCGTATTATATGCGAATAAATAAGTCTTGTGTACATTGATCAATCGGAAGGGGTGCTAATTGGGCTGTTCACTGGCCACTATATTAGCAAATATCGCCGTGGGCGCTTATTAGAGCGGGGCACTTATTACGTCGAATATGGTACATATCGAAGGGTCTTGATAGAGAAAGTTGCTTAATCCATCAAGATGTGAGTTGAGATGCTACATCTCATCCTGAGAACAGTGCACCCACCTGGCAATGCCTCTCTCCCTGACATAGATCTCTGGTTCCAGCGGTGTCACAACCACTGGCTTGACCTTCTGAAGAATGACCTGTTCCTCTCTCTGGATGGTGGTCACTGTCTTGGTGACTGTCATGCTCTCGGTGGTCACCTCGGTGTGGGGCAGCTCCACTGTCTTCTCAGTACCTACATATGATTCAATCAGTCAGTATTGAAGTAAACAATGACATCTAATGGACATATTACCAATGTTGTCTGTATTACTCAGCTTCTGATATGGGACACTGCCACAAACTCTCAGAGAAATATGCAAGTAATTTATGCATTTATGCATCACTTATTTCTTCAAGTATTTCACTAGATTTGTCTAAAAGCTTCTTTGTTGTTTAAATGCAACACTCAGCAATAGTCAAGATATATGATGGCAGCCTGTAAATAATGAAGTGGTGACCAGCCAAACTATTGATTCCTATTATGAGCAACTAAACACACTTGGGTATGATACCACACAATCAACAACACCACCCAGTCTAAATTCACCTCTTATGAAGATGGGGACCAGTTCTATCCCACAATGCCCACAGAGTGTCCTTACAGTATATCCTTTTACAAAATACTAGTAATGATTGCTAAATGTTGTATGATTGCAGTGATGCTATATCTCACCCTTCATGACGAGCGTTGTCTTGCAGGTGGTCTGGCCAAGCTCGTTCTCCACCTTCAGGGTGTACTCTCCAGCATCCTCCGGCCTGACACTGATGATGATCAGGACCAGGGTCTTGCCTTCCTTCACAATCTTGGTCCTCTCGGTGGGGTGAATC
This sequence comes from Haliotis rufescens, assembly GCF_023055435.1. Classification (NCBI taxonomy): domain Eukaryota; kingdom Metazoa; phylum Mollusca; class Gastropoda; order Lepetellida; family Haliotidae; genus Haliotis; species Haliotis rufescens. The sequence goes on from NW_025964112.1 coordinate 15,036,855, forward strand.
TCGATACCATTCACATACCAGGAACTCCTGAGGACTGGGATGTCTCCAACCACTGCCTCGAGTCTACAGGACACAAGAAAACAGGTGAAGAACCATGATGGATTACTTGACAGGATCATATGAAACCACCAGAGCAATCGTTACATGTTTTGATGTCCAAGATAAAGTTGTTTGAGCTTTATCTTGGAAATGGGTTCAACCTGAAACCTATCACTAAGTGTACCATGGACTTTTATGTTGGTTTTCACCTTCCCTGGAATACCTTGCAGTTTTATAGATACATTCTGGAATACACCCATAACATTTTGTAGTTTCTCATCCTCTCTCGAATAAGCCAAACATATCTTGTAGTTCTTGAAGTTTATCACCATCACAAGAATAAGCCAACAGTTGTAGTTTCTTGTCCTACCTAGAATAAGCCCACTATATCTTGTCATTTCTCACCCTCTCTATAAAAAGTTTACCCTTTCTTGTAGTTTCTCGTCCTCACTAGAATAAGGCCAATCTATCTTATAATGTCTCATTCGTCACACATGAGTTTCTCAACCTCCCCACACTAAGTCCACCTACCTTGTAGTTTCTCGTTCTCACTAGAATAAGGCCAATCTATCTTATAATGTCTCATTCTTCACACATGAGTTTCTCAACCTCCCCACACTAAGTGCACCTACCTTGTAGTTTCTCCTGGCCGCACCTCCACGTAGGGTTTCAGTGGTTTCGTGAAACCAGGTGGCGCTCTCCGTGACACCACCACGTGCAGTTGCTTCTCCATCTGCCGAGCCTCTTCCTCTTCTACAAAGAAAATTGCAACAGTGTAATCCTCATATTGAGATTAAAACGAACATTTTCAGAAACTCTGTGACATTCCTGTGTTCATTCCCCCAAATAAAGAGAAGATTTTCTACCAGTAGGGCGGGATGTGTACAACCTTTTCACAAACAAATTGCATCATTGTACGTTAACACTGATTCTTGAGTGTGGGCCGAAATAGTCATAATTTATAGATCACAACTTCTTTAATATTCTATTACAACAGCGTTTATCCTTTTACCATTGTCAAGTAAGACTGAGTGTAGGTATATACAAATCTGACAGAGCAAAGATTTTATTCACAGGATTTGACATTGTAATTCTGTAGCACTGGCCAAAACACATCTGTCTAAAATTGATATCATACAAATTGATTCAAACATATCAATACAAGTCTTCTACTGTATGACTTTGATCAGATCTGAAGGATACAAATTCACTCACATGTACGATAGTTGGCGTAATGCACACATCACATGCTTCATTCGGGGGTCTCAGGGAGGACGTTATTTCACACACGCTGAACGTCTCCCAATAGTGCCTCCATCATGCTGTCACATGCTCAATGTCAAAAACCTAGAAAGCTACTTTCCTAATCACTAGTGTTAGTCATCAAAACAACAAAATGTTAGTCAAGGAGAAGATGGTCAAACACAATGGTCAATATTACAAACCAACATTTATGGCATCAACATCAAACAGGTTGCTAGGTTACATGCTTTTGAACTATATGTACACAAAATGTTTCAATAAACACTGTGTGTGCATTTACAATCACATCAAACAAAACATCAAATTTCACATTTTGTGGCAGAAATGCAATAAAAATATTACAATTATAAACAAATTTATGCATCCATTTCAACAGAAATGGATGCATAGTATTTGAAACTAAAAGTAATTTTGATAATTTCTCACCTGTAAAATCGGACATGCAAATTAGTTTCAACCATGCAAATCATTCCTCTTCTGCTCGAGAAATTTCTTCTGTTCTTGATATCTGGACATCTCTCCAAATGCTTTTCATACAAACACTCTCTAAATCACACACACTCCTCAAAATCCATCTCATGCACTCCAAACAGAACCAGCCAATCAACACTATTTTCTCATTTTGCTGTCAACCAATCAAATTCCTTGAAAAAACTAAAAAGCAAGCAATCAGCTGAGGTCTATTCTCCATCACTTACAAGCATGCAGATACCTAATCTATCTCACACACAGAAAAACACCAACATGCACCTTTAATCATTCTTTATAACGCACAAACATGATCAGCTTGGGATCTCCAGGAAAATACAAGAAAGAGACCAGTATGTTTTTTATAAAATGGCTACAAAAGGATAAGGAGACTATCAAAAATACAATGAAATCATTGTCAATTTTAAATTAAGATAGAAAATTCTTGGCAATTGGAGAAGTTTTCTCAAGAATCCTGGCTTGATGTTCATGCAGAGAGGGGCACCATGATGCAGAAATGAGGGCAGCCACTCACCTTGGATGTAGAGCTCAGCGGAACATTCCGAGATACCGGCCGGGTTCTTGGCGCGACACGTGATCAGACCACTGTCTTCTGGGAAGGCTTGTCGAATAGTCAGAGTTGTCATGCTCTCAGTAACTTCAATCTAGAATAAAAAAAAAAGTTTCAATTTCGTGAAGTATATTTCTGCTTTACCAAGAACAAAAAGGATAATGTTCTTAAAGGGAGACAAAACACTCAGACATATTGGCTGGCCCAGCAAGTGTTATACATGTCATACAATCACTCTGTTTGCCAAACTCCAGTTTGTAGCAGTGAATGATTACTTTACTGATCCCTGTTCAAGTTCATACAAGGCACAAGGTACCATGATTTGAACTGGACTGGACATGCTCAAGACCATGTTGCATCCTCCATCATCTTTTAAATGATATGAATATGGTGTATGGAGTATTTCAAATTCAACATTTTATTTACATATTTTAACAAATAAATAACCACAAGCATATCTGTTAGTCAAAAGAGTAAATTCCAAATTTGAACAGTTTACCTCTGGGTTTCAACTTTTTGTTGTTTTGACAAAACGTTTTGATACAGATGCTAGAAATGTTGCATTGAAACAACAAAGAAATTGATATCCACAAAAATTCATTAAAAGGTAGCCAAACAGCGCAATGATATGATCTATTTGACTTACAGTAGTCTCCCGAGTTTCATGGATGGTTTGGATGCCATTCCTGATCCAGGTGACTGTGGGGGTGGGATGTCCTGAGAAGACAGCCTCGAAGCGAGCTGGGCTGCCTGACACAACTAGAGTGTTGGAAATTGGCTTGATGAAGCTTGGAGGCATAGCCTGGGGCTGAGTGGGTTCTGGCTCACTCTCGATCCCTGCAGGAATATAAAGCATGTCTTAGAGAGGTCTTCCAGTACTTCTATCATTGGATCATCCCAAGGGAACACTCAAATGTGACTAAATATGAATCTATGAAAGCCATGACAGTTTTGTTCAATGTTTAATGTCATAAACCAATTTTGAAAGTTTTGAAGACTGACCGTGAACTTTGAGGTATGTGACACTGGAGACTTCTCCGCCGGTGTTGCGAGCGACACACTTGTAGGTGCCACTGTCCTCGGGGAAGGCCTCCATGATGGTGAGGGTGTGTAGACCGTCTGGGGTACTCTCCATCTTGAAGTACTTGGACTGCTTTACCAGGTGGGTGTTGCGGTACCAAGACACAACAGGAGCTGGAACATAGGGCCATATGTGAACTCTACAACATCATCATCACCATCACATCATCATAAACTATCCTCAGTGTTTACCATCAACATTATCCTTTGTTATCAATAGTATCATCTCTGATTAAAGTAATCATCATCATCATCATCATCATCATCATCGTCGTCATCATCACTGATTAGAGTAAGCATCATCATCATCATCACTGATTAAAGTAATCATCATCATCATCATCATCACTGATTAGAGTGATTCTAATCCTCCTCTGTAACCACCATTCAAATGCTGTACTCACGAGGGTGTCCTGTGATCCTGCATGTGAATGTGACAGGTTCTCCCTCATCCACTTCCTTGGGCTGGGGCTGTTGCTGCACAACTGGGGCTACAGAAGGCTCCTCAGGCTTCAGCTCCTCTGGTGGGTGGATTGGCACTAAACAACAACAACAGGCCAATTAACTTTTTGTCAACGTCATCTAAGTGGACTTCCTACTCAAACAAATACTGCAATTAAATACAGTTTACATTAAATATCAAGTCTATCATCAAAATAAACATCCTCTGGGATTTCATTTGGATAATAATCAAAACGAAACCCTTTTTAATATACATAAGCATCCCGTACATTCAACTGTGAGTCTTGCGGTACAGGTTGCCTTGCCAACAGTGTTGATGATGATGCAGGCGTAGACGCCAGCATCTTCTGGTTGGACTTCATAGATGACCAGAGTGTAGTTGTTGTCCTCGGCAATGAACTTCCACCGCTTGCTCTCATACAGTGGCTTCCCATCCTTCGTCCAGGACACCTGTGGCCTGGGGTAGGCGGACACCTGGCAGTCGAAGGTGGCGGGCTCTCCCTGGGTGGTTAAGCTGTCACGCAGCAAACTTGTGAACTCAGGGGAGGCTACTCTCTCGGGCTCTTCAGGCTCTGCAACAAGAAGATCATCCATTATCAATTAAGTTTGAAACATTCGTCCATGAATGTTAAAAGTTACATTCGACTTTTCTATTGCATTGAGAACTCCATATAGTTTGTATGGACCAAAGGACTTCAGTAACAGGAACTGAACCTTTTTTCACAATTTCTAGCTTCCAACCAACTAGCTGCTACTTCCTGTTTTTAGAAAACACAGGATCTTATAAGATACATATGCACTGACCAACAACTGTCATCTTGGCCTTGCACTGGACCATGCCAAACTTGTTATAGGCTTTCACAGTGTACATGCCACCATCTTCATTGAACACCTCAGGAATCTGAAGAGTGCTGCTCTTGTCTGTTGTGGTGATCTGGAATGGATGAAGAAGATGAGATAACTACACCCATTACTACTGTAATGATAACACACTGACTACAGACAAAATCAGGGAATGTGGAAAGGGATGTGGACTACCATATAGAAAAACAAAAAAGTTAGGGAACATGAATATTTTGGGATATTTTATTAAATTCACTTCAAAAATATATCCCTAAAAATATTCATGATCTCTAACTTCTTATGTTAAGAATAATACAAATCAATGTTTGTATTATTTTGGGTGCAAAATTCATAGACAGATGTACTGTCTGGTCCCAGCTCTGCAGTACCTTATGGGCACCTGTTTCTATGCAAGACTGAAAATCACTAGTTTAAGGCAGGTGTTTTGTTCGTCTCACCTGGAAGTCTCTGGACATCTGCACCTCGAAGTTGTCTCTGTACCAAGTGATGACAGGGGGTGGACTTCCCTTGAACTGAACCTCCAGCCTGTAACAGGGAGCAGACACCAGGTGTCATTATACCAGGAGAGATAGTGAACTTTATTCCATCCAAACATCAAGGCAATCATTCAAATAAACCATATAAATTATAATGTAAATCATATATAAAAATTCATTTAACTACTTAGATGACAAAACAGATTAATTCTGACTTACATGTAAACGCGATTGAATGTATTTTTATTCATCAGTTATTTCAGGGAAGCTTGTAAATAATCAGGTCAAGGCCAGGTAAACCAATGGTTAATATTATGACAAATGATCCACGCCATTGGGGCTCAATGATGTTGTATATTCTTTAAGGACTACTATCTATTTGCAGGGCTAGCAGACCAAAACTCCCACCAGCCCTGTGGACTTGTTTGATTTTCAACTTAATTTCCATCCCTGTTGTATATACCAATAAACGTAAGAAGTTATCTCTGTACTCACTTGACAGACACTCCCTCTGTGACACGGACTGGACGCAATGGCTTAGAGAACACGGGTGGTTCCCCTTGGGCCAAGGTCACTTGCTTCTGAGTGGTGTGGGTCTGATCAGGCCGGATCATTGGCTGAGGGGGGACAGCAAATGCCTGAGCATGCTCAGCAACCAGATCCCTCTTGGTTGGCTGGAGATGTGTGTGCACGCTGATGTACTGCTGTTCCGCAAGGACGACCTCGTCATCACGGCGGATCTTGATCTTCGACTCTGAGGCTGCAAGGTCATCATCAGACACAGTGACTATTTATATGTACCCATCTTCACCATCAAAACACAAGGAAACATTTTTTTAAACATCATACATTCATTTAAATTTTCATATATATGTACTTGTCATGGTAACAAAAAGTCTGGTTCTGAGATTTGAACCTCAGACCAAAAGGATAGAGTTCAATCATACCTTTTTCAAGTTGGCGAAGTTCAAATTCAGTTGCTTTTGGCTTTTTAAAGGCTGTTTCAAGTTCCACACTACGGAGCTCAATTTTCTTTCTACGCTCAAGTTCAATCTCAAGCTCTCCTGAAAGATCAAGGGATATCATATGAATAAGTAATTTTCAACACAAAATTTAAAGGTTGACTCATTGACTACAGAATATGAAAGAGTTCCTGAAGGTCAGTAATATTCCAGCTTTATCACTACAGCCCGTAAATCACCATCTTTTAACATCTTTTGGTATGGCTCAGCGAGGTGATCAAACCACAGACCTTCCGCTCGATGGGCAATTGGTCTATCAACTTGATCATGGAGGCTTTCCGAAAAAAATAACAGTAGTAACAGACAGTACAGTACAATGTGCCGACCTTTGGGTGCCTGCTTCAGCTTGGCTCGCCAGTCCTCCTTTGGAAGAACCGTCAGCGATGTGCTTGTCTCGGCTTCACCTTGAGGATTCTTGGTGACCACACGGATCTGTCCGGCATCGTACTCACGACAACGTGGAATCTCCAGGTAATGCATCATGCCATCATACGTTACCTTGAATCTTGTACCCTGGAAATGAAAAACATGTTTTAGTCTAAGTGGTGGGGTGAGGTGAAACCGCGTCTCATGTTTCAGTGGTATCGTCAGGGAGATGTGAATATAGAACTTTATAATGTCACTATATATATATACATATGTATTTTTCATAATTTGAGAAAATGTCCACATTCGACAAATGTACTCACCCCGACAATCAGCGACCCGTTGACCCACCATGACACACGGGGTCGTGGGAAGCCGCTGACTTTGACCAGGAATTTGGCCGGTTCACCTTCGCCAGTTTCAACTGGCTCAGGCTTGAGGTCGAAGCTTGGAGGGCATTTGACCTGAGGTTCTTCAATAACCCGTTCCTCCAACATCATACCACTGGAAGACACAAAATCATGATGATCACAACAAGAAAGAATAAACTCTCTTGTATACAGATTAACACAAGTGAGTTTTACAGCAAGACATCAGTGAGTATGGTGTTATGCTGCTTTTAGCAATACTCCAGCAATATCACAGCCGGGGACACCAGAAACGGGCTTCACACATTGTACCCATGTGGGGAATTGTCTTTGGCTTGAATAGCAAACGCTTTAACCACTGCACTACCCCTGAGCCCCTACACTAAGACAGCATAATATTGCTTTCATACATTCTGACATAAAATGATGATATCCTTATCAAGCCAATTTATACTGTAACATTGTATGGAATTAATAAAAAAATGTCAAAAACAATAGTATCCTCTGTCTTTATTAGTACTTCAGCTTCTAAATGCCACATTCATATATCTATCTACATGTAGTCAAGTAGCAACGTCAAAGCATTTGACAATGTATTCATAAAGGGAAGTAACTCACCTTCTCCAATGCTCTTCCATCTCAAAGAGACGAGTGGCGCCCTCTCCTGGCAGTTGAGTGTCCATGATGATGGACTTGCGGGCTAAAAGATAAATAAATACATTTTGAAAAGAAAAATATTTTGCAAATTTTTATTTTTTTTTGCACTAGAATTCAATAGGACTAACACTTGTAATATGACTGTTTGAACTCTTCACAACATAATATTAAACCCTACCTCTGCACTTGATGTCGGCAATGGTTGTAGCTTCACCGTAGTTATTAGTGGCCTTGCAGGTGTATGTGCCAGAGTCTTCAGCAAACACATACAAGATGTCCAGGGATACAAAACCAAAGTCATACATTGGCTTGAAGCGGTGGCCTGCAAAAAGGATGCACATCAATTTCACTTAAACTGACATGGCTCCAAATGTGGAGCAAAATGTTCAAGTCAATATCAGTTATTTTGGATAATCAAACGTTGTCCAAATCATCATGTATGGTGCTCACAACCAAAAATAATCCTAATTTGGGAAAATCAGGGATTTCAACCCATGATCCACAGATCCTGACAATATAAAGGGACACAACTCTTAATAAACTTCAGCATCAGGTGCATCAAGGGCCATGGACTCACCATGGTGGAGAGGCTCTCCATCCTTGAACCACTCGACCTTCATGTTCGGGTCACCCATCGGGATGAGCTTGCATTCAAAGTGTGCTGAGTCATTCTCCTTGAGAGTCAGCAGGTTCTTGATCTGTGTCTTGAACTTGGGTGGACGTTGCTTCGTCCTGTCAAAGATATCTCCAGCTTCTGGCTCCTGTCCCTCACGACGAATGTACTCGCGGACAGCACTCTCCTGGTCCAGATTTTGACTGTTGGGAGAATACACACAGAATACACCATTCTGTACAAGACATGAACCTACCATTATGTCCTTATTTAAGAATATATTCGAGTACAATTCTAAGCAATACTCTATTATTTTTTTTATTAAAACATCTCAACAGCAAGATCTTGTGGCCAGGTTAACTCACTCAGTTTGTAATTATTAATATTTACAGAATGAAATTGTAAAGACTTGAAGCATCTAGAAGTTCTAGAAGTTTAATGTTTTTGAAAGAAAAACATCAGAAAATATTAAATTTCTTATCACTAGGTACTGTTAGTATTAATCTGCAAAAAAAATGATAAAATTCATGCTCGCAATGCTTCTAAGACGATCTTCATATAATGTGTATTTATGGGCGTTTTTTAATCACAAGATATTGATATATTTTTATTGGATACATACCATAAAAAGTTATGGTACATAATATTTTCAAACTAACCCCATAATTAATTATTTCATTGTTACACATATTAAGTACAGCCTCCCATCATATGAAGATCATCAACTAAAATAAACCAAAATAAATCTTTAACTTAAAATAAAAATATGTATGAATGTGCTCCTACAATATTTTACTGAAAATGAGTTGGTCTCAGAGTTAAAAAATGAACACAGTTTGTTAAATATGCAAACAAATTGTGCTGAGACTGAACCCCAAAAATAGAATAAAAATAATGTGTGATAACGACAATTTCTTTCGTAAATGAAATAAACAATAATCCTTATTATCTTCAACAATTGTGTCAGGTAGTTGCAACATGGAACTAAACTGAGGACTGCATGAGTTTGGGTATATCAAATATGGATTCCTTTATCATTTTTAAACAAAAGAGAGTGAGTTGGATTTTTCCACTGCTTTTAGCAATATTCCAGCCATACCACACACAGGGATACCAAAAACAGGCTTCACACATTGCATCGATGTGGGGAATCACAAAAAGATCTTCAGTCTGTAAAATTCATGGTGGGTAGAACAAGGAATATTGTTTAGAACCTGTGTAAAATTGTTTAAAATTTAATTCTTTGTCAGGTGAATAAGGGTTCTAAAACAGGGTTCAGTTGTTGAACAAAATACAGTAGATTAGGAAAAAACAAAAAATGGATTTGGAGACAAATTTGGAACAGAAATATTTCATGAATGATGGCAAAAGTATGTTAGTCGGAACAAATGAAAACAAAACATTTGATTCCAAACATAACGCCATGCATGGTCTTGTGACCGAACCTCGCATCAAAGAGTAGAATTGCGCTTGATATCTCAGGTGGCGCTGGCGTCATGATAACTGGCGGTCTGTTGAAAGTATTTGGTAATAAACAGCTGTACGACACACATCATACCATACAATATAAATAGTTGTACAACAAACAGTACCACATCAAAAGACATCTCATTTCAATAGATCCTAGAACTGTCTAAATTGTTTAGCCTGAAAGCTAATGCTTATATATTCCTTTGAAATGGACAAGTCACTTTGGAGTCATTTTTGTGAAAGAGGTATGCTCAGAAAATTTAATAAAACATGTTGAAATTAAACAATAAGGATCTTTAGAAAACGTTTTCAGTGAGTGTAGAAGAATATAAGAACATCTGAAACAGTTTGAACAGTTCTAGAACAGACTCAAAACATCAATGTCAACAACATCAAATATATAAATACTGAGTTTGCACTTGTAAGGTGGAATAAGGACTTTAATACCATATCACAACTAAAATGATATCAAGACATACATGTAGCTTAGTATAAGGAGTGAGTGTGGTTTTACGCCGCTTTTAGCAATATTCCAGCAATATCACGGCGGGGGACACCAGAAATGGGCTTCACACATTGTACCCATGTTGGGAATCAACCCGGGTCTTCGGCGTGACGAGCGAACGCTTTAACCACTAGGCAACCCGACCGCCCCCTTAGTATAAGGAACTAATATGTGTGGTTTATTGAAGTCATAACATAGGGTAGGGTAGCAAGAAGACATCAGGATGAGTGAGTGAGTAAATAGTGTTTCACTCCATAATCAGCAATATAACCTGCCTTGACCATGCAAGCAAGTGGTTGATGGAGCGTGCATGGAAGAAAAGTTGTTTTGGCCACAATCTGGTCAAGAACAACTGAAAAGCTTTCAGCAATATTCCAGAACTATCCAGGGAACACCGGGAATGGGCTTCTCACATGAAAATATGTAGCAATGGAACCTGGATCTTTGGTGTGAGCGAACACTTTACCACCTGGCTATCTACAGAGTTGTTCTTCTCAGGTGGGCATTCCTCGACCACACTCTGCAGCCATTTCAGCCACCTGATGCCCATTTAGCAGCCTCTTAAGACAAGCATGGGAAAAAATGGTCCATCACGTGCAGAATGTATAGCTGATGAAGAGGAAAAGGGGTGAGAGAAGGGTTCCATGCTTCGATGGAGTGAAGACAACACAGAGTTCAATTATTGACAACAATGTTCATAGTTAAGGACAAAACAGATGTGCTAAGAGGTTCAGCAGGTGCTTCACAGGGTACAAGGCAACGTTGTGATGCTTTACAGTCAATCAGTGCTTGGACATGCAGTAAACACAAGAATTGATATCAACTAAGTTGTCATCCAGCAAAAAGGTCATTCTGATCGATACAGCCAATCAAATGCTGCAGAACTATTTCAGCCAATGAAAACACACAGCATCTTGGCCAATGAAAAGCTTTGAAAATATGCCATTCAGCATTCTTGCAATATGACACAAAAGCATTGAATCTAGTCAGTGAATGGTCTTGTGGACATGAAGTGATGCATTGTCGCTGAAGATGAACTCTACTGATGCTGGTACTGAAGCACGGGTACCTCGACCTCATGACAGCAAACACATAACCACATGAGATCTACACGAGATGCTACAAACAAAATAATTCACTAAACAAAATGTCTTCAAATCTAAAGCAGGGAAGATGTTTGATGGCGGAGATATATGTGCAAACTCAATGGTTTTATGAAGACTGAATCTAGGGTTCTAGAAGTAAGATGCTGGATTGGTTTCTCGGGATCATCAACAGCAAGACCATTCTACTTCAACTCAGGGTGAAAAAGCAGACTCTCTACAAAGGCAATGAACTCCAAAGGTCCTCTAGAACATTGCACCAATGCATCGGACATATACAAATACTACCAATGATGCATATTCAGACAACACTGACGAGAAGCTGCACAATGATGGTCAAGACGAGACGACAAGCATGATAATCGATGCTTCAGCCAAGAAACAAGCATGATGCTTCCACAAAGCATGACAAAGTACTGCATGATTCACAGATGCATGTTCAAGGCCAAATGTGTCCATTCCAGCTAAGGGCTAACAGTCTTGAAACTAACCCCTTCTGATATGTGTCTACAGCATGAGGCACATCAATGCTCTCGGGCCACCATGGTGAGGAATCTTGTCGCAATATGATTGGCTGAGGTTCTTCCTCAGGCTTAGGTTTGCGTGCACGAACCCTCTTTGGTGAGGGTTTGGGTGACACAGGTGGAGGTGCTGGTTTGCTAAAAAAGATTTATTTTTCATGGAAATACGCCAGGTGCAGAGAATTCTTTGTTAATGTGTTTCTGACGGGTGCAATATTACGGACACACATTTTGAGGAAATGATATTAGGCACAGCAAACATGTTTGAAAAAAGAAATCAATTCTTCTCATTAAAAGCACTTCAAAACAATTTTACATACTTTTTTAAAGGATAGTAAAGATTTTTAATGGATTATCTCCAAGTTAAAACTGTTTCTTATCTTATCATATTTATCAGAAAATATTAAACCATTTCTTATCAAATTGGTTAATTTTCAGGTCATTGGGGACTTGTACAAAACAGGGATCACACAGAACAGAATGGCAATTAACCTTGGAGGTGCCTGTGGTGGAATCTGCATCTCAACTTTCTGAACAGTTGGTACTGGTGTTGATGGTGCCACAGGTCTGAGTAGGAATAGTGCCAGATTACCAATATGTTACCAGAATGTTCATACATATCTACAACCAGTTTCAAACACCAGGAATATTGACCCGAGACTACCAGTTGTTGAACATATCTTATAATAAATACATATCACAATACAAACAGGTGAACAAAATGTAGAATAACTGTACAAAATGTTGGAAATATATATAATATATACCCATCACCAATATACACGTCTATAAAAATCCTCCAAGGGAACTTGGAATATAATATCAGTGTCATGGTATTCCCATGAATGACAAGTGTAGCTCTTACAGTTCAAGCTCATTTTCGGACCCTGAAAAAGCAGTTCAAGATCTATGGCAGAAGTCTGATGTTTTAGCCTATGCACATAATATTCTAGACCAGGTTCCCTCTGTAAAACAGTGTTAAACACCCAGTTACCTGTAATCCTTCTCAGGGACCTTGAATGTGGCTGTGACTGGCTCAAATGTTGGTTGAGGTCTGGGCTCAGGTCTGAAAGATGATCAATCAAATCTAAACAGATGATAACTTTGGTTAACTCCTGTTTAATCATTCATTTCACTTGGCCTTCACCAAAGTTGACCTTTAGAATGATTTCTGATAACTTTGCCACTTTTTTACCTTGGTGTGAATCAAGACACTTTATAATTCTGCTCAATAAATCAAGAAGGCTACAGTTGTGTTACCAGTATGTTGGCCTTTACGTAACAATCCATCAATATAGTGTATTCCTATCATTTGCACATGTAACAATTCAATTCACATCAAACAATATCAGCATGCGATATCAGCCATCTTGAATTCTGAAAACAATACATGCAACACACATTAATTCAAAGTTCAAACAGAACATGTTTCTTTTGTCAGTTGTTGTCCATGAGTTGAAGCTGAAGCAGCAGCAGCAATCAATCATCAACACCTAAAAGCTGTCTGATCTTGTACCATCATGCACAGCATAGGATCAATCATCAACACCTGAAAGCTGTCTGATCTTGTAGCATCCAGCATAGCTCAGGATCAATTATCAACACCTGAAAGCTGTCTGATCTTGTACCATCATGCACAGCATAGGATCAATTATCAACACCTGAAAGCTGTCTGATCTTGTAGCATCCAGCATAGCTCAGGATCAATCATCAACACCTGAAAGCTCTCTGATCTTGTACCATCATGCACAGCTTAGGATCAATCATCAACACCTGAAAGCTGTCTGATCTTGTACAATCAGGCATAGCTCAGGATCAATCATCAACACCTGAAAGCTGTCTGATCTTGTACAATCAGGCATAGCTCAGGATCAATCATCAACACCTGAAAGCTGTCTGATCTTGTACCATCAGGCATAGCTCAGGATCAATCATCAACACTTGATACTGTCTGATCTGGTGGCATCATGCAGCAACGAGATACATCAACACATCTTCCACATTCTTCGTACAAAATTGTTCAAAACTGTCACACAACTTTCATCTCCTCTTCTATGACATAAAAGCTGCTGCAACTCTTGTACGCCAACACTCCATGCATCATAATATCTCAATGCCTTTGCTGAGAACAATTACTTCGTAGTTTATGAATTAACTCATATGAAAACAAATCCAGAACTCTTCACTTAATTCATGCAAAATTAATTTTCTCAACAGGACAGAAACCCTGTTACATCTCATTCCTTCTATAAGAATACCTTCATGGAAACCTTGAACATCAACACACCATGCAAAATTTACATACTCAATGAACAGATTACTGTTCCAGCCCTTATAAACATATCTGCCACAAACTGACCCTAAGCAAATAGTGAACACCAAACATGCATAGTTAACAATGAAACACTTGAGCATCAAGAACTCTTCAAGACACAGAGGGAACATTTTGGCGATTCTGCTGACTGTAGCTCCATGCAAATTCTCAATATCTCCAAAATGTAAAACAAAGATGAAGCACACAGCAAGTTGGGCAGACAGACACCAACCTCTTCTTCTCCTGCTTGACGAGGCGGAGAGACCCATATTCCGTGTCTGAGGCGTAAGAGATGAGTTGGACTGGTCCTTCCTCCTGGATCTCGTACTCACTGAGCGGAGGAGAATATGATCAGTCAAACTTGGCAAGACTTGGTCACAGTGTCCAGCAAACATGAACTCTCACATGCTACTATAGGAAGTTAATCTAGTAAACTGCCTGCTACTGAAACTACATGTCATCTGCTTCACAAAAACAGTTTAATTATACAGTTGACCAATTTAAAGAATCTGACAAAACATGCCAAAGTTTCTTTTCTGGTGGAACAAGGGTGGAAGGAATATTTGTATATGTGGAATATGTGGGTTGAGTTTTGAATTATTCGAGCCATATCATGGCTTGAGACACTGAGAATGGACTAAAAAAATTGTAAACATCTGGAGATTATAACCCTTGTCCACGGCATTGTTCAAGCCAATGTAATGCTTTAAGCACTAAACTGCCCTGCTGCCCTGGCAACTGTGGAATGACTTCTCGCAGACTGTCATTAGCATGCTCCTTGATCCTCAATACACTAAGACTGAATTCAACAAATGTCTCATATAATATTTCACAAAAAGATCATGCAAATGCACACACAAGGGTTGTTGGTGGTTGAGACAGTATCATGACGGTGAAGGAAAAATATCCTGTTTCTTGTTCTTCGAGAAGAAATCCACACGAAAGAAAACAGGGAAAGAAATCATTGTAAAAGATAAGCATCATGAAGTATTAGACTTTGTGAGGGTTATTTCAATGTCCTGGTAATGGACCACACAAGCAGATGAATGTGGAAAGAAAGGCTTGAGAACAAATCTTCTGGAAACAGGAAATCATTTAAAGAGTAAGGATAATGTGGATGTGCTAAACTGTCCATATCGCTCCACAACTATCCATCAGTTGGATATCTTGAGCATGAATGTAAGCACAGGGAGAACACAACTGTTAATAAAGAATCAGTCCAATGTGTTAATTGCCATGTCCAAAATAGCAGGAGCACTCAGATTAATGAACAGCGAACACTCCCTGATGTTAATGTCCATGTTAATTGTCAATCCAAACCAGCCAGGTGCAGCTTCAAGGGAACCTCACACACCTTTCTCCAGGTGGAAGCACGAAGGTGACCTTCTGAGGCTTCTTTGGCACTTGTGGCGCCTTGGCCTTCTTCATCATGGTTGGTGGAGGTGGCTTGGTGGGTGGCGGTGGCATGGTAACCACTGGTGACGGCTGCGGAAGGACCTTCTCCCTGGGTGGGGAGGGCAACTTCACTACACGGATCGATGCGGGTGGCGCCTTTGGTGGTGCCACTCTTGGCACTGAGTGAGCTCTTGGTCTCGGTGCCATCATTGGCACTCGTGGAGATGGTGCTACTATGAACGGTCGCATTGGTGGTGGTGCCTGAATCACTGGCTGGATCATTGGTGATGGGGCATAGATCGGTGGCTGAGTGACTGGTTTCAGAACCGGTGTTGGTGCCGGTTTTGGTGCTGGTTTTGGTGCCGGTTTAGGAGCTGGTTTGGGGGCCACTTTAGGAGCCACCTTAGGAGCCACTTTAGGTGGTGCTGGTGGTGGTGGTGGTGGTGGTGGTGGCGGCGGTGGTGGAGCCAGTGGCTGTGGTCTGTGTGGTAATTTGTGAACACTACAGATATGTTTTGGTAATATAATAAGGAACAGGAACCTCGATTTTCCTCACCTGTATCACTGCTCTACTCAATGATTGTTATAATTAAGCTTGGTCCTGAAGATGCTTGTTACAGACTTTTTGTAGCATATATATACTGATGCTATCCCTAGAGTATGTCAGTGAAGTGGACAAATAGGACATGCATTATATGTGGGACTGCTATGGAATCTTGCTCTTATTACATGCTTGCTATGGGTAAACACATAGTCTATGCAGGTCCAGTTGGGTCTATATTCATCCCTATGGAGATAATATACCATTGCAAACTCATGCATGAAAGGTAGATCTAACAAATATTTAAACTAGAGAGTATGAGGATATAAGCATTCAATAAAACTTACATGACTCAACCATATATGTATGATGCAACTCCAATTAGATGTCAAGTAATGTACTTATAACCAGATCGGTAACATCTACAGTTTCCTTAGGATCTGGATGAAATAACAAGAGTTTACGGTCAACATTATGCATGCTCTAAGCCATGCTGAGATTTTTATATTAACCTTCTCTGAGGCTCAGGTGCTACTTCTGGCTTTGGAGTCCTGTCAATGGGTTGCTTCCTGCAAACATGACCATAGAGGTGTCATGTAACATTTCTATACAGCCATAGAGGTGTCATGTAACATTTCTGTACAGCCATAGAGGTATCATGTAACATTTCTATACAGCCATAGAGGTGTCATGTAACATTTCTATACAGCCATAGAGGTGTCATGTAACATTTCTTTACAGCCACAGATAACATCAGGTTTTTACATTGTTGAAAGAGATATTGAGAAGATGATGATGTATCCAAGTAATACCAGTAAATTGTTACTTTTATGTAGAATACATCTATAAAACATGGTTCTTGTTAAAAATGTTTGAATAATGACCTGGGGCCCGTTCCACAAAGCGATCTTAGCGCTACGACTATCGTAAGCCTATGTTAAAGTATGGGAGTTAAGATCGTCTTAGGACTGCGATCGCTTTGTGGAACGGGGCCCAGAATGTACACATGCTCCATGCACAAACAGTACAGTTCTGTGACTTCATATAATGCAGTACCCTTCAGCAAACTTCAAAATCAAGTAAGTCATGTACAAATAAGTCTTTGATGAATGCTTCTCCAGTACATGCTTCCGAGTAAGATTCACAGCCAGAGAAAATATCAGGTACCATGCAAGCTGGTACCATGCAAGCTGCTACCAATTGTCATGCTTTGAAAGATGTAACTAGACATTATGACTTTGACTTTAGAGAATGGGCACATGGTTTCTAAATCATGCTACTGCCACACTGCCAGAAGAGCAGAATTTCTAGACAAGCTACAATGGCATCAACAACTGTCTGCTACAAACATGCCTAGGCCTCTTGCACAGTGATATTAGTGCTAAGACTATTGTAAGTCGATGTCAAAGTATGGGAGTTCTTAGCTCATTCTATGCAAAAGAGCCATGGAGTGGAGGCATGCTGCAACTTTACACTCAGGTTGAATAGAATTAATAAACTTAAAGACAAACAATTAGGATGGTCTATTTTCACAATCAAGCTGACATATCACAGTGTTAACAAGAATTGTTTAGAACTGGTCCATCTGTGTTCACTCCCATGCCAGCAGCAGTCAAAGGTGTCTAATCTCTATAATCTCAGTATTAAAAATCATCCAGTGTTCACCATCAGCAGAACACACAGCATCAGTTTCTACAGTCATCTACTTCTCACACCATGCAGTATAATCTACTCAGACAAACCTTGGCCTGATGGGCTCTTGATCTACGAGTCTGAGGTAGCCACTCTCGTTGTCTGAGGCATAACTTATCAACTGAACAGGTCCAGTCTCTTGGATGTCATAGCTGGACCAAAATGGACATAGATCAATGAGGGTCAACACAAAGGTCAACAATGCATATTGAAATCAAATTGAAATGACAAATATTTTTTGACGCATCTTACACAGAAACTCATGCAAGAAACAAAACATCAACCACAGAATTAATAATTGGAAAGGAGAATGTATATTTGCTGACAGTCAATGAATTAACACATTCTTCTTCTTAATATGTATTCAACTGAACAAATATATGTCAGTCAAAAGAGTCAGTCAGTTGGGTCTTAATCAGAATTATACAGTATTTCAGTTGTACAGCATACCAGCTTAATGGGGGACATTTACCACCTTGGTTAAACTCTCAAGGTCAAGTATGGTGCTGACAGACCAAGAATCATGACGGTGTCAAATATTGGACTTGAACCTATCACCAGCAGATCCTGGCACAGCTAAGGGGAGGTCAGGGGAAGATGTCTCAAGATAAAAATGAGACCAAGTTGTATGAAATCATTTGCATGCATGAAGATGAGCTTTTCTGACACAAACTCGTGCATGCAATGTTCACCTTGGCGACATCTCTCTTGGTTTCTTGGCCTTTGGTTCAGCAGTGGACACAAAGACAGGCTGAGGAGTTGGCACCACAGGTGACACTGGTGGTGCTGCAAACTTCGGCGCTGGTTTAGGCACCACTGGTGATACAGGTGGTGGCACTGGTCTTGGCGCTGGTGGTGCCTGAGGTTTCGACACCTTAGCCGGAGGTGGCAGTGGGGCACCGTCTGGTTTGTCAAACATTCTCCTAGCTTCAGAAACACTGGGCAGAACAAGTTCCTCCTGCTCAGTTTCCATTGGTGGTGCCACTGGAGCAGCTGGTTTTGGTACTGGGGGTGGCGCCATTGGAGCCTTTGGAGCCTTGACAGGTGATACTGGCATTTGCTCCTCAACTGGCATCCTAGCAACCACACAGACTCTCTTAGAAACTTATCTCACATGTTTGATCCATGCAAAAATATTAAGTTTGAGCTGAATTTGATAACAAAATTCTTTCATTGTTCATTAGTAGACAATGTCATCAATACGAACAACACAAGGGTTGCAGTTCTTCACATGCAGCATTGAATTGGCCTGTGGTCAAACATGTACATTAACTTCAGCAGAATAGTTCAAGGTCCAAACAGGTTAATAATTCACTTGACTGACAACATGGAAAGGCAACCAGAATGTTTGGTCACACACAAGTGAGAAGTACAGACTTGTTTCTGAAGTATGGTGCCATGCAGGAAGGAGACAAACCTGTTGACAATGATCCCAAAGTCCTCGAGTGACAGATCAGTGGACATTGGGGTAGGAGGAGGAGAGGAAAGGATGGGGTCGTACAGTCGTCCCCTGGGGGTGGAGTAGTACTCCCCAGGGGTGGAGATCAAGGGAGATAAGTCAGGACTGCTGTTACACACAGAGAAACACAAGTTAGGGGTCACTCAAGAGAATCAGAAAATCACACAGAGGTCACTCCACAAGAAAAATATCAATATTTTTTTTGTGACATCTAACATTTCAGTGTGAATTTTTAATAAACAAAATTTAAAAGAAAAAAAATTCATGAAGCTGTTGGGGTTTACCAGCATGCCACATATAGTCATAATTTGATCCTAAGATATGAAACTATCTTGATATTATATTCCTATGTCAATAGCTCATATAGAAACTTTTACTGAGAAAACAAACTGATTGATTAATTTATTTAATTAACATCATGACATCTGAAGGATACATTCTACAATCAAAGAAAATATCAATCAAATAATCTTGACCACAAACATACTAATAACAACTAATACGTGACATTAATAACCAACAAGAAAACTAATTGTTTTTAAAGGCCATTAGAACAATAAAGGTCAGCCTGTTAATTATAACATGCCTTCAGTCTAATAAATCAATTTAATCAATTTTATTATGGTTAAGAAAAGAAACCATTTTATCTAAAAATGAATTAGTGATAGTGGTTAATTCCATTAAGTCTGATTTATATCTAAGACCTAATTATCTAGTAGTTTTAAAAAAATAAATAAAAAATTAATGATTTTATTGATAAATCATAATAACATAGGTTTAATTAGTTCAACAAATTATGACAACATGTATTTCAGTAAACTTACGAGACTAGATTGTTATGACAACATATATTTACTAAACTTGCCAACAACCTAGAGACAGACACACCAGCTAGATTACAGACAATACTACAGTTCACATCCCCATAAGCCACACCAGCACAACCGACTACTATCTTAACCAACCTCTCTCTGTCCATGCCAGGAGGGGACTTAATCCTAAGTGTACCCCTCTCCGTCTCAGAGGCATAACTGATTTGCTGGACAGGCCCCTTCTCTTGGATATCATAGTAACTGGATGTTGAATAAGGTACCATTAGAAATCTGTCACACTACCTGAGTCAAATTAATTTTTGTTTTGGGGCTGAAAAATATCATGCTGGACTGGACTGTTTCCTTACATTAGTAGGAGAGGTAAAATCAGGAAGTTCTTCATTAACATGGAATTACACATGCAGTTTTGAGGAAAAATACACAAGATCATTGAATCATTGAAGAAATAGTTCCAAAGGAAAATGGTTGAACAAAATGGCTTATATCAATGGCATCGTCATAATCAGCAATATTTCATCAGCATGTTTCTCAGTCCTCTTCATAAAATAGTTCAGGCAATATATGAGGCATTTCTGATAGTAATAATTTGTGGTAGATGTCAAGCTCCTTGTTGAGCTGGACCTGAACACATGCAGACTGGCCATGATTGCCTTTCCTACAAAAATCCATGCCACATGCATAATTCGCACCTTCTGGCATCCTCCTCTTTGACCAATCGCAGGAGTGCGCTATCCCCATCCTTCACGTAGGTGATCTGCTGCACAGGGCCTTCAGGCTGAATGTCATAGTGACTGCAGGGAGAACACGACAAACAATCACAAGCCTGTCACAGAAGATGGACAATCTGGACAATCTGGACAACAGTCCAGGAACTGTAGCATTGAAATCTCAAGGCATTTCACGTATAACACATTCTCCCGATCAATTTTTCCTCATGGGTATGAACAGAGTGTCAAGGATCAACTGCCAGAAGACTAACAAAACAGCTGAAACAGATGCCATCAATGCACAACATCTGAACATCCCAACAAATGATCTGCACCTATCACCAGTCCACTGGGACCAAACAAATTCAAAATGTCAACACCAGAGCCTAATCAGTCTTGAATATCTGCCAAGACAGATTCCATAGGGCATTTAAGGCAAAATAATTATGAAAACACCAGGGCCCACTTGCACAAAGCGATCTTAGCGCTAAGATGATCATAAATCCCATACTTTAACATAGGCTTACAATAGTCTTAGCGCTAAGATCGCTTTGTGCAAGTGGGCCCTGGTGTTTGCTGGAAGGGTAAGCTACTGGTAGCATCCGAAACTCACATACTTTTCAATAAAAAAAACACTGCTGATACATCATGGCCCTCCTTGGGCCATACATTCTGGTAGACGTCTTCCAACAATGGATCCCGTATGACACATGTCTGGTGTTTCCTGAGCTGATGCTTATGTGGTATACTCTACACAAGCCTGAAGTTCAAGCTGAACACCCTGTGCAAGACTGGCAAAGGAAAGTAGATACTTACGGTGAAACTGTTCTCTTGGGGTAGGTGACTTTCTTTTCAGGCTTTTGCTGCTTGGCTTCAACTGGAAGGGATCAAAACTCATTTTAAACAGAAATGTTTGAATTGTATGAGTGAGTGAATGTTGTTTTACACTGAAGTCAGTAACGTTTCAGATGTATCAAAGTTAATAACTACATCTGGGCCAGAAAACCAGTGGTTGACAGCATGAGCAAAAATCAATGTCAAGGACACAGTGACACACAGTCAGCCAGGACACAAACTGTAAAACCACCTCATCCTCACTTAACTCTACCATGGGATTCGGAGGGCCGATTCAGAAATGGAATCCCAATGGCCGATGAGGCTCAACACGAACATGTTGATGAACAGGTATCAACAGTAACAGTACAAAGAAGCTGTTAATTCCGACGCACCTTGAACGACCAGCTTTGCTCGTGTTGTGGCAGTGCCTGCTACATTCACTGCAGAACACTGGAACCAGGCATTGTCCGAGGGCACAACTTGGTCAATGATCAGAGATGACCTTCCACCTTCAGTGTCAATCCTGAAATGGCAATTACAAGAATATTATTTTTCTTTACTACCTTGGAAGTAAACATCAATAATAAGCAAAGCATCATCTAAAATGTCAGAGTCCAAACCCTTTTTCAATAATAATCTAACATTTATTCACTATTAATTTTCATAAACCATCACAGTTTCATACCGAATTAACCAATGTATCACTCATCAAGCTGAAGTCCTGAGGTCATCATTATTAAACTGATCAAAGCATACAAGGTCACAATTAAGCATTACACTTTATAACAGATATATACTTACTTGTATTCCTTGTTAGGGGTGAGCATCTTGCCCTCTTTCTGCCAGCTCATCATTGGGGTGGGGACACCAGTTGCCTGACAGGTCAAGGTCACAGGATGACCTTCCCGTACAGTGTAGTTCTGCATGCGATCAATAAACTTGGGGTGCTGCATTTGCAGACGCTCTGGAAGATAAGGATGTAATCAAAATTATAAAACCTGAGACGTGTCAGTACGAATTTATGATTACAACATTACTTGTGCATTTTTTATGACATGTCTAATCTATAAATAGTCAGAACTTTGAGAATCTCTATGAATCTACATACCCAGTACATTGAGAGCCACTCCAAACGTGTCCTCGCCACCCTTGTTGCGGGCAATGCAGGTGTAGTTGCCAGCATCCTGCCGTGTCACGGACAAGATGATCAGCGAGTGAATTCCATCCTCGTTGATCACAATCTGTGGATGAAGGATCAGTTTAAAATTCAGTTAAAAAATTCCTGTTTCCTATTTTCTGATTGCTTCAACACGACTTGTTTCCTGAAGTTTCACTACAACACAACACAACACAACACAACACAACACTTATCATAGGACAGAAAAAAACAGAAGAAGACAAGTCAATCCAATGAACTAGTACAATGACTTATTATGTTTGTCAATTATGTATCAAATATGTTAACCATAGTAAAAATATTTATCTCTTGACAAAACAGAAATAAAATACTTTACTGCAGGATGTTTTTGCCAGTGCATTAGAGTTCATATTATTTTGTTTGACTTCAGCCTTTCTGCTGATGAAGCTGGTCTACTGTTAAAGCCCCCTACCTTATGGTTGTCGTCATTATGTACTGGCTGGTTGTTTCTGAACCACAACATCTCTGGGAGCGGTCGGCCAGACACCAGGCAGTCAAATCTCACAGTCTGTCCCTCGCGGGCTTCCATGTTTTCTGGTACTTTCTTGAAGACGGGGCGGGTGTGAGTTTCAAATATCCCACCCTGGTCCTCGGGTCCCTTCTTGCCCTTCTCAGTGCCCCTGAAACACCAGGTCAAGGTCATTACAAGGTTATAACACAGACCACATTTACGAGTTAAGACCTGTTAATCGGTTAATACATGTGTATCACAATTTTGTCGATAATAATTTGTTTAACAAAATCTGGCCTACTTGTTCAAGATCTTTTCCAGGGTTTCTGGAGCAACGAAGGAGGTGGCGTCGATGTTGCCAACTTTGTCCACATATAGCTGTGCAGAGCAGGTGTTGCGTCCCACTGAGTTGGCGGCGAGCACTGTGTAGTGACCTGCGTCCTCTGGCAGAGCAATGCGAATCTTCAGTGTGCAGTAGCCATCAGCAGTGTACTTGATCTCGTAGCGGCTGGAGCGCTTGATTCGCTTGCCATTCTTGTACCAGGCAGTCTGGAAATAGCATAACACAGTGCAATCTCCACTCAAATAGGTGGCATGTTGTAGCAATAATGCATGAAGCACACTACATATACCTGTTGAATTCCTAGGCATCAAAGAGGGTTTGTTATGCACAATGGATTCATAACTGATGTTCACAATTATTTTTTTTGGTTATCGCCACAAACAACAATATTTCAGCCATATAATGTCAGCCTGTAAATAATTGAGTGTGGATCAGAAATCGATATTTTGAGTAATCATTCACGCCGTTGGGTACAATGACATCAAATCAAACAGTACATCAACCCTAGCTACCCAATCCATAGGGTTTCCTCTTATGACCATAGGCCACTCGGGACCTACTCTAACCCAGACTCCCCATAGATGTGAGTTAAGAGACATCACAGAATCCACTGTGTTTAACACATTCTGGTGTGTTCTAGATATCCCAGGGTTATGGAGTTTGGTGTACCACATCCCTTCCTAATATTTCAGCAAAATCACCCTCGGGGACACCAGCTATTGACTTCACACACTGTACCCTTAAAGGGTATTGAACCCGTGTCTTTGGCATGAAAAGCAAATGCTTTAACCACAAAGCTACCAAAATGTTAAACATAAGATATTACAGAGAGAACAAAAATGAGTTATCAATAAGAGGTCATAGTATAGATAACACTAACCTTTGGCCTAGGTCTGCCAATGATCTTGCAGACGAATGTGGCGTCAGACCCCTCAATGAGCCTGAAGTCCTTGAGGGTCTGTGAGATCTGAGGAGCCATGGTCTGTGTTGGTCCAACTCTGTCCTCAGGCTGGTCTGTGTCGTACTCGGTCTCTGTCTCACTGTTGAAGCGGATCTTTCCCTCGCGGTACTCAATCTCAGTCATGAGACGTGTCTCAAATGAGGAAACTTTGAATTCCTACAACAAGGAAGCTTGATGTCAATTGCACATCTACATTTTTCTTCACATTTACCATAACACTGATTATAAAACAAGCCAGATTTACCCATATTGGACCACGTCTCATTATTATGGTTTAAAGCCAAGCCTCAACTCTGCGAACACAGCTTTGTCAAACACATGTATCTTCAAGGTCCCTTATCTTTAACTTGCTTAAGACTGGTTCCCTCTTTTTCAGTGATCCATTCATACAACTTTCACTGCTATTTTGCCTTTTACGCCAAATGGAATCTGTTTCTTTGGATAATCAAGACTGGTCTTCTCTGGCATTGACATTTTATATTTATATAATATCCCCAGCTATATTCATCTCATATTGATATGTTAAACTTAGACATTAGAGATCAATGACAGAAGGTTCTGAAGATATAAAATCATGGCAGTGGATATCAAAAGTGATTTCAAAAGATGTAGGTATGAAACCAGTATGGCATGTGAGTCTAGGTTCATATTTCGGCCCCACTAAGTTAATCGACATGCAGGAAGAACTTCACAAAATACTTCACAATGAAGGCATCTGCGTACATATACAGTTGGAGGTTATGATTCACAGAAAGCATGTATTTGTTTGGTTGAACTATGTATATGGTGTATTTCATCACATGAAGAAGGGAAATTACATAATGAACTTTCTTACCAATGTAGGCACTTGGGGACGATAAACTTACGTGAAGCAGATTGGTATGAGAGTCTGTATTGTAATCTTGTGCAAGATTTATCACGTCATGAGATCAAGACCTGAACTCCATTGTGGATGTGTTGGCATATGGGACTAAACACACACAGACACACACACACACGTGTAAACTGCACCTTGGGAGTGAGTGAGTGAGTGAGTGAGTATGGTTTTACGCCACTTTTAGCAATATTCCAGCAATATCACGGCAGGGAACACCAGAAATGGGCTTCACACATTGTATCCATGTCGGGAATCGAACCTGGGTCTTCGGTGTGAGGAGCGAACGCTTTAACCACTAGGCTACCCTACCGCCCCTCTGCACCTTGGGTTCACATTATCTGCATAGCCCTACTATTGGCTTGTCATTGTAATATTAAATATTGTCCAACTCACAGCTTCACTGACTCTTCTTTCATAAGGCATCGGTTCATCCTCAGGTTCTGATGTCAGTCTCTCGATGGCTCTACGATCCAGCTGTCGTTGACCTGGAGGGATGTAGAAGTCCTTCATCTTCTCGGCACGAGGAGCAGCTTGATCTGCAGCCAGCACCATCTCCTGGACAGGGCTTGGCTGGACATCAGCGGGCATCTCCTTGAAGCGGGGCCCTTCTGGCAGCAGCCTGGCCGTGGTGGACACCTCCCCAGCAGGGTTGGCAGCAGTGCAGGTGTACTCTCCCTCGTCATCCGAGAAACTCTTGGAGATGAGGAGGGTACAACGTCCTGTTCTTTCATCGTTGATCATTTTGTGTCTGCAAGATTATGTGATATATCTTAGTGCTCATTAGATTATATGAATATTAGACATATATAGAAGGAATCCCCTAAATAACTTTTGATGTCAAATATATCAGTTGAGTTAAAGTATTGAATAGGCTCGGATAAACAGCAGTCCCAGATAATTTGATTCAATCTCAAAAGGTCCTCAAACACCCACTCTGTTTGCTGGCTCAAATTCATCATGTATATCGGCAGTTAAAAATGACCCAAATTACTCAGAAAATGTGTCAGGTTCACTGGTGTGAATGTTCAATGTTTAGACCCAGACCATAGAGAAAAGTCATTCTCAAAATAACAAAAGACTGACTTTGCTGAAAACTCTTTCACTAGATTAAAACCTCTTGCTAAGCTTATCAACTAATGGATGATCAGGAAAGGGACATTACTTGATCTCACAAATGAAGTTAGGCACTACCCGATTCTTTCAAGTACTATAGGTAATTAAGACAGAAGGACCACCCAATTCGTTCATATTACTATTGTTAATCTGTCATGCTGAGGGAGCCATTATAGGATAAAGATATACCCTGTACATGGATGCATTAACAGAACTTAACACTGGAAGACTTGTGTGCAAGATGAACCACACTGTGTTCCCATACCTTGGACCTTCATACACTGGCATCCCATCCTTCCTCCATGAGACTTGTGGGAAGGGCTTGCCCAGCACACGGCACTCCAACTTGGTGTTAGTTCCCTCCACCAGTCGCACATCACTGAGTCGCTGGACAAATGATGGCGGGATGTTTGCTGGTGGGACGGGAGGAGGCGGGGGCTGCCACGACGGGGCCTTCTGTGCTGGTTTAGGAGCCACCTCTGGAGGTGCTGCCTTGGTTGGTGTGACTGGAGGTGGTGGGGCATAGACTGGAGCTCTCGGAGCCGGAGTCACCTCCATGGGCTCTGGTGCAGCTGTAAAAAGATCTTACATCAATGCAATGTCACTCTAAATAAAATGAAAGAAATTCCAAGACAGTTCTTTGGCTAACACAAGCAATTATTTTGCATTTATTTTTCCATAACCCCCCAAAAACACAGGCCGCATCCACTACCAGATTCCTGTTTCCTGACTGGCTTCATTTATTAAATTGAAAAATAACTTGCATGAATGAATGTTAAAAAGTATTTCAGATATGTGAAGACATAAATCATGATATTCAGTTTGATAAGCTCCAAACAAATAACAATTGTTATTCTAGGGTTAGATGCACCAACACTCACCTTCAACATAGAGGCGAGACTCTGATGTGGTTGTTCCATCAGCATTGGTAGCAATGCAGGTGAACTTTCCAGCATCCTCTGGGAAGACTTCATGGATGGTGAGTCTGTGAACTCCATTGCTGGAGGTAATCTCATAATCGGGGCTTGTCTCGATCAATGCGTCTTCTCTGTACCATTTCACTATTGGTTCAGGCCTGCCATCAACTCTGACCTCAAACACGACCTTCTGACCTTGTCTGGCTTCTGTGTTCTTCAGAGGCTGTTACATAAAATCCATTTATTGACAAATGTTTTCTTTTCATATAATCATCACAAGTGTGCATGTCTCAGGGGTATGTCTGTGTCATTAGGGTCAGAACAAAATGATGTACCAGTATCTTATACTAGGAGTGAGATAAGGTGAAATGGGGTTTAACATCGGGTTCAAGATTATTGCACTTACATAGTGATGTGTATGCATGTGTGTATTTGTGTGTGTGGCTGCTTGTACTAGATCAGAATAAAGTCTGTTTTATTGCGCTAACCAGTCTTTTTTTATCCCCCTAATGCCAAGCACCAGGCAGGGTAACAACAAGCACCGTCTTTAAACATCTTTTGGTATCGAACGGCCGACCTTCCACTCTCTGGGCAGATGCTCTATCCACTAGACCATGGAGGCAGTTCTAATACTACTAGAGCCAACATCATGGCATGCAAAGGACAGTGACCTAAACTTCATTGGAATAGGAGAAAGATTTAACCAAGCTTAATTTCAATTTGGAACTGAACAAACATTGTTTGAGTAACTGCATATCAAAACACCATACCATATTCGATGTAATAAGCGCCCACGGCGATATTTGCTAATATATTGGCTAGTGAACAATCCCAATTAGCACCCCTTCCAATTGTTCAATGTACACAAGACTTATTTATTCGTGTATAATACGTGTGTTATATGCATCCTTAATTATAGAAATTAAATTCTGGAAAAATATATCTGAGGTATATTTCAGGCTGTCAGCATAAACCACGAAACTTACGATCTTTCAACTCTGTTGTTTTTCACCAAAATGATATTCTAATCGGAGCCCCCTATTTGTAATTTTGAGAGCGCCCTGGGTGCTTATTATGTCGAATACGGTACTTAATCTTGTAAATGTATTCAAATAAACATAAACTTACCGCTACAAATGCTGGCCTTTCTTTGCCAGTCTGAATAGGTTTCTTTGGAATATCTGATGTTGGCAGTGGTGGAGCCTGCTGTTCTTCACTAAACAGAGCAATTCTCTTCTCGAATGATGGCAGCTGCTGCTCGCCCTCGACCTGCATGTCAATCTGGTCCCGGAACATTTGCTGTTCCTGTGCTGGAACTGGAGCAGGTGTGGCAGCGAAGTCCGATGGGCGCTGAAGTTTGGGCACCTTGGCTGTTGGCTCCTCAGGAGGTGGGAAAGGCTTGGTTGGAGTCTTCACTTGCGGAGCTCGAGATGGCTCAAATGGCTCATAAACTGGAGCCTTGGCTGGTGGAGCTCGAGATGGCTCAAATGGCTCATAAACTGGAGCCTTGGCTGGAGGAGCTCTAGAAGGCTCCATTGGTGGAACAACTGGAGCCTTGGCTGGTGGAGCTCGAGATGGCTCAAATGGCTCATAAACTGGAGCCTTGGCTGGAGGAGCTCTAGATGGCTCCATTGGTGGGAAAACTGGAGCCTTGGCTGGTGGAGCTCGAGATGGCTCCATTGGTGGGAAAACTGGAGCCTTGGCTGGAGGAGCTCTAGATGGCTCCACATGTTCATAAACTGGTTTCCTTTCTGGGGCACGTTGAACTGGAGGCTCTGGTTTCTCTTTAGGTGGAGCTACAGAAATACATATTTTAATATAAGATAAAATTCTAAGCAGAACCATCAATCACAATTTAAAAAAATACTTCATATAAAACCAGCTTAAACCTTATCTAGACAAAATGAAAAAAAGGAGTCGACACAGTGATCGTCTTACAACTGAAAGCCTGTAAACCAAGACCATTTCTCCATCACATTTTCTATTGGCATAAACATTGGTCCAACTAGGACATATAAAGCTAAGCTATTATCACCTGGCACAATAAGCTGAGTTGAGCATGTAGCTTCCCCGGCTGGGTTATCAGCACGGACCATGAAGTGTCCGGCGTCCTCGTAGAAAACTTCCGGAATGTAGAGTGAGTGGATAGCTCCCTCTTGGATGACCTCAAAGTCAGGAGAGCTGACGATACGGCTACCCTCGCGGTACCATGTGACTTGGGGGGCTGGTGTTCCAGCCACGCGGACAGTGAGTCGGACTGGCTCACCCTCCTTAGCATGGACCTTCTGAAGCTTCTCTGTGAATGTGGGTGGAATCATAGAAGCTGCAAGAAAAGATTGATACTGACAGTGAGACACTTAGTTACAAATGTAGTCAATTTGACTTCAACTGAAAGCCTGCTAATTGGGCTAAATCAAGAACTGGCATTCATTTATCCATTTGGGATGCAAACCTGGATTTGAGTACTAAGCAAACACAAAGACTACCTATTACTCAGTGGATGTAAAGTGAGAGTTTATTTTAAGAGTCAACAATTGTTGACACACTCTTTATTTTCAATAGCGATGTTTATATGAAGAGAGTGAGGTAAGAACAACTTTGAACAATATTTTCAGTTTTATCCCAACATCCCAGGAAAGACTCATAAAGTATATGGAATTTGAAACTATGATCAAAGGATCCTGTCAGAACTAAGGGATGCAACTCTGAACACCAAATTGTTCCCTTTAGACCCACCTATATGACAACATTTTAGTGATAAGTATAGACAGAAATGACTACAATACACATAACATAATGACAATGATAAATAATGGAACAAATAGATGTAGAGACATTCAGACAGGGACAGCCATTGCCTACCTCTGACAATGAGTTCAGCTGTGCTAGAGGACTGTCCAGCAATGTTCTCAGCTGTACACTTGAATTGTCCAGCGTCGTCTTGTGTCGTCTCGGGTATTATCAGGGTTACACGCCCCTGGCGATAGGAGATTTCAAAATCTGCCTGCTGAGTTATCTCCCTTCCCTCACGGTACCATTTGATACTTGGCTCTGGTTTTCCTGTAAGAGAATCAACTCAATAAAAATACAGAAGTAGCTGTGGTCTAAGGAATCTAAACTGAGGGAAATAATGCTGTTTTTTTGCCACACTTTGCGAGCAATATTTGAGCTATATCACAGCAGCCTGGGTCAGTCAAACCAGTGACTGATAGCAAGAGCAATGATGGAGCATCATGACACACAATCAGCCAGGCCACCCATTGATCCTTATAAGCTAGATCTTATGATCTCATGATCTTACTGGGGGCATATCTTGACCAGAATCTCCATGGGACAGAGGACCAAAATAACATTCTACAAATATTAGGACCCGTGAAGATCCAGGGTAGAATAGGTCTTCAGCAACCCATGCTTGCCGTAAATGGCGACTATGCTTTTCATAAGAGGCGACTATTGGGATCGGGTGGTCAGGCTAGCTGACTTGGTTGATGCATGTACTTGTATCCTAATTGTGTGAATCGATGCTCATGATGTCAATCACTGGATTGACTGGTCCAGACTCGATTATTTACAGACCCCTGTCATATAGCTGGAATATTGCTAAGTGCGGCGTTAAACAACAAACAAACCAAACCAAGTAAATATTAGTGTGTATTTCCTGGACCTACTTCAGTATCATCTCAATGAAACTCACCTGTTACAACACCTTCAAAGATGACTCGTGTTCCTTCCATGGCAGTGATTGTCTTCAGAGCTTGAAGGAACTTAGGGGGAACAGGAACTTCAATCGTCAGGTCCACCGGCTGATATTTTTGTGGCAGGTCGGTGGTGATCGTGGTGGCGAAATGTTCGTGTGAGGGCACCCTGGGCATCTGCTGTTCGACACCAGTGGTAATGGTGGTGGCGAAGTGCTCCGTGCCAGGGGCATACGTCTGATCCTGCATCTCAGTGATCATCCTTTCTAGACGCGTCTCGGTCTGTGTCACAGTTCGGGTTCTATGGGAAAATAAAAATAAAAATAAAAATAATTCTGTAAAGTTACTGACTGAATTTTTTTTACATTTTGGGTAGTCTCAATACAGAAGAAGAAGAAGAAGAAGAAGAAGAAGAAGAAGAAGAAGAAGAAGAAGAAGAAGAAGAAGAAGAAGAAGAAGAATATTTATTGTACAAAACACCCACAGGGGGCAGGGTACAAAACATGAACATGACTAATTAAAACATTGACATACAAAACAGAATACAAATATTGCTATGATTATATTGTTAGGGAAGAGATGCAGATTTTCTTTGCCTGAACATTTTGTGAATGAAATTAGATATAATTTTTGCAAAGGGCTCTGGTGGATTTAATAGTATTTTTAGCAATAGTACATGAGTGAAAACTACACAAATCTGCAAATAGACATCAGGCACAGAGATTAAATAAAATTATGTGCCAAAAATGAATTTGCTCAAGAGTACCAAGTATAATCTAGTGCCCAGAAATACACACCTCAAGAAATCTGCCCATTTGAAGATATAATTAGGGAAAGTTGATAGTTTTCCTTTGTGATTGTTTGCCAATATCTTATCATTTTTCATATGAGAATGGAACTATACTACATTTGTGTGGAAGTACTTACACTTCCTCGTAGGTGGTGGACTCAGATGTATCCATGGGAACCTCTCTCTCCACCCTAACTTTGTGTTTGCGGATCTGGAGCGTGGGAGGTTCCGTGCTGGGCAGCTCTGGTGCTACTGTCAGTTGGGCAGAGCAGGTGGCTTTACCCAGGTTGTTTTCTGCTGTGACACTGAAGCGGCCTGCATCCTCGTCAAATACCTCGGGGATCATGAGTCTGTAGGTGTCTCCCTCCATGGTCATGTTGTAGTCCTGGGAGACCAGTGGCTCACCGTTGAACTGCCACTGGATCTGGAACAACAAAGTGTCATAATGGTATTGTGTGATGACCATTAAGTTTGAGTTGACTATAGACATGTTTGATTATGAATATGAACTTATAAGTTGTTGTTTCTGAATTGACCATGAGAGAGTAGCAATAAACCCATCAAAAATGAACAAAATGTGTAATATACCATCCCAGAAGATTATCATTGTCATCCAAAGGGTGAATGAGTGAGTGTTGTTTTATGTTCACTCATTAATCAAGCAATATCACAGCCGCCTGTAAATGATCAAATTCTGGGCCAGGCAGACCACTGGTTGAGAGCATGAGCACCCATCACTAGTGTCACACAATCAGGCAGGATCGGATAACTCCCATACTGTAACATTAACAATAGCTGAAGGCTGCTTCTTGAAACAAGGAGCCCCATGAAGATTCCAGGTAAGAATAGGTCTTCAGCAACCCATGCATGTCGTAAGAGCCGACTAACAGGATTGAGAGGTCAGGCTCGCTGACTTGGTTGATGCATGTCATCGTATCCCAATTGCACAGATCAATGCTCATGATGTCATTCATAGGATTGTCTGGTCCAGACTTGAATATTTGCAGACCGCTGTCATATTGCTGGAATACTGCTGTGTGGCGTTAAACAACAAACAAACAAATCACGGAACAAGGCCCAAAACACCCATTGTGACCAACCAATCCTCACAAATGACCCCTACAGCAAACATGGACCTAATCTGCCAACCAAAAGAGATCCTTAACCAAGAAACAAACATCCACCAACCTTTGGCTTGGGACTTCCAGTGATAATACACTCCAGTGTGACTGATTCACCAGCCCTAACGTTGATGTCCTGGAAGAGCTTCTTGAACTCTGGTGCTGCCTGTGTGATCTCTTCACGATGAACCACGCGAGTCTCGGTGGTAGTGCGACGCACCGTGGTCATTGGTTCTGTGGAAGGCATGACACGCAGCTGGGAGACACACTTGGCCTCGCCAGCAACATTGACAGCCTTCACCATGTATGTGCCACTGTCCTCCTCAAAAGCTTCTTGGATGGTCAAGGAGTGGACATCAGCAAAGGCAGTAATCTGGGATAGGACAATGAGGTGTCTATATTTAGCATATCAACATATTTTGCAGTTTTATTGTTGAGTCTACCTTAAATATTACAAATGTTCAAACATATGTGAAAGTGGTGCGCCTCTTAAATTCTTTTAGCTTTCATTCCAAGTGGAAGTTAGCCTCAAATCGTGCAGATATTTTACAATTTCCCTCCAGCCTTTTGATATAGTCACCAAGGATATCCGTAAAGAAGAAATACAATTGACCTGGGTGCCGTTGTACAAAACAAACCTTAGCACTACGACTGTTGTAAGTCTATATTAAGGTATGGGAGTTACGATCATATAAGCGCTAAGATCGCTTAGTACAACGGCACCCAGGTCTTCATATGTGTTTCAAATCTTTTTGTTTAAAAAACATCAACATCAACGAAATTGAATTCAATAGACACTTGACACACACAAAATGGCCAAACCTTAGGTTGTTTAAATATTTGAAGGGACTTGTTTTGTTTGAACAATTTTTTAATGTTCATAAGACACTAATGTCAACAGTATTATTCAAACCAGAACATAAAGAAAGGCAAAGTAAATATTCTGAAACAACTGATCATCATATATATTCTTATTTGTTTCGAAATTCAAATTTATTCCTTCAACTGCTGTACCTGGAAGTCTGGTGAGCTCTGTAGAGGATGGTCATCCTTGAACCACTGTACTTCTGGAAGGGGGTGACCGGTCACACGGCCCTGCAGACACACTCGCTGACCAGCATTCACAGCAATGTCCTTGAGCAGCTGGGTAAACTTGGGTGGTGACAGCTCGCCCACGGACGCGTCACTAAGCTCGCTGAGTGCTACAGAGTCACGAGAATAAATTCTCTTAACTTTGTGGGGAAAAGGAAAAGGAGAGATGTAAATGATTGATGATGATGGAGGTGATACTGGAACACCCTAAGGAAGAGCCTGAGTAAGAATATAAGCACTGGCAAACATGTTCAGCTATGCTATGATTTATGGACTAATCGTAAAATCCTGAACACAAAATTTGCATAAGATGATGAAGAAGATATATTTGCTTATACTAAGAGCCCAACCATATTACTCTGAGGTGCATATGAAACGAGATGCATGAAATCATGAAGATTTGGAAGTGAATGATTTGAAATTAAATTTCACTCACCTTCAACATGAAGTTTACAGCCACTCTCAGCTTGACCATGGTCATTCCTGGCGACACATTTGTATGTTCCTGAATCTTCAAGGTAAGCTTCTCTCAAGACAAGTGTGCAGCGATCTCCCTCGAACAGGAGTTGGATGTCCTTTGATTCCTTCACGGGCTTCTCATTGTGGAACCAGATCACCTAGCACAGAGAAGGATTATCATAGAACCTCACACTTTCTAAATTTGATTTAAATTCTTGTGTGAAATAATCTACCACTGCTGCATATTGAGGTAGGTTCTTACCTCTGGCTCTGGGTGTCCGACAATGATGCAGTCGAGACGTACACGAGATCCCTCGGGGGTTGTCTTGGTCGGGGACAACAGCTGTGTGAACTGAGGCTTGATGGCCACTTGCTCCATGGAGGCCTGAGACATGTCCTCACTGACCAACACAAATACAAATAAGTACATCCTTTTGTTTCCGCTTACTGTATTTGATGTAATAAAGTCTAGATTTGTCCCAGTCATCATCCTTAATCTGCCGGCACCATTTCCATGCTTTTGGTTTAACCAAAGTGGTACCGTATTCGACGCAATAAGCGCCCAGGGCGCTCTTAAAATTGGAAATATGGGGGCTCTCATTAGAATATTATTTTGGTGAAAAAAAAACAGAGTTGAAAGATATATTTCGTTGTTTATGCTGACAGCCTGAAATGTTTATATACGACATATATATTTTTCCAGAATTTAATTGCCAGTATTTAAGGTGCATATAACACACGAGTGCATATTTTACGCGAATAAATAAGTCTTGTGTACATTGATCAATCGGAAGGCATGCTAATTGGGATTGTTCACTAGCCGATATATTAGAAAATATCGCCGTGGGCGCTTAATAGAGCGGGGCTCTTATTACGTCGAATACAGTATCTGGATCTGCTCTACAATATGGCCTCAACAAGAATCCCGTTACCTAAACAACAGTGACATCAGCTAATCCAAGAACTGAATTCACAAAAGAGAATCGCTGTAAGATTGACGCTGACAAGTCATTCTGAGGTGTCATATCTCATCAGAAATATTTTCTATACATATTACGAAGAATATTCCTTGACTTGTTGCAAGTCATTCCAATGAATTGGGAAATGCAGATGTCTCAGAAAATATTAAAAACTACAAAAATCAATGAATGTTTTGAACCCTACTGACCCAGTGCTGGAGTAGAAACTCTCGATGGTGATCCTGCACTGTGTTCTAGCCTCTCCGGCTGCGTTCTTGATAACCACAGTGTACTGGGCAGAGT
The DNA here is from genome assembly GCF_023055435.1 of Haliotis rufescens. Classification (NCBI taxonomy): domain Eukaryota; kingdom Metazoa; phylum Mollusca; class Gastropoda; order Lepetellida; family Haliotidae; genus Haliotis; species Haliotis rufescens. The sequence continues at coordinate 15,072,760 of NW_025964112.1, forward strand.
CCTCAGGGAACGCCTCAGCTATTTCCAGACAGGAATAGTTGACCTCCACAGTCACCTGAAAGTCACAAATTAGAACAATTAGAAACCTAAATAATGATAACATCCCATAATAACCATGAACTGAATAAAAACAATAGTACAAATTCCTAAAAAGACTAGAAAAAAAATATCATGATATATCATATTTACATTAAAATTTATATTAACATCTCAATACTATACTTTGCATGTGTTCCTTTTCCAATGATTTAGTCTTATACTTTAAGTATTCAATATGTTATTGAAGTGTTTACCTTGAAGAGTCCTGATGTGATGACTCTGTCCATCCCCCGGAACCACTGGACCTCGGGGGCAGGTGATCCGGTGAAGCGGACCTCCAGGCGGAACGCCTTGCCCTCGGGGACAGTCATGTCCTGGAGGGGTTGGTGGAACACTGGTGTCTGGAGAGCTGCAACAGAGGGCAACACTGTGCAACATTGTCATGCAGGGCACAACATAAGGCTAAGTGTACAACATTGTACTGGACTGTGTACTAAAGCACTGTACTGTTTTCTAAAGCACTGTTGTGTGCAATGTTGTGTGATATGCTACTGACTCCAAAACTGCTGTACATTTGATAGTTGACTGTATTATATTACATTGTTACGTGGTAATAATTGTGAACCGAGATAATATTTCTCATATTCAAAGAAAATGAAAAAATTATTTACATATATCTGATTGATGCATAATCACAACACACAATTTTATCTCCTTATCAAACATGTCAAAACCAAATTTTAAAAAAAGATCTTTGGGGAATCACAATACAACTGGGAGAAAGAGCATATCAAGGGTACAAGAGTGCATGCACAGAGGGAGAGAGCAGAAACTGAAAGGAGAAAACGTATGATTATTATGATTATTTTGTTTGTTTGGTGTTAGGGTTGCATAGGAGGTGTTATTTAATAGGGACTGTTCATATTTCACCACATCTTATGTACAAGCTTTCGTCATGCATTCATATTCTACAATATCAATGGTAGTTATTAACCTATGAATAAGTACCATCTCTATATGGTTTAGATACTGCAGAAGCAAATATTTTAACTCACTCTAACGCAAATATAATATGTTTGTTAAAGAAAACATTATCATGCTTTTTATCAAACAGTCAAAACTTTGTGATGGTTGGTTAAAGGTACAACTGAAACAAACATTTTCATGAGTTGAAAAATGTTGTCTTTTATTCATAACATGCCTTTGTTCTGTAAAGAACATGCACCCTAATGTTCACACACACGACCATGCCAATATCTTAATCCTCTTACGTATAACGGTCATACGAGCTGATGTGGACGATTCGCCACCAGGGTTCAAGGCTCGACATGTGTATCGAGCACCATGGTGTTGTACCACTCTACGTATCTTCAAACAGCACGTGCCATTGATTTTTGTGATGACAAAGTCTGGAGAGTTATCAACGTTAATCTCGTCCTTGTACCAAGAGACAGTCGGCGATGGGATACCCTGAACGTGGCACTCAAAGGCGTAAGAGGAGCCTTCGATGACCTCCACTGACTTGAGGTTCTTAATGAACTCGGGAGGAACGATTTGCTGGTGCGTTTCTGTAAGGGAGGATGATCAACAGTGAAGCAGTGGGATTCAGATGGGTTTGATGCTGCTTCGAACAGCATTTTGCTCACTTGAGGGTGTGCCAGATTAATGTGGGAGGTAAGCCTGAAGTGACGCAGGTCATATATGTTTACCATGTTGGCTAAACTCACAAGACAAATTTTGGACTCCAACACGTGACAAGGCATCTAAGGGACATAACTCTGCATACAGATTGAGATTCTTACACCACCAGGCTGTCACTGACACAGAATACTCATTTGAAAGCTCAAGTGTTTTAGAACGAAGCACAGACTGGGGGAAGAAAATTACAACTCTGGAGCCAGTTGCCTCAAAGTAGTAAATTTCATGTCGGAGATGACTGCATGAGTCCGATATGAAGCTAGTGAACTGGAAGTATTTTTTTTTGTCTGAGCCCAGTCTCAAATAAGACTTTTGTCATTATTGCTTGGTTGAAATGAATAACAGGTTGCAGATAAACCAGCCAAATATTACACCTCATTCAAATAACTTGTGAGCTGATTCTTCAGGTCATGTACCATTGATTATATAACAACAGTTTTACTCTCTACTCCCTGATGCCTGATGTAGTGTTATACATACAGGTGAGTCTTCAGTCTTTGCAACAATTTAGCAAAACATTCTGTACAGATTTGTATAGAGGAAATACAACCACCTGGGCATGAGAAATCACTAATGACTTATATATCCCACAACCAAAGATAACGTCCCATAACCAGAGTACACATGTATCCAACAGTCAACAGCTGACCACAAGAAAGAGGCCCTGTTCCACAAAGAGATCATAATGCTACAACCGTCATCAGTCAGTGTATGTGAGTTGCAATCATCTTATGCCAAGATCGTTCTGTGGAATGGGACCCTTGTGTTAAAATATCCAAACAAATTTCCAAATTCAAACATTTTTGATAAATATGCCCCCAAACACTTGCTAATTTACAAACACAACCATAAAAATTATTCTAGAGATTCTTGACTTATTGTCACATTAAAAAGGAAAAAATAATATTAAGCAACAAAACCTATAATGATGGTCCTACACCACATCCAATACACCACAACCACAAAACCTCATCATCTCATCCAAATGCATTTCGCCTTGCCAGGACGTGCAAGAGTATCCACCCTATATTGACCTCATGATATATATACAGGGGTTGAGGATGCAGTATAGAGTACTGGACTCAGGATGCTAAATGGAGGATACAACATGACATCCTTACACGAAGAGTCGGAGAGATTCGACACATCCGCTATACATGTAGTTACAAATGAGGTATCTTCATAGGAATCTAAAGAAGCTGAAAGGGAGCGAAAGTTGACAGAGATCTACTGTCTAGTCTAGACACTGTGCAGACAAAGTCTTATACATATAGTGGACTTTTAACAAGAAGTTTAGTTTTAATTATATAGCTTTGAACATACTTGGCATGTAAAACATAATTTTCAAATGACAACTTAAATTTAAATGTAAGTATGTAACAGATTGCACAAATAAAGGAAAACATATACTCAAGAATAAATGTGTAATAATGATATGTATTTAGTTATTGTTATTTGTTTCAACAAATCATCACTTTGAAACTGATGTATGAAAATATCAAATCGCCAACACTTTACTTTGGACATTGTGATGATTTCAGTTAACTGTTTTTGTTTTTCAAGAAAATAAACAGCTAGAAGTATGAGTTGTGGAATACCTTTGACATTGAGATGAGCTGAGGATTCGGCTGTGCCCGCCATGTTTGTGATTCTGATCGTGTAGCGAGCAGTATCTTCTGAGAACGTTTCCTCAATCGTCAGTGTTGCTAGACCATTATTATAGCGAGTTTCATAGTCAGGGCTAGCAAGAGGTAAGTTATCCTTGAACCACTTGGCTTCCGATGGTGTGTCGCTCTCAACACGACACTCGAATGTGAATCTGATGATGACAAAAGAAAGGACATTATAACTTTCTGTTGGCTGATCAACACATGCAGACTGAAAAATATACCATCTGTAAACCTGTATTTATTTAGATACGTGTACATATTCATTCTGGTACTTGAAGTTAACTTCAGAAATGAGTGAATCTGGTATGACGCCGCTTTTAGCAATATTCCAGCAATATCATGGGTGAGTGCAAGCACATGGCACCAGCCTCTTGTGTACAGCTACAATTAAGCTGATGACACTTAGTTAATGAATGAAGACATCTTTGTCACATCACCACTACTCACATGGTTTGCAAATATTTATTTTTGGAAAAAATATACAGAACTGTAACATGATTCGATAGTGAGTGAGTGAGTATTGTTTTACCCCACATTTAGCAATATTCCAGCAAAATCACGGCGGGGACACCAGAAATGGGCTTCACACATAGTACCCATTGCGGGAATCGAACCCAGGTCTTCGGCGTAATGAGCAAACGCTTTAACCTCTAGGCTACCCGACCGCCCCTAACTTCAAAAAGACATGAGCTACACCATGCTTGGGACACACAGGCTCAAGACACTGTACCCATGCTGGGAATTAAGCCGATGTCTTTAGCTTTGCAAACCAATGCTTTAACGCATTAGCTAAATGTACTCTCACCTCAAAGCTTTAATAATATCAAAATAATGTAATGTAGTTATCTAATCTTTTCATGTTTTTCTGAAAGGATCAATAGAATGACAACACTGCCAGGATATTAAGTGAGTGAGGGTTTTTTTAGGCAATTTTAGTAATATTCCAGCCATATCATGGCATTGGACACCAAAATTGGTTTCACGCTTATTATCCACACGGTGAATACCAGGCAACCCCAACACCCCACGGAATATCAAGAAAGTACTCACACAGAGAACTGAACTCATATAATATGCTTGGTAAGCAATCACCCTAGCAATAGGACTATCCAAACATTAGGAAACACAGTCTGCCTACAACTTTATGGTGCGATTATCACTGCAACATTAACGATTCCGGTACTCACTTTGTTCCTTCTACCACCTCAGCATTCTTGAGGTGTTGTGTGATGCGGGGTGGTCGGTACTGAGGGGCGGCGGCAGGGGCAGCAGCCTGTTGCTGCATGCTCTCCTCCACCGGCTGCTGCAATCAAGCAACAACAGTTGCAACAATCTCATTGTATTCTACACCTTCCATACTGCCACACTGGAGACGTCAAACTTATTTTAAGTCCCCAAAATCTAAAGTAAATGTCAGAGATTTTGTACTCACTAATTAAAATGAGAAGCAAATATCAAAAACTTTGTTAGTCCCAAATTAAAATGTGACATGAATGTCCAACATATTGTTATAATTAAATAAAACATAAAGTTAATGTCAAACATATTGTCACGAAATAAATGTCAAGAGAATTTCAAACATATTTTTGTCAATAATTAAATCATGAATATAAATTCATAGTGAGTGAGTTGGGTTTAACGCCGCTTTTAACTGTATTCCAGTCATATCACGGCGTGCCAGCTTAATGTGGGAGGAAAGCCCAAAGTGATGCAGGTCTCAGACATTTTACCACTTGTAAAACCCACGATCACGGGTATGGTGCTGACAAACCTAGAAACATAATGGGGGCGAACCGGGATTCGAACCCACAATCATAGGTTTCTGGCGTACCCAAGGGACGCAACTCTGCACACCGAATGGCGGTGCCTTAGAAGACTAGGCCACCCGTTCCCCCTTATAAATTCCAAAATAAATACGTTCTGTAAACAAAAGCAACAGAAAAACGTTTGATAATCATTAGAAATCTCTGCAATAAGCGTAGGGCACTGTACGATTCTGACAACATCATAAGCATGTGTTCATGTTTGATCAAATAGTGAAAAGACCAAATGTAATTAATCTACATTTTATTGCATGTCCATGACTGAGGGTGTCGTACCTTCTTTCCTTCTAGGTTGTCTCTGAGCATGGACAGTTCGTTGTCGGCCTGCTCAAACGACTGCATGAGATCCTGATACTGGATCACAACATGGCGGATCTTGCTGGGACCCTGTTCACCTGTAAACAGAACACAGAGCCATGATAATAACCTGCAACAGTAACCACAAAGCACTCAGGACCAAGTTTATCTACCTCTTGTACTTTTAACAACGATCTACAACAGTTATATTATAATACTCAAAAGAAGTCAAGGACTACGAACTACGATTATAACCAACTAAGATTAGTGGTCCCTTTGAGTTTGTTATAACCGTAGTTTACTTACTATAGTTAATCTGTAATGCCACTCTTTTGAGTAGTATATTAAGACTGTTTTGCAGAACAGGACCAAGGCGTACATTTTACAAAGCAGAATAAATAAATACCTATATGTCTAATAATATTCAAAGTCAAACAACAGATGCTATTTCCTTACCACTGTTTTTTTCCCTAATGTTTAATATGTAAATATTAATATTTCAAACATTACTTGACATGTTGAGGTATCCTGTTCAGGGTCCTTTTAATTTCTAAGATGTTTCTTTCTATGTTTCATAAGCTATGTTGTGAATTTCGTAAATGTTTGTGTGACTAAAATAGGGTGTTTGAATTAATTGGGCTTTACATATTTACAATTAATCCAGACACAAATCGGCACCAAGACTTAACCAAATAGTGAGTGAGTGAGGGAGTGTGATATTCTCCATGAGAATCCAACCTGTATCTATAAGATGTTGACACATTAACCACCAGGCCATAACACTTACTATTAAATCAGATGATGGTAAAATGTGCTGTTGAACTTACCATATAGTTGTACTGCTAGTTCTGAGACTTTCTGCAGTCTCTGTTCTTGTAGAGGTTTTCCTTCCTCGACGTATTTCTCTAACTTCCTGATAAGCTCGTTGGCTTCTTGTGGGTTGCGGCACTCAGTCGACCTGCGACCAATGGTGATCAGCAGGTGACTACCTTCCTTCATCCAAGTCTCACACTGAAACAAGGTATGGGCATAGGTCATCAATAGTGAATAACCATCACATGTATTTCTGAAGTATTTTCCTGTTATGACATTCCCAGTAAACATCACATACTAAAAATCAATTTCATGACAAAAACCTTTGAACATATTCATGAAAGATGGAAGTCTGTGAATAAAAATCTACACAAGTGAAGAAAATACAAATCTGTATATTAATTCAATACATATCATTTAATGATTATTACAAATAGGAACATTGTACTTTTTACAGCTTATCCTCAGAATGCACGGAAAAAAGATAATTAGTCGCCAACATCACTTTTGAAAAAATCAGTCCCTTCATGCAAAATACTCCCTGGTACTGTAGTGACAGGATCCCCTTCGAAAGTGACACTTCAACAAAGACTTCAGATTATTTTGTGGGACAGGGCCGAGAAATATATGTATCTCACCTCCTCGATGAGTGTGAAGTACTGGATAGAGGTATCAAGCAGGCGGCGATAGTCTCGCACGCTGGTGTGGAATGTACTCCATTTGTTTTTCAGCACATCAATCTCTCGGCGGATGTGGACAGAGTCATAGTGTCTGTCCTGCACCATCACCTCGGCGGTGCCGATAAAGTTGCTTATCTTCTTCTCAATCAACTGGAACCAAACACAAACACATAAGAACATGTCACGATATGACTTCATAAACTCGGAGTATGGGTACTGGAATCACCATACGATAAGTCCTGCAACACTTAATTTGTACAAAACTTTGCAAGAAATAGTTGTTGCTCTAAACCAGGTTGATATAATACATTTGGCATTAGCTAAACCCTAAATAGGCCCCATCCTTAAATAGGCCTCAGCCAAAGAAAGATAGGGGAGATAACTCTCACTAGTAAGCTGATGAGTGCAAGCACATGGCACCAGCCTCTTGTGTACAGCTACAATTAAGCTGATGACACTTAGTTAAGGAATGAAGACATCTTTGTCACATCACCACAACTCACATGACTGGTTTGCAAATATTTATTTTTTGAAAATAAATACAGAACTGTAACATGATTTGATAGTGAGTGAGTGAGTATCGTTTTACCCCTCTTTTAGCAATATTCCAGCAATATCACGGCGGGGGACACCAGAAATGGGCTTCACACATTGTACCCATGTCGGGAATTGAACCCGGGTCTTCGACATGATGAGCGAAAGCTTTAACCACTAGGCTACCCGACCTCCCCACATGATTCAAAAAGGGGTAGGTGTGTTGTGTGTCATATCAAGTTAAATTTGTAATCCCACCATACATCAGTGAATCATCCCACCACAATTATATGTGAAAACCTTAAGTTTTTGTCAAGTTCTTTTCACCGCTGTCAAACCATTTCTGATCATAACAGTAATAGCATAAAACAATTTCTCACCTCAACAGTTAATTCAAACTGTTTGAAGGCTTGCGACGTCATCTTGGCAGCCGGAAGGTTGTTGCCGTAGCTGCCTCGTCGTGCCTGAAGATGCTGATGTAATTCATCTATCTCTGAATGGATCTTTAAAAGAACAGAAACAACAATGTAGTCATACATAATACAGATATACATTACCATGATATATAAGTACTTTGAACGTATAACTATCTGAGAGAAAGAAAAGCACATCTATTTATTCAAACAATTAATTTTAAAGTATACAGGTGGATAATCTACAATGGGGTACATGAGGAGAATTTAGGTCTTTAGAAAGTAACAATATCAGAGTTATCTAAAAGACTGGCAGCTTGATGTGGGAGGAAAAGGGACAGAGATGCAGGTCTTCCTGTTTACGGCTTTGGTGGAAGCAATGGGTATGGTCCTGACAATCACAGATCATAATCAGGACGACTTTTGGATCGGGACCCATGATCACTGGATCCTGGCATGCCTAAGGGAAATAACTGTGCACAGGAAACTGCTCCATGTCAAGTAATGTAGGCTCTCAAAACTGTTGGGGTTTGTAAACAAGAGTCAAAGGACAGTTTGTCTTTCAGTGGAATTTCTCCAAACTCATTAGATTTAAGGTGTCAATTTAAGACTTTGTCTATTCTGTGTCTATTCTTTGTCTAGTCTTTGCCCTACCTGTCTAAGATCATAGTTGAACTGACAGATCTGTAGATTTTGCTGCAAGCGTTTCTGCTGTTCGTCCCATGTCTGGTTCCAGCGACGCTTGTATTCCTCTGTGACGTTCAGCACACTGTGAACGTCTTCTGACGCGACAGCTTGTGAATCCTGACAAAGAATAACCAGTATTAGAGAGCCTAAAGATATATCTCGACAGAATTGTATGATCGGCAATACTTGATGATCGTCAGCATCATTATTACCATAATTATGAATTAATTTCAGACATGGCTGACATAACTTAATGTTGTAAAGGTTTCAACTTCTAACCAAACCATTACTTCACAAAGCAATATGTTCACTAAATATTCATTCCATTCCCTCACTATCCATTCCCTTCTTACCATTCCGTTGCTTCACAAACCATTCAGTTACTTCACTAACAATTCCATTACTTCACTAACCATTCCGTTACCTAGCTTACCATTCTGTTACTTCACTAACCATTCCTTTACTTCACTAACCGTTCTGTTACCTCACTAACCATTCCAATGACTCACTAAACGTCTTAACTACTCACTGTTAACATGACTGGTACACAAATTCAAATCAAAATTCAAAAAATAAATTCCCACACAACACTAACCTGCTGTCTTACTCTTCTGACGATTTTCTCGCCCTCGTCGGCAGAGAAGTGGATGAGTTGTGACACTTCATTCTTCTTGCGTTTATGGTCCTCCAGCATTGACTCAGCTGTCGTCAGGTCCGATGGCAGCTCCAACTGGGAGTACGTGTGCTCTGTCCTCGAGATCACCTCATCCAACTATCAACACATCAACATTAGGATCATCGCTGAGAATACTTGGTTAGTCTTTCATGGTGATCTTTCTAAAGATAATCATATCAAATACATCATTTCTAGGAGGGCACTGGTGTAGACACAGGCCTCAAATACATTTGGATACTGATCAAGTGACCCATTATGCATAATGATGATTGACCACATTTAAGAGGCATGAGGCCAGGAAACTAGTATCATCAAGAAATGGAGAGTCATACCTGTGCTTGGTGCAACACTCCATAATCACAGAAACTAATTACACTTTTCGAATGGTGAAACAAATTATCAAATTTCAGAGACACAAAGTGTCATTTCCAACACTGATGACACAAATTTCAACATGAATCTTCTGTAAATAAATATCAGGAACTGGTTGTTCCTCTGAGATACCCCCAGCATCAACAGTTCCAGCAAGAGGAGCAAGTTCTACTCAAGGACCAAGTTTATGCTCTGACCTGATGAAGGTTCTTGAAGAATGTGATGGTCATCTTGAGCAGGATCTGGTACTCGTTGATGCGTGCCTGGAATCGTTGGTGGACCTTGACCAGTTCACTGATGATCTTGTCCTTCTCTCCTTTGGTGTCTCCCTTCAGTGACAACAGCTCGGCAGTCTTCAAGTGGTTCTCGATCTCCTCCTTGGCCTTCTGCAACCATAGGTAGCTCATTGGTAACAGGGTGAAACGAATATTGAAAACTAAATTTGATGAGAGAGTGAAATGTTTTACACCGTTTCAGCAATGATGTAGAACTGTATCTTTTACTAATGTGTTGAGCAAATGAAGAAAAAAAATCACTTAGTTTTTTAACAGGAACAAAACAAACTGATGAAATATAGCCAATTTAAATATGACACATATTTAAAAAAAATATTTGTCTGAAATGTCAGTGCTGTATAAAACTGTAACATCTAGAATAAATTAATGAAAGTAACAATAGACTGGTCATGATAGTAAGTTATGAATTAGTTAAGATGAACAACAAAACCTTTCAAACTGACTATTCTATGTAACTTACAACAGGTCACATCCCACAGAGTGATCCTACAGCTATGGCTATCAGAAGTCTATGTATAATCTGTGACATTCATAGCAATAAGACCGCTCTGTGGAACACGCCCATCTCACAATATAGAGATAGAGAAACAGTAATTAACAGTAAGTCACATCTTGCAGTGGTCAGAGAATATTTTGAGTCCAACTGTAGCAAGAACAAAAGCGCCCTTGCTCAGCCGCAGCAAGTAACAATGCAAGTGTACTCAACAATTGGTACAACTCCATTTGCAAGCAAACAAAGAACGATGAAGAACTGAATACATATCAAAATATAACATCTAGTGCTACACTGCTCTGCAGTTATGTCATGGAGGCAAAAAGCTGCAAAGCGATGGAGACTGATTGTCTATGGTGATGTCTGGCCTGTATACAAATATACAACTCAACGTTTGTTAAGGACCAAAATAGCCATGTTTAGTCAAGGTGTTGAGTAGTATAGTTGGAAAACAAAATTAAACATCCTGCAATCTGTGCTTAGAGTTCGATACCGTAGAGAGTTCGAGTTTTCATGGGTCAAGAAGTGACGTTTTCATGGATTAAAGTGTGACAACAATTGCATCAGAAAAAGTGTGAAACTGATTACGTGGGAAAAAGTGTGACAATGATTACATGGGGAAAATTGTGGAACTGATTACATGGGAAAAAGTGTGACAATGATTACATGGGGAAAAGTGTGACAATGATTTCATTAATAAATGTGTAAGAAAAACATAGATAAAATTGGACAAAGAGACAATAAATAAAAGTATGACAAAGATATATTGGGAAATGTGACAAAGAGTGAGTGAGTGAGTATGGTTTTACGCCAATTTTAGCAATATTCCAGCAATATCACGGCGGGGGACACCAGAAATGGGCTTCACACATTGTATCCATGTCGGGATTTGAACCCGGGTCTTCGGTGTAATGAGACAAAGACTTATGGATCAAGATATGACAAAATTTTCTTCAGGACATATGTGACAATGCTTTTCTGTGGGCATTTGGAATGATATCATGTGTGAAAATGTAACAAGTGTCCATGAATGAAAAAACAGCTTCAGTTGTGATAATATTTCCATCTTTCCATGTTTCAAGGACAGACAAGTTGCATTATTATTCAGAAATAACCCAATGACTTATCAAGGCGGTAATTTTCAAAAACAGATGCAGGGTAAAATCGGTGTGCCTTAATCTAAAAAAAAAATTCAAATCATTGAAACTATTTTGAAGCCAATGTTCACTATATATTGAGACACATTTGCCTATCATTTTAAGCAAGGCATGAAACTGCTCCAAATAAGTAAGGATAAGAACTTATGGATGAACAACTTCTTTATTACAATTAAGAGCGACGTTTCGGTGTAGGTTCTTGCTTGATAACGGTGTTAGAACCTACACCGAAATGTCGCTCTTAATTGTAATAAAGAAGTTGTTCATCCATAAACTCTTATCCTTACTTAGTACTCCAACTTCTAAATGCCTCTCAAAGAAGTTGCTCCAAATAAATTTAAAATAAACAAAATATTTATTAAAAAAAAGATGGCAGATTGGACAAGAAGTAAAGAGGAGAAGTGCCTGAAACGCAAACAGCAAAAAGCGCAGCGCTATTTCAGTAGTTACAACAGCATAGTACTATCTACAGAACACTGTTAATCCTGCTCCTCAGTCAGCCCATGACGAGGAGTCCACGCAACAACATCTAGAGTTTAGCTGTATATAAGCTCACACTGACAACAGTCAATACCTTGGCTACTGGAACAAACTCCTCCACTTTACGCTGAAGCTGTTCTGCTCGTTCGAGCGAGTTTCCGAGCTGTCCTGCGATGTAGGGGAGGAAAAACTCCCTCTCTACCTTCATCACCCAGTCAATGGTCTACAGAGAACACAAGACACTCCAATATTTACTCTATATTACAAGGCTTAGAGGAGATGGGATGCTTTCGTGTGGATCTCAGACTTGTGAGTATGGATAACCATGTCCATTTCTTATAATATTTTCATGATAATTAAACTTTTTCGTATATTCAATTCCGAAATTTTCTGCCAGGTTTTCAACTTCTATATTCTTTCTAAGCAATGTTTCAGTACAGAGTCTAGTACCTTTATCAAGTATGCGACTTGCTTGATAGAGGTACTAGTACCTGTACAATACTACAGTGGCTAACTTGATAAAGGTACAATTAAATGTACCTAAACATCACATAGATAGAATAAAGACATTGAATTCCTAAAGCCAACTGTCTTCGTTGATGTTAAAGCTTTGAGATTGCCATTTAAAGATATGATATCAAAAGCTTCAAAACATTTCATGGGTTATTTAGTCGGTGGATCCACAGCTTCGCATCTCATCTCCCCATGACAGCATGGTGTGACATGATCATATACCTTGTAATTGGGCAAGAACTCGTCGTAGCGAGCCTGGTAGTCTTTAGCCGATTCCAAGGAGTTCCCAAGATCGCCTGCGATTACTGGGAAAAAGTCGTTCTCAATACTCATGACCCACTCTATTGTCTGGAAAACACAACATTAAGTAGTGCAAAAACTGCCATTACAAGAGAACACCATACAGAACCCTGGCTGACAACCATGCCTCTTTGTCTGCGATTATTGTTTGTAATCATTCCAATAAATAACCATAAACGATGCTTGTATATATACATGGAAGTCATAGGAATAATATTATTGATATCACCTGTAACAAAAGTCACCGGCTAATACAAAATGGACTCAACTCATTCAACCTCACTAAAACTTAATGAGAAAAGTAGACTTGATTTAGGTGTTAATTATTTTATATAATAGGTAATATATGTCTTATACATAAAGCTTATCATATACATGATATATTCCTAATGTCTTTTACTTATTTACATACTGGGGTATATACTTACTGTCTTGAACTGATAGGATGTATGTAACTACAGACATATACTGACTGCACATAAATACAGAAACAGATTAGTGCTGAAATTACATTTGGACTTCCAAACTGAAAATGGATTAAAAAAGTTGGAACATCGTATTGCAAACTACTGTCTTGTACAGAGATCACATTTGCAACCAATTACCTTGTACTGATGTCACGTAGATATTTTCCATTTTATACCAATATCACATTTGCAGCTTATCGTATTGTACTGATATGACACATAAAATCCATATCCTATAGGTGTTGTGAGAACAACCTTTTCCTGTAATCAGCAGGCGAGCGGGAACCCCTAACTATTCCCCTTCACAGCTTAATTAAACATAGTCTGTCACAGGCAGTGGTGCATTGGGGCAGATAGGTATCACATTTACCAATGGTCAATAGGGGAATATTTCAAATTGTTGCATTAAATAGTATAATGAATAGAAGGTGATAACTCCACCAAAGATGAATTTACACACGTTGTTATAGAAAAATAATCAATCGTACATGAGAGATAATATTTTTACAGGAATATGATAATTCAAAATGTGTGTTTTGAAAATAAAAAGCTCTGGTTTCCAGATGAATGTACAGTATGTCTTAAAATCAACACACCGTTAAAACACTGAAAGGGAAAACAAAAAGCGTTGAAATTTCACAAAAATATCCTTCAATTTGTTTTTCAGTTTTGCAACACAGTTTTATCATATCTGATGTAGGAAATTCAAGATGGCCACCATACCCGTCTGGCTTCTTGGATATACTGGTGCCACTGAGACTTGAACTGTTTGCTGGAGGACACACGCATCTGCCACGACTCCCAGTGCTGTGTCAGTGACGACATTCGCTCACGGAAGTCCAGTAGCAGCTTCTCCACAGTGTTGATGGTGCTGCGGATCTCCAAAGTGGAGTCATCAGTGATCTGGGCACACAAATCATCATCATCATTATCATCATCATCAATAATCATCATCATCACTATCACCATCATCACCAATCGTTGTCGTCGTCATCATCAATCATCACCGTCATCATCATCACATTGATCATCATCATCATCATCATCACTAACACCATTATCACCAATCGTTGTCGTCATCAATCATCACCATCATCATCATCATCCTTATCATCATCACAACTGGGAACATTCCTAAAACTGGCTATAAAGCAATCAATGTCGTCTAGCACTTACTGTGGAGGAATTCTTCAAAAATATTCTGCCCTTCTCATCGAATTCCGAAAAGTTACGTGACATGTTGTTCCACATCTCCTGTGTGTGAAGAACTGCAGCATCTGTTAGTTCCTGCAGATCTTCGGTTTCTGAATGGATGATGTGTTCAAGGCCACTCATATTGGTGACCATCTGAAAGCACACAAACCATAGGCTTACAGCTAAGGACAAAACGTTCAGTCATAACAACAGACAATTCAAGCCTGTTCAAGGTTATTCTGGTGGACTTTAAATTAGAGGTTTCTCAGAACATAGACAGAATGTTAATAATATTTAATATTTAAAAAAAAAATTAGAATTGTTGTGACATTCAAGACCTTTTCAAATCTATTCTTCAAAGGCAATATGGTTTTAAACGGCTATTGTCAATATTGAAGCAATTTCCTGTTTGGGTACATCACCAGATACAGTGAACAATTTAGTACCAAACATAATGAGTAAATGTTGCCTTATGCCACAGTCAGCCAAATTCTAGCCATATCATGGCTGGGGACACCAGAAATGGGCTTCAAACATTGTACCCATGAGGGTAATCGACCAGACCTTAGGCATGACAAGTGAACACTTTAACCACAAGGCTACCCCACCGCCCTGCTATCCAATCCAGAAGCCTTACAACCAGCAATGGGGAGCTAGGAGCCAACTCCAACCCAGGTCACCACGGGGTTGACCTAGGTGACACAGGTGACTTTTCTCAGTTGAACTTACTTGATTTGCAAGCCTGAGGAATGAGACATAGTAGAGAGCAAGTTGAATGCGGGTCTCGGTGACGCGGTGCAACCGATTCAGCTGTTTGCGCATGTTGTCCACCTTCTCCGCGGCCGACTGTGCTTCCTGGTCCCCTGACCTGACCAGGTTCACTACAGCCTCGGATAAGGAGTCAATTTCCGCACTTTTTTCCTGGAAAACAACATCCATGAAATATAAATTCTCATCCACAGTCAGGGATCCTGCCACCTAAAGTCATATCAGTCTGAAACATTCATAATAATAGATATAATGTTTGTGAAAAAATCTACCTGAACATCAATTATATGAGACTCAGATCAATGGTTTGATTGTTGCTTTATGCTACACTGAGCAATATTCCACTAAATTCCAGTCTGTAAATAATCCGAGTCTGGACCAGACAATCCAGTGATTAACATAGGCCAAGTGCCATACACACAATACATTTTAATGAATAATGTTTACAGATTACTACATACTCTAATGTCTTCATCCAATTGCTCGTGTATTTCAAGAAAGTCCTTGGCGCTGGCAAGGGTGTTTCCCATGTTGCCGTGGCGACTGAGCGTACTCTGGCAAATCTGTGTCATCCACGTGAAGAGCTGTTGGAAAAGAAAACATTCATAATTATCTGACACAATATCAAGTATCCATTATTAATCAAAACCTACCTTTCATCATGTTACAAATTCTTCTTCAACAAACAACATAAAAGCTGCCATCTGAAGCTGGAAATTAGCATTAATATTTTTTTCTGCCAGTTACGAAATGTCCAATGCTTCTTGTTGTACGTACACTGTTGAATTTCTCTTGGAAGATGAGATAAGCCTGACTACGCTCCCACGCCTCGGCCCGTCTCGCCTTGCACAGCGACTCAAGTTGGGCGCAGCGAGCTTCGAGTTCATCCATCTGCAAAACAACAGCAGATTTGTACAACCAAGAAAATATTTTTGAGCATGGGTTAGAATATATTCGGTTGGACCAAGGCCTTAGTACCACAAGTGTCTCGATAAGAAATTTTAGACAAGGAATAGATACGCAAACTGGGTTACAGGTCTCCATACAACATTAACAGAACTTCTAAAAATCACAAATATTATGACTGGCTGTTTCGACAAACATATTCAGGTTGATAAATTAATTATGTCAATTTCCTTGCCAAGAACATTTTAATGGACATGTCCCTGCCAATGTCAATGAGTTCAGCGGTAATGCCACCGTGACCTTGACCTTCAGCAGTAATGACCTAATGACCTTGACCTACCTTCTTTCTGACGCCATCAGCCCCGGCGTCGCTCCTACTGACCCTCTCGAGTAGAAGACGACCTTCCATAAAGGCTGACGTGGAAATTTCCACAATGGAGTTAGAAAGGTGAGCATGATGCTCGGCGAGCTCTGCGCTGTTCCGTGGCAAGTCCATGTTGTTAAGTTGGACTTCAATCTGTCCCAGTTGTGTTAGAGCCTGCAACAAGCCAGATATTGTGTTTATTGGTAGGTTCTAACAACAAATGAAGTTGTGAATAGAAAATATGTCCAAACAAATCTATACCTTCTATGGATTTCCAGGCAAGTATGCCAAGATTCAGGATAAGATCTGTATCATGTTTTGAGTGATTTAAATTTGCTTCCTGAGATATTACACTGCAACACCAGATGTGGTGTAACACCTACCGTTTCTGCTTGGTTGAAGAAAGATACAGAGCTTGAGATGTTCTTTCTTCTATTGTCCAGTTTGACCATGAAGTCTTCGCACTCGGCATCCACGATCTGCAATCGCTGACGCACTCCCTCCGCATCGAGACTGGCTCGGAGAAGGAGTTGGTCTACGTTCCGGATCAATCGCAGCATCGTGTCCTGCATATCCTGTTAATCAAGCCAAGGTCAGAAGGTCAAATGCAAAAGGGTCAAGGTCATTACTTAATAAACAAAGGCTAATTTAAAAGTGAAATATCGTCAATGTTCTCAAATAAATCTATGTAAAAACTCATTATGATCTATGCGTACATTTATATGTTCTTTTAGCAAATGAAATATATATAGGATAGTTTTATTGAAGTTTTTATACCACAATTTGACCAGTGTTTATCAGACATAAGAACAGTATGTATGTACCCTCGCTTGGATCTCAAATCTGTTTTGTTGGTCTTGTAAATACTTGGCGGAGGTGTAAGACTCTCCGAGATCCGAGTTGTTTATGCTGTCTGCTCCAATAGTGCGGAACCACTCAAGAATCTGTGTACATTGAAGTATGTTAGTGACACACGTGACCACATCTCACACCATTGGATTAATGACAATCAGTGTTTTACACAAGTGGTGGCCGTAAGGCCTTCAACATTTCACACATATACTACTCAACAGAAGTTAAAGAACACCCGATGCTTTCACATTACCATAGTAAAGGTGTCATGGCATGACCCGATGCTTTCACATTACCATAGTAAAGGTGTCATGGCATGACCCGATGCTTTCATATTGCTGCAGTTAATCTGTCATGACATAACTATAGCAATATGAAAGAATCGAGTGTTCTTTAACTTCTTTTGAGTACTATACACATGTTGCATTGTACTTTCTATAACAAAGTGCAATTAATGTTGTTATCTTCACAACTGTATAATTTGTGACAAATGAAACACAACAATGAAAGTAAAACCACCACATCAGACAAAGAACTGTGAGAAAGCCTGTTAGACTCTTAGCAGTTTTCAGTGAAACCTTGTCTCTCTAGACACAGGTCAAATCCTTTGTACTTATGTACCACAAAATACAAAGTGGGGCATAGGGTCGTCAGTAGGACAAGACAATGCTTTCACCAGTGAGCTCCCCCAGCCAATGTCTAAGACACTGTGGACTGAAGGTTACTACTCATGACAATCTCATTTAAATCAGATCTTAGTTCTTGCTACCGCTAAACAAAGATCTGTGGACATCCCATTACGGGTCACGTCAGAACGACCTTTCACCCAACCAATCAGAGCGTCGCTTACCCGATCATGAAAGTGACGGACGGTATGTATTTTCTAATCATGCATCCTCGGAAATATTAACAGAGGGTATTCCGAACGACAGTTACAGGTTTTATGATTATATTCATACAATCTTGGCCATCTATAAGCCATTCCAGAATGTACTTTTATCAGTTTTAAAATTTTTAATCGAGAATACGTCAAAATATGTTTCGAAGTGTAGTTGCCAGTTTGAAACTTGTGTCGTAAAGCTCGAGGAAGCTGCCTTCTGATTGGCTGATGTCGATTTCTTGTCCGTCATTTCATTGGTCGGTCAAAGTCCACGAAAGATCCTTCTGACGTGACCAGTAATGGGATGTACTCAGATCTTTGTTTAGCGGTAGTGAAAACTAAGATCAGATTTTAATGAGACTGTACTCAAGACAAAGCTTCATGTAAGAAGAAAATGATCACTCTACAAAAACCTAGGGCCATTCAGTATCTGGGATGTATGTACAGCAATACACCCAAAATGTTTGAAATTCTACTAGAGTCCTTTAGCACAAACTACTGGACTAATGCTTATTTCCATTCCTGCCAAAGACACAACACTGCACAGTGAATTCAGATGCCTCAGACAACTGGAACCCCCTAGCCCCTTGTCTTCCTTCACACAATATTCAGAACCTAATCATTGCGGATCATTGTTGTGATCACAATATTTCTAAACCAAATAATACCCACCTTGTTCACTTCTTGGTCCAACTGGCACAATTGCAAGCATTGTTCCAGTCTTATTTTTCGTTGTGTCATAAGTTCTTCTAGGTGTCGACGTCGATCATGTAAAAGTTCCAGTAAATGTTCAATTCCATAACAGGCTGCGGTGGTGGCGTGCCTGTTTTGTAGGTCTGCATGCATACCCATTTCTTTGATGCGATCAAGCAAGGACTGACCAATGTCAAGTGTGTATTTAGATTTCTCCAATATACCTGAAAATACAGACAAACCATGAACAATGGATTATGTTTCAAACTGGAACAGATCAAAATCCTTTACATCAAAGGGGTAAGATCCCTTCCCAGACCTCATAATAAAGTCAAAAACAGGTTATATTTTGTCATTTTTAACTCAGGCCCATCAATTAAATTTCTTGTATTTCCGATTTTCCTCCTCATTTTCCTAAGTTGTGGGATGCAAAAAATACAAAATAATTTTAGTGTTGATCTCTGAACAATTTCCTAAAATGCATCCTACTTTGTATGTTAAACAGAATGATATAGGCAAAACATATTGTTATAAACAGCATTCTACCCACAAGTTTTGTTTTAATATTGAAATTATAGAGTAGGCTTTACTTATCTTATCTAGCTGGCCTTACACGCTATTGATTTAATATTTAAAAAAAGATAAGGACATCTTAAAGATGGGAACCCCTCTCATATAGATTTAGATTTAGCTTTCTTTGGCACAGGGTTCCATCTTGCTTCAAGTATATCTGTGATATCATACATATATTTCATGGCTTGCGGCCCTGCCCTTGTACTGAGTGTATCTAATCTAGTCTGGTGCATTTATCATGTTTATCTAACATTCTGTGATGAGGTGTGTGTAAAGGTGGCGACCTACTTGATTTGATCTCTTGGTGCTGCTGGAGGAGGCTGCGAGCGGTTTCCACATCCTTGGCAAGAGGAACATTGCTGAAGTTGTTTTGTGCTTGTTCCATTTTGGATGAAAGCTGCAAGAATTGAATTAATTATCACTATCACTGCTACAATAATTAATAAGTAAAACAAACAGAATAGCAAATATTAAGAGACAACATGAGTTGTTTTTTTGTTTAACATCACACTGGGCAATATTCCAGTTATATGATAGTGGCCTGTAGATAATCGAGTCTGGACCAGACAATCAGTGATCGATATTGTGTGCAACAATCCATGTCATTGGGTACTCACATCTTGTGCGCCCTGGTGGAATGCAATGCTTTGGTCCAGCAGCTGACCGCGTAGTTTCAGTTTGTCGTTGAGGTCTCGCCAGGCTTCATTAAGCGTGTCGGCCATTGCAACGTATACGTCTGCTTGTGATCGATTCTCGTCTGCGTACGAGTCTGCTCTCGACAGCATCTCCTTAACTTCTCCTTCTTTGGACTGAAATTAAACAAATCACACTGATATGAAAATATGCTAATTATGACATCTTTACATGCTATTATAACCTAAGAACACTGAGATATATGTTTCAAAGCATTTGACCAGAATAAATCAATGATTAGAGAGTGAGTGAGTTGGGTAAAAGCCACTTTTAACAGTATTACAGTTTTATAATGGTGTATCAGCTTCATGGAGGTGCAAAACTCAAAAGAATGCAGGTCATACACAATTACCGTATTCGACATATGAAGCGTCCCGTTTTAATAAGTGCCAACGGCGATATTTGCTAATATATTCACAAGTGAACAATCCCAATTAGCACCCCTTCCGATTGATCAATGTACACATGTATTATTTATTCTTGGATAATACGCACTCGTGTGTTATATGCACCCTTAATTATGGGCAATTAAATTCTGGAAAAATATATCTGTCTTATATAATAATTTCAGGCTGTCAGCATAAACCACGAAATTAACGATCTTTGAACTGTTTTTTGTCACCAAAATAATATTCTAATAAGAGCCCCTTATTTCTAATATTTCTATAACTAATTTTCTTAAGTTAAACATGATACATTATTGAAGAAATATTTAGCTATTTTGAGCTCTCAACTTCCACAAGAAGGCAAGCAGGGACAGAATCTTCATCATGGTAAATCAATAATGTGTTTCTTTTCAAGAAATTGTACAAATTACCTCCACAAAGTTATAACATTTGTTCATGAACTGGGACATCTTAATTCTAACAGTAGCATAAATTGACATTGAAATTCCAATTTGGGAAATTCTTTTTACACTTGCTGCAGAATTATTCAAAAGGCATTTCTCAGAAGTTGATGGATGACAAAGTAGACACAATTTATGGATAACAACTTCTTTATTCAACTGTAATGGCAATGTTTCAGTATAGATCCTTATACCGTTGTCACTCAAGATTAAGGGGATGAATATATGCCTGATAAAAGCTTGAAATGTCAAATATTCCACTGAACTAGAGGTGAATACTTGTAATGTGTCAGGTACTGCAAGCATCTCTATCACTTTTCAGCCCCGACCAGCACACGATCTGCTGGCGCTGAGTACATAACATGGGTTTGCTGGGGTAATGAGGCGGACGTAATAAGTTATTTTGACTGCAGGGGTAATGGGAGCTGTGTAGGATGTTTGTGTATGTAATACTGGCAGATTAACATTTCAGGTCCAATAAACAACTTGATAAACCTAATATTTAAGTAAGAACATCTTTGCTGAACATTGATAAGAAACCCTGGGTTTCAGTAACCAAATTATACATGCATGCACACATTTATTGGATCACCTGAAATCAGTTTAAGAAAACTTGTTGATATTTACCCATGTTGACATTTAAAGTAATCTTGGATAATTTTCCAAAAATTAAATGCCCTGAAATGATCTTACCCGTCATATCAATACAATTGAATAATCTTAATGTCCTAGTATACATATCAAATTCTTCAAAAGATACCAAAATATAAAGATAAAAATAAATGCAGACATTTTATTGAACCTATTTCCATTTCTTGGCAAGTAAATCCACTGCGAAATAGCTACTCCAGAGAGTATATATGTTAAGGTGCCAGGAATGTATTTATCAGCCCCCTCTTTTGGAGGTGTGTTATCATCCAAGACTACGCTGCAGCCGGCAGAAGCTGACTTCACTGCGGCTAAGGAAGTTATTTTGGTCATGGAGTTCTGCATGATCCCCATTCTAACACTCCCCGCTATACCCACCACTCCCCGCTATACCCGATGCTCTCCTTCTACACACTCCCCCTCTAAACCCATAGAAAACTTGGCTTCTTCGTTACTGTATCAACGTGCCAAAAGTACATCACAATCCTGGCACCATCGGCCTTGTATTCTACACATGTACAGGAAAGCCCTGTGACCTTGAGCAAATCTGTTTTGGTTGTTCCTGTTGGGTAATGGCTTCCTTTTGTTTCTAGCATGAAAAAACAGTTTACTTTTGAAGTTCAATGTCAAATACTCACAGCAACAATCTACGCAGTGAGATTGTTAGTGCAACATTTCATAAGCATAAAACAAATTATGAATTAACATAAGCACTATTACCCATTACCAGTTATCATTATCATTTATATATCTGCATATATATATACTTGGTAGGCAAATTGAGAAAAATTGATTTTTGCTTTAGTTTGATAATTCATAGGCACTGACATTCAACATACAGTCTTGTGTCAAATGCATCTGATAACCATTACAAAACCTTGGTTTTCTTCAATAGGGTATGTGGGTACAATTTGTGGTAGTGTCTACGCATCCTGCCATATCCAGCTTGTACAAACATGAATATCATGCCCAGGTATCAATGGTTATTCCAAAATGAATAAATTATTATGAAGTATAAGTACCTCATCATTAAATTGATCTAGACCTGCTCAGAGGCCTTATGGAATATCCAGAACCAGATCTGCATGAAATGGTGATTAAAACATCCCGAATTGGAATAAACTAAAATCCCAATTCACGTTGATATAGTTCTATCTAATGTTATGGCTTTGTAGTAACTTGTATTTTACTGAAATCAGGACCAATAAAGAAGGATATGCCTTGTGTAGTTTTACAATATTGCACTATATTCAATATCAAAATACTCGGAATTTTAGGAAAATAACCTTAAAATATCCCACTTTTGAACAAAATAAGATGTTATGCTCAAGGGACCCATATGGTCATAGAAGGCATGCAATTGCAGGTAACAAGAGGTGCATTCCGGCATCCATGTTACCAATTAAACCAGTGTCTGACAGCAGCCCCCTGTGGAGTCTGACAGATGTATAGCTCTGCCTGCATGTTACATCACAATCAATTCTACCCCCACAATGCAGCTTCCGCACCAATACCTGGAGGTGACTCAGTCTTCAAGGGGATGTGTGGATGGTGCTGTTATGTCATGGAGAAGGTGCTGCAGAGGATGGTGTTGCATGTTTTAGGGTTATGATTTAATGATATAGCCAGAAGTGTGGAAACATAATGTCTGACTCGTCTGTCTGTTTGTTTGAGTGTCAGATAAGGAGATTTTTCGTTTTATTTGTCTTTGGAAAATTTACTATTTTTTTTAGAAACAAAAACATATGTACAAACTGGTATTTAAACAGATTAAGTGTAATTCATTCTTAAATCAGATTTTAGAGCACTTTTAGCTTGGATTTTAAGAACTTTGCTATTTACATGGTACATTTCAAGACTTCATCACTGATTTTCCTCATTATGTTTTACCTCAGATGTAACACAGATATGACTCAAAAAATGCAAAAGACTGGATATACTGTGCCAATGAAATGTGAACAACTAGCCTTCAATTGTGACAGCTAGAAAATAGATTTCATCAAGCATTTAGCATGATACTATATATTCCTTCCACTGTAATTCTGTTGAGGCTGTGGAGGGTATTGAAGGTCAGATTCCTGAGCAGGTCTATCAGGGGGTAAAAATGTCTGCCACCTTTTAAGGATCATGACTGAGCAGGGGGAGAACCCTAGGGTGATGGAGAAAATGTGTATCATCCATTTGTCATCCTGCATAGGTACCCATAAAATCAGGTTGTTTTAACAAGGTTTGTTTGTTTGTTGTTTAACGCCGCAATCACCAATATTCCACCTATATGATGGCGGTCTGTAAATAATCGAGTCTGGACCAGACAATCCAGTGATTGACATCATGAGCATCGATCCACGCAATTGGGATATGATGACATGCATCAAACCAAACCTGACCACCCGATCCCGTTAGTCGCCTCTTACAACAAGCATAGTCGCCTTTTACGGCAAGCATGGGTTGCTGAAGACCTATTCTACCCCGGATCTTCATGGGTATGTTTCAACAAGATATATGTGTTGATTGTATCACATGGGTACTACTAATGAAATGTTAGTTCTTATCAAATAATCAAGATTTAATCCTATCATGCTCCTACTTGAGATGTGAGTTTTACTGCAGTACATGTCTCTGACCTGTATCAAGTCAGTTTTCCTCACTGCAATACTGGATGACTGTACCAAGCAGCCATAAACAAACCACAACTTATTTATGAAACAGCATGATTGAATTCATTCATTCCCACTTAAACATTTTTAGTATGATAACCCAGTTCAACATTTAACTACTAACATGAAACGTTTATGATTATATCAAAATTACCACCACACATCACCAACTTGTGAAAAATCTGGTCTGGATTATTGGACATGCTGAACATATTTGAATATTTTAAAGATATTCAAGATATGGGTAATGTGTTAATCACCCTACAGTTCAGAATAGGTTTCCCATGCTGCACTTCCTGCACTGCAGCTTACATAACATTGGCTCACTTACCTGAAGTTTTGAGAGGAGTTCGTCATGTTCCCTGCGTAGCTGGAGAGCTTCTTCCAAGGTCGCGCCGACCTCCAAGAGGTCGGGTTCCATTTGGTGGACACGTACTCGAATCCATTCTCCACTCTGCAAACACAAACACATCAAATTTAATTCTTTTTTAAAGAAAATACTCTGCAGATTTCTAAGCTATACCCTTCGAAAATCCAACATGATCTATGATGTTCATTGAATTCTGAAAGAAAAGCTTGAGTATCAACTGTTAATCCAGAAGTTACATCTATCAGACAGATACAATTGGTTTGTTTGTTTGTTTGTTGTTTAACGCTGCACTCAGCAATAGTCACACTATATGAAAGCAGTCCGTAAATAATCAAGTCTGGACCAGACAGTCCAGTGATTGATATCATGAGTATGGATCTACACAATTGGGATACATTAGTCACCTCTTATAGCAAGCATGGGTTGCTGAAAACCTATTCTAACCAGGATCTTCATGGATAAGATAGAACTGGTAACATATAATAAAAGTATAGGGACTAAAAGGGCCATAACTAATTACCAATGACTTGTTGAGATGATTTCTTCCAGAATGCTACAGACAGGACTCTCTCTTTGCTAAAACCTAAACTGTTGGCCACCATGAACTTTTGGTGCTTGGATCACTGATTATGTCTGAACTCCAAAACAGGTGAAATAAAATGTAAGATTCAAACCACCCCCTCACACACACACACACAAAAACACACACACACACACACACACACACACACACACACACACACACACACACACACACACACACACACACACACACACACACACACACACACACACACCCCTCTTGAAAATAATATGATATGAATACGGTGAATTTCAGTTTTATTTCATTCTGAGGTGAACTTCAGTTCAATTTCTTTCTTCAATACCATTTAAGTCTAAGGTAAACGTCAGTACCATTTAAGTCTTCTTAGGTAAACTTCAGTATCATTTAAGTATGAGGTAAACTTCAGTACCATTTAAGTCTTCTGAGGTGAACTTCAGTATCATTTAAGACTAAGGTGAACTTCAGTACCATTTAAGTCTTCAGAGGTAAACTACAGTACCATTTAAGTCTAAGGTGAACTTCAGTACCACTTAAGTCTAAGGGAAAACTTCAGTTCCACTGTCTAAGGTGAACTTCAGTACCACTTAAGTCTAAGGTGAACTTCAGTATAATTTAAGTCTAAAGTGAACTCCAGTACCACTTAAGTTTAAGGTGAACTTCCGTACCATATAAGTCTAAGGTGAACTTCAGTATCATTTAAGTCTGAGGTGAACTTCAGTACCACTTAAGTATGAGGTGAACTTCAGTATCATTTAAGTCTAAGGTAAACTTCAGTACCACTTAAGTCTAAGGTGAACTTCAGTATAATTTAAGTCTAAAGTGAACTTCAGTACCAATTTATTCGGAGGTGAACCTCAGTTCTTTAAGAATAATACAGCAAATATTTGGCACTAGAAGTTTATAGGAAAGGTAAATTGTTTCAGCATGTGACTAGCGCATGCTTATAGGTGCCCGCTGGCTGCCAGCCAACGAGAAACACCTGGATTGATGCCAGTAGCACCAGATAGAAGATATACAGCTGTCACCATCGTTCAAATGGGAATGCTCCCCAGGAATTCTGGGATAGATCTACACAGGAAGCAGGATCTGGAGGCAGTCAGAATATTTCTGTTCTCAACTGATAGACAAGGGATCAAAGCTGATAGATAACTAATATCAGAATATCTTGTTACATGGTCAGCTATAGATTGTCTGGTGTCTTTGGTGTCTTTGAACCATAAGGAAATTAGAAATATAACTCATTTTAATGTCATTTTTACTTACCTAAACACTTCTATTACTTATCTTTAGATAAAATTATTCAGTAACAAATGATGATGAATTTAACTAAAATATACTACTCAAAAGAAGTTAAAGGAGACAATAGTTAATCTGTCATTAACTTTAGTAATATAAGAGAACAGGTTGTTCTTTAACAATCTTTTGAGTTGTAAATGTTACTTTGATCATATCAACAACACTGTGGACACTTTTATCAAAATATTCCAAGTTATTCCCTAAGTTGCAATTCCAAAACTGTTCTAACAATCCAAACTATGAAAAGAAAAGATAGTATGTGAAAGGTCCCAAAATGACTGTTTGTTTCTTTGTTGTTCAACGCCGCATTCAGCAAAATTACAGCTATATGATGGCGTTCTGTAAATAATTGAGTCTAGACCAGACAATCCAGTGGATGACATCAGACATGCATCAACCAAGTCAGCGAGTCGGACCACCCGATCCCATTAGTCACCTCTTACGGCAAGCATGTGAAGACCAATTCAGGAGTCCCTCCATGATTCCCTCCTAGGTCTTTTTCTTCTTTATCCCTTAGATACAATAGGTTTCATAAAACTTGATAGGATATTGGAACAAAATTCTTCCTAATTAAATACATATACAAACTCATGGGATCTATTAGTAGAATGCATGCTGCTTTTCCTAGACTTAATTCAATTACTTGAAGAAGGCATTAAAGCCAGCCACCATCTGGTCTGCTGGCTCATCACCACCTGGCCATGTGGTAATGCCATTAACGCCATCACCTCAGATGCCCTTGTAGATGTTCAACCATGTAATAATGTCAGGCCACTGATAAAACAAGCCCCTCTTCAGGAAACATTAATTTGTTTCATTTGTAAATTATGAATTGAAATGTTCTTTTTTTCACCCATCAGTGTAATGGGATGAGATAATCATGTGATGTGACCAAGAAGAATATAATCTGCATCAAACATATGTTTGTGTAGAAATGAGGAGGAGGAGGAGGAGGAGGAGGAGGAGGAGGAAGAGGGGGATAATGATGAGGATGAGGATCATCATCAGGTTAATGTTACTAAGTGTAAGATTCTACAATATTTGAAAAAGTTTTTGTCCAATAATTGTGTTAAATCTGCATTCTTAACAACAATACATGAAAGATCAAAATAGTACCCAAAAAATAATAATTTTCAAATCTATACTCTATCCAAGTATAGCAATGTATTTCTTGTGTATTGTACTATAAGTGTCCAAACCAAATAAAGCTTCCCAACAATAAGTAAATAAAGTGATTCATTATGCTTTCTATTAATAAACATATCATTCAGTCAGCAGCAATGCAACACAAATGAATCAGACAAGATTGTGTGTCAGGCTACATTCTGCAAACCCTGTTCCACATGTAAACATGGGTGTACTGGAACCCTATACTGTGTTTATGATGCTGTGTAAGAGGGACACACCCATCACAACCCCAGAGCTCCTATCTAGCTGGCCAGCAAGCAAGACGGCAACAGCATGGAGCAAGTGATTCTGAACACCATTCTGCCAAATGTGACTGCATCCCTTCGTCTGTTAACCATTTTGTATCATTTTGACTATACATTACAACTGGGGGTGCCAAATTGCAATTTACATTTTTACAATTACCAGACCAACCCCTAACCATCTAAGTACATATCGTTCATTTAAAGAAAATGAACTCAAGAATGAAAAGATGAACCGGTATAGTCGACCCCAACGAAATCCCCTCCAGTTTATGTTTTTAATATTGAATCCTTATACAAATTTTGGAGGTACATGATTAAGGATGAGATTGGTATACAGATTTATAAGATATTTTATGATTGTAGTCAATTGGATATGTAGAACATGCTGTAAATCCCACTGTACACATTGCCCGCTGACCTGTATCCTACACACTTTTCTAATCTGTTGCTCCATACCCCTGAAGGGGCACGGATGGCCCAGTCGTCTAAGGTGACGCGATACGCTGTGCAGAGTTGCAACCCTTGGGCACGCCAGAAACCTATGATTGTAGGTTCGAATCCGGGTTCGCCCCGATTATGTTTCTAGGTTTGTCAGCACCATACCTGTGCTCGTGGGTTTCACTGAAGTGGTAAACGTCTGAAGCATCACTTCAGGCTTTCCTCCCACATTAAGCTGACACACAGTGATATAACTGGACTACTGTTAAAAGCAGCATTAAACCCAATTCACTCACTCACTTACTCACTCCATGAACCATGAACAGATGATGGGGTAACCACAGCCACTTTCTGCCCTTTCTGTTTAACAATGATTACATACCACATACTGACACATAACAGGATCATGTATTGTCTCCATTTATCATGTGGAGTGATTTACTAAATTGAAAAAGCAGTGATGACGTCACCACGAGATGGTTACATAACTTCCGAGGACACGCGCGTGCAATGACGCAACAGGAAATAGAAATAAGTAAAACTGTAAACATAAGATGATATACCTGCAATAAAAACATTAAGTCGCTAGTACTAAATGTAAATATTGCAGCGTAAAACCAAACTCACTCACTCACTCACTTTCATAGTGTGCGAGTCAACAGCATTTAAAGCACCAATTTTAGAGCGATTTGCCCAGATTTTGTCACTTAATTCAAGGCAGTTGTCTTCACTGAATGCATGCCCTGTATTGTGGAAAAATGTCTTTCCAAAAACTTTCCAAAGAGATTGCAAAATCCAGTTTCAAATGTCCATTTGTTTACTCACAACTAAGAACGCGACAGAGAAAGGGAAATAATCACTGAGAGCTTTCCATCAAGTACTTGGTACATCACTTTTACGAACAATATCACCAAAATTAGTTGGGTAAATGCATACTGATACATCTAAGTAGTTCTTCTATGAGCATAATATCCTAGTGCAGCTGGCATGGTTATTTGAGGGAATGTCCAGTTTGAAATAATTTTTGGGGCTTCTTAAATCCTGGTATCTATTTTGATGGGTCGTGCAGGTTGGGATTAAAGGGAACAAATTTGCATCTATTTTCTGCCAGGTCATGTTTCACTGTCTTTTATCATATCTTCACTATCCATGTAGCAGGTTACTGTTTAAACATGATAATATCTATATTATCTGAAACTTTCGAAAATTGGGACATAACATGTCAGCAATTTTTGTATTTACACATACTATGGAAAATATCCATAGAATGATTGGTAATGTGGTAAGCACACCAGATATGAAACACAGCTGATATGAAACACCAGATAGGAAACACAGCTGATATGAAACATACCAGATATGAAACACAGCTGATATGAAACACAGCTGATATGAAACACACCAGATAGGAAACACAGCTGATATGAAACATTATCATTGAACACGGCAGCAAAAATTATACATCATTATTCGTTTCCCTCAGTATAAATTGTTCATTGTGAAACTTAACACATCACATTTTTTAACATTGCGATTCAGGCAACAAACACTAACTTTTTTTCTACAAATTATGTGAGTGGTGGATGCCATCTGTAGGGCAGGACATGTTTACCCTTTTCACAAAACCTGGTGTCTCCACTGCGGTTTTTCAGTGATCCATTTATATAATTTTCACCCCTGTTTTGGTTTTTACGCCCTATGGAATCTGTTTTAGTGAATTATCGAACCTGGTTATTCTCTGGCGTTGACGTAATATATTTACTTGACACATCTGTTCAAAACTTATAATCAGGATCATAATGACTTCAATGGACAAATATTGCCACTATGATGAAGATAGGAAGTATATCGCAGAGCAGAGCCATGACCGCTGCCTGAACATTCATGAATCATTCAGTACAACCAAGTCCTGACTGCTCCTGTTTCAATTCCACCAACGCCAAACTATCAGCTTCCAAGAAACTTCTGGTCTTCTCAGAAAAAGGCATATCTGACAAGTGATGAGTGTTGCCATGGTTACCAGATGCACCCACAAGTTGGGCCTGCTCCCAGCAGTGGTACCAGGTGTGTCAGGAATAGCAGCAGTAAATACAAGATGGGAGATAGAGGCGGTGGCTGGCAGGTCTATCTTGGCTCAATGGATGCAGCACAAGAAGATATCAGGTTTCTTCTGAAAGCATCACCAAGCCTGGGTGTGATGCTGAAGAAACTGGCCTCATGCTTATATCAATAACATCAAAAAGATGATTTATAAGGATGACAAGGCATTAAGAGGACAAAACTGAAAAAACAGCAGTTTTGAAAACTGACTTTGGTAATAAGATAAGGTATCAGAGTGTAACCAGCAACGTTCTGTTTCCATGTTCTGCTGATAATGTGTCTCTGCTGTGTGCAGGTAACTGATCTGTTAGTTAATCACCTCTCTTGAAATAGACACAGGAACTTGGAGGAAGTTTCAATTTGGTTTATCTTGAAATGTTCATCTGCCTCCGGAAACTGGGTTAATTATTGTTTCTTTTATTACAAGGAAAGATACTACACAGAAATATAAACATCTTGGAGTGAAATAAACACTATAATCTAAATTAAGCCTGAGTTCCATCTCAAGATTTCAACTACCTCTAAACCACATTTTTATAGCACTTGCTGTAACATTTTTGTACAGGAAGGCATATGTAGCATTGGATCCAACATCACATAGGATCCAATATCACAGAGGATCCAATATCACAGAGGATCCAATATCACAGAGGATCCAATATCACAGAGGATCCAATATCACATAGGATCTAATGTCACACAGGAATCAATATCACATAGGATCCAATATCGCATACCGGTAGGATACAATATCACCTGGACTAAGGATATAACAATGGGAAAAGAAAATTGAGGATAATTTATTTGAATATATTTTGAAGGTTTTGTCATGTTTTTCTCATATGAACATTTGTTTTACTTTTGTTTTGTTTCTCCATCAAAGTCAATACTAGGACAATCTTTATTATAACTTGGATTACAGATCTGCCCACTCCGAATCATAAATAGGTAAAATAAAGAAAGAAATATTTTATTACATTTTCATTACAAGAGAACTGCAGTTTAGCGCCAGGCAACTTTTTTATGTAAATTGTGTGTGTGGCAGGTGCTAAGGGTAGGGCAGGGCAGGGTAGGGCAGGGCAGGGCAGGGCAGGGCAGGGCAGGGCAGGGCAGGGCAGGGCAGGGCAGGGCAGGGCAGGGCATGCATACCCTTTTTGTGAACACCTGGTGTCAACACTGATTTTCAGTGATCTGTCCACATAATTTTCATTGCTATTTTATTTTTTACGCACAATGGAATCTGCCTCAGTGGCAAATCAAGAGTGGTTATTCTCCAGATGGAATTTACTGACATTGTGCCATTAAGTCCAACTATCATATATCTCAATGTTATTGTGATAAATGTCCTGGACCCATTCTCCAAGATAGCTTCATTTCAGAAGGGACATCACCATCTCCATACCAGTTTTACACAGAGCTTATCTTGTTCATGGAGTTGCAATGTAATGTAGCATCCTGTCAGTCAGACTTTTTTGACTGAGTGAGTTTGTTTTTATGCCGCTTTTAGCAATATTCCACCAATATCATGGCGGGGTACACCAGAAATGGGCTTTACACTTGTACTCAGTCAGGAATCAAACCCAGATCTTCGGCGTGAAGAGCAAACGCTTTAACCACTAGGCTACCCGACCGCCCCTCAGACTATAAACTATGATGGCAATGATTATTTAGGGTATTTATCGGAATTGAGATATAATACACTCAATAACCAATGATGTTCAAACTAAGAGAAAAGGTTTTCATCAATACATCCAACTCAGTATATTTGCTGAAATCTCTGTTTCCAAAACATAAGAAATATATTGTCTTGATATTTAACAAATTCAAATGCGTATTTACATATTTTATTTAGCCAAAGCATACGAACCATATCAACATGTTTGATGCAATTGCCTCAAAAGTTCAGTTCCTTCAATGCTTGTATATGGTTTTCATCAATAATTTTCAAAATATTCTTTACAATATCTAGATCTGAAGGGTGTGGTTTTGTGGCTTCCAAAGGGCAGTTTCCCTGTAATAATGGGAGAAGTCTGTCCCACAGTTCCTGAACCATATTATTTTCCCATCCTCCCAGCTCTTTCTGTAATGCTATATCCCTAATGAAGCAAGTCTAGATTTACCACATGTTCAGGTCTCCCATCTGCCTGGGTCTCCTTTTCAAATTAAATGGAGTTGTTTGTTTCAAAATAATGTTTCCAGAGATTCAGCCTTAGTCTAAAATGGGAGTATTGGGCATTCATTTGTTGCAAATCTCTGATACAGCACATGAGGACAACTTGTGTTGTTGCTGCTGCTGCTGCAAAATGCCACAACATTCTGTAAATGTTAGGGTTCATGTTTATCCCCGCCGAAGACATTAACATAAAAGGAGAGGTCGTTTCTTTTCACTCTTTCTCTGTGTGGATATAACCTGGACAAAACTTATGTAAAACAAACCAGAGCATATACAGCAGCCAGTCCACCAAAACGCTCTTTGGGCCGAGGAAGATTATGTATGCAGCAGTGAGTGAGATGGGTTTAACGCCGCTTTTAACAGTATTCCAGTTACATCATAGTGTGTCAGCTTAATGTAGGAGGAAAGCCCAAGGTGATGCATGTCTCAGACATTTACCACTTTGGTGAAACCATCGAGCACGGGTTTGAAGCTGACAAACCTAGAAACATAATCGGGGTGAACCGGGATTCGAACCTACAATCATAGGTTTCTGGCGTGCCCAAGGGACGCAACTCTGCACAGCTAATCGTGGCACCTTAGACGACTTGGCCACCTGTGCCCCCATGTATGCAGCAAATGATGAATTTCAAAATATGATCGAGATAAAACTTCAGCTGTCAAATTATGTCCCATTATTTAGCGAAATATTCTATTGGATATTCAGAATGCTTTTCAGATTCTCTGTCCACTTGACAACAGAGCTGCAAGGCAGTCCTATGCTGCAGTATCATATCATCCAATGTTTTACTTTCAGGGACTTTGATCATATTTTTCAGTTGTGAAAATTTGTCATTAACTCTCCCAATTTTCATGTCTTAATTAGGAAATAAACCTGTGTTTTGAAATTTCGCGCTGGTGTCACAGTGGATAAGATGAGGTACCTGTTGTAGTAATTTTTAACTGAGCACTTTACCACACTAGGTCTATCTTCATTCTACCATGTCAAAACTAAATGTGAACACTTTGGTGTTAGCGGAGATATTGAGTGAAGCAGAATGAGTTAAGTTCAATGTTTTCCATGTTTTTCTTATCAATAAACTGATAATACATTGTATCCTTCAAAACATGATGGTGCTGTCTATGTTCAAACTGGTTTTTTTCACAACATTATAGTTTACTGGCATATATGACTCGCATTGAAAGTATATGATCCAAATTTTTCCACATTTATGATCTTCCGATCCATATCAAAGGCCATTTGATCCATGTCAATGGCTATCTTATCTACGTCTAGCACCATCAGATCCACGTCTAGCACTATCAGATCCATTTCTAGGGCCAGCAGATCCATGTTTAAGGCCATTAGATCCATGTCTAGCACCATCAGATCCATGTCAAGCACCATCAGATCCATGTTTAAGGCTTTAGAAACATGTCTAGCACCATCAGATCCATGTTTAAGGCCATCAGATCCATGTCTAGCACCATCAGATCCATGTTTAAGGCCATCATATCCATGACTAGCACCATCAGATCCATGTCTAGCACCATCAGATCCATGTTTATGGCCATCAGATCCACGTCTAGCACCATCAGATCCATATTTAAGGCCATCAGATCCATGTTTAAGGCCTTCAGATCCATGCCAGGCACCATCAGATCCATGTTTAAGGCCATCAGATCCATGTTTAAGGCCATCAGATCCATGTCAGAGGTAATCAGATCCATGTCTAAGGCCATCAGATCCATGTCTAAGGCCATCAGATTCATGTCTAGCACCATCAGAGCCATGTTTAAAGCCATCAGATCCATGTTTAAGGCCATCAGATCCATGTTTAAGGCCATCAGATCCATGTCAGAGGTAATCAGATCTATGTCTAAGGCCATCAGATCCATGTCTAAGGCCATCAGATCCATATCTAGGGCAATCAGATCCATGTCTAGGGCCGCTGGCTACCTCTCTAGGGTCATCTGATATGTGTCTAGGACCATCAAATCCATGTGTAAGGCCATCTGATTCACAGTAAGAGCCATCTGATCCACATTTAGGGTTACTGATCCACATTTTGGGTGATCTCATGTCCATCAAGGGCAATATGATTGCAACTAATGATCACCAGATCCACATTTTGGTTACATTGATAAGAATACAACAAAAGTTTGTGATACTGGTTCTTCCGGGTACCCATGAAGGTTGAGAAGTCGACAATTCCCTCGGCCAAGGCTTCCTAGGCTGGATCATGAAGCGCTCTGTATATCCATTTGGTCGGAATATGACCAAGTGAACATTGTACCTTGTTATTGAAGAAATGTAGCAAAGAGGAACCCAACTAATTAAGTTCAGGATACTCTTAATGCTTGTGTAACTTTCAGTTCTGATTTGTATGTACATACTCCTAAAACATTGAAGGACCACCCAATTCTTTCATATTCCTATAGTTAATCCGTCACGACAGATTAATGCCAGTTTACTATGTCTTTAACTTGTTCTTGATAGTATATTTTATTGCCAAATGAGAAAAAACCCATTAACACAAACTGTCATAGAAAACCATAAAGATGTTCTTGGATGATTGGCATAAAATGATGTACACAAAAATGTTGTTAAACAAAATAACTGTACATCTATTCAGCTGATATGTTAAATCATTTAAACAGAAAAAAATTATAGAATGCCAAATAATTTGATCCACTGAAGAGCTGTTTGCTGGATGATTAATACATCAATCCTATAAATTCATAATCACAATTTAGTCAGTGGAAGTCAATATTGCGCAAAAGCTAAATAGAATCTACGCATGACTAAAACACCCTGATCATTGGCTGAGAATGAGTCATAGGTCAAGTTAACTCGCAGACAGATAAAAATAACATTCCGATGCCCAACAGAGCACCAAAAACTATTTTCCACACCGAGATTCCAAATCCAAAGCTTGAAAACTGGTATCTATCAACACATATATTATAAAACCATTTCAGGTTCAGTGCTGAACAATACGTAGTTCTGTACAGGTGTACAGATAATCACCTTGGACAAATTATCTTATCTACTAGAAATGACATGGTAGATCCTTTACCTAATAATTTTTCTGTGAAGAATCTAACTTAGGTTAATTTTTTTGTGAACTTAAAGAGCGGAATGTCTGACAGGTGAAAATACTCAATAAAAATATCATCAACATTAAATCTTTAGTGTAACATTGAATTTGTATGCAGAAAGGACAAATATAATCTCATAGTATCCACTGAATCACAGTTTGGTGTATACCACTTGAATTCATGGCAAAGCAATCAAGGAAGCAAGGGCTATTATATGAATCCAAGATGGCTGCCACGGAATGCAGGTGGAATGATCCAAAGGTTGTTAGATAATAAGGGTCAAACTTGATCATTGCCAATTAAATTTTCTTATCTTAAATATACTTAACATGATGCTGCATTTTCAACCCTAATTTGACAGGATAATTTGTGATAGCTATAGCACATCAAAGGAATTGATGTATGTGTTCTGACAGGCATGAGACATACTGTACAGGTAAACATGTAATAAACCGTATCCCTTCATAAGTCTTGCTACAAACATGTTTCAGCTGTTAATTTTTGACAAATTTTAAGT
This sequence comes from Haliotis rufescens, assembly GCF_023055435.1. Lineage (NCBI taxonomy): Eukaryota > Metazoa > Mollusca > Gastropoda > Lepetellida > Haliotidae > Haliotis > Haliotis rufescens. The sequence continues at coordinate 15,109,216 of NW_025964112.1, forward strand.
ATTCCTTTGATCTATGAACATGATAAACAATTAAACCTATTTATTTACCATACATAATTATCAACATTCATATATAACATATATATGCTGTTGGTTTGTAGGAAAGTAGTATTCACAAAGATGTACAGGTTTTACCTGCACATATCCAGGAGTGATTTAGTTAATATTATCAAAGTTTACTTACTCTGAGAATGGCAAGAACAACTTTGGCTCGACCAGCTTGTACTGCAACTGTACTGATGGTGGTCGTTGTCGGAGGAATCTCCGATAAATCTCTGAATCTGTCCGACATCTTGTGTATGGGATTTGGGTAAATATCACATGTATATGACAGTTATTAGCTTTAGATTTGTCCTGATATTAGCAGCAAAGCCTTGGTGGTAATAGGCATGCATGCAGCTATGTACAAGTTCACGGCTCTAACAACACTAACTGATTTCTCTACATTGCTTTACCATCATATACACAGAAGCTCTAGAGCAGTTCACTTCACATACTGCAATAGGGGTCAGGAAGGTAGGAGAGATTTTCATCCCATTGTTCTAACTCATCAACTTAACTTACATACTTTAATTTCAATTGATAATAAAAGCATGTGTAATCATAATACTTTTATTATTATATCATTATAAAAGAAATATGCATATATTAGATTTATTTTTGACATTTAGCAAACACCCCTCATGATTAAATGGCCTCTTCCACAGTGCCAATGCACCATTCCTCATAGGAGTGAGTGTCCCCCATATAAGGAAAATCGCCCATCCTGTAAACAAACACCAAGGAAAGATGCTTATGAGGGGGCTCTGTGGGCAGACAGAGGCAGTCTCAGAGAATCTCCTTGCCTAACCCCTCTCTATAACACTCTGAGGGGGATAGGTGCCATGTCTACGCAGCTTATGTGATATACTCTATAACATCCTAGGTGTGCTACATATGCCATAGCTATACCCCATCCATAAAGATCATCACACATGGTAACAAGTGGATGTTGTTTTTGGAGAGCTTTCAGCCAACATCTCTTATAATTCTGGACTCCATGTTGGACCAAAGAGAACCCAGATACAGTTTCTTGGACATGGATGTGAGACCTCCTCAATGTACAGCTCTTGGACTACCTCCCATTTCCTGGCTTGGAGATCATTAGTGCCAAGCTTTATCACCTACTGATAATAGTGTAGCTCTCATCAGCTGTTCGGGCTTGATAATCAACCTATCTAGAATTGCCGTACTTACACCATTTAATGCCCAAAACACATACAACATTCCATCACATTTCACAACAGATTACAACCTTTTGATTAATCTGATTTAGCAAAAGCATCAAATTATAAATACTTCCGTACTGCCCTAAGAGATGGAATGTTAGAATGCATTCCGTCTTTTTGCACCACTTTTGTAAATATAATGAAAGCTAAAATGTTGAGGTGTTTCACTGCTATCCTCTCCTATGGCGACAAACCAAACCCACTTATTTAAACCCACTAGTTATTATGATGAAACAATAACAGGGAACATGTTATACGATCTGTAAACACACTCTCAACATATGTAAAACATTATTTGACAAAATCATTTCCGTGTTGAACATCACATCAAGCCTTAAACGTATTGTAATTATGGTATAGATATGAGGTAGGTCAAGTTATTAAAACCTTGTTTGCAGATTTTCAAGGTTAAAGTTCCAAATTAATATGTTAATATATTAAGTATGCTATTGTTTTTAAATTATGGACCTATACAAACCTTTCAGGGACCACGAAGAGGTCTACACAAATCCTCAGAGGCCTGGGACAGACATACACAGCTCACTCAGGGGCCTGGCACAGACCTACACAACTCCCTCAGGGTCCTGGGACAGACCTACACAACTCCTTCATAGACCTGGCACAGACCTACACAACTCCTTCTGGGGCCTGGGACAGACCTACACAACTCCCTCAAGGACCTTAGACAGACCTACACAACTCCTTCATAGACCTGGCACAGACCTACACAACTACCTCAGGGACCTGGGACAGACCTACACAAGTCCCTCAGGGGCCTGGCAAAGACCTACACAACTCCCTCAAGGACCTTAGACAGACCTACACAACTCACTCAGGGGCCTTGGACAGACCTACACAACTCCCTCAGGGGCCTGGGACAGACCTACACAAGTCCTTTAGTGACCTGGCACAGACATACACAACTCCCTCAGGGACCTGGGACAGGTCTACACAACTCCCTCAGGGGCCTGGCACAGACCTACATAACTCCTTTAGGGGCCTGGGACAGACCTACACAGCTTCCTCAGGGGCCTGGGACAGACTTACACAACTCCCTCAGGGGCCTGGGACAGGTCTACACAACTCCCTCAGGGGCCTGGGACAGACCTACACAACTCCCTCAGGGGCCTGGGACAGGTCTACACAACTCCCTCGGGGGCCTGGGACAAGTCTACACAACTCCCTCGGGGGCCTGGGACAGGTCTACACAACCCCCTTGCCCCCAGACCCTGACATAACTGAGGGTAAAGAGAGGCTGACAAGTAACTAACCAGCATCTGATTAACAAGTCATTAATCTAGTCATTACTATGCTGAACATGTGGCATCAGTCCAGTAGAGAAATTCTAAAGTTACATGGACTATTTCATGGGTAATTAGGAGCATAATTGAAAATGAGAGATTCGATAATCTTTTGATATAAGTTTCATCACTACTTTGCCCTTTGCAATCTTTTCAACAGATATTCAAAACTTATTATTTTACCCTTGATAGGAACATGATGAATTGTAAAACCTGTTGATATATGTATTGGCATTATGTAAAATATGTTTGCTTTGTCTTAAGCACGTTGTCATTTTCCAGCCATTTAAGTGCAACCTGGACAGACATCATTGAGCAACAAGTGGTTGATAGCATGAATGCCATACAATATATATCACCATGGAATGATGACACACAATTGGCCAGGTTCCACATCGCCATCACCCAATTCTCATTTCATATCAGTACTTTCAGGTAAGCCAGGATAAGCTGAGTTGTGACTTGACAATACGTAACCCGTATTACTACATCTGAGTACATCTGGTGCGTACCATTTGGAAGAAAGGGGTAGCAGGTGGTCAGATGGATATGTGAGTGTCCAACAATGAGTTCTAGTGGCTACATCAATAGCAGATAATAGCAAGTGCTGATGTGTGTCCACAGGAGCATAGTCAATTTCATCATCATGACCTTTACTTGCAACGGCGGTTGGGTAGCCTAGTGGTTAAAGCGTTCGCTCGTTACGCCGAAGACCCGGGTTCGATTCCCGACATGGGTACAATGTGTGAAGCCCATTTCTGGTGTTCCCTGCCTTGATATTGCTGGAATATTGCTAAAAGCGGTGTAAAATCAAACTCACTCACCCCCCAACTTTACTTGCATAACATGCGTACACCCTCTATACCTGTAACAAACCAAATATGTTTGCCCACATTCTGTGCACTGCCTACTTATCTCATTAATTTTTTTTAAGTTGCCTCAACTTATCCTGGATAACCAGTAGGAATTTTTTTTTTTTTTCTTTAACTCCGCACTCACCAATATTCCAGTTTTGTGACTGCAGCCTGGATATGCTACAGTCAATGTGGAAAATGACTGAAACTTTCACTTGGGCAATTTACAAAACGCCAAAATATTTCAGACAAACAAGTAATTGATATTATGAGCAACGTTCCATGCCGTAGGGGTACGATGGTATGCAATCAACCATGTTAAGTCACCTCTAACAACCAGCAGAGGTTGCTGGGGACCAAATTGAACCCAGAATCCCCACAGGGGTGGAGTAATTAGAAGGCCATAGATCTTAAACTTGTGTAGTCAAAAGAATGCCCTCTTGGACAGATTCTACATAATAAAAAAAATACAATCAACCTGATCACAAGGATGAATCTTATAGGTCAAAGACGTCATATTTGTAATCAATAGTTAAATAAAAGAAATAAATATCTAATTCACACAAAACAACAATTCTTACTAAACTAGAACATGTTGAATGATAAACCCCACAGTTTCTATTTTCAGAGACACAGCGGCCTGTAAAATGGCATTACATTATCAAAAACTTTTTACCACTATTACAGGGCATGTTTATCGCCAGCGTGTGGGTTGGTGGCAAGATGGTTGAAAGGATTTCATCCATAAAATGTTCCTGAACCTTACATTGGCTCCACCAGGGATATCTCTCTTTAGATACTGCTGCAATGCAGGCGATCTGACATTTACCGGGATAAAAAAAATAGCTCTTGATGATAAAGTAACCATGGCAACCACCTCTACCATTTTGTGTGTTAGTCAGGTACATGGTACACGGTGGTGTATATCACATGACTGGTCCTGCCTGTTTCTGGCACTGGTGTATAACTCCATTATAACAGCAAGAGTGTTGATGTAATACTGCTGACTCCCATCTGCCATGGAATCAGACTTAGGTTTCATTTGTCAGACAGGATCTTGCCCCAGGTATCGGTGGAACCAAACCTGGGATTCTTTGAATTTATCAGCTAGCAACAGCAAACTGACACAACTCCTTGACTTGTGATTCAAAGAGACTCTAAACACATGCTTCTTTTATGAAACATTTCATATGTTATAATGATGATGATGATGACGACGACAACAACAATAATAATAATACCGTATTCGACGTAATAAGCGCCCAGGGCACTCTCAAAATTAGAAATAGGGGGCTCTTATTAGAATATTATTTTGGTGGAAAAAAGAGAGTTGAGTTGAAAGATAAATTTCGTGGTTTATGCTGACACACTGAAATGTTTATATGCGACAGATACATTTTTCAAGAATTTAACTGCCCATAATTAAGAATGCATATAACACACGAGTGCGTATTATGCACGAATAAATAAGTCTTATGTACATTGATGAATCGGTAGGAGTGCTAATTGGGATTGTTCACCAGCCAATATCTTAGCAAATATCGCCGTGGGCGCTTATTACGTCGAATACGGTAATAATAATAATGTTTACATTCATAAAGTGTATATTTCCAGTTGATCACAACTGTGCTTAGGAGCAATGAATAATTGTTCTGCGTATGGCTAAAAGCAATAATGAAAGGATATATATATGTAATATAATGTAAGACACAATAAAGAGGTGAGTCTTTAGTTTTGCAATAACGTGGACGTCTTTGTATGCACTTCAGTAGTAACAGGCTTTGAATAGGTAAGGTTTCAGAAGATATCTACCAACCATATTTTCAAGTGAGTGAGTATGCTGTATGCCATTCTTTGCAATATTCCTGCCAAATCACAGTCAGGGACATCAGAAATGAAATTCTCACATTGTACCTAAGTGGAGAATCGAACCAAGCCTTTGGAGTGACAAACACTTTGACCACTAGACTACCCCACCATCCCATACTTTTAAGAGACACTCAAGCAGATTATTTTTATTTCTACCCCGAGGAAAACGAAAGCTGTGAACCATGTTATAAATAAAGGTCTCATGTTTGAAGCAAAAGAAGTATTTGCATGGATTAAGGGTTTCTGATTTGTTCATACTCTCAGACATTGACTGTACTGAATGTAATGTAAAGATTCAGTTCAGAATTGATGAGTGCGTTCAGCTTCCAATGTGAGCACACTCCTCCTATCTGTGCCCCCTGAGTAGGATGGAAGTGTTTGCATCAGGCACCTTGATGTCCATCAGAACAGGTGTGGCTCTCACAGGACCTCTATGGGTAGCTCCTACCACTGTGTAGACACTGACTTGCTTGTTCCTCTCTAACAAAGGCATCTATTATCCAACAATGAACCTGATATTTGGAGAGGAGTCAAAACTGAGGGGTTGCCAGAATGTGTTTGGCTCAGACAGTCGACCAAGTTTTTAACAATTCTACGAACACAACAGATATTTGGATGTAGGAGAGAAGACAACATACTCCTACACTTTGTTTTTGTCCTTGTTAATGTCAGCATGAACCCACAAGTGTACTGTACGACGTAGGGCGTGAATGTTCTGGGCCTTCCAATGAGTTAGTGAATTTTATGAGAGTTTACAGATAGTTTACAGTTATAGAATCATTGGAAGAGCATGTCCAAAAAGGGCTTCACAAATTGTTCACATATAGGGAACAAAACCTGGGTTTGGGGGATTATTGGCAAACACTTTAACCACTGGTCTACTGAGTGAGTGAGTGAGTGAGTGAGTGAGTGAGTGAGTGAGTGAGTGAGTGAGTGAGTGAGTGAGTGAGTGAGTGAGTGAGTGAGTGAGTGAGTGAGTGAGTTGATGGGTGGGTGAGTGACTTCAAGACTCAAGACTACGGCGACATTCATGTGCATGTTGCTGTGCATTTGGATGTGAATGCTTGTACTCGTCCAGACTGATACCGGTTTCAGTGAGTCAGTGTATTTGGTTGAACAGGTTGCATGAAACAACACTAACTCACTCACTCACTCAAATTATAGCATGCCTGCCAACATATTATCATATGGACAAACAACAAAAGTTAATGTGTACAGCCTTTCAGCCAACAAGAAGTATGAAGCACCATCACCAGTAGAATTTACACACAGATAGTACTATCTGCATCAAACCGGAGAGAAGCAAGAAACACAAGCATACGTGTACCTCATCTCCTGCAATTAAGTCTGTATTCCTAGACAGCTATATGTGCCACTGTCTACCAAAGACAATGATACTACTTATCCCATCTCTCAGTGTTTTCTTTCCTTGCTCGTTTAGATCAGGAAATAAATAATAGCTAATGGATGGGGCATGTTTCTGTGTTTGAGATCCTGATTATTGTGGCAAGGCCAGTGTGATGCAAAGAACTCGGTAACTATGTCAATCCCAAATTATATGTTTCTTACTTGCATACATCAGAGGATATGATTGTCTCACATTGATACTCTACCAAAAAGTGAATTTTTTCAAAAGAAATTGTGAACACATTTATCCAGGATCTAAATATATTGACTGCAGCCGAGAGCCTTATGTCACTGGAAAGTTAAATGCTGTTTTTGCCTACAGTGAGTAATACTCAATCTACAGAGAAACCTCTTTTAGCAACAATCTAATACAGTAGACTACAGTTAAAACGAACACGCTTATAACGAACTGACGGATATAACAAACTTACTTTTTGGTCCCGACTATTTGCTGTAGTTATGCTGTATATATGCTTATAACGAACTACGGTTATAACAAACTAAAATTAGTAGTCCCTTTGAGTTTGTTATAACCGTAGTTTACTGTAATATAACAGCAGGGGTCGCCAGAAATTACACAATATAACCCTGTGGAGAATCAAACCAAGGCCTTTGTCAAACACTTCAACAACAAGGCTATCCCACCAACCATCAGGGCATGATGACAACTAAGTTGAGTTGTGACCTGACAATTAACCCTGTATGGCTGTAGGAGTTCCGCCTACTGGCGTGTACCATTGTGAAGAAAGTGTTCCGCAACAAGTAGTACCATGGATATGTGTGTGTCGTGTCTCGGCAAACGAGTTCTAGTGGCGAGTTCAATAGTACTGGTCGAAAGTTGATTTGAGATTTGATCACTGGACAATTTCACAACTTACTTGCGCTAATGAAACTACTCTTGCCTCAGTCACGAGTGATACCTTCTGCTCTGATGCACTTAACATAGATACAGACAGACCAGTGGCAATGCTAGCTTTCGACAATGCTTGTGATTTATCTTTCTCCATGTAATTTACGACATTAAAGCCACTTTCTTCGACATGGTTATTTGTTTGTTATTAACTTCTTTCAAACAGCTTTTGGAGAATTCTGGTATTGACTAGTCACACCGACCTCTTAATAGTCTCATGAGCAACACGTGTGTCCACAGGAGTAAAGTCAATCATGCCCTTTAGTGCACAACATCAGTACACCCTCTATACCAGTATCAAACAAAATATGTTGATCCAAATTCTGTTTATCGCCTGCTTATCTCAAATGCGTTTTGTGAGTAGGTTCAACTTATCCTGGATTACCAGTACTTATTGTGACCACACCTGGGATGTGGCATGTAGGATTGTATTAGTCAGCACTTAAGTAAAGCATGAGTGCTAGAGGCCTATTCTCATCTGGGATGTGCCATGTAGGATTGTATTAGTCAGCACTTAAGTAAAGCATGAGTGCTAGAGAACTATTCTCATCTGGGACGTGCCATGTAGGATTGTATTAGTCAGCACTTAAGTAAAGCATGAGTGCTAGAGGCCTATTCTCATCTGGGATGGGACATGTAGGATTGTATTAGTCAGCACTTAAGTATGAGTGCTAGAGACCTATTCTCACCTGGGACGTGGCATGTAGGATTGTATTAGTCAGCACTTAAGTAAAGCATGAGTGCTAGAGGCCTATACTCATCTGGGACATGGCATGTAGGATTGTATTAGTCAGCACTTAAGTTAAGCATGAGTGCTAGAGACCTAGTATCACCTGGCATGTGGCATGTATGTATGATGTAAGAAGAACTGCTCTGTGGGAGTGCTCGAAAGATTTATTCTGGGCTAAAATAAGTCCCAAGCACCCTTAAAACGATACTAGTGCAAGACAATGGTTTGGATGGTCAGGCGCAAAATATCAATCACTAGTCTGTCTGGTTATTTACAATATTGTGGTCCCTTTTTAATGGTGCACAATCCAACAATCCAACTCTTATGCTACAGGTAGTGTATGTAGATTCGCTTTAGTTTCAACATTGCTTCAATACTATTACAATTAGTTAACAGGAACTAACGTTTGGAAACTCTCAGCCTCAAGGTATAAGCAGTGTGTGCATAAAAAGAGTGATGATCTGCCAAAGAAAAGCAATTTTGAAGGCAATTAGTTGCTAGTGCTCAGTTTCATGATCTGCATACTTGGAATCAAGGGAATTGTGGGTGGGTGATGAATGGGCTTTATGACCTTGCCTCAACAGACATGGCAACACCATACACAGGAAACACAGTAGCAGTATTGTAGGGAGGGAGTGAGTGAGGGAGGGAGTGAGGGAGGGAGGGTTGGAGGATCAGTGAGTGAGTGAGTGAGTGAGTGAGTGAGTATGGTAGGTGTGAGGGTGGATGGGTAAGTTCGATCAAGACTGAGTGACAAGAGCAAGTGAGGGTTGGAAGGTTGGAGGATCAGTGAGTGAGTGAGTGAGTGAGTGAGTGAGTGAGTGAGTGAGCGAGTGAGTGAGTATGGTAGGTGTGAGGGTGGGTGGGTGAGTTCGATCAAGACTGAGTGACAAGAGCGAGCGAGGGTTTGAGGGTTGGAGGTTCAGTGAGTGGGTGAGTGAGTTAAATATTATGCACTTCTACAGCACTTCTACTTCTATGCATGTACATGTTGGTGTGCATGTGGTTGTGGCTGCTGGTAATGTCCGGACTGGTACCAGTTTCATAGTACTACCACTGAGTTACCATGCAGCAGTTTTAACATGAATATCCCACCCAGACACATTACATGACTCCAAGCTGACCAGTCCTTGTGTTATTCCCTTAATTGTGAGTGACAGGCACGTTAGCAAGCACCAATTAAAATGTCTTTTGATATGATACGGCCGGGGCTCAAACCACAGACATTCCGCTCTCCAGGCAGATGCTCTATCCACTTGACCATGGAGGCAGTCAAGAGAGAGGGAAGGTCAGCATACATTTGGCCTTGACAGTCAAGAAATATTTTTTCTCTAAAACAATAAAAGGATGACAACATTTTCAAAATGCCTGAGTAAAATGAGCATCCTTTGAGAAATTACTGCATGAAAGTAAACATCCTAAATCTTAAGAGGACGGAAGTACCACTACTACACTGCAGGTATAGCCTCGATACATACTCGTCTACAAAATCTGTTGAAATTGCAAAGACATTTGTAATCATACAAACACATTCAAACATTCCAAAAGTGAACTTTTCGACAAATTCCACCCCTAGTCAGAGTTTGGGGCTGTTCCTGCAGCTGTGTGCTGTGAAATGTATAAATAGCAACAGAAGATGAAAATAGTCTTGCTGTCAGTGCACATGCCAGGTCAGCAAGGCAGACGCCACAAATCAACTCAGCCGATCCTCTCAAAGTCTCTCTCAACATGACCTCCACTTACAGAGTTGTCAGAAAGAATTCCTATCTCCTAGTGTCACAGCAGCCCCGGTGTACAGTAGGATGGTAAGATGCAGCACTGCACAATTGTGTAGTCAGAATATGTTCAGGGAGAGCTGAGAATGTCATCAGTAGTTAAATCTGAAAGGTGACTTTGCTCCAGATCAGGTTTAACTCAAAAGTGCAGCCAGCAGCTAGATGTACCATTTCAAATTAATGATAAAAATGTAAACTTCCAATCCTACAGATTACCTGTCTGGGTGATGGCTGGGCAGAAAAATTGACTGTTTTTTCTTAGATCTACCGGAATAAATGCAGCAACAAAAACTGCCCAGAAAATTGGTTTCTATACAAAGGTGAAACAAACAATAAAGTTCACAGAGTTGCATCCCCTAGCTGCCAGGATCTGCTGGTCGTGAGTTCAAATCTTAGACCGGCACCTTGTTTGATTCTTGACCTAGCTGTCAGCATCATACCTGCGGTAAACAATTATATGGATGATGGAACCTAGGTCACTTTGAGCCATCACTCTACATGAAGCTGACACTACCAGACTAACGGAAATGTTTTTCAAAGAGGTTTAATGCCTGACTGACTCACTCTATATTAACCTAACAACTTTTAGATGCTTTTTTCCAAACTTGAAAATAAAGAAGATATGTGCAGTCATGCACTTACACTTAAAATCAGTAATTACCTAATGCAAAAAATCTTTCTTCAGAAACTTGAAAAATGTTCAATTATATTGAGTAATAACAGATTATTATCATTATTATTAAAAAATTTTACTTATTACTTATAACAACATTATTATTCATATAGAAAACAATTATACATTTTGAGTGGGGGAACATCAGGAACTGTGGATTCATCTCACTGGAGTGAAAATGACAAAAATAAATAGACAGCTAATGCAGTCAGCCTTCTCCATCTCCTCCCAACATCTGGACATCGGCATCTACAGGAGCAGCACTCCAGACAGAACACAGGTGATACGAGGTAATATTACATGCTGACTGTGCAGTGGGAGTTACCCAATGGGCCGTACGTATCACACCATGGAATTCCCATGAGTATCACAGCATCATTCGATGCATACATACTCGGAAGATTGTCATAGCTTTACCTAATACTCCTTGCAGGTCACAAGTCTGGATGTAATTTTGCAGGCAAAAAGAGATGCATTGAAAGAATAAAGAATTTGAAACCAATAAATTTACCAGTTTCTTTGAAACTACAGCTTCTAAATGATGCTAGAAGAGATAATGTAATAACATTAGTATTTAGCTTAACTATCTTTTGTTGCAAGACTACGAAGACCTAAAAATAATTTATCAGGAAGGGTTTACATCTTGTGCATGTGGTCCTGTGCACAGCACACAGGTCATAAATCAGGTGAAGTTAAGCATTGTTGGTCACAGAGAATAGTCGGATGGGTGACCACTTTCGGTAGACTAGCATTTAGTCTCTGAAATCTTATATTACACAATATCCTTCTTGACTCTAAAAATAAAATAAAAAATAGAGCTAGCTTGAGCTGGCTAGATCTGCTTTTGTATGCGTTTCTAGATTAATTTTTTTTCATAAAATAAATATATTCCACGGTCATGGTGCAGGACTACACTTTCGGCAGCTTGACTCCTGAGAGTTTCAAGGTATTCAGTCCTGCCCGACACTGAAGCACATGTAGCACATGTTGTGTCTCCATAGGCAATGACTTTGTTTGAAATGTGACTTTGTTCAGATGTGCCGTTGTTCAACCAGCAGTGGAAGGGTACCCAGTAGGATGAGATGGTGATGTCACTGTTAACCTTCTAGTGCCTGACCCGACAGTTTGGGTTGCAAAGTCGCTCGGGAGCAACGGAGTGCACACTGATCCACTGACCGGAGTTATAATGTTAGCCCTTTGAGCATGCATGTGTCAGGAGTCTAAAGCAATATAACTAACCACATTATATATATTGACACTTTTCTCATTTGATTACTTACATATATTTTATATAATATTGAAATACATCATTTCAGTCAAACGCTGATTCCAATAAAACAAAATTCAATTTTGGAAGGTCACAAATGCAGAGTAGATGCACTCAGTTTTACTGTTGCCAATGGTCAAAGGGGACATAACTCTTGCCTTCCACATTCCACCTGGTGCGTTGAGGCTGGGCAGAGAGCCAGGAGGGAAGCTAACACTAAATGATTAATGTCTGTACAGATTATTCTGTGATTCTCCCAAGTGATAACCCAATCTTACATAACATGGTGTACTTTGGTTCATGATGATATTTGTATCACAACTCCTCATAATATAACAGCCATACTTCAATGTAGGTACATGTAACACTATGACAGGCACAACTCTGTATCAGCACACTGGGTGCTTTGAAAATTAACAAAAGGGTTGCTTATTGAAACCGTATAGACTGAGCTGAAACTTGATGTCAGAGAGCGGGATGGTGAAAACAAACTTAGTTCATAAATCGATGTAATTAAAACATTGCGACAAAAGGTTATCAGACAATCATGACAGTTGGCATTTTATACGATGTAATTAATATTATTGTTGAATAACCTGGAAATAGTAAACATTTTGACCTTTCACTTTGCTTTATGGGGATTCAGTAAACAATGCCCCGAATCTTTACTTTGGTTATTTTTCATGTTTTCTTATTTCGAAAGAAATATAATCTTAACCATTATTGTACGACAGATGAAACTTTCTCCTATCTGTTAATCTAGCTGATTCTTTTGTGATATGTATCAAAAACAAATACAAATCCTCAGTTTAGAACTTTGGTATGCAGTGATCCCTCGCTACAACGCTACCTTCGGGGTCCAAATAATCAATGAGCGTTATAGATGATCAGTGGTTTAACGAAGGTCAAGTCGTAGGTGGTAGATGACCAACAAAACAGTATACATGCTCTGCCTACCTAACACGATCTACGTTGCACGTTTCAGAGTTAAAGTAAAGATTAGAATAGAAGTTGTTTATGATTCATAGTGTAAAAAAAGGATTCATCGAGTATTAATATGCGCTTTCAAAAAACATATTGTATCCCTTCAGCGAATTCAGGTGAATAAACAGGTATAACAAACTTTGTCAGTAAAAGTATGAAATTTGATATGAAACATCACTAGACATGATGATTTAAAATTTAAAATGTATTTCCTGCTCTCCAAGGCATTGTTTTATATGCAGAGATCAAGATTACCGTGTGTACATGTATTTTCTCGTAAACTAAGCCGGAAATCAGCTGTGCACACGTTTCCTCCCAATCTACCGGTGATTCAGTTAAAAAGTACCCAATGATACAACTTCAAAGAATTTTGATGCAATGGTCGGAAGAAATGCATCTGAATTATTATTTTATCAGGAATAATATATTCCAATACTAGTTTTTATAACTGGCTGTCACGTAAAATTTGAGGACAATAATGTGATACTAATTATAGTCATTTAGTCAGCTCTTCTGACAAACATCAGATGCTGAGAACAGGAAGTGGTGATGGCAAGACGAACGATTCATCTCCAATGTATCTCCGAGCCTCTCGTGAGGTGGTGAGTCTTCCTGTCAAGCCCACATCATTCACCCATCACATTGCATGTTCTGAAGAATTATTTATGTGTCTCATAACATAGCCATTCATCCATAACTTCTCAGTCTAAGTCCTTAATATCTCATTAAGCAGTGGGAGATTCAACCATTTTGTCAGGATTATGTAATAATATCAAGGGACTAGATGAAAATGGACTGTAGAAAGTCTGGGCATCTTGGAGCCTGGGCATCTCTCCAAGATGGAGCAGCGTAGCCTGGCAGACAGACACCCCTACTTCCGACAGGCTATTTGTAGCTGTGACTAATGCATCACACATACCGGACAGACTCCACAATACCTGATTACTAGTACACTTATAGACCCAAGAGAAAATAATAAATAAAAGAATAATCCCCATCCACTCTCATCCCATTCTCTGCTCTAGCAGCCCATACTCATTCCGATGCCACTGAATAAAGAGACTTAATACTCATGGGTTCCTTTACAGAATAATTTTTATTCAACGTTGTACTTTAATTAATTTTGTGGACTATATGTTTGACTACCTGTCTAAAAACATCTAGCTGCCTGCCTGGCAGGGAACATGGTTATATGTTTTGATATGTTTTCTTTATTCATTTTGATGTAATTAATGGAGACAATTTAGATTATTCATATGTATTCATATATTCTTTAAGGACATCTTTTCTGAAACCAGTTCGCCTGCATAGACTGCTTATAATAGGTGAACAGCAGGTTGCAATGTTTACATGTAAGGCTTCATGCTATCAAACAGTATTCAGAATGTTGGGTGCATTAATAAACATGTACTTATATCTGTATGGGTGGGTGAGTGGGTGAGTGGGTGGGTGAGTGGGTGGGTCGGTGAGTGGATGGGTGAGTGAGTGTGTGAGTGAGTGGGTGGGTGAGTGGGTGGGTCGGTGAGTGGATGGGTGGGTGGGTGGGTGGTTGGGTGAGTGAGTGTGTGAGTGAGTGTGTGAGTGAGTGTGTGAGTAGGTGGGTGGGTCGGTGAGTGGATGAGTGAGTGGGTGGGTGAGTGGGTGGGTCAGTAAGTGGATGGGTGGGTGGTTGGGTGGGCGGGTGGGTGGTTGGGTGGGTGAGTGAGTGTGTGAGTAGGTGGGTGAGTGGGTGGGTGGGTCGGTGAGTGGATGGGTGAGTGGGTGGTTGGGTGGGCGGGGTTGGTGGTTGAGTGAGTGGTTGAGTGAGTGGTTGAGTGGTTGAGTGAGTGGTTGAGTGAGTGGTTGAGTGGTTGAGTGAGTGAGTGAGTGGTTGAGTGAGTGAGTGAGTGAGTGAGTGAGTGAGTGAGTGAGTGAGTGAGATAGTGAGTGAGTGAGTGAGTGAGTGAGTGAGTGAGTGAGTGGTATTATCATCGAATCCTGGCACAGCTAAAGGATGCACCTCTGTACAGTGAATTGCAGCACCTTAGTCAACTGGTCACCTGTATCTCCTCCCGCGACCATCCATCCAGCTACCAACATATCACTACACAGTGCACTACCACAGGCTGACCAAGCACCAGGTTCTATCACACAGATTCATGAGCAATCCAACCCACTCTGACTAAGTCTTGTGCAATGTTTTAGCCCTGTGTACGCTACAGGTGGCACGTATTGAATCACGGATGCCTTAAACTTCATTGGCATGCAATCGGCAGTGGAAATGAGGCATAGGAAACTGAATGGTTCTTTAACTTACAAAGACGTGAGCCAGAGGTGCAAAAACAGCCAAAATTGGCAGGAATATACTTCCCAGTAGTGAAATTCACACAGTTGGCTGGTCTTATCTTGTCAATTTTTCAAGAATTCTACAGTTTAAAGCCAAACTAATCGTGAAATTGTAATCTGTGATAAATTAAATGAAATTAAATTAATTCAGCCACAACCACTGATTTAGTTAACAAAATGTTCTAAACATTTTCTGGATCCTTCAGATCTTTATATCCTTTATATATCAATGTACAAGGTCAGTTTCGTTTATCCTACTTGCCTCCTTTTGGCAGGACTCGTGAAGATCCGGGGTAGAATAGATCTTCAGCAACCCATGCTTGCCGTAAAAGGCGACAATGCTTGTCGTATAAGGCGACTAACGGGATTGGGTGGTCAGGCTTGCTGACTTGGTTGATGCATGTCATCAATCCCCATTGCATGGATTGATGCTCATGGTATCAATCACAGGATTGTCTGGTCCAGACTCGATTATTTATAGACCGCTGTCATGTAGCTGGAATATTGCCGGGTGTGGCGTTAAACAACAAACCAATCCAACCAATCCTATAGGAGGAAAGTCATTCTGAAACATCCTCAACACACGCTAAACTTTACTCCCGACATTAATACTCAACTCTAAGAACATTTTGAGCCTAACAATGGATTCCTATAAAGACAGCTAAAATATTTGTTTCTTACATCATGAGTGAGTGAGTGAGTGAGTATGGTTTTACACCGCTTTTAGCAATATTCCAGCAATATCACGGGCTTAACACATTGTACCCATGTCGGGAATCAAACCCGGGTCTTCGGCGTGATGAGCTAACGCTTTAACCACTAAGCTACACGACCACCCCTCTTACATCATGAAGTTTTAGCTGTGAATATTGAAGATAGTGTACTCTAGTGACTGAGAAACTCCTGATCTCCTTACAGTGAAAGAAGTAGTACTGCATGTTTGGAGCTTGAGGAAATCTGTGTACACAAAAAACTGTGACATCATGATTTGTGGCACATGGCAATGAGTGAGGGTGGGCATGTTTAACATAAAACTAACCACAATTCAAAAAACAACTTTTTCATGTAGACAAAATATTTCTTATCAGAATATGCAAAATTAAACAGGCCATAGAAAATGTTTATTTATAAAACAATTTTGATCCTGCTGTGAACATGATATTGACACGAGAATTACCCTTGCATCAGATAGACATGACAGAATTGGCAATTGTTTGTGTTAGTGGCAGAATAATAGAACTGAAGTTAACAATATAGGAAGGGGCTTGGGGAAAGAAGTTGGAAGGGAATGTTTATCTTCTGACTGCCTGTCTTTGTTCGTAATATCTGTACAAACAATTTGGCTTGATCCCATATTCCCTGAGCAAGTTATGCAGGAAAATGAGATTAGGAAAGTAAGGTGTTGATTGCCTCGTCTTGGTGCAAGCTTATGATAAACCGTATATCTGTGTGTATACAGATAACCCATGTGTTAATGATACATATATCCCATGTATTTATGACACATATATCCCATGTGTTTATGATGCATATATCCCATGTGTTCATGTAACATATATCCCATGTGTTCATGTCACATATATCCCATGTGTTTATGACACATATGTCCCATGTGTTTATGACACATATATATCTGAGGTGTTTACGTAACATATATCCCATGTGTTCATGACACATATCCCATGTGTTCATGACACAGACACCCCATGTGTTCATGTCACATATATCCCATGTGTTCATGACACATATATCCCATGTGTTCATGTTACATATATACCATGTGTTCATGACACATATATCCCATGTGTTCATGACACATATATCCCATGTGTTCATAACACATGTATCCCATGTGTTCATGTCACAGACATCCCATGTGTTCCTGACACAGATATCCCATGTGTTTAAGACACATATATCCCATGTGTTTATGACACATATATCCCATTTGTTCGTCACATATATCCCATGCATTCATGACACAGTGACCCATGTGTTTATGACACAGACATACCATGTGTTCATGTCACATACATCCCATGTGTTCATGTCACATATATCCCATGCATTCATGACACAGATATCCCTTGTGTTCATGAAACATATATCCCATGTGTTTATGACACATATATCCCATGTGTTAATGACACATATATCCCATGCATTCATGACACATATATCCCACGTGTTCATGACATATATCCCATGTGTTTATGATGCATATATCCCATGCATTCATGACACAGATATCTCATGTGTTCATGACACAGGCATCCCATGTGTTCATGTCATATATATCCCATGTGTTTAAGACACATATATCCCATGTTATATATATCCCATGTGTTCCTGACACAGACATCCCATGTGTTCATGTCATATATATCCCATGTGTTCATGACACAGACATCCCATGTGTTCATGTCATATATATCCCATGTGTTTAAGACACATATATCCCATGTGTTCATGACACAGATAACCCATGTGTTCATGTCACATATATCCCATGTGTTCATGACACAGACATCCCATGTGTTCCTAAAGTCTGAGCCGGATGTTGATTTATGAGAGAGAAAAAAATGAGAAACATACAAAACAGTCAAGAGGGGCGAACATGCAGAACTCTAATCCTGGGACCACCTGCACATGGCACAAAAGTGCTTTGATCATTGTAAGTCTATATTAAGTAAGGCTGATGGCTTACAATCATTTTGTGCAGACGGACCCTGTATACTGTTTGCTTGATTTGTAATTGGGACACTGATTTGTCAATCAGCAAAAGATACCGGTAGTGTTCAGAATTGAACCATAAATCTCACCTCTTCTAACTCTCTTTGTAATTCAGCGCCCTCTGGTGGCTGTGACTGGACATATTGAGTATTGGCAAGCTGGACTGACACTGGCTGGATTGGAGCTTCCCTCTCAGACCCTTGGCTGTGGTCAAGCTGGTCACCCATACCTGCAATAACGAGTGAGTGAGTGAGTGAGTGAGTGAGTGAGTGAGTGAGTGAGTGAGTGAGTGAGTGAGTGAGTGAGTGAGTGAGTGAGTGAGTGAGTTGGGGCTCTCCTCCACCTTCAACAGCATCAGTTAAGGGTCAGCTAAATGCTAGTGAGAGTGTGCTCAAGTGGGTTTTGGTTTAACACTGTTTTGAACAGTATTTCAGTTATATTACAGTGTGCCAGGTAAATGGGGGTGAAACCCACATGGAAACCACTGGGCAAACCTACAAGCGAATATGCATATCATGATATCATTCAAACCTCCAGGTCACAGTCTAACCACCTGATCCGTGGTTCTTACGACATGCATGAAACACTGGGGACATTATGAACAAAACTTATAAACCTCTGATGACGTCACACTACAGTAACAGAAGGTTCTTCTAAATGTGGATAAACTTCCAAGGAAGGCTGTATCAACAATGCCCGGGGCCTGATGAATACATTGCAACTGTAATACCTTGGTTTTACAATTAACGTTTTATAAACTTGCCTCTTGATGTGAATACAATTGTGTTTGATGAATGGTTAAAAGTCACAATTTCTTTTTAACATGAAAATTCCATGATGTGAATCGAACCTGCAACTTCACATATTGTGTTATGTTTTGTAACCCACTGTTTTACCACTAAGCTACCGGGGCAGGTGATGATAAGTTGTTCAGTTTATCATGTCATGACTTCAGCTAGTCCATGCTGCATGTTTTTTCTCTCGCACACTTTGAGCGAATTCCTTTTATACCGCAACACACTGTATTGTTTCACTATAAGGTATGTCTATGTTTTCATTTTTTCTGGATTTTCTTGCATTTAGTTGCTTCATAATTTGGATAAAACATGCCTCTTCAGTTTTAGTTGAAAATGTAAAACCTTGACTTCATGGTTTTACATTTCAACCAAAACCTTGGAGGCGTGCTTTATCCTATATTTCCTCACCTACAGTAAATAAACCCCTTACCTGAGTATCCATTAGTGACAGGCCTATTGCCCCCTCTTCGACCACTCGGAGAGAACCCAGGTGATGCTTGTGAATGTCCTTGAGTTACCCGCGCATATGCCACAGGATGTATCCCCTCCTGAGCTGATCCTGCGGGGTAACCTTGAGCTGATCCTGAGGGGTAACCCTGAGCTGATCCTGCGGGGTAACCCTGGGCTGATCCTGCAGGGTAACC
Source organism: Haliotis rufescens (assembly GCF_023055435.1). Classification (NCBI taxonomy): domain Eukaryota; kingdom Metazoa; phylum Mollusca; class Gastropoda; order Lepetellida; family Haliotidae; genus Haliotis; species Haliotis rufescens. Next base: position 15,128,753 of record NW_025964112.1, read on the forward strand.
TTGAGGTGACCCTGCAGGATATCCCCGACCTGCAGGCGAGCCCTGTTCAGAGGACGGGTACACTCTACTTGGCGAGCCATGAGATGATGAACCTGGGCTATCAGGGTACGTGGACCCATCACGCTGAGATTGTTGTCCTCTTGGAAGCGGTTTAGGTCGAATGCGTTTGCTAGATTTTCTTCGAGGTGGCGCTTGTCCTGTTTCGGCTGGTAACCTTGTTCTTGAGGATGGGGTTCTTCTAAGTTTTGGCTTGTAATCAGGATTATTTTGGTTGTTTTCAAGTTCGGCCCAATATTTCTCCAAGTCTCCAACTTTGCGGTCAAGTTTCCGTAACTTGTGATTAATGGTGTCAGTTGTTCCCTCCTCATTTATGCTCAATCTCCGATCATTTCTGAAAAGAAAGAAAACAAATGTAAAGCGTTAATCATGCTGTCACTTGCAATGAGTTAATGATCTTTAATGGACATTGTAGTCTTATTCAATCCATTAAATTATTTCAGATGGTGTATGACAGCAATATTACAGCTCCACATCATGGCGCTATATAATATTTCACACCTTAACTTTTAAGAGAGTTGTAAGCATGATCCATGCCATCTGGATGCAGAGACACACAAAATTGGTCACCTTTTACAACAAGCATAGGTGGAAAAGACATATTTCCTAAGGACAGGTTGGCTCTGTGGTTAAAGCATTTACTTGTCGTGCCTAAAACCTGGGTTCAACTCCCAACACGTGTGAATCCTATTCTTGGTGTCCCCTTTCCAAATATTACAACTACATCACAAGCTGGACCAATGGTTGGGTTCACAGAGTGAACCTATGTGGGGAATTGATCCAGTATTCAAAGTGATAGGATCATAACACTAGCTTACCCCAACACCCTCAGAAATGAGTCCTCCATTGCTTAATTAAAGATGCAATCTAGTCTAGTGCTTAAAGTGTCCGCTGAAATAATGCTGATGCAATGTTAAATCTTAACTCACTAAAGTGTCCGTTCATCACCCCGAAGACCAGGGTTTGACTAACCTAATGGGTACAATGTAAGTCCCATTCTTGGGTGTCCCCTGCCATATGTCTGCAACATTGCTGAAAAAGGCATAAAGTCAAACTCACGATTCACCAGGATCGCAAGAGGGTTTATGTTAGGACATTATTTAAGCACTCCGACAATCAACTCACTCATCCAACATGATGACTGGCAGTGCTAGTCTGTCCAGCAAGGCTTTCCCCATCTGTGTAGTGTCGGCACAGTCCGCCAGCAGGGTGTTCTTGGGTTTAGTATATTGCACTAGTACTTCGTCTATAGGAACCTCCCGGCCCAACGCCTGGCTGATCACCACCAGGATCTCCTCAATTCGGTCAAACAGCTGAAACACAAATTACATTCATTCTTCAGAAGAGACATAATCCAAACAGTTTTACTAAATTTATAGACCCCATAGGACCTGGAGTGTAAATAAAATTGTCAGCAAAACTCTCATCAATGGTTTGAGGGTTTCGGTACAAGCTGTTTTTTTACTTTTCTCTATGCCATAAGTGCTATATGATTTTGTTGTTGTTGAATGCCACACACAGCAATATTCCATCTCCATGACAGTTTGCTGTAAATGAGTCTGGAGCAGACAAACCATTGACTGATATAAGAGTTTTGATCCATAGCTTTGGGTTACGATAACACAGAATCAACCATTTCAACAAGCCTGACCACCTGATCCTATGACATGCATACGTTGCTGGGGACCAATTCTATAAGACAGCAGCCCATGTTTGTTTGTTTGTGGTTTAACGCCGCACTCAGCAATATTCCAGCTACATGATGGTGGTATGTAAATAATCAAGTCTGGACCAGACAATTCAGTGATTGACATCATGACCATCGATCCACGCAATTGGGATACGATGACCTGCATCCAACCACCCGATCCCTTTAGTCGCCTCTTATGACAAGCAGAGTCGCCTTATTGGCAAGCATGGGTTGCTGAAGACCTATTCTACCACGGATCTTCACGGGTCCAGCAGCCTGAGTCTTCATAAGTCATGTCAATATAATAAAACACAAAATACCACAAATCCCCCTAATCATACAATACCAAGATGCTAAACTGAAGCATATACACTACAGACACTTTAGATGGCTCACTACAAACAGAGGTTCAGGGCATCAGAATGTCTTTATATACTGAACACAAAAGTTATGATCATCAATATTTTGGGGGGGGGATGTTTTTAGGAACAGTGCATCAGTATGACTTTATATAATGAACAAAAAAGTTAGAATCATCAATATTTGGGGGGCATGATTTTATGAAATATTGTATTTTCTTCACTATAAAACCGCCCCCCCCCACCTCCCAAAAGAAATCATGATCCCTAACTTTTTTGGATCAGTATATATATTTACATTTCCTACCAAGCAATAAATGAATGTGAAATAAAATCAATTTATACCTTCATTAAGTATTATTGTCAATTTAATTTAAATTAATATGTCCATCAGAAACAGTTATGTGGCCTACCTTATCACATGATGAGAGAAACATGGCTGACACAGTGAGTCGGTTGGCTCGTTCACTTGTTCCCTGAGTGAACCGTTTCCAGGCATATTCCAGTCTCTGGGCACGCTGATTGTTTGGTTCAAGGTCATATCTCAGTGATCGTCTCAACACCAAGGCAGCTTGCAACAATTGCTTTCCGTAGTCATATGTTCCCTGATAAAATCATACCATAAATAAATAATATTTCTTTTACAAATCAAATAAAAATACTGTGTACAAAACAAGCTATGTAATCTTCTTATGTCTGCATTCAACATTAAACTCTTACTCATTCATTTTATCATATTCAGGAGAAATGAAAATCATATATGTGATGACCCTTCAACACAATGAGACAAAAAAAGATTTGAAGTAACAACCAGCAGATCCTGGCATCCAAGGGAAGCAACTCTGTGCCTTAAACCACAGGATGGGTGCAAATAGGCTTCGTTTTGGCACACGTGTCCAAATACATGTACAACTACTGTTATCCCGACCACAGGTAGGTGAGTGAGTGAATGTTGTCTTCTGCCAAGGTGAGCAATATTCCAGCCTTATCATAATGACATGTACAGAACCAAGTCTTGATCAGACAAACAGGTGACTGAAAGCATGAGCATTGATTCAAGAGTTCATGCATGATGCTACACAATCATGACATGGTAACCACTCAATCCACACTGATTGGTTCTTGTGATCAGCATAAGGTACTGGGGACATTCTGCCCCGAAATATCCCCAAAAGGGCAATCCTAGTGAACGTACTGCAGCAGTTGATTCAAAGGTGCGATGTTCCTCCTGCAGCGTCTCAGCCTCCTCCTGCGTCCGCCCCATGTCCGTGTGGGTTGTCACCATCACATCACACAGCTCCAGGATCCAGTCTATTGCCTGAAGTCACAGTCACATATGTGCGCATGTTACATTTGCTCATACAAACAACATGAATACATGTGGTTTTAAATGTCTTCAGTGTAATCATAGAATTGAATGATTTAATTAATTAATAAATTGAGGTGATTAAGTCCTGTCGGGACAGAAGCACCCCTTGTCAATAAATGTACAATAAATGTACAGTAATCCCAGGGAAACACACTATGACATCCAATGCCTGATGTTCCTCCTTCCTATGTGATCTGCATCCTTCTCACAGACCTGAGCTGTAGAATGTGATGGACCCTAACCTGATCTGCATCCTTCTCGCAGACCTGAGCTGTAGAATGTGATGGACCCTAACCTGATCTGCATCCTTCTCGCAGACCTGAGCTGTAGAATGTGATGGACACTTACCTGATCTGCATCCTTCTCGCAGACCTGAGCTGTATGATCTGATGGACACTTACCTGATCTGCATCCTTCTCGCAGACCTAAGCTGCAGGATCTGATGGACACTTACCTGATCTGCATCCTTCTCACAGACCTAAGCTGCAGGATCTGATGGACACTTACCTGATCTGCATCCTTCTCGCAGACCTGAGCTGTATGATCTGATGGACACTTACCTGATCTGCATCCTTCTCACAGACCTAAGCTGCAGGATCTGATGGACACTTACCTGATCTGCATCCTTCTCGCAGACCTTAGCTGCAGGATCTGATGGACCCTCACCCTGATCTGCATCCTTCTCGCAGACCTTAGCTGCAGGATCTGATGGACCCTCACCCTGATCTGCATCCTTCTCACAGACCTAAGCTGCAAGATCTGATGGACACTTACCTGATCTGCATCCTTCTCGAAGACCTAAGCTGCAGGATCTGATGGACACTTACCTGATCTGCATCCTTCTCACAGACCTAAGCTGCAGGATCTGATGGACACTTACCTGATCTGCATCCTTCTCGCAGACCTTAGCTGCAGGATCTGATGGACTCTCACCCTGATCTGCATCCTTCTCTCAGACCTTAGCTGCAGGATATGATGGACCCTCACCCTGATCTGCATCCTTCTCGCAGACCTTAGCTGCAGGATCTGATGGACACTTACTTGATCTGCATCCTTCTCGCAGGTCCTCAGCTGCAGTATCTGCTGGAGCTTCAGCTTGCGGACATCGGCCAGTTCATCACACCTCAACTTCCTCTCCTGGAGCTCCTCCAGCTTCTTTGTTATGTACTTGATCTGGCCGCTGTAGTCCGGGGAGATGTCCTTGCCAAAAGCATCTTTAATTGGCCTGGACATCTCATCCAGAAGACTCTGGCCATCATTCAGTGCTTGCTGTGCAGAGTCATCTGCAGAGGAAGAGAGAGTTAAGATTCACTGAAAGACATTATGCTTAACTCTCATAAACAATGAAAAGTCAACATGACACCACATTTGTAACATTCTCAATACTATCTCATAACATTTACAGGTTTGCTGTACTGATCAATACTGACACTTAGGAAGTGCTCTACCGGCTCTCAAAAACAGGTATGTTTTTAATGTCTCTTCAACAGGGGCATTTCTTGGGATCAGTCAAGGTGAATGTAGTCCACCTGCAGATCCAGAGGTAGGGGTCGAGGGGTGCAAACTATGTCAGTCCCTCCTTGTGCCTTTGTTCAGTTCATGACTAGGGTAGTGCACACTTCCTCATTTTTCAGAATCCTGGCTCCCCTCAGTAGCTCAGTAAAATGAAGAATAGCTTACCAATCCCATCACACTGTTCATGTAGGTTCTTGAGGGCCTCCTCCGCACTCTCCACATCTTCAGCAACTACATCAGTACACAGCAGCTCCAACAGGTTGTCCAGGCGCCGCGAAAACTACATTTGGAAGAAGATCATTGTACATCTTTTAAAGCAATTGTAACATCCATGCATAACTATTAATGACATTTCCAGTGACTGGATGACTGAATGTTTCTTATGCCAAACAGTCTGTTTAAATAAAACTGTCTGTATATATCAAACTGTCTGTATATATCAAACAGTCTGTAATAATTGAGTCTCGCCCGACAAACCAGTAGTTAACTGCATGAGTATTTATCAACATCATCTTTAATCGTGTTTCACTATTGGTTTCACTATTAAAATAGATCAGTAATCACAATCAGCATCACTGACCGTCTTGGACATTACTCAGCACCATTTCATTTATTTTGTTTCTGTTTTTGTTTTGTCACAGCCCTCTTTTCGTAAATGCCCTTCCTTCCAGTTTGGGTTGTAGTTGGTTGTACATTAAACTAGTCATGAGAGACTGGATTTGACCACAGGGCAGAGAAAAATACAACCACAAATTGCACTGGAAAGCATTGCCAACTGAAACCAGTTTCTTAAAGTTCGATTTTTCAAACTCACGATAGCAATGCACTAAGTTTCCAAGGCCAAGAATACAATAATTTGATTATTGTTATTTTGTAAATATGGTTAACGAAGCTGATATGATATTGGTGTCAATAACCAGTGTCAAAACTAGTGGTAATGTTTTTGACAATATGTGAAAATATACATTGCATTATATTGGTAGAATTTGGTGTAAATTATGGTAAAGATACCACCAAAATCCTACTGGTCAGTATCTCTGGTCTTAGCACTAACGTCACTGTGAAATGAGACCCTGGTATGCCGTGAAGTTTCTTGCAGCAAGCCTACCTCCTCTGCGAGTCGATGGAACCTGACGGAGGTGATGAGGAGAACCCGTCTCCGCTCCAGCCTACTGGCCAGACTCCGACACACGGTGTCCATGTAGTCCCGCTGTGCTCGGATGTCTGCCGTCAGGGAGCCCCCGTCCTTCATCATCTCCTCCGCCTCGTGACGAAGCTCAGCATACTGTCCATAGGTGTCCTTGGAAACACAGTCATACATAAACTCAGATGTTAGCAGGACTCTCAGCTGTGGTAAACTAAGGAAGTAAAAGTATGTGTTTTCAGATTTACTGGTATTTGATACCTGGGAAAATTTACATGGAACCGATGGTGTTAGAAGTTTATGAATGTACAAATTTCCCTGCATCAATAACATCTGCAAAACTGACAACACATGTTATCACAAATCTTCCAGCACACTCTCTGTGTGAACCCAGCAGCAAGACATGACATCATTGTACAGTTCTCAAGAGATGCTATATTCTAGAAGAGTTTTCCTTACTGTGCATTTGATCTGCAGCTCTTCATGACGTTTCCTGAGTTCCTCTGCAGTTTCATATGAGTCCCCAATATCTGTCTGTGTTGCAAGGAGCTTCTCTCCTGGCCCGAGAACCCAGTCCACCACCTGGAAATGATACAAGTTCAGTTCAATCAACTGTACATTTGCTTTGTGAAAGTCCATTACAAACTAGATCACTATAACCACTATAGGTAAAGATGCACAAGCATTTCCAGGAAGCTTGAGGAATCACGAAATACTGCCATATATTTCCAGTTACCTTCAGGTTGAGGACACACATGCTCATTTCAACCTGAAGCCACATTAAAGTACTTAGCCTCTTGCTGACATAATGAGGAACCTCAATGCAAGGCCAGTCTTAAGGCATTGCTTGTGGTTTGAGAAAACACATGACCTAAAAAGCCTGTTTCTTTTACTTCTTTTGAAAGAAAGTTATATGCTATGTCTAAAGACAATATTTCTGGTTTGAAAACACAAGCTCTGAACATTAGAACAGGAAGCCCCTGGCTACCTTATCGGACAGCTTCATAATAATTTGCTCCCTCTGTTGACACGGATCTGACCTTGCTCACTATGAAACATCCAAACCTCTTGTTGAATGGTGAAGACACTCCACTGGTCGATTTCTAAAATAGGATGGTGCACAAGTACCCAAGTCCAGAGTGAACCAAAACATATGAGTTGGCAAGTTAGGTGTCTGAAGAAAGGATGCACCGTGCATCTGGAAGAGTGTACTCACAGACTTGACTTTCCTCTTCCACTCGCTGTACTTCATGCTGAGGTTGAGGTACTTGTCCCGGTCGTCCAGGTAGTCCTGCAGCTTCTCCACCCGGTTCTCCAGGTACTGGATCACCCGCTTTGTCTGCTTCTGGGCCTCCAGGTTGTCCAAGGTCGGGATCACCTCATCCTCCGACCTGAAGCTGCCCTGACCACTGTCATACTGCAGTCGATTCAGCAGGTCCTTACCTGGGAGACATGATGGTGTGTTTATAGAAGATAACAGACAACAGTGTCACCGAGAGTACTTGCTGTCATGTAAACTGGATGTTATGGAAACTGATGTCACTGCTTGTTATAGAAACTAGATCAATAAGAAGCTGACATCAATGGCTGTCAAAAACTGATATCACTAACTATTGGCTGTTACAGAAACTGCATGATATCACTGGATGTTATAGAAATGGAAACACAATGGATCACAACTGGTACACTCAAAGTCATCACAGTTACAGAACCCTAAGACTGAACCCACCGGAGCTGATGACTTGCTGTGGAGTGACCATGATAGATTCCTGGAAGTAGCGGTGCTGGCGGAGGGCCTCGATGGGGCTCATCTGGGGGTCCTGGCGGGAGTAAGTCTGCTGGATGTGCACCTCCTCCTGGTCCAGATGCTGCACCACATCCTGGCAGTCCTGCAGGAACCGCTCTAAATCCTGCAAAAAAAACAGGCATTTTAGGAAACACATTCCTTCTTTCCAAGACTGTTAACCATTTCAGTAAAACAAAATCCTGTTAAGGTGGATGGATATGAGAGTGTGTGAGATCAGTTTAATGCTGCTATTAACAAGTTTGTCACACACCTAAGGGACATAACTCTGCACTGTGAATTAGATGAAGGGGCCAAACTTGCCCCAGATGAATATAAAAAGGGGAGTAATTCCATATGTCAATCAGTGAAACATGTACGCCAAAAAACAGGTTGTTTTAATACATTCTGTTTATTTCACCCTACCAATCATGCTTTTAAGACATGCCTTTAAATATGTTTTGATAAAAAAAATTTGTTTTGTTTCAACAACTGATTTGTATTTGTTCCCTGTTACTCTAGTAATAAGAAACTTATTAGTCACTTTCATAAAAAGACCATGTTTTGGACATTTTTAGGATCTGACATAATCTAAACTTTTAGGGTTAGCTCGAATAGAGCATTACACATCTATTGCTTCATTGAATTTTCAACAGTAGGAGATAAAGTTGATTAGTGAGTAAGTGAGTGATTTGATTTTATCGCCGCTTTGAACATTATTCCAGTTATATCACGGCGTGTCAGCTTAATGTGGGAGGAAAGTGGAAGTGATGCAGATCTCAGACATTTACCACTTCAGTGAAACCTGATAAGTTGATTATATTGATATACTGAACACAATGCATATTGCATATTGCGTTACTGACCAGTCTGTTCTGCAGCCATGTTTTCTGGTTGTATGGTAGAAAGCCTCCAATGTCTGTTGTCAACTGGTTCCTGTCTATGTACTCATGCAGTTTGGGTACCGAAACAAACAAGGGCTGAAACATAAAATGTTCATTGATTAAATTGTACTGGGAGTGAGTGAGTCAGCTTCAGTGCAGAAGCATCGTCCCGAGGCAAGACAGTTAACTGACTATAAAAGTCCAGTTTCCACCCTTGCCGAACTAGGCTGGTATTATGGAGTTACATTTTGGCTGGACTAAAGAGTCTATGCATAGTCTGTCCAATCAAAATCGCGCACCAAAAACGAAATCCGGTTCGTAGACTGTCGTGAAGAATTCGATCGACTGCAGTATTTGCAAAGCATGTGCACCGCCGACTCGTTGTCAACAGATATTATTCCAAATCTATTCATGTTTTTAATCAAGGTGCTCATGTGATTTGATGCATTTCGTGATGTAAGACCCGTTTTATCACAATATAGATCTTGATTATTGATCAGATTGTCCTGACTGGGTGCCACCATTTTGTGTGAACCAAACGCAAGTGATACGAGAGTTGGAATCTGATTGGTCCATAGGAGAGGCTTAGAAGGGACATAACTGGTAATAGCCACTGGTGGCGCTACGATCGAGCCCAGTAATTTCAGCCTAGTTCGGCAAGGGTGGAAACTGGACTTTTAAAGTCAGTAAACTCTCTTGCCTCGGGAGGGTAGAAGTGGGTAGCAAGGGAGTGAGTGAATCTTGATTTACACCCAGTCAGCATTATTCAATATAAATTATGTCCATATGTAAATCTGGGCAAGGCAAATCAAACATTGCCACATCAATTTAAATAATATCTGATCCACAGTGATGTGAGCAGGTTTTCCGAAAAAGAAAAAAAAAGAGGAAAACTCTAAGGGGGTCTGGGAGGAATTTTTTAAACATTTGATTGCATTTTTAAGCTATTTCATGCAGTTTGGACAACATTCACACCAAGAAATGTAATAAGTCAATGGCAAAAGTTAATGTCAAATAAACAAAGTTGGCAGATGCAGTAAAATTTCGAAGTTAAATTAGTACTTTAAAAAAAATCTGGAATAGCCTCCGCGCACCTGCTGGGTCAACAACATTGTAAACATAAGACATAAATACAACATATATCCCCGTGTTATGCGTTTTCGGACGCTGAAGAAACATTCATAGTTTTCTTGCTAATCACATGGACAACTGTAAAACATCTTATTTACTTATTGGCTAAAGGACAAGTTTATCTTAAAAACAAGCCATTATCTGAGTAGTTTTCTGTGTGACGCAACACCCAACATTATAGTGCAAATATTCGTGATAGAAAATGTATGATGTCCGAAAAAGGCATAAAGGTTGCTGAAAGCTCTGATCGAAAACAGGACAATCCATGCGACTCTTGTCCGAAATCACAATAATACTTTTCGGATTATTTAAAAAAAAAACTTTGATTATATTTTTACGAGGAAGGTGATTTTTTCAGAAGACTACTGTTTTAAAAAACGTGATTTTTCACGTTTCCGCAGAGATTTCACATCCCTGGATCTATATGGAGATTATGGACTGAAACACATTAACTCTACCTGAACGCCCCACTATGTACACAGACAAGATATAGGACTCACCTCAATGTTGACGGAGGGCCTCTCCCTCCTCAGGCTGTTCCGCCGGTCATACTCTGCCTGGATGACAAACACCTGCTTCAGGTACTCCCCCAGGGATTGCTGACAACACAAACAGAATCCATAACAAGACTTGGCTATAACACTCTAAGACCTGCTCCCTACATCAGGATGACAGACACCTGCTTCAGGTACTCCCCCAGAGATTGTTGACAACACAAACAGAATCCATAACAAGACTTGGCTATAACACTCTAAGACCTGCTCCCTACATCAGGATGACAGACACCTGCTTCAGGTACTTCCCCAGAGATTGTTGACAACACAAACATAATCCATAACAAGTATGGGCAATATCATCAAACCCCATTGTCTTGTACTCAGTTGTGTCGAACCCCTGGTTGTGTCAAACTCACAATCCGGTCTAGGCAACTCTCACTATATTTATCACTATTTTATCTGGATGTGTCGAACTGTATGTGTCGATTTCAGGTTGTCTTGAACTCAATTCATAGTCCCAAGAGTGAAAAATAAGTTACCCTGATAAGAAGAATAAGTAGAATTCAACTTACAAGAGAGAATTTGTACAATGACAATGGCCTAAACACAACAGGACATGAAATCTCAAAGACCAGAAACCAATGATTAGGTGATTGGTTGAGAAGGTGCAGTTTGATGTGGTGAGCTTGGATAAGTCGAACCAGAAACTATATAATAGATGGTCCCTGGTCATACTTATAATTTCCCTTGCGCCCAAGAGTTCAAGACAATGAAGTTCGACTGTATTTTTCAATTCTGCATACTTATGGCAGGTATTTCTCCAAAACACAAAAAGAAATGCTCCTTGCCCTTCTCTGTGCTTTTTTCTGGCCATGAAGATCCACTTTTCCAACCCATTCCAAATTATTTAAAAGCTTGTTACTTATGTTCATCATTATTCAAGTGTATAAAGAGATAGTTGACGGATACAAATTATGATGTCATTTTACCTAATTTTTCAGTCTGACGATACTATGGAACACATTTGACTCCACTGACCTTGAGACATCCTAGAACAGTGACTAGATTAGACCAGGACCCATCTCGACTGTCAATCACTATACTGAAGCCACGCCTCTTGTACTCCTCACTGAAACAAAACCAACAGCAGGATGATTAATATTGATGACCCAAGACAACAGTTAAATCAATCTTACGTTTTGAATAATCAGTGAATGAGTGAGTTGGACTTGACAGTGCTTCAAACAATAGTACAGTTATGTCACTAGTTGATGTGGAAGGATTCATTTAAATCAACCCCCCACCCCACCCCCCCCAAAAAATTAAAAATCGTCATTTGGAATTTATACTACTGAGTGAGTGAGTGAGTATGGTTTTACGCCACGTTTAGCAATATTCCAGCAATATCACGGCGGGGGACACCAGAAATGTGCTTCACACATTGTACCCATCATGTCAGGAATCAAACACGGGTCTTCGGCGTGATGAGCGAACGATTTAAGCACTAGGCTACCCGACCACCCCTTTTTATACTACTGAATACCGTGGGGGATAGTTTTTACCATGACAGTATCATTGTGTGTAGTTAAACACTGTAATATTTGCAAGTCACATCTACAAGTTGCTGGTGTGCAGGAATTATTTGAGATCTGTTTAATTGGCTTTCCGGTTCTCTAATTATGCTGATGACCAGACAGCAGGCAACAGCTTGCAATGTGTCACAATCCTCACCTGGGTATCTGAGCAAGGTACTTGAGACATGTGGCGATGTCAGTAGGGGAGAAGTCCCCTCGCTTCCCATTGGCTGGGAATGTGATGAGTGGTCCTCCTTGAGGATCGCGACCTCCTGAAAACAATAAAAATAAATTGAGACAAAGCTATGTTCATTTATACTGGAATGTAAAAATTTCGGATTTTCAGATGATCACCTTAAAGTTCTCAGGATAATAATGCTGTAAAATTTCTAAGACAACATAAAACTACTTTGCAATATCCAACATTCATACAAATCTCATGAGAGAAATTATGAATTTTATTCCTAAAACAAAACGCTCTTATGAGACACATCTTATTCAACTATGTTATGTAAGGGAGGTAACTCTAAATCTTTTCTCTCTTTCAGATTATGACCAGCATCACTTTGAGAGTTACTCCCTCAAATGTGATTGACTTCAATTACATTGGAGTTGTTGTTCTTAAAAGACCTTTAAATGTTTACTTTAAATCTCTTTACTTGAAAAAATAGAACGGTGTCACTTTTTCATGCCCCCCTCCCTTATATATTTGTGATAAATTTTAGGTACCCCCTATTATGCTGTGTCAGTTTTCATGACCCCTACCCCTTACTAATAACACCGGCCTACCACCCCTTAAAATAAATTACCAGACCCTAATGGACAATGAAACAAATTCATTTTTCATTTGTTTAGTCATGTGAGTGACTATTGGATTTTGCATTACCCAGGTTAAAGCAATATTCCTGCAATATAAAGCAGGGACACCAACAATTGGCTGACACAATGTACCCGGAATCAAACTCGGGCTGTGGTGTGATGCGCCATGCTTCTACCACCAGGCTACCCTACTGCCCTCAAGTCACTTAAAGCTCACATATACACAGACTCAGATCCTCCCAATGCAACAAATCAATAGAGAAGAATGTTGGCATGAATTACTGATGCGGTTCTTCACACTAGGAAGTGGTTGTGGTAGATGAAGCTGATTGAACACGCCTCACGATTACACTCTCAAGAATGTTGGCATTAATATTGAAGGGGTTAAACAGACAGCTAATGATAATGAGATTAAAAGTAATGAATTATCTCTTGCATTCATGAAACAGTTTTGCTGATAATTTAGCCAAACGCTACATACACATAAAATTATTTTCATATTGTAAATTAGAATTGTTTTTTTTAAATGCCTCACATCAAAGAATAAATTGAACACTTTCAAAGGAAAGTCCCATCTTTCGTGATGTGTCAGCCTAAAGTGACCCAGATTAAAAGGCAGTTACCACCTAATGTTTGTTAATCCGTGGACTTTTAACTTTTTACAATGTGGAATGAAGTTAAAATTAGGATGACAATTTTTTTGATTCCCGCAAAGGCTGTTTATATTAACTGATTACAAAAGTTATTTTTAGTCGTCATGTCGCAATTGTTATATTTGTTGGTTGGTTGGTTTGTTGTTTAACACCGCACTCAGCAATATTCCAGCTATATGACGCTGATCTGTAAATAATCGATTCTGGACCAGACAATCCAGTGATTGATATCATGAGCATCGATCCATCCAATTGGAATAGGATGACATGCTTCAACCAAGTCAGCGAGCATGACCACCCGATTCCGTTTGTTGCCTCTTACGACAGGCATAGTTGCCTTTTATGGTAAGCATGGGTCGCTGAAGACCTATTCTACCCCGGATCTTCACGGTGTCATCATCTTCCACTTAATGAAACCAACAGACATGGGATCTGTACTGACACACCAAGGATCATAACTGGGGTGAATCTGGGATTAGAACCATGACAAGCCAATTCTGGCACGACAAAGGGAGACAACTCTGTAAAGTTAATTTCAATGCCTTATGCTACTGGCTCCCCTTGCCAACGTAACCTTGACCCTTGTTGATGTGACTTTTATTCTTCCTTACCTGCCAATATGACAATACCCTTCTGTAGCACTTCAAGGATTTTCGTGGCTTCAATTTCTCTTCCTGCAACAGAAAGGATAGGAACTATAATATCATTGCTGTCAATCTGCACCATTCCAGACAAGCTTAAAGATGAATATGTACTAATTCTTGAGGTAAATTGAGCTCAGCAAACTGAATTCTCTTAATATTTCAATTTCAATATATCTGTTTTTCCTTACAATCAAAAACTTTGGAAAAACACTTGATTGACGCATAATTTTAATGTTTTATCAGCAAAGCAAGATAAAAAAGTCACTTTCCTGACAAGAAGAAATTATCATCACCACTATCATATCTAAGAAATATACTATGGGAAACAAATTCCCTACCAATTTCACTTAAACAATCCATTGTTATTTATATATCAATCGCCTGATAACTATGACTAGATGATTATATCCACTTCTCTCATTCTTCATAATAAGCATAGCAAAAGTAAAACCATCATAATCATGTTTGATGTAAAATAATACAGTGAGGTGTGGTGAAATGGAGTTTAACATCGCATTCAAGATTAGTGCACTTATACAGCTACGTGCATGTATGCTGGTTTTATAGCGCTAGCCTGCTAAGGTACACTGCTTCAGTTTAACATGATGCCTCACTCATACACATTATACCAACTCCGAGACAACCAGTCCTTGTTTTATCCCCTTCATGCCAAGTTTTAGGCAGGGTAACAACAAGTACCATGTTTTTACATCTTTTAGTATGACATGGGCAGAATAATGAACCACTGACCTCCCGCTCTCTGGGCTCTTTTCACTAGACCACGGAGGCGGTCAAATAATAAACAATGATTACCGTATTCGACGTAATAAGCACCCCGCTCTAATAAGCGCCCACGGCGATATTTGCTAATATATTGGCCAATGAACAATCCTAATTAGCACCCCTTCCGATTGATCAATATACACAAGACTTATTTATTTGCGTATAATACGCACTCATGTGTTATATGCACATTTAATTATCATGATTATGGGCAATTAAATTCTGGAAAAATATATCTGTCGTACATAAACAGTTCAGGCTGTCAGCATAAACCACTAAAGTTATCTTTTAACTCTGTTTTGTTTCCACTGAAATAATATAACAGAGCCCCCTATTTCTAATTTTGAGAGCGCCCTGGGCTCTTATTACGTCGAATACGGTATGTGAAAAATACCTTCATCATGACTGACATCATGTCTTATCAACAAAATTACTGACCTCCCACCAGGTACCCATATATACTGCTTCCTGTGCTCTGTCGGGCCAGGCTGTTCCGGGACGCTCGCACGCTGTCCGCTCGGGACCTGCGCCGGTCACTCTGGATGGACGGATTGGGGGACGGAGGGACATCTGACCGGTAGTTGGCCATACCTCACCTGGTCAGAGAAACAGAAGCATATAAGCAGCATGGCAACAAGTCTGGATATTAGTCGATTAGCATTGTAAGTCATAGAGTGAGTGAGTGAGTATGGTTTTACACCGCTTTTAGCAATATTCCAGCAATATCACGGCAGGGGACACCAGAAATGAGCTTCACCCATTGTACCCATGTCGGGAATCGAACCCAGGTCTTCGGCGTGATGAGCGAACGCTTTAACCACTAGGCTACCCGACCGCCCAAGTAAGTAATTGAATAAGGTTTCATTGTACATAACCTCATTAAGTTGGGATATGATATATGGATGAATTATGATTAAGAGCGACATTTCGTTGTAGATTCTTACACCGATATCAAGTAAGTGATGTACAGTCGAATTGAGAAGCATATATTCAGGTATGAGTAGTGTTTATACTGGATGCTGTAGCTGTACTTGTGGTGTTGTACTCCAAAGCCTCATTGTATCATGTTGTATTGCTACATTTGGTATGAAATTCATATATTTTTATATCGCTACAAATTTACAATTTTAAGTAACCAAAACAAATAAAATTGTGTATAGTCCAAATATGGATGATGGGTGAGTATTGTTTAATGCCACTTTTAGCAATATTCACACATCACGGCAAGGACACCAGAATAACATAACATTTACCATTTTCAATCTGAAGTCATTCAATAAAGAAATACAAGTTTGCAAAAGGAATTACAATGAATAATGATAATATCCTGAAATATGTTGTAATCACAACAGTACAAAAGGTACTAAATAGTGATATAGATAAATATATGTGATGACAACAGTAAAAAAATTTAGATCCTTAAATTGTTCTGACACCATCATACATCATGTTTGCTTTACTGTCTGAAACAAGTGCAAAAGTGAGCGTGGCTCACTAATACCCCTGACCCGCCTAGTGTGTCAGTAGTTACAAATTAAATAGCTATGATAGGGTTAGGGTTTGAAAATTTCATAAAAAAATGGAAAATAAATAAAAACAACATTTTTGTTTTGACTGCACCCCTCGATATGACATAGATTATATGTACTAAGTTTGAGATGAATCCACTGAATATTTTAAGAGAAATCCTGCAGACAAAGTTTTCAGACGGACGTTAGGGTTTGAAAAATTCATAAAAAAATTGAAAATTAATAAAAAAAATAATTTTCTTTTGACTGCACCTCTCCATATGCCACAGATTATATGTACTAAGTTTGAGATGAATCCACTGAATAGTTTAAGAGAAATCGCGCGGACAAAGTTTTCAGATGGACAGACGGACGGAACCTTGGTATAACTATATACCCCCGACATTTTGTCGGGGGTATAAAAAAACAACTAAGTTGTAAGTGTACTTCATTACATAGTTCTCTTGTCATTGTCCCGACAATATGAGTATGTGTTAAAAAACCAAAAAAAACATAAAAACACATGGAAGATGATGACAGCAGCACGGCTCCCCTAACCCCAAGAAACAAATACAGGCCCGTTAGCATGGTTAGAAAGAACAAACTCTACATCTGATTTGTACATGTTGTATACATGAACATTTGTGAACAGCAAGTCTAGGAACTAAATTAAATATTGAAGCAGCTTCCTCCTGATGTTGTTGTCACAGATGCTTGAGGATAACTCCCGCGCTGTGTGAGTTATATAACATGGAGGTATCATACATGACTCATACACATGGGAGTAACGTACCATGTGGACTTTTACCATGTGTTGGGAATTCTAAAGGAATTATATTTAACATGTCTCGAGTATGTGCTTGTATACTCCCCAGGGAGCTGAGAATATAAAATCATATGCACACTGATCCACTGACCTGGGTAATGATATTTTGTTTGTTTGTTGACAACCAATGTGCCTCTGATGTCTTACAATACAGAGTAGTATCCCCAGCAGTCTTTAGATTTTCCCGTGTATGTTTGTTGTTTAAACGCCGCACACAGCAATATTCCAGCTATGTAACGGCGGTCTGTAAATAATCGAGTCTGGACCGGACAGTCCAATGATTGACATCATGAGCATCGATCAATGCAATTTGGATTTGATGAAATGCATCAACCAAGTCAGGGAGCCTGACCACCTGTTAGTGGCCACTTATGACAAGCATAGTCGCCTTTTACGCCAGGCATGAGTTGCTGATGACCTATTCTACCCTGGATCGTCATTGGTAGGGTAACGATGATTTGATGATGCTTTATATGGATTTGCCTTGTTATAAATGTGCATATAATTTTTTTTATTATAACTGAACGATTCAGAAAATCTTTTCTATATTTTGTTCCTTTCTCCTTTCAAAAGGGTGATCACACCCTGCCCTACTGGTTGCATCCATCATGAACAACGGTCATTGTCAAGGTCATAAAACATTAAGACCTATAAAGTCGGGGCAATAGTTCGCCATCATCATCGCACATCAAACACCTCATACAAGGATGTATCTGGGATTACACAGTTAGAGCCCTTGGCAAGCAAATTGGGGAAATATTGTTATTTTTAAAAATACAGATTTTTGATCAAGTTCTTCTCTGACTAACTTGGGAGATATTTTAACATTACATTCAACATATTCAATGCAATAGTGTAAAACTAAGTATTAAAGCCTCTTTGATCCTTTTTATTGGTGACAGTTATCAGTGAAATACAAGTGGCCTCTACAGAGCCATATCACTGGTTATAGGACAACAACATGAATTTGGAAATGTTGTTATTCCAAGTTGGGAATTTGTAATGACATTTGCTGCAAACCTGAGTCTGAATTTCAGTCTCGGAACAGGTCCAGATAAACTCTTACATATATCTTACACTTTAGAAATCCTAAACCAGAAATGCTCCTATAAAATGACTATTTCTTTGCCTATCAATAACACAAACACGACCCTGAGCAATAAAACAACACTAAATTACCAGCCGAAGGTGTCAGCTTACATAGTTACAACATAATAGTTAATATATAAGAAGAAGTATTTGTTTGTTTGTTTTTTAATGCAGCACTCAGTAGCATTCCAGCTGTATGATGGCAGGCTGTAAATAATCAAATCTGGACCAGATAATCCAGTGATCGATTTTGTGAATGATGATCCACAACGACGACACGCAATCAACCAAGTCACCATTTAGTCGCCTCTTAAGACTAGCATAGGTTCCTGCTGACCTATTTTAACCCGGAATTCCAAAGAGCTTT
Source organism: Haliotis rufescens (assembly GCF_023055435.1). Taxonomy (NCBI): domain Eukaryota; kingdom Metazoa; phylum Mollusca; class Gastropoda; order Lepetellida; family Haliotidae; genus Haliotis; species Haliotis rufescens. The sequence goes on from NW_025964112.1 coordinate 15,147,445, forward strand.
GGCTTTGAAGAAGATATCTGGCTAATCAGACATCTGTATACCCTGGGGTACAAGGTGACCACGTTGAAATGGTGTTTAACGTCGCATTCAAAATTAACGTGCATGCATGCGTGCATGTGGCTGCTTGTTCTGGTACAGATTAATGTTGATTATATAGTGCAAGCCCACTGAGATACCATGCCGCAGTTTAACATGAATACCCCACTCAGACACAGTATACTGACTCCAACCTAACCAGTCCTTGTTTCAACCCCTTAATGCAGAACGCCAGACAGGGTAACAACAAGTACCATCTTTTAACATCTTTTGGTATGACACAGCCAGGGATCAAACCCCTGACCTTCCCTGGGGTAAAACAAAACTGCTTGTCAAGATGGTACTGGGTCCACTGAAGTCAATCTTTTGTATACTGGGGTAAATCACTGTCCAGCCTCAACTTTTCTTTCTTTACCCTTGAAACTCTTGTACTTCAGTAATGATAATTACACATAATCAATATTATTATAATTGTGTTAACACAAACACAAACATTCAAAACAAAAATGTAAAAATTGTAAATTAAACTGACTAAATTTTAAAAATCTTAATTTTATTCGTAAAATTGCTAATGACATTTACAAGCCCTATCTTGCAGCAAATCTAATAGTTTTGAGGTTTGAGTCTGACTCAACCTTTCTTTCTTTACCCTTGAAAACTCTTGTACTTCAGTTATGGTAATTGAACATAACCAATATTATCATCATAGTGTTAGTGAAGAACACAAACATTCAAATAAAAACATATAAAATTTGAAAAATTAAATTGATTAAATTTGTGACATTTATGACATTTATGACATTTACAAGCCCAATCTAATTTAACAGTTTTGAGGTCTGAGTTAAAAAAGCAGAAAATAATAAATAAGAGAAAATTATTTTAAATAATAAAAATGTGCTGCGTAAACAAACCAACTAAAGCATGACATTTTTAACACAGTGATGCAAATTGAAAGAATGGCAATGCATTCTCCAGTGTCTGTGATTCAGTATGTGCATTACAATCTGTGTAACCCTTGTTTGGATATCATAGATACATATATGTCAAATTTACAAAACATTTGAACTATGAAGCTCAGCCTAAACATGGCTGGCATGCACAGGGTCACTGAGGCTGGGCTAGGTGGTGCTAGGGTTACATGGGAAACACGCACCTCCCATTTCAGTGTGAGAAAATACATCCTCATCTGAAATGTTTCCCTATCTGTCCATTAAAGACAAACAAACCTTGAGAATTTACATGACTAATAAATCTAGAATATGTGCTGAATCTGGAGCATCTTGTAGGATGCTGGTTGGTTGGTTTGTTGTTTAACGCTGCACTCAGCAATTAATATTCCAGTTTATTGATGGTGGTATGTAAATAATCGAGTCTGGACCAGACAATCCAATGATTAATATCATGAGCATCGATCCATGCAAAATGGGATCAATGACATGCATCAACCAAGTCAGCGAGCCTGACCACCCGATCCCATTAGTCGCCTCTTACGACAAGCATAGTCGCCTTTAACGGCAAACATGGGTTGCTGAAAACCTATTCTACCCCGGATCTTCACGTGTCCTGTAGGATGTGGACTTCTGCATAAAAATCAAACGCTTGTGTTAAACAGAATGTTTGTATATTGTGAAAGGTTGCATTTCATCTGTAGGGCAGTCTGTGTAAACATGTGAATAATCAAGTCTGGACCAGACAATCTGGTGACTGATATTTTAGTGCAACAATCCCCTTCATCAGGGTGTGTTGATACCCAACAAACAAATCATTGACACAACCACCTGAGTGAGTGAGTATGGTTTTACGCCACTTTTAGCAATATTCCAGCATTATCAACGCGGGGAACACCAGAAATGGGCTTCACACATTGTACCCATGTCAGGAATCGAACCCGGGTCTGCAGCGTGACGAGTGAACGCTTTACCCACTAGGCTACCCGACCTCCCCAACAACCACCTGATCCATTAAGTCTTATGACAAGCATAGGTTGTTGGGGATGAAATGATACTATCAATAAAAGTGCAGTCAGCAATACTCACCTATATCATGTGCAACAGTAAACAACCCGACAACCAACCAAGTGGTCGATAGTATGAGCAACAACACAAGCTGTCTCGATGCTATGACATATCCCATGAGCCTCATCACTCATTCTGACCATCCACTATCAGTCATGTGACAAGCAGGATATGCAGGGTACTAACAATGCAGCAATCATCCAAATCAGGAGAAGAGTGTTGGTGATTAGTATTTGACACCAATTTTAGCAATATTCCAGCAATATCACGATGGGGGACACCAGACATGGGCTTCACACACTGTACCCATGTGAGGAATCAAATCCAAGCCTTTGGCGTGACGAGCAGACGCTTTAACCACTAGGCTTCCCCACCGTCCTACGAGGCAGAGAGGAAATGAAATGACCCTTCACGTGTACATGATGTAAACAGGATAAGAATTAAGGTCTTAATTTTGAAAATGTTGATCTGTCATGAACATCTTCTTGAAAAATCTTTCACAAAAATAATTTTTACAAACAACAGTGAGCATGTCTTTCAGGAATTATTTTGAAAAATATGAACAGCATTTTCTTTTTGATTACCGGGTATTGTAAACGTTTGCAGAAAATCCTCCATGAATATCAAGTATTCCAATTAACAGTGTAAACTAAGATTAATGATAAAACATATATCATTATGCATTGACATCAATGAAATTAACATCAATTTCAAATAAATGTATACATCACATAGTATCAGTGACAGTGAGCTAAATCCGCCTGCAGATATACACCAAGAGAATAACATCACATCATCACCTGTTCGTGTCCAAAACTATACACATGTCCTGTGTTTGACTGGACTGACACAAACATCAACACCCTGGATCTAGTGAGGTGTCATTAGCAGGACAGAGGATCGGCTATCATCCAGGGATTTCCCATTGACAATACTGCACTGGTGCAGGTTAAAATCGGCTTGTGCAGCCCATATTTTTAAGGAAACTGCATTGAGTGCATTTGGTAAAATATTCCAAAATCAGGCGATAATACATAATTTGCTTCAAATGTATCAGACGTATACCATGTATCCAAGATTTAAACAAACTGAAACAAAATTACTTTCATTGTGCATGATGTTCATGTGATATCCTGTTAATGTATACTAAACATTGTAATTGTAACATGATAACCATTATGGGGTGATTATGATCATGTATTACATGGGGGTACGGGTGGCCCTGTCGTCAAAGGCGCCGCGATTCGCTGTGCAGAGTTGCGTCCCTTGGGCACACCAGAAACCTATGATTGTGGGTTCGAATCCCGGTTCACCCCAATTATGTTTCTAGGTTTGTCAGCACCATACCCATACACCATGCTCGTGGGTTTCACTGAAGTGGTAAACGTCTGAGACCTGCATCACTTCGGGCTTTCCTCCCACATTAAGCTGACACGCCGTGATATAACTGGAAAACTGTTAAAAGCGGCGTTAAACCCAACTCACTCACTCATGTATTACATAGGGCTGGGGTGAGTCCAAATTTACTACCTGGGTACCCAACCCCCTATTTCCCGACCCTACCCGTGTACCCGCTGTAGGTTCAAGTTTTACCAGAGGCCTGCATAAAATGATCTGATCATGCACCGCTGAAGTTGACAGAAGCTTTATCTTTACTCAAACATACAAAAGTCGAAGGAATGTGTGCAAAGTCAGTATAAAATGCGAACATTTAGCAACTTGTGTAACAATGGAGATGACTGTTGACATCATTACACAACATATCACGTGATCAAACACGGGTCCGAGTAGTCCTGTGAGTACCGAGGTCCTACTCAGGACCCACCCAACCCAGTAGAGAGTCACTATTTAGTGTAATATAAATAAATATATATCGTAACATTATCTGAGATAACCTTTTTAAGTTTTAAATTTCTAGTAAAGTATGTGGTGCAGCCAAACTATCTGTTGTGCAGCCCGCACTTGGTGCAGAAGAGAAAAAAAAGAAATCACACCGTCAACAGGCCAAACATTTTATCTAATGGCTTAGATAATTTCCCATGATCAATAAATTATCATGGGTAGGGCAAAACACAAATATATTGTACATCCTGGTATATGATTATATCATTTATTAGCTTAATTAAAGTTGATTTATAGCAAAAATCTGTAAACCATACAAAAGCATGGTCAATACTGTTTTTGTACATGTCGTAGCTAGGTGTTTGCATTCTTCCAAATATAGCAATATTGACGACTGACACAGCATCCACACAATGTCCCAAGTCATCCTGCTACCGTACTGCTTGTAGCATGTTGCAGGCCAAACTGCGTCAATATCATTTATAGACACGACTGACATACACAAAATAGTGTGTTGACACACACATATTGATTCCCAGAACCACATATGTTGCCTTCAAGCGTTCCCATTAAATCAACACTCCACATAAATAATATAAATATCTTCTCTCCCTTTACCAAATATACACATGATAAACATGATAAAGGACACATGGCCTTTCCATAGTGGCATTTTTTGCAGTGCTTGAAGAGTCTCTTTGAAAGACAAGTAAAAGAGTTATCTCCCTTTCTATATCATAATCTTTACACACCTTTCTCTCGCTTTTTTCTTTGTGAAATTTCGGGTCAGTGGCTCCAAAGGAAAGGAATAAAATAAAACTTCTTTGACCATGATGAATGTAAACTATCATGATTATTTAGTTTATCACATCCCAGACCACACAACTGGAATCACCCTTGCAACTTTTGGCCCGTATGAACTGACAGTATTAAACTAGATAGGAGTTTGCCATGTCCTGATTTCAAAACCTAAACAGTCATCCTCATTTTAAGAGTAAAGTATACTTAAAAACACATCAGTGAACCAAACATACTTCAAAAGAGAAATATCTTGTAGTAAGTAAGTGAGTGAATATGGTGTGACACCACTTCATAAAAATTCCAGCAATTTTTAACTCAGGAGACACCCGAAATGGGCTTCACACATTGTACCCTTTTGAGGAATTGAACCAAGGCCTTTGGTATGGTGAGCAAACGCTTTTACAACTAGGCTACCCTACCGCCCTGAAATATCTTGTAATGTCCATTTAGATGTTCATAAAATTGTGAAAAACAGATAAATACCATGTTTACCTTGCTTAAACCTAAACTGAACAAAAAGTTTAAAAGGGATCTTAAATATTTTTGGGGATATTTTTTTGCAAACATTTTTTTATTGTAAAAATGAAGAAATAAGATAACCATGAAAAGATGTCACGTTCTTCTGAAACACCATCCAGGTGTGTGACCAATGATCCTTGTCCACCTACAACACATACTTGTTGTAAGGTCTCACAGATTGCCTTGACATAGCTCAGCACAAGCCCTGAACTGGGTAGGACAGCTAAATCATCAATTGGAGCCCAGCCCTGCATTCCGCAGATAGCACCGGCCGTGCAAATACTGCATAACCACACACCATGATGGCTGCATCATGTGCGCCTGCACAACACAGTGCAGCAGTCTCAAGGACACTGCACACACTGGAGGAGCATCTGGACACTGAGTGTAATGGACCAGTCATATCAGTGTTTCAACTACCAACCTGCCCGACTGTCTGAGATGGTCCATTTCACTGACAGACGGTCAGTTTTGAAAAGTTGCACGCCCGATGGTCGGGAGTTAAAGTTACACGGGGAGGTGAAATGGGGTTTAACGTAGCGTCCAAGATTATTGCACTTATATAGAGACGTGCATGTACGTGTGTGTGTTTGTGTGGCTGCTTGTACTAGTCCGGACTGATGCCGATTTATAGTGCTATCTCACTGAGATACCATGCCGCAGTTTAACATGAATACCCCACTCAGACACAGTATACTGACTCCGAGCCGACCAGTCCTTGTTTTAGCCCCGAGCCCCAGACAGGGTAACAACAAGTACCATCTTTTAACATCTTTTGGTATGACGCGGCCGGGGATCGAACCCCGGACCTTCCGCTCTCCGGGGGGATGCTCTACCACTAGACCATGGAGGCGGTCCGTTAAAGTTACTAAGTTGACCAGTTTATTGTTATTTTTTGAGAACTAACAATTTTGTTACTTTTGTTCATTAGTCTAGAAAAGTCCTGACTGGCGACATTCTATCTGGTCTGGTAACTTTGCAAAGTTGCCAGTCCAGTTGTCTGACTGAAGTTATAGGGAAGTTTATACATTGATAATATACATCATATTCCAGGTTTAAGAGATACTGATATCTTCAATTTTGTTAATGCATCTACAGTGTCTATCAGGACAGTGAGGTGTCAACATGATCTGTATGATTCCTTTTCTTTAAAGCCAAAACTATATTGTATCATACTAATGTTATCATATTGCGAAAATATGCAATAATAATCATGATAAAATTATCAATATTATCGTGGAATAGTGAAATGGAGGTTGCTGAAGCAAATCTTGTATTTTTAACTAAATGCAGACCATTATTAACAATGACTAACATCATCAAATACTTAAACAAGTTAAAGATAACTGATCAAATAGTTTGAAAAAAATACAGTTGATACATGTGATATGCTTGTGTTGCTCATGATTGGACATCCCTTTCTTTATTTAAAAACACACTGGGTTTGTATTTCCTTATTTTAAGAGTGCCAACAATTTTAACAAAAATATCTTGTAGGAATGTTTATTATAAACATACTTTTACAAAAGCAAACTGGACACTTACAATATGAATACACATGGGATTCAGAAACTGAAAAGAGAGTCATCAATGAAGAGGAGGGGTCATTTTAACTTACAACTGATTCTATCTACGTCATTGTAAAATGGCAAAGGTATTTCTTGTTGTTGGTATACCTTCTAATCTTTGCCAGTGTTCTGTGGCATATTGGAATAAAATGCATTTCTATCCCTGGTTCATCATGATCATAATCATGATAATATTCAATATTCCCTCATCAATATTACCATAATCATGATAATATTCAATATTCCCTCATCAATATTACTATAATCATGATAAAATTCAATATTCCCTCATCAATATTATCATAATCATGATAATATTCCATATTCCCTCATCAATACTACCATAATCATGATAATATTCAATATTCCCTCATCAATACTACTGTAATCATGGTAATATTCAATATTCCAGGATCAATAGAGCCATAAACAAAACAAAAAATATTTAACAAATATTGTCATGCATGCATCTTTTAAGCACATTAAAGGTTTCAAATTAGCGGATAACATTTTCAATATTAAAGACAGATTATCTTCTTGATGGTGGCCTTCCTTCCGTCAATGTCAAATACATTGAGTAAAGAATTGCAGCATGTGTGGAGATTTAACAAGCAATTTCAACTCTAGGGGATAATTAAAGGCCATCCTTAGATGTCTTGAACATGTTGAAACAAAATTAAACAAGATTGTGAGAAATGAACATCCTTCATGGCAACCTTATTGGACTGAACAACATCCGCATATACACGATGAGATTAACCATAGATAATATACTGCACTATCACACATAAATAAATAAATCCGTGTTCTGGAAGTGTTGATTGTCTGAGGCTAGTGTTACAGGGCACTGTGACCGAACTACGTGGAGATACTCTACTTCAGGTACTCGAGGTCACAGTGACCCAAGTTAGCACACAGGAATATTTAGTTGCTACAGGTTCAAACCTTACCTTAATCACTGCATGCCTTGACGTTCTTGGCCATTAGACATTAACCAATCTCATTAAAATCAGATATTAGTTCTCACTACTGCTAGCAAGCAGTAACATCTGATTTTCATGAAGCCTGATGATACACTTTCTTCTTCATTCATTAAAAAAAGAAAACCACAACATTTAAAACAATTTATGATGAATGATATAGAGATACTAAACATGCCAACAAGATTTGAAACAAGTCAAATTTAGGCATAATACAGTTCAATATAATATGGTAAAAGAACATCAGTCATGTCAACAGAAAACATTTTCCTTGTTTTTAATAATATTTACTTGAGCTGCAGAGTGATTCTTTAACCATTTTAGCATAAAATACCGGTAATGTTCACTAATGCTGATTAGTCTAGTCTGGGGTGTTCATAGCTGCAATTAAGTCAAATTTAATTTCAAGTTAAGAAATGTATTTTGATCATGTTGCTAAAATCAGGCTTGGTATACATGGTATTTGCTAGAAAAACTGATTGTGACAAAATAATTTATTTTGTCCATTTTAGTAGAAATAATGTTCCTACATATCATTCAGTCAGGTCAGGTCCAGGTAAATAGATAGATAATAACATGAACAAAAGGAATTACCTACTACCTGTCTGTGGGAGTTCTGGAGAAACGGTACTAGCAGTGGTTAAAATCATCTAAGCATCTGATATTTCTGAACATTCTGCACAAATGCCTCAATGTCTGACATCTACAGGAAAATGTGTTCTTAGAAGTCATGGATGGGGACTGACTGAAAAAATCAGTTATGTCTTTTACTTGTTTTTTACTGGCAGGCCAATAAAATAGAGAAAAATACTTTTGATGTATTGAAAACATTCTTTATGTGTAGATCTCCCTTTTGAACATGATGAAATTAATTATCCTGTAGTGGTAGTTCCAGTTGCTATTAATGTTCAATGCCATACACCATGAGCAATATTCCAGCTACATGACAGCTGTATGACAACGGTCTGTAAATAATTGAGTCTGGGCCAGACAATCCAGTGATTGATATTGTGAGCAATGACCAACACCATTAGAGTACGATGACGTTCTATCAACCAAGTCACCAAGCCTGACCACTCGATCCATTTGGTCAACTCTAACGACAAACACAGGTTGCTATGGAACAATTCTAGCATGGAATCCTCACAGAGTTTTTACCAACGAGAAAACTATTACATTGTATAACAAAAGATGTACATTAAATAATGTATTAAATAAAAGACAGTTATTTTAATTTTCTAATTGAAGTGATTGTTTATAAATAAAACTGACAAAAACATTTCCATGATTTATATAATCATTAGAAATCTCTGCTAAAAGCAGAGTCCATTGTATGATTAGGTTGACATCAAATCATGTGTTTATGAATCATTATAAAATAGTGATGACACCAAGTGTTTGCAAAAAAGGGAGAGAATCCTGCCTCATGGAATATATACGCTGGATGAATCAACCTAGAGTGCAAACAATTTCAAAGTCTTATATGAAAGGTTTTTCCAGTTTCACTCAACCAAATCTCATAAATCCCACTGTATATTTATGTATGTATATAATCTATCAACCATGAAAAGGGCTCTCTTTCTTCTTAAAAAACACACCATCCAGCAATAAACATGCAACAAAGCAACACACCGCTCAGTCAGTCAGAATATCAACTGTGGCCTTTCAAGTGATCTCAGGCATGGCATTTACAACCAGTTATTACATGTGTGTCAATGTGTTATGGTATTTCTAACACGCCTCATTGTAGTCAATGGTAGTTGCTCGTGTCTCTGTTTCCAGTGTCTCAGTGTCTCATGTGTCTCATGTTTGCAGTACACATTCTTATCACAGAGGACCTGTTCAAGTTAACGGGTATTGTTTCCAACTTGAAACCAATCGTCTTTGTTCCACAAGTCATATGACATTTTTTAAAGATTGAAATCAGTACTACCATCACTGAGTGTCGCTTATCTGTAGATTAAGTTTCCGATACTGGAGATAGTACATTCAGAATTTTCAGTGGCCTTTGTATAGTTGCCAAGGTTACTGGCAAATTTTTGATAAGGATGAATAGCATGCTCAACCAAGCTATAGTTTGGGTTTTGAGTCCATTGTATGATTCTTACTATATCATCATGATCATAAGCATTTATTTATGAATCAACATCTAATGGCAATGATACCAGGTGTTCGCAAAAAGGTGAGTGTATGTTGCCCCACCGTTGACACCATCACAAACACATGCAAAGGCAAGTCAACAAGGAAACATATGGTACAAGTCACTGAAATTTGGAAATGTCCTCCACATGTCTACTATAAAATTGGTTTGTTGGTTGGTTTGTTGTCTTACGTCGCACTCAGCAATATTCCAGCTATATGACGGCAGTCTGGAAATAATCGAGTCTGGACCAGACAATCCAGTGATTGATATCATGAGTATTGATCCATGCAATTGGGATCGATGACATGCTTCAACCAAGTCCACGAGCCTGACTACCCGATCCCGTTAGTCGCCTCTTACGACAAGCACAGTTACCTGTCTGCTATAAAACATTTTGAAAGTTTTACAAAGACCTTGAATGATGTAACCCTGATCAAAGTCGTATGACACTCTTTAAAATATTCATTGAAAGAGCATGCTCGATTGTACCCTCAAAAGCTGTGAAATGTAGACACCCAACGCTGGAGGTGCAGGAATACTGTTTGACTATGACATGATAAAGGGGAAGTTGACTAATAGAAAGTTGAAGTCATCCATCTTGTCAAACCGTCTTGTGGATTGTTGTTATTTCTTTGACATTTAATCATAATCTGATCAAGACTACGACACCAGATTCTCTGACAATTCTTCAGCAACCAGTCAATCTTCACCTGTGTAAAATGTGACAACAGTTTGTTCCTCCATTACAACTCCAACAAAATAGTCCCCATATTATAAATACAGAATATTCTTCAAAAATTAAAAAAAAACAAATGCATTCATAGAATAGTGATTCCTCAACATAACTTCTTGGTAACATCAAGATTACAAAAATCATATATGATTCATGATTCAATCATGCCCAAAGAAGGACTGAATCGTGGGTGTTTAATATTCTACAGCTCGTCATGACCTTTGACATGCACCACATAATTCAGTCACCTGAAGCTCCTCAGGTTACAGCCGACCCATTTTCTATAAGATCAGAAGCGGAAACTGTCATCGAATATCCTTTTCCTCATACAGTCACAAAACGTTGTCATGAATCCGTCCTTTGTATGCTTGTTCAGTTGGCTTGGCAAGCCAATGGGGTTGTGAATTCACCACATTTCAGTGTTTTACACCTGATTATTGGCACACTGGGACATAATGATGCGTACACACAAATGTGTCGGCCATTCAACAGTTTTAGTGTCCTAGTTTCTACATGATGGATGCTCTTCTTTAGATTTAATCAGTTCAAGAGGCTTTAGTGATCATTTTGCAGTCATGATGTCGTACATGGTTTGCAAAAAAAATGAAATGACTGCAGGGTTTAACCAGTGATATCACCATCATCGGGTCTAGTTGAGGTGTTTGACAAGAGATCCAGGTAGATGCCTGCAGACATATGACAACATTTGTCATGATATATAGGCTTATTTCCCCAGGGAACTGCGGAATCAGGGCAAAGTTTATTATAGTATATATAGAGAAAAGTTACTTGCCTACTCTATATATATTATACTTTAATACCACAGCATATAATTCTTGGCAGATACTTCACTTTACCACCAGGTTAAACCCTTTGGTATGGTGTATGGGTATGGTGTTGACAAACCTAGAAACATAATCGTGGTGAACCAGGATTTGAACCTACAAGCTAGGTTTCTGGTGAGCAAAAAGGGACACAACACTGCACAGCAAATTGTGGCATCTTAGACGATCCGTGTCCCACAAAGCATGGAAAATATATGGCAATTATTAACAAAACAAATATTGTAGTTTCCAGCAACAAGTTACAAGACAGCAACACAGTAATGAGCAGGTAGACTGAAAACTGCAGATTCAGAAGCTTTGACTATGTATATCCCTTATCAATACACGTATCAGCAATGTCGGCAGTTTCATTTAGTCCTTAAGTTGTCATTATCAAGTGGGTCTCCAACATGTCTGTGTCAAAGGTGACAGCATCGGAGGGGGGATAGTACTTTCAATGGGTCTGTATTAGCATGGATCACTGACTGGTGTGTAGGATCTGCCCTTCAATCATACGCCAGGACAGAGGAAAGGTCTAGGCTTAATCTGCAGCATGTACAAACAGCTTATAGCTGTAGGTTGTGTAACCACTCCGACATCAGATAGCCGGACACAGTTCTCTTTGTGGTCCTGTTATCTTGAATTGTTAAAAGCACTGATACAGTGTTGTGATGTTTTCACAAGCTGCTATTGTTATTGGAGTTGAACAGTGTTGCAGGGGTTTGGTGATGTGTTATTGTGAACATATGTTGAACAGTGTTGCAGGGGTTTAGTGATGTGTTATTGTGAACATATGTTGAACAGTGTTGCAGGGGCTAAGTGATGTGTTATTGTGAATAGATGTTAACAGTGTTGCAGGGGTTTAGTGATGTGTTATTGTGAATAGATGTTAACAGTGTTCCAGGGGTTTAGTGATGTGTTATTGTGAATAGATGTTAACAGTGTTCCAGGGGTTTAGTGATCTGTTATTGTGAACAGATGTTAACAGTGTTCCAGGGGTTTAGTGATCTGTTATTTTGAACATATGTTGAACAGTGTTGCCGGGGCTTAGTGATCTGTTATTGTGAACAGATGTTGAACAGTTTTGCAGGGGTTTGGTGATCTGTTATTTTGAACATATGTTGAACAGTGTTGTAGGGGTTTAGTGATGTGTTATTGTGAACATATGTTGAACAGTGTTGTAGGGGTTTAGTGATGTGTTATTGTGAACATATGTTGAACAGTGTTCCAGGGGTTTAGTGATCTGTTATTGTGAACATATGTTGAACAGTGTTGTAGGGGTTTAGTGATGTGTTATTGTGAACATATGTTGAACAGTGTTGCAGGGGTTTAGTGATGTGTTATTGTGAACATATGTTGAACAGTGTTGCAGGAGTTTAGTGATCTGTTATTATGAATAGATGTTGAACAGTGTTGCAGGGGTTTAGTGATGTGTTATTGTGAACATATGTTGAACAGTGTTGCAGGAGTTTAGTGATCTGTTATTGTGAACATATGTTGAACAGTGTTGCAGGGGTTTAGTGATGTGTTATTGTGAACATATGTTGAACAGTGTTGCAGGGGTTTAGTGATGTGTTATTGTGAACATATGTTGAACAGTGTTGCAGGGGTTTAGTGATCTGTTATTGTGAACATATGTTGAACAGTGTTGCAGGAGTTTAGTGATCTGTTATTGTGAATAGATGTTGAACAGTGTTGCAGGGGTTTAGTGATGTGTTATTGTGAATAGATGTTGAACAGTGTTGCAGGAGTTTAGTGATCTGTTATTGTGAATAGATGTTGAACACTGATGCAGGGGTTTAGTGATGTGTTATTGTGAATAGATGTTAAACAGTATATAAACTCAATTTATAGGACCTCTTTTTATTATGCCCCTGGCAACCCGAAGTGTGAAGAGACAGAGCCTAAGGCAAGGCTGACAATGACTGGGTTCTCTTGCAAATCTGACAAAATTTGAATCACATGGCATGGTAAAAGTTCGGAATTTGTTGCAAGACTTAAATTTGAGTACAAAAAGGTTATCTCCCAACAGGGCCTAAAACTTAACACTGCTCCGGGGCAGCAGTACTTTGGTGGGGGTGGTGTCAAGTGAAACCAATAATTCATAACAAGCCTTATATTAACACAATAACCATTGACCAATGTAGTGGGAGACATTAACCAACCATGCATAGTAAGACAAACAAACACCAATAAAAATCACTAACCTTGAAATTAAATATTTGATTGAAATAAAACATCAAACCTCACACATAATCATGATAATACCGGGATAGTGTCATTTATATACTGAACAAACAAAAACAGGGATCATTAATATTCATGACCCCTAACATTTTTGCTCAGTATATATTTCCACTTAATGATCTATCACAGACATGAATGACAGCAATGAACCATCTTAAAGAAGGAAGCTTGTGGTTTTGTTTGTTTGTTGATTTACACAGCAGTCAGAATTCAAGCTATATGAAGGTGGTGTGTAAATAATTGAGTTTGGACCAGACAATCCAGTGAGTGACATCATGAGCATCAATCCACGCAATTGGGATACGATGACATGCATCAACCAAGTCAGCAAGCCTGACCACCCGATCCCGTGAGTCGCCTCTTACAACAAGCATAGTCGCCTTTTATGGCAAGCATGGGTTGCTGAAGACCTATTCTACCCCGGATCTTCACAGGTCAGAAAGCTAGTGGGCAGAGACTTTCTGATGTATGAAGAAACTGAAAAGTAGGATAACTGGTGTATTGCCTATGTGGCAGATCAGTTGACATGCTATTTCAGCAATGGACATGAAGCTAGCTGCATGGTCACAGGTGAGTGTCAACATGTCGTAGTGACACGCTGCTACTGAAACCCAATGCTCCAGGAATGTAGGCAGGAGGAGTAATGGCGATCTCCTCATTGTTTCAACACATTGTTATCTTGTTGCTTTCTAAAATTCCACTTCCGAAAATTGGCATTTAACATAAAATATTTATCATCATGATCATTTACATAAACCTTGAAACAAAGTTTAAATGTGGTTATGATATGGAAGCATTCTTTTTAAAAATCAAATTTGTTTCATTGTGTGGATTGAACATATGCTTCTATTAAAGCTTTGTTTCAAATTTGTTAAAACTTTTTATCTCAAATCAACCTGATACCATTTACGGGTATATATATTTTTGTTATTTTGTTTCCTGCTTCTTGTCATACATAATGACCAAGAGCAAGTTAGTCTGGCTTAAATCACTACTGTTCAGGCTGCATGAAAAAGGGACTTTTAATATTTTTTTATTGAAAGAATGAGAACTTTTAGCAATATTCCAGCACAATCACAGTGGAGGGGACACCAGAATTGGGCTTCACATATTGTGCCCTTGTGGGAAATGGAAACTAGGTCTTCGGCATGATGAGCGAATGCTTTAACCACTAGGCTACCCCATTGCCCATATCAAAATAATGATGTAATGAGGGAGGAACATGACCCCACCCCACCCCATGTGCATCCCACATCCCCACCCCCATCCCATCCCAAAGAATACCCACAAACACAACTGGGAACATACTGACTCAGCTTTTTAATACATTGCTACATTTGACATGACATTGTGAACTTTGAAAAATGTTTTTTTCATTAGCAATAAAAATGACTGAACCAAGAAATATTTACTTTTATTCATCCATATAATATTTAAATACTTGAAAGATTTCTTATGAGAATGATGACACTGAAATAAGTGTCAAGGTCAAAAACAGAAAATTCACTAAATGTAAACATTGCTAAACCAGCTTATGCTAAACAGGTGAACTTTGACCACATCACGTTTCTAGCTTGTCACCTTTAAAAACTAGCTGCTCAAACTTGTTCAAAACTCAGAACAAACACATAACCTTTAGAAAGTATTTCTTGAAAGAAACTAAAGAAGAACCTGGAGAATGTTTGCCATTTCACCCATACCATACATTCTTGTCTATCATGTCTGTGGCATTTCCATAACAACTCTCATCAATGAAATTCTTGTCGTTAAAAAGAAAACCAATTATCACGCAATAGCTAAACCGTGTTTCTAGAACATTATGAAAATATTACACTTTAGAATATGTTCTGTTTTTAAACAAGTGACATCATCACTTTCAATCACAAGTGGTTGCTGTCAATTAACAATCGGTGTTTGTAGCTGTTTAAATTATCAACAGGAAATTGAGAAAGCTCACACCTGTGCACTGTTGAAAATATCAACAGTGAAATAATATTTGAATTGTCTTTTCTTGAATCTGAATTACATAACAAATCATAAGTAACAAATTCACTTACTATCAACAAGGTGAGGTGCGGTGAAATGGGGTTTAACCTCGCGTACAAGATTATAACACTTATATAGCAACATCAAGCATGTGTATTGTCACTATATGGCTACGATACTGCCAATCCGCCGTTAAATATTTACTCACTCACTCACTCTGGCATGTGTGTGCGTGGCTGCTTTTCAAGTCAGGACTAATCCAGATTTTAAAGTGCTAGCCCATGAGGATACCATGCCGCAGTTTAACATGAATAGTCCACTAAGACACAGTATGGTGACTCCGAGCCAACCAGTCCTTGGATTAGCCCTTAATGCCGAGCACCAGGAAGGGTAAAAAGAAGTACCACCTTTTAATGTCCTTTGTTATGATGCAGCCAGGGATCGAACCCCTAACCTTCCACTCTCCGGGCAAACACTCAACCACAAGATCCAACCGTGAAGATCCGGGGTAGAATAGGTCTTCAGCAACCCATGCTTGCCGTAAAAGGCGACTATGCTTGTCGTAATGGGCGACTAATGGGACCGGGTGGTCAGGCTTGCCGACTTGGTTGATGCATGACACCGTATCCCATTTGCTTAGATCGATGCTCATGATGTTAATCACTGGATTGTCTAGTCCAGACACAAATATTTACAGACCACCTTCATATAACTGGAATATTGCTGCGTGTGGCGTTAAACCAAAAAAATAAAACCACAGGGGCAGGCAGTCCTACTATAAGTGACAGTGAATTTATAAAAGTAATTTTACTGTACTTTAAAAGAAACTTTCCTGTATGAATGCATTGCAAGTGTTCCATGTAATCCCAATATCAAAAATGTGTCTGTGTCATGACGCACTCACATCAAATTAAAAACTAACAAACAATATGTCACTGTTCTACAGGCCATGACAAACACAAATCAGAACAAATTATAAAAATGTAAATCAGAAGGTGTATGTCTGCAAATCAGTTTCTTTAAGTCAAGTGGTTTATCATTTACCTTTCTAACCATGACATGTACAATTGTTGTAATGTAAGCCGGCAGGGGTCTATTGTAGCATTGTCTGGTAAGTGTTATTGCTGCTGCAATGAATATAGAATTATTATCTATTTACATGCACATGTTTTGAAAACTTTGAACATAAAATGGTGATGAAAACACAACCTAAACACCAACAGTTCTGTTCTCTTCATGACATCAGACGTCATGTTCAAGGACACTTTAGTTACATATTTATGATTTGACTTCAATATTTGTTCCGTTTATAGACTGTAAACGTGAAACCTGTGCAAATCTGCGTAGTGGATAAAGCAAAGTGTGCACGCCATTTTTTTATGTTTATACCTTTATAAATGCAAACAGATATTGAAGTCAATTCTTATAAATAAATATGTCAACAATTATAACCTCACAGACTGCTTATTTAATAATTAACACAAAAAAAACATTGCAAAATGAGCAACATTGTTCAACACAGTAATGCAACAAAAGCCACACCCTTTCAATTACCAAGAAACAGTAGTCTGTTAGTCGGCAAGGTCTAATGGTATTTTTGGTTTATGGAACTTGGTGCATAATTGCCAAAGATAATTGCTTAGGTAGCCAATCAAATGTCAGGGAACCACTTGCAATATATTTACTTACTCACATACACAACCAATACAGTAATCCCATAGTCAGTGAACACGCCATACCACCTCCCACATATAACTGTTGGTTGGGTGTGCGTTCACACACGTTATCAGTATCTGGGCTGGCGTGGTGGGAAATGTCCAGGATATGATGAAGAAACTGCAATACAGCTTGGAGTGTTTGAATGAAAGTCAAGGCATTGTTTCCATTCATATACTACTCAAAAGAAGTTAAAGAACACCCAACTATTTCATATGACTACAGTTAGTCTGTCATGCCCGTAACAGATTAACTATCACCATTTGAAAAAAATGAGTTCCTTAACTTCTTTTGAGTAGTATATATCAAATATCTGGTATGTATGTTAAGAGATTTGAAAAGAAGAAAAGACATTGAAGACTATTCTGAAAATTTTGATTTATTTGACATTTATGAAACTTTAGTCAATGGATCCAGAATAACAAAAATAATAATTATTTAACCCATTCCAGAATAGGAAAAATTGCAAGAGTGAGTGAAACGTATTTCAGTTATCAGGGAATATCAGCTGGGTGTGGGAGGAAAACCTGAAGTGATGTGGATCTTCAGTGTTTATCACATTGGTGAAATGGGGCAGTGGGGTAGCCTAGTGGTTAACGTCACCCCAAAGACCCTGGTTCGATTCCCAACTTGGGTACAAGCCCATTTCTCGTGTCTCCCACCATGATATTGCTGGAATATTGTTAGAAGCAGCATAAAACCTAACTAACTCACTTATACTTATAGGTATGGTGCTGAAAAACCAAGAAACATAATCAAGGCAAATCTGGGATTTGAACCCTGGTACTTCTTAGGGATGCACCTCAGACAACTGGTCCACCCATGACCCGTACATTTTGAGTACGAACTTATAAGTTTTCCTACTGTAATCTGCATCATAATCTTTCACTATTTGCCTCATGCATACACGGTAGTCAAAGGCGTAGTCAGTCATAAATCTACCATGTTGATAGTAGCAATACATTAAAGATAGACATGATCGAAGATAAAATTACAACAACCCTTGAACATGTGTGTCTCTTTAGTGCTGCTGGAATATTCACGACAGAAATGACATCATGTAACATGCTTGCAGAACATCAATGCCTCACTGTTTACATAAACATGTTAAGATTGTCAATTAACAACAGGTGCTTGTGTGTGTCAGGCTGATGGACAGTGTCGAAATAGACATGATATTAACATGCTACAGAGCCCAGACACTGCTGTCAGTGTGTTGGCTGGGATACTGTGTATATCTACACCACTGGTCTCCCTGATCACATTACACAGAGAAAAACATTAGCCAATATATGTAGCACATCTTGATACAGGATGCCTATGACTTTCACATTTTTTGCCAGGTGCAATTATTCTTCAGTTTCATTTCGTCCTTGGGTTAAACAATTGAATCACAAAATCATTGACAAATTTAATAAGCTACAATAAGCCAATTTTACTTTTGAATTTGTTTTGGTTATATTTTTTCAAAGATTGTTAAATGTTTCTATCCATAAATTGTGTCTACTTTGTAATAATTAATTGATTATGGCCCAAACTGCTCATATTTCTTACTATTGGTATGTTTGCCACAATCTGATTTCGGATAGTTTATCCTGCTAACTGTTCCCTTGACCTGCAGACTCCATGTTATAATGACCCATGTGAACACTGTATCCTTGTGGTCTGGTTACATAACACATTATTCTGACACATCACACTACTTACCCCTGCATACTTGTCAATCATGTTATGCAATTAACAACTACACAATGGATAGCTGTGAGGTCAGGTGTTGCGATGTTTATTGATGAACTGCATTTGTGATTGATTGCTTTTGATCAATGAGTGAACCGCCCTGGTATACAGGTATTTCACGTAAAGCAATTAAGTATGTGAGCAATTCACACTGATGTTTGCTTTTGATTTTGGAGTAATTCAAGCTTGATATATAATTGATTATGACCCAGTGCTTCCTGAATACCAAGTCATTACTCACTAACTGCATAGTTGGCGAATACTGGCAAGCTATGTGATTAATGGGATATGGCAATTTATTTGATATTAAGAAGAAGGCCAAGAAAAATATACAACTTAGGCCCCAGCATATTGATTATTTGCTTGTATTGTTTTCAATTATAATAATAAAAATCATCCCCAAAATATTTTTAGACTAAACACAGCGTTTTTGGTTTTTATTTTACTTTTGAGAGGGTTTAGGTTCCATCAGCAATATGTAATTTATTTTTACTTTTGCAACATTTACATAAATAACATGAATATGATAGGCATATAAACTATGAGGGTATTGTTTGGTCCTCTCTAACATTTAAAAGACTGATGAGGCATCTTATCTTATATTGAAATTGTTAAAGGTAGTTGTAGATTCTAAATATTTCATGATTTCGAGCCAGGAGATGATGTAGAAGAGCTATGTAAACTCAACTGCTCATGTTTGTCTGATAGGTACCATGTGAAATTGTGAAATCTAAACAGCACACATTTGTCAAAAAGGTAGCCCTAAAGCTGCAATAGTGAAATCTAAACAGCACACATTTGTCAAAAAGGTAGCCCTAAAGCTGCAATAGTGAAATCTAAACAGCCCACATTTGTCAAATAGGTAGCCCTAAATCTGCAATAGTGATATCTAAACAGCCCACATTTGTCAAATAGGTAGCCCTAAAGCTGCAATAGTGATATCTAAACAGCCCACATTTGTCAAATAGGTAGCCCTAAAGCTGAAATAGTGATATCTAAACAGCACACATTTGTCAAATTGGCAGTCTTAAAACTGCAATAATGATATCTGAACAGCACACATTTGTCAAATAGGTAGTCCTATAGCTGCAATAGTGATATCTTAACAGCACACATTTGTCAAATAGGTAGTCCTATAGCTGCAATAGTGATATCTTAAAAGCACACATTTGTCAAATAGGTAGCCCTAAAGCTGAAATAGTGAAATCTAAACAGCACACATTTGTCAAATAGGTAGCCCTAAAGCTGAAATAGTGAGATCTAAACAGCACACATTTGTCAAATAGGTAGCCCTAAAGCTGAAATAGTGAGATCTAAACAGCACACATTTGTCTAATGGGTTCCCTGTACTCACAACAGTGAAATCTAAAACAGCTGTAAGCAAATGAACGCATGGGTTCAGAGCAAGTCAAATACTTTTTAGTGTTATTTGTTATAATGAAAAGTATTAATGTCATAACGAGTTCTGGTTTCTGTGATACGAATATTGCCTTAATCTTATCCAACTTTTGAATACTCTGAATAACAGTGCATTCCAAGCTCATTACCTGTGAAATGGCAATATGTGAACTCTATTCACAACAGGTTGAATATTTATAGTAATAGTATTGATTTTATACGTATAGCACAATGTTCAAACAGGCTGCCATTGAAAATTAATACTGCATTACTAGGGGGGTTAAAGGGATTCTTCTGCAAAGATACCATACAGGAATACTGCTAGTCTCTATGTGAGCACCCACGTATATTTACTTTCAACAGACAGGAAAGTTTCAGGTATTTGCATGGTAGCGGAAGTCGGTTTGTTTGGGTTTTGAAGATGAGCGTTATACGGTTGTGACGAGACACCAGAAATATGATGGACATGTTGAATCTATATAATATTCAACTGCGCGTATAAGAAATAGACAAGGGAGGTTTCACTCCTTGATGTCCAGACATGTATATGCTCGTTCCGGTCGAGTGAACTTTATATGGCGATGTACATGGTTCTCCTCTGAAAATAGGTCGAGACGCTTTTGACACGAGATACAGGTCATATTTTAAAAGCGCCAACTGTTTTAACTGTCAAATATAGTTACCTCAAGCGTTCATTTAGCCAGGTGTGATATCCAGACAGGTATGTGAGCGCGGGACGGGTCCCCACCCACCCTCAACTCGCAAACGTTTTCAACAACGCAGGACAACTGTCCAAAATTATCCCGATTTCACACCTGTTAATATTGCATTTACCTGTTCAGGTGTATATATATCCTTCTCCGCGCGTTCCCTCCTGTAAACACGTTTCACTAATCCATCCGTCCGCTCACAAAGTTACATCCACAACGAAATATGTCCTACACTTGCAATCACATCACCTAGGAAGTTCCAATCTAGGGCCACCGGCTGAGCTATTTTTAGTAACGCCCAGGTATGGGGACTGTCGTTCAATTAATTACATTGTCAATTTACACGTGTATACGTATATCACACATGGGACATTGCTTCCAACGTCATCATATGCATATTGAACATCTTTGCAGCGTTATTTTTGTAGGTGTAGAATTTGTTGACGACATTTAATTGATGTCGTATTACCGAGGGAGGTTGACAGCTGTTGGAAGAGCCATGTCGCCCGACTACATAGCGGTACTTGAGGAAGAGTTACCGCAACAGCACAGGTAAGGATTCTCCCCCGACGAGCGTCTATCTACCTGGGCAAACAACGCGCGCCTTCGCATAGTCACACAGCTATGTCTTTCACACAATAAAACAGTGGAAGTCGAGGTATCAGTTCACTTTTGAAAAATGGCAGACACGGAATTTGGCGTGACAAATATTTCGCCTGTTTTTGTCGTTGTTTCTATTTTCGAGCGACAGAAAGATCATTCTCACATGGTACAACCATTGTATTCCCTTTTTATGTAAAACTTAACGTCAATTTTGGTTTTAGTCGTCTAATAGGTCCATTAAAGTATTCTACCAAAGACGGTAAATTTGTCAAAAGTGTGCCTTGAATGAATGCCGCTGTCAACCAATTTGATCACAATCCTTTTCCTGATTCTGACACTGTGGCGTAATCTCGATGATTAAATTTCAGCATATATTATATAAGAGTATTATCAAAATAATTTAAAGAGGAGTCCATACAGAGGCGGGGATAAGTTGTACCATTGTGGGGAATGGAACGTGGGTCTTTGGCATCGCAACCCAACGCTTTAACCACAAGGCTACCCCCACCACTCTTAATTATAACAGGAAATTAAAAGAACATAGACATGTTCATTGAATGTTCAGCGCTGTTAAATTTCATATGAATGTTTATCGTTAAAATTACTAGTGGGGTTCGTCATGCTGCAATATGTATTTACCGAATAACCTACCTATATCAATAGGTAATGGGAATACGAATCTAAAATGTTAAAAACAAAGGCTGTCGTCGCCGGGATATCTTCACGCCGAAGACCCGGCCGGTTCGATTCCCGACATGGGTACAATGTGTGAAGCCAATTTCTGGTGTCCCCCGCCGTGATATTGCTGGAATATTTCTAAAAGCGGCGTAAAACCATATTCATTCACTCACTCACTCACTCCTGTAGGACTTCAATCAATCAGTCTTTATTTCTTAGTACTGAGGTCATTGGCTTATTGTACATGTACACAAAGTAGGTCAGGGTACATTTATACAATGGAATACACATCAATAACCACGAAAACTGTTATCATAGCATGACAAATGAACATATTTTCTTTTAACTGTGACCGTATTCTTAGTCTACTTTAGTAAGTCAATTTTATACAAGTGAGGATGCTTGCAAAATTATTCACTTATGAATTGTCTTTTTTATATTGCAATGACATGGACGAACAAGTAAGAAGTGATATTTATACCGATATGATGAAACTACATAGTTGACATAAGTAGTGTTCTGTCCTCTCTTTGAATTCCACAATGTCTACTAGATTCACTGAGACCTGCATCTAAAGCAGGGTCGGAATTACAAACAAATAGTGCCCTCTATTTATATTTGTGTAATAACCGAATAATGATTTAATTCAACCTCTTTTGGAAGTACATGTCAGTGCAAAATCAGTTATTTATTCGCTCTGGAATATCTGCATTTTGTTCAGTCAAAACATAACCGCACCCAGATTAATTAAGTTATTGTTACAACGCACGATGTTAGTTTTACCCTGACGATCGTTGAGTAATTTTGTTTGTTGGTTGTTTAACGCCGCACTCAGCAATATTCCAGCTATGACGGCGGTCTGTGAGTAATCGAGTCTGGACCAGAAAATCCAGTGATTGACATCATGAGCATCGATCCACGCAATTGGGATCGATGACATGCATCAACCAAGTCAGCAAGCCTGACCACCCGATCTCGTTAGCCGCCTCTTACGACAGGCATAGTCGCCTCTTACGGCAAGCATGGGTTGCTGAAGACCAATTCTATCCCAGATCTTCACGGGCCGACCGTTGGGTAACAACATACTTGTATCATTTCTTTTGAAATCTTGAATTTATCACCCTTAGTAATTCTTGTGCGACTCATTTCGAGACAATGTCAATAATACACAACGAAATTGATCAAGATAGTTCAGCCATGACACAAAATTAATCAAGATTGGGTTTGATTTTTAAGACTAATTACGCTAGTAAGTCTTAGTATATGTGGCCGTTCTGCATATTTCTGAGAACCCCATTACATGAGCATAATATTATGTATAAAAGGACACGGATATTTGAGTGGGTTTAGCACTCGCGTGTCGTGCCTAGACCAATAGGAGATGCCATGCGACGCATTATAACGGGGATGCATGGAATGTAGCGGCGAATGTTGTCGCTATGCGTCGAAAATTACTCACACCCATGACATAATCCCAGTTCGTGTTCGCGCGCAGAAGGATCCCCATCAACACCCATCACTCACCTGGCAACGTTTTGTCCACCGAAAATGATATTTCTGTATTTCACATTGTACAGGAATTTCCATAAACGTGATACATGTCACCATGGACGATAATAAATGTGGCATAAAAAACAACATATTAATAGCGGGTTGAATAAAATTTTAAAAAAGTACATGTAATGACCCAGTTTCAAGGATGACAAAACTTGTTAATACAACGTGTATGGTAGATTTACTGCATTAAATAAAACATAAAATATGTGTTTATTTCTGACACCCAAAATGCAGGTCACGCTTTCAACTACGATTAATATAAACAGTGATTTTGCAAACATTAAACAATATGCTTGGATTTCTGTTGTAGACCCATCACTGCTTTCTTTTATCTAAAAGGAGACGCCGAACAACTGTTTTTGGTGTTCTTTTAGAATTTTATTTTTTTACAGTATTTCTGTCACAAATAAATTGTTTGCAAAAAATCCCACCCAGCCTCAACTCAGAATATCAGATTGTCGATCCGTTATTCAAAGAAACTGCAGCTATTCTAGAAACCCGTTTAAGTCACGTCACTTTGACGTAACAAGCCAATGTCACATGATCCATGGGGCTTTGCCATCAAGTTAACGTACCCCAGGGTGTTAGTTTTAACTTGCGTCACGGGATTATTCAAGAGCTGCAAGATTATCACTCACTCAGACTCTTCTGAATATTTGCAGATCTATGGAAACCGGTTTCTGCTTTGTGAACAAAATAATAAAAACACAAAAAAAACATTGAGAAAACGCTTCCGGGTAAACCCAGCTGAGAAAATGACAGACGAGAAAGCATATATTTCGAATGAGATCATGTTCACGTGCTGAACAATTTATATCCGTGATAAAAGTGCAGACCATAAGTTAAGAATTGGCGTCTAGGGAACCCACTCACTATCAACATAAATTCCCGGAGAAAGAAAGTATACCCTTAAAAACTGGATCTGACCCTAAAATTACAAACGTTATCAAAACGTTTCTAGGCTGAAACAGTCGACGAAACACTGCAAACTTAAGGTTCAAAACACCGATATGTCACCCTATCAAATACTAAGTCTTTACTGTCGATTAACCATTTAATTTTGTGAAAAAATGTCTCGTATATACATGAGTAAATGAATAACGGGAAAACTATAATTTGAATTAAAACTTTTCAAAATGAAAAAAAGGTTTTCGCATAATACACATATAGATATCTTATTTTGTAAAAATTAATATATATTTTCGGCGCAAATTTACAAAATTTCAAACATGGGAGGGGTCATGTTGCAAATACATTTCTTATCTCAGTCATCATTGAACCAATATATTTTTAAACAAAATTACCCAGCCACCGGAATCTTTTTGCAAGTTGTTGCAGAAAGTAGTGATGATTAAATAGACATAATCTAATTGAACAAGGTTTCTTTCAATTTTCAGTTACGTAAAAACACAAACTCGGTATACTTTATTTTGCCCCTATGTTTATTTGTACTTGTAGAAGAACGCTGGCATGAATTAATGATGAGTTTCTTCACATGAGCAAGCATCGTTACGGTTGATGAGCCTGACTGCACATGGCTCTCACTTAAGAATGCATAGGCATTAATATTGTAGGTGTTTAAACAGAGATTAATGGGATTAAATGACCGATAAGCAGTAAATGCAATAATTTATATTGCCTTCTTCTCAAAGGTTCATAATCGAGGCGAGTATAGCATTCTTGCCAACGACAATCGAATCATGTAAAGGCTAAGGGACACAACTCTGCGAAGTGAACGTCCGAGTCTGCGATCACCGAGTTTCATATGTTTATGCACGGACTTGTATAACCAAGTATAAGGTTATATAGGTCCGTGGTTTATGTGAGTTGGGTTTAACGCCGCTTTTAACAGTATTCCAGTTATATCGCGGCGTGTCAGCTTAATGTGGGAGGAAAGCCCGAAGTGATGCAGGTCTCAGACCTTTACCACTTCGGTGAAACCCACGAGCACAGGTATGGTGCTGACAAACCTAGAAACATAATCGGGACGAAGCGGGATTCGAACCCACAATCATAGGTTTCTGGCACAGCGAATCGCGGCGCCTTAGACGACTGGGCCACCCGTGCCCCCTCATATGTTTATGAGGGTACGACATGCACCCTTAGCTTTGCTTCATCGCCTACATGTACACACAACCTTGATAAAATCCGGATTTTAATCAAAAATATATGTAAAAAAAAATTGGTTTGGTGTATATATTTTTGCTTGGCATTCCGTTATAGATTAAGTCAAAAATTCCGAGAGAGAATAGACTGACTTCAATATAATACCTTGCGCTTGCCGAGCGTAAATGATAAATAGAGGAACGTCAGTACCGACTGAAAAATAAATTCACAAAAAAAACTAAAAACTATCTCTTTGGGCTAGTTTAATTAATTATGACAAGTCTGTTTTTAGTTATATTGTATTTCATCGTGTGTGTTTTTAACGTTTTGCGGACGGGTTGAAAGGACCTTTTCGAACTCGTTAGAAAAGGGTCGGTGGCATATTTTACGTACGCTTCAGGTGAGGATTTTTCTCAACACTGCAGTTGGTTTGTTTGTTGTTTAACGCCGCACTCCGCAATGTTCAGTAATGGTATGTCCTCAGATCTTCGTTCAGCGGTAGCGAAAACTAAGGTCTGATTTTAATGAGATTGTGCATTTCCTATCGACAAAGTGTGTATTGTTCCATCTTCTACATCCGGTAAATAATGACAAGATGTTCCAAACAACTTAGTATGTTTCCAATACAATGTTATCCGTTATGACTTTATAGAATTTGCTTTGCTTGAATTTAACATATAAGGACTTCCTGTTTTTTAAGCATTGGTGGGTCGGTCGGGTAGCCTAGTGGTTTAAGCGTTCGCTCGTCACGCCGAAGACCCGGGTTCGATTCCTGATATGGGTAAAATGTGTGAAGCCCATTTCTGGTGTCCCCCCGCCGTGATATTGCTGAAATAGTGCTATAAGCGGCGTAAAATCTCACTCACT
This sequence comes from Haliotis rufescens, assembly GCF_023055435.1. Lineage (NCBI taxonomy): Eukaryota > Metazoa > Mollusca > Gastropoda > Lepetellida > Haliotidae > Haliotis > Haliotis rufescens. The sequence goes on from NW_025964112.1 coordinate 15,174,511, forward strand.
CACTCACTCACTTTAAGCAGTCAAGATAGTCAAGACGTGATCTGATCAGATGTTTAAGTAGACAGCCTAGATGATCATTTTACCAGTCATAGTTTCACAGACATTAACCACCTTTGGTGCATTTTATTCACAGAGAAATTATTATAAAACAATATAATAAACTGAAAGTGACATATAAGGGGGTACTTTTTACAGGACTTCTGTTGTAATACCCGGTAAATGAAAATGTTCAATCATAGAATGATTTCCGTAGCCCCATAACTCGCAACCATATATATTAAAATAGGTAGTCAATTGCGACAACCCGTGAAGATCCGGGTAGAATAGGTCTTCAACAGCCCATGCTTGCCGTAAAAGGCAACTATGCTTGTCGTGCTTGCCGTAAAAGGCGACTAACGGGATCGGGTGGTCAGGCTTGCTGACTTGGTTGATGCATGTCATCGATCCCAATTGTGTGAATCGATGCTAGTGATGTCAATCACTGGATTGTCTGGTCCAGACTCAATTATTTACAGACCGCCGTCATATAGATGGAATATTGCTGAGTGCGGCGTTAAACAACAAACAAAACAATTGTGACATGACTACTAAAAATAACTTTTGTAATCAGTTATTATAAACAGCCTTTGCGGGAATCCAAAAAATGTCATCCTAATTATAACTTCATTCAACATTGTGAAAAGTTAGGGTCCACGGATCCCCAAACCAGACAATTATATCGACTCCGATGCGAATTTCTGAACGTTCTGCTCATTTTATATTATATTTATACAGTTGTTGTGTACATAGGGGGGCCACCAAGGGTCATTTATCATACATTGAGCATTTTACTGACGCTTCTCCAGGTTTCCATAACTTTCATCTCGGGAACATTACCTCTATTACTTATCGATATTATGTACTATGATACATATCTCCATTAGTAATTTAATAATAACAATGCATATTTATATGCACCCTGAAGCATTTTTTACCATATGCCATACACATTGAGGAACTCCATACAAACAGGACAAATGATTGATACTTTTTCAACCTTTTTTCCATTTAAGGGTTGGAAAATTTTCTTTCAATCAAAGGCGATAAAGCTAGAGTCATTGTATACAATGTCTAGATTCTAGGTTTAAATATTTATTTGATGAACCAACCGTGCTTATTAAGCAGTGTAAAAACAATGTCACTTTGATTTGTTACAGACAGACGTTTCGCATTGTTTGAGTCTTGGATTCGGCTGAGTTTCAGTATTTCGGTTTTTTTATTTCATATATTTAAACCGTATGTGCCAGTTTATGACACGTGTACAAGAGAACTACAATATATCTTTAATTTAATTCTTCTAATAATCATGTCTAACGTGATCAAAGAATGACATATTTCCTTTCATAAATCGCGGAATTTGAAAAAAAGGGGCGTGTCTACATAATAGCCAAGTCACGAAAAGACTTAGCCGAGTACGAGTTAACATGTATGGTGTCAGCTCAATCTGTCCACTGCACTTCAAAGTTAGCCGTGTGTCTGGCTTATGACTGATTTTTGTGTGTACAGATTTGGAGAGGGGGTCCTAAGTTGGATAACTTGTTCCTAATCCATTTCAATCTGAAAAAAATATGTTTAAACAGAAGCAGATATCCAGCATGAAGTACGATACGAGCATGTCATTATATCCCAATTGCTTAGATCGATGCTCTTGATGTCAATCACTGGATTGTCTGGTCCAGACCCGATTATTTACAGACCGCCGTCATATAGCTGGGATATTGCTGAGTGCGGCGTTAAACAACAGCAAAAACAAAACAAGTGACTTTAAAAACAAATATATACTTCTAATAATGTCATATTTTAGGAGATTTTGATGTTGAGTGTATTTCATCTGTCATCATGTGCAGCATTTGTCTTTAACATATTTAAAAACAGTACTAGAATTGGTATATATGTTACAGGAAACAAGAAGAATCAGTGATTCAGTCTAATAACTGATTATTTCAGTGATTATGTCTAATAACTGATTCACTCGGTGGTTATGTCTTATAACTGATTCACTCGGTGGTTATGTCTAATTACTGAAATGTTCAGTAATTAGACATAACCACTTAAATGAACCAAGGGAGTTTATACTTGTTTACTGAAAGCATATTCATGCCTTTTAATAATAACTTGTGAGAAGGCTTCATATTCCTGTCCTAAGCCAATCTTCAGCCAAGATTTCAGTAATTAGACAAAACCACCGAGTGAATCAGTTATTAGACATAATCACTGAAATTTTCAGTCATTAGACTTAATCACTGATTATACTTGTTTCCTGTAATATATATACATCAAATGTGTATTATTCGTGAGTGGTAATTTCAACTTCGTGTTTTGCATTATTGATCTGTCTAGTCCCCGCTATAACAAACAACCTCCGGGGGTACTTAATGACAACAATAGCTGTTGACAAACAGAGCTAATATTGTTGTGCAATAAACATACACCAACAAGAATAAGCCTTCAACACAAATAACAGCTTATTGTTGTACTCAATTGTGTAATACTCAATTTTCCGCACGCCTAAACCCTCTTAAAATCGTATTAAAACCACTGGCGGTGACACCAGAGAATACACAAAGAAGTAATCAGTAAAGATGTCACTACAATCGATGGTTATTGACAGGAAGTCAATTCTCTCATTCGCTACGCAACACGCGTTAACCCCTTTATTACAATCGATAGCTAATGACAGAACTAATTCTGATTACTATCGGTTATTGGAAGCTGGTTCGGAAGAATGAATTTCCAATGCACCCTTTATAACATATTGCTGCTTGCATACATAATTTTACCTTGAAACAAGAATGCAAAATACCATGTATGCAAGAATGCAAAATACCATGTATGCAAGAATGCAAAATACCATGTGTGCAAGAATGCAAAATACCATGTGTGAAACAATGCAAAATACCATGTGTGCAAGAATGCAAAATACCACTTGTGGAAGAATGAAAAATACCATGTATGCAAGAACGCAAAATACCATTATGCAAGAATGCAAAATACCATTATGCAACAATGCAAAATACCATGTATGCAAGAATGCATAATACCACCTGTGGAAGAACGAAAAATACCATGTATGCAAAATTGCAAAATACCATTATGCAAGAATGCAAAATTCCACGTGTGCAAGAATGGAAAATACCATGTATGCAAGAATGCAAAATAACGTTGTATGAAAGAATGCAAAATACCACGTGTGGAAGAATGCAAAATACCATGTGTGCAAGAATGCAAAATACCATTATGCAAGAATGCAAAATACCATTATGCAAGAATGCAAAATACCATGTGTGCAAGAATGCAAAATACCATGTATGCAAGAATGCATAATACCACCTGTGGAAGAATGAAAAATACCATGTATGCAAGATTGCAAAATACCATTATGCAAGAATGCAAAATACCATGTATGCAAGAATGCATAATACCATGTATGCAAGAATGCAAAATAACGTTGTATGAAAGAATGCAAAATACCACGTGTGGAAGAATGCAAAATACCATGTGTGCAAGAATGCAAAATACCATTATGCAAGAATGCAAAATACCATTATGCAAGAATGCAAAATACCATGTGTGCAAGAATGCAAAATACCATGTATGCAAGAATGCATAATACCACCTGTGGAAGAATGAAAAATACCATGTATGCAAGATTGCAAAATACCATTATGCAAGAATGCAAAATACCATGTATGCAAGAATGCATAATACCACCTGTGGAAGAATGAAAAATACCATGTATGCAAAAATGCAAAATACCATTATGCAAGAATGCAAAATACCATGTGTGCAAGAATGCAAAATACCATGTATGCAAGAATGCAAAATACCTTGTGTGCAAGAATGCAAAATACCATGTATGCAAGAATGCAAAATACCATGTGTGCAATAATGCAAAATACCATTTTTCCAAGAATGCAAAATACCATGCATACAAGAATGCAAAATACCACGTATGCAAGAATGCAATCGCAATGTAATATTTTGGAATGTGTTGCTTCCATGTTGTTTTGCCAGCGTTACTTTCCGTCTGACTGAGATACGCTCTGGAGTGAGTGAGTGGGTGAGTGGGTGAGTTATTAACGCCCACTGGACATAATGTCACTTATATGACTGTGTCAGATGGGTGTGGGTGGAAAGTGTGAAGTGTTCCAGGTCACTATTGTGTAACCCATGAGCACGGTTATTGTGCTGACAGATCTAGAAACATCAACAGGGCTAACCGCGATTCGAACCCACGATCATAGGTTCTGGGCGCAACTCTGGGCGCCTCGTGGCCCCTGTAATATACTACTCAAAAGAAGATAAAGCACACACGAGTGTCCCTGTAGAATAAGGCACCGCAATGCGCTGTGCAGGGTTGCGTCCCTTAGGCATGTCTCGAACCAAAACCGCGCTCGTGGGTTTGACAAAAGTGATTAAAGTTGACGCGCCATGACATAATTGTCAAACGGTTGGAACCTAACTCACTCACTACTGAAGCTCAATATCGTTATTGTCCAGTTTTCGTTCAACACATATTTTAGTACGACCTCCGATGCTTCTTCAATCCACGTGTTGACAGGATCCGCTGCATCCGGGTTCCAGTTCCGGATTTCACGAATTGCCAGATTTCTGGTCCTTCAGAACCATAACAGTATTCGTGGGTTCAGTAAGACTGACATTTAGTCCCAGAAATAAAGTTATCTTATCAAAAATGATATATCTACAAAATGAAACAAATTAAATCCAAATGGAGCCCAGAACAATCCTTAATTTCAGAGATGAGGTAATCTAGACTTGCCAAATCATTCTAGACTTGAGTTGGTCTCCTTGTTTAATCTATTCTCTAGGTTCTGGGAGACGACTAGGGCTCAGTGATAGACGCCAACGGCCTGCTGTCTTGGATTTCCGGTAAAAAAAAGTAGTCAAGACATTCGTGTTTGTTACAGATTCGTAAGTCTTGTCAAAAGTCATGTTTTTTTCATAAATACTAAACATAGGTCACTCCTTTCGCAAAATCAGTATGGTCCCAGCAATCATGTAAATATGTCCAACCATGAAACATATTTAATTACACATTCCGGAAATAACTACTTCTTAAAACTATACCAAAAAGTATACAATAAAAATAAATAAATAAAAACATCACTATAGGGAATCCCCGCAGTGGCGGAATGTTTCGTCTGGAGGACGATTTTGCCTGTCGTTTCTTATCGTCCGTTTTACGGTTTTTCCCCTTTTCAAACTTAATTTTGGTCAACCATTTGTGATTAGGTTTCCTAAAGTTGATATGTTGACTTGACTTGCCCTGTAAAGAGGATTCATCAGTTCAACAACCTCAGTGGGTCGATTGATTGATGCATACAAGGACACATAATATGTTTTTGAACACGGTGAAATTGCCTCTGAAGCGTCACTAATGAAGAAAAGGAATATGTAGGTTACACTCATAAAATAGCTGTATCCGTATTCCTTACTTCAGTAGAACTCATGGTGTGGAGCCATGAAACGGTTCAAGCACCCAAGAGTTAATCAATCAATCACCGAACCAATAGCGAAGAAGCGGCGAGGATGCGTCACTGTAAACGGCAGAAGTTGGCTAACCATTGAACCTTAAAGGCGTTCTTGAGATTCAGCATCAGTATAAGTTATGGGCAACTTCGTATACACTTCACAATAGTTGTGTGTCGGTAATTCTGTTATACAGGAAGAAACAAGGGGAACTTTTCTGTTCTACTAGACGAAACAAAAGCAACTATTCTCTTCTACATGAAGAAACACGGGCAACTATTCTGTTCTACTAGACGAAACAGGGGTAACTTTAGTGTTTTTTTAGACGACACCAAGGCAACATTTGTGTTCTACTAGACGAAATAAAGGCAACTATTCTGTTCTACTAGACGAAACACGGGCAACTTTTCTGTTCTACTAGACGACACCAAGGCAACATTTGTGTTCTACTAGACGAAATAAAGGCAACTATTCTGTTCTACTAGACGAAACACGGGTAACTTTTCTGTTCTTCTAGACGAAACGAGGGCAACTATTCCGTTCTACTAGAGGAAACACGGGCAACTATTCTGTTCTACTAGAAGAAACACGGGCAACTATTCTGTTCTATTAGACGAAACAAGGGCAACTATTCTGTTCTACTAGAAGAAACACGGGCAACTATTCTGTTCTACTGGACGAAACAAAAGCCTACTATTGCTTTTTACCACTTCTGTGTTCTAAACCCCACAACTACAATGGGATTGGAACCAATATTGACGGTCATCATCTTTCTGGCCGCGGAGTGGATAACCGACATCGTTTCAATTTCGACAGGCTCCTTTGCAAAAGTTAATGCCTGTTTCGACCCAGCGGGAACTACTGCCATTGCCCTCAGTTTGCCGAATTTCCACAGGAGCATAAGAGTATTCTGTGCATCCAAGTGTCTTCAAGACGAAGGGTGTAAGTCATTTAGTGTCCACCCGTCCACACGGACATGCTACATAAATGATGTGGTTCTCCTAGACACTGAGTGTACGGACTCTTACCTTCATTTCAATTCTGACAAGGTAAGATGCAGCGCTTACTTCTTCATCTATTTGAAGGCGACTATAGGCTTGTTTATATGTGTCAAAGTTGGTAAGTTTTGTTGGTATTGGGTAGGTTTGGGTTAAAATTAAGTGTAATATATAGAGTGAGTGAGTGAGTGAGTTGGGTTTTACGCCGCTTTTAACAGTAGTCCAGTTATATCGCGGCGTGTCAGCTTAATGTGGGAGGAAAGCCCGAAGTGATGCAGGTCTCAGACGTTTACCACTTCGGTGAAACCCACGAGCACGGGTATGGTGCTGACAAACCTAGAAACATAATCGGGGCGAACCGGGATTCGAACCCACAATCATAGGTTTCTGGCATGCCCAAGGGACGCAACTCTGCACAGTGAATCGCGGCGCCTTAGACGACTGGGCCACCCGTGCCCCCTGTAATATATAGAACGTTGGGATGTTATAATTACAATTGTTGTTCGCTGGTGATATTTTAAGAATGTGCTTCAAGAATATTCGTTTATATGTGCTGTATTGAAACAACGTCTGTGTTCGGGAAGAAAGCTATAGGACCATGTTGATATCAGGCCAAGAGCTAAAGGTCAAATCCAATCCAAAATACAGTATGCGTATCGCCTAAAACAGATGCGGGGCGACTCCAAAGTGATCGTACAATACCCTGAAAGTTAATTCGAGCACCATTTACTCGATGTTCGACATATCGCTGGTGTACCTTCCTGGTCTCGGCAGAAACCTCTGATGGACAAATATAGATACCCTGTTTGCCTTTTACTGCCGATACATTCGATATATACTCATGAACATTTATTAAGCACCACCAACTTTTTCGGATATGTGCTACATTAAGACATAACTAGTGTGATTCATTGTTGGAAACACGACCTAAGAGTACAGTACTGACAAACAGAACACCTGTCACTACCATCACACAAATAATGAAGCTGACACTATCAATAGGTACCGGTTTATTGGCAACTGTTTGATTGACATTCTACTAGTTTGTGAGTAAGTAAGAAAAGGTACAACTTTATGGATAACAACTTCTGGTTTCCAGCTTGATAACAAGATCAGGTTTGTTTTCCTGGATAGGTTTGAGGCTGAATACGGGCCTATTCCAAAGAATTTCGTATTCATCACTTTCCACGCCGCCCTCCGTATATTCTGGGCCGTACCATGGATGGATCTCTGTCAAAACCACAAGCATGGCGAAGACGGCAATAACAGCTATCATGTTGCTTAAGATACTGTGTTCGTGCCAAAGCTGGGTATAATCTACACTTCATATTTACATTTTTATCATCATCATCATCATTATCGTTATCATTATCATTATTATTATTATTATACGCTCTTATACAGGTACTAGAATCTGCTTAAATGCGGTTTATATTTGTTCCCCGGCCAGTGGAGCCGTTTTTATTCCAGTATACAGCTGGAATATAGCACAGTGTGGCGTTTTAACAACAAACAAACACAAAACAAACACAAAACAAACATAATTGGGTTAAAGATGTTTCCCTGTATAACAGGAGAAATATTTTAGTATAACTTAGTAATATGAATATCTGCGTTATAAGTTCCAACATTAATACTATTGTATAATCTCCAGGAACCGCCATGTCTCAATGGTGGAGTGTACAACGAGGTTTCCAACTCATGTCGATGTTACAACAGCTACGTGGGTGTCAAGTGTGAACGCCTCATGCAAGGTAGGTATACTTCATATTGAACGCGACCGCCTCCGTGGTCGAGTGGTGCAGCGTCCGCCCTGATGGTTCGATCCCCGGCCGCGTCAAACCAAAAGACGTTAAAAGATAGTACTTGTTGCTACCCTGCCTGGTGCTCGGCATTAAGGAGCGAAAACAAGGAGTCAGTTTACTGTGTCTGAGAAAGGTATTCATGTTAAACTACTGCTAAAAACATCTCCAACTGCTGTCACAATTGTGTCTCCACACGGAGTTCGCCAAGCGTCGCACACCGTTTCATGTTTCCAGTCGCGAACGTATGGGATGTTTCACACGCTTCGGCTAGTCCTTAATATTTCGGCTAGTTTCTGGATGTCTTTGATCTGCGGCTACATAATGATTTTAAAAGATCTATTTGATTCTTTACGCGGCCTTTGGAATCCTGTTTCAGCCTATCCCGTATATCTTCAGGTCATTTGGTTTCATACGATCAGTTTTCCATTAACGAGACATAAAATTAGACACCCAGCATATTTGAAAAGATCATGTTTACATCTTACATCAAAATGTACACAACAAAGTTCTAAAATCTATAAACTGTAGAAGCTTAGAAGCAATCAATTTTTAAACACTTGCAAGTAAGCTGATACAAAGCCCAAAATGAAATGCCCATCTTCAGCATACTTACACATCCTCAGCCTCATAGATGTGTTCAATTATGTTGTAACAATACACACTGAAGATGCAAGGGATGACTCGTTAATCAGCAAATTGCAAATCATTACCACGTCAATGAACATAACCATGATGTATCCGGTGTCATACCACTTGATCCAATATGTATACCCAAGGTACTCAAAATCAATTTGAGCTTGTGTGAATGGGTTGTTCAGTTGGCTAAGTCTTTCATTCTCATCTGAGTGGTGATCCGGTTCAAAATCAATTCAAAGAGCACACTTACATGATTCAAGACAATACCAAGCTTTATTGGATATTTCATTACACGATATATATACACCTCGTCATAAATATCGCACCACCCACTTTTTTCACTAAGTAAAACTGGATCTTCAACCTCATAAAAATGGTGCTTAGAAAAGCACATTAAACTGTTTATATGGCCTCATGTGAGCGTTCAGTCAGAAAATTGACAACACAAGACCGAATTTGAGCACTAATTGAGGGTTTAATTGTAGCAAACTAAAGTTCACTAAAATCACCGTGAAATAAGGCGAAATAAGTACGGCTGCCGGAGTCGTTACAACAGACACACAACACAGTGCACATTTCATTAATGTCGAACACACTAGTTAGGTCCACAATGACTGGCCAACTGGCCAGTATCTGGTGTAACCGTCTCGCACTTGGATAACATGTTCTACACGCCGTCTCATGCTGGTCACCAGACGTCTGATTCTCTGCTGCCACTCAGCATGCAAATGCATGGGTCAATTCCTGAAGGTTCTGAACTGGAGGATCCCTTGCTCTCACCCTACGTCCCAAAATGTCCCACAAATGCTCAATAGGATTAATGTCTGGACTTCTGGCAGGCCAGGGTAGTGCCTCAATGGCGTTGTGTTGGAGATGCTGAACAACAGCTCGAGCACGATGTGGTCTGGCATTATCGTCCATGAAGACTGGACGTGTGGGCGAGAGCATGGTTATCGAAATGAGGCACAACAGCACCGTCCAGGATCAAGTTCTGGTACCTCTGTCCATTCAGTGTTCCGGGAACTGTGATGAGGTCAAGTTTACAATCGTAGGAACAACACCCCCACACCGTGACGGATCCGACCCCAAATGGAACATCAGCTTGAATGTTCCTCTGATCATATGCTGTGCCTCTCTGCCTCCAAACTCGTGCCCTCCCGTCTGTATGATGCAGCAAAAGTCTGCTTTCATCGGACCAGTGGATCCTTCTCCATGTCCTCAGATTCCAGCGAGCACGTGCTTGGCACCAGGCTAAACGGGCATGGCGGTGCTGATTTGTGTGGAGTGGACGTCTGATTGGTCGTCTTGCTCTCAATCCTGCAGAATTTAGGCGTCGTTTGATGGTTCTGATGGACACTCTGTTGTATGGATACCATCTATGTCGCAGCTGTGTACAAGTAGACTTTGGGCTTCGTCTGGCTTGGCGTACGAGAGCACGATCTTCCCTGTCATTGGTTTTTCTGGGACGTCCAGACCTCGGTGCATCCTTCACTTCACCGGAAGCAGTATGCTTACGTATTAGCCTGCTGATGGCAGTGTGATTAATGTTCAGTTGTGCTCCAATAGCACGACATGACATACCAGTCTGGTGCAAACCAATAATTTGCCATCTTTGGTTCAGAGGCACTGGACGCTTGGGCATTTCACTGGTTGGTCAAAATAAAGCTTAATTTATGCCTAAAACCAAATTTTAGTTGTGTCTGCCAACATGACATACGCCAAACGAGGAAATGCTGTGCATACTTCATTTTTAGCAAACCGACCCCCGGTACAAGCATGCTCAACGCAAGCATGCACGTGCAGCTCTGAACAGGGTGTGTTTGTGATATTATGTTCACAGATGGTGTAGTATATGAAAATTATATTTTCTACTTTTACTTTAAAATGTGTGGTGCGATATTTATGACGAGGTGTATACATGTACAGCAATAACTACATGTATAATCGTTCAAAGACATAAATATATAAACATAAACGATAAATATCAATGTGACCACATCTATGACTAAGTTTATCCCTATATACTTGAACGTCAATAAACACAGACTGTGTTTAATGCTAAATATCACATTCGTAGATCATAGTTCCCTGGCCTTTAACGATTAAAGGCTATTCTTCTTCCCTTACACCCAACAGTCAAGCAGTTTTGTCAGTATACTTTTGTAACACTATTCGGGGTTTGGACCCAACGTTTCCAACTTTCCGTTTGGTAGCGTTTCTTTTTTTAATCAGTTGACATCAAAGGTTATGCTACTTATGTCCCTCATCCACATCATCTCAGTATTTGAAAAGTACATCCCTCCAGTAGATGTGAGTACAAAGATGCCAAGTTGACTGGGTTTTGCTACACATGTTTTTGTAAAAAATGGTCTTTTATATATTTAAAAAATGCCATATCATACTGCTATTTTCATTGTTCTGTTTCAAAATTCCCTACATCCAAAATTGTTACAGTCTTTCAAGGATGAATTTGAAATGTGCCGTAAAAACAAAATCTCAGCTATTAGAAAATTAAAACCTCAGCCCCTGATGGCCCGCTCCTAAAATCGCTTTGTGGAACAGGGCCCTGGATGCCGTTGTACAAAACAAGTTTAGCCTACGATGTATGTCTATGTTAAGGTATGGGAGTTACGATCACCTTAGCGCTAAGATCGCTTAGTACAACGTCATCCTGATCAATAAGTAATGAAAGGTCTTGAAAGTAATACTTGCGAGCTATGGCCTATTTTAATAAAAAAAACCTGAAGTCACTGGGTACATCGGACGAACACTGTGGATGTACTTTGTTGGTATAACAAACAACTCCTCGAACCGTTTTTATAATATCTTTTCTTGGATTTTTCCTTGGTTATCGTTGTGCATGTGTGTAAACGATGCTCCCCAGTTTCACTGCATGAACCCCAGCTGAGTGTCCGAGGTTTTGTTTGACTTAAGTTTATTGTTCAAAGACAAGTGTTTAATGCAGTTATCTCTGAACATCGTTGTTGTGTTATGATGGCGAAGTTGCGGAAATCAAGAGCTTGATTACAATTCAGATTGGTATTAATGTGCCACATAAGGAATGTCGGGATATAGGTAAAGAAGATGGAGTGCTTTCCTCTCACATTCCCTTCCACATTACTTGGATTCAGAGAGTATGTTCAGATAGTGAAAAGATGAGTCTGGTTTAACGCCCCACTGAACACTATTTCAGCTATATCGATATCACGGCGTGGGATTGAATTGAAGAAAAAGCCTTTATCCATGAAATAAACTTCATTTCCTATAGGAAATGCTTTCCTGTGAGATCCCCTTTTGTTACCAGCTTTCTGGATTCGTGTTGTTCAATGTTAGCCTTGTGAGTCTGTTATTACAGCGCATGTTTCGGAACGTCAGGTAACGATTGCGGTAGATGGAGCATGTCCCCCTTTTTCAACCATATTGACGATATGACAAAACCCGATACATAATTCAACTAACACGTTCGGGTGTAAAACAATTATATCTTATTTCCTGTGTGTTTGTTACTCAATTCTATTTGTGTTTATTGAACAAACAAGTTCTAAAATTGTATTGATGGACCTTTACAAGAAAATTATCCTCGGTAACAATAACTTTCCGCTGGCGATTTCCCTTATTAATTCAGAGACGGGGCGTATCAAGACAGCGGTCGCGGATGCACGGACGTTTATCGACAGTGGAAACAAAATGTGCGTTGGTTGTTTTCTTGTCTTGAGACAAGATGGGGGCAGACAGCTTGAGGCTACATGGCTGGTTGGTTGGTTTGTTTGTTGTTTAACGCCGCACTCAGCGTGAAAGGGGACGCGGGTGGCCCAGCGGAATCCGACCAGACTCAGCTGGTCCCGGGTTCGAATCTCAGTGTGGCTTCATCTTCGTGTATAACTTTGGCTCCAACATTAAGCTTACATACAGCTTACATCAACATCATTACCCAATACCGTAGGTGCTTGGAACAAATTATGGTTACCACCGTCAATTAAAATCCTTCTTTGGACATTAATGATTAAAAATTACCTTCTCTGATACATTTGTCCGTTGTATATCATATATGGGATTACTTTTAAAAATGTGAAGTTTTTAATTTGACTCAGTATATTTCTAAAATCGGAGTAAAACCTCCGTCCACTCACTCCGTTCAAAAGTCCAAATAATAAGAATATGCTACGGAAAGGTTGCGTTTCGTGATCCCGTCCTGAGATACATGACGTATCGCTCCAAGGTGTATCATTACAGCGTCACGAGTGACCGTTATCCCGTTGAGGTGATGTCACGAGTTCTCGATCACTGCACGATTCGCACGTGCAACACGCAATCCTTGCACGACGCCAAGACTTCTGCAGCACAATAACTGGAACATAAATGCACTGTACATGATAAAGTGACGATCTCTCATTTGCGGCTCTGCTCCATCGATCCATGTAGCAAGTGCAAGAATTCGCTATGCTTAAATGAGGAGTGTTGTGAGAATCTCTAACCGCCGATGAATACCTTGGTTTGATTGCCCACTCTTGTGTCAACCAGCTGCTGAAATTTTGTTTGTTTGTTTGTTTGTTTCAGACTGCAATGATGGTTTTGTTTCTGGACATTACAACGGCATGAAAGACGTCTTTACCATCCACCCCACTGCATCGACGTACCCGTTTCAGGTGCGTATCCAATGAGTAAGTGAAATGGTTTGGCCAAGTGAGTGTGTTGTCTAGAGAGCGAGTGAGTTTTGTGATGACACCATTTGATTTCACTGTATCAGTTTTATATTACGCAATTGTTGGAACTCTTTTCACTCTATTGGGAGTCAGTAGTTTGGTATACTTGTTGGGAGAGGTTAGCGAGAATGGAGTGGTCACAACGTATGAGTCGGACCTGGCTGATTGTGTGTCATCGTACTCCGAGGTAATACTGTTCCCGAGATGAAGATCTTAAACCATTTCGTTATACCGCGAGAGGTTTGGTGGCTCGGTTCACTGTTTGTTTGTTGATGACGCCGCACTCAGCAATATTCCAGCTATATTATGGGGGTCTGTAAATAATCGAGTCTGGACCAGACAATCCAGTGATCGATAACATGTGCATCGATCCATGCAACTGGGATACGATGACATGCATCAACCAAGTCAGCGAGCCTGACCACCCGATCCCGTTAGTCGCCTCTTACGACAAGCATGGGTTGCTGAAGACCTATTCTACCCCGGATCTTCACGGGTCTCGGTTCATTGATTGTCATCGTACCCAAATTGCGTGGATGGATGTCCACGATGTCAATCATTGTCTGATCCACACTTCATTAGTTATAGGTTCCCGTGATATTGCTGAGTGCGGCGTAAACAACAAACACAACTTTATGTGAATTCAGAGTATTTTACTTTGGCCAAACCCGGTCTAGTGGTTCTATTTTCCGAGGCCACTCACAAATACTCTCAAATAATATATTGAATGTATATGCTTACGATATAATTGTAAGAGTAAGCTGTCAAGTTAATACCCTGGTGATTGCTGCGTTCGCTTTTAAGGCCAAAAAAACTAAGCGGCAAAAGAAGGTATAGGTTGGCAATTTGTAATTTTCCTAAAAACAGCGATAACTCGTGGAAAGTGGGTTTTGGGAATATGACTGCCCAGGAACAGGTACCAAAAAAACACCTCACTCGAACGCGCCACCTTTGACGGCGCTCGTGCGGTGACAAACAAATGGTGAAACAGGTCCCCAGCCTATGGCATAAACTGCACGTGCATGTTAGCTGTATAAATGTCGTTCGTCTGCAGGGTATAACCACACGTGATGAAAGCACACAAAAGAAATGCCACGACTGTCACAGGAGCAGAGAGAGAGAGAGCCATCGGTATGGCCGAAATGGGGGCAACACAGGCCCAAATTGCCAGAAGGTTTGGTTGTACACCATTGACAGTAGCCAGGCTGATTCAACGGTAAAGGCAGACAGGGAGGACATAGGGCAGGCCTAGAACCGGGCGACCCCGAGTGACAACACCACTGGAAGACGGTCAGATACGGCTCATTCACCTGTTAAACATATTCGTAACGGCGACGGCGACGGCAGCAACAGTGTTGGGAAATTCCATTAGCCAACGTACAGTACTACGAAGACTTCGTGCTGCTGAAATCCGAGCGTATCGTCCTTTCCGAGGAATGGTACTGACTGCTCAACATCGACGCCTGAGACTGCGATGGGCGAGGCAGGTTCGACGCTGGCAAGTGAGAAATTGGCGTCGAGTGCTGTTTACTGATGAAAGTCGGTTTAACTTGTTTCGAAATGACGGCAGAGAACGTGTTTATCGACGCAGAGGGGTACGTTTGGCTCCGGCGTGTATTCGAGAGGTCCATCCATTCGGCGGGGGAGGTGTAATGGTGCGGGGTGGTATTTGTGGAGATCAGAAGACTGATTTGGTGATTGTACAGGGAAATCTGAACGCTGTGCAGTACAGAGACCAAGTGTTGCAGCCAGTTGTGCTTCCGTTCTTACAAAACCAACAGCAGGGGACATTGTTTCAACACGACAATGCCAGGCCCCATACTGCAAGACTGACTCGGAACTTTCTAAACCAGCAGAACGTTGACGTTTTGCCCTGGCCTGCCCACTCACCCGATATGAATCCTATTGATCATCTGTGGGACCATCTTGACAGACAGATTAGAGCACGCCATCTGCCTCCTGTCAACAGACAAGAATTATATTTTTGGGCGGTCGGGTAGCCTAGTGGTTAAAGCGTTAGCTCGTCACTCCGCAGACCCGGGTTCGATTCCCGACATGGGTACAATGTGTGAAGCCCATTTCTGGTGTCCCCCGCCGTGATATTCCTGGAATATTGCTAAAAGCGGTGTAAACCGAACTCACCCACCCACCCGTTATATTTTGAGTAACTCAAGTGACTACCGTAAATTATCTGACCTGATATGTGTCAATATGCATTTCTGTGGAATGACTTGTGACCGCTTCTCGGCCAACGGATAAGGCGCAAATCTTGCATTGCATATTAAACATAGATATTTATACTAGAAACGGTTTTCCTTTGTTCGTACTGTTCCAACCAAACTCACTGACTCTTTCTGACCGTTTGCATTCTCGAGCCATCTTATGCATCATACGCAAAAGCAAGCTGTGTACCTTACTTCTTCTGTAAGACGCAGGCCCTTCAATACGCCAGGTTATATGCTCTGTCAAACAAACAAAAACTGTCTCTAATACAGTGATATGTTGTTGATTAATAATGACCGTTTCCTGCAAATGTACCCTTCGTATGACTAGAATTTGGGATTTGGTGAGGTAGTTAGTTGTCACTGTGCCAGCTTTAAACAGAATACACACCGGCCTCTAAAAGACGGCATCTTCCCGAGGCAAGGGAGTTAACTGACTTTAAAAGTCGAGTTTCCACCCTTGCCGAACAAGGCTGGAATTCCTGGGCTCGATCGTAGCGCCACCGGTGGCTGTTACGATATGTCCCTCATTATCCTCTCCTATAGACCAATCCGATTCCACCTCTCGTATCACTTGCATTTGTTTCAAACAAAATGGCGGCGCCCAGTCAAGACGATCTGATCGATAATCAAGATTTATATTCTGATAAAACGGGTCTTACATCGCGAAGTGCATCAAATCACGTGAGCACCTTGATTAAAAACATGAAAAGACTTGGAAAATGTATGCTGACAACGAGTTGGCGGTGCACATGCTTTACATATCCTGCAATCGACCGAAATCTGCACGACAGTTTACTAACCTGATTTCGATTTCGGTGCGCGATTTTGATTGGACTATGCATAGACTCGTTAGTCCAGCCAAAATATAACTCCATAATACCAGCCTAGTTCGGCAAGGATGGAAACTGGACTTTTATAGTCAACGGCTTGTGCGAAATTAATACTCGGTCGTTTTTGGAGCAAATACGGTATGACAGTTGTGTTGCAGTGTTCTCAATAAATGCCTGTCCCATATCCAGTACCCAGAAATAATACTGTAACCAGACAATAGTAATCTTTAAATCCAATTTCCTGCCAATCTAGTAATATATATTCCAAGTTGTAAGCCCTGTTCAGCATACGGTATATATTCATTCTAAAGGTGGTAGGTATCTTCATCAATGTTATCTGGTGCTATTTGATACCAGGCTGTACATTTTCATCACTGTCGTGCCTAACCAGTTGCTGATTTGAGCTATTTTATTGCGATTGGCATATATTACAGAATCACAATTAGACGTCGACCGTGCTGTGAATATTGCCTTGGCAGCAGGAAATTGGCTTGGCAATTTTCGTTTTTGTCGTATTTTGCTACTGTTAACATTCCAAGTGAACATTCACGTGAAAATACGATCAGTCATTAAATCGGCCCATTTCAGTGTATTCCTATACTCTAGCTGACATAGTACTGACTGCGGCGTTCAACAACAATCAAAACAAATTTACTATTTCCAATATAATTAATAATATCATATAATTCCAATTTCATTAAAATTAGATCTTAGTTCTCGCTGCCCTTAACACAGATCTCAGGACATCCCATGACGGGTCACGTAAGGACGATCTTTCACCTGACCAATCAGAGCGTCGCTTACCAGATCGGGAAAGTCACACGCGGAATGTGTTTTCTAATCATGCAAATTCGAAATGGTTAACATGGGGTATTCTGAACGACAGTTACAGCCTTTACGGCGGATTACGTCAAAACCCTCGTCCATCTCTCGCTTAAATGCATTAAAATTTGAAACGGAAAAGCCCGTGGTTAGTATTGCCATACAATTTCGGTCATCTATTAGACATCGCAGAATTTTCTTGTGTTCAGTTTTTATTTTGAATTGATATCTTTTAAAGCGTAGTTTGCAATGGATATCGTCAGTTTTGAAACTAGTGTCGCAGAGCTCGAACAAGCTGATTTCTGATTGGCTGATGTCGACTTCTTGCTTGTCATTTGATTGGTCGGCCAAAGTTCGCAAAAGGTCGTTCTGTAATGGGATATCCATATATCTTTGTGTTGTGGTAGCGAGCACTAAGCTCTGGTTTTAATGAGATTCATATAATTCGAGCAATAAATGTTTTAGGTTTTTTGTGAAATGGAGTGGGGAGGAGAGTTGTTCGTTCTTCGACGAGCATACGACGCCCCCTACGTCAACTTCAGCCGAGGCTGGAACGACTACAGGGACGGGTTCGGTGACATTTCTATGGGAGGCAACTTCTGGCTCGGGAATGAAAAGATTCATCTGATCACCACAAGTAGAGATCATCTACTTGGCATCGAAGGCATTATGGCCGAACCTCCAGAAATATCCACGTGGAACTACAGGCAACATTTTTATCACATGTTTAAGGTGAATCGGGATATACACAACTAGTCCGTCAGTCAGTCAGTCGTGAAATCTAGACGAGCTAGTTTTCTATAAAATTCGAAATATTTTACATAACCCCTTTTCTGAAATGATTTGCGGACTCGTTGGATAGAACCAATGGCGGCTACCCCTGTGAATACCGTAAAAGCTCTAACTCTGGAACCTCAAACTCTGGCCCTTGTTCCAGACAATACTGATATTGGTCCGTATTTTTAATTCGGATCATACTGGGGGAATAAAACCTCATCGATTTAAACTATATACATGTATCGCGACTACGTAGCTACAGGGGCGGTCGGGTTGCCTAGTGGTTAAAGCGTTCGCTCGCAAAGCCGAAGACCCGGGTTCGATTCCCGACATAGGTACAATGTGTGAAGCCCATTTCTGGTGTCCCCTGCCGTGATATTGCTGGAATATTGCTAAAAGCGGCGTAAAACCATCCTCACTCACTCACGTAGCTACACTGTACAGCACATATACTTGATGTTTCTGCTGTGGATTTACGGATTTAAAACTGACGGAAAGTGGCAGATTTCTGTACTGCCTAGTGTCCACTTTCAACTAAGAGTAGTTAAGACATTACCGCATATAAACGTTCAGCTAGAAGTCTAGGCTGAATCACAGTTCCTGAACCATATTATTTCCCCTTCCGCGCAGGGGACATCGGGTAGGCTAGTGGTTAAAGCGTTCGCTCGTCAGGCCGAACACCCGGGTTCGATTCCCGACATGGGTAAAAGTGGCGTATAGATGCCATTATAGATGCGATATTTTGTTACGATATAAGTAATTCCTATTGCACCCATTGCTACTGTATGTATATATGTACTATAGGCCTAATAGCTATGGCCTTTTCAGTACTTGAAATAAAGATTGAAGTGGCGTAAAATCAAACTCACTCTCCCACCCTTCCGCCAAGCCATTAGTGTAATGCTATAGCTCCAAATGAAGCAAGTTTACACTTTCTACTGGTTCTTAATCTCCCATCTTCTGGGACTCTTTTTCAAATCAAATTGAGTTGTTTGTTTCAATCAAAATCATATATTTTTTAGAAGCTAAGCGTTTGTCTACCAGTACCAGCAGTCAACAAGTGTTTTACAAAATAATGTTGTTTTTGCTATGGAGATAGAATCTTATTCGCTTCGCCCTTTAATCGCCATACCTTTGCGGGCAATCTTATCGTATATTTCATCAGAGGCTATATACCTGCATACAACTTCATTCATATTTTCAAAACCATGTTCACGTTATCCTGGAATACTCTGTTTGTAGGTATCTTCCGAAAGTAACGGATATCGCTTTTCGGTGACCTACCATTACCCGAAGACAGGCGACCACGTTCTCGACGACTGCATGTCAAACCTCGAGGGAATTCCATTTTCCACCATAGACAACGACAGTTCCGCCGGAAGTTGTGCAGGCGCATACATGTCAGGATGGTGGTTTAAGGACTGTTCGTTGTGTAACCCGACAGGGATAATACAACCCGTTTCCGAGACTGTCATTTCTTCAGATCCGACATCCATGACCTGGCCAGTCCCAACAAACATGTCTGCTCGGTTCCTGAGGATGTTTTTGAAGCATAAAGTTGGATAACAACTTTCACGTGCTTCATTTTGGTTTCTTTGAAAAGGACCTCAGAGAAGGTATTATATCACGGACATTGCTTGTGAAAATATTGACTTATTGTTTTGCTAACTTGACTTATAATATATGATCGAAAAAAGCTCAGAATAGTTTCATTTTCAGAAATTTATTCTCCCGATACTGAAGATCTCTGGCAGCAAGAAAGCTGGAATGATTACATTTTATTTGGATGTACTCCATGAAAGAAGATGGATCTTCTTTGTTATATAGCAATCGTTTTGATTTTGTTTGTTGTCTTTGATCTTAACGGGTCCAATCGCTTGGAAGTTAATCATCACTCCAAGGTTTAAATAATCATAGACATCCATTGTGCAATACAATAAATTTATCAATATTTGCTAGAGCGTGTTTTGAATGATTTTAGACATTGAAACACGCTTCACGAACAAAGAAACTTTATGATGTGCTGGACTGGAAATTTTTGATTAACAATTATTATCATGTCCTCGTTAAAGTTGATGTTTGTATCGACATGAGTGTGAATTAATTTGTTATATAAGTCACGGTTTCCGCGTTTGAAGATTTCTCTATGTTAATAATTAACGACTGTTTGAGATTATATAGCCATAGTGTAGCCAAGGTTTGCAGTGCTAACAATTCTGAATGGAGTTCATATCTGTGTAAAACATTGGAGACAGGTATACACTTAAGACAGACAGTAAACCTTAAGAACAAAAATTTTCCCAAGCATTTTCGGAACAGATTAGTATTTTCAAATATAGCAGAGATAGACCCCTTCTCTTTTCAGATTTATTGTAAATGGACTTTGAATGCAAGTACTGTACCTATCTGCCAAGTGTTATTAGCCTTAGGATATGACTTTCCTGATTAGATAATGATTTTAACACACACGCACACGCGCACGCACGCACACGCACACACACACACACACACACACACACACACACAGCCATTTGCAGTTGATAATTAGATAAAATATATAAAATCATTGTCTAATTATCAACAGCAAAAGGACAGGTCTAAAAACAGTATGTTATTTCCATCAGTTCGTTATAAGCGTGTTCGTTATAACCGTGTTATGTATATAATTATCCAAGTCACATTCTACACGTTTATAACACTTGGCTGATAGGTACAGCACTTGCAGTCGAGGTGTTGGACTGACGGGTTAGTGATGGGTAGGTAGGCGGAGTGATGTGGGGTGGGGTTGCCAACTGGTTAAAACGTTCGCTCGGCACATCGACCGGGGTTTTAAAAAAAAAAAAAGTACTCACGGAAATGACAAAAAACTGTTTTTTCGATCTCAGATTTTAAATAAATGCAGTTAATATACAAAATATATAAATATTCAAACAACTCAATTAGTACTAATTGGGCCTTGGCACAAATACAGCGTATCAAAGGTTTTTATGTCGTTTTACACGTAAAAGTGTGTAAAAATATGAACAAAACAGACTATTGTGAAACTGAGAATGACCAGGGGTTAGTAGATCAAGGTGAATGTCCATGACCTATGACACCTTGACGACAGGTGAAAACAGGTGCTTGAAACCCACGTGCATGTGATTTGTCAGTGGTTAGTGATTTGTGAGTGGCATTGTGGGATAGTGAATCATCGTCAAAATATCAGAACGTAAAAGTAACATATTCCCTTCTCAAACAACAACTTACATGTCATTATTATTATGTACATAAACATAGCTGTTATTTTTATTGTTGTTTTGATAACTTTTTTCCAGGCTAATTTGCATAATGCCTATAGCCTGTTTCTGCTATGTCAATTTGGACTTAGTTTCATTTTTGAATGTTGAAAGTGCCTACAAATTACCTCCTGTAAAGTACATTTTGTATTGAGCGCTGAGATAAAACTAGCAAATCCAGACTAGTACTTTTCCAGTTGTTTTGTTATTTCGTATTTACATCTACCTAATGCTTTGTGTCGATTATTAAATCCAGCAAAACAGGTGTTTTTTTAATTTCCATGAGTACTTTTGTGCTCACCTTTGCTCAAGAGACACATCCCATTGTCGCGTCCTGGCATTGATGTGGCTGGTGTATTGATTACATAAGTTAGAGAAATGAAATTTTAAGCACTGATGTAACTGGTAATGATCTCATATAAGTGTCCTAAATTCATTTTTGAGTTATTGCCTTTGATCCATGTCAACTTATTTCAACAAATGACAAGTTTTCCCAGGAACTACTGAAGTTACATGAATGAAACTTTCAAATATTATGTAAGAGATATATATATATATTTGTAAGAGTTTGAAAAGTGTGCCATGTATTATTTTGTTACAGAGAAGGCGCATTTGTGTGTATTAATTTCACATTTAATCAGATTTTCTCATGACATGAAGCCTCCCCAGTACCTATCTCTTCTTAAGGCGTTATAGTTATAGGTCTTTTTTTATAGTTTACATTAACTACCATATTATTTACTACTATGTGAACAAACCTAATTCTAATGTGCCCCATGGTGGGGAATAGTGATAACGCTGTATTCGTGTTTGCAAATGTAATGTGAAAATTGGATATTTGCAAGTGTTAGATTTACTATACGTAATAAAACGTTGTTAACAGACATTTTGTTATTGTTTTAAGAAGTTGAATGAATGAAAGTTTATGAAGTTAGTCGGCCCAGTTCATTAGTAAACAGCAGCTATATTTGTGTATTGGTGTACAACATTTCAACAAAATCTTAACAAGAGCAATATGTGGTCAAGTCTCGTCAGGGGGCACGGGTGGCCCAGACGTCCAAGGAGCCGCGATTCGCTGTGCAGATTTGCGTCCCTTGGGCACGCCAGAAACCTATGATTGTGGGTTCGAATACCGGTTCACCCCGATTATGTTTCTAGGTTTGTCAGCACCATACCCGTGCTCGTGGGTTTCACCGAAGTGGTAAACGTCTGAGACCTGCATCACTTCGGGCTTTCCGTAATATAACTGGAATAGTGTTAAAAAGCGGCGTTAAACCCAACTCACTCAAGTCTCTTTAGCCCGCATAAGGCATGTTTGGGTTAAACAAAGACGCGCGTGCTTGCGTGCGTGTGTATACGTCTTTGGGTTGAATGAACTTTTTGTCAAATAGGACCATTTTACCGTTGAATGAGTGCATGTGCGTTGTTCACTTGTAATAACGTGGAATGACGTCAGCGACGGATCCGGGTGAGACAAAGGTCAACGAGGCTATTTCTAGGAAACTGCGCCTTTATTGTGGCAGATGCTGCAAAGCTTGAAAGGTGCTGGAGAGAGAGGTAGAGGTATGTTTTGGTTTATATTATCAGGTTAATCCAACATACGATTATACCAATGTTGCAAGTGAGTGAATATGGTTTTACAACGCATTAGGGAACGATCTTAACACATTATACCCGTCTGGATTCGAACCCGGATCTCTGAGGGACGGTTTGACCAGTCGACTACAACAACGCCATAACTTAAGGTAGAAAGCTGTGGCTGTTATATCAAGAAGACAAAGCATCTAGCACGTGAATGTATATTGAAAAACATGAGAATGAATACGAAAGGAGATAAAAAAAATTAAAAATACAATATTTTACATATACTGTACACGTAAAGAGCATAGTATCATACAGTGATTGAGCAAGTTTGGTTTAACGCCGCGAAAAATATTTCAGTTCTATCACATCGTGTCTGTGTGCTTTCGGAGGAACACCCGAAATTGTGCAGGGGTCAGACGTTTACCGCTTTTTGTGAAACCCACGAGCACGGGTATGGTGTTGACAAACCTTGAGACATAATCAGGGCGAACCTGGGATTCGAACCCCTCTGGCGGATCCAGAAAGTGGGTGGGGCGTGCGAGAATTACCGCACATTGAACGACTGGACCACCCATAAAATATATATAAAAACGTTTGCTTCTTGCAAATGAATAGATCTACAGTTTTATGAATATATAATTGATTTACCTCCTCATTTACTTTACTATATACGGTACGTATGACCAGTATCTTGCGGGGTTGGGCAAGATGTTTATACAGGATACAACTGTAGCGTCATCACACCGGATAGAATATAAGGATGGGTTACTTAAGCATTTATACAGGCAATAAACACACATTCTACATTTCTACTGTCGAGCTGAGCTGACAACCAGTTTGTGTGTATCCGCTGTTTTGTAACACATTACAAGTTGTTTATTTTTACATCAAACTATTCAGGTAGACCTTTGAAGATTCTTTCACAACTTGTATTCTGTAGTCATACTGTCGTGGTATGTTTACAGAATTTTATGTTTTCTTAAGTTCTTTTTAATTTACAAATTATAATTTTGTTCTGTAAATATATACGTTATACCGTATACTCTAACGTCATCTTCAAAGACGACTTGAATCTGAAATATTTCTCTATGTGTAAGCAACAATATTGACCTTCAACCATGTAAGATACAATAAGATGTCTGGGACAATTTGACGGGATTAAATTATTTCAACCAAACCAGTTGTGCTGAACATTATGCCAATATGTCTATGACATGAACACTTTATACGATGAAACCTCGTTGATCCGGAAATCCCGCATTTCCCCGACATGCTGTTTGGAACATATAACCCTTAATTTTGTACTTATTCAAACAGCCATAAGTTAACTTACATAAAGCGTTTACATAGACCTTTTATTGACGTTTCTATAAGTTATTTTTATCCACCCAAGTGCTCTTTAAACATTAAGTCCCTATTTAATGATTATAGAAAATGTATGTAGTTTTCTATACAGCTACATTTTAATGTTTGGTGGGTTTTAATATGATTTATATGTTTTAAACATGTTTTAAGAAGTGTCTCTGAAGCTTTTACCAGGATTGATATTATACATTTCATTGCTGAGATAACATGTTATATTTTTATTATGTACAATATGTGACACTATTATAAAAAATATCTTATCTGGTCTTTCGTTACACTCTCGGTAACATCGCTGCCACCAAGCTCGTTCGCGGAGCTCTCTATACTATCGCTGCCACCAGTCAAAACTCCACACTGTGATGATTGTTCACAACCATGCTTAGAGTTGAACTCGCAACCGACTGACCGTTATGTTTACAAACAAGTGACGACTTGCATTGCATTGCTAACTTCAACAACTGAATGTTCTTTGTTATGTTACTGAGCATGTTTGTTTTTTCGTGATTCCTTTGGTCAGTTTCTTTTTATCATGTATCATGTATGACTGTTTGACTCAGAGATTAACACAATTATACTGTTGTTTGTCCAAATATGGTAGTCGTTGGTTCGAATCCCGATTTCGCCCTGATTATGATCCTTGGACTGTCAACACCTTGCTCGTTCTCGTATGGGTTTAATTTACCGCTAGTCAAAGTGTTTTTGTTCTAGGAGTCTCTTTCATGAGTCCGAAGCCGCCACGTCATGTGGAATACTGTTTTTTAAAGCCGCGTTTATCTCAACTCGCTCGTTAATCACTTATTATGTTTTGCTTACTAATCAATCATTATGTTTTGCTTACAGACGCAAAATGAATACACAGGCTAAAGTTCTCGTTTTGGTCCTGATTGTGACTTTAGTAAGTCAAGGTAAGGTCCTCGGAAACAACAATTGTAGTATTTCCACCGTGACCTTAGATTGACGTGTCTTTGAAAATAGTTATGAGACATATTTCCTAAGCATTGTTTCGATTTATCGTAATATATTTATCAATTGAATGACACTCGGATAAACGTTATAGGCTTATCAAGATGGATGGAATGTATGTGTATTGTCGATGGGAGACTTTGAGTGTGATGTACGGATGAGATGGTGGTGGGTGTGGAAATGATGTGATGTTTGGAGTTTGGATGGGTAAAGGTGAGTTGGTTTAGGAGTGGGTGTGGTTTTGTAGTTGAGTGGTTTTGGCTGTGGATGTGGATGTGGATGGGAGTCGGTGTTGTGGCTCGTGTGTGGATGTTAGTGTGTGGGTGTGAAGTGTGGGGGGTGGAGGGGTGGGGTGTGTGTGGTGTGAAGTTGATGAATGTATTTGTGTGGTTTGGATGTGTGTTTATGTCAGTGAGTGGATATAGTTTTACGCCGCTTTTAGCAATATGCAAGCAATATCACGTCGGGAGACACCAGAAATGGGCTTCGCACATTGTACCAATGTGGGGGAATCGAACCTGGGGCTTCGGCGTGACAAGCGAACGCTTTAACCTGTAGGCTATCTCTCTGCCTTATGTGTATGTGTGGGTGTGCGTGCGTGCGTGCTTGCGTGCGTGCGTGCGTGTGGGTGTGCGTGATGATTTGGGTGTAGGTGTAAATGGTTTTGTGTGGCGTATGTTCAGCGGGTCTAACAATATCAACCTGCTGGGTTGTTAACAAATCTTACGACTTTCACGTGCAAGGATGTCATCGTCTTTTCAGGTTTGGGTCAGCCGAGAGTCCGCGAAACTTGCGGGGCACGATCTTGCAGTGTGGACGAGGAAGAGTGCTACTGGTCATGTCGTCACGAGTGCTATGGCGACGGCGCATGCGGATATGAAATGGAATATGGAAAATATGTCTGCGAGTGCTACGATTAATAGAGCACCTTATGTATAGCGTTCTTCTGCAGAAACGCTTTATTGTCTGTGATTAAAGATGAAAAATATGAGAGACGCGCCATTGGATAATAACATCCTACGCGTATTAGATATTCAAGGTCACCGGAATTTGCATCTCTTGTGAACAGAGTAAAAGATTCCCCTTTTTTGTGAATAAAAGAGTCTGAATAAACCTTTTTAAAACGTTTTTCAAATATCTAAATCAAGCACAGTCGTTTTTAAATATACTTTGTGGGCATCAAACTCTTAGTGAGTGAGTGCGTGAGTGAGTATGGTTCTACGCCGCTTTTAGCAATATTCCAGCAATATCATGGCGGGGGACACCAGAAATGGGCTTCACACATTGTACCCATTGTCACCCGCCGTGACGAGTAAATGCTTTAACCACAAGGCTACCCGACAGCCCCATCAAACTCTGAATAACCCGGAAATTAAGACCCCGTTGGGAACGCCGAGTTACAACTGATCCCCAGCAACCAATGTTGGTCGTAAGAGGTAACTGAATGGATTTGGACGTCATGCACGGTATATTGGTATAGTGGTATATTGCCTGCCATCTAGCCTTGCTCCAAGTCTGTACTGAATGATATGTCTATGGATGTATAGTAATTATCTTCTTATTAAGGCAAGACTAAATAAGCAGACAGTCAAAGGACGCCAGTCTTTTATGGGGGCTTGTTCTTATGATTTATATTATCTAGGATTTAAACAAATAATAATTGCCTAAGAGGCTTGTGCAAGTCTACCTGCCATCGTACGGGCTAATTTTGTGCACGACTATGGTATTTGACTTTCAAATGCCCCATGTATCAAGATTAACTGCATTTACTGTGATATATACATGCGACTTGTAAGCATAATGATTTCTTGATTTGTAGACCTGGGATGTAGAAATGCTGAGTTTACGTTTTGAATGTGATCCCAGCAAATGTTTCCGTAAAATGTGCTCGAAGAATTACAATACGATTTTAGGAATTGGAGTGACATTTCTTTAGAAACAGGGTATGTTCTGGTCACTCCTTTAAAACACGCACTTTGTTTTCTCTAAATTCACACAACACATTTTAGGTTACCCAGCATGTCCAACGAGCGATATGTTTTTTTGTTGAACATAGGGACAATTTTATTTTCAGCGTTTTTTTCTCGAAAAGGTTATTTTTCAAAACGTCAAAAGGTGCCCGGCCCTGAATATCACTGGTCGGTCTCTTGCCAGTTCCTTCACATTTACGTTATATTTAGGTCACATTTACGTCATAGACAGGCTCGTTTCTCACAAAAAACATAAAACACTTGGCAATCTAGGGTATGGGGAGTTTTGAACTTCAAAAGTTAATATCTTATATTGACACCCTTTCCAATATGTCCATGTTGGGAGATTATGTTTTTCCATACATCTCGATCCACAGGATCATAACACACAGCCTTTCAACGATGAGTCCATGGGTGTGTACCAACACTGCATTGTTTAAGACTACTCTTGTTATTAATATAAAATCAGTATATCATAGATCTTTGGGAAGAGATGTATAATAACATCATTTTGATAACTTTATGATGCAGAACTAAGTATGTCAACAAATATTATTAATCGATATTATTTTGCAATTGAAATTAATGGCCACATCGAGAAGCGTCAGTAAAATACCTTCGACGCGTTGTGTTTATTCCGACAAAGTATTTTTATCATATTTTCAGAAACAATATGTATTCAGCCACAGATGACTTTTGTTACGTTAGTATCTGTTTACAGTGGCCAGGAACATGATACATGTGATCAGGTACAGTAGAACATAGATATAACGAACTACAAGGGACCGGAGAAATCAGTTCGTTATACACGTTGTTCGTTACATACGTTTTCTCACGGTCCGCCATTTTGGCTAAAGCAAAACACAAAACATATACACGTTTTATCGCGTTTCCTCCCGCATCTATCGGTGATTCACTTAAAAAGTACCCAATGATACATGGATGTATTATCCAAAAGTAAACATATCTTTTTTTATCCTTCCACGCAATCAAAAATCAGTGTTCTATTTTCCTGGTTGGTCGATTCCGTGAACTGTCAAAAACACTTTGCTCAATACATATAACATATTTTATGTATTATCTTCATTACGTTTCAATGACGTTTGCGAATGAATCCTTTAAAGGCAAGGTAGGTCGGAGATCTTGACCTCGAGCACGGGTATGGCGCAGGAATACCAAGGGTCACAATCTGGGCGTCAAAAGCAAAATAGGGATAATAATTATATAAATGGATTACTGAAAATCAGTGATGACACCAGGTTAAAAGGTTAACACTCGCCTCGTATATAGTACACGTACGTATCGTGATAGTCCACCTTCGTTCGGCAGGTTCATATGTATACAAGGTCCTGCAAATAACCGAGTCTGGGCGAGATAAAATCCAGTGAATGGTATGAGCAACGGTCCACGGTGGGGTACGATGACACGGACTTTTGCCAAGTCAACGAGGATCTGAGAATAACTTAGCCTCTTACGACCAGCATAGGTTGCTGAGGACCTATCCTAACCCGGACCCCCACCCCTACCCCCACCCCCACCCCCACCCCCACCCCCCATCCTGAGAGTGAGTGGGTATGGTTTTACACCGCTTTATGTAATATTCCAGCAATATCACGGCGGGGGACACCAGAAATGGGCTTCACACATTGTACCCATGTCGGGAATCGAACCCGGATCTTCGACGTGACGAGCGAACGTTTGAACCACTAGGCTACCCGATCGCCCCTAGGATACGTAGATGTAATGAGGTAACCATAGATAGGTACACTTTTTAGTGTAGAACTGAAGAGCCATATGAAACGATCGAGTGAGTCGGTAGGATTTTAGGCCGCTTTTAGCAACACTCCAGCAATAACACGGCGGGGACCACCATGTACCATATATGGAAGCGAACCAGGGTCTCCGGGGTGACGAGAGAACGCTTTAACGACTAGGCTAGATCCTTAGAAATAAGCATATGCACCCTGTTTATTATTCATGTTACGGTGGTATTTCCAACATTCTATACACCTTTTATACCTTTGTGCTGCATTTGTATGACATCTATGTTGTCCGGTCTAGTGGTAGAGCGTCCACACGGAGAGCGGAAGGTCCGGGGTTCTGGCGCTCGGCATTAAGGGGCTAAAACAAGGACTGATCGGCTCGGAGTCAGTATACTGTGTCTGAGTGGTGTATTCATGTTAAACTACGGCATGGTATCTCAGTGGGCTAGCACTATAAATCGGCATCAGTCCGGACTAGTACAAGCAGCCACACAAACACACACACGTGCACGCACGTATCTTTATAAGTGCAATAATCTTGGACGCGACGTTAAACCCCATTTCACCTCATCTCCTGTCATCGTCAATAATGACATATGTGATAGCTATTTGCTGATAACGAAAATACTGACATGTGTTTTGACGCATAGATGATCACATCAGCAGTGACTAATATTCCCGAGTAAATGTTTTTACGGATATAATCGCAAATGTCAGTTGACAGTATTTTAAAACGATTCAGAGTATCAGCTGGACCGTGTCAATTTCTTATTTGTCGATAGCAGGTGTCACGATGTGTGTTACAAAGACTTGTCAATAGTGGTTTCATGAACATCAATACCATGCTGGATGCAGTCTGTGTTGAATGTCTGGGGATGTCTGGTAAGAATAAAGATCCCCAGCAACCAATGATGGGTCAGCTGCTCAGACTAGATTACTTGGTTAATGCATGTCATCGGATCCAAATTGTGGTTGGATGCTCATGATCTCAATTACTGGATTGTTTGGTCCAGATTCGATTAACTACATACCGCCTTCACATAGCTGCAATATTTCTGTGCGGCGTTAAACAACAAACAAACATGAGAGAAAACGACATCTACTGTGTTGTTCGAAACCCCGAATCTCGGCAGCACAACAACTACTACTACTACTACTACTACTACTACTACTACTACTACTACTACTACTGGGTAGCCTAGTGGTTAAAGCGTTCGCTCGTCACGCCGAAGACCCGGATTCTATTACCGACATGGGTACAATGTGTGAAGCCCATTGCTGGTGCACCCTGCCATGATATTGATGGATATTGCTAAAAGCGACGTAAAATAAAACTCACTCACTCCTACTACTACTACTACTACTACTACTACTACTACTACTACTACTACTACTACTACTACCACCACTGCTAGCAGCTTCTGCAATTGGTATAACGTTACGTGTCTACACTGTAAGTACTACACTTACTGCGGCTAATACCACTGCACCAAATGATGCTGATACTGCCAGTTCAGTAGGCATTTCCCAGGAGAACTTACATTCCATTATCACAAAAACGTTCGAAAATATCAGCTTGTTCCAGCTTGTTCAGGTGTTCCAAAGCTACACATCTAATCCAGACACAACATGTCTCGTGATAATCTAGCTCTGTTTGAAGCTGATCCAAAAAGGTTCTTCCAACGATCTGTGACTATCGAGGACACCTGGATTCACCACTTCCATTCTGAGTCCAAACAACAATCAAAACAGTGGAAGCATTTGAAATCAGCACCAACAAAAAGCGATGGACTGTCCCTTAAGCCGGAAAAGTTATGTCTCCGTGTTCTGGGATGCCGAGAGTGCCATCACGGTTGACTATCTTCCAAAAGGCCAGACAATATACTGAACATATTATGCTACACTCATAGGCAATTACGGGATTATATTAAGACAAGATGTAATAAGCTGATAAATTTGTTCTGGACAATGCGCCAGTACACAAATCAGTCATTGCCATGGTTACAATCCACGAGTATGGCTTTGAACTCCTCCAGCACCACCTGTTTCTCCTGATCGGGCTCCCTCAAACCTTTAACCCCTGCTGTTGTGAGCTATCGCAGATCCACAGGAGGTTCAACTGTCAGGTTGTAATTGTTTGTTTGTTACTACATCATAAAGTGAAGGGGGCACGGGTGGCCCAGTCGTCTAAGGCGCCGCGATTTGCTGTGCAGAGCTACGTCCCTTGGGCACGCCAGAAATCTATGATTGTGGGTTCGAATCCCGGTTCGCCCCGATTATGTTTCTAGGTTTGTCAGCACCATACCCGTGCTCGGGGGTTTCACCGAAGTCGTAAACGTCTGACACCTGCATCACTTCGGGCTTTCCTCCCACATTAAGCTGACACGCCGTGATATAACTGGACTACTGTTAAAAGCGGCGTTAAACCAAACTCACTCACTCACTAGAGTGGTGGTAACCTCACCGACACCTCCTTTGTCTGGTGGTCATGGTTTATGTACCAGATTTCTAAACTAGCATTATTGTAAAAAATACAAAATGTATGTCTAAATAATGACAATAATGATAATAAGAATGTTTTACCATCTTTCCAAATACCCGTCTTAAACTCGTTAAAAACAAAAATGACGACGATGATGACTTTTTCAGATCTATTGATCAATATCTTACCCACAGCTCCTAGATCATTTCGGGTGTGCCATACTGTATCTTAATGTGTGGTGTACCACGTTCATCATGTGATGTATTACAGATAACGCCAGCTGGTGTATATACAGTCAATTGTTTATGCGAGTAGTGCATGTTAATGGAAAAACAAGGTTCGAGAAACCCATATTAGTGACCGCGTGAGAGGAGTGAGTGAGTGAGCTTTTAACAGTATTCCAGTTATGTCGCGGCGTGTCAGCTTAATGTGGGAGGAAAGCCCGAAGTGATGCAGGTCTCAGACGTTTACCACTTCGGTGAAACCCACGAGCACGGGTATGGTGCTGACAAACCTAGAAACATTATTTGGGCGAACCGAGATTTGAACCCACAATCATAGGTTTCTGGTGTGCCCAAGGGACGCAACTCTGCACAGCGAATCGCGGCGTCTTAGACGACTGGGCCACCCGTGCCCCCCCCCCCCCCCCCCCCCCCCATCCACTCCCTTGATTGGTCCTTAGGAGAGGCATAGGAGAGACATAACTCGTAATAGCCACTGATGGGGCTTCGATCGAGCCCAGGAATTCCAGCCCAGTTAGGCAAGGGTGGAAACTGGAGTTTTAAAGTCAGTTTACTCTCTTGCCTCGGGAAGATGGTAGTTCCCATGTTCACGACGACACAACACACGTCTACCCCTACAACAACCCTTTACCAGTAGCACCATCACTGCACAAACTATAACTACTGCTACTGTTGTTACTAGTACTGATACTGCCTAACTGATGTTACTGCTACTGTTTTCTGTTTCTACTTGAAACTATTGCTACCTTAACGGATTTCCTCTGCCTCTAACCCTGCTTTATACTGATACTACAAATATCATCACTGCTACTACTATTACTACTGTTTCTGCTGCTACTACTACTGCTACTGCTTGAACTACTGCTCCAACGATACTACGACTACGCTACCGCTTCTGCTAGAACTTTTGGTTCCTGCCGGCGCTGATCGCCTCCGAAGGCTAGTAGTATAGCGTCTGCCCAGAGAGCGGAAGGTCGGTGGTTCAATACCCGGTCGCGTCATACCAAATGATGTTAACAGATGGTACTTGTTGTTACCCTGTCTGGCACTCGACACTAAAGGGCTAAAACAAGGACTGCTCGGCCCGGAGTCAGTATACTGTGTCTGAGTGGGGTATTCATGTTAAAATGCGGCATGGTATATTGGGTTAGCGATATAAAACCTACAAAAGTTCGTACTTGTGAAAGCAGCCAAACCCGAGCGCACACAAACACATCGCTTTAAGTGCAATAACGCGGCGTTAAACCCATTTCGCCTCGCCTTTTGCTGACGCTCCAACTCAGTTTTAGCTGTTAGCGTAACACCCCATCTACGACCACTAATATCACTACTACGTCTACAGCAACCCGTGAAGATTCGGGTAGAGAATAGGTCTTCAGCAACCCATGCGATGTAAGAGGCGACTAACGGGTGGTAAGGCTTGTTAACTTCGTTGATGCATGTCATCGTATCTCAATTGCGCAGATCTATACCCATGCTGTCAATCAAGAGATTGTCTGTTCCAGTCTCGATTATTTACAGACCGCCGTCATAAAGCTGGAATATTGTTGAGTGGGACGTTAAACAACAAACAAACAAGCTTCTTCAGCAACTGGGGGGCATGGTTTCCACCGCCACTGCAAATGGCCTCAACTGCAAGTGCACACGAGCACCCAGCTACTACCGCTACTCCGGCTCCAACACGCAGTTTATGAAGCCTCTATAGACTACATGATCATAACCAAACCAAGCTGATATCATCTCAATCATAAATTAATGCATGTCTCATGTGACAGTCCGACCAGCACCAGGTGGCGCTGCCATGATACAACGTATTGAAACTGTCTGGCGCTACGACCCCAGTTGTTGTTGAACCACGTGCGAAGCATGGTCTCTACCCACAGTAAACGGGCTTGCAAAAAGACGTTCACAGAGAAAAAAGCAGAGGCGGGGTCTTGCCTTAGAAACTATGCAAGAAGGGTGGGGCTATTTTTCTCTCTCCTCAAAAAGGTCATATTTGAGAAGCTACCCATTTCGTCTGCGCTGATTCTGTTCAAGGCGAACACTATGGATTTGGATGTTGAGCATGTTCAGAAGTCAAGGAAGGAGCATGTTCAGAAGTTAAGGAAGAAGCGATGAATGTTCAAGTCACTGGTCCACGTATTTCCCCATTTAACTT
Organism: Haliotis rufescens; assembly: GCF_023055435.1. Taxonomy (NCBI): domain Eukaryota; kingdom Metazoa; phylum Mollusca; class Gastropoda; order Lepetellida; family Haliotidae; genus Haliotis; species Haliotis rufescens. The sequence continues at coordinate 15,208,641 of NW_025964112.1, forward strand.
GAATCAGTGTTGTTCTACGGCTGACGCGTGGATATTCAGGGATAGTCCAGATTTCATAGGCGACCATACCAAACACAGAATGGCGAAAACACAAGTTCCAATATTTTTAAGTTTGGTCGATTCCATGTACATTTGCCAGGCATGTGGCTTCAGGATAGAATGTGATTGTGAATCTGTTTCGTTGGATAATCGAGACTGGTTATCCTCTGGCCTTGACATTTTTTATTTATTTTATTTTCGTGTTAATGTTCAAGGCAAACAATTGCATGACATGAACATGGTCCATGCGAACTGGGGACTCAATGGTCTGATTCTAGGAGCCCTAAACTGTGAACATGAAAGGCGAACCGGCGATACATTCACTGTGAATGTCGGAATTCGCTTGTGGATATTACGAAGAGCTGCTGACTGAAATATTGATTCCAATGAATTCACGCTTCCGCGTGAACATATCTAATACCTATACAATGTATGTGTCATTTAATGTGGTCAGATTGAATAAGCGTTGATTGATGTAAATATCAATCATTTTCAAGAAGTTAAATTGTTTTGTGATGACTTCTAATTTAATAACATAATTCAAGAATTATGTGTTAAATTGGATCAGAATAAAACAGTAGCCTCCTTCTCGGAAAATATCACATAAGATCAAGATCAAGGAAAGCTGTTGTTGCCAAGGTGACAAATGTTAAATAATTATGATTACCTATTTTACGATGATTTTATACAATTTAATGATATTTTGGATTATGGTTACAAACAATAAATATTGTTGTGACGAGAGTATGATTTAAATGTGTATAATGTCGAAAGGGGTGTTGTAAACACTACTTGTAGCTATTTTCATTACAAAATTCAGTATGAATGGTAGAAGATACCCTTCAGGTTCCTATGCAGTAGTCCAGTTGTAAAATGAAGACGAAAACATGGGTTCGATTCCTTTGATGGGAACAATGCGTGGAAACATTGTTCGGATGTCATTCTGGGTGTCTCCGTCATTGTGTGTCTGAAATACTGCTTAAGCTGGCGCAAAATACCACCTGTTCTCTAATGTTATCCATGTACATCATAAACTGTCCGGCAATCGAAATTATCAAACTTCTATGTCACCATGTTGAGATCTGATTGGTTCACGTGATCTTGATAAAATACTGTGTATCCCGCCTGGGAGGAAAATGCATTTCTGAGCAGGAGTATAAATCCCTTATACCCGCCACGAAGAAAACAGACTGCACGTGGATTTCTGAGCGGATGAATAAATCCCAAATACCCCGATTCGAGGCAAAAGGCCGTACGCTCTTTCCCCCGAGTCAATGAAAGTCACGTGACATAGCACAAGTTAACCTTATCTCAATCGAACAGCTGTTTTCTGTCATTTTTCAGTTTGTTTTAATTCTTTAACAATGGCAGATTTAACATGTCGATAAGATAAATTCGTTGTTGCAGTATCACTCAGGGTACATGGGGTTTTATACCACACGACTCAAAACCTAACGGGGACGCATGAAACCCCATGTACCCCGCGTGATACTGCTACAACTTATCGCTTATAGTATACACCCATGTTTCATGGTGACAAAAAATGAAAAAAAAAAAAATGGTTATTCGATGGTAATGTATTTGATACCGGTATCATAGTTGTGTTTAGGACCGTAACTTTTCGACGACCGTTTTCATCCTTTGATAACGTTTGTAATTTTATTGTCAAATCAAATTTCTTTCTTTTGCCAGCCAGTTTATCGTGTAAGCACTGCTGCATTTAGACAGTGTCCAGTCGTTTGTTTGTTTGTTTGTTGTTTAACGCTGCACTCAGCAATATTCCAGCTATATGACGGCGGTCTGTAAATAATCAAATCTGGACCAGACAATCCAGTGACTGACATCATGAGCATCGATCAACGCAATTGGGATCGATGACATGCATCAACCAAGTCAGCGAGCCTGACCACCAGACCCCGTTAGTCGCATTTTACGACAAGCCTAGTCGCCTTTTACCGCAAGAATAGGTTGCTGAAGACCTATTTTACCACGGATCTTCACGGGTCGCCCAGTCTTGTGATAGGAATTGGCTGATGCACACCTGATACACGATATCTAATAGATAAGTATTACTGACTGCAGGCCTTGCTAGATAATACATACTGTATGTAAATGGATGAGACGGGTTGTCATATACATGTATATATTCCACTTATATAAATTCTCTGATGAAGTATGCATGGCAACAGAAATACTATATTTTCGACTATACATGTTATTATGAATGTTGAATGAAACATGTGTTCATATGTGAAAATAAATGTATATATACTTGTGCATAAATATTATATTCATTATTGGAGCGTTCGAGTTCTCCTACCCTTCCACTGATGACATTGATTACGTTCGCGTGTTAAACCTAAGGAAGAATATAGGGTCCCATGCTTGTAAGAACCCATGTGTGAGTGAGTGAATGTTGTCTAACGCCGCAGTTGGTAATATTGTAGTTATATAAACTGGCGGGCAAAAAAAGTATACACTTGAAAATTGGATTTGACCTAAAAATTACAAACGTTATCAAAACGTTACTAGGATGGAAATAGTCGCCGAAATACCGCAAACGTAATAAGATACCCGTGTCAAATACATCACCATCCAATAACTATTTCTTGTTTATTTTATTTTTAGCCACTATGAAATATGGGCGTATACTTTCTTTTGCCCGACAGTTTATTATGACAGTTTGTACATAATCGAGTATGGAGCAGACAACAAAGAGCGAATCTACGTCATATGAGTGTCTGGTGGGTTCAGTGTGTTCCCCGTCTATGTGGTTGGTTGGTTGGTTGATTTGTTGTTTAACGCCGCGCTCAGCAATATTCCAGCTATATGACGGCGGTCTGTAAACAATCGAATCTGGACCAGACAATCCAGTGATTGACATCATGAGCATCGATCTGCGCAATGGGGATACAATGACATTCATCAACCAAGTCAGCGGAGCCTGACCACCCGACCCTGTTAGTCGCCGCTTACGCCTTTTAAGGCAAGCCTGGGTTGCTGAAGACCTATTATATTCCGGATCTTCACGAGTAAACTCATGCTTGGTTTGGTTGGTTAGTTGTTTAACGCCGCACTCAGCAATCATTAGCATCGAACCACGCAATTGGGATTGATGACATTCACCTAAAATATGACTTGTTTGAATCCCAAATAGTATATTTGCCTTCCGTCATTATTGCAAACTAGAAACATATGCATAAAATATTATTCACTCACTAATGCAGATACTGTTGAAATAACAACCATCTGCGTTATTTAATGTTACAAATTTCTGCTCCTATAAGTGCATGCTCGCATCCAGCTGTGCCCACAACTGAAATATAAACCGCTCATGTTTGTCACCTTGAATCGCAAATGTTGCAGAGGGGTATTTCCCTTACACTTGCATATGAAGAGCGGGGTACAAGCATAGTCGCCTCTCACAGCAAGCATTGGTTGCTGAAGACCTATTCTCTACACGCATCTTCACGGGTCCGTCTGTGTGTAATCGTATCGTAACAGAGTGTGTTGTTGCTCATGATTTCAGCCACTGGTTTCCCTGGTCATGTGCACGTGTAATGGGATGTGTGGAAGTAGTCTGTATAGCCTTGTGTTTGTCAGTCAATCTCATTAAAATCAGATCTTAGTTCACGCTACCGCTAAATAAGAATCGGAGGAAATTCCATTACGGGTCACGTCAAACCGATCTTGCACGAACTTTGACCGACCAATGGAATGACCAATCAGAAGGCAGCTTTCTCGTGTTTTACGGCACTAATTTCAATTTGGCGACTACGCTTCGAAACATATTTTGACAAATTCTCGATCACAAATTTGAAACCTGAACAAAAGAACATTCTGGAATGGCTAATAGATGGTCTAGATTGTATGGATTCAGTCGTTAAACCCGTAACTAACGTTCGGAGTATACCGTGTTAATGTTTTCGAGGTTGTATGATTAGAAATCACATTCCGACTGTCACTTTCATGATCTGGTAAGTGACGCTCTGATTGGTCGGATGAAAGGTCGTTCTGACGTGACCCCTAATGGGATGTCTTCAGATCTTTGTTAAGTGGTAGCGAGAACTGAAGTCTGATTTTAATGAGATTGGTTTGTCGGTTGAATGAATAGAAATCGGTTTCCGTCAAAACATTCATATTGCACAAAGGTCAAGGTAGGCCATGTGGTCAAAGGTGTCGCATATGTGCAGATTGCGTCCCCTTGCTATTCCAGGATCCGCCGAATACCAGCTTCACTCTGTAATATTGATGGCTCTGACGTTAAGCCAAACCCACTCACTCACTCACTCACTCACTCATATCGGACATGGTTGGATTGATGTAACGTCGGAGTCGGAAGGCGATGTTTGACATCCACGTTAATTGTCTGCTGGTGTTGTATGACTAAAACTATACTGCCCCGCGAGTGATATACTGACAACAGTGCCACTGTACGATATACAGCTGTTGCATGATCGCTACAGCAGTTCCGTTGGACATTTTAAATATGTGCGATTCTTCAACCGGCATTCTGGTATAAATGTCAATTAAATATGTCCTTTGGTAATCCATCACAATGAAGTTGTGTATTTATTGTTATAAATAGTTGTTGGGTAGGTCACACACCTGGCTATCATAGAGTTAAAAATATCTTCGATCATTCCGCCATTTTAACATAAATCATATTTTTATGCACCTTGTCTACATTCAGGTTCTTTATGGGTGGTATTGTCATAGAATAACCAAAGTAGAGGGAATTGTGGAATCTCCATGACAACGTACTATCTGGCATTTAAGCGGGCATGTTAAATTATTTCCGAGAGTACGTACCGTCGGGGTACGATGATACACAAGATCAACCAGTCAAGGTAACGTTACACAAATAAGGATTGGGATATGTTGCTAATGGTTATGGTGAATTGCCACAAGGTGAAAAGTGAATACTACTACTACTACTACTGCTGCTGCTGCTACTACTACTACTACTGCTGCTGCTGCCGCTGCCGCTGCTACTACTACTACTGCTACTACCACTACTACTACTGCTGCTGCTGCTGCTACTACTACTACTACTACTACTACTACTAAATCTTCTTCAGGGAAAATGAAAATCCATATTCAACCTCAGACGAATCTAAGCCAACAAACCCGATCTTGTTCCTTTTGATAAATCAAATGAAATCATTTATATCATCGAATTCTTCATCCCTTTTGACACTGATGTGAATGACAAGATCCACGCCTACAAAATGTCACGCTTGCATCCCAATTACAAAGCCCATTGTTCTCGGTGCCGTAGGTTCAATAGCTCCCTATCTCTTGACTGACTTTGGGACGATACCCGGGTTTGATGCCGGGTTCTGACATACTGCAGTGAAGGCGGGGGTGTTGTTGTTGAAGTTTCGGGAGTCTTCATATTCTCCGGAGAGTTCTTTATGGGTTTGACCAGACAGCGCTGAAAGTCCCATTCGTTGTCTGGGATGCGTGTCAGGGGCAAAGGCCCTGAGCTGACGATGAGTCTAACAAGCCTGACAGTGCTAGGGTCACCCGACCCCTTTTATTTTTATTTGTACAACATAATATCTATAGTCCATTTATAACGCGCTAATCTCCATGCACTAGGACAGGCTCGAGGTGCAAACTCGAATGTCCCTAGAGGTATAGGCTAAGCGGAAGAGATGAGAAGACAGAAGTGATTTGAACATATAACAGACATGACAGGTTTGGAGTAGATAAATGATTGTACCACTGGTGAAGAATACCAAGTCCCGTCGTGGCCGGATTTGAACAGCAGTCAAAATCAGCGAGGAGAGCTTTCCAGAAATGTGTTGTTCTGGAAATAGTTATCTCCCCTTGTGGTGTACATGAACATGACAGGCTTCATCGTTCTGGAAGTTTCTGGATGAGACAGTTTCTCAAAGGCTAGCTGTACTTATAAGAGCGACACGGGGCACGGGTGGCCCAGTCGTCTAAGGCACCGCGATTCGCGAGTTGCGTCCCTTGGGCACGCCAGAAATCTATGATTGTAGGTTCGAGTCCCGGTTCGCCCCGAAAATGTTTCTAGGTTTGTCAGCACCATACCCGTGATCGTGGGTTTCACCGAAGTGGTAAACGTCTGAGACCTGCATCACTTCTGACTTTACTCCCACATTAAGCTGACACGCCGTGATGGGGATTCGTTGCCTTTCGGACCTGACCTGTTTCTGATCCACTTGCCAAGTGCAGTTTTGATATATACCAATTTGGAAACAACGAATTCCCTCCAACTTCCAACACTATTTTGGATTCAAGAACTGAGACAGATATTCTGAAGATTCGTGAGATCCTGACATTAACTGCAGGGTTTCTTCCTGCTACCACATACTTGACCCATTGTATTGCCGTTTTGATTGTCAGCAACGATATGTTGCTGAACAGATTGTAAGGCTATTCAATAAGAAAATGGTTTTTTAAAACTTATAATAGATAACATTGTCTTTCATAACCCACTTGGATTATACCGGGTACAATAACTATAAAGTTGCTCGGCTTGTCTCAAGAACGGACTGGCGCATCTTCCCGAGGCAAGAGAGTTAACTGACTATAAAAGTCCAGTTTCCACCCTTGCCGAACTAGGCTGGAATTACTGGGCTCGATCGTAGCGCCACCAGTGGCTATTACCAGTCATGTCCCTTCTAAGCCTCTCCTATGGACCAATCAGATTCCACCTCTCGTATCACTTGCGTTTGCTTCACGCAAAATGGTGGCGCCCGGTCAGTTAGATTTGATTGACAATCAAGATCTATATTCTGATAAAACGGGTCTTACATCGCGAAATGCATCAACTCACGTGAGCACCTTGATTAAAAACATGAAAACATTTGGAAAATATCTGCTGACAACGAGTTGGCGGTGAACATGCTTTGACCGAAATCTGTACGACAGTGTACGAACCGGATTTCGATTTCGGTGCGCGATTTGGATTGGACTATGCATAGACTCGTTAGTCCAGCCAAAATGTAACTCCATAATACTAGCCTAGTTCGGCAAGGGTGGAAACTGGACTTTTATAGTCAGTTAACTCTCTTGCCTCGGGAAGATGGGACTGGCGCGGATCGGTTGGTTACAATGTGTAATATATGGCTGTATGTGTGTCACCACATAGATAGGTACAGATTGTGACTTGGCTATCAATCACTGGTTTGATTGGGCGAGTTATAATTATTCACAGATGGCGGTCATACGAGCATTGCTGGAATATTTCACACTGTGATCTTAACAGTCAAGTCGTCTGTATGTATAATTCAACGATCGCGTCACGATGAGTGTGATGATATCTCGTGGTAACGTTATATTAAAGCCTTTAAATTAAAAAAAATTGTCCTTATATGTCCTGAAGGGTAACTGTATCTTTCACGAACGCACGTTTTGCACGCTTTCCTTGACATTATATAGGCAGCTGAACTTGTCAGAAACAGCCTTTTACACCTATAACACAATGGACCATTCCGTGTTCGAGTTTCACGTGCAACTCGTGTGCACGTGAACGTGACTGCCGATGGTTGTGACGTCTGTTCATCCAGTTGACATGAGGAGTGTGTTCTTTGTTCAGGAGCCGAATGTTTTCGCTTTGGGAAATTCAGTGAGAGGGAAACACAAAACGAGGTATAACGATTTGTTCCTTTTATATACTTGTATATATTCCGAAAAATGTTCGAAAATCATTGTTTGTCCTTCCCGATCTCTGTATCGTTTAGACCGCCTCCGTGGTCTATTGGCAGAGCGTCCGCACGTAGAGCGGAAGGTCCGGGGTTCGATCCCCGACCCCGTCATACCAAAAGACGTTAAAAGATGGTACTTGTTGTTACCCTGTCTGGCGCTCGGCATTAAGGGGCTAAAACAAGGACTGGTCGGCTCGGAGTCAGTATACTGTGTCTGAGTGGGGTATTCATGTTAAACTGCGGCATGGTATCTCAGTGAGCTAGCACTATAAATCGGCATCAGTCCGGACTAGTACAAGCAGCCACACACACACACACACACGTACACGTGCATGCACGTCGCTATATAAGTGCAATAATCTTGGACGCGACGTTAAACCCCATTTCACCTCACCTCACCTGTATCGGTTATGTATGCAAAATGGATTGAGTGGTCTGGCTCGCTGCCTTGGTTTGATGAATGTCATCGTATTAATATCATGCAGACCGATGCTCATGGTGTCAACCACTGGAATGTCTGGCAAAGACAGTCTTATTTACAGGGCACCGTCATATAGCTGGAATGTTGCTGAGTCGGGCGAAAGACAACATACAATATATTATCACTTGTTGGTTAGGTACACAAGAGATCCTAAAGGACCAATATATTCTCCTCTCATGAAGATTCGGGTTACAATTGGTCTTCAGCAACCTATGCTTGTCGTAAGAGACGACTAGAGGATTGGGTGGTCAGGCTCGCAGTCTTGTTTGATGCATCTCATTGTATCCCATTTGTGTAGATACGGGGTGGAATAGGTCTTCAGCAACCCATGCTTGCCGTAAAAGGCAACTATTTTTATCGTAAGAGACGACTAACGGGATCGGGTGGTTGGTTGGTTGGTTGGTTGGTTGGTTGGTTGTTTTACGCCACACTCAGCAATATTCCAGCTATATGACGGCGGTCTGTAAATAATCGAGTCTGGACCAGACAATCCAGTGATTGATATCATGAGCATCGATCTACGCAATTAGGACCGATGACATGGTTGGTGCATGTCATCGTATCCCAATAGCGTGGACCGATGCTCATGATGTCAATCACTGGATTGTCTGGTCCAGACTCGATTATTTACAGACCGCCGTCATACAACTGGAATATTGCTGTGTGCGGTGTTAAACAACAAACAAACAAACAATTCTTTTTGGCCAAGATCTGCATAACCAAAGAAAAACAGAAAGCTTTCCCTGTTTGGGATATAGTGTTTAAGTGATGAATAGAAATTAGAATCGATTCAATTATCCAACAAGGTACGTCGTTTAAAAACATACAGTTAACGAAATGCACGTTGTTCTTTTTTAGTATATTCATGATTTTGCGTTCCTGCACATTCATTCTCCACTAACAGGTACCAATACCATAATTTTGTGTCGCTATGTTGTTTGAACATTAAATTAGCGATTTAAACTACCAGTAATAGTTATTTGTCATGTAGCAGAGGGAGATCTTTTTGTAAATAGAAACAAAATTGCAATGTTGCCACAATTTTAGAACTTACAGTTGTCTACAGTAGGCCAAATGTAACAAATTATGCTGTCGCCAGAGTACCCTATGGTTAATTTGGCCTGTCTAAAATCTTATCTTTAATCACTAGGAATCCGTTTATTGCCCTATATGCTGCCGCTTGCCACTGGGAAAGGGATAAAAGCCCAAAATATGTTTTTCTTCCGAAGAATATCTTCTGGTGACAGCAAATGATACTGTCTCCACACAGCTGAACAGATACGTTACTGTTCTTAAACATGTTGGGTGTTTAGGTGTAATTGATTATTGTGAAAGAAAACTATTTAGCAAAGACGCTGAAGGCCTGCAGAGTACCATAACATAAGGTTTTGCTTTACCAACATTGCGTAAAAATATACAATTCCAATGTTGTTCACTTGGATTGTGAAGGTACGCGAGATGTTGAACAGATACGTTACCAGAGAACCTAGAATTAATCGAAACTTAACTTCTCCATTGCCCCATAACAAACACACATGCATCAGTCACACGTTACTTAGTTCATATGTACAGAAAATTGCTCACTACATTTCATACGTGTACAAAAAGAAACCAGAAACGTTTTTGCCAAACAGATATGTTACCAACAGATACGTTACTGGTCATCTGTACTGGTACAAATTTCAAATTTCCCGCTGAAATGACAACTAAATCACGCGTTATTTGCATAGTTGACGTGAGTTTTGTCATTTGACACGTTTCCGGCAGAGAAGTATAGTCGAAAGGGATTTTGAAACCTCATCCAGACTTTTGTGGAGGTTCTCCAATGAACATAGGTAAGTAATAACATATGTAGCCAACCATTGTTTCTTTCCGCCTTTTTAGATGCTCTTTGACTTGTTGTTTAGCATGGATGTTTGTAGTTTTAATGAAACTGCACTTCTGATCATTTTGATGGTAACGTACCTGTTTTCAAAGTAACGTATCTGTTTATTGAGGTCACGTATCTTGCTAAGGCTTTTCAATCCAACAATATGAAAGAAATGGTCTAAATTTGATGATATGATCATACAAGCAAGTGTAAAGCAACATCCAAATTATTCATCAATATACTCTTGTGTTTAAAGTCATAAATACAGTGGTAACGTATCTGTTGGTTTGGTAACGTATCTGTTGCAAATACAGGTCTCTTTTGAAAACTCAATCTGTACTGAACTATAATTGCTGCAAGTGATCTGACGTTTTACAGGCGGTTATCATACATTCAGATTGTTATAAATATCGTCTTGTTTCTCCAGAAAATGGCACGATCCAGGGCTGAGATACAGAAATCTTATCGTCAAAGAAAAAAGAAAAACGACCCCCAGTATCTTCATCGTGAACGACTTAGAACTGCATCAAATCGAGTCCCTGCTGCACAACTCTCTCGGACAAAATTGAAGAACAGGAGAAACAAAAACAAGATATACTGTGCTATGTATAGATTAAAGAAATTAAAGAAATCACAAGCTAATCGTCAGGATGACGCAACAGAGACCACTTCTAACTCAGAAGAAATTCTACCTCAGCCAGTACAGAGTGAGGCAGTATCCAGTTCTGGTGATCTCAAGACTGATTCTCTGCCTGGTACCTCAAGAAAAACTCGCTTAACATCACCTCAAGGAGGCAAACTACTGGTACGGATTCCTTTTAGGCCAAAGTCAGGACCTCCCAAAAGAAGATCCAAAGCCTTGAAGAAAGCACGTGATGAAGTTGGAAGATTGGAACAAGCTTCTGTTTCTTATCGCCGGAGTGCTAAACGATGGCAGAAACGATATGAGCGTCTCAAAAACAAAATGAGAAATGAAACAGAAGTCAGGAATGCTCATGATATCAACAACACTCCTCGATCTAGAACGGTCGATGATCTAAGGCAGAATGGAGTCAGTCCGAGAGATCTTCCAAGAGGTGTCGTGAGGAAACTGGTAGTAAGTAACTGTCTCCTGGATGAAATAAAGGACGCCCGTCATGCAAACAACAGTGACACCATTAAAGGTGTTCTAAATTCTGTTGTCGGTGGCAAAATTGTGAAGCGGTACAAGTGTGGGCGATTCCTCAATAGAGCTACTGGCTTGTGCCGGCGTGGGCTGACCAATGTCGCAACCAAGGCTATTGCCATTACAAAACGATCACGGCAGACTCATATCAAATCACTAATTAGAAATAAAGTTGTCAGCTTTCTTGAGAGAGATGATGTCAGCCGGTGTATGCCTGGGAAACAAGATGCCTTGAAAGTAGATGGAGTGAAACGCCAGACTCGGATACTCAATGACTACCTGTCAAATCTCCATGATCGGTACACAGCTGAAAATCCGACAATCAAACTTTCATTTTCTGCTTTTTGTAAGCTGCGTCCGCGAAATATCAAACTGACATGTGCTTTGTCTAGAAACACATGCCTTTGCACAAAACACCAGAACATGGCTCTTAAACTGAAGGCTCTGACATGTGTTGGCATTCAGATCTCTTCACACCCAGAAGTAGTCAGTAGAAATGTATCACTAGAACAAATGAAGGAGAAGCTATCTCAGGTTCCTGATGGAGAGATTGAATATAACGAATGGAGCCGGATTGAGGTTGAAGGAAAAAAGGTCATGCGTGTGGTGAAAAAATCTTTGTCCAAACCTGATTTTACTGTTATGATGTCAGAAGAATATTCAAGGTTTCTAGAACATGTCATCAGAGTCCGAACTCAGTACAAAGCACTTTGCGACCTAAAGGCACGGCTTCCTGGTGGGGAAATGATTGTCCAGATGGATTTTGCCGAAAATTTTACATGTCAGACAATGGACGAGATACAATCTGCATACTGGAATGCTACAAGTGCTACACTTCATCCAGTTGTAGCATACTACATGAAGAATGACACCATGGAACACAACAACTATGTGTTTATTTCAGATGTCAACAGTCACAATGCAAATGCTGTTTTTGCCATCATAGAGAAGCTGGTCCCCATTCTGAAACAAGATGTCACCGATCTGAAGAAAATACATTACTGGACTGACAGTCCTTCTTCACAATACAGAAATCGGTACATTTTTAATGTAATCACCAACCACCAAAAGCTCTTTGGCGTTTCCGCTCAATGGAATTATTTTGAGAGTGGACATGGGAAGGGCCCATGTGATGGAATTGGTGGAACTGTCAAGCGTATGGCATCGGAAGCTGTAAAGCAGGGAAAATGTATCATTCAGGATGCAAAAGATCTCTTTTCATGGGCTGAAAAGAACCAGAAGTCAATCAGATATTTCTTTTATTCAAGGGAAGATTATGACGCAGCAGCCAACTACCAGTCAAGCCAAACAGTGAAACCAGTCAGTGGTACAATGAAAGTGCATGCTGTACTGAGTCAAGCAGCTGGGGAGATCACTGTCCGGGATACCTCTTGCTACTGTAGCGGTTGTCTTGAGGAAACTCAGCTTTGTGATGGCTGGACAAGACATGTCATCTGTGTTGGTAACACTCAAAACCATAATGAGGTTCTTATGACTGGTTCTTCACAGGAGAAAGAAGCAACTGCAGATGAGGATCTTCCAGTTCCTGGGTCACCACAGGACCGCACTGTTCTGGATGCTGATAGTCCAAGACAGGTACCAGATGTTGAGTCTTTCATTGCTGCAATGTATGATGACAAGTGGTACGTTGGACAGGTTCTTGAAGTCGATGAAATAGATGGAGAAGCTTTTGTTTCCTTCATGGTCAGTCCAGCAACGAAAGGTCAGAAACAGTTCAAATGGCCTGATGAACCTGATGAGATTTTGGTTCCATTTGAGGACATCCTCTGTTTAGTGAACCCAATTCCAGTCGGTCGCTCCAGAAGGTCCTACAGGTTATCCAGTGAGGATAACATGAAAGTTCAGGACAGTTTGGCAATGTTCTTTTCACGTACAAAGTAACAAACATGTCAAGCTTGTCCAATTGTTATCCAATACTTTGAAGTTGGATTTCATTGTTAGCCCTAAAATTGTTCATCGTTTTCTTAACAGATACGTTACCGCACATGATTCCTCAGCAAAGAGAGACTCATAATAATTTTATTTGTGATAATGGAAAATATTATTTGTTCTTTTAGTTGACAACAACATTTAGTGTTTGAATAGTATATTTGATAAGAAGGAACCAAACTAGCAACTGATATGTTACTATGAAAGTATATTTCTTTTGCAAAAATATTCAAAAGTTTATATTTGTTATGAAACATTGACATCTGAAGGGCATCATTTGAAGGAAAAGTCATGACTCTTCGTTGAAAATAAATGTTTGTGTTCTTCAAAATATACGTTGTTTTTTGTTGCTTTGAAAATTTGACAGATACGTTACTTTCTGCAACTCTATCAAGAAACATATTTCTTGCATCCCAGGCAACATATTTTGAAAACTATGTCTTACAAACCGTGAGAATAAATAAAACAGTTTTCTCTAGAATAACAAAAGACATGTTTACTCTTACAACTAAAAAACTAGTTCATCTGCACTCGGATGAAAAATTATTTTGGACAATGTCAGGAAATAAGAAAATATGTTACTGTGTGACACTAAAGTTGAAAATCATTCAGTTAATGTATGTTTTGCTCAAAACTTAGGCTTGATACCAATGTTCGTAATGAATACATTTCCAATTGCAAGAGAAATGTAAAACATACAAACTTGACATCAATCTGACATACTAAATGTAACGTATCTGTCATCTGACAAAATCATTGGTCTGTTTGTGAGTGTCAGTATCAAAATATCTAGAACTGCCAGAGGGAAGCCGTTTTACCATCATATCTAGGCACTATCCAACTTTGATTTAAGACATATTTTGAAAGAAAACATTAAAGTTTATTTTTAAAAGTTAACGAAAGTGGATTGGCGCCTGTTAGTGGAGAATGAATGTGCAGAGGGCACATACCCGGTTTCATTTAACCACGCCAAAAGCGGTTGCCTCCCTTTGACTCAAGTAGAATGCTAATTGCGTGACAACGGTAAAGACAATGTCAACAACGGCAGAGGTGACGACTTAGTGCTTATCGTTGTGACAATCACGGGTATTGAACCACCCCGACACCACTACACCGTGGGACGGCTACCCGTAGCCCCGCGCCCTAGCTGAAGGGGTCAGACGTTCAGCGTTCGAGGGGGACGATACCATGCCCACCCTCCACCACCGTCTCCCCATCCGGACCAGACATCGCAGGTAGGTCCGTTGGGGGGGGGGATTTTTTCCCAGTTGGGGGTATTCGTGGATACTTGAATTGTCTCGGACCATAGGTCGATTGTAGTTTTCCGTTCATGCGAAACGAAAACATGTTCGATTGTGTACATACGTTCCACTTAACCCTAAACTGGCCATTTTATCCTGTACGCTCATGGGGGATGCAGTTGGTGTTTTTGTGCAGCTTTCAATAAACAGTTAGAGTTCAATTAAAGTGACTCTATAAAGTAGATTGATATATGTTGTCAAATTGCGAACTTAAATCTCCTCAGATCGCTATAGGGCTGAAATAATGGCCGCTTTTTAAATCTCTCATATATCGGGGTAAGGCACAACTTAGCGGTTGATTGTATGGTATTTTTTCATCAAACTGTTCTTTTCACAGTTTTTAAAGAGCGGGGTGGGTGTTGGTGGGCTGTTGCTGATTTTGCAGTCTAGGACTAGAAATTGTAATTTATTCAATAAGTAAAACGTGAGATTTATTTAGTCTCCATTTAATTTGTCCTTGGTTACCAGTGTACTTGTCTTTACAATTATATCTACATCCAATTATGATAAAAACTCTGGACCCATGGCTTTGTTTCGGAAGTAAGATCTCAATCTCAAACTCTCTCATCTTAATTTTGCTCAGAATTTCTCAGCATAGTGTCTTTGGAATCAGGATCTAAACAAAGTTATTACACTATAAGATCTAGATTGCATATGATTGTGACTAACACAATACGTTGGTCTGGCTCACTGGTTTGGTTGATGCATGTCATTTTATCCCTATTGCATAGATTTATGTCCTTGATGTCAATCACTGGATTGTCTGGTCCTGACTCGATTATTTACAGACCACCATCATATAGCTGGAATATTGCTGAGTATGGTGTTAAACAACAAACAAATAGCATAGGGTTAATCATTTACTGCTTCACTGAAATTGGAGTTTACAAATTGGTTTCTGAAGGATAGAAATGTGATAGAACTGTCAGTTAAACTTTAAATTGAATACTCTTAACGTTATATTTTTAATAAAGATATATCCCACTCAAAAGAATTGAAAAAAACACCTGATTCTTTTATATGACTAGAGTTAAAGAACACCTGATTCTTTCAAATTACTCTCGTTAATCTGTCATGGCATTGAACTTCCTTTGAGTACTATATATTTACATGGTTCTCATTTTTAATAATTAGTTCTTGTAATATGTGTCAGTTCATGTAGTTTATAGCCCCTCTTCCCCTCCTTATAGTGAACAGCTTGTCATGCACTGTCAGCCAATCAGTTAGGCCCGACACTATGTATAATACCACAATAGTGTGATGACAAGGTCTGTTAAGCTGGGGGGTGAGGTAGGGGGAGATATGACTGATTATACCCTGGGCGATATAATCATTTGCCATAATGGATAGAGGTCATAGTCGAGATTGGTGCACCCTACCTTGGTTGGCTTATTGCCTTGATAATAAGCATTCTTGATGGTAGCTTTGTATCAAAAGGAAATATCTACCGACTTGCTATTTTCTTCTTTTTGGTTCACATATAGCTGTTGTTTGTGGCTTTGTGAGGCTATTTCGTCAATTATTGAAAGAAATAACACCAAATTAGAGTTGAGTAATCAACAAAACATTGACTTGAATTTACAAACACTCTAGCCAGTCAAAGTGTATTTTAAAAAGACATTTGCAAAAGAGTTGGGCAAGAGATTTTAGTTCATCGTGATTATTCAGTCTGTATATGAATTTTAAAAACCGAGCAAAAGTGACACCCAACAACATGCAAGTCAGTCGAAGGGAGATAACTCTGATACATGATACATGTACAGTACTTTCATACCAGTCTGCTTTTGAGCAAAACTGTGGAAATCTATTTGAATATATTTCTTGAGGCTTATGTGATCATAACAACCAGTATTATATATATATTATATGGGGGCACGGGTGGCCCAGTCGTCTAAGGCACCGGGATTCGCCGTACAGAGTTGCGTCCCTTGGGCACGCCAGAAACCTATGATTGTGGGTTTCGAATCCCGGTTCGCCCCGACTATGTTTCTAGGTTTGTCAGCACCATACCCATGCTCGTGGGTTTCACCGAAGTGGTAAACGTCTAAGACCTGCATCACTTCGGGCTTTCCTCCCTCATTAAGCTGACATGCCGTGATATAACTGTAATACTGTTAAAAGCGGCATTAAACACAACTCACTCACTCACTCACTCACTATAGATATATATATTTAATGGATGGATAAGATGACATAATTTTGAAAGGTTGGAGCCTTTTACTGGATTAAAAGCATGCAAATAAAAAAGGTCATGTGTTAGAAATCTTTTAACCAATTCGGAAAACTTTTAAATATAAGCTCTATATCAATTTTCAACTGTAAAATCAAACCAATATTATGCCAGTGCAAAGGTTACATTTTGAAAACTTAAAAGCAGATCAGAGACTATATACTTATTTGACCTCATTAAATTAATCACAGAAGACGGCTAGTATGCTTGAGAAATGTCAATGTCAGATTAGACTCATGCTGGTATAAGACGGCAATAATCCATAAATATATCACCAATAGCATGTGCTGGGGACCCTTCGGTTATCTATATGACACGTCAAGTGGGGGTTTCAGATTAGAATATCTATGTGGTATATACAAGACACTACATGGAGAATTTTGAAACACATATACATGATATAGGCACAGTTGCTGGTGATTGTTCAAGTGAAACGTGATGTTTGTGGTCATTTTGAAATGAATCGATACAACCTGTACAGGTTTATACTGTCAAAAGTGAAAAAAAAAAGTTTTGTATTAGGAATCATATATCCCTCTTTGAAGAAGTTAAAGAACACAGATTCATGGCATGACAGATTAACTGGAGAAATATTAAAGTATCAGGTGACTTTAACATTTTTAGGTAGTATATTTCAGGCCACTGTTTTGTTATATATGTTTACACGTAATATGTTATTATATAATTCTAAAACGGATCCTAATTCATTGATCTGTACCAGTATGTGTGTGGTCATTGTCTTGTCATCACTGCATCTTGTTCCCTACCAAGAACATAACAAATTTGTAGCAATCAGCATGGCAGTCCCGCTAATATAGACTGGTTTCTGGCTGTCATTGTATGATTAAGGGTTGAATGTGAAGTGACAAGTTATTCTTTTGACCTTTAATGCAAATCTTATTTTAACTGATAGCCCTACTGATGTTTCCCCCTTATCTACTTACAGCAGAGGGTAACACATGTTAAATTATGGATGCATTTATCTTTAAGCCAAAATCAGTTAATTATTAGTTTTTACCCGTGGGTACCATGTTTTCATCAGTGGGTACCATGGGTACCATGTTTTCATCAGTGGGTACTGTTTTCATCTGTGGGTACTGTTTTCATCTATGGACCATGTTTTCATCTTTTGGTACTATGTTTTTATCTGTGGGTACTATTTTTTTTATCTGTGGGTACTGTTTTCATCTGTGGGTACCATGTTTTTATCTGTTGGTATGATGTTTTCGTGTGTTTACTGTGTTTTCATCTGTGGGTACTATTTTTTTTATCTGTGGGTACCATGTTTTTTGTCTGTGGGTACCATGTTTTCATCTGTGGGTACCATGTTTTTATCTGTGGGTACTATGTTTTCATCTCTAAGTACCATGTTTTTTATCTGTGGGTACCATGTTTTCATCTGTGGGTACCATGTTTTCATCTGTGGGTACCATGTTTTCATATGTGGGTACCATGTTTTCATATGTGGGTGGGATGGTGGTAGGGTGGCCAAGTGGTTAAGGCATACGCTCGTCACAACCAAGACCCAGGTTCGATTCCCCACATGCTTACAATGTGCGAAGCCCATTTATGGTGTCCCCCGCTGTATCATTGATGGAATATCGCTAAAGGTGGTGTAAAACCATACTCCCTCATATGTGGTTGCCATGATTTTATCTGTAGGTACTATGGGACATTGAAATGATGAGGTGGTTGGTATGATGGTTTTGATGAGGGCATGGATGACTATCTAATAATTAATTTATCATGGCCTTATTGACAAGAACTAGTTAAAGGTGTTCCCAATATTCATCAATCAATGGTTTGTCTGGTCCAGGCTTGAGTATATAAAAGGCCACCATGATATAGCCATAATATTTCTGACTGGTATAACCAGCATTCACTCCTCACTTGTGCTTATGTGAGTTTCTACATCTGAAGCCCTACTTCAACATTGCGTGTACTGGTGCAATCAATTAGGAGGGTGTCAATCAATGTGGGACAATTAGACTGGTCAATAGAGTGTATTGATCCTTCCCTTTACATTTGGATACAATGTTGCACACACGTTGACATTGTCAATGTAAAATCAGTTGTCAAGATTCATTGAAAAGGTCATCTAAGACCTACTGTAGATGATGGATATGCTTTTATGTTTTTGTTGTATTTACTCAATATTGTTATGACGTCATACTTTGTACAATATGTTTTGAAAATAAGGACTGCATTTGGACACATTATGGAATATTGTCACCAATATTTCTTTATTTTACTTTGTACAAAGATAAAAAAGATGTTTTGTTGTGTAACTGTTTTCAGTAATCTTAACCATTCTGTTAGGTAAGTTTCTTGTCTGAATGTATATTGTTATCATTGATGAATATGAAATATTAATTACATAAAAGTTGTCATATAATATGAATCTTTTAAGGATTTTTTGTTTTGTTTTGCATAGTTTAGTATTTCTAATATTCATTATATGAACTAAACATTGTCCATTGTTGTCATCTAAAATTTAATTGGGAGCTGTTTACAAGTAATATTTTCACCATTTTAAAGTATGAAAGTGGGCCTGATGGCCTACAACTACATTTGACGCCAGAGATTAGAAAAGAAATTTAATTTACAGTTTTACAAACATATAAACGTGGTTAACTGTCAGTTGAAATACCATTAACTGTTGCCTGATCAGAGCAATGTTGGGGAAGGTCAACTCAACGTAGGTCAGAAGGGTTTGTTTGTCTTGGTAAGAAGTTATGACTGTGTTGATCCAGTCTCACATTTCAGGGTTACGTACTTGTCAAGAGTGTTCCCCAATCACTCTCGGCAATATATACACTATGTGGGGGCATGGGTGGCCCAGTGGTATAAGGCACTGCATTTAGCTGTGCAGAGTTCTCCCCCTTAGACATGCCAGATACCTATGGTCTTGAGTTTGAATCCCATATTCGTCCTGATTATGTTTCAAGGTTTTTCAGCACCATACCCATCCTTGTTGTTCCCCAAAGTGGTAAACATCTAAGACCTGCATCACTTTGGGCTTTCTTCCCACATCAAGCTGATATACCTAGAATATAGGGCTGGGACGAGTCCAATTTTACTACCCGGGTATCCACACCCCTATTACCCGACCCTACCCGGGTACCCACTCTTGGTGTCAAGAGATAGGTACAAAATGTACGACTGGGAATAGTTTGACAGTAGCCCTGGCAGAATGTATTTAGATACACGTATAAAACGATGTGGTCATGCATATATAACAAGTCGGAAGGAACGTGTTCATAGTCATGAAGAAATGCGAACATTGGAGAGTTAAAATTGTTGCGTTACCATGTAGTTATATTGTGAATTTTTGTTATGAAACAATATATGACGTGACTAACCATGGTTCCGGGTAATCCTGTGGGTCCCCGGGTTGTGCTCAGTATCTACCCGACCCGAGTTACCCATCCCAGCCCTGCTAAAATACTGTCCAAACTCACTCACTCACTCATAAAGAAAAAGAAATAGTAAATAAGTTATTGAAATAATAACTTGATTACACAATAGTGAATTTGTATTGGCAGCAGATGGTTGAATGCAATATATTCACTGAGCAGATACATATGGCAGATGTTTCGTTACCTGGCATGATGATCATGACAACGTTACTAATGTGAAGTGATGATGTCATTTGTCATCAGATTCATTTTTCCCATGGGGATACCCGGGTAGAATAGGTCCACAGCAACCTACTCTGGTTGTTAGAGGCATCCAAAGGATCGGGTGGTCATAATATCAATCACTGCATTTTGTATTGCATGTTATTTTCATGTACTTGATTTCCTCATTTTATCAATGAGTAACACTAAAAAGTATATGTCATGTTATCAGAACCATCAAGAAGAGGAATATTGCATTAGTGTTAACTGTTTCAACCTCAGTGCAACCTTAGTGCAACCTTAGACTGCCCCTGTCGTCTAATGGATAAAGAGTCTAATCGGGAGTGTAGAAGGTTGGTGGTTCGATACCCTGGCCGTGCCATACCAATAGATGTTAAAAGATGGTAGTTGTTGTTACCCTGCCTTGTTACCCTGCATAAAGGGGATAAAACAAGGACTGGGCCCTGTTCCACAAAGCGATTGTAGTGCTACGATGTTAAAGTGTGTGAGTAACAATGGTCTTAGTGTTACGATTGCTTTGTGGAATGGGGGCCCCTGGCCAGTATTCCATGTTAAACTCTGGCACGGTATAGCAGTGGGCTGGCACGGTATAGCAGTGGGCTGGCACGGTATAGCAGTGGGCTGGCACGGTATAGCAGTGGGCTGGCACGGTATAGCAGTGGGCTGGCACGGTATAGCAGTGGGCTGGCACGGTATAGCAGTGGGCTGGCACGGTATAGCAGCGGGCTGGCATGGTATAGCAGCGGGCTGGCACGGTATAGCAGCGGGCTGGTACGGTATATCAGCGGGCTGGCACGGTATATCAGCGGGCTGGCACGGTATATCAGTGGGCTGGCACGGTATAGCAGTGGGCGAGCACTATAAAACCAGCATTAGTCCTAACTGGTATGCACACATACACACATGTTGCTATATAAGTGCAATAGAACCCAATTCACGTTATCTAATATACCCTGAAAAATACACTTACCTATTACATTGCATAACACTATTAAGAAGTGACTAGCCAATCAAATGAACCCACTGCCACCGAGTAAATCCATAACCATTCATTGACTTAAGATTAAGCTTCTCTTGATATGATTACTGCAAATCCTTTTTGCTTTTCCTTGTTAATCAGCGTCAACATTGTTTGAAGTTTTTCCTTTAGTAATTGTTCTGTTCACATGTCCTGCCTTAAATGTTGAAAGTGTTGAAAGGTTTTGCTTTAGTAAATAGATGACTATTCATTGTTAATTGGGAGGCACGGGTGGCCCAGTTGCCTAAGGCGCTGCGATTCGCTGTGCAGAGTTGCGTCCCTTGGGCACGCCAGAAACCTATGATTGTGGGTTCGAATCCCGGTTCGCCCCGATTATGTTTCTAGGTTTTTTTCAGCACCATACCCTTGCTCGTGGGTTTCACCGAAGTGGTAATGTCTGAGACCTGCATCACTTCGGGCTTTCCTCCCACATTAAGCTGACACGCTGTGATATAACTGGAATACTGTTAAAAGCGGCGTTAAATCCAACTCACTCACTCACTCATTGTTAATTGACATCTCATTGGAACCATGAAGATTCCAGGGTAGAATAGGTCTTCAGCAACCCATGCTTGCCCTAAAAGGTGACTATGCTTGTCGTAAGAGGCGACTAATGGGATCGGGTGGTCAGGCTCTCTGACTTGGTTGATGCATGTCATCGATCCCAATTGCATTGATCGATGCTCATGATATTAATCTCTGGATTGTCTGGTCCAGACTTGATGATTTATAGACTGCCGTCATATAGCTGGAATATTGCTAAACAACCAACCAAGGACATCTCATTGTCTTATCCTTTGAGAGGAAGTCTGACAATGGCAAATGTAGATGTCTGTCATTGTTTTCATTTTAGGCAATGGGGTATAAATGTGTTAAAAGGAATAAAATATAAGTTCAGGAATTCAAGCAATTGTATAAATATTGATCCATGCTGATCCTTTACTGGTTTCTTTGTATACATATCGCAAAATGAGTGAGTGAGTGAGTATGCTTTTACGCCGCTTTTAGCAATATTCCAGCAATATCACGGCGGGGGACACCAGAAATTGGCTTCACACATTGTACCCATGTCGGGAATCAAACCCTGGTCTTCGGTGTGACGAGTGAACGCTTTAACCACTAGGCTACCCGACAGCCCCTATCGCATAATCCTACATATTGACTTAGGTACATTTATTCATGAAATAAGCATTCATACTCCTGTGAAACAACACAACATGGAATTCGTTTCTTAAATATGTGTAATATTTTTATTTTGCAAGGGTATTACAATATTTAAGACATTTCCATTTAAGACATTTATCAAAATATTGTTACAAGTACTTCAAAATGTTTAAAGATGAATCTGTATGTAGACATATATCAAGGGAATTTGAATTTTCAAGAATTCTTTAAACTTTGTATTTATCATGTGCACTCATATCATGTGTGATATAACTTGAATTACATTCACAGCAGTGTTAAACCCAACTCACTCACTTTTTCATGCTTTGTCCATGGCTAATATGGCAGTCTGAGATAAAATACCACTGGGACCTCGCAGGCGACCCGTATTAGATCTGGGGGTCTGTTTTAATCATATTATACCTACAATAACTCCTTGCCTGTGCCACAGGAAACAATACCCTGTATTAGGTGGCTTACAGATCACACCTGTCTAGCCACGATAGGGTAACGGTAGCAAGCCAACCATGCCATGTTTAGGTGTGTTGTGTTCAGACGCATTGTCCCCCACAGCTGAGGATAGGCCTTGACAGCATATATTCCGTACAGGACTTTTAAATCAACAAACTTCGGACAGAGAGTCTTCGACAAGATTAACTTACACTGCCATTAGGAGGCATGTTGAAATATGAAGCTGATTTATTTGTGGAACGTGATCAGGCATTGAATGCCTGAAGTTTTCACCATTGTGTTGTTTGGAGTAAACACAATGTGATAGCACCTACATATATATATTCTTTTTGTGGATCTGGAATTTGTTGTACAGCTGGTGTGACAATGATGTTTGAGTAAACAAGTCGTTAAGGTTTTTTTCCAAATTGACTGGAGTGCTTTGGAGTTTTATGTGATATAGATGTGAGGTATTGTGACAATGTCTGTCACACACGTTCAGGCGACCTTGCCTCCGACTGTTATGGAACCTGTGTTGGCCACAGAACCTGCCTATAGAGGACATGTGCTGAAATCACTGTAGGTTTTATCATTACTGTCACTTTTCTGCATTTGTTGGCAATCTCATTAAAATCAGATCTTAGTTCTCGCTACCGCTAAACAAAGCTTTGTTGAGCGGTAGCGAGAACTGAGGTCTGATTTTAATGAGATTGCATTTGTTGGACAAACTATGAATAATACTTGAAAAAAACAGCCTACCTTTTTGTGTAGATTTTAATGCATAGTTAAATATGATAATTAGAATCAGTGTATCTTATTAACGTGATAATGACAGTTAACGTTTGGCCATATTTATTTAATTTTATGTTTCATGGGTTTTATTCCAGCTTTTGTACACAAGGTCGGTTGAAGTAAGGAAAAAATTACCTATGTCAATCATTTATTTATTTATACGAAAGTAATTCTACTGTGAAGTAAAAACTGCAGCTGGCTTCTTGAATCACTGATAGTGATGTAGACATGGCATTAATATATAACACTTTATGGTGTAATATGGTCTATATTTCAAGCAGGAGACACAATAAAATGAGGATGGTGGTGGTATATATTTCTAAGTGCTGTTGGTACACGTGTGACAATCTGTATGTATTGACTGACACTTGTTTGTGATCAGCGTTTATTATACAGATTGATCCACGCCCACTGTTGTTGTTTTTTCCAAGACCAAGACAGAAATGATGCTATAGTATATATTATATAAAACTATCTTAAAGAAAATACCAGCCTGCCTGCCTGCTCAAAGTAGATACCGTATTCCCATGATTAACTGCCGGGCCTTGAATAGACGACAGGTTGTCGATGAAACACAGGTTTGTTTTAATGCACTGAATTTACCCCAATATCTTTGTGATTAAGTTCTAGGGGTAAAGAGTGAAAGATACGCCTGGGCATTTAATCAAGGAAATACGGTAGTAAAAATGGTTTGATTTATCAACTACCCATGCTGGGTGACATACTCACTCGCTCACTCACTCACTCACTCACTCACTCACTCACTCACTCACTCTGTTTCCAGACATAGCAAGCCCAGAAGTTTGGTAGATGGTCAAACCCCTGCAGTTGTGTCCAGCGTGGACATCGAAGAGATCAACTCCAAACCTTCTGTTCCATACCGTCTTCCGCGGATTTCCCCCGGCGTGACGCCTCGTCTGTGTTGCAGTGAGGAGGAGAGCGAAGATGAGGTGTCAGAGAAGATGTGGGGGAGGTTTGGTTATGAGGAAATAATCCGGTAAAGTTCTTTCTGGCCAAAATCAATTAATATATTTTCATACCCTTTGCCTCACAACAAATCGCCCTGCTATTGTTACAATAGAAGCAGATGAAAGAAATAGCTTCATTTATTCTCTTCTCATCTTCCCGAGGCAAGGGAATTAACTGACTATAAAAGTCCAGTTTCCACCCTTACCCTTGAACTAGGCTGGTATTATGGAGTTACATTTTGGCTGGACTAACGAGTCTATGCATAGTCCAATCAAAATCGCACACCGAAATCGAAATCTGGTTCGTAAACTGTCGTGCAGATTTTGGTCGATTGCAGGATTTTCAAAGCATGTGCACCGCCAACTCGTTGTCAGCAGATATTTTCCTAATCTTTTCATGTTTTCAATCAAGGAGCTCACGTGATTTGATGCATTTCGCGATGTAAGACCCGTTTTATCACAATATAGATCTTGATTATCGATCAGATCGTCCTGACTGGGCGCCACCATTTTGGGTGAAGCAAACGCAAGTGATACGAGAGGTGGAATCTCATTGGTCCATAGGAGAGGCTTAGAGGGGACATAACTGGTAATAGCCACTGGTGGCGCTACGATCGAGCCCAGTAATTCCAGGCTAGTTCAGCAAGGGTGGAAACTGGACTTTTAAAGTCAGTTAACTCTCTTGCCTGGGGAAGATGTTCCCTTCTTTGTTTACTGGATGAAATACACCCTATGCATTCTCCTACAAATAGTGGGGTCATGGTAGCCCAGTCCTCTAAGGCACCGCAGTTCGATGTGCAGAGTTGCGTCCCTTGGACAAGCCAGAAAGCTATGGTTCTCATTTGCGATAATCAGTCCGTGGAAACTGTTTTGAATCATGTAAAGTTTATAACCCCTCTTCTTCACCTTATCTGGGCACGAGGGGACAAGTTGTTTAAGGCAAGTTGCGTCAATTAGGCATGCCAGAAACCGATAACAGGTTTAAATCCTGGTTCACCATGATTGTTTCAAGAATTATCAGTACCATACGTGAGTTTCACCAAAGTGGTAACTGTCTGAGACCTGCATCACTTCAGGCTTTCCTCCTACAGTAAGCTGACACACTGTGATATAACTGGATTACTGTACAAATTGGCGTAAAACCTAACTTGGTCACTCACTTACTCCTACCAAATATCCATCCTTTGTGTTAATCGCATCCATCAAGAGTTAATGTATACAGCTTTCAATAGTTTGTTTATGAAAGATGTATATAAAAAATATAATGCCTTGCACCTCACAATTTAGAACTATTTTGGATGAATGACTAATAATTAATTTATTGTGACCTTAGTTTGGTTTTATTATTTTAAAGATTATCTTAATTAACACTAACTATAATAGTAAAAAAAATGATATTTCATTGAGCAGTATATATTTTGAAAGTTAACGTTGATTCTTGAATTCACCAGGGCAGCATTGATCCCCAGCTCACCCCAGGCTTGAGTGAGGGTTGTGTGGCTAATGTGTAGTCTGGCTAATAAAAACATCATTCGCTTAATCAGCTGCTTGCAGGCCACCATGACCCAGCTGTCATAAGTGGACTGTCTTTAAACATTGACTCCTTCGGCATTACATGTTGTCAGGGGGTGGCCCAGTCGTCTAAGGCGCCGCGATTCTCTGTGCAGAGTTGCGTCCCTTGGCATGCCAGAAACCTATGATTTTGGGTTCAAATCCCGGTTCGCCCCGATTATGTTTCTAGGTTTGTCAGCACCATACCCGTGCTCGTGGGTTTCACCTAAGTGGTCAACGTCTGAGACATGCATCACTTCAGGCTTTCCTCCCTCATTAAGCTGACAGGCCGTGATATAACTGGAATACTGTTAAAAGCGGCGTTAAACCCAACTCACTCACTCACTTACATGTTGTCAGGCTCGCTCACTTGGTTGATGCTTGTCATCATATTCAATTTACGTGGTTCGATGCTCATGATGTCAATCACTGGATTGTCTGGTCCAGACTCGATTATTTACAGACCGACATCATTTCGCTGAAATATTGCTGAATGTGACATTAAACAACAAACAAACAAACAAGATGCATATGTCATGTAACATGATTATATTGTTGCTAGAATCCCCGCCTTGACGCCTAATATCAACAGGGTGACAATTGTGAATAACCCACGGATGACCAATTCCCTAAACACTTCTTTCGGCACTGCCATTCCCCGATTCCGAACTGCTGCCATTACACCAACTAAGTCTCTCTCGAAGATTAAAGATGAGATAGAGGCATATAAAAGGTAAGGTTGAAACCTAGAATCAGTTCTCTTGACAACGTTATCACCTGTGAGATAAACCATTAAGTGCCTCAAAATTCAATTTAAAACCAAACGCATAATAATGAGGCATATCTAAAATATACTCTAAATTTATATCAATACAGATTTTCTCCATATTACCACAACAAGCAGTTCTATTACCCTGAATATTAAAATCTGCAAAAGTGAATGGAAT
Source organism: Haliotis rufescens (assembly GCF_023055435.1). Taxonomy (NCBI): domain Eukaryota; kingdom Metazoa; phylum Mollusca; class Gastropoda; order Lepetellida; family Haliotidae; genus Haliotis; species Haliotis rufescens. The sequence continues at coordinate 15,235,890 of NW_025964112.1, forward strand.
ATATTTAGCTGATTTTGAATTATTAAAAATTGCAGAAATTGAGTATCTGTAACAAGAATGTGACTTTGGCAATTTAAACAAACAACTGTCAATCATTGGTTATGAGAGCTGCACACAACTAAGCTGAAAACTTTGTTTACATAGCAAGTTTAGTGTTTGATATACTTGTTTATGTCAAATTTTATTCTTTTCCAGTCTACTGGAGAAGGCCAACATGGGAGACAACTCTGACACTGCTGCCTACCCCGACCCTGCCCCCTCCCCAGTCAGCCGCAGTGCCTCGCCCACCAAATCGGTCAAGAGTATTCACTGGACCCTGGGCAGCAGTGTCAACAAACAACTCATGTTTGATAAGAGGGTGAGGAGGAATTGTACTTCACTTAGTGGGGTAGACTAGTGGGTGAAGCCCTCGCTTGTCGAGTTGAAGGTCTGATTCCCCACATGGGTACACTGTTTGACGCCCATTTCCACCCCCTTTCGTTACCCCATTGTGCTGGTCATAGCTTTGTATCCCAGACCATTTTCGGCAGGTGGGGTAGCCTAGTTGTTAAAGTGTTTGCACATCATGCAAAAGGCCCAGATTCGATTCCCGACATGGGTACAATGTGTGAAGCCAATTTCTGGTGGCCCCTGACGTAATGTTGCTAGAATATTGCTAAAAGTGGTGTAAAACCATACTCACTCTCACTCACTCCCCAGACAATTCACTGTGCTGGGTTGGGTACAAAGTAGCTGTGTCACTTGTTGTTGAATCAAATCTCAGATTTCCCCAGATGTATGTTCTTGTTCTGTCAGTATCATGGTAAAGTCTGCCACCAAGTGGTAAATATAGACCCAACCAAGCTGCTCAAGATCATGCAATATTTTCTTAAAATCCACATGATGTGTAATTTTCAGGGATGATTAAGTTTTTGTGTATGTGAGAGCAGGAAGAATGGCAGTTGAAAATATAGTCCCAAAATAAAGTTACATACAAATAATTCTATAAAGAAACCCTTGAGTATTAGGAAACCCTTGAGTCTCTTAATTTCTAGATGTGGAAAAGGGATGAGTATAGGCTACTGGAGCTGAGAGGGGATAAGTATAGGCTGCTGGAGCTGAGAGGGGATGAGTATAGGCTGCTGGAGCTTGAAAGGGGATGCGTATAGGCTACTGGAGCTGAGAGGGGATAAGTATAGGCTGCTGGAGCTGAGAGGGGATGAGTATAGGCTACTAGAGCTTGAAAGGGGATGCGTATAGGCTACTGGAGCTGAGAGGGGATGAGTATAGGCTGCTGGAGCTGAGAGGGGATGAGTATAGGCTGCTGGAGCTGAGAGGGGATGAGTATAGGCTACTGGAGCTGAGAGGGGATGGGTGTAGGCTGCTGGAGCTGAGAGGGGATGAGTATAGGCTACTGGAGCTGAGAGGGGATGAGTATAGGCTGCTGGAGCTGAGAGGGGATGAGTATAGGCTGCTGGAGCTGAGAGGGGATGAGTATAGGCTACTGGAGCTGAGAGGGGATGAGTATAGGCTGCTAGAGCTGAGAGGGGATGAGTATAGGCTGCTTGAGCTGAGAGGAGATGAGTTTAGGCTGCTGGAGCTGAGAGGGGATGGGTGTAGGCTGCTAGAGCTGTTGAGGGATGAGTATAGGCTACTAGAGCTTGAAAGGGGATGCGTATAGGCTACTGGAGCTGAGAGGGGATGAGTATGTGCTGCTAGAGCTGTGGAGGGATGAGTATAGGCTACTGGAGCTGAGAGGGGATGGGTGTAGGCTGCTAGAGCTCTGGAGGGATGGGTATAGGCTGCTAGAGCTGAGAAGGGATGGGTATAGGCTACTGGAGCTAAGAGGGGATGGGTATAGGCTGCTAGAGCTGAAGAGGGGATGAGTTTTGGCTACTGGAGCTGAGAAGGGATGGGTATAGGCTACTGGAGCTGAGAAGGGATGGGTATAGGCTACTGGAGCTGAGAGGGGATGAGTATGGACTGCTGGAGCTGAGAGAGGATGAGTTTAGGCTACTGGAGCTGAGAAGGGATGGGTATAGGCTACTGGAGCTGAGAGGGGATGAGTATGGGCTGCTGGAGCTGAGAGGGGATGAGTATGGGCTGCTGGAGCTGAGAGGGGATGAGTATAGGCTAATGGATCTGAGAGGGGATGGGTATAGGCTGCTAGAGCTGTGGAGGGATAGGTATAGGCTGCTAGAGCTGAGAGGGGATGGGTGTAGGCTACTGGAGCTGAGAGGGGATGGGTGTAGGCTGCTGGAGCTGAGAGGGGATGAGTGTAGGCTGCTGGAGCCGAGAGAGGTTGGGTGTAGTCTACTGGAGCTGAGAGGGGATGGGTGTAGGCTGCTGGAGCTGAGAGGGGATGAGTGTAGGCTGCTGAAGCTGAGAGAGGTTGGGTGTAGGCTGCTAGAGCTCCGGAGGGATGGGTGTAGGCTGCTGGAGCTGAGAAGGGATGGGTATAGGCTACTGGAGCTGAGAGGGGATGGGTGTAGGCTACTGGAGCTGAGAGGGGATGGGTTTTGGCTGCTAGAGCTGAGAAGGGATGGGTATAGGCTACTGGAGCTGAGAGGGGATGACTTTAGGCTACTGGAGCTAAGAGGGGATGGATGTAGGCTGCTCGAGCTGAGAGGGATGAGTGTAGGCTGCTGGAGCTGAGAGAGGTTGGGTTTAGGCTGCTAGAGCTGTGGAGGGAGGGGTGTAGGCTGCTGGAGCTGAGAAGGGATGGGTATAGGCTACTGGAGGTGATAGGGGATGAGTTTAGGCTACTGGAGCTGAGAAGGGATGGGTATAGGCTACTGGAGCTGATAGGGGATGAGTTTTGGCTACTGGAGCTGAGAGGGGATGGGTATAGGCTACTGGAGCTGATAGGGGATGAGTTTAGGCTACTGGAGCTGAGAAGGGATGGGTATAGGCTACTGGAGCTGATAGGGGATGAGTTCAGGCTACTGGAGCTGAGAGGGGATGGGTATAGGCTACTGGAGCTGATAGGGGATGAGTTTAGGCTACTGGAGCTGAGAAGGGATGGGTATAGGCTACTGGAGCTGAGAGGGGATGAGTATAGGCTGCTAGAGCTGTGGAGGGAGGGATATAGCCTACTGGAGCTAAGGGGATGGGTGTAGGCTGCTAAAGCCGAGAGGGGATGAGTATAGGCTGCTAGAGCTGTGGAGGGAGGGATATAGCCTACTGGAGCTGAGAGGGGATGGGTATAGGCTGCTGGAGCTGTGGAGGGATGGGTGTAGGCTGCTGGAGCTGAGAGGGGATGGGTGTAGGCTGCTGGAGCTGAGAGAGGTTGGGTGTAGGCTGCTAGAGCTGTGGAGGGATGGATGTAGGCTGCTAGAGCTGATGAGGGGATGAGTATAGGCTGCTAGAGCTGATGAGGGGATGAGTATAAGCTACTGGAGCTGAGAGGGGATTGGTATAGGCTACTGGAGCTGAGAGGGGATTGGTATAGGCTACTGGAGCTGAGAAGGAGGTGAGTATAGGCTGATGGAGCTGAGAAGGGGGTGAGTATAGGCTGCTAGAGCTGAGAAGGGATGGGTATAGGTTACTGGAGCTGAGAGAGGTTGGGTGTAGGCTGCTAGAGCTGTGGAGGGGATGAATTTAGTCAACTAGAGCAGAGTGGATGAGTTTGGGCAGCTCGAGCTGAGGTGGGGATGATTAAGGAATGGGGTGATTAAATATATGGCTCAGGGGTCTCTCAGACATGGAGAATGGATGATGTTATATGTAGTTATATACAACTGGATGCTAATCTGACATGCAAAGTGTGACAGACAAACACTGCTGCAAGGAGTGTTTTACTGAGTGAGAGCAACATGCATCCATTGTGGTGGGGATCTAATGAGGACACTTTCCTTTCTACAGGGTAGAGGAAGAGCACAGGGACCCTTCTCCCGTGAGTTCACAGTCACATGTTTTGCTCCACAAAACTGGCTGAGGTTGAAGCTGGGACGATCGAAGACCATGTATCACTAGCAATGGAGAAATTAAAATTACAAACAAAACATCGCCTTGAAAATGCTGGTGTTATACGGTGACATTTAGAGGTATGCTTGGCTCTGCCAGTGAGGTCTGGGAATCATGAATGACTTCTGTTGTGTAACGGTCAATTAACTTAAGTTTTATTGTGAAGTTTCATCTGGTAATATAGCCTTTGTTTACTGTCATGATAAAATACATTCAGGGAACTACACAAGTATTACATGGGTGTTGGCGTCAATTATTCAAGTCTTAATAATTTGTTGTCATGGATACGGACATGCCAGCAGGCCCTGTTGATCCAGTCTCATGTGCTGCAAGTTGCTGTGCTCAGTTGCGTCCCTTAGGCATGCCAGAAACCTATGATTATAGGTTCAAATCCTGGTTCACCCTGATTATTTTTCTAGGTTTGCAAGCACCATACCTGTGCTCATGGGATTCGCCGAAGTGGTAAACACCTTGGACCTGCTTCACTTTGGGCTTTCCTCTGACATCTTGCTGATATACTGTGATATGACGAATAATGTTCAAATCGGTATTATCCAACTCTCTCACTCACAACGGCTAGACCTGCACTCCGTTCTTTTGGGATGTTTGTTTCAAACAACTGCTGTCGTTATTTGTTTTTAGCTTTTATTTCAAAAACTGTGAGGAAAATGAAAATTGTTACCTAAATGGTATCCAAAAGTCTTCAAACAGTAAATTCATTATTTATTATCAATCGTTTTTGTTATCTCAGATGCACTTGTAATACTAGAACTGAAAACAGGTTTATGAATGTTTCACACATAAGAATTGTGTTTATGATCCATGCATGATCGAGGGATAATACTTTGTGGGTGGACTAACGGGATCGGGTGGTCAGGCTCGCTGACTTGGTTGATGCATGTCATCGATCCCAGGTCTATTCATGTTGTTGGTAAAAAAATCATATTTGTTCAGATGTACAAACGCTTGTAAAGAACTTGCTAGAGCACACTTACATTTTGTTGTTCCTTATGATGTTCAGTTTTTTGTGAGATTTCATTCTGAATGATTTTTAACATTTCAAAATAATAAATGAAAGGATCTTCCCAAAACAAACCAGATATTGGACATATTAAAAACAGGCAACTAGCCACAACATTATTATACACCCTTTTGGTTGTAGAAGCTGTAATCAACGGCATACATAAAATATCAATAACAGTATCATAGCATCCCTTTTTTTTGCATTTGGAACTCCCCAATTATATTTATTTTCAAGATGTACAGAAATCAGATATGTTTGTCTTGTTGTTTTTATCTCTTGTAGAGAGACTTTAGAAGCCTTTGCTAATTAGAAAGTTCACCTATTGCTGCCTGCTGTGTGTCCTCAGATCTTTGTGCAGAGAGGTGTTATTCTGAGTAAAAGATCTGATTTTAAAGAGATTGGTGTATACCATGTAAGCCATGACAGCACAGCCTAACACCCTTCCCATCAGTGAGCAGCATCAGACTCTGACTTACTGGTGAAAGTTTCAGGTTTTTACTTCTGATCCTTAGGCCAGACTTCTTATTTCATCCAAACCAGTAAGCTTACATCAGTCGATGTAAGTAAAGGTTTGTGTAGCTCAAAATGTTTTTTAAATTTTGCATCAAGTTGTTTGGGTGAGTCACTTAGCGGGAAAGCATACATTCCTATTCTTTTTGGATGTTAATATGTGTGCATCTGCTGCTGTCAGAGGTCTTGTTCCCTGTATGAGGTGTTAAGAGATTACACATTCCAGCTGAACATTTACAATTAAAGAAGTTAACAGTATCAGTTGCTCTTCTGTTTGATTTTTTATTTGCATCTTCTTTACCCCAGCAGGGATAGAAATCTATTATTTTCAAGTCTACCACAGGGCACTCCTAAGATGTAGATGTACCCTTTGTACTTAACATCTGCCAACAAGCGGAATATATTTTATTCATCTTTGAACTCTGTAAACGTCCTTTCACCAAGGTTACATAATAAGCAGTGAATCATACATACTGTGCATTAAGCCAAGTGGTAATTTCCCATGTGTTTGTCATGTTTATTTGTGGTTTCATAAAATAAACATTGTCACAAGGTATTTTTGTCCTTCCAGCAACTAACTAACAATAACCATGGCGTTATGGATGTAACAGTCATCAGCACTAAAATACAAGGAATTTCAAACCATGTCATGCATCAAAGTTAGAACAGTGGACTCATAAAGTATCTGTAGCTATCAGCTATCATAAAGCATATTTGTTCTTTATTTTAATAAGTGGAATCACTCATTGAATTATAAATTTTACAATTCCTATGGGAAAAAGTGTCAAATTTGAAGCATTCATAAAATATATCATAATCATTTATTGTGTAGAGGCAATTATTCAATTACAGATGCAAAATGTATAGCACCTATCTTTATTTGTGTCTTATTATGGTATTGCCTGATGTGACTGTTGTTTATATAGCTTTTATAAACAGGTACATTTAGAAAATAAAACATAAAATTGTTTTCAAAGGGGAACAACTCTTGCAGGCATAATTACATCAATGGGGCAGTATACCTGTGCACGTCAAATTACTTGATCAGTATAGTCATTGGAAAACGTGGATTTTGATAAGCCAAAATGACTCGGTCCCAAGTTGTATACATGCATGATTAATATACACAGTATAACTTTATTAAACAGTACGCTCTGTGGGCTTGGGTAAAATAGAGCTGACACAAAGGCAGTGTTATATGACCTTCGGGGTACGGGTGGTCAAGTCGTCTAAGGTGCCAAAATTCTCTGTGCAGAGCTGTGTCATTTGGGCAGCCCAGAAATCTATAATTGTGGGTTCGAATCCTGGTTTTTGTTTCCAGGTTTGTCTGCACCATCCCTGTGCTTGTGGGTTTCACCAAACTAGTATATGTCTGAGGTCTGCATCACTTAGGGCTGTCCTCCCACATTACTCCATGATATGACTAGATTACTGTTCAAAGAGGCATTAAACCCAATCGCTCACTTATACGACTTGTCTCCTATTGAATGTCTGTTAACAGATTCTTTAAACAAAACCACAATTATCAGTTAAATCTGTAACTTGCAATGAATGTCTATCTGGAAATTCTAATGCACACAACTGATACCTTGAGAAAACTGAGTTTAATTCTAACACTATTCATTTCTTCATTCTTCAATCCTATGTGGAAACGTGCTTGATAAGAGTTTCCAGCTTCTTAAAACAATGCACCCAAACACATCCCAGCATCACCATGGTCATGAACCCAAGAACTGGGTAATGCACTTAATCTTGTGCAGAGCAACCTTACACGACCTAATGATGTGTCTATATCTGACACATCATACTCTTTCACATTGCCACACAGTGGAGATGTGTTTGTCAGTATAGAGAAGACATTTTTTTCCTGCGGGTTCTCTACCCATTCACTTCGCGTAGCTGTTTCTGTCCACGTTGAGAGGAATGGACAAGACAGATCTTCCACAACCGGCATTGCCGACATACTTTTTCCAACTCAGATTGACACGTTTGGTGCTGTGTTTGTCGCGGCAGGTGCAGTATTGATGCATTCTGTTCCGAATGTAAACACCTTTTGGGGGCGGAATTTCTTGTCTGCTTACGCAGGTGTCATTGGCCGTCACTTAAAATCTCAAGATTCTGATAAAAAAGGAAAAAAATCCAAAGCTTCATTTCCACCTATGGTTGCGTGTACTGTCTCCAAGAAGAAGACCAGCGAACCATCTGCCGCTGTTCCTGTCGCTGTTCCTACTTACCCTCTTTGCCTGTGCTCTCTCTGGCTGAAGATGAGTCTCTGACAGTTTTTTAACGGACAATGCTGCTACTAAGACTGGGACTTCTTCTACACCAATAATGCTTGTGTCCTCAGATATTTGCACCTCTTAGGCTCGAATGGCCGGGATCCTCACTCTTGCTCTCATGGTGGGTTGCCCAGGATCTTTTAAAAGCACCTTTACGACCACAACTGGACGGCTTTTGAGGCTTAATGTAATGCTCATGACAATTCCACACCCACTGCTGCCTCGCCACAACAGATCACCAATTTTTTTCATCACTCCTGATCTTTGCTGAAGCTCAAGGGAACTCCCCTGGTCACATATCCTGCTTCAATCAACTCTGTCATTGCCACTACCATGGGATTGAAGGTTTCTACCATTGCTGAACTCTCTGCTTCGATCATCCCAGTTTCGGCCACCCGTTTTGCATCTTAACGTCATTCTTTGCCATTTCGGCTCATTACGAACCGCTTGATGACAAAGCAATCGAGTTGATCACTTCAAGACTGTGTTTTTACTAGCCCTTGCAACTGCTGCATATATTAGCAATATCCACATTCTGAATGTCAGCCATGTCTAGTTTGAACGGTCTGAGAATGGGAAGGTTTTTATGATCCCCATCTTTGGCCCGGACAACCAAGAAAATCTCTTCTTATGTCTGGTGAGATTGCTCCGTCTTTACTTAGCTGCTGCAAGTCCATGTCAGCGCTAGTGCTTCGTTGCCTCAACCTGTTGCATCCAATCCAGAATAACATCAGGCTGTCACCTCAACCATGGCCTTACACAGCGGTTGCACCCTTTCCGCCATCATGGAAGGGTGCTTATTGAAGACGGACACGGTCTTTGCCTCCCACCATCTCCATGACATGTCACTGACATCCAGGACTTACACAGGTTCAGTCCTAGTCCTGGTGCAGCAGCTGTCAATGGCTCGTCAAAGCAGATAACTGACGCATGTACCCGTTCCTGCTCTCGTAATACATTCATGTATATTACTTATTAAATCTTGAAACCTTTAACACCCGTGTTATTGTTTTTTTATTTGTTCAGGATTCCCAGACCTAGTTCCTGATTGGAGGGTGGATTCGCTCGTCGACTTTGGTCTTCCACTTTGAAGTCACCCCAAGATGAGATAGTTGCACATGGTGTCCCGAACATTTATTCCACATTCACCTCCCTGGGTGTGTGACGCAGTTGTTGAATTCAAGACCATGGTGATGCTGGGATCTGTTTGGGTGAATGCTTTTAGAACCTGGAAACTGTTCAAGCACGTTTCCACATAGGATTGAAGAAGAAAGAAGAAATGCATAGTGTGACATGGTTAAGTATATAAATATACAATTAATTGGAAAATTCCAATATTTGTATTTTTACATACCAAGTGTGTGTATTCGGATGAATATTGCAGGTATTCATGGATACAGTTATGCAGTTATAAGTTTGGAACTAAAACTTGGTATTCTTATGATATGTTATATGTAAATTTAGGATTGAATTGGATTGATTTCTTGAATTATATGATAAATTGATAATGAATATCTTCATTAAATGTGTTACACATGGCTAAGATGTATTTGGTAAGAAGTGCATTGGTGTTCAGCATTGTTCTTTGGTGTAAAACATCTTCGCAGATATTTCTCTATTATAGTATTCAGACAGAAAATAGAATAATAGTGCTATTGACTTGAATAGACAAATGTGTCTGGGCTGATTCAGAAAGGTGAAATGCATAGCGGAATTACACAAGATGTGCACACTGGATTTTATGGTCATACCTCCATAAATGCCAAAATATATTGAAATCAATTCTTAAAAGTAGGGGGCACGGGTGGCCCAGTTACCCCTTGGGCACGTCAGAAACCTATGATTGTGGGTTCGAATCCCGATTCGCCCCAATTATGTTTCTAGGTTTGTCAGCACCATACCCATGCAACGTCTGTGATCTGCATCACTTGGGGCTTTCCTCCCACATTAAGCTGACACGCTGCGATATAATTGGAATACTGTTAAAAGCTGCATTAAACCCAACTCACTCACTCACTCACTTAAAAGTAACATCAACAATAATAACTTCAAACTGCTTTTTTAATCATTAACACAGAAAACTGTCAGGCAGTGCAGTAATGCAACACCAGCCCCACCCACTGTATAATCAGCCCCACCCACTGTGTAATCAGCCAATTAGGAAACGGCCTGGTTCCCTGTCGCTACACTGCTGGCACTACACTGACAGTGCAGCATACCCAGGGAACCAGGCTGATTAGGAAACGGTAGTCCGTTAATGGGCGTGGTCAATTTTGTTCTTGGTTTATGGAATCATATACCCAATATAATTGCTTGTTTTGTCAATCATATGGCATGGAATCACTTTCAATTTATTTGTAAATAATTGATAAGTAACTTGCAATATTTGTTTTTTAGATTGTACTTTTGTATCTTGTGTTTATGCTATTTACATATTTGTGGCTTTTATCATGTTTGTTTACATGAATATTTGTAAAGTATGTTTAAGATTTTTACCTCAGATTTGATTTCTATACTGAAGCAAAAACATAAGGGATCATGAAATATTTTTAAATACCATGCACATTTAAAAAAAATTCAGTCTTCACTACCAAAAAATGTTCGAAAAAATATTCATGATCCCTAACAATTTTGTTCAGTATACAATGACTGAAGTACAACAGACATTTTACTTCTTTATGATGTCTGTTACAATCATTGTCATGCAGAGTGGATGAATATACACTTTCTTTTTTTTAACATTTTTTAGACATTTAAACATTATTAAACATTTAAAGATATTTAAAGTTTTAAACGTTATTAAACATAAAAATGATTTAAACAACTATCTGAATAAATTGGCCCCAACTGTTCTAAAAAGTGCATTCATTTTGCTCATCCAGTATTTCTTTGAAGTAAGCAATATTTGTCTTGTGTATGAATTTGTTTTTGTGTTGTTTATTTACAGAGTGGTAGCATTTGCTGTGAATAAATAAATTATTCTGTACTTTTTTTTTTATTTGTTCATGTAATTATTTCACAACAGCCAATCATTGTGATGTATCTGAAATATTATTGTCACCTTCATGATGTATACTTACTGTACATATACCAATTTGGTATTCGTCTAAAGGACGAGTATTTAAAGTGCATTTGGCTCATTTCATTTGGCCTGGTCAGCACATTGTCCCTTGAATGAGAAGTAGGAGATTAGGGTCGGCTTCTGTACCACTGGAGCACTTATTGCTACGGGATTCCGGGATTCTGGGTAAGAACTGGTCCACTGGGTGCTGTGCCCTAGTAATGCTATTTAATCAAACCCCCTGTCATCAACAATCCCCCTTCCCTCACCCCAACTCAACTATCCTCCCAACTCAACTACCCCCTTCCCTAACCCCAGTCAACTACCCCCTTCCCTCACCCCAGTCAACTACCCCCTTCCCTCACCCGAGTCATCTACCCCCTTCCCTCACCCCAACTCAATTACCCCCCTTCCCTCACCCCAACTCATCTACCCCCTTCCCTCACCCCAACTCAACTACCCCCTTCCCTCACCCCAACTCAACTACCCCCTTCCCTCACCCCAACTCAACTACCCCCTTCCCTCACCCCAGTCAACTACCCCCTTCCCTCACCCCAGTCAACTACCACCTTCCCTCGCCCCAGTCAACTACCTCCTTCCCTCACCCCAACTCATCTACCCCCTTCCCTCACCCCAACTCAACTACCCCCTTCCCTCGCCCCAGTCATCTACCCCCTTCCCTCACCCCAACTCATCTACCCCCTTCCCTCATCCCAGTCATCTACCCCCTTCCCTCACCCCAACTCATCTACCCCCTTCCCTCATCCCAACTCATCTACCCCCCTTCCCTCACCCAAACTCAATTACCCCCTTCCCTCACCCCAACTCATCTACCCCCTTCCCTCACCCCAACTCATCTACCCCCTTCCCTCGCCCCAGTCAACTACCCCCTTCCCTCACCCCAACTCTACCCCCTTCCCTCACCCCAACTCAACTACCCCCTTCCCTCATCCCAGTCATCTACCCCCTTCCCTCACCCCAACTCATCTACCCCCTTCCCTCGCCCCAGTCAACTACAACCTTCCCTCGCCCCAGTCAACTACAACCTTCCCTCACCCCAACTCAATTACCCCCTTCCCTCACCCCAACTCATCTACCCCCTTCCCTCACCCCAACTCATCTACCCCCTTCCCTCGCCCCAGTCAACTACAACCTTCCCTCACCCCAACTCAACTACCCCCTTCCCTCACCCCAACTCATCTACCCCCTTCCCTCGCCCCAGTCAACTACAACCTTCCCTCACCCCAACTCATCTACCCCCTTCCCTCATCCCAACTCAACTACCCCCTTCCCTCACCCCAACTCAACTACCCCCTTCCCTCACCCCAGTCAACTACAACCTTCCCTCACCCCAACTCATCTACCCCCTTCCCTCGCCCCAGTCAACTACCCCCTTCCCTCACCCCAGTCAACTACCCCCTTCCCTCACCCCAGTCATCTACCCCCTTCCCTCACCCCAACTCAACTACCCCCTTTCCTCTCCCCAACTCAACTACCCCCTTCCCTCACTCCAGTCAACTACCCCTTTTCCTCACCCCAGTCATCTACCCCCTTCCCTCACCCCAGTCAACTACCCCCTTCCCTCACCCCAGTCAACTACCCCCTTCCCACACCCCAACTCAATTACCCCCTTCCCTCACCCCAACTCAATTACCCCCTTCCCTCACCCCAACTCAACTACCCCCTTCCCTCACCCCAACTCAACTACCCCCTTCCCTTACCCCAGTCAACTACCCCCTTCCCTCACCCCAGTCAACTACCCCCTTCCCTCACCCCAGTCAACTACCCCCTTCCCTCACCCCAACTCAACTACCCCTTTCCCTCAACCCAACTCAACTACCCCCTTCCCTCATCCCAGTCATCTACCCCCTTCCCACCCCAGTCATCTACCCCCTTCCCTCACCCCAACTCAATTACCCCCCTTCCCTCACCCCAACTCAATTACCCCCCTTCCCTCACCCCATCTCAACTACCCCCTTACCTCACCCCAGCCAACTATCCCCCTTCCCCCATCCAAGTCAACTATCCCCCTTCCCACCCCCTAGTCAACCAACTATTTCCTACCCCCCAGTCAACTAGCCCTCATTATTCCACTCACCCATCCAACACCCAAACCAGCCTTCCTCCATACAGCACCACAACCATCTCCCATCCCAAACCCCAACAATCAACTCTCATCCCATGGTACCCCACTCCCACTGAGCCAACAATCAACCCATCCCACACCTCAGCCACAAACCCCCTTCCCAAACACACCCATCCCACACCCAGCAATAACCCTCTGTCTTTCTGTCCCACGCTTCAACAATGAACTTTCCCATCCCACACCTCAAGCTTTGATACCCCAAACCCATGACCTACGGCCTCCATAAATTGTACAGGCTTATGGGAAAATCCCAACCGTGTTTTCTGTTGTCGCTCAAAATTGAGTAAATATTCAATACCTGTAATTTATACTTGCATAATAGTTGTTTTCTTTAGAAAGTCCAACATTTAAATAGATTTGTAATATATTTGGAATAATTGATCAAGTAGTCATTCAAATGATAATTTGTTTATGATCATGGTTTGTTACTGACTGACTGATTTATCCATTGCCTGGTTTTATCTTCCCTCCCTCTGCGTTGCCATAACAAATACTTGTTTACGTGCCACAGAAAATATGTTGAGCCTGTGCACATATAACATAACAGCTAATTCTTTTCCTGACAGATTTTTTAATGGCGGCTATTGATACCGATCAGGGTTTCAGCGGAGATGACTTGACATATTTCCGCCTGTTGCTTTCAGCAAGTTCTCAGTGAGGTAATGTGAGCGTTGTATCTGCGGGTGTGCATGGATGGTACACAACCCTTGACACAGGCCTCTTGGTGAAAAAGAAAAGTGTACTTGTACTTACTGTGCATTGATATTTTTGGCCCTTTATCAGAATATGCAGCTTTTTGTATTCACACGAGATCGGGTTAAAACTTGCACTGAATGAAACAAGCAGAGTAATGGCAGCCTGTTCAGGAGAGGGACACCAGTTGTCTAGGCCCTTGAGCACGTATGCCAGAAACCTGGGATCATGACTTTGAATCCCTGTCATAGTATTTCAAACCTGAAACTCATTCAGCAACATGCACAATGGAGTATCACCATGACTGACAAGATTTAAGGTGTATATCCTGTTTATGTTCTTTAAGTACAGGGGACATGGGTTACCCAGTCGTCTAAGGCACCGCGATTTGCTGTGCAGATTTGTGTCCCTTGGGCACGCCAGAAACCTATGATTGTGGGTTCGAATCCCGGTTCGCCCTGATTATGTTTCTAGGTTTGTCAGCACCATTCCTGTGCTCATGGGTTTCATCAAAGTGGTAAACGTCAGACGTGCTTCACTTTGAGCTTTCCTCCCACATTAAGCTGACACGCCATCATATAATTGGAATACTGTGAAAAGCGGTGTTAAACCCAACTTCCTCACTATAGCGGTTGAGTGTTATGAAGGATGGAGAAGAATTGTTGGCATGATGTAGATGTACTATATATTGACATATTTCACCAGTTTGAAGGACTGAAATCAAATCATGTCCTCTCTTCATTACAAAAAAAGAACTTGATAATTAATGTGTATATGTATCATTTACCACAAATTAATTTTAAATACTATTAGTATGTTTCTGGAGATAAGACATTGTTCATCTAATCAGTCATTTGACTTGATGTGATTCAAACTAATATTTTTTACAAGTGTTGAACATGTCACACCATTGATGTTTTCTTCTAGTGCTATAGTGGCCAAGAGATTTTTAAATCTCTAAAAAATAAAAACCAAATGGAGCCCCAAACAATGCATATTTTATTCTGTAGGGTCTGTGAGACAGACTTAAGGGGGGCCAATATCTGCTGTTTGTCATCTTCACGAGGAAGATATATAACTGACTATAAAAGGTCAGTTTCCACCCATTCCGAACTAAGCTAGAATATCTAGGCACCACCAGCGGCCATTGCGAATTATGTCCCTCCTATTGACCTCTCATGTAACTTGCATTTGCTTCAAACAACATGGCGGCGCCCAGTCAAGAAGATCTGATTGATAATTAAGAGCTGTATAGGGTCTTACTCTGCAAAGTACATGAAATCACTTGAGCATCTTGATTTAACACCCAGTTGGCAGTACACATACTTTGCAAATACTGCAATTGACTGAAATATGTATGTTGAAATCTATGTTGTGATATACAAACCAAATATCTAGTTCCTTCTGCGATTTTGAATTGACTATGTATAGACTCGTTAATCCAGCCAAAATGTAACTCGCGAATTCCTGCCTAGCTCGCCAAGGGTGTAAACTGGACATTTTTAGTTAGCTAACTCCCTTGCCTCGGGAACATGGCTGTTTGTGGACTGAATCAGATTCTGTCCCTTGCAGCTAAACCCCTTTCACAAGTCACAGGCAGAAAGCTCAAAGGGTGTTAGCATTTTGCAATATTTTGGCTGAAATATTTTCTGACTAATGAAACAAAACGGGAAGCTTTTTATTACATACATATATTTATTCTTTGATTATATACACCAAGTTCACATGAGAGAACTTGCAAACCTAGCAACAGAATGCAAATGTCACATGACATCACTGCTTTCTCCCATGATCCTTCACTGAGTTACATGTTACCAAAATATACATCAAAGTATAAAAAAACAAGCGAACAATTAACAATCATTAACAATTAACATGTCCTTACTATTGTTTTCCTGGGAATTGATGCATTTCTAATGTTACTGGAAGTCATGAATGCTGAAAATGGAAACTCAAATGTATTTTGGTTCAGTTTTTCCAAATACATGTACACTAGTTGAGTAAAAGTGGAGAATTGGAAAAATGGAGGTCTCAACAAGGATATCAAATATCTTGTATTAAACAAGCAATTTAATTCTTAATGGCCTTGACAGAATATCACCAGTTTCCAAACATGCAATATTTCTGTCAAGTAGAAAATACTTGTACAGGACTGTTATGCCTATTGAGTATCAAAGGGCAACAGCTTTGTGTGGCATTTGTTAAGAAAATATTCTGCCAAATAAATTAGCTATAAAAATATTTAAAACCACTTCCTAAACTTACAAAATTGCACAATCCCAAGAGTCAAAAAATTGTCATGTGGGTTTCATATATATATATGTACTAAAAACATTTTTTGCACTGAATTATCAAGGGAGAAGTCACTGATTCTAGATATTTTCCCAACCATTTCTTCTTCAGTGAGTGTTATGGTATTAGCACTTATCACATAGTTACTACACACATGAATAAGATGACATATATAAATATGAGCAATACTAAAATCTCATTGTTATTCATGTACAAAACAAACTAATCACAGCCACTCAGACACATTACATTGGGAGAAGGCAGATCTGAGACGGGGAATCTGATTGGTCCAACTGCAGGATGCATAAATAGCTGCTGCCACTTGTGTTGTTGAGATCACAGCTGTCCCAATTTCCTGTGCAAATGGCATAAACAATAAAGGATGTTTGCATATATCCACTGAGGCCAATGTTTCAATGTCTGATTCAAAACAATTAAATATACTGTAAAATTAATAGCACTTTGGGTGAAATTGGTTTGTTCATCTGGACATTTGTTAGTTAAAATTTGTTTGCATATTGCAGTGTAAACTTGAGATAAACATGCTAAAAGGAAATGGAAAAAAATACCCATAAAAGAATGATAACAGATTGAGCAGTGAAAAAGAGGAACCAAGATGTCCGCTTTCAAGCAAAACAAAATCAGAATGTGACTTTTCATGGAACCTGGGCGTTGGAATATAAGAGAGATGACGACAATAAAAATTGAGATATAAGTAACAGAAGAACAAAGGTAACAGATCTTCAAGAACAAATGTAAAACCCAACAACAGGAAACGCCAATTAAACAATATCGGTACAACAGAAACGCCCTGTCGTCAAAATCAAACAAATACCAGCAGATTGGAATTGATCGAGTTTGTAAGCAAATAATTAACTGACAAAAAACCAATATTGAGATACGTGGCTAAGTTATGTCTAGTCTGAAAATAAAATCGCAGAAGAAATTATTTTTGCATACTGGTCATTTAGATACATTCCTAACCCTCTTTCCTCAAACCTCTGTATGTGTGACAGAGATACCGTATTTCCTCAATTAAAGCGTGGGAGATTTTATGAACATAATTCTCCCAATTACGATCTTTGTAATTAAACACAGGGGGTCTGAATGAAATATATGGCGGGGTGTTTAATCGAGGAAATACAGTAATGAAGAAAGTGTAAACTGATATCAAAAACACACTACATCCTTCTTTTCTTGAAACGATTCGAAAACAAGAAGGACATAAACATGTTGGACTGCAATCTTTCCTTAACCTTATCATGTTGATGAGATTTCCACGTAGCTACGTTCTATTCAAGCACTAGGCAAGATATGTAATGATATCACAGTGAAGTAGTACGAAGTTAATATCATAAGTTCAATGTCATGACCTTCAGAGGTCACCAATGGCTGAATCCACAGCCAATTCAAACATTCCTTTCTCTCACACTTCCTTAACAATGTTCCAGATCTTTTGTCCATGTCTTCAGAGTACTGGTATATGGAAATGCACGATGACGTTCAACATGTCCAGTGTTTCTTACAAATTCTCCTCTGGAGTAACAATTCCTGAGAGCCACTCATTGTCTTTTCTGATTAGTGCACTAACATGAATGTGAAGTCTTCTTGGCACAACTGCGAGTCCCATCACTGGCCAGTCATGGTGTAATTTCAATGTGCTTTCAAAATGGCTCAGATGACCACTAGTCATGCACTTTTGTTCAAACATTATTCTGTCATGTGACCATTCATTCAAATGAGGAAATTCTCCCCTTTCAAATGACATAACACTATGATTTTAGATTCAATGTTTCGTATCACGTGTGCTTGTTTGTTCTTATCACAGAGTTGTAGGTCATGGTCAAATGGCGATGGTAAATGGGTGAGGACTTGAACGGTGTCAAAGATCCATGGTTGCATGACGTTTCATGTGTAGTGCCAGATGGTCCGATCGGGAGAAACATCTCTCACAATACCTGCATTGGAAGGGTTTTGCCCCGGTATGTTTTCGGTAGTGGCGTGTAAGTTCATCACTTCGGGCAAATCGCCATTCACAACCTTCCCATGTACATTTGTAGGGTTTCTCACCTGAAGAAGAAAAACACAGCATTTAGAATGGGTCTACATAAACGTGTCAATAAACTCATGAAACATAATGGTAATTAGGCTCGTATTAGAGCACTAGAACATCCCATGTGTTGGTTGGCCCGTGCCCCAGTTTGAAATGACAAGCATTATACATATTCACCACTAAACAATATAGTGCTTAACGAAGAGGGAGACAACTCTACAATAATAACTACCCGTGAAGATTCGGGTCAGAATAGGTCTTCAGCAACCCATGCGACTAAGCTTGTATGAGGCGACCAACGGGATCGGGTGGTCAGACTAGGTGACTTGGTTGGTGCATGTCATCATATCCCAATTGCGTGGATCGATGCTCATGATGTCAATCACTGGATTGTCTAGTCCAGACTCGATTATTTACAGACCACCATCATATAGCTGGAATACTACTGAGTGTGGCATTAAAGAACAAACAAACACACACACACACACACACACACTATAATAACTGTCTTACCTGTATGCGTTCGTAGATGAGCCTTAAGGTGTGAACTTTTGGTGTAGACCTTTTTACATCCCGAGTATGGACAGTGGTGAACCCTTTTCCTGGTGTCGAGACTAACTTCTATACGGGTTCCGGAAGGAGGGTGTGATACACACTGCTGAGACTGGCTATGATGGTGGGCAGTTTGTGGCCGTTTATGTGATGACCCAGCTGCCACAATAATTTTTTGATGTCTATGAACCAACTCTGCTGAAATTGGACGCAGTGCAACTGTTTCTGTCCTGCCAGGCCTC
This sequence comes from Haliotis rufescens, assembly GCF_023055435.1. Lineage (NCBI taxonomy): Eukaryota > Metazoa > Mollusca > Gastropoda > Lepetellida > Haliotidae > Haliotis > Haliotis rufescens. The sequence goes on from NW_025964112.1 coordinate 15,254,687, forward strand.
TGTGCAACTAATTTCAAAGCAAAAGGGTCATTAGATTTCGGTCGTATTGGTGACAAAGGAGGGTCACTTATGTTACTATCCCATGACACACCACTAGATGCTGAACTGAAGCTGTTTATACTGAGGGTATCCGATGCCCGATCATTCAAATTGAGCTGTGCAAATTCATTCAGTTTGTCATCGGCTTCAACTTCATCACCGCTATCGCACACATCATCATCGTCATCTTCATCATCAGGAATGTTATCTACATCATCGGACTCAGGGTAATCTGCTTCTCCCTCTGCTTCTGAAGCTTCACAGGCCTCAGCCCGACGCTTCATCGATACCCCTCCTGATGCGGCATCCTCGGAATTGAGTTTCTTGAAAGACGTGAGCTTAGGTTCATCTTTGAGGTAGCGTTCCATTTCCAGGCAGTTCTGAAAAGAAAAACAAGAAAATGTTGAGCAAAAAAGTCATTGATTTTATATTTTCTCAAATGAAGAATGATAATGCTTAGTTCCATCACGGAAGCCATTACAAATAATATAAATGTGACAAAATATCATATCAATTAATTATTTTCATGATCATTCCATAGATTTGGTATTGTTGTCATCCAAATATACAGAACAGGAAATAAGTGTGAAGCCTTATCCTCATTATAGAAAGTTGGAATAGAAACTTAGTAATTGTCAGATCTTCTATACTATATATAAATTTTATTTCAAATAAAATCTGATATAGACTGCCTGAACATTGAGTGTTCTTACCACGACACAAAAGTCAGATAATTAGTTTCAATTGTTCCAAAATTCCCACTATTTTGCCTCTAATGGGCCTTGCAGAGGATTGTATCTATCAGAGGATACTATCCATTCTTTTGCTACTGCCCCTAACTAATCCCTAGCATTACTATGACACACATACAGATGCTACATATGATGAACAAACAATCTCGAGAGAGTAATTCAGAAAACTACTTGTGCACCTGGTCAAGGAGTAACTGGTTGGCCTACATAGATCCATCATAATGCGGACATACACAATCTGAAGAGCAAATATCAAGTACTCATCCAAACTTGTCACACCACCTCGTTTTGGGGAGAGGGACACAGCAATTTCATATTCTATTCATTCTCATCATAGTGCTCTGGCTTTGACAGTGGCTCATTCTCTGATGTAAATTAACCCTTGTTAGATATACCTGCAGGTGAAGCTATAACGAGACCTTACGACAGCGATGGGTTGTCAATGTGCTCCTACATTAGGGTCATTCAAGCTGCCCTATCTAAACTGATCAAAAATAGTTAGGGATCATGAATATTTTTGACGATATTTTTTGTAGTGAAGACTGGGCACACAAATTCATAAAAATATTCCCCAAAATATTCATCATTCCTAACTTTTTTTGTTCAAGTAATTAGGATCATTCAGGCTGTCAATAGACAAGTTTGGTTAGAGTACATCTTCCACAGTAGGTAAATGATGGATTGAGCAGGATATGGGTTAACCACGAACCCATCTATAAGCAAACACAGGAACACCCACATCCCACCTCAGTCGGCATTCCTGGTTACGGATGCCTGCACTCTTACTCATCTGGGGGAACCCACCTCTGACCCTCCTGTGTCACTAGCCAGGAGAATAGATACACAATATGACTTCAATCACTTGCTTGTCAAGAAAGAATGCATTTTTTATGTACATTTTAGATTCAACTGATGTTTTTGTATTTGGATTGCAGTTTTGCTACTGAGAAAAAACAGTCCCTAGGGCAGTTTGATGGAGGCATATATTTTTAAATCAAATTTTCAAAATCCAACAAATTTCGGCAGTTGTTCAAATTATTGGCAAAGTAATATAATCTTTCTTGTTTAATATCACTGCCATGTAAAGAAATGGTAAAGCTTGAGAATGAATATCTTGTATACTAACCCCTCTCAACAAATACAGCTTATCAGACATCCATTGTCAACAAAAACAATAGAATTCCTTCATCAGCAAAGATGTAAGTCAATTGAATTTGACATTGAGGTAGAAACCACCAATGGCGAGACAACTTTGATATCATCCCTAAATACGCTATTGTTATACTAGGATCCTGATTGTATAGCTCTCCCCAAAATGAGTGTATGTTAGGCTTTGTTTTCAATTCTTGGCAGTTGTGACTTCTCACACTTGATAAGAAGAGAATAAGGCATGATAAGAATGCATACAAACAGCCTGTCCAAATGTATTGGAATGCTGACTGAACAGCCTATGCTACACATACATGTCATTTTTCTAAATGAAATAGCATTATGCATACATATTTCACTTTGTCTGAACAGTATTCATGGCTAACTAAGAATGCACTTATGCATGCAATGTTTACCATATATGGCAAGAAGTTGAGTCGACCACATGGGAATGAACCATCAAAGGAAAGTTTAAACCCAAATAAATTCTATAATAGCGTTATGCAAAGAATTTCACTGGATGACTTTATCAATGGGACCTGTTGGAATATTAGTCGGTGATGACGTAGGTACCCATATCACACCACAGGGACATGTGATCTTTACCTATCTATTGCTGCGCTATTATACAAGATTTCATGTGGAGGAATGTGTGGACGCGTCCTCTATTGACAATCTATAACGACTACCTTCACCCAACTATTGTTGTTTGGAGGGGGTGCACAAAGAGTGTCGGGGGTATTCGTTCTCACATTCATTCTGCAGCGTGTGTTTATTCTGAAATCTTTTCATCATGTTCACAAGGGTATGGGAAATGTGAGTTGGGTCATGTACGAATGGCTGTCATGATTCATTCTGCACAAAAGACATTTACAAGACAGATACTTTCTAAAGCTTTAAAAAATGTCACTTGTTGGACCTACTTTTTTGACAGAATCTTGACATGTTTAAGATTAGACAGACATTAAGCAACCTACATGGTATGAGAGCTATATGTAAAGCGTGGCTATTTTCTGTAATAACAAAAACAAAAGAAAAAAAACCCAAAAGAAATACATAGTATGGGACTACGGTATAGGGTTTATTTTGCTGTAACGCTGCACGAGTTGATGTCGACATCATTAATATACTACTCAAAAGAAGTTGAAGATCTCCTGATTCTTTCATATCACTATAGTCAATGTGTCATGTCAAAACAATATGAAATAATCAGGTGTTCCAAATCTTCTTTTGAGGAATATATAGGAAATGAAACTGGTATGTAAGAATTTTGTATAACATGTATGAAACCTTTTTCTCCATAACATGATTCAGTACTGGCTGATCATATTACATGTCTTCATATCGTGGTAAGAGAGGCCCAGCTGCTTCAGGTGCTGCTATTTGCTGTGCAGAGTTGCTTCCCTGGGCATGCGAGAAACATTTGATCATGGGTTCGAATTATGTTTCGAGGTTTCTCAGCACCATGCCCATGTTTGAGGGTTTCACCAAAGTGGTAACATCTTTGACCTGAATCACTTCGTGTTCGTGAGAGAACATAAAGAATTAAAGTCATTCGTTTCAAACGTTTATTCCTGCTACACCATCACTTGGATACATGAAATTGTGTTTGTGTTTGCTTCATGCGTCTCATAGCACGTCATACATGTGTTTTACCTTCTACAGAGTTTCTTCATGTTTCCAACTGTGTTGGACCGCAGGTGAAACTAAGGGGAAGTAATTCTCGAAAGTTACGGAAAAACATAAATTGCTATTCAGTAGCAGCTTAAATTAAAACGAAAAATGATTCCACTTATTGTCAACACTTTGGAATTCCTCCCACTGACATGCCATGATATAACTGGATTACTGTTCAAAGTTGTGTTAAACCCAACTCACTCACTCACATTGTGGTGAACATATTGAACCTTTCACCCAACGTGAAGTACGAAATGTATTTTTCTAGCATGGTATCCGCCCTTCCCCTCCCTGTACTCCAGAATATTAACCAGCTTTGATTAACATTTAAGAAACATTGTCAGCACTAATACCGGTAAGATTCATATTTACTGTTATGGAGATGCCCTTGAAAGACATTGATTTTTAGATGCGACTGAAGCTACCGACTTGAGACATCTCCCTGATCAGATAACGACAAGAGGGATAGCTTGCCCACCAGAAATCATTAGCCCACTGGGTGTGGCTGTTTGGTTAGGGGACGGTGGAAATAAGACCTATCCGATGACAGATATTGACAAGTTTTTCCTTCTGGCTTGTCTAGAGGTCAAGCAGCCATTCTGTGATCACGGCCAGTGTAGAGATATTCTGCTGTGTGAATTTACACCAACATAATGGTACACTGTTCTAAAAGTAACACAAAATCGGTGTATTTGCTATTTATGATGAAGTTTGATTTCTGTATAATTACTTACAATCACTCGTCCTTGTTATTTATGAAAGTGGTACATCTGTTTAAAAAAGATATTGAACTTTTTCTATAACATGTTCCTTTTCTGTCCAGTCCAGAAATATTGTTTTGAAGATTTGGATAAGTGCCTGCTGATATTTTCTTGTGTATATGTAAATGTATGTATAAATATATATATACATAATTAATGACTGACTGAGATTTTGCACAATTGTTCCTTGTGAAACAGCAAGATATACAAAACAAGCAAGCATTCTCAGGACGGGACTCAACCCCTAAAAAGTATGAGAATCTGTACTTTACTAAGTGAGTGAGTGAGTGAGTGAGTATGGTTTTACACCGCTTTTAGCAATATTCCAGCAATATTTCGGCGGGGAACACCAGAAATGGGCTTCGCACATTGTACCCATGTCAGGAATCGAACCCGGGTCTTCAGCGTGATGAGCGAACGCTTTAACCACTAGGCTACCCGACCGCCCCTTTTTTTACTAAGAAAGTGTTATCCCAAATATAACATTTGTTACATTTGACCACCTTCTCAATGACATTATGTATTCAAAGCATTCTCCATTCTGATATAGTGTGTAGGACCACTGAACGATTCCATTATACATTGAAACATTTGTGCTCGTTTCTCTGAAGAAAAGCTTGCCCCTCATGTCCATGCCCCTAGAAGTGAAGCTTGTGGCCAGCTACAGTGGCCTCCCTGGGACCAGCGCCGGCTTTACTTCGTTAATGCCTGTAATGCCACTGCTGTTGTTGCGTGACTTAGTGTAAGGCCGGAGGATGCCATGGATACAGTTGTTGTTGTCACAACATAAGTCTACTCTCATATGTAACAGGACCTTTCTAGGTTTACTTCAAAAGCCTGTGATAATGGAACTTTCAGTGAATGTACCAATTGATGGATGATGAGGAAAGAGATGACAGAAGCAATGAAAATGCTTTCATAATTAAATAGCATAATTGTCCTTTCTATATTTTCCTTTGTCATGTATAAACATTGTTTGTTGAGTGTCAACAGTTTGATGCATATCAGTTGGTAACCCCTAGTCTGTCTCCCAGATCCTTGAGAATAAAGTATACAGTATTCGACGTAATAAGCGCCCAGGGAGCTCTCAAAACTAGAAATAGGGGGCTCTTATTAGAATATTATTTTGGTGAAAAAGAGTTGAAAGATAAATTTTGTGGTTTATGCTGACAGCCTGAAATGTTTATGTACGACAGATATATTTTTCCAGAATTTAATTGCCAATAATAAAGGGTGCACATATCACATGAGTGCATATTATATGCCAATAGGGTTCGGAAAGGGTGCTAATTGGGATTTTTCACTAGCCAATATATAAGCAAATCTTGCGGTGGGCGCTTAATAGAGCGGGGCGCTTATTACATCAAATACGGTTATTGAATCCAACTCAAGTTAAGAATGATTTGGCATGTCTAGATTGCCAATGTTCCAGAAATCAAGCATTATTTCTAGGATCCATTTTGATTTTACTTTTTTTGTTGTAGATATATATTCTAGAATAAGATAACTTTATTTCTGGACTAAATGTTAGTCTAGCACATCCTCGAAGGAAGGTCATGATCATAGATAATGGACCATCCCAAAATAATCACCTCAGAATGAAGCCGTGGTTTTCTTATCAGCATCAGTGAATGGAATCGGTCCTAACACAGCAGGCCCTTAGACTGGAGACCAATGCTCCTGAAGTCGGATCTGTTCCAACCCACCCTTAACTGACCGGTGGGCTTGCTTGGATCAACATGACCAGTCAGAAAATGACCAACATGTTGTTCCCTCTGACCCCAGACAAACAATTCCTGAATAGGATGTGCAGCTTGTTTGGGGAGACGAGTTAATGAGCGATCTCTTGATGAAAGCATTGAATCAACCCTTGAAGATATGTGAATCCTAGAATGTGTTTTTTTTTCTAGATTGTTGAACTAAGCAGACAAAGCTTTCAGTTTTGATTTGCGGTCAAGCAAATATGCCAACACCAAGCTGACTCATCATTAATGTTCCTGACAAGAGCTGATGCAGCCGGACGGATTATTTGATAAAGGGGTTACTGGCAGAAGGTAGTCAATCTGGATTCCTCAACTTGCCAAACACAGAAGTAAATTAGTGGATTAGTGTATGTTAACTTGAACACAATTGTACATTCCTGGAATTTGGTTCATGATATTGACTGAGGCGCCATTACCATCAGAATTCTTGTATCCCGATAACATAAGCTTTCAGGAATGTCGATTGATCACAGCAGGTATAATAGAGATAGCAAACCCTGACAAATTGAAGAAACGTTTCGACTACGCACTTGACCGTAGACTCAGACTGAAAAACATTTTTGTTACTTTTGTGAATGAAACTTTTCATGATGCAGCAAGCAATTCATTTGGAACTGCACCATAATCTGTCAAATAGAGACAGACTTGATAATTACGGCAATCCTACAACTAATAAAGTATATTTGGACAAGTAATTCTTATAATGCAACTGCCTAACTCAGGCACCAAGTGTGGCTGCTTAGCTGTGCACTGTGCAGACAGGTTCATGTCTGTCTATGTTGGCAAAACTTAGTTGAGGCACTAATCTTAATCTCCCTCAGTGCACTCAATGTCAGATCGACCAACTGAAACTTACTACATGATCAGCCAGACAATTCCCCATTCACTGAACATGCTGAATAACTGTAAAAATACTGGCAATTTTAATGGCAACCTGCCTCCCCAATCACACATATGTACCTTCCACACAGTTGAAGGCTGCAAGTCTGTATTAGCTCGGTACACAAATTCCTGTCAGATTCCTCTGACTGTTTAATGAGTCATGATGACAAACTGGATCCAGGGAGGTGTAGGTTGCATACATAACACAGTGTAGGGGATATAAACTTGACAGGAACATATGCATAACAGGGGGAGAGAAAGCCCAGGGAAGGCACGTGTGCTCTGAGCTTACACAGACCAGGCTCCATACAGTGGAGTGTGATCAAGGGCTTCACAGATCTATCAATGATGGGGGTCCATCTCAGGTCTATTACCCACCACCCTGTTAAAATAATAAAGAGGCTGGAAGGAAAAGCAAAAAAATGATAATTTAGTTCATAGCTTTAGAGTCCTTTAGTTAGAATTATTTTTTACATCAACATCACTATGACTTTGAAACTGGCCTGGACTAATAAAACACTGGTTGATGATCTTCGTAGCAAGTGCAGCAATCGACACTGTAACCAGCCAATGCCTATTCTAGTTAACTTGAGGGTGTCTGCTCTAGCATCCCAAAGGGTAGAACAGAAATGGAGAGGGGAAATGGGAATTCTGTGGCTGAATGGAGAATCTATTCAACAAGGAAGAGGGTGTTAAAACATTTATCAAATTCATACATTTCACATGTTTTCACACGTCGGCAAATATACAAGAAAGTTATTGTATGTGTAGCCAATGCAAAGCAATCAAGTAGCAGAGCTACAGATGAGCTGCGTATTTGCGTAAAGTACCACCCAAAAATATTCAAAACCCAATTACTTTCAATTAACTTGCGTACAGAAACACATGCATTAAATAAAAACTCAAATGTATAAAAACAGCATGCATAAATACCCAATGAAGCTTTATCAGCATGCGTACAATGGAGCTAATTTCCAAAACACAATTACGAGCTAATTTACTTTCCGAATCAAGCCTTTAGTTAGAACCGTTATATACATCTAAAACATTTTTAAATCTCAAAATGTAATCTCATTTTTGGAAAAAAACAATAGAGTGATGAATAGATGAGTGAAAAAATATTGGTTACCCAATGAAAAATGTAATAACCCCATTAAAATAGAAACCTTCGAGTAGGTAAAAACTCGAAAGATTTATCTGGAGGTCTGAAGTAGGTAGGTCAGGAAGATATAAACAGTCTGACAGTTTTGTAGTGCTAGCACACTAAGATACCAGGCCGCAGTACAACATGAATACCCTTCTAAGTCACAGTGTACTGACTCCGACCCAAGTCGGGTTACAAGAACCATCTTTTAATGTTTTTGGACAGGACGCGGCCGGGGATCGAACCGCCGACTTTCCCCTCTCTCCTCTAGGCCACATGGAGCAGTCTGTTCATGAGAGACTCTAGGAAGTAATCTGTTTTCTTTGCCAAGATAAATCCAATTAGTTGTCGCTTGACACAAGTAGTCATTAGCTTCCAAAAGATTTCTGAAATTTATCTTCAGCAGTTGTGCAACCAGTGTAATATGTCAGCATCTTTGACGTCAAGTGATTCGCCTCGCATAGCAATTTTTCAAAGGAACGTCTTCCTGGTTGCAAGAAATAACTATTAACAGCAAAGTAAGCTGTTTATGTTTCATAGTGCTTCCCCATCAAGAGCTAAACGAGTCAACATTTCAAACCACCATCACAGCTATGTGCCCGAGGTGCAAGAACTGTTGCTGCATAAGCAAACACCCATTTCTGTGTGCAAGTGTTAGTTGAAGCACAAATTTCCCGTTACCATGCTACTTATCTGCTGATGATAATGATGATGGTAGCTTGTGGGTACTGCAAACATATTTGTGAATGATCCAAACTTTGTAACTCGGATGACAAATTGGTGTCTGCTTCATGCCAAGTAAGGCAATTTCCTATCACACTTGTTAGATCTTCATTCAGGGTCTGAGTTTGCATGAATACTGTCTGGAGTTTGGACTATTGGTCTGGTTTCTTTTAATTCATGTGAGTACTGCCATAGATCCCATGTGAGGTTGGTTGTTTGTTTGTTGTTTAATGCCGCACTCAGCAATATTCCAGCTATATGACAGAGGTCTGTAAATAATCGGGTCTGGACCAGACAATCCAGTGATTGACATCATGAGCATCGATCCACGCAATTGGGATCGATGACATGCATCAACAAAGTCAGCGAGCCATCCCATGTGAGGGATCAAACCCGGATCTTTAATGTAAGAAGCATGGCCTCAACCACCGAGCTATCCCAATCTGCAGCTGCAGTCAACTTCAAAATGTCAATGCCAGAGAACAACCAGTCTCCATCATCATGTGAACAGATTCCACATTGCTCAAAAGACAAATAGATCCCAAAAAGCAGTAAAGACACCAGGTGTTTACAAAAAGGGGAAGCAAGCCCCACAGCACCCGCCATTCACACAACTTGAATAAAAAAATGTTTGTTTTCCTAATGTCGCACAGCAGTACTCCTGCCACAAAACAACAGGACCGCCTCCGTGGTCTAGTGGAAGAGCGTCCATCCGGAGAGCGGAAGGTCCGGGGTTCGATCCCCGGCCATGTCATACCAAAAGACGTTAAAAGATGGTACTTGTTGTTACCCTGTCTGGCGCTCGGCATTAAGGGGTTAAAACAAGGACTGGTCGGCTCAGAGTCAGTATACTGTGTCTGAGTGGGGTATTCATGTTAAACTGCGGCATGGTATCTCAGTGAGCTAGCACTATAAATCGGCATCAGTCCGGACTAGTACAAGCAGCCACACAAACACATACACGTAAATGCATGTCCCTATATAAGACGCGACGTTAAACCCCATTTCACCACCATCACCAAAACAACAGCCTGTTCAGAGAGTTTATTATTTGTCTGTCTTTCAATATTGATTGATCATACATGAGGCTGAGAAATGTTTGTCATCCAACTGCTATGAATCAATCACACATTCTTTGAACTTTTCAAACTTTTCATATAAAAGATAATCTTCAATGAAAAAAGATTCATAAAGTTCTGGCAGCCGTCAAAAAGGGAAATCCCAGGAATTTGATCTGTCAGAAAAAATGATAACCACTTATCATTCCTCTTGAGTGACGGAGTACAACATCTCAATGTGACGGACAGTTTAGATACTAGAACAAGAGGCCGGTATATTTATAATGTCATAAATCACATGTAAAGGACAACCGGTAACCATTACATGGTGACACTTCCTGAATAGTGTTACATATGATCTATCCTATGCATGTTTATCAGTCAAGTCACTGTCCTAGTACCCATGTTAGGGGGCATGTGGTTATTGAAAATATAGTGCAAAGTGTATTGCACAGACCACATGATCAGACTTGGGATGACATATAACGAGTGCCACACACTGAATTGTGCTGAATTTTTGGTTATTGAGACCAATCTAAGTACATATAGTACATGTGCATGTTTGAGTGCTTGAGTGGGCAAGTTCAGATCTGAAAGTGAGAGTCTTATCCAGGCCAACCAGTGGTTGAGAGCATGAGCAACGACCCATATCTTTCAGAAGATGACAAACATTGTAACCACCATTTTTGTCAAGAAGCATGGAAAACTGATAACCTGTTCTATCCCTGAATCTCCTTGGGGAGTGAAAGGGTCAGTGTAAAACTGTCCAAATAAATTACCAATAATCATTATTGTCAATATGAAATCATGTTTCAATCATGTTGTTGGTCATGTCATACCACTGACCCCATTTTTACCAAATTGTCATCATATATTCTTCATTGCCATAAAAACACATTCCTGTTCCAAACCTCCTTGTGTACTATCCACATGTTTGAAATGGCAAGCTGACAGAATGCCAATGATAAAGTGCCAGGTCTATCAAGGAATCAACTTGACTGACCGGCAGGGCCAACAAGCAGCGTGTTATCACATTCTAGATATGCGCTCTGTGGGAGCCAATGGGTGGGGATCAAGGCTTGGTTAGATTGAAATTCTGTGTCAGCAGGTATATAGTGTGTAAGCATAGCAAACAAATCATTTGTCAACATCGCTTTGAAAATGGGAACCCCACCCATCAAAAGCAAACAGTATTATATAGCAATTACTTGTAAAGGTATGATATTGAGCATGTTCCGAAATAAACAGCTTGAAATGTCCCATTGTAGTCTTGCTCACATATGCTACAAAGTCCCAAGAAAAGTAATAAAGCCAGACTGTTGATCACAAGCCCTTATTACCATGATTACAGTGTGTAATCTTTTTTTAATAATTTTTTATTTTTTCAATCATTTTACATTTATTTGATAAAATGTGACATTCCAGTACATAGTTGATTAATCATCTAAATAGATGATGGCAAGTTGACCAAAATTTATAGAATAGGCCAATGTCACACTCAATAATCGCTGAACATTTAGTAAGGTTGTAGTAGTTTCTTATTTCGTTCGACGGGAGTCTCTTATTTAACTTACTTTTAAATATAAGATCTTTTGTTATCAAAAAGATGATATTTAGAGGGTCATTGCGCTTTTCTGAAAAAACAATCATCACATGTTTCTTTGTAATTTCTATTTGGAAGTTAGCCTTTTGAAGTAGCCAAACTTCAAGTTGACGCCAGATTTGCTGAACCACATTACAGGACCAGAAAAGATGGATTGGGGTCTCGATATCAACTGAACAAAAACTGCAATTTCGACTTTCAACATAACCTAATTTACACAAGAGAACATTAGTCGGAAGTATATGATGAAGTATTTTGTATTGGAGCCATTGCAGTTTAGTGTCACTCGTACATCGAAAAAGGATATTGAGTGTGTTCCGGAATAAACAGCTTGAAATGTCCCATTGCTAGTCTTGCTCACATATGCTACAAAGTCCCAAGAAAAGTAATAAAGCCAGACTGTTGATCACAAGCCCTTATTACAGTGTGTATATTGCATATAGCATATACATCATCTATTAACACATGCTAATAACAAGCAATGCTACAATCACTGGCTCCAATATTAACTTGTAGCCACACGTTCTGATGGATGACAGTTCAGTCCTATATTCTGCAGAGCTATATCAGAGAGACAGATCTGGGTCGGATGATGATGTCAATAAATAAATAGACGTACATTGCAGCACCTTGTTCTTATTCCAGATGAGCTGTCAAAGGTGACAAGAGTTGTCACGTTGCAGTGATAAATGTGCTTGTTTACTTTTGCAGTTATTTGTATGATAAATCTCCGAAGACTACAAAGACAAGTCTGCAGTCTGAAACGTCATGTACAATGTACAATATTGATGTAAGTGATGAATGTACCAATCTCACTAAAATCAGACCTAAGTTCTCGCTGCCGCTAAACATAAATTTAAGGACATCCCATTACGGGTCATGTCAGAACGACCTTTCGCGAACCTTGACCTTCCACTGATTCGACTGACAAGAAGTCGACATCAGCCAATTAGAAAGCAGCTTTCTCGAGCTTTAGGCACTCGTTTCAACCTGGCGATTTCCATTTCGGACTACACTTGAAAAATATGTTGATTCAGTTTTCGATTAAAATTTTGAAAACTGAACAAACGAACATTACTGAATGTCTTATATATCATTGCGATTGTATGGCAATGCTTCCCACGTACTGTGCAATGCCTCCTCCATTTAAATGGTCGTACGAACCGTAATTGTCGTAGAGAATAGCCCGTGTTAAGGTTTTCGAGGTCGCATGATTAGAAAACACATTCCAACTGTCACTTTCATGATCTGGTAAGTGACGCTTTGATTGGTTGGATGAAAGGTTGTTCTGACGTGACCCGTAATGGGATGTCCTCTGATCTTTGTTTAGCGATAGCGAGAACTAAGATCTGATTTTAATGAGATTGTGAATGTACCTAATTGATTCATAATTGTTTCATTTTCAGTGTACAATCTTGTTTAAATGACACAGACAGCTGACTTTTGATTGAAGCAATACTACATAAATTGATTATAATAAAGATCTGATGCTATGACAAACATTCTCATATGTCAAGGTAATTATCAGTAACATTATACAGTGAATCTTGTCAACTACAACTGGAACTCTATGATAATACTCAATATTTAACTGTAGTCACGAGTCCTGGGGGAATTGGTAACATATGGTCTAACACTGACGCTATGCTTGTCCATGTTGTCTTGGTTGGTTGGTTGGTTTGTTGTTTGACGCCGCACTCAGCAATATTCCAGCTATATGACATCGGTCTGTAAATATTTGAGTCTGGACCAGACAATCCGGTTATTGATATCACGAGTATCGATCCACGCAAGTGGGATTGATGACATGTATCAACCAAGTCAGGAGCCTAACCACCCGATCCCGTTAGTCGCCTCTTACGACAACCATAGTCGCCTTTTACGGCAAGCATGGGTTGCTGAAGACCTATTCTACCCCGGATCTTCACGGGTCTTGAACTTGTAGACCTACAGATAACTACATCAATCTGCCATGGACTCCAACTAAAAATGCTTTCCTCTTTTTTAAAAACAAATCAAAATTATTAAACACATTACCTGCACATACAGACATGGTACACAATATACATGTCGCTCTGGTTCAATGAATATTCTTGGGTTGCCACAAGATTCGAGACACTGTGACTAATGTCTGATAACATATGTCAGTATTAACTATTACGAGGAAATGTCCAACAGGCTATCAAGTCAATCTTTTGTTGTTTGAAGTTGTTTCCTTGTCTTTTCCTTAAAGCAGACATATTAATATACATTTATTCATGTTATTGTTTCATGAAACCACTTCATATTCATTCCATTCTCAGATTCAAATAAAATTACCATAAAAATATAATTATTTGCAATGGTTTCTAAAGCAAGTATGTTAATTCGCACTGATAACCAGTTTCATGCTCAGGGCTTGGGAAGTACATCATATATTACCAATAAAAAATATAATGCATGAATTCTTGTCAGACCATCCAAAAAAGTCTCCATCAAAACAAAATTGCTTCCAAAATCATAAAAAATAATACATAAAGAGGACACACATAATCCAGACACTGTATCACATCCGAATTACTCTTACATAATTCTGGAATTTCCTTAGCATTTCAATAAACAGTTATCTTCCCAGAGAAAAATCAACATTTATGGTAACGACCATCACCCCCATACCGCCTCCCAATTATCTCAGAGCAATGTGCAATCAGTGATCTATTGACAATGAAACTGATGAAGGCTGACAAGCTGTCAGTCATCAGCCTTGAGGGACTGAAATCAACATCAAACAATTTACATGCATTATCTCAACATGCACACAATCCAGCCAAGGGCAGATAACTCCAAAGATTCATTCCACAAAGCCTCTGCCTGGGGACATGTTGATCAAATTGATATAAATGCGGTTAAAGTAAGCTGTGTAGATTTATCTTAAAACAGGGTTGTAAGGAAGTGTGAAAAAGCTTTTAATGGTACATATTGAAAGAGGATGTACAATTAATCAACTCCACTACAATCAACATTGTTGAAGCCCAGGGCCCACTTGTACAAAGCGATCTTAGCGCTAAGATGATCGTAACATAGGCTTACAATAGTCTTAGCGCTTAGATCATTTTGTGCAAGTGGGCCCAGCAGTCCGAACATTGTCACAATGAAAATCCTTTCAAAAATAATATACTGTATATGACCGCAGATAAGCCGACCCCGTAGATAAGCCGAGGTATTACTATTAACTTGACCATTGAAAATGATATGACCCGTAGATAAGCCGAACCAGGAAGTGAAAGGCAAAGACACATCGCGAAGTCGGACTGCAAGACTGCGGGTACTTGCAGATATTCAATAATATAAGATGAAAAACGGAGTAATTCTATTGAAAAAGTCATTATAATTTAACAAACCAGTCATCCACTCCCCTAATTTTGGAAAGCGTATCCTGTAGATAAGCCAACCCCTTTCTACAGATTCTTTTTTCTGGTTCTCAAAATTTGTCTTATCTGCGAACATATACCATGTATATGGTATGTAAAGCTTCTAATCGCATTTTTTTTAATAGTTTCTCAAACTTGACTGATTATATCCTTACCATGATTATAAATATCACATATTCAGTTTTATTGGTAATTCTAAACTTGATACAATTGTTTCACACAAACAGGATAGATTTATATAGTCTTCAAAAGCCTCATACTGAAAAAGATGATAATTTGTCACCATGTGAAGACAATAAAACAACCATCTTCCCGAGGCAAGGGAGTTAACTTCTTGTAAAAGTCCTTGCATATGTGCATCAAATCAGGAAGGCACCTTGATTAAACACATGAAAAGATTTGGAAATTAACTGTTTTGCGCCGGGTTAACGGTCCACATGCTTTGCAAATCTGGCAATCGACTGAAATCTGCACGGCAGTTTACGAAACTGGATGTAGATTTCATTGTGTGATTTTGATTGGAATATGCATAGACTCATTAGTCCGGCCAAAATAGTACACCATAATTACAGCCTAGCTCAAGTTCAGCAAGGGTGGAAAGTGGACTTTTACAGTCAGTTAACTCCCCTGCCTCAGGAAGATGTAACTTGGTCATTCAAAGTGCCCTGATTCAAGTGGACTGAAAGCCAATACCGCATACATGTATGATGCTTACAAACATGCTTGTATTGAAGAATCAAAATAAGATCCGATTTTCTGGAGGATAAACCACTTGTGAGATTAAGTGCACTCCATCACTGCTAAACACTGGCATTTGATCTGACATTGAGTAATTAGCAGATATTCGTGTGACACTTTTCACAGCTGGTGGTCCGTGGCATGAACATTCAAGAAGAGTAATAATAGGTTCCACACCACTGACTCAATCAATGATCTGGTAGACTAAAGGCAACCCTTTGGGAATAATAATACAAGCTTGTTCCTGTTAACTGTTCACATCTTTTGTACAACACATTTAACATTAATAGATTCATAACTAGTTGTTATGAACACAACATCCTTTATTTGCTGATATGTTGATTAAAAAATACGTGAAAATCTTCCAAACTGGATTGCAAATGTATTAGACATTGCATCGCCAAATTAACATAAATTTACAAAGATATTGAACTTGACAATGCAAACGGTTTGATTTTGATTTTTAATAAAAAAAGATATATACAAATGTCAATAATTAGGCATTATAAGATGTGAAAGGTGAAAAAAAGAAGCCATAAAAAATATCCAGTGATATGATTTTTTTTTCAACTGAATGGGAGCACACACCAAAGAGAAGCCTGACCAAACATGGACCACACTGCTGCCATGACAATCAATAGCAACTCAAGATCGGCAATCTCAGTCATGATGTTACAACACGCAACATAAAGAGCAGTTGTTGGGCAAATACACTCACCAATCGATAACTATTGGTCACATCACCCAAACTGGCAATCATCTCTCTAAAACACAATACTGATTATTGACATTTTTCATGGCTTTTCTTCAGCATGATTTCTAACCCTGAAGCTTACCCGAAGTGATTACGCACAATTCACCTTGATTATACAGATGCGTGGAGATAGCAGAGAAATCATTTGATTGGTTAAGAGCTTATAAGTGTTTCCAGTGTTTGCTATTCAGGATCAATTATTTTCCCATTACTGATCTGGTGCTTGTTGATTGTTCAAGAATATTTCCTGAAAAAATCCTGGAGGAAATACACCAACATTCAGTATATGGCAAATTGTTCTGAAGAGTAAAGATAAGTTGAACAGCATAACAAAACGATAGCAAGCATATTGAAATCGATTATTGATATAACATTATATATAATTCATCAAGTCATTGCCAATGATTGATAGGTGATTTTATGATAAACACTCCACTGACATGATTCTGTCTGCAAATTTGTAAACAAATTTATTACTGAAGGTGTATGGGGATGTAGGATTGCATATATCGAGATTTATCGGAAATGAAATTGTGCATCCTATATGCTTAAAAAGTGAAAAAAATAACCCTGGTAAATTCCCGATTATGAATAACAGTAATTATTATATTCTTTATGTGTGGTATTCAAGTGCCTGTCAAACAAGTGGTCGATAGCATGGGCACCAATCCAAGTCATCAAGGTACCATGGAGAATGGTTCCCTCCATCATGTTGTGTGATTGAACTAAGCGATCTAATATTTTTCGCAGTAACTAACTGTCATCATAGTTATTAAACCTTTATCATGTTCCTCACTTCAAATTATCATCACGAAATGTATGATTCAGATTAGATATAGCTGATATGACGTGAAGTAATATTGACTCACTCAACACATAAGGCAAAATCCCATCCAAAAACAAAGTGATGATCTATTTTATGCCTCAATGGATTAAAGTAGAAGAAATAACAAATACACCAATGTGGAGATAATCCCTTAATCTGAGATTAGGATTGGGTAAATCCCTTAATGATTCTACCTACATACAGGCACTAAGTACAAAGTTACTGAGTGTCACAGCTCAACAATATCATCTTACCATCATCAATAGCTGGCATATTATACCTCCTGCAAACACCTGTGCATACACCATGTCAGGTCTATGCCACACCTGTAATCAAGGTAATTGCACACCAGAACTCACCTACAAAAGACTATAAGATCC
Source organism: Haliotis rufescens (assembly GCF_023055435.1). Classification (NCBI taxonomy): domain Eukaryota; kingdom Metazoa; phylum Mollusca; class Gastropoda; order Lepetellida; family Haliotidae; genus Haliotis; species Haliotis rufescens. Next base: position 15,272,346 of record NW_025964112.1, read on the forward strand.
TTCACACCTGTATGTCATGTCTATATCAAACAGACCTAAACTACGCTTTTGACAAGAAGTTGTTCAAACGACTCAAAAGAGGTCCTTTGCGTAACAAACCTCAACGAGGCAAATCTATAAACTCACACAACTCGATGTAAACGTCTATGCTTTGTAAATAGGAGCAGTGACACTGTTATTTTTCATTTGATGTCAGTGTTTACATTTCTTTTGAAGAGAAAGTTTTTCGTAATTTGATTTCCTTCAGAATCGATTCAATGAGGCTCTTCAAACGCTGCTTAAGAAATCATGAGGACTGAGTGAGCGATTTGGGTTTTGTTGCTCAAGAATCGATGGAATAAGGCTCGTCAGAGGCTAAACACTGCTAAAGAGTTGGGTTTCAGGGATCCTCGGAACAGTATGACATACAATGATACATGTCAGCTTAATGTAGGAGGAAAACTGAGGATGATGCAAGTTGTTGACATTTACAACTTTGATGAAACCCACAGGCAAGGGAATGGTGTTGATGATGAGCCTAGGATAATTATCAAGTGAATGAATGAGCTGGGTTCATCACAGTATTCTCGTCACATACTGTTGCACAAAGCCTGAAGTGATGCAGGTCTCAGACGTTACCCCTTTGGTGAAACCACAGACTTGTATATAGGTCCGTGGTGAAACCCACGAGCATGGGTAAAGTGCTGACAAACCTTGAAACATAATCAGGGTGAACCAGGATTCAAACCCACAGTTCTAGGTTTCTGGCATTCCCAAGGGGTGCAATCCTGCACAGTGAACTGAGGCGCCCTAGACGCCTCGGCTACCTTTGACCCCGAGTGAATCTGAAACAATGACATGACTAGCTAGCCTTGCAGGACGGGGCTTCAACTCAGCACAGCAAGGAACAGCTCATATGATGACTGAGGCAACCCAGATGAAGAAATGTTTATTCATTGTCTCTGTGCAATATATGGCATATCATGAATTGTTTATTTGAATCAGTAATCATTAACATCATCAGCCATGTTAACTTGACCTTTTGACCTACCTGAAGGTCAAGTGTATGCTTGTACAGTAGGGTACATCAGTAAGGCAAGTGTCGCCAAAATATGTGACAGCTACTGTATCAGTGTTTGTCGTCAGATGATGACACCAGGAAGTGATGTCAACTCACAAGTGTTAAACTGAACCGGTCTGCATGCTTAGCACATGCCACACACCAACATTTGTCGAAAATACACATACTGTTATACCACAACTAATCATGCTAACTGACTTCATGACCTTGGTTGAAAAAATAAATTAAATAAACCACAAATCAAGAAATATCAATATCAGTGTCACTGAAACATGTTGCCCTTGCCACTTATTGATTATCAAGATCAAGATAAACATGTCTGTCAATTAAGCAGTTTGTTAATGTTACCGGTACTTCAAAAATAATTCATTGTAACATGTAGGGGAGATATTGACAAATGAAAGCTGTCAAAAACATTTGGATCTCAGATGCCAAATTGGCTGTGTGCAAGATTTTATTCAGCCATTAAAATGATCAATACCATATGCACAAGGAGTTAGGGTTTCCTTCGTAGAACTGAGGGTGACTATTGATATTCTGACTTTAATGTACATATGCACACAGTTGATGGCAATTAAAAAAATATCTCTTAAACATATTCATCTTTAAAATAAATGAGTGAGGTGGGATTAATGCCTCTTTGGACAGTAGTTGAGTTATGGAGTGTCCACTGTGAAAGGGGAGTGCAACATGATGTCATTGAGGAAACCTACGAGCACGGAATAAACCAACAATGATAATCAAGATGAATCTGGGATAGAACACACAACCATAGGATCCTGGTATACCTAAGGGATGCATCTCTTCCACGGGGGTTGAGCCTCTGACCTTCCGCTGTCTGGGCTGATGATGTATCCAATAGACTACGGAGACATTCTCAGAATTGATACAGTGTTGACAAAACCAAGGTGTAGTTCCCAGCTTAAAACCATTATAAGGAGTTCCCAGCAGAACCAGGATTTTAATGCTTATTAAACTAATGAACTACAACAAGACAATGGGCTCGAATCATTCTTCATGTTTTGAAACGAATCAATACGTTCATGATGGAACAGGTAGACACTCATACAAAACATATTTCATTCATCAATATTTATTTTCAAAGTCAAGCTGACATTTATTGATTTTTTTCCAGCTGAAATCAAGTTTCACAGGTATCAGATCACAAACTGTATTTATCAGTAAAATCAGAAGTTGCAGATTCAAAAGCAACCAGTTGATCCTTACTGAACTCAAAGATATATCATAACAAATTATCTTACATCGCACAATAATGAAACGAGTTGCAGCACCATAACGACAGAACCTTTGATCCCAGTGGAGTCCATGCAAATACCATACAACGAAGCATTGTGCTTTATACAAGGAAATAAGCCCATTTCGAGTGTCCCCGCCGTGATATTGCTTGAATATAGCTATATACTCACTCAATATTACTGAGAACCCAGAATGTATATACAGAAATATTCCATATATGTTTTCACACATTGACATTGAAAAATATCACCATTGCACCAGTATTAGATCTGTTCTTACGTGGGAATAAACCCTTATAAGGACAATACATTATGCATAAATGCTTGTTCTCATCAGCCTTGACTTTAATGCAGTGACCTTTGTGACCTCTGATATTTAGTGTGAGTGACACAGCGTTGGGTTGTCATATTCGCGTGTTCTTGTTGTATATAGCTCTAGGCTAGGACTAGTCAGAAAACTTAATATGCATATCTTGCCTACAAAAGGTATTTGCACGTCAAGTGAAGTTTATGAGATCACCTTGTGAGATTTCTTATATTCTATTACGCAGATGCTAAATAGAGCAGAAACAACACAACATATGTATTGAAACATTCCTTTAAAATACCTTAAAATGTAGGTCCATTTAAAAAAGGTCTGCAGCAAAACAAAGAAATGTATATATTTGGCTTAGAGGTTGGGTATCCATTTTTATTAGTGAAAGAAGTATTTCAACTTCAAGAAAGACAAGAAGGGAACATTTCAACATTAAAAAAACATTATCACTAAATCTAATGCTGATCAATATCTACAGTGTACATGTCTTATCTATATTTAACCAGCAATCAACATGATCAATGGTAATCCAAAAAATATTCAGCTGAAATTTATTGTGTACGATACCAAATTGACAACTGGCAAAAAAGAAAAAAGAATATCCAACAATTACTGTGTCATATATCCTTTCTACGACCTTATCTTCCCCCTATCCTTTACCAATCCTCCCCCCTTCCCATCCCCCTTCCTTCCTTTGTCCACCCTTATATACCCCTCCCCAATCCACACGTCTCATCTACCCCTCCCCCATCCACCCTCCCTCCCCCCCCCTCTCCTAACATCCGCCACTGTCAGTCTATGTATTACATTCAAAGCCAGTAATATCACCTGGTACCTAGAGTAATCTTGTAATCCCAGCTTCTTTGTACCACACCTGTAATTAACTCGAGCTACCTGTAATTAACTGGGCTAGTTACCTGTCATCATCTCAGGTGGTCACCACTCCAGTTACCAGTAACCATCACTGTCTGTGATTAACTCCTACCAGTTGCATAAGTAGGGACAATTTACTTACATATACCTGCACAGATACCTGTAATTAAGGACAAAGTTGTCTATTAATCTTCCAAAGTATACGAAACTGTGTAGGAAATGTATACTATTATCAGATGATTAATTTTATTCTTATGTTCAAAATTCTTCAAAAAATCTTTCCAAGATTCAGCCATTGTATCAATGGTTTAAATGCAATGATCTTATTACATGTCTTAGAATGAAAGGTAACTTCAGAATATTTATCATAGGTAGCATATTTAAAGAAAGGAGCAAAAAGTTTTCAACAACATATCAATCTATAGCAAAGCAAAAACTAGTTACATAAACATTTATCTTCAAACTTACAAACCATACATAACCCATCGTATTATTTTTTACACAGAATAAGAGCATATAGAAGTCAAAAGCACTTTGTCAAATGTCAGAAACAGGCTTTATTGTGATAATGCTACAAGATGCGACGTTCCTCAGAAAGTAAATCATTTTCCATCTGTTTCCTGTAGAAGCTACAACAACACCATCAGAATCAATATCTCACTTCCTGATGAGCAGCGAGATATTGTTGTTATCTTCCAGTAACACAGCCTTTTACCGGTACTTATATGACATCTTAGATGCATGCTATCTTTATTGTGATTTTCAATACCCCATGTGATGCTGTCTTCATTAGCAACATGCTTTTATTGTGCTTATCAATGATGATCCATGGTAGTCCGGATCCACCAAGACCGTCCTTCATTTCATTAAGGTATCAGGTTTTGTTCATATGGATAAAGACACTTCCTAAAATTTCTAATTACACCTGACAACACCTGATCTTGTCAAATTGGTGGCAAGCTGTTTGATCTGTTTACATGTATTCGCCTAATGGTAAACTGACACCACAACCATTATCACTACTCACAGAAGAGTACAAAAGTCTAATTATTACTGAGGCAAAATTAGGATATTGTTCCGTTTTATGAATCTGCATAAGTACAAAAGAAAAGTTGACAAAATTCTAAATATTCGTGTCCTTTTTTTCCAAAATAATTACTGAGGCCAAATTAGAATATTGTTCCGTTTTATGAATCTGCATATGTACAAAAGAAAAGTTGACAAAATGCTAAATATTTGTGTCCTTTTTTTCCAAAATATTGTCCTATCGGTGGACACCAGTAATGGGCTTCACACTTTGTACTCAGCAGGGAATCGAACCCGGGCATTTGGACTGAGGAGTGCTAGTTTCAACCACTAGGCTACACTACTGTGCCTTGTAAAACATGGAAGAAAATAAGTTGAAATATGACATCGTTATTAGTAATGACATCATAGCTTCATTCAGTTACAGCAATGGTTGAATGAGTGAGTCAGTGAGTATGGTTTTACGCCGCTTTTTGCAATATTTCAGCAATATCACGGCGGGGGACACCAGAAATGGGCTTCACACATTGGACCCATGTCAGGAATGGAACCCGGGTCTTCGACGTAATGAGCGAACGCTTTAACCACGAGGCTACCCGACCGCCCCCAGTAATGGTTGAACATGCATCTCTAGTCATGTAGTGCTAAACCAAAAGAGTATATCTGGCAGGCTGAATGTCTGAGATTATGTATACTTATGAAATATTAAAGACAATAACAACATGTTCAACAACCAGCCAGATAGGAAACAAATACTGTTAAGAGTTAAACAGATATATAGTTGTATTAAAATTCATCTTTCAAAATCAAGATCAACATTATCAGAAAATGATCTATCCAAAAAGGAATTTCTTCAAGTGCCCATGACCTTGACCCTATGACTGGGCCATGATTGTGTCTTGCATAGCTTGCATGCTGTCATAGCTCATTTAGCCATTCCTTGAGCTCATTACGTGTGTGGAATGCTGTGCTACTATCAGAGCTCAGCCAAGCAAAAAGGACCCTGGTAATCACAAAAGGAACAAATATTTGCTACTGGTTATATAACACCAGTGAATCAGTGAGTGCACACAAACATGTTATCAATGACAGAAATTGATAAATTCCATTTTAGATGCAAAATTCCCTAAATTTTCAAAATATTTTCACTGTGTTGTTATTCCATCTTAATCTCAATCTCACTGTAATGACGATTGGAGATTCATATTATCATAAATAGTTTTGAAACATAAACTGACAAGAATTATTAAACATGATAAACTGAGATCCAGTGGCCAGTGTTATTCAAAATAAAGTTTTCAGATCAATGCGTAAAACAAAAAGCTCATTTATATCTTGAAACATAATACCTGTTTTATCTTATCACAAAAATATAAGCTGCTGCACTTAGTGTTTATGAAATTTCAGAGGATAGGTTTGTGTATGGGCAGTAACATTTCCCTGTCCCCCAATTGACAATCCTGCGTCCTGAAGCATTTTGGGGTTTGTTATAACATGTATGTATCAATGTACATACCTTTGATGGCATTTATTTGTGGGATATGCAATTGAAACATGCTATGTTCAAAGTTGTTCAAGTTTTATTTTCTATGTTTGAAATCATGAAATTTTCTTTTTATTCTCATCCCAAACTGACAAGCCTCTGACTGAATCAAATACATTTGTTATTCACCAGTAGGCTAAGCATTCAAGCTGTAGCTCTATTGAAATGGCGATTACTCTTCTGGGTATTGCAACACTTTGTCCCGGCTTATCCTTGCTTGAAATCAACACTCCTTTGACACTGAAATGACTAGATGATGATACTGAGTATTCTTTGGTAGGTTACATTGAGAGGCTATATTATTCAGCGTACAGTAGAGATGCAAGTTCTAAAAAGAGTTTCTTTTAAAGACACTGAAAATAACCTTTATTACGCTCCAGAACCTCAGCACAAACTCCTGTTTTGGACTTGTGACAAGTCTTACTATTGACAAGTTTAGACAAGATACTTGACCCGCGATACCTGGAACAGCCCCGAGCCTATCCCACAAACTGACTGATATATACAAGATATGTCAAGCGTACATCTTACACAAGTGTGATTGGCAGTTGATTGACACTGACACATTGCTACATGGTCAACCCTAATGTACTGTAGGTGTACTTCTGTCCATCACGGTCACCTCTCCATGCACCTATGAAGATCCAGGTTAGAATAAGTCTTCAGTAACCTATGCTCGCTGTAAAAGGCAACTGTGCATGTCATAAGAAGCGACTAATGGGATCTGGTGGTCAGGCTCTCTGACTTGGTTGACGCATGTCATTGAATCCCAATTACGTGGATCAAAGCTCATGATGTCAATCACTGGATTGTCTGGTCCAGACTCAATTACTTACAGACTGCAATCATGTAGCTGGAATATTGCTGAGTGTGGCGTTAAACTACTAACAAACAAGTGGGAGTAAAACTTTTTCAGCCTGCACACTGAAGTCTTGTTAATCTGAATGGTAACCCAAAATCATAATTGTGAGTCGGAGTAATGCCCTGTGTATACTGCGTCCAGCGTCCAGATTAACAGTGTCCTGAATAACAAGGTTTCACTGTATCTCATTCTGTTCACATCAGGTGATGTTTGTACATTGCCCCAATTCAGACCCACGACACTGTCACAGGAATCACAATCAACTTCCTAATATAACCATCACCGCTTAATACACCAAACGTAAATTCATGATCATGATGATGATAAATACTGATTTATAAAAGAAACATTACCATGGTTACAGGAACCAAAACAAAAAAGTGTAAGTCCATCCATGTTTCACCAACAAGAAAACCAAAATAAATGTAAAACAAGGCATACAATATCTTAATGAATATTCATATCTAATTACTCCAGATACTTTGTAAGACTGTTTAAACATAAAAGTACATTACAACAATATTTACATAACACTTTGGCCAAACATAAACACAGTAATTACAGCCTTGGGTAATACTGTAAAAGTTGCTACTGAAGAGTAAACACTATAATCTGCCCACAAACAATGAACTGCTCAGAAACTGGAGAGTTCCCAGAAGGCAAAGTACACATGGAGGTTTTTTCTACATGATGCTCAGACCACAATTTGTGCCCACTTTTAGAGACTGTTATCTACGACATCCATCATTTGAATACTCTGGGGAATTGCTTTATGACTCCTAATCATGCTTTATAAGACCAAGCCGATTAATTTGCATTAGCTAAAGAGATCAAGGCAATTTTAGGCCATTTTGGGATGAGTGTTAGATTTAAGAGTAATTGGAAAAACTTGTTTGTCATTATGAAGACATTAAAAACCTTTAATGCTGGATCCTTAACATGCTTAAGGCTGAAGTTTATTCCAGAAATCATTGAAACTATAATAAAAACTTTCATACAATTATTAAATTGCTCATGAATGAAAAAACTTTCATGTGTGTGTTTGGGGGGTGGAGTCTTTGGGTTGTATATAGGCAAACGAACAAAAATACAAAACTGCTAATAGTTTATTTATAAAAAGACAAACTGGAACCTTGCTAATCCGGATCCTGCTAATCTGGAAACTGTTTGTTTGTTGTTTAAAGGTGCACTGAGTAATTTTCCAGCTATATGACAGCGGTCTGAAAATAATTGAGTCTGGGCCACAGAATCCAGTGATTGATATCGTAAGCATCGATCCACACCATGGGATATGATGACATGCACCAACAAAGTCAGCAAGCCTGACCACCAGATCCCAGTTGTCTTCTCATACAACAAGCATAGTTTTACGTCAAGCATGGGTTGCTGAAGACCTATTCTAACCCGGATCTTCACAGGTCTAATCTGGAACTGAGCATATCCGTAAGCATGCTCATGACCCAACACACATGCATATATACCCATGTACATGGCTTACACATGTATAACGGAACATTACTTGTACCCAGGATTTGTTAATACGGATGAGTTTATGGGAAAACACCACTGTCAGTAATAATAACATTTGACTGGAAACAGAACTCCTGTCAATCTGGACCTCCTGTACAACTACCACTACTGCAGGAAACAGCCTCATATAATAAAAGGGACAATGTTTCCAATGTGTTCTTGTAATTCTGAATAAATCTTTGAAAAAAAGTGCCACCTTTGAAAAAATAGTGCCACTGTAGCTCACCTGGATATGTAGTCAACAGACAGGCCATGACATGGCTCACCTTTATCATACACTATTATCCAGATTCATTTGGAATAGAAAGTGTCAGTGAGTATGGTTTTAGCATTATTCCCGCAATATCACATCGGGGGACACCAGAAATGGGCTTCACACACTGTACCTATGTCGGGAATCTAACCCAGGCCTTCGGCGTGACGATCAAACGCTTTAACCACTAGGCTACCTGACCGCCCTTGGAATAGTAAGCTTAACAGTATCACTGTATTGGTTTTATGATGAACGTGTGTATGTATGTGTGCGTCTACGTTACACAATTCATGCTGATAGTCGTGTATAGCTTTGTTTCCCATGGTAGCTTTTCCTTAAAACTTTCATTACAGGTTTGAGAAACATGTCAACCACCGTTCCCCAAGGATCCATCTAGTGAACAATAGAGGATCCATATTCATGGATCAAACATAAATACCTGAGCATGCATAGTCATTTCAACCTTGTGACACTTGGGGAATATGAACACCTACAGGAAAATCACATGAGTATCAACACGACATTTATTCATATCAAGGGCCCCTAACAGTAATGGTGGCCACAAGAACATGAATTATAAATGTGTTGGAACTGCAAGGGTCATTGAACATCGATCGGTAGTCACAACAGGCCCTTGGGAATTCATGCCTGACTGACCACAGTTGTTGACAAGCAGCCTTAAAGTGACCACAGTATGATACACATCGGTCTCAATACAATGGGCTATTTATCCCCTTTCTATACACTGTGCAGTGCCTCATTGACATCTCCATTTTGTTGGGTTCATTTATCTGTATCGATAGGATTAGAATATAATACGTACAAATTATTCTGATGTTGTGAAAGGTTGGCGTGAAGGAAGCATTAGTCCTACTGATTGAACAGGATATCATACAACGACATTTTAATTGTCAATCACTGGATTGTCTGGTCCAGACTCAATTATTTACAGACCGCCTTCATATAGCTGGAATATTTCTGAGTGTGGCGTTGTTTGTTAGTTGTTAAATGCCGCACTCAGTAATATTCCAGCTGCATGACAGCAGTCTGTAAATAACCATGTCTGCACCAGACCATTCAGTGATTGACATCATGAGCTTCGATCTAGGAAATTGGGATACGATGACATGCACCGTCCAAGTCAGAATATTTCTGAGTGTGGCGTTGTTTGTTAGTTGTTTAATGCCGCACTCAGTAATATTCCAGCTGCATGACAGCAGTCTGTAAATAACCATGTCTGCACCAGACAATTCAGTGATTGCCATCATGAGCTTCGATCTAGGAAATTGGGATACGATGACATGCACCATCCAAGTCAGCGAGCCTGACCACCCGATCACGTTAGTCGCCTCCTAGGACAAGCATAGTTATGTAAATTGATTGTAAGTATGTTTTTGTAATAAATATATCTCATCTTATGAACCTTATTGGCCCTGATTACTGATGCATACTTGGTTTTTAAACTAATGGGGTGAGGTGAAATTGGGTTTAAAGTCTTGTCCAAGAATATTGGACTTATATAGCGACGTGCATGCACAAGTGTGTGTGGCTGCTTGTACTAGTCCGGACTGATGCCCATTTGTAACATCCCACAATTTAACATAACCCCGAGCTGACCAGTCCTTGTTTTAGCCCCTAAATGCCAAGCGCCAGACAGGGTAACAACAAGTTCCATCTTTTAACGTCTTTAGGTGTGACGCTCCAGGGGATCGAACTGCAGACCTTCTGCTCTCCAGGCAGATGATCTACCACTAGACCACAGAGGCGTTTTTTTAAACTAATGACTCATCTCATCAATTAACGATAGCTTCATTTCTCTTCTGACATTGTGGAAACCTATAAGGTTACTGGTCTTTAAATTTAAATTCAATTTAAACTTATGAGAACTATGGTCCTTAAACCAATAATCAATACTTCATTTCACAATGCCTCTAAGAAACAGTTTACTTTTGAATCTTTAATGACAACAGCAGTCAGTCCATGAAGCATGGAGACAGTGATCACCTTTGATCCATGCAGAGAGTGTTGAGATAAGTCTACCACCGTGTATTGGCCTGTCATTGACCATGGTTCAGTGACCAGTCACACCTCATTGACTACAATGACCAGTGTCCTGTGATTCTGCTTGGTCAAGCAATCTGGTCAAACAGTGCAAGGCCAGATTGCCCATTCATTGCTCCAGGGAAACCAACTGCCCCATTGTATTATAGGTAATTACTTGTCTTAGTTTATTTCACTGTCCGTTTGCAGGTCAAGGGGTCAGGTCATTCGGCTCGGAGAAACATGAGCGAAGCTCAGGGGGGGAGATATTAGGCTTTTGTGACACTGGACAATCTAAATAACAAACTGTCCCCAACCAATAAACATGGTGCTTCAGGGTGAAATGCAAGCTCTATGTATCACTGTCAAGATGTGAAATGGACAAGGTGTTATGAACATCTTCTCACAATGCTGAACAAGATCAAGGCAATTACTTGAGCATTAGTTGTATGTTTTATTGGTCAGGTGATAGAAATGATGAGGCTATCACCATCACACAAGTCACCAGCTTCCGTAATGTTTTCAGCTGTTTGAAAGGAAATCCTTTTTATCTTTTGCATAATTGTTTCAAAGCCTAAATTCAATAGATTTCTACTCGTATCCACAAAATGGTGCTACCACTACAAACAATGATCAAGTTGTTGCATGATGTACAGTCAGCACTATTCCAGCTATATCATGGCAAACTGTGAATATACTACTCCAAAAAAAGTAAAGGACCACCTCATTCTTTTATACTACCATAGTTAGTGGCAGATCGGGAAAGAATCGGGTGGTCGTTAACTTCTTTTGTTGTATATCTGAGTCTTGTTATGGCAAAAAAATGGTTGACAGTATCACGATCAACATCCAAGAATCGTTTGATGATACATCATCACAGAACCTGACCAATCAATCGCCAATTACACTATCTTCTTACAACCAACAAAGAAAACTAAGTTGGAATAATGAGCCCTTTTTTAGAAAGAAATACTTATATCTGAATCCAATTTATCAACCAACACACATATCATGATATATAGCCCCCATAAATGACTTACATTTGACAAGTTGTTATTGACATGTTACCACAACGAAATGTACACACATACGAAATGTACATCCTGTATCAGGAAGCAATTGAACCAATGACCTCAAATCAAACATACAATCATGTTCTCCTAACTTCAAGTTCAGCAGGTACGGCAGACCTCTTAATGCATGCTGGCAGTTCAAACGCAAATTGCGCATTCACTGTGCTCCTGTTTGCACACGCAGCCACCGCACATAGAAACTGGCATCTTATACCTATGCCCATATTGACATTTCTAATGCAGGATCAACGTCTTCTTTGCCCATGTTATTTACCTCTGTTCCTTGTGGGGGATACGATCAAGACATGCTCAAACACCAATCCCTCACGTACACTTCACTCTGTACTTTTCCTTTTTACGTTTGGTCATACCACTTCAAAACATTTGCTCGGAGTCTATGACATGGAGGAATTCAAGATAAAACTAATCAAAATAAATAAACATAAATAAAACACTATAATTTTTTCAATCTGTTAATTTGTAATTTTGACTCCATAAACTACAAAATTTAATACTAAAACAAATAAATTCATTTTACACTTTGACAATTTTCATCATTCTGAACTTCTATAACAAGTGAGATTTAACCGTTCCCTGTTGCAACTATATGACAAAGTAAAAGAACAAACAAGTCTGGACCAGACAATCTAGTGAATGACATTATGAACATCGATCTACATAACTGGAATACGATGATGAGCATCAACCAAATCAGTGAGTCAGACCATCGAGTTTGGTTGCTGAAGGCCAATTCTAACCAGGACCTTCACTTGGAAGTGACATTTAGACCAAATTTAGGCATGACAAACTAAATGTTGTGACCTCTTTTAAAAGTTCTCGACAACCCTGAACCATTTAGATCAAGGCATTTAATGATTCTCATTTTATCAATATTATTAATCCTTATTTGACAGGATCTTGGATTAAATTCAGTTGAGATAAATGTGATCACCATCATTCCACTACGACCTTCCAGTGAACTTTAAATCCACAAATTGCACATGCTCTCAGTGTTCACTCGTACCTAATGATGCTGCTCTGTAATATGAAACAGATAAGTGCACCTAACAATATGACCCTATGTCCTTCGAACTCCTAACAACACTGAACATCACTTATGTCGTATTTGAATGGACAAGCAAAGACATGACACGTTACTATGGTAATTATCAAGCACATTTAAACATCCTTTCATAAAGACTTCCTCTCTGTACATTTGGAAACATAATTAGTCACTGTGGCAAATTAGTTTTATAATTATCATCATGATCAAGACCTGGCTGGCCTTTTACATAGATTATCCCTCAAGAAACCCCAATGTGTCACATTAATATCATATGGCTGAAATGAACAACAGTCACAATGAAATAGACATCTTGTACAACGTAATAACAATGAAATAGACATCTTGTACAACATTATAACAATGAAATAGACATCTTGTACAACATAATAACAATGAAATAGACAATGAAGTAGATATCTTGTACAATGTTGTAACAACGAAATCGACATCTTGTATAATATTGTAACAATGAAATAGACTATGTACAAGGACTAACAATGTCAAAACACAATGTATCAATTAACAACCTCAACACCCACACACATCTTTTAACCATGTAATGGAGCAAGCCACTGGGACAATGGTTAACATTGTAAGGTTTTCTATTAACATTACGAAATAAGATTGTCACCTGTTTGCTTGCGATAAATGATTATCAACAGGGATGATTATCAGCCCCCAAGCGCCACCCTGCTGTCAGCGTTGTTTGTTTAATCCCACAGACAGTGGCTGTTAATGGGTGCTGTTAATTATTCATCACTCCTTCATACTTATTGCATGAACAACAGAGGATTTAGGACAATCAGCCTCAGCTGTTTCACAGCTGTAAACATTACAGCTGTTTGTAGGCTGACTTCTTCACTATTTAGGTTTCAACTAATTTTTCAATTTTAATACAACATTCATCATAAGTATGGTAAGGATTTCATTATTTGTTTGTGACATTATATTCCTAAAAAATGAAGATGGTTCTTCTAAAACACTGATAAAATTGAAATTCATCAGGGGCAGTAACTCTAAAACCAAGATGGACTGATCAGCTTGCAAATATAAAATGTCAGTTTTGTTATTTGGTTCACCCTTAACAAATTTAATGGAATGAATGACAGAAGTGCTGTTTGTATGTGAATGTGTGAAAATGCTTTACGATATGTTTTCACAGTTATATTCTGCGAGACCAGCATTTTTCAAAGGCACTGGGTGCCGTTGTACAAAACAACCTTAGTGCTATGACTCTCGTAAGTCTATGTTAAGGTATGGGAGTTACGATCACCTTAGCACTAAGATGGCTTTGTACAACGGCACCCAGGTCCTGTTTCCTACAACTAGTCAACCCAAAGATGCGTGCTGCTGTTAGGAAGTTTTACCATGCATATGGCAAAGCAACACTTTCACTCTGCTTATACCATTACCTTACCCCGAACATCAAATAATTCCTCACTTATGTTAACAAGATGCCTCATCTCTACAACAATACACACAGTGGATAACCTTGTTTACCTACTAACACAACACACCGCAGTGAGCAGTGCATTAATCACCTCCCAAACAAAGGTCTGATTAGATTTCACAATCCTGTAATCCAGGCTGCCTGGAATCCTGCCGTGACTTCTTCCCTACCTACACCTGCTGAACTGCTCATGACAGAAGCACACAAATACACCTGTGCTCCCACCTGCATCCCTTGGAGGCAGCAAGGAGCAGGGAGATGGTGTTAATTGGATCTAACGAGGGACAACCACTTTTGTTTTTCAGTCCAACTCAAAATGGATATTCATTTGGTCAAGCAGGTTTGCAATAATAAAATCACACAGATTGGTTTCATGGAATCATTTGATTTGCGATCCGAATGAACCGTGGCACGTAATGTAGACTGCATCGTCTCATAATATGGAGAGACCCGTGAAGATCCGGGGTAGAATTGGTCTTCAGCAGCCCATGCTTGCCATAAAAGGTGACTATGCTTGTCGTAAGAGGCGACTAACGGGATCGGGTGGTCAGACTCGCTGATTTGATGCATGTCATTGATCCCAATTGCGTGGATCAATGCTCATCATAGTCATGTTGTCAACCACTTGATTGTCTGGTCCAGACTTGATTATTTACAGACCGCCGTCACATAGCTGGAATATTGCTGAGTGCGGCGTTAAACAACAAACAAACATAATATGGTTATGCCAACCAAATTAAACACTGTGAGGCAGCAGGGGTCCAACTTATCTGTGGCACAGCATCCTTGCTGCTGGGACTGTGTTTCAGTGTGGTGGGCATATTGCACTTTTTCAAACACCTTACACGCTAACTGTGCACTTGGCCAAGTTACATCATGGCTTGGGAATACTGTGCATCCCTTTTTTCAAAAAGGTTCCCAGCAACCTGTGCATGTCAAAAGAGGAGACTACAGGGATAGGGCATTCAGGCCTGGGTGATACCATGTCACTGTCCCCAAACTGGATCGACGTCCATCTTCCTGAGGCAAGGGAGTTAACTGCGAGTTAAAAGTCCAGTTTCCTACACTGGAATTTTGTGGCCCGATCGTAATGCCACCTGTGGCTATTACAAGTTATGTCCCTTCTATGTTACTCCTATTGACCAATCAGATTCCACATACCATACTTGCATTGGCTTCAAACAAAATGGCTGCACCCAGTCAAAGCGATCTGATCGATAATCAAGATCAATATTGTGATAAAACGGGTTTTTACTTTCAAAGTGCATCAAATTACTGGAGCACCTTGATTAAAGACATGAAAGGATTTGAAAATATATGTTGATGCCGAGATGATGGTAAACATGCTTTGCAAATCCTGTAATCGACTGAAATCTGCATGGCAGTTTATAAACCAGATGTCGATTTTGATTGGAGTATTCATAGACTCGTTATCCAGACAAAATAGAACTCTGATATTCCAGCCTAGTTCGGCAAGCGTGGAAACTGGACTTTTATCGTCAGTTAACTCTCTTGCTTTGGGAAGATGAGGATGTCAGTCCCTGGGTTTACTTGTCCAGAGCCAATTATTTACAGACTGCTGTCATTTAGCTGGAATATAATTGAGTGCGGCATTAAACAACAAAAAAAACCCAAAAAAACTCCACACCAGCATGACCTATGAGCATGATGAGTCCCCCACCCTATTTCCCCACCATCCCCCTTCCCTCTGTACTCATCACTCTCACAAACTACTACCAAAATCATGCACTCCAAATTCACTTGCACACCACATACCATCACCCCTATCTGCCAATTTACATCCCTACTGGCTCAAGGCTAATCCCCCTCCCCCCAGAGGATGGGGAGGAATGTACGCCATGATGAAGGATGCACACTCCAGTCTGCAGGGGGCACTTGCTATGCAGGATCATAGAGACCTACGCTGAAACGTTCCTTGCAGTTAGGAGTTACTTGCACCATTGAGCCATGCATTCCATGGCAATAGATCCGTTGTATGGAGCAGCACGGAATGGGCTGCTGGGAAGATGTTATGCACATGGTACGCTCTGCAGGGCATGAGGCATGCTATGCACTATAAACAGCTCTGTGGTAATATGGGACGTTATTACCAGACAGGGCCTGTCTGTGTGAAGATGACCCTGACATCTATAGTATATTAACCTTTGACCTTGGCAGGTCATGAAGGGTTTGATCTTTCACTATAGATACTACTCTGGAATATTTTGATAGCTTTGACATGCTTTGACATTCATTTGCAGTGTGGTGTGATTCCGGCAGTCTAGATAAATGATTTACTGTATACCATTCATGTAAGTCATCTGAAAACGAAATTCCATTTTGGTATTTTCCTAAATATGATAATATTTGTAAGTAAAGTTTGTAAATAATGAAATTATAAGAATTCCCATCTAAATGATTATCACATTATTAAACATTCCAATTTCCCTTTTGTCATCAAATTATCAAAATTGCATATCTCATCATACACATAACAGGATCAAATTAGGAAAATTCTAGGATACAAAGACCTTTCATGAAATACTAACAGTTCACAACACTGTTCAACAATTTCTCAATAATGTCAATTTTGTCAACTACAGTCCTACTAAGTTACAACTGTACAATATATATTGTAGACTCTGTGTTTATAAACACCGAAATTGGCATCACCCTCTCAGCAAGAGAAATGAATATACAAGTGCTTATACCACTGTCAGCAGTCATATTCCCAGCTGTCACTGCCTTGCATGTGGTATGTATATCATGTATATTGCCATGAGTCATGCTTCTCGTTATTCAGCTGGCCCTATGAAAGATGTCACTTAAAGAGAATTGCCACTTTATTTGTCATTAAACCTGAATGTAGAAGGAAGGATAAGAAGGAAATTCCAATGTCACTGACCTCATCATTAATACATATTCAGTTTGAAACAAATGACTCAAATGACAAGATCTACACATGACTATTCTTTGACTTATTAACTATATATATATCATCATCATCATCATCATCTTTAAAAATCAAAAACATAATGAAATGATTGTTATGATTGTGATATCACATTTATGATTAAAAGGGTTGCTTTTCATAAAATTGTGACTGTCCTAACAAAAACATCACTACCAGACAAGCCTCCTGGTTGGCATAAATATATAGCAACTATTAGAGAAATCAAAAACACATAGCCCCTTGATCTGAAGTGAACGCATGTTTTTGTTGAGGATGTTGGGGTATACGCGGAAATCAGTCAATCACTGTCAGATATTGACACCAACCACTTCCTACTTGTTGATAACACCAGTGAGTACAATACACGTGATGTATGTATGTTTGTACAGTATATATGTCGTTTATACACCAACAACTACTGGTTGGGGAATATAGGAACTGGAAGAGAGTGCAATGAGTTATTCCCTTCCTGCAAAACAGACAGGATATAGTTACCACACATATATAGCATTCAATATCATCTGCTTAATAAACATAACAGTGGAATGCTAATGCAATGATGCGTGGTTGGTTGATTTATCATGATGATATACAATTTGAAAAATATGACACATATCATGACTGTTATACCCCCTTGACTAAATATGGCGTGATCTGTCAAAATGTAAGTCACGTCTGTCATACTAATTTCAACTTCAGGATGTATTTAACATTATGTTCCGGGTCGATATGAGATGTCATCTGGCTTATGACCTAAATATGCCATATGACCGTGTGTTATGACATATATCAAGCAGATAGCAAACGCGCAACGCACGAATTAAAGGTAACACACAAATATGAGTTTCAAGTCCCAACCTGTTGCCAAGTGTCTTCAAGCGATGGCTGAGAGCTAAAGTAACCGGTGTCGTGGACAACTTGCAGCTCCCGGAAAATATTCCCACTTGGTAATACATCCATTTTTGCCCTATGGCTGAAACAGTAGCAACCGGCAAGTTTCGTCACCTCGACTCAGACATGAAGCAACAAGGATCAACACAACTCGCTGTCAACGCAGACTTACAGACTATACACTCTATCGTTAAACACTCGCCATTGCATACACGGTTGTGTGAACGTAGAAAACCAGCCAATGGAAAGCCCGTTTACAGACGAAAGGAATCTGAGGAATGTTCATTGACCAATAAGATAAATCGTCGCTTGTGGGAATCCTCGGCGCTGATTGGATGAGTGTCGGTATTATTTTCCTTACATGGGATATATTATGATAATAGATTAATGTTACTATTTATAGACCACTATAACAGCCCGTGAGTTGATCCTGGTGACAGTCGCGCGAGGTGAGTCAGACTGTGAACGTCGGCTTGAACGCAGTGGGAGCTTCACAGGCCTCCTGGCGAGAATTTCGCAATTTCTGATTCATAGGCTTATATTTCAAAACATTTTGGTCACGATTTTCTTGACTGATCGATGACATTAAACTGCCTATACGTGATCCCGTTACAGTGGTCAGGTTGATTGTTGTCAATTTCAACAACACGTGCTGTTGTGATGTAATGTTTATATCTGCCGTTGTCAACACGGTCGAATCTGACAATATAATCACTCTGTATGAAGTTAATTTGAATCATCCAGTGGTTTCATGGATATAAATTATTCTCATCATGGTATATAATGTATATATTCAAAGGATATTTAATTTCACAATCGACATGGCTAAGGACTCATTCATATTAAAGCCTATCAATATTTATTATGGCTTCTATTATTATAATATGTATTGTAAACAATGCGAAAACAATTTATCAACACGGAATAATGTAAATATACAGACTAGTGATAGATCAGGTGTTGGCGGCATAAAAAAAACCATGCAATATCGTTGATGATACGGGTATCCAGAATTAAAATTCGTCTTAGTTCAGATAGTCAAATCTACACTTTAAACACGTGTTGTCATATGGTCCTCACGTGAATTTTCATATAAATATCTGTTTACGTTTTAGTTAGTTTAAATGGTCAAGACCGATACCGATACGCCCGTGAAAATCCGGGTCAGAATAGGCCTACAGCAACCCATGCTTGCCGAAAAAGACGACTATGCTTACCGTAAGAGGCGATTAAAGGGACGGGCTGGTGGTCAGGCTCGCTGGCCTGGTTGATGCATGTCATCGTATCCCAATTGCGTGGACCGATGCTCATGATGTCAATCACTGGACTATCTGGTCAAGACTCGATTATTTACAGACCGCCGTCATGTATCTGGAATAGTGCTGAGAAGCGACGTAAACAACAAACAAACTGCACACATGTTACCGACATAATTAAATCTCAGTGAGCTTGTTTAGTGTGATTTGTTTGATAGGCATTTCTTAGAAGTTGGGGGGCGGTCGGGTAGCCTAGTGGTTAAAGCTTTTGCTCGTCACGCCGAAGACCCGGGTTAGATTCCCGACATGGGTACAATGTGACAGTGAAGCCCATTTTCTGGTGTCCCCCGCCGTGATTTTGCTGGAATATTGCTAAAAGTGGCGTAAAACCATACTCACTCACTCACTCACTCACTCACTCACTCTGGTGTCCCCCGCCGTGATATTGCTGGAATATTGCTAAAAGCGGCGTAAAACCATACTCACTCACTCACTCACTCTTAGAAGTTGACGGATGACAAAGTGGACACAATTTATGGAAAACAACATCTTTAATACTGCATGTCAACGGTATAAGGATCTGTATCGAAACGCCCCCTTCACAGTATTAAAGAAGTTGTTGTCCATAAATTGTTTTGTGTGTTTGTATACAAAGTGGTATGTAAGCAAACCTTCACAGTAGGAAATACGCATACTCAATAAAACCGAGGATCATAGAGGAAGTGAATGCTATTTTAAGACGAAGTCAGCAATATTCCAGACGTTACAGTACGGTGGCCATAGCCTTGCTCCAAGGCTGTATTGAATACATGGTAAGTCCATGGGTGAACAATCGTTATAATAGGCAGGTCTTAATAAGCGCTCAGAACGGACGTCAGTCCGTCATTCTTTTGTAGGGACAATTTGTTCTTATCATTTATATAATCTAGAAAGTATTGTTCAAACTGATAAGGATTACCCTAGAGACTTATGCAAGTCTACGCTGATCCGTAAAAAGCCCAATCTGAGCAAGATAAAGCAAGATATTGGTTTGTCACAGCAGCTTAAAGTCCGAAGTGATGCAGGTCTCAGACGTTTACCACTTTGGTATGGTGCTGACAAACCTAGAAACATAATCAGGGCGACCGGGACTAGAACCAATAATCATAGGTTTCTGGCGCGTTCATGGGCCGCAACTCTGCACTTTAGTAATATTCCAGCAATATCACGGCGGGGAACACCAGAAATGGGCTTCACACATTGTTCCAACGCCGGGAATCGAACCCGGGTCTTCGGCGTGACGAGCAAACACTTTAACCACTAGGCTACCCGACCGCCCTCAGTGCTTGTGAACATCTGGAGGAACATAGCGGCTCTGTATCAACTGTACAAAAGCTATCTGGGGCATCTTGGATATTCATAGAAAACTGCTGAGATCCATTTTAATATGTAGATATTTCAAAAAGGATGTCTGGAAGTTCGAGATATGTGACAATATAAAGGGTGCTTAACATTTTGCCATGTGTGTAACTAGGAAGAAACCCAGAGAATCTCTTCATTTTGAGGTGAGGTGAGGTGAGGTGAGGTGAAATTGGGTTTAACGTCGCGTCCAAGATTATTGCACTTATATAGCGACGTGCATGCACGTGTGTGTGTGTTTGTGTGGCTGCTTGTACTAGTCCGGACTGATGCCGATATATAGTGCTAGCTCACTGAGATACCATGCCGCAGTTTAACATGAATACCCCACTCAGACACAGTCAAACTGACCCCGAGCCGACCAGTCCTTGTTTTAGCCCCTTAATGTCGAGCGCCAGACAGGGTAACAACAAGTACCCTCTTTTAACGTCTTTTGGTATGACGCGGCCGGGGATCGAACCCCGGACCTTCCGCTCTCCGGGCGGACGCTCTACCACAAGACCACGGAGGCGGCATCTTCATTTTTAACCTGAGACTGATGAAATCTAGACTTGCCTAACAATTATATACCTACACGAGATGTCTTAGATTTATTTGTTTCAGTGTCTCGATGGAAGACCAATTTGTCTGATTGAGGTTTGTTTTACGAGGCACTTGTCACACTTCATGCTTCGAGTCTTGGTCGTATGTTTCCTTGACACTTGTAATGTTTTGCGAAAAGAAATTGACATTAAATTATTTTTTTCGAATAACCTCAGCCCCGAACAGATTCAAGAATGGAAAATATAGCTTACAGTGTCAAACAATACATTTCAGACAGAGTTCATTTAATATGATGCTGATGTGAATGTCATTACTTCATATGAGAGGGTGAGTTTGGTTTAACGCCGCTTTTAACAGTATTCCAGTTATATCGCGGCGTGTCAGCTTAACGTGGGAGGAAAGCCCGAAGTTTACCACTTCGGTGAGACCCACGAGTACGGGTATGGTGCTGACAAACCTAGAAACATAATCGGGACGAACCGGGATTCGAACCAACAATCATAGGTTCCTGGCGTGCCCAAGGGACGCAACTCTGCACAGCGAATCGCGGCGGCTTAGACGACTGGGCCACCCGTGCCCCCTACTTCATATGAAAAAGAGCGCCTCCGTGGTCTAGTGGTTAGAGCGTCTGTCCGGGAAGCGGAAGGTCGGTGGTTGGCCACTCATACAAAAAGACGTTGCAAGATGGTACGTGTTGTTACCCTGTCTGGCGTTCGGCGTTTAGGGGATAGAACAAGGACTGGTCGGTTTTGTGTCAGTATATTGTATCTGAGTGGTGTATCCATGTTGAGGCATGGTATTTCAGTGGGCTAGCACTGGCACTAGTCCGGACTAGTCCAAGCAGCCATCCCCACCACACATGTACAGTAAACTACGGTTATAACGAACTCAAAGGGACCAGTGATTTTAGTTCGTAATAACCGTAGTTCGTTATAAGTATATAAAAAGCATATATACATCGAATGGCCGGGACCTAAAAAATAAGTTCGTTATATCCGTCAGTTCGTTATAAGCGTGTTCGTTACAAACGTAGTTTACTGTATATACACGTCGTTACATACATGCAATACTCTTGAACGTGACGTAAAACCCCATTTCACTTCACCTCAACATTTGAAAAATGACTTGACTCACTTGGCACCTAAGATGTGACAGGATGTGGAGGTGTTTATTAACACATATATACATATACTTTAGTTACATCCCGGTGAGTCAGCGTCATGCGTGGGAAGACGCTAATAGGTGTAACGCAATTGGATGACGTCCAGTACGTGTGTGGAACTCTGGAGAAGAGCGTCAAAATTGGAATATATGCCTCGACCAACGCTCCGTGAATCCTCGGACACAAGAGACCCACAGCTCTGTGGTGAGTTCCGGCGCCTCATACCACGTGACCATCCGCACCCCCTTAACCATAGTGGACGTCAATGACGTCAGTAACTGTATCTGTGATATTGATATGAACATCATACTCAGCAGCATTCCAACTATATGTAAAATAATCGAGTGTGAACTAGACAAACTGGTGATTGATATGATGAGCAAAGTCTCAGGCGGTCGAGGGATGATGATGCGCAATCAGTTACGCCAAGAACCCGACTATGGAATCCACTTGGTCGCCTCGAGTGACAAAGCACAGATAACTGGGGTCCTGTTCTAAAGGGAATCTCCACGGGGTAACAGACGAAGTAACCTCCATACTCCCTGTTGAAGTGAGTGAGTGAATATGGTTTTACGCCACTTTTAGCAATATTCCAGCAATATCAAGGCGGGGGACACCAGAACTTGGCTTCACACATTGTGCCCATGTCGGGAATCGAACCCGGGTCTTCGGCGTGACGAGCGGACGCTTTAACAACTAGGCTACCCGACCGCACCTCTCCATGTTGAAATACATCAGGAGCGATGTATTGCTGGTTCGATAAACGCGACAGTGGCGGTGGATATCTACCACGTTTTTTTCATATCTGATGACATTTTGGGCGCAATACCTGAAATAAAAACATGTTGATTTGGTTGTTAATGTAAAATTTATAATGGTTTACAAGGAGTGTTTGTGATATTTTGTGTGCCCCCCCCCCCCCCCCCCCCCACACACACACACACACACACACTCTGAACCTCGACGCACACGCCCTCTCTGTCTCTCTCGCGCGCACGCACGCACACACACACACACACACACACACACACACACACACACACACACACACACACACACACACACACACACACACACACACACACACACACACACTGAAGTTACAAATGGCCTAAGCGGCCCCTCTCCCTTTTTGAAATCCTGGATCCGTCCCTGCGCGTTGCTAATTCAAACAGCAACGCTGACAATATCACATGTGCTACCTCAAAAACACGGCAATGTGGCGTTTTCCCGTAGACATAAATTAATTTTGTTTCATTTTTTGCCATGCACAATGTTTGAAATCCAAGATTGAAATAACATTATTTTTTCGAAAGACTCCAGTCCAGAACAGATTCAAGAATGGAAAATATAGCTCACCGTGTCAAACGGTTTATTCATTATGAAGCTGATAAAAATGTTATGGATACCAACTGAAAAGTGACTTAATACACGTTTTCGCACCTAACCCAACGCCGTCCGGGTACGATGGCACGCTATCACACAGATTGGCCACCCAATCCACTTAGTCGCCTCGTCTGACAAAGCAGGGGTTGCTGGGGACCTATTCAGCCGGAATTCCGACGGGGGTGGAGCTGTAATTAATCACGACACATGAACCGACATTTCGATAATTCCAAGTATTAGCAAGGATAAGACAATAACATAACATCTTCTCCGTTGTGTAAAAAATGCATTTCAATAAAATGTATGTATCATGGGGCGGTGGTCCCCAGTTACCGAGACATTCTGGTAAAAAAAGGCGACTTAATCGATCGGGTGGTCAGACTCATGCATTTTGTATGGAAATTAGATATTTTTTCAGCAACAGCTGCAAAACCAGATATTTGTGTACAAAAACTATAAGCCTGAACTTTTAAATAAGAAAACACCTAGCAACAATGTATTTTTTGTGGCAGACATTTTATAAAAAAAGTCTGAAGTATAATTATTCTCTTCAAGAATTTTGGGGACAATGTTTTTTAATATAAACCCCAAAACTATACCAGGAACATCAGTGGTTGATGGCATGAACCATCACATCCTCGATTATCCAGAGTATAAAGTCTCCATTTATCATATCAGAATGGAGACATAATGACTGGATAATCGAGGTCAGAGTACACGCAGACAAATTGTGACCACCAGATCTTATTATTGGTCGGACTTTAGTCAGTGACTATGCACCGCTTTCAGCAATATTCCAACAATATCACGACGGGGTAACACAGAACAGAAATTGGCTTCACACATTGTACCCATATGCGGAATCCAACCCGAGTCTTCGGCGAGACGAGCGAACGCTTTAACCACTAGGCTACCCCACCGCCCCAGTCGGCATTTAGACAAGCAATGGGTACAAGGGACGTATTCTGATCCAGAATCTCCATGGTCGATTTATGTTAAAGAGCTGAGGGATTACCCATACGTTATAGCTGCTAGCGACAGCAGGAATTTTTTTAGTTATGTCTCTGAATGAAGCCGTGTCTTGGTTTCGAACCCAGGATCGTAGTTTTCTTGCACGCTCAAGGGACGCAACTCCCTTGAGAATTGCGGCGCCTTAAGAGTGTGGGGCCCGTGCACGTAGTTAAATGTGGTGATAATATTATTAACAGTAGAAACATTTCTTCAAAATCACACAAACACTTCCTGAAAAGACACTTGACAGGTCAAAGGTCACCCAAGGGGAAGAGGCTATTCCGCATCAGATAGCCCTGCACTAGCCCTGGGCACAGGATAGCTATAGCCACTACAACAGCAGTGCAGGAAATCCCCATCCAATCGGATATCTACCTTTCAAACACTTGACATGACGCAAGTCGATTATGCTGCTACGTCATCAACCGAACAATACAGCTACTATTGGTACACAACTAAGCAATCGAAATTCTAAGTAATATAACAAAACATCCGAAATATCCGAAAACTCCAAAGCAAATCTAATATACTTCGCAAGTCTAGATTTCTTCCGTTTCAAAACGAATCGTTCTTAATCAAGGCGGCCCGTGAAAATCCGTGTTAGAATAGGCCTTCAGCAATCCATGCTTGTCATACTGTACACAGTGCCTGATTGGGGCGTATACTGTACACCTTGCCCGATTGGGACATATACTCAACACTGTGCCCGATTGGGACATGTCCTCTCCACCTTGCCCGATTGGGACATATACTCTCCACCGTGCCCGATTGGGACATATACTCTCCACCGTGCCCGATTGGGGAGCACACTATACCGATTGGGGCGTACTATATACACCGTGCCCGATTGGGACATATACTCTACGCCGTGCCCGATTGGGACGTATACTGTACACCGTGCCTGATTGGGGCGTATACTCTACACCTTGCCCGATTGGGGCGTATACTGTACACCGTGCCTGATTGGGACGTATACTCTACGCCGTGCCTGATTGGGGCGTATTCTCTACACCTTGCCCGATTGGGGCGTATACTGTACACCGTGCCTGATAGGGACGTATACTGTACACCGTGCCTGATTGGGACGTATACTGTACACCGTGCCTGATTGGGACGTATACTCTACGCCGTGCCTGATTGGGACGTATACTCTACGCCGTGCCTGATAGGGACGTATACTGTACACCGTGCCTGATTGGGACGTATACTGTACACCGTGCCTGATTGGGGCGTATACTGTACACCGTGCCTGATTGGGGCGTATACTGTACGCCGTGCCTGATTTGGGCGTATAGTCTACGCTGTGCCTGATTGGGACGTATACTCTACACTGTGCCTAATTGGGGCGTATACTGTACACCGTGCCTGATTGGGGCGTATACTCTACACCGTGCATGATTAGGGCGTATACTTTACACCGTGCCCGATTGGGGCGTATACTCTATACCGTGCCTGATTGGGGCGTATACTCTACACCGTGCCTGATTGGGGCGTATACTCTATACCGTGCCTGATTGGGGCGTATACTCTACACCGTGCCTGATTGGGGCGTATACTCTACGCCGTGCCTGATTGGGGCGTATACTTTACATCATGCCTGGTTGGGGCGTATACACTACACCGTGCCTGATTGGGGCCTAAAATGTACACCGTGCCCGATTGGGGCGTATACTGTACACCGTGCCTGATTGGGGCCTATAATGCAGACCGCGTGACTTGGACATTATGTAATTCTTATCAATTATTTCGCAATCGTTACTAATTACATGAATTAGTTTGCATGCTTTTATGTACGCGACTGGCTGCAACGAATGTGTATTTTTGCTTCCAGTTCCTAGCCGGCCAGTGTGAATCGGACAAGCATTTTCAATATTCGCCGGGAATCGAACTCACACACTAGAAAACCCCGTTCAGTTATGATAAGCAATTATCATCACAATAAAGATGACAATAATCGTATGTTTACGGCATTCTTCTTACTTTAAAAACCTGATAAACAACGTTTTGCGGGCCTGCAAATTTCTGGATGTGTCATTTAAGATAGATCAGACATTTACATGCGCCCCCTCGCTCTCAGTCCATCGTAAAAACGTCACAAGCGACAAACTAAAAGCGGTAGTTGTCAAATTCGCCGCGGCCATTTGCTTTCGTCTTTGTCTGGCAAAATCTCTTTTCCGGAATTCCCAGCATGTTTCGACCAAATGTCCCCATTCATTTACTTCAAAGAATCGGAAATAAACTGTAGACAACGACATTCCGTCATCTATGATCAAATATACGTTCTTCACGTTTAGAAGCTGGCCTTTCATAGTCAGGATGAGGTCACAGCACTAGATGTATTTTCAAAGCAGTCGGCGAGCGGAATCACAATGACACATGTACAATGACACAGATGAAATATTATTTTTTTGTCAGAAAATGAAATCTGCTTGTTATATTTTGAGAGTGTATACAGTATGAGGACCATGTTTCTTTCTATGTCTCTAGTTATTCATGTTTTAACGTCGTGACTAAAATTGTAGTTTAGTGATCAAAAGCTCACTGGAACGGATGTGCATAATGTTGGTTAATGAGTGAGTGAGTATGACTTTACGCTATTTGTTGCAATATTCCTTCAGCGGGGAGTGAGTGAGTATGGTTTTACGCCGCTTTTAGCAATATTCCAGCAATATTCCGGCGGGGGACACCAGAAATGGGCTTCACACATTGTACCCATGTCGGGAATCAAACCCGGGTCTTCGGCGTGACGAGCGAACGCTTTAACCAATAGGCTACCCGACCGCCCCTCCATCAGCGGGGACCACTAGAAAGTTCATGTTACTATAACAAACGACTGAAAGTAAAACACACAATAGTACCTTGTTTTTAAAAAAAAGAAGATTTTTGTAACGATTTATAAGTTTATTTTGTGCCACGTGGTAGCTACGCCAAATCTGTCGAGAGAGATCATATCATGGCTTACACCCTTTGTAGCTACGACAATAGTGAGATCACTTACGGATAGAAATTTACACCACTTTTAGGAATAAATTTGACAACTTTAATGAGTAAAGTTTGACTTCGCTTTTGGCAGAATTACAATATCACGGCGGGGAGCACCATCTTCGAACCCGGGGTTTTGCCATTATTATCTAACGATTTAACCACGATAACTAACCCTATCGCCCCACAACGCGTCAATTGTTCCGAACAAAATCTCCGTAAGACTACACGGCATGCATACATACAACTACATTTCCCTGATGCTCTTCTTATATACAGAACTGAAAAGGACGAAATGCGTTTCAATGTTGTTGCTCACACCCTCTTCTATGGAATATTAGAAGAATAGTTGGGTTTTATTCAAGAAATCCAGCGTATTATTATATCTCCTTTCCATAACGATATACCTACCCTGGCCTATACGGCACCAAAGCTTCGTTGCGGAAGTGACGTCACAATTCCCAACCTCCTGCATCGCTAACCAAGCGCCGAATGTCTCGTTCGAGCTCGCTCTCTATTATAGATTTCAAATACGATCCTACTGGGAATTTAACTTTTATCTTTCTTTCGTATTACAACAGGGAGAGGGAGGTCCTCGTGCTACCAGGACTTCCTAATTGAATTTGAGGCGGTACATAATAACACAAGTCGAGTACTTGTGATATCGCCACTTCCTGTGTACGGAGTGCCTGTAGCCAGTCTCGTACAATTTGATTGGATGGCTATTTTTAGTGTCGTGTCATTCGAATGGACTCAAACCGAAGCTATGGTGTCGAATGGCAGACAAATATTTAGTCCCAAAATACAGTTATCTTATTTAAAATACGTATCAACTAAATATAAAATAAAATCCAAATGGAGCATTAATATATCCTTCGATTTAGTTTTTAAATAGTTTATGACCAGGTCGCGTTTGTAGCTGTGAGTATATCGAAACTATAGCTGAGAGACGTGTACGTACCATGCCTATCTCAGATCTATTTCAAGAACTGCATTTTCTGAATAATCAATATTTGTTTTCCTTGTTGAAGGTGGGGTAAGGTGAAATGGAGTTTAACACACTTATATAGCGACACAGTGTGTGTATATGTTGGAGTGCGTGTCCGGGTCAATGGCGGTTTTATAGTGCTCTTCCACTGAGATACCATGCGGCAGTTTAACATTAATACCCCTCAGATATACAAACTCCCACATGACCGGTCCTTGTTTTATCCCCCTAATGCCGAGCGCCAGACAGGGTAACAACAAGTACCATCTTATTAACGTCTCTTGGTATGACGCGGCCTATGATTGAATCATCGACGTTCTGCTCAGCGGGCAGATTTTCCTTGTTGAAAGTCAAAATGACATGACATGAAACCATGCTATGATGACTGAGACAGAAATAGGTTCATGACAAGCGCCTACTTCCGCCTTGATATGAACTGTTTCAATTACAACTTAACGACCACAGTGACTGCACATACTTGAATAGAGTGTGTTGGGTTTAACGCCGCTTTCAACAGTATTCCACTTATGTCACGATGTGTCAGTGAGAGGAAAGCCCGAAGTGATGCAGGTCTCAGACGTTTACCACTTCGGTGAAACCCACGAGCACGGGTATGGTGCTGACAAACCTAGAAACATAATCGGGTCGAACTGGGATTCAAACCCACAATCATAGGTTTCTGTCCTGCCCAAGGGACGTAACCATGCACAGCAAATTGCGGCGCCTTAGACGACTGGGGCAACCGTGCCCCCAAATTGAATACATTACAACAAAAAAAGTAAATGATCTACGAAAGAACATAACGCACCTGCAGTTTGTCAAACATTACTTTGAAGCGACTATTTATGACCGAAAGAATATGCGCGGCACAATCTCATTTAAATCAGATTTTAGTTCTCGCTATTGCTAAACAAAGATCTGAGGACATCCCATTACGGGTCACGCCAGAACGACCTTTCATCCAACCAATCAGAACGTCGCTTACCAGATCATGAAAGTGACAGTCGGAATGTGTTTTCTAATCATGCAACTGCGATATAATTAACATGGGGTATTCCGGACGACAGTTACGGGGTTTATGATTAAATCCATACAATCTAGGACATCTATAAGCCATTCCAGAATGTTCTTCTGATCAGTTTTAAAATGTTTAATCGAGAATACGTCAAAATATGTTTCGAAGCGTAGTCGCCAGTTTGAAACTTGTGTCGTAAAGCTCGAGAAAGCTGCCTTCTGATTGGCCAATGTCGGTTTCTTGTCAGTCATTTCATTGGTCGATCAAATTTCGCGAAAGGTCGTTCTGACGTGACCCGTAATGGGATGTCCTCAGATCTTAGGTTAGTGGTAGCGAAAACTAAGATCTGATTTTAATGAGACTGATGCGCGGCATTGCGTTATTTCATTGAACAGTTACAAAACACCACGTGCACCTTGCGAGCATGCCATGCACTGAGCGATGTCGATGTCTCTCGTTTGATGACGTCGTGTATCGTGATGGACGGATGCCGTGCAGGTTGTAGACGGGGAAGTCTCCTGACATCAGAAACGGAAATCTGTCATTACTGGAAAACACATTCAATTTGTGTTTTTAGTTACTCGTAAGACATCTCTCACTACACGTACCGATTACCCTCAGAGGTTGAGTTCTCCATGCACTATTGGTACCTACAGAAACTACACTAAGGCAACACATGGGGTGGTCGGGTAGCCTAGTGGTTAAAGCGTTCGCTCGTCACGCCTAAGAACCGGGTTCGATTCCCGACATTGGTACAATGTGTGAAGCCTATTTTGGGTGTCCCCTGTCGTGATATTGCTTGAATATTGCTAAAAGCGGCGTAAAACAATACTCTCTCACTCTGATGGCCCAAATCGGCCACAACCACCCATGTGTGTGGGTAAGAGCTGACAAAATTAAGACCAGGTGTCCCAATGACCGGGCGTATAGGGTGAGTGAGTACGTTGGGTTTAACGCCGCTGTTAACAGTCTTCCACTTTTTTCACCGCGTCTCAGCGTAATTCAGAAAGCCGAATTGATACAAGTCTTAGACGTTTGCCACTTTGGTCCTGGCTGATCGTGTGTCACTTGATAAGTACTGCGTGGCTTGTTAACCATGCTTGAAAGCACTGGTTTACCTGGCTATGGTTATTAACACGAATCCATAATACAGCTGTTATGATTGCTGATATCGGCGTACATCGTAGAACCTTCACTGACGCATGGAAATTGGAGGTGAAATTGGGTTTAACGTCGCGTCCAAGATCATTGCACTTATATAGCGACGTGCATGCACCCCGTACACTTCACGTTACACCTCGCTCTGCACCCCGTACACTTCACGTTACACCTCGCTCTGCACCGCGTACACTTCACGTTACACCTCGCTCTGCACTCCGTGCACTTCACGTTACACCTCGCTCTGCACCCCGTAACTTCACGTAACACCTCGCTCTGCACACCGTGCACTTCACGTTACACCTCGCTCTGCACTCCGTGCACTTCACGTTACACCTCGCTCTGCACCCCGTACACTTCACGTTACACCTCGCTCTGCACCGCGTACACTTCACGTTACACCTCGCTCTGCACTCCGTGCACTTCACGTTACACCTCGCTCTGCACCCCGTAACTTCACGTAACACCTCGCTCTGCACACCGTGCACTTCACGTTACACCTCGCTCTGCACTCCGTGCACTTCACGTTACACCTCGCTCTGCACTCCGTACACTTCACGTTACACCTCGCTCTGCACCCCGTGCACTTCACGTTACACCTCGCTCTGCACACCGTACACTTCACGTTACACCTCGCTCTGCACACCGTACACTTCACGTTACACCTCGCTCTGCACCCCGTACACTTCACGTTACACCTCGCTCTGCACTCCGTACACTTCACGTTACACCTCGCTCTGCACACCGTGCACTTCACGTTACACCTCGCTCTGCACACCGTACACTTCACGTTACACCTCGCTCTGCACACCGTACACTTCACGTTACACCTCGCTCTGCACACCGTACACTTCACGTTACACCTCGCTCTGCACACCGTACACTTCACGTTACACCTCGCTCTGCACACCGTGCACTTCACGTTACACCTCGCTCTGCACCCCGTACACTTCACGTTACACCTCGCTCTGCACCCCGTACACTTCACATTACACCTCGCTCTGCACCCCGTACACTTCTCGTTACACCTCGTTCGTCGCGTTACAGGCTCGATTATTTACAGGCCGGACCGCCTCCGTGGTCTAGTGGTAGAGCGTCCGCCCGGAGAGCGGAAGGTCCGGGGTTCGATCCATATTTCAGCTGTATTCCGGTCTGTAAATAATCCAGTCTGGAACAGAATATAAAGTGATTGACATCATGAGCATCGATCCACACAACTGAGATACGATGACATACATCAACCAAGTCAGCGAGCCTTACCACCCGATCCCGTTAATCTCTTACGGCAAGCATGGGTTGCTGAGAACCCATTCTACCCGGTATCTTTACTCATCACATCTGTAGATGACCCGCACCATCACATTCGAAATGACCCAGTCGGTGCATCTTCGTCTCACCTGAAAAATAGCAAGGCTAAAAGACAAAAACTAACAAAGATCAGACCAATGGTTAAGAGTGAAGGGATATAGATGTACCATATACATACTACAGAAGTTAAACCCAGTTCCTTCCAGATTTACTCATAGTCCCCTCGTAAGTTGATCATATTGTATGACAACGCAATTCGACCAAACCTCCCTCATAGACATTTCTCAAGTATCGTGAATGAGACGGACAGAAAGCTGAAGCCGACGAAGCCCTTAGTATTCAGGCCAAGATAAAGCCTTCAGACGATCGTACTATAGGTACAGCGCGTAATGTATGTATTTAGTTCAATCTCAGTGTGACATCGCTGATACGAGGTCTTAATGTGTCTGGGTACATGCACAAGAACAAAACTGCAGACACTAGGCTTCTATCGCTCGGAATCGGAAACCCGGTCAGTTCGCTATACCCTGTAAAGTTTCAGATTAACAATGACGTCTTGCTTCTTTTTCATATGCGTGAAAACGTCGTTTAAAGCGGGGCTAGGTTCGGGGAAATTGGCTGTCCTTGCAAGTGGATTCAGGTCATTCAAAACCAACTGTGTGATAACTCAAATATTATTGTCAAGATCATTCCATCAACGAATGGCTCTCCGTTTAATATATGCATTAACTGCTTATGATGTATAGTTTTATAATTATATAAACATATAATTTTGAAAGAAACAATCAACTACATTTTAATTGAAACGGAGCCCCTATGAGAAGGGAGATTCATTTAGGGCAATACCAATACCATAAGGTCTTGGTGGAAATGAAACAGTACGTTTCATGGACTGTCATATGGACTAGCTGTAGCTCAGTTTCCTTTAGGGGATAGTGGTAGTCCCAATGGTAAGTGAGTGAGTTTGAGTAAACAGCGTTTTAATCAGTACTTCATGTTTTTTCAAAGCGTGTCAGCTTGATGTGAAAGGAAAGCCCGAAAGGTTTCTTTCTTTCTTTGTTGTTGAACGCCGCACTCAGCAATATTCCAGCTATATGAAGGCGGTCTGTAAGTAATCGAGTCTGGATCAGACAATCCAGTGATTGATATCATGAGCATCGATCCACACAATTGGAATACGATGACATGCATCAACCAAGTTAGCGAGCATGACCACCCGATTCCGTGTGTTGCCTGTTACGACAAGCATAGTCGCCTGTTACGGCAAGAATGGGTTGCTGAAGATCCTATTCTATCCCGGATCTTCACGGGTGGAAAGCCCGAGAGGATGTACGTTTACCAATTTGGTGAAACCCATGAGAGCGGATTTGATGCTGACAAGCCTAGAGCCATCATAAGGGCGAATTTGGGATTCGAACACACAGCTACTGGCAGTACACCCTTTTAATACTTTATACGTGCAACAGAACAGGTATTAACCTAAGATAAGACCAGAATTTTGCGTAAATTTGATACATTTATGAAAAGTACGATAACTAAAGTAACATTTGCTGTAATATAGTCTTTTTCCTTTACATCCGAAGCTGAAGTCATATTTTTGTCAAACCTGAAACTCCTCCAACAACATGCACGATTGAGTATCAGGATGATGACAAGAAGAATTTAGGTATATATCCTGTTTATGTTCTTTAAGTAAATGCGTGGGTTGCATAAATAGACGTTCGGAATGTAAGCTAGAGAGAGAGTGGGTGAGAATGTATGCAATTATTCATCGTCGAGGTGACAATACTCTGCCCACGTACAACAAAAAGACACGGACGGAGGCAATCTCCCTGCCGCGTCCCTATCTCTCTTCAGATGCCAGCATGGTGACTATCTATGTCCACTATCAACATAAGTGTCCGAGGCTCTTTGATGCTTTCGCTTTTACTTCGCCGTAGGTAGGGTCAGGCATTGTGTTTTGATGGCATCGAACAATAGGGTCTCTGTTTGCTGTACAGCG
This sequence comes from Haliotis rufescens, assembly GCF_023055435.1. NCBI lineage: Eukaryota > Metazoa > Mollusca > Gastropoda > Lepetellida > Haliotidae > Haliotis > Haliotis rufescens. The sequence continues at coordinate 15,306,747 of NW_025964112.1, forward strand.
CCTATTGAGATGCCTTTACGCCTTAACCCTCACATATGAGGGCTCCTGAAACCTCATAAAAGAGGGTGTGTGGGGGCACCTTGCTCTGAATGAACAGAAACTGTTTTGAAAGGTACAGAATTTTTAAAATATATTTTCATGACACCTGAAGTGTTGGTCGAGGGGGTTTTATATTCAGAAATATTTTGATTGTAAGAAATTGTTCAAACAGACTTTTCGGACAAACGCAAATACATGACCGCCGTTTAGATTGAAAGATATTTGTTTGGACAATCGACAAGATCCTTGTCGAGACAATGAGTCCACAAAGCACTGCTTACTGGATCAGGGTGAGGCCAAACTCAAAACAAAGAAAAAACGAACTCAATGATGAGACAGTGAGTGAGTGAGTGAGTGAGTTTGGTTTTACGCCGCTTTTAGCAATATTCCAGCAATATCACGGCGGGGGACACCAGAAATGGGCTTCACACATTGTACCCATGTCGGGAATCGAACCCGGGTCTTCGGCGTGACGAGCGAACGCTTAAACCACTAGGCTACCCGACCGCCCCTAATGATGAGACAGAGCCCAATGCGACCCGAACAGATATAAACATAATACAACTCCAGTCACCCGGTCACTGTATAGTAACCATCCTCGACTATCAAATGTTTAACACCTCATTCTATTGTGATAAGGGGCGGTCGGGTAGCCTAGTAGTTAAAGCGTTCGCTCGTCACGCCTAAGACCCGGGTTCGATTCCAGACATGGGTACAATGTGTGAAGCCCATATCTTGTGTCCCCCGCCGTTGTATTGATGGAATATTGCTAAAAGCGGCGTAAAACCATACTCATTCACTCACTAACTATTGTGATAAATACCCTGGGCATATTTGACGTCAACAAATCGAGCTCTCTTGTCATGGACTTAGCACGGATTTTCGGTCGCTCATGAGAACAATTTGATTGGGTGGCTAATTATAGTATCGTCTTATTCGAATCGAGGTCACAATGAAGCTATGTTAGGAAATGGACCAGGGTATTTTGGTCACATAATGCAGAATAATACACTGGGTAATCGAGGATTGTTGGTTAGCGGTTCACGCCGTGTGTTTTATGTCAATTCAATGTCAGGATTACGACAATAATCACGGCTGGACTATGTTTGAATCTCCCTGATGAAATGCTGGAGAGAAAGAGTATATCACCAGGGGTATGGCACAAGGAGAATGAGTGAGGGAGTGCATTGGGCTTAATTTCGTTACAAGCCATAGTGAGTTTGGGTTAAGGCTGCTTTTAACAGTATTTCAGTTATATCACGGCGCATCAGCTTGATGCGGGATGAAAGCCCGAATTGATGCACGTCTTAAACGTTAACCAAACCATTGAAATTGCGGTGCCTTGGACTACTACGGGTCTTACATCGCGAAGTTAATCATATCACGTGAGCACCTTGATTAAAAACATGAAAAGATTTAGAAAATATCTGTTGACAACGATTTAGCGATGCACATGCTTTGCAAATCCTGCAGTCGACCGAAATCTGCATGACAGTTTACGAACCGGATTTCGATTTCAGTGCGCGATTTTGATTGGACTATGCATAGACTCGTTAGTCCAGCCAAAATATAACTCCATAATACCAGCCAAGTTCGGCAAAGGTGGAAACTGTACTTTTATAGTCAGTTAACTCACTTGCCTCGGGAATATGCCTACCCCGAAATATGAAATGGTCGATCTCAAACCCATATGGAGAACTGAACCCGGGCTCTTTGGCGTGAAGAGCCAACGCTTTAACCACCAGCCTGCCAAAATAGAAGATGAAACAAGAGGTGTATAGCTATGTTCGAATTACGACTGAATTTGAGGTTACAATGAAAATATTACTAATAGATGTTTCTTACACGACAATACCAACTGGGACACCGACTGGGATCTGGTGTATGGTTCTTTAAACGTTGCGCTGAAACGCATCTTTGCCCCATATGGGGAAGCTCTTCAGGCCATTCATGATATGCCCCGCACGTGAATAGACTGAAAACAATGTGTACCATTATCTACAGACGGAGCATCGTGGGAACGCCACACGGCATAATGTAACTTTGCCTGGCTTTATCCGACGAGAGTTTCAAGAATGAAAGCATATGTATTTCAAATACGGTATTCAACCTTGACGGCTCGACTCAGCCACAAGAAGGCGAAGGAGGTGGCTCCACACCTCTAATATTGACCTATTTTTTCTTTTCTTAATTTTCAGGTTACAGTAATATGCTATTATGTATACCTTGATTCGTATAAGAAAATATTTTGTTTCTTTCGTGTTCAACTATACAAATAAAAGCTTTTTGTGGGATGGTGCTGACGGCCTTTGAATAAAAAAATCGCATATCGCAGATCAAGGACCGACCATTTAAATAATATTCAGGGAGCGGGAGAGTTGGGATTTGTCTTAATGACCGTATGTTTTCTGCCACTGTTTAGGGCATTCGAATGGTCTTTAAGGACATCCAACAAGACATGTGAACCTGCCGAGCCCATACAATTTTGGCCAGCATTTTCAGGCACAAAATATATTCCTAAGGCGGCCCCCAATCCTGTAGCCTTCACTTCAAGTCTCCTGTCCCGAAGCCATTATCCCCTACGTTACACACGTTCAACTAATGGGAACCACAACATTTTTGTGTGTGACCTAAGAGGTTGTAGGTGATTGCTTCATAATGTATATTAAAACTCCTATAATAACAAATTATAATTGAATTATACTTTTAAAACATTTAAAGGTTGTGCCCTCATATTTTCAAAATGATCTCATGTTTATGAACTCCGTGGAGGCTCTAAATATTTTTTACCTACAATGAACACTTCCCTGCATTCTGCATCCTTCACACCTGCGTTCTGCATCCTTCACCTACATTCTGCATCCTTCACCCTGCGTTCTGAATCTTTCACCCCTGTATTCTGCATCCTCCACCCTGCATTCTTCACCCCTGCATTCTGCATCATCCACCCTGCGTTCGGCACACTTCACCCCTGCGTTCTGCATCCTTCACCCCTGCATTCTGCATCCTTCACCCTGCATTCTGCATCATCCACCCTGCGTTCTTCACCCCTCTATTCTGCATCCTTCACCTCTGCGTTTTGCATCCTTCACACTTTTATTCTGTATCCTTCAACCCTGCTTTCTGCATCCTTCACCCCTGCGTTCTGCATCCTTCACCCCTGCGTTCTGCATCTTTCACCCCTGCAATCTGCATCCTTCACCCCTGCATTCTGCATCCTTCACCCCTGCGTTCTGCATCCTTCACCCTGCGTTCTGCACCCTTCACCCTTACATTCTACATCCTTCATCCTGTACCCCTGCGTTCTGGATCCTGCACCCTTTACCCCTGCGCTCTGCAACCTTGAACACTACGTATTGCATCCATCGCCCCTGCATTCTGCATCCTTCAACCCAGCATTCTGCATCCTTCAACCCTGCATTCTGCATCTTTTACTCCTGCATTCTGCATCTTTCACACCTGCATTCTGCTTCCTTCATCCTGCTTTCTGCATCTGTCTCACCTGGATTTGACTCGTATCATGAACACATTATGTGAAATACCCCCATTCTTGATATCCCATGCCGCGTTATGACGGACGTATCGCCAAAACCAGCGAACAGCTCTATCAGCGGTATGCCCAACCAGCCATTAAACCTTGTCAGTAATGCTGTCAGTACAACTGTAACATATATCGTGTATTTCATTACTAAAGGAAGTATCTACTAGTTTTTAGCTCAACCGTTTGCTCCATTACCCAATTTCGGAGTTTTGATTCACAGATGGTTGCAAGTTAATATTTCCAAGGACAGATAGGGGTAACCGAACTTTACTTGTCGGCTACATAAAACACCACAGTCTGTCACGGTGGATGCGCGTAGATAAACGAGTTAATATATCAGGGGCTAGATTTGTATATCGTACATCTATGACTCTATCTAATAACAACGCTGACACCAATCCAACTCCTTTAAGGGTAAAAAAAACCCATTGATGGCCCGACGGACCAGGTTTTGGCAACTTGTCAAGTCCAACATTGTGAACGGCAGACAAGAAGTGGTGTATGGCTTCAGTGTCGTGCTTCACTGGGTGCTTTGAAAAGACGTTAGTTATAGGAGACCAATTTATGTTAAATCGAGCTGAAATTGACATTACGATCATGCATTGCCGGCATGGTCCACTATACCTTGTAGATTTATTCAAGCTTTGTATTGTCATGCGTTGTCGACATAACTTCTTAAGCTTTGGATTTTTTTCCAGCTACAATTCTTGACAATACTGCGTTTCTTTAAGGTTTTTTAAATCTAACCGTTTGTGATCTAATGAATCAATTATTAAACAAAGGTTTTGTTATGTATATTTTGAACAATCATCATTCTGATATGTGCACAGTGGCTGTGGAACCTTGTCTCGATGAACATGTTTTGACGGAATTGACATGCGTGACACACGGTGGCCTTTTGCACGTGCAGAAGATGAAGCACGGGGTATTGTTTGCAAGAACATACAGACATTAAATGGGTGAGTGAATGAATGGGTGGCTGGGGAGGTTGGTGTGTGAGTGAGTACAGTTCTTCAGTTAATCCAAGATGTGTCTTAAGTGAAGCTGGTCGTAGACGTTTCAACTTTGGTGAAACCATTTAGAGTACTTCAGGCCGAATCTAGGATTCGAACCCACTATCAGCGGATCCTGGTATGCGTAATGTACGCACCTCTGTTCAGCGAGTAGCGGCGACTGCACACACACACACACACACACACACACACACACACACACGCACGCACGCACGCACGCGCGCACGCACACGCACACACACACACACACACACACACACACTAAATGGTGTCCACTCCATTGGCCTCCTGCCCTTTTGGGTCATATCGTTGGTTGCTTTCTTTGTTCTTGTTTAACGCCGCACTCAGTAATATTCCAGCTATATGACGGTGGTCTGGAAATAATAAAAAAAAAGAGTCTGGACCCGACATTCCAGTGACTGACATCATGAGCATCGATCCACGAAATTGGGACACGATGACATGCATCAAACAAGTCAGCGAGCCTGACCACCCTGTCCAGATAGTCGCCTCTTACGACAAGCACAGTCGCCTCTTACGGCAAGCATGGATCGCTGAAGACCAATTCTCGTAACCCAGATCTTCACGGATCCTCTTGGTTGTGACATAGGGTCTGCTTTATCCCGAGCTCTCTTCCTCATGTCGATGACTTGAACCACGATGTCATTCTCAGTTGGATGGTTGTGTATACAGACACATCTCGCCTTGGATCAACCCACCGGTAAAATGTGAGATAAGCACTATTTGAGCCATCTGGCGTGATATATGTGAAAAGCCGCTCCTAAAAGAAGAAAAAAACACCACCTACACAGTCTTCCAATTTAAACCCAGGGTGAGTGACCGCCACTTCTGTGTTAAGACCCTTTTCATTTAAACTCGACTTCTCAAAGTTGTCGTGTATCCTGACACCAAAGTCTCGGTTTGGGACGCAAAGCGTGTCACTGAAACTAAAGCCACCTGTAAGAGTTCTGGTTTACACTTACCCTTATCTATAGCCGTGAAGACTACCGACTTCATGCTCCTCTCTTTAGAATATACCATTTATCTATTTCATTAAGAACCCACGTGTACAGATTGACACTAAAACCGTACATAAGAATGCTTGGCAAAAATATCGACAAAATTTGTTGTTTTTGTTGTTGTTAAACGCCGCACTCTGAGATATTCCAGCTATATGAGGGCGGTCTGTAAATAATAGAATCTGGAAAAGACAATCCAGTGATTGACATCATGAGCATCGATCCACGCAACTGGGATACGATGACATGCATCAAACAAGTCACCCTGTCCAGATAGTCGCCACAAGCACAGTCGCCTCTTACGGCAAGCATGGATCGCTGAAGACCAAACCTCGTAACCCAGATGTTCACGGATCCTTTTGGTTGTGACATAGGGTCTGCTTTATCCAGGGCTCTCTTCATCATGTCGATGACTGGAACCGCGATGTCATTCTCAGTTGGATGGTTGTGTACAACAGACACATCTCGTAGAAAGTCATCAAGGTAGTGCTCTTTCCCTAGGGGATTAATTAAGGACAGGCCAAATGAGAAATTCCTTTTATATTTCTATAGACCAAATGAGCAGTAGGCCAATAGGGTATGCACCCACTAAGCCAGTGCTTTGGCAGAAAATAATAACTCCAGCTGTTTTAAGATAATCAACCTTAATTAACGTAGCGCAGCGAGAGCGCGACGGAAGTATTTCTTTTAATCGCAAAAAAGCGAGGCTTGCTGCCCGGCCGACGCTTTGGGAAATCCCCTTCTATGATGTCACTTCCGGGAAAAAACACACACGTGTTTATTGAAGAAAGAACTACGCCAAAATAACAAATAAATGAAGAATAATTGAGTCTTGAAGTACAGAAACATCCGTGTCTGTATGCCATGAACTCGAGGCATTATATGGACAGCCATCAGTTTGTCAATTTAATTAATTGAAATCAAATTCCCCTGAACATTTAAAATCGGCAAGATAACGTTTATTCAAGTGATGTCTTATTTTCTATATTTCTATATTTGCTGATGCGACGGAAAATGTTAGCTCATTCGCTTATTCTATGTTAATTAACAAATTTCGTCTCTACATAATCGACACGTTTACTGCATTGACGTCTTGTCCAAATGTTGGTTAAAATAAAACGCACCGACACACTGCACTGCACTGCTCAGCCCTGTCAAAGCGCCTGTTCAGTGTGTGGAGCACTTTAGTGACCGTAAAAATATATTTGTACATCCACTTACGACAGTCACTGAGTTGAGCGCCTTGGATAAACCCACGGGTAAAATGTGAGATAAGCACTATTAGAGCCATCTGGCGTGATATATGTGAAAAGCCGCTCCTGAAAGAAAAAAAACACCACCTTCACAGTCTTCCAACTTAAACCCAGGGTGAGTGACCGCCACTTCTGTGTTAAGACCCTTTTCATTTAAACTCGACTTCTCAAAGTTGTCGTGTATCCTGACACCAAAGTCTCGGTTTGGGACGCAAAGCGTGTCACTGAAACTAAAGCCACTTGTAAGTCTTCTGGTTTACACTTACACTTATCTATAGCCGTGAAGACTACCGACTTCATGCTCCTCTCTTTAGAATATACCATTTATCTATTTCATTAAGAACCCATGTGTCCAGTTAAAACCGTACATAAGAATGCTTGGCAAAAATATCAACAATTTTTTTGTTTTGTTTTGTTTTTTTGTTTAACCCCGCACTCAGAGATATTACAGCTATATGAGGGCGGTCTGTAAATAATAGAGTCTGGACAAGACAATCCAGTGATTGACATCATGAGTATCGATCCACGCATTTGGGATACGATGACATGCATTAACCAAGTCAGCGAGTCTGACCACCCGATCCCGTTAGTCGCCTCTTACGACAAGCATGGTCGCCTTTTTCGGCAAGCATGGGTGTCTGAAGACATATTCTACCCCGGATCTTCACGGGTAGAAGCAAATTAATGAAAGTACTATTGGGTCGCTAACAGATATTTACATAAACATTTGTGCCTGTTAAATTGATCAAATTTAAATTTGAAACTCAACATTCATCGTTTATGCATTTGCAGGATGGACGAGGTTTAATGATTTATTCGACTTGAAATCCGGCATTGAGTGACTGTGTGCTTGAGGTAGTGGTTTTAAGTGACCCGTGTCAATCGCATGAATTAGGAATAGAATTGAAGTCAGACATTATTACTTCGTGGGCAGCCGTGGAACAACTGAGTGAGTGAGTGAGTGAGTGAGTGAGTGAGTGTGTTGGGTTTAACGCCGCTTTTAACAGTATTCCAGTTATATCACGGCGTGTCAGCTTAATGTGGGAGGAAAGCCCGAAGTGATGCAGGTCCTAGACGTTTACCACTTCGGTGAAACCCACGAGCATGGGTATGGTGCTGACAAACCTAGAAACATAATCGGGGCGAACCGGGATTCGAACCAACAATCATAGGTTTCCGGCGTGTCCAAGGGACGCAACTCTGCACAGCGAATCGCGGCGCCTTAGACGACTGGGCCACCCGTTCTCCCTGGAACAACTGAGACATTGGCTACATCTACATCCACTCACTCACTCCTGCATCACACTGTTGTTCATACCAATCGATTTACCCTTCTCATATTCATTTAAGTCCCTGATGCTATGCCATTAGATCTATGTCCTCTACAAGACGTCAAGTCTCACGTACACTTAATTAGTCTAATTTGTACGCTTTTATCGATCATTGCTTACCCAAACAGGTTAAAATCCATATCCGTGTAATATTTTCGGTAACTTGAATCTGAAAGTATGTTTTTTTGGCTTCGTAAATGAAACCACTTTGTTTTTTTAATAATGTAATGAATAAGCAATCGTTTTATTAAAGTGCATCCTATCCATGCCAACCTTTATAATGAACATAACCCAAAACCTGTTCTAATTACATAGACATACGGGTATATTTCTCCCCAGCGGAGCGTCTATCGACATGTAATAAATAACAAAGCAAATCAAGCGTATATGTAATCTTACAAAGATGTGAACATCAATGTATAGAATATGGGATGGTTTATATTAACCAGCGTCTAACAATGCCGTGAGGATATGACCGACATTTCTCTCGAACTGTTAGAGCCGTGCCGCTCTATTAAATGCAAAGATCAAATGATGGTCAGCGACTTTGAACGTGTCGGTCATTGCCCTTGGTCAGTGCCACGGGACTTTATGGTCACTGGTCAGTGAACACGGACGTATAATGTCAGTGACAACGAAGCGTTGCCAAGTGATTGTGCCTTCAATACTTATGAACAACCTATGTACGATATAATCCATGTAAGGGCAATACTTTTAGCGTTCACACCATTGAGTGAGTGAATGAGTATGGTTTAACGCCGCTTTTAGCAATATTCCAGCAATATCACGGCGGGGGACACCAGAAATGGGCTTCACACATTGTACCCATGTCGGGAATCGAACCCGGGTCTTCGGCGTGACGATCGAACGCTCTAACCTCACACCATTGAAGATCCGGGTTAGAATAGGTCTTCAGCAACCCTTGCTTGTCGTAAAATGCGACTATGCTTATAAGAAGCGACTAACGGGATCGGAGGGTCAGGCTCGCTGACTTGGTTGATGCATATCATCGTCTCCCAGCTGCCTGAATCGATGCTCATCACATCAATCACTGGTTTGTCCGGACACGATTATTTACAGACCGCCGCTATGTAGCTTGAATATTGCTGAGTGCGGCGTCAACAACAACAAAAAGACTTTTAGCGATAGTATCACTATCACGAAAATACAGTACTATACATATTTTAGCACATGTTTTAATTGTATTTAGGTAGTGACACAGCATATGCGTTTTAGCATGTCGGAAATGCGATCGATCAAAGGTTATCTGAAAGGGTTATATATTATATATAACACCTTCTTCTAAAGACCATGGCTAGACAGAATCTTGGTAGGAGAGATAGCTATGGGTATCTGATTGGACATCAGTGTGTATAGAGTTACGTCCCTTTTCTTGTGACCGGATGTGCTGGTTTCGGATTTTAAAGCCTTTGGTTTAGATTCATATCTGTGAAACACGCTATTCCTTATGGCGATAACCCCATTTGCTAACGTTAAAATGGTTTCGTTGACGACTTTGAGTGTTCCTCTCACAGCATGTAATTCAAAAGAATAAAACAACGAGCAAGTGCTCTTCGTTCAGTGGGGGCGCGGGTGGCCCAGTCGTCTCGCTGTGCAGAGTTGCGTCTCTTGGGCACGCCAGAAACCTATTATTGTGGGTTCGAGTCCCGGCTCGCCCAGATTATGTTTCTAGGTTTGTCAGCACCATGCCCGTGCTCGTGGGTTTCACCGAAGTGGTAAACGTCTGAAACCTGCATCCCTTGGGGCTTTCCTCCCACATTAAGCTGACACGCGGTGATATAACTGTAATACTGTTAAAAGCGGCGTTAAACCCAACTCACTCACTCACTCTTCGTTCAGTGAAATGCGCCTTTAAAAGCACTTTATTATTAGTGTTATTATTTACTCGAATCCCATTGATCACATTCTTGGAGTTGCCCGCCGTGATATGGATGGGATATTGTCAAAAGCTCCTACGTGTCTCAACACAACTTGTCATGGCTAAAAACGTTAATATGCAAACTGTTTAACACCCAGGCAATAGTAAACAAATACTATTGGCGTGAGCAAAGAATATTTCTGTGTAGTGTAACGCCTGAAAGGTGAGGTGAAGTGGAGTTATCGCACCAGATTATTGCACTTGTATGGCGACGTACATGCATGCACGCTTGTGTGCGTGCGTGCGTGCGTGCGTGCGTTTGTTCTAGTCTAATGCCATTTTTATTGTGCTAGCCGGACACAGTATCCTCACTCTGAGATCAGTCCTTGTTTTATCCCCTTGCTGCCGAGCGCCAGACAGGCTAACATCTAGACTAACATCTAGTCTCTGAAATGAACATATCTTACAGAAAAATGACAGTTGTTAAATCATCTTAATAAAATATAATAAAAGGAGCCAAGAGACTCTTTTCATTTTCAGATAATGCAGTCATCTAGACGTGCCCACTATTATAGACTTGCATTGGATATATTTGTTTCAGTGTCTGTATGAAAGACTAGCTAACAAAAAGTACCATCTTTTAACGTCTTTTACCAAGGTATGAGGTGGCTGGGGATCGAACTACCGACCTTGCGCTCTCCTGGCTAACGCTCTATCCACTAGACCACGCTGGCGGCCCGACTCTTTTGACAACATCGAAGTACAGGGAGCTATATGACCCGAAATCCCTATAATGGGATAGCACGGGTGGTCCTAAACGGGTTCACTTGTTCCATGAGTAGACTCTATGCAGATCGCAGGCAAACACGTGATATGTAATAAGAACATGCTGTTGTCTTTAAGACTGCCTATTAAAGTAGCATCAATGCAATCAAAATCTGGATATATTTGCCAGACGATTTTACACAGAAAAAACACTGTACTTTAAGAATGTAATTAATATTCCTCCTTTTAATATTGTTTTTAATTTGTGTTTCTGATGTATATATGTATTCGGGTATATTTTGGTTTGAGTAGTTGAAGTATTTTAGTACATATTCTCCGTTTACGTTGCGTATCTAAGTCTTCCACGAGTAGACATGCGTTTACGATTCTAAAATCAAGTGTAATAAATTGCGTAGCCGTTTCACTGTCGCCAAAGGGCCTAAAAAGACAAAATTTGGAGATTGCAGTTCTCATTCTAAGCCTCACTATCGATAACTTGATTTCAAACACTTGTGCCATTCTGACTGGTCAATAGGGATAAATAAATATACTCAGTAAACATCGTAGTAAACGTATTACGCAACGTTCCATTATCTGAAAGGCAAGCATGATCCGAGACGAGCTGTGGAATTTCGATACAGTAGGGAGAAAGATTGCATGAAACGAAGGTGAGGTGAGGTGAAATGGGGTTTGACGTCGCGTCCAAGATTATTGCACTTATATATAGCGCGCGCGCGTGCGTGCGTGCGTGCGTGCGTGCGTGCGTGCGTGCGTGCGTGCGTGCGTGCGTGTGTGTGTGTGTGTGTGTGTGTGTGCTGCTTGTGCTGGCACACACTTTGGACATGTGGAGTTTGCCATGAATTATATTATGTATGGATCCATATGATAGGCCTGTTGTTTCTTCTAGCTCATGGAGAGTAATACGGCGGTTTTCCATCACTAGTTTGTGTACAGTGTCGATGTTTTCAGGGCTGGTACTGGTTGATGGCCGTCCGGACCGGGCACTGCTTGTACTGGTTCGGAATGATGCCGATTTCTGGTGCTAGCCCACTGAGATACCATGGCGTAGTTTAACATAAATACCCCACTCAGACACAGTATACTGACTCCGAGCCGACCAGTCCTTGTTTTATCCCCTTAATGCCGAGCGCCAGACAGGGTAACATCAAGTACCATCTATTAACGTCTTTTGGTATGACGCGGCCGGGAAACATTTTGTCCGACAGTTTATCTTAGAGTTATGAAGCGACCGTGAACACACAGGGGGTTTTAAATCTAAAACATTGGAATGTAGGGGAAATGGCCAAATACCACGGCCTGGTTAGTCCTGCACCATGACTGTAGAATATATTTATTTTATAGAAGAAAAAATAATCTAGAAACGTATACAAAAGCACGCATTCCACATGAAATCAGCATAGGGAAAATTACGTGGGGATATCAAAAGGTTTTGAGCCTCACACAATATTCCTGTGTTGGTACAATGCGCTACACCTGATGTACATGAATGTCTTAGCTACTGATGCTATGTAGAAACATATTGCTGGCTGCAATTATTTTGTCACAACACTTCGTGGAAGAGACCTACCCCTAGTGAATTGGCAAAATGGACAAATCTGAGTACAGAGCGGTGATAAAGTTCCTTGTCCTAGAGGCTCAATCTGCCAAACAGGTGGAAGAGCGACTGACTGCAGTTTATGGAGAGTCTTCCCTATCGTCTGCAACTATCAAACGGTGGGCGAAGGAATTTCAGCGTGGCAGAGAGAGCTTAGAAGATGATGCCCGGTCCGGACGGCCATCAACCAGTACCAGCCCTGAAAACATCGACACTGTACACAAACTAGTGATGGAAAACCGCCGTATTACTCTCCATGAGCTAGAAGAAACAACAGGCCTATCATATGGATCCATACATAATATAATTCATGGCAAACTCCACATGTCCAAAGTGTGTGCCAGATGGGTCCCGAGAATGCTTACAGATGACATGAAGCTATTACCATCAGTGGAGCCTTGTTAACTCGGTACAACGCCAACCCAGATGATTTTCATTTTAGGATTGTAACCAGTGATGAAACCTGGGTTTATCATTATGATCCGGAGAGCAAACAGGAGTCGATGGAATGGAAACACGCCACTTCTCCAAAGACAAAGAAGTTCAAAGCCACCAGATCGACCAAGAAGGTTATGATGACCATCTTCTTTTGGACAGCAAAGGAGTGATTCACATCGACTACCTGCCCCATGGCACCACAATGAATGGGGAGTATTGCGCCAAGTTATTGAAGCAGGTGCGCCAATCCATCAAGGTGAAACGCCGTGGAAAAATCCGTCGCTGGATTCTGCTTCACCAGGACAACGCACCAGTCCACACGAGCCGTGTTGCAATGACAGCTGTGCAAGAATGTGGCTACGAACTCCTCCCTCACCCACCCTATTCTCCAGACCTAGCCCCCAGTGACTTCCACCTCTTTCCCAGGCTGAAAAAACACCTCCGGGGCCGGAGATTTGAAGATGACGATGAACTAACTGCTGCTGTGGAGGGTTGGTTAGGGGACCAGAATGTTGACTTCTACCGATCGGGCATCAGTGACTGGCAAACTAGGTGGAACAAGTGTGTGGAGTTGGGAGAGGACTATGTTGAAAAATAAAGTAGTAACAATCCAATTCTTTTACTTTTTCTGTGTGAGGCTCAAAACTTTTTGATATTCCCTCGTATTTTATTAATTTTAGAGTCAAGAAGAGTATTGTGTAATATAAGATTTCATAGACTAACACGTTTGTCTACGGCCTGGTATGAACTCTAACATACAAACAATTACAACCGCTTCCTACGACTCGCATCATAACTCAGTCCCCGACTGGACACACTATCTGCAGACTCATGCGCTCCCTATATCGGCCATACATCACCGCCGGCCAGCCCGTGGTCTGATAAGTGGCTTTGTTTATGTGACATGGCTGTGCGTGGGATGAGTAGCTACCTGGCACTAGGGTCGTATCGCCGTCTACATGTCAACAGCTGACGTAAACACGTCTGACACTCGCCTTGCAGTAGGATATTTGCCTCCATCATTTACTGCCAATAAGACACAGGGATAGGTACTCGGTGGTGTCGCTTGTCACATAGGTAATTTGCGGGGAATGAATTATCTCAGATACATCACGATAAAACAAGTAGTGAGTGAGTGAGTATGGTTTTACGCCGTTTTTAGCAATATTCCAGCAATATCACGGCGGGGGACACCAGAAATGGGCTTCACACATTGTACCCATGTCGGGAATCGAACCCCGGTCTTCGGCGTGAAGAGCGAACGCTTTAACCACGAGGCTACCAGACCGCTCCGTAAAATAAGTGGGTGTAGCGGGGCAGAGTACGCCCCAGTGCCCCATGCTTGATATAGTTGACTATAACAGGTGGTTGATGTATGACTAACAGACTGCATGTAATCGTACTTCACAGCGTGGCTTGTTGTTCATGCTATCGACCACTGGCTTGCATGATCTTGATTTGAGTTCATGTAATAAATAGCTTTCATTTTTTTTAACAGCGACGTTAAGAAAACTTTACTCACAATATCGGTGTAACTGGACGAGGTATAGGCATATAGCTAACACTGTCAGCATTGTTAAATGGTGGCTTAAGGTGCCGTGAAACGTTGTGTAGAGTTGCGTCCCTTAGCTGTGACAGGATTCGCAGGTCATGAGCTCGAATCCGAAATTCATGGTCTGTTACGGATTCACCGGAGAGAATCAACGCATTCTCAGGATTATTCCTTTACAGATAAATAAATAAATAAATAAATAAATAAATAAATAAAGAGGCAACCTGTAAATCGTGTCTTGGCCAGGCAAACTAGTAATTGATAGTTCAAACAACCATCAACGCAGTTGATGGCGCTAACTCAGCCAGGTCTCACACTGTACCAGCCCGATCTTCCTATTAGTTTGCTCTTACGGCACGTATGGGTACTGATCGGTACTGGTGACAAGGGTCCCGCTTCACCTAGCAATCTAAGCGCTAAGCTGATCGTAACTCTCATACCCAGACTAACGCTAAGTCTCTGAATATATTTTTTTTTTTACAGAAACAAATAGCTCCATTTAAATTGAAAAGTAGCCCGAGTGAGACGGGAGATTTAGACTTGTTTCATTTAGGCCCTTTGCATTACGGAAAGGGCTGGACGGAAGAGAAATAATATGGTTCAGGGACTGTGAGACAGATACTGTAAAATGGGACTCAATTCTGTCCCGGGTAGCCCTACGGAGAAAACCCTTTAACAGAGCAGCAGGGGATCGTTAAAACAGACAGGAAAAGAGCAGGTAGATCCAGGGTAACTACTCCCAATGAAAACCGGTACTTGCGTACTTTGCATCTCCGGAATCTCCGGAATGATTAGTCGACAGAGCGGACAGACTTGGGGCTCAAGGATTTGGGGCTTACAGGCTTTACCGGGGATAGTTATTGACAGCGCAACATTGTCGTCAGAGATTAAGATGTACGGCGTTGGCAGCGGCGTGACTGGCAGAGGGTAGTCCAGGCTAACATCTAGTCTGATAGGCCTGATACAGCAGTAATCTAGACTTGCTAAATAGTATAGAACTGCATGGGCTGTATTAGATATATTTGTTTCAGGGTCTGCTATTAATGTAACGTGTCATTGAACTTGAGCAATTTTAGATGTCTCTGCCCTTTGTCCATTACGAAAGTTTATTTTTGTTACCGGAACTCAATATTGGCAAGTGTCATACCAATATCGGATGCTGTATGACTGTCATTTAAAATCCTGATTTCGTTGAGATTTGATATTTTCAATACATTTTACTTCCTGCATCTATCTTTTGTGGCTTTCAAAATACAGTGAATTTTGGCCGTCAGTTTATGTATAAACCTTTACACGAGTCTCTTTGTTTCATTTGTTCTGGACAAAATATATCATATTTATTGAATCAATATTTCATAATTGTGATATCGTCACGAACATGTGTGCCAGCTGGCTCAGTAAGACACGGAAACAGAATAATATATCACCAGATGGCAATTACATTGTGGTCCCGATGTACGATCAAACATATTCTGAAACAACGTATGAATTGCTGGGTAAAAGAAACTGTACACCTATGTTGATGAAACAAAACCCTTCGATGGTGATGTATTTGATACGACTACCACAGGCGATATAACATGCACAGGCGGATCACCTTTTGAAAACCAAATGTAGTATGTTGTAGACAGTAACATAATCTGTGAGAGGATTTTGATATTTTGGACCCCTCCCTTTTAAATATGCTGGATCCGCCCTTGACATGCAGTATGTGCACAATATCAATAAGTATCTCACAGCAGGTCAGCCTAGTAACGTTTTGATAACGTTTGTAATTTTCAGACCAAATCCAATTTTCAAGTGTACACTTCTTTCGCTCGGAATTTTATATGAGATCTGTTTTTGTTAAAAGATTATAACAAAAAGAATTGAAAACGAAGGCATCGTAAATATATAATATTCATGCAGTGATATCGGAAAATATTCCAAAACGATTCACGACATATAGCAGTCACGTTCAATATCACATGGATAGCCCTCACACGCAAATGCACTTAGCCAATCAGCTTGTCGGTGTCATTGCCATTGCTAATGTTAATATCGCTGTATATTAATTCCCTTCGCTATAACGCTATTCATCGGATGATTTGATTGTGACTCTTTCTTTAGGGCATGTCAATGGCATCTGGGCATATGGCCATGTCTCGGCAGCCGTGCTTAACATGACCGTGGTAAGCGATACTCATGTGGTTTATTTCTTTCTAATGCGCATTGCTAATTCCTTTGCCAGACATTAATGTCACGAGGCTGCGTTCGTCGAAATTAACACGACAAACGATATACATCGTAAATCGAGGCATACATTCAGTATTGTAAGCGTTAATCACGACAGTAAAGGGTTCCGCTGCTGTGCCATAATTTGATCAACCATCGGTCAAAATAAATACGGCTTTAAATATTTCAGAATAATCTCGGCGTTAATGTCTGGCCTAAAACAGGTGTTTTGTTTGTTTGTTGTTTAACGCCGCACACAGCAATATTCCAGCTATATGACGGCGGTCTGTAAAATGATCGAGTCTGGACCAGACAATCCAGTGATTGACATCATGAGCATCGATCCACGCAATTGGGATCGATGACATGTATCAGCTTGCCTGACCACCCGATCCCGTTAGTCGCCTTTTACGACAAGCATAGTCGCCTTTTACGGCAAATATGGGTTGCTGAAGACCTATTCTACCCCGGAATCTTCATGGGGCCCTAAAATAGGTGTAACTGTTGCACTGGGACGTACACGAAGGGAACACAAACATGATCATACAGCCACGCTACTCGAAGTTTGCGTGTCAGGTGCCTGAAAATTGAATTAAAAAGAACTTGCATTCCATTCCAATCCTGCGTTCCATTCTACTCACTGTCATGTCAGGATTCAGGATATGCCCGGTATGATTCTGGGATATGCCCGGTATGATTCTGGGATATGCCCGGTAAACGAGGCTTATTGTACATTGTTGCACTGTATGACCTGCTGGACTGGTCGTGGATGATGTCATGCTACCAACCACTGGTTTGTCTGGCATTGGCTCCAGTGTTACAGCTGTGCAGTGGAACACGTCATTTTCTGCTTGGACTCTAGTAGGTTGGGACATGCATTCCACACCACACAGTATTTGTTAAAACAACGAACCAACATTAACAGGGTGAAGTGAAGTTAAATCGTGTATAACGTCACGTTCAAAATTATTGCACTTCTACAGCAACAGGCATGTACGTGTGTGTGTGCGTGTGTGTCTGCTTGTATTAGTTCTGATTAATGCCGGGGGCACGGGTGGCCCAGTCGTCTAAGGCGCCACGATTCGCTGTGCAGAATTGCGTCCCTTGGGCACGCCAGAAACCTATGATTGAGGGTTCGAATCCCGGTTCGCCCAGATTATGTTTCTAGGTTTGTCAGCACGATACCCGTGCTCGTGGCTTTCACCGAAGTGGTAAACGTCTGAGACCTGCATCACTTCGGGCTTTCCTCTCACTTTAAGCTGACACGCCGTGATATAACTGGAATACTGTTAAAAGCGGCGTTAAACCCAAATCACTCACTCACTCACTCTGATTATTGCCGGTTTTATAAATCCTGTCGACCGATATACCATGCCGCAATTTCAACATGGATACCCAACTCACACACAGTATACTGACTTGGTTAATGCATGTCATCGTAACCCCTTTGCGTAGATCGATGCTCATGATATCAATCAGTGGATTGTCTGGTCCAGACTTGATTATTTACAGACCGCCGTCATGTAGCTGGAATATAGTTGAGTACGGCGTTTAACAACAACCAACAAACAAAACTTGTTCCATGAGAAAACTGACATCGAAGTAGTCTAAGACTGAACTCAGTATCTCCCCAACTACCATCCACATTTATAGTAAATGCATGCAAATGATGCATGTTGCATGTTACACCAACATACCAGGATTTTTACTTATCGACCGCTTGACATGGGCGATATAGCTGACTGTGCTCAATGTCCTTTATCTATTCACAACTGGTGATTTGGCTGCACGCTGAGGACACTAGATTCTGCTAATGTCAGGGCCGATCTAACAGACATTCCTCGCGGAAGGTCGATCTCAAATATATAATTAAGTACGCAGCACTTTACTAATAGTTGTTCATGCCATTTCCAACACACTAACTACATAATAATAAATGTCATACTATTGAGATTAATAACTCCAGAGCACTCGGCCATCTCCGAGTATGAACAAAATATTTTGTGAAGGTAAAATATTTCATGCGATGAACATCGCTGGTATGTAATAAATTGTTGGGAATTGAATCAAACTCACCCACCATGACGTTCCACTATATTATTCACATGGAATGTTTTTAAAGTGTGTTATTTACAATCATGTGATTCTGAAAGCATCGTACGAAGTGACTCATCAACGTTTTCACCTACAACGAACTGCGAGGACATGTGTTGCCTTTATTGGAGGACAAACTTCACACAAAGTTACCTTTATTTTCGCTTCGTACAATTATCATGCCATTATGACGAACGGCCTCATACACTTCAGTGCACAAGTGCGAGGTAAATGGTCGTCTGCTCTCCCGACCTCGCTGACCCGCATCAGCGCCCCCTCCCGGCGAAATTACGAGCGCCATTGTATTGGAGAGAGGTATGCGGGTGGTTGTGTTTGCAGTTGAGTGAGAGTCAGCGACGGTATCCCCGAATTCTCACGGTCGGGATGTACCCCGCTCTTCATATGCAAATGTAAGGGAAATACCACCCTCTGCAACATTTGCGATTCAAGGTGACAAACATGAGCGGTTTATATTTCAGTTGTGGGCACAGCTGGATGCGAGCATGCACTTTTAGGAGCAGAAATTTGTAACATTAAATAACGCAGATGGTTGAAATTTCAACAGTATCTGTATTAGTGAGTGATTAATATTTTATGCATATGTTTTTAGTTTGCAATCATGACGGAAGGCAAATAAACGACATGGGATTCAAACAAGTTTTATTTTAGGTGAGGCGATCGAATGCATTAGTTTACCCGTGAAGATTCGGGTAGAACAGGTCTTCAGCAACCCATGCTGCCGTTAAGGCGACTATGCTTGTCGTAAGAGACGACTAAAGGGATCGGGTAGTCAGGCTTGCTGACTTGGTTGATGAATGTCATCATATCCCAATTGCGTGGATCGATGCTCATGGTGTCAATCACTGGATTGTCTGGTCCAGACTCAATTATTTACAGACCACCGTCATATAGCTGGAATATTGCTGAGTGCGGCGTTAAACAACAAACAGACAACAGAATGCATTTTTTTAGTTTCTATCCCCATCACGTAGACTATATTTTTCAATGATATTATATGCATACATATGTCAAGGTAGTAGAAATATAGATAGTGCCTATATTAAATATATATTTAAGATCGCCTAACATTGACATGTTGTTTTCTGCACTAGAGCATGGTAATCAATTTATATTCACACAGCCGCATACCGGCTGATAGGTATGAAGTATACTGTCGAGTCGGCATACTGTGTCTGAGTGGGGTATCCATGTTAAACTGCGGCGTGGTATCACAGTTGGCTAGCACTATAAACCGGCTTTTGTCGGGCCCAGAACTAGCACACACACACACACACACACACGCACACGCACACGCACACGCACACGCACGCATGTCGCTATATAAGTGCAATCATCTTAAATGGGACCTCAAACCACATTTCATCTCACCACCTCTTAAGCTCTCGCATAACGCACCATCCATACAGGTGGGTGGCCATAGTCTGTTGTGACCTGTCATCGAAACTGACGTCGTACCCCGATCGCGTAGATCGATGGTCACACTATCGATCACTGATGTGTCTGTTCCAGACCTGACCACACTAACACGCCGCGTCGATTCAGCTAGGGCATCGCTCACTGTGACATCAAAGACCAATCAATTTGACATCACTGGCTCTCAAGCCTTAGGGGGCACGGGTGGCCCAGTCGTCTAAGGCGCCGCGATTCGCTGTGCAGAGTTGCGTCCTTTGGGCACGCCAGAAACCTATGATCGTGGGTTCGAATCCCGGTTCGCCCCGATTATGTTTCTAGGTTTGTCAGCACCATACCCGTGCTCGTGGGTTCCACCGAAGTGGTAAACGTCTGACACCTGCATCACTTAGGGCTTTCCTCCCACATTAAGCTGACACGCCGTGATATAACTGGAATACTGTTAAAAGCGGCGTTAAACCCAACTAACTCACTCACTCACTCAAGCCTTAGATTCTACAGAAACATGACTACAATCTTGATAAGCATTCAAATTCATTTTTGTAACATTGGTTACCAAAGTTGAGGAACATGCCTTTCCATTCAGTTTGACATTTCAGAAGCAGTTCTGGCTAAAAATAAAACAACTGTACCGCAGAGGTTATATTGAAATGATATACTGCAGGCCTACCGAAGAAAACCAGCAGAGAGCTACCAAATAATGAAATATGTTACGGGTACACACTTTAAATAGAAACCGTCACACAAATTAGAAAGGAGACACAAAAGTTTGCATCGAAAAGATAAGAGTGTGAGTGAGTGAGTGAGTTTGATTTTACGCTGCTTTTAGCAATATTCCAACAATATCACGGCGGGGGACACCAGAAATGGTCTTCACATCATCATGATAAGAACCCGGCATATTGTCAGTGGCACCAAACACGGTCGATGCAAACATTGTAGCGACCTTTACGACTTTTAGTGCAACCCACGGGTATGGTTCTGCCAAACCTAAACTCAGGGCGAGAATCAGGCCCCAGTGCATAGGGTCCTGGCACGCCTAAGGGACCTAACTCTGCATACAGAGTTTGGATAATAAGTACACATTGATTTTGAAGCAGGAGTCATTTGTTGTTTGACGTCACCCTCAGCAATATTCCAGTGGTATTACGGTGAGTTGCTGAATCAAGTGTGCACCAGACAAACCGGTGATGGACATTATGAGCAACGCCCATCGTTGTCGATACGATGACACACAGTCAACCAAGCCACCGCGTCTGACCGCTGATCAAAACACAGGGTGCGGGGGACCTATATTGTTACATGAATTAACACTGGATGCTGGATTTACAAGGCTAGCTATCACACCAAGTATTTATGTTTGGAATCGAACCCAGACTACTGAGCGTTTAGTAAAACCATGTACTACAAGGCGTGAGCGAATGGTGTTATACGCCAGTCTCCAATATCTCGGCTACATTTCAGCTGCTTGTAAAATAACCGAACATTGCGCCAGGCGAACAAGTGGTTAAAAGTATGTGCGATCTGAACTTTCGGGATAGGTAGATCACATGAAATCAGCAAGACAGCACATTATAACAATCGGATTCTCATTTAAGCCGGGGTTTAAGACCTGCAGTGTGTATTGTGCAGTCTGTCTCCTAGACCGTAGAGAAAAAATAAAAAGGTGTCAAACTCAAGTCTAGAATGATTTGGCAAGTCTAGATGGCCTCAGTTCTAGGGTTTGTCCAAATCTTCAGGGCTGCAGATTTGGATAGTCCCAGAAATTAAGGATTGTTCTGGGCTCCATTTGGATTTTATTATTTTTATTTTGTAGATATATATTTTTAAATAAGATAACTTTATTTCTGGGACTAAGTGTCAGTCTAAGTATTGTAGACCAACATGTCCCGGTATCCTTATGTTTTTAAAAAAAAAATCTTTACCTTAAATATATAATTGTCTGAAACGTACCTGACACTGAAATATGTACCCGAAATGGCCGATAAAGAGGTTGGTTGCTCTATAATTAATATTGTGACCTTATTCAACAATTTTTTCCATACATACTCATATGTAATTGAATACCAACCAGAGCGTACATTTTAAGCCTTTCTTTAGGTTTTTGGCCTTTTTATCCAGGCTGAAGAGTATATAATCCTTATCTTGCTAATATGATAAGAGTGTAGCCATATATTCTGAAATTATTGAAAGGCTTTTTGTTGTCATAATCTGAACAAAATCTTTTCAGTTTCCCCTTCAGTGTTCTTGCTGGGGTCTGCCGGTCACAGTTCGCCAAGTTCTGTAAAAGTGGCAGGAGTGACGCCGAGTGCGTCCCGCTAGTGGTCACGTGATCTGGTATCAGCCTCGGTTGTGGTGCGATGGTTTCACGATGAATATAAACGTTATCAAATATAGGATGGGGTTTAAAATTAAAATAAATAAATGTTTGAATCAATGTTATTGTGTGTAGAAACAATAACTTCCTTATCAATCTTAACGAGTATGGTATATTTACTTCAATAAACTGCCATGCAAAAGAAAGTATACACCCATGTTTGATGGTGGCTAAAATAATTAAAACACACACACAAAACAAAAAGAAATGTTTATTCTGTAGTGTTGTATTTGATACGAGTATCACAGGTTTGTTTTGGGGCCTCAAACTTGCAGTTGTTTTAAGCCTAGTTACGTTTTGATAAGCTCTGTACCTTTGGTCAAATCGAATTTTAAAGTCAGTGTGTATACTTTCGTTTTCCGGCAGTTAATATAAAGCGATGACCATAAAAACAAAAGCAATGTATGAAGTATCGTTTGTTAAAGACATACGTGAGTTATTGTTTTTTTTCGATTTCACCCATCAGTCATTTTTATACTGTGTTTTTTGTCGATAGCATCAGTGTCAATTCTGTGTTACAAAACAAATCTGCTCGTTTCTGAGATGAGTGTGCAGGTCCAGAGCATCTGTGTGCACGATAGCCTTGAAATGCAATCTGGTCAAATTACATTTCTCAAAGTCGTCTGGCGTGACCTTGATGTCACCTTGCTCAGTGCTCAGAGTCGTATTTCCTAGTGCCAAGCGTCACCTTATATGCTCATCCGTTCAAGCGCGGATAGTGCTTTTGGAAAAGTGGGAATGCACTTAGCGTACAATATGCATGATGAATCCATATAACTCGTGAAGAAAAATGCGTTTGGTAATAAGAAAATAACATTAATTATTTTCCTTGAAAGAATGTCACCTAAATCATTTCAAATATTATTAGTTATATCTTTAAAATGTTCAGTATGTATAAAAAGGGGTGGGGTGTATGTTCTGGAATTCTGCACCAACGTGGGGGTAATATGGCACGATTGTCCTTCCACGGTTGTTGTACAATGACGTTGTTTGACCCAAAAGTCGTAATCTGCACAGCCATTATAATCTCTTTGCATGAGGTGAGGTGAAATTGGGTTTAACGTCGCGTCCAAGATTATTGCACTTATATAGCGACGTGCAAGTACGTGTTTGTGTTTGTGTGGCTGCTTGTACTAGTCCGGACTGATGCCGATCTATATTGCTAGCTCACTGAGATACCATGCCGCAGTTTAACATGAATATCCCACTCAGACACAGTATACTGACTCCGAGCCGACCAGTCCTTGTTTTATCCCCTTAATGCCGAGCGCCAGACAAGGTAACAACAAGTACTACTTTTAACGTCTTTTGGTATGACGCGGCCGGGGATCGAACCCCGGACCTTGCGCTCTCCGGGCGGACTCTCTACCACTAGACCACGGAGGCGGTCCTCTTTGCATGAAGACACATCTACGCCATGAGGGAAGTTGCGGACAGTTTACTCCCTGATGCCAATTATTGAGTTAAAAGGGGCATTTTCTATTAGCGTTTACACAGTTAAAAAGGGAACAGTTCTCCATTTACCCAGTACTACTAGATGTCTGACATAAAAAAAACCAAAAAACCAAAACAAAAAAAACAAAAACAAGAAAGCATCCTCAAATAAGAATTGATAAATGTAATTTAGAATCTATCTTAAAATTGAGTTTACAGCCTGTTCACAAGTTTTTCCAAGCTGCGTCTCTTATTACAAAAATGTTTAGAATATTTTATGCACCTACACATATAATTTTGCGCAAACTCTGACAAATAATTATGTGTTAGACTCAGTGAGCATAAGTCACAAGAAAGGACTTTGAACTTGAAGTTCAGTTCTCGCACTGATTATCTGCGGATGTCGGTCTGTGAGTGGGGGGTAAAATATAAGTGTGATTTGATCACAGTCCGGTGAGTTCATTCTATCGGCCAGTCACTGATGCATGGCGAATTGTTTAAGTATTCACACAAATACGACGAATGGCCAAATCCATGGGTTGTAATATAAGCATTAATCTTTGTCAGTTTGTTTTTATTAGGAGTTGGTAGACGTGATTATTGTACCGAGTCATTACACACAACGAATGCTAAGCATGCAAAAGTTTTCTCAGATGAAAGGTCCAATATGTCGCAATGTCCAGAGATGCCATGACTCATCAATAGGCGTCATTATCCGGGACATTTTCGGTGTGACTAATCTTTAAAAAACTTTCCAACCGAAAAAAACACAACCCTAAACATCCATTCCTACGACAGCATATTCAAATATAACACACAAAAACCTCCCCGAAGCCTCGGATATATAAGCCGTTTCGCCACCTCGTTGCACCACCGATTCCATTTAGTGTACTTTTAAGTACAAAACATACAAGATTTTAAATAAATTAATACTCACTCATTTCAACACATCTGATAACTGGTTGTTGGTTGGTTTGTTGTTTAACGCCGCACTCAGCAATATTCCAGCTATATGACGGCGGTCTGTAAATAATCGAGTCTGGACCAGACAATCCAGTGATTGACATCATGAGCATCGATCCACGCAATTGGGATACGATGACATGCATCAACCAAGTCAGCGAGCCTGACCACCCGATCCCGTGAGTCGCCTTTTACGTCGGTCCGTTAATAATGGAGTCTGTACCAGCATGGGTTGCTGAAGGCCTATTCTACCCCGGATCTTCACGTGTCGTTTATCGCATCGATCGCGAGTGACCTTACCAAGTTACTATTTTAATGAGTGGCTAGCCATGAGTGAACGTGTCAACTGTCAGTTCATTCGATAAGATAAACAGATTATATGACCAGAAAAGACAAAAGTCCTGTCTATTAATATATATGTGCTCACTTATCACTGAAAACCATGGTGTCGCTGGTGACTATGACAACGGATATATATATATATATATATATATATATATATATATATATATATAGAGAGAGAGAGAGAGAGAGAGAGAGAGAGAGAGAGAGAGAGAGAGAGAGAGAGAGAGAGAGAGAGTTTTTGCCGCTGAACAGTCAGTATGGCCTGATCAGACGTGATATATATATATATATATATATATATATATATATATATATATATATATGTATATATATGTGTGTGTATATATATGTGTGTGTATATATATGTGTGTGTGTGTGTGTATATATATATATATATATATATATATATATATATATATAATTCAGGTGTCATAGTAACACTCCACTTTCAATATAGTAGTTTACAGTTGAAAAAATATAGACAACATTCTGTAATACTATACTCATTGTTGTACTGTCCCTTGTTGACAGGTTTCATATACCTGTGAGATGGGTATTAGGATATTTTTGCCATTGTTCTATATTACTCTCAGATGCGAGATGTGTACACCCAATTTTAGAAACATTAAACCTCTCACAATCACATCATGCCATGACAGGGCTACAAGACGTTGAATATGTTACATGTTTTAGGGTGGCTCCGGACACGACCTGGGTACATGGGTACTATACTCCACCGGACAATACCCCAGCGGACAATACCCCACACCAAATTATTTATTAAGTTAGTTAGGTTGTTTAAGAGAGTGGGAACAATTACTTCAATGCCACGACAGGGCTACAAGAAGTTGAATATGTTACATGTTATAGGGGGGCTCCGGACACGACCCGGGTACATGGGTATATCACAACAATATCTTCTCTTATCACCAGAAATCATTACTCCAATTTTAAAATTAAGAACCCTAAATAATAATTTACCGATTGAGACTGGCCGCTGGGAGGGCATCCCACGCGAATATCGCACATGTAAACTTTCTTCCTCCCCTGCCATAGCCGACGAGTTCCACTACCTCATTAGATGTGAATATTTTGACCAGCAAAGAAATACATTAATTGATAACAGACTGGTCAAACATTATTTCCTTTAAGCATTTGATGTCAAATATGAGAACTTACAATCTTAAAAACTGTCTAAATTTGTAAAAATATTACTTTCTGCACTAGAGTAAACCACTGTTGCCATTACCACCTTGTATTTTTGCATATATGTATGCCATTATGTTGCTCATATACCACTGGCCGGTGGTTTGAGTTAATAGAGAAATTGAAATTGAATTGGTACAATACTCCAACGGACAATACCCCACCGGACAATACCCCATACCAAATTATTTATAAAGTTAGTTAGGTTGTTTAAGAGAGTGGGAACAATAACTTCAATGCCATTGGTATTTTTGTGTGTTTTTTTTAACACTTCAGTGTGGTCGTGTGATGAAGGAGGTTTTTCTAACAATTTAAAATACTTCATGAGGCAATTGGATATGAATTAAATAGGGGACACGGGAAATATATAGTTCCTGATTTGGAGAATACATTACTTTGAGCAGGCCATAATGACTGATCAGCGGCAAAAACTCTGTCAATAATATTCTATACCAATAGACCGGTGGAAACAGGTGGAGCTCTGACGAATCCCGTCTGACATAGATATTCACGGACATGAAAAAGCAAAAACACTGGCGAAAGCGGATATACAGCCTACTCTCTTCAGAGATCTAGTTATGAAAAGCCAATCCAAAGCCTCCATTGCCCCAACATGGCAAGCCCAACGGGACGCAAGTAAGATCGGCAGATGGCTATACAAAGTTCAACCCAACATCCACCAAAAGCCATACTCATACTCAAATGAAAGAAAGTTGAAATAGCCATCTCACGCCTCAGAATCGGTCACCAAAGCACTATGACAAAATATGCATGTCTTGCAGTCAATGTATACTGGAATGATGCTGTCGGACTCGATCAATACAAGAAGTACAGTTAGGTCCACTGTCCGTCGTAGATCTCCCCCTGCCTTAAGATATGCAATAGCTAAGGCAAAGCTAACTATATTTCTGAGAGGTGGTCAGCTCCTCGAACGTATATAAACAGAGTAGCCAAAGAAATTCTATCAACTTCTAAAAGTCAAAATTGAAATTATGTCAATACGAAAATAGAAATCTTATCAATAAAAAAACTGAATGTTTACCCTACATGAGTCTCAAAGAGGGACAGGTCAGCCGACATTGCTAAGGCAGAAGGCAACCTCTTGAACACTTCAAGCAACAACAGCATCTATGGTTTTAGTTAGAATCATATAATTTATCAAAAAACAATTTCAGTGATATGAAGCTTAACTTTTCAGGGTACATGTACACCAAGCGCTACACACGATACACCA
Organism: Haliotis rufescens; assembly: GCF_023055435.1. Classification (NCBI taxonomy): domain Eukaryota; kingdom Metazoa; phylum Mollusca; class Gastropoda; order Lepetellida; family Haliotidae; genus Haliotis; species Haliotis rufescens. The sequence continues at coordinate 15,334,490 of NW_025964112.1, forward strand.
CAGTCAGGTGGGAATATTCAAGCAGGGTGACACTTTCTTGTAACGATGGCCTTACCACTGACGTTAACCATAGTGACGCCGGATCTACATCCCCACAATCACGGCAGAGGTGACCACTCACGACGCCACCAACACCATCGCCTACATGATGGAACAAGCTTCATCTACACGCAGCAACCCAGACCAGCTTCTCAAGACACGAGGGGCGGTCGGGTAGCCTAGTGGTTAAAGCGTTCGCTCGTCACGCCGAAGACCCGGGTTCGATTCCCGACATGGGTATAAAGTGTGAAGCCCATTTCTGGTGTCCCCCGCCGTGATATTGCTGGGATATTGCCAAAAGCGGCGTAAAACCATACTCACTCACTCAAGACACGAAACCACAAGAAGCGATTGTGTGTGTCGTACTCACATTGACAGAGAACAAATCCTAGCTAGATTTAAAGCCGCTTGGGATCAGCTATTTTTGGTGTTGTCAGTTGCATCTCCGGAGACACTCTCAAGATAACGCAGGCCTTTGATGTCCACCTGCGTGATATGAAAACTGCGAACACATATATGGTGACGACAAACCGAGAACCTCATATAATAATCATAATAGTGGTATTATCCAACGCTAATATCCAACTATGGTGACACGCTGTAAGAGAGAAGCTTTGTGCTGTCGAGAACGACTAGATCCACATTAACAATCATTGACGTTAAAACGCTGCAATTAACACTTATTCTATAAGGGGACCGCCTCCGTGGTCTAGTGGTAAAGCCTCTGCCCAGAGACCGAAAGGTCCGGTGTTCGATCCCCGTCCGCGTCATTCCAAAAGACGTTAAAATGTGGTACTTGTTGTTACCCTGCCTGCGTTCGGCATTAAGGGGCTAAAACAAGGTCGGCTCGGAGTCAGTATACTGTGTCTGAGTGGGGCATTCATGTTAAACTGCGGCATGGTATCTCAGTGGGCTAGCACTATAAAATCGGCATTAGTCCGGACTAGTACAAGCAGACACACACAATCACACACACACAATCACACACACACAATCACACACACGTATATAAGTGCAATAACCCCATTTCAAATATGAGAGAGAGAGAGAGAGAGAGAGAGAGAGAGAGAGAGAGAGAGACACACACACACACACACACAGACACACGCGTCGATATTTAAGTGTAATAAGTGTAATATAATTTTGAACGTGACGCTGAAACCCAATTCCCCACTACTACTACTACTACTACTACTACTACTACTACTACTACTACTACTACTACTACTACTATTGATAAGCAAATCCTTGAACAGGTACTGCCAAAAACGCTACATTGAACACGGGTAATGTTTTAATCCAGGGCTCTCCAGTGTGAAGATAAAAACGCCCTAGTTTCATTTCTAAGGTCGTATTTGAGATTGCCTATTTATCGGAAACAAATCAGACGTTGCCATCGTAAACTAACCGTCAGGATCTCGCGATGTGTTAGTATGAATGGATACCCACACGACATTAATTTATCACAAAGTAACACGCTTCGTAAACTATACCTGTTTACCTGTATAGAGCATCAGTCCGCGTGCACCGAAGACATTGGCAGGTGGGGACACCACTATAGGTAATGTAAGCCGCTTGCAATCAGAGGCTGTCTGCCTTCCCCCAACAACAACGCTCGACACCATCCCATAAAAAACGCCTACTCGGGGATTCTAGATTAGAATTGTTCCCCATTAATCTCGGGTTGACAAACGAGGTGACTAAAAAGATCGGGCTCTAAGGCTCTGTGAAGTGGTTGATTTCATGTCATGTTATTTCAATGGTGTTGGACGTAGCCCATGATGTCAATCACTCGATAAGTTACAAGTCGTCGTCATATAGCTGAGTTAGTGCAGCGTTAAGCGAAGAACAATTGAGCAATATTGCAGCAATGGAGACACCAGAAATAGGCTTCACACTTTGCGCCCATTATGGAATCGAACCCGTGTATTCGGCGTGACGAGCGAACGCTTTAACTACTAGGCTACCCTATCTCCCCAGCAACAAACAAACAAATAAATCCCATTAAACCGTCCTTGTTTATTATTATTTCTGGATGGCTTATTTTTTACAGCGATGACAGACATAACAGGCTTAGGTACAATGAATGGGCGTCCGTGCCACTGAATAATAATACATGTAAAAGTTGAAAACCGTTGAAAGAATGCATATGATAGGCGTGTACAAGCAGTGAGTGAGTGAGTATGGTTTTACGCCGCCTTTAGCAATATTCCAGCAATATCACGGCGGGGAACACAAGAAATTGGCTTCACACATTGTACCCATATTGGTAGTCTGTCTTACAGACCCTGATACAAATATATCAACTACAGCCCATGCAAGTCTATACTGTTTGGCAAGTCTAGATTACTGCAGTATCAGGGTCTGAAAATGAAGCGAATCACTGGGCTCCCTTTTTGTTATATTTTTATTAAGATTAAGATATTAACTGAACAACTGTTTTTTTCTGTACGATATGTTCATTTCAGAGACTATATGTTAGTCTACCATATTGGGACTCGAACCCGGGCCTTCAGTGTGACGAGCCAACGCTTTAGCCACTAGGCTAACCCATCGCCCCGTGTACAAGTAGTGATTGGGCGGTGGGGTTTACGATATGTTTAGCAATATTCTAGCAATATCACGACAGGGAACACTAGAAATGGACTTCACAAGTGAATCCGGGTCTATTATTATAGCGGGTGTTTGCTTTCAGCACTAGGATCTCAATTCGCTTCTTATGTTTGATTGAGAACAACAGGTTTATTGTTCCTCTGATATAAACATGCTGTTGTCAGTAATTAACATTCACGTCCTTCTGGTCAGGGGTTCGCTGGTCGAATTAAAGCAACAAAACCATTTCCATAATCATGAGAAATATCTACTAAAAGCAGAGTCCATCGTACGATTCTGACTAAATCATAAGCATGTGTTCATAAATCACTATCAAAAGATCAGCGTATCCTGTCCCATCGCCATAAACACATGCAGCGGCAAGTCAATTCTTCCCTGAAAAAAGACGAGAACACATGGTGCAAGTCAAAATAGGGAAACCCGTCTTCAGTTACATTTTTTTTGGTACCTATGCTTGTCGTAAGAGGCGACTAACGGGATCGGGTGGTCAGGTTCGGCGACTCGTTTGATGCAACCAAATGGGAATTGCACTTGGCATAATTTTTGTCACAGATGTGTCAAATTTGGAAACGTCCTAGCACAAGTCGCTGCGCAGTGTCGCCCCTTATCCGAGCCAGGATCCGCCGATCAAGGTATAAATCTGCTAATGATCCCTGTTTTGTCAGCACCACGCATAAGCTTGTATTTTTTCACAAAAGTTAAATACGCCTGCGACCTGCGTCAACATGGACTTTCCTCCAATCTGTAGCGGGTACGTGAGATAAATATAATAATGTTCAAAATGATGCACAAAGATCACTGACTGCTGTGTTGCAAGTTCTAAGTACCAAAAAATATATTTAACACAGGTATATCACGATCAACACCCCCACCCCCCCAAAAAAAATATCTTAATTGTGCATCTATTTTGTAAAAGTGTACATCGTCTGATGCATTTCCTATGCTTGGTTTCAACAGACGGACGCCATCTCATTCAGTGTCTCACCATGTAGTCATTTCCCGATGAACAGTATTCCGATAAACATACCGCAGATAAAGACCAGCTGCTGTGGTCAATCTTACTGACCATCATCTCAACCAGCTACCCGCAGGACGCTGGTCGCATACCTGTAATCAAATCCGCAGCAATTCACCGGATCACTCCGAAACCTATCCTCCCCGCGACGGGTAATGCCACAGTAAAACACGGGTTAAGAGATTCAGTGAAATTGATCGAAATTACAGTGGGGGGTCTTCAAGCCTTCACTGGGCTAGCATCCTTGACGTACGTCAGGAAATGTACAATTGTCAAAGTATGTTAAGTAGAAAAACAACGTTAATGCACAGTCTGACAAGGACAAGAGCCCCCAGGCAGATTGGATCTTAAAATACGCACTTGATTTTAAACCGTATTTGAACTTAGCTACGCTTGAATGCCACGGTCTAGAATGACTCGAATGTACTATCGTGTGGAATCACTTTAAATCTTTTGGAAATTTATTTTATATATAAATATGCTTCTTTAAAAAAAACCAAACAATATCGTGTCAATTTAAGATAATAACGTCAGTTTTAGCGTCAAGCCTGAGTAACGCGCTTAAATACGACTTAATTACAACAATCTATCCCAACAATGAGCAATTTATGAGGTGACGCTACAGTATCACAAGGTGGGGTTTCTCATACGATACACATATGGATTCGAACAATAGTATACATTAACCAGAGGGCTATCTGTCCACCATCGTCTTTATACAAGTACAGAGCTTCTTGTCTCACGCTGATGGAGGACCAGTACCCCACTGTGACTTGCGTATGAGTTGCTGCAAGTGGAACAAAGCGATTTCCACTCTTACCCGTGACGTAGTCCTACACCATGACCGTGGAATATATTTATTTTATGAAAAAATAATAATCTAGAAATGCATACAAAAGCAAGTCTAGCCAGCTCAAGCTAGCTCTATTCCACAAATCAGCATAGGGAATTTTTTTTAATTTTTAGAGTCAAGAAGGATATTGTGTAATATACGATTTCAGAGACTAAATGTTAGTCTACTCGTGACGGTACTTTGCTTGTTATATAACAGGAATTACGGGTCATTTCAAAGCAAAAGCAAATCTCGTCAGATGCTCCAAACTCACGCGAGAACGGCGACACAACGCAAAACTGGGCTCGTATATTTCCGCGTGTTTTGAAGGTCACTGTTGGAGGTGTTTGGGAGCTGTTGGCCACCCCTAGTGACACGGCGGTTTCATTATCACGTCAAGAGGCCAAAGTGTTAAGTGGTCACGATTCCACTTATATTGGTCAACACACTGGACAACCCTGCTTTAATATTTCCGAGTGATTTAAGACCCCCGCATAGAAAGAATGGTGACCTTTCGAGGAAAACGTGATTGGTACCACGAAACTAACAAAATATTCAAACAGTTTCTATATTATATTACACGCATAAGTGAAGGTCACGACTAGGGTAAATGCTATGTTGATCGGGTCTCCAAGTGTGTAGGCTTGAAGCACCTGGGTTACTTTGGCGACATAGGAAATACATGTTCCTACCCGAGGGATCCGTTTGAAAGAGTTAAAGAGTTTAGTTAAAGCCGATTTGAACAATATTTCAGTTATATCACGGCATGTCAGCTTAATATTGGAGGAAAGCTCGAAGTGATTCAGATCTCAGACGTTTAACACGAGCACGTGTGGGGTGTTGACAAACCTAAAACATAATCGGGGCGAACCGGGATTCGAACCCACGATTCCAGGTGATGCCGTGCCCAAGGGACGCAACTCTACACAGCGAATTGCAGCGCCTTAGACGACTGGGCCACCCGTGCCCCCTTTTTAATGTTGGAGGAGAGCCCAAGGGGGTATACGATGCTAACTACCAAAGGGAAACCAAAACCAAAAGGCCGACTGTTTATTGGGGAAAGTATTTTTTTTTATACAAGGAGGAGCTAAATTATTATTTGTTTTATTACGCAAGACATTTATTTCAAGATTCACAACATAACCATTGTACGAAATTGTATGTTTTGTAAAATTTTCTGGAACAATGATGTTGTTTTAAACATTGTCAAAATGTCGACCCGTAATATAATTGTAGCAACTATGAAACAGATAACTTTTCACTGGTACATATCATTAGGTTTGTCTAAATTGTCGAAAGAGGAATGAACGAGAGGTTTCTAAAAGAATTTTATAGGAATTGAGTATATTAGATAACAAATGACCGTCATAGATTATTTTGACATGAAAACAAAAACATATAAAAGTATACTAGCATTCTCCGAAAGAAGATTTGTTAAATAAAAACAAGAAACAGGGTTTAGTTGACAGTTCAAATTTCCTAAACTGTACCTTGTGTCACGTTGGCGGGTTGCCAAGACGAACTACGTCCACAAGCACTCAACACAGGTGTTCGTAGTGCAACATTTCTAGGTGCCATTGATACAACATGCCCATGGATCATAATACAACATGCCCTGGTATCATTATACAACATGCCCATGGATCATTATACAACAGGCCCATGTATCATTATACAACATGCCCATGTATCATTATACAACATGCCCATGTATCATTATACAACATGCCCATGTATCATTATACAACATGCCCATGTATCATTATACAACATGCCTATGTACCATTATACAACAGGCCCATGTATCATTATACAACATGCCCATGTATCATTATACAACATGCCCATGTATCATTATACAACATGCCTATGTACCATTATACAACAGGCCCATGTATCATTATACAACATGCCCATGTATCATTATACAAAATACACAGGTATCATCATACAACATGCCCACGTATCATTATACAACATGCCCATGTATCCATTATACAACATGCCCAGGTACCCATCATACAACATGCCCATGTATCATCATACAACAGGCCAATGTACCCATAATACAACATGCACAGGTATCATCATACAACATGCCCAGGTCACCATTATACAACATGCCCATGTACCTATTATACAACATGCCCAGGTACCCATTATACAACATGCCCATGTATTATTATACAACATGCCCAGGTCACCATTATACAACATGCCCATGTATCATTATACAACATGCCCATGTATCATTATACAACAGGCCCATGTATTATTATACAACATGCCCAGGTACCCATTATACAACATGCCCATGTATTATTATACAACATGCCCAGGTCACCATTATACAACATGCCCATGTATCATTATACAACAGGCCCATGTATTATTATACAACATGCCCAGGTACCCATTATACAGCATGCCTATGTATCATTATATAACATGCCCATGTATCATTATACAACATGCCCATGTATCATTATACAACATGCCCATGTATCATTATACAACATGCCCATGTATCATTATACAACATGTCCATGTATCATTATACAACATGCCCATGTATCATTATACAACATGCCCAGGTACCCATTATACAACATGCCCAGGTACCCATTATACAACATGCCCAGGTACCCACTATACAACATGCCCAGGTACCCATTATACAACATGCCCATGTATCATTATACAACATGCCCATGTATCATTGTACACCATGCCCATGTATCATTATACAACATGCCCAGGTACCCATTATACAACATGCCCATGTATCATTATACAACATGCCCAGGTACCCATTATACAGCATGCCTATGTATCATTATACAACATGCCCATGTATCATTATACAACATGCCCATGTATCATTATACAACATGCCCATGTATCATTATACAACATGCCCAGGTACCCATTATACAACATGCCCAGGTACCCATTATACAGCATGCCCATGTATCATTATACAACATGCCCATGTATCATTATACAACATGCCCATGTATCATTACACAACATGCCCAGGTACCCATTATACAACATGCCCATGTATCATTATACAACATGCCCATGTATCATTACACAACATGCCCAGGTACCCATTATACAACATGTCCATGTACTCACAATACAACATGTCCATGTATCATTCTACAACATGTCCATGTATCATTATACAACATGCCCATGTATCATTATACAACATGCCCAGGTACCCATTATACAACATGCCCATGTATCATTATACAACATGCCCATGTATCATTATACAACATGCCCATGTACCCATTATACAACATGCCCATGTATCATTATACAACATGCCCATGTACTCACAATACAACATGTCCATGTATCATTATACAACATGTCCGCGTTAACCTTGAACGACGCCGATCTAGGATTGTGTCAAAGAAAGATATAATATTCATGTCAACATTTTCAGTTCTCGGCCCAATTATACCTAATTATGTGCCCGGGTTCATTGTTTGTTTGTTTGTTTGTTGTTTAACGCCACACTCAGCAATATTCCAGCGATATGACGGCGATCTGTAAAGAATCGAGTCATGAGTATCGATCCACGCAATTGGGATTCAATGACATGCACCAACCAAGTCAGCGAGCCTGACCGCCCGATCCCGTTAGTCGCCTTTACCGGCAAGCATGGGTTGCTGAAGACCTATTCTAACCCAGATGTAGGTCATCGTATCCCAATTGCGTAGATCGATGCTAATGATGCCAATCACTGGATTGTCAGATCCATACTCGATTATTTACAGACCGCCGTCATATAGCTGGAGTGTGGAGTTAAACAATAAAAAAAAAAAACAGTAATGATGTATAAATCCTTTGGTTTAGATAACATGTATTAATGTATGATAAAACAAAAAGGGCTGATTGTCACAATTAAACAGCTGACAATGACGTCTTCCTGCGCTAACATGATAGGAACAACCTTAGCGCTACGACTGTCATAAGTCTGTGTTAAGGAATGTTACGATCACCTTAGCACTAAGATCGTTTTGTACAACGGATCCCTGGTGGAGGGCTTGGAATCTCGTGGTTCATGCAGGCGCCCTCTGGCGGCGCGTTGGCCTCGGGGCTTGCCAAGAAAGTATAAAAGATTTGTTACGGAATACTCAGGTGTGGCTTGGCGTTCCCGTCATCAAATTTCCGGCAGGTGTGCTCAGGCTATTTTGTGCCATCTCGATTAGAAGGTTTCGGTTTCAGGTTGAGAATTTGTTTGGTGAGGAAATGAACAAAATACTTTATCCAGGATATATTTCTCTTGTTTCTTTTCTCTTGTTTAGTCAATACCTCGTTCAGGTGAAAGAAATCGATGAAGAGGATCTAACTTCGTCGCTCGGCTGGAGTGGGTGTAAAAAGAAACCAACTGAAGCCAAGCCTCAATGGCTGGCGGGGGTACGTGTAGAAGGTAAACACTTGGGACCAAGCCTCAATGGCTGTCTGGTGTACGTGTAGAAAGTTTACACTTGGGACAAAGCCTCAATGGCTGTCTGGTGTGCGTGTAGAAAGTTTACACTTGGGACAAAACCTCAATGGCTGTCGGGTGTACGTGTAGAAAGTTTACACTTGGGACAAAGCCTCAATGGCTGCCTGGTGTACGTGTAGAAAGTTTACACTTTGGACCAAGCCTCAATGGCTGTCTGGTGTACGTGTAGAAAGTAACCACTTGGGACCAAGCCTCAGTGGCTGTCTGATGTACGTTTAGAAAGTAACCACTTGTGACCAAGCCTCAGTGGCTGTCTGGTGTACGTGTAGAAAGTTTACACTTGGGACAAAGCCTCAATGGCTGTCTGGTGTGCGTGTAGAAAGTTTACACTTGGGACAAAACCTCAATGGCTGTCGGGTGTACGTGTAGAAAGTTTACACTTGGGACAAAGCCTCAATGGCTGCCTGGTGTACGTGTAGAAAGTTTACACTTTGGACCAAGCCTCAGTGGCTGTCTGGTGTACGTGTAGAAAGTAACCATTTGGGACCAAGCCTCAATGGCTGTCTGGTGTACGTGTAGAAAGTAACCACTTGGGACCAAGCCTCAGTGGCTGTCTGGTGTACGTGTAGAAAGTAACCACTTGTGACCAAGCCTCAGTGGCTGTCTGGTGTACGTGTAGAAAGTAACCATTTGGGACCAAGCCTCAATGGCTGTCTGGTGTACGTGTAGAAAGTAACCACTTGGGAACAAGCCTCAGTGGCTGTCTGGTGTGCGTGTAGAAAGTAACCACTTGGGACCAAGCCTCAATGGCTGTCTGGTGTACGTGTAGAAAGTAACCACTTGTAACCAAGCCTCAGTGGCTGTCTGGTGTATGTGTAGAAAGTAACCACTTGGGACCAAGCCTCAGTGGCTGTCTGGTGTACGTGTAGAAAGTAACCACTTGGGACCAAGCCTCAATGGCTGTCTGGTGTAGGTGTAGAAAGTAACCACTTGGGACCAAGCCTCAATGGCTGTCTGGTGTACGTGTAGAAGGTTTACACTTGGGACCAAGCCTCAATGGCTGGCTGGTGTACGTGTAGAAAGTTTACACTTGGGACAAAACCTCAATGGCTGTCGGGTGTACGTGTAGAAAGTAACCACTTGGGACCAAGACTCAATGGCTTTCTGGTGTACGCGTAGAAAGTAACCACTTAGGACCAAACCTCAATGGTTAGCTGGGGTACGTTTAGTAACTAACAAATTGGGACCAATGGGCGTAGATACGTGTTGAAAGAAACAATTGGGACAAAACCTCAATGGCTTGGTGCGGTGCGTGCAACTAACTTAAATCGATTAAAAAGGAATCGGGTAAACAATTGATAAAAAACAAAACTTTATCCATGTACAGTTTGGCCTTGCAAACTAACTTACATCCTGGGCCGAGGTTCGTAAATATAATCTATCTGGGTGAACCCAACAATATAAGAAGGATATAGGCCGACATGAACGTCTACCTGCATGGACACCAGTCACACCCAGTGTTGTATGTAACACGACATTCCTACAGCTCCACACAAAGCAATTATTTCTTCTGGACCTCCGTTTAAGTACGTTTACCTATGTGGGCTTGTCATGAGAGGTAAACCTTTTGACTGCTGTGGGCGACGTGCGTTGTTACGTTTGCTTTTGAACAAAAGGTAAAACGCTTCACGCCCTTGGAGGTACAGGCTATTTATGTTACTAAATGCATTTTATTGTATCCATCTGCAAAGAAAGGATAAGAGAAAAATTAACTGTTTACATCACAACTGTAGGTGAGGTGAGGTGAAATAGGGTTTAACGTCGCGTTCAAGATTATTGCACTTATATAGCGTCGTGCATGTACGTGTGTGTGTTTATGTGGCTGCTTGTACTAGTCCGGACTGATGCCGATTTATAGTGCTAGCTCACTGAGATACCATGCCGCAGTTTAACATGAATACCCCACTCAGACACAGTATACTGACTCCGAGCCGACAAGTCCTCGTTTTAGCCCCTTAATGCCGAGCGCCAGACAGGGTAACAACAAGTACCATCTTTTAACGTCTTTTGGTATGACGCGGCCGGGGATCGAACCCCGGACCTTCCGCTCCCGGGGCGGACGTTCTACCACTAGACCACGGAGGCGGACTCACAACTGTATATTTAGTGGGAGGAAGTGACGTCATCTACTGTATATTTGGTGGAAGGAAGTGACGTCATCTTGTTTGGTCTCCATTTTTTTCGGATATATATTCCAGGTAGGAGTCAGGTGGACATTTGACGTAAGTGGGCAACTTTCTTGGGTGGGGGGGGGGGGGGGGAAGGAGGAAGATCTGCATCTGTGTTTGTGTAGCGTCCCAGAGGGCCGTGAAATTCTGCGACATGGCCAATGCGGCATAAAACACCACCGTTTACTTGCCACCAAGCTCGCTTGATCGGCAACTGTTCATCAAGTTGATTTTTCATGACTTTCTTATTGAAATAAGTGATCCTGTAATAGTATATATATATATATATATATATTATATCTCGTAAGACTTAATATAAATGGGATATATAGTTTAGTAAATGATTGAAATTTAAACAGTCAATAATCACAAACAGCCATGCATTGTTTGTTACCTATTAACTAAATCCCCATTTACTATTCTCACGCTTACCCCTTGGTATTATCCTCAGGGTCAGGCCACCCGGTAGACGGTAGACGACAACTCACAGTGATGGTTACGACAACCGTAAACTGAATCTATATCCGAAAATGTCAAGGTCGTATATTGTCGCAAGGACATGGAAAACAAGTTTTTTAAACTTCAAACATTCCTCTGTGTTCTCGCGGCTATTAAATCAGTGAAGTAGAAGACTCTCACCATGGACATGAGCTGGCGTTCTCTATGACCATAAATTATGCATAAAAAATAACCATTTTAGCATGCATGTTGTTTAGCATTACCGCCATTAATCAAACCTGTCAGAGTATCATGACATTGTCTACAAGGCATGCACGTTGAAACTGGTGATTAAAGTTACCCTTTTACACAATGCAGAATCTACGCACGTGAAACTGTAGGTGCCCCCTGGCTTATATTTTTTTGTGAAAGACGAGACATGATATTTTGTCTTTCATTGCTTCAAAACACATTTGTTTTTTTGTGAACGGAAAAACAGATGGTTGGCCCCCGGAATCGTTGACCGTACGTTCGGCACCCAGCTTTGCTCTGATTGAAACCGACCATATGAAAAGACATCTTCCCGAGGCAAGTGAGTTAACTGACTTTGAAGGTCCAGTTTCAACCCTTGCTGAAATAGGCTCGAATAATGGAGTTATATTATGGCTGGACTAGTGAGTCTATGCACAGTCCAATCAAAATCGCGTAACGAAATCGAAATCCGGTTGGTAAACTGCCGTGCAGATTTCGGTCATTTGCAAGATTTGCAAAGCATGTGCACTGCCAACTAGGCGTCAACAGATATTTTCCAAATCTTTTCATGTTTTTAATCAAGGTGCTCACGTGATTTGATGCACTCTGCGATGTACGACCCATTTTATCACAATATAGATATTGTTTATTGATCAGGTCGTCCTGACTGGGCGCCACCATTTTGTTTGAAGCAAATGTAAGCGAAACAAGAGGCTGAATCTGATTGGTCAAAAGTAGAGGCATAGAAGGGACACAACTCGTAATAACCACTGGTGGCGCTACGATCGAGCCAAGAAATAAGTCCAGCCTTGTTCGGCAAGGGTACAAACTGGACTTGCCTCGGGAAGATGATGTAAAGATATCTAATATCCATACAAAATCGTATGATCCTTTGTGTGTTAGCACCATACATACCCGTGCTCGTGGGTTTCACCAAAATTGTTCATTGACGAACTACGTCACTTGGGCTCTCCCGATCCATTAAGCTGACACGCCGTGATGCAGCTGCAAACGTGTTCAATGCGGCGTTAACACCAACTCACTCAGTCACTATGGACGAAGTGAGGTGAGGTGAAATTGGGTTTAACGTCGCGTCCAAGATTATTGCACTTATATAGCGACGTGCATGCACGTGCGTGTGTGTGGCTGCTTGTACTAGTCCGGACTGATGCCGATTTATAGTGCTAGCTCACTGAGATACCATGCCGCAGTTTAACATGAATACCCCACTCAGACACAGTATACTGATTCCGAGCCGACCAGTCCTTGTTTTAGCCCCTTAATGTCGAGCGCCAGACAGGGTAACAACAAGTATCATCTTTTAACGTCTTTTGGTATGACGCGGCCGGGGATCGAACCCCGGACATTCCGCTCTCCGGGCGGACGCTCTACCACTAGACCACGGAGGCGGCACCATTATGGATGAATACATATTACAAGACAAATATAGATCCTGTAACTAGTTTGGCAAAACATAATATAATATCCTAATAATCATCCTATATTTGTCGAATTTCATCGCATTCATTCATCATATCGCCATGGAAATTTCAATTCAAAATCAAAGGGACATATTGAATGCCATCTACACGCCAAGGGACTAAATCATTTTCGCTATTGAAGCCGCTGAAACGTCGTCAACACCTACCTGAGATTGAAACAGCATTATTGTTAATATATTCTCCAACAATAGAAGCTAGAATCGTTGATTAGAGAGGAAGTGGGTGTAAACCATGCTCTTTGTAAAATATCATTTCGCCTATTGATATTTTGGTTCCGCATCCTTGACCTTCACGCGCAGCCTCGTTTTCGTTCAATATATAAGCCACGGACTAAGCGGAATTAGATTCATCAGCGAGGCAAATAACGAGGTATCACATCACACAATAGGTAACTCTCGCCTCTCTCCTCGTGTTTTCTCGCTGCTACCGAGAGTGATAATGAAAGCAAGGGAATGATATAATAGACCCACTGTGTGTTCGCGAGCTGATAAATAGGGATATACCGCCCGGTACTTCATTAACGGGTTGCCTTGATAATCCGATATATAATTACCCTGGGTCGTTGGTAGCACAGATAGTATGACACTGACTATTTTCGAGTTCAGTCTTTTAACCGGCCATGCTCAATGCGCTGTCACGTACAAATAATTATAATAATAAAAATATTTATCAATCATTATGGGACGTGGTTTGATTAACGTTGGGGTTCTTCATGATAGAATTGTTTTGTGCACTTTTGCACACATTTATTTTGTCTGATGATCCTCTTGTGAAGTGTGTCAAGACTCATGATGAAAACAAGGCATTCCACAGTTTTCTAAAACGAGCCAAGGATGTGGGACATAATCTCAATGTCGGTGTTGATTTTGTTGATGGTTCTGTACTGCTGGGCGGTACAAAAATGTGTCAACCAAGGAAGTACCATGTCAAGTCGGCCCAGACCCAGACAGTTTTTAAAGGAGAGGCTATCTGAACGACCACTGCATCGAGTATATGTGCAGTGTGCTGAGAAGATCAGCAATCCTGCAGAGTCCTTTGCTTGGATGAAGTCGTCTGGTCTGAAAAGTGAAACAAGAAGGCTTTCTGTTTGCTGCTCGGGACCAGTCACTTCCCATTCGAAAACGTCAATGTGTGATTTTGCATCAAAATGTAAATATGAAATATAGATTATGTAATGAATTAAATGAGACTGTCCAACACATTGTCAGTGGATGCCCAGCTTTGGCACAAACACAGTATCTTAAACGACATGATGGTGTAGCTCGATCAGTTTATAACCGTCTTCGCCATGCCTGTGGTTTTGACACAGAGTCCTACCCATGGTACGACCCGGAATATGTAGAGGGCGTCATGGAAAATGATAAATACACAATTCTTTGGAATAGACCCATTTACGGCCTCAGACGTATCCAGGCCAACAGACCTGACCTTGTCATTTTTGATAAATCCAATGAAATCATTTATATCATTGAATTTTCTGTCCCCTTTGACGCTAATGTGATCGACAAGATTGAGGCAAAAGATGGCAAATATGCGGAGCTTGCTTTCGAAATGTCACGCTTGCATCCCAAGTACCAAGTTGTCTGACTCCCAATTGTTCTCAGTGCCTTAGGTTTGGTACCTCTAGATCTGTTTTCTGACATTGGGAGAACCCGGGTTCGCATCCAGGAATACAGCTCTTCTGACAATCTGGCTAATGCAGAAGGCTGCAGTGTTAGGGAGTCTTCACATTCTCCGAAAAGTTCTGGGTGGGTTTGACTAGGCAGCGCTTCCTGGGAGAAGTCCCGTTCGTTGTCTGGACTGCGGGTAGAGGGGGCAAGAGCCCTGAGCTGATGACGAGCCTAACCAGGCTCACTGTGCCAGGATCACCCAAACCCTCTTTACTGCATTTTTTATTCTTATTCAGTTAAAAATAAAAATAATATATATAACCATATAATAATAATATTAATTGTTGTTGTTGTTATAATTATAATTATCATCATGGAAGTTAATATGAGTGGTCCTTTTTTAAAAATATATATTTCTGCCATAAACAGTGGGAATAAATATTAAAGAGAGTCACCCTCAGAAGCAGGTATTTGCAATAACACCAGTATTTCACTCCTGGTTTCATACAGAAAGACCCCGTGGGGATTCCGGGCTAGAACTGGGTCTCCAGCAAGCGGAGCTCATCTTCCCGAGGCAAGAGAGTTAACTGACTTAAAAAAAGTCCAGTTTCCACCCTTGCGGAACTAGGCTGGAATTCCTGGGTTCGATCGTAGCGCCACCATTGCCTTTTACGAGTTAGGTCCTTTCCATGCCTCTCCTATTGATCAATCAGATTCAACCTCTCGTATCACTTGCATTTGCTTCAAACAAAACGGTGGCGCCCAGTCAAGACGTTCTGATCGATAATGAAGATCTATATTGTGATAAAACGTATCTTACATCGCGAAATGCATCAAATCACGTGAGCACCTTGATTAAAAACATGAAAAGATTTAGAAAATATCTCTTGACAACGAGTTAGCGGTACACATGCTTTGCAAATCCTGCAGTCGACCGACATCTGCATGACACTTTACGAACCGGATTTCGATTTCGGTGCGCGATTTTGATTGGACTATGCATAGACTCGTTAGTCCAGCCAAAATGTAACTCCATAATACCAGCCTAGTTCGGCAAGGGTGGAACCTGGACATGAAGTCTACATGCCTGAATCAATGATTAATAGGAACGTTACGTCGACGTGTCCACTGAACACCGTGTTTACCTATTGACAGGTAACGTAGATAATATGTTATAAGGCAAGCCATACACAGATAATTGGATGGTTACGTGCCGTCTCAGTTACCGTGTTCGACGTAATAAGCACCCTGCTCTAATAAGCGCCCACGGCCATATTTGCTAATAATTGACTAGGTAACAATTCCAATTAGCACCCCTTCGGATTGATCAATGTACACAGGACTTATTTATTCGCGTATAATACGCACTCGTGTGTTATATGCACCCTTAATTATAGGCAATTAAATTCTGGAAAAATATATATGTCATATATATACATTTCAGGCTGTCAGCATAAACCACGCAATTTATCTTTATCTGTTGTTTTTTCACCAAAATAATATTCTAATAAGAGCCCCCTATTTCTAATCTTGATAGCGCCCTGGGCGCTTATTACGTCGAATACGGTATCTTCAGTTCTTATCAAAGTATTGAGTGAACTTATGGATAATCAAAAGCTGGTTTTACGTAATTTTCGTGAAAATAGATTTACATTGCCAGCTGTGTAATTGATTACGCGGTTAGTGGTTAAAGTGTCTCTTGTACTCCAGCAAAATCCGGGTTCGAATCCAAACATGGATACAATATATGGTATGATGGTATGCTGCCTCAGTTTTGCTTACATTAAAGCGTCAAGGAATTGGGTGGTTTCTTTCTCAGACCTTCATTTGGACCGGGATCCGGTTCATCAGATGTGGTCATTTATATGAAGGGGTTTTCAGATCTTGACTAAGAAAGGTATCGAGTTGGATCCCAGTCATCTTCCCGAGGCAAGAGAGTTAACTGACTTTAAAAGTCCAGTTTCCACCCTTGCGGAACTAGGCTGGAATTCTTGGGCTCGATCGTAGCGCCACCAGCGGCTATTACCAGTTAGGTCCTTTCCATGCCTCTCCTATTGATCAATCAGATTCAACCTCTCGTATCACTTGCATTTGCTTCAAACAAAACGGTGGCGCCCAGTCAAGACGATCTGATCGATAATGAAGATATATATTGTGGTAAAACGTGTCTTACATCGCGAAATGCATCAAATCACGTGAGCATCTTGATTAAAAACATGAAAAGATTTAGAAAATATCTCTTGACAACGAGTTAGCGGTACACATGCTTTGCAAATCCTGCAGTCGACCGACATCTGCATGACACTTTACGAACCGGATTTCGATTTCGGTGCGCGATTTTGATTGGACTATGCATAGACTCGTTAGTCCAGCCAAAATGTAACTCCATAATACCAGCCTAGTTCGGCAAGGGTGGAACCTGGACATTTATAGTCAGTTAACTCACTTGCCTCGGGAAGATGGATCCCAGTTTAACAAGAACTCACATCACCCTTTCAGAGAAAAAGAATATAAACACAATATTGACCCCTGTCGTCACGATCTATAGATGAATAAGTAAATTGCAAGTGACTCCGTGGCATTTGATTGGTCAACCAGGCCCACGGACTACTGTTTCCTGATAGGCTGATAATAGAATGGGAGGGGCCTGTGTCGTATTAATGTGCTGAACGATGTCGCTGATTTCTTTTACTGTCTACAGTTTTTTTGTGAGTAAATAAATAGATAAATAAATAAATAAGCAGTCTGTGAAGTTATTATTGTTGTTGGCGCATGTATTTATAAAAATTGATCACAATTTGTTTTTTGCGTTTATTGGGTACAAAACGTAAAAAAAACGGTGTGCACGCTCAGCATAAATTCGCAATCCGCAATGCGAATTTTTGACACACAAAAAACCCACATTCGTCACCACTCTTCCCGAATGAAAACAAAGCTGCAGGAAAGGCATTCGTCACCACACGCCCCTTTCTGTAACCTGTAAGAAGACTCGCCCCCCTATCGATGAATGTTATGTGCGAAAATACGACAAACCAATCAGAATGCGAGTATGACTTTATATTCTTCTGTCATAGAATCCCTCAGGAATAATTTTTGATTTTACACATTTCTCCCATCTAAAATAAACCAAAGACACAGTTAAATGTGTTCAATCATACTGTGTAATACCACATGTCCCGATATGCTTTAAAATTCATCTGAAATACATATAATATATGCGGAAATATACGGGAATCATTACGCAACGAGCTGACAATTCTTTTAGCTATGGAACCAGGGCGCAAATATGGCCACTCCAGGGGCACAAGTCGCTATTCGGCTTGTTCCGGAATAACACGAGTTGGTCACGAATGTTGGAAGGGGTTTTATTGCGGCGATCGACCCCTGGGCAGTTGGAATGTTATACACAACATAGCAGTTGGTACGTATAGCATATTTAAAACCTAGGCGTCAACGTCGAGAATAATGAGACATTGTTATTTATTACCGCGGACGTCCAGGTTTGTGTTGATGAGAATGTTATGATGCTGAGCGACATAAACACGTGTACAACAAGCCAGCAACAACGAGTCCTTGTCGTAAACACTGGTCAGCGGAAGGAAACTGTCCTGTAGCTGGTCATCTAGTCCTGCTGACCCCGCATGGTCGAACAATGTCGTGTATGAACATCATCGGTCACTGTGTGTCATGACGCTGTTGGCGCTTTGAATTCTCAGCCAACTGTCTCCACTCAACTGCATCACAATTCGCGGTGCAGAGTTGCGTCCCTTAGGCGTGTCAGAAATTGTGATCATGAGTTTGAATCCAGTTGTTTCTTGGTTTGCAAGCAACATATCCATGCTCGTGGGTAAACGTCTAGGACCTGCATCACTTCGGGACTTCCCCCTTCATCACGATGATACACTACGATATACTGAAACATCAAACCCACTCAAACCCACTCAGTCACGGTGTGGTCAAAAGTATTGTATGTGTGACGGGACCCGTGAAGATTCGGGGTAGAATAGATCTTCAGCAACCCATGCTTGCCGTAAGGGGCGACTATGCTTGTCGTAAGAGGCGACTAACGGGATCGGGTGGTCAGGCTCGCTGTCTTGGGTTGAAGCATGGCATCGTATCCCAATTGCGTGGATCGATGTTCATGATGTCAATCATTGGATTGTCTGGTCCAGACTCGATTATTTACAGACCTACGTCATAAAGCTGGAATATTGCTGAGTGCGGCGTTAAACAACAAACAAACAAACAAACAAACTATATGTGACGGAAGAGGTGACTAACATGGATCAGACGGTCGGACACGGTGACTTTAGTGAGTGTGCGTCATCGTACCCAATTGGTGTCGAACGTTGCTCATGATTTCAGTCACTAGTTTGTCTGGTCCAGACTTGAACATGGTACAGGCTGCCATGATATAACGCATATATTACTGTGTGTGACCTGTAACAGAATTCACGAGCTCACTCACCACGTTCAGACATATTGTCTGAACAAGAATGTCCAGAACACGTAATCCATATGTCTGAACGAGACCACACAGAACACACAGACATTGCACGGGTCTTCAATGTCAAACTCACGAGAACAACTGGAATATATTTCTATACAAGAGACGTTTATCAAATGCACCAAACCACAAACACAATATGGTCTCTGCATAAGGTTTGTAATAGTAAATTGTCTAGATCGCCTAGGACATATAGACAATACGACATGTCTGTGGTAGTACATCTACTGGGACATATATGACATAGGTTATATTTGGGTCTACACTTTCTTTGTTAAGTACAAATTAGAGCGCTTTTTTGGTGGATTCCCATTCGGGATTCGAACCCAGACTCTCAGAGTGAAGCACCTTATCACCAGCACTAGTTACCACCAATCAGCCACAGAGACTTTCACAAACCGGAAGTCCAACAACTCAACAGTGAGTGAGTGAGTATGGTTTTACGCCGCTTTTAGCAATATTCCAGCAATATCATGGCGGGGGACACCAGAAAAGGGCTTCACACATTGTACCCATGTCGGGAATCGAACCCGGGTCTTCGGCGTGACAAGCGAACGTTTTAACCACTAGGCTACCCGACCGCCCCAACAACTCAACAATGAGTCTACGTCCGCACGGCTCCAATGGCCGAAGCTACGGACAGACAATGCCATGTAGAAAGTTGTCAAATGTCACATTTGTTATAGCTGGGATAACACTTTCTAAGTAAAATATAAATTCTTGTACTGTAAACTACGTTTATAACGAACACGCTTATAACGAACTGACCGATATGACGAACTTATTTTTCAGTCGGGGGCATTTGTTGCATATTTGCTGTATATATGCTTGTAACGAACTACGGTTATTACGAACTAAAATTAGTGGTCCCTTTGAGTTCGTTATAACCGTAGTTAACTGTACTTTCCATTCTTTAGAACATACAGCGTTTATATTAGCTCGGTTATTCACAAAAGATCGGGGTTTTAGATACGCCGTCTGATCCATAATAAAATCTTGATATAATCCATCATATTCATTCAGTAGAGTCAATATCTGCTCAGTTACTAAATATCGTATGGCGATAAATGGCATCTCAATATAGTTTCCAGTGAGGGAGTATGTTTATATTCAACCCAATAAGGCTAATAAAGCATATGAAATATGTATTGAAATAAGCCTCCAAGCCACATGTGTTAAGTATAGAGTTGTGTCTGCATTGGGTCTTCATTTTGGATATCGACCTGATGCTATAGACATTTACGTCTTTAAAACTACAGCCATATTTCTCCAGACAGCCTTTGTGTTGACAATACCGATTTTTATACAAAAAGAAATGCAAATTCTGACTGACACCTCCTCTAGACATAATATCAGTTTAATCGATACATCAATTTTGATGTCAGTGCCGTCGCACACCTCTTGTGTCAACATGGGTAAGGCTAGACTACGACAATATCACCCGCAGCGATTCCTCTCATCGGTGTCAGGAGTCTGTTAGATCGATCTACTTGGACGCAAAACCTGATCAGTCGTGATTTGATTTGTGGTTATTTTCACGAAATCGATGTCCCATGTGTCATATTGGCACATTGGTCTCAAATAACTAACTTTAATTAGCCAGCTAAAAGCATGAATGGTCTAATACACATCCTCGTGGTTACCTCCCCCTTGTTAGATCGTAAACATAGAGTTGATGGATTACATGTACTCATAATACCATCATCACCAGTAGCAGCAGCCGCAGATAACGACACCGAGATGAAGAAGAAGACTTAATTTCCAGAACCACAAACCTTTACTTTTTTTCATTTCATCTTTGGTCAGAACTATAACTGAAATCTACCATTAATATTTGAATAATGTATAAGTGGGTTCTTTTTCAAATGGAAAAAAAATCTAGTCAGTTTAATTTGGAAATATAATATTAGTGAGTGAGTGAGTGAGGGAATGAGGGAGTGGTTATGCACCTTTTCAGCAGTGACGGAGGCATTCGTCACCACTCGCCCCTTTCCGTAACCTGCAAGAAGAGGCTATTCGGCTTGTCCCGGAATAACACGAGTTGGTCACGAATGTGACGGAGGGGGAGCACCAACAATGTACCAGATACTCTGCCAACAGTAGAATCCACAGCTGAGACCTGGCTGACCCTGTGGTCACGTAATCTGGCATCTGTGTCATCAGTTTCATCTTCGCTTGGCTGTACATGTAAGTAGTCAATAGGCTTAGACGGGATCTACAAAACCTTCAAGGACATACGATCTTCAGTCCTGAGCCAAAAGTTTGTCACCCTTTGCCGCTCACCTGTGGCCAGCGGTGTCATGTCATTGAGTGAGTGAGTGAGTGAGTATAGTTTTACGCCGCTTTTAGCAATATTCCAGCAATATCACGGCGGGGGACACTAGAAATGGGCTTCACACATGTACCCATGTCTGGAATCGAACCCGGGTCTACGGCGTGACGAGCGAACGCTTTAACCACTAGGCTACCCGACCGCCCCTCATGTCAGTGTCGCTGGTGACAAGTGCTAACAGGTGTGAATTATTTTATAGTGTTGCATTCAAGAAGGGCCACAGTTACGGCCTTAGGAAGCTGTAACTGGTGATGCAGATGTCAAGGCAAGACTGCCAGTCAGTCTCATTTACAAATAAACTTATCTTATTAAATTTTTAATCAATTGATTTATTTAGTATATATATATATTAAAATATTGATTAAAAAAATTGAGACCAGAACAATACTTAATTTCAGAGCTGTGGCAATGTAGGCTTGCCAAATCATTCTAGACTTGAGTTGGGCTCCTTTCTCTCGGGTCATGGAGACAGACTAATGCCAAGGCCAGACAGGCCCCCGCAACTATGTAACATACTGTTGGCAGAGGCCATAATTGACCTAGTAGTGGGTGAAGAATTGGCCTCACGAAAAAAACATACTATGAAATTAAGCCTAGGTATTCGGAATGACAAACGAAGTAACACCTTTACCACTTGGCTAGACCACCGCTCATGAAAATCAGTAGTTGACGAAGAAATCTGTCTGTGCAGTTATGTGCATCAGAGTGAAATATGTACAACAGGCTTTATCATTTCTTATGACATCGGGCAACAGGTTGCCCTATCGTCTAAGGCGCCACAGTTCGCTGTGCAGGGTTGCGTCCCTTGGGCACGCCAGAATCCAATGATCGTGGGTTCGAATCGCCCAGATTGTGTTTCTAGGTTTGTCAGCACCATACCCTGCTCCTGGGTTCCCCCAAAGTGGTAAACGTCTAAGACCTGCATCACTTCGGGCTTTCCTCCCACACCAAGCCGACAAGCTGTGGTATAACTAGACTAAAATCTAGTCTCTGAAATGAACATATCGTACATAAAAAAAACAGTTGTTCAGTTATCTTAATAAAAATATAATAAAAAGGAGCCCAGTGACTCTCTTCATTTTCAGAATACTGATACTGCAGTGATCTAGACTTGCCAAACATTATAGACTTGCATGGGCTGTATTTGATATATATTTGTATCAGGGTCTGTAAGACAGACTATGGTATAACTGGAATACTGTTAAACGGTTTAGTTTTTTGGCAATATGAGAGTTATTATTATTTCTTTTATTTTCGTAAAACTTCCTTTGTTCCCAAGGCCCCTGAATGAGCCGAAGATATTAACATGGATTAATCACTGATAATTGTTGTGAGGTAATTATTGAGGACACACACCGCAAATGTCACATGGATACAAATTGGCCTATTATAGCCAAAAATATATTTCTTGACGATGGAGGTAATTACCATTTTCTTTGCCGGTGCGTTGCCCTTTTCAAAATCATTTCACATTCGCATAATGGCAGATTGTACAAACAGTGCATTACCAAATTGACGAGTATTAACACACAGGCATATCGATGATATATTGTAGAACATCAACCATTGCAAACGAAGTTCATAAACAGAGGTCCCATCTGGGAAAATAATGAGGAGAGAATTTAAAGTTACCAAAGTACAATTTAGATTTTATAAAGCTTTTATGTACATAGAGGTCGATATCCTTAAGATATTGTGATTTTAGTTTGATTAGGTCTAAAATCAATTAATAAAAGGACACCAGGTATTGCCATATATTACCAGCTCGGTGAACGGTTTGGGAAAGAAATATTCAACACACGATTTTGAAATAAGTTCCGGCAACTTGCACAGCCTTGAATTCAAGATCCCACTTGGGTGCCTATGTGACGCCCATTTTCTGGTGTCCCCTGCTGGAATATTGCTAAAAGCGGCGAAAATCCATACTCACTCACTCATTCACTCACAAATCTACGCCGTATCACCCACAACTTGAGGACTATTGCACACTTATACAGCGACGAACATGCACGTGTGTGTGTGCGTGTATGTGTGGCTGCTTGCACTAGTCCGGACTGTTGCCGATTTTATAGTTCTGGCCCACTGAGATACCATGCCGAAATATAACATGAATACCCCACTCCAACACAGTAAACTGACCCCGAGCCGACCAGTCCTTGTTTAAGCCCCTTAATGCCGAGCGCCAGGCAGGGTAACAACAAGTTCCATATTTTAACGTGTTTTGGTATGACGCGGTCGGGGATCGAACCCCGGACCTTCCGCTCACCGGGCGGACGCTCTACCACTAGACCACGGAGGCGGTCCCCACAACTGGAGGCACAAGATAAATACAAAGAGACAGAGCTTCGTTTGTCCTCTGACCATAAACATTCTGTCAGTAACCCCTCCCATACCCATAAGACACACACACTCTAAGATTGTTTTCAAACTACTTTATTTAATGGACAAGATAAAGCAGGGATATCAGTAGGTGTACGAGCGTGCACATACGTATGTTAGCTATGTGTTATAAATACATCCTACAAGTTGTAGAACAAGATTTCAATACCCCCCACCCTGATTATAAATACCCCAACAAAGCTCAGACTTCTGTACACATTATCGTTGTGACAACGCACTTTCATTTGAAACTTACGTCATTTCATTTTGTGTATGTCAGAGGCTCGCGTAATACAATTTTTATTCTTGAAATTATATATTTACGATACGAAAAACAATCGGGTAATTATCACTAGTTCATTCTTGGGAGATATTTAGGAAACTGGCCATGGCGTAATGTATCAAATCACTCAATAGCGAAAGGCGTGGGTCAAAGGGGGACGTTTCCTCTTTTTGATTCCAATTTGAGCTCAAAGAGGGACATTTTGCCGTTGATTCCAAAATGAAACCACCAATCCGCCATTGTTTGTTTGTTTGTTTTTTAACGCCGCATTTAGCAATATTCCAACTATATCAAGGTGGCTTGTAAATAATCGAGTCCGGGCCTTACAAGCCAGGGATTAATACTGTGAACGATCCACGGGTACCATCTACCAAGTCACGGAAAGAGCTTTCTCTGGATTGATTTAGAAAACTTGATATTAAATGATTACAGGTCTCAATTAAAATGACTAAACATGTTGTCTTCATAGGTTTTTCAGCACAGAACTAAAACCCAAATAAAAGCATTAATCTTTGTATCAAAGTACATGGTGTATTGCTACACACCTTTTAACAAACCTTCTATATTTAAAAAAGTTAAAGAGGAACTCACACAGCATAACTACACGACCAAATACACTGCATCAATATATGTTAACAAGAACTTCAAACAAATTTTGGTCAAATTGTCATAAAATGATAAGTTGATAGAATGTCCATGTTAATAGTTACAGAATCGTGACATATTGATAAAGCAACGTGTAACAAAAAATTAAAAGAAATAAAGAGATAAAACATATCAAAAACAATATTTTTAAAAAGTCCCCGAGTAAGGGAAGAAATATGACAGACACCCGCAGTCACCATGAAACATATACTATATCCCTTATATGTAACCTCTGACTGTAATTCAACAAGTGTACGTTAGAGTGGGTGGTGAGTGAGTGAAGGGGTGGGGGTCAATTCAGAAGGGATGACGGCCTACTTCATTACCTTGGCAGCTGCACTATAATCAGAATTTGTCATGGCTTTCACTGAAACACCTCTTGACGTTGTACCATCATCATCATCATCATCATCATCGCTACACCACAGGAGGGCGGTCGGGTAGTCTAGTAGTTAAAGTGTACGCTCCTCACGCTGAAGACCCGGGTTCGAATCCCGACATGAGTACAATGTGTGAAGCCCATTTCTGGTGTTCCCCCGCCAGGATATTGCTGAAATATTGCTAAAAGCGGCGTAAAACCAAACTCACTCACTCCACAAAAGAATACGTGACGTAAGATCAGAAAGGTGCCAATTTGCATTGAAGTACCCATAAGTGTTGTGGACCCATATCTGAAATTATGTCTCGTTCCTAAACCTACTTATTTCGACACAATACTCACATATATTTTCCTTTGGAACGGTCCAAAGACCTTCCTTATGGTACTGATGAGGGTGTTACCGATACAGATCATCCCATTAGTGCATAAAGTTTTCGAAAATATATGTTACATTCGAATTGACCATATATAGGGGGTAATCTTGCTGTGTTTTCAACGCAGGGCAATACTTACGTCTTGAAGCTCTTAACTGTAGTTCTATCTCAACTGATGCTTTAAATATTTCAGGAATCATCGGCATTACATAACCTACACTTGCGAATTCCAATATTTGAATCTGCATGGGTTAAAAACGAATCTAATAAGCGTTAATCTGGGTGTAGATGTCTGAATCAGAGGTATGTTATCGGGATTTGAAACCGCTGGTCTCATATTCGAGATTTCACCAAAATCATGGTAGAATTGACATACCTGGAGACAAAAAGTTTAACCACACCAAGGCTATACAAATACCACACTTTAAGCATCCTTTATGTTGGTAAGTAATTCTGTATTTAACATCTGCACAATAGGCTTAAGGAACATACATAGTTAAGATAGAATTTACACAATTAAATTGTATTTTCACAAAGAATATAACATTACGTCTGCCTAATGTCAACAAACATCCAATGATCACTGCACTGTAACTGAACGTCAATATTTCTTCACTGGCTTGCCTTTTTTTTTCTGTTTCTTTTTTAACACAGACCCCTTTATTTACCCCCTTAGTTACAATTAGGAAATGGAGCTTGCGTTTGATGCAATACGGTCTGCACATTCTTTTGGTCCTGGTCCCTGTGATGGCCGAACGTTTCATTTCACCCTTTGGGTTGACGATAACTCCCGCATTGTCTTCAAAGTAGATAAAGACACCATCCTTCCTTCGGAATGGTTTTCGCTGCCGGATGACCACTGCTGGCATAACCTTCTTTCTCAACTCTGGCTTTCCCTTTTTGACAGTTGCAACAAACATGTCTCCAGAGCCAGCAGCTGGCAACCTGTTCAAACGTCCTTTGATGTCATGGACAGCAATAACATACAAGTTCTTTCCGCCTGTGTTGTCAGCACAGTTGATGACTGCCCCAACGGGCAGACACACTGTCATGGACATATGACACACATTAGGGTGTATTAAACACGTAGGACTTATATATAGATGTAAGTTATATATAAGTATATATAAATATAAGTAGTAAAACAGGTTCTGAAAGTCCATATAGGTTGTTGGGATTATTTATATATATTTTCTCGACTGGGTCGAACCACGCCCATGGACAAAGACCCATATACATTTCCGCATATTTGTGGTTTATGAATGGAACGTATTTACTAACAGTTGATAATGTTTATTAGGAGGTAATATGTAATATTACATATTTTGTTTATTGCTGTTTATTACCTCATTATACATCTTACAGTGAGTGAGTGAGTATGGTTTTACGCCGCTTTTAGCAATATTCCAGCAATATCACGACGGGGGACACATGAAATGGGCTTCACACATTGTACCCATGTCGGGAATCGAACCCGGGTCTTCGGCGTGACGAGCGAACGCTTTAACCACTAGGCTACTCGACCGCCCCTATACATCTTACAACAAAAAGGAAACATTATTAACATGTCTTTACTGCAGCAGTAGTCACAAACCCCTACATGATATAAAAAAAACTCCCCAATATTATTGAATGTCTGTCCTGAGAGCGGAATGTTCGATCCCCCGGCCGCTTCATAGCAAAGGACGTTAAAAACGTTACCTGCCTGGCGCTCGGCCTAAAGGGCGTCAGGTCGGTTCTCTTATCCTCTTCCACCATTAACCGTTTGATGAGGTTTCCAGACTAACGAAGGTTCTTTGTTTCCAGGTTTAGATTTCATCTAAGTATACTTAACTTAGATAATCATTAAAACTATCCCTCATCCAGGTTAGATCTATGACTTTGAAATACAATGTAGGCGTTGGTGGACTTAAGGGCATATATAATTACATAACGTACACCCAATATCGGAGCGTTAATACTGAGAAGAGTACTTTGTTTTGAAAGTACGTGTATAGATACCTTTTTAAAGAAGGGCAGTATTTCTCAAGAGCTTCGGGATCAGTCTCCTAATTGTCTATCAATGTCCACCTGACGTCCATGTTGAATGATTCAATGTCAGATTCATTGATATCTGGGGTGGGGTAGAACCCCTCGGCCGTTTCGCAATATCACAGCAATCTGAATCAAGGAAGAAACGCCTAAACGCGTCCGAGGGCTCATGTCTTAAATATACTGATAAAACAGGCCTAAATATTAGTTAATCTTTTAGTGAATTATAAATCAGTAGATTATGCACGGACGCTTGACGTGTCAGAATAATTATTGTCCTGTCCTGGAATCTCATAAACATGGGATCTGTTACTCCGATACGATAACCCTCTGCCGACTGGACTTGTTACAATGGTTGCAATAATGTCTGGAGACTGTAGATTTTGAAAAATCATCTATTGGCAAAACAACAGATCTTTTATTCCGATATCAGAGTTAACGATCTGATTGTAACGACATACACCTGTTCTGAATGATCTGAATTGCTATTGTCTTGAACCGATCTTGTAATGACACTAAATCATAAAAGTGTTAATATGTGATTAATTTCGTCCTTTGCTCAAGCTGGTGAATATAAGTACTTTCTATATACAGACTCAGATCAGTCACGAAACGCTTGAAGTAATAGAGTTCATATCTTTAACTCAACACCAGTTCAATTTAAAAGACGCAGTATGGCGATATGCGTTCCATTCCATTAACCGACCCGGAATATACGGGGGATTTTCAGCCTCGGTCCTTTTCAAAACGCTTGGTCACCAAACATTTATGTAACCGTTTAGTAATCAGCCCCTATATACCTGCGTCACCACGTTTTGTAAGAAATTCTAAAGCGTGGCTCTTTTGGCGAAGGTCCAGTCACGATTCTCTGTGAAAAGAGTCTTTGTGTGATTGAACATGAAAATCTGGTGACATGCGCAAGTGTGAAGGTCGCTGACGCATCACGTGCGCGTGTTTACGCTTTTTATCCGCAATGTATATTAAAACGTTACTGTTTACAAGACGTTCTTGCATTGAAATACCTGTCATACCCCGGTCCATTGCGAGTTGACTGGTCTGAATGGTTATGTTACGAACATAGAAGATTCCATTATATATTTTAAGGGATGAACGGGTGGGGACCACTCGATCTACTGGGGTATATTGACGGAATGGGTTCGTGAACAGCGTCATTTATGAGTGATATGATATAATCTAAACAAGTTTTAAAAAGTGATGGTTCAGTTTCCATACAAGGCGTGAATGGTAATCCTCTCCATACATGTTCAACATGACTTGTGTCTGTTATATATCATGTTTGACAGGAACACGTGCCCTTCTCTTCAAATGTTTAAACATCGTTTACATAAGTTGTTCAACCACAAGAGAATATATATGACATTTGTAGAGAGACTGGTAGCATGTTGTAGGCTACTGATCCTGTTGGTGGTCAGATCTGTACATCAGGCTGGCCCCAAATCAAAGATCAGAGGACATTAGGGTTCAACCAGAGAGAGAGAGAGAGTGTGTGTGTGTGTGTGTGTGTGTGTGTGTGTGTGTGTGTGTGTATTTGGATTTTGTGTCGCGATCAGACATTTTTTACAGCTACAAAATATATTTATTAATTTTATAACTATGAGCCTGTTCTTGAAGAAAAATACCTCGCAGCAATGTATTTTTTGTAGCAAGCAAATTTTTTGTTTTTCAACAGTCTGTAGCATAATTATTTTCAAGAAGTTTCGGGGTCAACATATTTTTTCAATAAAATCTTAGAACAACCCCCACCGGAAGATGAAATGGTCGGTCCCTTGCGGGTCACTCATCCGACCACTCACATGTCATTTACCAGATCAGGGTTGTAACAATCGGAATGTGTTTTCTAATCATGAAATCTCGAAAAGGTTAACAAGGGTTATGCCGAATGACAGTTAGTGCTGTACGACAGAAACCGTCAAAACAATCGTCTCTCTCTCGCTTCACTATGGATAAACATTTAAACGGAAGAGACTTTCCATAGCCCATGTACAGTAACACCATACAATCTCAGCAATCTATTAGCCATTCCAAAATGTCCTTTTGTTTTCAAATTTTTCAAGATATTTTCAAAGCATAGTCTTGAAAGGAACTCGACAGTTCGAAACTAGTGCCGTATGGCTCGAAAACATTCATTCTGATTGGCTAATGTCGACTTCTTGTTAGTCATTTCACTGGTCGGTCAAAGTTCGCGAAAGGTCGTTGTGACGTGACCTGTTATGAGATGCCCTCATATGACTTTAATGAGACTGACAAGACATAAGCTTATAGATACAAATGGCACTTTATCCATGAATTGTCGTAACCATAAATATGTATAACGCCGCACTCAGCAATATTGATTAACATCATGACAAACGTCATGTCTTCCAGACTTTGGCGCCGTCGGGTAGCCTAGAGATTAAAGCGGTCGCTCGTCACACCGAAGATCCGGGTTCGATTCCTGACATGGGTACAACGTGTAAACCCAATTTCTGATGTCCCCTGTCTTGATATTGCTGGTATATTGCTAAAAGCGGCGTAAAACCAACCTCCCTCATTCATTCACTCTTACAAACTGTACCCAATGAAGGAATCGAATCCGGTGTGCTACCCCGCCGCCCCCCAGTGCGGGGAATTATGAACTGGTATTGAAACCATAGCCACAAGATTAACGTATAGACTCTGAAATAAAAATCTAGACCTGCTTGGGGTGTTTTTGTTTCAGGGTCTGAGAGACGACAATCCTGTATGGCGACGCTTGGCATATTTGGACTTAAATTCAACCTTCACGAGTTTACTTGACACGGCGTTTTGAGAGCGAAAGTCGGTTTAACCTGACGGTATTACATAGGTTAATGTTGTTTGTGAACACGCGCATCACTTCCTGGTCTTTAGCAAGCCGAGGCAAGACCTTGTTTAAATTTGACAACTCCCTCTGAATGTATGCATTGCATGACACTATGTGGGTAGTGGCACGCTACGTCATTCAGTGAACGTAAGAGTGGGTTAAAAGGACAAGTTATACGATCACAATATGTATTCTATGACTATTTTTATGTGCATATTTTTTATAAAAATATTCCATTTACAGATGTGCGGAGTTGCGTCCCTTGTGCACAACAGAAACCTAAGATCGTGGGTTCGAATCAGGGGTCACCTGCGGCCTGGAGACTTGGAATGTTGTTTGTTTGTTTGTTTGTTTGTTTGTTTGTTGTTTAACGCCTCACTCGAGCTATATGACGTCTGTCTGTAAATAATCGAGTCTGGACCAGACAATCCAGTGATTGGTAACATGAGCATCGATCCACGCAACTGGGATACGATGTCATGCATTAACCAAGTCAGAGAGCCTGACCACCCGATCCTGTTAGTCGTCTCTTACGACAAGCATAGTTGCCTATTACGGTACGAATGGATTGCTGAGGACCTATATGTTCACGGCAAAAATCAAACCTGAACTAGACAAACCAGTGGTTGAGAGTATGAGCAACGGTTCATGACTGGAAATGTGAATTGTGAAGTATCAAACACTTCAATCGATTTTTCGCACTAACTTGGTTCCGGGTGAGCTAATAAGTGAATATAGTTATATGCCGCTTTTAACACCTTATTTTACGGGTCGATGGGGTAGCCTAGTGGTTAAAACGTTCGCTATAACCACCGACCATCAGCAAGCATTCCACATCAGTACAATTACAATGTGTGAGGCCCATTTCTGGTGTCCCCCGTCGTGTTATTGCTGGAATACTGCTAAAAGCGGCTTAAAATCATACTCACTCATTTTGGCTTAAAAACGGCGGGGTAACGAAGATGCACCAACGTGGGAATGGAACTCGGGTTTTCGGCGCAATGAGCGAACGGACGTTTTAACTACCCAATGCTCTCAAAATTCTTTCAGATATCATTGACTGAGTTGAAGCATATGTTCTATATTTTGTATAAAAAATAATAACGCGTGACTACTTTGAACGACTGAGCTCTTCTCCCTTCAGAAATGTGTGGCCGGTCGGAGTGTCCCTGTTGCGGCTTGTGCTTCATGACCCCGACACAGATTAGGAACAGAAACCCATTAAGGGTTTACCAGCTACGGAAGGCCTTGAGGGAGACTTACTTGGTCAATCGAGCTCACTTGGCGCCGACTCAAGTAATGATACTTAAAACCCAAGGGGTCGTGTGTCTGACAGTTATATGCAGAAATCATAGGGACACCGGGATTACTTTCTGTTGCTTTAGTACTTGCTGGAGTAATAAAAAATAAGATGCGTTAATGCTGTTCTGAACTTTGTCATTAATAATAATCGTTTCAGCCGCGCCTAAACAGCGTTCCAAACCAAAGTCACAATATAGGGGAGGGAACTCTCTATGGCATTATTTAAATCTCTTTCGCACGAACTATTCGCTCTTGTTATTTGTTGGCGGCTAAGTCTAAAACTACATAAGCAATATGTACAGCGTCTGCATCTAATAGCATGCCGCTACATATGATAATCGCCTATGTTTGTAAATCACATTGACAGATGCATGTTTAAACTATCGAGGAACGGTCAAAATATATGATTTTACGATCGCATCCTCCACCTTTTCCCGTCCTGATGGAGTTACATAAGCAAGGGGCCCTGACTACATCAGCAAAATGTCCTGACTACATCAGCAAGGTGCACTGACTACATCAGCAAGGTGTCCTGACTACATCAGCAAAATGTCCTGACTACATCAGCAAAATGTCCTGACTACATTAGCAAGGTGCCCTGACTACATCAGCAAGGTGTCCTGACTACATCAGCAAGGTGTCCTGACTCCATCAGCAAGGTGCACTGACTACATCAGCAAGGTGCACTGACTACATCAGCAAGGTGTCCTGACTACATCAGCAAGGTGTCCTGACTACATCAGCAAGGGGTCCTGACTACATCAGCAAGGTGCACTGACTACATCAGCAAGGTGCACTGACTACATCAGCAAGGTGCACTGACTACATCAGCAAGGTGTCCTGACTACATCAGCAAGGTGCACTGACTACATCAGCAAGGTGCACTGGCTACATCAGCAAGGTGCACTGGCTACATCAGCAAGGTGTCCTGACTACATCAGCAAGGTGTCCTGACTACATCAGCAAGGTGCACTGACTACATCAGCAAGGTGCACTGACTACATCAGCAAGGTGCACTGGCTACATCAGCAAGGTGTCCTGACTACATCAGCAAGGTGTCCTGACTACATCAGCAAGGTGCACTGGCTACATCAGCAAGGTGTCCTGACTACTACATTGCATGACACTATGTGGGTAGTGGCACGCTACGTCATTCAGTGAACGTAAGAGTGGGTTAAAAGGACAAGTTATACGATCACAATATGTATTCTATGACTATTTTTTTGTGCATATTTTTTATAGAAATATTTCATTTACAGATGTGCGGAGTT
The DNA here is from genome assembly GCF_023055435.1 of Haliotis rufescens. Lineage (NCBI taxonomy): Eukaryota > Metazoa > Mollusca > Gastropoda > Lepetellida > Haliotidae > Haliotis > Haliotis rufescens. The sequence goes on from NW_025964112.1 coordinate 15,367,832, forward strand.
GCGTCCCTTGTGCACAACAGAAACCTAAGATCGTGGGTTCGAATCAGGGGTCATCTGCCGCCTGGAGACTTGGAATGTTGTTTGTTTGTTTGTTTGTTGTTTAACGCCTCACTCGAGCCATATTACGTCTGTCTGTAAATAATCGAGTCTGGACCAGACAATCCAGTGATTGGTAACATGAGCATCGATCCACGCAATTGGGATACGATGACATGCATTAACCAAGTCAGAGAGCCTGACCACCCGATCCTGTTAGTCGTCTCTTACGACAAGCATAGTTGCCTATTACGGTACGAATGGATTGCTGAGGACCTATATGTTCACGGCAAAAATCAAACCTGAACTAGACAAACCAGTGGTTGAGAGTATGAGCAACGGTTCATGACTGGAAATGTGAATTGTGAAGTTTCAAACACTTCAATCGATTTTTCGCACTAATTTGGTTCCGGGTGAGCTAGTAAGTGAATATAGTTATATGCCGCTTTTAACACCTTATTTTACGGGTCGATGGGGTAGCCTAGTGGTTAAAACGTTCGCTATAACCACCGACCATCAGCAAGCATTCCACATCAGTACAATTACAATGTGTGAGGCCCATTTCTGGTGTCCCCCGTCGTGTTATTGCTGGAATACTGCTAAAAGCGGCTTAAAATCATACTCACTCATTTTGGCTTAAAAACGGCGGGGTAACGAAGATGCACCAACGTGGGAATGGGAATCGTGTTGTCGGCGCAATGAGCGAACGGACGTTTTAACTACCCAATGCTCTCAAAATTCTTTCAGATATCATTGACTGAGTTGAAGCATATGTTCTATATTTTGTATAAAAAATAATAACGCGTGACTACTTTGAACGACTGAGCTCTTCTCCCTTCAGAAATGTGTGGCCGGTCGGAGTGTTCCTGTTGCGGCTTGTGCTTCATGACCCCGACACAGATTAGGAACAGAAACCCATTAAGGGTTTACCAGCTACGGAAGGCCTTGAGGGAGACTTACTTGGTCAATCGAGCTCACTTGGCGCCGACTCAAGTAATGATACATAAACCCCGGGGGTCGTGTGTCTGCCAGTTATATGCAGAAATCATAGGGACACCGGGATTACTTTCTGTTGCTTTAGTACTTGCTGGAGTAATAAAAAATAAGATGCGTTAATGCTGTTCTGAACTTTATTATTAATAATAATCGTTTCAGCCGCGCCTCAACAGTGTTCCAAACCAAAGTCACAATATAGGGGAGGGAACTCTCTATGGCATTATTTAAATCTCTTTCGCACGAACTATTCGCTCTTGTTATTTGTTGGCGGCTAAGTCTAAAACTACATAAGCAATTTATACAGCGGGTGCATCTAATAGCATGCCGCTACATATGATAATCACCTATGTTTGTAAATCACATTGACAGATGCATGTTTAAACTATCGAGGAACGGTCAAAATATATGATTTTACGATCGCATCCTCCACCTTTTCCCGTCCTGATGGAGTTACATAAGCAAGGGGCCCTGACTACATCAGCAAAATGTCCTGACTACATCAGCAAGGTGCACTGACTACATCAGCAAGGTGTCCTGACTACATCAGCAAGGTGTCCTGACTACATCAGCAAGGGGTCCTGACTACATCAGCAAGGGGTCCTGACTACATCAGCAAGGTGCCCTGACTACATCAGCAAGGTGTCCTCACTCCATCAGCAAGGGGTCCTGACTACATCAGCAAGGTGCCCTGACTACATCAGCAAGGTGTCCTCACTCCATCAGCAAGGGGTCCTGACTACATCAGCATGGTGCACTGGCTACATCAGCAAGGTGTCCCGACTACATCAGCAAGGTGTCCTGACTACATCAGCAAGGGGTCCTGACTACATCAGCAAGGTGCACTGGCTACATCAGCAAGGTGTCCTGACTACATCAGCAAGGTGTCCTGACTACATCAGCAAAGTGTCCTGACTACATCAGCTAGGTGCACTGACTACATCAGCAAGGTGTCTGACTACATCAGCATTGTGTCCTGACTACATCAGCAAGGTGTCCTGACTACATCAGCAAGGTGTCCTGACTATATCAGCAAGGTGTCCTGACTACATCAGCAAGGTGCCCTGACTACATCAGCAAGGTGTCCTGACTATATCAGCAAGGTGCACTGACTACATCAGCAAGGTGTCCTGACTATATCAACAAGGTGTCCTGACTACATCAACAAGGTGTCCTGACTACATCAGCAAGGTGCCCTGACTACATCAGCAAGGTGTCCTGACTACATCAGCAAGGTGCCCTGACTACATCAGCAAGGTGCCCTGACTACATCAGCAAGGTGTCCTGACTACATCAGCATGGTGCACTGACTACATCAACAAGGTGTCCTGACTACATCAGCAAGGTGTCCTGACTACATCAGCATGGTGCCCTGACTACATCAGCAAGGTGTCCTGACTACAACAACAAGGTGTCCTGACTACATCAACAAGGTGTCCTGACTACACCAGCATAGTGCACTGGCTACATCAATAGTGTCCTGACTACATCAGCAAGGTGCACTGACTACATCAGCAAGGTGTCCTGACTACATCAGCATGGGGCACTGACTACATCAGCAAGGTGTCCTGACTACATCAGCATGGGACACTGACTACATCAGCAAGGTGTCCTGACTATATCAGCAGGGTGCCAAGACTACATCAACAAGGTGTCCTGACTACATCAACAAGGTGTCCTGACTACATCAGCAAGGTGCCCTGACTACATCAGCAAGGTGTCCTGACTACATCAGCATGGGGCACTGACTACATCAGCAAGGTGTCCTGACTATATCAGCATGGGACACTGACTACATCAGCAAGGTGTCCTGACTATATCAGCATGGTGCCAAGACTACATCAACAAGGTGTCCTGACTACATCAAGAAGGTGTCCTGACTACATCAGCAAGGTGCCCTGACTACATCAGCAAGGTGTCCTGACTACATCAGCATGGGGCACTGACTACATCAGCAAGGTGTCCTGACTATATCAGCATGGGACACTGACTACATCAGCAAGGTGTCCTGACTACATCAGCAAGGTGTCCTGACTACATCAGCATGGGACACTGACTACATCAGCAAGGTGTCCTGACTACAACAACAAGGTGCCCTGGCTACATCAGCAAGGTGGCCTGACTACATCAGCAAGGTGTCCTGACTACATCAGCAAGGTGTCCTGACTATATCAGCATGGTGCCAAGACTACATCAACAAGGTGTCCTGACTACATCAGCAAGGTGCCCTGACTACATCAGCAAGGTGTCCTGACTACATCAGCATTGGACACTGACTACATCAGCAAGGTGTCCTGACTACATCAGCAAGGTGGCCACTACATCAGCAAGGTGTCCTGACAACATCAGTTACCATTTTCATTTGTCTGTGATAGGTTGATGTACCAGAGGACTTATCATCAGTGAGTGAGTGAGTGAGTGAGTGAGTGAGTGAGTTTAAACACCAAGTGATCACGTTTGGTCTTCACCATAAGTGTCACAATGCAGTGTCACTGGGCAGATGTGTATTTATCAAACATTCTGCTGGCAAATCAACAAGCATAAAAAATCTACATATTTACGTTTTGAAAAATGTAATATTCGTATCATGTTCTGTCTGTTTTTGAGTGTGACTAACAGACAAGGGAGATAATCTATTGTTTGTGAAGCTTACATAAAATATCTCAAAAGCAATGTAAAAATATGTCGTCATAGAAAAGTGACAGAGTGAGTGTTGTATAGTTTAGATTAGAAAGGTAAATAACCGTTTACAATAAAACTAGGCTAGGGGAGAAAATTGGATTGCAATTTTTTTAATGATATTTACAAAATTTGTCAAATTAGAATTTAAGTTGCACTTGTCTATATGAGATACATGAGTGCCTTGTAATTTCCTCAACAATTAACATGAGTACATCACCGAAGTAAGAACTGAGTGAGTGAGTGAGTGAGTGAGTGAGTTGGGTTTAACGCCGCTTTTAACACTTCTCCAGTTATATCGCGGCGTGTCAGCTTAATGTGGGAGGAAAGCCCGAAGTGATGCAGGTCTCAGACGTTTACCACTTGGGTGAAACCCACGAGCACGGGAATGGTGCTGACAAACCTAGAAACATAATCGGGGCGAACCGGGATTCGAACCCAAGTAAGAACTGAGTCAGAGTGAGAGTTTACGATATGGACACAGTTGCATCCACCAAGAGGGACAAATTCTGAGTTGAAATATGAATGGGAGTGTGTGCTACAATCTGTCTGGATGAAAAACGTTGTCAAATGTGTTTCCCATTCCGGAAATCTCCAGGACTATTCACACGACATGAATACTTTTCTTGATGATTATCTTTTTTTCTCAATTCCAAATTTGAACATGTGAGAATTGCCTTGACGGAATGGGTACCATGTATATTAACTATAGAAAACATTGATTTAATTGGGCTTTTTTCCCACATTATCCATACCAGGTCTATTCAAGAATTTGATGTTTTCCATTGCATTCCAGAGTGACAACATGTCATGTCTGTTTCTCAACTATGAGAGCTCACGTGGAGAGAGAGTTCTTCAGAAAATGTATTCTATTTGAAAATGTCCGTGGTCTCGGGGTAGAGCGTCCGCCCGGAGAGCGGAAGGCCCGGCCGCGTCATACCAAAAGACGTTAAAAAAAGGTACTTGTTGTTACCCTGTCTGGCGCTCGGCATTAAGGGGCTAAAACAAGGACTAGTCGGCTCGGAGTCAGGATACTGTGTCTGAGTGGGGTATTCATGTTAAACTGCGGCATGGGATCTCAGTGAGGTAGCACTATAAATCGGCATCAGTCCGGACTAGTACAAGCAGACACACACACACACACACACACACACACACACACTCACACAAACACACGTGCATGCACGTCGCTATATAAGAGCAATAAGCATTGCCGGTGAAATCTAATCATCTGAGACATAGGTGGATCCAGAGTGGGGGTCCAGGGGGTCCGGTGTTTGATTTTGATATTTTGGACCCCTCCCTTTTAGAAATGCTGCATCCCCCCTTGTAATACTCAATAACAAATACAACTCTGAAAACACATAAGGCTTAACTTCTAAGTAAATGTTATTCAAAGGGTATGGCCACGAGAAAGAATTTTAACTTTACCCTGCAAAAAGTCTCAGGATGTGTAGCTCACCTTCAAATGATAAGGCATGAACATACACATTGTAAACTAAAAGGTCATGGATGTATAATCCGATATGGTTCAAATTTAAAATTAACATGCAGCACCAAAACCTGAAAATATTGACATGCAGCACCAAAACCTGAAAATATTAACATGCAGCACCCAAATCTGAAAATATTGACATGCAGCAACAAAAATTTAAAATATTGACATGCAGCACCAAAACCTGAAAATATTAACATGCAGCACCAAAACCTGAAAATATTAACATGCAGCACCCAAATCTGAAAATATTGACATGCAGCAACAAAAATTTAAAATATTGACATGCAGCACCAAAACCTGAAAATATTAACATGCAGCACCCAAAACCGAAAATATTGACATGCAGCAACAAAAATTTAAAATATTTATCATTCAAACAACGAACAGCTCTCTGGGGTTTGCATTTTCTGAGAAGATTTTTAAAACATCCTTAGAATTTGAATTATTATGAAACACACTACCTGTCTTATTATACATATACCTAAGGCATCCACTGGTGTGTAGTCAAAGTAATTTATCATTGCTAAGATGAGTATTATTAAAATGAAGATATTTAATCTTATTCTGCAACTGAAAAAGAAGTAGGTTAGTGTGCATCTTATTGTGCTCAATGCACTTAACTGCTGTGTCAAATTCACACTTTCTGTCTAAGGTGCTACAATTCGCTGTGCAGAGTTGCGTTACTTGGAGTGCGTCAAACACTTACAATCATGGGTTTGAATCCCGATTTGCTCCGATTATGTTTGTAGGTTTGTCAGCACCATACCCGTGCTCGTGGGTTACACCAAAGTGGTAAACGTCTGAGAGCTGCTTCACTTAAGGCTTTCCTTCCATATTAAGCTGACACGCTGTGATATTACTGGTATACTGTTAAAAGCGGTGTTAAACCCAACTCGCTCTATCCCACTTTCTATCGAGACAGGCGCAGTCTGGTAGCCTCGTGGTTAAAGCGTTCGCCCGTCACGCTGAAGACCCGGGTTCGATTCCCGACATGGGTACAATGTGTGAAACCCATTTCTGGTGTCCCCCATAGTGATATTGTTGGAATTATTGCTAAAAGCGGCATAAAACAATTCTCATTCACTAGCAGCAGCTAGTACACACATAAAAAAATAAAAAATAAAGATTCACCTAGACTAACACTTAGTCAATGAAAACATGTCTTTCTTTTTTTCGAAAGAACCTTTCCTTTCTGCTGTTTTCATATGTGGAATCAAGCAAACTAGACTTGGTTCGTTTGATCTAGACTTGCCAAGGGTTTTAGTAAAAAAATACCTAAAACATATTTTCCACTGTCATGGTTAAGGACTAAGATTCATCGGCCTGGTACTTCAATCGAGATCATACATAACTGAATATGTAAACTTAATATAGCCAGCCCCGACTGAACCGCAACTAAGAATATAATTCAACATCGCGCCTTCACTTATATACCCCTTACGAGACCAAGTTACCTCCCTTTGTTGTGCTTTCCGACGTTAGGAGAAAATAATTTCGTTCTAATTCGTCCCTCAAAAGGAAGAAATTATATTTCTCCTCCTTCTCCCCCTTAATACAATACAATACACAACTACAACATATTGAGATACTGTACGGTGCACTGAGGAAACAAAAAACGGGAAATTCAAAGCCCCAAAGAAAGAGACACTTTCAATCTATTTGGGAAGCTGTCCTTGACATAGCCATCATTGTCACTCTCGCTCCTCCAGCAACCATGTCAGTTAATCATTCTAGCAGGGATACTTCTATTGGTTGCCACTGTGGCTCCACTGACCTCAAACTATGCACACCTGTGAAGATCCGGGGTAGAATAGGTCTTCAGCAACCCATGCTTGCCGTAAAAGGCGACTACGCTTGTCGTAAGAGGCGACTAAAGGGATCGGGTGGTCAGGCTCGCGGACTTGTTTGATCGACCCAGATGCTCATGATATCAATCACTGGATTGTCTGGTCCAGACTCGATTATTTACATATCGCCGGGCGTTAAACAAGAAACCAATCAAATCAAACCATGCATTTTATATCAGGTACATAAGGCTTAAAGGCTTCAATATATAACACCCTCAAACGAGTATAAGACATCGGTTTGTTTTCGGCTCAAAATATATAGCCTTCACTGGTCTTGGACAGATTTAAAAAAAGATAAGTTTCAGAATTAGTTTCTTCCTTTAATCCAGATTTTTCCAAGAAACATTCAACACACTTCACAGGAAACATCTTTGTCCCAGTTCTACCAATAATTAACCAAGCTCCATCACTGTATATATCGGTCTTGAACCTCATATGAGCATAGAAAAACAACAAATCGACATGCTAAATATTAAGCTATTCAGCAGACATAATAAAATCGCGAATGCAAGCAAACACATTGACACAGTTCTCAAATTAAATACATTTTGGTTTTGCATTTTGCAATCAAACATTCTTTCAAGTACTTCAATCGTAATAGGCTCTTTCTTCTTAACAGATTTAACTAACTTCTTTTTGGCAGCCTCCAACAAATTTATGACCAATGAGTTGTCCGTGGGAGTGGGTGAACCAACAATAACATGAAAGTGTCGAATACTATAAAAAGCTGAGTGCACGGGCTGATAATATCAATGACTGGTTTGTCTGGTCCAGACTCAATTATTTACCGGCTACTGCCAGATAGCTGGAACGTTGTTGACTGTGCCATTAACAACATACAAGACACTGTGACAGCAAGTTCAATAACGTTCCCCACAAAGCAAGCGAAGCACTCATAAAATGTGTAATATACTATCACTCTGGGCAAACATTGTAGTGAGTGGCTTTGGTTTAACGCCGCTTTTAACATTATTCCAGTTATATCGTGGCGTGTCTGCTTCATGTGGGAGGAAAGCCCGAAGTGATACAGGTCACAGACGTTTACCACTTCGGTGAAACCCACGAGCACGGGTATGGTGCTGACAAACCTAGAAACATAATCGCCCTCAATAAATATAACTAAACATCTGGGACTGGTCATTTAATAGAGGGGGTGGGGTGGGGTGGGGTGGGGATGAGGGTGCCAGAGGGAATCAGGGGAAGGGCAGCAAACAATATAACACACACACCCAACCCCAACCCCACCCCACCCCCTGGATTTTTTTTTATCGAAAACAGTTTTATTTGAATCAAGTTGGGGACAAGTGATACTTGTACAAATATTTGCCCCCCCCCTGTCAAAAAAAGTTAACTACGGCCTTGCTAAGCGTGACTGTTTTGTTTGTTTGGTTGTTTACCGCCGCACTCAGCAATAATCCAGCTATATGACGGCGGTCTGTAAATAATCGAGTCTGGACCAAAGAAACCAGTGATTGATATCATGAGCATCGATCCACGCATTTGGGATACGATGACATGCATCAACCAAGTCAGCGAACCTGACCATCCGATCCCGTTATGTAAGCATAGTCGCCTTTTACGACAAGCATGGGTTGCTGAAGACCTATTCTACCCCGGATTTCCCCGGGCCTTAGCGTGACTGACTTTAGTCAGCTAATGAAATGAGGCCATTTATAACTCACATAATTCAAATAAGCCCTAAACTGTGCACATACTCTGTGTGTCGCCAACAATGACCTGACATTGAAGCAATGTGTATGTAGAGCATGATGGAAGTGAGAAACACTGCCATCTGTAGGAATTAAAACACATCTGTGACGTCATTTTATTGTTTGAACGCTCCATTACTTTTCAGGAATGGAGAGTTCTTTGTCAACTATACATTATCTTCAACAACATTTGAATTAATTTCCACTTGGAATAGACGGAACAATTTTTTACATTTACTGACAAGAAAATAATTTCAATTTCTTTCCGAAACCATGTGTCGACAACGGGGTCCGATCCCGCATCGTTTGATTTGAGAATGTGTAATTGTCAACCTCAGCTACGGCGGCACATGAAGGAATCGTGTGAAATCAAATATTAAATATTTTCATAATCTTGCATAATTAAAAATAATATGTATATAATATTGTGTAAGAGCAGGTTAGCAATTAAATAAACCTTTGACGAGAAATACAAATCAGGTAATATATATATCTTTGTTCGGGGCTCTATATTTCCTGTTATTCCCGCATGTATTCACAATATGCAAGCGATTGATAAATACTTGTTTAGGACCCAAGAAAATTATGAAGAGCCGTGTACCATGCATGCATTGTAAATGTCAGCTCGCGACGGAGCTTGGCGCACGTTCAACAGCGGCAGAGAACGCATTCCTCGTGCATCACGCAAGGGCGACTCACGCAGTATAAATACCAGACAACAAAGAGTTCTGGTTTATTTTTCAAATATTTTCCACAACAGAATATTTTGTCAAAGTGTAAAAGTAGGGATGAGTTCTAGGTAGGGGAATATCCGATGCGGGGCCTCTGCTCCATTATTTTTAAGGAATGGAGAGTTACTCGGAGATTCCCCTCTTCGTAAACTGAACGTTCATTGGTTGGATAATTGCAGTTCTCCCTCTTGCAAGAACCAGGCTGTCGTATGATTTGTTGGTTATAAATGGCAACTACACCAATGCCAAATATATTCACGGGTGAAAGAAGAACTTGGTGTATTCAAACAGGATGTGCTGACAGTGAGTGACGGTCTGTTACGGAGTTTGTGAATAGGAGATAAACATACTGTATTTTCAATGTAGAACTAGGTTAGCTGCAGATTTAACTGCGCAAAATTGAATTTTCAACCAAATGTGTAGCGTGAGGTTTCAAATGTTAAATTTAACGCAGATAAATCTGCAGGTAAACTAGCTTAACATTGAAAACACAGGATGTTTATCTCCATTTTACAATGATAAAATAAAACACAAACTCTTTGGTGTTCGCAAATATAAGGAGCGAAGTGGCATTGGTTGAGTCCAGTGTTTTGTAAAACACAGACAACTGCCTTTAAACAAAATATGGTGCTCTATATGCTCTTTATCAATTTGTTTACACCGTATACTTCACAGGGGGCATGGGGGCCCAGTCGTCTAAGGCGCCGCGATTCGCTGTCCAGAGTTGCATCCCTTGGGCATGGCAGAAACCTATGATTGTGGGTTCGAATCCTGGTTGGCCCCGATTATGTTTCTAGGTTTGTCATGCTCGTGGGTTTCACCGAAGTGGTAAACGTCTGAGACCTGCATCACTTCGGGCTTTCCTCCCACATGAAGCAGACACGCTGCGTTAAACCCAACCCACTCATTCACTCATGTCATACTTCACACATACTTTGTAACCTAACGTAAGGTGGGCACCTCTACAGTAAACTAAGCAAACCTTTCAAAGGTTCTTTCTGCACCACACGTCACTATTATGAGGTTATAACCCTCATTGTGACACAAAAGATATGACGTCAGTCGTATATAGAAAAGCAGCAAATTGAAAGCTCCCTGTTGTCCTCAAAACTTTAAATACATTCTCTTTGAAGATTTCTATCGTGTTTTCTGCGCGAAATGTATTGCCACACATCTTTTGAATACCGACAGTGACTGTACTATGAAGGACTATTCCAAAAATATTAGCTTTGCAGTGATGTTGGCTGTTTCAATCAAGGGGTGTTTATCGTGATTTGATAACTGATTCGCCAATCAAAATAAAATATTTTCAAAATTCATGGTAGAATGTTGTTTAACACTGCAATTGGCAATATTTCAGCAATATTACAAGCCATCCATTCCACATTGTCATCGACTCTTTGATGCTGAGGACCTGAGTCAATCCAGGAAGAGATTATTTTAAAGAAGCAGTATACATTTTTGAACGTGAATTCCTTGTATCTATTTCATTCACCTTCATATATATCGACCCATGAAGATCCAGGATAGAATAGGTCTTCAGCAACCCATGCTTGCCGTAAAAGGCGACTATGCTTGTCTTAAGAGGCGACTAACAGGATCTGGTGGTCAGGCTCGCTGACTTGGTTGATGTATGTCATCGATCCCAATTGCGTGGATCAATGCTCATGTTGTCAATCACTGGATCGTCTGGTCCAGACTCGATTATTTACAGACCGCTGTCATATAGCTGGAATACTGCTGATTGTGGCATTAAACAACAAACAAAATCATATCTATTCCAAATATATGATATTTATTACCTGCATAACTGAATGATCAATCTCAATTTATTAATTTTATCCTGTTATCCACCTCTGCTCTAAAGTGCCCTTATCTAAAAGATGCACAGGAGCCAGTGCCACATGCATCACCCTCACCAAAAATAGCACCAAATCACTGTAGCTCACCTGCAGTAGACAGCCACACGGCAAAAGTTGCTGTTAGCATTGATGTTACAGTAGTCTCTACATAAATAATGAGGACAAAAGTATTAACAAATATGAAACAAGTATTCCTTATGAACAAGTAGTTCAATTTCCACGATGTTTCTATGAACGAACAAACGAACTAATGGAGAACATAGTTGAAATACCCAACAGTTAAATCTACTTTACAAAAAATAATAATCTGAAGCTAATACACCTTCTAAGGAGAAGGATCTAATTTTCAATTGTTTCACAAAAACCCACTAAAATCTGACTGATTTGATCACATATGAAGTCATCATAAGAAGAAACATACATCAAAAGTCAAGCTCCCTCAGGTTCCAAATCGGATTTGAACCCCCGAACAAATTGGGAGTCAGCATTTGTTGGAAAAAGCATGCAAAGATTCAGCTTCACTTAAGAATAACATGAGTACTGAGTAGTGATTTGAACCTCTTGAACAAATTCAGGTATCATTATGGGTGGGAACAAGCAGGTTAAGTTTCAGAGTCATTGGTTCAGAAGCTTCTGAAGCAAAGATGTTTATGACGGCCATATTTGATTATCCTGTTGCCTTGAACAAATTTGGTTCCACATCCATCAAGTATCACGTCTCTGGTTTTAGTTTTTGAGAAGACAATTTTTCGTGTTTTTTTCTTTAATTAAATAGGCTAAATCAAAGAATGCAATTTTGATGCCTTGCTCAAACATGAACCCTCTGTAGTAACAACAGGGTATGAAACTCCCAAAAATTTCAGCCAGACCACAGGACTGGCTAGCTGAAATACTTTCCAGCCCTGACCAAAACCTGCCTGCCCACTATAATCATGTTTCTCAGGATAAGCTAACAGGGTTTCTTTTTGGTTACATTTTATCATTCATCTTTACATGTGAATTAATGCTTATCATCGGGAAATATTTAGAATATTTTCACATATGAAATATAACCCGACCGTCGGGGAGGGGGATTTGAAAATCTGGCAGCCCGAGTTGAAATCAACCCGTCTCGGACGGTCGGGCAGGCAGGTATTTCGAACACTGGTAACAAAACTCCACACAAAATTTCAGCTGAATCCATTAAACAATTTCAGAGAAGTAAAAAATGAAAAGGGTTATACACTCTGACAACCGTGGACTAGACCAGGTGAGCTCACGGCAGAAGAGACAGAACTATTAATTGCCTTACAGACTTGGCAAAGCCTACCTGCTCTAATATCTCCAAATCTGTCTTCTCTTTCGTATATCTTAAAATATCTATAAATGTTAATTAGTCGTGGACACGTCCTGTCGTCTGTATGAGGCTTGGCTTGTGGGTAATCACTGCAGTTGCTATTTACAGCTGCAGAAAAACCATACACCGGTCTCCATGGTGACAGAAGAGCACCATCAGTATCTTCACATAAACATATATATGTCAAACTTGACATTGATGAAAGGAGGCGATACATGTGAAAAATGTTGTCTTGAAAGCATAGTGTAAGGTTCCAGTTAAATGCAAGATCATCACTTGATAATATGGAGTACGGCCAGACATCATTTTCTAATATTAAAATTAATTTTGGATTAGTAGGTTAAAAACCCATAAAAAAATAGAAAATGAGTACTAGAGCTACCTCCCTTCTGTAATAGACATGGATCTATTGTTATTTGTCATAATTTGCCGTGTTTAAAAGTTTTTAAGATAAATTTTCACAAGGTTTTGTTATAGTATTGTACATAATGTATTTATACTGATAACAACAGTAAATGTAGTTATTGTTTTTTAACATGTTTAACATGCTACTTTTCTCTAGTCTTACAAAAAAACAGTGCTTTGTAAGTTTAAAACAAAGTCTGGCTCGTAGTCTGGACATGACCTGTATTGGGGTGTCCACAGATTTTTGTACGGTGGTAATGGAAAGTAAGATCTGATTTCAATGAGATTGGATGAATATTAACATTTTTTCAACCTATCAGGGGGCGGTCGGGTAGCCTAGTGGTTAAAGTGTTCGCTCGTCATACCGAAGACCCGGGTTCGATTCCCGACATGGGTACAATGTGTGAAGCCCATTTCTGGTGTCCCCCGCCGTGATATTGCTGGAATATTGCTAAAAGCGGCGTAAAACCTCACTCAATCACTCAACCTATCAGATTGCAACACACATACATTTATACATTTTACAATGTCCTTTTAATTACATACAGAAGGCTTGCTGATGGTATTAATGATTAAGAGGCAGTGTGCCTGGATTTGACAGTGTCTGGATTATCAAGGTTTCTCTGTATATCCTGATAATGAACTGCAACACGACATCACCAGACTGTGTGCTGCACCTACATTTTACAATGATGTTTTTCAAGGAGATTTCAGTAAGATTGAGAACTTGTGGCAGTAATTATGGGGATATAAATGTCCTTTCCCATAATTAAAATGGAGATATAAATGTCCTTTCCCATAATAAAAATGGAGATATATATGTCCTTTCCCATAATTAAAATGGAGACATAAATGTCCTTTCCCATAATTAAAATTGAGATATAAATGTCCTTTCCCATAATTAAAATTGAGATATAAATGTCCTTTCCCCTAATAGAAATGGAGATATAAATGTCCTTTCCCCTAATAAAAATTGAGATATAAATGTCCTTTCCCCTAATTAAAATGGAGATATATATATGTCCTTTCCCATAATAAAAACGGAGATATAAATGTCCTTTCCCATAATTAAAATGGAGATATAAATGTCCTTTCCCATAATAAAAATGGAGATATAAATGTCCTTTCACATAATGCTTCACACACTGTACTCATGTCGGGAATCAAACCCTGGTCTTCAGTGACAAGTGGACGCTTTAACCACTAGGCTACCCGACCACCCAAACTATTATTAAGATTATCTGACCTATACCAATCTGGATAGATTTGTACGAAATACAAACACATTTCAATAACCGTGAGTATCGACTGGTCGACTGGTGGTTACAATAACCATGTGCTTCCAATCGGCATCCACCGATTGACCTTGACCTAACCCCCTCCAGACACCTGCTACTTGAACTGACCAAATTTGATCTTCAAACATTATGAAAGAAATCAAATATTAGATATCTACCTGTCATAAATCATACCAACTGGCTCCTAATCAAATACAATCTAAACATTTGAATCACAATCTGACAGCAGATTCATGAAAAGTTGACAAGGCTACCAGTGATTGAGCAAGCTTTCAGTCTCGAGTTACAATTGAAGACAGGCCTCTCTGTGCACAATCTGGGTGTTGTGTGAATGGATGTAGACACAGAAATCATCAACCAGATGTATGGCCGATCCTTCTTATTTGCTTTTGACAGTTTCAACAAGTTCATGCAAATTTGAGTAACTTGAATCTTTCTTGTCTGGGAAATAATAGGCCAATCCCTTTTAAATTCCACTTTGACATTTTGAAGTTTAATTTTCTGTGTTGGAAGAGCTGGTTCCGTTTAACGATCTAATCCTTTAAGACACACTCAAATGTTCTTATTAAACATGTCCTCTAAATTAGAAGATATAGAAGACAATCTTAAGGTTGCAAATTTTATTTTACATATAGTACATAAAAGTAGAAAAACCTTTTCAATATTCATAAAAAATATCTATTAAAATCAGAGTCGATTGTATGATTCCTACTAAATCATGAGTAAGTGTTTATGAATCACTATCTGATAGTGATGATACATATCCTACCCCATCAATGGCTCCAGTCATGCATGAGTCAGGAATGAAATCGACCCGTGAAGATCCGGGGTAGAATAGGTCTTCAAAACCCATGCTTGCTGAAAAAGGCAACTTTGCTTGTCATAAAAGGCGACTAACGGATTGGGTGGTCTTACCTGCTGACATGGTTGATGCATGTCATCGTATCTGAATTGTGTAGATTGATCTCGTGATATCAATCACTGGATTGTCTGGTTAAGACTTGATTATTCACAGAACGCCGTCATATAGCCGGAATATTGCTGAGTGCGGTGATAAACAACAAACAAACAAACAAACCTAAATAATCATGTGAATTGTATGTAAGTCATGACAACACAATGCCATTTAGAAAGTGGTCAAATGTAACAAATGTTATTTTTGAGATAACACTTTCTTGGTAAAGTACAGATTCTCGTATTTATTTTGGGGTTGAGTCCCGTCCGGGAATTGAAAAAAGTATGTGAATCTGTACTTTACAAAGACAGTGTTATCCCAAATATAACATTTGTTACATTTGTATGTTTGTATTCTCACCAACCCACCTTTCTCACAAGCCACAATTCTCACCAACCCACCTTTCTCACAAGCCACAACTCTCACCAACCCACCCTTCTCACAAGCCACAATTCTCACCAACCCACCCTTCTCACAAGCCACAATTCTCACCAACCCACCCTTCTCACAAGCCACAACTCTCACCAACCCACCCTTCTCACAAGCCACAATTCTCACCAACCCACCCTTCTCACAAGCCACAACTCTCACCAACCCACCTTTCTCACAAGCCACAACTCTCACCAACCCACCTTTCTCACAAGCCACAACTCTCACCAACCCACCCTTCTCACAAGCCACAATTCTCACCAACCCACCATTCTCACAAGCCACAATTGTCACCAACCCACCTTTCTCACAAGCCACAACTCTCACCAACCCACCTTTCTCACAAGCCATAACTCTCACCAACCCACCCTTCTCACAAGCCACAATTCTCACCAACCCACCATTCTCACAAGCAACAATTCTCACCAACCCACCTTTCTCACAAGCCACAACTCTCACCAACCCACCTTTCTCACAAGCCACAACTCTCACCAACCCACCCTTCTCACAAGCCACAACTCTCACCAACCCACCCTTCTCACAAGCCACAATTGTCACCAACCTATCTTTTTCACAAGCCACAACTCTCACCAACAAACCCTTCTCACAAGCCACAATTCTCACCAACCCACCCTTCTCACAAGCCACAACTCTCACCAACCCACCCTTCTCACAAGCCACAACTCTCACCAACCCACCCTTCTCACAAGCCACAATTGTCACCAACCCACTCTTCTCACAAGCCACAACTCTCACCAACCCACCCTTCTCACAAGCCACAACTCTCACCAACCCACCCTTCTCACAAGCCACAATTGTCACCAACCCACCTTTCTCACAAGCCACAACTCTCACCAACCCACCCTTCTCACAAGCCACAATTGTCACCAACCCACACTTCTCACAAGCCACAATTGTCACCAACCCACCCTTCTCACAAGCCACAATTCTCACCAACCCACCTTTCTCCCAAGCCACAACTCTCACCAACCCTCCCTTCTAACAAGCCACAACTCTCACCAACCCACCCTTCTCACAAGCCACAATTGTCACCAACCAATCTTTTTCACAAGCCACAACTCTCACCAACAAACCCTTCTCACAAGCCACAATTGTCACCAACCCACCCTTCTCACAAGCCACAACTCTCACCAACCCACCCTTCTCACAAGCCACAACTCTCACCAACCCACCCTTCTCACAAGCCACAATTGTCACCAACCCACTCTTCTCACAAGCCACAACTCTCACCAACCCACCCTTCTCACAAGCCACAACTCTCACCAACCCACCCTTCTCACAAGCCACAATTGTCACCAACCCACCTTTCTCACAAGCCACAACTCTCACCAACCCACCCTTCTCACAAGCCACAATTGTCACCAACCCACACTTCTCACAAGCCACAATTGTCACCAACCCACCCTTCTCACAAGCCATAACTCTCACCAACCCACCTTTCTCACAAGCCACAACTCTCACCAACCCTCCCTTCTAACAAGCCACAACTCTCACCAACCCACCCTTCTCACAAGCCACAATTGTCACCAACCCATCTTTTTCACAAGCCACAACTCTCACCAACAAACCCTTCTCACAAGCCACAATTGTCACCAACCCACCCTTCTCACAAGCCACAACTCTCACCAACCCACCCTTCTCCCAAGCCACAACTCTCACCAACCCACCCTTCTCACAAGCCACAATTGTCACCAACCCACTCTTCTCACAAGCCACAACTCTCACCAACCCGTCCTTCTCACAAGCCACAACTCTCACCAACCCACCCTTCTCACAAGCCACAATTGTCACCAACCCACCTTTCTCACAAGCCACAACTCTCACCAACCCACCCTTCTCACAAGCCACAATTGTCACCAACCCACACTTCTCACAAGCCACAATTGTCACCAACCCACCCTTCTCACAAGCCACAATTCTCACCAACCCACCTTTCTCACAAGCCACAACTCTCACCAACCCACCTTTCTCACAAGCCACAACTCTCACCAACCCATCCTTCTCACAAGCCATAACTCTCACCAACCCACCCTTCTCACAAGCCACAATTCTCACCAACCCACCATTCTCACAAGCCACAATTGTCACCAACCCACCCTTCTCACAAGCCACAATTCTCACCAACCCACCATTCTCACAAGCCACAATTCTCACCAACCCACCTTTCTCACAAGCCACAACTCTCACCAACCCACCTTTCTCACAAGCCACAACTCTCACCAACCCACCCTTCTCACAAGCCACAATTGTCACCAACCAACCTTTCTCACAAGCCACAACTCTCACCAACAAACCCTTCTCACAAGCCACAATTGTCACCATCCCACCCTTCTCACAAGCCACAACTCTCACCAACCCACCCATCTCACAAGCCACAATTCTCACCAACCCACCCTTCTCACAAGCCACAATTGTCACCAACCCACCTTTCTCACAAGCCACAACTCTCACCAACCCACCCTTCTCACAAGCCACAATGGTCACCAACCCACCCTTCTCACAAGCCACAACTCTCACCAACCCACCCTTCTCACAAGCCACAATTCTCACCAACCCACCCTTCTCACAAGCAACAACTCTCACCAACCCACCCTTCTCACAAGCCATAACTCTCACCAACCCACCTTTCTCACAAGCCACAACTCTCACCAACCCACCTTTCTCACAAGCCATAACTCTCACCAACCCACCCTTCTCACAAGCCACAATTCTCACCAACCCACCCTTCTCACAAGCCACAATTCTCACCAACCCACCTTTCTCACAAGCCACAACTCTCACCAACCCACCTTTCTCACAAGCCACAACTCTCACCAACCCACCCTTCTCACAAGCCACAACTCTCACCAACCCACCTTTCTCACAAGCCACAACTCTCACCAACCCACCCTTCTCACAAGCCATAACTCTCACCAACCCACCTTTCTCACAAGCCACAACTCTCACCAACCCACCTTTCTCACAAGCCACAACTCTCACCAACCCACCTTTCTCACAAGCCACAACTCTCACCAACCCACCCTTCTCACAAGCCACAACTCTCACCAACCCACCTTTCTCACAAGCCACAACTCTCACCAACCCACCCTTCTCACAAGCCACAACTCTCACCAACCCACCTTTCTCACAAGCCACAACTCTCACCAACCCACCCTTCTCACAAGCCACAACTCTCACCAACCCACCCTTCTCACAAGCCACAACTCTCACCAACAAACCCTTCTCACTAGCCACAAAATCTCATCAACCCACCTTTCTCACAAGCCACAACTCTCACCAACCCACCCTTCTCACAAGCCACAATTGTCACCAACCCACCTTTCTCACAAGCCACAACTCTCACCAACCCACCCTTCTCACAAGCCACATTTGTCACCAACCCACCGTTCTCACAAGCCACAATTTTCACCAACCAACCTTTCTCACAAGCCACAATTCTCACAATCTATTATTCTCACAAACCCACTTTTCTCACAAACCATTACTCTCACCAACCCAAAATTCTCACAACCAATTCCAAAACTCCTCTGTCCAGTACCTCTCAGGACCCCAATTCTCACCCACAGACAATTCTCACCCACAGCACAACTCTCACCCACAGCACAACTCTCACCATGACAGAACCCCAGCCTGAAGATAACTTTTTATGCAACATGTGCAGAGTACAACATAAAAAATATTAAACAGAGCATTATCAATATCAAAAGTTTGTGATACAACCAACACCGCTTGCACGAAAGGAAGGCCCTCAAATCTGTCGTCGCATTGATCAACAAATCGTACCCAACGAAATATAATCACAAACCACTGATTCAAATCACTTAGTGGATCAGATCCACCTGCATGTAGGATGAATAGAACTTGTTGAGCCGTGGCCATCTGTCTGACTTGCTGTTATACACAATTCGGGAAGGACAACCCTCTCAATCCGTTCTCACACGCCGTCCTACCACAAGCATTGTCAATCATACAGAAAGATGTTTACACAATCAAAGTAAACTCGTTATCGACCCCAAGCCCACACCACCCCTTCACTGGTCGCGTACAAATGTCCACAGATACGCCTGGCAAATTCAGCCATATTGTTCGGTTTCTCAAATAAAACACAGCAGACAAATAGGCCAGGTTGTACGATGAGATAATTACAACAAATGTGGCAGAAAGTTTAGTCTGTCATTGGTCCCTTCATCTGTGAAATGTAAATTATGAAATATGATCTGTGCAAATATGGGTATGGGTAACAGTCAGTTGGCGTTTAGTACGACACGGCCAATAAAATATAATGTTTCAATGGTGTTAGGGTTGCTCAAACAGACATGTGGACATCGAGTGTGGCCAGGTACGTTGTCAACTTTGTCTCACTGATATATTTGCACTTCACAACTACTTGATTCATAGCCCCAATTGGGGTTCTGGGTTAGAATTGGTCCCCATCAACCTATGCTTGTCTTGTTCGCTGACTTCATGGATCGTGTGGTCAGGCCCAGTGACTCGGATGATAACGATACATACATACCCGGACAGCTTGGATGTTTCCTCATAACATTAATCACTGCTTTGTGTGGTCCTGTCTCGATTATTTACAGGTTGCCGACATATAGCTGGAACATTGCCCAGTGGGACTTTAAACTACAAACATAAACTATGTACAGAAAAGTCCAATTGGACTTTTCATGACTAGTATGGACTCAGTGTTTGAAATAAAAAAAATGCCAGGCTGTCTTCAGGAAGCCACAAGCCCCTACTAAACTCTTCAGTCCCTCATTTAAGAATTGCAGTTTTTTGTGACAAAAATATCGACACGAAAACGTACAGGCCGTAAGGACCTTCACATGTTTACAACTACCGGCCTGACAGAAGATCTACCTGCAGCGGGCCGACAGGCAGGCACTTATTTCGAACACTGTATGGACTGTCCCAATGATTTCTCTTGTCAATCTGTATTTTCTAGAATGTGAAGTTTGATAATCTTCTTTCATACATCAATATTTGTATCTCCAGATCCTTTCTTGTCTTGTTCTGTTCACAAGCTTGTCCTAGATTCTGAAAAGAAAAAGAAGTTTCAACTTACTACTAGTTAAATATCTTGATAGTTTATAAAATCTCAAAAAACAACAAATAAAATTTGTGTAGCGTCATGAAGAAAATAAAGGTCTAACTTTAACAGAGGGCAAAATACTTAGAAACGTTGACTGAAATTATTGTGCTTCATGTTACAATTAAAACAGACATATTGGTGTCAACAAATCTCTTCATCACATCATCATCCTCTTTAATCTAGTGTATTTTACTTCCTTTAGCTTCATTTTGGAAGAGACCGCCTCCATGGTCTAGTGGTAGAGCAACCCCCGGAGAGCGGAAGGCCCGGGGTTCGATCCCCGGCCGTGTCATACCAAAATACCCAAAAATGGTACTTGTTGTTACCCTGTCTGGCGCTCGGCATTAAGGGGTTAAAACAAGGACTGGTTGGCTCGGAGTCAGTATACTGTGTCTGAGTTGGGCATTCATGTTAAACTGCGGCATGGTATGTCAGGGTGCTAGCACTATAAATCGGCATCAGTCCGGACTAGTACAGGCAGCCACACACATGTGCATGCACGTCGCTATATAAGTGCAATAATCTTGGAAGCGTCATTAAACCCAATTTCACCTCACCTTTAATCTAGTGTATAATACTTCGATTCAATCACTTAGCTTCATTTTGGTAAAGATGTCCCCATCGCCATCTCTTATGACTTAGCACTGAATTTCTCTCACTCATCTGTGTAATTTGATTAGATGGCTGCCTTTAATGTCGTGTCATTTGAATCAGGCTCAACATAAAACTAGGATCCTGTATAGGGCCAGGTTATTGATCATAATGGAATGGCCATACAATACTCTGGATAATTGAGGATGAGATCAAATGTCTTTGATGTTGTCTATATGTATTGGAGACATCGGGTCCTATTTAGTTCATTCAAATAGAGAGAGATGGGGTAGCCTAGTGGTTAAAGTATTCGCTTGTCATGCTGAAGACCCAGGTTCACTTCCCAACTGGGTAAAATGTGTGAGACCTGTGAAATTGGGTAGAATAGGTCTTCAACAACCCATGCTTGCCGTAAAAAGCGACTCTGCTTGTCGTAAGAGGCAACTAATGGGATCGGGTGGTCAGGCTCGCTGACTTGGTTGATGCATGTCATCAATCCCAATTGCGTGGATTGATGTGCATGATGTCAATCACTGAATTGTCTGGTCCAGACTTGATTATTTACAGACCGCCGTCATATAGCTGGAATATTGCTGAGTGCGGGATTAAACAACAAACAAACAAACAAACAAACAAACAATCTACAATGTGTGAAGTCCATTTTCTGGTGTCCCTGCCAAGATATTGCTGGAAAAATGCCATACCGCCACTCACTCACTCACTCACTCACTCACTCACTCAAACAAAAACAAACTGATGGTGTACTTACTGTTATGTCAATGAAACATAAATAGTTTATTAAATTCCTCAGCATGCTCAGTGACAATATATAAACCATATTTTCTTGTGTATTGTGCACACTTGAAAAAAATGCAGCTGTGCAAGTTTTAATGATTTTTCCCCCAACACAAAGTGAGTGAGTGAGTGAGTGAGTGAGTGAGTGAGTATGGTTTTATGCCGCTTTTAGCAATATTCCAGCAATATCATGGCGGGGGACACCACAAATGGGCTTCACACATTGTACCCATGTCGGGAATCGAACTCGGGTCTTCGGCGTGACGTGCAAACGCTTTAACCACTCACTTTTCAAGGACATGTTGCATAACTAATGATGATATGGTGAGGGAGTGACTGTTTGAATACTGTGTTGTCAACATCCTACTGTCAAACCAGCATGTTTATAAACAAACACTTGAAGACATGAGATCCATGTTGTCATTATATGTGTGAGTGAGTGAGTTGGGTTTAACGCCGCTTTTAATAGTATTCCGGTTCTATCACGCCATGTCAGCTTAATGTGGGAGGAAAGCCCGAGGTGATGCAGGTCTCAGATGTTTACCACTTCGGTGAAACCCACGAGCAGGGGTATGGTGCTGGAATTCGAACCCACAATCATAGGTTTCTGGCGTGCCCAAGGGATGCAACTCTGCACAGCGAATCACGGTGCCTTAGACGACTGGGCCACCCGGGCCCCGTCATTACATGCGGACACTGCCTTATAACATACAGTAACATTTGATAACCCTTTGGGGATCCTTTATGGTTATTGACCATGGTAGACCATGGTATATTTGACCATGGTAGACCATGGTTTCTTTGATCATGGTAGACCATGGTATATTTGACCATGGTAGACCATGGTATATTTGACCATGGTAGACCATGGTTTCTTTGATCATGGTAGACCATGGTTTCTTTGATCATGGTAGACCATGGTATATTTGACCATGGTATATTTGACCATGGTAGACCATGGTATATTTGACCATGGTAGACCATGGTTTCTTTGATCATGGTAGACCATGGTAGACCATGGTATATTTGACCATGGTAGACCATGGTATATTTGACCATGGTTTCTTTGATCATGGTAGACCATGGTAGACCATGGTATATTTGACCATGGTAGACCATGGTTTCTTTGACCATGGTAGACCATGGTTTCTTTGACCATAGTAGACCATGGTATATTTGACCATGGTAGACCATGGTATATTTGACCATGGTAGACCACAGTATATTTGAACATGGTAGACCATGGTATATTTGACCATGGTAGACCATAGTATATTTGACCATGGTAGACCATGGTTTCTTTGACCATGGTATATTTGACCATGGTAGACCATGGTACACCATGGAAAACCATGGTCAAATTCACCATGTTAACCCATGGTGCCATTTACCAGCAAAGGTTTACCATGGTGATTCCATCACCATTTCAGCAGGGGAGTTTCCAGCATGTGTTGCGACATCTTAAAAACTGAGAGCAAATGATGTTTTTCAAGTTTTTTTCAAAAATTCCAAGGCACCCCATAAAATATCAAACAGACACTCCCTTATTACTGGTTGTAAGATGTGACTTATAATTACTTGGATCTGGCGGTGAGGGTCTATGAACACGGCAATACTTGACCATGTGGTCGTTGGTTCAGTCACAGGTTTGCATCACCCAAACTCAAACCACCCCCGGCCCCCACAAATTCAAAAGAACAAATCATCTGACTGTTACTTTAGTCCAATTTGATGAGAGAATTTGTATCTAATCTGTCTGTCCGTATACAAGAGTAGTTGTTGAGCTGTCAAAACAATACCATGGAATTGGGATTCGGAACTTTGTATTTCTATGTCGGGTACACACTACTGTGAACAGAATCAAAATCAAACTTGTTGCCATGGAAACAGAAAAATTAAAACTTCTAAAAATCCCTAAATATTCAAAGGCACCAGTTGGCAATCTTGTCTTTGTGTATGCACAGTTTCAAGAAAGAATACCTTTTAATTTTAGAGATGTGGTTCGGACAAACACACCACAATGAACAGAGTCAAAGTCAAACTTGTTGCCATGGAAACATAAAAAAATATTTTTTTTAAATTCCTTAACAGCAAAAGGCACCACTTAAGCCTTTGATTAATACATGAACCAAGTTTGGATGAAAAGTGTTGAATAGTTTTTTGGTTCTACTCTGGAAATGACACCTACCTCCATTTCAGCAACCGTATTTTCTTGAGTATAGTGCGCACTTTTTTCCCAAAAAACACAGCTGTGTAGAAGGGGGTGTGCATTATACACGAATTAGGAGTTTGGATGGTTTTTTTCCCCCATGGAAAGACATTACCATGAGTAAGTCTAACTTGTTTCCATGGAAACAGGGAAGAATTAAAAAACTTCAGCCCTTTGTCAAATTATCTACACAGTTTTCAAGTTGTGCTCCGGAAATGACACCTACCCCCACTTTTGAGACTAAGTCCAAATTGTTTCCATGGAAATTGAGAAAAATACAAACCCCAAAAATCTGCAAATACCAAAAGGTACCACTTCATGATCTGTTTGATACATTTGCCAGTTTTTGTTGAAAAATATTAAATGGATTTCAAGTTTCGCTCTGGAAACGAAATGATTATTGACGGACGGACATACGACAGACGGACATGATGATAGTTACCCAGTAAGTCAACTCCTGCACCCTGTATGGGACAATTTACAAGACCTACTCTGCCCAGGGTGACATTGTACAGAGTGATCTCAATGCTATGGTGATTGTAACTCCCAATGCTTAACATAGACTAACGTCAGTCATTACACTGACGTTGTTTTGTACAACAGCACCCTGGAATCCCCACTGGAGAAATCGGAAGCCTTGGATCACAAATACATACATCTAGCATATTAAACTGATATTGAAACAGTAATAAGGTGTGGCCAGGGGGGATAACTCTTCTCATCTTAATAACTGACTCGCCTGTAAACTGGTTCTTAATGTGTTACATTCCGATATATGAGCAAGCAAGACTAGATTAAATCCAGTTTTAGTGTTGCATGTCTAGATTGAGTTTCTGTAGTTCAAGATAAGGAGGTCTTTTTATGTTCACCATCGGTACTTGCCTTATCTCGTTTACTGTCCATTAGCAGCCTCTGTTATCACAAATTTCAACCGTAAGACGGTCTTATTGCTGGAAATAAAATCTATCTAACTTCATTAGTTCCGGGCTTTTTGCAACCTTTCTCAACATTCTAAAATGAAACAAGTAATTTTGAAATTTTTAATAATTTTCAAAAATGAGAAGGCACTGACGGGTGTTTTATATTTCAAACACTGCTTTACACTTTAATGTAATGTTGTCATGGAGAGTAGGCCCTCTCTATAAATTCAGACCATCCTTTTGTGTTAACATTTTGCCAGGATGTGGCTGGGTTACACAAAGCTTAAAGAGTGAGTGAGTGAGTGAGTATTGTTTGACGCCACTTTTAGCAATATTCAAGCAATATCACGGCGGGGTACATCAGAAATGGGCTTCACACATTGTACCCATGTCGGGAATCGAACCCAGGTCTTCAGCATGACGAGTGAACGCTTTAACCACTAGGCTACCTGACCGCCCCCAAAGCTTAAAGAAGTTCATAACATATTTAATCAGAGAGCAAGAAATTTTACTTACCGGTAAATTATAAGAGGTCAATGTCAATATTCTGAAACATTTTCCCATGACTGAATAATCAACAATGTAAATTTATACTTATTTTTATTGTATAATACAGTGGCTAAATGGCCCTGAAATATTGGTTCAATATTTCAGGGCCAAGCATACTTTCATAAAATTAAACATGAAGAGTGAGATTGAGCCATAGTTACCAAGTCAGCAATATATACGTTCTTCGAATAAATCTCATTCTTCAACTGATAAGTTGCAAAACAATGCATTAGATACACAAACAAATTTACAATGGATGCAAACAATATTAGTCCTACTGCACACAAAAGTGTATGGTTGTTGGTATGATTGAAACTTAATAAATTGAAACGTATCTTAGATGTCTCTGCATTATCTATTTCTTTTGTGATAAGTAATACAATGTATGCTTGGATAGTCCATGTCAAAGTTTTCATGTCAGCTCTTTCAAACAAGGAAATCGCTTCTTTAACAAGTATAAGTGCATGAGTGTGTACTTCCTATGCTGATAGGGGGCACGGGTGGCCCAGTCGTCTGAGGTGCCGCGATTCGCTGTGCAGAGTTGCGTCCCTTGGGCAGGCCAGAAACCTATGATTGTGGGTTCAAATCCCAGTCCCCCAATGTATTACTCAGAGTCCCTACGACTCATAAATATCATGATAAGACAGATTCCTGTCGATGAATTCATAACCATTAATTGAGGAATGGTCCACTGAGAAATGGTCTGGAGAGCAGGTCGGTGGTTTGACATGTCCATCGGTCTCGTCGTACCAAAAGATGTTAAAAGATGGTACTTGTTCTTACCCTGCCTGGTCCTCGGCAATTAAGGGGATCAAACCAGGACTGATAAGCTCAGAGTCGGTATACAGTACCTGGGTGGGGTGTCCATGTTAAACTGTGGCATGCACACAAACGTGTGCATGGACATAGAACTGCAATAATCTTGAAAGTGATGTTAAACCTCATATCACCACTGTCTTCATATTACCACAGCACTTTAGTAACCAGAAATTTCACCCACTTTGTGAATACAAGTAAGTTGGATACCGTATTCGACGTAATAAGCGCCCCGCTCTAATAAGCGCCCACGGCGATATTTGCTAATATATTCACAAATGAACAATCCTAATTAGCACCCCTTCCGATTGATCAATGTACACAACACTTATTTATTCGCGTATAATACGCATTCGTGTGTGATATGCACCCTTAATTATGGGCAATTAAATTCTGGAAAAATGTATCTCTCGTATATAAACATTTTAGGCTGTCAGCATAAACCACAACATTTATCTTTCAACTCTGTTTTTTTTCCACCAAAATAACATTCTAATAAGAGCCCCCTATTTCTAATTTTGAGAGCGCCCTGGGTGCTTATTACGTCGAATACGGTATACACCTTCACCCAACAGTTCCTGTTGTGTCACCTGTGGCAACCATTTAGGACAGTCACCAAGTTGTAAAAACAGCATCCAGTGTCACCATGTCAGTTATATATTCAACAGTATGTGTTGGTTACAAATATAATTCGGGGCGGTCGGGTAGCCTAGTGGTTAAAGTGTTTGCTCGTCACGCCGAAGACCCGGGTTCGATTCCCGACATGGGTACAATGTGTGAAGCCCATTTCTGGTGTCCCCCGCCGTATTGCTGGAAAATTGCTAAAAGCGGTGTAAAAACCATACTCACTTACTCACTCACAAATATAAAACATCATGAAATGTCTTTAAGTTCACTTGGCTGTATCATTCACACAAACTTTCATTTCTTTAATTGAGTTAATTTGTTTATGACAACATCAAAAATTCTGAAACTATTTCAGCACATTTTAAGGCTCAAGAGAAAAACTATTTCAGCACATTTCAAGGCACAAGAGAAAAACTATTTCAACACATTTCAAGGCACAAGATAGAAATTATTTCAGCACATTTTAAGGCACAAGAGCAAAACTATTTCAGCACATTTCAAGGCACAAGATAGAAATTATTTCAGCACATTTTAAGGCACAAGAGCAAAACTCTTTCAGCACATTTCAAGGCACAAGAGAAAAACTTTTTCAGCACATTTCAAGGCACAAGAGCAAAACTTTTTCAGTACATTTCAAGGCACAGGAGAAAAACTTTCAGCACATTTGGGGGCAATAGAGAGAAACTATTTCAGCACATTTCAAGGCACAAGAGAGAAACTATTTCAGCAGATTTCAAAGCACAAGAGAAAAACTATTTCAGTACATTTCAAGGCACAAGAGAAAAACTATTTCTGCACATCTTGAGGCATAAGAGGAGATGTTGTTCCCAAATGATAACAAAGCAGAAATAATCTCACATGGGTTCATTGCCATGGTGAGCCAAAAATCCTAGAATTGCTGGCTGTGCTTATATTTTAGTTTGGTAATGGCAAAAAAATAGAAAATGAATAAATTATTTCTTTTTTAAATAAAAATTAAAAAGATGTTCTTTTATGGGTTCTAAACACATCTTTTGCATACAGAATAACATACTTCAAGTAAGACGAACTCACGAACAATTTCAGTTTGTCATGCTGGCAAAACTTATGAAGAAGAAACATTCTAAGCCTTTAAAAAAGCCCCAATTCTTCCCAAGAAAAACAAGACATCTAAACAATTTGAAAAAAAGGAAAACTTATGATACTTTTCCAGTCACAAAAAAATAAAATTGTGAGAACGCTAACCTACACGAAGAAATAAATACATGCAGCACTGATAACGAGATGTGCGTTAGATGTGCAACTCCAGCAGAATGCTGCACATTCGAAGCATCAGCTTCTTATCCGAAGCCCAGCATAAATCTGGATGTCACAAACAACCGCCTCTCTGATTTACACGTCTGATGGTGGTAGGCGCTTTCATAGACGCTATCTAACCATAATCCTTGCTGTTATCATTCCTTCCTCCTATTACAACCAATCAATCTCCGTATTGGGAAGCATTAGCGACACTTGTTGCAATTAATATTTCAGCTATTGTCAGATTCTGTAAATAGCGAGATTCTGAATCCATGTCATTTTTGCAGTGGGACTATTTACTGTTGTGTGTGTGGAAGTCTGACTGGTGGGTCTAAAGTTGAGTCTAACATCCAAATCTCTCCATCATTAGACATTACAGTTTGGAAGGCAATTTGTGTCAGCTATTATACCAAATTACAACATGTTCCTTCAATTGGTCTGGATATTTAAACTGTTTAAATACACTTTACATAACCAAAGTCTTATGTTTGGCAGTTTTATTGACACTCCATGCCAAAGGCCTTATTTGGAGCTTACTTTTTTATGTCACACATACTTGTTGAAAATTTATTGTCTGATGTTTAATTTTTTGTTAAAGACATGAGTTTGCAAGAATTTTCTTGT
The DNA here is from genome assembly GCF_023055435.1 of Haliotis rufescens. Lineage (NCBI taxonomy): Eukaryota > Metazoa > Mollusca > Gastropoda > Lepetellida > Haliotidae > Haliotis > Haliotis rufescens. Next base: position 15,397,138 of record NW_025964112.1, read on the forward strand.
TGTGAGTCACTGTGAAAGCGAAGGCTGGGTGGTCGAGATGTTAGTGAACTTGCTCTTGACATAATGTCCTTGGTTTGATTCCAAGATGCAACACGTGATATTGACATATAGAGCCCATCATTGTGGAATGTGTGGGAGGTGAGGTGAAATGGGGTTTAACGTCGTGTTCAAGATCATTGCAATAGTATCATGATCTGTGTGTGGCTGGTTGAACTAGTCCAGACTGATGCCAGTTTTATAGTACTTGCCCACTGAGATACCATAGTTTTATATGGATACCCCACTCAGACACAGTATACCGACTCTGACCTGACCAGTCCTTGTTTTATTGCCTTAGGCGTGGTCACAACAAATACCATCTTTTACCATTATTTGGTATGATGCTGCCAGATTGAACCACCAACCTCCCACACTCAGGGCAGATGCTTTACCAACAAGACCATGGAGGCGGTCGACCTCCCGCTCTCAGGGCAGATGCTTTATCCACAAGACCATGGAGGCGGTCGACCTCCCGCTCTCAGGGCAGATGCTTTATCCACAAGACCATGGAGGCAGTCAACCTCCCGCTCTCAGGGCAGATGCTTTATTCACAAGACTATGGAGGCGGTCGACCTCCCGCTCTCAGGGCAGATGCTTTATTCACAAGACCATGGAGGCGGTCGACCTCCCGCTCTCAGGGCAGATGCTTTATCCATAAGACCATGGAGGCGGTCGACCTCCCGCTCTCAGGGCAGATGCTTTATCCACAAGACCATGGAGGCAGTCAACCTCCCGCTCTCAGGGCAGATGCTTTATCCACAAGACCATGGAGGCGGTCGACCTCCCGCTCTCAGGGCAGATGCTTTATCCACAAGACCATGGAGGCGGTCGACCTCCCGCTCTCAGGGTAGATGCTTTATCCACAAGACCATGGAGGCGGTCGACCTCCCGCTCTCAGGGCAGATGCTTTACCAACAAGACCATGGAGGCGGTCGACCTCCCGCTCTCAGGGCAGATGCTTTATCCACAAGACCAAGGAGGCGGTCGACCTCCCGCTCTCAGGGCAGATGCTTTATTCACAAGACCATGGAGGCGGTCGACCTCCTGCTCTCAGGGCAGATGCTTTATTCACAAGACTATGGAGGCGGTCGACCTCCCACTCTCAGGGCAGATGCTTTATTCACAAGACCATGAAGGCGGTCGACCTCCCGCTCTCAGGGCAGATGCTTTATCCACAAGACCATGGAGGCGGTAGACCTCCCGCTCTCAGGGCAGATGCTTTATTCACAAGACCATGGAGGCGGTAGACCTCCCACTCTCAGGGCAGATGCTTTATCCACAAGACCATGGAGGCGGTAGACCTCCCACTCTCAGGGCAGATGCTTTATTCACAAGACCATGGAGGCGGTCGAACTCCCGCTCTCAGGGCAGATGCTTTATTCACAAGACCATGGAGGCGGTCGAACTCCCGCTCTCAGGGCAGATGCTTTATTCACAAGACCATGGAGGCGGTAGACCTCCCACTCTCAGGGCAGATGCTTTATTCACAAGACCATGGAGGCGGTCAACCTCCTGCTCTCAGGGCAGATGCTTTATCCACAAGACCATGGAGGCGATCGACTTCCCGCTCTCAGGGCAGATGCATTATAACATTTATGTAACATTTTTTTATTTACATTTGGTGCATATGTAGACAAAAATATTTGGTTGCATTTTTCAATAATTGGTTGCACTGGTGATGGTTTACAGACCTAAATCAAGCCCTGAATTATCTTGGTACATGTAAGGACACCATAATGTACCCAGGCACAAGGTGCCTTTAACAATATTCCTGCAATATCACAGCAGGAGGACACCAGAATTGGACTTCACACCCTTAACACATGCATGGATTCAAACCATTCCTTCGGAGTGAAGTGCAAAGGTTTTAACCACTGGGCTACCACACCATTCCTACACAGAAATGACAAAGGGAATTTGAACACAACCAACAACACAGGAGTACATACCATGACATTTTCTTTTAGTATATCTGGTATAATTACACAAATAATAAAGCAAATGTCAAAACATTTTGGCTTAGATTCTGGAAAAAGAAATGGATGGCATATTCCTCATCGGCGGTACCATCAGTTGCATCGGACTCTGACATATGTCTACCAACATATATTTATCTCTGCTATCCAGGCCTGAGGTGGTGTATATTGCGATGTACATATCACTAGCTGACACTGCTATGGAGATATATAACCTGCATGCTAAAGTTTAATATCTTCATCCTTCCTTATCTCTATACCTAAGTGATTGCTAAGTGGTGCAATTCCTCCTCTAGTTTACTTTGGTAGAATTTCACAGCTTTTGGACTTGTTGCTATTTCAAGGTGTATTTAAGGCTGCCTGATGCTTTGATTGTGTGTGGACTGTTCTGAAGTTGTTGTGTATCCTATATGGCTGATAGGAAATGATCCTTCTAGAATCTTGAGGAGTGAAAGTCGAAGTATCGAATAAATGACAGATCATTATTGTTAATGTTTGTTGGGCCATCGTTAACCGGCAGTCAGTGAGTGAGTGAGTGAGTGAGCAAGGCCATAGTTAACTTTCTTTGACAGGGGGGGCAAATATTTGTACAAGTATCACTTGTCCCCAACTTGTATTTTCATGATTCAAATCTACGGCACTGGTGAGTGAGTGCGTGAGTGAGTGAGTGCGTGAGTGCGTGAGTGAGTGAGTGAGTGAGTGAGTGAGTGAGTGAGTGAGTGAGTGAGTGAGTGAGTGAGTGAGTGAGTGAGTGAGTGAGTGAGTGAGAGAGAGAGAGAGAGAGAGAGAGAGAGAGAGAGAGAGAGAGAGAGGCTGGACAACCTCAAGAATCACATAGTCTATATACTTCACAAAGCAATTCTCTTTCTCTACACAACAGCAGCAAAATTATTATTTCCCCGGTCAATGAATCAGTGAGCACTTGATTAGATTCTCAGCTCCCTTGGAGTATACTGACTGACTTAGTAAGGTTTTACGCCGCTTTTAGCAATATTCCAGCAATATCACGGCGGGGGACACCAGAAATGAGCCTCACACATTGTACCCATGTCGGGAATCGAACCCGGGTCTTCGGCGTGACGAGCGAACGCTTTAACCACTAGGCTACCTGACCACCCCTTGGAGTATACAACTCAAGCTGGCTGTGAGGCACTAGGAGGTCACATTACCATCTCATCCAACTAGGTACCAATTCCCATGCTCATCCTTTGAAAAGATACAGGAAATAACATTATGTTTTGTTGTCTAACATCCTGATTTTCCATATATATTTAAATTATGTATTCTCAAAAAAAAAATAAGATACTTCATCTACAATTGCACTGTAAATTGGGTACTTAGAATGACATGGAGGATGTTTAAAGTTGTCATTATAAAAGTAATGGGTCATTATTGTTCAAGGATAAACATTTTCTTGAACACTTCATATATAAGACTTCATCTATAAAATGTTGGCAAAAGTTCGAGATGAATAACCTTTAAAAGAAATCTGGTTTAATAGCTGCATTATCAGTCAGTGTTTTTTGTGTGCATGACGAATACTGCTATAATGAACAGAGCAGTGAATCATCAATTGTGCTGCTATATTAATCTATACACATCCTCCAAGAAACATATGCCTGTAAACTATCCTCAGCACATAAACACAGCATAAACACTCAATTCGCCAGCACTATACCAGCGCCACCTTCCTACGATCCCTTTCACTGGAACCGACTAGCCTCCAGCCATTTCTCAGCAATTTCCGTTTATTTGGACAGGACTTCTTCGAAAATCCCTGTATGTTGTCCGGAACGTAATCGCATGAGCATTCTGTTAACTAAAGAAACAAAAACATGACAAGAAATCTTAGTGTTTTCTCTCTTAGCGGCCAAAGCTAAGAGCATGGATTGGGTTGAGATAGGGTTTCACTCCATACAGGTGTGGCGTACATATCCAAAGGAAGTTGTCAAGGGTGAAGGAACAGTTACCTCCCCTTTGCCCTGACCACACACTGAAGGTCGCTGGTTGATAAGGGTTCTTTCAGAATCTCTATCAAATGACCAGTTGATACCACTAGGGATTCATTCCATATCAGTATATCGTATCTTGTGTGATGCAAGCAAAGAAAAGATGGTTTCACAGAAGATAGAGAACATGTGTTTGTCTAAACTTGCTGACACACGTCTGGATTCGAGAACTTGACGACATGGACTCTCAATGTTGAGATTATCTTGTAGATTAGATTTTTTTCTGCCGAAATTTAAAAATATGTTCAAGGAATAAAATTGGAATTAGCTTACACTGGTTTTATTTATTAACTGGAGGGCATGAATTGACGAGATTTTTGGGTTTTATTTACAAATTTGATTTCCAGCTGACCTGATTAAAATGATTAAAACGTGAAAAATTCAGGCAGATGATATAATTAGCCCTGAAGTTATTGCTCGGGCAGACCAATATATTTTCTTGTTTTATAAATGAGGCTAAATATAACCAAAATATATGTGTAGTACTTTTTGTTGTTAATCTTACAAAGAATCTTGAAATAATAATAGGTTTTGACAAAATACAAACAAATGCTCACAAAGTATATTTTCAATGCTTATTTTACAAAAACAGTTTGTGGTTTTCATGATTTTTCGAAAAATTATCTTTTTTATCGGTCAAAACTTTACATATAAGATGTAATTATGGTAATTAATCGAACTCAATCTTATTTCAAAATTTCTTGTCTCCTGCCTTTTGGCATATATTGATCATGAAAATCCTCAAAACAAGAAATTAATTGATCTGGCCTCATAAAGGTTTGCATATGTTAAAGATAAATAGAAATATAGTTTAATATATGATCCAGATGCGTGAGGTTTTGTTAAAATTTTGAAGTTACAAAAATTATAATAATAAAAACGTATAAATAAACACATCATGACAAAGATAAAAACAAATGTGCAAATCTAAATAAAGAAATCTTTTCAAATAATCTAAAAATCAGTAAATAAAATCATGCATTCTTTTTACTGCCATTTTAAAGCATTTTCATACAGAAAAAGATAAGACATATTCAGCATCTGTGAAGATTGCCTTGTTAACTTGGAAGCAAACATCTTCCAAAATCCCTTTAAAACACTGTGTATCATTCATCTCAATTATCTTGTTATGGATATACAGTTTCTTCTCAGCTTCCAGAACATTACACAACACAACTTTCACCTCTGCAACGCTACCTCATAAATTAGTGTCTTGCAATGGTGTGGCCAAACAGAAACATGTTTGGATTAAGAAGTGCCAAACGACTTACCATGGTTTACAGTGCATGTCATGTTCTGACTTACTGCGGTGATAAATATCGAGAAAAACTTGTTGCAAAATGGGGGAGGGAATGTAAATGTTTATAATCCGCAGTGACACTAATGTATCTTTGTTTAAAAGAGGGCAGACCAACCGACACTGCTTCATTATTCAAGAATCCCCCCAAGATGGTGCTCCATGCACCAAGCAGCCCCAGACCCTTCTCCGTCCCCCACCTCTTACCCATACCCTCCACACCCTCCCTGAGCCCTGTTTCAGCAGCCTGTCTCCCAGATAAACCAAGTGGTACCCAAGTAGCTTGGTGTCCAAGTTTGAAACAAGAACGTAGAGTTAAACATCTTGGTGGGTTTGATGTTAATTAAAGCTAATTTTCTATTTACTTTTTTAACAACTTTTGCTTATTATCTATTCATGCAACTTATTTATTCAAATCCATACTGTATAACACTGTACTGTATATCATCATCATCATCAATCATCATTATCACCATCACATCATCATCATCATCATCACTATCATCATCATTACCTTGGAGCTGTTTGTACTCAACCCTAAGTGGATGCATATGTACAAAATCAATAAACTTAGCTAGAAAATGTGTTCCCTTTCTTTTTCCTATCAGTATATATTCTCTGATTTGTTTTCAGTATAGGGCCAATCGGAAGATGAACAAAAAAATCAGCTAACAATTTCATGATACATCTGAGACTGATATATTCCTGATATTCAGATTCACCATCTATATGATACACCCCACATATGAAACTAAGATTTTGTACATGCACTGGCATATGACCAGTTTGGGCTTTCAGCATGTTAGTATAAACAAATCAAAACATAGAGACTAGTTGGCAATTTCTGGTTTTGAAGCTGGCAGAATACGCACACAAGACGTCACTAGATTGTATCAGCTGATATTTTATGAAATAAATGCACTTGACGATCTGCATTTTTGAAAATGCTTGGCCATGAAATGCTACAAGATCTTATCTGCAATAACCAAACAAGAACGTAACTGTAGGAGGACCACAACATTTCTGAGAAGAAGGACCCACCTTTCACAACTAACCCTGAACGGAAAAGATTAACAGGCTTTGCAACCTTTAATATCATCCTAGATTTCGCCCATGGTAATTCAACATGTGTGCCGCTTTCTCTTATCAAGCTGATATAGTTTCATCTGCGAAATACCGTCTCCCTGAAAACTTATCTTACCATACACTTTGCATTCATTAGGATTTGTGTAAATTTTCAAGCATTGTGATGACAGACGAATATAGCATGATGGTGTCGGATAGAGAGATAGGTGGCGCTGTATGCAGGTGTGAGACTTCAGCCTTATCCATGTTCGTGCCAGATAGCACGCTTCATTGCTGCAGCTGTTTTTTAGGACATACTATTATCCTGAAAACTAATTTGGATAGATGTTTTTTTTTCTATGGCAGCATTCTAGGCGGCATGTATGTTGTATTTGATAACATATTTTCAGATATTCTTTCGGTTATTTGATCAGTTATTTATGGTTTATGTCCAGAGGTGAGATATACTTGTGACTGTTCAAAGGTCGCCCAACAATATGTGAATGGACATGTATGTAGTGAGATATGGATGGTTCAATTAAGAGTGAAATCCCCTTGATTAACACATGTCTGGACAAACCATGGATACATGTTCATTGCTGTCGAACTTCCAACAGAATTTCACAGCTTTTAGGCTTGTTGCTTTTTCAAGACCTATTTAAGGCTGCCTGATGGTTTGATTGTGTGTTGACTGTTCTGAAGTTGCAGTGTTTCATATATAGCCGACAGGAGAGGATGGACCCATGAAGATCCGGCGTAGAATAGATCTTCAGCAACCCATGCTTGCCGTAAGAGGGGAATAACGGGATCGGGTGGTCAGGCTCGTTGACTTGGTTGATGCATGTCATCGTATCCCAATTGCATGGATCAATGCTCATGATGTCAAACACTGGATTTTCTGGTCCAGACTCGATTATTTACAGACGGACGTCAAATAGCTGGAATATTGCTGAGTGCAAAAAAACATCATATCATCAGGAATGGATCATTATAGAATCATAGAGCTTGAAAGTCAAATTGTCCAAAATATGACAGGTCATTACTGTTCAAGGCTAAGTGGATTCGAATCATAAGTCTCAAACAGGACTCAAAGCCTCTTCTGTATCTGAATCTATTATGAATTTTATAAATATCAAATATCAAATTTTGATAAAATGGCATATATAATCATCTCATCCATTATATTGTTTTTAATTAATATTGATCAATAAACCTTCGTTTATTTCCCCCCGCAGCATTGTGCTAACGTGATGAATTGAGTTGTGTGTGGAAATTTTTACATTTGAAACCTCTGGCTGACACAAGTTACAAATTAATTCTTCAGGCATCAAATACTCAAAAACATCCACAAACCTGAAACGCATAATGTTTCAACTCCAAACAGAAATATTCAAAATATTCTTTATCCTAACGCTACCTTACCATTTACACTTTCAAATGTCCCCAAAGAAAATTGTAAAAGTGAAAAAAATATATGCACTTAAATTTCTGATCTTGCTGTACACAGGGTTAAAACAACGGAAAAACCTTAGTAGGTACTCGTTGATTCCCATGTAGGTTTTCCAAGGAGAAATTTGACATTAATTACCTCTGCATGTAGACGCATTTAATTGGCAGTGAACATAGAGGAGGCTCTGCTATGGCACTAATTCGCCTGTATTAAGACCAGGGATCTGCCAAGGGCCGTGCACGACCTCTGTCTGTTCAAGGGAGATAAGAGTGACATGATTCACGACACTATGTTCCACAAACTTCATTAGGACATTGGAAGAAAGGAAGTGAGGTCTGTATTATCATTGTGCTATAAATAGCACACACACACACACACACACACACACACACACACACACACACACACACACACACACACACACACACACACACACACACACACACACACACACACACACACATCATTCTATACAAGGCATCATCTGGTAATTCTGATGTACTTATATGAGTTTAAATTAAATTAAATTAATTAAAGTTGAAGAGGTTTTTAAATGCAGTTTCTTGTTGATATACAAATGTACATTACTTACATCATTGAAATGCATGCAAGAAAATGTCTACATTATGATTATATTTTTTACAAATTATTCACCAATTAGCATCTTAGAAAACACACATTAATAAAATCTACAAATGTTAGAGATGGAAAGCTATTGAAGTAAGTTTCAAATTGACATACTGTATACTACAGTTTGGAGTTTTATGTAATTGGGTTTCAAAAGTGCTCTTCACAGTATTTTATATTAATATCATGGTGTGTCAACTTAATGTTTGTGGAAAGCCATAAGAGATCATATCCATATGTGTTCAACACTTGTGTGAAATGCATGACGTCTGGTAAGATTCTGATCAACCAAGGAACATGGTGAGAACTGGAGTCTCAGACTTGAACTCAGGATGAGCAGATCCTGGCACTACTAAGGGAGGCAACTCTATAAACATGTTCTGGTTATTTAAACCATAGGTTACCGTTTCCTTCTTTTGAGCAAGGTAATATAAAGGTAATATGTTAACCTAGCAAACAGCTCCATTTATAAAAATAATAAGGATCGAAATACTCCTCTGAGTCGTGATCGACATTGTAGCCAATGTGTTGATTATCATGTCAACACATTCAACAGGTTGCAAATTACAGTTTCATACTTTTTTTCATGAATCCTTTCTGGCTCAGTGCATGTAATCATCCATCCTTTTATTTTACCCTTTTCCCTTCACTTCGGCTCTAAACAGACTTGCAGTTTGAAAGAGGTTTTATAATCTTAGCATCATTAAGCATCACGATGATGACCAGCAGTCTGTTTAAGGAATATCTAGTTAGTCAAAGGAATTAAATTGACACATCAAAGATGGCTTCCTGCCATGTCAGAGATACAAGGGAGATAACTCTGTCTGCTATTATCTCCAATCACAAGCTGCCCATCTAACAAATGGGAGAAATGAAGTGGAAAATTGACCAATCAGATATAACAAGGCTTGGCAATGCCTGCATAATCTGTCATATATCAAAAAGTACATAAATGCAAGGGGATCATCTCAGGGGCTACAGTCTAATGATGTATTTGTGGGAGCTGAGGGTTTACATGAAACACAATGTCTGCTGATGGTGCTTACGAGAGTTAGATACGACACATTTCATACACGTCTCTACTGAAAATATCTAAACACTGATATTTTTCTGCTTCTTTTTTTTTTTTAGATAGATGTATTTCCAGTGCATTGCTTTGCATTCATTTCAAATCAGTGTATTTTTAATTTGTTTTTCTTTCTATGATCCTCCCATGAAACATGTGTGGTTTCTGACATTTTTTCACTCCCATCCTCTTGTGTTTCCATTGAATGTATGGCTCTCAGTTTGCAACAAAGATACAAATGCATCTTTTACCTTTTCAAACAGGATCCAGTGTGATATTACAAGAATGTTTTTTCTGCTCATTCTAGCTTCCTGATCCTTCATTTGCTGTTAAAAAGCTTTGATTTTTTAAGTTGTAAATATATCACATCTAATTGACCATAAGGGATGTGGTAATGCACTTTTAAAACAGATGACATCTTGCACAAAAAAGACAAATTGAATTTTAGCCGATCGTATCTATTCATACAGAAACACATGGGAGGATATTATCAGGGTAAAGGGGGCCTGGTGTGGTTTGGGTGGAGATGTGGTGTGGATGTTGTGGGGTGACTGTTTTGTTTGTTTGTTTGTTGCTTAACGCTGCACAATATTCCAGCTATATGACGGCATGGGGTGACTGTGGTAGTGTTGATGTGGTGGTGTGGATGTGGTGTGAGTGGATGTGGTGGTGTTGATGTTATGGTGTTGATATAGTGGTGTTGTGGTTGTGTTGATGTAGTGGTGTGGATGTGGTGTGAGTGGATGTGGTGGTGTTGATGTTATGGTGTTGATATGGTGGTGTTGTGGTTGTGTTGATGTAGTGGTGTGGTTATGGCAGTATGAGTGGATGTGGCAGTGTGAGTGGATGTGGCAGTGTGAGTGGATGAGGCAGTGTGAGTGGATGTGGCAGTGTGAGTGGATGTGGTGGTGTGAGTGGATGTGGTGCAGTTAGTGGATGTGGCAATGTGAGTGGATGTGGTGGTGTGAGTGGATGTGGTGGTGTGAGTGGATGTGGTGCAGTGAGTGGATGTGGCAGTGTCAGTGGATGTGGTGGTGTGAGTGGATGTGATGATGTGAGTGGATGTGGTGGTGTGAGTGGATGTAGCAGTGTGAGTGGATGTGGCAGTGTGAGTGGATGTGGTGGTGTGAGTGAATGAGGCAGTGTGAGAGGATGTGGTGGTGTGAGTGGATGTGGCAGTGTGAGTGGATGTGGTGGTGTGAGTGGATGTGGTGGTGTGAGTGGATGTGGCAGTGTGAGTGGATGTGGTGGTGTGAGTGGATGTGGAGGTGTGAGTGGATGTGGTGGTGTGAATGGATGTGGTGGTGTGAGTGAATGAGGCAGTGTGAGTGGATGTGGTGGTGTGAGTGGATGTGGAGGTGTGAGTGGATGTGGCAGTGTGAATGGATGTGGTGGTGTGAGTGGATGTGGCAGTGTGAGTGTACGTGGCGGTGTGAGTGGACGTGGCGGTGTGAGTGGATGTGGTGGTGTGAGGCGAGGTGAAATTGGGTTTAACGTCGCGTCCAAGATTATTGCACTTATATAGCGACGTGCATGCACGTGTATGTGTGTGTGTGGCTGCTTGTACTAGTCCGGACTGATGCCGATTTATAGTGCTAGCTCACTGAGATACCATGCCGCAGTTTAACATGGATACCCCACTCAGACACAGTATACTGACTCCGAGCCGACCAGTCCTTGTTTTAGCCCCTTAATGCCGAGCGCCAGACAGGGTAACAACAAGTACAATCTTTTAACGTCTTTTTGTATGACGCGGCCCGGGATCGAACCCTGGACCTTCCGCTCTCCGGGCGGACGCTCTACCACTAGACCACGGAGGCGGTCTGTGGTGGTGTGAGTGGATGTGGTGGTGTGAGTGAATGAGGCAGTGTGAGTGGATGTGGTGGTGGTGTGAGTGGATGTGGCAGTGTGAGTGGACGTGGCGGTGTGAGTGGATGTGGCGGTGTGAGTGGATGTGGTGGTGTGAGTGAATGAGGCAGTGTGAGTGGATGTGGTGGTGTGAGTGGATGTGGCAGTGTGAGTGTACGTGGCGGTATGAGTGGACGTGGCGGTGTGAGTGGATGTGGTGGTGTGAGTGGATGTGGTGGTGTGAGTGAATGAGGCAGTGTGAGTGGATGTGGTGGTGTGAGTGGATATGGCAGTGTCAGTGGATGTGGCGGTGTGAATGGATGTGGCAGTGTGAGTGGATGTGGTGGTGTGAGTGGACGTGGCGGTGTGAGTGGATGTGGTGGTGTGAGTGAATGAGGCAGTGTGAGTGGATGTGGCAGTGTCAGTGAATGAGGCAGTGTGAGTGAATGAGGCAGTGTGAGTGAATGAGGCAGTGTGAGTGTATGTGCTGATATGTGGTGGTGTGAGTGGATGTGATGGTGTGAGTGAATGAGGCAGTGTGAGTGTATGTGCTGATATGTGGTGGTGTGAGTGGATGTGGTGGTGTGAGTGGATGTGGTGGTGTGAGTGAATGAGGCAGTGTCAGTGAATGAGGCAGTGTGAGTGAATGAGGCAGTGTGAGTGAATGAGGCAGTGTGAGTGTATGTGCTGATATGTGGTGGTGTGAGTGGATGTGGTGGTGTGAGTGGATGTGGTGGTGTGAGTGAATGAGGCAGTGTGAGTGGATGTGGTGGTGTGAGTGGATGTGGTGGTGTGAGTGGATGTGGTGGTGTGAATGGATGTGGCAGTGTGAGTGGATGTGGTGGTGTGAGTGGATGTGGTGGTGTGAGTGGATGTGGCAGTGTGAGTGGATGTGGTGGTGTGAGTGGATGTGGCAGTGTGAGTGGACTTGGCGGTGTGAGTGGATGTGGTGGTGTGAGTGAATGAGGCAGTGTGAGTGGATGTGGCGGTGTGAGTGGATATGGCAATGTCAGTGGATGTGGCGGTGTCCGTGGATGTGGAGGTGTGAGTGGATGTGGTGGTGTGAGTGGATGTGGCGGTGTGAGTGGATGTGGTGGTGTGAGTGGATGTGGTGGTGTGAGTGGATGTGGTGGTGTGAGTGGATGTGGTGGTGTGAGTGGATGTGGCAGTGTGAGTAGATGTGGTGGTGTGAGTGGATGTGGCAGTGTGAGTGGATGTGGCAGTGTGAGTGGATGTGGCAGTGTGAGTGGATGTGGTGGTGTGAGTGGATGTGGAGGTGTGAGTGGATGTGGTGGTGTGAGTGGATGTGGTGGTGTGAGTGGATGTGGTGGTGTGAGTGGATGTGACAGTGTGAGTGGATGTGGTGGTGTGAGTGGATGTGGAGGTGTGAGTGGATGTGGCGGTGTGAGTGGATGTGGCGGTGTGAATGGATGTGGCAGTGTGAGTGGACGTGGCGGTGTGAGTGGATGTGGCGGTGTGAGTGGATGTGGTGGTGTGATCGAATGAGGCAGTGTGAGTGGATGTGGTGGTGTGAGTGGATGTGGCAGTGTGAGTGGATGTGGTGGTGTGAGTGGATGTGGAGGTGTGAGTGGATGTGGTGGTGTGAGTGGATGTGGTGGTGTGAGTGGATGTGGTGGTGTGAGTGGATGTGACAGTGTGAGTGGATGTGGTGGTGTGAGTGGATGTGGAGGTGTGAGTGGATGTGGCGGTGTGAGTGGATGTGGCGGTGTGAGTGGATATAGCGGTGTGAGTGGATGTGGCAGTGTGAGTGTATGTGCTGATATGTGGTGGTGTGAATGTGAATGTATGGGTGTAGGTGTGAATGTGAATGTATGGGTGCAGGTGTGAGTGGGATGTATGGGTGCAGGTGTGAGTGGGATGTATGGGTGCAGGTGTGAGTGGGATGTATGGGTGCAGGTGTGAATTAGAATGCATGGGTGCAGGGGTAAATATGAATGTATGGGTGCAGGTGTGAATGTATGGGTGCAGGTGTGAATGTGAATGTATGGGTGCAGGTGTGAATGTATGGGTGCAGGTGTGAATGTGAATGTATGGGTGCAGGTGTGAATGTATGGATGCAGAGGTAAATATGAATGTATGGGTGCAGGTGTGAATGTGAATGTATGGGTGCAGGTGTGAATGTATGGGTGCAGGGGTGAATGTGAATGTATGGGTGCAGGTGTGAATGTGAATGTATGGGTGCAGGTGTGAGTGGTATGTATGGGTGCAGGTGTGAATAAGAATGCATGAGTGCAGGGGTAAATGTGAATGTATGGGTGCAGGTGTGAATGTATGGGTGCAGGTGTGAATGTATGGGTGCAGGTGTGAATGTGAATGTATGGGTGCAGGTGTGAATGTGAATGTATGGATGCAGGTGTGAGTGGGGTGTATGGGTGCAAGTGTGAATGTGAATGTATGGGTGCAGGTGTGAATGTGAATGTATGGGTGCAGGTGTGAATGTGAATGTATGGGTGAGTTCTAAAGAAAGGATCTGATATGTGTAAGGTGAGGTGAGGTGAAATGGGGTTTAACGTCGCGTCCAAGATTATTGCACTTATATAGTGACGTGCATGTATGTGTGGCTGCTTGTACTAGTCCGGACTGATGCCGATTTATAGTGCTAGCTCACTGAGATACCATGCCGCAGTTTAACATGAATACCCTACTCAGACACACTATACTGACTCCGAGCTGACCAGTCCTTGTTTTAGCCCCTTAATGCCGAGCGCCAGACAGGGTAACAAGTACCATCTTTTAACGTCTTTTTGTATGAGGCGGCCGGGGATCGAACCCCGGACCTTCCGCTCTCCGGGCGGACGCTCTACCACTAGACCACAGAGCGGTTGATATGTGTAAGAGACAGAAGAACTCTGCACAGCAAATTGCTGCGCCCAAGGTGAACAATGCCTCTGTTATAGCTTGGGAATGGAGTTGGTGGTATGGTCCAGCGGATCAACAGGCCAAACATTTCCCTACATCAAATTTCCCAGAAGCAATATGGTAAGTCCATGATTTCAAGACCCACCAGAAATGAGGGCAGGTGTAAATTATTACTTGTTAACAGAGTTTTTCATCCTGTTTTTTTTTTAGAACTTGCCCGCTTTAAAAATAAACAAGTCCCATTGTCCTGCTCGTGAAATGTATACACAAGCTAATTGTTGGTGAGGTGAAATCTACATCGTATGCTGTTCCAGACATGACGTGTTGCTTGTCAGATTGCATGTGATCATAATGTGTAGGTGAGGTCAAGATAAAGCTGAAGTTTGTCATTCTGTGTGTAGAATCTACCAACAATACTGTCCACACAAATCTGTCAAATATACATATATTAATCAATGTTGTCAGTACCAGGCAATGTGTCAGCTCAAGTCTCCCATGTCATGGGGGCTCAACTTGATAAATGATATTTGAAATTATCTTCAAATTACTTGACACACCCACTAACACTGTGCATGTCACAGTGTGGACATAGATTATTATTATCTCAAGAATCTAACCTCATAATGGGGTTTTAATTTAAAAAAATACACTGAAGTTAAATTGTTTCATAGGCATTTTTTAGAAGTTGACGGGTGACAAAGTAGACAAAATAATGTGGATAACAACTTCTTTATTATACTGTAATAGCTACAATAAAGACGTTGAAGTCATTATCCATTTTTGGGGTCTTCTTTGACATGGAAGTTAGTTCTGGAGTTGTATGCCACTCTCATGTGTTGATGTTTGAACACTTCTTAGATAAAAATCAGCCGGCACAAAAACATGCAGAGATATACTATTGATAATATTTGGCTCCAGCCTAAACTATGTAAGGATTGTTGGTTCAGAGAAAGGGGAGATGCTGAATCTAAATTGAATAAAACAGTTATTTAGCTTTGTTGATTGTCAATGTGCCGGTGGCATAATGATTTAATGAACTTTACTTGATTATTGAAACTTTGGGATTGTTGATGAGTTACAGAACTTCAGAATAAAAGTGTCTGATAATGTTTACTTCAGCACATCTCACTTCAGCAGTGAAAGGTGTCTTGTATCACTTCAGCAGTGAAAGGTGTCTCATATCACTTCAGCAGTGAAAGGTGTCTTGTATCGCTTCAGCAGTAAAAGGTGTCTTGTATCACTTCAGCAGTGAAAGGTGTCTTGTATAACTTCAGCAGTAAATAGTGTCTCTTATAACTTCAGCAGTGAAATGTGTTTTGTATAACTTCAGCAGTGAAAGGTGTCTTGTATCACTTCAACAGTGAAAGGTGTCTTGTATAACTTCAGAACTGAAAGGTGTCTTGTATCACTTCAGCAGTGAAAGGTGTCTCATATCACTTCAGCAGTGAAAGGTGTCTCGTATCACTTCAGCAGTAAATAGTGTCTCTTATAACTTCAGCAGTGAAAGGTGTCTGGTATAACTTCAGCAGTGAAAGGTGTCTTGTATCACTTTAGCAGTAAATAGTATCTCATGTCTCTTCAGCAGAGTAAAGTGTCTCATATCACTTCAGCAGAATATAGTGTCTCATGTCTATTCAGCTGTGTAAAGTGTCTCATGTCATTTCAGCAGTAAAAGTGTCTCATGTCTCTTCAGCAGTGTAAAGTGTCTCGTATCACTTCAGCAGAAAATAGTGTCTCATGTCTATTCAGCTGTGTAAAGTGTCTCATGTCATTTCAGCAGTAAAAGTGTCTCATGTCTCTTCAGCAGTGTAAAGTGTCTCGTATCACTTCAGCAGAAAATAGTGTCTCATGTCTATTCAGCATGCAGTGAAGGTACAATGTGTGAAGCCCATATCTGGTGTCCTCAATCGTGATATTGCTAGAATATTGCTAAAAGCGGCATAAAACAATACTCATTCGCTCACTCACTCACTCACTCAGCAGTGAAATATTTCTTGTATAACTTCAGCAGTGAAAATGTCTCATATAACTTTCGCAGTGGAAAATGTCTGACACTCCAGCAGTGAATAATGTCTCATGTCACTATAACAGTAAACTGTGTCATAAATCACTTCAGCAGTAAATAGTGACTGTCTCATGTCACTTCAGCCAATAAAAGTGTCTTGTATCACATCTGCAGTGTATTGTTTCTCCAAGCATATCAGCAGCAAATAGTATCTCAAATCACTTCAGCAGTAGATAGTGTCTCATATCACTTCAGCAGTAAATAGTTACTGTCTCATGTCACTTCAGCAGTAAATAGTGTCTCAAATCAATTCAGCAGTGAATAGTGTCTCAAATCACTTCAGCAGTAAATAGCTTGTGTCTCATGGTTTGATAACATGCACTTCAAGGATGCAGCGCTGGAGAATACATTACATTCATTATCAACATTTAAATCACAAAAATGATTCATTATCAATGTTTGGAATTAAATGTCATAATGATTGAGTGCATGTGTTATACATGCCTAACTAAACATATCAACATTAAAAACTCCTGAAACACTGAAAAGCTCTTCATGATATCAATGTTGGAAATTTCATATCATTTCAAAAGCTCACGAATTAATTCATAAAAAAAAAAAATTGATTGTGCATATGAGTATAAACACAAAAAACAAGAATGCAACTGAGATGTCGAGATAATATTTTGTTGAGCAATACAGACAAATACAAAACATCAATAAGTTTCACGTTGCATGCAAATCTCAGATCACACGATTAGCCCCACAAAAAATGACAGCAAAATTTTTCCAAATCCAAAGGTTTCGGTGTACATAAGTCATACACACCAGGTCAAGGAGGGGCCAACCTGTCAACAGTCACATGACGATATAATCAACACAGGTGAGGCCGATGTTTGGAATATATTCTGCAGAGGCTGATTTGAGGAATTATATGCTTTTAAAATATTTTGACAACAAAATGCCATTTACATGAGGTGAATTTGTTTGAATATATTTTGCACAATCATAACATTTCTTTTGGATTAGATTTTCTGACAACAAAAGAAAATTGAACTTTTTCTTATATAACACTAGTTGAAATAGATCTTGCTGCATATATTACACAAAACAAACAATAGTGTATGATATTATTGATTTTTATATTATAAAAACATTGCAGCACATGCTCACTAATAAACATTAGAATAATGAAATAGTCTTGATATTGTGCCACCTGATTACATTTCTATTTAGAGCCGTAGGTATTTTCCAACTCATCCTGTCAATCATTCAATCTCCAAGTGTGGCCTACTCCATTAACTATTCAATCACCAAGTGTGGCCTACCCTGTTAACCATTCAATCACCAAGTGTGGCCTCCCCGTTAACCCTTCAATCTCTAAGTGTGGCCTACCCCATTAACTATTCAATCTCCAAGTGTGGCCTACCCCATTAACTATTTAATCACCAAGTGTGGCCTACCCGATTAACTATTCAATCTCCAAGTGTGGCCTACCCCATTAACTAGACAATCACCAAGTGTGGCCTACCCCATTAACTATTCAATCACCAAGTGTGGCCTACCCCATTAACTATTCAATCACCAAGTGTGGCCTACCCCATTAACTATTCAATCTCCAAGTGTGGCCTACCCCATTAACTATTCAATCACCAAGTGTGGCCTACCCCATTAACTATTCAATCACCAAGTGTGGCCTACCCCATTAACTATACAATCACCAAGTGAGGCCTACCCCATTAACTATTCAATCTCCAAGTGAGGCCTACCCTGTCAAACAAGCTATCAATGAGTGTGTTAAAGGTACCCTGTCAAACATTCTGTTGCTGTGTGTGGCCCACCCTGTGAAACATTCTATTGTTGTGTGTGGCCTACCCTGTCAAACATTGTATTGCTGTGAGCGGCCTACCCTGACAAACATTTTATTGTTTTGTGTGGCCTACCCTGTCAAACATTGTATTGCTGTGTGTGACCTTCACTGTCAAACATTATATTGTTGTGTGTGGCCCACCCTGTCAAACATTGTATTGCCGTGTGTGGCCTACCCTGTCAAACATTATATTGTTGTGTGTGACCTACCCTGTCAAACATTATATTGCTGTGTGTGGCCTACCCTGACAGATATTTTATTGCTGTTTGTGGCCTACCCTGTCAAACATTATTTGCTGTGTGTGGCCTACCCTGTCAAACATTCTATTGCTGTGTGTGGCCCACCCTGTCAAACATTCTATCTCTGAGTGTGGCCTAACCCACCCAATCACAGGTGCTATTACATTTCAGCTTATGCATTTTCATATCTGTATATAGCCAAGTGACCTACATTCATCCAGTGATGAGCGACAACAATTCGGAATCAGTACCCTATATCTACTGGTAAGCCAATTCATATCATCCTATACTGTTCCACAAAGAATAACCACATTCTTTTCATCTACCATTGCTCTTGAATGATGTTTGTGACACATCCACTTGCTGAGTCAGTAGGCTTATGTTCACAAACACACGTCAACACTCATCACACAATACAACATGTTCTTTTAAATGCATAAAAAATTGAATTTGATCTCTAACTTTTTAGCTGTCTTATGAATTAATCTACAATATATAATGTATTTGATGCTTCCTATTTTGTATATTACATGCTATTTTGTAGACTTTTGTAATTTTCTGAAACACATTTTCACCTAATGGCTTAACATATAGTCTATGAAATCTTTTATTACACAATACATTTCTCCTCATCTAAAAAATATTATCTTGATGCTGAATATGGAATAGAGCTGGCTAGACTTGCTTTTATAAAATCTCAGTTTTGTTTTCATGAAATACATATATTTCACAGTCACGGTGCAAGACTTATTTACTTGTTGTTTAATGTATGCATTATATTTGATAGGTGCACACATTCTTGCTATATGTCTCTCTCATCACACTACCATGACACGAGACATGAGACATGTAATATGTTCATTGCCTCTACAATCTATGTAGTGTGTTGGGCAAAACCTGTTTAGCTGTGAAAGTTTAAGGAAATGGAATCCTGATGTGTGTGTAAGCACACATAATCTCTTAAACCAGTTGAAGTACTGTAAGCTGTCTGACATGAAAATACCACACTGTTATCATATCACCAGAACACACACGGACCTACTGATAGTAAAAAATAAAACTGTTGTCATTATTAAAAATTTGGATGTACATGAAGGTTCCTAATATTGAAAAATACTGTTTGAGGGATTATGTTGGATTAAAAATGATATCAGAAAATCCCAAACCCAAGACACTACTTAATTCCCAACACTGATATGTAGTGTTGGAAATTTGACAAAAAACAAACAGACCCTTTAATATTAATAATTAAAACATATAAATCTTCTGAAACAAACACCCATTCTCTTGTTACAAGTTTCAGAGATGTAGATGAAGACTTACTTCAAGTCTCTGAATTCAAAAGATTTTTAAAAGATTTTTGGTTAAAAATCGTCCTTTAATCTATTATGTGAAAGGGCCTAGACGCTCTGTAACTGAAATGATCTAGACTGGCCAATGTGTTATTGACTTCATTAGAACTTTTTTCAAGTTTTTAATTTTTAAGTCAGATTCTGAATGAGTCGCCAGCTTTAAGACCAATACTGTAATTACAGAACTGAATGAATAAGAAACATTATTCCATAATCCCTGCTATGTGAATTATAAGACACAGACAAATTGTCATTTATTTCTCATCTCCATTTGTTCCATTTCTTACTCTACTCGTCGTGTAACCCGTGAAGATCCGGGGTAGAATACGTCGTCAACAGCCCATGCTTGCCGTAAAAAGCGACTATGTTTGTCGTAAGAGGCGACTAACAGGATCGGGTGGTCAGGCTCGCTGACTTGGTTGAAGCATGTCATCAATCCGAATTGCATGGATCGATGCTCATGATATCAGTCACTAGATTGTCAGGTCCAGACTCAATTATTTACAGACCGCCATCACATAGGAATATTTCTGAGTGTGGTGTTAAACAACAAACCAACCAACTATTCGTCATGTATTTTGGGATGTTGTATTGTGTACATGTGTTTGCTCTGCCTGGATGTTGTCGACGATGTTGCTGCATGCCATACTTCCTCAACTGATGTCCCATCATGTCTGCAGCTGTATGGCAGGATTTTTTTAAATCAAAACCTACACTCAGGTTCATCATATATTTTTCCCATTAAATTTGGATTAAAAAAAAATCTTTATTTAATGGATTCCAATTTTGATAAATCGTTTACATGTCTGTATGGTGACCTCAAGGCGTAAATATTTGCTTAACTCTCCTCCTTCCTGCCTCTGTCCTGTAAATAAGACAAGTGTAAGTCTCCATTGATTCGTTGGCCTCAGGTAATAAAGGTGCATTAATATTTCCCACCAAAATCAATTTCTTTTGACACTGCTAATCCATAGATAATTATTCCAATAAGTTCTGTGGATAACGCCCTCAAAACAGTGTTGTCCCAGTATAGGAAATGAAATGGCAAGAAGTATCTATGTATAGAATAAAGACAAAAATCTATTGATTAAATTTTGTGATAATCTGGGTACTCAAAAGACAAGGTAATTGCGAGGATGGTGTTTTGCCTAGTCAGCAATAATATGGTGTATGAGTGAATGTTATTTTATGACGCAGTCAGTCAGCATCATTCCAGCTGTATCATGTCTGAAAGGATGTCAGTCTTGACCAAGCAAAACAATTATGGCTACCAGGATCAGCAATTAACTATTCCATTCGGGCACAAATCAGTTGAAATTATACAAGAACTACCAATTCCCAAATATAACGAAAGTCAATCAGAAACCCATAATTCCGCAAATACAATTTGTAAAATATTATTTTTATATTTAATACAAATTTAAAATCATTGCACATTAGCAATATTCATATTTGTAGCCTCATCTTGCTGCTCTTAGATTGTGACATCATAGATGACTAAGTTCTGCCATTTTGTCAGTAAACAAAGTGCATGGTTGTCAACATGGTCAGACTTTGGGCTTTTTATGGCTGCATATGTGTGAGAAAATGGTTCATACAAATGGGGTTGTACTAATTCATCCAATACAGGGATCAAACAACAATTTTTCGAAAAGCCATAAAAAACTGATGCAGCGAAACGAGGTGAAATGGGGTTTGACGTCGCGTCCAAGATTATTGCACTTATATAGTGACGTGCATGCATGTGTGTGTGTATGTGTGTGTGTGTGTGGCTGCTTGTACTAGTCCGGACTGATGCCGAATTATAGTGCTAGCCCACTGAGATACGATGCCCCATTTTAACATGAATACCCCACTCAGACACAGTATACTGACTCCGAGCGGACCAGTCCTTGTTTTAGCCCCTTAATGCCGAGCGCCAGACAGGGCAACAACAAGTACCATCTTTTAACGTCTTTTGGTATGACGCAGCCGAGGATCGAACCCCAGACCTTCCGCTCTCCAGGCGGATGCTCTACCACTAGACCACGGAGGGGGTTGCAGCGAAACGAAAAAGTGTGGGTCCAGCATTGTCAGTTTTGGTTACTGAAAGTAGGTGGATGGCTGACCGTGGTCTACCAAGGTGACTTCTATGAGTTTCTAGGGCTTCAGTCATGCCCCACACTGAAACACAGTTTTGTTATATCTACTTCGGCAAGAGACTTTGTTCAAAATTCCTCTGTACATCTAGCAGTGGGTACCCGGTAGGATGAGATAGTAATCTGATTGTCTTCTGGCATTCATAGGCAGCTTGGGTTGTATCTCCTCAGGGAGTTGAGAGCAAAATTAAAATATCCAGCGTGGAAAAAACACAATACAAATACCGTATTCGACGTAATAAGCACCCTGTTCTAATAACGCTCACAGCGATATTTGCTAATATATTGGCTAGTGAACAATCCTAATTAGCACCCTTCCAATTGATCAATGTACACAAGACTTATTTATTCGTGTATAATATGCACTTGTGTGTTATAAGCACCGTTAATTACTGGATAAATTCTGGAAGAAATATATCTGTCGTGTATAATACGCACAGACTTTTCTTTTGTATCATTTCAGGCTGTCCGCAGGCTGCAACGAGTGCGTATTATACACGAATAAATAAGTCTTGTGTACATTGATCAATCGGAAGGGGTTCTAATTAGGATTGTTCACTAGCTATTCAATATATTAGCAAATATGGGCGCTTATTAGGGCTGGGCGCTTATTACTTCAAATACGGTAATTGAAACTTTCACCAATTCAATTTCTCCCCCATGGGAAACCAAAACAATTAGATCCCACTCTAATAATGTGCTACCACTTTGGTGAAACCCCCATAAGTATGGGTATGGTACTGACCCCCCAAAATGAACACCAAGTGGTTGCACGTGCGACAACCTGATGATTGGCAAATACGGAGTGGGGGGTCCACGGGGTCTGCACCCCCTCCCAGTGAAAACCAAATGTAGAATGTTGTAGACAACCCCACCCCTAACACTGAGAAAGGAATTTTTAAATAATGGATCCATCCTTGTTGATCATGTGTCACCATGGTGACGACATGGTGCTCATGCCATCAACCTCTGGTTTACCCGGTCCAGGCTTGTTAATAAAAAAAAAACACTGTGAGCTAGCTGGAATATTGCTGACTGTGGTAAAAAACAACATTCACTCGGTCACATTCCATGTACCCTTTATACCAAATCTCCACTGCAAAATATTGTGAATTTGAGCCTTTAATGACATGCAGTCTGGCATGTATGAATTACAAGTCTGTGACAGACATTGAGCCCAAGAGCCACTATAAGGTGTCTCCAGCCATAAATATGTCAACTGTATGTTGACAGCCAAGAGTTTCACCTGCCATAAACAACAGAGTCTATACCACAATCACTACACTACAACCAACACAAGTGGCCACTTCAAGATAGCACTTTTATTTTAATTCAAACTTGGATGAACGTTAAACACTGAACTTGACAGGTGGTCCATGACTTTCCATTCGTTGTTATTTTGTCATTGCAAAATTCTAAAAACTAAGAAATAATAATTTAGTCAAAATTAGTTTTATTTATGAGTCAAAAATATTGTTTTTAGAGTGCTGTGTTTTTTTACATCTTTGTATGTGTATCATTAAGGGGTTTTTTTCTCTGGGAATAAACCAAAAAAACAGAACATGACAAAAAGGGGAGCAACCATTTGATTTTCAGGGGGTGGGGTACATTTTGTCTAGAGATCAGCACTTTCATTTTAATGTTTAGGAACTCACTTACTTTTTGTTAACATTAACAGATGCTTAATCAAGTAGTTGGTCTCTTATAATTTTTGTACTCCTGGCATATTGACCAAGAAAATCTTTAAAACAAGATATGAAATTGTTATCGGTGAGTGAGTAAAATAAATATTTTTTATTCATGACCGTAAATGATGTATTGACATGTAAAAAATACAAAATAAATCATAAAATGGTGTCTCACACATACAAAGACACAACAGCATACTTCATGTACACAATTCCAATGCTACAATTATAAATCAGAATATAGACTAGACGTAACCCCTTATCCCCAATCCCAATCAGATTTATTGAATGAGATTGTGACAGATAGAGCAAAGGTCACACAAGGGTTGTTTGGCATTTTCGTCATGTCGCCATCTGATCTGAGCATGTAAATGTCATGTGCGACACGATGAAGTAATAGGAAGGGCGTGTCACGTCTATCTCTGGCACTGACATCCTCCAGTGTTCGCCACTAAAACATACACTGGATTTAAAAAAAGGATCAATTTCAAAACAATCACACACTTATGGCTATGTTTTTTTTTATAATTCATGTCATTATGTTTTTTTTAACTTATTAACAGTTTTATTTATGAAAACTAGTCCTTTGAGTTTAAGCATGAAACTGACATATTCATCTTAAAAAAATACCTTTTGTGTTGGTAAAAATCAAATTCAAATATTATAATGTTTTTTATTTCATTCTATTAAATTATAGTTACTTCAGTTTTCTACCTCTTCAAAAACGTATTGAATGCAATATTTATACTTCCATTTTTTTTAAATATTGCTCAACAAATGAATCCTTGCAAAATGTTTTTTTCTACGTTCTTCTGATGTACAAATAAAGGGTCATCACAAGATGAGTGATATTTATACCTCGACATCCTTGTAAACTTAACATCCCTGTAAACATTTAAGTTTAGTTATTATTTAAGTGACTTTTTTATATTTTTTTGTAATTTGTAGGTTGAACATGAGCATTGTTAAATTGTTAAGTACCATAATAATTAGTAACTCTTTCTTACAATTAACTGCAAAACAACTTCATGCATAACATGTAAAAGGCTTACTTTTTTAAAAACAAATTTATTACATAGACATTAAATTATAGAATAAAATGTTTTTTTAAATAATTCAGGCATTTCATGACATCAAAATTCCAGTAAGCAGTATCATGTGACTGCCTAATTTCCCTGCTTATTGAACTTAAAAACAAAATTCAAACCTAAACCAATTTAATTTTAATGAATTAAATTTTGTAGTCCTAATCTATATTTCACCACATCCAAAGTAAATTTTGAAAACACTGTTTTGAGTTTCGAAATACAAAAATATCAAGACAAACAATGCCCATAGGAATAGGCATTGTACATACAATTATCAATTTTCATATGCACTTCTATGAAATCTGGATATTTAAGTACAGCTACAAACTTGTGTGGTTTGGGAGATGTTTTGAATCCCATCAAAATTCAAAATAAATCCTGCCTTGATATGAACACAAACCTCTCCCTAACCCCAAACACTGATACTTTATGTACTTCAATCCAGCAACAAATTCCTATGCATTAATGTTGGTGTGTAAATATGAGCAAGTTGCTTCTGCCCCGTGATCTTTGGTGAACTTTAGCATCATAATTATGTTAGTTTGTTTGTAAAGTTAATAGAATTCACCAACCCCACCTGCGACCCCCATCCTGCTCCCAATCTGTCTCCAGGGGTGAGACTGGGCAGGCCTTGCCAGTAAATATTATGAAAACAATAGGCCAGAGTATCCTCTGATATCCTGGAATGGACAGCCAGGCGGTAGAGAGACGGCTTGAGATTATGTATATGTGCAAGGCTGACCTCCATGGGGCAGGGGAGGCTTTTTGGGGGATATATCCTCATTTATTTCCCCGACAATGCCAACTTATCAGCCAAACAATAGCCTGGATTCCAGCTCGACAGTAATTTGAGATCGGAGTGACTATTTATCTTTTCCTCCAACTAAGAGGAGGTCATCTGAGCTGTGACCTTGACCTTTTACGTTGCTGATGAGATGTTTATTAATGAACGTGCATGTAACACTTGGAATTATTAGGATCGGTTGTCGTGGTTATGTTCCTGACGCGTCTGTGTTCTACATGTTTTACGCGTGATATCAATCGGGGAGTGATTTCATGTTCTTTGACACAGGTGACAGAAGTTTAAGTCACAAATGACAGCAGATATATCCCAAGTCTGACTCCCAGACCCAGCAGAATAAATTATAATTGAATCCAACTCAAGTCTAGAATGATTTGACGAGTCTACATTGCCTCGGAACTAGGAAATTTAGTATTGTTCTGGGCTCCATTTGGATTTTACGTTTTTTATTATGAAGATACTTATTAATAAATAAATATGAAGATACTTATTAATAAATATTTATTTCTGGGACTAAATGTCAGTCTAACTTTTAACTTCTCTGTCTTCTCAGAATTGATGTTTAAGAACTATACGACGAGTGGGAGTTGTTTATTGTGCAATAAAACACTGCAAGGAGAATAAACCATGGGGGGCACAGCCCCGAGTGTTTTATTCTCCTTGCAATGTTTTATTGTACAAAAAACAATGACAATGAGTTGTTTATTTCTTATATGAGATATCAACATTTTGTACATCCACTTTAAGAATGTTTGTAAAATGCACTTAGCTTTAAAAATATTTACCTTAATAAAAAAATGATGACTCCTTGAATACAATCTGACCCTGGCAATGTGGGACAAGTCCATTTAATGAACAGGGGGGTTACGTTTGGTATTTCCCAGATATTCTCACAATTTTCATATCTGCACCAATACTCTTTTGGGCGGTCAGGCAGCCTTGTGGTTAAAGCGTTCGCTCATCATGCCGAAGACCTGAGTTCAATTCCCATCATGGGTACAATGTGTGAAGCCTATTTCAGGTGTGCCTCGCCATGATATTGCTGGAATATTGCTAAAAGCGGCGTAAAACCATATCTACTCACTCACTCTCCCACTTTTGAATGTGATCTGTCTGCAATTGCGTTCATCTGCGTAGCCCAGCTACAGCTATGGGGAACAACTCACTTGACACTTCATTCTAAAAAATAACGTTGTCCTATTTACGATGTTGTCAAGTTGCAAGCGCATGTTCGAATTTCCAAAAATTACGTCAATATAGAACAATGTTTTATGTGAAATAAACAACGCTTTATTCTTCATTGATCTTTGCGATTTAATGCGTAGCAATCTTATATTTCTCTATAATGTTTCATATTTAAACAATATCATTAATACTTCCTTAAGACATTTACATAATTCTTTTTTATTTTATTTCTTAAATGTAGCATTCCAATATGAATGATTTAACAATAAGATAAGATATTCAATAACAATAAGTATGCTGTGCTAATCTAACATTTAAAAATACATGCACAATTCTAATCAGGAACAAGTCAAGAAGTCATCAATTGAGTAAGGGTCTCAAGTAAAGGAGTATGTTGTAAGTAGGGGTCCGGAAAATTTAAAATCCCAATCGGACATTTGCATTAAGGCCACGCCCCCTTCAAATAGCGTATTATTGTACGACTTTTCACACACATTACAAGTTGTTATGTACTGTACCTCGTTATTGCCGCTTTGGTTATAGCGCGGTAAAGCATGGCTCCCAAAATTTACTAACATTTTTAATAAACTCAAGTTTTCCAATGACACAATGTTTTCCCCCATCTCAGAAAACATTATCAGTTGATCACCCCGATCACGTACCACCGAAAATACCAGTCAACAAATCCGAACTGAATTACGCAATTTAATCCTATCATTATAATATCTGGTGATAAAAACTTGTAAGCCATATATAGTCTTATAAAATACCTTTTCAGTACAATAACATTAGTTCAGTTGGTATATGATAAGACCTGACAGTTTTAATTATTGTTTTTATCTTTCCCATACATCAGGCTGGAGGCAAGTGAAAAAGATACTATGTTCATTTGAAGATAATTTTTAATAGAAACCCGTTGAGACCTGTGGGTGTTCAGTTAGGATAGGCTCCCAGTAACCTTTGCTTGTCGAAAGAGGCAACTAAATGGATTGGGTGGTCAGGTTCAGTGACTTGATTGCTGCATGTCATTGTATACCAGTTAAGAGGATCGATGTTCATGATGTCGATCACTCGATTGTCTTGTCCTTTTAGAATTTTATAAAACTGGAATATTGATTAATGCAGCATTAAAAAACAAACAACCAAACAAGCAGACAAACAAACAAACAACCCCCAACCACTTTGGTATTACAGTAATCACATGCTACAACAGTACCTTTAGGGTCCAAATAATTTAGGAACATTATAGACAATCAGCGGTTTAACCGAGCTGGAGTTGTAGGGGGTAGATGACCAACACAACAGTATACATGCTCTGCCTACCTGACATGTTTCAGAGTTTAAAAACAGAATAGTAGTTGTTTATAATTCATAGTCTAAAAAAAGATTGATCGAGCGTTACGCACTTTTAAAAAAACACATCCTATCCCTTCGGCAAATTCAGGTGAACAAACAGGTATAACAAACTTGGTCAATAAAAATAAGAAATTTGATACAAAACATCACTAGATATGATGATTTACCATTTAAATTAGATTTCCTGCTCTCCAAGGCATTGTTTTATATGCAGAGATTAAAATTACCATGTGTATTTTCTCAAAAACCTTTTCTTGTCAGCTGTGCTCACGTTCCTCACAATCTACTGGTGACTGAGTTAAAAGGTACCCAATGATATAACTTCAAAGAATTTTGATGCAATAGTCGGAAGAAATTGTATCTAAAAATATTATTTTGTATTATTAACAACAGGCATAAATAAATTTCTGAAATATTTCTCATTTTTATAAAGGAAAAATAAAACAGTTACCAGGGAACACTTGAAAACAGGTCTAGTACCATCGACCATAAAAATTAAATCCAAACCAATTCTTCCAGAAAATGACAAAATTCACAGGACAGTAAACAAACACATTAAACACCCTTCCCTATCCTTTAACGTTCAACCTTCTTAAAACATATTCAGATGACTTCACGATCTCTCCTTGCAGCACACCAGGCCTGTGAAACACAGCCATCTGGGGGGCCGTGACTAGCCAATAGAACTAATAACTTGCTATTATCTAAATGCTCGATTTTCAACTCGGATGAGCTAAAAAATGAGAAAATCTCTGCCAAGTCACGGCCGATTCAAACGATTACCATAGATAAATGTGACATGAGGTCAGATTTCCACCTTGCAAAGTAATCAAGAAATCGGCCCCTGACGTTACACGAAATTAATTCCAGCAAGTCATGGAAACAATGGCAGAATGTCACAGTCAACAATAGCTGTCAAAATTTGATAGGTTCCGTGCGATGTCAAACAAACTGGGTATGATCGGTAATAGTGTATTTCAACCTGTTGTTTTTCTGTCTCGGCGTTCCTTCTGTCTGTCATAGCTGTGTTTATGTAACCGGTTGTGTCAAGTGGGTCTACATCACGTTCAAGTGTATTACTGTGTGTATTTGTCACTGTTGCAGATAATCTTGTCACTAATCCTTACTGTAATCTGATGGATTAATTTGTGGCATTATGGATGGTTTTTGTGTGAGGTGGTGTACTCAGTAATTAATTATTTTGCCATTGTTTGAAGATAATGCTTGGTTGAACGGGGGAGGGTAGGAAGTTACTGGTAGTAGGAAAGTTGTAGGGGAGAGGGGGGATTAAGTATGGAGAGATGTTGACTGGGAGATGGGTGGATGGGACTGGGTGGGTCAGGTAGAAGATGGGAGATGGGTGGGTAGATGTTGGAATGAGGAGGAGAGATGGACTGGGAGATGGGTAGGATGGGACTGGGTGGGTCAGGTAGAAGATGGGAGATGGGTGGGTAGATGTTTGAATGAGGAGGAGAGATGTTGACTGGGAGATGGGTGGATGGGACTGGGTCGGTCAGGTAGAAGATGGGAGATGGGTGGGTAGATGCTGGAATGAGGAGGAGAGATGGACTGGGAGATGGGTAGGATGGGACTTGATGGGTCAGATGGGAGATGGGGTGGGTAGATGTTGGAATGAGGAGGAGAGATGGACTGGGAGATGGGTGGGTAGATGTTGGAATGAGGAGGAGAGATGGACTGGGAGATGGGTAGGATGGGACTGGGTTGGTCGGGTAGAAGATGGGAGATGGGTGGGTAGATGCTGGATTGAGGAGGAGAGATGGACTGGGAGATGGGTAGGATGGGACTGGGTGGGTCAGGTTGAAGACGGGACATGGGTGGGTAGATGTTGGAATGAGGAGGGGAGAAGGGAGTTTTTATTTATACAACTTTCAGTGGTATCTCAGCTATATAAGCTGTAAATAATCAAATCTAGACCAGAAAACCATGTGACTGACATAATGAGCAACCAGATAAATGGGTGGAGTCATAGTAGAAATGGGGTGTGGCAACCACGTAAATGGGTGGAGGTATAGTAGAGATGGGGTGGGGCAACCAGTTGAATGGGTGGAGGTATAGTAGAAATGGGGTGGGGCAACTAGGTAAATGGGAGGAGGTATAGTAGAAATGGGGTGGGGCAACCACGTAAATGGGTGGAGGTATAGTAGAGATGGGGTGGGGCAACCAGTTGAATGGGTGGAGTCATAGGGGAGACTGGGTGGGGCAACCACGTAAATGGGAGGAGGTATAGTAGAGATTGGGTGGGGCAACCAGGTAAACGGGTGGAGGTATAGTAGAGATGGGGTGGGGCAACCAGGTTAACAGGTGGAGGTATAGTAGAGATTGGGTGGGGCAACCAGGTGGGGTGGGGCAACCAGGTAAACGGGTGGAGGTATAGTAGAGATGGGGTGGGGCAACCAGTTGAATGGGTGGAGGTATAGTAGAGATGGGGTGGGGCAACCAGGTAAACGGGTGGAGGTATAGTAGAGATTGGGTGGGGCAACCAGGTGGGGTGGGGCAATCAGGTAAACGGGTGGAGGTATAGTAGAGATGGGGTGGGGCAACCAGTTGAATGGGTGGAGGTATAGTAGAGATGGGGTGAGGCAACCAGTTGAATGGGTGGAGTCATAGGGGAGACTGGGTGGGGCAACCACGTAAATGGGAGGAGGTATAGTAGAGATTGGGTGGGGCGACCAGGTAAACGGGTGGAGGTATAGTAGAAATGGGGTGGGGCAACCAGTTGAATGGGTGGAGGTATAGTAGAGATGGGGTGGGGCAACCAGTTGAATGGATGGAGGTATAGTAGAAATGGGATGGGGCAACTATTTAAATGGGTGGAGGTATAGTAGAAATGGGGTGGGGCAACTATGTAAATGGGTGTAGGTATAGTAGGGATGGGGTGGGGCAACCAGTTGAATGGGTGGAGGTATAGTAGAGATTGGGTGGGGCAACCAGGTAAACGGGTGGGGGTTTAGTAGAGACTGGGTGGGACAACCACGTAAATGGGATGAGGTATAGTAGAGATTGGGTGGGGCAACCAGGTAAACGGGTGGAGGTATAGTAGAGACTGGGTGGGGCAACAAGTTGAATGGGTGGAGGTATAGTAGAGATGGGGTGGGGCAACCAGTTGAATGGATGGAGGTATAGTAGAGATGGGGTGGGGCAACCAGTTGAATGGATGGAGGTATAGTAGAAATGGGATGGGGCAACTACGTAAATGGGTGGAGGTATAGTAGAAATGGGGTGGGGCAACTACGTAAATGGGTGTAGGTATAGTAGGGATGGGGTGGGGCAACCAGTTGAATGGGCGGAGGTATAGTAGAGATTGGGTGGGGCAACCAGGTAAATGGGATGAGGTTTAGTAGAGATGGGGTGGGGCAACCAGTTGAATGGATGGAGGTATAGTAGAAATGGGATGGGGCAACTACGTAAATGGGTGGAGGTATAGTAGAAATGGGGTGGGGCAACTACGTAAATGGGTGTAGGTATAGTAGGGATGGGGTGGGGCAACCAGTTGAATGGGCGGAGGTATAGTAGAGATTGGGTGGGGCAACCAGGTAAATGGGATGAGGTTTAGTAGAGATTGGGTGGGGCAACCAGGTAAACGGGTGGAGGTATAGTAGAGACTGGGTGGGGCAACCACGTAAACGGGTGGGGGTATAGTAGAGATGGGGTGAGGCAACAACGTAAACGGGTGGAGGTATAGTAGAGACTGGGTGGGGCAACCAGGTAAACAGGTGGAGGTATAGTAGAGATGGGTGGGGCAACCAGGTAAATTGGTGGAGTCATTGGGGAGACTGGGTGGGGCAACCAGGTAAATGGGTGGAGGTATAGTAGAGATGGGGTGGGGCAACCAGTTGAATGGGTGGAGTCATAGGGGAGCCTGGGTGGGGCAACCAGGTAAATGGGTGGAGGTATAGTAGAGATGGGTGGGGCAACCAGGTAAAAGGGTGGAGTCATAGTAGAGATGGGTTGGGCAACCAGGTAAATATGTTAAGTCATAGAGATGGGATGGGGCAAACGAAAATGGTGTCGGTGAGGTAGTGGCAGTGAAATGGGTGAGTCTGAACATTATCAGTGAAATGGGTGAATCTGAAGGTGATCAGTGAAAAGGTGTTAGTGAAATGAGTGAGTCTGAAGATGTTGGTGAGATTGTGGCAGTGAGATGGGTGAATCTGAAGATGTCAGTGAGATGGTGGCAGTGAGATGGGTGAATCTGAAGATGTCAGTGAGATGGTGGCAGTGAAATGATTGAGTCCGAAGGTGATCAGTGAGATGGTGGCAGTGAAATGGGTGAGTCCGAAGGTGATCAGTGAGATGGTGGCAGTGAGATGGGTGAGTCTGAAGGTGTGAGATGGTGGCAGTGAAATGGGTGAGTCCGAAGGTGATCAGTGAGATGGTGGCAGTGAAATGGGTGAGTCCGAAGGTGATCAGTGAGATGGTGGCAGTGAAATGGGTGAGTCCGAAGGTGATCAGTGAGATGGTGGCAGTGAGATGGGTGAGTCTGAAGGTGTGAGATGGTGGCAGTGAGATGGGTGAGTCTGAAGGTGATCAGTGAGATGGTGGCAGTGAAATGGGTGAGTCCGAAGGTGATCAGTGAGATGGTGGCAGTGAAATGGGTGAGTCTGAAGGTGATCAGTGAGATGGTGGCAGTGAAATGGGTGAGTCTGAAGGTGTAAGTTAGATGGTGGCAGTGAAATGGGTGAGTCCGAAGGTGATCAGTGAGATGGTGGCAGTGAAATGGGTGAATCCGAAGGTGATCAGTGAGATGGTGGCAGTGAGATGGGTGAGCTTGAAGGTGTGAGATGGTGGCAATGAGATGGGTGAGCTTGAAGGTGTGAGATGGTGGCAGTGAAATGGGTGAGTCCGAAGGTGATCAGTGAGATGGTGGCAGTGAAATGGGTGAGTCCGAAGGTGATCAGTGAGATGGTGGCAGTGAAATGGGTGAGTCTGAAGGTGTAAGTTAGATGGTGGCAGTGAAATGGGTGAGTCCGAAGGTGATCAGTGAGATGGTGGCAGTGAAATGGGTGAGTCCGAAGGTGATCAGTGAGATGGTGGCAGTGAGATGGGTGAGCTTGAAGGTGTGAGATGGTGGCAATGAGATGGGTGAGCTTGAAGGTGTGAGATGGTGGCAGTGAAATGGGTGAGTCCGAAGGTGATCAGTGAGATGGTGGCAGGGAGATGGGTGAGCTTGAAGGTGTGAGATGGTGGCAGTGAAATGGGTGAGGTTTGGGGTGAAGTGTGACTGCTAAGTGGCAAGGGTGAGGGATGACATTACTGGCATGGAGAAAAGAGTACTATGGTTTCACCACTGAAAATAATATTTCTTCTGAATCTTAACCCCGGATCTACTCACAAACTTCACACTTAATACTACCTTATAAATCATACAAAATACAAAACTACAAGGGTTAACGCTAATATTCATATTCCTGCCCTTGATTTGATAAAAAAA
Organism: Haliotis rufescens; assembly: GCF_023055435.1. Classification (NCBI taxonomy): domain Eukaryota; kingdom Metazoa; phylum Mollusca; class Gastropoda; order Lepetellida; family Haliotidae; genus Haliotis; species Haliotis rufescens. The sequence goes on from NW_025964112.1 coordinate 15,430,570, forward strand.
ACATCCAGAGAAGAAAATGACACATAATCTTTCAACCTATGCCCTGAAATTAAACACACTCATTTTGAAATTCATGCACAGAAATGCATTACAGTTTACAAGAGAGCAATTTTAGAATGAAAATCTCGTTACAAAAATATTGATTTATTCAGTTTATGAAAGAATTACATAGAAAAAGTCAAAGGGAGGTAACTGAAGTAAGAGTAAATGCCAATAAATTTAATAAAGATGACATTTAATTTGCACTGGCTCTAATCAGATACATGGATGCGTTATCAGTCTATCCAGCCAATCAGCATGCATGTTTCATCACAATGCACGCTTAGGTGGTCTCAGGCGATATCAACAATTTCAGCAGTCAGTATTGTTAACTTCATATAGTCTTTCCTTGCTATGCAATGATTCTTGTAAAGTCTCGAGTCGTTTAGTAAAGTCAGGATTTTATTAATAGCTTTAAGTGACCCACACAACAAGTCAAATCGGCAATCTTCACGCTTGGCGACCCGTTGTAGGGTAAGGCGCGCTTAATGGCGATGTGCATGCATCGTCATTGTTGGATTCCCATTTGTTGTCTTTCCTCTTATTGTTTTTCGCCATATGTCGTGTCAAGTTTCAGAAAATGCCGGTATCAGCTTTACACTTCTGCCCTCCCTCTCGAGGTAACATTGTTTCATAGACTCGTCCTCAGAGGACCTTTCCTAACAGATGGGGACATTTGGCTCGGGAGTCCTCAGACAGTTCAAATATATTACTATCTGTCAAATATCAGGTGTTTAGTTTCGTGCCTTACCACCAGGGGGCGATACAGACATTCAAAGTTAGATATGCAGACACCGTCTCCTCCATATAAATAAAGAAAATGAGACTCTTACAATTAGATAAATTATATTAGTACATGCAAGAATTCACGACATCATTGCCGTTTGATTTATATGTAAGAACAAACACTGATTGTTCTTGTTTGGGAATATATTACATAAAGCTCTTTAAATATTTTTTTCCCAATCTAATATAGTCATTATTTGTATAGGGAGAAGTTAAATACACACAGGTTCACTTGTTAATGTGGTGTCATTGTCAAACCTATTGTGACTTTTTTAGGAGTTTTGAGAAAAAAATACCCTTCTCATTTAGGCTATGCTATGTTAGCGTACTGACAAATGCACTGTAATCCTGAAGCACCAAATACACACATTTATACTTGGAAATGATTGGAAAACTAAAGGGCGGTCGGGTAGCCTTTTGGTTAAAGCGTTCGCTCATGACGCTGTCGACCTGGGCTCGATTCCCGACATGGTTAAAATTTCTGAAGCTCAATTCTGGTGTCCCCCGCCGTGATATTCCTGGAATATTGCTAAAAGCAGTGTAAAACCATACTTACTCACTGAAAACAAAGATATGGCAACTGACCATGTCTTCTGATATGTTGACTGCACATTTCCTTATCAATCATGAATAAATTATAAATCTGCTTCCAGAATTTATTACAAGTCAGTAGTGTCACTTAATATAATTTGTGACTTTGACTGTATATATTTCCTTATTGAAGATGCATATATAATGAATCCGTAAGGTTGCAAGGTTGCATCCCTTAGGAATGACAGGATCCTGTGATCATGGGTTTGAATCCCAGATTCAACCTGATCATGATTCTTGGTTCATTTGTCAGCACCTGCCATGCTATCATTATATCAGGGTTACCTCACACCTACATCATAACTGAAATACTATTCAAGCGTATATAAATCAACTCAGCTCATTTCCTAATGGACCGCCTCCGTGGTCTAGTGGTAGAGCGTCCGCCCGGAGAGTGGAAGGTCCGGAGTTCGATCCCCGCCCGTGTCATACCAAAAGACATTAAAATATGGTACTTGTTGTTACCCTGTCTGGCGCTCAGCATTAAGGGGCTAAAACAAGGATTGGTCGGCTCGGAGTCAGTATACTGTGTCTGAGTGGGGTATTCATGTTAAACTGCGGCATGGTATCTCAGTGAGGTAGCACTATAAATCAGCATCAGTCCAGACTAGTACAAGCAGCCACACACACACACACACACGCACACACACACACACATGCATGCATGTCACTATATAAGTGCAATAATCTTGGACGCGACGTTAAACCTAATTTCACCTCACCCACTACTACACTAATGTGACAAGGAAGAAATAACAAGAATATTTCTTCCCTCATTAATCCTAGTACTCCTAGCCTTGGGTGGCTGTTGTTTTACTGTAAAAAATAGAATCTGTGTCAGTTAAAACAAGTGGTTGACTGCATGAGCAGCACTCTACACATTCAATGAGGTCGCACATTGGACGCACCTGATCCTCATTGACAGTCAGTTTCTATGATATGTATGAAATACGAGTGACCTCGGAGATTCCTTCATGAAGAATTGTTAGAGGTAATATGGTATCAGACAAACAGACGTAAAAAATATTTGCAACTCAAACCCGTCTGTTGACTCTATGAATGCGATCAAGTGCTGTAATCATTTCCAAAAAGATGTGTAAACACACCCTACTGTGAATGTGTTCATACGGTGCATCAAAAATAATGCTGGCTATGATCCCCAACATAACTCCATTGTGATTAAGTGAAGTGGGGGATGGTGTGTCTGTAGGCAGTCATATTGGGTGGGGAGGGGATGGTGTGTCTGTAGGCAGCCATATTGGGTGGGGAGGGGATGGTGTGTCTGTAGGCAGTCACATTGGGTGGGGAGGGGATGGTGTGTCTGTAGGCAGCCACATTGGGTGGGGAGGGGATGGTGTGTCTCTAGGCAGTCACATTGGGTGGAGGGATGGTGTGTCTGTAGGCAGTCATATTGGGTGGGGAGGGAATAGTATTTCTGTAGGCAGTCATATTGGGCGGGGAGGGGATGGTGTGTCTGTAGACAGTCACATTGGGTGGGGAGGGGATGGTGTGTCTCTAGATAGTCATATTGGGTGGGGAGGGGATGGTGTGTCTATAGGCAGCCATATTGGGTGGGGGATGGTGTGTCTGTAGGCAGCCATATTGGGTGGGGAGGGGATTGTGTGTTTGGAGACAGTCATATTGGGTGGGGAGGGGATGGTGTGTCTCTAGGCAGTCATATTGGGTGGGGAGGGGATGGTGTGTCTGTAGGCAGTCACATTGGGTGGGGATGGGATGGTGTGTCTCTAGGCAGTCATGTTGTGTAGAGGGGATGGTGTGTCTGGAGACAGTCATATTGGGTGGGGAGGGGATGGTGTGTCTGTAGGCAGACATATTGGGTGAGGAGGGGATAGTGTGTCTGTAGGCAGTCACATTGGGTGGAGGGATGGTGTGTCTGGAGACAGTCATATTGGGTGGGGAGGGGATGGTGTGTCTGTAGGCAGTAACATTGGGTTGGGAGGGGATGGTGTGTCTCTAGGCAGTCATGTTGAGTAGAGGGGATGGTATGTCTGGAGACAGTCATATTGGGTCGGGAGGGGATGGTGTGTCTGTAGGCAGCCACATCGGGTGGGGAGTGGATGGTGTGTCTGTAGGCAGTCACATTGGGTGGAGGGATGGTGTGTCTGGAGACAGTCATATTGGGTGGGAGGGGATGGTGTGTCTGTAGGCAGTCACATTGGGTGGGGAGGGGATAGTGTGTCTGTAGGCAGTCATATTGGGTGGGGAGGGGATAGTGTGTCTGTAGGCAGTCATATTGAGTGGGGAGGGGATGGTGTGTCTGTAGGCAGTCATATTGGGTGAGGAGGGGATGGTGTGTCTGTAGGCAGTCACATTGGGTGGGGAGGGGATGGTGTGTCTGTAGGCAGTCATATTGGGTGGGGATGGGATAGTGTGTCTGTAGGCAGTCATATTGGGTGGGGAGGGGATAGTGTGTCTGTAGGCAGTCATATTGGGTGAGGAGGGGATGGTGTGTCTGTAGGCAGTCACATTGGGTGGGGAGGGGATGGTGTGTCTGTAGGCAGACATATTGGGTGGGGAGGGGATAGTGTGTATGTAGGCAGTCATATTGGGTGGGGAGGGGATGGTGTGTCTGTAGGCAGCCACATTGGGTGGGGAGGGGATGGTGTGTCTGTAGGCAGACATATTGGGTGGGGGATGGTGTGTCTGGAGACAGTCACATTGGGTGGGGAGGGGATGGTGTGTCTGTAGGCAGTCACATTGGGTGGGGAGGGGATGGTATGTCTGTAGGCAGACATATTGGGTGAGGGATGGTGTGTCTGTAGGCAGCCACATTGGGTGGGGAGGGGATGGTGTGTCTGTAGGCAGACATATTGGGTGGGGGATGGTGTGTCTGTAGGCAGCCACATTGGGTGGGGAGGGGATGGTGTGTCTGTAGGCAGACATATTGGGTGGGGGATGGTGTGTCTGGAGACAGTCACATTGGGTGGGGAGGGGATGGTGTGTCTGTAGGCAGCCACATTGGGTGGGGAGGGGATGGTGTGTCTGTAGGCAGACATATTGGGTGGGGGATGGTGTGTCTGTAGGCAGCCACATTGGGTGGGGAGGGGATGGTGTGTCTGTAGGCAGACATATTGGGTGGGGGATGGTGTGTCTGGAGACAGTCACATTGGGTGGGGAGGGGATGGTGTGTCTGTAGGCAGCCATATTGAGAAGAGGGGATGGTGTGTCTGTAGGCAGCCATATTGGGTGGGGAGGGGATGGTGTGTCTGTAGACAGTCACATTGGGTGGAGGGGTGGTGTGTCTGGAGACAGTCATATTGGGTGGAGAGGGGATGGTGTGTCTGTAGGCAGACATACTGGGTGGGGAGGGGATGGTGTGTCTGTAGGCAGACATATTGGGTGGGGAGGGGATGGTGTGTCTGTAGGCAGACATATTGGGTGGGGAGGGGATGGTGTGTCTGTAGGCAGACATACTGGGTGGGGAGGGAATGGTGTGTCTGTAGGCAGTCACATTGGGTGGGGAGGGGATAGTGTGTCTGTAGGCAGCCATATTGGGTGGGGTGTGTGTGTCTTTAGGCAGCCACATTGGGGGAGGAGATGGTGTGTCTGTAGGGAGACATATTGGGTCGGAAGGGGATGGTGTGTCTGTAGGCAGCCACATTGGGGGAGGAGATGGTGTGTCTGTAGGCAGACATATTGGGTCGGAAGGGGATGGTGTGTCTGTAGGCAGCCACATTGGGTGTGGAGGGGGATGGTGTGTCTGTAAGCAACTACATTGAGTAGAGGGGGATGGTGTGTCTGTAAGCAACTACATTGGATGGGGAGGGGATGGAGTCTGATTACTGTCTGAGCAAGTGGATTCCCTTTCCTGTCAGGACCAGTGGATACCCTTTTTGTTCTGAAGTGTCTGGGAAAAAGCGTCCGGGAACAAGTGTCATGTTCCGGGACACAGTGGTTGATTCATGGGTAAACAACAGCTTCGCAGAAAGCGTTAAAGTTGGCATGCAGCAGCTTCTTGCTGGATGAGCATAAAATGTGCATGCTCTAGACACAGTGGCTTCTGGCGTTCATATGTGCAAGCAGTAAATTGATATCTCTCTTTAAGTTACAAAATGGAAAACTAGAATAGTACAGAAATAGAATAGAATAGAAATAGTTGAGAGAGTAACCCATTTACATTGTTAACATACGCTAATCAAACGGACACTTCTCTTTCAAATACATTTCACTTTATCTTATTACATTTTCATTGTTCATTACATTACAAGGGGATTTCATGTTTAGTTGATTGCAAGGTAAGTTCATATTCAGTTAATCTGAGTTTAGTCTTCCACTGCAAACCCCTATTTACTGTCTGAGCCAGTGGATACCCTTTACTGTCTGAGCCAGTGATTACCCTTCACTGTCTGAACCAGTGGACATCCTTTACTGTCTGAACCAGTGGACACCCTTTACTGTCTGGGCAATTGGACATCCTTTACTGTCTGAACCAGTGGACACCCTTTACTGTCTGAACCAGCGGACATCCTTTACTGTCTGAACCAGTGGACATCCTTTACTGTCTGAGCCAGTGGACACCCTTGACTGTCTGAGCCAGTGGACACCCTTTACTGTCTGAACCAGTGGATATCCTTTACTGTCTGAACCAGTGGACATCCTTTACTGTCTGAACCAGTGGATACCCTTTACTGTCTGAGCCAGTGGACATCCTTTACTGTCTGAACCAGTGGATACCCTTGACTGTCTGAACCTGTGGACATCCTTTACTGTCTGAGCCAGTGGACACCCTTAACTGTCTGAACCAGTGGACATCCTTTACTGTCTGGACCAGTGGACATCCTTTACTGTCTGAACCAGTGGACATCCTTTACTGTCTGAACCAGTGGACACCCTTTACTGTCTGGGCAATTGGACATCCTTTACTGTCTGAGCCAGTGGATACCCTTTACTGTCTGAACCAGTGGACATCCTTTACTGTCTGAACCAGTGGACACCCTTTACTGTCTGAACCAGCGGACATCCTTTACTGTCTGAACCAGTGGACATCCTTTACTGTCTGAGCCAGTGGACACCCTTGACTGTCTGAGCCAGTGGACACCCTTTACTGTCTGAACCAGTGGATACCCTTTACTGTCTGAACCAGTGGACATCCTTTACTGTCTAAACCAGTGAATACCCTTTACTGTCTGAGCCAGTGGACATCCTTTACTGTCTGAACCAGTGGATACCCTTTACTGTCTGAACCTGTGGACTTTCTTTACTGTCTGAGGCTGTGGACAGCCTTTACTGTCTGAGCCAGTAGATACCCTTTACTGTCTGAGCCTGTGGACACCCTTTACTGTCTGAGCTAGTGGATACCCTTTACTATCTGAACAAGTGTATACCTGTAGACATCGTTTACTGTCTGAGCCTGTAGACATCGTTTACTGACTGAGACTGTGGACATCCTTTACTGTCTGAGCCTGTGGACATCCTTTACTGTCTGAGCCTGTGGACATCCTCTACCAGTGGAGCCTGTGGACACCCTTTACTGTTTGAGCAATTGGATACCCTTTACTATCAGTGCCTTAGAGCCTACTGTCTGACCATTAGGCACCCTTTACAGTTCTTTGTCTCAAGTATATATCTGAGGGTTATATTAATAACTTTTTCATTATTCACATGCAATAGTTGGATCTACCATAGACATGAAATATGCCACAGGTTTAAGAAATTACTTGGCATCAATATGATTTCTACATATAATAAATATATTTGTATCATCTAAAATCTCCATAAAGTAAATATTAAAAATCTCCATAAAGTGAATATTCAGTGACACAAGAGCTCCCTCTCCACAAGTCCGCCATAAAGCATGTATCTCCACCAATGCCCCAGTGAGCTCATCGCCGTGACATTCCAATGCAATCTGACCACGACAACCGTGTATGTTTCCTTCCATGCAACTGAAGTGACGGCTGACATGGACAAAGTTTGGAATGCTCTCACTCCCCACACAGTCATGTGTCAATACTCCAGCTCTCGCTACGTTATCTTCGGCTTTCGTCTGTCAATAAAAAGTGTTCTACATCAATACACGGTTCTGTCTTACCAAAATGTCCGACTAATTAGAGCCGATCTTATATGGGCCGGAGCATATTGTGCTCTCATGGGACGGACACGACAAATAGCAAGACAAGGACACAATGAAGCTCATCAGCTATACTCTCGATCAATTCACTCAAGAAATCGTCAACATCGCATTTCGATAGGTGCTTTGTTTCGCAGGCCACTTGGATCAATAAGAAATGAATGGGAGGCAAAAATCAGGAGTTAACCATGATGCTCTTTGCAAAAGCTGTCGATATGGCTTTCTAAAGAAAAGCCGTCATATTGTCCCGACGAGCAAAGACCTCTTGGTCTAAAGGATGATGGGAAACGTAATGAGGTGCATCATGGGTAGTAGGGTTGGGAGGATGAGTGCCAAACGCTAATAATATGACGTCAGAGCAAATACCGATATCGATTTAGAAAATATTAGCACTGGTGTTTTAAGTTGGGAGTTGTCGTTATGGGATAGAATGCAACTGCCTCCATATAAAGTCAGAAAAAAATATCATCCTTCAGTGTAATGAATGGATGGATTTCTATTTATTCAGAGTTGTCAAACATTTCAATGGACATTACATGTATTGTAATCTCTTGAACAAACCAAACCATAAAATTGAACATGTTTTCTGCACTATTTACAACTTAAGAACTTAGCTAATACAAAGATTTCATCGATCAAGATATAAAGCTAGTTGTTCAAATCTCGTACCTTACAGTTTGAAAACTTTGAAGAACCACCAAATAAAAGTGACAATACCGTTTGCATGAAGGCAGTTACATAAGATGCTCTTTTTCTACTTGTCACTTCCATTTTCAGAAATTTCTTTTTTTGCCCAAAACATGATTCTTATTGTTTAGTTCTTTGTCACAAAGTGAGTAACATGTTTTTGTTTGAATGTTAATGTGAAAATTGATATCCATCTTTTAATGCAACAGTGCTTGACTGAGAACAGTTTGGAGTCGACAGTTGTGATTGTAGATTATATTACTGAAAACTTTTGTTTGGTTGTTGGTTGAAATAAAAAATTAATTAAAATGCTTTCAATTGGATTTCTATTGGGGTTTGAAATTTCATTGGGTCAGTAGTTGGAACAAAGTCTGGTCTCACTGTCTCAAACCAGTGTTTGATTTCAACATTTAATTGATGCCAAATATTTTTATTATCAAAATAATTTTACAAAAAAACGAACTTCCATTGCTGATTTTATCTTTTGGTAACTTATAAAAAATTTTTAAATATTGGTGGTTTCCAATTTTAAAAAATGGGAGATTTTATCACCACTTTTCACAAGGAATGGTAAATAATAATACATATAACAATCTTTATACTAACAATCGTTCAGTATGTTGCCATGTTAAAACTTGTTTTTCATTCATCTTTCCACCCACCCACCCCCACACATTGAATTGTAGGCCCTAATTTTGAAAAACAAATAGGAAAAGATGAGGCCTAATGAAGCTACCCCACTGCTCCAATACGTATAGATACAAAAGTGTGCCAAGTGAAATAGAATGTACACTAATCATTTAGATTTGAAAAATCCCTACCCAAGGTAAATACTCTGAAATCAGACCAGTGGTCATTAAATATTTAAATCTTTTTAAAACCATGTCTCGTAGTGTCAATGAGTAAAGAAAATGGTGTTTCAAACCACAAATTGATAGCACTATTGTGGTAGTGTGTAGATAATGAAGTGTGTACCTGACAAACCAGTGATTGATATCATGAGCAACGATCAACATTATTGGAGTATGATGACACACAATCAGCCAGATCCAGATCTCATTAGTCAGGTCTTATAAGCAAGGGGATACCTCCCCCGTCCAACCCCTACAGATTCAAACAAAGTTCATGGAACCATAATTGAAGCCACTTGAACTAAATGTTTCAATGAAGAACATATAGCTGTCACGTAACGTTAATTAAATTATTTTATTTTTTTTAGGGTCATAATTTAACCAGTGTCAAAAAGACCATCGGAAACATTAGATCAATATTTTAATCAGAAGCCTCCATTGTATGAAATACATTTGTGAAATAATAAAAACACTGGCAGTACCTGAATAACAAAAAGAACCTCTCTTGTCCCAGGAAACAAAGATAATACATGACATTATCTGGCATGTTGTCTAGTAAACCACCTCTCATCTGAAATGTTTTGTCCAAGCAACAATAGCAAGACCCTCAAACCCAGATTCATGCAGAAGCGACCAACAATGACGGAAAATAACACGTTTTTTCCCATAATACCCCTCACAGCAGGGTACATACTGTTTGGACTTCCAAAGACGATAGCTTGTGTCTTTCTCCGGAGTTTGATTTCCGATTGTCAACAGGCTTCATTGCACACTTACACCGCGGCCTCTCCACACAAGGGAGGATTCAATATTCCCTCTTTTGTTGTACCTCATTGATTTAATTCAGTGCATTAAATGTGTCGAAGGCATCATGAATGCTTGAAAAATAGGACAAAAATTTGCTGAGAATTACTTCAATGGGGGTCAAGATATTTAATTTTACCAATGTTTCTGGAATTGAAATTCCTATCATTGGGCGACATTGATTTTGCAGACCAAATATTAAAGTTGGTCTGAAGCAAAGCATGTAATTCAATGACAATAATAGATTTTATGGATGAAGAGGCAGCAAAGATGCTGTGAGGTAGCCTAAGAGGGTTGGATACAGAAGGTATGCCTATGTATCATGTTATCATTGTGGAGGAACATCTTCAAGTGGAAGAGTGAGTGAGTGAGTTGGGTTTACCACAGCTTTTAACAGTATTCCTATTATATCACGGCATTTCAGCTTAATGTGGGAGGAAAGCCTGAAGTGATGCAGGTCTCAGACGTTGGTAAACCCAGGAGAACAGGTATGGTGCTGGCAAACCTAGAAACATAATTGTGGCGAACCAAGATTCGAACCCACAATTATAGGGTTTCGGCATTCCTAAGGAATGCAACTCTGCACAGTAAACTGCAGCACCTTTTATGACTGGGCCACCCTGCCCCCTCTTGTGGAAGAGTTTTGGGGGATACCATGTGTCTCATGTGCTGATATTGATATCGTGTTATCGTCAGTGTGGCAATGTGATCGGCGTAGTTACTCCGACTCCATGCATCTCTGGGGACTTAATCTCTGTCGCCATCGTTCAAGTCCTATTTCAATCTTGGCATTTAAATAAATCATGTTGAGTCTGGAGATACCATATTGTCAAATAGAATAGATGTGCAGGTTTATTTGGTTGTGGTACGAAATAAATAAAGGAGGGACAGGAAGGCCTGGATGAGGAGTTGGTTGGTGGGAGCTGAGGACATGTGGATGGGGATAGGATGAGGGTGAAGGTGAGGTTGGGGATGAGGTGAGGGTGAAGGCGAGGATGAGGTGAGGGTGAGGTAGAGGTTGGGGATGAGGTGAGGGTGAGGTAGAGGTTGGGGATGAGGTGAGGGTGAGGTAGAGGTTGGGGATGAGGTGAGGGTGAAGGCAAGGATGAGGTGAGGGTGAGGTAGAGGTTGGGGATGAGGTGAGGGTGAGGTAGAGGTTGGGGATGAGGTGAGGGTGAGGTAGAGGTTGGGGATGAGGTGAGGGTGAGGTAGAGGTTGGGGATGAGGTGAGGGTGAGGTAGAGGTTGGGGATGAGGTGAGGGTGAAGGCGAGGATGAGGTGAGGGTGAGGTAGAGGTTGGGGATGAGGTGAGGGTGAGGTAGAGGTTGGGGATGAGGTGAGGGTGAGGTAGAGGTTGGGGATGAGGTGAGGGTGAGGTAGAGGTTGGGGATGAGGTGAGGGTGAGGAAGAGGTTGGGGAAGAGGTGAGGGTGAAGGCGAGGATGAGGTGAGGGTGAGATAGAGGTTGGGGATGAGGTGAGGGTGAGGTAGAGGTTGGGGATGAGGTGAGGGTGAGGTAGAGGTTGGGGATGAGGTGAGGGTGAAGGCGAGGTTGGGGATGAGGTGAGGGTGAGGTAGAGGTTGGGGATGAGGTGAGGATGAGGTGAGGGATGAGGTTAGGGTGAGGGCGAGGTTGGGGATGGGGTGAGGTTGAAGTTTTGTTCGGGGTTGGGATTGTGTTTGGGTGTGGTTGAGGTTAGGGTTGTGTTTTGGTGTGGTTGAGGTTGGGGTTGTGTTTGAGATTGGGGTTGTTTAGGGTTGTGGTTGTGGTTGTGGTTGTGTTTGTGGTTGTGTTTGAGTTAAGGGATGGGTTTGAGTTTAGGGATGGGTTTGAGTTTAGGGATGGGTTTGTGTTAGCGTTTGGGTTTGTGTTTGAGGCTGGGGTTGTGTTTGGGTTGTGGTTGAGGTTGAGGTTGGGGTTGGGGTTGGGGTTGTGTTTGAGTTAAGGGATGGGTTTTGGGTTTTGGGTTATGTGCCTTGTGGCTTGTGGCTTGGGTTGAAGTAAAGTTGGGTAAGGTTAGTGTCAGGCTGGGTTCTGACTTGGTAGCTGGGTTGGGTTTGGTTGTGAGATTTGAGTGAACTACATTAAATAGGGGTGAGGGTAGGGAATTTGGGTTGGGTTTGGTTGTGTGAGATTTGAGTGAACTACAGTAAATAGGGGTGAGGGTAGTGAATTTGGGTTGGGTGCGGGATGAGGGTTGAGGAGTGAGGGGTAAGGTGTGATGGTTGAGTGTGAGGGTTGATGGGGAGGAGCAGTCAGTGAGGTAAATGAGGTTGAAGATGTGCAGGAAGGACACGAATGGGTGGAGGCAAGATTGTTGGAGGCTTGGATGAAGGGTAAGAGTTGAGGGATGAAAGCTGTATTAATTCTCCAGCAGGGACACTACTATCTCACACACAGAGACACACAGACACACACACACACCACACTATCTCTCACACACAGACACACTCTCTGACAGACAGACAGACAGACAGACAAATTGCAAGATGATTGAAAGATGGGAAACATTTATTAACAAAACAAAACAGTCCAGGTGTTTTCTTTACAATGAGGGGTGAGACACAACATTTATTTCAATGTCCTATCAAAACGACGTACACAAATCCTGACTGAATGAAATATCAATTCTCAATATCCAACACATGGATTTCACATTAAAAAAAAAGTCTGTCAGGTTATACCCAATTAATTTCATTCAAAAGCTATTAACTAATGCATTATTTGTTCAAATATACATTAAAGTAAGTTCAACAGCGACGCAGGAGAGAAATTGTTTCAGAATGTTCTTTTTACGCTTGACTAACATCGGAGCGATAATTTGATCGCACAACTCTTAAAGCGATTTCCTGCCATCGGGCACCACATTACAGAGTCAACATACGTGAAGTGCTTGATTGTGTCACATGACTATCGCTATGATCGCAGCGATATTGACTCTTTTCTATCTTCGATGCAAGAGATTGCTATCACGGCCAATCACGACTAATCCTTCAATGGCATGACTGACAGATGGGCCTGAAATGTTAGGCTTTAATCCCAAAATATTCGATCAGAAAACGACCGGATCAGAATTTAATGACCTGGAATAAATTTTTGATACAATACATTAGATACTGCTCTTGCAGTGATTTTGAGAGGATGGGATACCCATTTCATAACAAAGCTTAGTTTTTATTTTATATAACTCATAATTGCTGATGAGATTTGATCAGCAGTGATGATTGCAATTTTAGATAAATTCTGAATTTTTTATAGCATGATTCAAATATTAATGGAAATTCACATTGATTTTTTTGTATTTGAAACTCTGGAAGTCATATGCCAATGATAAGTTCAAAAGTCCAAAGTTAAGATGAAATTTAAGCAGTTTTCAGATACAGGAGGATTGAATTGAATTTTTTTCAAAAATAAACTTGACAAAGTTTTCAGTTTTCATCTGTATGAGACAACCAACATTTAATCTTTGTGTTATGATTAGCTTTTGGCACTTGTTTGGATTTCAGCTTTGATGACTGGTTATAACAGGTTTGTTCCAAAAGATCATCGATATCATCAGTTGTATGGGTAGATGTTTTATAATATTAAAAAAGAGTTATTTTTTTTTATATCAGTGCAACAAGCATGGACCGTACAAACCAGTGATTGATAGCATAAGCATCTATCCATACTGAAAGGCCAAAGTTGAGAGTAACTCCTCTCCCGTGGAAACCCATCTAGGGGCTAGCCATTCTCTGCAGCCATTTTGTCTATCCAATCACCATTTAAGAAAATTCTTAGCATTAACACAGGGTACATGGGACATATTCTTTCCTGAAATCTACTAAGTAATCATATAATTTCATCATAGATGGATCAAGAATACCTGAATAGGGCTCAACACTGCCTTGTCTGGACTTCAGTTATATCACAAGATGTATTAGGTGGTCAGGCTTGCTGACTTGGTTGATGCATGTCATCTTATCCCAATTGCGTGGATTGATGCTCATGATATCAATAACTGGATTGTCTGGTCCAGACTCGATTATTTACAGACTGCCATCATATTGCTGCAATATTGCTGAGTGTGGTGTTAAACAACAAACCAAACCAAAAAAACCCATCACAAGATGTCTGCTAAATTAAAAAGCTAATGTGATGCAGGTCATATTTTACACTTTGATCCAAGAATGATTTTGGATGATAAATAGAATCTAACCCTTGTGTCTTTTGATATCCAACATATGAAACCTTGTTGATAAAAGTTTAAAACTCCTCTGCAAGTTTTGAAGATCTAACTTTTATAAACTTGTGCTTTGATATTTGATATAAAAAAAACTCTCAGGTGAGATTCTCTATACAACCTGTATTACGAGTTGAGTTTCCAAAGCGTACAATATGCATAATGAGTGAGTGAGTGAGTGAGTGAGTGAGTGAGTGAGTGAGTTAAAATTTAAACCTAAATTTAAATTTATCGGCAGTATTGCAGCCATATCTTGACTGTCAAAGGTTATACATAATAAATACATGTAAAGCAATATGCATAAGAGCTGATGAACAATCTGAAGTGTTATATGAATTCAATTACTCCCCAAAGTTATTTGAGATTGTTATTTGTGTTGAAAAGGTTTCACTAAATGAGTGAGTAATACATTTGACATATGTTCATGTTTGTGTGCCTGATCACTTATAAAAATGCTAAATATGTACAAATATATAACAGAAACATCACTGGCATCTAGTTTGTAACTCTGCTTTGTTTAAAAAATGGGGGTATGTGTAAAAAGGGATTTTCGTACGAGGTGAGTCCCTCTTGTATTATTACTAAAATGCTAGTAAAACTTCTAGACTAACACTGAAAACATGTCTTTAAAATAATTACGATTTTTTTCTTCGAAAGAACCTTTCCTCTTCTGCTGTTTTCATATCAAGCAAACAAGACTTCGTTAGTTTGATCTAGACTTGCCTAGGCTTTTAGTAAAAAAGAAATACCAAAAAAATATAAATTCCAGTCATGGTGACTAAAAAACTTCATTCACACTTGTTTCTCACTCACTCACTCACTCACTCACTCACTCACGCACTCATTCACTCACTCACTCACTCAGCTTCCGTTTCTTCTCTTCATGTTTTCCTTGAAGTGAGATCCTGTGAAACTGATCCCATCTCCACAATCAATGTTAAGTCACCAAGTCTCCAGTCCCTATTAAGCAAACAGAACTTAATCCCATTCAAGTAGCTTCCAAACCATTCCCAGTGACCTGGTTGAAAAAAAATCAATAAAAAATGACAAACAATTAAAAAAAAAAACTTTGTAAGATACAAACAAAGATTTCAAACATTAAAAGTCAATCAACACTGCCAACTGCAATGAACAAATCCACATTTATCTACAACACTATTTATTCCAGGCAAAGCAAAAAATCATTGATTATTCTGTTTCCATTCACGGAATTAAGCAGGGATCAAAGAATGCATCATGGATCATTGATTGTATATCAAATGACAAAATTCAAAGGTTTCTGCTAACAGACCCATAAACCCCAACATCGGATTATATTAATCACTATGAACTGACATTTAGAATATTAATAACAAACATGAGCTAACCTTTCTATCTCAATGAAGATATTATCATTAATATTCACGGCTCAATATTAAACCAAATAAATGTGACCTATATCTTGTATCGTGCATCATTATTTAAAGAGAGGCTTGAATGCTTGTACACATTGAATTACTGATATCGTAACATCAAAATAAAACCAACATGTTTGCATGGTGATAACCCCAATCACATTTCCGTTCAGTTTAGGAATTACATCGAAGATTAAGCCAAACTGATATTATCATGTAGATTGATTATTTTCTGAAATCAACTATATTGTCATGTCAACTTTGCATTTTAACAAGGACAGACTCGTTAACAGTGAAATTGGTCGTCTCTGACGTTAGTATTGATTAGGCTAGGGTAATCAAGTCATCAGATCATTCCTGAGCTACAAAAATAAGGACATCGTCTTTTTCCTGACAATAATATTGATGTGGGACAGGGAGATCTATTTCGGACAAGCGGTTTAACGCTGTGCTCAGTGAAATAATATCAAAATGATGAAGATATTGACGAGTGGCGAACATGCCCTAGGCGATCGCAGATCGACCAATCAAAAACTAATTTTATATTTATCTAAGAGGTTTAGCAGACGCACAAAAAGGGCAAAGAACTCATCGCATCATTTCGACCATATTCGTTGACACGGACTGGGGATGTTAGGTGTTGTGGACGTTTTGCTGGATTTGTGGCTTTCAATGAGAACGCTGTAGTTTAATACCATGGATATTGTAACGGTAAGTGTCATTGAACTCACGTTTCAGTGCGGTTTTGTTCTCAGTGTCATTTTATGCCAGTTCTAGTCTATTAATTCCTCATGCAATCGCTGGTCAAAAACTAATTTTTCTTTTTTTAAAGGTCAAGTGACCTTTTTATAACTTTCGACATCGTAAAACATATTTATAATCCAATTTTCATGCCTAATTGCTGCAGGAAATTATTACATGTAGCTTCAACTTGAAAAAGAGAAATAATATTTTTGTTATTTTTTTATGTAAGTTTATGACTACGTGCAGTTTTGTAATCAGTGTTAAAGATTTAGTACTGAGGAGATGTCGTGTGAAAGAAAATGTGATTGTTTCTGAGAAATATTCAAGATAATTTACCTTCATGAACTTTGAAGTAATGATTCCAATGAGAAGAGTGCATTAAGAATAATGATGTGACTCACACAACAAACACTCAGGTTCTGTAAAATATACACAAGGCTCCTCAACAGCACACTGACAATATTTCTGACCTTTTTTAAAACTGAACACATTGATAACTTCTGAAGAAGTGGACTGAAAAATATGAATGATATATCAGGTTGACATGGAAGTAGATATTGTTGACAGCACTGGTTTTCGTTACAGAAATTGGCATGTAATATTGGCCATTTTTTCTGCTCTGGAAATTTTGTCTCAACTACTGTTCTGTATACAGTTAACATGTATCTAATTCAACAGAATGTTTCAAAATGCTTGTCCATGTTTAGCTTGCCTCGAAAAAAAGAAGTTTGTAATCTGGTTGCCTGTGGAATGTTTTGTACATATAGTCAGCCATATTGCAGTTGGGTTGTAGAGGTTAAATTCTAATCATGACAACAAGCGGTTGACAGTTTCAGCAATGGTTGACGTCAGTGACACTCAATCAATCAGATCTCACTATGTCATGTTAAATTCTGGACATGACATAGTGGTTGACAGTTTCAGCAATGGTTGACGTCAGTGACACTCAATCAATCAGATCTCACTATGTCATGTTAAATTCTGGACATGACATAGTGGTTGACAGTTTCAGCAATGGTCGACGTCAGTGACACTCAATCAATCAGATCTCACTATGTCATGTTAAATTCTGGACATGACATAGTGGTTGACAGTTTGAGTAATGGTTGACGTCATCAGGGTACAGTGACACTCAATCAGTCAGGTCTGACTACCCGGTATGTCATGGACTCATGGTAAGAATAGGTCTTCAGCAACCCATGCTTGTCGTAAGAGGCGACTAACAGATTTAGGTGGTCGCATATCATCATATCCCAATTGCTTAGATTGATGCTTATGATGTCAATCATTGGATTGTGTGGTCCAGACTCGAATATTCACAGACCATCATCATATACCTGGAATATTGCTGAGTGAGGCATTAAAGAAACAAACAAACAAACAAACACTATGTCATGAGGTGTAACAATTCAGAGACTGATCTGGGATTAGAAACAATTGGGTGCACACACTACCACAAACACACATCAGGCAAAGGAGGTGTAAGACTAACATCTAGTCTCTGAAATAAAAATATTTTACAGAAAAAACAGTTGCTAAATGATAATAAAAATATAAAATACAAAGGACCCCCTTCACTGCTGTAATCTAGACTTGTCAAGTAGCATAGACTTGCATGGGCTGTTTTGGCTGTATTTGTTTCACATCCGTGGATGTGACAGCTTTGTAAGGTGTCTGAAATCCATCATCTCGATCCTTATCCACTTCTAATTTTAGTCACTTGTATATGGGGAGCTATTCTGCTCTAGAACCCAAACAAGGATTAACAGTAGTGATTGATGACCTTAAAACAGCCTCGATACCTGCTGACAACGGTTACATTCATTAGGAGTTTATGCTGAGACAGCAATGTCAGCAACAATCAACCTGGACTATTTCATCTTGCTGTTTGTTTACAGGTATGCAGTGTAACTTGTTCTGACTTTGCTCAAGATAACCTTTTCAGTACAGACCTGGGTAATCCAGAAACCTCCCGATCTGGGTATTTTTAAGAATGATATGCTAATTGGATGAAATGCTCTTCAATAATCTTGTGTGTGTGAATGGGCTGTGTTCATGAGTATTGTTTTATGCCACTTTGAGCAATATTCCAGGGGTTTGGTGGGGTGCTGTTGGAAAATATTGAATGGTCTAACCCTTCTTGTGGGTGTGTATTAACAATGTTCACGCTACATAATGGCTATATAATGGCAACATAGTTGAGTCTGGACCATACAAACCAGTGATTGACATCATGAGCATCGATCCACGCAAAAGGCATACGATGACATACATCAACCAAGTCAGCGAGCCTGACCACCCGATCCCGTTAGTCGTCTCTCACGACAAGCATAGTCTTTTTTTACGGCAAGCATGGGTTGCTGAAGACCTATTCTACCCCGGATCTTCACGGGTCTACAAACCAGTGACTGAAAGAGTGAGTCAGGACATGATGACTTGCAGACATCTGACCATTTGATTCTCTATAATGAGTTCTTATGACAAACATGAGATACTTGTAACAAATGTTATAGGAGTTCATTCAACACGTGCATGGTATAATGTTCCTCCATGTTGCCCTGCTACACCTGCATGACATAATGTTCCTCCGTGTATGAGAATCTGTACTTTTCTCAGAAAGTGTTATCGGAAATATAACATTTGTTACATTTGACCACTTTCTAAAAAGACATTGTCTGTTCATAGCTTTCAGCCATGGGAGCCATGCCATTTTACATTTGTCAGAGGGGTACAAAGTACGTTATCTAGACTACCAGTTGTTGGACTTTCATTTTGTGAAACCTTGGTGGCTGAGTGGGTTAGATCGCTGATTTAGTGTGCTGGTGATTAGGTGCCTCACTCTGGCAGTGTGGTTTCAAATCCCGGACAGGACTCAACCCAGAAAAGTACGAGAATCTGCACTTTACTAAGAAAGTGTTATCCCAAATATAACATTTGTTACATTTGACCACTTTCTAAAAAGGCATTGTGTGTTCAGGGGATGCTTGTTTCCTATTTTTACCCTGGTTCCCCATGGGGTCTGGAGTCAACTTCATGTCAAGGTTGGTACCACCACACTTTAATCTCACGTCGACTGATATTGTCATCACTAGGTACCCTATTTTGCAATCTGTATTTAAAAAGATATGTTCTCCCTGTGGACCAGTTATCTCCCTTTGTGACCAGTATGTTCTACAGGACTTCAGTGTTATCAGATTAGCTGGTCAAAAGTTGCCCAAATCCATTCATTGTTTATTTATTACTATCTACAATTCCTCAACGATTAAATATTTTTTTTATGAAACTTTCTGTTGAGTATCTCAATCTTTGCTGTGCACTCAGAGTCAATTAACCAACAAAAAACACAAACTAAAAAACATTGGTATCTTTGGACCAATCTCACAAACATTCACTGCTACCTAAACCATTTTATCAGGTGTGAAAAGAATGTTGAAAAATACAATCCCGTTTAAACTCTCTTAGTATATATCAGTTATATGGCCTATTTATGGTGTGTGAAGCCATGAAATCCAAAACTGTGTTTTGCCGAATGTATATCAAAGAGCAGATCATCTAGATCTCGAACCTTGCATACAATGCCCTGCTGTCCGGTAGTGCTCTCGAGCCAGATGCAAAGACCCTCACAAATCATGGGTTTGTTTTGGAGAGAGCAGGAAGCTTATAAACATTAGATAGACACATGTGCTAACTGTCTGTCTTGATGCCAAGTCCGGGTGAATTATGTCTCTAGCTTGTAGCTTCGTGAGATACCAACTCCGGATCCTAAGGGTGGAATTTGGAAAATGAAGATGAATTGGGCCGGGTCTTAAAAGTGTATATTTTAACACAAACCCTACAAATGGGTATTTGATTAGAAGAAAAGAAGATTTTTTTTACAAAAACCTTACTAATGGGTTTTGGATTAGTAGAACAAATCTGATTCAAATGAGTGGCTATTTGCAAAAAGACAATGTTTACTTAAAGAAACATAAGGTTTGTTGTTAAAATCTTCCATCGCATTGTTCATTCAAATTACCTGTTTGTGAATGGATGGATATACACTTAGAACAGTATTTAAATTCTATTTCAAATGATTTATCGTACAACAGACAATATTGTCTCAGTTTTCCAGTTAATCTCTTCTGTCTTTGTATTTAATGAACAGCTTGCATTTTGTGTCAAAGCTGGAGCGCTAGCAACAATACTTGGGAAACAATTATCAATTATTTGTATGCTAAGAGATTGCAGTATACTGGATACCTTCCACCATTTTGTTAAACGGTGTGAGCAAGCTCCTTCCTTAGTAACGGTTTCTAAGTTTTCAGATGCCATTTTTAGCCGTCTCACTTAATTTAAAGGGGCTTTCCCCAGACACAATTCATTGTAATAAAAGCATTTGTAAGTAAATGTCATTATTGAGTAACCAAAATTGCACCAAAATGCTGCATACTTGTTGAAATGTGGCCTGATGCATGTAACTGACGAGGTTGCCACACACAATTATGAAACTTCTTTTTTCAAGTATTTTTTGTTCCATGTTGATGACTGATTATTGATGTTTATGAATTGCTTTGATATTCAGTTTTGTGGCTTAATCATATTAAATCATACAAATGCAATGCATGTGGGGTAATTTTTTCTGCTTATTTTCAACTTTATCCCCCTATTTTTCAAATAGACACGCTATTGTGTGTCCCTGTATTGGGCACATCAAACAAATATGGCCGACAGGTATCCGGTGTTATGCAAGTCTACCTATGCAAAAAGTTCTGGATCAATTTGAAGAAGAATCTGAATTAAACTGACTCTGAGTGGGTAAAAATAAATGGATACACGCTTCTCTAAAGCTTGACAGTGCTACAGAGGACTCTGTGTAAACTGGCATCTCAGAAAACCAGAACTCTCTATAAACTGGCATCTCTATATACCAGAACTCTCTATAAAATGGCATCTTAATATACCAAAACTCTCTATAAACTGGTATCTCAGGAAACCAGAACTCTCTTTAAACTGGCAGCTAATTATACCAGAACTCTCTATAAACTGGCATCTCAATATAACAGAACTCTCTATAAACTGGCATCTCAAAATATCAGAACTCTCTATAAACTGCCATTTCATTAAACCAGAACTCTCTATAAACTGGCATCTCAGTATACCAGAACTCTCTATAAACTGGCATCTCAGTATACCAGAACTCTCTATAAACTGGCATCTATTTCTGGCCCTTACAAAACTTGATTAAAACATTATTTTATCTACTTAAACTCTGAATATTCCCTGATCTGTCTATTCTGGGTACAGGCACTGAGTATTCGTCCCAATCTCAAATTTCCTTTCTATCCACCAGCATTGTTTTCCTCGCTTGAGAAAGGTTTCCTGTAACAGTAACTATAAGTCAACATCTAAACATGAATTAGTATTTGTAATGTTGGTGTTTACCTTACGTTACAATTAGCAGTGTTAGTTAGGAAAACAAGTAACTGGTGGGCTGTGTCAATCTGTAACAATCGAAAGTTGAACTGGCAAATACATCATCAGAGACCTCAAAATATCGTCAATTCCTTTGATGTTTCCTTTTGAAATTCACACCCGGAGAAGTCCATCACTCTCCCAAAACCGTCAAGTTTTGTCTGTCCCATGTGATGTCAGTTTAGACACAGTGTATTGTATTTATTTCCCTACTAATCTTGTTTGTTTGTTGTTTAACGCTGCACTCAGCAATATTCCAGCTATATGACGGCACTCTGTAAATAATCGAGTCTGGACCAGACAATCCAGTGATTGATACCATGAGCATCGATCCATGCAATTGGGATCGATGACATGCATCAACCTAGCCAGCGAGTCTGACCATCCGATCCCGTTAGTCGCCTCTTATGCGTAATGCGTAACCCACTGCCCCTATTGTGACGTCACACAAGAGATACATCTATATCATGAAACAAACAACTGTTTAATTTTGATTTGACAGGTAAATATCTGAGCCATGATTGACAGAATCTTCAGAATGTAACATGTAACATTTCAATTTGTTTCCCTACCACAAGATGAAGTGATGGTTATCTGTGATGCTTGTTTGTCAATCTTGCAAATATCATAACAGCATCAGTGTATGTTCTTAAATGCTATGTAACCATTTTAATCCAGAAACTTGATCAAAACAAAATAGTTAACGTATGAAACTGTCTGGAATCCTTCGATCCAGTCAGTTGTCATGGAAACTATGTGATATAGGTCATAATGCCATTTCATTTGAATGTTTAAACCACTTACTGCTAAACTTTGAAATGCGACTGACCAAACTGAGATATTTTTCATAACAAATAGAGCCACTGGCTTCGTCTGAAATTAGATGACAAACAATACAAAAGGGTGAACAAGAATATGAAGACTTCAAGTCCATAAAGTTGCATGAATATTTCATAATAGTACATACATGTAGCATGTTGAATAATAAAATTATGCCAAAAATTGTATGATATTGTTATTCTCTTATTCTAACATTTAGTTTGAAAAGAAAATATTTTAAGATGTGTTTACCAAAACTGTCCATTGATATGAAACCCCCAAAAGCCCTGAAAACATCTTCATTTTCAGCCTGAAACTGCAGAAATTTAGGCCACACATTTTTTATTTTTCGTTTCACCGGCCTTCTGACCCTACTGAAAAGCATCTGGTCTAAGAAATAAATTAAACATAAAAATATATATTTTTATTATGTCTCCTACTAGTTAATACACCCTCTTATACACTATAAAATGTTATATGAATTCCATGTCTACATCACTATCAGTGATTCAAGAAGCCACCTGCAGTTTTAACTCCACAGCGAATGACTTTCATATAGACTAATTGACATTTTAAAAATTTTTTTTATTTCAATTGACCTTGTCTGGAATAGCTGGAAAAAATCTGTGAAACATAAAATTAAAAAAAGTGTGGCCTTAGACTTGCTTGGGAGTTTTTGGATAGTCTTGTTTCAGGGTCTGTATGAGATGACATGCATCAACCAAGTCAGCGAGTCTAACAACCCGATCTTGTTAGTCCCCTTTCACCACAAGGCTAACAGGGGGCACGGGTGGCCCAGTTGTCTAAGGCGCCGCGATTCGCTGTGAAGAGTTGCGTCCCTTGGGCACGCCAGAAACCTATGATTGTGGGTTCGAATCCCAGTTCGCCCCGATTATGTTTCTAGGTTTGTCAGCACCATACCCGTGCTCGTGGGTTTCACCGAAGTGGTAAGAGTCTGAGACCTGCATCACTTCGGGCTTTCCTCCCACATCAAGCTGACACGCCGTGATATAACTGGAATACTGTTAAAAGCAGCGTTAAACTCAACTCACTCACTCACTCACTCACTCACAAGGCTAACAAATTCAATATGGCTGCCATAGTGGCCATGTTTACAATCAGATCAAAATTCTTGGAGCACTTTTTTCTGGGTTCATTCGTGTAAAGCCTCCGCATCACAAGCCGCGTGGTTTCACAGGTGATGCTGTAAATGGAGGTGTATGTCTCATAACTTTCAGAATTAACTTTCTTATCCGACAAAAGTTTTGACCTGCACCCTGAGAACTCTTCCTTTCATGAGCCAAAACATTTATAACAGGTCCTGAAGCCCTTCTGTCTATCATACCTGCATATGTTCATATATGTTCAACACAACAGATTTACCAGATTCTTGCTGATGTTTTCAGTTGGGATGACAGCAGTCCTATCTACTAGGTGAAATGTTGTGATTTTACACACTTGTCTCATGAATTACACTGTCAGCTAGTCATGTTTTGCTTCAGAGCTAGTCCAACACACTGCCAAGTTATGTGTAATGAGTAACAATGTAAGACCTCCCTATATTTATTACTGGAAGCGTGGATCCACCTGCTAGAGTTCTGTAAGATGTTGATGTTGAAAGTACTGTTGCTCACACTGTGTATTCTGATCGAGCTGAAATTCTTTGCAAAACATTTTCAACCATGAAAGTAATTAAAGGAGAAAGTGCCTGTTATGTGGGTTTTAAATGTTTTTGATGGCATTGGCTGTGTAATATGGTGTAGGCAGGACAAGTAGGTCATGGCATCAGTGTTTTATACCCATGTCCATGCAGGTCCCATTGCCACGGTTCTTTTAAATAACCGTTTGTGTATTGGATGATACACCTTCCTTTTTACTTACATGGTAGGTGTACTTGTCTGTCATACAGACCCTGAAACAAATATATCCAATACAGCCCATGCAAGTCTATAATTTTTGGCGAGTCTAGATTACTGCAGTATCTGAAAATGAAGAATGTCCCTGGGCTCCTTTTTATAGTATTTTATAATTATGATTTAGCAACTGTTTTTTTTCTAGTAAAATATGTTTATTTCAGAGACTAGATGTTAGTCTTTTGGTGAACTGTACACTTAACTTTTATCATGTTGCCAAGGTAGTTTATTTTAAATGATTTCTAACAATTCCAGATGTGAATTAATATTAGGTAATATGTTAACCTTTGTACATGGGATGCAAACTCGGAGCCTTTTGAATAACAAGCCAGTAACATTACTGCTGTGCTACATGTGACAAACCTGTGACTGACATCATGAGTATCAATCTAAATTTAGATACACTGATATGCATCAACCAAGTCAGTGTGTCCGACGACCATTCATCACCACTCACCCCTTTCCGTAACCTGCAAGAAGACTCGTTCCCCTATCGATGACTGTTATATGCCAAAATACGACAAACCAATCAGAATGCACGTATGATTTCAGGTTCTTCATCAAAGAATCCCTCAGAAATAATTTTTGATTTTACATATGTCCTGCATCTAAAACTATGCCCAAGACACAGATAAGCGTGTTCAATCACACTGTATAATTCCGCACGTCCCGATTTGCTTTAAATTGCATCTGAAATATGTATAATATATGGGGAAATATATGTGAACCATTATGCAACGAGTTGACAATTGTTTTAGGTATGGCCGTTTGCGCTAAGACGGAACTCAGTCGCAAAAAATGGCCATGAGGGGGGCACGAGTCGCTATTCGGCTTGTCCCGGAATAACATGAGTTGGTCACGAATGTCGGACGACATGATGCCACCGGGGACCGGTGGTGGCCCAGTTGTCTAACGTGCTGCAATTCGCTGTGCAGAGTTGCATCCTTGGGCACGCCAGAAACCTATGATTGTGGGTTTCGAATACTGGTTCGCCTCGATTATGTTTCTAGGTTTGTCAGCACCATACCCGTGCTCATGGGTTTCACCGAAGTGTTTGTTTGTTTGTTTGTTGTTTAACGCCGCACTCAGCAATATTCCAAATATACATGTATGACGGCGGTCTTCACTGAAGTGGTAAACGTCTGAGGCCTGCATCATTTAGGGG
Organism: Haliotis rufescens; assembly: GCF_023055435.1. Classification (NCBI taxonomy): domain Eukaryota; kingdom Metazoa; phylum Mollusca; class Gastropoda; order Lepetellida; family Haliotidae; genus Haliotis; species Haliotis rufescens. Next base: position 15,456,127 of record NW_025964112.1, read on the forward strand.
TTTCCTCCCACATTAAGCTGACACGCCGTGATATAACTGGAATACTGTTAAAAGCAGCATTAAACCCAACTCACTCACTCACTCTATCTCAGGCCATTTGACTACCTTTTCAGCTGCAATATCATATAAGCCAGTATGTGCGACTATATGGAGGAACATGGAGTGTTCTTGTAGCAACTGCCCAAGAGTTATTGGTGTACACTTATCAGAATATACGAACATAACAATAGGGTGTTGCTTTCCTTTTCCCAGGTGAAATATGTTTAAACACTGCAACCATTCTTCCATGTATTTCTGAACAGCAAGCACTACTACATCACAAGCCTATCAGAACCATCTTCACATATCCAGTTCCAATACACAGAAGAACCTCTTGTGAACTCTTTATCACAGAACATTCTTTTCAAGCGCCACAGAGTTGCCAGAAGAAACCAAAACAAAAAAATACCCATTCACACAAAAAAATTATCTTTCAGTAGTGTGGAAAAAACAAGTCTCACCTCTGCAGGACAAATGTTGCAGACTCCTGCCTCTGACGGCCCCTGTTACCCGCAGTCTATAATAATCAGAGTATGTGCATCCTGTCATGTTGGATTTGCTGCACCTATCAAGACCTTCGCCTTAACTAAACAAACAGAAAAGGCTCTATCAGCCCTGCTTCAAATGATGATAATACATCCTTATCAATGTCTGGCAAGACTTGGGGTCACACAATGGAAGATGGAATACGGTTCTTGCAGTGAAGTTGTTCAACTTGGTCATAAAGTAAAGGAAAGTTAGAATACTTTTATTGATGGAGACATACGTGATGAAGATATTTACAGTTGCATATATAGGTGTATCTGTGGGTTGTGTGGCTGCATCAGAAGAGTCTGCTTCTAGTCCTGGTCTGTAAGAAGTGTGTTGGGTGTTGTTGATGCGTCATGAAATCCATTTGTTTGAGTGGGGTGGGGTGGGGTGGAGTGGGTTGGAGTGGAGTGGGTTGGAGTGGAGTGGCACATGGGAGTGGGGTTGGATGGAGCTGGATGGAGTGGAGAGGAGGGGCACAGGGGAGTGGGGTTGGGTGGAGCGCCATGGGGGAGTGGAGTGGCACAGGGGAAGTAGGGGTGGGGTGGAGTGGGTTGGAGCGGAGTGGAGCAGCACATGGGAGTAGGCGTTGGGTGGGGTGGACCGTGGAGGGGTGGGGCACAAGGGAGTGGGGTGGAGTGGGGTGAAGCGGAGCGGAGTGGAGGGGCACAGTGGAGTAGGAGATGGGTGGAGGGGGTGGAGGGGGTGGAGTGGAGCAGATGGGCACAGGGGAGTGGGATGGGGTGGAGAGGAGTGGGATGGAGTGGAGCGGAGTAGCAAAGGGAAGCGGGGGTTGGGTGGAGCGGAGTCGAGTGTCACAGGATAGTGGTGTAGAATGGAATGGGATGGAGTGGAGTGGAGATTTGAGCAAGTTGAGACATTCTAGCTCCAATAAGTCTCATACACAGTCAGTTAATCATAATTAATAGGAAGTTGAGTTATGCTATATTCATGCACCAGATAATTCCAAATACAGTTTGTTCAATACAATATTGTGATTCATAAACCATTTCTAAATATATATTTCAGAAAAGTAAACTGCTGAAACATTAGAACATAATGATGGCATATGTTGTAGAGAAGACAGTCACATAAGACACGTGGAGAACACCGTCCATCAACTTCAGATATGATAAAGTCTTAGTGCAATATCTGCTAAACGAGAATATCTGTAAAACGTCCTGACTCAGCAAAAATAATATTCACTGGCTGAATATCGACCAAGGCAAATTCTTATCTTTGAACACTGGTGATCAATGTAAAGAACGATGTCTGAACAAATAGAAGTCCAGATATTGGAGTCGGAACGAAGATTCTGCAAAACAATTTATGACTATCACTCAAACATTACCCCAATGAATTTTTGCTGGGTACATTTAAGTATGTATGTTTACATATGAACTTTCCCAGGTACTTTTGAAAAAGTTTGTACAAGGCTAACATAAATTCTCTGAAATCAAAACATTTTATAAAGATTTTTTTTTTAAATTGTCTTTTGATATATAATATAAAGAATGCAGGAGAATATTTTTCATAAAATTGAAGAAATCTAGACTTGCTTGGTCTTTTTTTGTGATTTTGTTTCAGGGTCTGTATGAAAGACTACAGATAATAGAATGTAGTCTAACGAAATCCCCATAGCCAAAGAACAGTTTTTTATTTAACAAGGCTATTTCTTCATTTATTGGTCACTTATTGACCCTCATTGACTTTCTTTCAAAAGCTTGGTCGAGGTTGGGGAATTATATAAAAAATAAAAAAGACATTTCAGGTAACTTAACTGAAAACATTATATGACTATGTTGCCATGACAATGGTGTTCAAGAAGTCAGTCTCATAGGTTTTTCAGTTAAATAGCTCAACATACCAAAGGGTGTATATTGTGTGAAACCTATTTCTGGTGTCCAACTCACTCACTCACTCACTCACTCACTCACCCACCCACCCACCCACCCACCCACCCACTCTCACTCACTCACTCACTCACTTACTCACTCACTCACTCACTCACTCACTCACTCACCCACTCACTCACTCACCCACTCACTCACTCACTCAATCAGCATCTGTCAGAACCAAGCGGGACATTTGTCTTAACTGGTTACTGCCAATCAAACTTATATACATTCACACTAAGCCGCCATTTTGATCATCCAATCCCCTTCCTATTTGCTATGGCAACTGTAGGGAACTGAAGACATTCCGTCTCACTGGGTTTTTTGTTTTTGGTTTCTGCTGGCAAATATGTGCCGCTTGAATAGAATGTTCCATGATAAAGAGTTCAAGAGAGGTTCTTCTGTGTATGGCTTATTGAAACCATAATGCAGGAAAAGTACATGCATATGTGCAGCATGCATTTAATATATATAGAACTGTTGTTTGTTCAGCTTATATGTATGCAGTGCAGAAAACAATAGCCCAGCAGGCAACAGTTAAACTCCTTTCCTAATCTCATAATGCAAGGTCAAATTATCACGTAACAAAAAAAGGCCTTCCTAATTTAATTGATCTGAAAAATTGAATATTAGCTCAAGTATATTAACTCCTAAAAAGTTGACTATACTTTGATGAATACTATTAATATTGTATTTCAAATACATTTGAATATTATTTTCATTTGATTTTGTACACATCCCTCAATTGATCACTCTCTTCTCAAAATATTTACTAATAATTTGAAATGTCATACTTCTACAGCACATGAACATTCCTATTTGTGACAAAAATAAACGAACAAATGTTTTAAATGACATATCCCCCCCCCCATTTTAATTCCCAGAAACTCAGATATTTATTGCCAAATTCAACATAAATATTACATTCTGCATAAAAATTGGTGATAAAAGTCGCTGTAATATTTTTGAATTTAATTAAACTCTCAAAGTGTATCCAATTTCATTATTTGTGGCCATAAATACAGGTAAGGCCTGTTTTAATTGCAATCAGTGTTTTCAGGAAATGAAGTTGGTCTTGAATGTCAATATTTCAAAATTTATGAAAATATTTCTTTTATCAAGTCTTTAATACATTTAAGACTGAGGAAGTTCATATTCCAATATGTTAGCCCACATACAACACATCTGTAAGATGAATTCTATCTGAGCAATAAAATAAAAATCGATGACAAAGATGAGTGAGCGAGTTGGCTTTAACATCGCTTTTAACAGTATTCCAGTTATATCGCGGCGTGTCAGCTAAATGTGGGAGGAAGGCCTGAAGTGATGCTGGTCTCAGACATTTACCACTTCAGTGAAACCCACAAGTACGGGTATAGTGCTGACAAACCTAGCACCATACCCGTGCTCGTGGGTTTCACCGAAGTGGTAAAAGTCTGAGTGAGTAAGTTGGGTTTAACGCCACTTATTCGCCAGTATTCCAGTTATATTCACGGTGTGTCAGTTTGATGTGGGAGGAAAGCCCGAAGTGATGCTGACAAACCTAGAAACATAATTGGGGCGAACTGGGATTCGAACCCACAATCCTAGGTTTCTGGCGTGCCCAAGGGACGCAACTCGAATCACGGCGCCTTAGACCCCTGGCCACCCCTGGCCCCCGGTAAAAGTCCGAGACCTGCATCACTTCATGCTTTCCTCCCACATTAAGCTGATACGCCTTGGTATAACTGGAATAAGTGGCATCAAACCCAACTCACTCACTCACTCACTCTAATACAAGTTAGTTACCTCAACTACTCCTGATATTGCAACCCTCAAATACATGAAAACAAAATGAGAAAACAAAGCATTTACCCAAGCTCTCTTTGAATCCATTTATTGTTGTTGTGATATGATCCAAACATTTGCATCAATAATCACTCCCTCCTATCAACTTGGCTTAAAAACTACAAGTTGTGCCTGATTGCGTGGTGCTATTGCCAATTTGCCTCTTCATAGTCAGAACAAAGAGAAACATTTTGGCCTTTCATCATTCCCTCTGCTTTGTTTTGTAGGCCCTGTGTGGGTATTTGGTTTCCATTACTTTAAGTCTTTGGCTTCAGTCTTTCGGAGGTATGTTTCACATCCGGCTCTCCACTGTCCCACTACTAACGATCAGAGAAGTTCATCTTCCCCACTGGCACAGACCTTCATCAATTTTGTATTCTAGGGCTGAGCTTTGAAGGATTCTATATGGCAGTCGTATCAAGAGGCTCGGGAAATAGCAGACCTTGCAGCTTTGATGTCTGAATGTTCTAGCTGTCTCATCTCAAAATCTGACAAGCTTGGCTTCTATAGAATAACTGGACATTCAGCTGTGAAAGTGTCCTCATCATTTATGTGTCCCTGTCTCCAGTTTCTGCACCCCAATATGACACACCTGACTCTTCTATCAGGCTGACCTCGCTTGACCTCCCCATGTATAGTGGGACCTTATTTTGTGTGACAGCAGCTCTTAGGATGCAGATCCACAGGTCCTATCCCAACACCATCCTGTCATGGGATGGACCAGAAGCTTGTTTTCAGGACACAACCATGGATTCAATCAAACTGGGCAGGATCCCCGAGTTTCTGGCCCTGCTCCAGGAGTTCTTCATATGTCTCCTTACCTGGCCTCAAGGCATTAGAGGGGTGGTCGGGTAGCCTAGTGGTTAAAGCGTTCGCTCGTCACACCGAAGACCCGGTTCGATTCCCAACATGGGTACAATGTGTGAAGCCCATTTCCAGTGTTCCCCGCCGTGATATTGCTGGAATATTGCTAAAAGCGGCATAAAACTATACTTACTCACTCACTCAAGGCATTAGATGAACTGAAACTGCGTGTGTCCATGTTTGTAAATCTGAGCTACCAGTTGAGCTCTTGAGCTGGATACTTCCTCTTATGACACCAGTCGTGAGGCCTATCTCATTAAAATCAGATCTTAGTCCTCGCTATCTGAGGACATCCCATTACGGGTCACATATCAGAACGACTTTTCATCCAACCAATCAAAGCATCACTTACCAGATTACTGGAATGTGTTTTCTAATCATGCAACCTCGAAAAAGTTAACACGGGGTATTCCGAACGACAGTTACGGCCCATACGACTGATTCTGTCAAAATTATCGTCTATCTTTTGCTTCCGTGGGATAAACATTTGAACGGAGTAGGCGTTGCACAGTATGTGGGAAGCACTGCCATACAATCGCAACCACATATTAGACATTGCGGAATGTTCGTTTATTCAGTTTTCAAAATTTTAATCGAAAACTGTGTCAACATATTTTTCACGTGTAGTCTGAAATGGAAGTCACCAGGTTGAAACGAGTGCCTAAAGCTCGAGAAAGCTGCTTTCTAATTGGCTGATGTCGACTTTTTGTTGGCTGTTTCGGTAGTCGGTCAAAGTTTGCGAAAGGTCTTTCTGATGTGACCCTTAATGGGATGTCCTCAGATCTTTGTTTAGTGGCAGCGAAAACTTAGATCTGATTTAAATCAGATTGTGAGGCCTTGGTTGTGTAGGATCTTGTCTCAGAAACAGCATTCAAACTCAGGATCAAGTAATGTATCGAATAGGATGCCATAATCCTGTGACAATTACTTCAAATTTTCCCTGACTATGTTCACTGATTTGTTAGCAATGGTGATCATGGGTTTTTCCCTTTGCTTTAGTAAAGGTAAATTTAAAGGTGGGCTTCACATCCTTGCTAGTGACGGGACAGGGTAGGTTAGGTGACGTGAAATGGGGTTAACGTCGCGTCCAAGATTATTGCACATTATAGAGACGTGCATGCATGTGTGTGTGTGGCTGCTTGTACTAGTCTGGAATGATGCCGTTTTATAGTGCGAGCTCAATGAGATACCATGCTGCAGTTTAACATGAATACCCCAGTATACTGATGCAGACACAGTATACTGACACCGAGCTGACCAGTCCTTGTTTTAGCCCATTAATGCTGAGCGCCAGGCTGGGTAACAACAAGTACCATCTTTTAACGTTTTATGACGCGGACGGGTATCGAATCCTGACCTTCCGCTCTCCGGGCGGGCGCTCTACCACTAGACTACAGAGGCGGTCTGGGGACAGGGTAGAAGGAAGAACTGGTTTTCATGGGTTTCGTTCTGGAGTTCAAGACAATCACCAGCTGGTTCCCTCTGACTAAAACACTGGACAAGATTGATCTGGTTAGAAGTATGGTCTCTTTGTGGGATGGCCCTGGCTTTCTTAAAGTAGGTGGACAAAATAGAGGAGTTACAAACACCTCAATGTAAGTGTGGACTCTTTGTCTCTGCAGTTAATATTGTCAAGGTTGTCATGACACCCTAGATGAAACCTTCGTCAAGTGTATGAAATCAACACAGTTGTCTTCTCCAGTCTCAGTGGATGCCATCTTTAGATTGGATTACTTGCACCACCTGACTTTCTCCTCTAGTGATGGATGAATGGCTGCTGCCCATCTCTTACCCATCAACTGAAAGATTCTGAGGATAGCTGCCCATCTCTTACCCACTACTGACTGATTCTGAGGATAGCCGCCCATCTCTTACCCACTACTGACTGATTCTGAGGATAGCCGCCCATCTCTTACCCACAACTGACTGATTCTGAGGATAGCCACCCATCTCTTACCCACTACTGACTGATTCTGAGGATAGCCACCCATCTCTTACCCACTACTGACTGATTCTGAGTTACCATTCATCATGCTCTTACACACCACTATATCATAACTGGTTTTGCCATCTCTTACCCATTATTGACTGATTCTGAGAGTTGCACCCTAATAAATATTGCGTGTTGTCACCTCCACATGTTAAGTGTTGATATGGCGCTTTGACCCTTTTGTCGCTCCCCCTTACACAACCATGACATCATTCTGACCAATGGCTAGTCAGGCTGATTGTAGTCTTGTGAATCATGGAGCCGCAGGTGTAATTACAACACCACGGTGAGGCACTGAGTCAAGCCTTTGTGAGTGTTAAACTGTAAATATTATCGGACAAGGACATCAGTGAATCCACAAGCACCACCTTCCGTCTCATACATATATTGATATAGTATCATATATGGGAAATTCAACAGAAACTCCCTCTTGTATCATATACTTTGTTCAGGGTCCTCATTTCATAACGTCTGACATCATGGGTAAAAGTTCATGTCAATGTTATTGCAGTATGCGATCAATCATGAAGGCGAAAGGTCAACTTGAACTCAATATTTGTTTATTGTATTGTAAATTCAAATTTTGAAATTTAATCTTTGTTGAACAGGTTCATAAGGCCTCCATAACCATTAGTCCCGAAAACTGTTCTGCATAACATACGAAGGGTAACAGCAGAGATATAATAGATTAATCTATTATATGGTCTCTGGTAACAGCCATTACATTTACAGCATAGGTGGAACATTATGACAGTGATTCTGTATACCAAATGTCCTTTGTGTATACATGAACTAAAAGGCCTATAAATGAATGTCAGTTTGGCGCTGGAAAGTTCACTAGACCTGGAAACAAGCTTGCCATTTCATCATTAATCACAATCACTTCATACCCCCTGGGAGACTGCTTTCATTGCGCAGTCAAAATATGTTGATTACTGCCCATAAAAACAATTTGTTTGGCATTCATTGTCTTCTACTCGCCACACTTTCCTTCACGGGCGTTCCTCCATGTTGCAGTGTATTAGTGAATGTATCATATTTCTCTTCCAAAAAGTTCCAAATTTTCAAGGATTGGCAAAATTGTTGGTGGAATATTATTTTTCACAAGCGCTTGGAAAAAAATAACCAATTTATCAACTCATCAGTGGCCGAGGAATTAATGTTTTCGCTGGTGAAATGTAATAACTAAATTTGTCTTTGGGGTATTTAGGAAATAAAATTTGATATTGAACCATAAAATACTTAATCACGTAGATCCTATGTTTTATTACTATTGATTATTTCATTTAATACAATCAAGAGGTAATTTTTCAGTTTCTGACTTGTTCATGAAAGTTGTTTCTAGATCAATGCTGTAACCTTCAACACACGCAGGCACGCACACACCCACACATGAACACACACACGCACACATGAACACATGCACGCACACATGAACACACACGAAAGATATACCCTACCTTTAACAAAGAGGTGAGGTAAGGTGAAATGGGGTTTAACGTCGCATCCAAGATTTTTGCACTTATATAGCGACGTGCATGCATGATTTTGTGTGGCTGCTTGTAAACTATAACTAGTCCGGACTAATGCCAATTTTAAAATGCTAGCCCACTGAGATCCCACCCAGCAGTTTAACATGTATTCCCAAATCAGACACAGTATGCTGCCTCCAAGCCAACCAGTCCTTGTTTTAGCCCCTTAACTGACTGCTAGACTGGGTAACAAGAAGTTCCGTCTTTAACCTCTTTTGGTATGACGTGGCCGGGGATCGAACCCTGGGCCTTCAGCTTTCTGGGCTGATGCTCTACCAGTAGACCAAGGATACTCATTTACTAGAACACACACATATGCCCTACCTTTAACATACTGACACCTATGACCCACCACAAACTCGTAACACACTTCCCTAACACCTCAGGGGCACGGGTGGCCCAGTCGTCTAAGGCACACAATTCGCAGTGCAGAAACCTATGATTGTGGGTTCAAATCCCGGTTCGCCCCTATTATGTTTCTAGGTATATCAGCACCATACCCGTGCTCATGAGTTTCACCGAAGTGGTAAACATCTGAGACTTCCATCCCTTCAGACTTTCCTCCCACATTAAGCCGACATGCCGCGATATAACTGGAATACATTTAAAAGCGGCGTTACACCCAACTCACTCACTCCCTAATCCTCTCCCAATACATACACCCACCCTCAACACAACCGACCCTGCCTCCCCCACCCCTGTGACCTGCCCCTGGGGACAATTGCAAGTGGCAACTGCCTGTAATTGAGTTAATTGGCACTGGAATCACCAGCAGATAAGCACTGGGGGTGGGCAGGTCTGGAACATAGACCATCTGATAAAAGTGACACCAGCAACTTTATCTAGTGCAGTCCACATGCATACCCAGTAATGAGAGAAGCAAGATACTATGCTCGTATTCTGACCTGTCAAGAAAACCCTATCTGCCGTGGCAGCGAGATGATAGTTCTGGAACTGATTTCAAACAAAAAGAAGGATCTGATTTAGATTGTAGTTACTTTCACAACAGTTTTCTATGCTTAATTGTTCAGCTAAATATCATTTTGTTTTACGGTCGGTTCTCAGCCTCTCAAACTTATATCACAAATATATTAATATCAGGACAAAAGTAAGTCTGTTCTGTCCTTGTTGGGTTGTTGTGTAATGCCACACATATTCCAGCTATTTGACAGCAGGCTTTAATAATTGAGTCTGGACAAGATAATCCAGGGATTGATATTTTGAGCACCTATCCACGCCATCAGGGTATTAAGGAAAAAAATCAACTAAGTCACAGAGTCTGACCACCTGATCAATCAAGTCGTCTCCTCCGACCAGCAGGGGGCAGTCGGGTAGCCTAGTGGTTAAAGCGTTCGATCGTCACGCCGAAGACCCGGGTTCGATTCCTGACATGGGTGCAATGTGTGAAGCCCATTTCTGGTGTCCCCCGCCGTGATATTGCTGGAATATTGCTAAAAGCGGTGTAAAACCATACTCACTCATTCCAACCAGGAGATGTTTGGGGGAACCTATTCTATTGTGGAATCTCCATGGGCAGTCAATCTGCACTTCTATATATTATCTATTACATTGTGTAAGTGATTGAGCGTGACTGAGGTGAGTGAGTGAGTGAGTGAGTGAGTGAGTGAGTGAGTGAGTGAGCGAGCGTGACCGAGGTGAGTGAGTGAGTGAGTGAGTGAGTATATATTTTGGTTTCCCGGCACTTCAACAGTATTTCAGACAATAACCCTGTTGGAAAACCCACCAGTATGGTGATGGTGCAGACAAACCTAGAAACATAAAAGTGACCAGGGCCAATCTGGGATTCAAACCCATGATCACTGGTTTCTGGTAAGTCTAAACATGTAACTTTGCTCAGCAAATTATAGCACCTGAGACACAGAGCTTTTCAAAAAATATAATTATGTTTAAATAACAATAAAATACATCATCAATATCCATAAGCTGCAGTAAACATTAATGACAAAGTCTAATGCAGATAAACCTCTTAAAACTTTCATTGTAAAATACCTGGGATTCTTAACATCTTCCTTTTAAATGATTCAGTAACCAAACAATTGTTGGGTACATCATACACATTGACAGTACAGGACAACAGTCTAAGGGCCATCTTCCCGAGGCAAGAGAGTTAACTGACTTTAAATGTCCACTTTCCACCCTTGCCGAACTAGGCTGGAATTCCTGGGCACGATCGCAGCGCCACCAATGGTTATTACAAGTTATGTCCCCTCTATGCCTCTCCTGTGCACCAATAAGATTCAACCTCTCGTATCACTTGCATTTGCTTCAACAAAATCGCAGCTTCAAGTCAAGACAATCTGATCGATAATCAAGATCTATATTGTGATAAAACGGGTCTTACATCATGAATTGTATCAAATCTCGTGAGCACAGTGATTAAAAACATGAAAGGATTTTCGAAAATATCTGTTGACAACGAGTTGGCGGTGCACATGCTTTGCAAATCCTGCAATCGACCGAAATCTGCTTGACAGTTTACAAACCGAATTTCGATTTCATTACGCGATTTTGATTGGACTATGCATAGACTTGTTAGTCCAGCCATAATCTAACTCCATAATACCAGCCTAGTCAGGCAAGGGTGGAAACTAGACTTATATAGTCAGCTAACTCTCTTGCCTCGGGAAGATGTCTAAGGGCCAGATAAATACACTCTCCATTTGCTGGAAGGTTAAACTTTTGATCATTTAAAAATGAAAAATAGCACCCAAACATTCATAAAGCAAAGATGCTACTTTCATAGAGAATACATAATGAACAACTGTGTTATTAAATTTGACTTGAGATTTCTTAATTTGTTTTCACGAACTGTGTTATTTGCTCAACAAACAAAGTTTACGGTGAGTTGAAAGACAATTCTTAATTTTTAAACTGAAAATGATTTGTGTTCTTAATTTGACAAATAATCTTTGTGTAACATCTAAAACAGCTAGATAAAATATTCATCAACATTTTTATATTTATACATGAAAATACAATAGAATCAAATGATCATCTGCTCCCATTGTCAATCACAGGTCAGGGCTAAGCATCATAATATTTTCATTCAACACAGAACAAAATATATAATTTATACAACAATTTATAGGAAAGTTAGGAATAATGGGCTGTGAAAAGTGTATGAATAATTGTGCTTTTCTTAGGGAGAATCAATTTGGTTTCTATGGGAGAGGGGGGAATAGTTTTAAATAAATAGTTTGTTCAGAAATATGCCTTAAAAAGGATAAGTTGTTCACAGTGGTGAAAAAATAAGTTTAAACAATTTTAGTTTTTCAGTTGGGAAAAAGAATAGACTGTTTCCCAAAATAAATTCTCACCTACCCCCATTACAAATGAAATGGATGCTCCCTTAACATTTTAAAATAACTGCTATGGAAAAGTTTTTTTTACTTTCTATTGACAGATCTCGTGATGCCATCTTAGCTGCATGGTTTCTTTTCCATACATATAAAAAAAAGTAAGAAAACTTCTGTCATATCTATGTTTTGGTTTGTGGATAAAACACTGTCTCAAACATATCTCTCTGTGATGAACCCCCTGGGGCTTATGTCCCCAGTGTCCCCTGCTTGTTGTCAGAGGGGACTAAAGAGGATTGAGTGGTCATGCTCCGTGACTCGGCTGATCGTGTGTCATCATGCCTTGATGGGCATTGCTCATGTTTTCAGGCACTCTTTTTTTCCAGACATGATTGTTGAAAGGCCTAAGTAATACAGCTGGAATTTTGTTGACTGACACATTATACAAATAATTACTTTTGATGAGTAAGTGAGTGAGTATAGTTTTACGCCGCTTTTAGCAATATTCCAGCAATATCACGGCGGGGGACACCAGAAATGGGCTTCACACATTGTACCCATGTCGGGAATCGAACCCGGGTCTTCGGCGTGACGATCGATCGCTTTAACCACTAGGCTACCCGACCGCCCCACTTTTGATGAGGTAAATATGCGAAAAACAAGGACCCAAGGTTTGATTTGGTTTGTTTGTTGTTTAACGCCGCACTCAGCAATATTCCAGCTATATGACGGTGGTCTGTAAATAATCGAGTCTGGACCAGACAATCCAGTGATTGATATCAACGATCCACTCATTTGGGATCGATGACATGCATCAACCAAGAGAACGAGTCTGACCACCCGATCCCATTTGTCGCCTCTTACGACAAGCATAGTCACCTTTTACGGCAAGCATGGGTTGCTGAAGACCTATTCTACCCCGGAATCTAGGACCCAAGGACCCAACCCCTGAGGTGGTCTGGTGGTCAGACTGCCGAATGGGTTGGGTCCAAGGGTCCAATTGGTTCTACCGAAATTCCCTTTAAAGTTTATGAATTCTTTAACCATCCTCTGTTTCATAACAGTAACTTAGATGCAAACTGTGAAATGTCAGTACCAGGCGCCATCTTGTTTTCTAGCAGACGTGTCAATATTCATCACATGACAGGTCAATACTGATCACATGACAAGTCAATATTCGAGGTCAGTGTCAGCTACATAATTTTGGGTCAACATCCAAATGTATTGCTTCGTCACGTGGTACGGATTAACCAATAGAATTGCAAGATTCTTAATAGAGGTATAACAATAAACAATATTCACTCTGTCCATGGGCTGTGTCCTGGGGGGTCACAACGACTAAGAAAACACAAAATCATAACTGAGTGAGTGAGTGAGTGAGTGAGTATGGTTTTATGCCACCTTTAGCAATATTCCAGCAATATCATGGCTGGGGACACCAGAAATAGGCTCCACACATTGTACCCATGGCGCGAATTGAACCCGGGTATTCCGCTTGACGAGCGAACACTTTAACCACTAGGCTACCCGACCGCCCCAAATCATAACTGACATACCACTGGCAGAAACTGTTCCCCTGTCAACTAACTCATTGTCAATGGCGGGCGAGAGGATCATGACATTATACGAGTGTCACAATGTCATTTAAAGTGTATGACATATACATGACCAGATCCATTGTCACACACACTTAACAACTGAACACACAAATTCATAATGGCTACAACACTTGTATCCAAAACGTGCACTTGAATCTTAACACTTCAAGAACTGTCAAACCTGCACCCTCCGGTCCTGTTTTCTGTTTTCATTCAGACATTAATCACTGAACAAATCAGCCATGCTGACTGTACAAATCAACAATTCATAACTGACGCCAAATTGAAGTTTCGGCTCAATTTTAAAAACAAACAAAACATGTCAAATGAAAAAAAATGTATATACAAGAACACACAACTAACAAGCATGTCGCTGTCAGTGAGTTTATTTCAACAGCTATAAGAAAATCATGGCCATTTTGATGAACTCTAAACATCATCTTCAGCACATTAACTTGGCACAAATGTCCTCCGAAGTAAAGCATTGCGAGGGAATTGTTGACATAAACTAGTCGGTAGAGCACTGACATATCGTGAGCTGAGAGGGTTTTGTAGTAGCGATCTGTTTTATTGCTTCCTGCACACACAAATAACAGATAGGGTCGATGTGTTTCCTCCCCACAATCTACAGCTGTGGCCCGACATCTACCAGTGAGAACATTGTGCATCTTGCCACCCCAAGGTACATTTAACATGTGGCTTTGGAAATTACCCTTAATTGTAATGTGATGATGTCACTTGGCAATATTTGGAAGTTTACAACAACTTGAAAATTGGAAACGTCTATGCTTTAAGTCACTCATTCAAGAACTTTCACATGACATGTTGGATCATTAAATATTAATCTGGTACTTTCAGATCGGTTGGAGATATTTCACCATTGTTTTCCAATTTATTTTTTTTCAATTTTGAAATTATTTTTTTATAGAAATTATATTTTGAATTATTAAAAAAACAAAAAACTTCCACTTTTTTTTCATTGTTGTTATTTTCTTCTCTCAGTACTGGCATCATGTTCTATTTAGTCAATAAAACTATCTAAGACTCCTCTAATTTGTAACTTTTCAGATATATTTTTGTAATCTCATAGTGACAGTGGTTAAAAAAGAAGAAGTTCACATTAAAAAAGCATGTTCTTTAAAATTGAATAAATGACAAAAAAAAAGCAATGTACCTTGGAATGATATGTCAAGGTTTCGTGCTTGCTTTAAAGGTGACTATGCTTGTCGTAACAGGAGACTAACGGGATCGGTGATCAGGCTCGCTGACTTGGTTGATGTATGTCATCGATCACAACTGCATTGATCGATGCTCATGATATTAATCACTGGATTGTCTGGACCAATTATTTACAGACCACCGTCATATAGCTGGAATATTGCTGAGTGCGGCGTTAAAAAACCAACCAACCAACCAACCCTCTCTTATGGCCGACTGTAACAAATGTTTATACAATAATAATAATACTTTCAGTAGAAATAAATACAGATATGAAGATTGACCCTAAGTGTGCAAGAAAAGAAGAAATTTCAGTAAAATGTAGCATAAACAATAAAGATATATGACACTTATACATGGGTCAGTGAGTGGTGTCTGGACATAGGTCAAGTATAGAACAGGGATAACTGAAGTCCTGGTTGGAGGGGAACAGAGTTTTGTTCATAACACTGACATTTCTCCAGAATTTTGTTTAGGACAGGATTATGTAACTAATATTCTTGTCTAACACACTCACAGAGAAGTCTTGTATAAAATATTAGTAACATGGTCCTGTGGTTAGGAACAGTATTGTATTCGTTTATCAGTCAATGATTCAAGACATACAGTTGTCATTATATGGCTGCAATAATCGGATGTGATGTTAAATTTTAACTAACTCACTGAAGACATACAAATTTATCTCTAAAAGAAAGAGCCAAACAATGATTTGCAGGACATTTTTTTTTGTGGGGGGGGGAGTTGATGACAAATTATTTTTTGGCATCCCAGCATCACACTTGACAAGAATAATAACAGAAGACTTTTCTAAATATCATAGTTTTATTCAAAATTATGTTCTCATAACAAGTTGTGAAAAACTAAACACCTTACATTCAATCTTATCATACAGATGTTCGCTGTACATGAGATAGATACCACAAAGCTTTAAACAGCTCACTTTACCAAAAACTCATAAATTGCTCAAATAACCCCTCTCCTTTATCCTTCAAACACTTTGCTATCAACCAATGTTTATAATCATACAGTTTACATGAGGACAAATGTTCCAAACCCAAGCTACCAAGTATTAAGACTATCTTGTAGCACTGTACGAGGGTTTGTATACTACGTGCTCTGGGCAGACATTCACCCCAGTCTCACATGTGAACTTTCCTCAGACCTACACAGATCATGGTTAATCTCAGAAAATGGTGAAAAACCAAAAATGGAAGCCGAGGTTGCATCATTATCTGAGTGTGAAGCCTGCTTATCTTGCAACAAGGGTATCTGGTTATTGCACAAGCTTCATCCACACAAGATCTTGTACGTCTTGTAACCAATATACAACAAAATTAATTCCACTAAAACCACATCAAATGGGATTCATATTAAACAGAAACATCTCTTCTTTCAAACAAATTTCATACATATATGTAAGATTAAGAAATTAATCTTTTTGATGTTTTTTTTTATGGTGTCCACAAATTCAGACCCAAGGTTGTGTCATGCAGAACTGTGTTATCTCTGTGTGAACACTGCCTGATCCAGCACCAAGGGTATCTGGCTTTCATCTGGTATCTCTAGAACCAGAGACTATCTCTCTCTCCAAACTACAGGAATAACAAGACAACCCAGGTCATGTTGGGTTGCTTTTAATTGGCAGCTAACAGACCCGAGTTTGCTACAAATTGTCTTGGGAGTGCTTATTGGGCTGCTAATGCATTCAGCTGGCCCCTGTTGATCCCCTGAGCTCAACTTACCAGCCATATGCCTTTATAGGGGCCACAGGGTCCCAGACTACAACAAGCTTGCCATTTAGGAAGAAACAGTTCACAAAGTACGTCAGGGAGGTACTGTTTATGAAGGGGAAATTGGAGGATGTTTGTGAGGGTTCTTGTGACAATGGGATCACATTTACAAACACATACAATTAGCCATTATTGCGCCCTCCAAGTTGTGGTCTTTTGAGACGTCAAACATTTTGTAATTAGATCTAGTTCAATTGGAAAATACACCAATTACATAAGTGGAAACATTACAAGACAATTATTATGGCAAAAATAGATGATGAAGCATCTTGCATTCTCTTCTTTGACCTGTACCATATGTTACCCTGTTTGTCAGGTGAACAATTGATTTGCCTTTGCATGTGTTCGTGATGGGTGCCGCTGGTTGGGCAGGATTTGCTAAACTTTTTGTGAACACCTGTTATTGTCACTATTTGATAGTGATTCATTAACACATGCTCATGATATAGTCAGAATAGTACAATGGGCTCTGCTTTTACAGAGATTTCTTTCTTGTTTTGTTACTTTTTTTGTAGTAAATCCATCTCTTGGTGCCGTGTACACCAGTCATAATGACATCCGTGGCACATTACAACAAACACACACCATAATACGCTGATGGAAGTTTAAATATAGAATCTTCTTCGGTGCATGGTGTGAATAATATAAGATATATTTTTTTAAACCAGTTGGATGTGGTTTGAACAAATTTTTATATAGTAATATTCTGAAAGATGTAATTTCCTGAAATAACTTACCTTTTCCCTCTCATTTAGGGGAGAAGGGCTAGTGAAAGTATTTTCTAAATTCTCCATCACTTGAAGTACTCGCATATTCTGTTATCTGTTTTTATATCCAGCAGTTTCAACTACAAACATATGAGTTCTTCAACTTTTGTTTGTTGGTAATTATCCATTAACTTTATTCTTAAAATCTAAAATTGAACCTTTCAATCCCAATAAAACTTTGATTACTCAAAAATGTCAATATTAATGTTTTTCGGGTGCTGTATTTAATTAGTTTCCGAAAGGAACACGTCCCTCGAGTAGGCAGACAGGGATGGTTTCTGTGAATGTTTCGATAGATCACTCTATAATTACTAGCGGGAAAGAGGTATGTAAAGCCAGGAGGATAACATGCAGATAACATATGATAATTTTGGAACCTAAAGGGCAGAAAAAACCCCACAAATACCAAAACATTCACTCATCATAAACGAAGACCCAGGTTTGATTCCCCACTTGGGTACAATGTGTGAAGCCCATTTCTGGTGTCCTCGTTTTGATATCGCTGGAATATTGTTAAAAGCTGCGTAAAACCACACTCACTCATGAACATAAACCTGTCATCTTGTTCATAAAGACCCCTCCCCCTCCCCCTCCCCTCCTTGGAGATCCGAATTAGAAAAAAAATTGGTCTCAAGCAACCCAAGCTTGATCTGAGAGGCGACAATCACGATGTTGATTATTTGCTAAAATACAGACCTCCAGCAAATAGCTGGAATATTACTGAGAGTGGCATTAAACAACAAACAAACAACTCATAAAACATACATGAACTCAAGGGTATTATTCAGGAACATACAATTGCAGATCATTTAACAATCTAAAAGAATATTTCTTGTAAGGATATTTGAAGAAGGGAAGTAACTCTACATCTGCTGTTTTATCGTCTTTCGGAACTCCATAAGGTTATTATATTATTGCTGATGTCACTACTAGTCGGCCATAGAATAAGACAGATATTTCATGATTGAAATCAACATTGATTAATACTTCAATATTTATTCTATTACTCAACATTTAACACTTTCATAAATGAACAAATAATAATTCATCATGAAATATTTGACCGATTCCAAAGACGAGACATCTCTCCAGACTTCCAGGCAATGGTCAGTGTTCTGGGACTGTTAATCACCCCCATAAACTTCCAAATCCTCATAAAATCATTACTGCCCCCAAAAGATCAATTATCACATGTAAGGCCATGAAACAAAATCTGCCTCAAATTTGCAACCCACATCTGCACTTTGTTCCGATGTCAAGCGAAAACCCCATGTGAACAATTGTTAATCTGGAGTGCCATAAATATCCAAAATAGTTCCAGTTGGAGTACTTCACTTTGTTGGGATGTTAACATCATATTTCCTCATAAGGACGTGGGCACCTCATCATGTTACTCCTTCTCCCTGGGTGCTACACACAATTAGGATTTAGCTTCATGAATCATTGGGGGATGACCAGTAAATAATCTGCAAACAAAAAAATAAACACGAAAAAAGATTGATTGAAAAAGGAATTTTTTAGTGATGTAACAATACACCCATGCATCAGTTAATTGCAATACGTTTTGCACAATATGATCGTGCCAAACTGGTTTAATTTTCATCTTTTTGTTTTACAATATGCATGTAACAATGGTTAAAGTGACGAATGTACACTATAACAAGGTATTAAAGGGAATCTGATCATATGTTTGTCGTGAGGAAATCATATAAAAATAGATATGTCAAGTACATATGGTTGTACAATTAGTTGTAAACAAACAAAGGGGCTGTCTTGATGATCTTTCATGGACCTATCATCATGTTTCAATGTATCACAATACAGACACTGTCTACTGCAATATATTTCAATACAGACACTGTCTGTTGCAATATATCACAATACAGACACTGTCTACTGCAATATATCACAATACAGACACTGTCTACTGCAATACATCACAACACAGACACTGTCTACAACAATACATCACAATACAGACACTGTCTGTCACAATATATCACAATTCATGCACTGTCTACTGCAATATATCACAATACAGACACTGTCTGTTGCAACATATCACAATACAGGCACTGTCTACTGCAATATATCACAATACAGACACTGTCTGTTGCAATATATCACAATACAGACACTGTCTGCTGAAATATATCACAATACAGACACTGTCTGCTGAAATATATCACAATACAGACACTGTCTACTGCAATATATTTCAATACAGACACTGTCTGTTGCAATATATCACAATACAGACACTATCTACTGCAATATATCACAATACAGACACTGTCTACTGCAATACATCACAATACAGACACTGTCTACGGCAATACATCACAATACAGACACTGTCTGTCACAATATATCACAATACATGCACTGTCTACTGCAATATATCACAATACAGACACTGTCTGTTGCAACATATCACAATACAGGCACTGTCTACTGCAATATATCACAATACAGACACTGTCTGTTGCAATATATCACAATACAGACACTGTCTGTTGCAATATATCACCATACAGACACTGTCTGCTGAAATATATCACAATACAGACACTGTCTGCTGCAATATATCACAATAAAGACACTGTCTGTTGCAATATATCACAATACAGACACTGTGTTGCAATATATCACAATACAGATACTGTCTACTGCAATATATTACAATACAGACACTGTCTACTGCAATACATCACTATACAGACACTGTCTACTGCAATACATCACAATACAGACACTGTCTACTGCAATACATCCCTACCAATATTTGGAGTTTAACATGACACAGGTGAAAGTCATTTATCACATTGGTGAAATCTGTTTTCTGAGTTTTCTTCTTTATTTTACATACACAATGGATTATTATGGATAGCACCATAACACCAATGTGTATGTATAATGAAGTTGTTATCCACATAACACCAACGTGTATGCATAATGAAGTTGTTATCCACATAACACCAACGTGTATGCATAATGAAGTTGTTATCCATATAACACCAATGTGTATGCATAATGAAGTTGTTATCCATATAACACCAATGTGTATGTATAATGAAGTTGTTATCCACATAACACCAACGTGTATGCATAATGAAGTTGTTATCCATATAACACCAATGTGTATGTATAATGAAGTTGTTATCCATATAACACCAATGTGTATGCATAATGAAGTTGTTATCCATATAACACCAATGTGTATGCATAATGAAGTTGTTATCCATATAACACCAATGTGTATGCATAATGAAGTTGTTATCCATATAACACCAATGTGTATGCATAATGAAGTTGTTATCCATATAACACCAATGTGTATGTAGAATGAAGTTGTTATCCATATAACACCAATGTGTATGTATAATGAAGTTGCTATCCATATAACACCAATGTGTATGTATAATGAAGTTGTTATCCATATAACACCAATGTGTATGCATAATGAAGTTGTTATCCATATAACACCAATGTGTATGCATAATGAAGTTGTTATCCATATAACACCAATGTGTATGCATAATGAAGTTGTTATCCATATAACACCAATGTGTATGCATAATGAAGTTGTTATCCATATAACACCAATGTGTATGTAGAATGAAGTTGTTATCCATATAACACCAATGTGTATGTATAATGAAGTTGCTATCCATATAACACCAATGTGTATGTATAATGAAGTTGCTATCCATATAACACCAATGTGTATGCATAATGAAGTTGTTATCCATATAACACCAATGTGTATGTAGAATGAAGTTGTTATCCATGTAACACCAATGTGTATGCATTATGAAGTCGTTATCCATATAACACCAATGTGTATGCATTATGAAGTCGTTATCCATATAACACCAATGTGTATGCATTATGAAGTCGTTATCCATATAACACCAATGTGTATGTACAATGAAGTTGTTATCCATAATACACCAATGTCGGATTTCAAACCACGTGCCTCTCTGTGACAACTGATAGCACGATCCACAAGGATACCCATCCGACCTCTAAAAATCGGATAAGAGATATCTTTAAATAGTTTTTAAATCAGAATCAAATTCAAAATGATTAAACATCCTGAAAATGGAGAACAAATGAGTTGTGTTTAAATTATGTGAGATCTACCTGTTTCATTTTTCAATTTAATTACATCATTAAACAGCTCCTTATATCATGTATCAAGCCATAAAAATATAACCCGGTTTTCATGTAACTACTAATTAATCAACAACAACAACACCTGGCATTATGAGTATGCATCAATCAAATATATGAGCCTTAATGTTCAACAAAAAATTAATTAAAAAATGAAAGTTCATAATAATCAGTTTTCAGGGATCATCATTACTTAACATATCAAATCTACACTGAGAACTTTACACAAAGGCACCAATTTACCTTCGTTATAGTGACACAGCAAATATTAAAGTCATCTACAAATATTCCACATTGTTCAGCAATGTAATAAATCCAAAGTCGCATCCGACATTTCAAGTTTTATAATCACCCAGTGGGACTTCGGTGCCATGATAAAATAACCATAACAATTACCATACCAAATTTGGTCTGACTCAAGGAATGACTCAACAAGGATAGGTTACATATTTATCACATCCATACAAAATCATACACGTCTCATTATTCATACTAGCGCTACGAACTTGACGCCTTGTTCCAATAAATACAACGTAAACTAACATCAGTTTCTGATCATGTAACAGCTGTTCTTGTTTATAGCTGGTCATTATGGGGTAGGATACAAGACAATATTTCTATTGTGTTGGGGTGACATTTCGCTCCATTTATGCATGTTCCATGGAGTAATTGTCACACATAACTCTCAACAATATGATCACATGTTAGAGTTGATATGTACATGACTTGTACATTGATTGCTTGCTGTTGTTAATTGCAGTGAGAAGAGTGTTTTGTTTGTGCAACATAAAATCAATGTACTGTAATGTAAAAGTATGTAGTAAATATTGAACGAATGTCTGAATTCTGAATGCACTGTAGGTGAGGCGAGGTGAAATTGAGATTAATGTTGCGTCCAAGATTATTGCACTTAAATAGTGACGTGCATGCACGCGTGTGCTTGTACTAAGTCCAGACTGATGCCGATTAAAAGTGCTAGCCCACTGAGATACCATGCACATGAATATGCTACTCAGACACAGTATACAGACTCCAAGCCGACCAGTACTTGTTTTAGCCCCTTAATGCCGAACGCCAGACAGGGAAACAACAAGTACCATCTTTTAATGTCTCTTGGTATGACTTGGAACGCACTGTGTGACGTTGCTGAATTGTAACATGGTTGCAAGATGTCATGGTGCTGAATGATGTAACTTCAGTGCAACCTGGTTGTGTGATGTCATAGCACTGTTGGTTGGTTGGTTTGTTGTTTAACACCGTACTCAGCAATATTCCAGCTATATGACGGTGGTCTGTAAAAAAAACGAGTCTGGACCAGACAATCCAGTGATTGACATCATGAGCATCGATCCACGCATTTGGGATCGATGACATGCATCAACCAAGTCAGTGAGCCTGACCACCTGATCCCGTTAGTTGCCTTTTTAAGGCAAGCATGGGTTGCTGAAGACCTATTCTACCCCGGAATCTTCACGGGTCTGTCATAGCACTGAAGGAAATCATTACATTGTAAACTCTTTGCATGACATCATAGAACTGCATGATGACATCATGGAATTTTCTCCATGTAAATTGAATGTAATTATAAACAAGCATAACTGATCAATTTGTGAAATAAATGTTAGATAAATATATGGATATTATGACTAAATACAATTTATTATACTTAAATATGAAACTGTGAACACAGTGAATGATTTCCCCATGTCTCTATTGTAAACTGTGAACACAGTGAATGATTTCCCCATGTCTCTATTGTAAACTGTGAACACAGTGAATGATTTCCCCATGTCTCTATTGTAAACTGTGAACACAGTGAATGATTTCCCCATGTCTCTATTGTAAACTGTGAACACAGTGAATGATTTCCCCATGTCTCTATTGTAAACTGTGAACACAGTGAATGATTTCCCCATGTCTCTATTGTAAACTGTGAACACAGTGAATGATTTCTCCATGTCTCTATTGTAAACTGTGAACTTAAACTGGCATGGTAGGTATGAACTGGGCCTTGTGAAATGAATGCACACTAACCCCCTCCTTTTCATTTGGACAGTCAACAGATTATAAGTAATTTTACAAATATCTATCTCAGAAAAAGTTTAGTACTTTTAATACAGAACAGAGGACCTCCTGTAACTCGTACGACTTGTTCGAATCATGGGATCATAATCCAATAAACATCACGTGTCCAAATTCAACTTTTAATTCCTACTCAAATTGAAATTGAGCATAGTTCAACATCCATCCATGTCCGAAATAGTGTTTTGATAGTGTTCTTGAAACAGAAAATGCCACCAGAAAAACAACAGAGCTTATTTTATAGATGTAGGATGAATGAATGAATGAATGAATATTGTTTTACGCCGCATCAGCAATTTTCCAGCCATTCACGGCGAGGATGTAGGATGATGAAGTCAAGACTGTCTTTAGTTGCCATAACGATTACACCTGGTTACAGTCTTCAGGACCAGCTTGTTGCTAGGAACCCACTATATATCTCCTTGTTACACAATTCAAGGTACAACATATTGACACATTATCCAAGTTACCTTTCAGCGACAGAAACTAACTGTTTTAGTCCACTAGTCCTTATAATGATAACATATATAACAAAACTCTTAATAATGGCAAATGTCTACTAG
This sequence comes from Haliotis rufescens, assembly GCF_023055435.1. Classification (NCBI taxonomy): domain Eukaryota; kingdom Metazoa; phylum Mollusca; class Gastropoda; order Lepetellida; family Haliotidae; genus Haliotis; species Haliotis rufescens. The sequence continues at coordinate 15,480,313 of NW_025964112.1, forward strand.
TCCTCATGATACCTTAACTATTGGGCAGTTTTGGCAAGGACTGTAGGACCAGTGCCATTTTTTAACGCTGCCTTTTCATTGCAATGATTTCACCATTGCTTTCCTATTAACATGGCACAGTACACTGAAACCTTCATAAACCATACAGAAACCTTCCCAGGGATATTGTCCCAATGACTTGCAGTGTCACATTTGCAAAACTTTTGTCATAAATGTTATCCGATATGTTCATGTGACTGAAGGGAGCACAGGTGGCCCAGTCGTCTAACGCACCGCGATTCGCTGTGCAGTGTTGCATCCCTTGGGCACGCCAGAAACCTATGATTGTTGGTTCGAAGCCCGGTTCGCCCCGATTATGTTTCTAGGTTTGTCAGCACCATACCTGTGCTCGTGGGTTTCACCGAAGTGGTAAACGTCTGAGACCTGCATCGCTTCGGGCTTTCTTCCCAGATTAAGCGGACACGCCGTGATATAACTGGAATAATGTTAAAAGCGGCGTTAAACCCAACTCACTCACTCACGTGACTGAAGACCAGCCCTTATTAATTCAATGACATTACGATTTTAACTATTAACAAACCCAAGTACGGAAGCATAGCTTAAGTGATTGAAACAAGCTGTGTTTTCAAACTGTAAGTAAAAATCGAAAAATGAACATATTTTCACTTCATTTGACCCCAAATATTATTCAAATGCACATTCTATAATAAACATACATGCATTTCATAAGCAAGTTTGGGAAACTTTAAACAGCATTCACAGATTCAATTACATTTGTTTATGTTTCAAAACACTGTTGGTCATACAATTATTAAAATCAATACCAGGACGCATATATGATCCAGCATTCAAAAATAGATGAATTGTTCATGGTATCAACAATGCAAGCAAATAATACATAAAATCCAATTCTTGGATGCAAAATAAATAGAACACTACCTGATTTTAACTACCACAATCTTATTTCTCATGTTGGAAATATTCCCAAACAGTCTCTACAATGGCTTCCTTGGCCTTAAGTACACACATTCTGCAGGTGGAAATCAATAACGTCAATAAATGGCTACCTGAGCGGAAAAATTGTGACATCTTCTCTCAATCTTTGATTGGTCATTTAATCAGTCATCGCGATGATCAGGTGTCGAGAGATGTCTTCTGATCACATTTTCATTATGTCGGGTGCTTAACGAGCCAGGTGAGTCAACATCAAAGACTAAATTGTCAGGGGATTTCAGGTGATAATGAATCAAATTTATTTATCCATGTGATATTAATTCAGAAAATTTGATCAAATGTCGACTTCTTCTTTAAAGTCTGATAATTTCTGAGGTCATGTTCACAGGGGAGGCTGTGCCATCAAATGATGCTTGTCATGGATCTCTACTTTTGCTATTGGCAAGCTTATGGTTGTAATCAATAATGCATTGAATGTTTGCATGCCATTGCATTGTCATGACCTTGTTCATCCGGCTTACCCTCATGGAGATGTGTTTCTATTGTATCAGAATGTTTTGTGTTTTTGAAAAGCATGTAATGCTGATCTTTAAGTACTGTGATGACATCAGCTTGTTTGGAACAATCAAATCTGAAATGATAGAGGTTAATCGGAGGTGACCTTGTGACAGGAGAAAATCAGATTGATGCTATTGTGTGTGCCTGCTCTTGTGTGTCTGCATTTTTCAGAAGGCACATACTTGCTTCAAGGTGTTCATATCATGGTGCTTGCTTCAAAATGTCTATATTATAGTGCTCGCTTCAAGGCTTTAAGGGGCGGTCGGGTAGCTTAATGGTTAAAGCGTTCGCTCATCACGCAGAAGACCCTGGTTCGATTCCCGACATGGGTACAATGTGTGAAGCCCATTTCTGATTTGATACTGCAGGAAGACCAATCAGAATGCCGATTTCCTAAATGATAGAATAATGTTTGCATATACTTGTCCACCCTTCTGTTACAACTGTTATGTTCTTTTGTTTCAAGTCATCCAGAAAAATAAAGGTGAGCTACATAACCTGTGACTTTTTCATTTTCACAGTAATGGGCACCTACTCATATCAGATACAACACAAGTAGAAGCGGGGCGGTCGGGTAGCCTAGTGGTTAAAGCGTTCGCTCGTCACGCCGAAGACCCGGGTTCGATTCCAGACATGGGTACAATGTGTGAAGCCCATTTCTGGTGTCCCCCGCCGTGATATTGCTGGAATATTGCTAAAAGCGGTGTAAAACCATACTCACTCACTCACTTGTTTAGTTTCAGTTGTTCATATCATGGTGCTTGCTTCAAGTTGTTCATATCATGATGCTTGCTTCAAGATGCATATTTCATAATGCTTGCTTCAAAGTGTCTACATTATGGTGCTTGCTTCAAGGTGCTTATCTCATCATCCATGCATCAAGGTGTTCATATCATGGTTCTTGTTTCATGGCACCTACTTCAAGGCACTTTATTCAACACACTTGCTTCATGGCACTTGCTTCAAGATGCTTGTTTCAAAGCACGTGTTACAAGGCACTTCATTGGTTCTTGATTCATGGTACTTGCTTCAAGTTGCTTGTTTCAAAGCACGTGTTACAAGGCACTTCATTGGTTCTTGATTCATGGTACTTGCTTCAAGGTGCTTGTTTCAAAGCACGTGTGACAAGGCACTTCATTGGTTCTTGATTCATGGTACTTGCTTCAAGGTGCTTGTTTCAAATACTTAAAATAATGCATCTATTACTTCAAGATTCTTACTTCATGGCATTTGTTTAAAAGCACTTGCTTCCAGGCACTCAGTGAGGCTTACTTTAACATTTGTTGTATATTATGAGTACAACAAAGGAGTGTCTCCAGCAAATCTTTAATGAATATCTAGCTCCCATTTCATTTGGAATGAGTGTTTTATACAACAGTGATATGATAATGCTGGGGGCATAATTTGAAATGCAATGGATGATAGGTTTAAGTACGATAAAATGGGCATGTTGCTCTTGACATTGTGGCAAACATGAATCCAAGAATATGACCTCTTTGGAAAAGATAGACATACTGAATGAGTGAGTGAGTGAGTGAGTGAGTGAGTGAGTGAGTGAGTGAGTGAGTGAGTGAGTGAGTGAGTGAGTGAGTGAGTGAGTGAGTGAGTGAGTGTGAATTTTATTCATCGAGGATTTGACACTGCTCTTAGCAATATTCCAGCAGAGTGAGTGAGTGAGTTGGGTTTAACGCCGCTTTTAGCAATATTCCAGCAGAATCACAATGGGGACACCATTGTAGCCCTGTCAGGAAATTAACCTGGACCTTAAGCGTTACAAGCAAACACCTTAAACCACTAGATTACCTGATGCTCCTTCTAATATATGTATAGCAATACTATTAGGTGCCAACCGTTTAATATTTTGGGAGTCCTGGGACTCTTTTTTTTTTAAATTGAGAATTTTTTTGCCACCTTTTTTTGGAACAAATAATTCAAAAAACAAAAAAACATCTCAGTGTCACATGCATACATTGTGTGAAGCCCATTTCTGGAATGTGGATGGAATATTATTACTAAAGGCGAATAGTACCAAACTTACGCACTCATTCACTGCAGGATTAGCTAACCCCAAACCATCAAGCATCCTTCAACAGAAAAGATCTGAATTTCACAACTGGAAACTGTGGAGGTTGAAACATGAAACCATATGTAATCATGAAGTTCGTATTAAATGAATAATATGCATACATATACAAATAAGCAAAGGATTAAAGATTAACAAAACCCCAACATCGACAGGCGCAAACAAAGGGGTTAACACTTCACAGGAAACCATGATGGATTAGATTATAAGAAGTGGCATATTTATACATGAGATTTATCAACAGAGCTGATATTCCATTAGAAAATAAGTTGAGGTTAGACAGGGGAGGAAACGAGCATGGGGGGAAAGGGGTAAGTAAAGACCGGAAGGCATTACCAGGAATCCGGGATTGTTCTGGGGATGAGGTCTGGCCCACTGTGAAAGGCCATCTGCTGATTCTCCTGCTGTGTACACACATCCACAAAGACATCTTGATGCTATTTTCATGAGTTTTGGCAGAAAACATTTCAACACTCTGTCGCCTCCCCTTGGGCAATTTGTAAACAGTTTTCTTAGGTCAATAATCATTGTGGTTTTCCTTTCTACCTGGGGTACCCCCAGGCAGCCGGCGGGGACCCCCAGGGCAATGGGAGGAGTGAATGGATTAACATTGGCAGTCTGTTAGTAAGGGAATGGGTGGGTGGTGTTGAGACTGGTACCCTGGTTTGTATGGTGTTGGGGCCCCAGGAGTCATGGGAGATGGAGGGTGGGGAATGTTTACGGCCATGTGACAAATAACTTGGGTGGGATAATACTGTGGGTACAATGGTCTTGTGCTGGGGCCCCAGGAGTCATGGGAGAGGGAGGGTGGGGAATGTTTACGGCCATGTGACAAATAACTTGGGTGGGATAATACTGTGGGTACAATGGTCTTGTGCTGGGGCCCCAGGAGTCATGGGAGAGGGAGGGTGGGGAATGTTTACGGCCATGTGACAAATAACTTGGGTGGGATAATACTGTGGGTACAATGGTCTTGAGCTGGGGCCCCAGGAGTCATGGGAGAGGGAGGGTGGGGAATGTTTACGGCCATGTGACAAATAACTTGGGTGGGGTAATACTGTGGGGACAATGGTCTTGTGCTGGGGCCCCAGGGGTAATGGGAGAGGGAGGGTGGGGAATGTTTACGGACCTACGATAGATTTCTGACAAATGACATTGGTGAAAGTAAGACTGTGAGTACCAATGACATTTAATTGGGGCTCCTGGAGTAAAGGGAAGGGGTTGTGGGTGAGGTAGTGGTTGGTGTGGGTGGGTGGGGGCTAGAGAATGTTTACGGATATATTACAAATGATGGTGTGGGTAAGATTGCGGGTACCACTGACCTTGTATTGGGGCCCCAGGAGTAATAAGGAGGGGATGGTGGGTGGTGGGGGTGTGGTTGGTTGTTGTGTTGTTTAACACCGCACTCAGCAACATTACAGCTATATGACGGCGGTCTGTAAATAATCGAGTCCGGACCAGACGATCCTGTGATTGATATCATGAGCATCGATCCACGCAATTGGGTGAAGGTGGAGAAATTTACGGACATATTACAGACAAATCACATGGGTGTGGGTGTAATTGGGTACCAATGACCTTCAATTGGGGTGCCTAGTGTAATCATAGGGAGAGGGGGATGGAGGATGTTTAAGATCATATTACAAATGAAAAGGGTGTGGGTAGACTGTGGGTACCAATGACATTGTACTTGGGAGAAGAAGTGGGGTGTTTTTTAAGAAGTGATGTTTAGTCTATTATTCTTGGCAGCATCACTTCATTTTGCTTGCTGTTCTTAAAATCAGCGTTGTATATATACATATATGTACAGAATAAACAGTACTGTACACCTCTTTACTAAAATAATGACCTCCTCAAAATCAGCTAGATTTATAACAATAAACAGTATCTTACACTTCAACACCAAATCATGACCTCTTTATAATCAGCTAGATGTATAAGAAAAAAATGATGATGAGGAGTTGTTATTGAGCAATAAACAACAACCACAATTTGTTTATTTCTTACATGAGATATCAAAATTATTTACAGCCTTTTTCAGGATGGTGATAAAATTTACATGCTTCAAAAAAATTTACACATATTTTTATACTGATGACTCCCTCAATAGAATCAAACCTTGGCAATGTCGGACAAGTCCATTTTATGCACAGGTTGAGATTTCCCGCAAATTCTAACAATCCTCACGTTGATTGCCTGTACCTTTTCTCCAATACTGATTGTCATATCTCTCCCACTTTGGGATGTGACCATTCGGCCACTGTGTTTATCTGGGTACCCCAGCTGCATCTATAAGAAACAACTCACTAGACAATCCCCTCTCAAAAATAATGTCGTCCAATATATGACATCATCAAGTTGCAAGTGCATGTTCGAGTCTCCAGAAATGACATCATGATACAACAATGTTTTATTGTAAAATAAACCACACTTTGTCCTTCATTGTTCTTTGCAATTTATCGCACAGCTATCTTATATTTCAAAATAATAAACATTATCTCACACCTCTATACCAAATCAAGACCTCTTCATGATCAGCTAGATATTTCATAATAATTAACACTATCTTACACCTCTACACCAAATCAAGACTTCTTTATCATCAGCTAGATATTTCATAATAATTAACACTATCTTACACCTCTACACCAAATCAAGACCTCTTTATCATCAGCTAGATATTTCATAATAATTAACACTATCTCACACATCTACACCAAATCAAGACCTCTTTATAGTCACCTAGATATTATATAATAATAATCACTATCTCACACATCTACACCAAATCAAGACCTCTTTATCATCAGCTAGATATTTCATAATAATTAACACTATCTCACACATCTACACCAAATCAAGACCTCTTTATAGTCACCTAGATATTATATAATAATAATCACTATCTCACACATCTACACCAAATCAAGACCTCTTTATCATCAGCTAGATATTTCATAATAATTAACACTATCTTACACCTCTACACCAAATCAAGACCTCTTTATAGTCAGCTGGATATTTTATAATAATAATCACTATCTCACACTTCTACACCAAATCAAGACCTCTTTATAGTCACCCAGATATTTCATAATAATTAACACTATCTTACACCTCTACACCAAATCAAGACCTCTTTATAGTCAGCTGGATATTTTATAATAATAATCACTATCTCACACATCTACACCAAATCAAGGCCTCCTTATAGTCAGCTGGATATTTTATAATAATAATCACTATCTCACACCTCCACACAAAAATCAAGACCTCCTTATAGTCAGCTGCATATTTCATAATAATAATCACTATCTCACACATCTACACCAAATCAAGGCCTCCTTATAGTCAGCTGGATATTTAATAATAATAATCACTATCTCACACATCTACACCAAATCAAGGCCTCCTTATAGTCAGCTGGATATTTTATAATAATAATCACTATCTCACACCTCCACACAAAAATCAAGACCTCCTTATAGTCAGCTGGATATTTTATAATAATAATCACTATCTCACACATCTACACCAAATCAAGGCCTCCTTATAGTCAGCTGGATATTTTATAATAATAATCACTATCTCACACATCTACACCAAATCAAGGCCTCCTTATAGTCAGCTGGATATTTTATAATAATAATCACTATCTCACACCTCCACACAAAAATCAAGGCCTCCTTATAGTCAGCTGGATATTTTATAATAATAATCACTATCTCACACATCTACACCAAATCAAGACCTCCTTATAGTCAGCTGGATATTTTATAATAATAATCACTATCTCACACTTCTACACCAAATCCAGACCTTTTTATAGTCACCCAGGTATTTTATAATAATAATCACTATCTCACACGTCTACACCAATCCTAATAAGCTATTAGGTACATAATGATAAAGAATATCCTCGTACCTCAAGATCATATAAATTTGCAATCCTAGCAGTATCTTCCATCTCAAGTGGAAAATGTCACTCATAAATACTGTCCAGTCCAAAGTTAGTATGTCCGCAACATTGCTTAAATAACACAGGTGACACTATCCACCTATCATTGTGGCACCATGCAGTGTTAATCTAATCCTAGAGGGTAATACAATAGCCACAACGTGTTTGGCCTGACAGCAAATTCATCAGGAATACTTTTTCCTGCACTAATACATCTTCCTGCACAGAAATCTAGAGAACTATAACTACATCCGTGGACATATAACACATTATCTCATATAAATCCTGGATGAATGTCAGTAAGTGCAGTTCTTATTGATATTACATGTGTTATTTTGTAAGGATGTTAATGCATTTGTGCATCCTTTTTTGTCAAAAACGATATCATTACTTTCAGTAATCCTTGTTCTTGTGTGCTTCTACTTGTGAGTGAGTGAGTGAGTATGATTTTACGCCGCTTTTAACAATATTCCAGCAATATCAGGGCAGGGGACACCAGAAATGGGCTTCACACATTGTACCCATGTCGGGAATCGAACCCGGGTCTTCGGCGTGACGAGCGAACGCTTTAACCACTAGGCTACCCGACCGCCCCGCTTCTACTTGTGTTGTATCTGATATGAGTAGGTGCCCATTACTGTGAAAATGAAAAAGTCACAGGTTATGTAGCTCACCTTCATTTTTCTGGATTACTTGAAACAAAAGAACATAACAGTTGTAACAGAAGGGTGGACAAGTATATGCAAACATTATTCTATCATTTAAGAAATCGGCATTCTGATTGGTCTTCCTGCAGTATCAAATCATAGTGAACCGGGTTTCTCTAAATAATAGAAGTTTGGCTACAATGAAACAATGAGTTTATAATGATAGGTCAAAGTAGGTCTAACAAGGATTTCTGTGAGCAAAACAAGAAAATGTTTCTCTGAAAAGTTCATTCACGATGACAATCAAACTTAATTTGCCAACAATTATCGGAACAAAATTAGAAATATCTTTATTGTCTTTCAATTGATTTACTTAGAAATAAAAATAAATCATAAGTAATTTCTACATGGAAAGTTCTTGAAGAAAAATGACAACAAATCAATTGATGAAACTACTTATAGAAAATATCCATGTCAGATTTAATATCACTTTAAGTAAGTTCAGCTTATTTGATCAATCAATTTGTAAATAATAATTTTTAAAAATATTATTTAATCTGCCAATACACATCTAATGCAGTTGTTCATAGTATTCACTGGCAGATGCAAACTGTGGGTGTTTACTGCATGGTCAGCACTCTGCAACGTGGACAGTATGTGTACACCCCCCCGACCCCTTTTCCAAAATACTTACTCCAACTCTGATATTGTTTATCAAGTGTGCTGCAAGAGTCCAAAAGCAACAGGTGTCAAATCAAATGAGGTTGGTGTTCCATAACAGGAATATAAATCAGAATAACAACTTACTAAGCAATATCACGATTACGTCTCTGAAAAGCATGGAAATTAGTGAAAAACTCTACTCATTTCAGCTTATCAAATCCAAGGGATTGTTAATTGACACATTATCAACTATGTGAGTTTGTGAGTGAGTTTGGGTTCATGCTGGTTGGAACAGTACGTTGCTCACATCACAGTATGTCAGATCACTTGATGTGGGACTAGTCTGTCTTACAGACCCTGATACAAATATATATCAAATACAGCCCATGCAAGTCTATAATGTTTGGCAAGTCTAGATCACTGCAGTATCTGAAAATGAAGAGAGTCACTGGGCTCCTTTTTATTATATTTTTATTAAGATAACTGAACAACTGTTTTTATCCCCCGCCGCGCGAAAGCGCGAAGCGGGGGATATAGTATTCACGACCGTCCGTACGTCCGTCCGTCCGTCCCACCTGTTTGTTGCCGCGATATCTCAAGAACTAAACACTGGATTGTCTTCATATTTGGAACTATGGTGTATATACAGACTCCGCAGACACCAGTCGGTTTTGGTGACCTTGATCCCATTTTCAAGGTCACAGCAGACAAATCTGCTTTTAGAGTTGGAAAACGGTGTTGCCGCGATATCTCAAGAACTAAACACTGGATTGTCTTCATATTTGGAACTATAGTGTATATACAGACTCCGCAGACACCAGTCGGTTTTGGTGACCTTGATCCCATTTTCAAGGTCACAGCAGGCAAATCTGCTTTTAGAGTTGGAAAACGGTGTTGCCGCGATATCTCAAGAACTAAACCTCTCGATTGTCTTCATATTTGGAACTATGGTGTATATACAGACACCGCAGACACCAGTCGGTTTTGGTGACCTTGACCCCATTTTCAAGGTCACAGCAGGCAAATCTGCTTTTGGAGTTAGAAAACGGTGTTGCCGCGATATCTCAAGAACTAATCGCTGGATTGTCTTCATATTTGGAACTATAGTGTATATACAGACACCGCATACACCTGTCAGATTTGGTGACCTTGACCCCATTTTCAAGGTCACAGCAGGCAAATCTGTTTTTGGAGTTGGAAAACGGTGTTGCCACAATATCTCAAGAACTAATCGCTGGATTGTCTTCATATTTGGTACTATGGTGTATATGGCGGGGGATATTTCGTCACTCTGTGACAAATACTTGTTTTATGTAAGATGTGTTCATTTCAGAGACTAGATGTTAGTCTAGATGTGGGACTAAAACCAGAAGTGTCAGACAGGTATCAGATGTTTACCACCTCAGTAAAACCCACAAGCACGGGTATAGTGCTGGAAAAAAACAAGAAACATAATCAGGGCGATTCAGGGATTCAAACCCACGATCATATCGAATGCCTAAAGGAAGCAACTCTGCATAGGCTTCTGGTAAATATGTGAAAATAACACTTTTATGTATTCAATAGAAGTCTGTAGAATTATTGAAATCAGAATAAGCAAAATAATTACTTTTGTTTTTGCAATAAAACCATTTTGACAACATAAAAACGGAATCTAAACAAGATAGAATCATGTAATGTTTCTAATTTTCTATGATTAATTTCTCCGTCCTGGTTAAGATATTTAATTTCAGTTAATTTACAGAAACAAAAATATAACCAATTGCACATGTCGTTGAAATCTAATTCCAATACCATAATTCTCAAAATAAACTAGACATGATGGCATATTCATGTCTCATTTAATCTAATTTGATACATATTTAGTTACATGAAATTACAATCATTCAAACCTAAATGGCCAGTCCCATTACATCTCAGATATATGTTTAAAAGTCTAAATACAACTTCCCTAAGGCATTCTCCTAGTCTGGTGTTCTGAGTTTGCAAGAAAGTAAAGGAACAGACAAGTTTGAATGTAAAGGAATAACAATGTGTTCTGCTGTTGGCATTTGGCTAAACAGGATAATATACAAAACAGGCAGCCATGGCTGAGCCAGACAGTGTTTATATGCAGGAAAAACAGTCCCAGGATAGTATTTAAGCCAATCAAGTCCATGCTATGCACCATGACAGTAGGGGTTCGAGCTGAGTCACTTCAATAGTGCAACACAAGAGTTATCTCCCCTTGTAGTTCACTTCCTGTGTCATTTACTGCAATTGTTCTTGTCAGTTTTTGAAACTGTTCCTGTTTGTTATTGGTGTTGTAATCACGAGTTGCATTATTCTTGTCTGTTCTTGTAACTGAACTTGCCACTTCATCCAGTTCTTGACGCTTATGAACTGTAAAGTTTTTGCTGGTTAAAATTCTTTCAATGTTTTTGTCAGCTTATAACTGTCAGCAATGCCACTGTTCTTTTATGCGAAATATTTTCCCAATTCAAATGATTATAGCTCTTCTTTTTTATCCAATAATGGTATGCATGTATACTGTATTCTAAATATTTACATTTAATTTTGCTGTAGTCAATGTCACTTTATGTAGCATGGGATCTAGGCATTTGGGCACTAATCTCTGCTTCTAATTTCTATTGCAACCCATAGAGATTCTTGGCAGAACAGGTGCAATAATATATAAATATTGTCTTAAATTCCATCAGTTCTCTCAGTACATGCTGTTTGTGTTAAGAGTTGAATAATGCATCTTCCCGACTGTAAAAGACCAGTTTCCACCCTTGCCGAACTGGGCTGGAATTATGGAGTTATATTTTGGCTGAAATAACGATAGAAATAACTATGCATTGTCCAATTAACATCTCGTAACGAAATTGACATCCAGTTTCGTAAGCAACATGGATTTCAACATGCAGATTTCAGTCAACTGTAGGATTTGCAAAGGAGGTGGGTGTACTGTCAACTGGGTGTCGACAGATATTTTCCAAATCTTTATATGTTTTTAATCAAGGTGCTCATGGGATTTGATGCATTTCGCGAGGAAAGACCCGTTTTATTACAATACGGATCTTGATCATCGATCAGATCATCTTAATAGAGCACCGCCATGTTGTTGAAGCAAATGCAAGTGATATAAGAGGTGGAATCTGGTCAATGGGAGGGGCATAGATCGGACACAACTTGTAATAGCCACTTGAGGCTACGATCAAGCCCATAAATTCCAGCCTAGTTTGGCAAGGGTGGAAACTGGATTTTTGGAGTCAGTTAAATCCCTTGCCTAAAGAAGATGTGAATAATGAGGATTAGGTGGTTACAATGCCTGACCTGGCTGGTTGTGTGTCATGCTCATGCCGTCAACCGCTGGTTTGTCTTTCCCAGACTCGATTAAATATAGGATACCATGATGTTGGTGCTGTATTGCTGAAAGAAGAATCAAACAACATTCACTCACTCACAATGGTTCTGAAGACATTTCTTTTTCTGAACATCCTCTTTAGTCAGCGAAGGTAATGACTTACATGTAATAATAATGCTATCCTCTATGAATGTGCTCCACCTGATCCTGTCATGTTTGAGCCCAGTTTATATCACTAAATCATACTGTAAAAACTGCCACATATTTGTTCATCATGTCACAAAATCCATGCCACAAGTGACCAAGTGCCTGCACTCGGGATCAAGCTTCTTCTTAAATATGATTTACAGAATAGATACATTTTCTGCTAGTCCAATCCACTAGATGACCAATTAACTTAAATTTATACAGTTGCAATACCTAAACACTGAGAAGCAATTTCTGTCATTCAAGCACTGTATAAACCCCCCAGTTTCAGTGTGTCTAACCAACATCTACCACACAGTCAAAAGCTCTGGAATGCACTTAAGCAAACTCATAACTGCCAAACTTCAGCTGCGGTACTTCAGCAAGTCTAGATAATTCAAGTTGGCCAATATGTTAACCTGACATAAACCTGACATCTTACAAGTTTAGAAAATCTCAAGAGCCATAATAAACATTTGGAAAACCTAACCAAGTCTAGATATTTCAAGTGCTCAGGCTGAACTCTAAGCCACGTCAAGACTGCCTGACTGACATTATCCATACAGCAACTTGAAGCAAGTCTAGAAAGTCTGGAGTGCACCAGCTTGATGGCAAGGAAGATAACGGTGGTATGGTAGTCAGTCTGATTACGCAGCCATGGGGCTGACTACCCCTGTACAACTCTCACAGCTTCAAAATTCAGGAACCTACACCAAACACACCACTGCTTTTCACCTAAAAGCCTTGTTCTCTCCCTGGAAATAACTGTTTTTGAGGCAAACCAGCTAGTTGTTCTCAGAGGCCTGTTCATGAGCCCCTGGGACAATGCCGCTTCTTCAGCACTGGAGGAGCCAGGGTTCTCCTCTTGTTGGGGCCTTATCAACTGCAATACAATATTCTTCATTTCTCATTCATGCCAAAGAAATAAACTGATTCATTTCTTGACACAACTTTTTGCTGTCACTGATAATTTTAGGAATGGCATGTAGAAATGCTGTGTGCAGGATGTTGCTTGCACAAGGATCCTGGAGGGATGAGTCTTGGAGAGGAATCATTCTCATGATTTAATCTCAGAAATTACTGCATTTAGAAACAGGATTTGGGCTCAAAACTACAGTAAACTAATGACGTTATTATCATCTTGAGATAGCACTGATCAAGTGATAATTAGTACAATCTTTAATGAAATATATGGTATTTGATATTTTTACTTTGGTACGGCACTTTCATTTATATTTATTACATGAGGAGAGGCAGGAATGGAAGTTTTAAAATTGTTTCTTTTTTTTTGTTTTAAAGTCGTTGTTGGTGAAGCTGTCCATGAGACATTAATGCTGTACATGTGAATGACAAATCTACTGATGATCACGATTCACTTTGTTGATGATCATGATACACCTCACTGATCACGATTCACTTTGTTGATGATCATGATTCACCTTACTAATGATCATGATTCACCTCACTGATGATCATAATTCACCTTACTGATGATCATGATTAACCTCACGGGTGATCACAATTCACCTCAATGATCATGATTCATCTCACCATGATGATCATGATTTACCTTACTGATGATCATAATTCACCTTACTAATGATCATGATTCACCTTACTGATGATCATGAATCACCTCACTGATGATCATGAATCACCTCACTGATGATCATGATTTACCTCACTGATGATCATGATTTACCTCACTGATGATCATAATTCACCTTACTGATGATCATGATTAACCTTACTGATGATCATGATTAACCTTACTGATGATCATGATTCACCTCACTGATGATCATGATTCACCTTACTGATGATCATGATTCACCTTACTGATGATCATGAATCACCTCACTGATGATCATGAATCACCTCACTGATGATCATGATTTACCTCACTGATGATCATGATTTACCTCACTGATGATCATAATTCACCTTACTGATGATCATGATTCACCTTACTGATGATCATGATTAACCTCACTGATGATCATGAATCACCTCACTGATGATCATGATTTACCTCACTGATGATCATGATTTACCTCACTGATGATCATAATTCACCTTACTGATGATCATGATTAACCTTACTGATGATCATGATTAACCTTACTGATGATCATGATTCACCTCACTGATGATCATGATTCACCTTACTGATGATCATGAATCACCTCACTGATGATCATGAATCACCTCACTGATGATCATGATTTACCTCACTGATGATCATGATTTACCTCACTGATGATCATAATTCACCTTACTGATGATCATGATTCACCTTACTGATGATCATGATTAACCTCACGGGTGATCACAATTCACCTCAATGATCATGATTCATCTCACCATGATGATCATGATTCACCTTACTGATGATCATGAATCACCTCACTGATGATCATGATTTACCTCACTGATGATCATGATTTACCTCACTGATGATCATAATTCACCTTACTGATGATCATGATTTACCTCACTGATGATCATGATTAACCTTACTGATGATCATGATTCACCTCACTGATGATCATGATTCACCTCACTGATGATCATAATTCACCTTACTGATGATCATGATTAACCTTACTGATGATCATGATTCACCTTACTGATGATCATGATTCACCTTACTGATGATCATGAATCACCTCACTGATGATCATGATTCATCTAATTAATGATTATAATACATGATTATAATGCATTTTTCAAAATTAAAAAAAAGATAATTGTTACTTATTTGATTCTCATAAGACACATCACACCATTCACTTGAGAGGAATATCACAAGTGCTTAGATTAATGAGACCAGTGGGTATAGGGTTCAATGTGAATCTGGCCACCTCATGACATTGCTTGTTGAGAACACATATTACATTTCATCTAAAAAAACAGGCCACTCAGATCATAATCTCAATAAAATAGAGAATGAATCTAAAAAGCAAGTTCAGCGACATGTCCTAAAAAATAAGTATTTGCTGACAAAAGCCTCTTTTGTTTTTCTCCCACAGGTGTTTAACAGATAGGAAGCGAATTCAAAAAATGACATCTCTCAATTATGACCAATTAAAGTTAACCCAATAAACTGCCACCAATGAAATAACATGTCAAATCGACACATGTCATCTCTCTTAAAACATACTGATTACTGACAACTTGCTATGTCTTCTATGCAGACCCCTCTGTTCAACAGTGACTAAACATCTTGCAATCATATGGAAGCAGTTTTCAAGAATGTAGGTTTTGGGACCAAATTTGACTTCCACTGGCATGTGTACACCCAGTGCCCTCTATCAAAGGTTTGGGTATTCTCCATGTTGACAGGGGAGGCAATCTGAGACAATCCGGCTGAAATCAAAAGTGAACTTGATAAATTGGCACCACTAATGGGATGTCGGCATTGGGCGCTATGGTGAGAAATAAACAGAAGACAAGCGATGAAGTTAGATTTGCTTTTTTTAGATGTGCATTTAAAAACAATTAAATTTTTGGCAGGGTTTCAGATGGTGATATGATCTGTATGAAACAACAGAGATGAAATGATTATGAAATTTGGAATTATTCTTGAAGATTATTTACAATGGCGTAAATTTGCCACCTATTTTGATGTGATGGAATATTGTCTGAAATTACCAAAAGAATGGAAATATTCACATATGTCATGGCACAATGGGTAATTGTTCTGATAGGAGAATGAAAGGTCCACTAAAGCTATGGCATTTCGCCCAAAATCATTATTGTGAAAATGGCTCACTGTGACAGAGAATACAAAACATGTAAAATGAATTCGAGTGAGTTAGTCTGTTTAACGGTACATTTCATAATATATTTCAGTTATTTCCATCAGCTTGATGTAGGAGGCAAGCCAGAAGTGATGCAGTCTTAGGCCTTTACCACTTTGGTGTGTGTATTGCTGCTTGTACTAGTCCAGACTAATGCCGATTTTGTAGTGCTAGCCTGCTGATACTATGCTGCATGTAAATATGAATACCCCACTCAGACACTGTATATTGACTCTGAGCCAAGGATTTAGTCCCTTAATCCCTAACACCAGACAGGGTAACAACAAGTACCATCTTTTAACGTCTTTTGGTATGACATGGCCTGGGGATTGAACCCCACCCTTCCGCTCTCCGGGCTGACACTCTACCACCACACCACGGAGGCAGCGCAAACTGTTGAGCCTAAGAAGACTAGCTTGCTCACTTTTAGATTTTCCCTTGATGTTTGAAATTGAGTTAGAGAAAAAAATCATGCAGTTCTTAGCCATATGAACATGGTACTAATATTCATAACAACATTTTAATGCTTTCTGTAACTTTATGTTTAACATTTCCAGTGGGACAAAAAGGTCAATTATGAGACCTCATAAATGAAAAAACAATTTTTTTTATATATCTATAAAAATTATAAATTTAAAAAATTAGAAAAGATTTACAAAGCGTCAATTTAGTTTGACATGCACATGACTTTTCAGAATATAAAAATCAATGTAGCAAGATCCAAATTTCAGATTTGATTGATTTATCTACTAGTTTATCTTTTCATCTCTAATAACCTTTCCATATTACAGCTACACTGACATTAATGTGTGTTTAGCATCAGAAGTATGGCATGTTCGGGTAAAACAAGTATCTCACCTTGATGGGAAAATCCCTCCACTTATCATTTAACTTATGTTTATATGTTTCCGACATGATATGAATTTGACGTAACCACCCTCAAGGACAAACGTTTCTCAAATGATAGTTTCAAGTGCACAGTGCCTTGGCTACATATCTATAAAGGGACTTGTTATAAGCGTGCGATCAGATTTATGTTGATGATGATGTGTTTTTGGATATTCTAAAAGAGAAATGTTTCATCTCCACATATTTTTTATTTGATTTTTTTAACAGAATAATATTTTCATTTGATATTAGGCTAAACATGCCATCCATGGATGATGAAGATGATGACTATTAATTTTATTTTTTTAACAGAACATTTTAATTTTATTTAAGGGTAAACATACCATCCATGGATATTATTATTATTATTAATAATAATAATAATAAATAATAATGATAATAATAATAATAATAATAATTATTATTATGATGATGAATTTGTACAGATCACTTTCGCATTTATGACTTTCAAATGCTCTTAGACCATGATAGGTCTTATTATTACCCTGTCACTGGATCAGTGTGAACTTGATTTTTATTCTCAGCTCCCTGGGAAGTATACAACCGTGGGAGCCTGTGAGGCATTACTATTTTGGGTATTTTAGTATGCAGCTTCTCTGATATATATCACTGAGTGTGGATTCTGGGTTAAAATATGTCCCTACAGTCACTAAAGCTTGTCCTGCAAGGTGACTTTATGGATTGGTAAGTTGTGGGTCATTGTACCTAGATGTCATTCATTATGTTGAGTACACGTTATAGTGGGCTCAGACTGATTATTTACAGGCTGCTGTCACATAGCTGGATTGGAGTGTGTGAGAACTACAATGAAGATTACTACACAGACTGGTTCTCAGTAGTCTTTGTGTTGCATCATGTTTATGTGAAAATCTGGTCTGACAAATCTATATTGAATTGAATATTTGCACAGGACAGGATAATAAATGCAATATAATTTTTTTTCACATAGAACTCAAATAGAATACACAAACGTTTGTAAATCTGATTTTAGACCATTAAGGAGATCTACACTGATGTATTTTTTCACCTCGGGCAAATTGCAGAAATGAACTTAGTGTTATGGCTCCTGTAGGTTTATGTTAAAGTTTCATAGCTATCCGAATCCAAGTCTATAACACCATTATTGATATCTAACTGAGTAATGTTTTCACCGTCTAAACTGTACAAAGTGATCTTAGCATTAAGACGATTGTAAGTCTATGTTTAAAGCATGTAAACTATGACACTCTTAGCGCTAAGATCACTATACAAGTGGACCCTGAATTGTTTTATTCAGTGAACGTAGCAATGACTGTGAGTAAGTCTACTGGGTTTAACGCCGCTTTTAACAGTATTCCAGTTCTATCACAGCATGTCAGCCTAATGTGGGAGGAAAGCCCCAAGTGATGAAAGTCTTAGATGTTTACCACTTCGGTGAAACCCATGAGCACGGGTATGGTGCTGACAAACCTAGAAACATAATCGTGGCCAACCGGGATTCGAACCCACAATCGTAGGTTTCTGGCATGCACAGCGAATTGCGGCGCCTTAGACGACTGGGCCCCCATGCCCCCAGTGCCCCCCGTGCACCCTGTCTATGTCACTAAAGGTTCCATGCATTATAATACAAACATGCAGACTGCATGGTTGTCTGGTTGTCCGGTCCAGACTGAATTATTTACATACCAGCATCATATAGCTGGAATATTGCTATGAAATGTAAAATACTTCTTTCTGAAATAATACACATTTTTTCGAAAAACTTTTATTTTAATTGATTTTTTTTCATCATAAAGTGTATCATATAATCTTAATAACGAAATAAGATTGTGACTCTACAACAATTCAAATGAAAAATGTAATATTCCTGTGCATATGGTTAAATACCGCCTACATTTTGTGCATTTTCAGTCCATGAATCAATGCATTTGGCCTCTGAGAGGTGATGCAAATGGTCTGCATCAAGGATGAAGTGGAATGCATTGTGTAGCTGACTGCCATGCACTGACTGGAAGAAATGTCATTGTGGGAGGCATGGGCGTTGGGTTGACTGAAGTCAATCAGTGTCAACCTACAAGGTGGTGTTCCATTCACAGTACTTGGTGGCCACATGGTGGTACTCTAGAGCACCATTAGAAATGTCAAGTCATGCCGTCGCCTATGGTGTACACAGTACTCAATGGTGTTTATTGTACAATAGGGGTGGTCGTGGGTGGCCTAGTGGTTAAAGCGTTCGCTCGTCACACTGAAGACTCGGGTTCGATTCCCGACATGGGTACAATGTGGGAAGCCCATTTCTAGTGTCACCTGCCGTGATATTGCTGGAATATTGCTAAAAGCGGCATAAAACCATACTCACTCAATATTGTACAATATATTCTTGATTCTAGATTCTTATAGAGCACCCATGGGCATTCCTGCGTACACTATCTTCCAGATGAGGTCAAAGGAACCCTGGTGACCCTAGGTACACCAGCTGGAGCCTCCATTGGGATTCCAGTGCACACTCTGTCCCCAGTTGAGCTCAAAGGAACCCTGGTGACCCTAGGTTCGCTAGCTGGTACACCAGCTGGAGCCTCCGTTGGGATTCCAGTGCACACTCTGTCCCCAGATGAACTCAAAGGAACCCTGGTGACCCTAGGTTCACTAGCTGGTACACCAGCTGGAGCCTCCATTGGGATTCCAGTGCACACTATGTCTCCAGTTGAGCTCCAAAGGAACCCAGGTGACCCTAGGTACACCAGCTGGAGCCTTCATCGGGATTCCAGTGCACACTATGTCTCCAGTTGAGCTCCAAAGGAACCCTGGTGACCCTAGGTACATTAGCTGGAGCCTCCATTGGGATTCCAGTGCACACTCTGTCCCCAGTTGAGCTCAAAGGAACCCTGGTGACCCTAGGTTCGCTAGCTGGTACACCAGCTGGAGCCTCCGTTGGGATTCCAGTGCACACTCTGTCCCCAGATGAACTCAAAGGAACCCTGGTGACCCTAGGTTCACTAGCTGGTACACCAGCTGGAGCCTCCATTGGGATTCCAGTGCACACTATGTCTCCAGTTGAGCTCCAAAGGAACCCAGGTGACCCTAGGTACACCAGCTGGAGCCTCCATCGGGATTCCAGTGCACACTATGTCTCCAGTTGAGCTCCAAAGGAACCCTGGTGACCCTAGGTACATTAGCTGGAGCCTCCATCGGGATTCCAGTGCACACTCTGTCCCAAGATGAACTCAAAGGAACCCTGGTGACCCTAGGTTCACTAGCTGGTACACCAGCTGGAGCCTCCATTGGGATTCCAGTGCACACTATGTCCCCAGTTGAGATCCAAAGGAGCCCTGGTGACCCTAGGTACACCAGCTGGAGCCTCCATCGGGATTCCAGTGCACACTATGTCTCCAGTTGAGCTCCAAAGGAACCCTGTTGACCCTAGGTACACCAGCTGGAGCCTCCATCGGGATTCCAGTGCACACTATGTCTTCAGATGAGCTCTAAAGGAACCCTGGTGACCCTAGGTACACCAGCTGGAGCCTCCATCGGGATTCCAGTGCACACTCTGTCCCCAGTTGAGCTCTCCTGGTCCGAAGTAGAGACCCCCTCCCTCCCTCCTTTCCGAGTAAACAAGCATGTACTAGAGCCTCAAGGTCCCTGGTGAACACAAGGTTCCCAGTATACTATGCTTTGCCTTAAAAGGCAACAAAGTTGGCCACAATGGCTGCTAAATATTGACGTAATCACTTTTCCCCTCAGAGTGAGTATGTGAGTGAGTGAGTGAAAGTATCATCTTTTAACATCTTTTGGTGTGAATCGAACTCCAGAACTTTCGCTCTCCTGGCGGATGCTCCACCACTAGAATGTGGAGGCGGTCTTCTGTACAATAAAAAATCTTGAATATTGAATCTTATCAAGACATCATTCAAAATCTAACGGAACAGAATGTTGTGATGTCACTCAATGGCAATGCTTGTGAGTTTGCCATATACACAATATTTTACAAGCAGGAAGATATGGATCATATTGTCATATAGGCTATATCTTGACGGCAGGAAGATAAGGATTGGCCAATCTTTGCCATATTAGGATGGAAAGATATTATGTATCTCTTCAGATACACATATTTCAATGTTGAAACAAACCAATGCTAAAGGTCCCTGGGAGTTTGTAATATATCTAAGTTGACTGTTATAGTCCTGACACAGCTTTGATATGTGTGCAGTGTAGATTGCAGATACACTGAAGCATCTGTCTGGTTGTGTCTGGTTGTGTCTGGTTGTGTCTGCTGTGTAACTGTTGTGGCTGGAGCGAGAGTTGATGGTCCATGGCACTAGGTAATGGCGGGGGTAGAT
This sequence comes from Haliotis rufescens, assembly GCF_023055435.1. Classification (NCBI taxonomy): domain Eukaryota; kingdom Metazoa; phylum Mollusca; class Gastropoda; order Lepetellida; family Haliotidae; genus Haliotis; species Haliotis rufescens. Next base: position 15,501,739 of record NW_025964112.1, read on the forward strand.
ACGCAGAGTAATGACACAGCTAACAGGTTATGCTTTCAGTGGAATTCATAACAAAGATACTCACATATTATAGGCACAGATGGGGCAGAAAGGAGTGTGAAAAATCTTCCTGTTTATCGTCTGTGTCAGGTTTTCAGAGCCATTATTACACTTAACGTTTGTGGCATATGAAATATTTTTTGAAAAATATGAGCCAGTAATAATGATTGATTTAATTATATTCAAATTTGTGGAATAAGTTTTGAGGCTTAAAAAAATGATATGATAGTGGAATAGTGGAAGTCTCTTGAAAATTATCATGTCAGTCTAACATTTTGTGTGGGTGTAACCATTAATGTTCGAAAACTAATACAAAGATAGGAGTGTGGCTATTCATTTTAATCTCTGAAAATTCCTCTTTTCATGTAAAATTATCATATCAGTCTAACATTTTGTGTGGTTGTAACCATTAATGTTCGAAAACTAATACACAGATAGGAATGTGGCTATTCATTTCAATCTCTGAAAAATCCTCTTTCGTATGAATATCCATGTTCACCATGTGATCAATTTGCAAAATTAAATCTTAAAAGTTCAAACTGTCGCCAAATGTGATCCACCCAAATGAGATATATGTGCGACAACTCATTCTAATCTCTGAAAAATCCTCTTTAATTTAAATACCCACACCATGTGTGAAAATGAGAAAAGTTATCTTTCAACGCTGTCGATTAAAACCATGAAGGTCATTTCACAGGCACCATAAGGTCAACAGTCTGGGGTAGCCGGAACTAAGCTATATATTCCCCTGGAGACTTATCCTGACACAGAGGGCTGATAACCGAGGATAGCAACACTCTACTGATAAATATGCTACTAATTTGATTGGAAACAAATGTTTGATCCATAAGTCTTCCTTGAGAACTTGACAGAGTTATCTCTCCAGCACTAACAATGGCCGACACTGGATCGTGGTATCAGTAGCTGAGCCGTGAAATATCTACCAGAATTGTCTTAGGGGTTGAAATATTGGGTTGGATTTGGGGCGGGATTGGGTGAAATGCAGACATGAGTACAGGTAAATCAGCCTTCGTGACATGTTGTTTTCCTGAAGTGGCTGGCAGGAATTCTTCCCAAAGGGCATCTTTGGTGATCTATTTGTGAAAGTGGAAACCCAAAATGTGGTTTGTATCATTTCAATACCTTCCACAAACTTGCAACTTTTTTTGGGAGATACTAGAAGAATGTTATGTCTTCTGAATTCAGTTATCACTGATTGAATAAAAACTATCAAAAGATTCCTTCCAATCGTTTTCCGATTTTAGATTTTGGGCATGTAAATAGCACTGTGGTATAAACATTTATCTCAAGGGAACATAAAATAAAAGATGTATGTTTTCTTAAATTAAAGTAGAGAAATGCATTACAAGTGAGCCAGCAGGCTATGAATGGCAATGTTTGATTATTTCGGCACATCTGTTACACATAGCCTCAACAGTGCATTGAAGCAAAAGCAATAATAGAATACATGGAAACTACTGGCCTCTCCTACACATCCCAGAGCATATATACATATATATGTTATTTGAAGCCATATAATTTTGGTTTGAAAGTTTTAATATAATAAATTTCTTTCAACTTTCTCAGTGCATTATTTTCACATTTTTAAAACGGGAATATCACAAAATTTGGTACTTAATTCCCAGCACAGCTCAGAATGTTGACTGGGATCGATACACCAGCAAGAGGGGTCCCTTATTTGTTGTCGTGGCCTCTCTCTCGCTGAGTCCCCTGTCTGTCCAAATGTTCTTGGCTTTGCATCCAGCACATTGTATGACATAAATTTTTGGAAGCACAATACATATTTTCACAGACATAGAAAGTTTTTCTGTCTTTGAATGTAAAAGAACAACATTGTAAAACATGAGGGCAAGTACCACAATTAGGTCTGTTACACTTTTGTACTGTTTTAATTCTTGTTTTCCTTTTGAGAAAGAAGCCCTCATAAGAATCAGTTTAAGATTATGGCTCTGACTTAACATAAAAGAAACCATTCACCCCCATTCCCTGGGCATATACAGGTATACCATTCACCCCCATTCCCAGGGCATATACTGGTATACCATTCACCCCCATTCCCAGGGCATATACCGGTATACCATTCACCCCCATTCCCAGGGCATATACTGGTATACCATTCACCCCCATTCCCAGGGCATATACCGGTATACCATTCACAACCATTCCCAGGGCATATACCGGTATACCATTCACCCCCATTCCCAGGGCATATACCGGTATACCATTCACAACCATTCCAAGGGCAAATACCGGTATACCATTCACCCCCATTCCCAGGGCATATACCGGTATACCATTCACCCCCATTTCCAGGGCATATACCGGTATATCATTCACAACCATTCCCAGGGCATATACCGGTATATCATTCACAACCATTCCCAGGGCATATACCGGTATACCATTCACTCATATTCCCAGGGCATATACCGGTATACCATTCACTCCCATTCCCTGGGCATATACCGGTATACCATTCCCCCCCATTCCCAGGGCATATACCGGTATACCATTCCCCACCATTCCTAGGGCATATACCGGTATACCATTCACCCCCATTCTCAGGGCATATACCGGTATACCATTCACCCCCATTCCCAGGGCATATACCGGTATACCATTCACCCCCATTCCCAGGGCATATACCGGTATACCATTCACCCCCATTCCCAGGGCATATACCGGTATACCATTCACCCCCATTCCAAGGGCAAATACCGGTATACCATTCACCCCCATTCCCAGGGCATATACTGGTATACCATTCACAACCATTCCCAGGGCATATACCGGTATACCATTCACAACCATTCCCAGGGCATTTACCGGTATACCATTTACAACCATTCCCAGGGCATATACCGGTATACCATCCACCCCCATTCCACTCTCAGCCCCGTTTTGGGTCTGAAATTCAGAGACTAAAAGGGTTCCCTTTTAGAATTAATTTTATTTAACCTAACACCTCATTATATTGTTAGTTGTCCAGCTGGCTTCTGTAATAAGTAGGAACCATTAACTGGACAACTACTTAATTCCACAAATATTTGATTAACGTCAGACCTAAAAAAAGGTTGACTAGAAGATGATTAGTTGCAAAAGACAACTGTAAACAGATAATGTTGACTAGTTACTCCTTTTTGTATCTGTTATATGTTCTACTGATAGTTCATAACTACATTTCAACAATAACAATTAGTGCATATTTTATCATATCTGACCGTGGTAATGCTTCACACTGGGCTAGTGGTATTCCAACTTGGCTGGTGGATTGTCTTAACTATGTATATTGGCTAGTGTCAAAATATCAAGCCCTTGGTTGTTGGGTAGCCTTGTGGTTAATGCACTTGCATAACTGACTAAAGACCTGGGTTTGATTCTCTATATTCTTTATATTCTCTAATGTATGAAGCATTGGATGGGTTTCCCCAATATGTGATATTGGTAAATGTGGCATAAAACCATACTCACTCAAAGTTCACATGCAGCCAAATTTGGTTTAAAACATATGATGGTAATATATACTTTTTGGTTAATATTAACCAAAAAACATCGAAATTAATTGTCACAAAGTTTCAGTTTTAACAGTTTTGGTTGCAACATATTTCACATGTTGTTGTAATATAATCATATTGTCAAATAGTTCAAGATATTTTTTATTAAAATTTTCATTGTTTTCATAAACATCATCATTCAAATAGCTTTAAATCTTGTCATGAAGACCGTCAACCTATTGTGACCAAATGTCGACATTTATCGTGCAGAGAACAATTACCATGACTTTCAGACACCTTCCATACACAATTAGCACACATAACCTATTATTTTGTTTATGGAATGAAAATATTGCCCAGACTGTTACTTTATGTCGTACAGCAGACAAATTAATGAGAATTAATTGATAAACATCAAGTTGGTAAATAGAGCTATTATCACAAATCATTTGCTGAGCTTTTGACAAATACAAATAGTTGAGTGGCCATTAATATCCTCCAAACCCACTTGCCAGCCATATAAACAATTCAGTGTCGGAAACACCAGACAGGATGAGTATTGTGAAATATACTCAATACATATGATTAGTCTTTAGGAATACAGCCACAACCACCATTCATAAAACACTTTAGGCATCACAGGTAGCCCACTGGCGTAAGGTGCTGCAAGTTACTGTACATGGTTGTGTCCCTTACCTATGTCAGAATCCACTGATCATGGGTTTGTTTGTTTGCACTTAATAATATTCCAGCTGTTTGACAACAACCTGTAAATAAACGAATCTGGAGTAGAAAAATTTTACAAGTGGTTGATATTATTAACAAAAATACCTGATTCCAATATCTTAAAAATGAATATAATTGGGAAGTTCGTAATGCAAAACAAAAAAGCTGTGCTATGATATCATGGATATTTTCTACATCCTGCCACTCTGGGCCATGGCATCTACACCCAGGAGGGTGTACTTTCAGGGGTATATTGTGTTCTGTGGCTGTGCTCTTTCTCTAATATTGAAAATTCCGAATTGAGGTGGTAAAGAAATGAACTTGAATTCAAAGATCGCTCAGGGTTCACCTGACCCAACCTTCTATAGAGAAGAGATCATATCAGAGCAAAAGATCTGGTTTTAATGAACTTGCCACGTCCATAAAGTCCCCTCTTGTGTCAATCACAGATTACTGGGGACCGATTCTACTCCTTTACGACCTTTAACCCTTGAAGCACAGCAGACAATCTAATTGGGTTTACTGTCTGAAGCATGTTTTTATGACATTTCTGACAAACTATTGGTAATATGTTTTGTCAGGAATGGACGTGTGAAATGAATGACAGCTCCAGATATGATGTTAATAGGTCTTGGGGGGTACTTAAACAACTTAAACACCAGAAAATAAATATGAAAACCAGAAATGATTAAAATACATTTGGTAGATTTAGAGTGGATTTGTTAACATCTTGAAGTTCGGCTATCCTCCATCAGCTAAATCCTGATGATGAATCATATTTTCAAAAAGAGGAAGAATATATCCAACAAATACATGAAACAGAGTACACATGTCCAGATCATATCTGTCTTTATGTGGGAGAGAGAGAGAGAGAGCGAGAGAGGGAGAGAGAGAGAGAGAGAGAGAGAGAGGGTGAGAGAGAGAGAGAGAAAGAGAGAGAGAGAGAGAGAGAGAGAGAGAGAGAGAGAGAGAGATGTGTGTGTTTTAAAAGTATTTCAGGATCTCCTTGAAATGTAGGAGTGAGTGAGTGAGTGGGAGAATGAGTGAGTGGGAGAATGAGTGAGTGAGTGGGTTGGGTTTTAACACTGCTTTGTAGGGCTGGGAAGAGTCCAAATTTACTACCCGGGTACGCAACCCCCTATTAACTCTGCAGTGAATTACGGTGCCTTGAATTATTGGGCAACTAGTGCCCCTTTGAAGTGTTTGAGAAAACAGTGCCAGTCAAAAATGGTAGCTGAGAATTAATATAACAAATTCCTCAATATAACAATTTCTCATAATCATAATAAATCAGTCATGGAATTTTGAAAAATGGGTCTCCTCTTTATCATGTCATTCCATCTTGTGAGACTTATTTTATAAATTCAATACTACATACATTTTTGTAAATACCATACTATATTCCCAAAGACCCATTATGTGACCTTTCAAGAGAAATTGTCTAGACTGGTATTTCTTTAAAATAGTTTCAGGGATCACATTGGCAGAGTCCTTTCAGCTTCACAACATCACCAACGATAATGGTGGAGATGAAAGGATGTAGGCAGGAGACTGAAAGACATTTAGTTTTGAGTTATTGTGTTACAAATCATGTCCTGGTTGTACTGATAGAGCGGATATGGGATTTTGATGTCTATAACCTCAATAAGTTTAATCTGTATCAATTTAACAGACAGACTCTCATAAAAGATGGGATGATATGTACTTATAAGAATGACTTACACATTGGTATTTTGGAGTTTTGACAAACATCTCAAGTTGATGTTGATATGAACTTTTAAGTAAAATGTGAACAATTCAAAAATATTTTGTTTCATAAAAATAATCCTCTCTGAGACAATGAGGATAGGAGCATGATTAAAGTATTCTCAGTCTCAAATTTATATAGTGAGTGGGTTTGGTTTGTGGACACTCAGAACAATACTTCAGTTGTAGAACGGTTCGTCAGCTTCATTCAGGCCTAAGACGTTTACCACTTTGGTGAAACCCACGAGTACGGGTCGGTGCTGGTAAACCAAGAAAACATAATCAGGGCGAATCGGGATTTGAACCTACAAACGCCTTTTTTTAAGTTGGTTTACAAGACCAACCAAAACAAAGAAACCGCAATCAGAAGAAAAAACAGACATTTCGACAAAAACTGTTTGGCTGGCTGTTTTACAATCAGATGAAATGACAAAAACATGAGACTTTATCACGACTGTTCATAAGAAATTATCTTTTGATACCATGTCATGTTAAACCAACTTATAAAACATAAAAGGCCAAGGTCCCTGGCATGCCTAGAGATAGAACTCTGCACAGTGAATTGCGACAACATGGATGACTACGTTACCCATGCCCCACAGCACAGCAGTACCAGGTGGATTGGGATCAAATTATGCACACTTATTTAAACCAACAATTGGTCTCAAAATCGAAAATATTTTAAAATATTTTTCATAAATTGATTGTTGTTGTATAAGAGAAAGGTACCCAGAAAATGTCTTCATTTACAGAAACTGAAGTCATCTGGACTTGCTAGGGAGTTTACGGATATTTAAGTTTCAGGGTCTGTATGACAAACTAAAAGTGATGGTATCATCATAAATAGGTCATATGAGACATAATCTGTTACAACCGGTTGGTTTGTTGTTTTACGCTGCACTTAGTAATATTCCAGCCATACAATCCAGTGATTGATATCATAAGCATCGATCCACGCAATTGGGATCGATGACATGCATCAACCAAGTCAGCAAGCCTTTTTTGACAAGCATGGGTTTGTTGAAGACCCATTCTACCCCGGATTTTCATGGGTCTGTCAAAACCAGACTCAGACGAATTTCTGATCATGTTGGACTAAATTTATAGTCCTGAATTTACAATATTAATTCATCATCAAGTAATCTAATCCAGACCACTGTCTAAACTGGAATAATCTTTTGGTCAAACACAAATCTGGTTTCAGACAGATTCCACAGAACATCATTTAACAAGATCTGTATCGTGGCAAAAAGTACATAAATATAGTGTTAGTCTGGTAAAAAGTGTTGGAGAAAAATACTCTATGCTCAAGCTGTGATTGATCAGCAAGAGGTATCAAATAACATTGCTCATTTATGGAAAAATAGCACCAAGGCACTCTGGCTCACTGGGTACAGTGTGAGTGAACTGGGGCACAACTTCGCATGTAGAGTTGCTTCCCTTGGGCACACCAGAAACCTATGATGACGGGTTTGAATCCCGGTTCGCCCGGATGATGTTTCTAGGTTTGTCAGTACCATACACATGCTTGTGGGTTTCACCAAAGTGTTAAACGTCTAAGACCTCCCACATCAAACAGATGTGCATGATATAACTGGAATACTTATCAAAGCTGCTTAAAACCCAACTCACTCACTCTGTGTGAGCTCGAAGTTTTGTTGTGCAATCTGGAGACATCAGTTATAGAAAGTGTGTGTTGATGGTTTTTTAAATATCTTGATATTACTTGTCTGTGTAATGTGATCAGTTTGAGGTGAGATGATACTATCAATTTATCATTTAACTTAAGCATTTATCCATGACATAAGCTTATGACATAAAAACATGTATGTCATACCCCAATGACATAAGTATGCAAATTAGATATGCAAATTAGATAACCGGAAGAGCGAGCAGTTTGATTTGAAACTATATATTATAAGTGAAGTTACACCAGAGATATAATCAGATTACACAGAATCGTTGTTGTTACCGTTATTAAAGTTTCCATTATTCTGCAAAAGTCTGTTCAAGTATTTTGTTTAAAATAATCCGAGGAACTTTTTTTCTCAGCGAATTGTTTATTTTGGTTTACATGGCTATGGAAAACATGTATCACTACGCACGATCTATACGTAAGATTTCGACAAGTTGCTGATGTTAATGTTTAATGCAATTATTCCTTAATTTGGAAGCAAAAATGTGAAAATGATAAATAGAATTCATCACTCGTGTTTTTTAATATGGGAAATATCAACCTCGTCCCGTTAATCGGTATTTGCCTCGCCAAAGGCTCGGCAAATACCGATTAACTAAGACTTGGTTGATATTTCCCATATTAAAAAACACTTGTGATGAATCCTCTATGTATCAATGTAAAAGACAATAACAATGTGCATATTTATGATGTGCGAAATCCACAAACTAAAGCATGCTCAAAGTGCTGCATTACTACCCCAATCAATGGATCAGTGTTCACTGATTTTCATTCTCAGCTCCCTGGGAAGTATACAACCCAAGCTGCCTGCGAGGCACTAGAAGGTTAACAGTCACATTACAATCTCATCCTACTGGGTAATCTGATAGGAGAGAACAGTCACCTCATCTGGTACAGCAGTTTCTGAGATGTAAGATATTTTATTTTCACAACATCGTCACCGAAGATTAAAGATAATGCAGGTCGTGATGCCTTAAGGAAATTGAAATTTCTGAAGTTACAGATCAATCACTGTCGTATTTTGACTGCTCTTAACTTTATTCTTTGTCAATATAAGACAAAAATAAAAAGTTTAATTCTTGATCTAAATGTCATGACTGAATCTGAATGCCATTGTCAAGCCAAATATCCTTCTAAAAGGTCACCTCTTGGCGTTGATGTACTTTCTGAGAATATGATGAAGAAACTCGTTCACAATCTAAATTTAAATTTTCATCTGTTTTTTTATTGTCAATAAAGAAAATGCTAATGGGGATAGTGTGGAGAATGAGAACTAGTCTCTCTTACAGACCCCTGAGCATATATCTAATAAAATGTTCATCCTGAAGTTCATACCGATCCCCTTCTCAGTTCTAGCAGCCTTTACCGATCCCCTTCTCAGTTCTAGCAGCCTATACCGATCCCTTTCTCAGTTCTAGCAGCCTATACCAATCCCTTTACAGCTCTAGCAGCCTATACCGATCCCCTTCTCAGTGCTAGCAGCCTATACCAATCCTCTTCTCAGTTCTAGCAGCCTATACCGATCCCTTTACAGCTCTAGCAGCCTATACCGATCCCTTTCTCAGTTCTAGCAGCCTATACCGATCCCTTTACAGCTCTAGCAGCCTATACCGATCCCCTTCTCAGTGCTAGCAGCCTATACCAATCCTCTTCTCAGTTCTAGCAGCCTATACCGATCCCTTTACAGCTCTAGCAGCCTATACCGATCCCTTTCTCAGTGCTAGCAGCCTATACCAATCCTCTTCTCAGTTCTAGCAGCCTATACCAATCCCTTTACAGCTCTAACAGTCTATACCGATCCCTTTACAACTCTAGCAACCTATACCGATCCCTTCTCAGTTCTAGCAGCCTATACCGATCCCTTTACAGCTCTAGCAGCCTATACCGATCCCTTTACAGCTCTAGCAGCCTATAATCATCCCTTTACAGCTGTAGCAGCCTATACCGATCCCTTTACAGCTCTAGCAGCCTATACCGATCCCCTTTACAGCTCTTGCAGCCTATACCGATCCCTTTACAGCTCTAGCAGCCTATACCGATCCCTTTACAGCTCTAGCAGCCTATACCGATCCCCTTTACAGCTCTTGCAGCCTATACCGATCCCTTTACAGCTCTAGCAGCCTATACCGATCCCTTCTCAGTTCTAGCAGCCTATACCGATCCCTTTACAGCTCTAGCAGCCTATACCGATCCCTTTACAGCTCTAGCAGCCTATACCGATCCCTTTACAGCTCTAGCAGCCTATACCGATCCCTTTACAGCTCTAGCAGCCTATAATCATCCCTTTACAGCTCTAGCAGCCTATACCGATCCCTTTACAGCTGTAGCAGCCTATACCGATCCCTTTACAGCTCTAGCAGCCTATACCGATCCCTTTACAGCTCTAGCAGCCTATACCGATCCCTTTCTCAGCTCTAGCAGCCTATACCGATCCCTTTACAGCTCTAGCAGCCTATACTGATCCCTTTACAGCTCTAGCAGCCTATACCGATCCCTTTACAGCTCTAGCAGTCTATACCGATCGCTTTACAGCTCTAGCAGCCTATACCGATCCCTTCTCAGTTCTAGCAGCCTATACCGATCCCTTTACAGCTCTAGCAGCCTATACCAATCCCTTTACAGCTCTAGCAGCCTATACCGATCCCTTCTCAGTTCTAGCAGCCTATACCGATCCCTTTACAGCTCTAGCAGCCTATACCGATCCCTTTACAGCTCTAGCAGCCTATACCGATCCCTTCTCAGTTCTAGCAGCCTATACCGATCCCTTTACAGCTCTAGCAGCCTATAATCATCCCTTTACAGCTCTAGCAGCCTATACCGATCCCTTTACAGCTCTAGCAGTCTATACCGATCCCCTTTACAGCTCTAGCAGCCTATACTGATCTCTTTACAGCTCTAGCAGCCTATACCGATCTCTTTACAGCTCTAGCAGCCTATACCGATCCCTTTACAGCTCTAGCAGCCTATACCGATCCCTTTCTCAGTTCTAGCAGCCTATACCGATCCCTTTACAGCTCTAGCAGCCTATAATCATCCCTTTACAGCTCTAGCAGCCTATACCGATCCCTTTACAGCTCTAGCAGCCTATACTAATCTCTTTACAGCTCTAGCAGCCTATACCGATCCCTTCTCAGTTCTAGCAGCCTATACCGATCCCTTTAGAGCTCTAGCAGCCTATACCGATCCCTTTACAGCTCTAGCAGCCTATACCAATCCCTTTACAGCTCTAGCAGCCTATACCGATCCATTTACAGCTCTAGCAGCCTATACTCATCCCTTTCTCAGCTCTAGCAGCCTATACCGATCTCTTTACAGCTCTAGCAGCCTATACCGATCCCTTTACAGCTCTAGCAGCCTATACCGATCCCTTTACAGCTCTAGCAGCCTATACCGATCCCTTTACAGCTCTAGCAGCCTATACCGATCTCTTTCTCAGCTCTAGCAGCCTATACCGATCCCTTTACAGCTCTAGCAGCCTATATTCATCCCTTTACAGCTCTAGCAGCCTATACTCATCCCCCTATTTAGCTCTTGGGTCTATCCACATCCGATGAGCTCCAGTCGAGAATAAGGTCTACTTTGTAACTCTTCAGCATAATCTACCCTTTAGAACTAAGGCATGGTCATTGAAATCCTGTAAATCTGAATCATATTTCTAGAACTGATCAGGTGAACAAACTGAATCCTGACACAGATTGACATTTCACCATGTGTTGGGTTTTTCCCTCTGTCTTGGAGAATAAATGTAGCAGCTGTCATGGCAACAGATTTAAATGAAGGGTGGTTGGGTGAGTGAGTGAGTGAGTGGGTGAGAGTGAGTGAGTGAGTGAGTGAGTGAGTGAGTGAGTGAGTGAGTGACCATCACTATTATAATAAACATGTCATCATACATCCAAGTACACAGTACCTATAAGAAGAACTGGCAAATGTTCGAAAACATTTCAACTCCACCAAATGGATAGCACACCTGCCCCTCTGAATGAATGAAACCATATTTCCCCATGTTTAAAAAACAGGCTCCCATCACCCACCTCGGAGGGGGAAATCATCTGACGAGGCAGTCTATAATGAGCTTGTGTTTTCAGTAGATAAATGTCACCAATCGAGGCCAGTGTTCTGTGAGCCATGTGTAAACGTCCTGCGTGCCTCATCACACATGCTCACACCAAACAATTGAGAGAGGGCACCACTGTTTAGCATATGCTTTCTACTCAGGGGACCCGATGATGAGGATAACAACAGACTAACTTGGAGGTTCACTGGGGTACCCAGTAAAGTTACACATGCAGAGTACTCAAACACTCAAGAGGAGTAGTATGCATTAGTAATAGGGATTTAGCAATGTGCACCAATTAATTGTCATATACTTTTCCCAATGGTACAAGTTTTGATAAATCTTTATCTTTAAGGTAAGGTGCATCATCCACAGGTCTATATTATAGCCTAGTTTCTACCCTTGCCACATCAAGACCCCATTTCTTGGCTCGACCCTGGTGCCACCTTGCGTAGATTACGACTTGTGCCCCTTGTAATGAAAACGTGATATCCAATCAAATTACTGTTCTTACCTCATATAGCTTCACAAAGATGGCGACTACCATAGGTGACGACCTAGTCAATCAGATAATGAAAACATTCGCGATTTCATCCCTGACACAAAAACACAGGCAATCGTTTTGAGGTTTAAAAAATGAAAAAACACATTTGTGTCAACAAAAACAGGCTGACTCCAACTGACCAGTCTTTGTTTTAGCCCCTTAATGCCAACGTAGGGTAACAACAAGTACCATCTTTTAACCTCTTTAGGTATGACACAGCCAGGGATCAAAACCTTGACCTTTCGCTCCCTGGGCGGATGCCCTATCACTAGACCATGGAGGTGGCTTGACAGATTAACCATAGTAATATGAGAGAATTGGGTGTTGCTTGACTTCTTTTGAGTAGTATATAAACACACATTTTCCACTACATAAACTTCCCACTCTGTTCATGTGACCCAAGTCACTTATTTAGCCGTTACTCGATCATAATATCAATAGGTCATACATGCGGTTAGTACAATATAAGCAGCCATAATTACCACCATGACAGATTTAAGTAGTGTTTACATGGACATAGATCATCTGCAATGGAAATGTTTATAAAATTGCATGACATCATTAGCTAACCATTACGTACAGGTAACCAATCCCAAGTCATAATTTCACCAATACACCCACTTCTTCTTTATTACACTCAGTAAACCTCTGGGAGGACTGGCGTGTCACTGTCATCAGACACTGTATTATTTTGATATCATGTATGTACTCTCTATCAAGCACTTGAGACTCTACATCTCCCTTTCTGTGCCTTCATTCATCCTGTCAACTAAACTTTCCATCTCATTTCCTTCCTTCCTTCTTCTGTAGGGCAGTTAGGTAGCACAGTGGTTAAAGTGTTCACTCGTGGGGTTTGATTCCCCACATAGGTACAATGTGTGAAGCCCATTTCTGGTGTCCCCCACCATGATATTGCTGAAATATTGCTAAAAGCGGCATGAGGCCGAACTCATTCACTCACTGACCTTCTCTCAATCCATTTTAATTTTGGATATTTGTCAATCCTCCCTTCTTCCATTCTTGTGTCCATGTCACCTTTCTTACTACCTCCATCCATCCTTCTTTCTTTCCTCCAAATCCATCCTATGTATCTCCATCCATCCCTCTTTCTTTCCTCCCAATCCATTCTATATATCTCCATCCATCTCTCTTTATGCCCTCCCAATCCATCCTATATTTCTCCATCCATCCCTCTTTCTTTATTCTCCCAATCCATCCTATGTTTCACCATCCATCCTTCTTTCTTTCCTCCCAATCCATCCTATATATCTCCATCCATCCCTCTTTCTTTATTCTCCCAATCCATCCTATATTTCTCCATCCATCCCTTTCTTTTTTCTCCCAATCCATCCTATATTTCTCCATCCATCCCTCTTTCTTTCCTCACAATCCATCCTATATTTCTCCATCCATCCTTCTTTATGCCCTCCTAATCCATCCTACATATCTCCATCCATCCTTCTTTTTTTTTCCCAATCCATCCTATATTTCTCCTTCCATCCTTCTCTCTTTCCTCCTAATCCATGCTATATATCTCTATCCATCCCTCTTTCTTTATTCTCCCAATCCATCCTATATTTCACCATCCATCCTTCTTTCTTTCCTCCCAATCCATCCTATATTTCTCAATTAATCCTTCTTTCTTTCCTCCCAATCCATCCTTTATATCTCCATCCATCCCTCTTTCTTTCCTCCCAATCCATCCTATATTTCTCAATTATTCCTTCTTTCTGTCCTCCCAATCCATCCTTTATATCTCCATCCATCCCTCTTTCTTTCCTCACAATCCATCCTATATTTCTCCATCCATCCCTCTTTCTTTCCTCACAATCCATCCTATATTTCTCCATCCATCCTTCTTTATGCCCTCCTAATCCATCCTACATATCTCCATCCATCCTTTTTTTTTTCTCCCAATCCATCCTATATTTCTCCATCCATCCTTCTCTCTTTCCTCCTAATCCATGCTATATATCTCTATCCATCCCTCTTTCTTTATTCTCCCAATCCATCCTATATTTCACCATCCATCCTTCTTTCTTTCCTCCCAATCCATCCTATATTTCTCAATTAATCCTTCTTTCTTTCCTCCCAATCCATCCTTTATATCTCCATCCATCCCTCTTTCTTTCCTCCCAATCCATCCTATATTTCTCAATTATTCCTTCTTTCTGTCCTCCCAATCCATCCTTTATATCTCCATCCATCCTTCTTTCTTTCCTCCCAATCCATCCTATATTTCTCCATCCATCCCTCTTTCTTTCCTCACAATCCATCCTATATTTCTCCATCCATCCTTCTTTATGCCCTCCTAATCCATCCTACATATCTCCATCCATCCCTTTTTTTTTCTCCCAATCCATCCTATATTTCTCCTTCCATCCTTCTCTCTTTCCTCCTAATCCATGCTATATATCTCTATCGTTCTTTCTTTCCTCCCAATCCATCCTTTATATCTCCATCCTTCTGGCTTTCCAGCCAATCTATCATATATTTCTCCATATATCCTTCTTTCTGTCCTATGGGGCAGTGGGTTTTCCTTGTGGTTGAAGTGTCAAAGGCTCAGGTTTGATTCCACACATGCAATGTGTGAATCCCATTTCTGGTGTCCCCCGCTGTGATATTGCTTGAATATTTGTGAAAGCTGCGTAAAAACAAACTCAATTACTTCTTTCCCATAAATCTTGTATCCAACTTATCTCTCTTTCTCCCTACATCTATCTTTCTTTCTTTTCTCTCGATGTATTTCAAATTGTTCATGCCACATCCATCCAACTTTCTCTTTCCCTTTGTTTGCATACCCATGGGGATTCCGGGGATAAAATTGGTCCCTAGCAACCTAAGCTGGTCGAAAGATGCAACTTAATAGATCGGGTGGTCAAACTCGGTGATTTCGTTGATGGCGTTTCATCGTGCCCTGACACAAAGATCTTTGGTCTTGGTCTCAATCACTGGATTGTCTGACCAGATTCTATTCTTTTCACGCTACCATATGGAACCACTCCCAACCCCCTTGCCAACCACTCCCAACCCTCATATGGAATATCGCAACAAATGAAACATATTTTCATGTCTTCATTTAGTTGAGGATTTAATACAATATCTCATTCATTAAATATCTCAGTGTATATGAACCAGAATCAAGTAATCAGTAATTATCACCCAAAATGTTTCAGGGTAAAGGGTCTCGTTCCTGGTATCAGCTCTTTGTACCTTGAGGGGGCACGGGTGGCCCAGTCGTCTAAGGCACCACGATTCGCTGTGAAGAGTTGCGTCCCTTGGGCACGCCAGAAACCTATGATTGTGGGTTCGAATCCCGGTTCGCCCCGATTATGTTTCTAGGTTTGTCAGCACCATACCCGTGCTCGGGGCTTTCACCGAAGTGGTAAACATCTGAGACCTGCATCACTTCAGGCTTTCCTCCCACATTAAGCTGACACGCCGCGATATAACTGAAATACTGTTAAAAGCGGCGTTAAACCCAACTCACTCACTCACTCTTTGTACCATGACATCATTTGCACAGTTTAATCCAGCCTGGTAAACCAAAGTTTTCGCACCTGAATTTTTATTAAAACAAACTGTCATAATAAATTAATGCTTTGTCCGTGGCCTACCATACACACTGACAGCCATCATGTTATTGTCAAAGTACGTACAGGTTTAAGGAAATTCTATTTACATTTCCAATCAAACATCGATGCTTCATGTAAGTTAAGGTTATTGACAGTTACCTTACACCTATACCTTGAAAAGTTTGTTAAAAAAGTAAAGTATAAATAATAAAATGCTTCACACACATTTTGAAAAAAAATGGATGAAAATCGAGTAATTTATTTATTGTTGGGTAGTCAGACTCGCTGACTTAGTTGTTGCATGTCACCATATCCCTATTGCATAGATCAATGCTGATGATGTTAATCACTGGATTGTCTGGCCACTTGATTATTTACAGACTGCCATCATGTAGCTGGAATATTGCTGAGTCCGGCAATAAACAAACAAACAAACAAACAAACAAACAAACAAGGATGACAGCTGGGTCCCATTCCACAAAGTAACCTCAGCACCATGACTTGTAAGTCAGTGTTAAAAAATGGGAGTTACAATCATCTTAGCATTAAGATCACTTTGTGCAGCTGGTCCGTGGAAGAATGGACTTCACATTTCTACCCCTATTAGGAATAAAACTCAACTCTATGGCAAGACAATCAAGCACTTCCACCATTAGGCTACCCAAGAAGATGATCTGAAACAACTTGTCATCCCATGCTGTAAAGTATCACTTACTGCTGTCTTCAGTTTTCAATGATCTCAAGACTAATCATGTATTGCCGGCCGACAATGTATTCATACAACAACTAACAGTGACACACTCATTTTAAGATCATAATCAATTCGTTTCAAATCACTATCATACACTTCTTTCAATGTGTGGTATCAATTTCTCCATCTTAAGATTTTACATTACATTTACCTCATCAATCTTGTGAAAAAAATGCATATTTGGAAAATGCCACCATTACTGGCATTTACAACCTGTATATGTGGAAAGACATCTCAATCAGTTTCAAAGCTTATCTGATGACGTGTTTGGAATATCGAAGAGGAGTGTAAATATTACTTTAAGATGTAGTCTTGACACATTAGTCATTGAAGACACCTTGTCAAAACATTCTCCCAAAGTTATGTCGTCATCATGGTAAATATACATCTCTTCTCATGAATGATTCGTAAAAAATTGACAATTTGCAAACATACTTGTGTTGAAAAATCGATGAACCCAGTAAATAAAATTGTGCTCTCTTATCCCAAAAAATACCACAAGGACTTTCTGTGTTCATTAGGCACAACCAAGGAATATTTCGTTGATCAATTTTGGCGGGAGACTTGAATGGAACCAATCTCACGATTCTTATGTAACTGTCAAATATTCGCAAACATTTCACCAAATTGTGAGTCTAATTTGAAAGGACCTCATCAAAGCTGAGATGATGGGACAAATTCCTTTCAAAATGCTTAAACGAGGTATGAAAAGGTCTCTGCTTTGCAACCGAAAAGGCCGAGGGTATATTCAAGTTCAATATTGATTGAGTCTGACTGTAATCATTTAATTGCGCAGGCATGTCGTTTTCTGTGTACCAGCCTCTGTTGTAACAACATGAGCTCGCAAACGGGAAACTTATTTCGCTTCATTAGTTTCTCAATCAATACGAAAATATTTTGGAGGCAGCCCATCGCCTGTCTCCTTATGTGAGCCTCACGAAGCAATTATACACCAATTATGCCGAAAAAATATTCATGATGAGCCATTTCTAACAGTTAAATGTTTGATAAATGGCCAAATTTAGTTTAGGACTGTGATGCTTTTGAAGTAATGGCAGCAACGAGAGACCAAGGAAATTGTAGGCTTGCCAAATCTCAAGTGACGGAACCAGTCACTACGGAATGACATGATAATATTTCGGACGATTCACGATTTTGACCATTCAAATAGCGAAGATGTCAACACGTTGGAAGTGTCTCAAGGAACTATCGATACTTCATTATGTGAATCATGTCAGGGCGTTCTCATGTTCTTGCATTCCTCACTAAAATCGCTGACCTTGAGGTCAAAGGTGGATTTCTTGGCGAACAGTTGTGACGAAGTGAGAGGAATATGTTTTTGCGTGTTGCTATCGTGTTGATGTCCACGTAGGTAAGATGGTGGGGGAAGATGGGGTAATTGAAAGATAACTTTGTGGAGTGTTTGTTCTGTAGGATCCTCAGGATGGAACGATCCAATTAGTACCTTATTAGTCACTTTCTACACACTTCGATTGTGAAGATCATTAACCCTGGGTCATATCGATGTGGGGCAGTTTTGCCAACAGTACCACACTATTTGAAAGTGATTCTTTAACACATGCTTATGCTATAGTTGGAATCGTACAATGGACTCTGCTTTTAGCATAGATTTCTTATGATCATAGAAATGTTTGTTATGTTTGTTTGTTTGTTGATTAATGCCGCACTCAGCAATATTCCAGCTATATGGCGGCGGTCTGTAAATAATCGAGTCTGGACCAGACAATCCAGTGATTAATATCATGAGCATCGATCCACGCAATTGGGATCGATGACATGCATCAACCAGGTCAGCGAGTCTGACCACCTGATCCCATTAGTCGCCTTTTACGACAAGCAAAGTCGCCTTTTACGGCAAGCATGGGTTATAGAAATGGTTTTGTCACTTCAATTTACATGATGATACAGTATACTATGGTTATAACGAACTCAAAGGGGCCACTAATTTTAGTTCGTTATAACCGTAGTATGTTATAAGCATATGTATAGCATATACACATCAGTTTGTTATATCCATCAGTTTGTTAAAAACGTGTTCGTTATAAAAGCAGTTTACTGTATTGAGATTTTCACGTAATTTATATCTACATGTATGCCATATGAAAGATTTACTATATATGCAAAGATATTTTTTTCTAAAAATAAATGTATGAAGGATATGCAAAGAACCAAACCTGAATGATGAAATATGTTTTTTCAAAAAGTGTTTTGTAAAACATATTGATTTAAGATATCAAGTGTATCTACTTACAACTCAATCTTTCGCCATAAACCTAACTGTTTGTCAACAGAAAATAAGTTATAATAGTTATTTAGAAGGGAGTTACTTGTTAGAAAATGACTTTCTTTTATATTTTTATGGGTGTCAATTAGAGAAACAGTTAAACCTCATTTTGTCTGTACCAAGTTAATCCGGAAACCTTGACTTTCTGGACTGCTATGATTGGTCGGTTTGTTTGTTGTTTAACGCCGCACCCAGCATTATTCCAGCTATATGACAGCGGTCTGTAAACAATCGAGTCTGGACCAGAAAACCCAGTGATTAATGTCATGAGCATCGATCCACGTAATTGGGATCGATGACATACATCAACAAAATCAGCGAGCCTGACCTCCCGATTCCGTTAGTCGCCTCTTACGACAATCATAGTTGTTTTTTACGGCAAGCATGGGTTGCTGAAGACCTATTCTACCCCGGATCTTCACGGGTCGGACTGTTACGAGGAACGACTTCAAGGTATATATTCTCTGTAACAACAAGGAACGTCTTCACTGGTATATACATTCTGTAAGAACAATTTGTTAATCAGGAATTGTTTACATTCATGGCCACAGCAAAGCTTTCAAAAGCATTATGGTAGACATGTGGAGGATTTCCAAATATGACTCATCAGTGACAAAAATGAAGTCTGATGCAATTCCCTGTTTTGACTTGTACCATATGTTCCCGTGTTTTTTCAGGTGAACAATTTGACTTGCCTTTCCATGTGTTTGTGATGGATGCCACTAGTTGGGCAGGAGACGGTCACCTTTTCGCGAACACCTGGTATCTTCACTATTTGACAGTGATTCATAAACACCTGGGCCCACTTGCACAAAGCGATCTTAGCGCTAAGATGATTGTAACTCCCATACTTCAGCATAGGCTTACAATAGTCTTAGCGCTAAGACTGCTTTGTGCAAGTGGGCCCTGGTACGATATAGCTGGAATCCAACAATAGGCTCTGCTTTTAGCAGATCATACTTAAGGGGGTGATTGGGTAGCCTTGTTGTTAAAGCGTTCGCTCATCACACCAAAGACCCGGGTTCATTTCCCCATGGGTTCAATGTGATATTTCTGAAATATTGTTGAAAGTGCGATAAAACCCAACTCACTCACTCACTCAATGCTACCTGGACCATTCGCTTCCATAATCTGGTTTGGAGATTCAAACGGCACAAAGCTTAAAAAAAGTTGTCTAATCAAATGCTCTCATGGAGGTTATAAATTCTGTTTTAAGTTAGTGATAGGAGGGATTCATTTAGTTTGTTTGTTTGTTGTTTAACACCACACTTAGCAACATTCCAGCTATATGACGACGATCTGTAAATAATCGAGTCTGGACCAGACAATACAGTGATTCTACTTGTCCAAAGATCAGTGCAGACTATAGAGGTTGATGTAAAATATCTAGATTTGGGGGGTTAACATGAAATATTGTATCAGATTTTCACCCAGCTCTAGTTAATGTTTCTAACCTTGCCTACCAGTTTAATAGATAACATATCCCTAAGAGGCAAGATTTGACTGCTGACGAGAGGTCTTGATGCTAATTAAGCTAATGTCATGATGATTGCTGCTGATCAGTGCTTAATTACACTTGTTTGTTTGTTGTTTAACACCGCACTCAGCAATATTCCAGCTATATGATGGCGGTCTTTAAATAATTGAGTCCGAACCCGACAATACAGTGATTGAGAACATGAGCATCGGTCCACACAATTGGGATACGATGACATCCATCAATCAAGTCAGCGAGCCTGACCACCCGATCCTGTTAGTCGCCTCTTACAACAAGCATAGTCGCCTTTTACGGCAAGCATGGGTTGCTGAAGACATATTCTTCTCCGGATCTTCACGGGTCGCTTCATTACAGATGATCCTGGACTTAAATGATGAATATTATTACGATGTACAAACTATAGATGCCATGCGAATCCTAATGAATACAGTTATTCCATAGAGGCTCACTTTTAGCTGAAAAAATTGCTTAAGGGACCTAACAACAGTTAAAAAATCATTTGCCTCAGAATTTCAGCTCCATACAACTTTTAAGAGGGTCATGTGTAAAATATGAGCAAGATGACAGATTGCCATTTATTTCTGGCAACTGACAATATATAGTTTGAAGATGAATATTGTAACTCAATTAAACATGAAATATATACTCAAGTAGACCCACAATTGTCGAAAGATACCAGTGTGATCTGCTTCTATATGGTTCTAATTTACAGAGATCATCGTGTACCTGGCTCCAATTAGAGAGGTGAACCAGTTAGTGCCAGATTGAAGTAGATAATGAAACTCGGGTTAGCAGACATGAAGAGTGTTGTCGGGGTACTGCATTCAATCAAACAGGCCAGGCCTAATTGGCAGCATCCTTGTTTAAGTCTGACATGGTCGAGGATGGAAATCTCAAAACTGGGATCCCACCAGGTACAACTTGTCTGTAAACAAAAGTGACCAAAACCATTTCAATAATTATAAGAAATATCCATTGTCCAAGAGTCCATTGTGTGATTCTGATTATATCATGAGCTTGTGTTTATGAATCGCTATCAAAAAGTGATGATACCAGTGTTCATGAAAGGTGAGCTTATCCTGCCCCATCAGTGCACCTGTCACAAATACATACAAAGGCAAGTCAATTGTTCAGCGGATAACACACAGGAAGTGGTACAAGTCATAATAATTAATTGCATGGGATATCAATTTGTGTAAAGTCACAGGAGTCAGTTTCATGTCGTGCCTCCTACACTGTATAATACCCAGAGAAGCACCAAGAATGAGTGCCATCATTTATACCCTTTTCAGAATTGAACCTGGTGCATGAGTGTCATGAATCAACACACTAACCACATAGCTATTCTACAGTCTCCACATTAGCTAATGGAAGTGAACTCAAGGAATGAGTTCTGCATTTTTCAAAAAATTAGCCTGGACATTCTTTCAGTTTCTGTCCGTTCTGTGATTGGATGTGGGAGTTTGGTTTTAACACTGCTATTTCAGTTATATCACAGAATGTCAGTTTGATGTCATGGATAGACACGGCCACTAGTCTGTTAGTCTGAGACAAGCAAAACTCAAGAGGGTCTAGTGGAACCACAAGTCTGAAGGAGCTGCAGATTAGTGTAATATCACCAATGGCATCTACCTCAGGATGTGGGAGGAAAGCCCAAATCGATGCAAGTTTTGAGGAAACCCATGAGAAGATGTATGACAAGCCTAGAAACACAACCAGGGTGAACAAAGGATTCGAACCCTTAGAGGCGCCTTAGACGACTGGGCCACCCATGCCTCCATACCTGGGCCCGGTTCCACAAAGCGATCGTAAGCCAATGTCATAGTATTGGAGTTACAAGCATCTTAGCGCTAAGAACACTTTGTGGAACAGGTTCCTGGTCCTGAACATGATGGGGTCATGAACCACCCACAAAGATACCCTCAAAATCAACTTCGCTAATGCACTCTCTTTGCTATTGGAAGGGAAAACTGAAAAAGGCTTTCACCATTTCTACCAACTTAGGGAATTGAACTCAAGTTTTGAAGCACTCGTTGGAGGCAACATGTATATATACGTCGCAAAAGAAGTTAAAGAACACCCACAATTGAAGGCTGTGTGTTGCAATACCCACCAGCCATGACAGATTAACAATAGTCATACAAAAAAACTTAGGTTTTCTTTCATTTCTATTGGGAAGTATACTATATCAGCTTTTGGTAGGGAGGAGACACAACGAAAGACTCACACAATGTCAACCCAGTTAGGGAATTGAACCTGGTCCTAAAGCATTACAAGTTACCACACTTACCACTAGACCATCTGACATCACCAAATGATTGCCTCATATTCTTTGCCTTTGCTGTTAACATGAGTGAGCGAGTTGGGTTTAATGCCACTTTTAACAGTATTCCAGTTATATCACGGTGTGTCAGCTTAATGTGGGAGGAAAGCCTGAAGTGATGCAGGTCACAGACATTTACCACTTTGGTGAAACCCACGAGCACGGGTATGGTGCTGACAAACCTAGAAACATAATCGGGGAGAACCGGGATTCGAACCCACAATCGTAGGTTTCTGGCATGCCCAAGGGATGCAACTCTTCACAGCGAATCGCTGCGCCTTAAGACAACTAGGCCACCCATGCCCCCCGCTGTTAACATGAGAATGAGCAGTATCATTATTTTTACCATTGTCAGTTCTTGCCCAATCTGAAACAAAAGATATTAAACATAGCAAAAGTTATATTTGTGTTCAAAATAGCAATAATAATGATGGTTAGCAATGAGTTGTGTTTGCCTGACTATATGGTAGTATTTTATCAACATGAATTAAATCAATCACAATGAACTGTCTCAACATATATACCTATACCATATATATGGAATGTTAACGCCAGAGAATAAATAACCAGTCTCAATTATCTGCCGAAACAGATTCCATTGAGCATAAAAGGCAAAATCGTGGTGAAAATTAGATAAATGGATCATTGAAAATCAGTGATGACACCAGGTGTTCGAAAAACAATCTAAGAAAGATGGTCGAACTCTATATTTTCCTCAGCGCTAAAGTTGAATAAGGATTTCTTCCATGTGCAGAGCTTCTATGCATGGCATGTCAACGTTATGAATAACTTACAAAAATCAACTCAGAAGCATCTGTAAATTCATCGGAAGCAAACCTCATGCTTTCTAAAAACCTCATTTCCGGGATGAAAATGCATGAAAATGTCATGTAAAAAAATCATTAATATATGGTAACACTTAACCCGTGAGATAAAGCATCAATATATAAAAAACATATTTCATAAAACTAATCTCCAGAAGCCAACATGAGAGACTCTATATTTGAGAAGAGTCTCTGGCACCGTGGAGAGATAAGCTGAGTTGTAGGGAGGAGCCCCCTGCTAGGATCTGTCCGTCATCTCATTGTTTACATAGTTAACCACCTCTACAATCCTCAGAGCTGCAAACTCCACTGTGAAGTTCCATCAGCCTAACTCTAACTGTGTCTACAGACAAATTTGGCCCAACTTGTGCTAATGCAAGACAATTTCTGAGATATTAATCCTGTCCAGGACCAGAGAGAGGTAACAAGCTCCGTGCCAGCCTGACAGGTCTAACTTGAGCTCAAATTCTTACATAAAGAAGAATCGTTGGAATTTGTTGTTGGTAGTTCTTCCCCGGGAAGGAATACTTAGTTTACAGTGAGGTATATGACATGTACTGACGCTTGCCAAAAGGTTGGAAAGACATGGAGACTCGGTGTACATCTGTGTGATAATGTTGGCTGTTTGGTGGTGGAAGTCCTTGGCATCTTATAACAAGTTAATTATGTGTGTGTGAGGCAGTGGGTCGGGCTGGGAGAGAGAGGATGAGAAATGTGCTGTGCTCTGACACGGCACAGCTATCACAAGTGATTAGATACTAGCTCTATGAAAACCGACACAAGGAAGGTTGGTACCCCTCGGAGAACCCACCGAGAGTAATTGGACAAAATTTGTACTTACAGAGGCGTGAGAGGTAGCGGGAGAGAGGCTGGAGACTCAAGCAGACGACACTGGTGAAGGGAGGATAAACTTCTCGAAAGTCTTCAGTCAAAACTTGTTCCAAGTTGTGAAGCGACATCACTTTTTGAAAGCTTTGAAAGGCAACAGAAGCAGACGACAATGGCAGACGGTCACAGGTCTGTGTAGCAGACGACAGTTTGTGTATTTATTGTGACAGAACGAGCAGCAGACAACAGCAGATGTCATCAGCTGATGCTCTCAGCTTTCTAGGCTTTCAACCATTCTCAATCAAATTTGTGCTTTTCAAGTCTGTTGGACAGTCTGAAAAACAGAGACGCTGAATTACTGGATTACTGCGGCAGTGTGAATCTATTGTACAGGTAGGTGTTTAGAATTGAGTCATGTTCAAACCATTTCAGACACCAATCAACTTTATATTTTCAACAAAATCAATTCTAAAGATACATACTTTATTTAAAACAAGTGTGATATAAGATTTCAGTGTATAAAAGTATGTAGACCAAGACCCCCATCATCGTAACGAAGAGGCGATAACGGGATGGTGTAACAGGATTTAACATGGAAATGAGTTGGAACCCTTTTTACAAAAACTGCAAAACAGAAGTACCTACTTTTGTGGGGTTAAACATTTCCTTTGACACGTTTAGTAATTAGAATTCAAACTCAAACCAGTAATAAAGCATTCAATCTGAAATTCAATATTTAAATTTTTTCATTTAGGACTTAATGTACATGTGTGACTCTTCATGAAAAAGCTGACAGCAGGGTCACTTAAAGTGAATATACTATTTTGTAACTTAAGTTACTCCAAAAGCGTGTTAAGTAAATTGCATGCATCCTGTAGAACCCGTGAAGTGAGTGGGGAACAGAAAAAGTAAATTATCTGCTGTTGGTTGGCGGCGGATTCCTCCAGTGCACATGTTTTTCATGCTGCCTGCTAATGGCACCTACATTAGCGAAGACAATTTGAGCCTCACTTTGGAAAGACAAGTAAATCCCACACAGGACGAGGATTATTCAATTAATTTATAACGTCATTAAACAAATCTTTAACTTCAAGAGGCCCGGCTTAAAAAAAGCACTTCAAGATCAAATGTAAAGTCTCATTATATTTTTATGGTCAGTTCATTAATTGGATTGGAAAGTTAAAGGTAAAGTCATTATAAATTCATTGGATGAAAATTGACTGATTAGATTTTATTGTAGGTTTACAATTAGGTCCTATTGTAAGTTTACGTTTAGCTTTTCATATTTGAAAGTTAAATGTTTCAAGTTGTATTATCTCCATTTCTGGTGGATGATTCTCTACACGAGAATGATGTAAAAGTAGAGTTTTTAAAAGATTCGTTGATAAGGTGTTTTTGTTATGTTTACATTTATCTTAAAAAATAATAATTAAAAAAAGTACTTAACTGAGTATGTCATTACTAACTTAAGAAAAAAACACCCTTTTTCAAAGAAAACTCACAATTTAACCAAAAAAGGCAACAGGTCTGATGAAAATGTCTGGGATTTGATCAAATAGTTTTTCATGTTGGTTTCTGGAAACATACATGTTTTTAGCTCAAGCAAAGTATTCCATTTTCCTGCGATTTCCCATGGCGGGAGTACAAAGGGATTTTTTTTCAAAATACAACCCATTAGATACAAATGATATGGATTTTCAAACAATACATTGAATTAAGTAGCACAAGCCTTTGCGTTTCGAGAGTTTTTGCCTCAATGTGTTGAAAAAATTGCTTTGTTATTTTGTTCAAGAAGAAAAGGTATTTTTCTGGAATGCATTTCACGCTATAAATTGTCACTGATAAATGTTTAGCAAATGCTTACAGGAAGTTATGACGTTTTACAGTGTCCTTGTTGATTCTTTAAATATCGTTTTAACATTTGTGTTTCATTTTTCTTCATCTTAAATGACATCAGTTTAAATGTACCATAAATAATATTAATAATAATAATAATTTATCATACATGTACATAAGTGTGACAAAAAAACATTTCCATAATTACAAGAAACTACTTAAAAAAAGAGTCCATTGTCGATGATTCCAACTGTATCATGAGCATGTTTTTATGAATTACTATCAAACAGTGATGATACCAGGTGTTCGTTTAAAAAGGTGCGCATAGCCTACCCACTTTGAAAGATTGAATGACACGTGAATGAGATATTGGTTATATTGGACATTATTTTCACATTTTGAAAGAAAGATGCAAAGATACAAATGTGACTATATGGTATATTCAGTATAGCTGATACAGAAAGAGTTTATAACACGTTTAGCACTTCTTTTGTGATTAAATACAGTTAACTACGGTTAAAACAAATTCAAAACGACCACTAATTTTAGTTTGTTATAAACGTAGTTCGTTTAACATACATAAGTTTGTGCCTTTTATCACCAAATGGGGCCATTTTATCAAATTTCCCCCAGACATGTGAACTTTGTTCCAATGTAAGATACACTTCCAGACAAGTTTTATCAGAATGAGTTTCGCAGGGTATCTACAATCAACTCCAAAAATGTCTAAATGAATGTGAGATTTTGTAAATATAGCATAATCGCACTTCCCTTTTGGCATGCTGTTCTCATGGAGATCCAGTCAAAAAAACAAGTGCCAATTCTATATGTGCACCTTGTAAAATTCTTACCGACTGAGTGTTTTGTTAACTAGACACCCTTCAAAAATCAGCTCTATTTTATCTTCAATCTAAAAACATAACCCTCCGTTATAACAAAACTGTTTCCTAAAAGCCCTCTTTGATCAAGAGACAGTTTGTGGTCAGGAATCAACTTTTTCCGATTAAATGCCAAACGTGCAGTCCCTCACTATAAGGTGAACATGGTCCTGAAAGATCATGTTATGATTCCCAAAATGTGTGTTATAATGAGGGAGTCCCTGGTGAGACCAAGGAAAGCCTGTTAGGGTAAGATGATAGGTCAAGTGAGGTCAAGTTTAAAAGAGCATAACGAAATTAATCACACTTGTTACAATTCTCATTTTTAACATGAAACATGATTCGTATCGCCCAGTTCTGACAAATAATGCCAACCTACCATCGAAACTGATAAATCTAAACATTATGCATTTGTACTTTGTTCAAGTTGAAAGTTGGAGAAAGTCTAAGTTTTCAGGAAAGCAGTATTCAGAAATGTAATCCATTTTGAAAAAGCTCTTGCAAATTTGAATCTGTTACACACACATTAAGTGAATGTGATGAAAGGACCCGACTAATCAAGTCCTATTTTATTTACTGCTTTGTTTCAATTAACAGATCTAAAAACTATTTTTCGCAATTGCAGTGAGAATGTGAATTTAGCTATGTGGAACATCACAAAAACGATGTGAATGTCTTGACAAAGTTAATACCCCTGTAACTGTTTAGGCAGTTACACTAATTAATTTATGTGGTGTCTTGGACTAATTTATGTGGCTTCCTTGCTGGTGTAGTTCGACTGCGTCTGCCGAGCATCTAGGGAGGCATAAATCAGAGCTTGCCTGGAAATGACGCGTGTGGCATCCTTCAAGAACACCATGCTTTATGTGGCAATTTTTTAAAGGAGGCTAAACAAAATATGTTTTTGTTTCCCATTCTATACCCTACCTTCTTTCAATGCCTCCTTGAAAAATACTTGTAACTTAAAAAAACCAATCCAAACATGTCGGATGCTTTGTTATTTGGACAGCCTTTCTTAAACAACACTGTGTCAGACAATTTTCAACACAGAAATACCTACTGAAGTTATTTTCATTGTCAAAAAATAATCACAATAAAATCTTTTTCATTGCTTGGCATTTCTCTGTAAATATGTCTTGAGGAATGTTTGAAGGTAAGTTTTTCGCAATTTTTTCGCAATTTTTGTAACATCATTGCCGTAGTGCTGAACAGAATGATCAATGTGATTGTATGATAAGCCTTATGATAATAATGCCAATGTGAGGGCTAAGTGGGCAGGGTGTCTGCTTGCAAAGAAAAGAGTCTGGGTTTGATTGTAATCTGAGGAGTGCATGGTGATGGAACAATACTACCAACGTACATAAAAGATCATTCAGAGGGATGATTCTAGATAGGTGGTAAAGCCAGGAATTGTACAAATCTTAGGACAACTCTAATATTTACATCCCAAGCCTTTAATCTGCCTGAAGCATTCGCTCATAATGTTAAAGTCCCTGGTTCGACCCCCTACATGGGTACAATGTGTGAAGCCCATTTCTGGTGTCCCCTGTAGTGAACTTGTTGGAATATTGCTAAAAGTGGTATAAAACCCTACTCACTCACTCACATCACCGATGGTCACCCTACTGGACACTGATGGTCACCTTACTGGACACTGATGGTTGCCTTACTGGACACTGGTGGTCACCTTACTGATGAGTGATAGTCAACTGACTGGACACTGGTGGTCACCTTACTGGACACTGAAGGTTGCCTTACTGGACACTGATGGTTGCCTTACTGGACACTGATGGTCACCTTACTGGACACTGGTGGTCACCTTATTGGACACTGGTGGTCACCCTACCGGACACTGATGGTTGCCTTACTGGACACTGGTGGTCACCTTACTGGACACTGGTGGTCACCTTACTGGACACTGGTGGTCACCTTACTGGACACTGATGGTTGCCTTACCGGGCACTGATAGTCACCCTACCGGACACTGATGGTTGCCTTACTGGACACTGGTGGTCACCCTACTGGACACTGAAGGTTGCCTTACTGGACACTGGTGGTCACCTTACTGGACATTGATGGTCAGCTTACTGGACAGTGGTGGTCACCCTACTGGACACTGGTGGTCACCTTACTGGACACTGATGGTCACCTTACTGGACACTGATGGCCACCTTACTGGACATTGGTCACCTTAAGGGACAGTGGACACCTTACTGGACAGTGGTGGTCACCTTACTGGACACTGATGGTTGCCTTACTGGACACTGGTGGTCACCTTACTGGACATTGATGGTCAGCTTACTGGACACTGGTGGTCACCTTACTGGGCACTGATGGTCACCCTACTGGACACTGGTGGTCACCTTACTGGACACTGATGGTCACCTTACTGGACACTGATGGTCACCTTACTGGACACTGGTGGTCACCCTACTGGACACTGATGGTTGCCTTACTGGACATTGATGGTCAGCTTACTGGACACTGGTGGTCACCTTACTAGGCACTGATGGTCACCCTACTGGACACTGGTGGTCACCCTACTGGACACTGGTGGTCACCTTACTGGACACTGATGGTCACCTTACTGGACACTGATGGCCACCTTACTGGAGACTGGTGGCCACCTTACTGGACATTGGTGGTCACCCTACTGGACACTGATGGTTGCCTTACTAGGCACTGATGGTCACCCTACTGGAGACTGGTGGCCACCTTACTGGACATTGGTGGTCACCCTACTGGACACTGGTGGTCACCTTACTGGACACTGATGGTCACCTTACTGGACACTGATGGTCACCTTACTGGACACTGATGGTCACCTTACTGGACACTGGTGGTCACCCTACTGGACACTGATGGTCACCTTACTGGACAGTGGTGGCCACCTTACTGGACATTGGTCACCTTAAGGGACAGTGGACACCTTACTGGACAGTGGTGGTCTCCTTACTGATCACTGATTGTCACCTTACTGGACACTGATGGCCACCTTACCGGAAAACAGATGACCACCTTACTGGGCATTGGTCACCTTAAGGGACAGTGGACACCTTACTGGACTTACTAGTGTTTTTTTATGCCGCACTCAGCAACAGATGGGGATCAGCAAAGTTATCAAGTCTGGACCAAACAATCCAATGATTCAAATTATGAGCAATAATCCTTGCCATCAACCAAGCCA
Organism: Haliotis rufescens; assembly: GCF_023055435.1. Classification (NCBI taxonomy): domain Eukaryota; kingdom Metazoa; phylum Mollusca; class Gastropoda; order Lepetellida; family Haliotidae; genus Haliotis; species Haliotis rufescens. The sequence continues at coordinate 15,532,064 of NW_025964112.1, forward strand.
CTGAGCATGTCGACCCCATCCATTAGCAATGACGTCTTTGTTGGGGGTCCCATCAAATCAAACTCATCGAGGCACATTAAAGTGAATCTCCCAATTGTAATTTGAATCTCCCAATGACATAGCTCCTCAACAGTCTTCTTTCACATGATTGGGTGACAATAATTTGCAAACAAAGAACTTTTTAAACATTCAACATTGGCAATAACAAGATAGAAGCAAATATTCCCTCTACATGGTTCTTATTGCCTCATTCTAGCCTCCTCATTGACAATCTTATCTAATTCAAGGTAAAAACTATGTCCCCCATATACTTCAGTTGCATTTTCAAATATGCGTAAAAACAAATCGACCGCCAACTAACAGACCTTTGAAATCTTTGTAATGAGAACTGAAACATACATTGTTCTTTAGGCCTGTCATAATTTCTCAACAAACAAGAGGCAACAGATGTTTTTAACTTTATACCTCACTGGGACAGAATATCTCTGTTAGCCTGTGTCTGTCATCTGTCCATCCCTCCATTGTCCCTCCACTGTCCCCCCTTGTTCTTCTTCTCGGAAATGGTTCAAGGATCTTCTTTTCACAAACCAACAAGGTCCCTAGAGTTGGAAGAGCGAGTAGGAAAGTTGTTACCACAGAGGAAAAGTGATTTGTTCCTGGCAATAGAATTAAGAACATGGCCATTGTTTCTGAGAATTAAAACAAAAGCAATTAAATATGTTTAAGAAGAAATGTTCTCAAAAGCAGAAACTTCTGCTTGGTCACTAGTCACATGAAAATGACTATCTGAGCTTGGGGGCCCAGTGACTTTGCAGAGTTGCATCCCTTAGGTGATCCAGGAACCTATGGACATGGGTTCGAATCCCAAATTTACGCTGATTATATTTCTAGGTTTGTGGGCACCATACCCATGCTTCATACAGATGTGGAACACTAAAATTCAAGGCCTTTTCAAGGCTTCAACTGTCATTTTCAAGGCTTTTTTAGTTAGCCCGTCAATATTTAACACCAAACTGATATTAATGCATCCAAAGCCTCATAACCGTTTTATCATTTACCAGAAGACAAGAAATATGCCTGAATATTTCTTCCCCTCACAAGATTTTTTGTTTGTTTGTCCTTTAATGCCGCAATCAGCAATATTCCAGATACAAGACAGTGGTCTGTAAATACACAAGTCTGGACCAGACAACCCAGTGACTGACATTATGAGCATCAATCCAAGGAATTGTTATGCAATTTACCAAATCACTGAGCCTAACCACCCAATCCATTTAGCCGCCTCTTACGACAAGCAAAGGTTGCTGGGAGCCTATACTCTTACCCAGAATCCCCTCTCTCGGGAGGCGTGTAACAATCAGAACAACAGTGTGCAACAGTGCCTTGGTGCTAAAACTTTAGCCATACAACCCTCTTGAAATCTCCCTACATCAGGCTGTGTTTGGTTAATCATTACTGTATTGAAAACCTGATGAATATTACACGCAAGTCCAATATCATTCCTAAACACTCCAACTTGCTCAATAACTTTCTTACATAACATCTACCATGTGCATCAACAAAATCTAGATCTGAAAATATATTTCTTACACCTGTATAAGCATCAGAGATCGAGGAAGGTACAAAGTGTTTACATTGAAGCCTCACCTCCGGTGATCCCGAAGAACATGGGCCTTAGCATGATAAATATGGTTTTCATGAATTTGCAATAACAAAATTAAAAATAGTCCTATTAGACATTGATGTTGCGAGTGTTATCCATATCATATGCAATGACGTATAGCATTTCATGGTATTTCTGGGTGTTGTGAAATAACATTGTAAATTTGACATATAAGATTGTACAATACCATATAAGTTGAAGCAGGATCAAGAGGGATACATGGAGTCCCGTGTTAGGTTTTATGCCGGGAGTAAACATGTTTTAATATGACACTGTAAATGAATTAAAACAACTTTAAAATTGATAGAAAACAGCTGTTCGATTGAGCTGAGGTTAACTTCTGCTATGTCACATGACTTACATTGACTCGGAGAAAAGCGTGTGACTTTTTGCTTCAAAGTGAGATATAAGGACATTATTCTGCCTCTCAGACATGTTTGGGGTGGGGTATAAGGGATTTATTCTCCTGCTGAGAAATTTATTTCCCTCCAAGGCGGGATACACAGTATTTTATCAAGATCACCTGAACCAATCAGACCATTCGGTCATGGAGGTATGATAAACATCTTTATCAACCCATAATCAAGTTACATTTAACATTACGACTGATTCACTTCTTTTTAAGTTTATTGTAGGCTCGATGCAAGCCTTTTGATAGATATATTGGAGACAATTTGAAATTTGGAATCAAGATATCCATGTTGCATGTGGTGCAACAAAGTTTCAATCCAGTTTGCAAGATGAAAAAGTACCATCATTCACATTATGCTTTGTTGAATAATGGACCAATACTTGCAAAAAACATTTTGAAATAATAATAATAATAATAATAATAACAACAACTTTGCTTCAGGTTTTCCTGTACACCCCCCTCCCCCCCCTCCCTTCCATCATCCACCTCCAAGAAAATTTTAATATAAAATAGTTTGTCCCATTGCCAGAAAAGAAAATATGCTCTGTCTGATACATGCATGTTATTTATACACACCCTCATAAAAAATGAAATAAATGCTGGTATGTTGCTTTGGGAAAAGTTATATTTCACATTAATTTCAAGTCATTTGAAACTGGAGAAGGGCAGATACAGCCATGAACTCATTTGTCAGTCTCAAAGTCTTATTTATGCGTTTTATCTAACCCCACCATTTTACATCATGTGAGGCAATTACAAGATTCCTTAAAACACCATGCTGTGCAGAAAGAAAATGTATCTTGATGCATACATCCATGTTTTACAGAAAATGAAATAAATGGTGTGTGCATGTAGCTCCTATTTTATTTTAATGACTTCACCATCAGGTTTCAACTAACAATATATACTGCATAATATAACCATTATCATAAAGAGGATTCAATATTCCCACTTCCATTCCACTACGACACTGTAAAGCTTTCAAATAATTATGCTTATCGCAAAATGTTGAATAACTGGAGAGTTAGTCCAACATTAATTGTATTTAGACAAGAAACACATCCTCATTTCTGGTTTCACACAAGACACTAATATGTTTATGCGTCTGGTGCACACATACAAGATTCAAAAGTAGATAATTCAACGTGCATTAGGTTGTTCCAAGCATTTACAGGATGCTAAGTACATCGCCATGATTTCATCCCATCTTTCGTACTCTGATGATAAAAACTAAAAGTCTTGCTCTTTTTTTCTGGCATGGCTCAAAAACAATTACTAACACAAATGGTAAAGAAAAACTGACATGTTAGTTTTATTGTGGGAGACACCGACGGCTTGTTTTTTTATAATAGGTTAAAAGAGTATACCTCTTATCTGAGTTAAATATTTCTAAACAGAGTTTCTGTTTATAGCTGGCAAATAGGTTGGCAAAAATAGAAAACACTGATATTACTGTTCATAGATTGTAAAAAGTATAAATTTATTTTCTTCCTTGCATAGAAATGACACTATTTAACACCTATTTTGTTGGTACAACAATTAAGGTATATGAGAAGGTACAGGTTCATTGTCATAAAGAATGTTTTGTTTGTTTGTTGCTTAATGACATAGTCAGCAATATTCCAACTTTATGATGGCGGTCTGTAAATAATGGAGTCTGGACAGGACAAACCATGAACAACATGAGGAAACCATTAATGACATTCTGTTTTATTTGTGATCTTTTGATTAGAACATTGGAACAATCATCACCACCATCATTGCCATTGTGGAGACTATCCTCGAGACCAGAACCATCCAACAGTGCAGCATCTCCTTATGTCATCACCACTACAATCACCCAGCAGTACACATCACCGCTACCATCACCCAGCAGTACATATCACTACTACCATCACCCAGCTGTACACATCACCGCTACCATCACCCAGCAGTACATATCACCACTACCATCACCCAGCAGTACACATCACCACTACCATCACCCAGCAGTACACATCACTACTACCATCACCCAGCAGTACACATCACCACTACCATCATCCAGCAGTACACATCACCACTACCATCATCCAGCAGTACACATCACCACTACCATCACCCAGCAGTACATATCACTACTACCATCACCCAGCAGTACACATCACCACTACCATCACCCAGCAGTACATATCACCACTACCATCACCCAGCAGTACACATCACCACTACCATCATCCAGCAGTACACATCACCACTACCATCATCCAGCAGTACATATCACCACTACCATCACCCAGCAGTACACATCACTACTACCATCACCAAGCAGTACACATCACCACTACCATCACCCAGCAGTACATATCACCACTACCATCACCAAGCAGTACATATCACCACTACCATCACCCAGCAGTACACATCACTACTACCATCACCAAGCAGTACATATCACTACTACCATCACCCAGCAGTACACATCACTACTACCATCCTCACCACTACCATCACCCAGCAGTACACATCACTACTACCATCACCCAGCAGTACACATCACTACTACCATCCTCACCACTACCATCACCCAGCAGTACACATCACCACTACCATCACCAAGCAGTACACATCACCACTACCGTCACCAAGCAGTACATATCACCACTACCATCACCCAGCAGTACACATCACTACTACCATCACCAAGCAGTACATATCACCACTACCATCATCCAGCAGTACACATCACTACTACCATCACCCAGCTGTACACATCACCACTACCATCATCCAGCAGTACACATCACCACTACCATCATCCAGCAGTACACATCACTACTACCATCACCCAGCAGTACACATCACCACTACCATCACCCAGCAGTACATATCACTACTACCATCATCCAGCAGTACACATCACCACTACCATCACCCAGCTGTACACATCACCACTACCATCACCCAGCAGTACACATCACCACTACCATCACCCAGCAGTACATATCACTACTGCCATCACTCACCCAGCTGTACACATCACCACTACCATCACCCAGCAGTACACATCACTACTACCATCACCAAGCAGTACATATCACCACTACCATCATCCAGCAGTACACATCACTACTACCATCACCCAGCAGTACACATCACTACTACCATCACCCAGCTGTACACATCACCACTACCATCACCCAGCAGTACACATCACCACTACCATCACCCAGCAGTACATATCACTACTACCATCACTCACCCAGCTGTACACATCACCACTACCATCACCCAGCAGTACACATCACTACTACCATCACCAAGCAGTACATATCACCACTACCATCATCCAGCAGTACACATCACTACTACCATCACCCAGCAGTACACATCACCACTACCATCACCCAGCAGTACACATCACCACTACCATCATCCAGCAGTACACATCACTACTACCATCACCCAGCAGTACACATCACCACTACCATCACCCAGCAGTACACATCACCACTACCATCATCCAGCAGTACACATCACCACTACCATCACCCAGCAGTACACATCACCACTACCATCATCCAGCAGTACACATCACCACTACCATCACCCAGCAGTACACATCACCACTACCATCACCCAGCAGTACATATCACCACTACCATCACCCAGCAGTACACATCACCACTACCATCACCCAGCAGTACACATCACCACTACCATCACACAGCAGTACATATCACTACTACCATCACCCAGCAGCACATATCACCACTACCATCATCCAGCAGTACACATCACTACTACCATCACCCAGCAGTACACATCACTACTACCATCACCCAGCAGTACACATCACCACTACCATCACCCAGCAGTACACATCACCACTACCATCACCCAGCAGTACACATCACCACTACCATCACCCAGCAGTACACATCACCACTACCATCACCCAGCAGTACACATCACCACTACCATCACCCAGCAGTACATATCACTACTACCATCACTCACCCAGCTGTACACATCACCACTACCATCACCCAGCAGTACACATCACTACTACCATCACCCAGCAGTACACATCACCACTACCATCACCCAGCTGTACACATCACCACTACCATCACCCAGCTGTACACATCACCACTACCATCACCCAGCAGTACATATCACCACTACCATCACTCAGCAGTACACATCACCACTACCATCATCCAGCAGTACACATCACCACTACCATCATCCAGCAGTACACATCACCACTACCATCATCCAGCAGTACACATCACCACTACCATCACCCAGCAGTACACATCACCACTACCATCACCCAGCAGTACACATCACCACTACCATCATCCAGCAGTACACATCACCACTACCATCATCCAGCAGTACACATCACCACTACCATCATCCAGCAGTACACATCACCACTACCATCACCCAGCAGTACATATCACTACTACCATCCTCACCACCATCACCACTACCTCGTCAACATTGGTACCATCATCACTATCACAGCTAAGTGTACTTTCTTCCCAATCATCAATACTATATCACCCCAATCGATCACTACATCACCATGCATGATCACTACCATCACCACTACCATCAGAATGCCTACCATCATCTTCACCATACTCCATCAGTGCCAACATCATCACTACCTTCATCACCATCACCATCACCATCCTCCTCCTCCATCTTGATGATGCAAACCAGTAGAGGCAGTCTGCAATTATGTTTCTGAAAGGAAGATGCAATACTTTTGAAAAAGACATTTTCTTGAAAATGATCCTAACATTCGGAACAAGCCATTTTGAAAGTTCTTGACAACTGGTTGCCATATTTCTTTAAAATTCCTTATTATTTATCATAGCTGCACCATTAATATAAATCAGGTCCATTGTATGTAAAACATGAATAAAGACACATTCCACTGTCAGCAACAATAAAATATCTGAAATGAAAAAATACTAATCCATCCAAACAATTGCAAAACAGTTCTATCAGCATAAGATATTTTCTTCATAGATGGACCAAGGCATGAGTACCATTCCATCACAAGAATGTTAAATGTTATCGACAAATGTTAAACTGTACATTGTACAACCGATTCCTTAGAGAGCAATTTCAATTCTAAGCAATTATTTGACCACAAACTGATTACATTAATTAAGTTGCTTTGACACAAAGGTCAATTATGCACATAAAATTATCTAAAATTAAAGATGCAAATTTTAAAGCAACATTTCTTTAATATTACCAAGACACCAAGGGGAGGATTGTTTTCATGAGCATATGCTACGCGTCTTTAACCCTTTACATGGCACAAATTTGTGGTTTCGTTCATGAGAGGAACCCAAATGACGCTGTCAGCCTGATAAAAGCCTAGCGCGATTTCATTGATCAGGGAATTAGCGAGTGTAAGAGTATCAAGGATGTCGTCAAATAACTGTCTCAAATTGGTTTGAAATCAATCAATAGTTTTCAGATCAAAGGAGACGATTTCATCAAGCGACTGCCGAATTTAGGTGGGATGTGAAGAGTATTTCGCAGGAACGTAATAGACTCCGGAAAAAAGCCGGCGAGAGCTTCATTTCTCCGAAGGCCGAACGCAGGGTGAACGCAAGGCCACTTAGATCAAAGACAATTTAAATTCACAATTTCGATTTCTCTGGGCCTAAAAGGCTTGAAATCTTTGATTTTAGGATCCTAAATGTTCAAAAAATATTGTTTGCATTTTGGAATAACTAAACCTTTTAATTTCTAATCTATCATACAGAAGGAACAAAAAACACATTTGGCTGAAATGGAGACGCAGAGAACATTTTTGTCAGACATGACAATTTGTCACGGATGTCAAATCTAAAAGATATCTTTGTCATTTTAGCTCATAACAAATCGTAGCTGCTGGTTTAGTTCTATTTATATCCTGATCATCCACAGAACACAAGCTTCTTTCAAGAAAAGAGTTCCCATCTCAGTTGACATGTAACATTTCAACACGGAACATTTGGAATATGTCTGAAGAATCAACTGTGCCCATGACCATAGTTCCATTTCAGTTTAGCGCACAATTAGCGCATCTGTATTAATCAAGAGACGCTGAGCAGATTGGGAATGCGATGTGCAAGTAAGCATGATCTTCCTTCAAAATTCTGTGAGATGGAGTCTAGACCATGGTACGCCTGGCCGGACAGGAATCACTTGAACCCCATCACCCAACAGTCTGTACCTTCAGAAACATTCTCAAAGAATGATCTGAGGTGAGTATTGATTCCAAATTCACTAAGCCAAACCATTGTAAATTTTCACAGCAAGTCCAGCAAAGGTAGCCAGAGTCTGTTCATCTTGCCAGTGATGGAGATGAATCTTATTGCGTTCTTCCTGTGTCAGACTATGTTTGATGCAGTTCTTGGATTTATTTGTACACTACATTAAGCAACTCTATATCCAGACATATTCTTTACTTCCAAGTCCATATTCAGTTCTCCAAGTCTATATCCAGACATATTCCTGACTTCAAAGTCCATATCCAGTTCACCAAATCTATATCCAGACATATTCCTGACTTCAAAGTCCATATTCAGTTCTCCAAGTCTATATCCAGACATATTCCTGACTTCAAAGTTCATATCCAGTTCACCAAGTCTATATCCAGACATATTCCTGACTTCAAAGTCCACATCCAGTTCTCCAAATCTATATCCAGACATATTCTTTACTTCCAAGTCCATATCCAGTTCTCCAAGTCTATTTCTGACATATTCCTGACTTCCATTTCCATATCCAGACATATTCCTGACTTCAAAGTCTATATCCAGAAAGTGTCCTGATTAACAAGTCCATATCCCTGACAAACAAGTCCATATTCAGGACTTCCAAGTGAGGACTTTGTTTGCAAGAAAACTAGCATGACAACTGTAAATAAGCTTCAATCCAATAACAACAGAAGCCTCAACTTCAAACTGTTAACACAATCATTTCATTCTAAGCTTCAACATGTGAAATATACCATCATGGCTGGGAAGTGTTCTTTTCACAACTGCTTCAAGCCATAATGTTTTCTCTGAATAGAGGAAGCAAACATTTGATTTTTTGTACTTTTCAGGAGATGGAGCATGGCCAATGTACAATTTTATAAATTATATTATTATTTCAGAATTTTTAGGAGAAAGTTATTTTTTAAAAATAAATCATAGGCTGAACCCCCTGCAAGAAAGACAACAAGTTTCCTCTGCAGTACAACTTTACAAACTATGCGACAATCTTGACAATCCACAAACACACAAAACGATATTAAGAGGATTAGACGAAAATATTCTCATTAAATCTGGTGAATTAACCAAGCCAGACTTTGCTTCAATTTAAGACATTACTCAGACTGAAATTGACATCGCTTCAGTAAACATGTAATATCACAGACAGCCACACTCACAGACAGTCACAGACAGTCGAAGATTGTCACAGCTCAACTCGACAACTGTTCCATCTATTTTTCATTGAATATGGCATAGACAAGCTCTTGCATAATATAATTAATTCCCTTTTGGAAGGTTTCGATTTCCCTGGGCAACACTGCTAACAACTATCAAATAAAGATCAGTAAATAATTGGTTAAGATCTCCAAAAGAGATAGATCCATTTTAGCTCCCCAGCCATCACTGAAGAGAAAAAAAAATCAATATTTTCAAATCCTATGTTCAAACATGTGAGAAAAAACGTGTAAGATGGTAACCAGATATTTTGCAAAATACAGGTTCTCCTAATTACTGCATGCAACAGAGACGGCGCTTCATCAATAATAGAACAGTCGCTAATGAAAATACAGTCTTTGCAGTTATTACTAAGGCTTTTCAACGAACATCTCTATTTTTACATGAAGGGCTCATGCTTCTAAAGAAGCTGTCAATGCAATATGCACAAAAAGTCAAACGTTGTCTCTTGACTGTCAAAGTCTCACAAATGTCATTTTCGACTGTTTTTACGAAAACAAAACATAAACGAATAAAGTAGACTCGCTTGTTTACATTTCTTGATAAATTTCCGGCATCATGTTAAAATGTGTTCACATGTGTTGGTTATGACATATGTAGGCGTTTAGCAATACCTCTGAATGAAATACATTTGCATGTTAATGACATCTTTAAAAATATATAACGTCAACGCCTGAGAATAGCCAGTCTTGATAATCTACTGAAAGAGATTCCGTTGGGCGTAAAAGGCTTAACAATTTCTCCTTTTCATATTCTCATATTATGAGCTTTTGTGTCATTAAAGGTGCCATTGTAAGCATTTGAACGAGAGCATTTTGATTGAGATATTACATATGAATGTTATTGAATTCTTATTAAAAAAAATGTATATCGCCCTTTTTTTAACTGAGCTTTTGCATCATCAAAACAGCGCCTTTGTAGTTATTGGATCGGTAGATAATTTGATCATAGATAGCACCACCACCATCAACCACAGCTTCAACAACTTCATTAAATATCAAATATCTCCCCATCACCTGCTTCAACCAATCAGATATCAATCCTGAAGCAAACATCAACCAATCAGAACCCTCTTTCACTCAACATATCCCTTTGTGCAAATCATCACAGATGGAAGAAAATCAGAAAAAAATACCTTGGACAAAATTATAAACATTGAGTTGACCGTTTGTAATTAAACTTGTAAGATTTCTTTTCTGAACAAATATTGACAGAAACAAAGGTCAAATGTAAAGCTACGTGATTGATTTTTTGTGTGTTATAAGAGAAAATGCACATACCATTGATTACTGCATTAAAACTATTCTGTAACAGGAAATACATGCAAAGTTGTAGACAATTGTTTTGATAAAGTATGCTCTTTCGCTTCTCAACATACAGCAAAACGATATGAAGTTTTTTACTTTGCATTGTATGTATAAACAAAATAAATCTCAAAAGAATGGAGGCACACAATAATGCAATACTTTCAACATGTGTCAAATTATCGTTATGAGCACACTTCTATTGGTTTAAAAGCGTGCTGTGAACAATTTGGTTGATTACTTCAAGAGTAATTAAATGATTTAACGGAGAAATCATGACAATCTGTTGGTTTTACTTCCGGAATGAACAGATTCGAGCGATTTCTCCGACTTAAACCATGTTATGGTTGATGTTTAATTTTGCACAATGACCTATTATAGTTTTTTCAGTCTTACTTGCAAAAAATGCATGTTGTGAATCGCCAGTGAATTCCTGACCTAGAATCAAACACAACCATAGCGTGACACCATCATAATGGTTTAAATATATTCACATATATCACATCCTTGGGGTATATGTGACGTGGGTAGACTACATATATACTACTCAAAAGAAGTTAAAGACCACCCATATCACATCCTTGGGGTATATGTGACATGGGTAGACTACATATATACTACTCAAAAGAAGTTAAAGACCACCCAATTTTTTCATGTGACTATAGTTAATCTGATTAAGATGATAGATTAACATTAGTTATACGGTGGAAAAACCAGATGTTCTGAAACTTCTTTTGAGTAGTATTAATAGTCTGCTAGTCATGTCACATATACCCCACATTTATTTGAGTAGTATATTTTGATGATGCTATTGCAGAGTCAATGATTGTATTGTTTGTCTGATAGCTGTCAACCTTCATTTTAAGCTTGTAACATTTCAACACATTTTGATGATGCTATTGCAGAGTCAATGATTGTATTGTTCGTCTGATAGCTGTCAACCTTCATTTTAAGTTTGTAGCATTTCAACACATTTGACACAAGCCCTAATGAAATGAGTTCTGATAAAAGTCACTTTGACACAAGTCCAATTAAAGCTTGACACTGCCACAAGGAGAAACCATGACAGCTCCCATAATCAGCCGATTCCCGTGTTCCCTTCCAAAACATCAAACAATGAAACCTCTCCAAAACAGCTCATCTCTGTGCAAGTCAAAGAATGTGAAACTCTGAAAATGTTTCACCTTCTGGCAAAGCAGAAAGTATGAAAATTGGCTTGATTAAAATATTTCAAGTGTGCATCTTGCAGAAACCATATGGCATGATGTCCTAACTAAAAATTGGGATGCTTTGTCAAGCCAAAGTAATGTGATTCCTGTGTCAAACTGTCTGGTTATCATAATGTGTGTGTTTGTGAGGAGTTGGGGTTGGGGTTGGGGTTGGGGTTGGGGTTGGGGTTGCTAGGGTTGAGGTGAGGTGGGAGAGGGGGGACATATATTTCACAAATTATTTTTTTTTCCTGGTTGACAGACAAGTGAGCTCACATCTTCTATATGAAGCTGCTCTGTGAATTTGTAATATTTGGCTGTGATAAGAACACAAAGACAATTTAGTTTTGGATCTTTTGATCAAATTTCATTTAAACAAATGTAGACTAAGAATACTTCATTGAACTTATCACATTAACGAAAATCAAGATGATTATTTTATTGAGAAAATAATGCGCTTACTTCAGTGATAATTCCAACATATTCTGTACCAAGTGGGTAACATATCTTTTAATATTTGCACATGATAATAACATGTATTAATGTAGTTATACTTATCTCAATGGCCCTCTTTCCAGGAACACTGCACAAGTTTAAGTTATCATGGTTATCTTAAAATAATAAGTTTCTTAAAATAAGACAGTTTTAATACTAGTCACTCATGATCATGCAAACTCTTAAAGGGGCACTCTGATCCCATCTTCCCGAGGCAAAGGAGTTAACTGACTATAAAAGTCCAGTTTCCACCCTTGCCGAACTAGGCTGTTATTATTGAGTTACATTTTGGCTGGACTAACGAGTCTATGCATAGTCCAATCAAAATCGCGCACCAAAATCAAAATCCGGTTCGTAAACTGTCGTGCAGATTTCGATCGACTGCAGTATTTGCAAAGCATGTGCACGGCCAACTTGTTGTCAACAGATATTATTCCAAATCTTTTCATGTTTTTAATCAAGGTGCTCACATGATTTGATGCATTTTGCGATGTAAGACGCGTTTTATCACAATGTAGATCTTGATTATCGATCAGGTCGTCCTGACTGGGCGCCACCATTTTGTGTGAAGCAAACGCAAGTGATACGAGAGTTGGAATCTGATTGGTCCATAGGAGAGGCTTAGAAGGGACATAACTAGTAATAGCCACTGGTGGCGCTACGATTGAGCCCAGTAATTCAAGCCTAGTTCGGCAAGGGTGGAAACTGGACTTTTAAAGTCAGTTAACTCTCTTGCCTTGGGAAGATACTCTGATCCAAGGTCTGGAGAACATGTTCAAGTTCAGCCATTGTAGTGGATGCCCTGTGTGGAATTGACACATTGTCCTCGTGTGGGCCAGGTTTGATTCTCAACATGGGTACAATGTGTGAAGCCCATTTATGGGGTCCCCCGCTGTGATTTTGCTGGAATACTGCTAAAAGTTGCGTGACACCCAACCTCCTCACTCACTCACTGTATAATTAAGTTTCACTCACTCACTCACTCACTGTGTAATTAAGTTTCCAATAACTGCACACTTCAAACACATCTAACACTGATGCTTTGATGTTTGAAGGTCTGCAAGTTGTCCCGAGCGTAGTCTTGATTTAAATAATATTGGCCATAAGTCAATGTGTGTTTGAATGGTGCCCAGCTTGGGGTCACTATTTAATATTCAGAAGGGCCTGTGATCTTTGTAAACGATCAGATATTTTTACATTCACTGTTTCAAAACACGCAAAATTTTCAGTTTTCAGTGAAAGGATAATCAAACTACAGAAGTCCAACATCTGTACCTTTTTTGTGTAGAAAATGCATTATCGTCACACTGACAAACTATACTTCTTCACTTTTGATAGGGATAATAAGCTCTCATTCATTAAAATATATACATGACATATTATGAGAATCAGTTTTGTGTTTCATGGAAAGATAAAAAATGTCTATCAGGGGGAGTGGTATGTATTCATGTATTAGTCCTAATCACAGTGGATGACGAGTCCTCAAGTAACAGCTACCGAAAAAAATGTCAATTAGAAAAAAATATACTTAAACAAGAAAAAGGTTCTAACAAATCTGTATCCACTTATGAATATTTCTCTGCACAAGAAAACAAGACCCTGTTAACAAAACAGGATCTTTAATCAAGATGTGGAACATTTTCTAAGGCATTGATTTTGAAGAGGCTTAATGAAGATGTCGCAAAGTAGGCGAAACCTTCTTCAAAGGGAGGTCATCTTGGGAGTGCAACCGAATAAACCCTATCTTCATCCTGTCATAATTAAGTAAGGAGCCGATAGCTAATATGGCGCAAAAAGACATACAGAAATATCTAATTTGCAAGAGAACCTCCATCAGTCATGAATAATTCTGTCTTGAATGGCAAGCGTTACATCTTCAAGGATGTTTAGACAACAAGTTGCTTCCTCCAGCAGTCAAAATGTCTGGTAAAATCATTACATGGATCGTGTGTCCTAAAAAACAACTCCCAAGCTCCCATAAACATTTACACACATACTGCTTGACTGACAACTGCTCTTGTGCTCTGTGTGCATCTCAATCCATTAACAGTCGCTGCTAAAACCATCAAAGGTATCTGCTTCATTTACAGTTACTTGTTCGTGCCACGCAAATCTCCGCCTCATGGAGTATGGGATGTTGTTAGGATAACAGCATTTTTACCAAGTTTGGGTGGCCTTTCATTGAATCGGCTCTAATTTATAAATGTGTTTGATAATTCCCGTACTGGGTAACTTAGAACATAATAAAAAAAATGCATATTCTTTTCAACAAATATGTAAGTAAAGTTAAATAATACTTACTTCAAAGATTTGTACACATCTATTAAAGATATTGTGAAGATATGAAACAACAGTGCTATGTACAAACTAACATTATTTTGCAACAAACATCCAACGACAAAGAAAATGTGCCAACAAAATGATATTGATTGAGTTATGAATTCAATTATCAATTTCTTTTTTCCTTTATAGATCAACCATGCTATAGAATCTCATGGTTTGTTCAATACCAAGAATACCTTAATTATAGACTTACTCTAATTATCTTTAACTCACATTAACTTATTTCTTCAAATCCATATGCACAACAAAATTTACAGATTAACAGTATTTGACACTGTCCAAAATTTGTCAATTGTCCAGAAGATCAGCACATGGAAAAATCTACTGATCTTGTTGGTTCTCTGCAGGACACAATGGTCATGACCAAAAATGTGTTTTAAAAGATATTACTGTATTGTGCAATTAGAATGAGAAACCAGCTAAGAAGGTAACCACAGCACCATACAGGCTGTTTAGATTGCTGATATTGTTAGTGTCTATCACTGATGTCCATAGTTGAAAACTTAAATTACCTTGTTAGGCCCCAAAATAACTTAAATTACCTTGTTAGGCCCCAAAATAACTTAAGTTACCTTCTTAGGCCCCAAAATAACTTAAATTACCTTCTTAGGCCCAAAAATAACTTAAATTACCTTCTTAGGCCCCAAAATAAACTCTGGCCCAGCATTTATTTAATCTTACTGGTTTAAGAAAATATGCGAGACTCAGGTCAGCTGATCAGTGTAAGCGTCGAACACTGGATTAGGAACATCTGATATACTCTGTGCAGTTCGGGCTTAATGGATGATGGCACTGTAATTCACTGTGCAAAATTGTCTATCACTGGTTTCTTGATCATTGATCTGACATCTTGATTTACCCTGATTATGATCCTTGGGCTGTCACCACTCTCCCTGGACTCTTGAGTTTTATGTTAGTAGTAAGCTGTGAGCTGTGTCATTTTGGCATTTTTGTGCCATTTAACTGATGTGATATTGCTGAAATTCTGTTTAAATAAGCATTAAATAAAACTCTCTCACTCAATACTATTTATTGAAATGGATCATGAGTGCTCATATTGCCACATGACGCATCACTAACAAGAAGAAATAAACATTTAGAATGCCAAGGGAACTATTCAACAAAACAATTTCCTATTGCAGTTACTGGTGAATGTGGTTGGCTTTTGATTGTTGTGTCATGTCCAGCAATTAGATGTCTTGAAATGACATAAATATTGCTAAGCATGGAAAACCATTCCAAGGTGAGCTAGTGGGTGAGTGAGTGGGTGAGTGGGTGAGTGGGTGAGTGAGCGAGTGAGTGAGCGAGTGGGTGAGCGAGTGAGTGAGTGAGTGAGTGGGAGGGTGGACGAGTGAGTGAGTGAGTGAGTGAGTGAATGAGTGAGTGAGCAAGTGAGTGAGTGAATGAGTGAGTGAGCGAGCGAGTGGATGAGCGAGCGAGTGGGTGAGCGAGTGAGTGAGTGAGTGAGTTCATGAAAGAGTGAAAGTTGTTAATTCCTGCAGTCACCAATATTTGAGTAAATGATTGAGGCATGATGACACACAATTGGCCAAGTCAACGAGCCAACAATCCTATTTAAGTCGGCTCTTATGACAGACATGGGATGCACAGGACCTGATCATCAGAATCCTCACAGGGTCCAAATTAAGAAATGCTTCTCTCGTGACACTGTCCAACTTCAGGATCTCTCCATAACCTGATACTTATTAGGCCTTGACATTTAAAACTATCTTAATTGTAAAAGGATATCACTGTCTTTGAATTTGATACATTTTTATAAGCACGTGCAAAATTCCATTTTGGGCATGAATTCAATATGGCTTCTAAAGGATGATTTGTAACATAAATGATCAAACTACATTAAGATGAAGTGCTCTGTTTACACAGCGTGCTAATTAATGCACATCATGTCATGAAACCATCAGAAACTGTACCCTCCATTACAGATATTTCACTGTGAGACCATCATAACTTCCATACTTTTAATATACACTTAAAACAGTATTAAGCAATGTTGAAAACTTGAAAAAAAGTTCAAGGTTCCATTCCATAGAGCCTTCTTAGCGCTAAGATTGTTGTAACTCGCACTAAGACCATCATAGGTCCCATGCTTGTTACATACCCGGTACACATACAACAGTATTAAGCACTGTTGAAAAAACTGAAGTAAGTTCTAGACTCAATTCCACAGAGCCACCAATTTTAACCCAGATCTTCATTGAGAGACAAGCATTGGTTGCTGCAGACCAGTTCTAACCGAGATCTTTATGGTGAGACAAGCATTGGTTGCTGCAGACCAGTTCTAACCCAGATCTTTATGGGGAGACAAGCATTGGTTGCTGCAGACCAGTTCTAACCCTGATCTTCATTGAGAGACAAGCATTGGTTGCTGCAGACCAGTTCTAACCCAGATCTTCATTGGGAGACAGGCATTGATTGCTGCAGACCAGTTCTAACCCAGATCTTTATGGGGAGACAAGCATTGGTTGCTGCAGACCAGTTCTAACCCTGATCTTTATGGGGAGACAGGCATTGGTTGCTGCAGACCAGTTCTAACCCAGATCTTTATGGGGAAACAGGCATTGGTTGCTGCAGACCAGTTCTAACTCAGATCTTCATTGGGAGACAGGCATTGATTGCTGCAGACCAGTTCTAACCCAGATCTTCACATGGAGACAAGCATTGGTTGCTGCAGACCAGTTCTAACTCAGATCTTTACGGGGAGACAAGCATTGGTTGCTGCAGACCAGTTCTAACCCAGATCTTCACATGGAGACAAGCATTGGTTGCTGCAGACCAGTTCTAACTCAGATCTTCACATGGAGACAAGCATTGGTTGCTGCAGACCAGTTCTAACTCAGATCTTTATGGGGAGACAAGCATTGGTTGCTGCAGACCAATTCTAACCCAGATCTTCACAGGGTGAGAGGCATTGGTTGCTGCAGACCAGTTCTAACTCAGATCTTCACAGGGTGAGAGGCATTGGTTGCTGCAGACCAATTCTAACCCAGATCTTCACAGGGTGAGAGGCATTGGTTGCTGCAGACCAATTCTAACCCAGATCTTCACAGGGTGAGAGGCATTGGTTGCTGCAGACCAATTCTAACCCAGATCTGCACAGGGTGAGAGGCATTGGTTGCTGCAGACCAATTCTAACCCAGATCTTCACAGGGTGAGAGGCATTGGTTGCTGCAGACCAATTCTAACCCAGATCTTCACAGGGTGAGAGGCATTGGTTGCTGCAGACCAGGTCCAACTCAGATCTTTATGGGGAGCCAAGCATTGGTTGCTGCAGACCAGTTCTAACTCAGATCTTCACAGGGTGAGAGGCATTGGTTTCTGCAGACCAGTTCTAACTCAGATCTTCACAGGGAGACAGGCATTGGTTGCTGCAGACCAGTCCTAACCCAGATCTTCACAGGGTGAGAGGCATTGGTTGCTGCAGACCAGTTCTAACTCAGATCTTCATTGGGAGACAAGCATTGGTTGCTGCAGACCAGTTCTAACCCAGATCTTTATGGGGAGACAAGCATTGGTTGCTGTAGACCAGTTCTAACTCAGATCTTCACATGGAGACAAGCATTGGTTGCTGCAGACCAGTTCTAACCCAGATCTTTATGGGGAGACAAGCATTGGTTGCTGCAGACCAGTTCTAACCCAGATCTTCACAGGGACACAGGCATTGGTTGCTGCAGACCAGTTCTAACTCAGATCTTCACGAGGGGTATTTAAAACTATCATGACAAATGAAACATATTAATAATGAAAAACACATTGAATACTTTCTTCTACGTATATTCATTTAAATGATCACCACACAGAAGTATTATTGTAAATTTTCGTTCTTTAAATCAATCAATTTCTTGTCTGATTCCAAACAAACCACACAGTCACCTTGGCTGTATGATGTTAAAAGTATTCATATAGTTACTAATAATTCCTCCACTTATGAGCCAAGTCTAGACATTGTACAAATTAAGTCCATAAGCTTTCAAATAGGAGCCCATCACTGTCCAAGTCTCAAATGACAAACCCTTTTTGAGTAATTAACATTTATATTGTATTTATATTATATTTTACAGTCTCTGTCTCTGACAGTCTCTGGGAAACTTCATCTTAAGTTGTGGTAGACTTCTGTGCTGATTATATCTAGTTGAAGGTTAGTGTGATGGGAAGAATTCATTAGCGTTAAACACAGGAACAGGATTTGTGGGTACAAGATGGAGTTTATGTAACAAGCAAGTGATTGAAGAATGACAAAAAGACCCATAGGACTGGTCTTCTTTGCTGAGGAAGACATAGAACAGTGTGTGCACCACATGTTGAACATCAAAACATCCTAATAAAAATTATCAAAAAGACAGAATTCTGCTAAGGGGGGGGGGGGGGGAATGGGATTCTAGAGCTGAGAAGGGGTGAGAATGGGATTCTAGAGGTAAGAAGGGGATGAGAATGAGATGCCAGTGCTGAGAAGGGGATGCAAATGTATTATAAGGTGATGCTAATGCTGATAATGGGCTGATAATGGGATACTAGAGCTTCGAAGGGGATGAAAATGGGATTCTAGAGCTGACAATGGGATTCTAGTGCTGAGAAGGGATGTGAATGGGATGCTAAAGCTGCGAGGGGAGGAGAATGGGATACTAGAGCTGACAATGGGATTCTAGAGCTGAGAGGGGAGGAGAATGGGATACTAGAGCTGACAATGGGATTCTAGAGCTGCGAGGGGAGGAGAATGGGATACTAGAGCTGACAATGGGATGCTAGAGCTGAGAGGGGAGGAGAATGGGATACTAGAGCTGACAATGGGATGCTAGAGCTGAGAGGGGAGGAGAATGGGATACTAGAGCTGACAATGGGATTCTAGAGCTGAGAGGGGATGAGAATGGGATTCTAGTGCTGAGAGGGGAGGAGAATGGAATTCTAGTGCTAAGAGGGGATGAGAATGGGACTCTAGTGCTGAGAGGGGATGAGAATGGGATTCTAGTGCTGAGAGGGGAGGAGAATGGGATGCTGGAGCTGTAAAGAGGATAAGAATGACTTGTTTCTTCTCATGCAACAGAGATATGAGATGAATTATCCTTCAGACATTTGATGTCTTAGTTGAAGAGCATTCAGATGAACTATACTTCCAATCTTCAAGCAGTCTGGATCTCCTTTTTAATCCTCATAATACTTTTAAATTTAAATGGACAAAGTCAGTATTCTTCTCAGCCAGCAGACGTCCAAATGCAAGGACTTTTAAAGTATGTGTAAAACTCTGCCAAGCATTTCCCCGAGTCTACAGTGATAAGCATTCATCAATATTGTTCTTCCTGTTAAAACCATTAGGAGTGTTAGGTTTAACAAAACAAAGTTCCACATGTCAAGAAAACACCTGACTCCAGACAAGGCCTATCTGTGCTGCGCTTAGTCTGGTATCGAGAGAAAGATTTCTAAAAAAAACACTGATATCTTGAACATAAAATCCTCATAAACAACCAATTTCATACTCATTTTTTGATGATTATGGAAAATATATGTTGGGTCTTATCATGGCAGCAATGACGCAGACTGAGAGTGCTGTTGTTTGGATCCTTGCACCAGCTCGTGCTAAACTCTCTGGCTTGTTTTGTGATGGTGCAGTTATGTTAAAATGGCATGGCGTTTTTATTTGTTTGCATAACTTAGTTTTTACATTAACAGATTGTAAGCATCTAAACTTTCATGAGGTTATGATGACCTTGTGGCGTGATGTCTTTTCACAAATACCTTTCACTTATTAAACAACCTTTGACCTTTGGAAGCAAAGACAATATGAAAGTATATACCATGTATGAAACATGTTACAATTGGTTCGAGATGACAAACAGAAAAATGTGAAAAATATTTTCCAGGGAGAAATCAATATGCTGGTACTTTGGTTCCAGTCAGATTTAAGCTGAGAACGAACATAATTTAAGAGTATTTCAGTATTTAACAATAAAACCATCATAACACATCATAACATAATACAATGGAATTCAAACATAAAATTTCATCATGGAAGGTAATCACACTTTCATCTATGTCAAAAGTTATCATTTGAAATATTTGTATACACAAAAGCATTTTCAATATTCTAGAAAATTCTGTCATAACTATAAAGAGAGTGAGTGAATATTGTTTTGTGCCACTTTTAGCAACATTCCAGCAATATCACAGTGGAGGACATCACACATTCTACACATTTTACCCATGTAGGGAATCAAAGCTGGGTCTTCGGAGTGACGAACAAATCTTTTAATGTAAGAGGAAACTAACGGGATCGGGTGGTCAGGCTCGCTGACTTGGTGGGTGCATGTCATCGTATCCCCATTACGTGGATTGATCCTCATGATGTCAATCACTGGATTGTCTGATCCAAACTCGTATTATTTACAGACTGCCAGCATATAGCTGGAATATTGCTGAGTGCAGCGTTAAACAACAAACAAACAAAACATTAGGCTACAATAACTGTTAGGCCGCACATTTTTCACAGGCCCGCCACCCCTACTGAAAAGCAGGTAGAAGAAAAAAATATTTAAAAATAAAAAATTTATTATTCTGTCCCCTGCTCGTAATATAGACCCTCTTATACAAAATAAAATGTATATAAATTCCATTCAAGAAACCAGCTGCAGTTTTAACTCCACACAGAATGACTTTCATATAAATATATAGATGTTTGACATAGCTGTGTATTGTTATTTTTATTTGGTCCAAACTTGTGTGGAAACAAAATTTTAAAAAAAACTTAGGCTTAAAAAAATACAAGAATTGGTTCTCAGGCAATGTTTTTTGAAAATATAGTGCGGGCGGTGTCAATTTTTTTTTTTTTTTTGGTGTGTGTGTTCAAACTAGTATGTAACCAAATAAACAGTTGTGTAACCAGATAAACAATTGTGTACAATCAATCTGGGAAAGGGCCTCCCTACATAAATGTAATACAGTATTTGACTAAAGGATATTTATATATTTTTAAAAAATGGAAATAGAAATGAAATGTGCGGCGAACTTCATGATGATGCGGGCGGTGCCTGAGAACCAAGACTATTTTATTTTTAGCCTTAATACAAAACAGACTTGGGAGACAATTGTTCACCGCACAATAACATCATGGTGCACAGACAGTGTAAGTAGCTCATGATGGTGACCCAGACAAAATACCATTTTTTCACTAAAACGTCAAACTAATACAGGATCCGACTGAATAGTCCACTTGATAGTTTAGTCTTTGAATGTCAATATGATGCCAGCCTGTGGAGCAAATACACACTGTGTACAAACATCATTAAGATCTGTGGACTAGCTGTGCGGCCTTGACAAAAGTATACAACATATATATAGTCTTCTGACTTGTGACATACACAATTGTGCATGTTATATAATATTACCCATAGGGATAATGGTGGAATTATTTTCAGGAATTCTCATTAAGCATTCTTTAATTTTTTGTCATATCAACGAATTATTGCAAATGATTAAAGATGATGTCCTTTATTGTTTATAACATCACAGTGGGTTTTATGTGATGTTCCAATAATACTGCGCTGACAGCTCCGCTAGTGATAAGGAACCCACTTATTTCTTCACTTTCTCGGAAAAAAAGACTACGAATGATATACATGGGTTATTTTCTGAAAATGTTGTATTGTTAAAAAAACAGTTCATCAGTGAATTGTTTAAGCGCTGATGATGTCTAGTCTAAAGTGCATTGTATTGTCCTGAACCATTCTTGTTTTAGTTTTTATCCAATCTACACGTTTCTGTATCTGTGAGGGTATATGTACAATAAAATTTATCTTATCTTTAAAATGCTTACACAAGTCAATCTGCTGGACTCGCACATGTCTTTCTTAAGCCAGTTTCATCAGTCACAGCCTAAGAACTGTTTGTGCATATGGGCCCTGGCCATTCCACGCAGCTACCAGGAATATTTTCCCACCGATCCAAGGCTGGATTTTGTTAAATATTTGTGAGACAAGCTTATCTGGAATAATTACAGAAGATAAGGTTCCAGACTGCTTGGAGAAGGATTGCTCCACACTTAATGAGTCAAGCCGCATGGCCGGACAGGTATCTGTCATTGCCTCATTATAGACCATGATTTGTCAGTGCAGGTCCAGGCTAGAGTGACCTCCCCCTGACCACCTTGACCTCTCCTATCAGGCCTGGCAGCATGTGTAGAGGAATAGGCTTGATCGGGGATGACATTAGATAGTGTGATAAGATATTGGCCATTGTATGTTTGGGGGATAAAGAGTATAATGTGATGGGTCCTAATGGGAGATCAGGAACACTGTAACAGGGGCTATATGGTTTCGAGTTGTTCAAACTGTGAAGGGAGGTAGGACCTGCCCGCAAGGACTGCGTTTTGGTCCTCCCTGTCATGTGCTTGGACGCTTTAGTGTTCAGGAAAAGGTTCCAGATGAAGATTGAACAAGTGAGTATGCAGTGTTTAGTGCTGTTTTCAATGTTTAAAACTTATGTATTTTACTTCTCATAGCTGTTATGAATATGCAGGAATATGAATATGTATCCTTGACAACCAGGTAGAAGAGTAACGTTTTTAAAATTACTGAACAATCTATATATTTGTGTTTATTTTCCACCATAAACTATTTTTTGGATCCTTAGAAAGTTCATAAGAAATTGCACCTTTTTCTCACATGACATTTTTCAAACATTTTCACATTATTCCTTACTATCCATTGTGGACAATGGTAGATCGATTCCCAGTTACAATTTAGTGACATTTCGGTAACATTATAAATGATAATTTGGTTAATGCATTATTATCAGGTATATTATCACTGTTCAAGGAATTGTTTATTTTCTTAATTTGTACAAACCAACAAGTGCAAAGTGAGAAACTCCTAGAAGTAAATCTTTCATTTCACATTGGGGTAGAGGAGTAATTAGACAGATGGGGAATTAGTAATCTACAAACTGGTCGAGTTCAAAAATATGATCATGTATAGCTTCACTTTGTGAGGGCAGTCATCAGCGAGGTGTCATCCCAAAGTGTGCTTATTATCTATCAGAAAACACTTTCACTACCTAATGCTCACTCCTCATTTCAAAAACCTGTCAATCATTCCCCAGCAGCGTGTAATTTACGAGGGCGCGAAGTTCCTCAATTTGGTTCATCTTTGTCTCCATCCACAACCCCATTTCCCCAACCTCATCAGTCCGACAAGGGGGACAAATACACATGACGATTCATGCTTGTAGGAGCATAAAAAACTACCCATCATTGTCACACTCATTTTCTCCAATCTACCCGACAAAGTGCTACATTCATGCATGTGACGAGCCACAAGTACTTGCTCTCAGAGGAACGTTGTGACAGTATTTTTATTTTCCTCTCAGTATCACTGATCCATCCAATTATTCCTAATAATGTGATTTTCTTCCCATTATGTCCTCGTTGGACGCAGGGGCCTCGCCTGTCAGATCGCTATGTATGAAGATTCTCCTTGCATGGCTGATCAGAGGGGAGTGAGAAAATACCAGCTAAACGCTCTACACTAAAGAACTAAGCACTTCTCACTGAACATTGTTGAACACAATAAGGCTAGGCTAGCTGTCAGAATAGTTTGAGATCTAATGATCATCTACACCTTTCTGTATTCTGTTCCTATATCCTTGCTGGTTACACAATACGGCATCATTATTCACGCAAATTCCACGGGATTTCGCGACACGGTTGAGACAAATTATGGTGGCCCTTTTGAATCTAGATAACAGATTAGTTTAAAGCAACAAATTGCGTGAGGTATTGCTTATATAAATATCACTTAAAAACTCCCCATGAATGTCACTTTCAAAACGCATTTTGAGTGGAGTAATGTTTTCAAATTTTCAAAACTGTGACCGCGTTTGATGCTGAATTCAGTCTGCAACAAGTGTTGACATGAGTTTGAAGCAATATTCGCAAACAAAATCGTCTAAATAAAAAGGTATATATAATTTGAAAAAAACCATTCATAATGAAAAGTTACCCATTTATTTAGAATATTGATTTTTCAGTATAAAAAAAATCAACATATTATTCACACAAATAGAAACTATTATTAGCTTTTGATTATTAAAAGAAATATAAAACTATCAGAAATTACAATACCATTAAATCGAAATCACGATACCAGTTTCAAATTACATTCTCATAGAAAATCTAAATAACTTCACACATAAAATTCATTAACAAGCACAATATTATGAATGAAAAATATGTGTCAAGAAATATCATTTAATGCCAAGACCTAATTATGTGAATAGGTTGGTTAGAGCTCCATTTCACACCAGTGGGTAAACAATGACTACCCTGGGCCCACCTGAATGAGTTTTGTTAACTTTCTCAACCCGGCCACCTTCCCATGGTGGGACTTAATGCATTGTGTCAGTTAGGCCATACTTGAATAATTAGCACTCTCTACTTCCACCATTGAGAGCAGGGTTTTACCAGCCTACACTGCCGAAATACTATCCCCGCCAGAGATAGGTGACGGTAGACTTTCCGTGTGCCACCAGAAATGAATTCATTCATAAATCAGCCTGTTTAAGAGTGAAGGCATGTGTGGGTTCTCCACATACACAGGGTATGGAATCTGGATGGACGAGGGCTGAGATAGTGAACTGCTTCACTAAAACATCACTTAGAGGATGCGGAGCTTGGTGAGCAGGGGCCAAAACCCTACAAGTTTGTGATGAAGATGTGGCAGTTTGTCAAACTTTGAATTCTTTCTGGAGACTACCAAGATGTCCTCAACCGAATGAATTGCTACCCTGAATCAAGTCGAATCAGGGATTCTATGGGACAGAATTTTAAGTTTCCTTGATGTGGGATGTTTTTTCTGTTGGTGTTGGTGGACACACTTGTGTGACAGTGGTTAAGTTGCTCCACTGATCGAATGAACAAAACAATGAGGTAAAGGCAACAAAACAGGATGTTTTCATGTTGTTTGTGAACCACAATACCGGGCTCTAAGGGAGACGAGCCTCAGAGGAAAATCTTCATGAGGGAACTTACAAAGTAGGACACCATTCCGATTCACAGGCTATATTCTTCCTCTCCGATAGCAACTATCTGCCGCCCATAGTTACCGTTTATTTAGATGTGCTCAGCGACGATGAGGCAGGCATATCCTGGCCGGAAAATCCAGCAAGTTGAGAATCCGAGGATATGCAATCCAGATTGGGGGAACGTGAGTGTTATACGGATATCGCATCATTCAGAAAACAGGCTGCACTCCACTTATGAGTGACGTACAGGCAGCGTGACAGGTTTTATTGCTGGAGTTTGTGTGGTACATAGTTCATGGCTGTTATTGTGACATTACATACTTAGTTATGGCTCCTAAAGGCTTATTATGTTCAAAATAACACTTGAAATAATGGAGAGTTATTCTCATTGAGATATCTGAAAAAGCTTAAATTTCAAAATGGAAGAGATTTTTTTAGTCTTAATTTTGCTGTAAAAGTCACTTTAAACATGAAAAAGCCATGATTAATATTTTACTATGTATGTTACTTTTATGTAAAGGAATAAGTTCTATCAGTTAATAAGTTTAGGGTTATCAGATTAATTTGTTATTCTTTTTCATATATTTATTCATGTCATGAGCAATGAAATGTATAGGTTCTCATATTGCAAAAATTTACAGCGTACACATAATCTTTGGATATAATATCACTAAAACATGTTTTGAATATAAAACCGTTCAGTGTTAAATCACTTGACATTAAATCTCCTAATATATAATCTGTGAAAAAGGTACATCTGTTTGAACATAGAGGCATTACTTCAAACCAAGCAAGCCACCTCAGAGCTGAGACGAGCTAGGACGAGGAGTAATTGAGAAGGCGAATCTGTAAATGGAGGTCACAGTCTGTCACAAGGTATATCCCCCTCACCAATATCTGCCAGCCATGACCCCTCCCCTCCTCCCCCCTAAAGCTCCCGCTGGTTTGACAGTCTGTGGTCAGGTCAGCCACTGTTCAAGTATACAGGTGTTAAGTTTCATGCAGTAAAAACAATTGCTTCAAATAGTGTATTTTACTGACATTCATAATTATTAAAATCCCCCTTCAGTACATATATATATATAAATGTTTAAACACTATGAATGAAAATAATATGTAATATCTGTATATATAGTGTACATTATGTATATCTACCTCTCATGTTTATAGTTATATTTATTCCATATGTAGATAGTTTGTACCCTGCTTGACGAGGGAGTTCTGTACAATAAAGATTCTTGATTCTTGTACAGTACAGTACAATATAACAAAATAACACCCAAAAAAATAAGAGACAAAAACAAAAGCAAAAAAACCCCAATAAAATACACATTTTTACCAGGGCTCGATTAAGCTATTTAAGACATACACAAGTGCAACCTATTATTGAAAAATGAAATTTTATATTTTAGTCTACATGCACAAAGTGCATGTAAAAAATAATGCAATTTGTGTTTGACTATAACACTTACTGGTCCACACAAAATCGATCTTTCAACAACACGACTTTTATTTACTACATCAGTAATCCAAGTGCTATGTGTAATATCTCCTGCTCGTTCAGGTTAGATGTCCATCAAACCTAGGTACTGCACAATTATGGGCACGTGTTCCTATTATGCTACAGCAGTGTGTCATAAACTTTTGTGACAATGGCAGCAGACAAGCCTGTGTTTCAGAAAGATATTGAACAGCAATAGTTTTTTTCTTCACTGAACTGAAGGTATCAATGGCAATGAATCAAAAGTGGGGTATAAGAAGCTAAATTCCATTTCTGAATTGCACCAGACCAGGGGGATATGTCATCTCCTGATGACTCTTGTTTGATTTATTCTCTAGGTATGTGAGGCAGCCTTTATAACCTAAGCACTGAAATTCTTATTGATGCAATTCATCGGTGCTATGAGTGAGTGAGTGAGTGAGTGAGTGAGTGAGTGAGTGAGTGAGTGAGTTGGGTTCAAGGCCGCTTTGAACAGTATTCCAGTTATATCACAGCTATTGGTGCTAGACCCGTGAAGATCCGGGGTAGAATAGGCCTTCAGCAACCCATGCTTACCATAAAAGGCGACTAACGGGATCGGGTGGTCAGGCTTGCTGACTTGGTTGATGCATGTCATCGTATCCCAAAGACGTGGATCGATGCTCATGATGTCAATCACTGGAATGTCTGGTCCAGACTCGATTATTTACACATCGCCATCATAAAGCTGGAATATTGCTGAGTGTGGCGTTAAACAACAAACCAACCAACCATTGGTGCTATGCATAATTAAACCTGTTGGAGTAGCAAGACTAGGATCCCATTTCTCTGTATGCTATGTTATGAACTTTAACTGATTAATTTACCATTAAAAGACAGAAACTAATATCTAGTAATAATAAAAATGATGACTACAAAATACTATTACCCTGGACACAATTCATTGATTCTAACATGATAATTTTATCAGATATGTGTGTGCTGAATAAAAAATACTATTAACCAGGAAACAAATTCATTGATTGTAATCTGAGTGAGTTGGGTTTAATGCCACTTTGAAAAAAATTCAGTTATATCACGGCATGTTGGTTTGATGTGGGAGAAAAATTTAAATGGGATAATTTTATAAAGGATGTGTATCATGAATAAAATATATTATTACCTTGTAAACCAATTCCCTGATTCTAACATGATTGTTTCACAAAAGAGGTGTATTATAATACAAAAAACAATTACCTAGTAAATCAATTTTCTGATTCTGACAGGAATATTTGAACAGGGAGAATTCCATCAATATAAAATATTTTCTCGTAAACCAATTCACTGCTCAAGGTAACAAATATTGACAGCACTGTCACCACCAATAAATACCATACAGTGATCTAATGCATGTAAACTTTAGACTGGATCTGATGTATATTCTGTTAGTCAATGCGGTTTGCTGTTAGTCAATGCGGTTCATCATGTAACCAATTCATTGATCACATCAAGTTAAATAAAAGGGACAGCTGTTTTATTAAGGGACAGCTGTTTTATTCGTAAACCATCCCATTTGTTTCATCATGTTAACTTTAATTCCACTCAAACCAAATGCCTTGATCCAAATATGCTCAACAAAACTGACATGCTCTTTCTTGTTAGAAATCTCAACTTGGAAGATCAAACAGATCGGTACCAGATAAGACCATTATGTTGATAATTGTTCCTGACATGTTTTGTACTCCATGACCATCTAGGATTCCTAAAAATCACCGATTTGAACTCAATTTTGAAGTTCAGTGACGCGATTAATTGAGATTATGTTCAGAATATCTTCACTTGCACAAACCTTGACATTTTGAACATGCAGGAAATTTCCAACAAACTTGACAATATTCAATGTAAACAGGATTACATCTGGATTCTGATTGGTTGGTTGCTGCGCTTCCTGAAATTCTATTGGGTGGATTGGTTTTAGATAAGTTCAATGTTACAAACACAATGAAGGTGTCCGCCAAGTGAAAACACACTGGCACCAAGAAAAGGACAAGGTATGACAAGGGCCCTTTTCAGAATCTGCTTATTTTAAGAAATGTAAGAAACTTGTTTAGAAAGTTGTCAGATCTGTTAAAATGAATGAGAAGCAGAATTTGTTAAGACTTACAACATAATAATATTTTTAATTAATTATATGACATTTGCTAAATTGTGTCGAAAAGGCATGTTATGAAATTTGAGTAGCAGTAATTCTTTGACCCAAGCTTATTTTCTTAGGAGATCTAGAATACGAGAGTGAAACATATGGAGACAAATAATGTATTTCCTCTATTAGACGCCCGGGCTTCCATTTATTTCGGACAAGCCTTTTACCCGGCATCTATTGGAGGCCAGGCTTCTATTAATACCCCCATTTCACTATGACCACGAATGTCCCGAATCGTCACGAGTCCTCATTATGTAATTTAGGTCCCAAAAAGGGATCATTAATCGTATCAATTGATCGACCCGGCGTCTATTAGAGGCCCGGCGTCTAATAGAGGAAATACGGTACGTCGTGGGTCACAGACTTGTGCACAGTTAGATTTAATCTCGAAGTCAGTTCACTCAAGATTTCAACCATTCTTACATACTTTCTCATATCAGCAGTCTTAAACTTGAAAGTGAAAGACAGAAAAATAAATGTTAGTCATATAATTATGCCTGATCATTTTCATGATAATATTTCAAGTCTTTGTTATCTTCAAATTTGACACTTTCCAAGGCCCCAAGAGCCCCTTTCCTTCCTCTTCTCTTACCTAAGAATATGATCAAATATTCCTTTAAGAATTAAACATTATATATTGCGAAATACTGACTTTGAAATAATAATCCAATTTTGGATACAAATCCTAGTTTCATGGACTGGATACTCAAAAACTGCAAAACTTCTTTTAATGAAGATATGATAAGGAAAACATGATCACATTAATCACTTTTTTCTATCATTGATAAACTGCTAAATGATCTGTTTGAATTTTAGATTTCATATTGATAATAAAAAATGTAGACACTGTGCCAAGTTTTAACTCATCTTTTGAAAGAGTAGATAAGTGAAACATTACACACTTTAATTAACTGGAAAAACATTTTTACTGAAAATATATCGTATTCATGTTATTGAACATAATATTGTTATGCACTGGTCCATTAATGACTCATATTAGATGTAATAAATATTCTAGATTTAATGTTGAATTACAGGTGGATGAGGTGAAATGGGGTTTAACATCGCATCCAAATATAAAGTATCAAGCAAACTTTAGTGTTGGATGAAAAGCCCAAAGTGATTCATGTGTTTTTGACATTTACCATATTGACAAACCATACTGGCATGTCATGGATCTGGGATTCAAACCCAGAATAAGCATCTAAGCAAGATAACACTGACTGCCAGATGTGCCACTTTAGTTGGGCCACCCTTGACCTCCATGAGATCTGTAGCACTTGAGCGATTTTGTTGTTAAGTGGTTGGTTGGTTGGTTTGTTGTTTAACACCGCACTCAGCAATATTCCAGCTATATGACGGCGGTCTGTAAATAATCGAGTCTGGACCAGACAAGCCAGTGATTGACATCATGAGCATCGATCCACGCAATTGCGACAACCAAGTCAGCGAGCCTGACCACCCGATCCCGTTAGTCGCCTTTTACGACAAGCATAGTCACCTTTTACGGCAAGCATGGGTTGCTGAAGACCTATTCTACCCCGGATCTTCACGAGCCTCATATCAACCAACATTATATCCACTGAACATTCTCCTTCAAAACATTCCTTGTCAATATCCATATATACTACTCAAAACAAGTCAAAGACCACCCCACTCTCCTACCCAGAGTTCCATGCGGCCGGCAGCCAGCTAGCATAGTACCTCTGCCACAGGCCAGCGCCATGTGACGATTCGTCACATCTTTCACAGTCCATTCAAGATATTGCATATGCTTTTCATCCGTTTCATGTTTGACAAGTCTACACATTTTCATAAACAAATGTCAAAGAATGGTTAACTTTCATTGAGAAAGTATGCAACTACGTAAAAATCTACTTGTTTTTGCGTAGTTATCCTATGTTTACATTGGTTGTACGGCTCCACGTGCTGTCATCGAAGCCCAACGGAGAGCTAGCGACCCGGTCACTTTGATGCATAAATATATATTGTCATGCAACTCACTGTCGCAGTTGTAGTAGCATATCTATATAGTTATGCAAAACAATATGTAAAGCGCCCCCAAATACTTGCATTAGTCCGTTCTATACTGATTTCTGAAAAAGCGTGTTTGTTTACAAACAAGAGAAAAGTCCGGTCCCGTGATATGCAAATTAGCCTGTGGCAGTGGTGTTATGCTGAGTCACCACTGCGACGGAGTGTGAGACCACCCACAAGTCTGAAAAATATTTATCAAATATTAAGCATTGTGAATATAGAAGGCTAATAACCAAATTTAGATGTGGACAGAATACTCTTGGTATTCAACTTATACGTAGGGGTGTTGCTAATATTGAGGAGGATGCCGTCTTATGTAAACACTGTCATGTAATTGAGGATGAACTTCATGTTATATACAACTGTCCTCTTTATGCAAGGCGGCGGGAAATGTATATCCCAAAGACAGTTAATCATAATTATTTTTGTTTAGAAAGACTCTGTCAAGTATCCAACAACGATGCAATGATAAATTTTGCAAAATTTCTAATCTACGTGTTCTTAACACACACACACAAAAAAAAGTATCAATTAGGTAACTCTTAGATAAATAAAATGTAAACGTATTTTGTACAATGGGTCAAATGGCCTTATACAAATAAATCTGTCTGTCTGTCTGTCTGAATTGGGTGTTCTTTAACTTCTTTTGAGTGGTATATAAGCATTTTCAAATTTATGGGGAATTTTAATGATTTAAAAAAAGGAATCTGTAAATCAGCCAGAGATGAGAATCTAATCCTCCAAAATAATTTAATATCAAATAGGTCATGATAGTTGACAAATCAATCTTTAAATGATATTTTCTCTGTGACTATATATATAATTTTGAATTAAGTTGGATGTATATATTTGTTTTTTCTAATAAGAATATGATTCACATCCAACTTAATTCAAAATTAAATAAATATACATCAAGTAATGCAATGTCTGGGCAATATTGTATATGACCTTATACACAGCTCTGATATTGAAATCTGATCGCAATTACCCAACAAGCAAGGATCTGTTCTCCTCAACATTTCATGACATTTTCCTCCAATACACGCACGAACAAATCCTGGCCTAATAAACAAATAAACAAATCTGGACCACAAGATAGGAAATATTTATTGGGATGTATCCCAAATTATCCTCTGCCCTAGAAATCATAATCAAATATCATGTTTACAGTTCTGTATGAATAAGAGGAGATCCCGATTCAAGAAATATTTCGAAGCAGGTCTCACATTTGAATGCATCTGTCCTAACCGTAGCTATCTTCAACTGATGACATTTAAACAGTCATTCTCCATATTTCACGACTTGCACCAGAGTGCAGGAACACATGTTCAAGATGGCCGACCTACCATTGCACGCCATATTGTCAGGTGCTTGTTTTCATTCCCAAAAAACTATTTGCACAACATTTTTTTGACGTTCAAAATTCAATATTCTGTTTTTATAAACCACTCCCTCGATTATCATTAAATAATCAATGAAGTGAAGATTTAAAGATGTGTAAATACAAGGTATGCCCGAAAAGCAGGACTTTTGAATCACTAATTGGCAAGGGAATTCTGGGTACATTTAGAAAAATATTTTATTTGTAGACATTTAGATACAACAGGACCTCCCAAGATCATGCTTTACACATACAACGCCTACAGAGCTTTTGGTTATCATCCGCAATTAGGTCATAGCGCCATTTTTATACAAAATGTGAAAACTTCATATATATTTTATGATATTGTTCTTTTGGCTTGGTAGAAAGATGAAGAAGAAGCAGACAGATTTCTGAGATCTGCAAAATTTTGTTTGTTTATAACAAATATTACATTTGGGATAACACTTTCCATGTTCTTAGTAAAGAACAGATTCTTGTTTGGGTTGAGTCCCATCTGGGATTCAAACCCATACTGCAAGAGTGAGGCACCTACTCGCCAGCACACAAAGTCAGCGATCCAACCTACTCAGCCACCAAGACTTCCACAAAAAGAAAGTCCGACAACTGGTAGTCTAGATCACGTACTTTGTGTACCCCTCTGACAAGTGTAAATTGTATATTTGTTTGTTTGTTGTTGAAACTCTCACCCAAATTTTCATCTATATGACAGTAGCTTGTAAATAATCAAGTCTGGACCAGACAAACCCGTTTGATATGAGCACCAATCTATGCCTTCAGGGTATGATGACACACAGTCAAGCAAGTCAACAAGTCTTACCACCCGATCCATTAAATCATCTGTTACCATCATATGTTGCGAGGAAACTTGTGAATGTTGTATTATAGCAATAAGTTAGCCTGTAAACGATTGAGTTTGGACCAGACAAACCAGTGACTGATAGATGATACTCTGAATATGATACACTACAGTACCACAAAAAGGCCGTGGATGATATATGCAACATTAAGTGTCTGTGGCCATCACTGACATGGGTACCCGGTAGAAAGCTAGGTGGCAGTATTCAAAATCAAAATGAAAGTCATAAAGTCCTTGTCATAACCCTAATGTCAAATACTAGAGTTTTAGGGGATGCTAGTTTCAAGAAAACCCCTCTATTTCAGACAATGGCTATTGAGATTTCATGGTTGACCACTTCTAACAATTTTTGGTCATTATCCTTTTGTACAGCATGCACAATTCTTTTCACAACCAGCTAAAGCTAAACCCACCCCACCCCAACACACCCCATGCTAAACATCACAAACAAAACCATATTTGCACACAAAGGTAAATAACATTCAGACTTGAAACCGAATTGAAATGATACATTTAAGAAAAAACAAACAAACAAAACAAACAAATCATGTAACATTTTTTAATACTGCACCTCAGCTATCACAATTTCATTCCTACTTTTCGATCGCGCAATAACTTTCATTCCCAATTTTTAATAGTGCAGTAACGACAGGGTCTAAATCCAGAAGTAGGCCCACCTGGGCTTATTTATAAGAGGCTGATGAGACGTGGTAATTACTTCTCCAGTATAGGAGAGCCACGATAAAGCTGCTGATGTATATGCGACAGCTGAGGCATTATGGGAACTGGTTTGGCGTAATTTACAATTGGGCACATGTCGGGTAAGGGGATCCCTGTCAAACACAGGAATGCTGACAAAGTGTACCTGTTTATTCAAACACCTGTTCAATAGGGCCACCTGTGCAAGGAGCTTTGTATGCTCTGTGCAGGGCCATTACTGTAATGCTTCTTGTTGGACGTGAGTTGGCATATGCCTTGCTAACATTTGTACAGTCTTTGTACAGTCGTATAGCTAGAGGTCGTAATGCTTGACATATTACAACAAGCTACACGGGAGTCAGTTATTGGGTATTAAATGGAAGTTAGTTTTGTTACACAACATACCACTTTTGTATTTGCCGTGTTGAAAGAAGACCATACACCCTTACTCCGAAGAATGCAAGAATATTAGATAATTATGACATCTTGAAGGTGACATAATATTTTGTGTGTATGTGTTGACTGTACGGAAGCCTTTTAGGGCCATTTTTTTCTATCTTTTTTTCTTGAAATTTCAAGATATTAACTTGAAATTTCAAGATGTTATGATGAAAACAGACTATTATAAACAATATGTAACCTTGACACAGTTTTCATGACATTGCAAATTGGGCCAAATCATCTTGAAATGACAATAATACTACATCAACTTTGAATTTATAATTGATAATTATATATAACATTGAAAGTGAAGAAATTAATTATCATGAACGTAAAAGAGAAAAACTAACCCAGTAACCTTATATGGACAGTATGAAATACAATGTCTTTAACAGCGCATTCACAACCAGAGACCGTGCTGCATCTTCTTTTACCATTTTCTTCATCATTTTTTTACGTATTAACCTCTTGATTAAATGTGATAAAAAAAGGATAAAATTTGTTCTGTTCAAAAAACTTCACATTCTGACAAATATATTATATATTTTTTATTCATATCTTTATGTGAACTCTTCATACATATTTCTCTGAGCATATAAATAAGTTCAACTTATTTAATACAATGATCTGAGGATATTGAAAATTGCTATAAATGAAAGTAATCACAACAACTCAAATAATTTGCAAATAAATTTCATTGACTTTCCAAAACTCACACAAAAAAACTTTCCAATACTTTAAAAGACAAGGTTTCATAAAAGATGGGAAATATGCGAAAGCAAAATCTGAACACGCAGATGGGCTGTAGAGCACAAGGCAATTTCTATTTTTGATAGTTTCCCCGAGACAAAGAACACCAAGAGGCAGCCCCTTCCAAAGAGGAAACAAAACGGAAAAAATGTGATCATGATAATAAACGTTTTTGCCTCCATTTTGTCTTGCACCAAGAAACAAGGTACAGTTTTGGAGTGCACAATCTGCTGCCATCTCTGGCAATCCACTGACAGCTGAGACCCCATACAGTCTGGGTTCCTTGCCCACGATCACATGACTAAATGCGCCTCATTTGCGTCTGTTGACTCTTTCCCAATCATTTGGATCCGATTTCCTCCCGAATGACTTGTGAAAACATTTCTGTCCTTCAGCTCCTCACAGGGAAGAGGGGCACGGCAAAACTCCAACGGGATCGCTTCTTGTCTTTGAAGTTGATGTTTTGTATTTACTTTACTGTTGTACAAACTTGAGTTGAATAACTGAT
The DNA here is from genome assembly GCF_023055435.1 of Haliotis rufescens. Classification (NCBI taxonomy): domain Eukaryota; kingdom Metazoa; phylum Mollusca; class Gastropoda; order Lepetellida; family Haliotidae; genus Haliotis; species Haliotis rufescens. The sequence goes on from NW_025964112.1 coordinate 15,568,347, forward strand.
GGCTTGAATGATCACACTTTAACACATGTATTTTTAGTGTAGATTTGGCCTTTCTGTTTTGCTTGATAATGTAATACGCACACAAACTTAGCCCTTTGTACAAAGGCCGACATTTAATATCTTATTTTCCTATAGGGAGCAAGCAATATTTTCAAATGCTGTTGACCCAGTGACTTGTTCATATCTTTCTGGGAAACATTTGTCTAGTCAGTTTGTGAGTTATTTTAACACCCTGATATCATTTCAAAGGAACACTCCCTCCTGAGAATATCTGAAATTTGAACAGTTTGCCTCAATGAATAATATATAATGTTTCCGAAATGAATGTGTTTGAGGGCATATGGGCATGATTTTAGCAGGGGAAGAGGTCAAAATGCCCCATATATATTTCAAGGAGAATTACTGGAAAGATGTAGAAAATGTTCACCAGCACCCATTACATCAAACTTTCAACCAAACTTCAGGATAAGGAGGTTTAAGCTAGTCTTACATTTAAGCCATGAAATCTTTTATTCTCAGTGTTCCTTGTAACAACAAAAAACAATTCATTCAAAAACGATCAACGCCATTTCCTGTTTCCTGGATTCCAGACACTTTGTTTTGTTTGTTGTTAAACGCCATAGTCAGCAGTAGTCCGTCTATAATCACGTCTAGACCAAACAATCCAGTGACTGATATTATGAGCATCGATCGATGCAGTTGGGATACGATGACATGCATCAACCAAGTCAGCGAGCGTGACCACCCAATCCCGTTAGTCACCTCTTACGACAATCATAGTCGCCTGTTACTGAAAGCCTGGGTTGCTGAAGACCTATTCTAACACGGATCTTCACAGGTTTTCAAGGCACCACCTAGACTTGATCATCTAGGCTTGGGTGCATTTCCCTTTTTTAGATACTTTTGTTAACTTCATAACATGGGTAGAGTGTGCAATTCATGGATCCATCTTTGCTATAGTACTAACAAATGTACACATGGCAAGGGAAGATAACTCAAACATATTTGGGCTTGGGTTTGATGCCAGCTGTAGAGCAAAACATGTTTACCCTTTTTTCAACACATGCATGGTGTCATCACTGATTTTCAGTGATCCATTCATATCATATTCACTGCTATTTAGCCTTTTACACCCAATGGAATCTGTTTCGGCAGATAATGGAGGCTAAATATTTTCCCATTTACGCTTTATATTTACAGGACTGGTTCGCTCGAAACTAACCTCACTAAATGTCAGTGTCCCCGTCCACAAAGCCATCTTAGCTACGACTACTGTATATCTTGAAATTAATACGTCTCCAAAGTATTACGACTGCTGACCCCTAGCCAGAAATGCAACTCAAAATCAATGCGACTCCCCCACCCCATCGCCAGTAGAATGATAAATATGCTTTCGCTCTTAATTGTAACAAAGAAGTTGTTCATCCATAAATTCTTATCCTTACTTAGAACGCCGACTTCTAATGCCTATCAAAGAAGTTATGCTTTCTTTTATCCAATCAATCAGCAAATAGCACCGCTTATTAGCACTCATTACAGCACTTCCGTAATAAGAATCAACAGTGTTTTCCTAATAACAACACACAGTATATATTTTTATTCTGTTGACTGGCATTAAGGAAGTTCAAAGGCAATAAAATAATTGAACAACACAGTTCACTGATTAGAGTGGTCAGTGATGCCTAGTTTGACACGAGTGGGTAGAACTCTTGATCCCAGCAGTGATAACTCACCGGGTGCCTATTGTGTAATTCCTATTCTTTAAATGACATTGTTATGTACTTGTTACAACTGCTGCTCAATAAACCGCGTTTGTGTATATATTCAAGTTGGTATTTCAGTATCCAAAGTGTGCAGTGATGCTGTCTTATTGTTGATAGTCATTTTGGAGACATAAATGTGAAGTTTCATTAATGCGAACAAAGACCGCTCACATTTTTCGCATTTAATTCACACTTGCGTTAATTTCAAGATTTACAGTATTATAGCCAATGTTCAAGTTTGGGAGTTATTATTGTCTTAGCGCTAAGATCACTTTGTGGAACGGGGCCCAGGTTATTACACGGCTATGTGCCAAAGCTAATTTAGTCTTCAAGAATAGTACACAAGCTCCCTTCTTGAAGACATGTACGATTAGAACAACAACTAGCAATGCATACATAAGCCTAACCGTCTGAATGCATTGTCTACCAGGATCAACATTGTCTGTTGTCATTACCTTGCCAAAAGCATGCTGACAAAAACATTTGACACATTCCTGTAACAAACCGCAGTCTTGTAAACACTGTCTGAAAGCTGCGTATAGCTGACTGTCAAAAGAAACATTGAAGAAGCAGAGTAATTTGTTTGTTATGTCCATACAGTTAATACATGCTCAGATGGGAAGTGTTAGGACATAAACTCTACTGATGAGTGCTGGCGCCATTACGTCAGTGTACCATTGGAAAAACTGACCTATGGGATATGGATTTAATTATATGTAGGTGTGCTGGTTGTAAAGGTGTACTTTTTTACCCCAACAAAGTGACTTTTTGCCTTTGCTTATCCTTTACTTTTGGAATGGTATTGATGAAACCATTAGCCTAATGAACAAGCCACACAGGACAAATTGTGCTCAGGCAAACATGTATTGGAAAATATTGATATAGCTTAGGACTAAGACAGTATTGAATTTAATGGTCACAGTCCATTGATATATCCTTATACACTCACACTGCATAAAAATATCCTTAGAACCCACACTGCACATTAAAACCTACACTGCATAAGATATATCATTAGAATCCACACTGCATAGATATATCCTTTGACACCCACAAGGCATAGACATATCCTTTGACACCCACACAACATAGATATATCCTTTGACACCCACAAGGCATAGATATATCCTTTGACACCCACACTACATAGATATATCCTTTGACATCCACAAGGCATAGAAATATCCTTTAACTCCCACAAGGCATAGACATATCCTTTGACACCCACACTACATAGATATATCCTTTGACACCCACAAGGCATAGATAGATCCTTTGACGCCCACCAGGCATAGATATATCCTTTGACGCCCACAAGGCATAGATATATCCTTTGACACCCACACTACATAGATATATCCTTTGACGCCCACAAGGCATAGATATATCCTTTGACACCTTCATGGCAAAGATATACAATCAGACATCCACACAGAGATAAATCCTCAGACTCAATTACTACACACACTACAGATCTCTATGTTAGCGATGACACCCAAAATGGAAAAATCTACCTCAGCACGGAACCTCAAACTGCAAGCACGGACACCATAACTACGTAAATCAACCACAGCGCAGGTGTACTTTAGCTATTACCACACAAAATTATCCCCACTGCGCAGATGCACCTTGCGATGCACAGACAAGATTCCCTGCTCAAGTGGAGCACCTGTCCTTTAAGGATCTTAGACACGAACGAATGTCAATCTGTATTCTTTCCACTGACATTTCACAACTGCATGTCATGTTTTTGTCCTGTTACGTAATCCATTTTGACATGAGCCAGCAAACAATGACAGGCATGAAGTAAGAACTATACAATACCATCTTTTTAGAACTTACAATTTTGGCAAATGAGTTTGGTCTTGGGTGGTATGGTATGCCATCACATTAGGAGATGGAGGGGAACGGTAGGGTGGGTCTTTATGGACTTGTGAACGAGAGCTTGGTGCTGGGGTTTGGTCGGTTGATGAAGTTTGATATAATGAGGATATTTCAAACTGTTAGTGTTATGTGTATTGGGAGTGAGGGGCTTGTTGGTTTGCTAGTTTACTATAAATATGTTTTATGTGTTTGTTTTTTTGTTTTTATAAAGAATAGATGGAGGGTGTGTAATCTCAAGAAATGCAAAATGATAATCTATAGGAAAAATGATAATAAAATCATGTTGCTATGATACTGACAAGTTCATGAAAAATCACACTCTTACAATTATACATTTACATTTTAATTCACTAAACATTGAACAAACGATCAACATTCACAAGAAAAAGAATTTGCACCAGAGTGAGTGAGTGAGTTTTGTTTAACGCCGCTTTTAACAGTATTCCAGTTATATTGCGGCATGTCAGCTTAATGTGGGAGGAAAACCTGAAGTGATGCAGGTCTCAGACGTTTACCACTTCGGTGAAACCCACGAGCATGGGTATGGTGCTGACAAACCTAGAAACATAATTGGGGCGAACCGGGATTCGAACCCACAATCATAGGTTTTTGGCGTGCCGTGGCGCCTTATACGACTAGGCCACCCGTGCCCCCTTGCACCAGATGAGAAGCATTCAATATAATAAATAATAAATATACAATACATGAATATTATTTGTTATGTTTGAAAACATGATTCCAATAAATACATAATGTCTACAGTATCATGAATATTTTACTGCTTCTAATTAACCATCAACATAGATGCGAGATCAGCATTTTTCTTGACTGGGTATACAAAACGAACTCCTTTAAGGTAAACCACAATCAATCAGGGCTTCAAAGCCTTAGGGTTTTTCATATCTCCTTTACATGTAAAGATCCAACAAGGTAAAACCATCAACTGATAGAATCCTAACTCTCAAATAATTATAAATAAATTGCAAGTGATTCATTGTTTGATTATCTAACCAAGCAATATTTGTTTATAAACTTGTGTGCAAACTTTGCGTAATTTACGGATTTGCAAAGAGCATAATTTTTTACGTTTATACATCCATAAATGCAAAAGATGTTGAAAAAATTCTTAATTAAACACCTAATTATGACACCAGGTGTCAGTCAAAAGGGAACCCTTACCAGGCAACACCCGTACAAGGTAATGTCAAGGTCAAATAAAGGTTAAGGTCAAGGTCACTACGCAGTTGACCCAAGAATAAAAAATTCTTCAACGATCCAAGCCCATGAACTTCACATATTTTAATAACGACAACATGTATACAGAACAACTGAATCCAGGTTACATATTTTTTTAATAATGACAAAGAAAGTAGTACTTAAATCTCCACTTTTCACCTGACACATGTCACACACCCAGATCAGCAAGTACAAGACCGATCTCAAGTGCTATACAAATATCAATATTAACAAACAAACATAATCTTGAACTCTTAATCTCACAGATTAAATAATGTCCCAAAGCCAAAACGCTGGGTGTTCAACCTAAAGTATTTTTTCTGTTTTGTTCGTGTGACTGGATCAATATGCCAGATAGAATCTCGGACATTCAGCTGGTGATCAAATCGTACCTTAGTACACACTTAACGTGACAATGTAATCTGTGACTGCACTGGTCATACTACACACGGCCCTGTAACTGAGACCTGGCAGCTATGTCAACTATTTGTGTTGAATGGAGTGCAACTTGCTTTTACATTATAACTGGGTGGTCGATATATTCATTTTCGGGGAGCTATTATTTAGTTGAAATGTTGTATATGCATGTGGGTTTGTCTGTGCGAACAACTGAAAAAGAAAATCAGAATATGTGATGGTTATATAAATTTTATTTAAGTATTATTTAAACTGAGTGAGTATGGTTTTATGCTGATTTTAACAGTATTCCAGCAATATCACAACAGGGAATACCAGAGTTTCATGTGGGGAATCGAACCCAGATCTTCAGCGTGACAGGCAAACGCTGTAACCACTAGGCTACTCCACCATCAGTAATATTCAAACTGAGCCTGGTTCTCTAACAATATGACAACAATATTGAAGTGACGGACACCTACCACACTGTTGATGCTGATGGCTCAACCAGGGTGATGACTTTAATTTGGGTGATTCTGAGATCCGGGATCCACCACCTTGAGATTCTGGTATACAGAATCCGTCCCCTCAGACCATTGTTCAAACCGTGCCCTTTATTAATTCTGAATTTTCCTGTGTAATAGCTTATCAACTATCAGCTACTACCATGCATATGTCTTAGATTCAAGGTCACCCAACAATTTCGGGCTATAAATGAAATTTTAAACCAAATCCATTAATGTTGACCATTTTCATTCCGTCAAACAGTCATTTTCATTCGTACTAAAAAAATACTTCAAACATGAAAAATAAAAATATGAATGTAAGATTCCATTAGCACACAATGCGTTTGGAAACAATGTCCCCGCACAAAATGGACCCACTTTCCACATGACCTTGACCCATAACACTCAATGAGAATAAGTTGTACAATAACTATTATGTTCTACTCTGTCAGCAAGCTCTCCAGCTTAAGGACTGACTGACACATGCCTATATCATAATCTCACTCGTGCAATGTGAAGTGGCTTTAATAAAAGCAAATAAAGCGTTTAGGCCTACCATGGTTAGCTGGGCACTCTATCACATCAATCCTCAATTAGACAACACAGTTGCTTTTCTAGAAATTCAACAAACACAGGATGAAACAAACAAGACTACAATCAGCCCAAGTATAAGACTAGCATGCTTCAAGGTTGTCATCAAGTATGATGTTCAAAAGACAATAAGTTGTCAGGACAATGTTCTCATTATCAGTGCCAGTTTTATCAGTGGGCGATTTCTACCTTAAATCTTGGCATAAGATCCCTGCAAACAAGAAGCAGGGGTAAGTAGTTTATTTCTTTTGACAGATTTACATTGTTGAAAACATGGCGGGAGTTGGGGTTAATGCCACCTAAACATGACTTTAGTCACAACAATGCATGTCAGGTTAACGTGTTTAGAAAACTCGAAGAAAAACAATTCTCTGACGTTGACCCTTTTTTAAAATGCAGGAGCATGAGCGTTAAAAAATTAAAGTGAAGAAATGGAGTTGTTGTTATTTAACGCCAAAATCAGCAATATTCCGGCTATATGATGGCAGCCTGTAAATAATCAAATCTGCACCAGACAACCCAGTGATTGATATTGTTAACAATTATTCATGTCATCGGCATGCTGTCAAGGAAGTCACCAAGGTTGAACACTGATCTGGTCAGTTGCCTCTTACAACCAGCATAGGCTGCTAGGGTTAATTTTTAATTTTGAAATCCGAAATCCCGATGGGTGTCTCAAGTGTCACATAATAAGTTTACATGTATGTCAGGATATGTAGGGCTTTATGGCAAAATATATATGAGTTCCTAGTTTGCTTTTTTGTTAAATGCAGCACTTAGAAATATTCTAGTTCTATGGTGGCGGCTTGAAAAAATCTAATCGGGACAAGACAAATCAGAGATTGATATTATGAGCAAAGTCTCATGACACTGGGACAGGTGACAAGAAATCAGCCAAATCCTAGAGCCTGACCCCCTGATCCATCTATTGAATCACGTCATACCAACAGCAGAGATTGTTGAAGACTAATGCCAACCCTGAATCCTCTATCACAGAAACTAATCATAGATTTACAGGGCTCCAGACATTTTTGTTAAAACCAGTGAGTATTTACTCACATGTCACGTTGATATTTTCATAGTTTTCTTTGGGTATTCAATATATTTATACACCTTTGGATCAGTCTATTTATAAACCAATGAGTACACATTCTTAAAAAATAATTCTGCTTACAATGTTGTTTAGGCAACTTTTTATTTTATTCTCTTCAGGTGTTGCCCCATGTGTCATAGTGTGCATTAGCTCACAGCAGCGATACACGTCACGGCTACAATAAGTGATACGTAGACCTAGTGTGCACTATTCACTGCAGTGGAGTTTTATGAATATGTGATGCGTGCATTCAATCACTAAATATACGATATATCGCAAAGAACAACTAGGAATGAATTGCGGTTTAATCACAATAAAACATTCTTCTATCATGACGTAATTTCTGGAGATTCGAACATGTGCTCGAAACTTGATGACGTCATATATTGGACGACGTTATTTTTAAGAGGGAAGTGTCTGGTGAGTTGTTCCCCATAGATTTAGCTTGGCAACGCAGATAAACGCAGTGGCGGAGAGTGGGAGAGATATGACAATCAGTATTAGGAGAAAAGGTACAGGTAATCGATGTGAGGATTGTGAGAATGTGTGGGGATTACCAAACTTAACAATGGACTTGTCCAACATAGCTGAGGTCGGACTCTATTCAGGGAGTCATCATTATCAAAATAGCGTGAATATTTATAAAGCTTGTACATTTCATTAACATTCTTAAAGGGGATGTACAAAATGTTGATATCTCATGTCAGAAATAAACAACTCCCACTCATCGTTTATCTGTTAAATATAGATGAGAAAAGATATTCTGGTTTGAAGCTTAGGAGAGATGTAATACTACTGGGTTTTTCCAAATATTTCATGTGTAATTGTATGCTAGCATCTCAAATTAATTGATTATACTGATCTATTTTCCGTATTTGATTTTATCACATGTTGTACTGATCCCGCACTAGTTAACTGTTTCATGTATCTGCAGTTTGACAAAAACATTTCGGACCAATTGCTTGTGTTTGGGAACTACTTTTGAATCACCAACAGCTCAAGGATACAGCTGCCCCTTCACTGGAGATTTGCCACCCATGGAAAATATCATCAGCCCCAAATAACTTGCTGAAACAATTTCTTTACATTGCTTGAACATTCTTCCCAAACCTTCCCCCTTCACGTTCCGTAACAATGAGTGTCATCGGTTGGGCAGGAGATGCTCTGATTGCCTCTAATACCAGGACCCACTTGCACAAAGCGATTTAAGCGCTACAACTATTGTAAGCCTATGTTAAAGCATGGGGGTTAGGATCATCTTAGCGCTAAGATCGCTTTGTGCAAGTGGGCCCTGGTTTCTTCATTGTCATTACACAGCTTCATGCAAAAATATTATTTTCAAGTTATGTTTTTGTTACATTTTCATTTTCAGAAGTGAATGTTGTACACTGCTGTCCCACAAAATAACCAGCTTTTTCAGTGGTTGATAGCATGAACAACAATCCATGATGCATGATCAGGGTGACATATGAAACACAATCTGCCAGGTAACCTAGGCCTCAATCCTCAATTCAGTCATCATAAAAAACATAGGGTGTGGGGAGTTATTATGAAACAATTTGCAGTGGGTTACTTTTGAAGAAAATATTTTCATGAACATTTCTTTTCAAAATTTGCATTAAAATTAAACATGACAAGAGATATTTGTTTTTCAACATGGAGCAGTATATTAAAGCACACAGAGTAGAATATAAAAAGCAAAATTAACATGACACCAGGTAGTCTCAGAAATAAAAGCCTTTGAGCTGTCTCATAAAACTGAAGAGAAAAATTCAGATTTGTACAGACTTATTAAGCTAAAATGTCAGAATATGTATATGTATCCTGGCAAAAACATTCCCACACAATCAACATAACAAGTGAACAATTACCAAAAAACATTCAAGTCTCCTGATTAATGTAATCAGTACATTCGACATGTCTAAAAATACACTTCTGGGGGTAACGACACACTGCCATGTAACATCATCACGCTCTTTTCAATTACATAACATCAATAACCAATCAATACCTCTATTTCCACAATCAGCTTGTACAATCCACTAAAACCTCGCATCCTACAGTGTTTGAAAATTAACTTAAAGAAGAAAATAATGCTGTCTCACAAGGTTCAAAGCCAAATTTCTTGGTGATTGATACAAATTATTTATTTATGTCCACAACTTTTTTTTACACTTAAGTCTCCACACTGTGTGCCGGGGAGGGAACTCAATACATAGCTGTGGGTTTATCACTGTGAGTATGACACATGTAACAATTCACAGCTCGGAAAACATGGGCTGGGAGAATACACCCTTATATCGCGGACTTTGAGCAAGCGTCTAACAAGGGATAGGGTGACCGCGAAGAGAGCGGTCCGTGACATCCAGAACAAATGAGCTCGCCAATTAAGCTTTGTCGGAGTGCCGGCTAATTGTTGCTCGGTAAGCAGAGGAACGAATCGCATCCAGAACCCACAAAGGCAATATTCTCGGCTGCTTCTAAGCGTCCCTTCATCTTCGGTATCATCAGCAGCAACTGAGAGCTAGTCAGTCCTACACAGCCCAACGCTTGTTAACTGTCACCCCGATGGCCCTTACCTGTGCGGACTCACTGTTAGTTATTGTTCATTCTTTGTAAGAAAACCATCCTGCTGAAGTTTTGCTGGTCGTCCTTGCTGGTTTAGTGGTATGGTCGGACGATTTCTGTATGGTTGGACGACCCAAGTGGAGTTTTTTAACCTGTGACAGGTAAAGGGGATTTTATGGAAGGCGACTATCACTTGATATCTGGATGCTCCTTGTAGCGTCTCGCTTCTCAGGGAAATATACCTATGCGTTTTGGGACGGTGACGTTTAACACGAGGCTGACATTTTTACTGGTTTCTATGCCTAGATTAAAGAAAATTAATACAAGTCTCATGTAACATGACTTCATTCTCAGATTTATTGAATACAATTCAACGTGGATTAATTTCCAAATTCGTAATTGTAGCGCAAGGGAGTTTTATTTACTCACAGTGGGGATTGGTAAAAATACGTTCAAGTGTGAAAAAAGTAAAAAAGTCGAGGTCCTTGACCTGATAGAGTTACCTCTGTGACCTCAATGAAGCTATCCAATATTCAGAAACCTAATCTCAATTTCACATTATCATTCTCGAGTTTACAAAAAATGTCATCAGATGTATTCCGCCAAAATGTGATGTATCATCTACTGATTTATAATACTAACTGAAAACTAATCCTTGTGTAAGAGATGGCCTCAATCTACTAAATCTAGGTTTCTGTTTCCAAAGTCCCTGCAAAAGTTTGTCTGTCAACAGCGACCTGTCAACATTGTTATCACAGATTGTACAGTATTACCTGTGACTCCAATAAGTCTCTCCCTGACACCAACACTAAGACTTTACAAGGCATTAACGTGTAGAGCTCTTCAAGTCTCACGATGCCTTCTTGGCAACAACCCATTTGGTCTACAGTGACTTTTTGAGGGGACATGTGGGATCTCTCACTGTGATATTATGCAGCGGTAGTTTTAATTTACTTGGATGCCTTGTGTTTATTTCTAAACAAAACCTTGGATTTCTGTGTTTTTTGTTGTAAACATTTTGATTTCTTACATACTTTGTATTAAGAACCAATCAGAGTTAAGGAGTATTCTGAATGGATTAAGTTGTCTCCCTTGAATGGTTTTCTTTAATGGAAACAAGAAGTCTGGTAAGAAGTTTTTCCTACTACAGCTGTAAATACTTCTTATTGTTATTATAAGTAAAGAATTATTATTAGTTTATTTTAATGTTATTCATTAACTCATACTGATAATCATGAAATTTCATTTCCTTGTGCCCATGAATTCCTGAAACTGAAGTCATACACTGCAAGGGAGCTCTTCTCAAAGAGACAGGTGCTTGACTCTATATGTGCAGTGGGAACTCTATTTACAATATTTGTTGAATCTATTTTTAAACAATAACTGTGCCAGGAGTGCCCTTTTTGAAATCTATTTTTTTTTATTGAGGGATCAATATGTTCATATATCATGGCATTAAGTTACACATCGACATGAACAATACATGTATTTAAGTCGGCGATGTTTGAGATAATGTGTTTACTCAGTCACCATTCATTCTACTGTAAGCTGTATATGATCCCTTTAAGAGAAACCATAGCTCTGGATATAAATGTTGTTACTCTTCACCTGAAATACTGCTTTTTTAAACCTTTTTACAATCTGTGCACCCATCCCCAAAAGGTTTGTGATTCTGACTTTTGGCAGGGTGCTGTTGAATAAAGCGAGCTTAGCACTTAGGTGATCGTAACTCCCATACCTTAACATGGACTAAGTCGTAGCGCTAAGGTTGTTTTGTACAATGGCACCCTGGTTAATAGGTGGGTTCTTCTTCATAACAGAATATCAACAGTAAACACCACTAGTCTTAACCTCAGATATTAGGAAATCTCAATGAAAACAATAATTCTATTATTTAATGTTGTTATTATATCTTGAAAAAATTCCAGATCCAGATTGTCATATTTTTGGTGACCAAAATGGTTAAATTTACCTAAAATTGGTTCACTTGTTATAACATTCTTTTCACAGCAAAAAATTTAAGGTGTCTGGATAAACAGAATTCAGCTGTAGAATATCAAATTGTGAAAAGTCAATTCAAGAATACAGTAAAATGGCATCTTTCATTTAATGGAAACATAAATGAAAGGAAAAAATATTAAAAATTTGGGTCTTGGCTTCTGGGTATTTGGAAAAAAATATAATTCCCAACTGTTAAGATAGTTGATTGTGAAGAGGACTTCTGTTGAAAATCTGAGGACTTTATATGTGAAGAGGACTTCTGTTGAAATCTGAGGACTTTATAGTGTGATGACAAGCCAAATTACAAGATTTATGGCAGAGATGTAATAGATGTAGGATATTCGCAGGAATTATATAAACCATGACATATCCCAGTTCCATCAATGATAGATGTTCGAATCCGACATGAGACTCAAACCAATAAGTACTAGAATGTGTACTTTACTAAGAAAGTGTAATCCCGAATATGACATTTGTTACATTTGACCACTTTCTAAATGGCATTGTGTATTTATCAATGATAGAGTCAATCTGTGTGGCAACACCTGTGAAGATCCAGGTTAGAATAGGTCTTCAGCAACCTATTCATGCTGTAAAAGGGTGACTTTGCTTGTTGTAAGAGGTGACTAACGGGATTGGGTGGTCAGACTTGCTGATTTGGTTGATGCATATCACTGTATCCCAATTGCGTGGATCGATGCTCATGATATCAATCACTTGACTGTCTGGTTCAGACGTGATTATTTACAGACCACCATCATACAGCTGGAATATTGCTAAGTGCAGCATTAAACAACAAACAAACAAACAAACAAACAAACAAACAAACAAACAAACAAACAAACTGTGGGGCAGCTGAATGTGGTAATAGTGTCTACACCATTTCCTATACCACAACCCTACCATACTTAGACTCCACCTAAACTCTACCAATCTACTACTGGTTCAACTGTAACAGAGTAATATCAGGTAATTCACTAATCTGGTCTAACCATTGAACCATTTACGACTCAAGAGTTAAGAACAGACGGATAGTTAACCCACTGGACCTTGGAGACTTCTGGTTGCAGGAATCGTGGGACACATATGTTTATCGTCAAGATATCAGGATATCATATTGGCTTGGGACTAAAGCTGTTGCACAATGCACTTCTGATATAATTACGCAGATAGTGTATAGCTGGGAAGCACTTACTTGGAAGATGACTGTCAAATACCCAGGACGTGTAACTTCAGGGATATTCAGAGGATCTGAAAATAGTTCCATATCGTTGTATCATGGTGCAACACTGTGGATTAATATTTAACATCAATCAGCATCGGTGAGTGCATGTATGTCAATGTCAAGTTGTGTTCATTATTTATCGTTGATGTTACCGTATTCGACGTAATTAACGCCCAGGGCGCTCTCAAAATTAGAAATAGGGGGCTCTTATTGGAATATTATTTTGGTGAAAAAAACAGTTGAAAGATCGTAAATTCGTGGTTTATGCTGACAGCCTGAAATGTATATATACGACAGATATATTTTTCCAGAATTTAATTGCCCATAATTAAGGGTGTATATAACACACGAGTGCATATCATACATGAATAAATAAGTCTTGTGTACATTGATCAATCGGAAGGGGTGCTGATTGGGATTGTTCACTAGCCAATATATTAGCAAATATCACTGTGGTAATTATTTCATAAGCGTTGGTTTAAGTAATCCTATGATATAAATTTAATGTAAAATGGACAGATTACATTTGGTAATTTATCGAAAATCTTTCCATAAGAAAATAAGTTGACCTTTTCTTGACTAACTACATTAATTCTAAATTGACAAAACCTTTCTCACAGTCAGACAACTGAAATATCAGGAAAGGTTCTCGGAACATGCTGCCAACGATAAAGCTGTTTAAATCATGACAGATTTTCATCACAAACCAGGCATACATGTCGGATGTGTATTGAAAGATGTATCCTTGAATGTAGTGCACACGATTTTTTAAAGAAAAAATGAAAATGGATCCTTTTTATATGGTGCAGCCAATTAAAATCCTACAGGTGTGGATTTTTAAAAAAAAAATGGTTAATTGCAGTGCACTTGAAGATTGGTTGAAGTGCGTTGACACAAGAGCGTAACATGGAGTATTGCGAAGACATTCTTTTGCCAAGCACTTGAGACACGTCGTTGAGGACAGCATGAATGATGTGTAAAATTCTATTGAATATTCGCCACAAAACTGTCCGGTCACCAATTCATATTTTTCCCTAATGATTAGGCAATCTTGAAAATGTTACACTCGTAAAGGACACATGTATATTTACTAAGTTGTTCACGAAAGCAAAATAACTCAATGCGAGATATTGACAAAAGACGTACAAATACTTCAATATGGGCATAATGTTTATTGGGCGAGAATTCTATCCAGGTATTTTACGAGGGTCCAATGTGTTTATAATGATGCTAGCTTGTTACATGGATGATTGCCGCTGAATGGCCGAACAGCGGAGGTGAGACGCTTCCCAAAGAACCCGACAAGGACTCAATAGACCCGTCAGACTCTCAATAAATACTGTCAATCAACCCACCAAGCAGAAAAGAAACACCTCAAATAGTCTAATAGAGGCATGGGGCTATTTATGCTTGTGAAGAGGGAGCAAAATACTTCAGGAAAACCACTATTATACTATATGGGTTATGTCTGAATGGAGGACTATTTAGGCTGTGAGTTCTGGAGCTAGCGTTGGATGGAGGCCCTTGTATTTGAGGGTTATTTACTCTTGATGTGGGCTCTACAATGGCTGTTCGTCAAAGATGAATTTATCATGGTGAAGCCTAAGGATTAGCGAATGTGATACTTGGATAAGCTTGTGATTTCTTGTGGATTATCGTTGTATGTTATGGATATCAAGGAGTTGAATCAAGGTTTGTATACGATACATATCAGATTCATTTACTGGATGGTTCGGTGGTGGCTGAAATGCATGTTTCGCTTGATTTCATGGATTTCATGAACATCTTGAAGATGATATGAAACATCATTGCCAGAGAGTAATCAGTGTTTCATTGAGTTTCATTGGGTGTAGGAGGCAAAAGTGGTGAAAGCACAGTTGAATGAGGAAGTTTCAAATATGTATTTATGGAGTAGAGTGTTGAAAATATGATAGGCTATAAATGTGAACTTGATGCATGTATATAACATGTATAAGGTAACTCTGACAACAATCATTTCTCGCTCCATAAAGATTCTTTCTCCCTCTTTCTTTCTACATTTCGTTCTTTCTCTCGCCATCTTTCTCTTGCCGTCTGCTTCCTCTCCAGCCCTCTCTCCATCTTTTTTCTCACCTCTCTTTCTCATCTCTCCTTCCTAATTAATTCTCTTACCATCTCCCTCCAACCCTGCTCAGTTTCTTACACTGATGCTGCCATTTTGAATCAGAACATATTCTTATCAGTGTTACGTTCACTTTTGACATGTCACATGCCATGATATATCTATATATGAGATGTTATCGAATATGTCAAGGACGACATCTTCACGTTTCAAATACATGAGACAAGCATTCTATTTCAGTGTGTTTTGCTACATATCCAAATATCTATTCCACGTTTTGTTACTGGACATAGTTGACAAGCAAAACCGCAAATTATCACAATGTATTAGGTCATAACACAGAGGCATGCTCACTCACAGTGTGCAACATTGTTAACCTGGTCTATTGATCAATGTGCATTCAAATTACATTCTCAGCTTCCTGGGGAGAGTGCAACACAAGCAGCTTCAGCGTTGTGTTCTGATAGCTGACCCACGTAAACAGAAGAACCGATATCAACGTGATGCTGACAATTGCTCACAGTATTAATACCCATATATTTGTCCCTTAACCTACCCAGGTATCATATAAACAAACTATGTCTGAAGGCATTACATGTTGGTATTGATGCTCATGATATCAATCACTGGATTGTCTGGTCCAGACTTGATTATTTACAGACCGCCGTCATATAGCTGGAATATTGCTGAGTGCGGCGTTAGACAAACAAACAAACAAACAAACAAACATGTTGGTATTGTATAAAAACAATATCCATTTAGATCAAGTACTGCCATATTTTGACACATCAAGCATGCGGGATGCCATGATTCCTGATATATCAATGCACTCAAAACTTACAGCAGATATGATACATGATATGTTGGCAGAGGTATCAATTCATGCTCTAAAGCTGTAACCATTTTTATAACATAATATTTGTGAAGTTTGGCCTGATCACCGATTGGGCCCGCATTTCATTTCTGCCTATAACAGTATGTATCATATATATAACTATGTTTATATTATGAATATAACTATATATAAACATATATAACTACAAGTATATATGCCGACCGATATTCGACTTAATAAGCGCCAAGGGCGCTCTCAAAATTAGAAATAGGGGGCTCTTACTAGAATATTATTTTGAGTTGAAAGATCGTAAATTTCGTGGTTTATGCTGACAGCCTGAAATGTTTAAATACGACAGATATATTTTTCCAGAATTTAATTTCCCATAATTAAGGGTGCATATAACATACGAGTGTGTATTATACACAAATAAATAAGTCTTGTGTACATTAATCAATTGAAAGGGGTGCTAATTGAGATTGTTCACTAGCCAATATATTAACAAATATCGCCGTGGGCGCTTATTAGAGCAGGGCGCTTATTACGTTGAATATGGTAACTATATATTACTCTCTCTCTATAACAGTGTAGATTTAAGGTGTATATATATATATATAAAAAACAGTGTAGATTTAAGATATATATATATATATATATAAGCCTCCCTCTCTCTCTCTCTTCTCTCTCTCTAAACAGTGTAGATTTAAGATATATATATACAATATATTGTATACCGTACATTGCATACCGTATACGGTATGTTATTATCACACTAAATGGAGTAATTCCAACATACTCCGACAAATGAAGTTAACATGCTTTGGAATTCCTTGTATTAACACACCAAAGACATAATTCAGACATTAATGCATAATTAAAATAGGTTTCCGGTGCATGAAGATCACATTTAGAAATCATATTTCTTATCGAAACTGATTCTTTTATGAAGTCAGTGAAAAATGTAGTTTCATACAAATAATCTCGACAAGCACATTAATGAACGTTTAAATATGCTTAATGGACAGTATGTCACAAAATTCCCCAAATGGTAAGGATGAATTTCATTTTAACAGAAGGGAACAAACTTATTTCTTTATTACCGTATTCGACGTAATAAGCACCCTGCTCTAATAAGCACCCACAGTGATATTTGCTACATATTGGCAAGTGAACAATCCCAATTGGTACCCCTTCCCATTGATCAATGTACACAAGACTTATTTATTCATGTATTATACGCACACATTTGTAATATGCACCCTTAATAACGGGCAGTTAAATTCTGGAAAAATATATCTGTCGTGTATAATAAGCACAGACTTTTCTTTTGTATCATTTCAGGTACATGAACCCAGAAATTTATGATTTTTTCCACTAAAATTATATTCTAATGAGAGCCCCCTAGTTATAATTTTGAGAGTGCCCTGGGCGCTTATTACGTCGAATACGGTATTTGGCAATGGTGAAATATTCAGTAAGATCAAAAGTAATGTTATTATACATATTTATACCACAGATATCCAAGTACTAGCATCTGCTCAAAGGCAGTTTTATTTGTAGATCTGTTTGCATTCCAGTATCATTCTCAACTCCCTGGGGAGTATACAATCCAAGCTGCCTACAAGCGCTAAAAGGTTTTTACATCCACATCACATATCGGATACACTTAAGTTCCAAAGGGCACATCTAAACATCTCTTTGAGTGCCTCATGGCACACTTGAAATTGACATTTTGGGTCCTAATCCTGTATCAATTTTCAGAATAATCACATCAGTCTTCAAACAGTAAATCAGATAATCATACACAAGTGATCCTCGTACATTTAATCATCAGCTAAATCAGGAAAATCCTAAAACTGTTTCCTTCTTTCACAATATCAAATTAAAAAAAGGTAAAAAAAATTCAAACCCGCAGTAACACATGTTCTGAATTGAGTTGGATATGGATGAGCGCTCGGCAAACCTGCGGAACATTTTATGTTCTGTTAAAACCTAAACACAAATACTTCAAGCTTTATTTGTAACGGATCATCAATTAATGGTTTATTCAATGACTGCAAGTGCTTTATTGGCCATGTGAGACAAGTTTACGATCCTTGGTCACTGTTTAAAGCTTGTGTATTACTCCATGAGCACGGAGCCAGCAAAACTTCCAATAAATCACTAGCTTCCGTTGTGATGACTATAAAAGGGTTGCGAAATGGGCCTGCATGATCAACTTGAGGTTAACACATGGGTTTTGTATACATCTTAACAGACAACTTGCAGAAAAAATAAACACTGGAAAAAATGAGTTATGGCTTTCAAATAAAAAGGCTCTATCATTTTTTGGTGAACTATAAATAGATCGAAACACAAGCACCCTGATGGAAAATGGCTACGTGATGTTACATATGTTTAGAGATAGGCTGTGGGCTTGTGTTTATTTTCAGGATTTCTTTAACAGAAGTGCTATTACTGATAATCTTAAATCTTCTAAGGCATATGTTTCATTTGTCACAGTCATATTACAAATTAATTACTAGACTTTCAAAATCTACATGAAAACAACAGACTTAAAAAATCCAAAATTTGAAACTGCATCCCTAATTTTCTTCTTATAGCAAGGATGACCTGTTATGTTTTACTTTGAAATGTCATTTAGACCAGTTCATAATTTTACTTTTGTAAGAGGTAAGGAAATGCTAACAACTCAATTTGGAACTTCAATGTTCAAAATAAAGAACAAAAGTCGAGTCCCTCATATTGAATATTAAAGATTAAAATCAGTCCCGAGATTGAAATAGTAAATCAAAAATCAATGACCAAAGAATATTAATTTTAGATCCAAAATTTGCTATTCATTAAAAAATAGCTGTCACTACTCGGGGCTAAGAATTTAAACTTTGGATCAACTTACCTGACAGAATTACACACAGAAGTTGATTATTCTTTACGGTAGCTTTCCATTTGTCTAAATAACAAAATAACTTTAGGGATTAAGCTGGGTCTATCCACTGTTGAGAGTGGGGGCTTCAGTAATGCATACAAGGGCTCCCTGGCATGAACAGGAGGGTTATTGACGAAAGACCTGCAGTACGCTTCACTTTCCAAGGACTTTACTGATGTAGTCATAACTATTAATTATTCAATTAGTCATTTATTAAGGCATAAAAGCCTTAAGCCTAATATGACTTGTAATTTTTACGTTAGATTTAAGAAAATAAACCTCTGACACGTTGAACTTTGAAATGTTTTGCCGATCCTTGCATTAAAATCCTGTAAAGTTATATCACTGGGTGTGTCTTGACCGAATCACTGGTAGATTCCAAGAAAATGTGTGAGAGGGGTGCGCACTATACTCAAGAAAGTACGGTATATTTCTCACCAGAATACAAAATATCTGTTATATGTAGAATAGAAATTGTCACTTACATGTAAAAGGAAATCTACAATTTTGATAAACTTAATGATTCAAAAAGCCTCACTTCTTTGAATCCTACATGACTCGCAATGAATAGTATTCTCCATTCTCAAATTGTAAGTGAAATGAATGAATCCTTTGTGTCTGGTGACACCCTGTTAATGTACATTACAGGCGACCTTGATACACCAATTTCAATATTTGATAACCTAGTTTACTATACATGGGCTTTCTACGTTAAATATTTGACAATCAAATATTTCGTCATGTGTACAGTTCCTCGTCAGTCAACAGAGGATAGTGATGATACACAGCTGTCTGATTAATCACTCTTTTATCCCAGTTTTCTTAAAGTATATTTGGGTAGTCAAGTGGTTAAAGTGTTCACTTGTCCTGCCAAAGACCCAGGATTGATTCCTCATAGGGGCATCAGGGTTTTACCTTGTCTTACAACAGTGGGGGTCCAGGGGACCTCCAATATTTAATTTTAAGGGTCCTTGCAGGTAAATGAGGCGCCTGTACAGTGATGATACGCTGTAGTGTACTGTATGTGTAGGAGAAACCATGTCTTCGAGGGATTACTAGAGATTGTAAACCCTCACATGAGGGACGTTCCCGAATGTGAGGGTTTACAATCTCGAGTTGTTTGTTTTTGGGTTTTTTGTTTAACGCTGCACTCAGCAATATTCCAGCTATATGATGGCCGTCTGTAAATAATCGAGTCTGGACCAGACAATCCAGTGATTGACAGCATGAACATCGATCCACGCAATTGGGAGCGATGACATGTATCAACCAAGTCAGCGAGCCTGACCACCCGATCCCGTTAGTCGCCTTTTACAGCAAGCATAGTCGCCTTTTACGGCAAGTATGGATTACAATCTCTAGTAATCTCGTGGAGACATGGTTTGTCCAACTTATAAACCGACTCATCGCATAGACAACGTTCTTAATTAAATAACCGTAATAAAATCTCTCAAATGTATAACCTGTATCGGAGATGAAATATCGCCTGCAGTCATGAACTCGGTTCAATGAAACCGGTGACCTCAGCACGTGTTTCGCAACGGTGCGAAATCTGCACGTGCGTCTCGCAATGGCACGAAATCTGCACGTGCATCTCGTAGGCTCTTCCTAGTTTTTGTTCTATCAAGGGTTTACAATGATTGTAAGCCCTACTGCGAGGTGTTACAATCGTTGTAATACCTCCTACGAGGTGTTTCCACAATTTCAAAATCTCCATATCGGGTTACACAAACAGCCAGAAGGTTTATAAGTTTTGAGAATTACTTTAGAGCCTGGAATGAATCAGTGATCATGTGGACAGTGGTCATGATTGAGGGATGATATGACAACAAACATAACTGCTCTTGATGCGCTGTAGGTACATTGAATATTATTCTGCGTCTCTCGGGATGGAGTATATTCTTTTTCTGCATCCAGTTTCAACATAATGTGTGATGTGGGCGGTCCATTCTTGTGTCCTTATCCAAATTATGAAATTGACAAATGATCATATTTGAAAATGTATTGCATTGCCTGCTAGAGAGCTGATTTCAAACTTCAACTCAAGAAGTGATGAAATATGTACATTACATCTATGTATTATTTATATCCATAGTTGATGAAGATTCATTTTTGTCACTTGACATTTACATGAATGTTTTAACAAATATATAGTGACTCACTATATATATATATATTTAGTAAGTATAAAACTGATTCCATTATTCTTATAGAAAATAGTAATTCTTAAGCTGATGAAATATTTCTATTATTTTGAAAATGCTTTTTTTTCCTGCACCATTCTATAAATAGGACTTTTGTTGTTTGAAGTTTCATATAAATTGAGCATTCAATCAATTCAAAAAGGCCTTCAAATATCATCCATAAAATCAATTTGTATTGACATTTAAGAAACATGCCAATGTTAGTTATTTACTTTTATTTCATCAAAAGAATTCAAAATGACAACATATAGCGTATCAACCTTTACCATATCATTAATAGGGCCTACAATAATATTTTATTTGTCTTTATACACCAAGACATATCTGTTCATATCTAGATCTAGGGCGGTCGGGTAATCTTGTTGTTAAAGCGTTCACTCGTCATGCCGAAGACCTGGGTTCGATTCCCTACATGGGTACAATGTGTTAAGCCCATTTCTGGTGTCCCCCACCATGATATTGTTGGAATATTGCTAAAAGCGGCATAAAACCATACTTACTCACTCACTCACTCAATCACTCATATCTAGATCTAAATTTTAATCTTATCTTATTGTAACTTACTAAAACAAAAGCAAACAAGTGAATTATAAGATGGATAATGTCACTTGACATTTACATGAATGTTTTAACAAATATATAGTGACTCACTATATATATATATATTTAGTAAGTATAAAACTGATTCCATTATTCTTATAGAAAATAGTAATTCTTAAGCTGATGAAATATTTCTATTATTTTGAAAATGCTTTTTTTTCCTGCACCATTCTATAAATAGGACTTTTGTTGTTTGAAGTTTCATATAAATTGAGCATTCAATCAATTCAAAAAGGCCTTCAAATATCATCCATAAAATCAATTTGTATTGACATTTAAGAAACATGCCAATGTTAGTTATTTACTTTTATTTCATCAAAAGAATTCAAAATGACAACATATAGCGTATCAACCTTTACCATATCATTAATAGGGCCTACAATAATATTTTATTTGTCTTTATACACCAAGACATATCTGTTCATATCTAGATCTAGGGCGGTCGGGTAATCTTGTTGTTAAAGCGTTCACTCGTCATGCCGAAGACCTGGGTTCGATTCCCTACATGGGTACAATGTGTTAAGCCCATTTCTGGTGTCCCCCACCATGATATTGTTGGAATATTGCTAAAAGCGGCATAAAACCATACTTACTCACTCACTCACTCAATCACTCATATCTAGATCTAAATTTTAATCTTATCTTATTGTAACTTACTAAAACAAAAGCAAACAAGTGAATTATAAGATGGATAATGTTATTAGATATATCTTCAAAACGTTCGAAATAAAAAGATTATGAACGTATATCATAGGTCTACTTGCATTTTCAAACTTTGGCAATCAAAATCTGCTAATCTCAGTCGAAAGGTTTAAACTGTTACACTTTTACGCTTCTCATTCTTTTCTAACATCTGTTCAGGAAAATATTTAGGTAAGAACAGAAGATCCCGGTCGGAAATACCTTTAACCAGCTGGGCCACCACAGGATATTTGACAACTCGTGCCACACAATGTGCTGGGGTTTTGTTATACAAAGGGGCGTCACTCTTCATGACCTTTGACTTTCTTTATTATTCAATGTTACTTAATGCTCTGTGTGTATAAGTTCGAACCGGATCTACGAAAAATACGATCCATTGTATTTTTGCAACTTTGGTTACTGTTATCTTTTTCTGACTTTCAAGTGCTCTTGTTGTTCACATTCTTTTAACAAAGGGTACATCCGAATCGAAAAGTAAAAGATATAAGTGTTTCGTATTTTCTGTTTCAGTGTTGCCTACAAAACACATCCTGAACCAGGGAATATTTTCGAAATGTATCATTATTTTGATGAAGTGTGCAGGAGGACATATTATGAATTTAATAATTAAGCTACGCATTCAAATGTCTTGATATCCGCAAAACTCTCACGCTGCGTTTTTTGTGGGTCTTTCTCTCGAAACGCTGTAAGCAATAAAAAAGCTTCCATATTGACTGTTTATGTCTCATCAAAAACTAATGGCTTCTAAAAAGAGGGCTAAAAGCAATTTGAAGCATGTAGGTAGGTATGAATCACGCCGAGCTTTCATTTATGTAAACTCCGTACAAAAAACAGAATCTGCTGTCAAAAAACGAGGGGCAAAGGGCGTGCTTCCTTTTCATTTGATGTTTTTTGGACTCTGCTTTTAGTTGAGATTTCTTACGATTATGGAAATATTTTTGTCGCTTTTATTTTCATCACAGTTAAAAAACCCACCCAATTCTAAACGTAACATCAGCATCTAAACAGTCATGACGTCAAGACTCTATTGATTAAGCGTTCTGATCACGGTTTTAAGACTAATCATGGCTGAATCCTGGGGTAATTGAGGAGCTTGCTTCGAACATATTGCACCACCCTTATCGGGAGCCCCATCGGACAAAAAGAGCGCAGCGAAACTGACGCCAAGACAGACCTTTGGGGATGCGAAAAGCTAATCGTCAGATTTCAAAACATTGTGAGAAAAACCGTTTGCTAGCTTGGAAACAGGTCTTGAAAGTAGAAATAATATACCGACATAGGTCTCGAATCCTGCTGGCCCTGTTGTGGTCAATGCCCCGTGGGGAAGTGTTTTTGGCGTTAGTTTTATTAATGGTCCATCAAGGCTGCATGTCCCCTGCTGAATACGTATAGGATTAACCCAACTTGCCGTTACGGGAGTACCGGTTTCTCAACTTGTGCACTTAAGGAAGAGGTTGTTGTTAGTCGTTTCTCCCCCGTTGGGAATCTGGTTGAAAAGCCAAAAGGTCACCCAATTTCTGTCGAAAGAACCGATTGAAATAAGGATCGGATGGTCACAATGTGTGGCCTGCCTGATGACGCGTCATCGCACACCATTGACGTGAATCTGTGCTCATGATATCGACCTGCTAACCTGATAACTCACCTGCTCTAGAATTGATTACCACAACATATATGAAGCAGAGTGCTAAGTCGGTTGTTCCCCTGATCAAATTAGGATAGGGACAATGATGATGATGATGATGATGATGATGATGGTGGTGGTGGTGGTAATAATAACAGCAGAATGTACACAAATACGTACTTTAGTAATTAGTAACTCCAAAATAATGCGTGATTTTAGAGCTAATTAAGACACTGCTAAGAAATGTATGTAATATATTGTAAATATTTCTTGATATACATGAAAAAATATATCGCTTGTGTCGAAAGTTTGGCTTTACTATTGAAATGTGCCAAAACACAAATAGTTTGCCAAAGCAGGTCCCGTTTTACAAAGTGATCTCAGTGTCAGGACTGCTGAAAGTCTACGGGAGTAGCGTTAGTAACGCTGTGATAACGTTTTGAAACGAGGCTCAGGGCCTCTATAACGGTTGGCTACGCAGGATGCTAATGTGTCGCTTCTATTTCCAGATACGCTCAAGAACCTGAATGACAGCTCGCTTACGGTGGATTCAAAACCAGGAACACATTAGGTAAGACTTAGACATCTTGTTTACTTGGATGCTCATCAAGGAAAACGACATGGATGTTTTGGTTGACGGAATTTGTCCCAGCGGGTCAGACATTACATGTTAAGCCTTTTTCTGTGGCCTGTATGTTATGTACAATTTCGATAAAGAAATGTTTCACCGCCAAGCTCAGTGTTCAGAGATTTGTTTACGACACCTACGTAAGTGTGTTTACGGTAACGCTAAACACACCTTCCTCGTTCTCTTTCCCGCGCCTCCGATGGTGAACTCTGATGAATGTTTAAGAACCTGCCAATCACATTTTACTGGTCAACATCGAGATTTTAGAGAGTGGATGCAAAACCAGTTGTATTCTAATCCTTTGTCCTCGTATTACTATTTTACCACTGATGCAACAGTTTCGGGAATAGTTGCTCCCCTTGGTCATGCCAGTATCCACTGATGCCAGTATCAAAACCCTTATGACACCTGGTTATGATCCTTGGTCGTGCTTAACAAAGTGACACGTTCACGACCTGCATCACAACCTCTTACAGTTAGCTGGCACACTGTGAACTAACTGAAAGTTGTGTTATATCTAGTTCACTCACTCACTCAGGAATATGAATCAAGAATCAAGAATTTTTATTGTACTGAACACCCTCGTAGGGCAGGGTACAGACTATCTACATATGAACATGTATATAATTATAGATATGAAAGGTATATGTATATGATGTACATTATGCATAGAGGCATTACATGTTATTTCATTTACATCATATAAACATTTATGTATATTAGGATATTGAACATGTGGTATATAGTCCGGGCAACAAGACTTGACCATTCTTTTGGTGGGTTCATAAAGTGTTTTAAGAGGTTGGTTTTATCGGTCTGGGAAGGGTCGCCTATTTCTATCAGTGGGATGAGATTACTCCTAAGGTCTGTATATAGTGGGCATGAGAGCAGGAAGTGTTCCTCATCCTCCACGGAATGTGTGGGCGTTTTTGGAACATGTACCTTGTGTCACTGCATGGGTAACCTTAGAGGTAAGTCAGGTCAGACGCGTTTGGATATAATAATAACGCAGCCCAGCAAGCTCTCAAACAATCCTTCAAAGAGTCCAAACATCAAGATGATTCCGGCAGACCGTTTGGACTTGGACTAATCCCTGCACATGGGTCACCGAACAATTGATCATGCACATATGGTTTCTGTTTGTAAGGACCTTACTGTGTTAGAACTGAACCGAAAAATAACGATCATGTCGTACAGGAGAACCCTTTTCAGGTGCAACAACTGGGCGAAACATATGGTCGACTCTTTGCCAAGTCCTGTCTATTTGAAAAGTCACGTTAATGTCTCCCAAGTGCAGTGAGCAGTTGTTTGACAAAAGTACGCGCATGTTACACAAACAGCTTGTCTACACAGAGGATCCGTATTTGGTCGAAAACAGAAAGGGAATAACACTAATAAGAGCTAAACGCGTTCCTCTGAACTCTTCGTGTTCATGATTATGTAATGGATACGTTCCCGGGGATTTTTAAGTGTCTACGAATAGCTGATTTTTTGAGTTGAGTTGGAAAAATACGTTGGGATTATCCCGAAATGCCATTTGAGCACAGCATGACACAGTGGAACGCTGGATTGGACGTGTTGGACAGCTTCAAGTGATTGTACTTTAGGTCTTCGGCTAGAGGGCTTTACCCTTCATGCAGCAAGTCGCAGTAAACATGTATATAAAACCCATGGTAAATCCGGCCTTAGTCAGCCTACATCTCTTCCAAGAGTGAAGTTACCATGGAAGATCTAACGAAGATAATTTTCGCATTAGTATTTTATACCGAAACTTGGAGCGAAATCGAGTTGGGTTACAGAGCTAATTGTGCTGTCCTCAAGACTCAAAGTCTGTGGCATACGACGGGAGACGGAACCAAATTAGGCTATGATTGCCGTAAATCACACCAAGGGGGTCTCATAATTGGACCCGTCCGTCCCCTACCGACTTTCAACTCCTCGGAGATGACGTCTTCATAAAACTAGGCAGATTTACTGCAAGCGTTTGTATGATAGACGAGGATTGGGGATGAGGCCAGTTCTCCACTGTCACGCCGCTCTGACCCGCTAATTGGCCGGAAGTTGCGCCATGCTGGTTATGGCGCGATTTCGCGTCAAACATGGCGATGTCAGTTTTGACAGACGCAAGTGGCGGCATCTGGCGTGGATTCCTGACATTATCCACGTGTTACTTGTGAAGCAGGTTATAGCAAATTTGGTATGGGTTCTGTGATAGATTGCCTCATAACTTGTCAATGCCAAAGAGCGAACAACATCCCTCTCTTGTTTACTCGCGTCTTCCGCTAACGGCGGCAGTGGTTTTGACAAACTGATCCGTTTTAATTTTGCCATGTATGAACTTCTGTCTGTCAATTAATTCGCCACTCTGATTATAAACGAACTATTGGAAAGTTATAAATCATTTATCTATAGGCATATCCTTCCTGTTGAAAATCTATTTTGAAATTCATTAATTTAATTTCCGTCTCTTTTTTTCATTTTATTGTCGATTTACATTACTCTTTTTCACAATAACGGATGTACATATAGTTCTTGTGTCTCCAATGAAGGTATCAACTTTTCTATTTATGTCATAAGGATGCTTGTATGATATATGATATTCTTGTATCAATTTATCAAATATGAAATGACTATTTGTCGTATGCACAAAACATCGTGTATTATTGAAGCAGTAAAAATGAAATAAAATGCAATATTTTTACCAGATCACAACAGCTTTTTTGTCACCGCTGTTATATCACGGTGTGTTAGCTTAATGTGGGAGGAAGTAAAGAACGAAGGAATGCATGTCTCCAAGTTTACCGCTTTGGTGAAACCTATTCGAGCATTGTGCTGACAAAACCTGAAACATAATCGGGGCGAATTCTGTAATAAGACACGAAGTAAAGTATTGTATTTAGAGGTGACGTAGGAAGAGGTTGGTATGTAATTAAAAACATATTATTTTGATTTATTGTCAATCGGAAATGTAAAAGTGCGTTGTAAATCCTACTGCGATCCCACGATCCTTCGCCCCCAGTAGTGACAATATAGAAAATTGATATGAAACCATGAAGGGATGAAGGGATAAGGTAACCACAGGTACAGATGCGTGATCCCATTAAGCACCGACCCAGCCCTGCTACGAGCGGTGACCCCATGTAGGAAGGTCATAGATTACATGTACATCAAGCTGAAGCACCTGTCACGAGCGTACCTGTCTTGCTAATACACGGTGACAAGTGTAATCAAGCTCAACCAGACGCCACCCCGGCCTTGTCAGACCATCCCGACTGGACAATTAGCCAGTGGTCACTCTGAATCTCGTGGCACGTGCTATCGTGACGTCGATTAGCTCGTGCAAGCAGTGACCAGAGGCGCCACCTGTTGGCAATTCAGGTCTAAACTCAGAGGTGACGTAAACTAATGACAAATGATGGCCTCACGCAATGAGACAAGCTTCTACCCTCGCTGTAAACAAATGGCCCAGCAAGGGTAATTAGCTGGTCCGGCATTTGCCGCAACGATTACCATTTGTCATAGACTGACGGGTACTTTATTGAGATAATTAATATAACTGCTTGGATGGATAAATTTGGTTTAGAATTGATTTAAATACGAGTGTAATTCACTGGTTTTTGAAAAATAATACATTTCGGAACCTGATGATTTTCTGAGTAAATTACTTTTTAGAGTTATGGCTGAGTGAAATGGATGATTAAATTCTTCTTCGTGTTTATTTTAATTGTCAGATTTGGAAACAATCCTATTATTTCAACATGCAATCATTCGTCAACGGAGACGCGCGTTTCATTTCGAGATTTTAAAAAATCCCGCTGTTATCACAATAATCGCATTGATTCTTTCTTGTTTTGAGTAAATTAGTAATAACTGCGTGGAGGGTTGAACATGACTAAGAAGAAAGTCCATATATATATTATTTTTTTCGGAATTTGGTTGAATGGGGACAAGATCAGCGCTAAGCGCTAGTACGGTTAATTCAAAACGTCAACATGAGCATTGGTTTGTCTGGTGCTACAAAGTATCTGATGGAGATGAAGGCACCAGGTAATAGTAGCCCCAGTCACACAGACAGTGCCACAAATGACACTTGGTACAGAATCTAGACACACATTACCAGTCTATGGAGTATGGTCCGCCATTAAGAATTAATTAAAGTAATTAAGAATTAATTAAAGTATCATCTATTTTTACCTACATTTACATTCAATATTAACATCGAAACGAAATTTTCATTCCAACTTTAGGATCATTTATTTTGTTATGTAAACTTACTAAAGTTGATTGGTGGCGGGGTAGCCTGGTGGTTAAAGCGTTCGCTCGCCACGCCGAAGACCCGGGTTCGATCCCCTACTGGATACAATGTGTGAAACCCATTTCCGGTGTCCCCGCCGTGAGATAACTAGAATATTGCTAAAAGCGGCGTACAACTATGCTCACTCTCTATCACACTAACCCTGATTCCTGGCCATCAATCCGTCTGTGTTCACTTTATCAGGATGCCTTCATATTAAATAGTTCCTTTATAGGTGTAGTTGCGTCCCTTGGCTTGGGCACCCCACAAAACTATGATCGTGGATACGAAGCCATCCTGGTTCGTCCCGATTGTTTCTAGGGTTGTGCTCGTGCGTTTCACCAAAGACTTCGTGGTAAACGTCTAAGACCTGCATTGTTTGTTTGTTTGTTGTTTAACGCCGCTCTCAGCAATATTCCAGCTATATGACAGCCTTCTGTAAATAAACGAGTCTGGACCATACAATCCAGTGACTGACATCATGAGCATCGATCTGCGCAAATGGGATACGATGGCATGCATGAACCAAGTCAGAGCCTGACCACCCGATCCCGTTAGTCGCCTCTTACAGCAAGCATGGGATGCTGAAGACCTATTCTACCCCGCATCTTCACGGGTCACTTAGACTTGCATTATATCGGGCTTTCCTCCCACATCAAGCTAATAACCGGATTACTGTTGAAGCGGCGTTAAACCCAACTCGCTCACTCACTCCTTGCAATAAGGGTACTCATTAACTGCTAGATTAATATATCTGATAAACACTGAGTTTGCAGGAAAACTGGGTTTTGAAGAGCGCGAATCACACGTGCAAGGACAGCATCCGGACCGAGTACTCTGTATAGGTTAACGATGTAACTGTCTGTGCAACAAAACTGCCATGTTCATCGCAGATAATTTAAAAACAAACCAGCCTTCTTCCTTTGAAATGTCTCCGGAGAAAAAAATATATCATTGTCGGGGCTTGTTATTGAGTTAAAAAAGGCCCATAACATGTACTTAGTGACGTGCGCTGTAATAAGCAGGGTCTGAACAGAGGCGACCTGTTGTATAAATTGCAATTAGGAAAGGTCAAATGTCGACGGTGTTGTCAATGGTCCACACTACGTCTTCGCTGTCAGTCGTCGACGTTTAGAACAGGTTTTCGACCACACCAGACTTCAAACAAGCTGCTGACCAATCAGCGGCCAGCATTGCCATCCGTCGCGGCTTGTGATTGGTCGACTGGAATTTCGGTTGCTTACAATTAAGACGTGTGGGTCATGAGTATGTGACTGTAGAGTGGTTAGTTTGATATATGTTTATAAACACTATGTTGTAATACAGATTCCGGTAATTGCATTACCGAGGCATTTGGGGATATAGACGGCACGCGCGCCAGTTGGACACTCGCTTGGTGCTCATCGCAAGGTAAGACGAGCCAACTGAAACGTGTCTTGATTTTATATGATAATTTAATACTTGTTAATTAATTTATATGATCGTATTTCTTTCAGGTTTATTTGTGTTTGAAGAATCGGTTTTAAATTTTGATGTCAAATCTTGTGGATCAGAGCTCGTTGTCCACCTGCACTGCAACTCATTGATTAGAGTTGCGCCCCTTAGCCACTCAGGATCCGATTGCTATGGGTTCGAATCTCAAATTTGCCCCGATAATGAACATTTGTCATGAGCACCCTACCAATGGGTTTTACCAGCGTGGCAAGTGGCTATGACAATTTTCGAATTCACTTCGACCTTTCCCATGATATTACGATAAAAGCTGAAATATCTTTCAAAGCAGCGTCTAACCCAACTCATTCACTCATACGTTAGAACTTCAGTTAAGGTGTCACTGGGCCTGTCCTTACCACGGACTTCGTTTTACTACATGTACATGGTAAAGTTATTCTCTGGGTCCCGTTTTGCAAAGGCACCGCAGCGCTTCGTTAGAGTTAAGTTCATACTAGTGCTGATGACGCTTTGTGAAATGGGCCCGGTGCCGTAGTATAGAGCGATCTTAGCGCTAAGTGATCGTAATTCCCATACCTTAACATAGAATTACGACAGTCGTATCGCTAAGGTTGTCTTGTACAACGGCACCCCGGTTTCTTAGTTTAGGCGTACGTACTTTCAATAACGTAAATGGTCTACTGTCTATATATTGGTAATGTGGGTGGAATGGACGTCGTTCATGGTTATTTACGATTTTGTATATATTAAGCTATGTAATTTGATTTCGTTCACATTTCATATCAATTCTAATAAAAGTACCAGACACCAAATATCTATTTCTACTAATAATACAGACAGGATATTTGTTGGTGTATTAATAAACCAACCAGACGACAAGACCAAGGGTACATTCTCATATGATTTTAAACTTAACGCCAGCAAAAGAATGACAGTTGCCCGGCAGAGAGTTCCATAGACTGATTTCATCTTATCATTATGAGAGGGCAGTCGGGTAGCCTAGTGGTTAAAGCGTTCGCTCGTCCCGCCGAAGACCCGGGTTCGATTCCCGACATGGGTACAATGTGTGAAGCTCATTTCTGGTGTCCCCCGCCGTGTTATTGCTGGAATATTGCTAAAAGCGGCGTAAAAGCATACTCACTCACTATCACTATGAAACGGTACGATGCATAGGTTTACTAATTGCAGTGAATTAATACGACTACGAATGGGAATGGAAATTCACAACTCATACATCATAAATCAGTGTCTGCTACATGTTCTCATGAATGTTATCACCTTTGAAATTCACGCATGTTAACAATACTGATATGTGTCTTTGAATGAGTATCATGGTTAAATAAACATGGATCCATCGTCATTTTTCTACCCAGAGTTCCCTGCTACGTCATCACTGTGCCAGAACGTAGGCTGCAACATTTTTAAAAGATGGTTACAATGTGTGACCCGAGCCTCGTTCCATACTTCATGGACATCAGTTGGTTACCAATGGCGACCTGAGCCTCGTTTCATACTTCATGGACATCAGTTGTTTACAATGGGCGACCTGAGCCTCTTTCCACATTTTTATTGGGATCAGTTGTTGACAATGAGCGACCTAAGCCTCGTTCCACACTTCATGGACATCAGTTGTTGACAATGAGCGACCTGAGCCTCGTTCCACATTTTTATTGGGATCAGTTGTTGACAATGAACGACCTGAGCCTCGTTCCACACTTCATGGACATCAGTTGTTTACAATGAGCGACCTGAGCCTCGTTCCACATTTTTATTGGGATCAGTTGTTGACAATGAGCGACCTGAGCCTCGTTCCACACTTCATGGACACCAGTTGTTTACAATGGGCGACCTGAGCCTCGTTCCACATTTTTATTGGGATCAGTTGTTGACAATGGGCGACCTGAGCCTCGTTCCACATTTTTATTGCGATCAGTTGTTGACAATGAGCGACCTGAGCCTCGTTCCACACTTCATGGACATCAGTTGTTTACAATGGGCGACCTGAGCCTCGTTCCACATTTTTATTGGGATCAGTTGTTGACCATGAGCGACCTGAGCCTCGTTCCACACTTCATGGACATCAGTTGTTTACAATAAGTGACCTGAGCCTCTTTCCACATTTTTATTGGGATCAGTTGTTGACAATGAGCGACCTGAGCCTCGTCCCACACTTCATGGACATCAGTTGTTTACAATGGGCGACCTGAGCCTCGTTCCACATTTTTATTGGGATCAGTTGGTTACAATGGGCGACCTGATCCTCGTTCCACACTTCATGGACATCAATTGTTTACCATTGGCGACCTGAGCCTCGTTCCACACTTCATGGACATCAGTCGTTTACAATGAGCGACCTGAGCCTCGTTCCACACTTCATGGACATCAGCTGTTTACAATGGGCGACCTGAGCCTCGTTCCACATTTTTATTGGGATCAGTTGTTGACAATGAGCGACCTGAGCCTCGTTCCACACTTCATGGACATCAGTTGTTTACAATGGGCGACCTGAGCCTCTTTCCACATTTTTATTGGGATCAGTTGTTGACAATGAGCGACCTGAGCCTCGTTCCACACTTCATGGACATCAGTTGTTTACAATGGGCGACCTGAGCCTCGTTCCACATTTTTATTGGGATCAGTTGGTTACAATGGGCGACCTGAGCCTCGTTCCACACTTCATGGACATCAATTGTTTACCATTGGCGACCCGAGCCTCGTTCCACACTTCATTGACATCAGTCGTTTACAATGAGCGACCTGAGCCTCGTTCCACACTTATATTAGGATCAGTTGTTGACAATGAGCGACCTGAGCCTCGTTCCACACTTATATTAGGATCAGTTGGTTACAATGGGCGACCTGAGCCTCGTTCCACACTTATATTAGGATCAGTTGTTGACAATGAGCGACCTGAGCATCGTTCCACACTTTTATTAGGGTCAGTTGTTTACAATGAGCGACCTGATCCTCGTTCCACACTTCATGGACATCAGTTGTTTACAATGAGCGACCTGAGCACCGTTCCACACTTTTATTAGGATCAGTTGTTGACAATGAGCGACCTGAGCATCGTTCCACACTTTTATTAGGGTCAGTTGTTTACAATGGGCGACCTGAGCATCGTTCAGCACTTTTATTAGGATCAGTTGTTACAATGAGCGACCTGAGCATCGTTCCACACTTTTATTAGGATCAGTTGTTGACAGTGAGCGACCTGAGCATCGTTCCACACTTATATTAGGATCAGTTGTTGACAATGAGCGACCTGAGCACCGTTCCACACTTTTATGGAGATCAGTTGGTAACAATGACCGACCCGAGCTTCGTCAGACACATCGATCGATCCCACTGAGTTGTTTATACTTGTGGCAGCTTCTTGTACATTGGTCTAAGGTGCCTCTACAAGCTGCGCAGAGTTGCGTCCCTTGCTCGTCAGGATCCAACAGACGTGGGTTCGAATCAAAGATTCGCCCCGATTATGATTCAAAGTATTTCGGCACCAGTTATCGTATGTTTCATCTACTACCTCATCAAGCCGTGATATATCTCAAATACTTTTCAAAGCGACGTCACTCGAAATCAGTATTGTTATAACTCCGCCCTGATAGGTTTTACCAAGGAAATCTCCTTATCACGTACACTGATTACCTTAGAAATGCATGTTTCTCCGTCTGTATCAGCTCCTCTGTTTCTAAACCCATCGATGTATTACCGACCCCCTCCCTCTGTCATACTCTCTGCCGTTGATCCTCCAGAAGCTGACTGTCCGTCCTCCTCATGACGATTCCTAATGTCTTCTCATTCCTCCGGACCAACCCCTGGCTCCCACCACCGCCTCGGTGACACCCACACCCACGTGGACGATAAAAATAAATGAGGAATCCTTTATATAGATGCACTTCGAACATCCTCGTCGAGGAAAGGCTTGTGAACGTCTCCAATCGACCTCACCAGGCACTCCACTCTGTCATATCCTGCCAAGTCAATCCATAACTTTAACTCCCCTCTATCCTTGCCTCTTTTCCCATAACCAGACTCTCAGCCCCCAGCTCATTGTTTTTTCCGCGGAACACCCCTCATTTCATCTGAGCTCCAATTACCACAACCGTGTACCTACTATCACCCCTACCTCTGCTATCTTCTCCCAGAAGCCTACTCTTTAAACTTAGTGTCATTCCCATATTCCAATCGACCGACTCATTGCACCCTCTCTCAATATGTACGTCAGTCTTATATTGCACCAAACTGCTGCTCGCATTTGCACACTATCATCCCGTTGCACCGTCTTTCTCAACGACCCCCACCTTGTTCGAATCCACCCCCATTGCCTGTCATTCCTTCCAACAATCGCACTCTTCCAAGATGTTCTTTGAGTACCTGCTTTACCGTTATCACCAAGCAAAAGACGCCACCATCCACCAATGCCCCACCCCTACCACACGATCCATCAACATTTCTCCTCCCCAAGCCCCTACCTTCCATCAAGAACTTCTGTCACAGTTAATTGACTCATCTTCCGAACCACACCACCTATCTGACCCCTTTCACCCCCTCCCGTAAAGTCTTCATCTACCTGTTCTATATCCATCCCTAGATGATGATACCAAATTAATTGACTGTCATTTCTTGCACGTAGCGCTCTGCCTGAATGACAACATAACTAAGTGATTATTTCATCATGCGATCCCAACCTTTGAATGCACCTAGTCGAGTGACACGGGGATGCAGAGTGGGCAAAAAGTTCACCCAGATAGCATGAATATGTCAGTTAATGACAGCTACCTTGCCGTCTCTCAGAGATGATGTTCACAATTTCTGTCAAACTTCGATTCCTATTGTGCTAACGTCGACCCCTCGCTTCTCAGTCCGTCTTACGGCGGTTGGCAAACCACTAGCAAATCAATCTCGCATTCATGCACTGCCGCTAATGCCATGCTGCAGCATTCGATTATACTTACAAGTAATGTTCGCCTAAATGGTTGTCATTGATTTTGGTTTTCTCATTCTGGGAGCTGCTGCCTTCATTTGCGGCCGTGTTTTCCTTTATGTAACCGTTTTGTCTGATCAATGGAACTGCATTGTTGGCTAAGAGGAAGGCCGTATTTCAATGAGCTGATGGCGAGTTCTCGGGCCACTCAACCGAGGCAATCCCACATCGATATTCGCAGAATAGTTTTTCGAATTGACGGTATATTTACCCAGTGCCTTGAAATTCAACAGAATACTTTTACACTGAATCCATGGAACGGCGGACACTAAAATCTGCAAACATCACCGATAGACAGTGTGCGTTTTGAGGACGCGGAGATCGTACCAGAGTTTGCCAAGTAATAAACTGCCTAGGCATGATATGTTTGTGAAGGTTGAGAGCCGATAGCTATACAACGCTGTATTTACATTCTTTCGGTTACATAGAGGATTGAGATTCAATCGTCCATCTATTCAGCCGCGATGGTGGGGAATAGTGTTGTATTGAGATGCCATGTCGGTTGAATTCTTGCCGACTAAGAAGCACTTTAGGAATGGTTAATCCTGACGGTCACTGAAGTACTATCCGGTCGCTGTTATTATTTCTTTCGGAGTATGATTATGTCATTTCTATGGTAATCGATAAGTCAGGAATAGTAGCTTCATCGAGTAAATTAGTACAAATATCCCGACCTTATATTCCCATGGGCCTTAAGTACAGGCATAATGGCGTTTGCTTGCTGGTCATTAATAGTATTAAACAGCATGGAGCACGAAGGATGGTTGTATTTAGGACTATTTTAAAATACATTTAGAAATGCCAGGACACGAAATGGAGGGCTCGACTGCTTGGTGTTGCATGTTATTTCTATTAGACGTTGTACATACAGTTGATTCTAGATATTACGATTCAGAGATTGTCAGAGGCTGTCGCCATGTTCAGTTGTCCGTGTGATGAAGTACGTGAATGGAACTGGAGACGTCGTTTGTTTTGTAACCAGGAGTTGTTGGAACTGTTTTTGTAGAATCTCGTGGTATTCCCCGTGGAGCGCGGTCTATGTTAACTGCATGGGTTAGTCATTGTCTTCAGCATTCATCACGCTGAGAGAGAAAGAGAGAGAGAGAGAGAGAGAGAGAGAGAGAGAGAGAGAGAGAGAGAGAGAGAGAGAATGTTTTCTTTGTTATTATTTAGGACATAACATTGCGGGGAACATTGGGTTTCACATAGTATGTGAGTGAATGAGTGAGTGAGTATGAATTTACGCCGCATTTAGCAATATTCCAGCAATATCCAGGAAATGGGCTTCACACATTGCACATTGTACCTATGTGAGGAACTGTACTCGGGCCTTCGGCGTCACAATCCAACGATTCAACCAAAATACCACCATCTCACACACCAAATACGAACAGAATTACAAGAGAAACTCGATGTGACAGAAGTACATGCCTTATAGCTCCATACTGATATTTCGTTCTCTCGAAGTCCTCCGTAGTAGTGCGTAAGTGTGCAAAACGTCTAAAATTGAGTGAGTCGCTTTTAACAGTATTCCAGTTATATCGCGGCGTGTCAGCTTAATGTGGGAGGAAAGCCCCAGGTGATTCAAGTCTTAGATGTTTACCACTTCGGTGAAACCCACGAGCACGGGTATGGTGCTGACAAACCTAGAAACATAATCGTGGCGAACCGGGATTCGAACCCACAATCATAGGTTTCTAGCGTGCCCAAGGGACGCATCTCTGCACAGCGAATCGCGGCGCCTTAGACGACTAGGCCACCCGTGCCCCCCAAAACGTCTGAAAAGATATATCGGGTTTAAAAGCGTTTGAATATTAGAGGTGTCACTCTGGCCACGGCTGCAATCCCGTATTGAGCGGACAGGGAGTGGTCACGGGTGCAGGGGCACTGGGCGAACCTTCTGAAATCGTTTAGGATTAGAACTTACCCACCAGGGCATTTTGTAGCTATTCAGTAAATTTCTCAGAACGTATCTTGTTAACCATCTAAATCTCAATTAGTGCTCCTCCCTTCTCGTGTTACCCCTGGCCCATATAGCCAGCGGGGTTAATGCAGATCAACAAGGGTTAAACCTAGGTCTTCGGAAAAACTGCTTGGTCACCCTATTTTAATGAGGTGGGATTGGGGTGAGAGCCGTCCCAGATACTCGACAATATTGAGTATACATTAGACTAGCATCTAGTCTTTGAAATGAATCATTTTACAGAAAAAAAAATTGTTAAATTATTTAATGAAATATAAAAAAAATAAGGCCCCCCCCATACTTTCTTTATTTTCAGAAACTGCCGTAATCTAGACTTGCCAACGTTAATAGACTTACATTGGATGTACAGTAAAGTACGGTTATAACAAACTCAAAGGGACTACTAATTTTAGTTCGTTATAACCGTAGTTCGTTATAAGCATATATACAGCATAACTACAGCGAATAGTCGGGACCAAAAAAGTAAGTTCGTTATATCCGTCAGTTCGTTATAAGCGTATTCGTTATAACCGTAGTTTACTGTATTGGATATTTGTTTCAGGGTCTATATGAGTACTGTAGGCATATATCTGGGCCCGTATGAGTGCAGAAATTGCTGATAGGCCCCCATGCGTAAATCGTCGGTCACTCACAGTGAAGCACATTTGGTTATCCCGAGGAACGTTCATGCCACTCCTTCCTCGTATTACCGGTTGTCTCGAAGTTTAAGGATATATAAGGAGCAAGGTGTAATTCAAGGTCAAGGTTGGAATCTCAGTGACATGTACCAGCTTAATAATAATATTCAAGTAAGAGAATATTTAAACCTTAAACTACTTTTTTCAAGAACATCGTACAATCACATGATGCATGGATTGAAAGTTTTATTCATCGAATCAATTATTTTAAATCTAAGCCGGAACCGATGATAGATAAAACAATAAAACCAGAATCATGGGTTAGGTGTCGGACAACCAAATATAATCTGTTTTCAGATGAACAATTGACTTGCCTTTGCATGTATTTGTGACGGATGACAGGATATGCTCACCTTTTCGCGGATACCTCGTATGATCACTATTTGATAGTGATTCATGCTTGTGATTTTGTGATTCACAAACGCATGCTCAAGATCTAGTCGGAATCGTACAATGGAAGAGATTTCTTATTTTTGTCGCTATTTATTTAAGGAACAACTACATGACCTAGGATTTAAATAAGAAACAACGAATTGTTACCGCGGTTTAGATTAAAAAATGCATTACAGTTATTACCTGTTTATGTTTTTCATGGATGTTCAATATTTGTTTAACTGTCCATTGTGGGGATCTATTTAATTCCTGCGGCAGTTTTTGTCATCGCGTGCACGTTGCGAGATATCCCGTGATGCTAGACTCCCATCACTGCCACAACGTGATATTATCGCCCAGTCGCCACCAGTTTGTACCCCCGATTGGCTGCCACAGCGTTATAGAGAGAGTATTAGCACACAATGTGTCCTATCTAGTTTGTTAGAGAGGATAGAGCTGATTTTATGTACCCCGTGACCTATGAAATAAGTCTAACGAGCATCTATCACGAACGGTGTCGTTTGTCTCAGCAGTGCATCTACATACAGAAAATTCACCTATTCACGAAATCCTAATATCATTCTCTCTGAAAATCCGTCGATTCGGTAAAATCACTCCGAGTGGACGTTAGGTATGTTGTCGACCGCTGGTTCAAGCATGTCCACTTGGACACGCACGCTACCGCTAAACCGATATTGACATGCCTCTTCGGCCGATGGAGTAGGAATAACGGTTACCTCCCTTTGACAATCACCGATAGACAACATACTGAACACACGAGTCTTTCATTTCAGATTGTTTGGAGAAATAGACGTGGAGGTAGATGACTAGATGTCTGGCAAAAGGTGATCAACGATAGACTTACAGTGTAGAATTAAATCGGTGAGTATCTATTTGCGTTATTTCATGTTTATATATCTTTGTAACAAATGAATAATTGTTTAAATTTGAACTTTGTGATGGTGTGTCCCCAAACCTGGCAGCAGGACTTTTCCAATTGGTTCTCCCCATACGTATGGTTTTTGGGATCCATTAAAGAAAATTCAATTCTGTGAACGACACAATTTCGTCTCCGATTGATAAGTATATACATTCTAAGGTATGTCTATATACTAAGCGACTCCACACAAGCTAATGCACCTGTAGAAAAAGCAGATTTGAAGAACGGTGATTGAAAGCATCTTCCACTCGCCGTCCCATCAAATGGAACTATGTCACTTGATATTGATTAGATTGTTGAGGCCACTGGATATCTTCCCATTTAGAATTCTTGTCGTTTGTTTGAATGATGTAATCAACTTACCTGGATTGGAGCAAGTTCGGCTTAGCCATGAGGTCAGAAAGGGAGGTCAGTGTGTTGATAAGTGCTGTTGTGCTAAAGATGGTGTTTTTGTTTGTTTGTTTGTTGTTTAACGCCGCACTCAGCAATATTCCAGCTTATGACGGCGGTCTGTAAATAGT
The DNA here is from genome assembly GCF_023055435.1 of Haliotis rufescens. Classification (NCBI taxonomy): domain Eukaryota; kingdom Metazoa; phylum Mollusca; class Gastropoda; order Lepetellida; family Haliotidae; genus Haliotis; species Haliotis rufescens. Next base: position 15,608,460 of record NW_025964112.1, read on the forward strand.
CGAGTCTGGACCAGACAATCCAGTGACTGATATCATCGATCCACGCAATTGGGATACGATGACATGCAGCAACCAAGTCAGCGAGCCTGACCACCCGATCCCGTTAGTTTCCTCTTACATTAAAACATTTGTTCGTCACTCCGAAGGCCCGGCTCTGATTCCCTACATGGGTAAAATGTGTAAAATGTGTGATGTCCTCCACTGTGATATTGCTGGAATGTTGCTAAAAGTGGCACAAAACAATATTCATTCACACTCTTTATAGTTATGAGTTATAGAATATTGAAAATGTGTTTACGGCAAGCTTTGGTTGCTGAAGACCTATTCTCTACCCGGATCCTCACGGGTATATTAATGATGTATGGAGGCTGAATGATGTAGAGATGAAATAACCTATTTTGGGAGAGGGTTTTTGTATGGTGGTGTAGATGATGTAGAGACGAGATAACCTATTTTTAGAGAAGTTTGCAAAAAAAGTTGTGATAACTTGTTCAAAATCCATTTTAATAATGAAATGTGTTTAAACACAAATAATATAGGAATTTAGAATATGGCCTGTGCTTTGTATGAAATGACGACGATGATGATGGTACAGTTTTAGTTTCATCTTTGTATCTCATTATGGTAATAATGATGATAAATATTGATAAACATGATGTAATATGTCATCCTTTTCTCGTACAATAGCACTGATGATGATTGTGATGAAATAGTTGTATTTGGCATAATGTTAATGATGATAACGTTGATAGTGATGATAATGTTGACGATGACGATGACGACGACGACGACGATGGTGATGATGATGGTGAGGTTGATAATGCCTTGAATAAAGCTATCGTGGGAGAGGGAATGTCAGCAGAGATCCTATATACAATACGGTCCACAAATGTTCGCAGTGCCCATGGCTTGTAAAACGAATCGTTATGAATCATATATTCAATATGATTATTCACCATAATCATTGTCTGTTGGAGCAATGTATATCTTTTCAGCTATTGGGAAATCACCTATTCAGATTGGTTATTTGTTTAATTAAGAAGTTTTAATATTTTACTTTACATTTGTTAAAACATCTTTCCATGTTTCTGGAAGCAAGTTAGTCGACTTTGTGAGTGTAATGCATGAATGACGAGGTGTGTCAGATTAAGAGACTTATCGCTAACCGAACCGAATATGAGCTATTGATACTTATTAAAAGAATTTTTAAATGTTGACCATGTTCATATGGCATCGCCCTGGCAGTACGTAAATATGAACTTTTTATATTTTTCCATAAGGAACATTTACCATGGTTAGTCTGTTAGATGATCATGACACTGTCGTGTCAAACTGAACTGTCAGTCAAATATGTAACGTACATAATATGCCCCTCCCACAGTTGTCTGCGCTGTCACTCACACCTAAAGGATATGGTGCTATAAATAGGTAATTTAGTAGTTATAAAGCTGATAAAAAAACATGTATTTTAGTCGGACATCTTGCAAATTTTAGAGTATGATTGAAATGGGAAGTAGTTTTGGAAACACTACACCCCGTTTGATATAAGCGGACTATTATTGCTAGTTGCTAAGTAACCTGTGCGTGAATCATGACGTCATCGTGAAGGAAGTTCCAAATGAAAGAGACTTTCTTTTGATGCGAAAGGTTTCGAAAAACTATCAAGATTTTTGTTGTGATCGATTTTTCATGACTTCATCTGGAAATATAAAATAAAGCAATTTGTAAGTTATTTTTTCTTATTCGGGTCCTCGATTCTATTGAACTTGTGACTAATTGGTGAAATTAATAAATTTGGGGCTCGCGTTATGGGAATTATACGCCTGGGTTGACCGGGGTATGTTTTCTGGAGCTAATGAAATGTTCAAATAGTCTTTAGGTTTGATATTTTGCTGTTTGGGCTCTTTGTACTTCGAGATTCAAAGCTCGGGATTAAAAGGATACTGACTGCTGTGTGAAGTGGCAGGGACGATTAAAAGGGCGTATCCATGCGTGTTTTGAGAACAAATTACTTTTATTTATTACGTTTATTACTTAAGATGGCAATTTGAAAAAAAATGTTATATCGTAGAATTCGAAAGAAACTATGATTTTTCTTTTAAGATACGTTTGCCATGAAAACATCTTACATAAATGAAACAGTCTGCCGACCGCAAGTATAACACGTGTCTGCCGTATTGATGAAATTATTGCCACTCGTTAAAACTTCAAAACATATTCAATAATGACAATGAATAACTATGCATTCGGGTGAATAAGTTATTCTTGCGTTGTATTACTGATTTTTGATGACAACCTCAAGTCATTCACTATTGTATAAAACGTCTCCTTGAATACAAAGCTCCTTGTCTTTGTGATCATTCTCTACACTTTGAAATTAAAGTGCTTGTTTTGTCGGTTGTAAACGGCCTAATTGTTCTTAACAGAACATTCGGTGGGATACCCGCAGTGACACTTAAAAACACGCTGACACTTTTTCAATTAGTCTCAGGGGTAAATTTTGTATAACCCACCTGCATATTGGAGCATAAATGGTGATGTGAAGTAATCCGGTTGAAAGATTGCATGTTGTCTGCATTCAGTGGCTCTTAATACGGACGAATGTACACGTTGCCAATAGACAGAACACTGCATTAAAGTGATTTACGGAAGTTATTAAGAGAACTCACGTGTCACACAGTCGTCCAGGTAAGCACGCGGCTCTTTCATGCGCGCGCATACACACCGGCAGACGACCGGCCACGCGCTACTTGGTAAAAGGAGAAATACTTAGTACTCCGAAGATGTCTGGTGATAAAAAGTTTTCAAAGTTTTCAAAGCGACTAAAATCTTGTATCCGCCCATTAAATAGGCTTTGGAGAATTCGAGATGTGTATACATTCTAATTCAGCTGGCATCTCGTTAGGTCCGCACTCCACGTGAATAGCTTACATTTCCCGCCATTAGGGCAAAGCAGACGAGATTGGATAGACAGGATTGGAAGTAAGTTGGATGGTTTCCATTGTGTTCCCCCTCACCCCTCTCCCCTCCACCATTCCCCCTACCCTCAGGCGGGCTCCTGCCTCTAGGGTGCTTGAAGCTCGATCGGAGACGGTGGGGAAGTCATGAGACAGAAAAGTTGCCATTGGAAAGGTTTCTCCGTGCTTCTTTAGGAAAAAATAATGCTTGTTTGGTACATTTTTTTACATCGGGGATGAAAGTTGTAATTATGACCGTCGAATATGCCTGCAGCTCGTTGACTGCTTTAATTAGATCCTTGCCGTGGCAGGGACGTCGTGGTTGCCGGCCACAGCGTGATAAGTTTGGTTTGAGCAATATTTGCGCGATATTAGGTTGTTATTTTGTCCGCCTCTGGCTATTCCAGACACTGTCTCCGCCTTCTTTTCAATAACTCTCTCTCACTTGTCAATCAACACAGGTAGTTTTTCCTGCACCCCTAGCTTATTTAGATAATTTCGCCATCAGTCTACACAGATGAGCGTTTTGGTGGAGACGTTTAAATCGTTCAAGAGTTAAGTCCCCTTGTGAGGGGAAGGTGAAGGCCGGCAACTTTAAACTAATTGAATCAATTTTACTTGTTTTATTGTCTTTTATCTACATGACATTGTTGTGAAAACGATCCAAAATTAAATTGGGAAATGTAGAGGTTCGTAAGCGCACCCAAAATATGTTTAAGTTAAACTTGTGGAAACTCTTCGAAAAACGTGACTTAAATGACTAGTATTCTTTTCGGTTGATTAAATAAAGTCTTGAAACAGATGTAACACACGCATTCTCTCTCTCTCTCTCTCTTACTCTCTCTCTCTCTCTCTTTCGTATCAGTGGTGGTATCTCTCCCTCTCTCTCGTCCAGACAAATCTCTCCCTCGTGTCACCTTCACCTGTGATCCACGAACGAGCGACGACTAATTAAAGGCGATGTCTGACGCCGTCAGATCTCGGGTGTTGTCGGTCCCAGTCGGTCGCGGTCGGTAGTATTCGCTGAGGAATGCCTGAACAAACGCTCGTCCATCTTTGATCTCAGCTATTTCATTAAAAATTATACCATACCACGCCTGAATCAAAGGCAGTCGTCATGTGTGTGTCACCATAGCTCCGTAATTGATTTAATATTTTCTGGATATTTTGATTTTGAGGTGTTTTATTTTGTCACTTTGAATCTTGTTCCCTAGATTCGAGACCCACCGAGAGTGACAAGATATCAGAACAAATCACATCAGGCCTCTCTTTGATTTACAAGAACGCGCGGCTGGAAATGTCACAAATAGGATTGCGTTTGTTACTACGGTGATTAAGATAGAATATACGTACATATGTACCTTGAAAGACTGTAGGGATAATAGTTTATGCTTTCATATGCGAATGAAATCACATTTTGTATCTGTATATGTTACTCAAAAGAAGTTAAAGATCACACGATTAACTATAGCCATTTGACAGAATCTGGTGTTCTACCTTCTTTTGAGTAGTATATTTGTCATCATGCGAAAGATTGGACTATGGCGCTCTTTTTGGTGGCCCAGTCGTCTAAGGCGCCACGATTCGCTGTGCAGAGTCGCGTCCCTTGGGCACGCCAGAAACCTATGATTGTGGGTTCGAATCCCGGTTCGCCCCGATTATGTTTCTAGGTTTGTCAGCACCATACCCGTGCTCGTGGGTTTCACCGAAGTGGTAAACGTCTAAGACCTGCATCACTTCGGACTTTCCTCCCACATTAAGCTGACACGCCGCGATATAACTGGAATACTGTTAAAAGCGGCGTTAAACCCAACTCACTCACTCACTCTGGTGTTGTCTTGTTATGGACTTCCCGCAACGAAAGCATTGCGTAATTTCACATGAAGATTCTTTCTGTAAAAGAATTGATCAACCATTCAGATGCAGAACAACGACCTCAAACCACGAAGAAAGGATATTCTCACGCTAATGTATATGAGAATGCCACATTATTCGTTTAAAAACCTAATTTGAAATACTGTTTTGGGCCGGTTAAAGTGTTCGCTCGTTGTGCCAAAAGATAGAGCTGGAATATTGCTTAAAGTGACATTAATGTCTACTCGCTAAGTGAAATTGTTGGAGTATTTGGAAAATAAAATATGTTTTGTGGATACAAAAACTACATGGCCCGAGTTTCTTCCCAGTTTTACAATTCATTGAAAAAAAAGGCTTCTCAAGTTTAATGATTTCTGTTACCATGTTAATCAAGTATAGTTTCGTACATGTTGTTATACTAGTCCATTAGGCATTACAAGATTCTCGAGCCTCACGACGAGACGCTATCCACTACTCTATAGTTGCTTGCTTCACGGCGCCGTTCAGCTCCCAAGCAATGAATTGTCTACAGGAAAAGATTTCGTCGGGAATCCACGTGGCCACTGGAGCTTTCACAACCGGAACTTGGCGATATTTTCGTTTCAAAGTAAATTACAAACTAAACCGCCGCAGCACGCCACGTACATCTTCAGCCATTGGTCTCCACAATAGAACGTACACCGTCGTTGTCGTGGTAGTTTAATGAATGTATTTCATTTGGTATTTATCTCCCAACTCCGTCCTCTCTTCCAGACTGATAGTCTGGTGATGCGATTCTACCTGTCTATCTATTGTTATAGTGTGCATTAACTCGCAGATGGCAACAACCCGGAGGTTCTGTATCTCCTCTATTGTTAAATCTCACGGCTCCATTCCCTATTGTAGGGAGAAGATATTGATTTGGATGGCCATTGACAGGTCTACTGTTTGTGAAAAGTTACTGAGACTTGGCAGGGTATTACTTGAGCAAATACGTATAAAGTGTATTCGAATTGTGAATAATGTTCTTTGACCAACGATATATTGTCTAAGTGGTCACATGACTATATAGCGACGCTGTGTGTGCGTGCGTGTGTGCGTGCGTGCGTGCGTGCGTGCGTGCGTGTGTGTGTGATTGTACATGTCCGAACTAATGCCGGTTTTATATCAGATACTCAGATATCATGCCTCAGTTTAACATTGAGACCCCACTCAGACTTCTGGTCTGAATCAACAAATCTTTGTTTTATCGAGCGCCAGGCAGGATAACAACAAGTACCATCTTTTAACGTCTTATGGCATGACGAGGTCGGGGATCGACCCACCGACCTTCTGCTCGCTAGGCAGACGCTATATCCACTACAACAAGGAGGCTGTCCATGTCCTTAAGAATTTGTGAACAGCCCGGTATTTGGTCTTTTCTTGTTGATGGTCATTCTGCTTGTACGGATGGTAACTGGTTGTTTTTTGTCACAAACCCGTTCGTAAAATGGTACGTACCGTTGAGACACATTGCATGGTTTCAAGGGGTCATTGGTATGTACATAGGCATGGGTGGCCCACCCGTTCAAGGCGGAGCCGTTCGCTGTGAAAAGTTGAGTTCCTTAGGCCTGCCAGAAGCCTATGATCGTTGTGGGTTTGAATTCAAGATTCGCCTTCATTATGTTACAAGGTGTATCAGCACCATACCCGTGCTCGTTGGTTTAAACAGGAACTTCTAAGACCTGCACCACGGGCTTTCCTCCATTATGCCTAGAATACTGTTCAAAGCGGCGTTAAATCCAACTCACCCATTAGTGTACTGACAGGATCCTCTTCCGATAGATGAAGACGTTAAGATTCAAACCGCTTCATCTATGGTGATGCGCAAACGCACAACCCAATACGCTAACACCAAACCAAAGCACATGGACCGAGTCATATTTTCAAAAACGGATTCCTTTTTTTTTTTTCATGAGAACCTCATTACAGATGTGTCCGTGTTCGGCCAATTTCCCCTTTCCGATGTCCAAATCAGTGCCCAAACCATCCCATCTCTGCACCAGCGTTTCTGGGTCCGCCAGATGACTAACTGACTCGGAGTATGGTAAAAGGCTGTTCTGTTTGTCACTCATAAAATTACCGTCAGTCCTTGCCAATTCTGACTTCAATTTCCCTGTTTTTAAAAGTCGTCTGCTTCATACAGCTCCTCCCCGTTAATTAGTCCAACAATTACCGCCTAAACCCTCTTTGTAACCCAAACGACACGGCCGTCATTACGGGACCAGGCCTTCAATAACGTCGCCCTCGATGGTGAATTAATGGACTCGGGAACTAATTTCTTCCGCGGAGTCGACCAAATAACATGTCACGTGACAATGTCAAATCAGAAGGGAGGTTGGAGCTGGGACTGGAAGCGAAGCACGAGTTTTGAGAAATATGAAAGTTGGCAATTGTAATTAGCAAACATTAATGCACGGTGGTTAGATAGAAGGGCCTCATCTGTGTGGCGAAGGCTGGTGTTGCTGGGTGTCGTTATTGCGCTATCGAAGTCACTGGTTATGTTATCGACAGTGGTATAGACAACGAATCTATCATCTTAGACATCGATGGAAGTTCATTTAAATCATGACCGAATTTGAAAGGCCGTTTTGCTACAATCTTAATTCAATCGTACAATTCTCCCTTCTATACATGTATTTAAACTTAAAAGATAGATGAAAAAATCGGTACATGTCTGACGTATTCACTATTTGTTTGTTTTATAAATACAAAGTCCTTATCATCATTTTGTCCATGAGAAAATGCATTCCTGGCTTACAAGAGAAGTCCTCGCTTATATGATAGAGAATCAATCAGTTTGAAATAAGTCTGCATGCAACCTTAAAAACGGGATACTGTGGTATCTCTCTATAGAATTGTCATGTAATGCACATTATACGGGAACATTTTAGGGAGCCTGAAAAATGGAGGTTGGTACCGATGTTTTTTTATGGTCAGATATCCATATTTTAACTGATTAACCAGTAGTAATGGAAAAAAAAGATACATGTATCCCTTGAATGCCTGAAGAGTATTACTGCTAAACAGTTCACCTTCATGGAATCGATATACCGATGTAATGATGATGTTTGTAAACAGTGCAACCCCCTTATTGCAGAATCTCTGTTATCTGGGCAATAACGTTGGGGAACGTCTAAATACAATTAGGGCGGTGGGATAGCAAAGTGGTAAAAGCGTTCGTTCGTCACACTGAAGGCCCGGTTTCGATTCTGACAACGGTACAAAGCATGCAGCCCATTTCGATCTTAGCGCTAAGACTATTGTAAGCCTATGCTAAAGTATGGGAGTAGTCTGTCTTACAGACCCTGATACAAATATATATCAAATACAGCTCATGCAAGTCTATAATGTTTGGCAAGTCTAGATCACTGCGGTATGAAAATGAAGAGAGTCACTGGGCTCCTTTTTATTATATTTTTATTAAGATAACTAAACAACTGTTTTTTTATGTACGATATGTTCATTTCAGAGACTAGATTTTAGTCTAGTATGGGAGTTACGATCATCTTAGCGCTAAGATCGCTTTGTGCAAGTGGGCCCTAGTTTCCACAAAGTGATATTGCATGAATATTTCTAAAAGCGGCGTAAAACCATGCTCACTCACAGTATTACTCTCATACCTACCACTTCCGATTCCTTTCGTAAATACGGGTTAGAATAGGTCTTCAGCAACCCATGCTTGTCGTAAGAGGCGACTAACGGGATAGGGTGGTCAGGCTCGCTGATTTGGTTGATGCATGTCATCTTATCCCAATTGCGTAGATCGATGCGCATGATGTCATTCACTGGATTGTTTGGTCCAGACTCGATTATTTACAGACCGCCGTCATACAGCTGGAGTATTGGCGAGTGCGGCGTTAAACAACAAACAAACCTCTCATTATTTTTCTTAATGCGGGCGTCTTTTAGCGCTGTATGATATGATATAAAGCTCGAACTTAAGATCCTTTCAGGACTTAACCCCAAATCATTCTCCAAAGACTGGTAAATGTTAATGTCTTTATGGCTTGTCAAATACATTTACCTATTTCCTCAAAATCACCAACAGAGCAATTCAGGACAAGTGGCCATTTACAACACATGCAATCGGAACATTAATTACAAAGCCTACAAGGACACCTTAATTGTATACACCAATTCCACCAGGCAGCCTCTTTGAAATTTAGTTAACAATGTTACACTAGAGTTTCTGCGATAACTTATTGTTGGAGGGTTTTATTTGAATGCCTCAACACCTGTTCCATGGTGTCTTGGCCACGCACCATCTTGTTAGCACAACGTTCCAACGTGTTCATTGCTTACATACTGACAGCAAGGCCGACAGGTGGCGTTGCCACCGCTCGTGCCTGTCCGTCACTTTGACGGGCCGCCGTAAATGTACGAAATAACCCGAGAGTGTTGATTTACGAGAATTGCTGTAGTGTTCGTCGTTTGCCTCTCCTGCTGAGTGACAGGGTACAGTTATGAATGAGTTAATCTCCCGATCGTTATGCGGCGGTGTAATGTATGTAAACACCGCGGACAAAGATTTATGACATTTTGACGATTACCCACACGTGATTTGACGAGTTAACGAAGTATACCGAGTAGTACGGAACACATTTTTGTCAACGAGGGAAGTTACAGCCAGTCAGGTGGGTAGTTATAGAGCCTTTTGGGGATTCCCGGTTGGAACTGATCCCCTGCAACCTGTGCTTGTCGACTTTGTGGATTATCGTATCCTACCTCGACGACATGGGACACTGTTCGTGATATCAATCACTTGTCTGATCCAGACTCCACTAAGTACAGGTCTCAAGCTGGAATATTGCTGAGTGCGGCGTTAAACAACATTTATTGAATCTGTTCCAAAGTCACCGTGCAGCAATTGCTCCAATTGTTGAATGGAAATTGAAATTTCAGCATATGAGTCTCATCATTGCGAAACCCGAAGACATTTACATTTTGTGAAACGACATCCTCGATTATCTAGGGTATATTATCTCCATTCTGTTTTAAGTACCCTGGTCCTTTTGACCACACTTATTCGTTTTGAGTTCGATTCATTTTTACAGATGCTTAACCAGTTGTCCGATTATTTCAAACTGTCCGAGAGTATTCAGTGGGATGCAACTGATACGAGAGATGGATGCTGTGCCGCCAGCTCCTTCATGAACCACTGGTAGCAAATAGGTCCGGGGCATTTATCCCATTAGAACTGAAATATAATGCATTGATGATCCAGAATGTTAAAACCCATGGGCTGCTGCATACAGTCCAGGGATCATTATAGGGAATGATCATGGATTCGAACCCAGGATCATTCGATCCTGACGTTACAGTATACCGGCTTGCGCCACCACTGGGCAATCGACAGGAAACGTCTCAAGAAAGACTGGTCAACATCCATTAAGAAGCCACTTAATTTTCAATGGTCTCGTAGTATACCGACTCAGGCTCAATGAATTCCTCATAACAAGGCCGTTTCCGTGAATCAATAACATTCCAGGACAAGCTTTGTCAAGCATTCACTGGCACGCATTAAAGGTAGCCATCAGATGCTTGTACAAAGCTCTGAGACACCATACCGTAGTTTAATATGAATACCCCACTCAGACACATTATGCTGACTCCGAACCGGCCAGTCCTTGTTTTGTACCCTTATTGCCGAGCGCCAGGCAGGGTAACAACGAGTACCAACGTCTTGGTATGACGCGGCCGGGAATCGAACGACCGACACTCCGCCCGGGAATCGAACCACTGACACCGTTAGATTCCAGTTAAAGTTTCTTGCAGGCATCTCGAGGGTCAACCGACCAAAATGTGAAAACAGTACACGTCTCATCTCGACAAATTGGATAGTAGAGTGGTTAATGCGTTTATTTGTCACACTAGGGTTCCTGGTTCGATTCCCAATATTCCCAGTTTCTAAGGCCTTGTAATAATGTCCTAAACGACCTTAAATATGTTTTCCCGCCCCATCTTTCACATTACCAGTCATCATGCCAATTTCGACATTTGCAAATATTACAGTCACTACAGTAAAGTACGGTTTTAACGAACTCAAGGGGACTACTAATTATAGTTCGTTATAACCGTAGTTCGCTTTAAGGATATATACAGCATAACTACAGCAAATAGTCGGGACCAAAAAAAGTAAGTTCGTTATATCCGTCAGTTCGTTATAAGCGTGTTCGTTATAACCGTAGTTTACTGTATTTGTAAAAATGGTAAAAAATGAACAGGCCTGAACTGTGGTAACCGTTATTTATCGTGTTTATATACACGGTTCACTTCAAGGACATTGTGAATTAAAGTACAGGTAGTTCATTGTTCATGGAAACGAAGGTAGGACTGGAGTAGTGTGCTGCCTCATCAGCTCAAGTGGGATGTCTTCACGCAACGTTGGATCTGAGTTCTCTGCGACGGATACCAATCAATGTTCCTGCTGAAGCAGCCCCAGTTACATCTACCTGAGCACATCACACTGCTATGGATAAGGTGCGTTCTGACGTCAAGTGTCTTGACGAGGACCCAGATCGAACAGCTCAATATAGAATGACCTTCACGACCTTATATCAGCGTTAAGGGTCATATTAGTTGATCAGCTTGCTTGCAGATCTCGCGATTAATCCTCCATTGCACAGCCTCGTAAGTCCATTACATTGCCTTTGAATTTGGCAAATATTAAAATACAAGAAATGGCGTAATTGTGATGTAATATGGCCGATATTAAAATCTTCAATATTGAAGAAGCCCTATAAGAGAGCATCGGGCTGTGATCACCTTAACCTTACGTTGTTTGCGGGCTTGATAATGTGCTTGTGAGGACGGGCCCGTGATCTCGGGACCAGAGTAGCATTCTTAGAAGCACCGTGTCCTTCCTCCCTCCAGCTTTACAGTCCCGTGATCCAAGTTAGGCACGAGATCAGGAGCTCTTTCCTCGTGGACGTAATCAATATATGCAGGTAAGAGTTGTCGAAGCGCAAAATCACTTTTGTGGCTTTCTTGGGTTGTTCTATATTACTGCTGGAGTATTAACGTTAGGATGAGGGAGGAGAACGGTGCCTCTGGCAGCGACATTATCAAGCAGAAAACTACTAATGAAGGCCTATATTGATTTCACTTAGGCCCCCGTAATGCCTTATCCAGTTAGCTGGTGAGAATACCTTAGGGGGGTAAGGGGAAGGGGACATGGGAAGACTCCATCAGCCAATCAGATTTCGTCTTGATTCCTGTGCGCTCAGAGGCGCTAGGGGCACTGTCAACTTCCATCGATATTGCAGATAATCTTCTCTTCTGTCTTAGAGTTTGGGAGGTTTACTATAGAGCAAGCTGGATTCTCTGAACATGCTATGTACATGATGCTATTTAATTCCGGTATGTGATTCAATGCTGTCCAATACAAATAAAACATTTGTAAGGTTCATTTCAATCTTCTATCCGATAACGTCACCCATTTAATGACATTTTGGATTGAAATGAAATTGGATTTAGAATGAAAAGATAGTTTGACGTCTTTCGAAATGTCGACAATTCCTTTTAATATTTTATAACAAGAATGGGGTGAACGAATACATCATATCTTTACGACATCGCGGGGAATATTTGTGTACGCTTCTGAAGCTGATAAAGTAATCGGTAAATGTAATTACCTATCTGTCAGTCATTGAAAGGGCCTCGTTGCTTGATATTTCATATCAATTAGCTTCACTAAAGGCCATGAACGTCGACAGTATGCCACCGCTCCTGCTATCTTGGATGTTTTGCTCTCTCTCTCTCTCTCTCTCTATCTCTCTCTCTCTCTCTCTCTCTCTCTCTCTCTCCTTTTCTGTTTCTTTTCTCCAGTTTCGTGGTACAGTGGTACAATGTCTTGTCATCTCTCTGCCCCCCCTCTCTCTTTTTCTCGTTCTCTCTCTCGCGCGCGCTCTCTCTCTCACTCTCTCCTTTTCTGTTTTTTTTCTCAAGTTTCGTGGCACTGGTACGTCTTGTCATCTCTCTCTCTCTCTCTCGCGCGCGCTCTCTCTCTTTCCTTTTCTGTTTCTTTTCTCCAGTTTCGTGGTACAGTGGTACAACGTCTTGTCATCTCTCTGCCTCCCCCCTCTCTCTCTCTTGTTCTCTCTCTCGCGCGCTCTCTCTCTCTCTCTCTCTCCTTTTCTGTTTCTTTTCTCAAGTTTCGTGGTACAGTGGTACAACGTCTTGTCATCTCTCTGCCTCTCATTTTATTCCTCCTCTCCTTGTCTCACCTTTATTCTTATCACCTCTCCTTTTAGCCTTCTTTCTCACCTCCTTCTTAGTCCTTTCCCTCCACACTAACGTTCCTTCTCAGGCTCGGCTCGTCTACATGTGTTGCAGCCGAGCATGCTGTTTGTTCCCGTCATCACTGCCTGTACCTAAGGCGGTTGTGATGGTTTTTAATGTGCGACCAGCATTGGATGTCGCGGACAGTTATCTTCTAGATCTTTAATCTATGCAACCATTCCCATCACGCTAGACAATATCGACTTTATAGATTAATTTATCGAAATGAAATCATAAACCCATTCCAGACGGCATGAGTTTAGTCCAATGTGTGGGAATATTTCATTCTAAGCAGCATTTCTGTGAACAGAGGCAGATGGTCTGAAACCGTAGCTTCCCGCTTGAACGATGGGGGTACTCAAGAAAGTATTACTGATCTCAATAATGTACAAATAAATGTTCCATCAATATCAGGTCGTTGATGTAAAATCCACACCATAACGTTATTTCACGTGAGTCGTGATAAGAAATAACCTTGACCTTTGACGTTCTGTGATGAAAATAACCGATGTCCTTGACCTTCTTTGTTGCAAAGTAACTAGTCCCCATCCCAACATGTCAATGACAACATGGCGTTGATCATTAATCTGCATCCCAAATTATAGACCACCAATCGGTCGTCCTTTAGGCAAGTCGTCATTTGAAATTCATCTGTAATTTTACAAGGTATGAATAAGGTTATCATGGCTGATTGGACAGAAGGCAATCGTGGTCAGATTTGTTCTTCATTACGCAAGTCTCTCATCCCCCTCCCCCTTCCTCATCACCACCCCGCTCCTCATCCTCTCATCCTTCCCCGAACCTCTCCCCTCGTACGCGTAATAGTATGCGTCAGCTCTCCTTTAGCTCGACGAAGGCTATTCCCTCCATTACATCCAACAAGCAATGCCTAGAAGTTTTGTTTCGGCCAAAAAAATACGGGTCTGAGATTTGGCAGATGGCGCTGCGAACAGAAGCGGAGGAAGAGACCGACTGAGTTACACAAGTTCCGCACTAATTAACCCCCAGCTCCGACAAATAACGCCGAACGGCGATTTGCTCTTCCCACATGTCTTCGGGAGAGAATCACCACGGGGGGTATATTTCACGTGAAAGGGGGGATATCTCTCGACCAATCAGATGTCCGAAGTTTTCAGGCAGTGAAATGGACCCGAACTAAGCCATTCCGACTGCCTATGAGAAAGCTTGCTGCCTATAGCTCCGCTAATGTAGTCCTGGAAGCGTAATTTCAGGAATTAGACCTGATTATGTGGTATTAGTTCGATTAGGAGCTTGAGAATTCACTTGTACGTAGCCCCGTCCTGTGAATGGCAAGGCGGCCCATCAAGCTGCCTCGGTGGATCTTTACAAAGCAGCGTTCATGGGCGGGTGGAGTGCGCCTTCTCCCCACCATTGTGTCGTACTGGGTCAGAGAGTAGGGCAGAGCCTGCTCTCTGGTGATAATTTTGCCACCAATTTATGTTGTCATCAGAATGCGTTAACCATGGACTTACGCATGACGATAATAGACATGTGTGGTGTCTTTCAGCTCTTATGTCAAGACTGAAATTTTGCGTAGGCTTAAGACGTGCATTTTTTTAGTGTCGCAAATGGATGCTGTACTATGTTGACGGGATCATCAATAGATATCTGTACCTTTCTTCAAGTGATTTTTTTTTATTTAGTCTTGTGAAATTGTGATTGTCGGTAAATAGAGACAAGATTTTGTGTTGTGACATTAATTTACAAGGTTGGACATTGCGTGCCTGTATATTATTTGGGCAATGGGTTTTCGGATATCGTGTTGAATCAAACCCTCAAACGCAGCACGTTTGCGATAATGTCACGCCTGACCTATATATATATATATAAAAAATATGCCCCATATGACACGTTTTGATAGCCCGTGGAGCGTGGCGCTTTAAATCCCTGCCAATTTGACTCAATCAGTATGTACTTTGCCTGAGGCAGTAGCGGCTCTAATAAGACTCCTGTTACTCGTGTTCGTTCCTCCCGCTCCCATTTGTTCGCAAATCCCCTCACCCCCCTCACATGCGACCCCCCTCCTCGACCCCCTAGAACCATGACGTCTTAGGTGAAGCAGTCCTCCTACCCAACCAGGTCCAACGTGACCGACGTAAGTGTAGGCTAACGGCGTGTCAAGAGGCGCAAGGATAGAACACTACATTAATCGGCGTGATGCCCACCCCATTACCTGGCCTCCACCCCACCCAACCATGCTCCCACCCCCGTCACCCGCTGGGGTATGTTCATGAGGGTATACTCGCTGTCTTCCACAGTTTCTAATGTGAACCCCAGCGTGAGGTTGCAATCACAGCGTTCGTGAGGGAACGTCCTCATTTCCGCCCCCCCCCCCCCCCCCCCCCCAACTAACCCCAACTCTCCCCTCTGTGCATGTCAGCCCGGGGGTGCATCGTGATCACGCGGCAGACTGATACAGTTAGAGCAGTCTCGTCAATGATTCAACCGTGCATGCGTGCGCTTTCACGTGGATGTCGCGCGCACATGGGCCCACACGCATGAGTAATACGGGTTAGTGGCGTTTGGACGAAACACGGGGGCAATCACCCCATAATGAGGGGGGAGGGGGGTGTCATTTCCCTCTTTTTCCCCCTCCCTTCCTGTTCTGGTTTCTTCATGTCCTAGAGATTTGCTCTAACCAAACAATTTGGCTAGTTTTTTCAAAGCTATGTCCCTGGATTCATTTCAGTGGATTTTTCGATCTGCTGTTTATTTGATAGATTGTACGTGTCAATTAATCATTTTGTTTTGCAGAAAATATTTTGGTAATAGTTTTCTTCTTGGAATAGATGTCGTCTTATATTGACGTCGTAGCCATGTCGGAGATCGCACAGTGCGTGGCCGTAGGACTTTGCTAAGAATAACCTCACAGTATATAAGCTGACGCGTGACCATTGTCCGCCATCATTGGACGTGTCCTCTCGACTTTGCACACTGAACGTGACCATTGATTGTCGTTATCGTTGTCTCAGATTCATAGGAAATGACTGGTGGACGTCACAGCTGATCGTTGCTTTAGGACATGACCTTTGAACGCTGTCTTAGGACGTGGCCATTGATAACAGTTCACTATTGGAATGAATAAATGTGATAAGCAATGATGCATCTGTGTTTGATTTGACCATTCGGACCGATAGTCTGGACCATTATTTACAGAATGCCGTCATATAACTGGAGTATTGCTGAGTGTTAAACAACAAACAAACAAACTAACAAACAATTCGGAGCTGTTTTAGACAGCCCTGACTACATACATGGGGTTCTGGCGACCTATTTTTCCCAGAATGCCAACCTTTGGACGACCTTGTAGGACATGACAATTAACCCGATTATTGACAATAGGATATGACTACTGGACGTGACCCTTGACCCTGACTCTAGCATATGATTACTTGACGTGACGTCACCACGGGATTACTGGTCCATAGGACGTCGCAACAGCACGTGACCATTAATCGTGGCTCCAGGACCTAACCACTGAAGGCCGCCACCACAGGACAAGGCCACTGTAATTATTACGTCTCATTTCTAATTAAACACGTTGATATTAGTTTGTCTCTGGTTCTGCAAATGAAACCTGGGCCCACTTGCACAAAGTGATTTTAGCGCTAAGATGATCGTAACTCCCATACTTTAACATAGACTTACAAAAGTCGTAGCGCAAAGATCGCGTGACACCAAAGTGCGCCCTGGTCGTTAGGCCTAGCCTAAGTCTAATATCAGTCACGTGCCAGTCAGGTCTATCATTTAAACCTGCACGTTCCAATTTCTTTACACATTCAACCTTCACTGCCCGTCTCTGGAAGCGGCCTTGCGGTTTTTTTATTTTCTTCAAACGCCAAACTGAATTCAAATCAATGTTCTCGGTTCGATTGGAAGGAGTATGTTTCAAACGTTAAAATGTAGATGTAGATTTGTTTAGTGAGTGAGTGAGTTGGGTTTAACGCCGCTTTTAACAGTATTCCAGTTATATCGCGGCGTGTCAGCTTAATGTGGGAGGAAAGCCCGAAGTGATGCATGTCTCAGACGTTTACCACTTCGGGGAAACCCACGAGCACGGGTATAGTGCTGACAAACCTAGAAACATAATCGGGGCGAACCGGGATTCGAACCCACAATCATAGGTTTCTGGCGTGTCCAAGGGACGCAACTCTGCACAGCGAATCGCGGCGCTTTAGACGACTGGGCCACCCGTGCCCCAAGATCTTTTTAGCCGTCTGCGTTATTTACATAAGCCTATTCATATCAACATTATATACTCACCGCCAAAAGAAACATACGGAGAAGTATGTACGTCAAGAAGAGACACTTAATGACAAAACTAACAATCAGTCAAGTGTTACAATAGCGTGTCTTTATTCTTATCGCGATATGCTGCACGTGATTTCCAAATGGCGCATCTCGAGTCATGGATCTATGACGTCACATGTGAAGCTTTCATGAGCCTCGGTTCACACAAAATACCAGTATGTTCGTATGTGCATCGAACCAATATAATATCTCTTAAATATGAGTAAATCTCCATATATCCAACCTTTCGCGTTTCTTTTGGCAGTGAGTATATATTTATTTGTGCCATCTGGGAATTAACAAACATTCGACGACCTATATATATATAGACCTGTACGTCATGTTTCCGATATATTGGAGAGCTGCTGTGTGACGTTAAACAATAAAAACATGTTTCCCCTTTTCGCGAACACCTGGTGTCATCACTGATTTTCAGTGATCCATTCATTTTGCTTTCACCGCTATTTCACCCTTTACGCCCTGTGGAATATGTTTCTCCGGATATTCGAGACTGGGTTTTCTCTGGCGTTTACGTTCTATATTTAACCATATGATCAAATTAACTATTGGTCCCCGTATGTACGACATACCAAGATGGTGGCTAGACGTTATTTTCATTATTATAGTGTTGACAGCAAACAATAACACATGGACTCGAATGACTGAGATTTTCACCTGAGGTTATAAGACTTATACACATACTGAACCAGCCTATCCTTAATGGCCATTATGTTTACATATTTTTCACAGTTTATTCACCCCAGTTATTCCCCTTTAGTCTGAAACCAATTAATTAATGCCACAAGGCTTTCCTGTAATCAGGTATTATGGGTTATGTTTCCTGGCCATAATATTACTTCCGGTCGTCGGTAGTTTCAGTTCAACTATTGAACCCTGCTTTTGATCAATAAAGACTGTTTATTTATTTTTCTATTCAGTTTTATCAAATTTATCAATAATACACGATTGAGTGTTAGCTGTTTTGTAAGATATTGTTCTTTTCGTGTAGAATGTCGTGTTACACCGCTCGTCAGCCTCACTAATGACGACTGGTCGTTGGACTGGTTTCAGCTCATTGTCACGAGCACGTATTTCATGTTTTTTTCTCGTAATCAAATAGACAAGTTTACTGCGAGCGTTCTTTCCTACGAGAATGAAATGCAATAACTTAATTTCACGCACATGCAAATGAAAAGATAATTGATAATCATTCGTTATGAATATTTCATTAAGATGAGACGCGTCTTATAAAATTGAGCATATTTCTTAATGTGGAGCTCTCGGTGTTGATAATAACACGAATCCATTCGTCGAGTGAATGTCCCATGCCTTTGCAAACTCTTTGTTACCGGGTTAATTTCAGAAGAAACGCACAAGTGACTGTTAATATGAATTAATAGCATTCATTATAGTTCGTTATACACTTTGGCTTCATGGTGACGTAGAGAAAATTATAAATACATGTTTCTCTTTTGGGCGTTTGTACATCAGAAGAAGTCGTTGATACATTCTGCTATGTTCGAAGTAGAGAATTATAAATCAAACTGAAGTATTTCATCTTGTTTCCTTTGTTATGTTTTAAATGGGGTCATTATTGTCAGGTCTGATTTAGCTCACCTTATCCCGGAGTAATTCCGATGAGTCACACGACTCAATTGGCTAACCCCTTGACCTGTCCTATGCACGGACATAAAATGATGTCCGGCTGCACCATCAGCTGTCGACTGTGGCACACAACATTCCGACATTTAAAGGCGAAATGTTAAACTGCATATCATGTGCATATATACAAACATCACGATACAATTTGAAAATTCCGATTTTCACACATTTCGATACAAAATGACAAGGTTTGGTAAGTGAATGCTTATCCGAACTGTTTTCGTAATGGAAACAAGTAAATTGTTATTTATTACATTACGATTTATTTCGTGGATGGAGGGATGGAGTACTTAAAAGCTATATAAAGGCTTCAGAATCGTTGATGTTGACTTAGACAGTTATTGCTTTCAGTTGAGTGTTGTGGAAAACGTATACATAACATACTGACAATTTTAGGATTTTTATCAACTTTAAATTTAAGAAATTAGAATGTTTAAAGAGGAGAGTTGCGTTTATTAATTACCGTTTGCGTTATTATTCAGACACCCTCAAAACGTTGATAAAAATACACTTACAACAAACAGACAACATGGTCGTTATTGTATACTTCAAACAAGAGGGACTTGTGATTTCGTAAAAGAACACTAATGTAATTGCAATTGAGAATTTATCAAAAGGAGAGTTGCGTCTGTCAAGGCCCGTGTGTACTATACATTACACAGATACGCTCTAGGACGGTGATATAAAAAAACAATTTTACAAAAAATATATCACATGTTCATGACTTATTTCACATTTTAAACCTGTTTACTGGAGAAAGTGAGAAGGGGTGGCGGTTATAATTAAAAACCTAACTGTAATCAACCACAGCTCGAGAGGAAGGCTTCAATAACCTCTTTAACTTCATATACCACTTAAGAAACTCTTAACTTGTCAATTGTTACATTTTGCATGATATAACTATTGTTTATACTGTCAAGTTTCACATAGTAGTTTTAATTGGAGACTATTTACGATTCTTCCGCCTCATGAAGTGTGTAAATGGGATGTTTTTAGAATGAGGAAGCGCTTGGAAGTCGAACAAGTTTTCTGATATTCTTTCGCCCACTTTTTTATGCCAGCGGGTCTGGCGTAATTGATGCAAGTAAGATCGGACAAGCACGGAGGGAACCCAATCACGGCATTGTCTCTGCTTACACTAATCCTATTGGTCTCGTCAAACAAATCTGTAGCTACTCGAGCATTTAGGCCTCTTTCGACACACACAGATACATGAATATTGAAATATGGCGGACGCTTTGGGATTTACAGCGCCCCCTAGTGACAGAATTTAACTGTGGACAGTAAGGGGAGGTGACTGGCATGTCATCGTAGTGACCTCACGCTGCTGTTGGTGACTCACAGGCGACAAAATGGTGCTGGAATTATATTATGGTCATCAGGACGCGACGGGCCCGGTCATCACATTTGCCCTGGGGGTGGGAATTTGGAAATGAAGGGGGAGGGGATTGTTAAAGCGTGAAGGCGAAAATAGCTCTTTATTCTAAAGACCAAATGTAAAGAGACTGAATTGGAATTCAATTCGAACACAAACTGTTCTCAAAGATGGGTTTTACTCTAATAATAATAATAACACCTTCAAAGTTACCTTCCATGAATGCTCTTTGTCACAGGTGCAGTTTTCAAAACATAAATACACGAACGCTAGCTTTACATAGTTGTTCAGTAAATCATCCACGTAATAAATAGTAAGAGGGAATGTTCACATAATATTGTTTACTTTGACAATATATGAGCATGTTAGGATACGCGGTGTGTTCTTACAAAGAATACTTATTCTAACCTGATTATTTCAAGTTGTGAACAGTTCTAAACATCGGCCAACAACAGACTTAACCCATTGCAACCGTATGGTACAATTCCAACTATGTGCCACCGTATATTCCACATTTGAAACTTCCCATAGCATCACTGAGTATGTAAAGTGCAGGGCAAAAGAAAGTATACACGCCCATGTTTGGTGGTGGCTGAAAAAGAAGCAAACAAGAAATGATTTTTCGATGGTGATGAATGTGATACCGTTACCAAAGTGGTGTTTTGGGATGCAGTGTTTCAGCGACCTTTTTTCAGGCAAGTAACTTTTGATAACAGTAATCTTTTGGACAAATCCAACTTTTTAGTGTACACTCTCTTTTGCTGGCAGTTTATATGCCATCATATGTTATAAATTTGAACCTCGTATTTCATCACAGAGGATGTAGAATATGGTGAGGTCACTCGTTTCCGGGAAAAAAACCATCGTCCCCAGGGGTCAGTTTGGGTTACCCCTGTCCACTCCAGGAGGGCGTGGTCAATTGAAAGATGTCCATGTCACTGGCATTTTTAATTGGGCTTCAGATAGCAGTTAAGATGAAATGGGACATGCAGGCACACATCGGGGTATTGATTTTAACTCCAGGCTACCATCCCAGCTGATTATATCCGATTTGGTATTTATTCCGTTGTAACTTTCAATGACATCCATTCTAAACCTTCGGTGGAGAATTGTGATTACATTTATTTAATATTTGATGTACTTAGGTATCTATGAAAATGAAAATTTATTAAGGATTTGAATTGTACTTTCGGTTGCATCTACACAGTTGTATGGGTGAGTGAGTGAGTGAGGCGTGGGTGAGCTTTAAACAGTATTCCAGTTATATCACAGTGTGTCAGCTTGTTCTGGGATTGACAACCCGAAGTGATGTAGGTCTTCCACGTTTACGACTGGTCAAAACCACGATCACGGTATGATCTACACAGTAACTAAGTGGACAATGTCCAAAGACTGCATCTCCGTTCCTGTTACACAGAAATCCACCAAATTACTACAAATTTGTGAAGTTAGAAATTGGGCACTATGTGGAACATAACGCTATACATCGCAATATTTATGACTATGCTTCAGGGAAACGTGGGTATTAATCATACCAACAGTATAATGTCGCACTACACGTTCTGTAGGAATCGTAATTGCTACTAATACCAAATGTCTCAGTTGATTTCTCAATATCTGATCACGTGATCGGTCAGTCTTGAAATGGATTAGATTATTCGATGAGTCAGGTCCAAGCGAAGAGTCACTGAATTAGAGCGGATGAAAGCATATAATTTCGTCTATTTGCAAAGGACTCATACCGTGTCATCACTAATATAAGTTGTCATCACCAGAATACTAAATACGCCATTGTTATGTTTGGATTTCCAAGATTAGAACTCTTTCGCCGATTTTTTTTTTAAACGTAGCCTAGGACAGCTCTCACTTAAGCGTGATTCACGTTTCCTGGTCATTTTAAAATTGAATTTCTGAGGGAGAAAAAACTCCGGAATATTTAGTTCAAGATTCGCACTGCATTTCAATCTTTTCTTAAACGTGTAAAGTGTATCGTAGAAATATTTTATTTTTACGTGGCCAACGGCTCATTATAATTTTGATAAAAATATGTTTCATATTTTGAATATGATTGATAATGAAGTTGCGACCAGTCTAAATCTTTTGAAGTCGGATTTCACTGATGTTCCAGAATATTATATGCTTTGTGTATTGTATCTCACCAGTTTTAACCGAATACCAACCGAATACCCCCATGTTCCAATCTTAACATGAAATAACTTCTTAAGTTTCATTTAGATCTTTCACATTCAGATTCAGTGAAACATCTTTATCATTTTTCTGATTTCCTCAAAATTATTGACTATATATGTCTTATTTGTCACCACTAGAATACCTGTTCCAAGAATTAATGATTTGTTAAACAAGTGTAAGTGATTCATCATGTAATACTATCTTCATTGCTCCAAACTCAATTATTCCGATTCCTCGAAATTATAGCTGTCATCGATTCAATCACTAGAATACTAGCTCCAAGAATTAAAGTTTCGTTGAATCAAGTTTAAGTGGTTCATTGATTTGATTCTACAATGTAACCACATTACATTCATTGGACCCCTTCAAAAACCGATTTTCCTGGGACTTAGTCAGTGGTACGAGTGGCACTGTGCTGGTATTCCAAGTGCGATCGACCATGGGCCGAGTCAGCTGGCCAGCGTTGTACATTTCTGTCAATCGTTACATAGCTGTCAATATTTGACAAGTGATTAGCGCGTTGTTCCCGTGTCATGGCGTCAAGGGCTCAAGCTGAACAACGTCCTCGTGTGGTAATCGCGTTATCTCATCCTAACAACACATTGTGTCGGAGGTATGGGAAGATTAGTTTGTGGTCGAGCTCATAAGCTTTTCCTTATATACTCAGCACTTGAAGAAACTTTACATAAGTCTGTATTATGTTCTAAGTCTGTGGGTCCAACCAATTTGTGGTATAGGACTTAATAGTATCGAGACATGGCGCCATGTCGACACGTGCGGACACGTATAAGGCAGCTTTTTCAAAACACGCATGTCCATAAGGAAGAGTGAGTGAGTGAGTGAGTGAGTTGGGTTTAACGCCGCTTTTAACATTATTCCAGTTATATCACGGCGTGTCAGCTTAATGTGGGAGGAAAGCCCGAAGTGATGCAGGTCTTAGACGTTTACCACTTCTGTGAAACCCACAACACGGGTATGGTGCTGACAAACCTAGAAACCTAATCGGGGCGAACCGGGATTCGAACCCACAATCATATGTTTCTGGCGCGTCTCTGCACAGCGAATCGCGGCGCCTTAGACGACTGGGCCACCCGTGCCCCCCTACCCCCCACCCCCCATAAGGAAGAGAATATATGGATGTAAACTTCTTTATTATGATATTGTTTATCATAATAAAGAAGTTGACATCCATATATTCTCTTCCTTATGTGTATCACTTCTAAATGCTTGTGGTAAAGCGTCCGCCCGGAGAGCGGAAGGTCCGGGGTTCAATCCCCGGCCACGTCATACCAAAAGACGTTAAAAGATGGTACTTGTTGTTATCCTGTCTGGCGCTCGGCATGTACGGGCTAAAACAAGGACTGGTGGGCTCGGAGTCAGTATACTGTGTCTGAGTGGGGTATTCATGTTTAACTGCGGAATGGTATCTCAGTGAGCTAGCACTATAAATCGGCATCAGTCTGGACTAGTACAAGCAGCCACAAACACACGCACACACACACACACACACACGTGCATGCACGTCGCTATATAAGTGCAATAATCTTGGATGCGACGTTAAACCCAATTTCACCTCACTTCACCTCACCTCACTTCTAAATGCCTTTCAAAGACCTGACGCATGTCCACGTTTGGAAAAAGACAGAGGCATATATTTTAACTCATTACACCAGCGATAATTTCTTTAATGTTGATCGGTTGAAACGGAATTTACTTTGAGGAAACCATAGTCACCAAACACACTCCTCAATATGGCAATGAGAACACATTCTTTTACACCGCAATCATCAATATTATAGTTATACCACAAGCATATGTAAACAAGCGGGGCTGTGGGGTAGTCTTATGGTTAAAGCGTTCGTCACTCCGAAGACCCGAGTTTGATTCCCCACATGGGTACAATGCGTGGAATATTGCTAAAAGTGGCTTAAACCATAATCACTCACTGTAAACAAGCGACTCTTAGTAAATCGCTGGTTGATACTACGAGCAAATCTCAAAGCCATTGGGTAGGACGATCCAATCCCCACGTTAGTCGTCTCTTACGAGGCGTTTGAGGTTCAATGGGTCCTTGCGGACTCAGACCAAAGACCTACTACGCTTGTTTGTTTGTTGTTTAACGCCGCACTCAGCATCACCCCAGCTAAATGACGGCGGTCTTATAAATTGTCGAATCTGGACCAGACAATCCAGTGTTTAGCATCATGAGCATCGATCCACGCAATTGGGATACGATTACACGTATCAACCAAGTCAGCGAACCTGACCACCCGATCCCGTTAGTCGCCTCTTACGACAAGCGTAGTCGCCTTTTACGGCAAGCATGGGTTGCTGGAAACCTATTCAAACCCGGATCTTCACGAGTCGCTACGCTTGTATCAATAATATCGTCCGTTTACTGCACATGTAGTACCACCGCCGGGAATCGAACCCCTGTCGTAGGCATGGCATCCCGCGCATACGCACATGGTTACCTTTCCGCCCATATTCCCACCTTCAACACAAACTTTCTAAGTTCGCGAAACAGCTGCAGTGTGTCCCATCTGTTTGCCATTCCGTAAATACGTTTAAAATAGATTATATAAATGTATTTCAGAAATTCCCATAAAACTAACACACAGAAAACAGAAATACTCGTATATTGTTCAGATATAGGATTTGTTTATCTCCTATCAGTTTTATCTATGTTTATTTCTGTAAAGTCAAGCACGAACACATTGCCAACACATTGGCATTCTTATCAGAATGAGGTCATACTGGTTACGTCACGAGAACAGACCTGATTTCTCTAAATATCGCACCTGCCCAACACGGGAGCAATGCGCTAGCACAGTAGCCAGTAGGAAGATTACGACCTAACAGTGTTGTGATGAGGGTATGTAATCGATGTAAACAAGCCCAGTACATCAATCGTTCATCTATCTCTGCTTATCAGCACTAATTGGAATTATACAGCTGGTTGTTGTGCTGTATTGGTAATGATTAGGAAGGCGAGACGAACAGATGAGACACGGTTATGCAATGTTGTCACGGTGTTGTTTGTTTGTTGTTATAACGGTGTTTGGTTACTACTCATTGTTGTTTCTGGTCCAGTACTAAATGTTGAAATAACGGTTGTCACTCATGGTGCGAATGAGGAACACGTTGGGAAGATCACATTAAGAAAGGAATATCGGGAATGTGGGATCGAGATAATATTTTGGTATTTGGATTTTATCACTGTTTCATCATTATGTTCAAGGGGAAGATATTTCAGTCGCTACTTAATGTTGAATAACGGTTGTCATTCATGGTGTAAATGAACAACGCGTCGTGAAGATCACATTTGAAAAGGAATATTGTAATTGTTTTGTCAGATCGATAGAATATATTTGTATTGAGATTTTATTTCAGTTTCAACTTTATATTCGTAAGAGAGATATGTTGTGAGGTGTGTTTTTCCAACAACAAAATTGTAATTATGTAATGTTAATAATTATTTTACTTGTTATCACTTAAATCACATCGCAATCGGTGTCTTCCCTTTTTTTCAAACAAGAGAATGATATCTCTGAATTCAATATATACTGCCAGGAAAAAGAAAATATGCACTTGAAAATTGGATTTAACCAAAAATTACAAACGTTAGCAAGACTAAAAAACAGTCGCCGAATCACTGCAAACTTTAGGTCCAAAACACAACCATGATACCCGTATGAATTACATCACCATCGAATGACCATTTCTTGTTTGTTTCTTTTAGACAAAATCAAACATGAGTGTTAACTTTCTTTTGCCCTGCAGTTTATAAATTACTTTATGATATGACAGACATATACGCAACTTACATGTTCGGTTTAGATTTGTTATGCATAGTTCATCAAATCTATTTTTGCTCTTAAACATATGCAAATGTTCTGTTATTTGAAATGATGAAGAGTTAAAGGTGTCTGAGTCTGATGTCCATTTCAGCATTGTGATGCATACCCATTTTGTAACCATTGTAACCAGGGTTATCATAAACCGTTATGTTGATACACACATTAACATTGGAGTTAGCAGACAAAGTGGTGTTTTAGAGACTTGAATCGAACTTGCTTGGACTGCCAATTTTTCCGAGTGTAGTACCCCTTTAACAAACTTGAATAACAGTTCCGATATTGATGTCAGGTCGGATTGGTATTAGGGCCCCTATTTTGTTTGTTTGCTTGGTGTTTAACGCGCCCTCAGCACTAATCCAGCTAGACGACGGCGGTCTGTAAATAATCGAGTCTGGGCCAGACAATCCAGTGAATGACATTATGAGTATCGATCCACGCAATTTGGATCGATGACATGCATGAATCAAGTCAGCGAGCCTGACCACCCGATCCTGCCATTCGCCTCTTACGATAAGCATGGGTTGCTGAAGACCAATTCTAACCCGGTTCTTCACGGGTCTATCAGCACCCCTATAAACCTACCCTGACGCTACCCACTCCCCAGCCCCACCATCAGGCCTGAAGGGGCGGTCGGGTAGCCTAGTGGTTAAAGCGTTCGCTCGTCACGCCGAAGACCCGGGTTCGATTCCCGACATGGGTACAATGTGTGAAGCCCATTTGTGGTGTCCCCCGCCGTAATATTGCTGGAATATTGCTAAAAGCGGCGTAAAACCATACTCACCCACCCCACCCATCTAGCCTGTCCCTGTTCGACCTACATCGCAGGGTCAGCTATAGCCTTCTGCCAAGGCTGTACTGAATGATACGTCCATTGGTGTATGTATAGTAATTCTATCCTTATGATAGGCAAGTCTAGATGAGCGAACGGCAAAGGAACGTCAGTCTCTTTCAGGGACAACTTGTTCTTATGCTTAATATAATCTAGAAATTATGATTTAAACTAATACTTATTGACTTAGAGGCTTGTGGAAGTGGAGGTCAGCTGATGCTGCGCTTCCTCTCATATGAGCAATACCTGTGAAGATGAGTTGATGGCGATGGGATGAAATTACGAATCCGGTATCGATCGGCGATACTACATGAGAGCTACATACGTTGGCGTGAAACATGAGCCTTGCGTGAAGGCGGCGTAATTGGATGGCCTCCGTGCGGATATGAATATGATATGTTTTTTTCTAGTACAGTTAATATGGACATATTGTTGGATATTTGACCAGAATGTGTTCTTTACTTATTTGTGGCTATTGTTAGTAATATGCCTTTCGTTCACTGCATAGATTCTTACATCAACCTCGAGATCGCCGACTTTCCGATGTCGGGGTATGACTGTGAAACTTATGTTTTGTTCTGTACATATTGTAACAAACAGCCCCCCCCCCCCCCCCCCCACACACACACACACACACTCAACTACATACTCATCTTGTACCAGTGACACCACGTGCATGTGATCCCGTATGAACAAGTTTCTCTCTCTTTCATCCTTCACTCTCCATTCATTCTCTCGTTTCAACCTTCTCCCAACTTTCTTTTTAGTCTCTCTCATCTTATCATTCTATCTCCGCTTCAACCTTTTCTCTTGCCCATCCCTGTCCACTTTTCTTTTCACTTTTCTCACAATTTTCTTTTTTATTCACTCTTTCCAGTTTCATCCTTCTTGCCTTTCTCTCAGCTCCTTTATACCCTCTCGTCTCATCCTTCTCTCTTGCTCATCCTTCAGCCACCTTTCCTTCTTCGCTCTCAATTCCTCTTTTATTCTACCTTTTCAATTTCATCCTTCTCTTTCCTCTTCGTCCCTTTTCTCCCTTCATCCTTCGTTCTTTTTGTTCTTCCCTTCCATCTTTAGTTCCATTTTCTATTCACCCCTCTTCATATCTTCCTCCTTCGCTTTCTCCCTTCATCATTTTCACTTTCATTTCCTCTTTTTTCTGTTTTATTTCTACCCTCGCCATTCAGTTCAATCCATCTTCGCACCCTTCATCATTTACTCATATTTATGTATAATGTATCTCTCTTCCTTTCTCTTTCTCTTATTACTCCCATATGACTAGAATATTGCTGATGTATCGCTAAATGATAATTCACTTAATATTTCTTTTTCTCAGCTACCACCCAACCCCCACCCCTCCACACACACACATTCCCACCCCTCCAAGACAATCCTTCCCATCTACTCACCTACCATCACCCCTTTCTTCTCCTCCCCGACCCAACATCCCCCACCCCATTCCAACCCATCCAGGTGCACTGCCTCCCACAGCGTTGTCCACTCCCCGGTCACTCCGGCCATGTCCATCATTACATAACACCGTTATCACTTTGACCAAGCTGTCAACTGTCCACTGTCCACTGTTCGCTAGTAGCAAGAACAACCCCAGATAAGATTCACCTGTATAGGGCCGAGGACATAGTTTCGCTTCAGTCTGCAAAGCCGTTCAAACAGTCGCCACCGAATTAACAGACTGTATGTACTTTTAGCATAGCTTATACTGAGCGGCGGATCGACAAAGTTGTCAGAATCGGTATGACATTCTCGAAGATAATTCCAGGATACGTGATATTGGGCTGATATTAGTTACATTACCGCCTATTGCTTTGACTGGTGAGTAGACGTTGACTGTGTACGCCGTGACTGTCTCGTTGTGTCTATTTAATATCTCGTTGAACAAACGCCATTTTATTTCCGATTATTGACAATAAAAATATTGCAGTAATTTAGAATCAGTTGTATTTCCAAAACGGTTTTATGGTTGAAAGAATACGTGCCTGTTTAAATTTGATATTGGAATCATTGAAAACAGTGTAAATGGTTTGGATGTACAGTCTGTTATTTTTAGAATATTGAAGGGAATAGAATGTGTTATACTTCGTCGATACTTTATTTTCTTTAAACGTTGGAGGTATTTTATAAAGCACATATATGTGGATTTATCAACCATTTTTGTTTTTAAATGTAAGAATTGTTCAACGTGTTTGTAACAATATCAATAATTTTAATGGGCCAATAGCACGTTCTCATCACGTGGCTCTAGATTTATGTCAATACATGATATCCAATCTGCATTTATAGGCATTTTTATGAAACACTAATATGAAAAACGTCACGCATTTTTGACATGCTAATCCGACAGGGCACCCCGCCAGTACAAGTTCCCCTGTTAGTTTATTAACTTTAGGCGTACGTGAAATAATATTTTGACATAATGTTCAAACATATTACAAGGTATTAGATTCCTCCTCGAACCGTAAAGTGCTATCTCCCAAAGCAGATGGGCCCTCTCAAGTCAAAATGCCATATTTACAAGTCAAACATGCTATGAAAATGTGTGAATATTAGTGCACGTGCTCAATGTCTGTGTTCTTGGAGATGGTTTTTAAACAAGGCATCTAATTATGTTTCTGGCTGACACGATTCGTATTTACGCGTTCGGGATTGTAAATATAATCACTGGCGTGACACGACGTGGGATTGGATTATGACACTCCGGTCGTCATTATTGTTAATCTTTGACACGATTTCCCCTGTTAGAGCTCGCTGGGATAAACATTTCAGGTATGTTTGTCGTGTAGTAATGTGCGAAGTATAGAGAGACGATGATAGTACAATATTTAGGATGTATGATATGATCGAATATGAAGTTATGACTTTATTTACTTTCATGAAAAGTTGAAAAATGTTGGATAAGTTATATGTTAGTTTGTTTAGTTTAACATTTGAAACGATTATACTCGGATAATTAAGAAATATATTGCATTGTTGTATCATCATCATCATCATCATCATCAGTAGTAGTAGTAGTAGTAACAATAACTAATAATAATCAATGTTGACCATTTTCATATGGATTGTATGAAAATAATATATATATGAGATAATATAATATTCTTTGCAATAAATTCTATTGAAGAACAGGTGCATTGTACAACACAGATACTATTTACCTTTACACAAACTCATCAAATATACGTTCATTAATGACAAGGATAGAGCAAAATAAAATCGGTTGAATTGAAATTATTGATATGATGTGTCATGATTTATTGGTCATTATTGGAGAATATATAGTGGAATCGGTCATTTTCATCTTAGTAGTTTTTGTTGGTAACTTCGTTAGCTAATTTATTATATAGAATCATTCGTTCTTGGCTATGTTTTATGCAGTGAATTGGCCAGTGCTTTTCATCATCTACAAGTGCATTTTTGAGTCCTTGATGGATTGATGTGGGCGGTTTTGTGCGTCAACCAAGCGCTTTTTGAAATTTTCGACCACAAAGTATTAATTTAGAGAAATGCATCGGTAATTTCTTACATTGGTTCTATGGTTCAAACTTGATATCAAGTTTTTGTGTGCATATATTAGTTTATTTCCTGTCCTGGTATATTCTACATCTTCATCTGTATTCCGGTATGATTCATAAATTTATATTAAAGTATTTTTAATATTAAACACATTTTTTTAATTCAGCGATTACCATTTTTCTATTAAGGATTCAACAAAACTATATTTTGGCTGCATTACAAAGATACTTATTTCTGTAAGAATCTGCTCAGCGTGATGGTTCGGCGATAGGAAAGTTTGTAAATAAGGTCAAAATTTCGGCCCAGGTGCCGACGCCTAATGAATAGGCCATTTGGCGCTTGCTAGGGGTCGCTGACTTATTGAGGCCTCTGTCAACATGGTCGGCCTAAATGATTATCTAACGAGTAGTGTTTGATCAACTACTATTATTACATCACTAATAAGGGCTGTAACATTGTCGGGAAGTAACTATTTAATCTCCAGGGGTCAAGAGGGCATTACGCATGCGCTGTGGGGAGTCAACAGGAACTCCGTGTAGCGACATGGGCGTGTGCCGAGTTTTGAGAGGCGATTATGTGTTGTTACAAAGTAAATATTTGGATCAAGGTCACATTAAGATGTATTGTTTGGGCTTGTTTACTCTTATAGTAAGCTGGGTTTGGGAATTTTTGAAAATAAAATCCTTAAATTAGAAGTCATACAATTTTGGCGCCACTGATTTGTCTGGCATCGCAGTTGTTTGTTTAAAAGGTTATTAGACGTAAAGATTTACAAATGCTGCCATTACTATTTTGTTCAAATCGGGTTTTGGAGGATTTTTGTATTTGCACTGTTTTTTGTAAAGTTGGAACAGGTCATACGCAATGTCGAAACATACTTTGAAAAAATTTATATCCAATTTGTGCAGTCTGCACAATGGATTCCAATCATACAGATTTTAAAAAGTTCAACAAACATACTTTTTAAAATATAGGATTCCAAACTTGTGATGCCTTCAGGATTGAGTCGACATTTATATAAAAAAAAGTTCTTACAAAAGGTTACGAAATGGTAGTTATAATACTTTCTCATAATCGGGCGAGACAATTTTGAAACATTTGGATATTTAGAGAAACCTTAAGTGTTGTTTATTTGGTTACGAGTTGTAAATCAGAGAAACATTAGTTGTTTTGGGAACTTTTAAGTGTTTCTAGCCCTCCGTTTATCAGCGGGAACTTATCGTATGGTCACATGATCATGTCCATTAGTCTTTATCCAATCAAAATCTCATAACGCTGTAGGGAGCTTTGCGATAGCGGAGTAACAAAATGGAAGTAACGAGACCGCTGTGCGAGACCGATTAGAATCGGGGGAAAAGTTTCAAAATTTCTGATACTGTAAACCCCCTCCCAGCTTGCGTTTTGAGTGTAGAGGATGTGGGTTTATATCTACTCAAAATGTTTTGGGTTAGGGCAGGTTCACACGTGACAACATATTGGACCCCCTGCATATGTAATTAGCAAAATTTGACGAATATTTATCAGAGATGCGAAGTTGTCAAAACAACTCTTGGTCGCTCAGCATGTAATCCCCGTGGAAACTATTCTCACCTCCCCCAAACTCATTTTGTCAGCGTGTTTAAGTCGTTACACGGCCATCAAAGAAAGTTGTGAAATTTTGACTACAGTTCGCAGGCATCCCAGCGTGGTTGACAGTAAAAGTGCGATCTAATTAGCCCTTTCTGATACGAACAAGGATGTGATAATGAGCATGGTCTGGTGTAGATCGTTCAAGACTTATGTGTGAAATATCTTCCTTCCCATTGTGTTTCATGTCAAGCCAACACAATGGAGGTCTAATTCGGAGGTCTTACATCACGGGATTATCTTCCCGTTATCCAAGCTAATGCTTAGAAGAGATTAAGTCAAAATATGGACTTGACTAGTTATTCAACTTAAATGATAACACGAACATTTCAATCATGACAAAGCAATCCGATTTCGTTTCAGCTACCCAATTCATATTTTGTGATGGGTTGACGTGAATTTATGTCATGGAGGGCCGTTTCTTTGTGTTTTGACAATGATAAGTCGTTGGGGTTCCTGACACGCACATTGTTAATCTGTTTTGGTATAAATCCACCGATCTCTCAACAAGCACTTAGAACCGAGTCGTTACATATAAGTTATTCAAGTTCATGATTTCCCAAAATACATCATTTTTTTCTACAAATGTAATTTTGCAACTTTGTCACATTTTAGAAAGTAATCCCACCATTTGTTGCATGTTATTTCATAATTAACCACAGCGTGTTATTTCATATCAGTATACATACAGTAACAATGTTTGAATGTTAACACTATATTTGATTCATATTTGAATTATAGTGATTATTAATAACACGAAGACAACGAGTATTATATTCACCTACGTTGTTTATAAGGACTATTTATTTCGATAGTATAACGAATAAATACGTTTTGTGAATAAATTTTATTCCTGTTTATACATATCAAATTGGAAATTATTAAAGCACTTTCTATATTTGGAATATTTTGATTGGTATAATAATGATTGGCCCTAATGAACCAACTCCTCCTTGTTGAGCACGGGTATTTGTTGGAAGGCTCAATATAACCCCAGGACATCAGGTGTATATGTAGTTAAAGTTACTCCATGAATCAAACCGAGCAAAGCAAACAGACCCAAGCTAACGGACCCCTTGTGCTATTAGTCACCCGATCCAAATTAAACCCATGAATAGTTCAGAGCACAGGAAATGTAACACCATCACGCACTCTCGGTAAATAAAATCAAATAATGTAATTAAAAGTTATGAATTTTAACATTACAGATCTAAAACACACTTCGTTATGTGATACTAAAATCAGCTACTTTCAAAACCAGCTTTTCAAACGGTTTCCTTTATAAGACCATATTGGACTCTATGTATACCCGCCGACCTCGGGGAAATTGTCAAAATGATCACGTACAGCCTCAATAATACATTGACATAAATGTCTCCCTAATTTGACAACTGGTAGCTTTGCAGTTAACAGGTAACGGAGTTTGAGGATGACTTTTCATCTGTTTTGAGATCCAGTATCACATCACAGAGTCATAGACCGGGACATGATCTCTGTATGTGTGCCCCGTTCGGTTTGGTCCTTAGGTCGAGAAAAGCTAAATAAAACCTTCTTCGGTTAGAATATTTTGTTTTCTACCCTAACTAAACACGCATGAAGTCGGACTCGGAGGACGGTGTGGCCTCAACAAAAGGGGTGCATGATCAACACATAGGGAATGCGTTCGCTTTACCCCGAATCGTCGTTGGGCAAAATTTGTGCGGACCTTTAGTGTGTGTGTGTATTCCAAGGCGATGTTGCCCATTGAAAGTGTTGTAAACCTCTTTCAACGGGCCCTCTTTCCACAAATATCATGGTGACTTTGTCAGATAATTCTTTCATCGACATGGCAGGCTATCGACAAAAGGGTACGTTCCGTCGCGTACCGATTAGACGCTTTAACCGTGTCCCATTCTACCCGTAACAGCGTGCTACCATGTAGAATAAAAAGTCTTCTTTATGGAGTCGTCCACAATAGAAATCTTTAGCGGGGAACACATGTATGAATAGTGTCGACTATAGAACCACACAAGGCCATTCGCCGTTCCTTTATTCGACTAAACCATTATTTGAGCAAGCCAGTCGCCCAACACGAAAATGTCTATTAATGAACTCCCCTGCGTTGACGAAGCGGTCGTGTTGTAACTCACATCTAGTGTCACTTTTATACTACTTATTCGTGGCTCTGTACACAAACAGAGTCCCGGCCGAGACTTCACAATGCTCACATAGTCGTATCTTTATTTTCAGAGCCCGCTCGGAGAAGCGCCACAACTCCGCTGTAACCAGAGCCCGCCTTCGCCCCGCCCCACCAATTTGCTCAAGCCTCCGCGGAACCTGATTGGATTACGCTCGCGTGACTGACAGGTGACGTCATTTGTCAGAGTGTCTAATGAGCTGTGAAAGTGGCAGTCGAGGGCGAGAGCCATGACGACTGATAGATGCTAGTTCGGAGGTAAAATTTGGATGTGCCCAAACATCAAGGCAGTCCTCTGCTCTCCCACGGTGGGATATCGTCTTGTGGAATACTTTTCACCTGTTTATAGGGATTCGCCGACTCGTCTACCTGGAAGCACACTGCGTGTCAAAGGCATGCTCAGTGTTCTATAAGAATAAGAAGATTTGGACTTTAGTTCTACAGTTCTAACTGACCGGAGTTAATCACAACAGGACAACCGATATGCATTCACTGGAATAATTCTCTAACATGAACAGAGTGCGTTTGTTTTTGTGGCAGCAGACGACGAAATATGTGTTAGCCTGAACAAGCATTACTTATTCCAAGTGAGAGAATAGCCAAGTTATAGCTCAGTATGGGCAATAGCGGAGGCCCCCCTTTCCCCTGGATCGTCATCACGGGACTTATCCCTCTCCTCCTGTCCCTCCCGTGTGCCCGGGGGACAGAGCAACCCAGGAAATGCCAGGAAATCACAATACCCATGTGTAAGAGTATCGGGTACAATAATACCTACATGCCTAACCAATTCAACCATGAGACCCAAGAGGAGGCAGGACTTGAGGTTCACCAATTTTGGCCTCTTGTTGAAATTCAGTGTTCAGCTGACTTGAAGTTTTTCCTGTGTTCAATGTACGCGCCGATCTGTATGACGAATTACAAGAAACATCTCCCTGCCTGTCGATCGGTCTGTGAGAGAGCCAAGAAAGGATGTGCTCCTCTCATGAGACAATATGGATTTGCTTGGCCTGAAAGAATGAATTGTGAAAATCTACCTGAATACGGCGACAAGGACCATTTATGCATGGATGTAAACACGACCGACACCCAAACCCAAGCCCCACCTAGAGAGGGTGGCTCCACGGGTAAACCCACCGACGGCGGCGGCGGCGGTTCCCTGTTCAACCCCAGCGTCCCCGGAGATGCGGGGGTCCAGCCCATCCCAGGGGCCCCAACCAGGTCCACAGAGAGGGACTGCACTTGTGGATGTCGCGAACCCCTTGTGAAAATCATCGAAGATTCAAACGGTTATTACAATCGCATATCTACAGGCGGGATTCCCAACTGTGCCGTAAACTGTTACAGCCCATACTTCACCCAAGACGAAAGAACCTTTGCGACATTCTGGATCGGTTTGTGGTCAATTCTTTGCTGCATATCCACTTCGATGACAGTGAGTACCTTTTTCATAGACATGCAGAGGTTCAAATACCCAGAGCGGCCCATCATCTTCCTCAGTGCGTGCTACTTCATGGTAAGTGTAGGATACATCATTCGCCTCATCGTCGGCCACGAACAGGTGGCCTGTGACAATGATATGATCCGCTACGAGACCACAGGACCCGCAGTGTGCACAGTCGTGTTCTTACTTATTTACTTTTTCGGCATGGCTTCATCAATTTGGTGGGTCATATTGTCTTTCACGTGGTTTCTGGCAGCCGGCCTCAAATGGGGACAAGAAGCGATTGCTAGTTACTCCCAATATTTCCATCTCGCCGCTTGGCTCATCCCGTCTGTGAAAAGCATTGCCGTTTTGGCCATGTCCTCAGTAGATGGGGACCCTATAGCCGGGATATGCTACGTTGGGGGACAAAATATCGAGAATCTCAGAGGATTTGTGTTAGCTCCACTATTCGTTTACCTTATCATCGGGACGTCCTTCCTTCTCGCCGGATTCGTTTCGTTGTTTAGGATCAGAAACGTTATTAAACAACAAGGCAGGGGGAAGACTGATAAACTAGAACGTCTGATGATTCGAATCGGAGTGTTCTCCGTGTTATACACTGTGCCGGCCACCATTGTGATCGCATGTTACTTTTACGAACAGCATTTGCGTCAGGCTTGGGAGCGGACGTGGGCCTGTCCCTCCTGCGGCAACGAGTCCCCTGGGTCGAGGCCGGACTATAGTGTGTTTATGTTGAAATATTTTATGTGTCTTGTTGTCGGAATCACATCCGGATTCTGGATTTGGACTGGAAAAACCGTGGACTCTTGGAGAAATTTATTCCACGGGAAACTGTGCCACAAACATTCTTATAGTCATCCAAGTAGAATGATGACAAAATATACAAACCCGTCCTATCAGGGTGCAAAACCCCAGCCACTTAGTCACGTGTGACTTGGGGAGACTTGAAGCATACTGAGATTAGAAACACGGACTTCCGGGACACGATAATGACCGTTGATGGAGAAGCTGTGTATTACGTGAAATGCTCAGAATACTAAAAGAAACGACTCGGGAAATCAAGAAAACTAGAGCTAATTCTGAGCTATTTATTTTCTAAAATACTCAGAAATTGTATTTTACGTATGTTGTGAGAATATTTTGTTTATTTATTACTGGACAACTTTATAATGTTCATTTAGTACTTGTATGTGGAACTGTTATGAAACTAATATTTATGCTAAAGGATATTTTGAAGATTTGTTTTGAAATTCTCACTAAAATTATGAGAAGTTTGTATCTTCTCAAACCTATGATATTTTATGGTCAACGCAGAAGCCTCGATTCTGTCCAACACCTAGGTTTCTTGTTCCCAACCGAGACTGTTTCCCTGAAGACAACTGTTCATTACGAGGAAATATGGACCTCAGAGACCTTTCAGTGTTTGTGTTTATGTTTAAGGTGCATTGTACATATAGATATTGTGAATTGGGCGTAAGCCAGCTGGCATATGCGATGCTCTGGGGATGCTTTCAACGTCAATGCGTCCAATTTGTGCAGCGTTCAATTGTGACAATTGTGTAATGGACGTTTTAAAGGCAATATACAAAATGAAATGTAATTTTTGTACATATTTTTCCACAACGAGAATAAGTAAGAGTGCAAATGGATCCCGCAACAACGAGAATATTTGCCAGCAGTGCTACCAAAAGTGGAACTGAATTGATCCGAACTATGTTTGATCAAGGGTGTTTTTGCTTGATCTGGCAAAGCGTTGGAGGAACGGCGGGCCGCCATTCCTCCGAAAAAAAGATTCTATAATCCTCGTGGAACTTCCGCATACGGGTTCTAGCTGCTGTTTGTACGATATGATGTACTAGTAATTGCAATTTGTAGAAAAGACAGCCCTACATACATGTTAAAATGTCTCTCGTTCTTCTTTATGCTTTGCTTAGCCCGGGGGGACAACCCACAGTAGCTGGGTCCTTTCACAAGGGGACAATGCCCCGTGTAAAAAAATCGAACTCCTCACAGTGTTCCTTGCCTCGTCTGAACCCGTATAAAAGAGGGACCAAGTTATTAGGTCAAATCGCAGGCAAAACACGACCGGAGAAAATTGAGAGTGAAACAAATTTGATTACTCCTAAAATTACTCCTCGTTGTTTTTCGAAATGTCCATTGTGGAAAGACCGTTATGTTTCTTTGGCGTCTTCTGGGAGGCATAATCGCCTGGAAAAGGTGAATGTCCCAGCTACCGAGTGACACAAGAAAAACAAAATTTAATGAATAGTTACAAAATTTGTTGTTAGACACATCACGTTTTAGACTCGTTTACAAAACCGGCGTCACTCTCAATTCACCCGAGCTCGAAGCACTGTCAAAGTTCAGGGTACAACATCTGGACGCGTTTTGGGGGAAAACACATGAGAAAATTCCAAAAGTTGTATTCCAATGTCTCCAACGGATAAAGATGGAATTAATTCAATCGCTGCAAATCGCCACGTCTGACGTGGGATTCAATTCAATCACAAATCTCGAAGAATAATACAAGGCGAGCTTTAGTATTTATTCACTTTCAAAAACCCCTTACATCTGCTTCAGGAGGCATTATATTCCAATATCTCTGTGATACGGTTTTAATGGATAATGGCCCGAGTTTGGGTCCAATAAGATTCTAAGATTTCCGGAATGTTATCATTTAGACCATTTAAACAGATTTATGTTAAAATCATGTGTTAAGAGCGTTTCCTGTGATACAACATTTGAAATAGTCTCATATGTTTCCCCAAACTTTGATTATAAAGGAGCGTGTCTCAGGACGGCTTCGTTGTTCCTGGTGTTCAAGGGAAATGAGGCGGAAATATTTCTCATTGTGTTTAATATTTGCTAAGGGTTTAATATTTAATACTGAATTGTGTTTACATAGGAACTGTGTTGGGACGGCGAACACTCGAGAGAACTCGAGACTGAATTCGTTTTTAAATGTTGATAATAAATTTCACAATGTCTATTGACCAATTACAAAATTCTTGAAAGTATACTAATATGGCATGGACAGAATTATTAACACGTTTGTTTGAAACATCTGGTTATTTTTTGAAAGAGTGACATTTAAAGTAGAATTAGTATATAGTTATAAAATCAATTTAGTCGTTTTTTAATTCGGGGATATCAAGTTGTTATTTGTGCTGATTCAGGTGTGAGAATAGTATTCTCTTCTTGAAACGAACTTAATTATGAACTCTTTCATTCAAACCGTTTAATCCCTTTTGAAGATTTGAAGCTTTGTCGAAATCTAAGCTTGATATCACAACCAGAGGTATGTTATCAAAATATGTATTTTGTGTGAATAATGTCAATGAATTAAATTCATAATAGAATATTAATGTCACATTGAACGACCGCATCGAACATTTTGTAGCGAAACGTTGAGAAATAGAAAATATATCTGGCTTTGAAATTAACACTTTAAATGTCGAAACACCACTTCCACTCGCTCGCTCGTCGAGACCTCTCAATACAAAATGGATCAGTTTATCAAAAGGCTATGTCATGTCTTGTATAACGCACATATCGCGTTGCAGAGAAAACACTCCGAATCTGTAAACATTGTTATTGTAAAATCTATTCATAACACTACCGTATTTGGTACGATTTCTGACACGCCTGTATTTGATAGGCAATAGATCAGTGCAAATACCACATATAATCTTTAACCGCAGTATGAAGTTATACGTTTATTTTCGGTTATTTTGAGGGTAGTTTTTTTCTTTTCATGAAGCACGTTTCTCGGCTATGGGTTCTGCAATAAATTTTTATAAATGAAAACGCCTTTTGTTAGAATGTTTTTAAAATACATTACTTGTGTTGACATGGAGTTTATAAAATATAATATGATAACGTTTCGTGTCGGCTATGCAGCAGACTGAAACACGTCAGTGTACTATTTGTAAACGATTTCAAACGATTTGTATCAAAATATACCATCTAGCTTGATAATTTTGTAATTTTTGTTGTCAACTCCTCAATAGTTCTTAGACTGATCATGATTTAATTATAAACCTTAATCATTAGCATCCCTAAGAATTTATTTGACAATTAAATGTTAATTTTGTTAGGTAATATAAATCCTTCACGAAAGTGTCTTAAAACAAATAAAATTTGAAAGATTTGATTTCAGAGTCATTTATCAGGTAAATATATGCAAACAATTTCAGTAAATCGTCAAAGACCTGTGTTTCAAGTGTTTGAGTAGTGTTAATTACATGATAGATACATCTAAACTTAAGCATCGTAGAAGAGATTAAATTATCAAAGATATATTTCTGTATCTAGAACAAGAGTCAGCCTTGTCATTCATCGTGTAAGTCTTCAAAAACAAATTAAATTTCAGGAATCACACAAGGAGATAGTTCTTTATGTGTCAAAGACAAGCACCGCCCTAGAAGTGATTCTCTGGCACCTATATCCTGTAGAACACGAGCATCAATGTGAAACATAACATTTGATTCCGTCTCAAGAGGATTCTACGTGCCTCCTCAAGGACCGCTCAGTCGAACATGACCAGTCTGCTGACCAATTACTGACCAGTCCCATTTGTGACTCAGCATAACCAAAGTCATTCCGTATAGCTTAATCTCGTCAGAAACTGCCATTGAAAATCTCATTCTGAAACTAGCATGGTAAGGAATGTGTCCATTAAAACACATTGGTTTTCAGTGCTCACTTTTGTAAAACAAGCCCATCTATTGAAACTGTGGCATGATACCCCCCATAGAATCCCCCTCATGAATCCCCCTTTCCCCCCTGCGTGAGTCGACCAGTGTCTAGACAGAGGCCAATATTGAATAGATATCGATCTATCGATTACACCGGTCCGTGACGAGTGGTGTCTTGAACCTCTTGAAGACTTGGATTCCCCTCCAGGAATGAACAAAACCAGGAATTTTACCAAACTTGGAACCAGCGTCTCTCTCTTTTGTTTGATTTAACTTAGGACATCGATTTCTGCTTTCTGGCACACCACGTGAAAGACTTTAATTAAAACTCCATGTGTTGTGATTGAAAGCTGATAATTGCAAATGTATACATTTTCTCATGATGGAAGGGTGTCAATCCTCTCTGGTTATCAGAGCCGGCTTTCAAATTTTAATAATATTGGTGTTCAGAATTATGGTTCAGAATGTATCGTTCAATACGAATTTTTTTTTATCTGTTTATTGACTGTGACCCTTTTTTAAACTTATCATCGATAAATGAAAAATGATTTACGAATATATACTTAATCGTTAAGAAAATGTATGTTTTCTCGTGATAAAACACTAAATAATTATAGTTTTCTTTTGTGGTCAGAATATTAGTTTTCACAGCTGACATTCAAATTTGCCATACGTATTTGGTTTTAAACTAATTTCGTTTTAGTGTCACGATAATACTAAAT
This sequence comes from Haliotis rufescens, assembly GCF_023055435.1. Taxonomy (NCBI): domain Eukaryota; kingdom Metazoa; phylum Mollusca; class Gastropoda; order Lepetellida; family Haliotidae; genus Haliotis; species Haliotis rufescens. Next base: position 15,649,995 of record NW_025964112.1, read on the forward strand.
ATCAGTTACCAATTTAAATAATACTTTGTTTAAATTGACTACATGCATGGGAATCGACTCAATCACAGTTGGCAAAAACCTGAATAAATTTCATCAATTTCACATGTCCAAATAGTCCCGTTACTCCATAAAACTTTCAATAAATACTCCAACATATTTTGCCAAATGAGAGCATCAACTCGTTCGTTTTCTTATGAAATATTTCCTCTAATTCAATCATAACAGCTGTTTTGAAGAGCGTGTATTCCTTCATGCGTAGTGTCAGCCCCCAGAGTTCCCCACAACATGCCAGACCCACGTTGTGTGCATTCTAATTCCTGTTTCAAGACTAAACTAAACGTATCTTAAACGGCTCTGGTTAGGTATTTTTAGGCAAGTGTAAAACAATATCGTTTATCTCTATGGTTGGGAGCTTACGTGTTTCTTATCGCCATCGCGCCATTCATACGTGCATGTGTTGGTTGTAGAGCCTCATTTCCGGCTGAAAACATAAACATTTATCTAAAATACAACTATTTTCTTTCCGTTACACTCTCTCAAAAACGAATATGGATTTGATAAAAATGTTGATCTGTTCGAATTCATATAACGAGTTGGATCTTTAGTATTGTGTGGCTGTCATATTTTTTAAGGTACAGGGGTTAAGGCGATGCTTCGGAGCATAACACCTTTCCATTTCTGAAATATGGACATAACAGCCGAAAAACGGATAAATGTTATTGGAAATCAACGTCGTCAATTCTCGACAATTGGAGCAATTCTCAGCGAGACGATTCCAAGTGGCTAGTCTTTATTGATTCTGAAATGCAAAGACGGTATTTTACTGTGACGGGCTATTCTCCTAAACACGCCAGCGATATTTCATCAGCGAATTGCTGCGATTTTTGCCAGTTTGTGAACAGCCAAATAACGGTAAATTAACCCCGTGTTCAGTAGCAGCTAACACCAATATCCGGCGGTTTACCGTTATATGTTCTCAATAAGCACTGGCGCGCAGTGATTCTGACACTTTACCGTGTATCACTCCGCACTAAAACACTCAGCCACACACAAGCAAAGGTTTAAATCGCTCGTAGAATTAATCAAAAATACAATTTGGGAACCGAAAACACGAAAAGCGAATTATGAGTTCTGCCAATAATTTCCTGCACTTTTTCTGCTTTAACGAAAACACACTGAACGAATTACCTAATGTTATTCAAATCACGTGTCTATGTAGTCTGGTATTGGCTGAATTAGATAAACATGAGTCATTAAACGAATCTTAAATCTGTAAATATAAAATATGGTGGACAGAAATATAACGAGATACTCTTGTACAAAACTTATCAATACTTCAAAATCTTTCGCAAATACATAAAAACTTCATTCCAAAATGACGAAAATTGGTATCCTATCAAAAATAATTTCTTAGTAAATGGCAGTGTTTTCAAATGAACTTATTTATATGTTTTCAAATCAAACATTAAATTGAAGGGTCTAAAATAAGCATTGCCAAAGGAAATTATAACACATCGTATTCGGAATCCAGCTTCGTACATATTGGTTTTAAGTTAGATGTTGCTTGTCTGACATCGGCTCGCAACTTTAATGATACTGACTGTTGCATAAGACGGAATGAACCCAATCACAGGAGAACCACCATGTAATTCTTCGACATGTCTTCATTTGTTAAAAGACCGGGAGGAAACGAAACAACTTCAACAGTAACCGTGTTATGCGAACGGATCCAAGAGTAATTTATTTCACCGATTACAGCTAAAACTAAACTGGAGATTTATAAAATGAAATGTAAATAAATCCATTTTCTATTCGAATGTATGTTTTAGAAAAGGTCGTTACTGTTCTACAAATCAAATGGGGAAGGTAAGCTCCATATAATTTGTTTGTTTGTTGTTTAACGCCGCACTCAGAAATATTCCAGCTATATGACGGCGGTCTGTAAATAATCGAGTCTAGACCAGACAGTCCAGTGATTGATATCATGAGCATCGATCCACGCATTGGGATCGATGACATGCATCAACCAAGTCAGCGAGCCTGACCACCCAATCCCGTTAGTCGCCTCTTACGACAAGCATAGTCACCTTTTACGGCAAGTATGGGTTGCTGAAGACCTATTCTACCCCGGATCTTCACGGGCCAAGCTCAATACAAAGCTCCATTTATCTAACATATAACGTCAAAATGTCTTGCAGGTTAATATACTACTGAAAAGAAGTTAAAGAACACCCGAGTTATTCATATAACTATAGTTTATCTGTCATGGCCATGACATATTATCAATGGTCATAAGAAACACGGACTCACAACAGTCATATGAAACAATCGGGTGTTCTTTAACTTCTTTTGAGTAGTATACATGAATCAGAAACAATGATATCAAACAGGAAATGGCAACGTATACACCGCTCCTGACAAGGAATGTACGTAAAATGGACCAATCAAATCCACACTTTCGTGTTTTAGTAACGAAAAGACATGTGATATTTGGTGGCAGCCTAAGTTAATTTGTACGAACAGTTTCAATTATAATTCAACTTCACTCAAATATAACGAACTTATTTAAAAAAAATTAAATATAAGCAAATTGCATTTTCTTTTCCCCTTCCTCATTTGATTCAAAATAGTTCAATTCTCTTGTAAGTATGTACACAGATGTCAATAGTATGGGGAAAATTACCCAGTGGATATTCCGTTTCTTTGTTGAGTTTACAATATTTAAAGAAAAAGAACACCCCTCACTAATATGTACAGGATGTAAGGTGTATATTCTGTAAGTTTTGTCTTAGAACCAGTGATACAGCATCAGCATCAGCATCAGCATCATTGCAGCCAGATAACGGTATGGTCTGGGGAACATAAATTTGATAACTTAACTACAATGTGTAGGGCAACATATGTAATATTTTCGTTTAGTTCTATATATAATATATAATAGTAACCCATGACGATCGTTAAAAGTTTCCGATTTAGTATTAAACAACTCACAAATGTTTAAATTCTTCACAGTCATGGGCTTGAGAAAAGCAAACGAGTAATCACACAATGGTTTACTGTTCTACTAATTCAAGATGGAGTGCTTGGAGTCAAAGTGTTTTTTTCAGGGTTAATCTTAGTACAACAAGATAATTATTTAGCCTATGTCATTCATACTCTATGCTCATCGATGGACCTCGTTCTCAGATCGGAATTCATCCATGTACTGAGCCATTTCGGGTGGCCTTGTGGTCAAAGTGTTTGCTCGTCACTCCGACAATCCGAGTTCGATTTCTCAAGTTGCACGATATGTGACAATGTTTTAACTCACCAGGGCTTTTCAACAGTTGCAAACACGGCGTATAATCTCACTCACTTAAAATGATGCGCAATACAAATAAAACAACCTCACCGGTCTATTTGGAAACGGTAGGTAATTAAAACCCTATAACCATGAAACAAGCATGGAAAAGATTTTGATATTATACAACCTGAACGTAGGCCATTGGCTTTTGACACCTTCAGTGTTTTCATAATGCAACAACTAAATAATACGAAGCCATCTAAACTAGGCTAAGGATAATGCATATACTAATTAATACGAAGCCATCTAAACTAGGCTATTGATAATGCATATACTAATTTATACGAAGCCATCTAAACTAGGTTATTGATAATGCATATACTAATTTATTCGAAGCCAACTAAACTAGGTTATGGATAATGTCTATAGTATTTAATACGAAGCCATCAAAACTAGGTTATTGATAATGCGTATACTATTTAATTCGAAGCCAACTAAACATGGTTGTTGATAATTCATATCTTGATTAATACGAAGCCACCTAAACTAGGTTCATGATAATGCATTTACTAATAATACGAAGCCATCTAAACTAGGTTATGGATAATACATATACTATTTAATTCGAAGCCAACCAAACTTGGTTGTGGATAATGCATACATTTATTAATACGAAGCCATCAAAACTAGGTTTTGGATAATACATATACTATTTAATTCGAAGCCAACCAAACTTGGTTATGGATAATGCATACATTTATTAATACGAAACCATCAAAACTAGGTTAAGGATAATGCATAATTATACTAATTAATACGAAGCCATCAAAACTAGGTTATGGACAATGCATATAGTATTTAATATGAAGACATCTTAACTAGGTTATTGATAATGCATATACTAATTTATACGTAGCCAACTAAACTAGAATATGGATAATGCCTATACTATCTAATACGAAGCCAACTAAACTAGGTTATGGTTAATGCATATAGAATTTAATACGAAGCCATCTTAACTAGGTTATTGATAATGCATATACTAATTTATACGTAGCCAACTAAACTAGAATATGGATAATGCCTATACTATCTAATACGAAGCCATCTTAACTAGGTTATTGATAATGCATAAACTAATTTATACGTAGCCAACTAAACTAGAATATGGATAATGCCTATTCTAACTAATACGAAGCCATCTTAACTAGGTTATTGATAATGCATAAACTAATTTATACGTAGCCAACTAAACTAGAATATGGATAATGCCTATTCTAACTAATACGAAGCCATCTTAACTAGGTTATTGATAATGCATAAACTAATTTATACGTAGCCAACTAAACTAGAATATGGATAATGCCTATACTAACTGATACAAAGACTACTAAACTAGGTTATGGATGATGCCTACACTAAGTAACACGAAGCCAACTAGAATGAGAAGATTAAGGCCTCGGCCTTCATTTTACCTATTCCAATCACCACCGACAACGGTCAGGCTGATTTCGGTGACTGTTCTCTCTTGAAACCAAGTTAACCATTGATATAAACGAAATAAAAGATTCTAAGAAAAAAGTCTTCCTTCCGACATCTATTTTTGTCTATACTCTCTGACTTCTTCTCTTAATCTCCACAAGAAGAGCTCTAATTGAATCGACCTTCCAAGCACCACGGGCACATGGCAAATTACCCATGATGCCCCGTTGGTAAAGGGGAACCCTGGGAAATTCAGGCCTACAAGTGCTACGCGAATTCAACGAGAAAGGTGATGGAGATATTTCGAGATTCAACTTTATCTTCAGCGCTTTTTCTTGCAATACATGTATATTTATTTCAACACATGTTTTTTAAAAAACAAACAACAACCTAACTTGACCTGTCTATCAGGAAATAATTACCATCGCCCTCACCCAAGCGATTCGAGTCGAGGTGAAACTGATGCATTTTGGTATTTTTGACTGTTTATTTTTTTTTAAAACAAAATCAAACTTCGCGATGATCGATTGAACGGGGACCATGGCTGATTTTATTCAGTTATGTTTTTTTATCATGTATGTCATTAAATGTCATTCTGTGTCGTTATTAGCAACAACGCAGCATAATTAAGAGACGGGGAATGGGTCGGATATATTCCACATACGTTGGGAATCGTGGCCGTATTTACAACTAAGCCAGACCGTCCAAGTTGTCTCAAATAAAAACAAATTCTGCACTGCAATTAGCATCGATATTTTCATACCCCTTTATATCTTTATCCGGGTTGTATCGATTTATTTCGTGGAAATGTCAAACTAATAATTATAAGAAACTTTGTGATGATGTTTATTTCGCAGGAGTATCGAAACATCAGTTATCTCGAATATCGATTCTACCGAAGTGAAACCAAACTAAACTTTTGAGATTGACCCCCTTGTCTCGAATTTTCCATCGTCTCTTTTTATTTCTTTAAGACTGAGATACCTGGTATTTTATCTATGTATATTTTATATGTCTATGTCTCTTAATGTATAACAACTGTGAAATATGCCTCTATAGATGCTTCAAAAGCAAATTCCTGTCGTCATGGCGACGGAAGCAAGAACAGCATGGTGATACAGTTTTAGCGATTATCTTTCCCACAGCCAGACCAACACAGACAAATATAGAATTACCGGAAATAAAAATCGTCTATGAAATCAGAAATCGTAATCATACTTTGATTACTCTAGAGTGAAAAATAGCCAAACCCGGAAATACAAGAGCATCGTTTCTTAAGGATTCTGGCATATACTGCAACCCTATCGAAATGCTATGAATTTGCATTATGTTAAAGGTTTTGAATTAAAAAAATAAAATACAGTAAACTCGTGAAAAAGGGACAATGGGTTGAGGATTTGCGACGAATTTGTAAAAGAAAAACACATTTAATAAAACATTTAATAAAACATTCAATAAAACATTTAATAAAACATTTAATAAAACATTTAAAACTACCGCCTATGTACTGTTGCTCACTAGGTATATCCCAAGGTGTGCTGACTGTTGATTGTTGTGAAATTTGGAACAATCGAGAAAGGAGAGCTGGTTTGTTAATTTGCTGTGTATTGTGGACTGGTTGATTCGTGAGGGCAAATTCCCTCCATGTAAAGGTCTTTAAAGGACATCGTTGTGATAAACTAACATCGTGTAAAGTAACGCTTCATTTTGGTAACAGATACTGAGATAGAAGACCCTTTATTGCCAAAATGGCCAAAGTTGAATACAGATGTCCTTCTAAAGTATTAGGCTCTCCCCTTCAGTCGAAAGTCGAAAGTTCACGGACAGACGGTCTGACGACGGACAACGCTTCAAGTTAACTGGGAGCTTTGGTCCTGGTGAGCTAAAAAATATTAACGAGATTCAGACGAACCGTTCGTACGCGCATGCGCAGACGAATTCGCGCACGTGATGTTCACACGTGCCAAAACCCTCGCACACATATACGCACAGGCGCTCAGGTTCAGGGGTAAAGGAATCTTGATGACATTTTAACCCAAAAAGTAAGAAAGTTATCGTTTCATGACATAAGGTGAGGGCAACATATAAAATGTTGTTTTAATTACAGACAATTACAAACACATTGTTATTAATGAGCGCTGACAGAATGGAATGTCTGGTTTAACAGAGAGGACATCGGTGCCAAAATCTAATTTCTTTGTTCAAATTAAACATGTTTTTACGTTGGATGTAGATGATACGTTGATGCGTGTTGGTGCACATGTACACATGGTATTGACATCTGGACCAACACCGTATTTTGAGATTAAAGGGCATTTTATGTATCCATGTTTCATACCATCACACACAGAAGCGAATATATCTTAATTAGATAATCAAGACAAAATGGGACTAAGCCAACGAAAGCCGTTATATCGACATTAGTGATCACCTTGATGACACAGACTATCTAACGGTGCCCCAGTTTCGTCGATGCATCAATGCACCGCCAGCTTTGGTATCTAACGGTATCCCAGTTTCGTCGACCCATCAATGCACTGTCAGCATTGGTGTCTGAAGGTACACCGGTTTCGTGGATCGACCTAGGCACTGACCACATTGGTATCTGACGGTACCCCAGTTTCATCGATCGATCCACGCACTGTCAACTTTGGTATCTGAAGGTGCACCAGTTTCGTCAATCGATCCACACATTGTTAACATTGGTATCTGACGGTATCCAAGTTTTGTCGATCGATCCACGCACTGTCAACATTGGTGTCTGAAGTTACCCCAGTTTCGTCGATCGATCCACGCACTGCCAACATTGGTATCTGAAGTTACCTCAGTTTCGTCGATCGATTCACACACTGTCAACATTGGTATCTGAAGGTACCTCAGTTTCGTCGATCGATCCACACACTGTCAACATTGGTATCTGAAGGTACCTCAGTTTCGTCGATCGATCCACGCACTGTCAACATTGGTATCTGAAGGTACCTCAGTTTCGTCGATCGATCCACGCACTGTCAACATTGGTATCTGAAGGTACCTCAGTTTCGTCGATCGATCCACACACTGTCAACACTGGTATCTGAAGGTACTCCAGTTTCGTCGATCGATCCACGCACTGTCAGCATTGTGAATCCGTTGGGTACAATGGCTGGAACCGACTCCGCCAGACTGTGTTGGTGAGTGACTCTACCCTATCGTTGTGGACCGAATTGTCAGTATTGTGGATCCTTTGAGTACAATGACTCCACATAACAGTGAGGGTGGGTGGCCAGCCTTGCTTTATGGATCGATCTCCGTACTGTCAGCATTAATGCTCTAATAATCAATATAAAAAACAGTACTGAGAAAAGCTCAACATCAAACAGAGGAAATAGTCGGTTAGATATTCAATTTCAATATTTTAAAATACTTTAAAAAAATTAACTTATTTCGGAATAAATATTTACTATTTAAAAAGGGTAAAGAAACCGATATCCTGTATCAATCTTCGTGCCTGTGATTAAAACTCAAAATCATCATGCCATTTAGATAGCATCCATTTGATAATATTTCCACGAATATTAACTAAATAATTTAAACTGACGACATTGAGTTCATGCCAACAACAGAAATCCTTGATGTCAAATTCTTTGTTTCGAATCCTTAAAATATTGAAATGAGCCATATGTGGTCAGAGACGGATCGGGCCTGACAAATAGGAGGAGGCTGGGGGCTGTATTGGCGCTCTTACGTGTGCACCGTGACCAGCTCATGCATACGTAATTACCGATCCGGTTTCCAGGCAAACTTTTGGAAGAAACTGTGACTAAAACTGCCTGTGGACCACGAAAGAGTAACTGGAGATGCTAAAACGGACACGGAATTAGTCGACAAGGAGGCAAATGTAAAAGTTTGGTTGAAGTAATTTGATTATACGGTGGCAATTATGGAGTTGTCTCTGCCGTCGTTTCCCATCTCCTGACGTAGTTAACAAGGTGGGACGCCAGACCAAACTTTTCAGAAAAGGGGGGTGAAAAAGTCGGGGCAATTTACTTGAACACTGGGATAATTTAGGCCCTGTATGGGGTTAGAAGGCTGTGTACAGTTGGTAATTTCTTTAAAAGTTTGGCTAATGTGACGCCAGCGATCCTCACGTAATAAAAAGGGGGACATCTGCTCGCGTTCTGTTACCCATAGTCTACAAACAGGAGCTACAAGCACACACAATAATTGGCTAATGTTCTGCTACATAATCCAACGATAAACCGGTATATCGGTGATGGTGTAAATTGAAAACGATAACAGTAGTGGTTAAACTGAGTTCTGGGACATAACAAGTAATCTTCAATCTTTCAGACCAACCATATCTTCAATCTTTCAGACCAACTCTCTCTCTCTCTCTCTCTCTCTCTCTCTCTCTCTCTCTCTCTCTCTCTCTCTCTCTCTCTCTCTCTCTCTCTCTCTCTCTCTCTTTTTATATATATACACGTTGATTTAATAAAATAAGTACATTCCACGGCCATGGTGCAGGACTAGATATTTAGCTATTTTGGCGAATTGTTACAAATGTACTTCTTCTGCTAAACTTCTTTAATGCTAAATTTCTTGACCGCAACGTGTGTGTGTGTGTGTGTGTGTGTGTGTGTGTGTGTGTGTGTGTGTGTGTGTGTGTGTGTGTATGTGTATGTATGTATGTGGTGTATGTATGTATGTATGTATGTATGTATGTATGTATGTATGTATGTATGTATGTATGTATGTATGTATGTATGTATGTATGTATGTATGTATGTATGTATGTATGTGGTATGTGTGTGTATGTATGTATGTATGTGGTGTGTGTGTGTGTGTGTGTATGTGGTGTGTGTGTATGTATGTATGTATGTGGTATGTATGTATGTATGTATGTATGTATGTATGTATGTATGTATGTATGTATGTATGTATGTATGTATATATGTATGTATGTATGTATGTATGTATGTGGTATGTATGTATGTATGTATGTATGTATGTATGTATGTATGTATGTATGTATGCTATTAATAAGATATACATAACATAAAATTAAAATGGAGCCCAGAACAATTAACTAACCAAATATGTAACCAAAGGCACTGATCTATGATCTTGTCAATGTCAACCAAGAACTGAGACAATCTAGACTTGTGTTGGATTCGGTTTTAAATTAAGTCTCTCGGGTCTCCGAGACAGACTACCCAGAAACCTATGCTGGTCGAACGAGGCTACTCAGAGGACCAGTTGATAGGGACCGTCATCGCACACCGACGGCGTGGGTCGGTGCTCATAATATCAATCACTGGATTACCTGGGCCGACGTCATTAAACCGGAATATTGCTTGGTGCGGCGTTAAACAACAAACAAAGAAACAACAACTAACAAATCAATTCACGGGTGCATATGTTAGACCCTTTGTTCCAGGTAAGCGTGGTGTCGTGAGGATACATTCACATTTTCGCGAACAACTGGTGTCATCACTATTTGATAGTGATTCATAAACAAAAGCTTATCAAATGGTTGGGTGGTTTGTTGTTTAACGCCGCACTCAGCAATATTCCAGCTATATGACGGCGGTCTGCAAATAATCGAGTCTCGACCAGACAATCCAGTGATTGATATCATGGGCATCGATCCTCGCGATGTGGGATCAATGACATGCATCAACCAAGTCAGCGAGCCTGACCACCCGATCCCGTTAGTCGCCTCTTACGACAAGCATAGTCGCCTTTTACGGCAAGCATGGGTTGCTGAAGACCTATTCTACCCCGGAATCTTCACGGGTCGCTTATCAAATGGCCGGAAAGGTATAATTGACTCTGCTTTTGACAGAGTTTGTTTAATGATTATGGAAAATGGTTTGACACTTATTGCATATGTACTATAAGAATCAATAATTATATTAATATTATTCATTTGCGTTTATAATAAGCATTACATCTAGTTTTGCTACTGTGGATTCAACTACGACACCACAGCTGCCGTTACTGCTGCTGAAGACAGCACTTTGAAACTGCTTCACATTCAACATTTACCACCTACTTCAACTACTACTACTGCAACTACACTAACATCATCGACGTCGGTCACATCAACATGGTTGTACTTCAGATATAAAGGAACGGATTCCATGTCTATCCTGCGGCTGTTGCAATAGTAACGGCTTCAGAACAAGCTCCCTCCTGTATCAACAAGCGGACAGACAATTCGCACGTACAATGTTACGCATGTACAACAGCATCGTTGTAATGCCCTATTGTTCTTCTGTGTACTCAGCTACATCCAGTTTGGCGTTATAACGAGGTTATGACGGTTATCAGTGCTTAAGTGATGTGCATCAGTTTACAGTAAATACTCCAGTTGAGACAAAAGACAAAGAAATATCTGAGGGCGAGTGAGTTAATGAATGTCGTTTAACACAGGTCACAGAGCGTTACTACACGCAAAAGGTACTTTGGTCCTGTTCGCGGAAACCTCACAAGGTGTTAGGGTTGGGGTAGGGGGTAATTATCTAAGAAATATAATGTAGTAAACAAAATCATGATATATATAACAATATAACCGGCTGTGTATATATGAACCTGGAATAAAATCATTCTTAGCACCACTTACCTTATATTTTCATTTGACTTGAATTTCAATGTAACTTTTGAAACGTTTTCATAGGACCTTTCATAAGTGTCAAAGATGCTACCGATAACTGATGACAATAGGTAACGGTACAATGCATGTTCTTCTTGATGGACACAGGAACTGGTTCACATCAGATTACTGTGTCCCCTCAAGAAGTGGAGCGGGGGATACAGGAACGAAGTCCGTCCGTCCGTCCTTTCGTCTTTCCGTCCGTCCGTCCGTCCGTCCGCTTCTCAAATGATACAATTTTCTCAACAACTATTTCAGTTAGAAAAATGAAATTGTACACACTTATATCACTGGTCATGATCTTAAATAAATGCGAAAATTGGTGTCTTTTCATTTTTACTGAGTTATGGCCTTTGCTCCGTGCTTTTTAACTTAGTGCATAGTGTCTGCAATTGGGAGTTACGTGAGTGAAAGTTTGAATGCTTATCTAAGAAATACTAGTCAAGACTGAGGTCGAGAATTGACGCCATATTGTTTTACAGAGGATGTGCCTTACGTGTGTATTACTCTCACATTCAATCATGTTTTTCTGATGACATAAAGTGATCCCAGTGCCTGTCGCTTCTTAGGGCTTTATACGACTCTTTTGTAAAGTTTATATTCACTACTATACGAACCAATAAAATTCTAGCCTGCCCCATAGAGGGGGTTAGTGATAACACTGTTTTCTTGTTTAAAGAAACAGGGGATTCATTTGAAAAGATACCCATATAACTACGCGTGTTGCTAGTGAACAGATACAAAACACATTATCAGATAATCGTTCCGTTCTTGACTTAAATATCTTGAAATATGAATTGAAAATATAAAAATTGTATGTCATATTGTGAAGAAAAACAAATGTTTTCCAGAAAACTAATACATAATGCGATTTAAACAACTGACTAATTGACATGTAAATATATAGCAAGCGGTGCTTTACTTTATTCAACGCGTATATATTCCTTGTTCTCTTCTTTAAATATTGCCGATGTAACGTCAAACTCACTCACTTAAATATATCTTTGCATTCATCACTCACTTGTGAATATATCAACTTGGTCTCGTCACTATAAGGCTGAAATGATGTTGATGCGACGTTAAATGTTCACTCACTCACTCACCTTTTGCAAACATGTTATGGCGCCCATATTTTGTACAGTTGTTTATGATGGATGCATCGAAGGAAATCAGGTATTATGAACAAAAAATCATATACTTGGGAACGAGATTGACAAACTTTGCTGGTAAAAACTGGCGGTATGGTAAAGCTAGGCGTTACAGTGAGCGAGTGAGTATGGTTTGACGCCGCTTTTAGCAAAATTACGGCAGGGGACACCAGAAATGGGCTTCACACATTGTTCCGTGGTCGGGAATATAACCCGGGTCTTCGACGTGACGAGCGAACGCCACAAGGCTACCCGGCTACCAGGCTACCCGACCGCCTCTAGGCGTTATAAAAATGTGATGCTAAACATGAACTAACATCAGAAATTGACTGTTACCATAAGAGAGAGATAAATAAAATTTTGAAACACGTATATACATGAATTCTAAACATAACTGATCATTCTTGTCCTGATGAGTGAGTGAGTGAGTGAGTATGTTTTTACGCCGCTTTTAGCAATATTCCAGCAATATCACGACGGGGGACACCAGAAAAGGGCTTCACACATTGTACCCATGTCGGGAATCGAACCCGGGTCTTCGGCGTGACGAGCGAACGCTTTAACCACTAGGCTACCCGACCGCCCTCGTCCTGATGACCAACTGGATTATTCATTCATATATGGCTGCAAAACAAGATAAGTATACACAATTAAACCTCTTTAGACTGGACCCCGTCAAGATGGACAGTTATCTGTTGCCTGAGTATTATTATCAATGAGATACTTTTAAAAATCCATGATTCGTTAATCCAAACAATTCTTCATCCAGACAACTGTTAATCCGGACAACTGTTAATCCGGACATTTTCACCAGGAACTTAAGTCCAGTTTTACATTATGTTGTAATCCATTAAATATTTCTGATTAAAGTAAAGACTGTAAATTAAATGACAAATGTTTATAATATAACTAACATGTCCATTATTAGCGGGTGAATTCGTTACATATTAAATAGATTATATTGCTTTGAGTGTAAGAGAACTGAACGTAATACCAATCATATCTATCAGGGCGAAATGTGATTCTATCACGCCTTATGACACACTCATTTTCTGCACTGCGTGTATCACCTTTAAGATGCTGATGCTCTCATCAATTTCCTTCATCCAATCATTCAGAAAATGAGTTTCTGAAGATATAATGTTTTATATCCAGTTTTGCCAAGTGGACGCTCTCTGGCACACAAAAATGATCAAAATGCGATTAAAATTGACGTCATGCATATTACAATACACGTTTAAGAAACATTTCAATCCTTCTAAAGCAGTAATATTAACGTGCAACTATCAACAAGACATGTATCAAGACAAATCTAAACATATTGTCGTTTTTTGTGTTATTTTTCACAAAGAACAAGGCGTGGTAAGATATAATTTTAGCCCACTGGAAATTCTTAAATTTTAAACTTTGAAATATTGGTATGAAAATATGTATTTGTTCATAAGATTGACAACAAACATAATTTATTTCTTACATTTGGAAGTTTGTAACTTCTGACTTGACCAAGTATAGGATAAAATGCGTTACAAATCACGACTTTTTCGATTTTCGAACTTGAAGAAAATCTGAAAAATTCCTTGATCTAAAATGATTTTAATACATATATGTTCGGTATTGACAGCCTAAAAAAAATCAGCCTGGCTCAAGAAACTCTGAAAATCTCTAAATTCGGCCTTTTGAACACATTTTAGCCATACCTGTTTATTTAGTAAGTTTTGCGCCTTTGTAAAATTATGTAGCTCCTGTGGTTAGAAAAAGGGCACTTGTCAAACATTGTCCTTCTAATAATTTCTATACATCCCCCACACTCACCCAACTTTTTGCATTATATCTATATACCCATTCATTCCGAAATATTTCAAAATTGTTAATTATACACCAATTATCACCAAGTAATAATATTGCTGCGTTTCCAAACAACCCTTAATCCTTTCAGTTCCAATAATTGCCAAATTAAAATCCTGGACATATGTTCTTGAACAAATTCCATAAACCTTTTCGAAATTATTTACTTCGTACGTGATGATTTGCAGCGGAGCGTGGACCATAATCTTTAAATTCTCTTTGCCGTCGAGTACACTCATTTGCCCAAATGTCTAATACAGTCACATCAAAATGACTTCATTTTAGCTGTCACTATCTTATTTTGTTCCACCTACTGCACACAGACAAACAGATCTCACAGTCGTGGATCGTGCCACAACTCCACGCTCCCATGGGAAACAAATATATAATACGTAGGTATAGAAATGTTTTTATTCCAATGCGAACAAACACAACGGAGAAGATCGCCCAGGCAGTTGAATTGCAGTCAATCTCCCGACCCCATGTTCGTCATTGTTAGTATGGCTTGTATGACAAGCTGATAAAATCCGTGATAACCCTTAACTCTCTATTCTTCTGGATCAAGCGCTCGCTCTGGCGTTCTCCTGCTGCCGTGGCTATTTAATTATTCAACCTCACCAATTTTCCACCTGAATGCGCGTCGCTCCATATCCGCCGACTAGAACCTGTCACGTGACACGAGCCCCGAGCTCCGCGCAATGACTTGTGTGGCCTCGCTATTAGCTTTGTGTAAACTGCGCTGAAATATTAATGTATACTTTGTTGGCACACATGTCATAATCCCACGTTTAATTGGGATTAGTATGATGTGGTTAATATTTCATACATTTTGTCGGTTTTTTAACGGCTTATCTATAATTATGCTGACGTTTATGATGCAATGGAGTAATGCCGATGACAACCTCATAGACGACATTTTTGGTACGAGGATATATTTTCTACCTGAAACGGACATTTTGGAGACAGATAACTGGTTCAAAATCAGGAAATTAACAATTTTTCTTTCTTTATTAAAATATTCATACGACGAAAATTGATATATGGAAGTTATAAATTGTATGTTTTATGTTTTGTTTTCATATGGTCAGGTTTACCATGAAGTAAAGTGCCGGACAAAAGGAAGTACACACTTGAAAAATTGACCATAAAATACAAATGTCATCAAAACGTTACACTGCTGTAAACAGTCGCCAAAATACTGCATACCTTAGGTCCAAAATACTACTATGCAACCCTTATAAAATACATCACCATCCAATAACCATTTCTTGTTTGTTTCATTTTTACCCACCATTAAACAAGTGTGTATACTTTCTGTTGCTCTGCAGAAAGGAAAACCACACACCCGTGATATTACGTGGTAAAGTAGGATAAAAATAAGATCTTCTCATTTGATAGATTGCTCAAATTAATTTTGCTTGAGTGTTTCCTTATGTTTCACGCAAGCTTGATTTATATGTCCAGTGAACTGAATGTTGTTTTTTTTGCCATTTTGTTTCAAAATAGGTCTGTCGGGGTACGATCATACACTGTAAACCAAGTTATATAGGCTGCCGACACGATATTTCTTCTAGTAGGGTCTTACCCCGTAAGTTAATTTTCAATGCAAAGTTAAATTAAACACCCCCATGAAAAACCTTTAAAAAACAAGTTGTATCAATCATCATATAAAAGAAAATTATTTACTTATGAACGAACCAAGATGTTGCGGTGAGAATAATTATTGGTGATAAAACAATAATACGCGTAAATAACAAACCAATAGTTCAATAAATTTTCCATAATCAAGGCCGGATGTGCGTCTAGGACAGTTTATGAATTAATTCAGAAGACAAATGTTTTGAATGTATGGCATTTAAATAAACGTGTATTGTCTTTTTCTTCTCCCACGTTTACCACCTTGGGGTCAAACCACATCAATTAAATGGCGTCGTATGTATGTTTAGATAAGGCTCAGATGCCATGGAAAGATGTTTGACAAGGACAAACAGCACAGTGTCTGATGTTTAACTATATAAATAAAAACATTAAGTAATAACGAGCCATGTTTTCAATAAAATTCATTTTGTTTGAGTTTGTTTTTCATCAAGTACCTAAAATAACATTAACCATTTTCAGCTTCGGGTTGTTTCGGAATTCTAAACGGACCCATACTTCATTTATTCACAGCAGTCTTCAACTGCAATAACGACATCAAATATTCATGTATATTATTCGCAGTAAAGCTGGCTTTAATAAACTCGTTTGTAGTGTCATGTTTGCATTATCAATGTACAATAGGTCAATCATGTGGGATGAGGCTGCAGCAGAACATTAGTTGATGGAAGGTCGTTCCGAATTAATTGCACGGTAGTTGATTGCGTTCTGTTGTAGCTCTATTGTAGTTCTGTTGTAGCTCTATTGTAGTTTCGTCGTAGCTCTAATATAGTTATGTTGTAGCTCTATTGTAGTTCTGTTGTAGCTCTATTGTAGTTCCGTCGTAGCTCTAATATAGTACTGTTGTAGCTCTATTGAAGTTTCGTCGTAGCTCTAATATAATTCTGTTGTAGATCTATTGTCCTTTCGTTGAAGCTCTAATATAGTTCTGTTGTAGCTCTATTGAAGTTCCGTCGTAGCTCTAATATAGTTCTGTTGTAGCTCTATTGTATGTTTCGTCGTAGCTTTAATATAGTACCGTTGTAGCTCTATTGTAGTTCTGTTGTAGCTCTATTGTAGTTCCGTCGTAGCTCTAATATAGTTATGTTGTGGCTCTAACATAGTTACGTTGTAGTTCTAATATAGTTCCGTCGTAGCTTTAATACAGTTCTGTTGTAGCTCTGTTCCAGCCCTGTTACAATCAATTCTGTTGTAGCTCTGTTACAGTTGTGTTGTTGCCCTGTTAAGTTACTTGCTTTTAGTAGCTCTGTTTTTCAGTTATCGTTTTGTTTTTGCTCTTTTGTTCTGTTGTAGGTCTGATGTAGTTTGTTATAATAGTTCTATTATAGCTCTATTATAGTTACGTTGTAGCTCTAATGTAGTTCTGTTGTAGCTCTGTTTCAGCCCCATTGTAGCTCAATATTTCTGTTTAAGTTCTTATGTGGCTCTGTTACAGTTCTGTTGTAGCCATGTAGTTCTGCTGTAGTTCTGCAGTAGCTACTGTAGCTCTGTAGATATCGAATAGTTCTAGTGTAGCTATGTTTATGTTCCGTTGTAGCTCTATTGGAAAGACATATAGTCCCCGAAATTTAGTTAAGTATAAGGTTGAAGGAAAACAAACTTCTAATAAGGAAATCATCGAGTATTAAGGAACCCTCAAGTCTCGAAATGACTTAGATCTGAGAATGGGAGGAGTATAGACTGATAGATCTGAGATTAGGAGGAGTATAGATTGATAGAGCTGAGAATGGGAGGAGTATAGACTGATAGAGCTGAGAATGGGAGGAGTATAGGCTGATAGATCTGAGAATGGGAGGAGTATAGGCTGATAGAGCTGAGATTGGGAGGAGTATAGACTGATAGAGCTGAGAATGGGAGGAGTATAGGCTGATAGATCTGAGAATGGGAGGAGTATAGGCTGATAGAGCTGAGAATGGGAGGAGTATAGACTGATAGATCTGAGAATGGGAGGAGTATAGACTGATAGATCTGAGAATGGGAGGAGTATAGGCTGATAGAGCTGAGAATGGGAGGAGTATAGGCTGATAGAGCTGAGAATGGGAGGAGTATAGGCTGATAGAGCTGAGAATGGGAGGAGATAGGCTGATAGAGCTGAGAATGGGAGGATTATAGATTGATAGAGCTGAGAATGGGAGGAGTATAGACTGATAGAGCTGAGAATGGGAGGAGTATAGGCTGATAGAGCTGAGAATGGGAGGAGTATAGGCTGATAGAGCTGAGAATGGGAGGAGTATAGATTGATAGAGCTGAGAATGGGAAGAGTATAGACTGATAGAGCTGAGAATGGGAGGAGTATAGGCTGATAGATCTGAGAATGGGAGGAGTATAGGCTGATAGAGCTGAGAATGGGAGGAGTATAGGCTGATAGATCTGAGAATGGGAGGAGTATAGATTGATAGAGCTGAGAATGGGAGGAGTATAGACTGATAGATCTGAGAATGGGAGGAGTATAGACTGATAGATCTGAGAATGGGAGGAGTATAGGCTGATAGAGCTGAGAATGGGAGGAGTATAGGCTGATAGAGCTGAGAATGGGAGGAGATAGGCTGATAGAGCTGAGAATGGGAGGAGTATAGATTGATAGAGCTGAGAATGGGAGGAGTATAGACTGATAGAGCTGAGAATGGGAGGAGTATAGGCTGATAGATCTGAGAATGGGAGGAGTATAGGCTGATAGAGCTGAGATTGGGAGGAGTATAGACTGATAGAGCTGAGAATGGGAGGAGTATAGGCTGATAGATCTGAGAATGGGAGGAGTATAGGCTGATAGAGCTGAGAATGGGAGGAGTATAGACTGATAGAGCTGAGAATTGGAGGAGTATAGACTGATAGATCTGAGAATGGGAGGAGTATAGGCTGATAGAGCTGAGAATGGGAGGAGTATAGGCTGATAGAGCTGAGAATGGGAGGAGTATAGGCTGATAGAGCTGAGAATGGGAGGAGATAGGCTGATAGAGCTGAGAATGGGATGAGTATAGATTGATAGAGCTGAGAATGGGAGGAGTATAGACTGATAGAGCTGAGAATGGGAGGAGTATAGGCTGATAGAGCTGAGAATGGGAAGAGTATAGGCTGATAGAGCTGAGAATGGGAGGAGTATAGGCTGATAGAGCTGAGAATGGGAGGAGTATAGGCTGATAGAGCTGAGAATGGGAGGAGTATAGATTGATAGAGCTGAGAATGGGAGGAGTATAGACTGATAGAGCTGAGAATGGGAGGAGTATAGACTGATAGATCTGAGAATGGGAGGAGTATAGGCTGATAGAGCTGAGAATGGGAGGAGTATAGGCTGATAGAGCTGAGAATGGGAGGAGATAGGCTGATAGAGGTGAGAATGGGAGGAGTATAGATTGATAGAGCTGAGAATGGGAAGAGTATAGACTGATAGAGCTGAGAATGGGAGGAGTATAGGCTGATAGATCTGAGAATGGGAGGAGTATAGGCTGATAGAGCTGAGAATGGGAGGAGTATAGGCTGATAGATCTGAGAATGGGAGGAGTATAGATTGATAGAGCTGAGAATGGGAGGAGTATAGACTGATAGATCTGAGAATGGGAGGAGTATAGACTGATAGATCTGAGAATGGGAGGAGTATAGGCTGATAGAGCTGAGAATGGGAGGAGTATAGGCTGATAGAGCTGAGAATGGGAGGAGATAGGCTGATAGAGCTGAGAATGGGAGGAGTATAGATTGATAGAGCTGAGAATGGGAGGAGTATAGACTGATAGAGCTGAGAATGGGAGGAGTATAGGCTGATAGATCTGAGAATGGGAGGAGTATAGGCTGATAGAGCTGAGATTGGGAGGAGTATAGACTGATAGAGCTGAGAATGGGAGGAGTATAGGCTGATAGATCTGAGAATGGGAGGAGTATAGGCTGATAGAGCTGAGAATGGGAGGAGTATAGACTGATAGAGCTGAGAATTGGAGGAGTATAGACTGATAGATCTGAGAATGGGAGGAGTATAGGCTGATAGAGCTGAGAATGGGAGGAGTATAGGCTGATAGAGCTGAGAATGGGAGGAGTATAGGCTGATAGAGCTGAGAATGGGAGGAGATAGGCTGATAGAGCTGAGAATGGGAGGAGTATAGATTGATAGAGCTGAGAATGGGAGGAGTATAGACTGATAGAGCTGAGAATGGGAGGAGTATAGGCTGATAGAGCTGAGAATGGGAGGAGTATAGGCTGATAGAGCTGAGAATGGGAAGAGTATAGGCTGATAGAGCTGAGAATGGGAGGAGTATAGGCTGATAGAGCTGAGAATGGGAGGAGTATAGATTGATAGAGCTGAGAATGGGAGGAGTATAGACTGATAGAGCTGAGAATGGGAGGAGTATAGACTGATAGATCTGAGAATGGGAGGAGTATAGGCTGATAGAGCTGAGAATGGGAGGAGTATAGGCTGATAGAGCTGAGAATGGGAGGAGATAGGCTGATAGAGCTGAGAATGGGAGGAGTATAGATTGATAGAGCTGAGAATGGGAGGAGTATAGACTGATAGAGCTGAGAATGGGAGGAGTATAGGCTGATAGAGCAGGGATTTGGATGAAGGGTGGAAAGGAAGAGGCGATTGTTTTATAAAATATATACTCTGGGATCTCTAAGGTAGACTACTCAATTGTTGTTCTAATGTGCATTAGAAATAGCTTTCTGTAGGACTCTTGTAGCTCTAATGGCGCTGAATCAATGCTATAGTAACGTTTCAGCATGCATGTTATTCATGACAGAGAATTGAGATCTGTTACAGCCCCGCTTCAGCGCCATTGCAGTTTTCTCACGACAGTGAGATACTAGATCGGCTGCAGCGTTTTTCATCGTTTCAGCAGTCTACTTGCGGCGGAATGGACGGTTTCACAGGATTCACATGTGGAATTTGTAAGTTTTTCAGTCGCGTCTACATCTATTACAGGTTAGGTTATTTGGAGAATCTTCGTTTCTTTCGTGTAGCTGAGATGTATTTTCATCTACATATACACTTGATTGAAACAGTGATTAACAACCTGAGTCGTGTGAGTGGACGTGGTCAAGAGGCATACCGTGATTCTCGTGAACGTTACCAGTGGCTCCAAACCCGTGAAGATCCGGGTCTTCAGCAACCCATGCTTGCCGCAAAAGGCGACTATGCTTGTCGTAAGAGGCGACTAACGCGATCAGATGGTAAGGCTCGCTGACTTGGCTGATGCATGTCATCGTACCCCAATTGCGTGGATCGATGATCATAATGTCAATCACTGGATTGTCTGGTCCAGCCTCGATTATTTACTGACCGCCGTCATACGGCTTGAATATTGCTGAGTGCGGCGTTAAGCATCACACAAACTAAATAAATAAAGTTGCTTCAGGAACTAGCATCAAAGATGAACTTAAGTGCGGAAGGAGTGTTGACGGTGTCCGTACACATTTGTATGTGTGTCAAACTCCTTATACATGTACATAACTGTAACCAAGACAAAGGGTGCTTTTGTGACCAGAGTGAGTGAGTTGGGTTTAACGCCGCTTTTAACAGTATTCCAGTTATATCACGGCGTGTCAGCTTAATGTTGGAGGAAAGGAAAGTGATGCAGGTCTCAGACGTTTACCACTTCGGTGAAACCCACGAGCACGGGTATGGTGCTGACAAACCTAGAAACATAATTGGGGCGAACCGGGATTCGAACCCACAATCATAGGTTTCTGGCGTGCCCAAGGGACGCAACTCTGCACAGCGAGTCGCGGCGCCTTAGACGACTGGGCCACCCGTGCCCCCTTTTGTGACCAGAACACCAGTTCTTAACCTCATTCAGTGGACACCTTCCACATCAGTACCTAACCCACACTTGCACAGGAATTCCAGTGCGCGATCGTAGCGCCACCAGCGGCTATTGCCAGTTACGTACATTCTAAGCCTCTCCTATTGACCAATCAGATTCCAACTCTCGTATCACTTGCATTTGCTTCAAACAAAATGGCGGCGCCCAGTCAGGACGATCTGATCAATAATCAAGATCTTTATTGTGATAAAACGCGTCTTACATCGCGAAATGCATCAAATCATGTGAGCACCTTGATTAAAAACATGAAAAGATTTGGAAAATATCTGCTGACAACGAGTTGCAAATCCTGCACGACAGTTTACGAACCGGATTTCGATTTCGTTTCGCGATTTTGATTGGAATATGCATAGACTCGTTAGTCCAGCCAAAATGTAACTCCAAAATACCAGCCTAGTTCGGCAAGGGTGGAAACTGGACTTTTATAGTCAGTTACTCTCTTGCCTCGGGAAGATGCACCTGACCCCGAAACATCATCCGGACATCCAACCTCCACTCCATCATCCGCAATCCTCCTCTCCCATCTACAAACCTATTCCACCCCTATCCTTTATTCCACCCCGGACCTTCGAACGCCAACAACGCATCCCACCCTCCCCACCCAACGCGTGAGACCCACCCAACCCCTCCACCGTCTTCCCAACGCGCTGTCGCTACTCTCACCCCAAACAGAATCCTACCCCATCCGTCCACCGCCTATCAAACGCAATATCACCACCGCCACCCGGACATAATTCCAACTGCATGTTTACATAAGAAACATCGTACTGCTGGGCGATTTTAATCAAGGTCAACCAGTACCGAGAGTCTTTTCACATCTCAATGTAGAAGACAGTAGATTAATAATGTCACGACTGACAATGATTCTGTCGCGTGCAATCTGCCATTCATGCCATCTACCACAGATGTAATGACATACAATGCCACAACATTCATTATTTGCAAGGAACACCCTAACACCAATCGTTGTTGCAATCGTTGCAAAGCAAGAACGACATATAAACCCGGTTCGACAGAGCGATGTTTATGCTGAAACGACCGTATTACAGCCATAATTTAACATTCATCTACCACAGTCGCTCTTAGATAGCATTACGGGGCGGATCCATAGACGACACTAGATGGACAATTCTTGACAAGAGAAAAGTCAAAACGCAAAAAGAATGACTTTTATTGTTCATATATTGATAAAACATTTCCAAAGTCAAAGTCAACCTCAATACACTTTAATCCTTTAATCCAGAATCCCCCCCCCCCCCCCCTCCCCCCCCCCCCCCCCCCCCCCCCCCCCCTCTCCAGTACCATTACTGCTGGGAACACTTACATAGAAACAGTGACGTAACTCTGCTCCCTTGTTAATCCGGAAATTTGTTAATCCGGGCGACTTCAGAGGGAATGTTGTATAGTCCGGTTTGACAGAGTTTCGCCGTACAGCTGACACATGCAACCGACAAATGCTCACAATAGGCATGACAATAATTCGGCTATGTTATCTCTTCATATTAAGGATTATTTTCCTTCACAGGTCGAACAAGGCTATACAGTCGGCAACATCTTTACCAAGATCAAATCGGAACGTTGAAAGTAGATATGATATTGGACTATGAACGTTTGGCATTTCACAGATATTTTCTTAGACCGTCTTTCTTGAGATGATAGATGTATTTTCCAGAATCCATCTCAGCACTGTTTCCACAAAGTTTGTTATTTCTACCAAAACGCTTTCTTCCTGCCCAGCCGAGACTACATTTAGCCCGTGCTAAACGTGTCAAACGGACCAATCAAAACACACGGAGCCAACAATATGTGTTTTTTCTCTCAGTCGGAGGCTCCCATCTTCAAACCCTTCATCAGCTTAAAGGTTTTAAGAGATTAAGCTTGTGCAATATTCGACAGAACATAGACGGAAATCTAGACACTTGAAAATATGAAAATATGTGAGTAATGAAAACATGATCCTGTAAGTGCATCACGTGTAAAAACATCATATATGATTCATATTTCCGAATGTTCAATGGTTTTCTATAAGGGAAGCAGTCGCTATATGGCTGCGATGATGCCGATGCGACGTTTAATTTTAACTCACTCACTATAATAGAAACAGATGTCTCGAAGTCAGACTTTGGAATTAGGAAGGAAATACTACATTTTGTATCTTCCTTTGTTTTTAACGTATAGTGAGTGAATTTGCCTTCAACAGTATTTCAGTTATATCACAGGAGAAAAACCCCAAGTGATGCAGGTATCAGACATTTAAAACTTTGGTGAAACCCACTATTAAGACATGGTGATGGCAAACCCAGAAACAAAATCAGGGCGAATCTGGGATACGAACCCACGATCATAGGGATCCGGCACGTCTAAGGGACGTAACTCTGTACTTTGCATTCCTTGCCCTGTTTTAGTGAGTTCGGTTTAACGCCGCTTTTAACAGTATTCCAGTTATATCACGGCGTGTCAGCGTGTCAGCCCGAAGTGATGCAGGTCGCAGACGTTTACCACTTCGGTGAAACCAACGAGCACGGGTATGGTGCGAACAAACCTAGAGACAAAATCGGGGCGATCCGGGATTCGAACCCACAATCATAGATTTCTGGCGTGCCCAAGGGACGCAACTCTGCATAGCGAATCGCGGCGCCTTAGACGACTGGGCCACCCGTGACTCCGTGCCTTGTTTTAACGTACGGTAGCCATGGGGAAACAACCTTTTTGTGCATTATCAGCGTCAGACAGAATATGGTTGTAAAGAAAAATGATATTCTACCCTGAAAGCTGAAGTGAAAGAACTTTCCTTGAGTGACTGCTGAGCAAGCATCTTGTACATTCAAGATTTGATATAATGAAGTCTTTTATAACGAGACCTCTTCAACCGGAAAGCCACAGTAAAATCGTCTAGATTAACCACATGCCTAACCATTGTTACAGGGTGATGTTTAGTCTGTCATACAGACCCTGAAACAAATATATCCAATTCAGCTCATGCAAGTCTATAATGTTTGGCAATTCTAGATTACTGCAATATCAGTATCATAAAATGAAGAAAGTCTCTGGGCTATTTTTTATTATATCTTATAACTACAATAATAACTAGATGTTAGTCTAGGTGATGCTCGTTGTATGCATGTAGACGTTTTTAAAGGTAATCGTTTGAAAAGCGAGGTTTCCGGATTAACCAGGTCCGGACCACCGAGGTTTCACTGTATAACGAATCGTCGACTAACGAATTCAATCTTATCTCCCGGGAGTGACAACTAACCTCATTATAGATATGAATAGCCAACTCCGGTTAATACAAATTCTGGTTATTACGGTCGCTATATGGCTGCATAATGCCGATACGACGTCAAATTTTGAATCAGTCACTCTGGTTATTACGAATTATGGGAATAATGACCTTTGGTGTTCGTTGGTTGGTTGTAGGCATATGACCACTAATGATTTCAGACTATTCTTAATATTGATTTTATATAACGGGAATTCACATTGCCCTTCACATTCCACTACCCACTTAATTCGCATTGCACTTCACACAAAACCCACATACCACTACATATGACATTGGATTGCATATGTTCATATTGTGAGGGAGTTTTGTGCCGCTTTTGGCAATATTCCAGCCACATGACGGCGGGAAATAAGCTTCACACACTGTACCCATGTTGGGAATCGAACCCGGACCTTTGGCTTGCAAAACCAACGCTTTAGCCACCAGGTGTGCTCCATTACCCCTGTACTTCATATGACGCAATATTTAACATAGCACTTCCCAGAGAGTGGAGGTTCGGTGGTTCGATCCCCTGGACGCGTTATATCAAAAGACCTAAACATATGGTACTTGTTGTTACCCTGCCTAGTACATGGCATTAGGGGATAAAACAAGGACTGGTAGGCTGTAAGTCAGTACAATAGGTATCTCAGTGGGCTGGCATTTAAACGATTGGTCAACCAAAAACAGACAGACTCACTGTTCCTGAATATAAACTTGCTAACAAAAGAATTGATGCCTTAAATATAAGTAACATTCTCAGAAAAAAAGATCAGTTTCACGAAATGTCCCACAATATTTCAAATTTGAGGAGTCACCAAACGATTTTCATTTTCCAATAGGAAAACCTTTTCATCCAAGTTGTTCGTAAGAGGCGTCTAACGGGATCGGGTGATCAGGCACGCTGACTTGGTTGATGCATGTCATCGTATCCCAATTGCGTGGATAATGTCAATCGCTGGATTGTCTGGTCCAGACTCGATTATTTACAGACCGCCGACATATAGCTGGAATATTGCTGAGTGCGGCGTTAAACAACAAACAAACATTTATTGGAACGTGTTGCAGAACGTGGACTTGGCAGCTCACGATGTAAGTCCCCCTACTTGTGAGTGAGTGAGTGAGTGAGTGAGTGAGTGAGTATGGTTTTACGCCGCCTTTAGCATTATTCCAGCAATATCACGGCGGGGACACCATGGGCTTCACACATTGTACCCATGTCGGGAATCGAACCCTGGTCTTCGGCGTGACGAGCCAACGCTTTAACCACTAGGCTACCCGACCGCCCCCCCCCCCCCCCCCCCCCCCCCCCCCACACACACACACACTACTTGTGGCTGCCAAGACTCACCATAGTGCTACCTTTAGGTCATATATCCACACATAATAACATCCTTTGCCAGTTATTCAAATACGGACCAAAAATAGTGTCCAGCCTCCTACCAACTGAGATCACAAGTTATATAATTTATGGATGCTGTCGAAGCATATGTCAAAATATGGGCCAAAGGGAAGAGGAACCTGTTGAATGTCTTTCAGAGTAGGTTAAGTCAGTGCGTGATGTTGTGTGGAATGCACAAACTGAAGGAGAGGAAACAGAATTGGAATAATTCCTTCTGTCTCAGTCAGCTGCCATCAAAAATCTGACTGCCCTGCGTGAAACGTTTGTCGTTGTTCCCACTGACATGGCTACAGAACTATGACCATATATACCATTCTACCATGAATCTGGAATTTACTCGATTCTGATCGGTCAATCAGAGGCTATTAAATCACAATAAACCCCCTCTGATTGAAACAGCTGGTTTTCAGTCATTGTCGGTAGGCATATTTAAATAATTATATCTACAATTACAGGTTACAAAATGCACAGATGCGGTTACTACAATATTCAAAGGATGTGTGGCAATACATTTCGTGCAGAAAAACACGACAGAAATCAACAAAGGGAATGTATTTACGTTTTGGAGACAACAGAGAGCTTGGAATTTTGGCGCTTTTCTATATACGACTGTGACGTCATATTTTTTGCGTCACAATGAGCGATATGACGTCATAATGGTGACGCGCGATGAAGAGCAAAAGCCTTGCAAAGCTTGCTTTGTTTTCTTTAGGGATGCCCACCTCATGTTAGCTTACCAAGTTGCCGTGCTTATATGCTTTCAATGCCTGTCATATGTTCGAGTGAAGTATTTCGGTGTAAACAAACTGCTTGAGTATATACAGCACCATATTTTGTTCGGTGATTCCGTAATTCAGATCGATAACCAACTCAAAACACTGAACTCAACCCATCCCGCTTCACTCAGTATATTTGCTAACACCAAAGAGTTCGCGTTTTATTTAGTCATGGTAGAATGGAGATAAACATGCTGTGTTTTCAATGTAGAGCTAGGTTACCTGTAGATTTAACCGCGCTAATTTAACATTTGAAACCTCACGCTGCGCGTTCGGTTCCAAATTCAATTTAGCGGGGTTAAATCTACAGGTAGCTAGCTACCTAGCTCTACATTGAAAACACAGTATGTTTATCTCCTAATTATATGTAAGCATCATTGTATTAATCGTTGTATCAAAGAGCTTAGTAGTAGTGACATATCAAATAGTGCCACCTATAAGGCCAGTATGTCAACTGAGGAAGAAATCTGCCAAGACCATGCATCAGTTCTATCAACTTCTGACATGAAGCTAAAACCCGAAGGCATGCCCATTCCTCTTTTGTCCTGCATTGCAAAGCTCCATAAAAATTCATACAAATACAGTAAACTACGGTTATAACGAACACGCTTATAACGAACTGACGGATATAACGAACTTACTTTTTTGTCCCGACTATTGGCTGTAGTTATGATGTATATATGCATATAACGAACCACGGCTACAACGAACTAAAATTAGTGGTCCCTTTGAGTTCGTTATAACCGTAGTTTACTGTAGATGTATATTTCTGGGTCCAGCACATGTACCACCGAACCCCTTTCCCCATTACTACCCTTAATACCTGATACAACCAAGGACAGATTTTCTTTGTATTCTTTGGAATTTGTATCTTATGAATTCTCAAAAATAGGCTAAAATGTTTGCAATGTTAGAAAAGAACTAAAAGTTTAATTCTGTCTAAACATTTGATTTTACAAATTTGTACACCACCATCCCACAAGTCAAATTTAAAGGGAAACTTCATTCATTGAACCATAGGGGAATTTGTTACTTAACGTGGTGACGATAGATATACAGTAAACTACGGTTATAACGAACTCAAAGGGACCACCAAATTTAGTCTGTTGTAGCCGTGTTTCGTTAAATGCATATACTAGTATACAACATAACTACAACAAATAGTCGGTAAGTAAGTTCGTTATATCCGTCAGTTCGTTATAAGCGTGTTCGTCATAACCGTAGGTTACTGTAGTTACATCTCCAAGATCAGTGGTTCAAGATAATTTTGTCAAAAATGAAAGTACAGTAAACTACGTTTATAACGAACACGCTTATAACGAACTGGCGGATATAACGAACTGTTGTTTTTTTCCCGGTCATTTGCTGTATATATGCTGTATATACGTTTATAACGAACTACGGTTATAACGAACTAAAATTTGTGGTCCCTTTGAGTTCGTAATAACCGTAGTTTACTGTAAATGTCATCTGAAGTTTACTGAGAAAACAATATGTGAAATGCTGGTATTCTTCATTGATACATCTGGGAATAAGACATTTAGGCAAGAAGTAGGCATCCCCATGGGCACCAATTGTGCTTCCCTTCCTGCCGATCTGTTTCTTTGTGGATTTGAATCAGAATTTCTTCTCGGATTAGCAAACTTAGAACAAGGAAATTTGGCCGAGAAATTTAATTTAAATTTCAGGTATATCGATGGTCTGATATCGTTCAATAACGGTCAAATAGCCAATTCCCTTCCACTGATTTGCCCACCTGAACTAGAAATAATGGAGACTAGTGAGACCGCCTCATTTGTTTTATATTTAGATCTATGCATAAAGATTCAGTGTGACAAAACACTCTCCACAAGACTGTATGACAAGTTGTGTCAAGCAATATTCCAGCGTCTCCAGCTGTTTGTTTCTAGATTTCACACATTTTGAGGATACGAGCATGCTCTTTCTTCAAAGATTTCAAAGAGCGTCATACAACTCTTGCTCAAAACGTTGTTTGATCAAGATATCAATATTCATGGTATCAAAGAATTTTATGATAGATATAGGTAGGTTATTCCCAAAGGTGACCATCAGTGACAAAAATGATGTCCCATGCAAATTCCCCAATTTGAGTTTGCATCACATGTTACCTTGTTTTTTTCCCAGGTGGTCAATTGACTTGCCATTGCATGTGTTTGTGGCGATGCCCCCGGTGGAGCAGGATATCCTCACATTTCCGCGAACATCTAATATCATCACCATTTGATAGTGATTCGTAACACATGTTCATGATATAGTCGGAATCGTGCAAATAAGTCTTCTTAATAAAACCGGAATATAAACGCGAGGTTAGACCTCATGTCATCTCACCTACCATAACACATAACACTATACATAACACAACACAACACAACACGTAACACTATACATAACACAACACTTAACACAATACTTGACATCCTCCTCCAAGATACACCTCACTCATTCGCAAAAGATATTTCACATTGAAATTCGATATTCATTCACATAATTTCTTTAATCATATTTCACAATGTGCCCGATAGTACCTCATGTAATCAATCATCTTAAAACGTGTTTTGTCCTCAAACTTACTTCACCCAAACAAAAAAGTGTAATGACACCATAGTCCTCGGTCAGCGTTTCCGAGTCTTTTTCAGACCCATACTATCGCAACGATCGCTGTGGGCTACACGGTGTTGAGGTCTCGTATTACGCTCTTGCTTCTGGTGTATATAAAGTCAAACCGTGCAGGCTATTGTCTTTTAACTGCATGAAAATGACTCATTCGAGGAGTAATTTGTCCAACTACACATACTGTTAGTATGGAATCAATGCTATTTTGTCGAGTAGTTTTCAGCGACAAAAATAGGGCATGCAATTTTCCTGCGACACAAAATTGATAGCCGCTAATGGCTGCATTGTCAGTCTCGATGCCTGATGACGGGGATGTCTGGGTTACTCGAACAAAAGACCAGTATCTCACAGCAAGAACATCGGAAAATGTATTTTGCTCCAACCCAATAGCAGAGCCATGGCAAATCGGTCCCCATCGATTTAGATTGTGACAGGACATTATTATTTCAACCAATGAAATATCAGGATCATTTGTGTGCGGAACTGTCCTCCCTTCAGCCCGTAATAGTCATTTAACAATGGCCTCTATGAAATCAGTCTTTAACTCGCTCAATAGAGCAGTGTGTTTACTGATGTCGGTGACGAGTCGTGTGTCCACCCAATGAACTAATTTCCGATGATATTAATCAAATAATGGTGTGAATGCTTCAGGAAGATTCGGGAAAATAAGTGTCAATATTCGGCTAATGCCCTATGTTGGAGGTAACGCTTGTATGAGTGCTCTTAACTCGAAATGAGTGTCTCTTTTCGTTGTCACAATGCGATGCCTCGGTAAATACAGACATAGACAGTTGGTATGGTTAGCTGAAGTACCGTTTCAAGGCTGTGCTAGTACAGACTCACAGCAAAAAAAATGCAGTTTCCGGTATCCGGATACCTGCCGGATACCACCGGACACTTACCCAAAACGCGTCCGGGTATCCGGTGGCAGATACCTTGCCGGATACCAGATCTGTGGTATCCGGCATGGACACCTCACCGGAAAGTATGTCACCTGGAATCCGGGTATCCGGCACCGGATACCTCACCGGATACCTCAATCTGGGTGTCCAGGGATCCGGCACCGGATACCTCATTCTGAGTTTCCAAAAACATGTCACAATTTGGGGGGTGCATTTTGTTCAATTAAGTGTGAAACACCTAAAAATATATTGGAAACTAACCATGAAAATTGAACATTGCTGAAGGTATCCGGCAGGTATCCGGCAGGTATCCGGATGCAATTTTTCGAGATGTCTTTCTCCTAGTAAATAATGTTAGCCTGGGCATAGCAGATAGCTGTAGTAATATGCTGTGCTATTTTAGTTGTAAATATCCCCTTGAAGTTGAGATCTATGGGCATGTACTTTTGGTGAAAACATTTTTCAAGTTCATATATATTTCAATTTAGATGTTCAGCGTATTAAATGAAAAGCATTCAGTCCTGGTATGATGGTATCCTTACATTTCATCTTCATATTCCCAGTTTGTTCTAGCCTAGTGGTTGAAGCATTCGATTCACCACATCGGTACATTGCTTGGTGTCACCCATCATGATATTGTTTGAATTTTGCTCATAAAGTGGCATAACACCATACTCACTCTGACAAAAAAATGAAAGTCATTGGCTATGTGCTCACTTGGGCCTTTGTTCCTGATGAGATTAAAAGTTTATTTTGGAATTGTATCAATACTTGTTACATCTTGACAGACGAGTTTCATTGAAGTTCGAAACAGAATATCATTAACCCAAATGGGTGCATAAGACTAATGGCATCCACAGAAAACACCTAATAAAGTACTGGTACATAAAAATATCAATGTAACTTTTCTACTGACATGGAACTAAAAACTTTGTTCAGTGAGCTGTATTAATTGTAGGAAAACATTCAGGGCATTAGTATATTTGATATATGTTAGCACCTATGTTATGAATGATCAATATCATATTTCTTTAAAGAAGCAAAACAAAAAATTTGTTAAGATAAAAAATCATATTTATTGATTTTATGACATTTCATTGGTTCAGTAACCAGAGGTGTTTGCAAGAACATTCAAAAACAGAAACAGATGCTTCAATGCCATTTTCTAAATAAACAAATTAGTCAAATCTCAGAAGAATTTCAAGGTAGAAGAATATCTAAAGTCAATTATGTTTGTGCAGTAAACCACAAAAGTCATTCAGATTTGTATAGTCAGCTTCAGTGTACACCACATAAACAGTCTCACTGCTGTGGTATTAATTCCTTTAGACTTGATTAATGTCGTAATAAAACAACCTACAGAATCACACTGATGTGGCATTATTCATTCAGAATCATCACTTTCTGAGGTGAACCTGTTAGTTGTTCTGGGGAGGATTATTCATCATCCGGAGAGTCCTTTGTATGACTTGTCTGATCTGGTGTCATTGTGAAATTCAGGTGCCTGAAACAATTTATAACATCTTTAAAAGCTTGTTATTAAAAATATAAGAAACACACATATATTGACAAAGGGTAAAAAGTTGGTTTCTCAATGAGTAAGGTAATGACAATTTATCAAGCAACTGTTAACCAAACCATGTTAACCAATGTAAAAAAGCCATAGCAAACAGTAAATTTTACAGAAAATACAAAATTGTAATTGATCATCTGAAAACAATTCCTGTAGTGCCATAAGGCAGGCTCACCTGAATTTTTCTCAAATGTTTGCATTACATCAAAACATAAGGAAAGGTAAACAAGGCAATGCAAATTGCATAAAATAGGTTCTTATACATAAAAACAGAACTAAAGTATTTGACGTAATAA
Source organism: Haliotis rufescens (assembly GCF_023055435.1). Classification (NCBI taxonomy): domain Eukaryota; kingdom Metazoa; phylum Mollusca; class Gastropoda; order Lepetellida; family Haliotidae; genus Haliotis; species Haliotis rufescens. Next base: position 15,682,701 of record NW_025964112.1, read on the forward strand.
GCGCCCATGGGAATATTTGCTAATATATTGGCTAGTGAACAATCCCAATTAGCACCCTTTCCAATTAATCTATTTATACAAGACTTATTTATTTGCGTATAATACACACTTGTGTGTGATATGCATTATCATATGTTTATCATTTATCCTATCTTTAATTAAGATTTACAATAACGGCAAAAACTGCCAAATATATTGGTCAAGTGTAATCATAATTTAAGTAGTTCTATTTGGTTTTGGAACTTTTCAAGGGTAATTGTAAATATATGTGTATTCCTATTTGAATACTCATTTGATTGTTATAAAATTACACAGTATTGCATCTATCGTCTGTTTCTTAATACAGTGGAACCTATCTTTGACTTGTGTGACATAATTGAATCATACCCCAAGTTCATTATGCATTGTTATGCATCTGCACAGAGTGGTCAAAGTCCGTGTCACACACATAGTTTGCTACAAGGCAGAATCCAATAAGTACAGTTGAGACATCAGGTTGTATCCAGACAAACTGTCTGATAATCTCAAGTATGGTCTTGGTCGCATCAAGGGATGTAGCTAATCCTAAATAAACATTAAACAAGTGACGTAATCTCTACTACAGAACACTTGATCAAAGCCTGCCCCACCTTTGATGTTTATCATCTCGTTACGCTCACAACAGCTCATTAGCAAGATGAGCTCAATGTCAACTCATGGTGGATTAGGGATTAACAGGGCAACTAGTGTCAGGTCGGTATTATCACTTGCAATTGTCTGTTAATTACTTAATTGAGTAGTGACGGCTTAGTTAGTTTCCAACCACACTGACTGTTATGCTACTTATCAAGTCAGTTTACTGGTAACATGTGTCTGTGGACCAAGGAAATGTATCATGCCAGATACTTAAAAAGTTCTACTCATAAGTAATAAAATAATGACAGTTTTTATATGCAATTCTCCCTACAAAGACATTTAACATTTGATATACATAAACTGTCTGTTGAAACTATGATGATGCTAATATACAAGTCGCACAAAACAACCTATTCATATACTGGTACCTAGCCAAACAAACATAATTTTTTTACGTGTATGCACATGCTTGTACACATATACCTCTACTGGCATATCACACATACAAACAATCATTAGATGGATGTAATCGTTCAAAAATATTTTACATACAAAAACAAGTGAACAAATTCTGTAATAGCATGGTTAATATTGGGAGATGTTTTAGCTTTTCCATTTTCACAGAATCGAAGGCATATCCTTTCATGACTCAGATCAGCTTGTAGTGATATAAATTCACATAAAACTGATTCATGTCAAATGACCTATCCCGCATGTGTGGGACCTGTTATAAAAATACCATTCATTACTTATTTGTGTGTCCAAATTATGCTATTATTAGAAATAATAGGTATTATTATACAGCATGGATATGATATAAGAAAGCTTTATATGGAATTGTTGAAAATTATGTACAGGAAAACATTGAAATAAATCAATCAATACGTGCATTTATCTCAGAATCTGGTAGATTTAATCAATATGGACTTCTCCTTCATTATCTACTTATAATCAGATGATTACATTATTGCTCAACTGATAGTTTGCAATAGTATAGAATTAGTATTTTATTAATACTTATTTTGTATTTCAGCATCATTTAGATAAGCCATCGGCTTGTTTGCAAATCCAGTTCACTATAAAAAAAAAATATGTTTAAAACACATGTAGTAGAACATATTGCAATAGTTAAGACCCGAAAAGAAGTTATGTGTAGGATCTTCAAAATGGTATCCACAAGAGCAGGTTGTAGAATCATGTTGGTGTTTGTTGTTTAACTCTGCACTCAGCCATATTCCAGCTATATGACGGCGGTCTGTAAATAATCAAGTCTGGACCAGTCTATCCAGTGATTGACATCATGAGCATCGATCCACACAATTGGGATACAATGACATGGATCAACCAAGTCAGGGAGCCTGATCACCCGATCCATTAAGTTATCTCTCACAACTAGCATAGGTTGATCATGTTGATAGGGACTAACTTCAACCTGGAATCCCCACGTGAGTAAGTATGCGGCTGTTAGCTTTGTTTGATGTTGAACGCCACACTCAGCAATATCGCAGCTATGTGGCAGGAATCAAACCTGGTTCTTCAGCACAAAGAGTGAACGCTTCAACCGCTAGGCTACCCCACCACCAAAAATTCCCCCATGATAAAGTTGTCATCATGGTTATTGTTCAACTAGTTCAAGTGAAAATGTTCATACCCTTAAAATGTCTTATCTTCCACTTCACGATGATCTCTGATGCAAAACTTCCCTGTTATTAAAGCTGTTCTTGATTCTTCACATCTGGAAAAATATGTTGAGGCTATTAATCATTCTCACAGAGTACAGGGAGTATATGAAATAAGACAGTGAGTCACATTAGCATACAAATTATCCAGTTAAAGTAAACATATTTCTACATTATATACATAAGCAAATACTAACATATGATAGACAGGCTACTTGTCATATAAAAATATAATTATACATTTACTTACATGTTGGCTATAAAAGTTAATGTGTCACATGTGACAGGCTTACATGTGGTAAATTACTTTAATACGTGATCATTGTAACATTCACATATTCCTTACCTTAATGTGTCACTTCAGCTGCCAGCATGACCTCAGCTGCAATCTCAATATTTGGCCAGTTTTGACGAAATGACCGATCGTGTTCAGTGTATAAGCTGGGCCTCGTCTCTAATATAACTTGGCGCAAGTTGACGACGCGCATAGAGAGCCGGGAACCAGCTTATGTCGTGTTAACCTGGTTCCCGGCTCCCTATGCGCGTCGTCAACTTGCGCCAAACAATAATGTGATATTAGAGACGGGGCCCAGCTTAGTGTTAACCCGGAACAAGCCATTTTACCCATATTCCCCTACGGTCCAGGGCGCCATTTTAGAACATGGATGTAAACAAACCTCGTGTATCGATATACACTGTGATGCTTGATTACGATAAGCTCACCTCGTGTATCGATACATTGTTCTCATTCACCTCCACCACGGAAATGCCGGCCGAAGTTCCTCTCAGCCATCCACAACGCGGAAGTCAACAGTATTTGGAAAGGCGATTGGCATTGCCAGGTACGTAGCAGGGCTTCGAGGCCTTATGATTTCTGTGCAGAGATCTTATGGAACGGATTGATGTAGATATTTTCCTGCTCTACATACTTTACCGTAAACGCCAAGGGTCCTTTTTTTAGTATTATGGTCAACTGTTTGTTAGCATAAGGGGCGTAATGGATTTGTGGTCAAAACAAGATGATCCAAATTAGATCCGCTTTTTTATAGATAATGAAGAAAAATATCAAGATCTAGGAACGATTATTAACTCTAAACTTTCTTGGGATGCTCATACAGATTATAATTTACAATAATGGCCACCAAAGACTTTATTTTTTTTACGCTTAGGATATTGTTATAATTACACTGTTATGTCCTTGTTTTGTATAAGCTTTATAACTTAATCATTCAATATTTCATGGAATGACTCTGACCTTGGCGAGGATCCTTTTTGCAACAAGTGATTCCTTATGTAAAGTGTATGTTGAATGACCCTGGCTTTGTTGTCAAATAATTGTTTGACAGTTGTTAAATATGGGGTTATGTTTTATCTCTGAATGTTTGGGATGAAATATTTTAATAAGGACAGTTCTAAGTTGGAAACTCAACTGGGGCCTTTTCAATTGAATTCAATGTACAGCATGTACAGTTTGGACATTTCTGTAATGTGAATGCTACTTATGTTTGCAGAATGTCTGGATGAATGAATGAGTCAGTCATCTGCACGGCATCAATGGAAAAAGGGAAGCAATGAGGAACAAGAGAAGAGTAGCAGTGAGTGGTAAATATTTGAAATTATTCTGTTTGGTTCATCATGTTCATGTAGCTATTCTGCAAATATTTCTTCAGTTTGCTTGTTCTTTATCACCTGTTGGCATGGATGGCCTAATTATCAAAGGCACTACAACTTGCTGTGCATAGTTGCATCTCTTGGGCTTGACAGAAACCGATGGTCGTGGGTTTGAATCGAGGGTAGCATCATACACTTGCTTGTGGGTTTCATCAAAGTGGTAAACATGTAAGACCTGCATCACTTCGGGCTTTCTTCCCACATCAAGCTTACATGCCGTGATATAACTGGAATACTGTTCAAAGAGGCGTTAAACCCAATTCACTCATTTAACACCACATCCAGCAATAGTTCGGCTAAATGACAAGGATTATAGATTAATCAAATCTCACTTCTCAACTAGACAAACCAGAGATTAATGTTATGAGCTCAATCCAGACGCACCGATGATGACTGTTATGGACAACATCCCACGTTATTGGGTACGATTACGAGCTTTCAATGAGCCCACTTGCTACCTCATCTATTACTTTGGCTTGTATGGCAAGCATAGGTTGCTAGGAACATTTTTAAGAGATGTCAGTTAATGATTGTTTCAACTCATCAGCATGGAACAATATATATCTCAAATGTTTGGTATATAACAAAACTCAAAGATGATAAATTAAGTGAATTTGCTGCCTTTTATCTGTAAGTACATGTTGCAACAATTCTTTTCTTTTGCTACAATCTTTATACATAATTTTGCAGAAACTGAAGTCCAGCTTGAGATACCCGGATGACAGGTTGACAGTCTGGAAGGACCCTTCCAGATATCCGAAGTGATTGGCAGACAGCGATGAGGAGAGTCCTGTTATTTCAATGGGAGCCTACCGAGAAGTTATATGCCAATTGGCACTGGGACACACTCACAAAGGGTGGTCAGGCTAATGTGAGAAGACCACCCAATGCCAAGTCGGAGTGGGACCCTTCAAGGACGTTGAAGAAATTATTGTCTTTGGCCATGTGGTAATCACTTGAAAGGAATGATGTTTGCGACTACTTGTCTATAAATGTGGACCAAAACACCAAATAGAATGTTCACAATTCTACTAACACAATGCAACAGGGATAGAGCCCATCTGGCCTCCCCTCATCCTGGTTCCTGTTTTTCCATGGCAATATAGAAGGAAAAGGATGTTTGAGGGCAAGTAACTCTGAACTGGTGAGCATGGTCTGCTGATGCTTTCAAGCGAACAGTTATCCCGCTCTGTTATGAGTATTGAAGAATAGGAGGAAAGTGCATACTGCATCAGGAACTATTATGTGAACACTGTTCAATGTGTGATATATGCATATAAATAAAAGAAATTAATAATTTGTTTGTTGTTTGTTTCTTTAGCCAGCTGTGTAAATGGGGATTTTCCAATATTTTGCCTCAGTTTGATAGCCACAGTTATCGTATAAAACCATGCATTGCTTGGACATCTTTGGAATAACACATTGATCTGCTATGTCAAAGGTCAATGTCACAGCCAGACAAAAAAATTGTTAATGGCCAAACTCTTCCTTAGGGCAGGGATAGAAGTTGGCAACAGGTCATACACTTACTTTTTATCCCCCGGCATATAATACGGGGGATATAGTGATCAGCCTGTCTGTCCGTCTGTCCGTCCGTAATCATTTCCTTTTCCGGGGCAGGATTCCCAAACCATTCAGTGTATTTGATCGAAACTTGGCAACTCTTATCAGGCACATACTGAAGTGGTGCCTTTTGATATTTTGGGATTTTTCTAATTTTTATTTTTTTAAATTTTTATGGAATGAAGTTGGACATAGACTCAATTGGGGATGGGGTTCGTTTCCGGGGCAGAATTCGAAAACCATTCAGTGTATTTGATCGAAACTTGGCAAAGCTATCATGCACATACTGAAGTGGTGCCTTTCAAATTTGGGATTTTTCTAATTTTTATTTTTTTATTTTTTTATGGAATGAAGTTGGACATAGACTCAATTGGGGATGAGGTTCATTTCTGGGGCAGAATTTGATCGAAACTTGGCATTCATATGGATGCGACCATGGTGGATCTTTTTTGGATAAACAATGTATGCTTCTTAAAGAACATTCAACTGTTGACTCATTACATACAGAATTGCACTAGTGGTTACTTTACAGACAGCTGCCGGGGGGATATGTCATCTTTCTGATGACTCTTGTTCTCTAATGTGCCTTTTCCTGCAGAAGTCTAAATAACTCTTATACATATAGTTGTATATCATTGTCATATGTTTGTCAATATTACACTGAATGAAGCGCTTTACAATTGTTTTTGAAATAGTCGCAACTGATATTGAAGGTCAAATTAGCTTTCAATGTCTTTCAGTAAAAATGTTCAGTAACTGAGGAACAGCTCTCTGTAGTGTGATGAAATCTGGTACATGTCACCCTCAGAGTGAGGCATATTGTGTTTCAAACTTAAATGAAGCTGGTATGCTCATAACAAGTACTTGTACCTTTACAAATAATCATATTATCATCTCACTAGGACCAAAGGCTCAAGTGAGCACACAGTCGATGAGTTTATACTTTCACTCAGAATAATCTGGAAGTCTGAACATGAAATTTAAGGATATCATCATACATGTATTAGAACTGATGTTTGTGCATTAAACAGCTTAACATCTAAAAAGAATTATAGATGAAATTGAAAAAAATTGTCTTCTCCAAAAGTACATGCCCATAGATCTCAACTTTAAGGGGATATTTACAACTAAAATGACACAGAATATTACTACAGCTATCTGATATGCCCAGGCTAACATTATTTACCAGAAATAAGACATCTCGAAAAATTGCATCCGGATACCTGCCGGATACCTGCCGGATACCTTCAGCAATGTTCAATTTTCATGGTTAGTTTCCAATATATATTTAGGTGTTTCACACTTAATTGAACAAAATGCACCCCCAAATTGTGACATGTTTTTGGAAACTCAGAATAAGGTATCCGGTGCTGGATTCTTGGTATCCGGTGCGGATCCTTGGACACCCAGATTGAGGTATCCGGTGAGGTATCCGGTGCCGGATACCCGGATTCCAGGTGGCATACTTTCAGGTGAGGTGTCCATGCCGGATACCACGGATCTGGTATCCGGCAAGGTATCTGCCACCGGATACCCGGACGCGTTTTGGGTAAGTGTCCGGTGGTATCCGGCAGGTATCCGGATACCGGAAACTGCATTTTTTTTGCTGTGACTGTATTTCCTGACACACTCAATAAAGAAATCTAAAAAGAACATTAAAAATCTTTCTGCGCTGACGGTCATCATTTTTCGCAATTCCAATCTGAAATGACGGTCACCTTCCAATCTTCCTTCGCGCGATTACTGTAACAAAATCACAGGGTCAGTCGGTCATATCGTCGACCCGACTTGATTGGGAATTACCTCCCTTACTTACACTCGGATGCACAGGTTGTGATACTCAAGACTTGAATGACAATCACACAGACGACCTAGTCTGTTATCCTGGATTTTGCACAAATCAACACGAGGTTGTTTGGGATTTATAACTGAATGACAGTTCGTCGATTGGAACATACCAGATTCATGGGGGAAAGAGAATTGAGAAGAACATTAAACTCTTTTTCTCACTGTATATAATGCTTCACTAAAATGAACATTTTTAATACCCAAAATAAAGAAATAGAAATACAATTATTACGTTAACATTTCAGTCATTTATTCGTTTTACCATGGGTCTGAACTGGGTTTCAAGAAATCAACTCTTTTCCTCTGGGGACACGAGTGGCCCAGTCGTCTCAGGCGCCGCAATTAGCTGTGCTGACGCCAAAAACCTAGGATTGTGGAGTTAAATTCCGGTCCGCCCGATTACGTTTGTAGGTTTGTCAGCACCATGCCTGTGCTCGTGGGTTTCACCTAGGTCATTAACGTCTTAGACCTGCATCACTTCGGGCTTTCCTCCCACATTAAACTTACACGCCGTGATATAACTGGAATATTGTTACGCGCAGCGTGAAAACAAACTCACTCACTTTTCCTCTGAAGATTATTTTATATATTCCACATAATTAATTTATCCTCTTAGTGTCATCGAGTCATCGCGTGTTTCCATTAAACCAAAAATGTAATGCTTGACGTGCTTTGAATGTTTATTAAATCAATATGCATCTATTCGATATGATCGGCTTCGAGATAGCGGGACTTAGTCGTCACCATTTGTGCCGAATAGACTGATCACTAATGTGGTTAAAGGGTCCCGTTTTGAAAACATACATTTTACAAGTCTCAACCGCGAGCTTGATCGAATGTAATACTGTGTCGATTACCTGACACAAGGTCACTTCAATGTCACACAAGGTCGCGTTGTATACAATTCATTATCTGAAATATATATCTCATTTATCGCATTGACCTCATGAAGATAAACTGTCGAGAATCTCATCATGGATAAAGAAAGATATCGATTCAGATAATGGCGCATAAATCTATTTATGCACTTGTAGATATCTACGCATGGTACATCACTCTTGCGTTTATGCTAACAACATTAGGCTTGGACGAAGGAATGTGATTTGGTATACGCATTATTGCATCATCGATAATAGGAATAAGAATATACGCATTATTACATCATCAATTATAGGAATAAGTCTCTTCTTGTCTTATTGACAGAATCATAAAGGAATCCTAATACACAGACAAATCTGTAACAAATAAGTTCCAAGTCTACATTTCTCCTTTATCAGTTTTCTGCCACATTTAATGTAACCGATGTTGAAACGTGTCTAACATAACACTACTAGTTACAATGAACTCACTCACGAACGTAACGCGAAATGTCCGCACCACTGTAGCGATCACGGGTATAAGTATTTGTGCGTACGCGTAACGGGACCGCGACCATGACGCGACTAATTCGCGCCGCGATGGTAATGGAGGTAACATTTGTTTTAAACAGTATTGTATAATCCCCGAGTTTAAATTTAATACAGTTAATTCGGATATAGCGATCTATATGCAGTCACATTTTGAACCGTTAAAATAATACACTGGCGAGCTTCAGTGTCACTTTTTTATATTGTAATTCATGTGAAACGCGAACTTCGGATAAAACGAAATCCAGCATGTTCAAGACGACTTTTAATAAGTTCGATATTTTCCGGATTTGCAGTAATTTATATCACCAAACCATCTTGATACCATTCTTGAGTTTACGTAATATCCAATCTGTAATGTAATCAAACAGGACACCACATAAGGTTATGACATTCAGCCATAGTCCTACCATAAGCCCCGAGACGTCGTGAATACAGCAACAAACATTCGTGCCGCTTCCACAATATACCAAATCCGCGTTTCAGCAGACCCGCTATTGATGTCACAGCTGACAAGCTATATCTTGTAATTTAATTATCGATGATACGATTGAGTGGCGGATCGCCGTTGGTGTAGGCCTAGCAATGTGTATGTACGTGAGCGCGAGAGTGACACGGCTGATCGCCATCTGATGAAGGATTAACCTGCTAATCTGCTCTCCCAGCATGCTGGTCGATAATCTAGGATGAAGTTTGAAGATCGAAGTCCGCAGGTAGCTGTTTCGGTATGTGTAGAGTGGATATCGCTATGCCAGGTACCGGCGGACGCAGAGCAGAGCTTTGTGTGTAAATGGATGCGGTAGTTGGCGATCGTGTTGGATTTATTTATTTATTTGTTTGTTTGTTTGTTTGTTTGTTTGTGTGTGTGTGTGTTTGTTTATTTATTTATTCAGTTATTTATTTTTTTATATTTTTTTTTATTTTTTTTTAAAATATTTATTTCAATACATTTTATCCATTTTACAATGACTTATCCTTTCATTTCGTTTCAAAGCAAAATATCCCAAAATTTGTTTTCTATGTTCGATTAAAATTTCTTAAATATTTCTTTAGAAACTGGACTCTTCAACTAGTATCCACGTTTGAATATATTTGTTCCTTACCACACTATGAGCCCCGTACCAGCAATCTAAGAATGGGCGATCAGTACTTGGAATCGAACCCAGGCCTCCCGCGTGAAGGTCCGGGCGATATAGGATGTGAACTACCCAACCGTCTGTTTTCTGTTTGTGAGAGACAGGCAGGATTTAGGCCAGACTGAGACCGTGGAATGAGGAAAAAACATACACAGACAGAGCATGCTTCCAATGACGCCACCCATACATGTCTCTGACGGGGTTTCCTTGATTTTCAAACTTGTTGTCCTGTTCATCGGTCTTCTTAATGGAAGAATGCACATTTAAAAATGCAAATGTACTCAGTCAGAATGAGGAAAAAACATACACAGACAGAGCATGCTTCCAATGACGCCACCCATACATGTCTCTGACGGGGTTTCCTTGATTTTCAAACTTGTTGCCCTGTTCATCAGTCCTCTTAATGGAAGAATGCATATCTAAAAATGCAAATGTACTCAGTCCTTCCACCCCCATGTAAACGGAGGAAACGTGAGCAACATGACAGCACGATACATCTACTCTCTGAGATGCAGCCAGCTGATTGTGACAAGGGTATGTCTCGCATACTCAGCCATAAAACTAACGTAACAGGTTGTGTTGGGTAACAAACTGGCTCATTCAGTGATGCTTGTGATTGTGTAAAGTCAGAAAGTGCTCTCAGTGCCAATTCCATGTCAAAAGTAATTTCAACTTTTTGTCGATAGAGATATGTAATGATTGATAAGTTCTTATGTAGATGCTGAGGATAACTGCTTCCTGGAGACGTGCCTTGAAGCAGAGTCACAGGAGGAAATTTTAAAACTCTTGTATGCAGGAGAAGGCACGAAGGTTTCATGTCACGTTTTAACACCACTCAAGTCATTTTTAGTGCAGGTGTCCAGTCTTACCAGTGGCGCTGGCATAGCAGGATCGTAGGAGAAAAAAATCATTAGAGGGGAACCACACGTTTTACCGCAGCAGAAGCAGTGCTTTACTGGTAGTGTGATGTGAGAAGCGTTTTTTATTGGTGGTATAAGAGAGGAATCAGTGTCGAAATGGTCGTATAATTGAGTGAGTGAGTTGGGTTTAACGCTGCTTTTAACTGTTTTCCAGTTTTATCACGACGTGTCAGCTTCATGTGGGAGGAAAGCCTGAAGTGATGCAGGTCTCAGACGTTTACCACTTCGATGAAACCCGGGAGCACGGGTATGGTGCTGACAAACCTAGAAACATAATTGGGGCGAACCGGGATTCGAACCCACAATCATAGGTTTCTGGCGTGCCCGAGGGCGCCTTAGACGACTGGACGTGCCCCCTAACTGGTGGTTTAAGATAGAATCAGTGTTTTACTGTTGGTTTAAGACGGAATCAGTGTTTTACTGGTGGTTCAAGACGGAATCAGTGTTTTACCGGTGGTATAAGAGAGGGATCGGTGTTTTATATGTGGTATAAGACGGAATCAGTATTTTACTTGTGGTATAAGAGAGGGATTAGTGTTTTACTGGTTTACTGGTGGTATAAGAATTGGATCAGCGTTTTACTGGTGGTATAAGACGGAATCAGTGCTTTACTGGTGATATAAGCGAGGGATCTGTGTTTTACTGGTGGTATAAGACGGAATCAGTGTTTCACTTGTGGTTTAAAGAAGAGATCATTTTTTACTGGTTGCATTAGAGGAAAGCAATGTTTTGCTGGTGGTATAGTAGGGTTTCAGTGTTTTACTGGGATATGAGAAGGAAGTGGTGTTTTACTGTTGGCATAAAAGGAAAGCGGGTTTTTACTGGTGGAAAAAGAAGGGTGTATGTTTACTGAGTGTATGCTGGGAATGAAGTGTTTACTGGTTGTATACCGGGAATTAAGTGTTTACTGGTGTTACGAGAGGGTAAATTCTTATAGTATTGGTATGGGAATGCAATTAACGTTTTACTGTTGGTGTAAGTGGAGAGTCCGGGTTGTATTGGTGATAAAAGAGAGAAATTTGTGTTTTGTGTGATAAGGTGATTTACTTTTGTCTTAGGAGGGTAGTGGTGTTTAGGTGGTGGTATAAGATGGCAAGTAATGTTTTACTGGTGGTACATGCGTGGGATCCGTGTTTTATTGCGAGAGGGAGAGGAAAAGCAACGTTTACTGTTGGTCGAAGGGGAATCAAAGTTTTACTGGTGGTATGAGAGGCAAATTACTGCTTTATTGGTGGAACGAGAAGCCAACCAATACTTTACTGGTGTATAAGAGGTCAAATAAAATTTTACGGGTGTGTAAGAGCCCGACTAATGTTTTATTGGTGGTAGGAAAGGCCAACTAATGTTTGACTGGTGTATGAGAGGCCAACAAATAATTTACTGGTATATGAGAGGCCAACTGTTTTACTGGTGTATGAGAGGCCAACTAATGTTTGACTGATGCCAACTAATGCTTTACTGATGTATGAGAGGCCAGCTAATGTTTTACTGGTGTATGAGAGGCCAACTAATGTTTTACTGGTGTATGAGAGGCCAACGCATGTTTAACTGGTGTATGAGAGACCAACTAATACTTTAATGATGTATGAGAGGCCAAGTAGTGTTTTACTGGTGATATGAGAGGCCAACTAATACTTTACTGATGTCTGAGAGGCCAAGTAGTGTTTTACTGGTGATATGAGAGGCTAACTAATGTTTTACTGGTGTATGAGAGGCCAACTAGTACTTTACTGATGTCTGAGAGGCCAAGTAGTGTTTTACTGGTGATATGAGAGGCCAGCTGATGTTTTGCTGGTGATACACGAGGGTTATGAGCGTGTAAAGCGTTTTGCAGCAGAGGACAACAAACTTGCATAATAGGGGGAGAGACACGTCCCTGGGGGAGGGGGGGGGGGGGGGGGGGGGGTCACTAATAAATGAAGATTTTGGCATGTATGTTTTTCCCCGTGATGATGTAATATTTTGCTGAAATCACTAGGATTTAACGTGTGTATTGGTATATCATCCAGAAAATATTTGAATATCAATGCTTACAGTAGCTTTTGTTTAGTGGCGTTTTTTAAATGTTGACCACATAAAAAACTATCCAGGTGAGCTACAGTACCATGGCATAATGATTCAGTTTAAACTTCGACCATTTTCACGCGTTGTAGCCATGGAGTTGTCATCCTAAACCCTACAAAACTTCAAAAGGATATACACTACTTTTTTAAGCTAAACCACAATTCAAGTTATAATACGCGGTGGATTGGACTATATGCTCCAGGCAACAAAAGTCGGTAGGATTGTTACGGGCGCATGGAATAGCGTATTTAAGTAACACGTTTTTGATATTTCATTGACTTCATCAGGACACATTTCATATTGTAGACACACCTTCCTGACATTCCAAGATTTCAAATGGGAAGGAAAACCTGTTGCCGCCTATAGGTGCAATGCGAGGCGGTTTTCATTTACCCCAATCTTTATAAGTATTTGAACAGCATTTTCACTGCAAATACATGCTGTGAGAGAAAAGCGCTGTTGGGAGTTTGAGACGACCTTTGAATCCTGGGAACAAGCACTTGTCTACAACTACAGGGTGGACAGGTTGGGGTGATGACGTCATTATTTTGTTTACTGAACTCGTGATATGTTTGGTATTTTAATTTTTTTTATGTCTTGGCATAATGTTTGACACGATAATTTTAGTTTCATCCAGGGCGTGATGGGAATTTTGAGTATGTTTATCCTTCTATGACTAAAACGAATCTGGATGACATGTTGACGTAAATAATGAGCAGCGAGTCGTGGGGGTAGTTTTTGCAAATAAAAGGCAATTCAGCTGTTTAATGGGCGAAAAATGAGTTAAGTTTAATTATCTTTGCCGTTTTTCAAGTATTTTTTGGAATAGTAATAGCTGTATTTTGTTTATGGTCCTTTGTGTAAGATTGTCTTGTAAGTTCTAAGTACAAATTGATTATGGAGCTATTATACTATTTGCAGCTTAAGTTCTTGATGTGATCCCCATCTCCATAGGCACGTCCTTGTACTGCTGTGCTGTGAAGTCATCATCATAACCATCATCATCATCGTCGTCGTCATCATCATCGTCGTCGTCATTACATCTCCATCTTCTTCTTCAGCATGGATGTAGGCCATTGGTCCATACAGCTTAGGTTACAGCCAACCGGTAGTCTTCAAATTGAACGTTCACAGTATTGTTTCTCAATTGTCAATACAAACATTGCCAAATGTCTTAAAATTACAAACTTATTAATCACAAAATATATATTTAATGTGTTTTCCTGTTTTTTTTAACCAAAGGATATGTGTAACAATACCTTGTCTAAAATCAATTTCTACAACTTATTTATACGGGACCACTGTACGAAAACATTTCAAAAACATACCTGGCTAAGCCGACATGTAGCTCTCCAAGATTACTACCCTTAACCATTGATCACTGACCAACACGGGGAGGTACTAAGTATGTCGCGGCTGATTAACTATTTGCAAGAAGGGATGATTATTTGCCAAAGTTGCCAGGGACTCTCAACTGATCAATCTCTTCGTGTTGAGTTAAATGTCCCCTCCGGATTCCGGGTTAGAACTGGTCCCTCTGCTGGTCGCAAGATGGCGACCTAATGGACAGGGTGGTCGGGATCGGTGATTTGCGTGTCATCGTACCCGACGGCGTAGGATATTACTCATGATATCAATCACTGGAACGTCTGATACAGATTCGATTTTTAAGAAATAAATAGTATTCGACTGGTAGATATGAGAATAATAAATTTCCAAATTTTGGAATAAATCCCCATAAGTAAAACAAGTAAGAAATATAAAACTACATATGGCAAGGAGAGATTATAACTTGCCCGTGTAAAAATGTTCTAGCCACGGGATACCGGGTTGTCAGATATTTTAGCTACTCTGCGTAGACTAATACTGAACGTTTTTTAAAATGTTCACTTGTACCTTTGATATGAAAACTAGAGTGGGCGTTGATGCGTTTGAAATTGGCGGACCAGGATCATCGCGGTAGCTGTGCAAATGCCGCGTGTCCGCCAAAGGGTCAACCCCTTGGTCAATGTGTTAAGAAGCATGTTGACATTCAGAAAAGATGTCAAGTTGATTAGACCAAGAGAAGACCCAGAACTGGGCAGAACCCTTCCTCGGACATAATTAGCCGTGGTTTGTTGAGATTTGTTAGCCAAAACTAAACACAAGTGTGAACGATTCTACGTTCATACAATGGAACGCTGTTGGCAGTCTTCCCCGTGTCCAATGAACTATATAAGTGGGGACTATTTTGTTCCGCGCATTGTTCTTCTTTCTGTATGTGCATTGTCCAGACCCACGTCGGTGAGACGTGAGAGAGTATTTGTGTAGAGGACGAGGGGAGAGGCAGACAGCGGCGGGGGGTCGGGGAAGCCGATTCCTCTCGTCCGTCTCCTCCATGAGAAGCTGGGGTAATTAAGTCAGGTCTGAGGAAGAGTAAGGGCGTTCATTGTTGGCAGACAAATAGCGGGCAAAGACGACGGTTTCCATTTTGGAGGGTTTTTATTTACGCATATTCTACGCATAATAGTGAGTGTTGAACGTACTTGCTTCTATTTGTACTCACACCGGGCTCGGGTTACAGCGTTGGGGGGTAAGGTAGGAATCGTTGAGTGTAGGGGGGATCATTCAGGGGGAGGGAAAAGTGAAAGCATATGGCCCATTTTGACCCCCCTGTTGAGCGCCGTGTCGAACAAGCTCTCCTCCTTCAAATATCTCCCCCCACCCCCCTCCACCTCTCCCTTCTTCGTCCCTCCTCGTCGTTTCTCGAATGACCCGTCTAATGAGGGGGGCGGAGCGTTCGCCAGTCAAAATTACATCTACTTTCCTCGGTGGCTTGTCAGTCGCGTGAGAGTGTTGATCGTTGGCAAGCTGTGAGCCTGCTTCGCAGTCTCGCTCAACGATTCGGAGTAAAACAAAGAGGAAGATGAATTTGTAGAATGAATTGATTCAGCGTTGAATCGTTGGGGAGGGGAGGGGAGGGGGGGTTGGGGCTTGTAAAGATTTCAGGAGACACCGGGTCAATGGGTCCAGCTAGATATAATGAAAAGGAAATACAACGTGAAGATTATAACATACAAGACCTCCAATGCAGCTGTATAATGTTAAGCGTGACACTTAATAAACTATCTTTTTTGAGACGTATACATTCACACGATGCCCGGCAAAGGGTAGGCACGTCATGGTAACTCGTCTGTAAGCTACACGGTGTGAGCATGAGCATAAGACAAAAGCTCAATTAGAAAAGCAGTAATAAGAGCTAATATCGACACATCCACTGATGCTTAAAAAACTACGCGTGTATCTTCGTCCTGATGTACTTTGATACTATCCGGATGCGCTCAGTTCGCTAATGATTATCTGTGTCGACAGCTAACATACTAGTAGTCAAAGACTCATTATCAATATTCAGTGATGATTGGCAGAAAACGGATGACCAATTACTCAAGAGAAAATCTATACATCTAAGTGTAGACCAGTGCAGCTGGTTCGCTTTGATCAATGAATGATTATGTGTCTTGCAAAGGGTCATATTATAAATGATTTTTCATATTGTTGTTTATTTTTGTTTTCATGGGAATACAATGGGCTTGGGATATGTCGACATTTTGTAGAACTGCTGGTCAGGAAGATAATTGTTGGGGAAATTGGATACAGAAGACTATTTGCACCTGGTTAAGGTAGGGTGTAGATAATAGAGACATGTCAGTCATTGTGTCTGGTATTCGGCCCATAGACCTTGAGCAAAGTGACTCAGAGGCAGGTGTGTATGTATGAAAGAGAGAGAACGGGGGGGGGGGGGGAGCAGCCGGGGTATGAGAGACAGAGAGAGGGAGAGAGAGAGTAGAAAGAGAGGGGACCGGGGAGAGAGGTAGAGAGAGAGAGAAGGGGAGAGAGAGAGAGAGAGAGGGGACCGGGGAGAGAGGTAGAGAGAGAGAGAGAGAGTGGGGGAGAGAGAGAGAGAGTTGGGGAGAGAGAAGGGAGGGAAGGAGCCGGAGAGAGAGAAGGAAAGAAAAAAAGAGAGAGAGTATGATGGAGGGACATAGATGAAACAATGAGCTGATGGAGAGAAGCAATAAGATGAGAAGCAATAAGATGGGGAAATAGAGATGAGAGAGTTTAGATGCGAATGAGAGGAGAAAAGATAGAAGCGTTTAAAAGAGAAAAAGGGAAAGAAGACAGATGGCGAAGAGCAAGGAGGCAGAAGGTTGAGATTCCTTATCAATATCACCGACATTTCGGAATAAATTATCCAGTTCTTAACATTCCGGGTTTCTTTTTGTTAAACCGAAACAAGGCAAATACAAATGTTTTTGATTATCCGAACAGTTCGGATCAAGAAATCTTAAAACTGCAAACAGCTCCATGTGTGCCCTTTGGACTACTATACGACTTGGAACGCTGCTTTCCTAATCACAACAAGTCATTAACCATGTTTCAAATCAACTGATTAACTAGTTACATTTTGTATTAACATGTCAAACTAACACGTCGTGATTACAACCAAATCCCTGTTAACAAATCCTTTCGAAGACACGCTAATTGTTTCCCTACTAAGCTAAACACAAATATTTGTCTTTAAACTTGGCTCGGTCTTCGTCAAGTCGTGGCCCCTCGACACGACGGGGCTGTATTTTACCCCGGCATCCTTTCACTGGAGACTTTCTATATCTTGAAAGCCCCCTAATTAATTTTCTTCAGTCGGGGCCATAACAGTCAGCAGCCCATTAAAATAACTGCCACGGGGATTCGCTGTTATTAGGCCTACACGACGAGCGGATGGTTCTTTATTTCGTTCCACATTTGTGTCCGGTGCGGATTTTGTACGCAAGGTCGACTAAAAACTTTAATTTAACTTCCGGTCTCTTGAGATTACATAAGCAATCAGAAGATTAGTGGTCGTTAGCGGGTGATCCAACGCTAGCGGGGAAATGTTAGGTTGGATCAGGCGCGGATTCTTTCTCTGTGCAAAATACATTCTATTAAATAACGTGTAATCCTATTCCGTTCCATGGGATAGTTCTATGTCGAATTCTTCTTTTATATAACTGCGGCCGTCTAATAGGTCTCTTGGTCAGATTATCACGATGAATAGGACTATATGGTTTTAGTCGCTGTCCATACACCACGGCTAGGTAATTCAGGTAGGTCTCTGTCCTAGCTGCGGTTCCCGAAAATAGTTTTTTTCTGTCTGTCACGACTAGGGGCTACGAGTCCTCCCGTAAGAAAGGTTTCCGGATTTGCGCTGAAAGATGTACAGCGTACTTCTACATCTCCGATTGCCTTTTCATCATAACATATTTTCAGAACCAATACTCCAGTCTCTTCCTCAGCCGCCTACCTTTAAACACGTATGATATATTTAAATAAGGACTACAGATAAGATCGAAAATAATTAATGTTTAAATGGCGATGTTTTCGCGGGTGCCGCCATCTTGTTTTCCAAAACCCGTACCGGACTCGTTTTCGATCTGGAATCCTTATTCAAAGTTCACTTTCGATTAAATATATGATATGTATTTGTAAGTGGTTAAAGAAAAGATTGGAATATTAATTGTAATTATAGTGTATGATTTGTAGCCAAATCGGAGATGTTAAAATGCGAAGCGCATGCGCTGATATTGAACAAAGAACGGATGCAGGGTACAGTAATTGCAGCTTACCTCAATCATAGAGGACTTTTGCATGAGCTCAAGATAATCTTTTCACCAAATGAAATTTCAAATCACATTTTCACAAAACGATCAATACCTTTCACCCTATCAGTCAACAAATTGGTTTATAGGTAATTTGATTTGAGACAAAAAAAATCCACATGTATTTTTTATTTCACATTAGGACCGATAACCATCAAAAGTTTATTTTTGCTCGAACTACATCTGACAGGTAGGGTTTAAATCCGGATTGATTTTCAAACTGAATTATGTAATGAAATAGGGAAACGAAATATCACATTCTGGAAAACTGTGACTAGCTATTACTGATTTTTGAGTCATAATGGAAGGAGGAAGTATGGTGGCCCAGTGGTTAAAGCACTCGTTCGTTACGCCAAACTCCCGGCTTCGATCCCGCATGGGTAGTACGCCTGAAGTCCATTTTGGGTATTCTTACCCGGAATCCCCACGGGGATTCAGTCATGGGTTATGGGGCTTATATTCTTACCCGGAATCCCAAAATGGAGTCCCCAGCCTTGACATGCCCAGGGTGTCTTAAATCGGCGTAAAATAATATTCACCTACTCATACTCAAACGCCTAAATTTCTCTAAATTTAAAATAATGTAGTATTCACCAAAAGGTGGTTTTTTTCTAATATAAGAAATGATGAACGTACATCCCAACACTCAAGGCGTGTAATATTATATTTCCAAATAAATATGGCGCGTCTCTGATGAAGGTCAAATAGCAAGCGGAGCAGGTCGCCCGTGAACCAACATCAATGTGGATTTTGTTCCAGGGCGCATCCTTTTGTGGATCAGTCGTGTGGAAAATTGCCGGGCTGGTGTATGTAACCCTCGGCCGCTTTCTTCACATACCAACCTTCGGCTGCCTCGCTCCTCTCCGAGCATGTTTCAAAATAAATGATCCAGAAAATGTGCGGACCAAGGCTGTTTATTCATGCGGTGTTCATTGGAACTGCTTACCGACTAACATTGAGTCTTTAGGCAAGTAGTATCGGGTTTAGGTTGACCTCACCGTTCCAGGGTCTCTCCGTAGCTTGTTTTTGTTGTTAAACATGGGTCTATTTTGTAGTTGTCACGAACGTATACAGAGTGGTCTGTTTATTTGTTGTGAGTGTTCGGAAAATAAATAGTTGTTACTTTCCAGCCTGTTTACTAAGCGAGAGTACATTTGTAGTCCAAGTATTATCAGGTGCCTGCGGAAGGCGAGGCGAGTCGACGTCATTGTTTGATACGTTAACATATGGGTAATATGCACGTAAGCGTTTTAATTAAATCGTATTGAAAACAAAGAGCAGTTTAAAATGTAAATTAATTAAAACGCAGTTTCCCCCGCGGTCATTATTCGTTATATATACATTCAGTCGACGCTGGTTTCCCGATGTTGAGAGGAGCAGGGAAATATTTGAAGCTTGAGAGAGAAGAGGTAAATAAACAGACACGAATACATCCTCAGCCCCTTTAGACTCCCGAGTGAGTGAGTGTGGTTTTACGCCGCTTCGAGCAATATCAATATCAATAAATCACGGCAGGGGACACCAGCAATCTGCTTCAAACATTGTGCCCATTATGGGATTCGAACCCGGATTTTCGGCGTGACGAGCGAACGCTTTAACTTATATAGACTACCAACCGACCGTCTTTGGATTGAATGACTTGTACATATTTATGGAAGTAGTGAATAAAACACAGCAGAAATACTTGGGTATATCGAAAATTTGTATATTGACAGATAGGTAAAAACGAAATCGGATATATGATAAGTCGGATAAAACTAACTTGGATATTAATGGGGAAGACATGTAGAAGTGTTAGGTGCCATGCCACAGTTTTACATGAATACTCCACTCAGACACAATATGCTGACTCCGAGCCGACCAGTTCTTGTTTTAACCACTTAGCCTGGTACATTCGTGACCATCTCGTGTTATTCCGGGACAGCCGAATAGCGACTCGTGCCCCTCTCGTGGCCATTTTTGCGACCGGGTTCCGTCTTAGCGCAAACGGGCATACCTAAAACAATTGTCAACTCGTTGCGTAATGGTTCACATATTATTTCCCCATGTATTATATATAGTTTAGATACAATTTAAAGCACATTGGGACGTGCGGAATTATACAGTATGATTGAACACATTTAACTGTGTATTAGGTATATTTTTAGATGCAAGACATATGTAAAATCAAAAATTGTTTCTGAGGGATTCTTTGACGAAGAACTTAAAATCGTACGCGCATTGTGATTGATTTGTCGTATTTTCGCACATAACATTCATCGATAGGGGGACGAATCTTCTTGCAGGTCACGGAAAGGGACGAGTGGTGTCGAATGAGCCTGGTAGGGTAACAACAAGTTACATGTTTAACGGGTTTTAGTATGACCGCGACCGGGCGCTCTACCACTAGATCACGATGTACGCTGTGCTATCCCACGCCTACTTAGACATGACACTATGCCATGTCGTACAGAAACTGTACAGTGTTGGAAATAGTAGAAATATAAGTACATATTGCATGAAACACCGTTTTCAGAAGCTAATTCTTCACCGAGATGGCGTCTCTCCGTGTGGGAGACAATGTCATGAAAAGACAACACCAAATTCTTCTTCTTTAGAATATGACAGTCTTGTTCCATACAACACACCAGGACGTCCCAGAGAAGTGAAATCGGGGACTCGAACCATTAATAGGAATTGGGTAATACTAATCTGGCACGCCTATAGGACGCAACTCTCCACCGCGAATTGTGGTGCTTGAGTGAGTGAGTGAGTTTGGTTTTACGCCGCCTTTAGCAATATTCCAGCAATATCACGGCGGGGGACACCAGAAATGGGCTTCACACATTGTACTCATGTCGGGATTCGAACCCGGGTCTTCGGCGTGACGAGCGAACGCTTTAACCACTAGGCTACCCGACCGCCCCTGTGGTGCTTGAGACGACTGAGACTATGAGGAACCCACAGTATTACCGCTAGATTTGGTTCTCGATGAGCTGGGGTTAGAATTGTAACCTTCCACGATGAAAGAAATATGCAACTTCTTACAACATGTTTGCATCATCCTCGTCAGTGTCATGTTTTGTTGGAATTTAGGATTTCAAGGTTTCGAGGTCATTGTAATTTGTACATCTTTCTGATAAATCTGTAAAAAGGGATTGACAATTTTGCCAGCTGTTATCCTCATGTCAGTCAGGATTAAACCTGATTAAACCAGATGTAACATGACCGATCCCCCACTCCTACTCTGTTCCATAAGGGATTGGTTAAAACAGGTATGTTTCCGCGAAGTAAACAAACATGCCAGTTGCATCAGATGTCTCAAGCTTTGATGAGCTCGTGGGATCCGTGTCACCGTTGATCCGACCTGCTAGTAGAATATATACTACTCAAAACAAGTTAAAGAACACCAGATTGTTTTGTATAACTACAGTTAATCTGTCACACCGTTAATATACATAATATAAAAGAATCGCGTGTTCTGTAACTTCTTTTGAGTAGTATATATATCCGTCTAGTATATATAACGTGCATTTGTTAAAGGGGTACTAAACTCCATGGCCTGCAGCCAATTTCCAGTAAGGGTCAAGATACTGTATTTATAGTGAGTGAGTATGGTTTTACACCGCTTTTAGCAATATTCAAGCAATATCACGGCGGGGGACACCAGACATGGACACCAGACATTGTACCCATGTTGGGAATCGAACCCGGGTCTTCGGCGTGACGAGCGAACGCTTTAACCACTAGACTACCCCACCACCCACTGTAATAAGTGATTTGGGTCACACTGAGGTATCAAATTTGCTGGGAGAGCAAATTAGTACGTGTCTTGTCTCTCTTTAACTTCCGATTTGACAGCGGACATCCTCGATTATCAAGTGTATTATAAATCCATTCTATTTTTAAAAATGCCTTGGTACAATTTCCAATCATAGCTTCGTTTCGGTTGTGACGTCATCACCTCCATCGTTGTATCTCTAATTTAGCACGGAATTTCACTCGCTTAAAGGAGTCATTTGAGGAGCATACCATTCGACTCGGGCTTCAAACGAGGTTATGACGGCAAATGGGTAAGGATATTTATCATAATAGAATGGATACATAATAAACTGGGATAATCGAGCTTGGGCAACGAGATTCCGCTGATGGACTGGCTATAGGACGTTGAAGTCCTAAAATAAATATATACAGGCCATGCGAGTCTTGATTACTGCAGTTCTAAAGGCTCTTTGTTTTATAATCTATTCAGATAATTTAACAACTGTTTTTTTGGTAAAATGTTTTTATTTCAGAGAGTAGATGATAGTGTTTTTGCCCGCGTGCAAACTGAAATATTATGATGTAGATCGATCTAGCAGTAATCCATTATCTTAATTGCACTGAGACTGTTGTGAATTTGACACAAAGCACTAACAGCAGAGACCACCCTTATATCAGTAATGGGATCCAGTCCACTGATCCAGGGACCACTTTACAGGGTACCCCCGCTTCATGGTCTGGGGCCCACTCTGTGTTGGTTCAGACGCTGTAATTAGAGCCTTGTAGGAACATGACATGTTCCATAAGTGATAAGGCTACTCCCGTATTGCTATATTGATCTGGACAATAAAATTCGAGCTAGCAGACCAGAAACGTATTGTCTGAATGACACCATTCAAACGTTGGACTACAAACTTACCGAAACCAAAAATAGTGGTTCGAATCCAAGATTCGACCTGATTATGTTTCATTGTCAGGTTTTATTTAATTTGTTTGTTTGTTTTACGCCGCACTCAGCAATATTCCAGCTATATAACGTTAGTCTGTAAATAATCGAGTCTTGACCAGACAGTCCACTGATTGACATCATGAGCATCGATCCACGCAATTGGGATACGATGACATGCATCCACCAAGTCGGCGAGCCTGACCACCCGATCCGGCAAGCATGGGTTGATGAAACCCTATTCTTCACGGGTGGGTTTCGTTTAAGATCCGGGCCCGTTCCACAAAGCGACCGTAGCGCTAAGATGTTCGTAACCGTCATACATTAACATAGACTTACGACTGTCGTAGTGCTACGGTCGTCTTGTGGAACGGGGTCCTGTAAACTATAACATCTAGTCTCTGAAATGAACATATTTTCATGAATATTCCACTCAGACACAGTATACTGACTCCGAGCCGACCAGTCCTTGTTCATTTTCTGATACTGCATTAATCTAGACTTGCCAAACACTATAGACTTGCATGGGCTGTTTTGGATATATTTGTATCAGGTTCTGTGTGACAGACTAGAGGCCCTGCATCACTTCGGCTTTCCTCCCACATCCAGCTGACACGTCGTCATATGACAGAAATAAATAAATGACCTTAGACCAAACTCACTCACAAACGTACCGAGCCTAGAAGTTCTTTAAGCTTCAAGTGAGGGAACTGTCATATTCATATTGAACGTGTCTAACTTGATTTGACAAACGGAAACGCGTGATATGGATAATCCAAATAACTACCTAAACCACAATTGAAGGTTAAATATGCAGGCCAGTGGTAGTGGTGAGTTGACCTTTACATTAAACAAGCGAAACATCATTGTTCTTAATTACACGAAGCGAAATAATGTACCCAGTTCATTATTACTCCCCATGCGATAGTTCCGTTTCGCCGAACCAGTACAACAACGTTAGCGCAGCTATGGCATTGTGGTTTGCCACAGATTTCAGCGTATGTCAGGGATTACGTGACCGCTGGGTAAGATTCTTACGCGTAACACTGGCTTGACGGGATCAGGGGATTATCCCCTGTGTGCTAATGTCCTGCCCTAACAGCCCGGGGGAGGGGACGAGGCACGAGGAATGACATGTCGGACAAGACTGGTTTCTTGTTTGGAATGCGCAGGCACCGGTAGACGCACCCATGTCTTGTTGCGGAGCTTAACGAGGACTTTTAACCTTGATTCTATCTGGTGACATGGGGTTTAACGCGGCTTTGAACAATGTTTTACTTATGTGACGGCGTGTCAGCTTAATGCTCGGGGAAGGTCCGGCGTGACGTAGTTTTCTTTGGTGAAAACCCATGAACAGCAACCATGGGTATTATGCGGACTGAGGAATATGTATATATGTTTTAAAAAAAGTTAAGGATCGCCCGATTCTTTCATATTGCTATAGGTTATATATACTCACCAACAAAAGAAACGCAAATACCATACATGCTGTTTAATATATGAAGAATTACTCATATTCAAGAGAGATTATATTGGTTCCATCAGAAACGAACATACTGAACTGTACTGGCGCTTAGTCAGCACTCAAAAAATACACCTGTGTGGTTTCATTTTTATACACATCTGTTGTTGGATATCTTTTACATATTATTTTTGAAAATCAATATATTTGCTTTTTCTAGCTCAAATTTACATTTCAAACATGGCAGGGGGTCATGTGGTTGCAAATTCATTTCTTACCCAAGTCTTAATTTGAACCAATATATTTTTACAGAAAATTACCCAGCCACAGACTACTTTATACGGACTGTTGCATGAATGAGTGAGTGACTGAGGTTTTACGCCGCTTTTAGCAATATTCCAGCAATATCACGGCGGGGGACACCACAAATGGGCTTCACACATTGCACCCATGTCGGGAATCGAACTCGGGTCTTTAACCACTAGGCTACCCGACCGCCCTGTTGCATGAAGTAGTCTTTGTTAAATAGACATAATAATCAAAATGAACAACAGGTCTTTCAATTTTCAAATTCATAAAAAAACAAACTCGGTATACTTGTTTGGCCCTTCAGTTTAAAACGGCATGTCTGCTGGTGGAAAAGAAACCAGCAGCATCGCATCTGGAAATCTGGATTCAAAACCCACAATCTGCGGATCCCGGCTGCTAGGAAACGCAGCTCTTACACGACGTCCAAGCCATGCACATTTTCAAACAGATTTAGAGTCGACGTGGTTGTGAATTGGTAAGAGTGTTCGATTCCCGACACGGGTTCGATTCCGTCATGTTTATGATGTGTGAAGCCATGTCCCTAACAGAGATACCATAGGACCGTTACCAAAAGCGGCGTAATACCATACCCCCCATGGTCGGATACAGCTTTTTTGAAAAGGGGGGGTGCACAATTAAGATCTATTTATTGTCTTTGGTGGTAATTTGTACAGAAATAAAGATTTTTTTCGAAATAAAAGGGGTGGGTGGGGTGGGGTGCGCAGCCCCCCCACCCCCCACCCCTCCTGTATCCGCCCATACCCCCTCACTGCAAATTATCACTCTTCCTTGATTATGTGCACCTAGTTAGGCCGGAAACAAAGTCAGTCAACTCGTGTAACAGTAACCAGAAGCACGGCCACTGCTTACCAACCTGGGTAAATCCACAGGCTTGAGTACAGTGCTAAAAGAGCAATCATAATAACCATGGCAATCTTGGATTCAAACCTACAAACTGCGGATCCCAGCAGGAAGGGGGGGGGGCAACTCTTACACGACGTCCAATCCATGCAGTCTCGCTCACTGCAATGTCCCCTTCGTTGAATATACGATCTTCGTGAAGCCAGAGAAAGAAAATGGCTTGACTTGTATCCCTAACAATCGCTGTGAAGTATAAATAATTATGGTCCTTTACAGACGATGCAGCCAAAGTAGGTGATTTATTCTAGTTCCTGTCAACAGTGATTGAATAATGTCTTACTGCACACTGGCAGAACATGCCAGGGAAGCCCTACTCCATTAATAGAGTCTGTTCTACTTACAGCTCCGTGTTAACTAACTGAAGCACGCTTTCGGTGCTTAAATTTGTATTTGGGTAACGAAAAGAATTTATTGTGTTTTACGACGGTAAGAAAGTAACTATATCATTCATTTTATTTATTACACCAATAAATCGGTATTTGGTTGATAACGTGTTCATTTACAGAGATTTGTTGTCCATGCGTGTTAAACCTTAGTGTACAGACGGGAATAAACTCTCTGGGCGATTAAACTCAAAGGGTCAACGCCAGAAAATAGTCAGTCTCGATTATGTGCTGAAACAGATTTCATGGGGAGTAAGAGACAAAATGACAAAATTGATGGAAATTTAATGAATGGATCACGGACAAATCAGTGATGACACCAGGTGTTCGCGAAAAGGGTCCTACCGTTAGCAACCGTCACTCGCACAATATTTATTTTAAAAGTAATTGTTTGTTTGTTGCCTAACACAGTAATCTCGTCATAGGACGGCGGCCTGTAGAGAATCGAGTCTGGACCAGACAATCAAGTGATCAGTTTCACGAGTAATGATCCGCGTCGACGGGGTACGGTGTCACGCATCTTCCCGAGGCAAGGGAGTTAACTGACTGTAAAGACCCGTGAAGATCCGGGGTAGAATAGGTCTTCAGCAACCCATACTTGCCGTAAAAGGCGACAATGCTTGTCGTAAGATGCGACAAACGGCATCGGGTGGTCAGACTCGCTGACTGGGCTGGTGCATGTCGTCGATCCCAATTGCCTGGATCGATGCTCATGATATCAATCACTGGATTATCTGGTCCAGACTCGATTATTTACAGACCGCCGTCATATAGCTGGAATATTGCTGAGTGTGGTGTTAAACAACAAACAAACCAAACCAAACCAAAACTGACAGTTTCCAACGTTGCCGAACTACGCTGGGAATTTTGCGCTCGATCGCAGCGCCACCAGTGCCTATTACGAGTTATGTCCCTTCTATGTCCCTCCTATTGACCATTCAGATTCCACCTCTAATATCACTTGCATTTACTTCAAGTAAAATGGCGTGAAGACGAACTGATTGATAATCAAGATCTACATTGTAATAAAACGGGTCTTACTTCCCGAAGTGCATCAATTCACTTGAGCACCTTGATTAAAAACATGAAAAGATTAGGAAAATATCCATTGACGCTAAGTTGTTCGTACATATGCTTTGTAAAACCTGCAATCGACCGAATTCTGCATGGCAGTTTACGAACCGGATGTCGATTTCGTTTCGAGATTTTGATTTGACTATGCATAGACTCGTTAGTCCAGCCAAATTATACTCCAGAAATCCAGCCTATTTCGACAAGGGTGGAAACTAGACTTTTATAGTCAGTTAACTCCCTTACCTCAGGAAGATGGGCGTCACGCCGTCAACCAAGTCATCGAACCTGACCACCCGATACACTGAAGTAAGTGCCAGTGATTAAGGAGGGGTGAAAGGTCATAGTGTGGGCTAGCATCACGCATCTTGTTGCCAAGCAACGTGTCATACTTTGTATATTCCTCCGAATGTCAACCATCAAATTTCTGGAATCACTTAACCAAAACTTTGACGGTGAAATCTTGATTGAAAAGCTTGGCTGTTAAAAGAAATGTGTCTTTTAATGAAATTTGAATAACATGTGCATGTTTTGTAGGTTCATAAGCCCTGAGATGCATTATGTAGACGCCGTGAGCTGGAACTGATGGTGTATATTGCCCAATATGAAAGACAAATTAACGATTGGAAAATAGGAATCATATATTTTGTCACGCAGCTTGGTACAGAGGTTGCCACTATTTTGAATTTCTACGCAGTGATCCAGATAGGATACTGAGTTTGGTTTCTCGGTTGTTCAATTCCCAACACTAGGGGATAGAATAGAAACGATCAAAGGCGATATCCAAAGTCTGGAAACAGAAAGACGTGATGTAATTACATGCTGAAACCAAGCCAGGCGTCTTTCTCATGTTTGTTTGTTGTTTCACACCGCACTCAACAGTATATCAGATACATGACGGTGATCTGTAAATAATCGAATCTGGAACAAACAATCCCGTTACTGGCAGCATAAGCATCGATCGATGCAATTAGGGTACGATGACATGCATCAACCACCCGACCCCGTTAGTCGCCTCTCACGACAAGCATGCGTTGCTGAAGATTTATACAGGGATGTCATCATCAGACTGGCCACCCGACAGACATCGGGTTGCGGTGCTGTTGTCACTGCTTCAGCAACACCCATCAAGCATCAAACGTCGAAAATCAGGATCTTTCGCTGATACTGTATCTGCAAAATCTGAACTGGAGCATATGTGTCTCTCCCATGATTCCTACACTTGAAGGCGTCCGTCAAAAATATTACCTGTCTCATTACAAGAGTGAGTGAGTGAGTGAGTGAGTATGGTTTTACGCCGATTTTAGCAATATTCCAGCAATATCACGGCGGGGGACACCAGAAATGGGCTTCACACATTGTACCCATGTCGGGAATCGAACCCGGGTCTTCGGCGTGACGAGCGAACGCTTTACCACTAGGCTACCCGACCGCCCCATTAAAAGAGTGAGTGAATGAATTATGTTTTACCCCGCAACAACAATCCGCCGGTGTCATGGTGGCCCATACATAATAACCCGATACCAATGTTACAACAAGTACGAGGTATTGGACCAGACAAACCAGTGATTGAAATAACAAAAAAACAATAACCCAAACGAGTGATTGACATTATGAGCAAGCTCAGAATACCCATGGGTCCACTTTAAGAGGTCTGCCCTATGTGTGCCCGGTGATGTGTTTAAAACTGTTTTGTTTGTTTGTTTATTGTTTAACGCCGCACTCAGCAATATTCCAGCTATATGACGGCGGTTTGTAAATTATCGAGTCTGGACCAGACAATCAAGTGATTGACATCATGAGAATCGATCTACGCAATTGGGATGCGATGACATGCATCAACCATGTCAGCGTGCCTGATTGTTCTTCAGCAACCCATGCTTGTCGAAATAGGCGACTAACAGTTTGGTTGGTTGGTTTCTTGTTAAACGCCGCACTCAGCAATATTCCATCTACAGGACGGCGGTCTGTTAATAATCGAGTCTGGACCAGACAATCCTGTGATTAATATCATGAGCATCGATCCAGGCAATTGGGATCGATGACATGCATCAACCAAGTCAGCGTGCCTGACCACCCGATCCCGTTAGTCGCCTCTTACGACAAGCACAGTCGCCGTGTACAGCAAGCATGGGTTGCTGAAGACCTTTTCTACCCCGGATCTTCACGGGTTGTTTAAAACTGAGTTCGAAAATAAACTTAATGATGCAAAGCACGAAGAATGTTCGCCTCATGTTCAAAATGATTTCAAAATCAAAAGTGTAATTTACATTAAACCGGATTTGGAGTTTCAACAATCTTGGATTAACCTAAATGATGCTATGCTTCCTTTATGCTTAATTCGACCAGACAGTCAGCACAACTGTGGCCCAAATAAACAATAACAAAGCCCTGTTTTAATACAAATTAACAATACCAAAAGCCTCTAATGACTCTCTTGCACTGGCTTGAATGCCCGATGTTTATCGTACTTTCCTATTCTACTGCGTCGACGTGTTATGACACTAAGTCTACCTAACTCCGTCATTATGGCTTCAATAACGACTCGTTATGCTGAACATCGTAACAGTTACATAATTGACAGTAAATTGGTAGCAGGCCCGCAGTAAATACATTATCACACAGAATAACGATACAGGTATGCAGGTACACAGCCTGGCGTTGCTAATCCTCGCCGAGAACAAATTCTTCATAGTAGATCCTCGGGATTAGTGACGTAATCAGCGCTCTCTATCGCCAGATCACAGCGACCCCTACCGGGAACACGGTGTCCTAAATGGAAGTAATCAATCGCCTGAATGCTTCTGCGTGAATGTTTCGCATTTATGTAGATAAAGACAAAACACTCAAAAATATAATCATTTAGACTAGGTTCACGAATTCGTTTCATTTAAAATCGATATATATATGAAGCTGATCTAGCGGCAGCGGATTCGAGGGTGGAACCGGTTTACGTGCCGTCTTGTTGAAAAAGCTGGCGCCCCCAGTGGCGAATATGTAATGATGTGTATCTAAAAACAATATTACAGAGTCTGAATGACACTTCCTGCTCAGTGTGCCAGAGCCTGTGTCCAGTCAGAGGGGTGAATTCGACGCTGGCGACGTCACGTCAGGAGTGGCGCTGCGATGCCTGCTAGCCATTACGTCACCGACCTCAATTATCACCTCGTTGGTAATTGTGTACAGTAGGGTTTGTCCATAATGCAGTTCAGTGACCTTCGAGATTTACCATCACAATAACAGGATGTGTCACCTAATGAAGCCATCTGGTGCATGTTGATGCACAGTTTGTAATAGCCATGAAGACAAAGGACCAGGGGAGATGCTAATGACGTAGATGGTGATGATGATGGTGATAATAATGACGATAATGGTAATGCTAATGAAAACGCGAACGACATATGACAGCTAACACATATGAGGGGTCAGTTTTCTGACACTTTTCTGGGGAAATGCCGATAAATTCGGGTTAAAATAGTGACATATACAGGAACGGGACTGAGTTCGACACAAGCGGCGATTCCACTTATCCGGGTTCGATTATCTTTTGAAACGATAAAGAACAAACAGTCAATGAAAACAAAATACTCACAAACAATCAAATATGGTTAATCAAAGCCTTGTTAAAAGTGGAAGACCTTAATAATGGTGGTGATGATGATGATGATGATGATAATGATGATGATGATGATGGGAATGATCACCAGGTTGTTCAACATCGCGGCGGGTGAATGTAGGGCTATATTTAGTCATAATCCACCCTCACTCAATTACTAAGAAGCAGATTTATCGGATACATGCACGACACCAACAAATCACTTTTATCCTGCCGTGTCATTATCATACATAGTCCTCCTATAAACGAACCTAAGTCAACATAAACATGAAATATGTTTTCAAGCCCATAATTGAATCCCTGTAAACTGATCAACAGACACTATTTCATCCATTAGCTAATGTAAATATTTCATCAGTATCTTGTATTATCTTTAATTATCTGCTTTTAGCAGAGATTTCATGTGGCTATGGTAAGGGATTTGTCGCTTTAATTTTGTTTTGAAAAAGGAAAAACTGGAGCCGTTTCTCAGCATAATGATAAGTAAGACACTACAGAACATTGTATCACCATATATTATTGATGCCACCGGTGAATTAAATAGCGGTGGTTATGTGTGGTCATTTGTTAGAGTGGGCGGGTATCACAACGGCGTAGTGCGGCCGGGTAGCCTGGTGGTAAAGCGTTCGCTCGTCACGCTGAAGACCCGGGTTCGATTCCCGACATGGGTACAATGTGTGAAGCCCATTTCTGGTGTCGCCCGCCGTGATATTGCTAAAAGCGGCGTAAAATCATACTCACTCACTCACTCACAACGGTGTCAACACTGTTTCTTCAACATGACGGCGGAGGGATACCAAGAATAGGCACACGATGCCTCAGCGATTGCAACCTTTGGTGTTGTTTTTTATGTTTTTTATTATCATTATTTAAATTTTTTAAATTTTGTTTCATTATTATTTCATTTATTATTTCACAATGAATACACATGTATTTTAATGTGTCTCATAAGCCTTATAAGGCCGGACGTACAAGCTTTTATTTTGAACCCTTCTCTCTGTCTGTCTGTCTCTCTCTCTCTCTCTGTGTGTCTGTCTGTCTGTCTGTCTCTCTCTCTCTCTCTCTCAAACGACTTGGCCATCCTAGCTCTGGGCTCTTAATCTTACTTATTCTGTGGTTTGCATAGAGTTGAACATCGGCAAGTCTTTGAATAGACCTCAACACATATTGGTCAAGATTGTAGAAACATTTCTTGGGCCAAGCAATGACAGTTATAGTTACATTTTCTCCCAAAATATATAAACAACATTCACTCGTTTTAGCCATACATCTGTACTTGATCGTGTACAAAATTTGCAGGCAATAGAAAGAACGATTAAAGCCACAGACCTCTATAACTCAGCTGATTTATTCTGAACAGTGTATGAGATCACAAATGTGAAACGAATAAGCAAACGAAACGTTTATTAAGTGACAAACTGACACGTGCGTAACTGGCAACCACGATATGTTGAGAACGAAGTTAAACTGGAATGGTGAGGTTAAATGGGGTTTATCATCCAAAACTGGCTCCCACAGGGATTAGATCAAGCGATATCTACACTGTAGATATCGCTGCAATGAAATTACATCACAATGCTTTGCAGACCATTGTGACGTCACTGTTACCATGACGTCACAATCAAATGGCATCACTAAACTGCTACTGAAGCTGTTAGCAGTACTTTTTACACTGAAGACACTGATAATTACTGTCTACAAATTGAAAAAGTTGGAAGAATGATGTTGGATGATAAATAAAATCTCACCCTCGTGTCTTTTGATATCAAATATATCAACACTCGTTGATAAAAGTGGAAAAAATCCTCGGCAAGCCTCGAAATGTTTCCACTTTTATCAACTTGTGTCGATATATGTGATATCAAAAGACTCTTGGGTGAGATTCTCTATTTAACGTCGCGTTCAAGATTCTTGCACTTATATAGCCGCGTATATGCACGCGTTTGTTAGGGCTTGTTCAGTCCGGGCTTATGCCGGTTTTATAATGCTAGATACCATGCCGCAGTTTAACATGGATACCGGCGCAGTATACTGAAGTCCGACCGAAGGTTTATCCCCTAAGTGACGAGCGCCAGGCAGGATAACACGTATTATTTTCACCTGTATATGAGAATATATGTACAAGAATTAGACAATGAGGTGAGGTGAGGTGAGGTGAGGTGAGGTGAAATGGGGTTTAACGTCGCGTCCAAGATTATTGCACTTATATAGCGACGTGCATGCACGTGGATGTGTGTGTGGCTGCTAGTACTAGTCCGGACTGATACCATGCCGCAGTTTAACATGAATACCCCACTCAGGCACAGTATACTCACTCCGAGCCGACCAGTCCTTGTTTTAGCCCCAGACAGGGTAACAACAAGTACCATCTTTTAACGTATTTTGGTATGACGCGGCTGGGGATCGAACCCCGGACCTTCCGCTCCCCGGGCGGACGCTCTACCACTAGACCACGGAGGCGGTCAGAATATAGGTAGAATAAGGAATATATTTATTGCTTAAGAAAGTAAAAACTTGTTTAATGAAGCATTATGTTCTATATGTACTATGAAGTAACGTCCCTTGGGCACGCCAGAAATCTATGATCGTGGGTTCGAATCCCGGTTCGCCCCGATTATGTTTCTAGGTTTGTCAGCACCATACCCGTGGGTTTCACCGAAGTGGTAAACGTCTGAGACCTGCATCACTTCGGGCTTTCCTCCCACATTAAGCTGACACGTCGTGATAAGACTGGAATACTGTTAAAAGCGGCGTTAAACCCAACTCACTCATTCACGCTATGTAGTAATACTTACACACTGAAACAAGCCTCATAGTTTTTATTTGAAAATATGAAAAAGAAAACGACAAAAGTATCATTTTTTAACGTCTTTTTGGTATGACGCGACCAGGGGATCGAACCCCCGACCTTCCGTTCTCCGTGCAGACTCTCTGAAGCTGGGTGAAATAGTCAAATATGCAAGAAATGTATTTGATTTAATTCTGCACACCACACACTAACTGCATTACACATTTTAGAATGATATGTGCAGAAAACCCGTGAAGATCCGGGTAAGAATTGTTCTTCAGCAACCCATGCTTGTCGAAATAGGCGACTAACGGTTTGGTTGGTTGATTGGTTTCTTGTTAAACGCCGCACTCAGCATTATTCCAGCTATATGACGGCGGTCTGTAAATAATCGAGTCTGGACCAGACAATCCTGTGATTAATATCATGAGCATCGATCCAGGCAATTGGGATCGATGTCATGCATCAACCAAGTCAGCGTGCCTGACCACCCGATCCCGTTAGTCGCCTCTAACGACAAGCATAGTCGCCTTTTACGGCAAGCATGGGTTGCTGAAGACCTATCCTACCCCGGATCTTCACGGGTCGCGATTAACGGAATCAGGTGGTCAGGCTCTCACAATTGTGTAGATCGATGTTTATGATGTCTTCCACTGGATAATCGATACAGAAGCTATCATTTACAAGCTGTCATATCGCTGGAATATTGCCGAGTGTGGTGTTAAACAACAAATAAAACAAACAAAAACATGCAGAAAAGACTAAGAAATGGGCAAAATGAATTTTCAAAATGGCTGCCGTGGATTCGGTGAGTACAGCTGAGAGACATTACAGATTGCATCATCACACAAACTTTCAGCTTCATGTAAACTAGAGTCAGGTTTGCACACACTGCCACGCTGGTAAACCACAGTTTCATGTATAGTACTGACAAAGATTCATAATCAGAACCAACCATCGACCAGCTGATGCAAGCATGCCTCGTCAATTACGCCGTCTTTGACCACAAGGCCACCAGTGCCCATGAAAACCAAAGGCATCTGTTGAGGTTATAAACTCAAGTCCAAACATGACGGTTAAGAAATGTCGAGAAAATAACCGCCACCCGTGTCGTTTCTCGCAAACGGAAACATCCGACGTTTTCCGAATGATATGCAAATATCAACCCAACAACCAAATACGGAGATTTGCACTTGGCTCATCAATCCGCCATGACACTCCTACTGTTCATCTTCACAGATACGTTATGAGTGATATTTGTTGTTTCAATGGATAGGATTGGCGTACAAGGAGTAACGCACGTGCACAAAACCTGCCCTGATTTTGTACATGCGCAGCTTGATAATGGACTCTCCCAAAAGTACGTGCAGATAATAACACAGGTGCGCGATCGTGTGGAGCGTATTTTGTAACAGTGACCTGGCTTCCCAAGCGAGACAAACACGCTGTCTCTTAAAATATATAATTTTGATAGAAACAAGCAACTACATTTTAAATTGACAAGGAACCCCAGCGAGATGGGAGTTTCAGAAACTGCGAAAAATCTTGACTTGCTTCATTTTGGGCTATAGCATTACTGAAAGTACGGGTGACATGGGCAAAAGGAAATATAATATGGCTCAAGGACTGTGAAACTGACTACTTCCGAGCGCAGAGCGTATTTTGTAATTCTGTAATTGTGACTTTCCTTCCCAGGTTTCATTAATACCTTTCTCTTGTTTGTATTTATTTTTAAGTTAAAATTAAACTAATTATAAAAAAATCAAATAAATACTTTAATAATATCTAAAACCAAATTTCTATACTTACAGACTCAACCTTATCCATTAATTCGCGGAGAGGTTTATCTTATTTTAAATCTCACGCTGTTTGAAGTTGCGCAAATATACGCAGAAACGGAATCAAATGCAAGTACTAGTTTGTAAAATTGAATTCTCTCAAACGTATTTCTACATGCAAGTGACACCTAAATGTCATGGCATTCAAGAAAAGATTTTTTTAGACGGGTGTTCACAGCAATATTAGTTTTAGTATTGGTGATTCAATTTCGTGAGACTAATTAAAGCCCTGGCGTTGTTACATAAATGTGCGGTGTTTGGTTACCGCTCCCTACGAACAAAGATCAAACGAGGGCCTTAAATGAGTGATTCGAGAGCAAAGTACATTTCTTCAAGTATGTTTTCACTGGTAATGCACTTGGAAAGCAGGTAAATGTAGAACTAACGATGTAAAATCGACAAATTGTAATATCTTATGCAAACATTTAGTATGTCAAGAGTTGCTCTATCAGTAAGCTTGAACAGAGTCCTTACACGATTGTATTTCTGTGGAATACCACTGCAAATACCCTCTCAGGGCGCCATCAAACACCGTTCTCTAAGTGAATCTTGTTCATCGTCGTAAGTGGGTTCAAGAGGGTTGTCTCCCCTTTGATGCTTTTGTAGGCATGTGTGGTTTTGTTATCACGTCCATAACCAACGTTATTTACAAAATGGTCGTCTGATCACGTGACGGCCAATCGTGGTCACGTGATCGTGTCATTTCCGTTACAGGTGTGGAAAAGCCCTTTCTTTTGCCGAACACAACTAAATCCCTAGGGTAAAGAGCTCTATAGTCCACAATGAGGAGATGACACTCTCCAAATGGGACAAACAGGTCCAGATTACAGATAAAAAGGAGTCGGAGGGCTTCCCTGATCCTTGGTCCGTTTAAAGGCGAGATGTTTGATTTCTTGCAGGCCTTAATCGCTAATGCAAACAACCAGCTGTTGGTGGACAACAGTTTACCATGCGACGCACAGAATGGTCGGTTTAACCGTCACCTTGAACAATGTCAGTTCACGGGTGGGAAAAAATGTCGCCGTCGACACGTGCAGACAAAACACATCATGTTGTAGGTCAGGGTGAAACGGGATTTCCCCTACAGCATTGACTAAGCTCTGACATAGCAGAATCTTGAAATTGTTGTTATTTGTATAGACTTGTGCAACTGTATTCTGGTTATCACATCGCAGTAGATTTTCATGTTGTGGTGATCTTGTACAAAACATTCTTAGCTTATTCCTAGCCTAAACAAGAAGTAGTTATCCGAGAATGTTTTCTACTTTATCGTCCGTCAAGTTCAAAGAAATGCCTATAATGACTGCATTTTGCGAAATATTGCGGTAATGTTGCGGTAGCCTGTAGACCATGTCAGATGCCCTTCAACATGACAGTCTCAACACAGTTATAGTGTGTGAGTTGGGTTTAACGCCGCTTTTAACACTATAACAGTTATATCGCGGCGTGTCAGCTTAATGTGGAAGGAGAGCCCGAAGTGATGTAGGTCTCAGACGTCCACCACTTCGGTGAAACCCACGAGCATGGATATGGTGCTGACAAACCTAGAAATATAATTCGGGCGAACCGGGATTCGAACCCGTAATCATAGGTTTCTGGCGTGCCCAAAGGACGCAACTCTGCACAGCGAATCGCGGCGCCTTAGACGACTGGGCCACCACATTCCGCGCATTAGAATATATATACATACTGAACTGTGACCCTGTAGACAAGTCTGTACGTCAAACCACATTGATATTCCTTGAGAATGAGGTGAGGTGAGGTGAAATTGGGTTTAACGTCGCGTCCAAGATTATTGCACTTATATAGCGACGTGCATGCACGTGTGTGTGTGGCTGCTTGCATTAGTCCGGACTGATGCCGATTTATAGTGCTAGCACGCTGAGATAGCATGCCGCAGTTTAACATGAATACCCCACTCAGACACAGTATACTGACTCCGAGCCGACCAGTCCTTGTTTTAGCCCCTTAATGCTGAGCTCCAGACAGGGTAACAACAAGTACCATCTTTTAACGTCTTTTTGGTATGACGCGGCCGGGGATCGAACCCCGGACCTTCCGCTCTCCGGGCGGACGCTCTACCACTAGACCACGGAGGCGGTCCCCTTGAGAATAAGAGTACTTGGAGACTTGCTGGCAAAGACTAACGCATTTATGAACACGGCACCGGTGATGACGCCAAACAAAACAAAGTATCTTTTTCAATTACACGACTACCACTAATTACAATCGTGTCAGCTTATCACGCACATCGATACTACCGAAAGCAAACATTGCAAGAAATCCGAGCCCTTTTGTTTTTAAGTAGAGTTATCTCCCCTTACATATGTCTTCAATGAAGTCTTCTGATAAACACCAGGCCCGATCCTTGTGTACTTTGACTTCACCCTTTAAATCCTTTACAAATCACCTTTTGTCGTTAATTTGCCTAATGAATTTATAAACCGTCCATTTATCCCCAAAGCAAAGAGGAAGGCGGTGCACGGAGTTTGTTAGCATGGCCGACTAATCTCTTTGCAAATCTCGCGCACTTACGTTTCAGAGCGAGAGGCGCGTTTGAAGCAATTAGTACGTGTTCATTAACCCGTTGGCACGTGACGAGATAATTAGAGACACATTGTTCCGTTGGTGGTTATAATAAATTATGAATTAGGCCATCTGCATTATGTGACTGAATTATTCCGCATAGTATCTGCTTAAATTCAAATTTATTCTATTTTAGTTTTCAACACTCTATTCCTCTTTGAATTCGTTACTTTAAGATACAATCGGCCGACGAAGTATCGCAGATATAATCAAAATGTTAATTACTCGCAATTTAGCATTACTACCGCGATAATGAGCGATTCCGACGTATATGGGTAATTCGTGTAACAAAGAAGGATATTTGTAACATGCTATTGTAAGATTTTAACATTAATGATGATATAATAAATTCTGAAGTGCGTAAAATGCCATTAGCTAGAACAAATGATGATTAATTCGCAAAAATAAGTATTCAGACCTAATGAATAATTTTCTGCTGAACATCAGTGAAGTTATGGGGAGACTGTGCGTCAACACCTTAAGTTCATAAAACCAGTTTAACTATTTTCATGACTATTCAACTGTCTGACGACGTGATGGAAATCAAATCGCATCAGATGAATGTTAATAATTCGAAATGCCACGGGGAAGGATCGCCAGACTCAAATACAAACTTTATGAACATCGATATTTTTGTTTACCGAAGAACGTTAAGTGCATGTACATTGGCTGCGAATCGTACAATCTTAAACTGGTTATATTCACTACGAACGGGTGCTAATAAGCAGCTCACTAATGTGACAACGTGATTAGTGTCGACTTTATTATTTTAATGATATTTGAAATGCTATTTATTGATTATATGTCATAACTAAAAGGTCCAGTGACGCCTGGGTCAGCCGATGGTCAGATGCCTGGGATGCCAGCATGGCATCATCAGGCTTAACGAAGGACTTTAAGTACGAGACGATGTGTGTTGATGATTCAGTGCAAATGAAATTAAATAAGTTCAGCTAATCACCAACTATTGTGTAGCCATTAGGTATAAACGGGATATTTATCTAATAAATGTTTTCAATGCCATGTGACCAATGATGCCTAATTTACAAAAGGCACTAAAAACAAGTTGTGTACGAGTGTAATTCGGTATTTTTCATAGTGTATACGGTTATCTCGGCAAATGGCGTATCTCGAAAAACTGCTGTTATTGACCATTACTCATCAAATGTTAAAGCTCGAAATATTTTATTTTGATAAATTTACTGAATTGCGATTCTCGATATATATATTGCTTATTTCGACAAACATTATTATTATTATTATTATTATTATTATTATTATTATTATTAATTATTAAGATCTCGAGATAACACGGATGTCTTGACTAGGTTCCGGTCAGTTCTTGTCATCTCTAACTAGTGTACACGTCTTCTCCCGTATGTCTCCCTGGTCTTGGATAACAAAGGATCAACGTCACTGGCTTAAATCATGTATAGCCGCGTGTGTCGATTTGTGGATTGGCTGCTGAAAACTGCTGTGTGTGGAGGTCATGGTTACCAGGGAAAGATAACTCTTGTGCTTGGTGTGACTCCGCCCGTGTGACATCGCATCCCGAGGACGTCCTCACAGCACAGAGGACATCTGAGGCGTTTTGTAGAGCCGATGTTGTTCTGATTGCTGCTCGGAATATCGGATCTGGCGAGTTGTGCTTGTTTTGTACCTGTATTAAACGCCGACGAAGCTAGGTCCTTTTCCATGACACCACTTCGTGGACACTCAAGGTCTGCAGAAAAGAAACATCTTCATTATTTGCATCTGAAGGTGTCTTGTATCGATTCAGTCATACTGCACCATTAATTGTGTACACTGAAGCAACATAGACGTACAGTGCTTGTGGTCATACAGTATATCGTGTCATTGTCATCCGCGTCCAAGATTAATGCACTTATATAGCGACGTGCATGCACGTGCGTGTGTGTGTGTGGTGTGTGTGTGTGTGTGTGTGTGTGTGTGTGTGTGTGTGTGTGTGTGTCTGTGTGTGTGTGTGTGTGTGTGCTTGTACTAGTCCGGACTGATGCCGATTTATAGTGCGATTTATAGTGCGATTTATAGTGCGATTTATAGTGCGATTTATAGTGCTCTGAGACGAACAGTCCTTGTTTTAGCCCCTTAATGCCGAGCACCAGACAGGGTAACAACAAGTACTATCTTTTAACGTCTTTTGATATGACGCGGCCGGGGATCGAACTCCGGACCTTCCGCTCTCCGGGCGGACGTTCAAACACAAGACCACGGAGGCGGTTTCCGTTGCTCGAGACAAGCGAAATGTCGCTTTTGGAACACAAAGCAGTGATTGTGACATTAAATAGTATTCTAGCCTATAGTTCGACGACGATATTGATTTGGAATTCAATACATAGTAACACTTTGTTATCTTGGACCAAATAGCTTGTATCAAGTTGTGGGTCCTTCGAGACAAGCGTTACGATATTAAAACATGGATTCTGTCGCATACGTCTTGTGTAATATCTCGAGTTAATGGACTTCGAGATAAAGGGGTTTCCTGTATTCTAAAATGTGTCCTTTACTTTAGTGCCTCGTCACGCCCTAGGTACCTGGTTGAATTCCCCAACTAACTCATTAATGAAAATATCATACAAATCCACGATATCACTGAGTTCCG
The DNA here is from genome assembly GCF_023055435.1 of Haliotis rufescens. NCBI lineage: Eukaryota > Metazoa > Mollusca > Gastropoda > Lepetellida > Haliotidae > Haliotis > Haliotis rufescens. The sequence continues at coordinate 15,723,562 of NW_025964112.1, forward strand.
TCTGAAAATTTAATTATTGGTTATAGTTTGGTTATCGACGTTGAAACGTTGTATGCAACCAACGATTACTAGATGAGATGTAATAATCTCTCATAACACAATGTTTGGTTTTCGGAAATTCACTTCTCGAACTCCGGATAAATCGAACCTTTTCCCAGGTACCCACGAGTACGACACAACGAGGCTCGACATTATCGGACATCATTATCGATCTCAAATAACCATAAATTTGACAATACTGATATAAAACACAACAGTATCATTTATTAAAAAAAGTACACAATTCCCAGATCAATTACCTAAAAAAACAACGACGACAAAGACGTACATGATCTAAACTAACTTAAGAAACCCTACGAGGATGTAATAGGCGACCACGACCATAAAATTCATATTAATACACGTCTACTGATAATGACTTCATGCATTCCCCTACCTGACCAATCTTGAAACATACCTGAGCGTTCCGTGGCAATGTCCTCTTAAAGATGCTTCGCGTGTGTGGGGATATTTTGTCTGGATAGAACATCTTTGATCACGGAGGTGCATAGGAATTCGAGCTTGCCTTCATCAACTGGTAATAGACGATTACAATGGACTGAAAGCTGTCCACCGTGCATCGTCCTTGGTATTGGATGGAGTCTTCACTTGTTTACCTTCGTTTTCCTATTAGCTTTAATTATAGTAGTTTAATGTGTTTTGCTAACAAATTTGTTGAAGGCACGGAGCACGTGAGCCTGATGGATTAAAAAAGGTCATTATAAACGTATTTTCCTCACATCAAACATAACTAGCCTTTAAGCCTTTCATTTATTCCTCGCTAGCATGTATTCGAAAATGTAATGCGATACAGAAAAAAGATGGTGGCTCGCACAAATAGAAGGCTATATGAAGAATGATGATCTTGTTAGTAGAATAATGTTCTTTGTAGTTATGTTAATGGTATCGTGTTAACTTACTTGAAGAGGTTTAGGAAAAAGTGTTTTCCCATGATAAAAAGTGCTGTTTTTTCCTTCATGTTTGTTTCATTTTGTTGTTTTATACCGTGAGTGAGTCAGTTGCGTTCAATGCAGATTAGGATAATATTCACTTTACATATCGTTAGTATGTTTGTTTGTTTGTTGTTTACCAATAATCCAGCTTATATGACAATACAGTGATCGATATCATGAGCAACGGGGTCCGATGACACACAACTCAAACTAGGGGCGGTCGGGTAGCCTAGTGGTTAAAGCGTTCGCTCGTCACGCCGAAGACCAGGGTTCGATTCCCGACATGGGTACAATGTGTAAAGCCCATTTCTGGTGCCCCCCGCCGTGATATTGCTGGAATATTGCTAAAAGCGGCGTAAAACCATACTCACTCACGCTCTCTAACTCAAACTGTTGGCTTATATAAAAATAGCAGAAAATAATGAACAAATTAGACGCATACATTTCATTCTTACAAGACAATAATTACATCGTCTAGACCACAACTTCATACATATTGGTTCCTCGTTAAAGGGGAACTACGCCCCAACTTATTGACAGCCCTAGCACGTTTGATTCAAGTCACTGAAGTACCAACAAAACAATTACCTCACTTATCCGGACACACTAGTATGTGTTCTGCACTGTTGGTAATTGAAATTCACTCTTCGGGTCCGCAAATCGTATTTCCTGATAAAAGAAACTTTTCACGTAGCATTTATTTTGTTTTAGGTAAATATCGTCCGGTAGGCGAGGTTTCCGGGTACCTGGGGGTCCGGATAAGCGGGGTTCTACTGTACATCATTCTTGTAATTAGTTATACCCCATTCACACAGCGACACCACAGTCTCTGTTTCACGCGTGGAGGCCTAGACTGTAAGTGGGCTCCTAATCGTGAAGCACAGCCTCACTTTAAATCAAGGAAACCTCCATGAAAATGAATATCTTGAAAAGGCGTGAATATACAGAGAATGTTTTCTATGGACTCTAAGTTGCCCTAAAGAGTCCTAATCTATACAAGGCGATCGACAAATGAACTAAAAAGTGATCGGGTTTCCATTTCTGGAGAGTGGGTACCCATTTTTTCGTCTTTTTCACTGATTCCGAGAAAGTCAGAGTGTCAAACAAAGCTATTATCAAAATAAAAATGGAAATTGGCTTGTCATCTTTGCATACTCTTGATAACCAGGAGTAAGATCGTGTTTCTCAGCAATAACATTCCCCATTGGGATATGCCTGGTTTGTTTATCTGACGTCACATAACATCATCTCACGTGCAAAACATGTAACGTTAACTCTCGCCGCGCGAGCCACGATCTCGCGAGATAAACAGAGATGAACAGCGACGTAGCCTCTAGCCCTCCTTTAAATATGAAGCCGTCTTATATATTTTGATAGTAGCAACGTTTTTCTTACTTTAATTCTTCACCTATCTCAGGTTGCACAAATATGTGTGCACAGGTGCTTGTTTATTTGTCAAGACGCCATTTTAACCGACTGTCGTAATCTGATCTGAATGTCGCAAATATGAATCAACTTTACGGCAGCAGCGCGACCGCCCAGCGCCTGTGGGGAAGGGCCAAAGCTGTTAGTAAGTGAATAATATCCAAACAAGAATTTATTTTGTCTAATAGATACGGGAACTCGAAAAACACCCTGCAAAGAGCTTGGTTGGGTCGAAAGAGGGCGGAAAGGAGAAATGCCACTGCCAAAGATTTTATCAGTTTTTGGCCGACCATCTGTCGCACTTGCTTGTGAACGGACTATTTTAGCTAGATTCGTTTAGCTCCGTAAGAGCTTCTAATGGCCATTTATTGACAGAATCTGAGAATCTCCCAGATAGGATAAAATGTCGTTGCTGAGGGTGACAAACGTGTTTGCGAACGCTAATTACATAGAAGTTTGAGAAAGTTTTGCTACTTTAAATTAGTCCGATTACTAAAACCGCCCAAAGGTGACAATGTTAGGTAACACTACACCGAGGAGCTTCCTACGACCAGGCCGCGGGAAGGGGGAACCAAGATTAATCGCTATGAGATTTTAGTTAAATTATGACCGCTTGCAACAAGAGCAACATTTAGTACGGACGTGACCCCCGCCTTCAGGAGAGACGTGAATTTCTGTCATAATTCCTGGATTAATTCAAATTCACTGCAGTGGTACTTATTCCGAGTAAGGGCCAATTTAGCAGTACTTATACCGAGTAAGAGCCAATGATTCGGTTATAGCTGTTAAATTAAACTTCTTGGATGGGGAGGCGTTTTACTTAATAAATTATCACTGATTTAAATTGAATTTGATTTGGGGATTCTTCCAGTGTTTTGAAGGCATGGAGAGAGTAAATGTTTCCCAAGCACGGTTTACTGACATATTATTATTAACTGTTTGGGCAAATCGAGTATTCATCATGACGTTGGAATCGTTTTGTTTAACGCCACACTCAGACATTTGTTCCTACAATATGACCAGGTAGTCCAGAGATTGACATCATGAGCATCGACCATCGTGGTAGAATTGCAATATGGAAATAATGCGGAAGCCCATTTTTGGTGTTTCCCCGCCGTGGAATACAGCCAAAAAAGGGGACACGGGTGGCCCAATCGTCTAAGGCGCCGCGATTCGCTGTGCAGAGTTGCGTCCCTTGGGCACGCCAGAAACTTATGATTGTGGGTTCGAATCCCAGTTCGCCCCGATTATGTTTCTAGGTTTGTCATCATCATACCCGTGCTCGTGGGTTTCACCGAAGTGGTAAACGTCTGAGACCTGCATCACTTCGGGCTTTCCTCCCACATTAAGCTGATACGCCGTGATATAACTGTAATACTGTTAAAAGCAGCGTTAAACCCAACTCACTCACAGCTACAAAAAAAGTCGTACGACCGAACTCACTCACTCTTACTTTTTAACGCACACGCCGTCCCTTAAGTTTGACAACATAAATATATTTTAAACCGTGTTGATGTTTTCGATCGAAAATATGTTTATTTCGAACACCATCATGACATAGTTTTGTAGCAGTTTGTATTTTAATAAGCCTTTCAGGAAATTCAAACATATTCAATTATATTTCTTTGTAATCTTGACATAAATAGAGTTATTCGGACCTTACCAAAGATACAACAGTTGGTGGTTTGTTAGTCAGTCTTACAGACCCTGATACAAATATATAAAAAACCCAGCCCATGCAAGTCTATAATGTTTGGCAAGTCTAGAATGAAGAAATTTATCTGGGCTCCTATCTATTTCTTACGATATGTTCATTTCAGAGACTAGATGTTAGTCTAGTTGTTTGTCTCAGAATTTGTTTTTGTCAAATCACTTTCAAAGTTAGAATCACTGCTCAGCACAAATTTTAATAAAAAAAATTCAAATTGTCATTTGACTAGTACAATTACGAAGCGATGCACGTGCTGCCCGGAAATCGTTGTAATATTTTGTCCTTCTCACAGCATGATGTCTGCCCGAGCCCCAGCAATACACAGAATGTTTGAAAAGTCAAAGATTGAAATGAAAACATTTGCCTACATACCAACTATATAATTAGACTAATTTCAACGAAGCCAGACAAATGTTACATATGGCACTTATTGCTCTGATAATAACGTCAGTTGAAGCTCGTGTTGGCAACCATGTAAATATCAAAGCGATTGAGTTGTCAATGTCACAATTGGTAATTCGCTAAACTTCGTCAATATCCGGAGATGTTCGGGAAATGGTACGTACTATTCTGTAGTTTGATTTGGCACATTGGAGGAGCCTTAATATCAGGTTTGGTGGAGTCTGCCGACATAATTTCTTTTTTGCGTACTCAATTCTCCCTTAATGATACAATTAGAGCCTTTGGGATGATGAGAAATATTAAATAGGGTCACATGTCAGTCTAGTGCTTGGTTTTATACGGTAACCAAGTCATTCGTAATGTGACAACAGAAAGTAAGACCGTTTTCATGTCACTCACAAAATCTAATTCTCACCCTAAAAGCGGTCGGCTGGAAAACATCATCAAGCACTCCCGCTCGTTTCACGTTCATACATAGGCTTAATTATATATAACATTAGTCGAAAGGAAATCAGTCTTCGCCACCCAGTGTTTCAATTTCTATGCTATATCTCGAGTTTCCACATTATCAAATTAACGCTTTCGCATAAAGTAATGAGGCATGGACATAATTTACCGGTAACCTCCAGTTAGACATATCTGAACGAGCATTTCCTACAAATCTCAGCAATTTCCAGTTTTCTTCCGACATGCACGTGCAAACGTCGAGCATTGGCACGTGCGCTGCTACGCTGGCTGTTGTACTCGTATCTGTAGGCTCACAATAGACCGAGTGTAAGCCACATGTACGGTACGGGTTTCCGCACAACGCCTTCGGGTTAAATGCAGTTGGAAGTGTCTTGTGTTTGCGAATGGTGCTGAGTAATAATTCATTGGGCTTCACATTAAAATATCATGCATGCAAGGCTATTGTCAAAGTTTTCAACTGACCAATTAAACCGGTATTTCTTTTTGAATATTTGTACTATCGGGAGCATAAAGAAAAGCATGATGTTATTTGATATCACGATAGAGTCATATTGTGTTTTATAGACAGTTTTAACGAAATTATTACTCGAAATTAAAACGTGCGTGGTTCATTGTTGGAGGAGTCGGCTTCAGGGACCCGTATGTATGATAATTATGATTCACGGTGTTTAATGCATACATGGACATAAATATATAGCTTTGGGGTTAAAACATAAACAAGAAACACGCCGATAAACTACATTTTGAGAATAGTCAATCTAAAAAATACAATATGTTGAAATGATGCACATTATTAATTAAGTTACCTCACCTTCCTCGAAGAGTATTAGACCGCCTCCGTGGTCTAATGGTAGAGCGTCCGCCAGGAGAGCGGAAGGTCCGGGGTTCGATCCCCAGCCGCGTCATACCAAAAGACGTTAAAAGATGGTACTTGTTGTTACCCTGTCTGGCGCTCGGCATTAAGGGGCTAAAACAAGGACTGGTCGGCTCGGAGTCAGTATATTGTGTCTGAGTGGGGTACTCAGGTTAAACTGCGGCATGGTATCTCAGTGTGCTGGCACTATAAATCGGCATCAGTCCGGATTAGTACAAGCAGCCACACACACACACACATACACGTGCATGCACGTCGCTATATAAGTGCAATAATCTTGGACGCGACGTTAAACCCAATTTCACCTCACCTCGAAGAGTATTACAAATTTAACCCTAGTGATCGGGAATGTTTGGTGTGCGTAAGTGCGTGAGTAAGTTTAGCTGAGTTTATTTTATATATTTACATTCTGAAAAGCCACTATTTCATAATATACCCTTACAAACCCACGTGGCTGGGGCGTAATGGGCAAAAACAGAGAGGGGAGTGGGGAAGAAAGAGATATCAGAGATTCATAGATATACACATACAGTAAACTACGGTTATAACGAACTCAAAGGGACCACTAATTTTAATTCGTTATAACCGTAGTTCGTTATAAGCATATATACACAGCAAATGGACGGGACTAAAAAACAGTTCGTTATATCCGGCAGTTCGTTATAAAGGTGTTCGTTATATACGTAGTTAACTGTACATCATTTCTAAATATATTTAATCAATATTAAAGTAACTATTGGTCAGATCAACTTCAATTTTGACCATTTCTCCATGTAGGATCAACTTCAACACCTCTTAACTTTGTTTAAGTTTACCTAACCTGTTTTCGTTAATAGCCTTTAAGAAGTCGACACGTTACGTATACTGGTATATAGCGGGGACTTATTATACTACTTGATACTCGAAGTTCACTGTAACGTTACATGGATATCGTGTGATCATTCCATAGGTCATTCTAAATTGTACTCGTCTCGAAGATCAGGTTACAAGTTCTAGGTTACCCAGGATTCACTATGTTTACCAAATAGACATGTTGCTCCCGGTTATGTTAGGGAAGACGTAAATCTTTATCGTCAGTGCAAGAGAATAACAAGTCTAGATTATCCACCGAAACAGATTCCATTTTTCGAAAAGGGCAAAATCGCTGTGAAAGTTATATGAATTGACCACTGAAAATAAGTGATGACACCAGGTGTTCGCGAAAGGGTAAGCATGTTCTACCCTACCGGTACCATCCTCAATTCACACAATTTGCAAAAAAAATTAAGTTGTGTAGCGCATGACGCCGCTAAGCAGTTCTCCTGTCATCCTAAAAGCAATCATCAGAATCTTATACCAAACACGTCTATTCCAACTCTCCAATGTTTTCGTGGATGTCGTTTCCGCCCGCCATTACAGCCTCGGTTTCATTCGCAGGTTATTCCTGATCGTGAAGCGATGGGTACATGTCTGTCTCAGCGACGTTGACAGATGTCTGAAAATAATGACAGTTTTTTTAAAACCCACCAACAAAACCTCGGGATGCTAACACAGATCGACGTGAGCCCGTATTTTCACAAACTGTAGTTGACAGGTCAGTATTTAAAAGTCAAGGTCGAATACACCGGCGGTATGACGTCAGCACTTTTTTAAGTCATCCATGTTGGCTCCCACGGCTTATTCCGTTGACTAACATTTATTCCCATAAATTAAGTTCTCTTATTTAAAATTATACTCTATTATCTATAAAATAAAAACAATAATCCAAATGAAGCCGAGAACAATTTCTGAGAGATGAGGCAATCTAATCATTCTACCTAATCATTCTAGACTTGAGTTTAATTCAAGAGTCGGGGGGGGGGGGGGGGGGGGGGGGGGGTTACTTTATTTAACTGTTGGCAGTTTAAGCAGCCTCATTTACGAGTATAACATACCGTCAAGACGTATTAAATACGTAGCGCACCTACGACAGAATATTTGCTGAAAAGCAATGAATTTTTGTCTCAGCAATGTCTGAGCTCCAATTGTTACACTTTTTAATATTTTAGGTATTTTAAAAATTCATGGCATATTTTTGCCCAGTGACCTTGTTGTTCAGTTTTGTTCAAGAAAACAAAAGTAGCATTGAGCAACCATGAAAGTAACACGTTCACGTAGATGTCGGACACATCTCCATCCCTTCTTTTCAAGCGTTATGCGTATGTCATGTCATGCGCAAGATATGCAACAACTATGCACATTTGCGCAGGGAAACCTTTCGAATTTCAAGAATAAATGAGACATTTTCTGCTTGAAGAGGTTTTGTAAGACCTCGATGTGCTAAAGCAGCAATGTATTTTGCGAGGGGTCTTCCGGCAACGACTACGCGCCATTATGCGTTCTCCCCTTCATCACCTCCCCACCCCCTCGTGGCCCACTTTCACCCCCGGGTTCTGTATCGATTATGGGAGGGTGGTGGAAGGAGAAGACGGGGTCAGAGGATGAGAGGTGGAGCTATGACGCAAGTTATCCCCAGTTTCAGCTCAGAGAATGCAAATATGGATGAGGCTTGGATATTTTAATCATTGTTTGATGTTTCCATCACGTATGTTGTTAGGGTGGTAGATTGGAAAGAAATGGCGCGTATAGCTCAGTGGTAGATCTCCTCTCAAAGTCACTCAAGCCTTTCGTTGCTTCATTCTCAAGTTAATTGACAGCCGCTGTGGTAATGTCGTTCAGACCACGCTGTCGACAATCTCCAACGTTGACATCCTTTGATGACTATCAAGCCCATGCCTGTATCTTAACAAAATAGTTTCTGGCACTGTGGTAGAAAGATTGCCTATTTTTTACATTTTTCGCCTTTTTTGTGTGTCATCTTTCAGAAAGACCATTCTCGAACGTTCTGCAGCTTCAGTAACGGCGTACTTAATCAACGTGGTTGCAGCCGTCTCCAGCCTTGTTAAAACTGCAGCGAGGGATGAAAGGTAGCCATGGCGTGGAAGCTCATGACGGGTCTGAAGCAGGCAGCGTGAAGCGAGGGGCGGGGTGGCTGTCGAGCACAGATCCCCGGGGGTGGGGGATATTGGCAGGGACGTTGGGAAAAGGTATCGGAAGCTAACTATTTGAGGACATGGGCGTGACTGGATGTCAATGACTGCTCTTGGGGGGACCGGGGTTTGTTTTGTCGTGGGAGAAAAAACCGCTGAGTTTTTTGCTCAGTCTCTGAACGTTGTCCTGATTAGTGTGTGTAATTGATAGACTCGAACGAGCCAAATGTTTCATGTTGGTTGTTTTGCGAACTTTTTGCTCCTTTGTTTTTAAAACGTTGTGTTTAGAAGTGACTTTTGTCTGGAGATTTAAGTATGCATTTATAGGACACACAGGGCATATGTTCTGTAAAGTATGTGTTTGGATAGATACAGGGGACGAAGCAGTAGCAACGTCGGCAGACGTAGTTCCAAATATAACGATATTTCAATTTGAGACTATTTAAAGGATAATGTTAATAATATGAAATTATTTAAACAAAAATACATTTTAGCATCCTCCTGTTTCATTTTGCCCTTTTAACCGCTGAAATTTAACAGTACACTGACTTTTATAACACTGGAAGTAAAGTAGGGCCATCTGTGGAAACTGAAGGTAGCACTGCGAGTTGTAAGTCTGTAAGTCAGAATGAGAGTGACGTCGGACCAGAAAGCCTTCTCATATAGTGGGCGGTGGGGTAGCCTAGTGGCTAAAACGTTCGCTCGTCACGCCAGAGGCCTGGGCTCGATTCTCCGTACAATGTGTGAAGCCCATTTCCGGTATTGCTGGAATACTGCCAAAATCGGCGTAAAACTGTACTCACTCATACGTAGACCCTCTGGATAGTCACACACACACACGCACACACACGCACACACGCACGCGCGCACGTACGTCGCTAAGTAATCGAGAACACGAAGTTAGCCCATTTCACCTCATTTCTAAACAACGAAACTTTAATCTAGCCGACCAAAGATATAACCACGACACGCATAACCAATTACGCGTTGGGGAATCGAACCCAGGTCTGAAATGTGACACACATACTTTTACATATTTTCTACGTATTGTGCTTTAAACAACGAAACTTTCATTTCACTTTTCTCTTGGGCACCCGTGAAGAGTCGGTCACAACCAACAAGTGGCTTCGGTTTTTGGTGCATTCAAACTATCCATCAATCACTCACTGAGTACTTCCGGTCTGGCATTGATGATATTTCCCCAGGGACTAATCACCCATGAAAATATCAAAATCATGATCGATAGATCTCTGAAACTCTTTTGAAGAATATAAAGAATCCCTGTATCGTTTCATTTTAAACTCTTTGATGCTAATTATTAGATAGAGAACAAAGGCAATTTTCCTGACAACTAAAAATAATCCGATTCCCAAAGTCCATAAGAGACTCATAATGTTTTTAATTCGACCAAAATGAAAATCATTTTGAAATTCATAAACGTCTTTCATTCAAATTAACAAAATTATAAATTATAAACTTCGTATCGTGTTAAAATGTTTAAAATAACGTAAAATAAGTTTGAAATAACATAAATGAATTCCAGGAATAAACCATAGAGCAGAATCATGCTTTCACCTCTGTTGCAAAAATGACAATTCGAATCAAATCTAGGTCTAAGGTCCCGTTCATTTAACTGTATTAGTAAAGATGAGGTGAAATTGGGTTTAACGTCGCGTCCAAGATTATTGCACTTATATAGCGACGTGTGTATGTGTGGCTGCTTGTACTAGTCTGATGCCGATTTATAGTGCTAGCTAACCGAGATACCATGCCGCAGTTTAACATGAATACCCCACTCAGACACAGTATACTGACTCCGAGCCGACCAGTCTTTGTTTTAGCCCCTTAATTCCGAGCGTCAGACAGGGTAACAACAAGTACTATCTTTTAACGTCTTTAGGTATGACGCGACCGGGGATCGAAACCCGGACCTTCCGCTCTCCTGGCGAACGCTCTACCACTAGACCACGAGACGGTCTGTATGACACTGTCACTGCAGAGCATGGCCAAACGAATGCAGCTTAGGATATACACGAACAGTGTTTTCAATGAAGAGAGTGGTCAACGGTAGATGTAACCTCGCTGAGAACCGAACCCAGTCTGAGGTTGCAGGTGTTCAAGTTAGAACCGCTAGAACCTATCTCTATATAGAAAACACTGTATGCACATGTCAATTCTACCATGATAAATAAATGCGACTACTGTGGTGTTAGCGAAGATATTGGGTGAGGCGAGGTGAGGTGCGGTGAGGTGAGGTGAGGTGAGGTGAGGTGAAATGGGGTTTAACGTCGCCTTCAAGATTATTGTAGTAACTCGTCCAGCGAGGCCCAGTCGCGCGTGCGTGTGTGTGGCTGCTTGTACTAGTCCGGACAAATGGCGGTTTTATAGTCCTAGTGAACTGAGATACCATGCCGCAGTTTAACATGGATGTCCTCCCTACTCCCAGCCGACCAGTCCTTGTTTCATCCCTTTAATTCCGAGCGCCAGGCAGGATAACAACAAGTACTATCTTTTAACGTCTTTTTGTATGACGCGGCCGGGGATCGAACCACTGTCCTTCTGCTCTCCGGGCAGACGCTCTACCACTAGACCACGGAGACGGTCTAGATATTGAGTGAAGCGGCATGAGTCGGGTCCATTGTTTTGAGAGGTTTGTCGATCTGAACAAACATATGACAGGATGTCAGCCAACATGAAGGCCAACACCCCTACAGAAAAGTAAGCAAGCCTTGTAAGGTTTGGATGAACACCACACCTTACTATTATTACGTCACACCGCTCACTGTGACACAAAATATATTTTCTGCCGACAATTTATTGCCACACATACTTTGAATACAATATAAAGAACAACTCTGCAGTGTGCAACATAGAATTGTTCATATGCAAATTTGAAAATGACCACCGACAATGACTGGGAAAGAAGTAAGGTGGTTATTGTGATTTGAGACTTTTAATTCACCAATCGGAATGGAATATGTTTAAAGTTCATGGTAGAATTGTTGTTCCACAACTTCATTTCTCCTTAATGTTTTATGCAGTAGCGTGTGAAAAGAATCGAGTGCTATTCTGAAAAAGGTATATCGGTTGAATTAAAAATATACATATTCAAATTTTGCCAACATAAATAAATAAATTAACGGATGGATAGGTGGACATGGACGGATGGATGGTAGGACCGATGTTACAAGTTACGCTGTCTTCAGTTTTGTTTTAATAAGTATATTATTGAACATGAATTACAAATTCACACCAAATCAAGTATGTATAAACTGACAGGATGGGATTTCTCAAAATGAATATACGGCAGACGAATGTTTTCGAAATGTATTTTCGTAGATTGAAAGAGGTAGATATTTTCTGTTGGCAGGAGTAAATATTTAATCAGCTGATTGAATATCAGCAATAAGTTATTGATTTTAGACTTGGGCCCAATGAAAGCGTTTATTTTTATGGTACAAGCCATTGGACGTCACGGTAAGTAATGAAGAAGCTAATAATAGGAAGTTCACCTATTCCTGATCAGAAAATCTCAAAACAACATTTGGAGGATAAAGCGTGTTACCAGTTTCGAGACGTCGTTAACGAAACAAATAATTATATCTCGCTATATGAATCCATGTTTCGTCTACACAAGGCATGAGCTTCGGCATGGCATGTTCGACATATATGTGGTGATCAAGTTGCATGAGGGATTGTGTCGGTCGAATTGCTTCAGGTGTGTTTTGCGATTGTGATGTTTGAGAAATACATGACAATGGACTCGCTCGAGATATGCATGGCGGTCGAACGTCTTGAAATATGCAAAGCAAGTGATTTGTTCGAGATATACATGGCGGTCGCGAGCTGCTCAAAGTATGTAATTGCTTGTTCGAGATATGCATGGCGGTCGAGCGGTTCGAAATATGCAAGGCAATTGGCCTGTTCGAGATAAATTTCACATTTGTGATGCTATAATCTTGCATGGCAGATGTGTTCCTCGAGATATGCATGGCTGTGAAGCTGTTCGAAATATGCAAGGCTATTTGCCTGTTCGAGATAAATGTCCCAGTTGTGTTGCTATATTCTTGCATGGCAGGTGTGTTCCCCGAGATATACATGGCGGTGGAGGTCAAGTATTTTAAATGTGCATGCATGACAAACACAAACTATTCGTATTTATGTCCATTAGCAAAATTATCGTTAAATTGCGATGAGATTATATTTGTTTATTAGAGTGGATACAATTTCATCATGCTCCGACAATCTGTAATGTGTGTTTAAATAACTGCAATACGGTCATTTCCTATTACTCGCTGACATGATATTTACATGTTGAGTTACCTCTTGGTTGTAGGAACAAGATGAAGGCACACAATCGCTAAATTGTTTGAGTACATCTTAATTTTTCATCAAATATTGATGCAGAATCAGTAACTATATTTTTAAAAATCAAAACACGTTTCCATCAATTAATTCATTAAATGATTGTCAATTTGTGTGTTTGGCACATCATTTGTTTCTAGGAAAGTCCCATCAGAAGCTCAAATTTGATTGGTTGTTAATTATCACCAACTGTGACTGTCAGTCTGTTGTCTTTGAACGCCCTCTGACTCAGGCACTCATGTAATGTTACCCACATGACTAATTACATAGATTTAGTCCTTAATTACAACTCATCAAACCCGTGCCTTTTTAACAAATCAAATTTCTCGGTTAATTTACAAGCTCTCGAGAACACCTGGTGCTGACGGGAGGATTAGAAGTAATAATTAAAAATAATTGTGATATTTACAAGATAGTGATTACGAATATGGAATCAGTTATAATGAAGAGACTAGAATTTATTTTTAATTTCCAGATAAGGGATGTGAGTTTCATCATTCGTTTACTTAAATTTTAAGCGATATTTCTAATGAAATACTTTATTATTATTAAATTCAAAATTAGAGAAATTAGCGTGCTGTGAACTAATAATTGGGTACGAAATTGAAAAATTCGAAACATGGTTCTGTTTTGTGTTTATTTAATCAAAAGAAAAATAAGTAATCTAATAATCTGAACAGTTTTTGTTTTGAAATATAAGACATGCAATTTATAAAAAAACAAAACAACTTTAACATGTCATTGTGAAACATATCGTGAGATTGATTTATACCAAATTATTAAATTAAAATAGAACGTTGTGAAACAAAATCATGTTTAATATTAAGTCATCTGGTCCTATCGACCGAGTGAGTAGGTTAACAAACAACTTACAACTATCAGCAATTTTGCAGCTACTAAGGGCAACTAAGTAATAAGAAATATTTTCACATGTTTAACATTGCGAAACGGTCATCTCATATTACTAATCTGTTTTTGCTTTAAAAATATATCAAAGTGATGAACAACGTTTATGTGAAGCATACAGACTACAAATGGTTGCATTCAGCTTTGTTATAAGGAAAAATAATATTAAAATGGTAATATTAAATATTAAAAAATATATTAAAATTTAACCAGTTTCTTAGGTAATGTAATATTCATTACTTATCACGGGGGTAGGGGGACATAAATGATGGTATAATTTGAGTTACCTTGATAATTGGGTTGGGTGAATATACGTTAGATATTTTCAAACAAACTCATATTTGAGATCAGTTTACTGTGCGTTGACAACAGGAAAATCAGTTAATTAGGAAAGACGAAACTTGTTTACTTGAAATCACTGGGAAGAAGCATGTTAGGAGAAGTTTATTGTTTTCCGCTCTAAAACACATTTTGGTGTTCTTTTCTCTGTGTTGTTGCCAGAGGAATAATTTTCCAAGCTAACAGATTTCTAACTATTAATCTCGGTTCTAAACTTAGCTTACACCGCCTTGCCAATATTTTCGTTACCTCGTTAGTGTGTAAACACGAATTCTCGTCATCGATGAGTAACAAAAAACACCAGAGTTCCGATAATCCCATCTAGTGCTTAAATGCCCATAGCTAGTGCCACATCGCCGACGGCGGAGACAAACCCGACTAGCTGACGTTGGCGATGGCGTTTTAACGACCAAAACTGGTTACGAGCAAGATGTGAGCTTTTTCTCCGCGCGCCCATCGGCTCAGAAAATCAAAGATGGTCTTTCTAATTAGATTGTTTCTACGGATGCCAATTACAACGTTCTTCAGCGCTGATAGGGACTGTGGGATTCTGCATCCCGGTTAGGCGCATATAACCCGATTAGTCCATCGTGCCCTGTTAGCAGGTTTAAGTCAAGGAGGTGACGAGTATAGATGCTACATCTGTCCATCCTTACCCCCCATCCCCAATCCCCATCACGTTGTCTGTCCCTCCACACTCACTAACATACCTTTACCCGACGGCATGCTGGGAAGAAAAATGGCGGAGTGGGAACGATTCAGCATGCCATTAAAGCTTTTGAAAATTTCGTGTCGGCGACGGTAAAACTTCTCTGAAGCTTGCCTTTTGCAACAAAGAGCCTTTCTAATTAGCCCATGAAGTACTTTATTTGTCGCTTAGCAACCACCCGAAGGTCACAAATAGGGCCGACACGTCTTTAGCGTGCATTTTGAAAAATCGCATTGATGATTTATTCTGAGTTGCTTTTAACAAGGAAAAACTTCTACTCGAGATGGGGGGAAACCCGTGGAGAACAGAGATGAACAATACCGCGGCAATCTGGCTTTGTCATACCTGCCACTAGCTTGTCAAAAACCTTCACTGCACTTGTCTATCAAGCTAGCTAAATGCTGTAGTCGACATCTCTCTCACGCGCTGTGAGCCCGACCCGCCGCAGACGACAATGGTGGCCATTTTGAAATCTCTGCATGACGCCATTATGAGAGCGGAATTTTGACAGGTAAAGATCTAATACATACAGGAAAGAGCTCGGAAGGCGAACAGAGGATTTACTCGCTCCCATTCATCTAATTCAGTAATATATAAAGACTGCCAGTGAGTATTTAAGCTTTAATCTGAACACAATCTTGGTAATGGACGTCAACCAAGTTAGGGACGACGCCTGGCGGTGAACAACGGGAACGCTGAAGGGAGGGAAGTACTTTTATATGATAGGCAAAGAAATCATACCGACATACCAAATAAGCATCCATATGTTTAACCACCACTAGTCTTTTTGCGATAAAACAACGTATTTCTATTCATTTCTCATTTTGAATTATTTAGAAAATGCCTATCAAAGAACATTTTCCATATTTTTCTTTTGTTGTGGCTCCGAATTTTGACCTGCAGGTTGTCAAGTTTCAGTTTTAAATGTGTAATGAAGAGCTCCATTTCATATCGGATTTGGGAATATGATTGTGATTATTTGCATGCAATATCTTTGTGATTGTTCCTTTATTGTAAACTCAACGGTAACAACATCGAGTCCAGCCCAAGTCATCATTATCACGAGCCGTGTCATGTGTCATATTACGTTGCTGAAACTAACGTGATATTTCTGATTGAAAAATTGGAAGACAAGACGCGTGAACACCGATCTTGCATGTTCACGCATGTCTTGAGGACGCCATTGTTCGACCGAAAAACACTATCCTGTTTGACATGGCACCTCAATATTTCCTGGAACTCATTGTTTTCTTCTCGTCGACAAAATGTGCCGTAATGTGATCTGTACTCTAAATGTTTCGGAACTGATTTCTAGTAGCCAAATGTAATGTACGTGATACATTATTGTTTTGTAACAAAGGAACGACAGATTTATTAACAAATATATATTTAATTCCACAAACTATTTCTTTCTTTCTCTTTTACTTGCATACATGAACATGTATTAATTCGTAAATTGTGCCATTTTCTAAAAAATAAAACCATTCATTTTTTTAATTGATAGAAGGAATATTTAAAGTGCATTATTTCTAGGTCGGGGTGGGAGGTTAATAGCGTTTTCATGTCCTTTCTAGGAATTTAAAAAAATCTGTGTTTCCTCAACTGTTTCTGTGTCAAAGCAAATATATTAAATTAATGGCAACAATCACAATAAACAATATGTCCAAACATCTTCACTTATATATTAAGTCTTATTTTGATGATTTAGCAAATGAAACGATGCAATTTTTATTGTTGCTCAAATCATTTGCAATATTTTAATGTTCCAGTCGTTCCATCGGAAAGGCACGAACCGACTTTAGCGAGAATACAACGGCGGATGCTTATCATTGATGCTTATCATTGATCCAGACTCAATAGACGCGACTAGACGTCAGTAGAAACATCAGGAAGAATGAAGATATAAGAATATTATATAGCATAACACATCATAACCACACGAATGCACGGTGGACTAGAAGAATTAAAGGTTCCACGAACATTTAATTTTTCAAATTTTACCTTATCAAATTGCAGAAAATTAAATAAACGAAATCAATAATCGTCATATTTTCTCACATGCACAAATTTAATATATTAATTATGTTTATACTTCTACATGGTATTTTTCGCTATTTACTTACATACTGATAGAATTATGTAATCCATAGGCACACAAATCATGCACGTATACTTAATTCTGTCGATGTCATAGATAGTTAAAAAATAATATTAATATCATTAGGTATCACTGTGTTTTCTACAAAAGTACAAAGCATCCGCCCATTCTTTCTAAGTATTCATGATGGTTTCTCTGCTAAGCAGGGTTTTTATTTAATTAAACAGGAAACAGCGGAATCAAAGGTAATTTGACTGTCATATTTATAGTGAACAATATGACCTCAGTTAACAGCGACTATAAAGTAAAATGTTATAAAATTATTGTACAAACATATCGTACTAATGAAATATGTACTTAATTATACTAATAGCATCTGAAACATATTACATTGGTTCTAATTAATTCCTGAACATGACGAAGGAAATACATTTCTACAGAACAATGTCTAAAGGTATTAGCGCCCTGATAACTATTTCCATCATTTGCAACGACTTTCGCGACCTCAGGCGGAGGTAGGTTTAATATATTAATGGAAATCGGGCTCTTTGAAGGGAAAAATGTCCTCTCTATCGAAACGATGACTTCAATCATTTACCTTGAAAGTCGGTACGATCAAAGGAAAAAGCCCCAGGAAAGACAAGGTGCGAAAGCATACAATGTACTCTCAGAGAGATTAATTCTTTGAAGATTTCCTTGAATCCTATAAGAGTTTCCTGTTGTGAATATGAAAAACAAGATTCCTATTTTTTTCTATGCCGCCGCGACGGCGAAATTAAGCAGACAGCTTGATCTGATGGTTCGGCTAATCGTATTCTAAAAATGTGTCGCGAATATAGTTTGAACTTAATAAGAATATTTCAAATTTCATTTTAGCACCATCGTATTTCGTTCAATTCTTTTCATTCTCTTATATGTTTTATACACGAATAAAACAATAAGGCATTTAACTAGTTATCGTATGTAATATTTTCAAACGGATTTAAAACAACAAAGATATCAAATATAAATGAAATGAAAACTATAAACGGACTCGATAGCACGTGGATGGTTGTGTAGAAACGGCATCACACAAAAAATGAATAAAACTTTTACACTCAATTCTTTATAAAATAATTTTAATCAAAACTTCCCACCGCGTCCGACGCCATACACTCTGTCAGACGGCGTGTGACATGTTTGTGTAAGTCGGTGAAATTCGTTTTCTTTTTAAATTGGGATATTGAAATACATTTAATGAAAAAGAAATCGCCTTTGATATGATGGTATGAATCGAATATCAAAGAGTCGACACAGACAACCGTCGCGACGATACTTACTTTGATACTTCAATGATATACGCATATAGTGAGAAACTAAAGAGCGTATGGATTCGATAAGGCAATGCTTAATTTCCGTTTGGCGGTGTGACACAGTCAATAATATTGGTGATTGCAGGTGTTGTGAGTATGATCATCATAACAATATGAAAATATGAAAATATTCAGTTAATAGTTCGAAACTAATTTTACAACTGATATTATTCGTGGTGTTGTTTGAAAGAAAGATAATTGTACATGTGAGAAAGACAAGTGTGATTGAAGATGTTTTGTAAATTTGGTTCAATGATTTAAGAGAGTGTCCAACGTAATAAACAGTCATAATAATGATGACGTCATATACACAACTATCATTATGACGAAGATGATGGCAAGAAGATGAGCAACGATGGTGAATGACTGTCGTTTACGCCGCCATCAGCCGCATTGTTCCAGCTATGTGATGGCGGCCTGTAAATGATCGAGTCTGGGGAACACGGTGGTTGACATCAGGAGTAAAAATACATTCCATCGGGGCAGGATGACACACAATCACCATGGTTACTCATTGTGATTCCCCTGATTCTAATGTTAGGTATCTTTGTATTAGCTCCCTTTGCTTCATCCAAGTCTCTCTCTCTCTCTCTCTCTCTCTCTCTCTCTCTCTCTCTCTCTCTCTCTCTCTCTCTCTCTCTCTCTCAAGCTAGACTTGCCAAATCAGATTTGAGTTGGATTCATTTTTAAAGATATTTTCGAGGGTGTGGGAGACAGACTAGGTAACAGCATGTACCATCTTTTAACGTCTTTTAGTATTACACAACCAAGAGATCCAACCACTGGTAGTGATGATAATGATGATATAAAAAATTGTTTTTAATAATAATAATAATAATAATAACAACAACAACAACAACAACAACAACAACAACAACAACAATAATAATAATAAAATGGTGATGCTTATCGACATTAACTCGTTATGACAACAGCGCCAGCAATGTAATACGTATGTTTTGGAAATGGTAAAAAAGGAAATATCAAGAGATGCATTATATCAGCAGAGTTTGTCAAGACGTCGTGTCACCTACGTGTGATCTAGGTTTATGCACTGGCAAACATATCACATCCCTTCGGTGTTAGAACGGTAAATATATGGACATGGTTAAGCGTATTTTTCCTCTCCTCGTCAGCAAAGACAAATATTTGAATTCCTTCAATTCCCATCTTTAGTTGTATTGGATACACATCTGTACTCGAATCGGATTGTCGAAACTGAATTGAATACTTTCCTCATGGATCGATATTTCCTCGCAAGAACTATTATACTGATGATTATGACATATATCGATCAAGGATACCAGAATAGTCCGTTAACAATTCAAGGGAGACAACTCTTAAGTATATAGGCATGTGTAGAGTTAAATGCCCTTGATGCTGCCGTGCTGTTATGACATTAGAGTTATTTCCCTTTGTTATAGTTACTCCATAAAACTGATCAATCAATAGATATATTTGTAGTTGAGCGGTTTCGTGTATCAGCCCACACACGTCTATTTCCGAACAAAATTTCGGTATCTATTTCACATCGTCGATCTGTAATTACTCGACCGTATTTCACGCAATGTTAAGACTGACACCATTTTCATAAAGGATAATACATTCAGATGAAAAAGGTTTGCTAAACCAAGTGTATCATAATGTATACCCGACCCATCGAATAGAAACAGCGGTTACACAAAACAGTAACTTGACAGTAGTGACCCCCGTGATCTGAAGGATGGAGCGTCTGTCGGATAGCAGTAGGTCGGTGGTTCTATCACCGACAGCGTCACACCAAAAAGGCAGTATTGCTGCTTCACTGCGTGGCGCTCAGCGACAAGGACTGGTCGGCTCGGCGTCAGTACACTGTTTGGGGTTTCCATGGTATGTCAGTCCGGCATTAGTCAGGCATAAATCCGGACTAGTAGAAGCGCGCCCGCCCGCCCGCACGCGCAGGTACGCACGCACGCACCCACACACACACACATATATATCTTTATACGTGCAATAATCTCGAACGCGACTTTGAACCCAATGTCACATTACCTCACTGTAGGTAGTAGGTTATAGTGTCAGCTTGACGTGGGAAAACAGTGATACAGGCCTCCCACATTAACGCTTTGGTGAAACTAACGACCACGGGGGATCGTAAAGACAAACCTAGAAAAATAATAAGGCTGAACGGGATTTGAACTCACGATCATAGGTTTCTGGCACATTAAAGGGGCGAAACTCTGCACAGCGAATTGCGGCACCTTAGAAAGAGTGAATGAGTTGGGCTGAACGCCGCTTTGTACAGTATTCCAGTTATATCACGACGAGTCGGCTTAATGTGGGAAGAAAACCCAAAGTAATGCAGGTCCCAGAGAGATACCATGCCGATGTTTAACATGAATATCCCACTTAGACAAAGTAGACTGACTCCCAGCCGACAAGTCCTTGTTTAAGCCACTTAATGCCGAGCACCAAGGTAACAACAAGTACCATTTTTAACGTCTCCGCTCTCCGGGCACTCCATGGAGGCGGTCCTTTATATCCCGAAGAAAGTATATTCTTAAAATAGAAACTTTTCTTGTACGAATGAATGAATGAATGAATGAATGAATGAATGAATGAATGAATGAATGAATGAATCAATGAATCAATGAATGAGTTGGGTTTAATGACGACTCAACAGTATTCCAGTTATATCACGGCGTGCCAGATTAATGTGGGAGGAAAGCCCGAAGTGATGCAGGTCTCAGTTCTCTACAACTTTGGTGAAACCCACGAGCACGGGTATGGTGCTGACAAACCTCGGACCATAATCGTCCCTAACACATAATCATAGACTTCTGGCGTGTCCAAGAGACGCAAGTCAACACACTCCGTGTGAGTGAGTGCATGTAGTTTTCCCAATCTCATTAAAATCACATCTTAGTGCTCCCTACTGCGACACTGAGGACATCCCATTACAGGTCACGACAGAATGACTCTTTGCGAACATTCAGGAAGTCGAAATTAGCCAATCAGAAAGCCAATCTCGAGCTTTACGGCACTAGTTTAAAAATGGAGACTTTCATTCCAGACTACTTTAAAAATATATTTTGAAAACGTTCTCGATTCAATATTTGAAAACTTGACAAAAGAAACGTCTGGACTGTTTATTTGATGGCCGACATTGTATGGCAGTACTTCCTTTGGGCTGTGGAAAGTCTTCCGTTTCAAATGTGTATCCCATTGCATGAAGCGAGAGACAGACGATGTCCAGCATTCGGAATCAGTCGTACAGCCCTAAACTGTCGTTCGGAATGCCACGTGTTCATCATTCCGAGGTTTCATGATTAGAAAAGACATTCTGACTCTCTTTCGCGAAGTCTTAAACGACGATTTCACTGTTCGAATAAAAAGCCGCTCTGACGTGACCTTTAATGGGATTTCCTCAGATCTTTTTGTACCGCTTCACAAAAAGTTCTGATTTTAATGAGATTGGTTGTTTTCCGTTGCTTTCGACGATATTCCAGCTATATTCCCACGGACTGTAAAGAAAGTAAAGAAATCTTGGTCAGTCAAACCAGTGGTTGATATCATGAGCAACGACCCACGCACACTGGGCACGACAACTTAAATTATGCCAGGTCATAAAAGGTGACTTATGCTATAATTTGCAGTGACTAGCTTGTATAAGTGGCAACGATACTGCTTTCAATTCCAAAATGATAATACAGTAAAAAACGTTTATAACGAACACGCTTATAACGAACTGACGGATATAACGAACTGATTTTTTGGTCCCGACTATTTGCTATAGTTATGCCGTATATATGCTTATAACGAACTACGGTTATAACAAACTAAAGTTAGTGGTCCTTTCGAATTCGTTATAACCGTAGTTTACTGTATTCATCTGAAGTGAGATTCGAACGCTGTCCTTCTGCGTGACAAGCAAACGCTTTTACCACAAGGCTCTTCTACCGCCACTCACTGATAAGTACCCATCCTTGAAGATCCGGTCAGAATAGGTCTTCAGCAACCCATGCTTGCTGTAAAAGGCGACTACGCATGTCGCAAGAACCGACTAACAGGAGCGGGTGACTTGGATGGCGCATGTCATCGTATCCTAATTGCGTGGATCGATGCTCATGATGTCAATCACTGGATTGTCTGGTCCAGATTCTATTATTTACAGACCGCCGTCATATACCTGGAATATTGCTGAGTGCGGCGTTAAACAACAAACAAACAAACAAACACTGATATGTGTGATATTACTTTTTTGACTCAGTATTTTAGCAAACTCTAGTCTTTTCCTAAGCCACGAAGCAGGGTTTGAATCTTGGCTGGGTTCCACGACACTACCCGGAGGAAGAAACCGTTAACCGGAAGGACCCGGGAGTACCCACATAACTGCATCAATAAACAAATGAAAGTAATTCATTTGATTCAGGGACTTGGGTTCAACGCCAAATTGAACAGTTTTTAGCTCACCTGGCTGAGAGTCAAGAATGATTATGGCAGGGCCTCTGTTTTCATTTATCGAAGCTGAAACTTCACATACTTGTTCCCACAAATGATGATACTCAAACTTTATAATGAGGTTTTCAATATGGCCGCCACTACGACCATTATTGAGACATTTTGTTCAAATGTAATGAAATTAGGTTCATGTGTAGTAACTCAACATATGTGTCCCTCTTTGCGATATTATAAAGTTTGACCTTGATTTGACCTTTGCAATTTGATCATACTAAAGCTGAAACTTCTTATGGTCATTACTCGCCATTTCAAAATGTAATGATATTTGGTATACTTGTAAAGAGTTGTGGTCTCAACGCACATGTTCCGGTGTTTTAGATGTTTCAACTCTGATCTTGATCTGACCATTGCATTCTAACCAGACTGTCAGCGGAAACTTCTTATGGCCGTTAGTTAGTCATATTTGTGCATATCCATGAAAGAGTTGAGTGCCATGGCACTATTTATTTCTACCTGGTTGTGTCAGTTTAATAGGACAGGAATGCAGGTCAGGGACGTTTATCACTTGGGTGAAACGCAGAACCATGGGTATTGTGTGAATCAAGATAAAGCGGAATCTCTGGGATGAGGATCCTGGAGCGCAAATGCAGTTCGTTCAGGGTATCGATTTGGACAGTATCAACGTATTCAGTTTGTGTTTTCATAGCATCTTCCGAAAAAACCCAAAAAATTATACGTATATTTTTGCCACTACATTCAACCAGAAACAGACGATTCTACCTTCTCCCAGAAACAGACGACTCTACCTCCACCCAGAAACAGACGACACCACCTCCACCCACAAACAGACGACTCTACCTCCACCAATAAACAGACTACTCTTCTTCCATATAACATCAGACGACTCTGCCTCCGTCTAGCAACAGACAGGTCTACTTTCACCCAGAAACAAACAACACTACCTCCACCGAGAAACAGACGACACTACCCTCACCCAGCAACACACATCTCTACCTCCACCTAGCAACAGACGACTCTACCTCCACCCACAAACACATGACGCTACATTCACCCAGAAACAGACTACACTACCTCCACCAAGAAACAGGCGACTCTAGCTCCACCCAGACGCAGACTACTCTTCTTCCGCATAATATCAGACGACACTGCCACCGACTAGCAATAGACGAGTCTACTTTTACTCAGAAACAAACAACTCTACCTTCACTCAGCAACAGACGACACTACCTCCACCCACAAACAGACGACTCTACCTCATTCCAGAAAGAGACGACACTACCTCCACCAACAAACAGACGACACTACCTCCACCCAGAAAGAGACGATTCAGCCTTCACCCTGAAACAGACGACACTACCCTCACCCAGGAACAGACAACTCTACCTTCACCTTGTAACAGACGACACTACCTCCGCCCAGAAACAGACGATTCAGCCTTCACCCAGAAACAGACGACAATACATTCACCCACAAACAGACGACACTACCTTCACCCACAAACAGACGATTCTACTTCCACCCAGAAACAGACGACACTACCCCCACCCAGGAACAGACAACTCTACCTTCACCTAGTAACAGACGACACTACCTCCACCCACAAACAGACGACACTATCCTCACCCAGCAACACACAACTCTACACCCACCCAGCAACAGACGACTCATTCTTCCCTAAGCTTCGGACGACTATCTCCACACAGCAACAGACGACAACACCTTCACCCAACAACAGACGACTCTATCCTCCACCCAGAAACAGACGACACTACCTTCACCCAGAAACAGACGTTTCCACCTTCACCCACAAGCAGCCGATTCTACCTTAACCCACAAACAGACGACTCTACATTCACCCACAAACAGACGACTCTACCTCCATCTAGCAACAGATGACTCTACCTCCACCAAGAAACAGACGATTCTATCCTTCACCCAGAAACAGACGACACTGCCTTCACCCAGAAACAGACGACAATACATTTACCAAGGAACAGAAGATTCTACCTCCACCCAGAAACAGGCGACACAACATTCACCCAGCAACAGACGACACTACCTTCACCCAGAAACAGAAGACTCTACCTCCACCTAGAAACAGACGACTCATTCTTCCCTAAGCTTCGGACGACTATCTCCACACAGCAACAGACGACAACACCTTCACCCAACAACAGACGACTCTACCCTCCACCCAGAAACAGACGACACTACCTTCACCCAGAAACAGACGTTTCCACCTTCACCCACAAGCAGCCGATTCTACCTTAACCCACAAACAGACGACTCTACATTCACAAACAGACGAAACTACCTCCATCTAGCAACAGATGACTCTACATCCACGAAGAAACAGACGACGCTACCTTCCCCCAGCAACAGACGACACTACCTCCACCCAGAAACAGACGATTCTACCCTTCACCCAGAAACAGACGACACTACCTTCACCAAGAAACAGACGACAATACATTCACCAAGGAACAGAAGATTCTACCTCCACCCGGAAACAGGCGACACAACATTCACCCAGCAACAGACGACACTACCTTCACCGAGAAACAGAAGACTCTACCTCCACCTAGAAACAGGCGACATTACAGTCACCCAGAAATAGACAACACCAACATCTCCCAGAAACAGACGACACTACCTTCATCCAGAAACAGACAACTCTACCTTCCCTAAACATCAGACGACTATCTCCAACCAGCAACTTGCGACAACACTACCTTCACCTAGAAACAGACGTTTCCACCTTCACCCACAAGCAGCCGATTCTACCTTAACCCACAAACAGACGATTCTACATTCACCCACAAACAGACGACACTACCTCCATCTAGCAACAGATGACTCTACCTCCACGAAGAAACAGACGACGCTACCTTCCCCCAGCAACAGACGACACTACCTCCACCCAGAAACAGACGATTCTATCCTTCACCCAGAAACAGACGACACTACCTTCACCCAGAAACAGACGACATTAGTCACCCAGAAATAGACAACACCAACTTCACCCAGAAACAGACGACACTACCTTCATCCAGAAACAGACAACTCTACCTTTCCTAAACATCAGACGACTATCTCCAACCAGCAACATGCGACAACACTACCTTCACCCAGAAACAGACGTTTCCACCTTCACCCACAAGCAGCCGATTCTACCTTAACCCACAAACAGACGACTCTACATTCACCCACAAACAGACGACACTACCTCCATCTAGCAACAGATGACTCTACCTCCACGAAGAAACAGACGACGCTACCTTCCCCCAGCAACAGACGACACTGCCTCCACCCAGAAACAGACGATTCTATTCTTCACCCAGAAACAGACGACACTACCTTCACCCTGAAACAGACGACAATACATTCACCAAGGAACAGAAGATTCTACCTCCACCCAGAAACAGGCGACACAACATTCATCCAGCAACAGACGACTCTACCTTCACACAGAAACAGACGATTCTTCCTCCCCCCAGAAACAGACGACACAACATTCAACCAGCAACAGCCGACTCTGCCTTCACTGATTATTAGATTGAGTGAGTGAGTTGGGTTTAACGCCGCTTTTAACATTATTCCAGTTATATCACGGCGTGTCTGCTTAATGTGGGAGGAAAGCCCGAAGTGATGCAGGTCTCAGACGTTTACCACTTCGGTGAAACCCACGAGCACGGGTATGGTGCTGACAAACCTAGAAACATAATCGGGGCGAACCGGAATTCAAACCAACAATCATAGGTTTCTGGCGTGCCCAAGGGACGCAACTCTGCACAGCGAATCACGGCGCCTTAGACGACTGGGCCACCCGTGCCCCCACTGAATATTAGAAGACTCAACCTTAACCTAGCAGCAGACGACTCTACTTTCGTCTGACAACAGACTTCCTAACGTCACTTTACAAAAGACTTGTAATCCATTACCTAGCAACAAACAGTCTCACCGTTTAGTATAACAACCAACTTTCTATAACAATAAACCATTACTTTTTTCACAATTAGACCTCCCGCTCATAACAACATCATTAATGAAAAAGAGAAAAAAAATCCTGTATCGATGAAATGCCATAATTAAATCACATTTCTCCTCTAATTGCTGTGTGTACATGTTGAGGGGAGCCATATTTGCACAAGGGTGTTCCACCATTTCTTATATAGCCATTTGTACACATACAATTTTTTCAAACAACATGAAATTGCAAATTTAAACATTGTTGAACTAAGACAATGTTCTACATGCGAGCCAGGAACATACATAATTGATTAAAAATCAATGTCGAACGACATCTAATTAGTTGAGCCAGTCTGCGGTCTTTCAGTTTAAAGCGTTAACATTCCGAAGGCCATATTTACTGAAGTTCCGTGTTTGCCCAGACACGACTGAAAGGGTTAACGTATAATGGCGGGCAAATTGTAAATCGCTGGACACTCCGCCTCGGAATCGTGTAAATATCAAAATGTATTTCGACATCTGAAAAGTGTCATTTAGTTGGGTGAATCGATTCTAAAAAAATATGAAAAGTGTCAATTGTGCGATATTGAGTCAACAATTCAATAGTGTCGCCATGCACCCCGAATGGCGCTATTGTGCGCGTGTCAAGCGTATGTTGACATAGTATCTTTCTATATCTAAACAGCAACCTGCCAATAAATTTCCCCCCGAAAATGCCGCAGTAAATTGTCGACATCAATACATGTATTCATCGTGCGAGATGCGAGTAAGAAATCATAAGAGGCGAAAATAAATATATTGAGCAATTATTGATAGAAATAATCGTTTGGGTGTCGAGTTTTTGTTAGGTTTATTGTCAGGGCGGAATACTTTTCCTACGCTGATAGGCGGCAAACCCTCATCAACCGGAAGATACCGAACTACTTTCGATTCTGTCTATCCACTTAAACCAGTGATGATTTGGCGCTCACGTCCACGCTTTGCGTCAATAGGGAAAGTAGTATTTGCGCTCAGTTGGATGTCTGTCAATTTACCGCATTGTTCTCGCTTTACATAATCGGAAGCTTCCCACACCAATTGAGGGCGAGAGTTATCTCCCTTACGCAAGACGTGTATTTGAATGTTCCATTGTTTCGCAATGTCCAAATACAAATACAAGCAGAAATAAATCCATATACAAAACCATATATATCCTTGCTTACAATAGTTTCCGGGTGACTATTTTGGACATAGCATTTCAAAGAAGCCAAAACGATCTGAACACTATCTCAAATATTGTGACACCGCATGGACACTTACTATCCAGATGTATTGATTGTTCAAAATAATTTCTAATTTGAATACGAATATGACATAACATATCCTTTGAGAAAGATCACGATCCACGGACTTATTTATCCTATCGCGACTTTGAAGATGCGTTTAAAAACTCTGGTGTTTACTTGAGCGGAGGAATGGCGTCATCCGTATTTCTCTGAGTTCTGTTTTTTTTAAAATTTGAATAAAAACAAACCTAATTTTTTGTTAAGATTTTCTGTATTTTTAGGTGTGATATGTTTCTTGGACCCAAGACGCACAAACTTCAGGAGATGCGTTGATGCGTACGTACACTCGTGTTACTGTGCCATAACCTCTGAACCATCTACTCAACACTTGATATCAACATCAGGCAACGGTAGGATTTACACGAGCGTCACACACAGTCTAAGGCACTTCCGTCAGTTACACACAATCCCATTTCATTACTTGATTAGAGATAAACATGTGCCAAAACTCCAACGAATATCATCTGTGTGTCATTTATATGTCATCTATATATCAGCTGTGTGTCATTTATATACCATCTATATATCAGCTGTATGTTACGGGGGAAGATAGAGTAAAGTTAACGAATCTGTTACATACGGTTTGTTGTTTAATGCAGCACTCAGCAATCTTACATATGTGTGAGGATGGTCTGTGAATAATCGAGTCTCGACAAAACAACCCAGTGATTGATATCATGAGCATCGATCTACGCAATCGGGATTCGATGACATGCATCAACTAAGTCAGCGAGCCTGGCCATCCTTTAATCGCCTTTTACGACAAGCATGGGTTGCTGAAGATCAATCCTAAGACGGATCCTCACAGGTCCGTTACATACTGACCATACTTTACACTTTACAGTCTTTAGGGAGATGGGAAAGCCTTGTGGTTGAAACGACACGTGGAAGACCCGGGTTTTTGTTTTAGACAGTGTCCAATTTCGTATCTGTTTTCAATACTGGTTAAATACTTGTATATTCCCATCCATAGTCAGATGGGTACACAGTCGTTTAAAGCGCCGTAATACGCAGTGAGGAGCACACGTTTTGCTGTGCCAGGATCCTAGGAACAAAGTTCCAATCCCATATTCGCCATGAATATGGACCTGCATCACATCAAGCTTTTTTGCCGCATCACGTTGACATGCATGATATAACTAAATACACTTCAAAGCGTTAAATCAAACTGATTCACTCACTTATTCATCGCGAAATAATTCAAGCATATGTACCGTACTTCCTCCTCTTAACACCCCCTGCATTATGACAAAGCAACGTATACAGATACATGACCCCTATTTCTTTTAAGAAGGCTGGGGGCTATTCCTTACATGGTTTTAAGATGGGCGTAATTTAATACTGTTTTTGTCGACCCGGTCTAGCTGTATTTAGCGTCTTTTAGAGGAAATATGGTATTTGTAAATTACTATGTTTGGTATTGATGTTCGTTCATACTGAAAGAAGTTCATTTGTGTAACAAGAACAATATGTGTAACAAGAACAATATGTGTAACAAGAACAATATATGTAACAAGAACAATATGTGTAACAAGGACAATATGTGTAACAAGAACAATATATGTAACAAGAACAATGTGTAACAAGAACAATATATGTAACAAGAACAATATGTGTAACAAGAACAATATGTGTAACAAGAACAATATATGTAACAAGAACAATGTGTAACAAGAACAATATATGTAACAAGAACAATATGTGTAACAAGAACAATATGTGTAACAAGAACAATATATGTAACAAGAACAATATATGTAACAAAAACAATATATGATAAATTGTTATCATGCAATAAGACGTATCTGTGAACTAATGACTTCCTCTGTACACATATATATGTTTGTTTGTTGTTTAACGCCGCACTCAGCAATATCCAAGCTTTATGACGGCGGTCTGTAAATAATCGGGTCTGGACCAGACAATCCAGTGATTGACATCGTGAGCATCGATCCACGCAATCGGGATACGATGACATGCATAAACCAAGTCAGCAAACCTGACCACCCGATCCTGGTAGTCGCCTCTTACGACAAGCATAGTCGCCTTTAACGGCAAGCATCGGTTGCCGAAGAGCAAATATTGTGTTTTTGATACTCGTGTAACATTAAAAGTACGTAGTAATGTCAACTATTAAATATTCATCGGAATTTCTAACATTAGCACAGGCACTAATATTACTTTATTGATAATAAGTCTTAACGTGTTAATATAATATATTGCAGTATTTTACGTTGTGTCATGTTCACGGGGTTTAAAGCATAATTGAATTAAATAGATCACAAGAAATACATCTAAAACACCAGAGCCCTTCACAAAGGAGCTGTTCTCATCCAACCGTAAGTCCATATCGTTATTGATTTACCAGTAAGCATTGTCCTAGCAAACCACGACAACAAAGAGGTAATCTTATTAGGTATGGTTTCTCCATAAAACATTGAAGGTATCTTAAAAGTTACAATGCAGTCAAATATTTGGCTGAACTTCCCTCGTGGCTTTGAGGCTCCTCGAATCAACTGTGTAAATGTTAAAGCTCTTTCTCTAAACCGCCTTTGTCGACTTTTCTCTTGAATTTCAAACTCGACGGAATCAAAACCAGCTAATAAGAATAGCACCTAGGAACTGAAAACTTTCAGATGCCTCCACCCACTAATCAAGGTGACACAAAGTTTGCCCTGTCTTGAATTATCTGATGACAATTACTTAGGCTCGGTCAACGTCGTTTAGCATCGTATTGGGTGACAATTAAAAGCTTTCTTTCTCCCCTTCTCTCGAATGAAGAGGCGCTTCCAAGGGAGGTTACTCTCATCGAGATGAACTCAATACTCTTCAAACAAGGGAGGGGCATTCAACACGTGTTCTTATTGTAAGAATGTAGAAACTAACGTGCAAGTTCAGCTTTGTACAAATACACTTTATATAGACACAGTTATTAATGAAGCAGTCTCCCGTTGTACGAGTCGCGTCTCGTACCTCATTAGCAGCACCAGTTCTCGACAAACGAGCACCGTGTAAGGTCGACGCGTTTTCTCTGCGTTTTCTATAGAGAATAGTTGAGAGAGTACGCGTCTTTGTCACACCCCATGTCGCAAGGTGTTATGACTTCTTTCAAAAGTCAGTCTTTGCGTACAGGGTTCTGCAGCCTACAATTAAACACTACCCCTTTTTAGCAATTATTTTGTTTGCTTAAGTACGGCACGTTTTTCCTTGAGTGTGCAACAGTCTCAGCATAGAGGTTGGGACCAGCGAGTTCAGATTTTGTAAACAAGTTAAGGACGAGGCGCGATGTGTCAGACTTCTTCTCAACTCCACTACGAGAGTATTTTCATAGGGTTATTTGTATTCATATATTTTTTCTTCTGGTCTCGGTATAATACTATTCATTCGTTTTAGTCTCCTTAAGGGTCCCATCAACAAACGTTTTACGTTACATTTCTGTTAATTGATCGTACTTTGTAAGAAGGGAGGATGGGCAGTTGCAATATCCGATTCTATTTTGTGCTTAATGTATGTTTGTGAAAGAGTGAGTGGGTGAAATTTCACATCGCATTTGTCAGTATCACAGTCGTATCTGGGCGGCCACTTGTTTAACTTGGCAGAATGAAAGTAAATGTGCTCATGTGCACAATGACCATATTCGATTCAAACTTACAAGCGGATCCTGTCAGCGAAGGGACACAACTCCTTACAACGAACGGAAGCAGCTTAGAACACTGGGCCACATGTGATGTTATATTTCAGTTATGTCAACACAACCTGTAGTTCCGGCACTCGGGGGGCGGTCGGGTAGCCTAGTGGTTAAAGCGTTCGCTCGTCACGCCGAAGACCCGGGTTCGAATCCCGACATGGGTACAATGTGTGAAGCCCATTTATGGTGTCCCCCGCCGTGATATTGCTGGAATATTGCTAAAAGCGGCGTAAAATCATACTCACTCACTCACAAGAACACCAATGGCTGATAACGGTTACCGTGAACAGCCTTGTCGGGTATGATGCAACACTAGTGCAACCAGGTCAATGTTATAATGACTTCGTAGTAACTGTGATTCCTTAGTAGTTTTTGTAAAGTATGTATGGCGCTTTAATAATTTAAGACCACAAACCTTGTAAATATATAACGTCTACGCCAGAGAGTTATCATCGAGTACCGGGCGATTGCATTGAGCGTAAAAGGCAAAATAGTGGTGAAAAATATAGGAATGGATCACTGAAAATCAGTGAAGACACCAGGCGTTCGGGAAAAACGTGAGCATGTCCTACCCTACCGATAACACCCGCCACTCACACAGCTTGCATAAGAAGGTATGTTTGTTGACTGACCCTGCACAGCAGAACTCCTGCCATACGACGGCGGCTTGTAAACAATTGAGTCTTGACCAGACAATCAAGCAATGGACCAGACAATCTAGTGACACGATTGCGTTATTGGTCTGTTTCTACGGAGCGTTTAGGACTTTGGTGCTTATACGCATAAACTGTAAAAAAAAGAAGGTTAGGCACCGGAAAGCAAAACATTGAGAGAGAGCTAGTGAGGGAGTGAGTGAGAGCATGAGTTTAACGCCGCTTGGAACAGTATTACCGTTATGTCACGGTGTGTCGGTTTGGCGTGAGGAGAAGTGATGGCTGTCTAAGGACTTTTCAGTTTGGTGAAACCCAGAGCATGGGTGTGGTGTTCAGAAAACTTGAAACATAAATAGGACGAATCTCAGATTCGAACCCAAGATCATAGATTTATGGTACACCAAAAGGGCGCAACTCCGCCAAATTGTGGAGCCTCAGACGACAGTGAGTGAGTGAGTGAGTATGGTTTTACGCCGCTTTTAGCAATATTCCAACAATATCACGGCGGGGGACACCAGAAATGGGCTTCACACATTGTACCCAAGTCGGGAATCGAACCCGGGTCTTCGGCTTGACGAGCGAACACTTTAACCACTAGCATACCCGACCACCCCCTCAGACGACAGGGCCACAAGTGCACCCGTGTATATAGTAGGTAGCAGGATCAGTATTTGGGCAAATATGAACTTGAATATGAGACATGGTGACCTATGTATGTATATATATATGGTATAGCAGCTGCCCCTGAGGCCATGAAATAGGTAGGCGTTTCTACATCATAACATACCCGTATGTCAGTTGCTGTCAAAATGTACCCGTATGCCATCTGATGGCGTGATATACCCGTATGTTAATAGTTGCTATGGCTATGGTACACCAGTGTGCCAGTTGCTGTCGTTAAGCTTCAGGTATATCGATAATCTCATTTCGTTCAATAACAAAATAGCCAAGTCCCTTCCACTGATTTACCCACCTGACCTAGGGATAAAGAAGACCAACGAACCGCCTCATCTGTTTCATATTCAGATCTATGCATAAAGACTCAGAGTGACAAAACACTCTCCACAAGACTGTATGACAAGATGGACGACTTCAACTGTCCATAAGTAAACTTTCCCTTTACTTTCGAGCAATATTCCAGCAGCTCCAGCAATTGGGTGTCCACCTATCGGAGGTACAACCGAGCATGCCCTTTGCACCTAGATTTCAAAAAGCGACACACAACTCTTGCTCAGAAGCTGTTTGATCAAGATTCAACATTAAAGGCCTCAGTAAAACTTTCAAAAAGCTTTATACATAGACATGTGGAGGACATTTCCAATTTTTACTCATCAGTGACAAAGATAATGTGTTTATGACGGTTTCACCGATAGGGCAGGGTACGCGCACCTTTTCGCGAACACTTAGTATCATCACTATTGGATAGTGATTCATACACACACTCATGGTGTAGTCGGAACTTACAATCGACTCTTATCTTACGGAACTTACAATCGAGATTTGTTATGAATATGGAAAAGGTTTTGTCTCTTTTATTATACACCCGAATGCCAGTTGTTGTCATGGTGTACATGATGTTCTTTGCTGTCATGGTATACACATGTGTACCTTGCTACAACGATATACACGTATGTACCACGCTACAGTGATAAACACGTATTACCTTGCTACAATGATATACACGTATTACTTCGCTACAGTGATAAACACGTATTACCTTGCTACAATGATATACACGTATGTACCACGCTACAGTGATAAACACGTATTACCTTGCTACAATGATATACACGTATTACTTCGCTACAGTGATAAACACGTATTACCTTGCTACAGTGATATACACGTATGTACCACGCTACAGTGATAAACACGTATTACCTTGCTACAATGATATACACGTATTACTTCGCTACAGTGATAAACACGTATGGACAACGCTACAATGATATACACGTATTACCTTGCTACAGTGATAAACACGTTTGGACAACGCTACAATGATATACACGCATTACTTTCCTACAGAGAAAAACACGTATCGACAACGCAACAATGATATACACGCACTACTTTGCTACAGTGATAAACATGTTTGGACAACGCTACAATGATATACACACATTACCTTGCTACAGAGAAAAACACGTTTGGACAACGCTACAATGATATACACGCATTACTTCGCTACAGTGATAAACACGTTTGGACAACGCTACAATGATATACACGCATTACCTTGCTACAGTGAAAAACACGTATGGACTACGTTACAATGATATACACGCATTAACTTGCTACAGTGAAAAACACATATGGACTACGTTACAATGATATACACGCATTAACTTGCTACAGTGAAAAACACGTTTGGACAACGCTACAATGATATACACGCATTAACTTGCTACAGTGAAAAACACGTTTGGACAACGCTACAATGATATACACGCATTAACTTGCTACAGTGAAAGACGTATGGAAAACGCTACAATGATATACACACATTACCTTGCTACAGTAAAAAACACGTATGGACTACGTTACAATGATAAACACGCATTTACTTGCTACAGTGAAAGACGTTTGGACAACGCAACAATGATATACACGCATTAACTTACTACAGTGAAAGACGTTTGGACAACGCTACAATGATATACACACATTACCTTGCTACAGAGAAAAACACGTTTGGACAACGCTACAATGATAAACACGCATTACCTTGCTACAGTGAAAAACACGTTTGGACAACGCTACAATGATATACACGCATTAACTTGCTACAGTGAAAGACGTATGGAAAACGCTACAATGATATACACGCATTAACTTGCTACAGTGAAAGACGTATGGAAAACGCTACAATGATATAAACGCATTAACTTGCTACAGTGAAAGACGTATGGAAAACGCTACAATGATATACACGCATTAACTTACTACAGTGAAAGACGTTTGGACAACGCTACAATGATATACACACATTACCTTGCTACAGAGAAAAACACGTTTGGACAACGCTACAATGATATACACGCATTACCTTGCTACAGTGAAAAACACGTTTGGACAACGCTACAATGATATACACGCATTAACTTTCTACAGTGAAAGACGTATGGAAAACGCTACAATGATATACACGCATTAACTTGCTACAGTGAAAGACGTATGGAAAACGCTACAATGATATACACGCATTAACTTGCTACAGTGAAAGACGTTTGGACAACGCAACAATGATATACACGCATTAACTTGCTACAGTGAAAGACGTTTGGACAACGCTACAATGATATACACACATTACCTTGCTACAGAGAAAAACACGTTTGGACAACGCTACAATGATATACACACATTACCTTGCTACAGTGAAAAACACGTATGGACAACGTTACAATGATATACACGCATTACCTTGCTACAGTGAAAAACACGTTTGGACAACGCTACAATGATATACACGCATTACCTTGCTACAGTGAAAAACACGTATGGACTACGTTACAATGATATACACGCATTAACTTGCTACAGTGAAAAACACGTTTGGACAACGCTACAATGATATACACGCATTAACTTGCTACAGTGAAAAACACGTATGGACTACGTAACAATGATATACACGCATTACCTTGCTACAGTGAAAAACACGTATGGACTACGTAACAATGATATACACGCATTACCTTGCTACAGTGAAAAACACGTTTGGACAGCGCTACAATGATATACACGCATTACCTTGCTACAGTGAAAAACACGTATGGACTACGTTACAATGATATACACGCATTAACTTGCTACAGCGAAAGACGTATGGAAAACGCTACAATGATATACACGCATTACCTTGCTGCAGTGAAACACACGTAAGGACAACGCTACAATGATATACACGCATTACCTTGCTGCAGTGAAAAACACGTTTGGACAATGCTACAATGATATACACGCATTACTTTGCTACAATGAAAACCACGTATGGACAACGCTACAATGATATACACGCACTTACCATAAATGTACATTTATCATATTATATGTGTCATATTGTTTTGTCCGTTCTTCACTACAACTGAGGAGTTTTCTACCTGTCATAATTACAGACTATTACACGAGCATGTGTGTCATACTGATTTTACAAAACGATTGTCAGAATTCTTGTATTCCCCGAGCGAGAGCGGGGGTAATACCTGGGGTCTAATACGAGTTTCGTAAAATCAGTATGACACACATGCGAGTGTAATATTTTCTTTACTACAAATGATTTCCTTGTCCTTTTAAGCTAACCTTTAGATGACCTTTTAAGAAAACAATGAGAGCCCAATGAAGTCAACATCTTCCGCTATGACGTCATTTCTAGTGTGACATCATTTCGAACTTACGTCAAAATAAGATTCGAATTTACGTCAAAATGAGATTCGAATGACGTTGACAATGCAGTCCGTATGACATAAGAAATACACTGATGCCCGTGAAGTGATATTTGCACTACCGGACATGTATACGATTTTAATGGAGTCGGTTATTTCTCACCTTCTGAGTAATAGTTTTCACCTACTTCCCACAGCACAATGTAACGAAGGTAAGTTTTCCAGAAACTATTTACACTGGCGATAGAAGTTCCAATGTGAGAACTGATCCGCTGTTTGGGACCAACATTTGACCAGACAGTTGGCTGTGAAACCAAGCACCACAATGGATTACCTATTTGCACTTAGGAAACATCAGGATAGATTCGTCTTCCCGACCTGTACTCAATGTTCCCACAAGACTGACGCCAAGACCATCATCGCCTACAGTATTACACTACACAGCATGGACAACCTTATCAAACAATTGGTAAATCAGAAGCAATTAAAACCCATTCCATGTCAACTGATGAACATTATATTTCTCTCAGCCATACAAACAACAGACGCGTGTAGTTTACAAAGTGGATGTACACTTCCACGCCTGTAATTCTTCTTTATATCAATAACATGTTTATTCTCCCAAGTCATTGCAGTTGTAACGCCTAAAAACTTCATTTCCATGTATTAATGATAACTCTTGAACCACAGAGAACTCCTGTTTTCTGTGTAAGCATTTCGAAAATCTAATCAGGGATGCGTGTGGAAGACGCTGTTCGTTGGTTGAAAGTATATCGTATCTCCATCAACACTATCAGTCTAAACATGGCTAATGTTTCTTCAATAAAAAAAGGAGTTCAGCGATTCGTGTTTTGACCCCTTGCATAGATAAGTCTTACTTGAATGATCATTTTATCTACGTTGGAGCACACCGAGGTTGTGAGGAGTATGTCTGTCAGTTTCAATATGGCGCCCAGCTCGTGCCAATCGCGTCACGTGACGTCGTACCGCACATGCGCTAATGTAAGGGCTGGTTTTTATGTAGAATTTGCATGAACGCGAGAACAACGTGGGTTGATATCGTATGGATGTGTCTTCGGAAGAACGGTCTGTATGAAATTAGCGGTCCCTTCAGTATAAGGATGGACAGTTGATTATGTGGGTTATGCGTGTTTGACACCCAAACTGGTTTTCACAGGAGACATTGAGTGGGTGATATCAAGCGATGTAAGCGAAATAAAATAAGGACTTCATCAGTTTCTGTGACGTCACAATCAAATGACATCACAAATATATCTGCCACCGGTTAGCTGGACTCTTACGCTGAAGACACTGGTTGTCACTGTTTACAAACTGATAGAGTTGAAAGAATAATTTTGGATGATAATAGATTCTCACCCTCATGTCTTTTGATATTAAATATACCTACCACACGTCTATAAAAGTATTAAAATCTACGGCAAGCCTTCGAATTTTAACCTTTTATTGACTCGGACCAGATCCTATATATGGCCCCCATGGGCAAGCGTGGGTGACTGGTATTTCTGTAATATAAGTCTGTCAGTTCCAAGCCCGATCGGGAGGTACGAGTGCCAAGTCATCTAAGGCGCCGAAATTCGCTGTGCAGAGTTGCGTCCCTTAGGCATGCCAGAAACCTATGATTGTCGGTTTGAATCCCGGTTCACCCCGATTACGTTTCTTGGTTTGTCAGCACCATACCCGTGCTCCTGAGTTTCACTCAAGTGGTAAACGTCTGAGACCTGCATCACTTCGGGCTTTCCTCCCACATTAAGCTGACACGCCGTGATATAACTGGAATACTGTTAAAAGCGGCGTTAAACATAACTCACTCTCTCCAAGCCCGGTCCTGGACGGTTTTTTTCCCTTTTGATGAAACCCTCCATGTTTTGTTAAAGACAGGATATTTTTCGGTCACTGCTTCAAAACAAGTATTTTCATGTCTCTGGGTTTCTTTTCCTTACTCGTCACGATATGGCTGAAATACTGCCGATGTGACGTAAAATCATAACTCACTCTTTTCCTTAACATATCCATCAGACGACATAATTTGGGGAGTAAAACCTAAGAACAAAGTATTTCCCCCTCACACCTACCTACCCACCTACCACCCATCCACCCTCACGGATATCACAACTGATAGCGTCATAATGCTTGTGAAGTATGCTGCCACGTTCGGGTCATAATTTCAAATTTTCGTAATTAAATTCAGATATTTTTTTACGAAACTGCAACACCAGTATAACAATAAATCACTTTGGGCCAATAATGGAACACAGTTCTAATGACACAAGAACAAAAACATGATGTTAAAAGCACTATTTTAACGGTCTGAGGTTACCTTGTATTACAAAAATTGGGGAGATAACTTTGTTTCTGATGACTCTATCGTACATCATTTAACAACTGGCGATTTGTCTTCATTGAAGAGATAGTGGAGTCAACCGTTCCTATAATAGTGAATCTCTACACGACACGGCTTGCATGTTGAAAGTGCGTCAATCACTCACACTTAAAGGTAACACTTCTACATAGAAACTCCCGGGCAAAATGAAGTATAGACCATTGTTTTGTAGCGGCTAAAAATAAAACAAACAAGAAATAGTTATTCGATGATGATGATGATGATGATGATGATGATGATCCCGGGCAAAATGAAGTATAGACCATTGTTTTGTGGTGACTAAAAATAAAACAAACAAGAAATGGTTATTCGATGATGATGATGATGATGATAATGATGGTTTTACTTTGCAGTGGTTGACTGTTTTCAGCCTAGCGACGTTTTGATAACGCTTTAGACAAATTAGTAATGTGCTTGGTCAAATCCATTTTGTAAATCCAAAGTGTATACATTCTTTAACCGACAGTTTAGTTGTTCAAGGTAATATCATTATCTTCAACATATAAAATTTCGTTAAATCGGTTGAATGTGAGTTAATCAATGTATCAAAATATAATATAATATAAGTCATTTAAAACGTGTAGAAATGCAATACTTTGAATGTCGATGTATGTACGCCAGCCGACAATCAAATAAAATCAGAAAATTACTTTCAGCGGTCCAGTAACCCTTGCGGAATTGACGCGAGGAAAGTAGAAAGCCGATCTAAACGCTTCAGTTCATCAGCCGATCGGACACGCGGCTGACCGTTTTGCCCGGAGCACTTCCGGTTGTCAGTGAATCCACAATGGAGGATAAACACAGGATATTTAATTTGCTACTCTTTAATGGGGAGGTGTATATGTTTCAACGACGGAAAACGGACGCTCTCGGCAGCATGGATGATATTCATACACACACTATTCGAGCTTCTTACTCTTTTCTTCAAAACAACAACAATGTATACTGATTGAAACGAATAACGGAACAATGAAAACTAAAGGGAAATAAGCCATCCTGTCAGTACATTTGAATAAACATAAATACACATTCAACACATGTCAGAATCAAAAGTTGAGGTGTGTTTGTGTGCATTGTTTCCAAGGCGTATTTGGTAGTCAAGGTTTGGAACCAATGGTAGCGTATCATTTTACTGTGTCCAAAACAAAGTGTTCCTTATTTATTTCCAGCAATTTATTTACTTGTCTTTTAAAATTGTCACCTTTGGGGGTCGACAGCCAAGTTATTTATTATTTTATCACTGGAATACTTACTGCATGGGGGCGGTCGGGTGTCCCGGTGGTTAAAGCGTTCGCTTGTCACGCCGAAGACCCGGGTTCGATTCCCAACATGGGTACAATGTGTGAAGCCCATTTCTGATGTCCTCCGCCGTGATATTGCTGGAATATTGCTAAAAGCAGCGTAAAACCATACTCATTCACTCACTCGCGCACTAACATATCCGTCAAATCCATGCTTGCCTTAACACGCGACTACGCTTGTCGTCAGGCTCGCTTACTTGGTTGATGCATGTCATTATACTCATTTATTTACGTACTGCATGTCGCTATCATAGAGCAAACGTCTAAACGTTCATAGTCTAATAATCACCTGCTGGAAATAGCGTTCTTTGTTTTTTCATCACGATGAAGCCACGGATACGTCATTTCAGTGGGATTCAGTGTACAACTGAAGCCTTATAACAGTCGAACTACTTCTTATTTCTGGCATTTTTAATAGGCAGTTAAAGATGTGACACTCAGAACATCATATAATGAAAGGATTATAACTATGTATGATAAAATATATAAAAACTATTAATATGAATATCATTTTCACAAAGGCTTGCATTTATATCTGTGAAACACAACCCTCTCGACCATTAAGGCTTGCAATTACAAGAATGCCCTTTCTAAGCGTCTCAGTAGGTGTTCCGAGCATTTCATTTCGTCATTGCATGGAACTCGTCGAGTTTAGCCGACTGTGAATATGCAGTATTTGCTCAAGGAAAAAATTATTTACTTTTCACAAGATGGGACAATGTGGCATCTGCCCGCAGGTGTTAGTGTTTGTTTTTTTCGGCAGGTTTTGGTTTTGGTTTTCAGACATATTTTGTGGTACATACGGTATGTCAAACATTACAGTCTAGTCATCACGAGAAAGAGAAACAGTTTCCGTCTAAAAAAGACCTCCTGTTTTCTCTGCCGGCTATATTATGCTTCCTAATAGCGTTGCAATCGCAGTCAAAAATGCAACAGTCTTTATAAATATTTGCGGCGAAACGAGCGGCATATGGTTTTGATAGATGCTTCCATGGCAGGCGTATACGCACGTATTTTGCTAATGGAGACGATTACCCTTCCATGTGTCAAACAGTGGGTAGAAAATGAGTGCTTCATTGGTATGGCAGCTACCATGTTTACACTTTATCAGAACCTTGAGGAAATTTAATCCAATTTCTGGCTATTTGCGTCAAAATTCGATTAGTGAAGTGTTTTATATTTGTCTAATTACCGCATGGAAAATCTGATAAATGAATTGGATGCATAAACATGGAGAATTTCAGAGGTGATTACTTTTCCGTTTCAGAAGATAATACCCAGGTTTTGGAAAACCCAATTAAAGATGGCGAGATTTAGATTGTTATCGTACCTTATCAACTGTACTGATTCTCCTAGTCAGAATTGCTTTGTTCTTAATGGCATCAACATTTTGAAATGAATACGCGAGAAAGAACTTGTCATAACATTATCTGCACCTGATAACTATTTAACATTTGTTTTTAATTAATTGTATTCTAATCTCGTGTAGATTGGTTAGTATTTGACCATGAACTGGATTTAAACATTTGTGTAAGTTCGTCATCCTGGGCTATTTTAATTCTGAAACATGAAGTCAAACTCCCACAAGAAATCTTTAATTTCAACATGGGCAAACTATAAAACTATTTGTGTTCAACTAATACAGACGCTATCTGTGTCACCGTGATCCAGTAATACCCTTTGGAATTACAGCATGTTTGATGTCAGGAATTAATTCTAACAGGTTCATGCTGATCGAGTGGTCAGTTGGAATCTGACCTCCGTCAATGTCCGCCACAGTCCGGAGTAATTGTGCACGCGCAAACCGGATCAAGCTGGATCAGTGGTCATTTTTGTTGGTAGAGCCATTCTGTCCCCGGGTCAAGTAAGATCGCTAAGCCATCTCGTTTGATAAAAACTCATTTTGTTTGATGAAAGACTGGAATATAGCCCGAAGGCCTACAAAATCTCGCTGCATCTCTAGAAAGCTCGCTTTCTCTCGCGCGTCAACTAATTCCACGCAAGTTGCCGTGGTCTCGGAAAAAGCAACTCTTCTACAAGACCGTATCCTTTGAAGCTGAAAATTGCTTATTTTGCCACAAAGACGGACGAATGAGACTCCGGAAAACTTTTGTGTTGAGCAAAGAGGATGGTTTTACGGCTTGGGATGTAACCTTTTTGCTTATAATACATAAAAGGAAGGCTAAATCATGTATGATTTTGCACGCATTATCCCAAGAATATTTTTTCATCAGCATCGGAAAAAAATAATTTTTGCGACAAAGACTAATATCTTTACTAAGGAGGGGTTGGAGATTCATAATCATCTTCTGTATCGTACAACTAAAAACAACTTCCGGTGACGAAGGATGGTTATCTGTGACACGAGTGGAATCCAACCCCTTCTTTAAACAAGGAAGTTCACATGGTGAAAAACAATATACATTTTTGCTAAAAAAAATTATTATTGTATTAAATTTCATCCGTGTTGAGAACTTTAGGAAATAACCCCAAGCCATGAATTCCAAACGGGAAATCCCTTTTCACATTTAAGTTTCATCGATGGTAAAAACGTTTCCGAAAACATGCTGTTTTAATCGACATGCAAAATTGAATTTTTCTAACAAAATTTAGTTCTTATAAGAATAAACTCATTGGTGTTGAACGCGCAAATGGGCGTAGTTTGGGACATTTCTTCACACCCATCACGATTCAGTAAGAGGGAATTGAACGCGAATATTTTTGTCCGGTCGGTAAATATTGAAACAATTATTGGTTGAAATATGCTTTTAAGCGGTCATAGTGTGTCAACAGGGCCTGAAGAGCAAAGTTTAGAACTAAGTTACCAAGTAAAAAGATAAATATTTTAATAGCAAGTACGGGTTAAGCACATATTGAAGTTCACTGGGGTCGATGACAGAATATTAACAATCAATCTTGCAGAGGAAATCAGGACTTTGAAAATTTGAATATGAATTTAGTTAATGTTTAACTGGTGGATGAACATGGTATATAATAAATACAAACTCAACTTTCGTTGTTTATCTTTTTTGTAGAATCGTATTTAGATAAAGTCCAGTACAACAGCTTGTTAAAACTTTAATACAAGTATCAACTGATTTGAAATATGCCGTGACATGGCTATTAACAACCATCCAGTATTTCGCTCTAATATTCGTCGTACAATATTACAATTGGTTGGTGGTAATTATGTTTGAAATGTAAAATATGCACAGAATATGTTTTTCAATGGTCCGAACCATATCATCTATATACCAGTGCATATTTTGGGTGTACAATTACAATTTAACCGTTACTTGAATAAAAAGCGCCAAAACCCTTTTCATAATCATAAGAAATCTCTGCAAAACACAGTCCAATGTACGATTCCGATCATGTCATACCTACCATATCCATGATTTAATTTCAAATAAACTGAATTAATACTGCTTTAATGTCTTTTTAACTATTTTATTGATATTTTTATATATAGACATATGCTTTTGTCAACTAAATTTAAATTGCTTGCAGTAATACATAAAACCTAATAAAACAATATTAATATCCAAGTTGGACAAATATGTCAACTACAAGCAATGCTTTTATTATCAAATGACATAAATTTAACAATATCAACGATAATAGATCAGTACCCTTGTGTTTTCTTTGAAGTGCGCTTGTCTTCATTTTTTCACCAAACTATCTACCCATGCACAAGTGTTTCTTGCTACAAATGACATCTTGTGTCACACGATCAAATGAAACATGTTCCGTTCATGCCATATTTGCTACGCTCTGACATATAAATTGTCGCTGTTATTGATATACATACATTCAGGGCGCATACTTTTCGTGCAATTTACTTTTACATTAAATTAAAACATTCAGAAATGTCGGAATACACTGTGACGTACGTGTAACCATTTCGTGAAAATGCAAGAAATACAGCCGTAAGTCCACAATAACTGTATCCAAACTA
Source organism: Haliotis rufescens (assembly GCF_023055435.1). NCBI lineage: Eukaryota > Metazoa > Mollusca > Gastropoda > Lepetellida > Haliotidae > Haliotis > Haliotis rufescens. The sequence goes on from NW_025964112.1 coordinate 15,768,355, forward strand.
CCCACTATCGTAAGACATTTACAAATGCATTTGAACTATGTAATATGTAAATTTCTGACAGCGAAATGTAATTTAATGTGAAGATAAGTCGTGCCCTTAAATCTCCATCTCTACATGATATATTATACACACCATTCTGGACCATTCCACTAGTAACATATCTTACATTTTAGTATAGTAACAAGCGACGTTTTTAAATACCTGCTAAAAAACTCGTGGAACTCGTTCTACTTTACAGAAACATCATCCAGCAAAAGCATACTCACTTTATGTATAAACTTACTTCCATTTGAATACTACACTGACACAAGCGTGAAAGGCTGGTCAATAATTTGATATGTTTCTTTGAAATTTACAAATAGGCTTAAACTGTGGGTTTTCATTAATTCTTAGTACAGTATCCTTCTGTAGTGTTTGTTTTCACTGATTTTCGGTGATCCATTACTATATTTTCATTACTATTTTGCCGCTCACGTCCAATGGCATTTGTTTCGGCAGATAATCCAGACGTCCTATATTTGCAGTTCGCTCGTTTGTGTGTGATAGCGCTCTGTTGAACGATTTTAAAATATTGTAACAATCTCTATGCTTGAAACTGTTATTCTATTTCCACCTATATTCGGAACGGTTTCGAAACCAATTCTGTCAGTTCATGCACATTATTTCTACGGGAATATGGACCGAATATCTATAATCTAGCGCTACTTTCCGAGAAGGAAATGGTTTAAATATTTACCCTTGGCATGCGTAAACTATTGTATCAAATTAAAGCGACGCATTCGATTAAAATATGGACACACTGTTATGGATAGTGAATGGTTTTATTCAAAACGTGATCAACATGTTTTCATTTGAAATATTACTGACGTATCATTTTACAGTGACTATTATTTCTATAGATTGCAATGGAAATTTTAAGATATTAAAATTACAAAGTGAAATATTATTTAACAAGTGAAAAGGTAAGTAAAAGAACACAGATAGTAACATGTATTAGGTTACAGTGTGAATATCAATGAAAAATATTACAATGATTAGTTTAATATATGAGTATCGCACTACAATGTTACTATCAATGTAACACAGTACGATACGACAATTTATGCGTTACAATACAATGTAACAAAGTATCCGAATACAGTGTAAATATCAATGTATTACAGTAAATGATGACTATCAATGTTACACAATACAATGTGATTATCGATGTAACACACTACGATGCGACTATTAATGTATTACAATACAAGGTGACAATGTATGACATTACAATGTGACTATCAGTGTATAACAATACAAGGTGACAATGTATGACATTACAATGTGACTATTAATGTATTACAATACAAGGTGACAGTGTATGACATTACAATGTGACTATCAATGTATAGCAATACAAGGTGACAATGTATGACATTACAATGTGACTATTAATGTATTACAATACAATGTGACAATGTATGACATTACAATGTGACTATTAATGTATTACAATACAAGGTGACAGTCATTGTGTTACGGTCAAAAGTGACTACCAACGGGTTACAATACGTGACAGTGTATTCAATACAATTTGACTATTAACGTGAACTGGATTTACCAACGAGATAAAAGTTAGCACACTATTGCAGAGCAAAATAGACACGAAACTCTTGACAGTTTTCAAATAAATATATTAAAAATCTGAATGCCAATGTTTCAAAAGAAAAAAGACCAGTGCAAAATGAAATATAGACTAAATATAACACATTTAAAATCAGATCGTTCATACGGATAAGATGCATTACATAGACATTTAACTTAAATGACTCTGTAAAATTATTAAAATTTACAATATAATGAATTAAGGTTTAAATTCTAGCTGGTATTTCATTTAATTAAAACATTAATATTTCAACCAATATTCGGATATTGATAATTTAAATCAAAATTTGTGAAGGTGTGAGATAAATCTATAGTATGATACGGACACATTCAATAAAAATACAGAATTGAACTAGTTTAGAATTGTAATGAATGTTTCCACTGTAAATCAAATCACATGAAAAATGTGTAAATCAAGGTTCGAATGTAAATCATTCCCCATATTCATTCTTGAGTCCAAACCTTATTATTTTCCCAATGGCAGTGGTGGCTGTGAAGCTGCAAATAAAACGCAAGAAAAAGAAAAAGTCACGAGCATTGAAAGAGTGCTTTGATGATTCTTCCTGAATTGGTTCCATGACACACATTTTACGCACATCCCCAAACCGCACAATTAAATATTCATAGTGTGGTGGTCTTCAAGAAGGTATTTACATGTATAAAGACAATACAAACATTACATTGTCAAATAAAATCAATTTAATTTCTTGAATAAATTAAACAGACAAATTTACTTTTTAAAAAGGGGTAATCTGGCTCTTGGTGAGGTTCTTTCATTGAGCGTTAGCTGTCAAGATATCTGTGGTTGCCATTCATTCCCAGACACCGGTTACTTATGATATGTTCGTTTGAAGCCTAACGTCCTTTTAAACCTTTTGTACTGACACAACACAAAGGTTCCCTTGATGTCGGTCCGTGGCATTGTCGGGAACCGTTATCGGTCTGGGATAGGTAAGAGACTAGAGATGAACGCAAATTAGTCTTTGGTTTTAGGTTCTGTAAAACGGGAAGACTAAAGAAAATACCCCGTGATAGTTTCAGCGTATGCTAGTTTCTATATAACTTACCTTCTGTGTATCTTTAACCATTATAAAGTCCTGAAGTATGAGAAAGGTGTGTTTGATCTTTAAGCGTTGTTCAGGAAAATACATTTCTAATACATATTCTATATTCTATTCATGATATCAGTGTCATGGTGGATTTCCAGTCATTTCATATATTTTTCTCTGCTATTTTGTCTTTTACACCAAATGGAATCTGTTTCGTTGAAAAATCGAGACCTGTTGTTCTCTGCCGTTGAAATGTTTTATTTATTAAGCCCTTAAACCTTCTATGTCGGGCAAGAGAAATGCATTAAATTCACATGTAATATTCATTATCGACGTTTGGGGATCTTGCAAATATTGAATAACGTGAGTTGAGTTGAGTGAGTTGGGGGATAAACGCTACTTGCAAATGTATTTTAGTCACATCACAAATACGTGTATGGTACCAACAAACCTAGGATCATGATCAGCCCACAATTTGGATTCAAACCCTGCCCTGGGCTTCTGTTAGCTAAGGGACACAACTCTGCACAGAATGTACCGGAAGGCAGGTGTACAGTGAAGGGAGTGATAGGTTCAGCTGCACAAAATCAGAACACACCAGTTTCAGAAGGGAAGATGGAGAGCGCAGTGAATAATCTGACAGTAAACATATTTTTGCGAACACCCGGTGTCATCTCTAGTTTTCAGTGATCCATTCATATAATTTTCACTGCTACTTTGCCTTTAACGCCCAATGAAATCTGTTTCGGTGGAACCGGTTATTCTTTGGTGTTGACGTTCTATATCTACAAGGCAATGGTGCTGGGGAAGTTAGCCATATTTTGTGATTTCATTGCACCTTTAAGGCCAAGTTACGGATACATGCACACGGTATGGTAGTCAAATGCCTATTTTTTCAGCAAAAAATATAACGTCATTATTGCTATTATCACAAAAATATTTGTTTGTGTGGAACCGATAGAGCGATATTTCAATGGATAAAGGAACTGTTAATCCAAAAAAAGAAACGGATTATAATACTATTATATACACTGAACATTAAAAAATATCGCCTTTCACACCATCTACGAGAACACCTGGTGTCATATCTGAATGTGATGGTATTTGTTTTTTGTACATGCACTCTTGTTGGCCTCTGGTGCTCAGACAACTCTCTACGTGGTATTGGTGTCTATTATTCTTTTAATCAATTTACACTTTAATTTCTTAGTCCCTCTATACACCCAATACATCTGCCCTTCACGTTGTCCGCAGGCTACACACAGAGACTAAATTGTTAGGCGGGATCAACGCATCCTTTCTGCTATGAGCGTGTCTTGGGGGTGATACTTTAGTAGTCAAGAGCTCAGGCGAGAGCGTGACACATCTATCAAGGGTATACTTCACGCTGGGATCATCGTAATTACACAAACACCGTGTCACGAAATCGAGGATGTCGTACAAAAATGTATCCCTCGAAAAAAAGCGAGGCGTAAGGGTGCATTGCGCAGAAACAGCGCGTATGTGCATTCGGCGTGAACCTGGTGACCTTTAGAGAGTCACTGTGCTTATGAAGAAGAAACATATCTTGTAAATGACATAGTTACATATTTACGTGTTTTACAGAATCAGTCAGGTTGGAATGGTCGAAGTACATAATACTCACTTGTATCATTTTGTGATGTTTTTGTTCTTGTTTGTTTGGTTATTTGTTGTACTTGTCATAATTCCATAAGGTTGGTTTGTTGTTTAAGGCCGCACTCAGCAATATTCCAGCTATATGACGGCGGTCGATTCCATATTGAATGGTTGAACCAGGATGATTATTTTTGTATGCCCAAAGTAGCTGTGGTCATGAAATATACTAGTAATTAATAATAATTACGATAGTTTAAACTGTACGGCTATCGATTTACCAATCGTCTTACTTGGTACACAGTATTACACTTGTCAAGATGTTTGAGGCTTTCAATGCGAATTGTGGACAATATGTCCAACCTCATGAATTCTTGCCCTTTCAATCTACAGTACATATCTAACGGCGTATACAATTAACAAGCTATTTCACCATAGCTTTTGTAAACAACAAATTTTAATTTGAAATTTCTTTGAATTTTAATTTAAGAGAATTACATTTTTTAGAAAGACGATGGGGTGTATGTTGAAGTCAAATAAAAAAACTAGTATATTTAAAATCTTCAATGAAAATGAGAGGTGTTTGAACTTTGTGGGTCTCCAAGACCCCAATATAACAAATATGAATATGACCAGTTACTTTTGACTTTGAGTATAATAATCATCGCTCTGTCTTGTACATGAGGCACTTGGGTGTGAAAACTGTCTGGATAAGAAATATTATTGGGGTTTGCCTTTGGAACTAAGTACATGTATAAAAAGGTGTCAAAGGACTATACACACCATGAATAAAGGTAAGCACGGCATGTAGTATATTTCCTTATTATATATCATTTGTGTTACTGTAATAATCTTCTGACGATACACGAGTGTGACTTTCAGTGTTGTATATAATTTCCACCGCTATTTTTCCTTTTTCGTCCTGCGGAATCTGTTTCGGTGGTTGATCGCGGCTGTTCTCTGGCTCACACCGTGGCATACTCATTTGAAATGCAGAAATCGAATATCTCAGGCATCCTGAAGAAAACCAGCAGAGAGGTACCAAACTGTGGAATGAGTACACACTTTAAAAACATACCCACAAATTACAAAGACACAATTACCATAAAATTCGCATCGTAATAATAACAAACCGGCACATTTTCAGTGGAGCCAAACACTATTGAACACGCAGATGCAACTTGCGTGACTGTTTCTGTCTAAAGTATGTACATATTCCATACTTCCGCAGCTCTCTCCTGTTTTTCTTTGGAAGGCCAGTCTGATGGCATGCTTTGTAACCGTTACATTGTTACATAGCGTTTCGACCACACTTCCTCTGCTTCTTTGCATCATGTGATGTGACTCGGTACTTGCAGCAGTCTGGAGAAACATGCAGGGTTCTAGCAACCTTTCAGCAGGAATCGGTGGTGGAATACCGTAGATATTTATCAAAACTAGATTAATATCAAATGCAGATATTTCCAAAGATTCATGAGATTCGGAAGACTTGAAAACAAATGAGTGGTGCTTGACCTTTCCATAGGTGTATATATATGTTGCAACGCGATTCTGTCATTTAAACATTTTTAAACAATCAACGATAAAATTAACAGATTTATTCTTGTTTTCAGTTTACGCATTGGATAAATGAAATAAAATTACTTTGAATTTATTTTTAAATGTACAAACGCTCCATCCCCATAAAATACAAACTAAAAAAAATTCTATAAAATATATGTAACTATTAAGTTTTAAATAGTAGTTAATCAAATACACTGATCAGTGCCTGATCCCTACATACCTTTCATAAAAAAAAAAAATATATTTTTTATTTTTTTACCTTTTATAAATTGAACAAGCCTTCTCATGGGGTGTAGGGGGTATAAAACGTCCACTTCAGATAATTTATTTCGATTATCTGCCCAAACAGATTCCATTGAAAAGGCAAAATAACGGTGAAAATTATAAGAAATGATCATTGAAATTCAGTGACAACACCAGGTGTTCATGAAAAGAATATATCCTTCCCTATCGGACTCTCCCTCCCTTCAACTCAGGCAATTTACATAGAACAGTAACTGTTTGTGTGTTGCCAACCGCCACACAGCATTACTCGTGCCGTGCCCCGGCGGCCTGTAAATACACTGACTTATCACTCTGAAAATATAACACATTCTGTACTTTAAACAGAACTTTAAAACAATTCAATCCTCAGTATTAAACTAGAGACTACCGAGCTACACAAATGTATCTTTATTTTTATTTCGGCCAACTCAAGCTAGTTGTACCAAAATTCATAAATCTAAAATTTAATAAGTGTGGTTTTAGGATCAACACCATCCTGATTGTTCTGGCCACTGGGCGGTCCTATATTACATGTGTGATTTTGACATGGGTATAAGAATCAACACAACTGTTTTTCAAATTTAAACAAATGTTTAACCTACCTGCTGACTCATTGATATCTCTCACGGACATGTGACCTGAAACACACCATATAACGTTTATGTCCTTTTAACACATTATGAAAGATGAATATTCATTTTTTCGTTAAAACTGGTTCCGTTGTTTTTTATATGTCCAGAACAAAAATTCAGAAACGCAAGTTCAATTACTTCACACATTGTACCCAAGTGTGGAATCGAACCTGGACTTTGTGGGTAACGAGCGAACGCTTTAACCACTACGCTACCCCACCGTCTCGAATCATTCAGTGAGTAGTTTAGGTATAACATATAACACCAACGCCACAGTATAATCAGTGATGCAAAGGCAAAATAGTAACGAAAACTACATATATTGACCCCCGAATAATGCCGCTTTGAAATCTATTCAATATTTCCAATTTGAGTGAGTGAGTGAGTTATGATTTTACATCGCATCGGCAATATTGCAGCCATATCGCGATCCAACATTTTGAAGGAGAAAAGTCTGAAACTATGTAGATTGTATAAGTTTCCACTTTCATGAAACCCACGAGCATGGTATGGTTGAGTAAGACAGCATCAGGGGTTCGTGGGAACTTAGGATTCGAACACACCACGGGATCCTGGCATGGTTAAGGAACATACCTCTTCCCTGCTTACTATGCTCTGGTCACTAGGCCACTAGTGTCCTGAGCATAAAGTAGTGTTTGTTTGGTTGGGTTTTTTAACGCCGCACTCAGCAATATTCCAGCTATTTGTCGGTCTGTAAATAATATGATCTGGACCGGACAATCCAGTGGTTGATATCATGAGCATCGATCTACGCAACTGGGATACGATAACATGCATCAACCAAATCAGCGAGCCCGACCATACGATTCCGGTAGTCGCCTCTTACGACAAGTATGGGTTGCTGAAGACCGATTCTAACCCGGAATCTTCACTGGACGCATTACGTAGAGAAGGCAATGGAGAACGAAAGGTTGATAGTTTCATATTTTTCTTCATGTGTTGACATATTGCAACAATATTAAAAATGTTATTAAAGTGGGATTCCGACGGATTTAATTCACACCCAAAGCGTCAATATTTAAACTGATATTCAAACATGTGTATGCTTAATCGCCGAGGGATTTATTCACAAACTATGCGTCAATATTTAAACTGAAATTACACATGCATATGCTTATGACCCGAGGAATGTACACATGCGTCATTAACTGAGCGAGTTGAGTGAGTTGGGTTTATCGCCGCTTTTAACAGTATTCCAGTTATATCACGGCGTGTCAGCTTAATGTGGGAGGAAAGCCCGAAGTGATGCAGGTCTCAGTCCACTTCGGTGAAACCCACGAGCACGGGTATGGTGCTGACAAACCAAGAAACATAAGCGGGGCGAACCGGGGTACGAACCCACAATCATAGGTTTCTGGCGTGCCCAAGGGACGCAACTCTGCACAGCGAATCGCGGCGCCTTAGACAACTGGGCCACCCGTGCCCCCCGCGTCATTAAATAACGACATTTAGGCATGAATATCGCTATGGATCGATATTTCGATAAACCCAACCCACTCATTCAACTCAACTGGATGGGTGTCTAATGTCCACTGTTGTCTCTTGTGATGAAGAACATTTAAATCAGTTTGTTAGACTTGACGCTTCATTTAACAATATCTCAGTTAACATAAATCGTGGACGCCACAGAATAATCAGTCTCGATTATCGGCCGAAACAGATTCCATTGGACGAAAAAAGGGAAAATATTGGTAAATATAACATAGCGGGTCACTGCAAGTCAGTGATGACACCAGGTGTTCGCGAAAAGGGTAAGCATGGCTTCTCAACCGGTAGTAAATCACGTAGACTAACATTTAGTCTCTGAAATCTTATATTACACAATATCCTTCTTGACTCTAAAAATATAAAAATTTCCCTATGCTGATTTCAGATGTGGAATAGAGCTAGCTTGAGCTGGCTAGACTTGCTTTTGTATGCATTTCTAGATGTATTATTTTTTCATAAAATAAATATATTCCACGGTCATGGTGCAGGACTATAAATCACGGTGGTCTGCTTATTGCGAGAGAGGAGCCACTATCATTAACCGGAGATCACGGGTATGGTGCTGACAAACCATGGATTCATAATCTGCGTCATACCCAATGACTCATATCCTGTCAGGTAAGGGGCGCAACTCTGAGTGAGTGAGTTTGGCATATGAGGGTGTAGTTGGAATGCGTATAAAATGTGTGTAATCAGAATATCATGCATTTGACGTGAACTTGATGTTTTTCATGGGAACATGACATGTCTTGGGTTAGACACATATTTTAGATCAGCATGACATGTATTTTGCATGCGTGTGACATTTCTGTCAAAAAAAGTAATGTGTGTTCACCAAAGACATGGTATACTGATAAAAGGTTAAAAACGGAAAAAAACCATAACGGCTAGAGCTTTCCCGGAGGAAATCCAGAAATTATTGGGCAAGATACTTATATTTCTCTCAATCTTATTTTGCTGAACACAACTGTAAATATTAAGTTAATGCGTTCCCTTACTTTTGTTCATGAGTATATGTAACCGTCATGTGCGTCACTGCACATGCAATTCCCGAGGCACTCTGGACGCATCTCATTCATAAAAACTAACCATAAACCCAGCAATATTACAAGAACAAACATCAAACCTTATACATGCCTTTAAAACGGATGAATATACTGACTTTCAAATTGAACGACTATTACGAATCCACTTCCCAAATAAGAACATAAAATACAAAATGAAAACGTTGCAGATCGTGACAAATGTCTGCACAAACCAACACACAATTGTAAATGAAACGAAATAGAATGACCACTAATGTCACTCCCTATTTATATTTCTAATTGGAAACAAATGAAGATAGCGCCCGAACGCAGCAGGAACTCGGGGAACACAGCTGTGCAAGATGCCGCGCTAATTAGATCAAGCATAAAACTAAAAGATCTCAGAGCTTTTTGAACATCAAATGATTACCTCTTGATCACGTAAAAAGTCACGTGACCTTATCCCTATTATTCCTGGAGGGCACTGGTTTAAAGCCGGCCACTAGTCCCGAGTGGTTCGAGACGTCGCCATATTGCTTTGATGCTACGAATATTCTCCGCTCAGCCGCCATTTTGTTTCCTGTAACAGAGGTCCATGGTGCGCGATGCGCAGCGCTCCAACTTCACGTCGTCTATGGAGACTTTCGAAGATATTTCTACGACACTATGGGGTCTTTGATGTAGGGCTTTATTGCGAATTATGAAACTGTTGTGTTTTTTCTCGCTGAAGGCCTCATAATGAATTTATGGCGGTGTCCCTGCGTCAGAGATGTACTTGTGCTGCTTGCTTTGATGTCGTGAACATTCTGATGGTAGGGAAGTGAGTGATGATGAAAGAAATAATATTGAATTATTTCAAATAGTCTTCAGCTAATAGTTCCGCAGTCATGTTGTTTAATTTCAAAAGAAAACTCCATTTACTTATTAATAGCATTTTGACAGACTAGTTATTGAGAACCCATGTTCCTCTGAACATAAGAACGCTGAACGTGTTTTCTCCATTAGAAGGAAGCGTCACGTATGAGACATGTCACTTTCATGTGACAACCACCATTGGGCTTCTGGTTTCGTAATGGCTGCGTGTATCTCGTAAAAATCTAGTTTAATAGATACAGTGGAAACCTAGTTGAAGCAGTACACAAAAACGTGTTATTGCCAAATGAACTAAATGTCTTTTTGCACCAGTTCTTATTTCTAAATCCGATTTAAGCGTCGGGGAAAACGGAGGATGGCACAGCGGGAAAATCGGAAGCATGCCTTGTGTGATTAGAAGTAGACAGATTCCAATCATGGTGTAATATATAAACACTTATCTTGGTATGTGTTTTGTAGATATGATGCATGTGTGTCCAATCGACTTGCGATTTCGGACACCTCCATGTTAATTCAAGATCCTCGCTCCTCAATCTCAGCAATTCGATTATAACGGCATCTGGTCCTTGTAATTTCGGGGTTCGATCCCCGGCCGCGTCATACAAAAAGACGTTAAAAGATGGTACTTCTGGTTAGCCTGCCTGGCACTCGGCATTAAGGGGTTAAACAAGGATGGTCGGTTCGGGGTCAGTATATTGTGTCTGTGTGGGGTATTCATATTAAACTGCTCGGTATCTCAGTAGGTTAGCACTGTAAACTCGGCATTCGTCCGGACTAGTACAAGCAGCCACACACACGCACGCACACACACACATACACACACACGTGCATGCACGTCGCGATGAAAGTGCAATAATCTTGAACGCGACGTTAAACACTATTTCACCTCACCTCACCCAGTAACTTCGATACAACGGGAGTTTACTGTCCAATCCAGTCAAGCAGTGTAGTTGGCTACGTTTGGTTATAAATTCAACTCAATGTCCAAACAACATCTGTGTTTCTGATAATTATTTCTCAACATCGAACTCAATTCGATGTCAAAGTATTATCCCTGTTTCTGATTTTTGTCTGTCACGAACATGAGATCCAAACAATATATGTCCACCCAATAGTTCCTGTCTCAATATCATTAACAGTATTGCTGGGTGCGGCGTTAAACAACAAACAAACAAACAAACATTAACATTATTCTTACTGTTCAAACAATACCAGCGTGTCTGGATATTATTTCACCCCCGTGATGGTCCGGGTTAGAATTGGTCTTCAGCAACCCAGGCGACTAACCGGATCGGGTCTGGCTCGCTGATCGTCTGGTCCAGACTCGAACATTTACAGACCGCCGGACCCGTGAAGATCCGGGGTAGTAAAGGTCTTCAGCAACCCATGCTTGCCGTGAAAGGCGACTGTGCTTGTTGTAAGAGGCGACTAACGGGTCAGGCTCTCTGACTTGGTTGATATATGTCATCGTATCCCAATTGCGTAGATCGATGCTCATGATATCAGTTACTGGATTGTCTGGTCCAGACTCGATTATTTACAGACCGCCGTCATATAGCTGGAATATTGCTGAGTGTTGCGTTAAAAAACAAACGAACAAACAAGCTAACAAAGAGACCGACGGCTGTTTCAATTGAGCTATTTGGGGAATTTGACAAGGGTATGGATATGATAATATACAGACCAATTTCCGTCTCTTTTGCAGACATCTAACTATCAACCATGTTGGTCGCATTTGCAACTTCAAATTTAAATCTGGCAATCCAAACTTTGAATGAATGAATATATTGATAACTACTTGTGATCGATAGGTGTTACTTTGAAAATGTCATGCGTTTGATATATACACCCACTATTTTGAAAGGCTCTTTGTTCTTTCACCAATATCTGTGTATCCGTTCATGGTTGCTTTCAGTACGTTTGGTCCGCTTGGCCAGTTAAGCCATTACCACCATGAACATGTTGATATTGGTTTAAGAGGACAGGGGTACCCATATTGGTCATCAGGTCATTTGTTACTTGACCAATGAATCGCCCTTTGGCAATCTGGGTCACTGCCTGCAAGCTGAACCTCGACAAGAATATGCCCGTGAGCTGAGTCAAAATAGCAACCAAGAAGTTCTTCCCTTTTTTCAGAAAGGTTAGTCAGTTGAACGTTTGCTCGGGAAAACTTTATGTTCAGCCTGTTTTGTCAAATGGACAGGCAACATTTCAGATTACCAGGATCACTTGCCCCCACACACATAAATGGTTCAAACCCCATTATTTAAAAATATTGTTTTTCTTTAAGGCTGCATTCAGCAGTATTCAAGCTGTATGAGGGCGGTCTGGACCAGACAACCCAGTGATTGACATCTTGAGCATCGATCCACGGGAGTGGGATACTTTGACATACAATCAACCACGTCACCGAACCTAACCTCCCGACCCATTTAGTCGCCTCTTACGACATGTATAAGTTGAAGGGGACCTATCGTTTACCCGGAATCCCCACGGCTGCATTTCAAAGTAATATTGGTACCCCAAATTTCATATATTTGCCCCAACATGTTCACACGTATTACAGACATTTTCATCCTTTAGAATCAACATCTATCCAAAGCGTTGCGATCACTAACGGAGGTGACAGGATGAGGTGGGATTCGGACCCTTTTTCCCACAGGAACTGCATAATTTAAGAATTGATTAAAAGTTTTAGAATTTATAAATTGTTATGAAAGTTATCAGATGAGTTCATTCTCAACCATTCGTTCATTTCAACCATTGCATGTTCGGGACTTATGACAACACTAAAATGTGACAAAAACATTTGAAATTTATTTAGATTTGAAAACTGTAAAAAACATATGGTAAAATAATCACAATAGCCCTTTCCACTCATTCTAACCATACTTATGAACGTGATCATGACAGCGATCTAAAACTTCCAAGTCTAAGAAAGAAGGCTAGTTTCATCCATTTGTACATGTCGGCAATATTTAATTATTTTTTTTACATTTCCAGTGGGACCGTATCCTACCACCTTTATAGAGAGAGGCATGGTATATCCTGCCCGTGTGAGTGAGGTAGTTGGGTTTAACGCCTCTGTAAACAGTATTTCAGTTCTACCCTGGCGTGTCAGCTTAACTGATGTGAGAGGAAAGCCCCCTTGTCCGTGTGAGTGAGGGTGGAAGGCATTAGCTATATCACGGTAAGGGTTGTTTCACGGCGAGATCTACTGTCTCCCACACAGAGAATGAATCAACAAATGAATCCAGCTCAAGTCTAGAATGATTTGGCAAGTCTAGATTGCCTGAAATAAAGCATTGTCCTGGGCTCCATTTGGATCCGATTTTATATTTTGCAGAAGTATATTGTGAAATAAGGTAACTTTATTTCTGGTGCTAAATGTTAGTCAAGGCAAAATCTAACAGGGCCAGGCTTTAAAATGTAAAAAGTGACAAATCAAACCAAAGTATGCTGGATGTTAAACTGAGTCACTAATACCATCACTCAAGGTCTATTTATAAATTCTGTATTACAGCAACCTAGTCGGCAGCCATTGTCTCTTAAAATAATCATTTTAATCGACATCTTTAATCCCCAAATTGTACGTTTATGTTCAAAGGTTGTTTTAAGTAGGATTTGGAGTCTTCCAGCCCGACACAATTCTCATCTCATCAACAACTTTAATTTCCTCCATATTAGCCTTTTGAAACTACCTATTTCAATTATCGTCATATTATTCTAATAATGCACCTTGCTAAATGTTTCATCAACTGTTGTTCGGCGACATGTCCATGTCGAAATCCTTGTCAGATAGGGCTCAGAGCATCGCCGCGCTGTTGCGTGCTCTTAGCGAAAATCTTCAGCAATTTCCGGAAAAGTTTACGACCACCCCGTATCCCCTGAGAAAAGGCATTTTATCTTCGCCATAGTTATCGTTGCAGACATGAGAGACGGGTTTATAGCTCAAATGTACATGCTAAACAGCTAACCTGTCATTTTCCCGCCTTAGTGCTCTACAGCAGACGATTTCCTCCGATTTACGGTTGTCGTAAATGTTAGATTGCATTTGTTAACTTTAAGAAATGACTTGCCGAGATTTGTTAAAGTGTAATTGACGATATGATGAATGTAATAAAACATACAAACTTATGCCAACAGTAATAAAAATATATTTTTGTATATGTCGCAAAAGATAATTACATATTTTATCACACCAAAACCGCGGTTCAGTAGAACCATGAGATAACCTGTATGGGAATAGTGGATTAAATTAATTAGCAATTAAATAGTTAATTTCTTAGTGGATTATGTGAGAGTGGGCAGTCAGTTAATTAGGTCGACCTCTTTTGTAACAAAGCCGAAGACCAGTGAGGTGAGGTGAGGTGAAATTTGGTTTAACGTCGCGTCCAAGATTATTGCACTTATATAGCGACGTGCATGCACGTGTATGTGTGTGTGTGGCTGCTTGTACTAGTCCGGACTGATGCCGATTTATAGTGCTAGCTCACTGAGATACCATGCCGCAGTTTAACATGAATACCCCACTCAGACACAGTATACTGACTCCGAGCCGACCTGTCCTTGTTTTAGCCCCTTAATGCCGAGCGCCAGACAGGGTAACAACAAGTACAATCTTTTAACGTCTTTTTGTATGACGCGGCCCGGGATCGAACCCTGGACCTTCCGCTCTCCGGGCGGACGCTCTACCACAAGACCACGGAGGCGGTCGAAGACCAGTGAGACCAAATTCATTCCTGGCAAAGTCCCTGTCTTGGCCCCGCTCAGGATACTGCCGTGTTTGCGATAATTCTCACAGACTCATCGGGAAATATGGTGTGAATATATGCAGACGATGCTTCAGATGGTTTGCTGGTGACGTTGGCTTCAAGAAGCTGTGTTGTGGAGGACAGGGTGTCGTTCTTTTGGCATGACCTTAATCTGTGACCCATGTTAAGTGACACGAACAATGACCATTTCTTGTTGAAGAGAATGTTATTTGTGTAGCAGCTGTGAATTAACATCCATTGTCCTTCTTAAAACATAAAAATAACAAAATATTCGTTGTGGCGGATACAAGGTGAGGTGAGGTGAAATTGGGTTTAACGTCGCGTCCAAGATTATTGCACTTATATAGCGACGTGCATGCACGTGTATGTGTGTGTGTGGCTGCTTGTACTAGTCCGGACTGATGCCGATTTATAGTGCTAGCTCACTGAGATACCATGCCGCAGTTTAACATGAATACCCCACTCAGACACATTTTACGGACTCCGAGCCGACCAGTCCTTGTTTTAGCCCCTTAATGCCGAGCGCCAGACAGGGTAACAACAAGTACAATCTTTTAACGTCTTTTTGTATGACGCGGCCCGGGATCGAACCCTGGACCTTCCGCTCTCCGGGCGGACGCTCTACCACAAGACCACGGAGGCGGTCTGTGGCGGATACAAACTACGGTATTCATACTGTATGGATGTACAGAAACCTGTTGGCTAGGAGTATAATGTATCTTGAGGATGGACAGGTTTGTTTGTTTGTTTGTTTGTTTGTTGTTTAACGCCGCACTCAACAGTATTCCAGCTATATGTCGGTGGTCTGTAAATAATCGAGTCTGAACCAGACAATCCAGTGATTGATATCATTAGCATCATTATACACAATTGAGATATGATGACATGCATCAACCAAGTCACAGAGCCTGATCAGCCCAGGTAGTTAGTCGCCTCTTACGACAAGCATAGTCGCGTGTTAAGGCAAGCATGGATTTGACGGGTATGTGAGTGGGTGAGTGAGTGAATAAGTATTGTTTTACGCTGCTTTTAGCAATATTCCAGCAATATCACGGCGGGGGACATCAGAAATGGGCTTCACACATTGTACCGATGTTTGGAATCGAACCCGGCTGTTCGGCGTGACGAGCGAACGCTTTAAGCACCAGGCTACCCGACCGCCCGTACAGGTATGTGATGTATTAAAGCATTGTATTAGACAGGGCAGACAGGGACCTTATAAAGTTGATCAGTGAGAGAATGAGTGAGTGAGTGAGCATTGTTTTGCGCTGTTTGAACAGCCATATCTGCCCAGAAGGCCCGAGGTGATGCCAAGGCGGAATAGGTCCCCATTGCCCTGTGTGTATAGTGACTTTTAAGGAGTCGGGTAACTCATGACAATTTCATGACGTAGTGAGCTGACGATAAGGGGCGTTGCTCACGCTATCAACCATTGATTTGTCTGGTCAGTAATTTAATATTGCAAGGCCACCGTGATCTATGTGATATTGCTGACTGTGGGTAAAACAACATTTATTCAAGTAGGGGGACACTGAAAATTATATAAAGAAATTGTATTTTTATGGAAATATAAACCCTGGCTCGGATGGCACGAGCGAACACTTAACCACTTTACTATGCCACCATCACACAGCCAGAGAGAAAATATCCTTTTCCTCATAACTATCACAAGATGTATATTAAAAAGATCTCTTTTTTTATTTTCATAACACTTCACAAACTATGGATGAGTTTCTCGATGTTATTTCTGTCATCCAATTAAACGACATTTTTTTGTTATATTTTAACTAGCAGGAGATACGTATTCTCAAACTTGACCACACATACTAGAACCAGAGTAACGATTAATACAGGTGCTCAGAGACCTTATATCGCATGAACGCTACAGGTAAAAAGACAACGTGTCATTTCAATTTCCTCACGAAAATCGCCACTCAGTGCATTTCGATGTCGAAGTCCTTTCTTGTTTGTGTAAAGAATGTCTTTCGTTTAGTGCTGTAATGCGTGATTCTCCAACACTGACAGATTACTTTCCTAACAACCATTTGGGATGATAATATTCTTATGAAAGTGCATCTCACGGAAAGTGAATTCTAATAAAGCGCGTCACACTGACAGCTCATTCCATTTGTAGTTGGGCTGAAAATAGATTGTCTCCCCTGAATTTCATTGAAACCATAGCCTGCAAAACCTGAGCGTCTCTTTGCTCAGATATTCGTCTTCATGCTGAGAGCTCGAACAATAGCTTGTGAACTGGGATTTTTCTCTTATGTTCTTTTAAAAAGAAAGAGTTAGTCCTAAAGAATCCCGTTGTTCTCTTATGATATACGTTCGGTTCTGCTTAAAAGAACTAGTTTGAAATATCTTTTTATCTTTTGCGCTCAGGGATGAGGGTTTCTTGTGACAGACATTCTGTTTTCGTCAGATTTTGTTTCGCACGTAAACATTTAACCGTTGTAATAAAATTTTATTCATTTACGGAACTAGTCTGAACTTATTTCAAAGTGGTTAGAATAAAGGTATGCTACATTTAAACAAATGTGCTGATTAGGGGTGACTATCTGTCTGGAAATCACTATTGCGAAAACTATTGATATTGAAAGAAACTATTACTGGTATGGTAAATACAATCGAAACTATCGATATTCTGAAGTCGATACTATTGATCGGAAACTGATTTAACAATCGATTTATTGACTTTAATTGCCTACCAATAGCAATATATCGATATTTCGATTTATCGTGACACCCCTAGTACTGATCTTGACGATATTTTAGATTTTTCAGGTGTACTTTCAGTCAGACCTTTATACACAACGTTTGCCTGGATTGGGGATGAGGGTTGGCTAAGTTCCATACAGTAAATACTCATCGCCAAAAGAAACGAGAACCGTAGGAACATGCAGAGGAGTATGTACGTTAAGAAGAGATGTTTCCAAATGTGTACCACGTAATGACAAAACTAACAATATCAGTCAGGTTTTGCCATTCGAGCCAAATGGTGAACTTCGAGTCATGGATCTATGACGTCACATGTGATGCGTTCATGGGTATCGGTTCACACAACATACCAGTTCGTTCGTTTGTGCATCGAACCATTCTCATATCTCTTGAATATGAGTAATTATTTTAATATATGTATTAACCAGCATGTATGATATTCGCGTAATTCGGTTATTATTATTATTATTATTATCATTATCATTATTATTATTATTATTATTATTATTATTATTATTATTATTATTATTATAACTGGTAATGTGATATTGAATTGATGAAGGAAACAAAAGAGATTTGGTTTAAACGATGGTACTATAAACCCGGTTATATCGGAGATACCTTTCGTCCAGACTACGCATTAGTGGAACCTGATTCAAAATTGTGTATCTTGATATATCGTTTTAGACGATGAACATTAATGGTCACGTTTAATCCAGATGAGTAATATTGGTAAATAGCGGCACTCTGCTTGTCTCGAAACACGGCAGTTCGACATACAATCTTCAGGATTTCAATTGAATGGTGTTCCACTGAATATAAGTTTGGTTGTCATAAGGCTATCGCTGTGCCCAAGCAATCCGAAAAAGGGTTGGGTGAGTGAGTGAGTGAGTGAGTGAGTGAGTGAGTGAGTGAGCAATAATCCAGACATATCAAACCGAGGGACACCAAAATTGAACTTCACATATTATATCCATGTATGGAATCAGCCGAGGTTTTCGAGACGGGTGATCGCTTTACCTAAGACGTTATCATGCTGTTTGTCGAGAAAATGATGTTTCAAAATCAGCAGATTACTTTGTTTTTTTGTGTGTTTTTGTCTGTGTTGTTGTTGTTGTTGTTGTTGTTTTGTGTATTATCAAAAGCAAAACAGAGCGGACACACGCTGTGAAACTCGCCTACAACGTGGGCTTGACTACGTATTAAATTAGCTCGTGATAACCTGAATTTCGCTGAGAAAAATGATTGAACGAAAACTGATAATTCTGGTTTATCCAAGTGGTGTTGGTGACATTGTCCAGAATGTAGAATGACACGGGCTATTTCAAAGTGACAATCGACAATTTAGTACCAAATCGAATAGACTCCCATCCTGTTTGCATATTTCTTGGTGATTGGTCTGTAATGGTCTTTTCCGCCTTGATGCAGCCTTTAAATTTATTCCTAAGTACTATTGTCGATATCCAGTTTACGCGAATTGTCCACAAGGGGATTATCACGGCGGGAATGAGATTCGGCTCTGTGGAGCTTCCTCCCAACCCAGCGAGAGTATGAAGGGGATCGCGACGAGCGATCAATAAGGAGGCACGGCGAATATTCGGCATGGTGTAAGGGAGGCAACTCCAGCCAACAAATACAATACTTGAAGCTCTCGTAAAATATCTTCTGCTTGTGAGACTTGTGAGAGCGTTGACTGTATGAGCGGGAGGCGTTACATTACATTCACACCAAGACCACGAACATCGATTCATGCTGTAGGAGATGGTTTGACAAGCCCATGGAAACCACTAAACTCAAATAAATCCGCCAATTTATCCACAAGATCACCGTTATTTCGTTTGACGAGTTAATAAGTGACTATTATCAATGCGCATTCCTCGGCCATGTTGTCCACCATATCCCATTCTATGTTC
This sequence comes from Haliotis rufescens, assembly GCF_023055435.1. Classification (NCBI taxonomy): domain Eukaryota; kingdom Metazoa; phylum Mollusca; class Gastropoda; order Lepetellida; family Haliotidae; genus Haliotis; species Haliotis rufescens. Next base: position 15,787,937 of record NW_025964112.1, read on the forward strand.
TTACGAAACAAATGGGGTATTGTGTATCTGTTCAATTGTATTGTGCGGTGCTCACAATATCGGAGGATGACGAGTGTCGGAAGAATAAAATCGTGGATTTGTGTTCCTTTGATCAGTCGACCTCTGAAGATCCGGGGTAGAATAGGTCTTCAGCAATTCATGCCTGCCGTAAAAAACGCCTATGCTTGTCGTAAGAGGCGACTAACGGGATCGGGTGGTCAGGCTCGCTGACTTGGTTGATGCATGTCATCGTATCCCAATTGCGTGGATCGATGCTCATGATGTCAATCACTGCATTGTCTGTTCCAGACTCGATTATTTACAGACCGCTGTCATATAGCTGGAATATTTCTGAGTGCGGCGTTAAACAAACAAACAAACAAACAAATCATATGATCAGTCATCGCTTTGCCTTTCTTGTGCTTGGTGTTAACAAATAGCACATATGAATTTATACCAAGAGCCGCATCCAGCTATATTCACGGTGGCCTGTAAATAATCGAATCCTGGCCATGTGAACCAGTGGTTGATATCACGAGCACCGATCCACACATTCCGGGAATACGAAGACTCCACAGATTGCAACATGAGGTTCTGGGGACTCCAATACATTTCTGAATGCGCACAGAGATGTGTTACGAACAGAAATCAATAGAATTCAAGATAGCAGGGAGTTGGAGTGAGTGAGTAAGATGTGTTTAACTCCAGTTAAAACAGTATTGCAGTATTTCATTGCGTGCACCAGCTTTTCTCCACAACTTTGTTCTGGCAAAACGATTTGTTCAATATATTCTGGAACAAAGTATATATTGTTTACATACACCCCACCGCCATTTGCGATATCAGAAGCCGACGAGGTGTGGAATTTAAAATAACATTACGCCGAATATGGAATACCTGGGCTTAAAGGAAAAAAAGACTTTACAGATCCGGATTACAATGGGTCTTCAGCAACACATGCTTGCGGTAAGAGGCGACCATGCACGGGAGTGGGTGGTCAGGATCGCTGACTTGGTTCATGCATTTCGTCATTTCCCAAATGTGTGGATCGATGCTCATGATGTTAATCACTGGATTGTCTGGTTCAGATTCGATCATTTACAGACCGCCGTCATCTAGCTGGCATATTGCTGAGTACGAGTATGATTAACATCATGAGCATCGATCCATGTAAAAGGGATCGATGACATGCACAAAACCAAGTCAGCGAGCCTGACCACCCGATCCCGTTAGTCGCCTTTTACGGCAAGCATAGGTTGCTGAAGACCTATCCTACCCCGGATCTCATTGGGTTGTAAGGCAGTTTAAGCCCATTGCTGCTGGGTATCGCACAGTACACGAACATTTTTACCAAAAGAAACCATGTCAACGAAACCGAAAAAAGTGTAAAATGTGCGTTAACTATGTATCTTCTAGTCTCCTTGGAGAAGCTGAGTGAGCAAGCATGAGTTTCAGCAATGTTGCAGTTTAATGTCATGGCAGTTAACACCAAAAATATTCTTCAAGCATTGTGTCATGTTGGGAATCGAACCAAGGTCTGCGGCGTTACGAGCCATTCTTTTAACCAGCAGGCTAACTGCGCTCTTTATCTTATCAGAAGGTTATTCTTTTTAATGGTTTGGGGGTAAATAAATTGAAACAAACATGTCTGTGTCGAAACACTGATATATGGATGTACATTAAAAAGGTCCCACACACTTCCATGTTACCTTATGTGAGTGGATGGCAAGTTGTTTTTTCAAATGTGTGACTTGGTGATTTCCCAACTGACACCCAGAGGCTAACCAAGAGGCACGTACGGTACGCACAGAACAAAGCATGAAGTCAGGAAAAAGCCACACAAGATCACTGAATAATCAATATATTATACATGCAGGTTAGGTTTACAATGAAAGCGACAATACAATGGGTCAAATAAGTCAAATAAGTCGCAACAGCACTAAGTAAGAAGTCCTGGAATTAATGTTAGTGTTCTCACGAATGTTCAGAATTCTGTCACTGTTGGATGACCTGAAAGAGGCTGTCTCAGTTCTTGAATACAAAATAGTGTTGTAAGCTGGCGCGAATTCGGTGTTTACAATTAGGCAATTTCTGACCAATCCGCGCTTGGCAAATAGATCAGAAACGAGTCAGATCGAAAAAGCCTCGTATCGCCATCTTGTCGGTCTTTTATAGGTACAGTCAACTTCTCGTGCAGAAACTTCCAGAACGATCAAGTCTGAGATGTTCATGCACACCACAAGGGCAGATAACTCTAATAGTTGTACAAAACCAGGCTGGCAACCTCCCTTCGCTGCTGTTGACAGCAGTTCAAATCAGGCTGAGGCAACTATGTATTTGTATTCAGTCATTTGCTGCCATTGACAATTACTACCAATTGTTTCTACAGTTTCTACTGCCACTGGGTGTACTGAACACATAACAAATACATTCTAAATCTGTTGGTAGTCATTATCAGATTGTGATCGGATGTCAATGAAACCTGAAGATTTACACACAGTTTTTAGCGCCAGACATTCAGTTCAGTTACCTTGTTGACAGTAAATTAATCCAGAACCGAGAATAGTGCCGCTACATACATAGTAGCTGACAGAGTATAAACGTATGTATATATATGATCGATTAGAAAATTATGGAATATATACATATATATTCATCGTTACAGATTTAACATTTCTTGCCACCGATATGAAATAATATGCATCATAAACGATATAACATTCTGTACACGAGAACACGTTATAATACCAGATATGAAAACAGTGTTAATTCAGCTAAAAAACAAATAATAGTTTTGAAAAATAATATGCGTATATAGAGACTCGATCCAACAAAAGCGTATAACACTATGATATTTTACTAAAATTGGAGGCCACTCCGAATTACCTCCCTTACACTAGCAAACCAGGAAGCTTGAAAGCGAAAGTAGGGAATGACGAATTTGTGGAAAGATTACACGCAATATGTGGGAAAAACCAGTTGCATTTTCATTTACTAACACAAAGACACAGAACTAACACGGGCGACAGGATGGCTTCTCTACCAGCGTGAGTAAACTCGCATTATTTAGCACACGTCCGGATATGCGTAAACAGTTGTATCAATAATTTACATATAATTTTGCAATATTATTCGTTCTTCTTCCTTTTAAATATATTCTATCCTGGCTTATGTTTTTTTATATGTGGTCTTTGTGAGTAATTATATCACTAGTGTTACATAGACGTCCCCATTTGTTACTGTGGCAAGGCTGACAGCGTATATATATCGGTACTGCGATCAGTATAATGGAGTGGGTCATTGGTTGTCGGGGTGTGCGAGGGGTTTTAGTTTTCAGTGTTCAACCCTTCACGACTCTCGGCTAGGGTGGCGAGACGGAGAGAATCGCAGGGACGGGGTTCTCAAATATGAATAGTTCAAGGGGAGAGTCGCGGAGAAATACGCCACAAGGACAGGATCAAACTGACACAGTGCACACCCATATACTGTTAAAATACGGGGGAGGGGCAAACATGTACACAATACACAGCCATCTACTATTAAAATAAGGGGGAGGGGCAAACATGTACGCAATACACAGCCATCTGCTATTAAAATGAGGGGGGGGGGGGGGGGGGGGGGGACAAAGCTGTACACAATGTACAGCCATCTACTGTTAAAATAAGGGGGAGGGGCAAACATGTAAACAATACACAGCCATCTACTGTTAAAATAAGGGGGATGGACAAAGCTGTACACAATGCACAGCCATCTACTGTTAAAATAAGGGGGAGGGGCAAACATGTAAACAATACACAGCCATCTGCTATTAAAATAAGGGGGAGGGACAAACATGTACATCATGCACATCCATCAACTATTAAAATAAGGGGGAGGGGCAAACGTGTACACAATGCACAGCCATCTACTATTAAAATAAGGGGAGGGACAAACATGTACATCATGCACATCCATCTACTATTAAAATAAGGGGGAGGGGCAAACATGTACACAATGCACAGCCATCTGCTATTAAAATAAGGGGGAGGGGCAAACGTGTACACAATGCACAGCCCTCTACTATTAAAATAAGGGGGAGGGGCAAACATGTACACAATACACAGCCATCTACTATTAAAATAAGGAGGATGAGCAAACATGTACACAATACACAGCCATCTACTATTAAAATAAGGGGGTGGGGGACAAATGTGTACACAATACACAGCCATCTACTATTAAAATAAGGGGGAGGGGCAAACATGTACACAATACACAGCCATCTACTATTAAAATAAGGAGGATGAGCAAACATGTACACAATACACAGCCATCTACTATTAAAATAAGGGGGTGGGGGACAAATGTGTACACACTGATACACAGCCATCTACTATTAAAATAAGGGGGAGGGGCAAACATGTACACAATGCACAGCCCTCTACCATTAAGGGGGAGGGGCAAACATGTACACAATGCACAGCCATCTGCTATTAAAAAAAGGGGGAGGGGCAAACATGTACACAATGCACAGCCATCTGCTATTAAAATAAGGGGGAGGGGCAAACATGTACACAATGCACAGCCCTCTACTATTAAGGGGGAGGGGCAAACATGTACACAATGCACAGCCATCTGCTATTAAAAAAGGGGGAGGGGCAAACATGTACCGATGCACAGCCATCTGCTAGTAAAAAAAGGGGGAGGGGCAAACATGTACACAATACACAGCCATCTACTGTTAAAATAAGGGGGAGGGACAAAGCTGTACACAATGCACAGCCATCTACTGTTAAAATAAGGGGGAGGGGCAAACATGTACACAATGCACAGCCATCTGCTATTAAAAAAAGGGGGAGGGGCAAACATGTACCGATGCACAGCCATCTGCTATTAAAAAAAGGGGGAGGGGCAAACATGTACACAATGTACAGCCCTCTACTGCTGAAATATTAGAATGATGGAAACCAGTTTAAAAGCTTGTCGTCAGCCAAATAAGGATTGTGTAGTTAGACCATCCATGTTTCTCATCTCCAACCTCAATCAGCAAGAGAGCTGGCGGGCGAAATAAAAAAATATTTAAATACTTTTCACGAATAATTCTTGTGTAATTTTATGAAATTTTGTAACAGTCCTTCAATTAAATTATGACGTAGATCTAGTCGTTTTGCTTTGGAAGTGTATTTTTAATAAATATAGCTGAAGAAAGACCAAGCTTACCTGTTTTAATGCGCAGTTGTGGTAGTACCTTTTTTTATTGCATCGGGCATAAATTTCCACAGAGCGGGGAAAAATGAGAAAAGAAATCTTTTTATTATTTCACGTCGGAAAGAAAATTCAGGGCGGGCGGGAGATGGGAAACACAGAAAAAAATAGGGACAGCCTTACAGTGAATAGCTTGATGATTGTGTAACACCGTACCAAATTGGGTCATACGTCAGGCCGCTATTCCATGAAAAAGGGCAGCAGTCTGGAGCAAATTAAGCATGTTAATGCGCACACCATACATCGACGGTGTGATATGTAACCAGTGTGAATATGCCCTGACATGTGTCCATTGATAGCGATTCACTGGTTCACGGTGTATGTTTTCAAATGATATTAAGGGATTGCGGGAATGATTGTGTGGAATCGAAAGGAGGAAAATACGTCAGCATAACAAAACGTGTTTTCAAACAGGATCTCTCTTACACCTAATATTCCTCTGGACTTAATTCAGCATTATTCGTTCAGTGATTTGCATAATATCTTGATAAAACCCGGAGTGAGTGAGTGAGTTTGGTTTTACGCCGCTTTTAGCAATATTCCAGCAATATCACGGCGGGAGACACCAGAAATGGGCTTCACACATTGTACCCATGTCGGGATTCGAACCCGGGTCTTCGGCGTGACGAGCGAACGCTTTAACCACTAGGCTACCCGACCGCCCCGATAAAACCCGGAAGAATGAGAGGACCGTAACTTTGAAACTGGAGAAACATTATTTTAGAATACGAAAGTGAAAGTGAATATGTGAGTGAGTTTTCCAGTTATATGACGGCGTGTCAGCTTCATGTGGGAGGAAAGCCCGTAACTTCGAAACTGGAGAAACATTATTTTAGAATACGAAAGTGAAAGTGAATATGTGTTTTTGATGTTCAGGATATGTGAGTTAATTATCCAACTGCGTGTTAAGCAGAGGGGTGCACCAAGTGTTTAATACTGTGACCTGGCTTGCAGTCACCTTGTCTAATTCCCTGGCTTTAAATGTGGGATGTTCCGAAAAATATCAACAAAAACTGTTAAACGAAATCAGTTATATCACGGCGTGTCAGTTTGGTGCGGAGAAAATCCCAAGGTTATGCGAGTTTTAGTGAATATCACCTTTTTAAACCCCTCGAGCACGAGTATGGTGCTGACAAACCGAGAAACATCTGGAATTCCAGCTCTCAATCATAGGGTTCTGGCACATCTAAGGGACGTCACTCTGCATAGCGAATTGCCGCTCACTGGTCGAGTGTGACATCCGTATATCCACTATAAGAGTGAGTGAGTTTGGTTTAACGTCGCTTTGAACAATATTGCAGTTATATCACGTCAGATTAATGTGGAAGGAAAACCGGAAGTGACGAAGGTCTCAGACACTTACCACTGTGGTGAAACCCACGGGTATGGTGCTGACAAACCTAGAAACATAATCGGGTTGAACTCGGATTCGAGACCACGATCTGGCACACCTAAGGGACGCAACTCTGCACAGCCTTAGACGACTGTAGCCGAGTGGTTTAAGCTACGATACAACTCATACAGTATTTTGATGACGCTGTAATAACTAGGGCGTTTCCGAGGGCTGGTGTGTTCTCTCGATTTCAGATGGGTACATGTCAAGGTTCTGGGTTTTTATTTTTACCATTGCCAGCTATTGTGATAGTGATATCAACAATGTGTTTAATGTTCATACTATAATCACTAACAAGGAGTGAGTGAGTGAGTTTTCCAGTTATATGACGGCGTGTCAGCTTGATGTGGGAGGAAAGCCCGAAGTGATGCAGGTCTCAGACGTTTATCACTTCGGTGAAACCCACGAGCACGGTACGGTGCTGACAAACCTAAACACATAATCGGGGCGAACCTGGATTCGAAACCATGATAGTAGGTTTCTGGTGTGCCCAAAGGACGCAACACCGCACAGCGAATTGCGGCGCCTTAGACGACTGGGCCCCCGTGCCCCCACTGACAAAAGATGGCTTATGCTACCCAATGGGCAGCGTAAAATCAATGTCTAACAAACAATAATCCTTTCTCTTTTATAGAAACGACTTACTTGATTTTGATGAGATTGCCAACCTGCACTGTCTTCAAGAAACAGTATCGGACGATGAAGGAGTGACCATCACGGAACCCTGCGACCGAGACACGCGTCTTCGGGGGGAGGTACTGACCCATCTACACGATGCCCTGGCCTGCATGTACAAGGAAGAAGAGCTCACCGACCTTCATGTCAAAATTGAAGGCAAGGTCTTCCACTGCCATCGGGTGATAATGGCGGCCATGTCAGGCTACTTCCGGTCCCTTTTTACTTCCGGTATGCAGGAGAGCCAGAATGGTGAGGTGGAATTGCAAGATGTTTCCAAGAGAACATTTGACCTCATCCTGCTGTACGTGTATTATGGCGATAATGTTGTCAACTCGGATTCTGTGGAGGAGTTGCTGAGAGCAACAGTGCTGCTTCAGATACCACCCTTGGAGAGAGCGTGTGTGGAGTATATGAGCAAGTGTCTCAACCCCAGTAACTGCATGAGTATCTGGAAGGCAGGCAAGACATTCGGTTGTCCTGCGCTGATAGAAACGGCATGGGATGTCATTTTGAAAAAGTAAGTGTATGGTCAATAATTGCAATCGGGGGCACACAACCTATGACAAAGAGTTAACCTGATTCTCATCACAAGCTTATTTTCAACATATTCAGGTCACCAGATCTTTTTTCTCACCAAGTAGGTTTATAAACATGCTTGTTAGCAGCCATGGCGGATCCAGAATTGGTAAAGGATGTGGGAATTGGAATGGTGATGGGGGGAGGGGGGGGGGGGGGGGGGGGGGGGGAGAATGCATTAATACCAATATTGACCAAGGGCGCAGTTAATATGTAAGGTGTACGTAAGAGGAGGGTGCGTACCCCCACATCCCCTTTCTGTATCCACCGGTGCATATTCCACGCAAGGGGAGAAAGCTCATCCATTAAAGATTTGGTCAGTCTCCCCAATCACTAGGTTGAAATTAAGGTTGTTTTTGAACCGTATGCGACGTACTTGCGATGGCGCCGTATCATGCCATTACGCAAAGGTTTGCACGGCTCAGAATCGAGTTGGTATATGCCTCCATGATAAAGCTGAAAAAATGCTGACGTTTGCAAACAACCTGTCACGGACTCTACATGATTAGACACAGCTTTTGGTTTGCGGAAGGACTATTAGTTTTCTTTCCAAATCTAGGTTTGTTAAATGAGCGTGTCCGAAATGAGTCGTGGACAACTTGATTTTTAAGTGCCTATCATTGTTTACTGTTCATCATCTTTTGATACATCCAATTAAGATAAGCACATCCTGATTGTTTCTTCCAGTTTTGAGGAGGTCAGCCATCAGGAAGACTTCCTGGCCTTGCAGAAGGACGATGTAGTAGCCATCCTGGACGATGACCAGTTGAACCCCGACTCCGAGGACCCCATCTGTGACGCTGTCCTTTCATGGGTTCGATCTGACCTTCCTGCAAGGGAAGAACACATGGAGGAACTGCTAAGCCTAGTCTGTGTGCCAAAGATGTCTTCATCCTTTGTCTATGACAGACTCCTCCTTGACCATGACCTTATGCAGAAGAACCCCCGCTTCTTTACATTTGTGATGGAAGCGACACGTTGCCACATGAAGCCGGATGAGAAAGCTAAGGTGATGGCAAAGCAAACCAAACTGAGGAACGATCCCAATTACCAAAAGGTTGAAGCCCTCGTTGGTGGGTATTTCATGGCAGATGATCCCCTTAAATGCGTCCTCTGTTATGATTTGAATCGGAGAAAGTGGTACACCGTTGCTGCCATGCCTCAAGAAGCTGGTGAGGACTTTGCTACATGTACGTACCAAAATGAAATGTATGTTTCTGGGGGATCTAGAAGTCTGGACAAATTCATCAAGTACATCCCAGGCAGCAATGACTGGCTCGATCAACCGTCTCTCATCACAGGACGAGAGTGCCACAGCATGGTCGTTGTCGGAGAATACATCTACGTTCTTGGAGGACGAAACTCCCAACTGGAAGACGAAAGCGGTGTCGTTAAGGACATCGAGGCCTACAACACAACAAGGGGAACATGGTCCAAAGTTGGCAAACTTGAAATTCCTTTGGATAGCCTCTCTGCTGCAGTGATGAATGAAAGAATATATACCTTTGGTGGAACGGATGAAAATGGTAAAAGCACTTCTGCAATCCAGTGCTTCGATCCAAGCAAAAGAACATGCAGTCTCGTAGGATCGTTGCCCGAGCCATCATCAGCTACTTCTGCCATTGCCTTTAATGCCAACATTTACGTGTTCAGTCAAGAAGGAAAGGTCTTCCGGTTCGACCAGACACAGTCTTTGTCAAAGGTTGCGGAGTTTGAGGGGAGGTCCAAGTTTGGGTTGTACGTGAGTGGGCACAGTCTCATGGTCGTCGGTGGGCAGGATGAGAATAGAACTTTCCTGGATCAGATCGTCAGTGTCAACGTGAAGTCAGGAAGCGTTGCTGCTGCTGATACAAAACTTCCCATACCGTTTTGTGGCTTCAAGATGGAGTCGTTGGTGATGCCGAAGGTCATGCTGGCTCAAGAAGGGTTTAACGTCCAGGGGCAGAACCTGTTTGACACAGACCTAGAACGCCGTGAGCAATATAAAGCAAAAAGACACAGGCACCCTTTCTTACAGAACGACTTCTAGAGACTCGGAGCTGTGTTCCGGCTGGAGTAAATCAAATGTTTACATATGTTGGACATTTAAAAGAAACCGTCTTCCATTCTTAAAACAAACGTGAAAAATTACACAGAATTCAGGACATCCTATCAATGCGTTAAAGGAGCCCATATTTTGCTATCATTCAGAACAACCTGGCAATGATTTAAAGTGCCCATCGTTCGCTATCATTCAGGACAGCCTGCCAATGATTTTTGAAACCCGTCGTTTGCTAACATTCAGGACAACTTGCCAATGATTTATGAAACCCGTCTCATTTGCTAAAATTCAGGACAACCTGCGAAAAAATGAACTAAAGCGCCCTTTGCACCGGCAGTTGCATTTGGAACTTCCGACAACTACGTAGGATGTTAATCACAACATAACTCTTTTAGATCTTCATCCAAAATGATCAAACCTTTCCCAAAGTTGATTGGCAGGACTCCTCTGAAGTTGCATCTGGATTCTACAAAGGAAAATCTGTATTTAACAATGTGGTTGCCTTAGTACCATGCTGATTTTGGCGTAAAAACTAGCACATCGGCACAGAAACCTGGCCTTGACGCACATGACTGTACAACTAGGAGGCTAGAGGTCAATCATTGCTATATCTGGATTGATCAAATTCCGGATTGATTGATGTTGTCAGACGATTTCGATTCGTCCATCCCCGTTTCGTTTTTTTACGATCTCGATTTTGAATTCTTTTTCAAGTATCATTCAGAGAAGAGATGTGACTTCAGCATAAGTTACTGCAATGATTTCATCGCTTGCAAGTAGTCAAAGGGGTGGATTAGCCTAGTCGTTAGAGCGTTCGCTTTTCACAAGGGTTCGATTCCCCAATATGACTATTATTGTTGCCATTATTAGTATTGTAATAATCAGGAATCAGTTAGTCTAAAATTTCCAACGTTCTGTATTTGATGTGCATGATTTAATTTCTGTTTACATGATAATCAGGTGTGAAATGTTTTTTTCGTATAGAGGTTACAACTGGCGGTAATATATTTCAACATTACCGCCAGTATGATCCCTTCACAACTTGGGTAGCCTAGTGGTTAATGTGTTCGCTTGTCATGTCGAAGGCCTGTGTTCGATTCCCCACATAGGTAATATGCGTGAAGCCTTTTTCTAGTATTCCCTCCGTGATATAGCTTGAATATTGCAAAAAGCAGCGTAACACCATCACTGTTTATGTAAATGCACTACTGTATCTGCTTCAGCTGCTGTTTCTGGTGCAACTGTTATTGATGCTTCACGTGGTAAGGCGGAAAACGATATCTTCATTTGTTTCTTCTTTATTACATATATAACCTGCGAATATGTACATGGAATGGGTTGGTCTGATGTGTATGTATTTAGCCTTTGTGGTAGTTTAGCTTTTGTATTGTAACAGGAAAACCTGGTAATGTCCATATGTACTTATATAAACCTTCCCACACTAAATGTTTCAGATGACAGGGTTTCCATACTTAACAATGGCATTAAAGTCAGATCATTGTTCTTGCTACTGCTGCACTAAAATCTGAGGACATCCCATCACAGATCACGTTAGAACGAGATTTCATCCGACCAATCAGAGCGTCGCTTACGAGATCGGGAAAGTGAAAGTCATATCCGTGCGCGTCTGTTTCACAAAACTTGTGAACGTCAAAGACTTGCGCTGTTTCTTTCCACAAAATGCAGACACGCTGTGATATAACTGAAATAGGCCTACTATTCGAATCGGCGTCAAACCAAACTCACACTTTGTATTTATTATTAATGTGTAGATTGTTCTAGCCACTGTATGGCTGAAGTACTCCCCGATGTGACTTTAAATACTTACTCACTGTTTGCTTGGAGTGAAATACATACGGCAGTGATTTGAGCAAGTTCGAGGTCAACATTTGACCTGTATTGACATTGAAAGTCCATTACGCTCCACCAACATCAGAAAACACGTGCGACAAAAGGTCAAGGTCGATAGTCAGATACCATATACCCAGTTAACGGTTGTAACTTATTCAAGTGGACTGGGTTTGTTGTTTAACGCCACACGCAGCCATAGTCCAGCTACATGACGGCTGCCGTCGACGTAGTGGAGTCTGGACAATCCAGTGATTGGCATCATGAGCATCGATGCACGCAACGGGGACACGATGACATGTATTAACCAGCTCGCCGAGTCTCACCTCATTAAGTCGCTTCTTACAAGCATATATTGCTTGGGACCTATACTCCAACCGTAGTTCCCCCGGGTCTTCCAGTGGTGAGAAGGGGTGGTCGGGTAGCCTAGTGGTTAAACCGTTCGCTCGTCACGCCGAAGACCCGGGTTCGATTCCCGACATGGGTACAATGTGTGAAGCCCATTTCTGGTGTCCCCCGCCGTGATATTGCTGGAATATTGCTAAAAGCGGCGTAAAACCATACTCACTCACTCACTCCAGTGGTGAAAATAATATGGTAGCAGTCTAAGGTTGCGCTGTGGTGCTAGAACTGCCAACTGTATGTTTGTTTAGACAATATGTTGATATCGTTTGTAGTGTCTTGCAGTTAGTGTACATTGCATATTATGTATATTTTGCTTTGTTGGAATAAACATTTTAATACGTTAATTACGTTAACGTAGATACTTATTTCTTCTGTATCTGACGGCTACATGCTGTACCGTATATTCGATGATAACCATGGCCAAGTGGAGAGAGCGTCTGCCCGTAGAGCGGAAGGTCGGGGGTTCAATCCCGGCCTTATGATATCAAAAGAGACCCGTGAAGATTAGATAGAATAGGTCTTCAGCAACCCATACTTGCCGTAAAAGGCGACTATGCTTGTTGTAAAAGGCGACTAACGGGATCGGGTGGTCAGGCTCGCTGACTTGGTTGATACATGTCATCGATACCAATTGCGTGGATCGATGCTCATGATGTCAATCACTGGATTGTCTGGTCCAGACTCGATTATTTATATACAGACCGCCGTCATATAGCTGGAATATTTCTGAGTGCGGCGTTAAACAACAAACAAAACAAGAAACATCAAAAGACGTAAAAAAAAATGGTAATTGATGTTACCCTTCCTGGGGCTCAGCATTGTCGCTATATAAGTGCAATGAGGCCCATCTCAACACATCATATTGCCCGGGCGGAGTAGGTTGCATAAATATCAGATTTCTGGACAATACGTCACAAAAGCTCATCGCTTATTCAGGGGAGCGAAACATATTTCATAATCGAACTTTAATCTGTCGTTTCAACTATAAATTTTCGAAATCGAAATCGAAAAAGTCAAAACGAAAGTGGTTTAGATTGAAAAGGAAACGATTTTGTTAGAGTAGACTTACCGAATGTGGACCCGAATCATACCGTATGGACCCGTGAAGATCCGGGTAGAGAAAAGGTCTTCAGCAACCCATACTTGCCGTTATAGGAGACTAACGTTATTAGTTGACTCACTAACTTGGTTGATGCATGTCATCGTATCCAAATTGCGTAGATCGATGCTCATGACGTCGATCTCTGGATTGTCTGGTCCAAACTCGATAATTTACAGACCGCCGCCATGTAGCTAGGATTTTGCTGAGTGCGGCGTGAAACAACGAACAAACAAAACGTACCGAATATGGACCCGTCATCCTTGTTATATTTGAGCTTAAAAGTGATGATGATGATGATGATGATAAAATTAGATTTGATAAAATGGTCTGAACAGGAATGTCTACACCGAACACCATCATTTGGTTTAACTCGTACTTCATATCATCATCATACAAACCGATAGTTTAAAGATAATAATCTGAGATAAAAATATATTCTATCCAAGAGCAAATTTTCAAATCTGCTATTTCTTATTAAAGCGTTCGTAAAATATAACGAGTCTACCCATGATCGCCAATGCGTTCGTTGTTGGTCAAAATAATACTTACTCAGATATTTGCAGCGTCTCCAGTAGAACAGATACGCTCCTTCTACAACACTCAATTGATTCATTGCTAAATTTCGCAATTAGTCAAGTCGTAAGAAGTGATTTTTGTTTTGTTTGTTCGTTGTTTAACGCTGCACTCAGCAATATTCCAGCTATATGACAGCGGTCTGTAAATGTTCGAGTCTGGACCAGACAATCCAGTGATTGACATCATGATCATCGATCCACTCAATTTGAATACGATGACATGCATCAACCAAGTCACCGAACCTGACCACCCGATCCCTTACTCGGGGTACATGGGGTTTTATGTGTCCCTTCAGCTCGTGGTAAAAAACGCGGCCGCATAAAACCCCATGTACCTACCGCTCGTGATCCTGCTACTACTTATAAGATATCAGTCTGGTCCAAATTCGATTATTTACCGACCACAGTCATAGATCTGAAATACTGTAAAAACAAACACAAAACATGAAACTGAGAAGCAACATAATGGTGTGTTTTTGTGTATAGAAGTATTATGTTCGCGGACATTGACTGAAACATGTTGTGTGACGATGTATTGAAGGATTATGTGGTCGGACATTGACTGAAACATGTTGTGTGACGATGTATAGAAGTATTATGTTGGCGGACATTTACTGAAACATGTTGTGTGACGATGTATTGAAGGATTATGTTGACGGACATTGTATTGATCATGTTGTTTGACGATGTATAGAAGTATTATGTGGTCGGACATTGACTGAAACATGTTGTGTGACGATGTATTGAAGGATTATGTTGACGGACATTGTATTGATCATGTTGTTTGACGTTGTATAGAAGTATTATGTGGTCGGACATTGACTGAAACATGTTGTGTGACGATGTATTGAAGGATTATGTTGACGGACATTGTATTGATCATGTTGTTTGACGATGTATAGAAGTATTATGTTGTCGGGCATTGACTGAAACATGTTGTTTGTCGATGTATAGAAGTATTATGTTGTCGGGCATTGTATTGAAACAAGTTGTTTGACGATATACAGAAGTATTACATTTACCATGTTTACTGAAACATGTTGTGTGACGATGTATAGAAGCATTATGTTGTTGGACGTTGTATCGTTGTACGGAGAAAATTATGATTTTTGGAGTTTTATATATATATAAATATATATATAGAATATACTATTATTTTGCTATTATGTGAAATACTGTTTATTTCCGTGCCCCGGTATTTCTTTCCTCGTCTGTCACTCTATCATGTGACTCTCCGAATGACGTAACAGTTTTGTTATTTTCCTGTCGATATTCTAGCAATCCCGCAAACAACGTATAAACCTCCTCTCCCAACGCCGCTGTTCAAGGTCGCCGCCACATTCTTCCCATGATGCACCGGTGCACCTGTTCACGCTATGTCAAGTCACAGTGGTGTAAGATTTCAATCTGCACCGCTTTACAAACACGAACCATAAAACAATAGGCACTACCAGCAAGCAAACAAACAAATAAACAAACAAACCCTTAACTGCCGCCGTGGGATTTACAGGCAGTGCAAACTGATCAATGGTGATGGGACCCGCACTGTTTGAGAGTACATTAAGAGTACGAGCATCTTAAACAATGAATCACTTAAGCTGTCGGCTGAGTTGTCTCCAGCTGATCTGAATCATATAAAACACCAGGTAGCAAGGGCCAATGGCGGTCATATGTAATTGCACACGACAAAGTGTCCCACCTGCTCAAAATGATTTTGGAGGAGCTGCTTGTGCATTTGAAGGAAAACTGGGCTGTTATTTAATATTATATAACTCGAAGTCTTTGGGCAATCGTATGTGTCGAGTTATCCGTACTTCTGTGCATGCGGTGCCATTTTTTGACCACTCTGTCGTCAACTCTGTGTCTTTGGGCCATCTTATTTGTCGAGTTATCCGTACTTCTGTAAATGCGATGTGTCATTAAAAGACCACTCTGTCGTCAACTCAGTGTCTCTAAAGCATCGTATTTGTCGAGTTATCCGAACTTCTGTAAATGCGATGTGTCATTAAAAGACCACTCTGTCGTCAACTCAGTGTCTCTAAAGCATCGTATTTGTCGAGTTATCCGAACTTCTGTATATGCGATGTGTCATTAAAAGACCACTCTGTCGTCGACTCAGTGTCTCTAAAGCATCGTATTTATTGAGTTATCCGAACTTCTGTACATACGGTGTGTCATTATTAGACCACTTTGACGTCAACTCAGTGTCTCTAAAGCATCGTATTTGTCGAGTTATCCGAACTTCTGTACATACGGTGTTTCATTATTAGACCACTTTGACGTCATCCGTGTTGATGGCTGATTATACTCCCGTGAAATCGACGCGAATTCGCAGAAAGAAAGAAATTGATACGGACGGGATTAAAATGCAAAATATACCAAATAATTATTTCCCCTATGTATAAATAGTATGGTAATGGCTGATTAGTTGACTGATAAAGCAACATTATCTTTCAAAATTTCTGACTGAATCTGAGTTTGAAGGATAAACTGCCACTGCTTAACATAATTGAATGGAGTGAAGTATTAAGCTAGATGCATGGATCGCACCCCATTAGAGTGAGTGCATTCATATTCGGTTATTTACAGACAATCGTCATAAAGCTGGGCAATTGCTATACTCGAAAGATATTCTACTGCTTACAAACATGTACTTGTTTCTCAATGCACACAGTACAGGTCGCGTAAAGAACTGTTCATTCAACAATGTATCTCTCTCTCTCTCTCTCTCTCTCTCTCTCTCTCTCTCTCTCTCTCTCTCTCTCTCTCTCCCTCTCCCTCTCTTTCTCATCTTATGTCTCCTCTATAGTGCTGTATGCATAAATATTGAATTTGAAATTGTGAATTTTTTGTAAATACCAGGGAGAGGGCATTCTAAGTTGGAAGAACTTGTCCCCCAATCCCGTTCACTCCTTGTGAATAAATGTGTTTAAATCAACAGGTCGCGTGTAGAAAAAACACATAAGGGAGAGGAGTGAACACAATGTGTAGGCCCGAGTTAGAATTGTTCTGCAGAAACCCGTGCTTGTCGTAAGAGGCGACATGCGGGATCGGGTGGTCAGACTCGCCGACTTGATTGATGCATGGCACAGTATCTCATTTGCGTAGATCGATTCTCATGATGTCAATCACTGGAATGGCTGGTCCAGACTCAATTATTTCCAGCTGGAATATTGCAGAGTGGGGCGTTAAACAACAAACAAACACAGCCTATAAACACTTCATGTATACATGTCAGTGCAGAGGCACTGATTCCGTGGTCACTTTAAATAAAGATTTCTAACCAAACTGAAAACACATATTGTTACACATTATAAAAGTAAACACACTTTTTAATTTTAGTATGTTTACGGTTCTTCAAACACCCAGATTCAATAACGCTATTACAACACAGATTTCAAATTGTGTCTGTGTGCCATTCCTGCAGTGTTGTCAAACACCGATCAATCAATACCACCACCACGGTCTTAACGTACGTACACTGCATGGTTAAACTATACGCGTACGCTAGATTTAAACATACCAGCTAATGTTTTCTATTTTGCGAATACAACATATGGTGCCACGTCAATGAGTCATTCCAAATATCGCTTATTGCAATGTTTGGAAAACAATCTCGATAGCCCCGCAGATGTCGCGAGGTGCACTTTCCGAAGTTGACCCTTGACCGCGCGTAGAGTCGATCAGATGACATTATTATGTGGCAGGGAGATATAAATATCTCATTACGTAATGTAGAACTGTCGTTAGTTTAATGGCAGTCCAACAGTATTTTTTTGTTCTCGTCGGGCATTAAACTCTCGCTTCTATTAATAAACACGGCTTATATCGGAAAGCTGTCACCGCGACGACAGTGTTACATAAAGGACGTCGGGTTGTGTACGTATACATAACGGGTGTAAATAGTCAGTAATTAATGCATGAACATATTGCTGTCACGTGACCTAAACAAATGACAGTATATATAATCGATATTTGCAGGAGACCAGGTTCGATTCTCAACATGACGCAATGGGTGAAGTTCATTCTTAGTTTCCTGAGTCTTGATAATATTGTAAGACTGGCTGGGAAATACAAAATATATCTATAAACCTCAAATATATTCCCTCATTATCGTACAAAGTCGCGTTGTTATGCATGACTGGGTGTAATTGATGTTATAAGCTGATAGCCTTGTGGTCAGAGCGTGTGCTCTTCATATCGAAGCTCCGCGTTCGATTCCCCACATTGATCCCATGTTTGGTATCCCCCGCTGTGAAAAGCCTGGAATATTGTCAATGGCAGCTTAAAACGACTCACATATTCCGATTTTGGTGTGTATGCTTTGCCGTCTTCAGTTCAACCATCACAGCGTCTATTATTACGATGTGCTGACATATACATGTATGATTAAAGGTCTTTATTGTGTTGTTGTTTGTAATCTTGACCAGAATATCCAGTGATTGACATCATGAGCATTGATCTCTGCAATTGGGATATGCGGAATGAAACATCAAACAGGCTACGCACCAATGCTTTGTTGATCTGAACGATTCAACTTGAAAGGAACCCGTCCGGGTTTCTGAAGTGTCACTGTAACGTCATATTCATTCCTAAATGATAATCTCAATGATGTTCGCAGCAAGTCATTGGGCGACATTGAACGTAAACAGGTTCTCGCAAAATGGCGGATGGTGGCAAAAGTCATGGAAGTTCTAGGGCAACGTCCAGGTTGTTTAGATGCTCATCTAAGATCACGGAAATATACTTCGACAAATATGTAATTACAATAAACGCGATCGGAATTTTGTTAAATCTGATGTCTGAAGTTTAGACATTGTAGACATTGGTATCTGTAATAACCCAGATTAATAACAAATACACCTATGCAACTATAGAAACGTAGATTTCTCCTTCATTAAACTTTCGACAAGAACCCTAAGAATAAAATGTACTAAAAGGGAATTATTTCTCTCTTTTATACCAAAACTGACACATTTACGTATTCTTTTTTCTGGTTGTCGTTAATACCCTGCCGAGATTGCAAGTTAGGTTCACTTTTTCATAAACTACACATAGTCAAACATGGCACATGTTTAGAGTTACCTGCCCTTACCCATTCGGGCGCCGTCGGGTCATTGGCCGAGGTATCTGGATGTGAGAAAACAGACACAAAGACCTAACGCGCGGAGTCAGGAAGACCGGAAAAGATAACCAAAGCCTTTTTGTCGGCCTCAGACCCTTTGACTTCGATTTCTTTGTGTACATTTAACAACCACTGTCAGAATTTCAGAACAGAATGATTTATTGGCGCACAACCCTCAAGAGTTCTAATCGTTACGAAATTCGTGTCAGTGTCCCAGTTTGTGTGTTGAGGCTGCAGGCTGCTTAAGCCATGCACGGTGAGGTTATATCACGGCTTAGCATTTATTGGGAATCGAACCCGGGGCTCCTGTGCTCACTTGCACAAAGCGATCTTAGCGCTAAGTTGATCGTAACTCCCATACTTTAACATAGGCTTACAATAGTCGTAGCGATAAGATCGCTTTGTGCAAGTGGGCCCTGGTGAAAGAGGTGAAGGAAATAACTATTCGATAGCTGCAACATCGCTGTACTGTGTATCAGCATCCAGCAGATCATGGACAGGTCTTGAGATGGTTTGTATAGCTTCGCTCACACATTGTAAGTTTGCCTGTCCAGAGACCTCGAGAAACCATAAACCTGCACATAAGGTCTTTGGCCTATCTAGGAAAAGACTCGTTTACTTGAACTCCATAACCAGGTTATGTTGTTTAAAAGATACATATTTATGGACCTGATAAGAATTTATCATATACCAACACTCCGCTTATCTCGAAATCCGGCTAACTCGAACTCGACATGTTCGATATTCCCACCGGGCTTCGAGGTAAGGAGGATTCATTGATTATTAACAAACACCATGCACTGTGATTGGATTTATTGTTTATCCAGGATCGTGATGTTGGACTTAGTGGTGTGGATAACGATGTAAGATCTGCACGGGTTGATGGGGTCCCTGTCTCTGAATATACACTGTGTGTATATAAACCATTCGCGGGGGTGAATTAATGAGTGTCATGACTGTCGCATTAGCAATTATCAGCTATTCGTCGCATGGTGTTGATGAAAGTAATATTTTCATAATCCAGTTCTTACTGATTGTAAAGGTTCATTTTATCACATAATTAATAAGTCCACTGTTGCTGTGGTAGTTCTATCTTATGTAGAAACGCATTGCCAGCAGTGGAAATTGTAATTTCCATTGATTTCATCACCTGTATCGTGTGCATCTCACAAATGGAAATAATTAATTTCTCTTTGGAAAGGATCTGTGAATGTTGTTTAACGTCGCTGTCATCATTGTTTTATAGTTACATCAGACTATAGAAATAATCCAGTCTGGGCGATGCAGCCCAGCGGTAGACAGCAGGCACTGGCGCCGATCCACGATTGTGAACCTTTTCCTTTTTCATAATTGATTATTTACTAGTATATTAAGTGAAATAATGGATGCCCCAAACATTGTCTGCAGATCTGTTGACAATGAGTGAGTGAGTTGGGTTTAACGCCGCTTTTAACACTATTCACGGCGTGTTAACTTAATGTGGGAGGAAAGCCCGAAGTGATGCAGGTCCCAGACGTTTACCACTACGGTGAAACCCACGAGCACGGGTACAGTGCTGACAAACCTAGACACATAATCGGGGCGAACTGGGATTCGATCCCACAATCATAGGTTTCAAGGGACGCAACTCTGCACAGCGAATCACGGCGCCTTAGACGACTGGGCCACCCGTGCCCCTGTTGACATTGACCTGCATCAATATGGTTCATATTTAGGAAAAAGAGTTCCTTGTTTTTCGTTACTTTTTCCTCATTTTTTTCGATGAAAAGTTCCGTTAGCATACGCAATTTGTACATTTACTGTGTGCCTTAATTGTTTGTTTGTTGTGTTACGCCGCACTCAGCAATATTCCAGCTATATGACGGCGGTCTGTAAATAATCGAGTCTGGACCGGACAAGCCAGTGATTGACATCATAAGCATCGATCCACGCAATTAGGATACGAGGACATGAATTAACCAATTAACCGAACCTGACCACCCAGTCCATCAACGTCTCTTAAGACCAGCAAGGTTGCTCGAGACCTATAGTCTGGAAGGTAATTTAAGGTACCGACGTTTACTTCAATATCTGAAAAACTTTCGGACCTACTCCAGTCAAAGTTGGTATGAGATTATTAAACAGTCACACATAACTGGATATTACATTTAAAGACAATAGGTGCATGAATGATTTTTTTGTCTATTTAGCTATCACTATATTTCACCAACAACCAGACCTGTCACGGGTGGAACGAGCATTCATTGAAACAGCCATCTGCATAATGCTACCCCTGCGTCACAGGGCCATATGACACAGTTGAACCAATCAACTCAACTCGAAAGGGTGCACGGGAATCACGCACGCACGAATACGGTGTTAGCGTTAGGCGTCTCAACGTGCGTGATTCCCGTGCACCCTTTCGAGTTGAGGTTTAATCCAATCTAAATTGATATCGATAAAACTATCGATATTTATCCTAACAGTTGCTTGCAACATCAATAGTTATCGCAATAGTTTCTTTCAATATCAATAGTTATCGCAATAGTGGTTTCCAGACCAATAATCACCCCTAACTCGGGGCAAGCAAGCAGTATTATATATATGGAGGTGACACGTACAGTTAGTTACTCAAAGATTGCTAATGCTTACGTTCGATTTCAAAACCCAGGACGACCCAGGTGAGCCGGTGTTGACCAAGGTATAACCCAAGTAAACGTTGGTTGACCAATGTTAGCTTTTTTAACTTATTTTCGTCATACGATGGTTGACCCAATTTGCCCATACCAACTCATTTTTGGTCAGTAAATAAAAATATATACCCCCTACTTACATACAGGGTGTATAAATTTTTATTTACTGACCAATAACGAGTTCCTGTGCTACAGAACCCCTGGAGTGTGGTTCTCTGGTTCTGGCAGCCTCCATCGTTAAGGACAATTAGTTTCATTTATTGATTCACTCATACACAAAAGCATTTTGATTAATAGAATTAACTAGGTATTTGAAGTATCATTGTATTCTGATACGCGTCAGGGATTATTGATATACATATTTTTGAATCAATATTGATTATTATTGTTTAATAAAATTTTGATGTGATGGTTTTGCATCCCTGTTTTCATGTTTTTTTATGGGTTTTTCAACTTTCTTGTCGTTTTACATTCACAATGACAGTTATGTTAAGGAATGTTATACTTGTTAACCTCTCGTAGTATATCGTGTTATAGCAATACACACGGCTGTTGTGTTTCTCACTCTCGTGGCCGCCATTTTGCATTTTATGTAAGGTTCCATCTTATTTAATGCGGTTTTATTGCGGATATTGCCTTAGGTTATGCATGGGTAATACTGGTTAACTGAGGTTGAATCTTGTCAACGCTGGTTGCCAGATATTCGAAATTACATAACTGAACACACGTACGGGCCAAACATTTCGGTTTGATCAAAAAGTGCAACTTTACAATTGAAACTTTCTTCCTTATAAAAAAACTACAAAAAATAAACCGGATTCAGATTTCTGCCCAAATGGCTTTTTCACGCCACCGTTTGTCATGTCTGTCGAGCTTTCGGGACTGTAATTTGAGAGTTATATAGTTTTTCCTGGATTAAAGGGGCATATTTCTGCGTAGCGTTGTCCTTCCTTCTGTATTATAAGAATAAACGTTATATAAATTTCACCTGGGGACAGTGTGAATCAGGCTGCTTGACTGCTGAAGGAAATGACCTTGACCTTAAGGCGGGGTTCCAAACACGAACGTATGATTTGTTAGAGTACGTGCAACATAGTGGGACGGCGTATGTATACAAAGCGAGTGGGGAGGACTATTTGCTCACATACCAGTTGCTATGACAACCCGGAGTCGCCACTGTGATGCGGACCACACGCCCATGTCGACTGCAGAAAAGCTATTAGGTAATTTCCTCAAACTATTGCGTAATCCGGGATTATTCTGAGGTAATCTTAAAACAAAACATACTTGTAAGTAAATAATATTTTAAAAATAAAACTGCTGTTTGCACTGTAATAAATTCATGTAAAATTTCGAAACATATGTGTCAAATAAGGCTTTGGATATTCAAAAAAGTATTAAAAAATGATTTTCTGCATTTATTCCGACAAAATTATTGAAATATTTATAGAATGATAAACGCGCGAATTAGTCATTTCTGCTGACTTAATGCCACGTATGTAAGTGACTATCAGAATGTATACTAATCTTAATTAACAAACCGATGTTAACTTTGTTTTATCATTCTTTCTGTGTGTCGTTTCGAGCCAGTTATTCAGTAAAATTAACAAGCAGGTGACCAATAAATGGGTACTCTTGTATCTATGTTAACAACTGCTCAAATGTTTATTTGTTTGTTTTAGACAGTTTAATTCTACGTGGTATAAGGGTGGTGGGGTGGCCAACTGGTTAATTATAATTATTCAGTTGCCGTCATGGGTGAAGCCTATTCTTAGTACCCCAGCTGGATTCCTTGAATAATGTTTAAACCACTCACCATCTTGTGTATATTGACATCTGTGAACGTGCATGTGTGTGGCTGCTTGTACTAGTCCGGACTGATACCGATTTATAGTGCTAGCTCACTGAGATACCATGCCGCAGTTTAACATGAATAACCCACTCGGACACAGTATACTGACTCCGAGCCGACCAGTCCTTGTTTTAGCCCCGAGCGCAAGACAGGGTAACAACAAGTACCATCTTTTAACGTCTTTTGGTACGACGCGGCCGGGGATCGAACCCCGGACCTTCCGCTCTCCGGGCGGACGCTAAAACCAAGTAACCACACACACATGGATGCACGTCGCCATATAGCGCAATTATCTTGAACACGACATTAAACCCCATTTCACCTCAACTTCACACTCGGCTATAAACGTAACTATGAAAGGCAAACCGACAGTTCTTAGTTGACGCGAAGGTGTAACAAACAGGCAAGATAATTAAGATCATAAATTGGCTGGAAGGTGTCACTCCTAAATAATAGTCCGCCTTTAAATTGGAGTTGAATACTGTGAATATACAACAATTTTCATTCAGATCAATGGCGAGGCTGGGAGTAACGCCTGTGATGGTAGCTGTGCCTTTGTGCACCTGTTGCGTGAACGGATATTACGTCACAGCACATTGTACAAGTGACATTCTTGTCACAATAGCTAAATAATAGCTGAAGGGAAAACGGTAATTGTGAAGTGGCTCGGCTTGCATTGTAGATGCACAGCGGGCACAATACAGGTCTTTGTCTGACCACCGGTCTCGTTAACCTGCCGCAGGGATGTTTTTTGTTTAAATGTCCACTTAATCTTTTAATAGTGTTTAAATTCTTAAAGCAATAATAATAAGTGTGAAACGTTCAAAAATGCCAGAACTGCTGCATTGTGGGAATGGCTAAGGTGACAACAACTTGCCAAACACTTAGACACCAATAGACTCAGAAGTTAACGCGAAGGGCATATGCTTACCCTTTTCCCGAACACCTGGTGTCATCACTGATTTTCAGTGATCCATTCATCCCTGTTATAATTCATCGTTCCTTAAAATGCACCAAGATTATTAATCTCATTTTACCTACGATGATGATACCTGTCATATTTGGAGCAAACATAAAGCTATTATCTTTTTAATTAACTGTAAAATCCCTAAAAATAGTGTAGACACGCCCTGACCAATAATGAAGTTGAGTTGGCCTGTATTCCAGTTCCATGGCTAGGTGCCGGCAGTAGCAAATGTATGGAATCCATGAAGGGACATTGTGGCGTTGCCGGCAAAAGATAAGCAAGAATTTTCACCCTGTTTTGCCCTTTTGCATAATGAAATCTGCTTAGGCAGGTAATCAAGACTGGTAGTTCTCTGGCGTTTTGTTTTTATTTTTATATGAACATCATCATACACAACAACGGATCAACGCGCATTCAGATTGCATTCTGAACTGCCTACAGTATACACCCCCAAACAGTATTGCAGTATTACCGCAATGAAGTCTCGAACTAATACAATGATATTGCCCTGCAGTTATATACTGAACCAATACACCTTATAAACCTCGATAACCGTTATATCGTACTTAAACGCTAATCTGTGACGTCACAGATTTTTAATGCTATGGAAGTCTGTGTTGACACAGCAGGGCTACTATTGGTCCATATTCAGTACTGAATGAAGAGGCCACTTTAAATGATCTAAATTGTAGTGTAAATCAACAAAAAGGCAATGACAGGTTTTCTGTTGAGCTAAAAGCGTGCATTTCTTAAGGAGATGTGTCAGTGGTTGAAATTGAATGTTTCATAGATGAACGAAAATAATTTTCATTAGTTTTTTTTCTGAAATACTTTTCTAAAGTCCCATGGCAGTACCACAGGCATGTCATAAGCGTAGACACGAACGGAGATAAAGATTGCACTGAGTGACCCGGCAGTGTGTGTGTTGTGTTCCCGGATAGTGTGGCTGTTTACCAACCACTGGTGTGGCTTGTCTAGACCCTGTCATAAGTCGTCGTTATAAAGATGCACTGATGCTGACTAATTCTGATTAGTCAGCAGATGCACTTATTCTATTAAAAAGTTCGAAGTCCTTTAGATAAGTAACAATTACCCCCACTCCACACACACACACACACACACGCACGCACGCACGCACGCACGCACGCACGCTTGTTTGGAAATATAACTCTGTCATCTGAAACAAATATTAGACTAATGGAATCCGTTAATGCATACCCCCCCCCCCCAAAAAAAAAAAAGAAAAAGAAAAAAAAAAACAAAAACCAAAACCAACACCGCAACACACACACACACACACACACACACACACACACACACACACACACACACACACACACACACACACACAAAAACCCAAACAAAATACGCTTTTAAAGCCTTAAAGTATGTCAGACATTTTTATACATTTATATATTTCTTTATGTTCAACCTTTTATTATGAACAGTGTGTTGTGATACATTATATTAATAGTTTTGTTTTGGAGAGGTCTTTAAATAGGCATTGCGTCTGTTGACCAATCTATTTTGAAGAAAATAAGATATTGTTTAAACCACACACACACACCACACGACCAGCACTAACAAAACGCACCAAGTCCTTGAAAGGCATATAGAAGTGATAAACATAAAGAAGAGGATTCATGGGTGTCAACTTCTTTATTATGAGGAACACAACGTTTCGCAGTATATACTTACTCCTGCTCTTCCTTAAAACGCACCAAGACTATTAATCTCATTTTACCTACGATGATGATACTTGTCATATTCGGAGCAAATATAAAGCTATTATCTTTTTAATTAACTGTAAAATCCCTAAAAATAGTGTAGACACGCCCTGACCAATAATGAAGTTGAGTTGGCCTGTATTCCAGTTCCATGGCTGGGTGCCGGCAGTAGCAAATGTATGGAATCCATGGAGGGACATTTAGCGTTGTCGCCCTTACAAAAAATAAGCAAGAATTCTGTGTCAAAATTAACCAAAGCGCGACAATGCCACAACGCGACAATGTCCCTTCTAGGATTCCATACAAATGTAATTGACGGCAACCGCTCCGGGGACACCCACGCGAGGGTCATATAACACTTCCAAACAGGGCTACACCTTCTGCTGTTACAGCTCAAGCTAACACAACCTTGATATTCAGCTATACGATGCCTTAAATTGCGCCGGAAATAGAAACATCAGTCAACACCCAGAGGTATTAAATATGATGTTCAAAACGTAGCTAAAGGCCCGGGGAAATTGGCGGTCCCAACAAATCTTATTCAAGTAATTCCAAACCGACTACAAGGTCAGCTGTTGACCCAGTTCTCTGAACGTGTAGACCATACGAGGGACACAGAACCTCAGAACCCTCTCAATTTTCAAATGCGATACAGGCAATTATAACACCACTGTTTTACGGCAGAAATTTTATTATGTAAACTCCTGGCAAAAGAAATATACACATTGAATTTGGATTTGACCAAAAGGTAACAAACGTTATCAAAATGTGCACTGGAAATTTAAGGTCCCAAACTATGATACCCGTATCAAATACATAGTATTGTAATTCTTGTAGGTTTCAATTTCTTGTTCATGTTCAATCAAACATGGGTGCACACTTTCTTTCTCCCGAGACATTACATCATTTGAACAGTTCGTGGCTATCATTGGGACCGGAACCTTTCCAGACTTGCATTGCAGACAAGTGAAGATCCGGGTTAGAATTGTTTTTTAGCAACCAATTATTGTCTCCCCTTGAAGATCCGGGTTACAACTGTTCTTTAGTAACCAATGATTGTCTCCCTGTGAAAATCCGGATTAGAATTGTTCTTTAGCAACCAATGATTGTCTCCCCGTGAAGATCCGGGTTACAATTGTTTATTAGCAACCAATAATTGTCTCCCCGTGAAGATCCGGGTTACAATTGTTCTTTAGTAACCAATGATTGTCTCCCTGTGAAAATCCGGATTAGAATTGTTCTTTAGCAACCAATGATTGTCTCCTCGTGAAGATCCGGGTAAGAATGGTCTTTAGCAAAACATATTTCATAATCGTGACTTGTCTGTCGTTTCAAATTTAGATTTTCTCAATTCCGCTGGTTGAAATGGAAAGAAACAAGTATAAAAAAATGTCATGAAATTGAAAAAGAAACGGTTTTGTTGAAGTAAACTTACGGAATGTGGACCCGGTACAGCGACTCGTGAAGTTTCGGGTAGAGAAAATGTCTTCAGCAACCCGTGCTTATCTTAAGGGGCGACTATTCTTGTCGTTAGAGGCGACGAACGGGATCGGATGGTCAGGCTCGCTGACTTGGTTGATGCATGTCATCGATCCCAATTGCGTGGATCGATGCTCATGTTGTCAATCACTGGATTGTCTGGTGAGCATGCAGTGTCAGAAGAAGAGGGGGTGGACACGTGTTTGCTTCTGTAGTATTTTAATCTGGGGCTCCAACTTCTTTAAGATCTCACATTAGGGTAATGACAGGAGCCCCCTGATTGTAGCTTTAATTTAACCAACCGTTTCTGGGACCAGTATTTTTACCAAATTCAAATTAAGCTATCAACACAAGCCCTTCATTTACTTGTCAGAGATAGGCAAATGAGGACAATTATTTTCTCAGTCATGTATACGAGTCCATTAATCCAGTATTTGTTAATGCTAGTATCCCCCAAAAAGTGTTTGGTCAGCAAGTTTGGTACCTGGCCTTGAATTCAATGTCAACAAGGACTTATTGATCGTCTCACCTGCCCACATATTTCCAATATTTCTAATGAGTATACACCTATTGTTAGCTGCATAATTTGCATAGTTTAGCATTACCAATCATAATACCTATCAGCATCTCCATCCTCATTGGTCCAGCCTCATCTGGCGAGGGGCCGTCACTGGTTGACCTTAGAAAGCCAGGTGTATCATCATTCATTAATAGAAAGTTTTGAGGGCTCTGTCAATAAATTGAGAATTAATTGCCTGGTGTCATAGATCAGGGCGAAGTTCTTTCTTTACACTGGCTGAATATTAGTCACAGAATGGAGTAATTGTGCTGATGAAATTGGGGCGATATTGCTGAATATGCTTTTCTTCTTGTGTTAGGGGTGGTGGGGTAGCTTAGTGGTTAAAGCATTGGCTCGTCACTACAAAGGACTGGGTTCGGTTCCACTTATGGGTACAGTATATGAAGCAGGTTTCTGGAGTTCCCTGCCATAACATTGCTGGAATATTGTTCGAATATGATGATGTCATCACTGTGTTGTCTGGTCCAGACTCGATTATTTTATTTACAGGCCGCCATCATTTCGCTGGAATATTGCTGAGTACGGCGTTAAACAAACAAACAAAGACCAGCATGAGATACTGCGATTCTATATTTTCTTCGTGAAGTTATAAACATTGTAAGTCATATGCACATAGTCCATTAAAGTAATTTTATCATGGGACAAGCCATTCGTATTGATATAACAAGTCACTTGTAAACCTGACAATATCAGGGCTAATTAGGTCGACGTGACATAAATAATTGAAATAGAAACACGTAAATGTCATGCCTTGAAGAAACACATCGTATGTAATTTGTTGTCTATTCAAGTTTGTTATTTAAGTTAAATCATTTGGCGCTACTGTGCGTTATTGTTATCACTGCGCTATCAATGGCTTGACTTTGGATGGTTATGTTGAGATAGTGGGCGTTCAGCTTCTGAAGTGTCGCTGTAGGATACCCGCCCGGAAACATTCAGGTCTGCTCTCACGAATATCCACACTGAACAACTCCAACCGCATCCATATCTATCATCGTCCACCCCACACCACCCATCCCCGCCCACCAATCTACACCCTTATCAACTCATATCGCCAACCCTATCAACACCAACCTACATCCTCAGTCACAAATATATCTACAGTCACCCAAGTACATCCACATCACGGTCACCCGAGTACATCCACATCACAGTCACCCGAGTACATCCACATCACAGTCACCCGAGTACATCCACATCACAGTCACCCGAGTACATCCAGATCACAGTCACCCGAGTACATCCACATCACAGTCACCCGAGTACATCCACATCACAGTCACCCAAGTACATCCACATCACGGTCACCCGAGTACATCCACATCACAGTCACCCAAGTACATCTACATCACAGTCACCCGAGTACACCCACATCACAGTCACCCGAGTACATCCACATCACAGTTACCCATAAACATCCACATCACAGTCACCCGAGTACATCCACATCACAGTCACACGAGTACATCCACATCACAGTCACCCGAGTACATCCACATCACAGTCACCCGAGTACAGCCACATCACGGTCACCCGAGTACATCCACATCACAGTCACCCAAGTACATCTACATCACAGTCACCCGAGTACACCCACATCACAGTCACCCGAGTACATCCACATCACAGTTACCCATAAACATCCACATCACAGTCACCCGAGTACATCCACATCACAGTCACCCGAGTACATCCACATCACAGTCACCCAAGTACATCTACATCACAGTCACCCGAGTACATCCACATCACAGTCACCCGAGTACATCCACATCACAGTCACCCGAGTACATCCACATCACAGTCATCCGAGTACATCCACATCACACTCACCCAAGTACATCCACATCACAGTCACCCGAATACATCCACATCACAGTCACCCGAGTACATCCACATAACAGTCGCCCAAGTACATCCAGATCACAGTCACACGAGTACATCCACATCACAGTCACCCAAGTACATCCACATCACTGTTACCCGAGTACATCCACATCACAGTCACCCAAGTACATCTTCATCACAGTCACCCGAGTACATCCACATCACAGTCACCCGAGTACATCCACATCACAGTCACCCAAGTACATCTACTTCAAAGTCACCCGAGTACATCCACATCACAGTCACCAAAGAACATCCACATCACAGTCACCCGAGTACATCCACATCACAGTCACCCAAGTACATCCACATCACAGTCACCCAAGTACATCCACATCACAGTCACCCAAGTACATCCACATCACAGTCACCCGAGTAGATCCACATCACAGTCACCCGAGTACATCCACATAACAGTCGCCTAAGTACATCCAGATCACAGTCACACGAGTACATCCACATCACAGTCACCCGAGTACATCCACATAACAGTCGCCCAAGTACATCCAGATCACAGTCACACGAGTACATCCACATCACAGCCACCCTAGTACATCCACATCACAGCCACCCGAGTATATCCACATCACAGTCACCCAGGTACATCCATATCACAGTCACCCGAGTACATCCACATCACAGTCACCCGAGTTCATCCACATCACAGTCACCCACAGTGTGTTGTGTAACATTATATAAATAGTTTTTTTTGGAGAGGTCTTTAAATAGTCATTGCGTCTGTTGACCAATCTATTTTGAAGAAGATAAGATATTGTTTAAACCACACACACACACACACACCACACGACCAACACTAACAAAACGCACCAAGTCCTTGAAAGGCATATAGAAGTGATAAACATAAGGAAGAGAATTCATGGGTGTCAGCTTCTTTATTATGAGGAACACAACGTTTCGCAGTATATATTTACTCCTGCTCTTCCTTAAAACGCACCAAGACTATTAATCTCATTGTACCTACGATGATGATACTTGTCATATTCGGAGCAAACATAAAGCCATTATATTTTTAATTAACTGTAAAATCCCTAAAAATAGTGTAGACACGCCCTGACCATTAACAAAGTTGAGTTGGCCTGTATTCCAGTTCCATGGCTGGGTGCCGGCAGTAGCAAATGTATGGAATCCATGGAGGGACATTGTGGCGTTGTCGCCCTTACAAAAAATAAGCAAGAATTCTGTGTCAAAATTAACCAAAGCGCGACAATGCCACAACGCGACAATGTCCCTTCTAGGATTCCATACAAATGTAATTGACGGCAACCGCTCCGGGGACACCCACGCGAGGGTCATATAACACTTCCAAACAGGGCTACACCTTCTGCTGTTACAGCTCAAGCTAACGCAACCTTGATATTCAGCTATACGATGCCTTAAATTGCGCCGGAAATAGAAACATCAGTCAACACTCAGAGGTATTAAATATGATGTTCAAAGCGTAGCTAAAGGTCCGGGGAAATTGGCGGTCCCAACAAATCTTATTCAAGTACTTCCAAACCGACTACAAGGTCAGCTGTTGACCCAGTTCTCTGAATGTGTAGACCATACGAGGGACACAGACCGGTTCGCCTCAGAACCCTCTCAATTTTCAAATTTGATACAGGCAATTATAACACCACTGTTATACGGCAGAAATTTTATTATGTAAACTCCGGGAAAAAGAAATATACACATTGAATTGGGATTTGACCAAAAGGTAACAAACGTTATCAAAATGTGCACTGGAAATTTAAGGTCCCAAACTATGATACCCGTATCAAATACATAGTATTGTAATTCTTGTAGGTTTCAATTTCTTCTTCATGTTCAATCAATCATGGGTGCACACTTTCTTTCTCCCGAGGGATTACATCACTGGAACAGTTCGTGGCTATCATTGGGACCGGAACCTCCTCAGACTTGCATTACAGACACGTGAAGATCCGGGTTAGAATTGTTCTTTAGCAACCAATGATTGTCTCCCCATGAAGATCCAGGTTAGAATTGTTTATTAGCAACCAATGATTGTCTCCCCGTGAAGATCCGGGCTAGAATTGTTCTTTAGCAACCAATGATTGTCTCCCTGTGAAAATCCGGATTAGAATTGTTCTTTAGCAACCAATGATTGTCTCCCCGTGAAGATCCGGGTTAGAATTGTTCTTTAGCAACCAATGATTGTCTCCCCTGAAGATCCGGATTAGAATTGTTCTTTAGCAACCAATGATTGTCTCCCCTGAAGATCCGGGTTGGAATGGTTCTTTAGCAAACAATGATTGTCTCCTCGAGAAGATCCGGGTAAGAATGGTCTTTAGCAAAACATATTTCATAATCGTGACTTGTCTGTCGTTTCAAATTTAAATTTTCTCAATTCCGTTGGTTGAAATGGAAAGAAACAAGTATAAAAAAATGTCATGAAATTGAAAGAGAAACGGTTTTGTTGAAGTAAACTTACGGAATGTGGACCCGGTACAGCGACTCCTGAAGTTTCGGGTAGAGAAATGGTCTTCAGCAACCCATGCTTATCTTAAGAGGCGACTATGCTTGTCGTAAGAGGCGACGAACGGGATCGGATGGTCAGGCTCGCTGACTTGGTTGATGCATGTCATCGATTCCAATTGCGTGGATCGATGCTCATGTTGTCAATCACTGGATTGTCTGGTGAGCATGCAGTGTCAGAAGAAGAGGGGGTGTTTGCTTCTGTAGTATTTTAATCTAGGGCTCCCATTTCTTTAAGAGCTCACATTAGGGTAATGACAGGAGCCTCCTGATTGTAGCTTTAATTTAACCAACCGTTTCTAGGACCAGTATTTTTACCAAATTCAAATTAAGCTATCAACACAAGCCCTTTATTTACTGGTCAGAGATAGGCAACTGAGGACAATTATTTTCTCAGTCATGTATACGAGTCCATTAATCCAGTATTTGTTAATGCTAGTATCCCCCAAAAGTGTTTGGTCAGCAAGTTTGGTACCTGGCTTTGTCAACAAGGACCTATTGATCGTCTCACCTGCCCACATATTTCCAATATTTCTAATGAGTATACACCTATTGTTATCTGCATAATTTGCATAGTTTAGCATTACCAATCATAATACCTATCAGCATCTCCATCCTCATTGGTCCAGCCTCATCTGGCGAGGGGTCGTCACTGCTGGTGTCATGGTTGACCTTAGAAAGTCAGGTGTAATATCATTCATTGATAGAAAGTTTTGAGGGCTCTGTCAATAAATTGAGAATTAATTTCCTGGTGTCATAGATCAGGGCGAAGTTCTTTCTTTACACTGGCTGAATATTAGTCACAGAATGGAGTTATTGTGCTGATGACATTAGGGCGATATTGCTGAATATGCTTTTCTTCTAAGGACTGATTGCATGTGTAAAGGGTGGTGGGGTAGCTTAGTGGTTAAAGCATTGGCTCGTCACTACAAAGGACTGGGTTCGGTTCCACTTCTGGGTACAGTATATGAAGCAGGTTTCTGGAGTTCCCTGCCATAACATTGCTGGAATATTGTTCGAATATGATGATGTCATCACTGGGTTGTCTGGTCCAGACTCGATTATTTACAGGCCGCCGTCATATAGCTTGAATATTGCTAAGCGTGGCGTTAAACAAACAAAGACTAGCATGAGATACCGCGGTTCTATATTCTTCTCCGTGAAGTTATAAGTTATATGATATAAGTTATCATGGGACAAGCTATTAATATTGATATAACAAACCACTTGTAAACGTGACAATATCAGGGCTAATTAGGTCGACATGACATAAATCATTGAAATAGAAACACGTAAATGTCATGCCTTGAGAAACACATCGTACATAGTTTGTTGTCTATTCAAGTTTGTTATTTAGGTTAAATCATCTGGCGCTACTGCGCGTTATTGTTATCACTGCCGCTATCAATGGCTTGACTTTGGATGGTTATGTTGGGATAGTGGGCGTTTAGCTTCTGAAGTGTCGCTGTACGATACCCGCCCGGAAACATTCAGGCCTGCCCTCACGAATATCCACACTGAACAACTCCAACCGCATCCATAGTCACCCGAGTACATCCACATCACAGTCACCCGAGTACATCCACATCACAGTTACCCATAAACATCCAGGTCACATTCACCCGAATACATCCACATCACAGTCACCCAAGTACATCCACATCACAGTCACCCAAGTACATCCAGATCACAGTCACCCGAATACATCCACATCACAGTCACCCAAGTACATCCACATCACAGTCACCCGAGTACATCCACATCACAGTCACCCGAGTACATCCACCTCACAGTCACCCGAGTACATCCACATCACAGTCACCCGAGTACATCCACATCACAGTCACCAAAGTACATCCACATCACAGTCACCCGAGTACATCCACATCACAGTCACCCGAGTACATCCACATCACAGTCACCAAAGTACATCCACATCACAGTCACCCGAGTACATCCACATCACAGTTACCCATGAACATCTAGATCACAGTCACCCGAGTACATCCACATCACAGTCACCCGAGTACATCCACATCACAGTCACCAAAGTACATCCACATCACAGTCACCCGAGTACATCCACATCACAGTCACCCGAGTACATCCACATCACAGTCACCAAAGTACATCCACATCACAGTCACCCGAGTACATCCACATCACAGTCACCCAAGTACATCCACATCACAGTCACCCGAGTACATCCACATCACAGTCACCCATAAACATCCACATCAGTCACCCGAGTACATCCACAACACAGTCACCCGAATACATCCACATCACAGTCACCCGAGTACATCCACAACACAGTCACCCGAGTACATCCACATCACAGTCACCTAAGTACATCCACATCACAGTCACCCGAGTACATCCACATCACAGTCACCCGAGGACATCCACATCACAGTCACCCGAGTACATCCACATCACAGTCACCCAAGTACATCAACATCACAGTCACACGAGTACATCCACATCACAGTCACCCATAAACATCCACATCACAGTCACCCGAGTACATCCACATCACAGTCACCCATAAACATCCACATCACAGTCACCCGAGTACATCCACATCACAGTCACCCATAAACATCCACATCACAGTCACCCGAGTACATCCACAACACAGTCACCCGAATACATCCACATCACAGTCACCCGAGTACATCCACAACACAGTCACCCGAGTACATCCACATCACAGTCACCTAAGTACATCCACATCACAGTCACCCGAGTACATCCACATCACAGTCACCCGAGGACATCCACATCACAGTCACCCGAGTACATCCACATCACAGTCACCCAAGTACATCCACATCACAGTCACCCGAGTACATCCACATCACAGTCACCCGAGGACATCCACATCACAGTCACACGAGTACATCCACATCACAGTCACCCGAGTACATCCACATCACAGTCACCCGAGTACATCAACATCACAGTCACACGAGTACATCCACATCACAGTCACCCGAGTACATCCACCTGACAGTCACCCAAGTACATCCACATCACAGTCACCCGAGTACAGCCACATCACAGTCACCCAAGTACATCAACATCACAGTCACCCGAGTACATCCACATCACAGTGACCCAAGTTCATCCACATCACAGTCACCCAAGTCACCCAAGTACATCCACCTCACAGTCACCCGAGTACATCCACATCACAGTTACCAATAAACATCCACATCACATTCACCCAAGTCACCCAAGTATTCATTTTCGATATAGTCCAATACAAATATACACAATATTTACATAAACGTTCTTCTGGGTCTTCACCTTTTTGTCTGGCTGTCTCCATTCGAAGCTTATGGCAGCCACAAAGAAAATGTGTTGAGGATATCCTGTAAGGTTTATAGCCACACCCGTATCAACACTGAACAACTCAACACCCATCTACCCACACCCGCTCCTATCACCACCAAATCCATCCTACGTCAGACAACACCCACCAACACCAATTCACATTGAACAACTGTACACGATTTTAACTTTCTTACACTGGTAATGCCCTTCCGGAACGCCAGTCATGCTTTCGCTCTGTCTACATCAACCGGTTTCTGACAGAGCATATTACACACAGGAAACCGGATTTAGATTAATAGCGGTGTGTTTATCACGTGTACACAGTGTTTCCTCGACGCCATGAGAGAAAACAGGCTAGGTTCAATAAGTGTGACGGAATGCATATGCCCCTTTAGAGTTTCCGTGTATGTAGTGCATACACAGATGAGTAAGGGGTTGTTTCACGCCGGTAAATAGCCCAGCAGTACAGCACGGCGGCCTGTAAATAAATAACAACAAACCAGTGGTTGACAGCATGAACATTATGTCCAACCAATCCCCATCATAGCCGACTGTGTTCAAAGCTGCGGTATAGTGCTGAATGACAACCAACCATCGAAAACAGAGTACGTTTAACAAATGTCGGCCATTGGATCATCTAGTCCTTATTTGAGATGTAAATTAAATGAGT
This sequence comes from Haliotis rufescens, assembly GCF_023055435.1. Lineage (NCBI taxonomy): Eukaryota > Metazoa > Mollusca > Gastropoda > Lepetellida > Haliotidae > Haliotis > Haliotis rufescens. The sequence goes on from NW_025964112.1 coordinate 15,824,593, forward strand.
GAGTGAGTTGGGTTTAACGCCGCTTTATAACATTATTCCAGTTATATCACAGCGTGTCAGCTTAAAGTGGGTGAAACCCACAAACACGGGTATGGTGCTGACAATCCTAGAAACATAATCGGGCCGAACCGGGATTCGAACCCACAATCATAGGTTTCTGGTGTGTCCAAGAGACGCAACTCGGCACAGCGAATCGCGGCGCCTTAGACGACTGGGCCATCCGTGCCCCCTAAATTTTTGTTGTTGTTTACGCCGCACTCAGAAATATGCCATCTATCCAGGCGGCCTGTAAATAATCGAATCTGGACCAGACAATCAAGTGATCGACATTGTGAGCAATTGATTTACAGCTTTGTACTACACTGCAAATAAGACACTTCGATATACAGCGAAAACGTCCAACTAATAGGTCACCAGCCGAATCGTTTTATCCGCTAACACCTCCCATACGTTGTAATTCAATGGAGGTACAACTACACTGAAAGCCGTGGGCTTGCTTCGGTGCATTAATCACCTGACAGAGAAAACAGTGGCGGGCTTGTACAAGCTGTATTATTGTTGATAACATGAAACACCCAACTGCTCCGAGCCCTGATCGCGGTGTATAGCTCGGCGATACAATGCCATTCTGTTTTCTGGTTGGCAAGAGTCTGCATTTCAGTAGATAAAGTCATGCTATTTCGGAGAGATCGAGATTGCATTTTACCTGAAGGTGGCTATTGTGAGCAGTGGTTGGTTGGGTGGTTGATTGATTGGTTGGTTGAGTTGACAGTTGATTGACTGAATGAGTGAGTGGTTGAGTGTCGAGTGGTTGAGTGAATGTGTGGTTGAGTGGTTGAGTGGTTGAATGGGTGGTTGAGTGAGTGAATCAGAATAGTTGAACGAGTGGCTGTGTGAGTGAATGAGAGAAGTTGAGTGAGTGGTAGTGTGAGTGAATGAGAGTAGTTGAGTGAGTGGCTGTGTGAGTGATTGAGAGTAGTTGAGTGATTGGTTGTGTGAGTGAATGATAGTATTCGGGTGTGTGGTTGTGTGAGTGAATGAGAGTAGCTGAGTGAGTGGTAGTGTGAGTGAATGAGAGTAGTTGAGTGAGTGGCTGTGTGAGTGAATGAGGGTAGTTGAGTGAGTGGCTGTGTGAGTGAATGATAGTGTTCGGGTGTATCGTTGTGTGAGTGAATGAGAGTAGTTGAGTGAGTGGTAGTGTGAGTGAATGAGAGTAGTTGAGTGAGTGGTTGTATGAGTGAATGAGAGTAGCTGAGTGAGTGGCTGTGTGAGTGAATGAGAGTAGTTGAGTCAGTGGTTGTGTGAGTGAATGATAGTATTCGGGTGTATCGTTGTGTGAGTGAATGAGAGTAGTTGAGTGAGTGGTAGTGTGAGTGAATGAGAGAAGTTGAGTCAGTGGTTGTGTGAGTGAATGATAGTGTTCGGGTGTATCGTTGTGTGAGTGAATGAGAGTAGTTGAGTGAGTGGTAGTGTTAGTGAATGAGAGTAGTTGAGTGAGTGGTTGTATGAGTGAATGAGAGTAGCTGAGTGAGTGGCTGTGTGAGTGAATGAGAGTAGTTGAGTCAGTGGTTGTGTGAGTGAATGATAGTATTCGGGTGTATCGTTGTGTGAGTGAATGAGAGTAGTTGAGTGAGTGGTAGTGTGAGTGAATGAGAGTAGTTGAGTGAGTGGTAGTGTGAGTAAATGAGAGCAGTTGAGTGAGTGGATGTGTGAGTGAATGAGAGTAGTTGAGTGAGTTGTTGTGTGAGTGAATGAGAAAAGTTGAGTGAGTGGCTCTATGGGTGAATGAGAGTAGTTGAGTGATTGGTTATGTGCGTGCATGATAGTATTCGGGTGCGTGGTTGTATGAGTGAATGAGAGTAGTTGAGTGAGTGGTTGTATGAGTAAATGAGAGTAGTTGAGTGATTGGTTGTGTGAGTGAATGAGAATAGTTGAGTGAGTGGCTGTGTGAGTGAATGAGAGTAGTTGAGAGAGTGGCTGTATGAGTGAATGAGAGTAGTTGAGTGAGTTGCTGTGTGAGTGAATGAGAGTAGTTGAGTGAGTTGCTGTGTGAGTGAATGGGAGTAGTTCAGTGAGTGGCTGTGTGAGTGATTGAGAGTAGTTGAGAGAGTGGTTGTGTGAGTGAATGATAGTATTCGGGTGTATGGTTGTGTGGGTGAATGAGGGTAGTTGAGTGAGTGGTCGTATTAGTGGATGAGAGTATTCGGGTGCGTGGTTGTGTGAGTGAATGAGGGTAGTTGAGTGAGTGGTAGTGTGAGTGAATGAGAGTAGTTGACTGAGTGGTAATGTGAGTGAATGAGAGCAGTTGAGAGAGTGGCTGTATGAGTGAATGATAGTATTCGGGTGTATGGTTGTGTGAGTGAATGAGAGCAGTTGAGAGAGTGGCTGTGTGAGTGAATGAGAGTAGTTGAGTGATTGGTTGTGTGAGTGCATGATAGTATTCTGGTGCGTGGTTTTATGAGTGAATGAGAGTAGTTGAGTGAGTGGTTGTATGAGTAAATGAGAGTAGTTGAGTGATTGGTTGTGTGAGTGCATGATAGTATTCTGGTGCGTGGTTTTATGAGTGAATGAGAGTAGTTGAGTGAGTGGTTGTATGAGTAAATGAGAGTAGTTGAGTGATTGGTTGTGTGAGTGAATGAGAATAGTTGAGTGAGTGGCTGTGTGAGTGAATGAGAGTAGTTGAGAGAGTGGCTGTATGAGTGAATGAGAGTAGTTGAGAGAGTGGTTGTGTGAGTGAATGAGAGTAGTTGAGTGAGTTGCTGTGTGAGTGATTGAGAGAAATTGAGAGAGTGGTTGTGTGAGTGAATGATAGTATTCGGGTGTATGGTTGTGTGAGTGAATGAGGGTAGTTGAGTGAGTGGCTGTGTGAGTGAATGAGGGTAGTTTAGTGAGTTGCTGTATTAGTGAATGAGGGTAGTTGAGTGAGTGGCTGTGTGAGTGAATGAGGGTAGTTGAGTGAGTGGCTGTGTGAGTGAATGAGAGTAGTTGAGAGAGTGGCTGTATGAGTGAATGAGGGTAGTTGAGTGAGTGGTTGTATGAGTAAATGAGAGTAGTTGAGTGATTGGTTGTGTGAGTGAATGAGAATAGTTGAGTGAGTGGTAGTGTGAGTGAATGAGAGTAGTTGAGTGAGTGGCTGTATGAGTGAATGAGAGCAGTTGAGAGAGTGGCTGTATGAGTGAATGAGAGCAGTTGAGAGAGTGGTTGTGTGAGTGAATGAGAGTAGTTGAGAGAGTGGTTGTGTGAGTGAATGATAGTATTCGGGTATATGGTTGTGTGGGTGAATGAGAGTAGTTGAGTGAGTGGTCGTATTAGTGGATGAGAGTATTCGGGTGCGTGGTTGTGTGAGTGAATGAGGGTAGTTGAGTGAGTGGCTGTGTGAGTGAATGAGGGTAGCTGAGTGAGTGGCTGTATGAGTGAATGAGAGTAGTTGAGTGAGTGGCTGTTTGAGTGAATGAGGGTAGTTGAGTGAGTGGCTGTGTGAGTGAATGAGGGTAGTTGAGTGAGTGGCTGTATGAGTGAATGAGGGTAGTTGAGTGAGTGGCTGTGTGAGTGAATGAGGATAGTTGAGTGAGTGGCTGTGTGAGTGAATGAGAGTAGTTGAGTGAGTGGCTATGTGAGTGAATGAGAGCAGTTGAGAGCGGCTGTATGAGTGAATGAGAGCAGTTGAGAGAGTGGTAGTGTGAGTGAATGAGAGTAGTTGAGATAGTGGTTGTGTGAGTGAATGATAGTATTCGGGTGTATGGTTGTGTTGGTGAATGAGAGTAGTTGAGTGAGTGGTCGTATGATTGAATGAGAGTAGTTGAGTGAGTGGCTGTGTGAGTGAATGAGGGTAGTTGAGTGAGTGGTTGTGTGAGTGAATGAGGGTAGTTGAGTGAGTGGCTGTGTGAGTGAATGAGGGTAGTTGAGTGAGTGGTTGTATGAGTGAATGAGGGTAGTTGAGTGAGTGGCTGTGTGAGTGAATGAGGGTAGTTGAGTGAGTGGCTGTATGAGTGAATGAGGGTAGTTGAGTGAGTGGCTGTGTGAGTGAATGAGGGTAGTTTAGTGAGTTGCTGTATGAGTGAATGAGGGTAGTTGAGTGAGTGGCTGTGTGAGTGAATGAGGGTAGTTGAGTGAGTGGCTGTGTGAGTGAATGAGAGTAGTTGAGAGAGTGGCTGTATGAGTGAATGAGGGTAGTTGAGTGAGTTGCTGTATGAGTGAATGAGGGTAGTTGAGTGAGTGGCTGTGTGAGTGAATGAGGGTAGTTGAGTGAGTGGCTGTGTGAGTGAATGAGAGTAGTTGAATGAGTGGCTGTATGAGTGAATGATAGTATTCGGGTGTATGGTTGTGTAAGTGAATGAGAGTAGTTGAGTGAGTGGCTGTGTGATTGAATGAGAGTAGTTGAGTCTGTGGCTGTGTGAGTGAATGAGGGTTGTTGAGTGAGTGGCTGTGTAAGTGAATGAGAGTAGTTGAGAGAGTGGCTGTGTGAGTGAATGATAGTATTCGGGTGTATGGTTGTGTGAGTGAATGAGGGTAGTTGAGTCTGTGGCTGTGTGAGTGAATGAGGGTAGTTGAGTGAGTGGTAGTGTGAGTGAATGAGAGTAGTTGAGTGAGTGGCTGTGTGAGTGAATGAGGGTGAGGTGAGGTGAGGTGAAATTGGGTTTAACGTCGCGTCCAAGATTATTGCACTTATATAGCGACGTGCATGCACGTGTATGTGTGTGTGTGGCTGCTTGTACTAGTCCGGACTGATGCCGATTTATAGTGCTAGCTCACTGAGATACCATGCCGCAGTTTAACATGAATACCCCACTCAGACACAGTATACTGACTCCGAGCCGACCAGTCCTTGTTTTAGCCCCTTAATGCCGAGCGCCAGACAGGGTAACAACAAGTACAATCTTTTAACGTCTTTTTGTATGACGCGGCCCGGGATCGAACCCTGGACCTTCCGCTCTCCGGGCGGACGCTCTACCACAAGACCACGGAGGCGGTCAGTGAATGAGGGTAGTTGAGTGAGTGGCTGTGTGAGTGAATGAGGGTAGTTGAGTGAGTGGCTGTGTGAGTGAATGAGAGTAGTTGAGTGAGTGGCTGTGTGAGTGAATGATAGTATTCGGGTGTATGGTTGTGTGAGTGAATGAGGGTAGTTGAGTGAGTGGCTGTGTAAGTGAATGAGAGTAGTTGAGAGAGTGGCTGTATGAGTGAATGAGAGTAGTTGAGTGAGTTGCTGTGTGAGTGAATGAGAGTAGTTGAGTGAGTTGCTGTGTGAGTGAATGGGAGTAGTTCAGTGAGTGGCTGTGTGAGTGATTGAGAGTAGTTGAGAGAGTGGTTGTGTGAGTGAATGATAGTATTCGGGTGTATGGTTGTGTGGGTGAATGAGGGTAGTTGAGTGAGTGGTCGTATTAGTGGATGAGAGTATTCGGGTGCGTGGTTGTGTGAGTGAATGAGGGTAGTTGAGTGAGTGGTAGTGTGAGTGAATGAGAGTAGTTGACTGAGTGGTAGTGTGAGTGAATGAGAGCAGTTGAGAGAGTGGCTGTATGAGTGAATGATAGTATTCGGGTGTATGGTTGTGTGAGTGAATGAGAGCAGTTGAGAGAGTGGCTGTGTGAGTGAATGAGAGTAGTTGAGTGATTGGTTGTGTGAGTGCATGATAGTATTCTGGTGCGTGGTTTTATGAGTGAATGAGAGTAGTTGAGTGAGTGGTTGTATGAGTAAATGAGAGTAGTTGAGTGATTGGTTGTGTGAGTGCATGATAGTATTCTGGTGCGTGGTTTTATGAGTGAATGAGAGTAGTTGAGTGAGTGGTTGTATGAGTAAATGAGAGTAGTTGAGTGATTGGTTGTGTGAGTGAATGAGAATAGTTGAGTGAGTGGCTGTGTGAGTGAATGAGAGTAGTTGAGAGAGTGGCTGTATGAGTGAATGAGAGTAGTTGAGAGAGTGGTTGTGTGAGTGAATGAGAGTAGTTGAGTGAGTTGCTGTGTGAGTGATTGAGAGAAATTGAGAGAGTGGTTGTGTGAGTGAATGATAGTATTCGGGTGTATGGTTGTGTGAGTGAATGAGGGTAGTTGAGTGAGTGGCTGTGTGAGTGAATGAGGGTAGTTTAGTGAGTTGCTGTATTAGTGAATGAGGGTAGTTGAGTGAGTGGCTGTGTGAGTGAATGAGGGTAGTTGAGTGAGTGGCTGTGTGAGTGAATGAGAGTAGTTGAGAGAGTGGCTGTATGAGTGAATGAGGGTAGTTGAGTGAGTGGTTGTATGAGTAAATGAGAGTAGTTGAGTGATTGGTTGTGTGAGTGAATGAGAATAGTTGAGTGAGTGGTAGTGTGAGTGAATGAGAGTAGTTGAGTGAGTGGCTGTATGAGTGAATGAGAGCAGTTGAGAGAGTGGCTGTATGAGTGAATGAGAGCAGTTGAGAGAGTGGTTGTGTGAGTGAATGAGAGTAGTTGAGAGAGTGGTTGTGTGAGTGAATGATAGTATTCGGGTATATGGTTGTGTGGGTGAATGAGAGTAGTTGAGTGAGTGGTCGTATTAGTGGATGAGAGTATTCGGGTGCGTGGTTGTGTGAGTGAATGAGGGTAGTTGAGTGAGTGGCTGTGTGAGTGAATGAGGGTAGCTGAGTGAGTGGCTGTATGAGTGAATGAGAGTAGTTGAGTGAGTGGCTGTTTGAGTGAATGAGGGTAGTTGAGTGAGTGGCTGTGTGAGTGAATGAGGGTAGTTGAGTGAGTGGCTGTATGAGTGAATGAGGGTAGTTGAGTGAGTGGCTGTATGAGTAAATGAGAGTAGTTGAGTGATTGGTTGTGTGAGTGCATGATAGTATTCTGGTGCGTGGTTTTATGAGTGAATGAGAGTAGTTGAGTGAGTGGTTGTATGAGTAAATGAGAGTAGTTGAGTGATTGGTTGTGTGAGTGCATGATAGTATTCTGGTGCGTGGTTTTATGAGTGAATGAGAGTAGTTGAGTGAGTGGTTGTATGAGTAAATGAGAGTAGTTGAGTGATTGGTTGTGTGAGTGAATGAGAATAGTTGAGTGAGTGGCTGTGTGAGTGAATGAGAGTAGTTGAGAGAGTGGCTGTATGAGTGAATGAGAGTAGTTGAGAGAGTGGTTGTGTGAGTGAATGAGAGTAGTTGAGTGAGTTGCTGTGTGAGTGATTGAGAGAAATTGAGAGAGTGGTTGTGTGAGTGAATGATAGTATTCGGGTGTATGGTTGTGTGAGTGAATGAGGGTAGTTGAGTGAGTGGCTGTGTGAGTGAATGAGGGTAGTTTAGTGAGTTGCTGTATTAGTGAATGAGGGTAGTTGAGTGAGTGGCTGTGTGAGTGAATGAGGGTAGTTGAGTGAGTGGCTGTGTGAGTGAATGAGAGTAGTTGAGAGAGTGGCTGTATGAGTGAATGAGGGTAGTTGAGTGAGTGGTTGTATGAGTAAATGAGAGTAGTTGAGTGATTGGTTGTGTGAGTGAATGAGAATAGTTGAGTGAGTGGTAGTGTGAGTGAATGAGAGTAGTTGAGTGAGTGGCTGTATGAGTGAATGAGAGCAGTTGAGAGAGTGGCTGTATGAGTGAATGAGAGCAGTTGAGAGAGTGGTTGTGTGAGTGAATGAGAGTAGTTGAGAGAGTGGTTGTGTGAGTGAATGATAGTATTCGGGTATATGGTTGTGTGGGTGAATGAGAGTAGTTGAGTGAGTGGTCGTATTAGTGGATGAGAGTATTCGGGTGCGTGGTTGTGTGAGTGAATGAGGGTAGTTGAGTGAGTGGCTGTGTGAGTGAATGAGGGTAGCTGAGTGAGTGGCTGTATGAGTGAATGAGAGTAGTTGAGTGAGTGGCTGTTTGAGTGAATGAGGGTAGTTGAGTGAGTGGCTGTATGAGTGAATGAGGGTAGTTGAGTGAGTGGCTGTATGAGTGAATGAGGGTAGTTGAGTGAGTGGCTGTGTGAGTGAATGAGGATAGTTGAGTGAGTGGCTGTGTGAGTGAATGAGAGTAGTTGAGTGAGTGGCTATGTGAGTGAATGAGAGCAGTTGAGAGCGGCTGTATGAGTGAATGAGAGCAGTTGAGAGAGTGGTAGTGTGAGTGAATGAGAGTAGTTGAGATAGTGGTTGTGTGAGTGAATGATAGTATTCGGGTGTATGGTTGTGTTGGTGAATGAGAGTAGTTGAGTGAGTGGTCGTATGAGTGGATGAGAGTATTCGGGTGCGTGGTTGTGTGAGTGAATGAGGGTAGTTGAGTGAGTGGTTGTATGATTGAATGAGAGTAGTTGAGTGAGTGGCTGTGTGAGTGAATGAGGGTAGTTGAGTGAGTGGTTGTGTGAGTGAATGAGGGTAGTTGAGTGAGTGGCTGTGTGAGTGAATGAGGGTAGTTGAGTGAGTGGTTGTATGAGTGAATGAGGGTAGTTGAGTGAGTGGCTGTGTGAGTGAATGAGGGTAGTTGAGTGAGTGGCTGTATGAGTGAATGAGGGTAGTTGAGTGAGTGGCTGTGTGAGTGAATGAGGGTAGTTTAGTGAGTTGCTGTATGAGTGAATGAGGGTAGTTGAGTGAGTGGCTGTGTGAGTGAATGAGGGTAGTTGAGTGAGTGGCTGTGTGAGTGAATGAGAGTAGTTGAATGAGTGGCTGTATGAGTGAATGAGGGTAGTTTAGTGAGTTGCTGTGTGAGTGAATGAGGGTAGTTGAGTGAGTGGCTGTATGAGTGAATGAGGGTAGTTGAGTGAGTGGCTGTGTGAGTGAATGAGGGTAGCTGAGTGAGTGGCTGTGTGAGTGAATGAGGGTAGTTGAGTGAGTTGCTGTATGAGTGAATGAGAGTAGTGGAGTGAGTGGCTGTGTGAGTGAATGAGGGTAGTTGAGTGATAAGGTGTGTGAGTGAATGAGGGTAGTTGAGTGAGTGGTTGTATGAGTGAATGAGGGTAGTTGAGTGAGTGGCTGTGTGAGTGAATGAGAGTAGTTGAGTGAGTGGCTGTGTGAGTGAATGAGAGTAGTTGAGTCTGTGGCTGTGTGAGTGAATGAGAGTAGTTGAGTCTGTGGCTGTGTGAGTGAATGAGGGTAGTTGAGTGAGTTGCTGTATGAGTGAATGAGAGTAGTTGAGTGAGTGGCTGTGTGAGTGAATGAGAGTAGTTGAGTCTGTGGCTGTGTGAGTGAATGAGGGTAGTTGAGTGAGTGGCTGTGTGAGTGAATGAGAGTAGTTGAGTGAGTGGTTGTGTGAGTGAATGAGGGTAGTTGAGTCTGTGGCTGTGTGAGTGAATGAGAGTAGTCGAGTCTGTGGCTGTGTGAGTGAATGAGGGTAGTTGAGTCTGTGGCTGTGTGAGTGAATGAGAGTAGTTGAGTGAGTTGCTGTGTGAGTGAATGAGAGTAGTTGAGTCTGTGGCTGTGTGAGTGAATGAGGGTAGTTGAGTCTGTGGCTGTGTGAGTGAATGAGAGTAGTTGAGTGAGTTGCTGTGTGAGTGAATGAGGGTAGTTGAGTGAGTGGCTGTGTGAGTGAATGAGAGTAGTTGAGTGAGTGGCTGTGTGAGTGAATGAGAGTAGTTGAGTCTGTGGCTGTGTGAGTGAATGAGAGTAGTTGAGTCTGTGGCTGTGTGAGTGAATGAGGGTAGTTGAGTGAGTTGCTGTATGAGTGAATGAGAGTAGTTGAGTGAGTGGCTGTGTGAGTGAATGAGAGTAGTTGAGTGAGTGGCTGTGTGAGTGAATGAGAGTAGTTGAGTCTGTGGCTGTGTGAGTGAATGAGGGTAGTTGAGTGAGTGGCTGTGTGAGTGAATGAGGGTAGTTGAGTGAGTGGCTGTGTGAGTGAATGAGGGTAGTTTAGTGAGTTGCTGTATGAGTGAATGAGGGTAGTTGAGTGAGTGGCTGTGTGAGTGAATGAGGGTAGTTGAGTGAGTGGCTGTGTGAGTGAATGAGAGTAGTTGAGAGAGTGGCTGTATGAGTGAATGAGGGTAGTTGAGTGAGTTGCTGTATGAGTGAATGAGGGTAGTTGAGTGAGTGGCTGTGTGAGTGAATGAGGGTAGTTTAGTGAGTTGCTGTATGAGTGAATGAGGGTAGTTGAGTGAGTGGCTGTGTGAGTGAATGAGGGTAGTTTAGTGAGTTGCTGTATGAGTGAATGAGGGTAGTTGAGTGAGTGGCTGTGTGAGTGAATGAGGGTAGTTGAGTGAGTGGCTGTGTGAGTGAATGAGGGTAGTTTAGTGAGTTGCTGTATTAGTGAATGAGGGTAGTTGAGTGAGTGGCTGTGTGAGTGAATGAGGGTAGTTGAGTGAGTGGCTGTGTGAGTGAATGAGAGTAGTTGAGAGAGTGGCTGTATGAGTGAATGAGGGTAGTTGAGTGAGTTGCTGTATGAGTGAATGAGGGTAGTTGAGTGAGTGGCTGTGTGAGTGAATGAGGGTAGTTGAGTGAGTGGCTGTGTGAGTGAATGAGAGTAGTTGAATGAGTGGCTGTATGAGTGAATGATAGTATTCGGGTGTATGGTTGTGTAAGTGAATGAGAGTAGTTGAGTGAGTGGCTGTGTGATTGAATGAGAGTAGTTGAGTCTGTGGCTGTGTGAGTGAATGAGGGTTGTTGAGTGAGTGGCTGTGTAAGTGAATGAGAGTAGTTGAGAGAGTGGCTGTGTGAGTGAATGATAGTATTCGGGTGTATGGTTGTGTGAGTGAATGAGGGTAGTTGAGTCTGTGGCTGTGTGAGTGAATGAGGGTAGTTGAGTGAGTGGTAGTGTGAGTGAATGAGAGTAGTTGAGTGAGTGGCTGTGTGAGTGAATGAGGGTGAGGTGAGGTGAGGTGAAATTGGGTTTAACGTCGCGTCCAAGATTATTGCACTTATATAGCGACGTGCATGCACGTGTATGTGTGTGTGTGGCTGCTTGTACTAGTCCGGACTGATGCCGATTTATAGTGCTAGCTCACTGAGATACCATGCCGCAGTGTAACATGAATACCCCACTCAGACACAGTATACTGACTCCGAGCCGACCAGTCCTTGTTTTAGCCCCTTAATGCCGAGCGCCAGACAGGGTAACAACAAGTACAATCTTTTAACGTCTTTTTGTATGACGCGGCCCGGGATCGAACCCTGGACCTTCCGCTCTCCGGGCGGACGCTCTACCACAAGACCACGGAGGCGGTCAGTGAATGAGGGTAGTTGAGTGAGTGGCTGTGTGAGTGAATGAGGGTAGTTGAGTGAGTGGCTGTGTGAGTGAATGAGAGTAGTTGAGTGAGTGGCTGTGTGAGTGAATGATAGTATTCGGGTGTATGGTTGTGTGAGTGAATGAGGGTAGTTGAGTGAGTGGCTGTGTAAGTGAATGAGAGTAGTTGAGAGAGTGGCTGTGTGAGTGAATGATAGTATTCGGGTGTATGGTTGTGTGAGTGAATGAGGGTAGTTGAGTCTGTGGCTGTGTGAGTGAATGAGGGTAGTTGAGTGAGTGGTAGTGTGAGTGAATGAGAGTAGTTGAGTGAGTGGCTGTGTGAGTGAATGAGGGTAGTTGAGTGAGTGGCTGTATGAGTGAATGAGGGTAGTTGAGTGAGTGGCTGTGTGAGTGAATGAGGGTAGTTTAGTGAGTTGCTGTATGAGTGAATGAGGGTAGTTGAGTGAGTGGCTGTGTGAGTGAATGAGGGTAGTTGAGTGAGTGGCTGTGTGAGTGAATGAGAGTAGTCGAGTGAGTGGCTGTGTGAGTGAATGATAGTATTCGGGTGTATGGTTGTGTGAGTGAATGAGGGTAGTTGAGTGAGTGGCTGTGTGAGTGAATGAGGGTAGTTGAGTGAGTGGCTGTATGAGTGAATGAGAGTAGTTGAATGAGTGGCTGTATGAGTGAATGATAGTATTCGGGTGTATGGTTGTGTGAGTGAATGAGAGTAGTTGAGTGAGTGGCTGTGTGAGTGAATGAGGGTAGTTTAGTGAGTTGCTGTATGAGTGAATGAGGGTAGTTGAGTGAGTGGCTGTGTGAGTGAATGAGGGTAGTTGAGTGAGTGGCTGTGTGAGTGAATGAGAGTAGTTGAATGAGTGGCTGTATGAGTGAATGAGGGTAGTTTAGTGAGTTGCTGTATGAGTGAATGAGGGTAGTTGAGTGAGTGGCTGTGTGAGTGAATGAGGGTAGTTGAGTGAGTGGCTGTGTGAGTGAATGAGAGTAGTTGAATGAGTGAATGATAGTATTCGGGTGTATGGTTGTGTGAGTGAATGAGAGTAGTTGAGTGAGTGGCTGTGTGAGTGAATGAGGGTAGTTGAGTGAGTGGCTGTGTGAGTGAATGAGAGTAGTTGATTGAGTGGATGTATGAGTGAATGATAGTGTTCGGGTGTATGGTTGTGTGAGTGAATGAGAGTAGTTGAGTGAGTGGTTGTGTGATTGAATGAGAGTAGTTGAGTCAGTGGTTGCGTGAGTGAATGAGAGTAGTTGCGTGAGTGAATGAGATTAGTTGATTGAGTGAGTACTTGAATGGAGGTGGGAGTGTGGGGGGGGGGGGGGTGGGGGGGGTGGGGGGGGTGTATTGGGGGGGGGGGGGGAGAAGTGTGCGAGTGGGTAGGTGAGTGAGTGAAAAGGTAAAAGAATATATCTTGGATTTATTCTTATTGGGTTTTTTAAAAATTTAATACAGAAACAGGGATTACTTCAAGTCTTGGGATAAACAGCTTTGAAAGTTATATTACAGTCATAAGTTTCATAAAAGGGCGCAGGTCGAAGATGTGTGATACACTTTACCAGCAGCCTAGGGGATCAAATTAACGGTTTAGTAATTCCAAATCCACAGTCCGTTCCACTCTTGATTGGCGAGTTAAACCAAGCTGTTGCACGAGCATCTTGTGTTATTTGTGCACGCGGTCGGTGTCAAGGTTACACGGCAGGTTAACATTGTGAGGGTCGCGATTGAAGTTCAGAACTGATTTATGCATATTTTTAGGAAATGCGTTGTTTGATTTCCGCGACATATTAAGAAATTTGATTGTATTTTGCTCACCCGAATGTGATACATGTAATGTAATACTAGTTCTGATGTGTCGGGAAGTTTCACTCTAATCAAAAGTCATATAAAGCCCGCATTCAATAAACGTGATCAGTTTTGCATTGCTTATCGGTTCGTGAATCGACCTCTTCCCGTCTCATTTTATCTGTAGCATACAAGAGTCGCACACTGGGCATACAGACGGACTCGCCAAAAGTGATAAACATATCCAATTCATGGTCTAATCCGGGGTGGATCCGTGGGTATTTAGCAACCCATGCTTGCCGCAAAAGTCGACTTTGCTTGTCGCTTGAGGCGACTTTGCTTGTCGCTAGAGGCGACTGATGGGACCGGGTGGTCAGGCTCGCTTACTTGGGGCCCCTTACTTGGTTTATGCATGTCATCGTTAGCAAATTGATCCATGTTCGTAATGTAAATCTCTGGATTGTCTTGTCCAGACTCGATTATTTACCGCCGTCATATAGCTGGAATATTGTTGAGTGCAGTGTTAAACAACAAACAACTCATGGCCTTGAGATTTCGTCCCTGGTATAAAAGACGCAACCTTTAAAATATATAGAGAAATCGCTGGATGAATCCCCGTAAGATACCGTATATATTTCCATATGTTTTCACAGATATCGTGGATTGATGCTAATGAAGTCAATCACTGGATTGTCTGGTCCACAAACTATATATACCGCTTTTACTGACTAAAATTTTAAATGTAATGCACATAGGCGTCAATTGTATTTTGCTCGAGCAAAGGTCTGTTGCTATTCGTCACGTGAGCAAATGTCACGTCGACTATGAAAAACAACTTTTCCTGCTAATACATGAGGTACACAGTCTATAGCTGTATACGCTTTGATAAAGAGAGTCCATGGCCTGTGTGACGTCACTGGTCCCGTTGATATGACATGGTGATACAAATAGAATTCTATACTGCTGAAAGGCATTATGGAAATCCGTGGTGTGTGTGTGTGTGTGTGTGCGTAATAGGTTATAAATAGAGCTAGGTATAGTTGGAACATGATCAATCAAATCACATGTATGTCATTGTCATGGAGGGTGTGATGAAGGAAAGAATTAATTGACGAATGAAATAAATTACGGACGAAGGCACAGATATTCCACAGGTGCCAAGTAAATATTCAGTATCATTCACAACTCATAAATATATATACATGTATTACCTAAACCAGAGATTCACATACCTATTCACGTGACTATTCATGACTAAAACTGTTTAGTAATACATCATTATTACATATATATTATATAACACAAACACACACACAAACATCATATGTGTTCATTGTAAACACTCATTCACACATAAGTATCTTACGTGCACAGTAATTTAAGTATTAGCTGACTTTAAAAAAGCACAGTTGTCATCAATCAATTCCAAATCGTCCCACCATCCTCATAATCAATTAAAGTCTATGTTGTAATACAGTGACCACACACTATCACTTCGCTCATGTGACTGTGACACAGGGAGTGTGACGTACGGACCACGTGAGCATTTCATTATTTATAAGGTCTCACATTTTCCCTATTTCGCCCAGTCTGAAGTTGAGAAACATCATCGCACTTGTGTATATTTCAGTAGAACCATTTCGGATTAATTGTCACTGCACAAATAGCGCCAAACAGACCGACTCGTGAAGAACTCATTTTCCAGGCTATCCCGGAATTACTTTGTCTGCGCGGAGGAAAATATCGAGGCAGTCAGGTGCTTGGTGGCGCGAGGGACAGAGAACGTAAGGCAGGAGAAGCCTTGTTTTATTTTATAGACGGGAAAAACATCAAAGTCCAAACATGGAGGGTGGAATGAAAATAGTGAAAGTTCTTCTTATGGTGTTCAACATCATTTTTGTGGTAAGTTCAACAAATATATTATTAAAGACTCGAATATGTTTGATGAAGCCCGTTTGAATTCGCACTAATCGCAGTTACCAATAGCACTGTTTACATCATAATATGGCCTTGGACGTTTTAAATAGACATTTCTCATTTAAATTTGAAATGAAGGTTGTAAGTAATTATGTTTCAAATGTGTTGGCCTAACAGTTTCAATGATACGCCAAATTTTTGAAGTGCAAATAAGCATGGGATTGACCCTTGACCGGTAAAAATATTTCGATTTTATTTGACAGCTGGGAATTTTATCGCCAGATTTTAATGCATACTATTTCGGAGCTGACAGATTTTAGTGACAGCTTTCTAAGTGAGTTTAAGGAAACATTATACGACACAATATTCGACAGACAATCTGTAATGCCGAGGATCTAAACTGTTGTGATGTGGCAAGTGAGGGTGTCAATGCGGTGGGCGAATCAACACAAAATGAGTTTTGAGAGCGCTGGAATGAATCATGTTTAGAAAGGATCAATTTAAATCTAAAACTTCGTTTATCATCAGCTTTGTAGGGTGAAGCCTAACAGGAAGATTAGTAGCACCAGCAATGATGACATAAACTGATATATTTTCGCGATGATGTGAGAGTCACAACGTGTTTGATAACAAATTCACACAATGTAATCTGAACTTTAATGCATTCGTGTCATATAAAACCATACAAGGAAGTGACACATACCTAAAGTTTTCTAAGGGCTCATGTTAAATTGGTTCCGTTTCTGTTGAGTTGAATTCAGGATTTAGCTGTGCGCAATTAGTATCATTATTGTCCTTGCTCTTTAATTTTTGGGGTAGGTGAAGGTTTCAAAAGAAACTATGAGAAGATCTACACGTTATATGGTTGTGTAACTGTAAGGTGAAGAGCTGTTCACAATATGATCAACACTTAAATTATGTATCCTCGTGTTAAGGGGTTTCGGGCCCCAAAGAAGTATTTCTAATTATGTGTCTAGTAACGATCCCAATTCACTAAAATGAAGTCTTACCTTTAAGAACATGTTTGTCTGTTAATCCTTGGATGGTCATATGACCAGGTCTTATTAATTTTTCTGATGAGGTCTTGCCTTGTGAAACTAGTTGATCAGGTGCCATCTTGTTGCCGTCACATGATTTTGAGCCCCTCAATTAATCAAGTTAAAATAGATGAACAACATGATCAGTCACATGACATTACATACAGGAAATTTACAAACAGCAACTGATACATCATCGGTGCAGTTCTGATGCCAAATAAAGTTTGATTAAAATGTGCATTGAGTAAAAGTAAGTTTTGAGGTATGTTTTCTTTATTTATTGAATATCTTACCTCATGTAGCTTAATTCGCAACATAAATTCAGTAGTAAGTGGCAAACAAATTGTCTGAACTGCGTTTTGAAGTGTCCACCTTGATAACAATTAATCGTGTAGTCACATTTTCTTTTGGGGCTTGAAAAGATGAGACTCAAATGCACGTGACATGGGGATACTTCTAGTTTCATAACTATGTCCCGGGAGGGGCACTGGTCTTCATGTTAAGGACGTGGTACATGATACTGCTGTAACTTTATCATTCTTGTCCTAGCTATTGAGTTTTCAGGGTCATTGGTGGGTGAAAGTTTAGGGAGAAACGGGATATTTTACATGAAATGAGTTATGATATTTTAACAGTCTCTGTTGTATAACAATGCCAACATGGTTATGAGCAATAATTTGCCGTACCTATTCCGTCAGACCATTTGCAGCATTTAACAACAATCATACTATATGTACATATCCAATTGTGTACATCTAAGTCATACATGTTTGTTGTTTTACGCCGCACTCTGCAATATTCCAGCTATATGACAGCAGTCTGTAAATAATCGAGTCTGGACCATACAATCCATTGATTAGGATCATGAGCATCGAACAATGCAATTGGGATCGATGACATGCTGCGGCATCAACAAAGTCAGCGATCATGACCACCATTACCCGTTTGTTCCCTCTTGCGACAAGCATAGTCACCTTTTAGGGCAAGCAGGGGTTGCTGAAGACCTATTCTACCCCGGATCTTCTTGGGTCAAGTTGTACATGTGGAAGAGATGTAATCCAATACCAAAATTGCTGAAACCAGACATTATATGTCATCTTATCACCTGGGTCATACATTAAGTACTGAACCAGCTAGACTGATAAGAGGCCACTTCGTGGTTATGTCAAATTTCATGTCATTTTCTAAGATAACACTTGTTTCATAGTGAATTAAATAGTAACAGACTGGTTCAGTGTATTTTGGTCAAGGAAGCTAATTAGCTCCAAATAAATCTGTTGAAAGTAATACTAAGGAACAAGTTTGAACCAGTTGATTGTTATCTTGTCATTTGGTTTTACACTGGCTTATTAGTTCTTGCACTTTCCTGGTTGGCCCAGACACCACGATTCGCTGTGCAGAGTTGCGTCCCTAGGGCACGCCCCAAACCTATGATTGTGGGTTCGAATCCAAGTTCGCCCCGATTATGTTTCTAGGTTTGTCAGCACCATACCCGTGCTCGTGGGTTTCACCGAAGTGGTAAACGTCTGGGACCTGCATCACTTCGGGCATTCCTCCCACATTACGCAATCAGTGGCGAATCAACACAATCAGCCTGGTTAAATTTGTATTATGTTAACCTTACCCGTACATGTAATTTGACTAATCTTGTCTGTAGTACAAACATTAAACCTATGCAGTTTCACAGCATAACGAGGCCAGAGCAAAATCACCGACTACACATCTCCCCATATGTAAATCATGAAATGCTAAATACTTATTTTATAAACCAGGTTCTTAACCATGTTAATATTAATGTAATAAATTTAATATTATTAAATGAATGTTATGAAATGCTATCAATGAAATGTTACAAAGTAATCACTGCAAATACAAGTCAATTTATGTGTATTGTGTTTCGTTTTATCCAAGATGGCGGATGTTTCCAAGGGAAAACGTATATAACGAACAACGTATGTAGCAAACTGAATTCTCCAGTCCCTTGTAGTTCGTTATATACATGTTCTACTGTAACATAGAAATCATATTTATTGATAATAATATTTGTTATGTGAAGTCATATATGAAGAAAATGCTTAATGGACAGTATGAGGAAACGAGAGCTGATTGGTGATTAAAATATCAGTCTCTTTAAAAAAGGGGACAAACTTGTCACTATTTGTCTGGCAGATGCCAGAATCAAAGATATCTCAAAAGTATTTATTCTTGTTGGCAAACTTAAATTCCAAAGGGCATATCTA
This sequence comes from Haliotis rufescens, assembly GCF_023055435.1. Classification (NCBI taxonomy): domain Eukaryota; kingdom Metazoa; phylum Mollusca; class Gastropoda; order Lepetellida; family Haliotidae; genus Haliotis; species Haliotis rufescens. The sequence goes on from NW_025964112.1 coordinate 15,842,634, forward strand.
AACATATTTGAGTGTTTGTGGCATGCTTGAAAGAAAATAGATTCAGTTCCTGTTGTGTATTAATATGTCCGGTTAAAATAATTTGAGTTTAAATTACCTTGACAAAAAAAAATCTTTTCTTGACAAATTCATTTTAACATAATACAACATGCCTAATAAATAATGGTAAGAAAATCTCTGTCTCATATTAGCTGTGGCAAACAGAGTTATTAAGTTCCCCTTGCCTACAGGGCACACCAAGATTTTTTGTTGTTGTTTAAGCCATATGACGGCAGTCTGTAAATAATGGAGCCTGGACCAGACGATCAAGTGATTGATATCATGAGCATCAATCCATGCAATTGGGATATGATGACATGCATCAACCAATGTAGTAAGCTTGTCCACCCAGTCTCGTTAGTCGCCTTTTACGACAAGCATAGTCACCTCTGCTCTAGACCTGCTATGACCGGGATCTTCATGGGGCTGTACATCAGTAAACTGGACAAACACATTGAACATGATAAATGCATACAACAACATAAAATAACCGCTGCAATCCACATATTGAAAACTGCTTGTTATCCATGTCATGGTGAAATGACATCCTTCGAGATTAAAGATAGAATAAAATTTATTCTTGTTGGTACAGTTAGATGCCTGTGCACACACCTGAACATCTTTGTGAGTGCCCAGTTGGACACAGAAAAAAACCCCACATTTCTGTCACTGCCTTTTTTTATTTCAGATTGTTGGTTGTGCGCTGATTGGTGTCGGTGCTTACGTCCAGACACAGTTGACGGATGTGGCCTCCATTTTCGGCAGTGAATATAATGGACCTGGTATTCTGCTCATATTTGTTGGCGTTATCATCTTCCTCATTGCTGCCTTCGGATGTCTGGGAGCATGCAGGGAAAACCACTGTTGTATTATGACAGTAAGTATGACATTGACATGGGCTTCTACGCTGAGGGCTGTACAGGGTGGCTGAATGGGAAGGGTGCCCCCTCAAAATTAAAACATGAAAAATGGGGATTCTTGTCATCACCCTCATGTTGTGAAATGGGGCGTTTAGGGAACTTGAATACAAGTACGATAGCATCACTGTGTGTGGGGGGGTGTGGGAGAATGAGGAGGTATATTGAGGTCAGGAAGTGGGGATCATATGCACATGCAAAATTATTCCATGTCCTTGTGATCTTCTTTGTGGTAAGAAGTGTTAGGGATCCTAATTTATAGCGGCACCCACAAGGACCTCATAATTTCTAACAATGTAACATTAACATGTGATATTGTAAAAAGAGCTGAAATGGTTGAACATTCAGACTGATTAAACCTAAGGGTCAAGGGACCCACATTCCTTGAAGTTCTGGATCAGGAATTAGACATGCAGGATAGAGGATCTAAATTGCTCAGAATATAGACATGATAGAGGTCAGAGTTATTTCAGGGATGGGCGACAAGGTCTCGGGCTAATCTTTCAAACTGCTTTGTTTGATTGTCTAGCTTAGAATGTATATCTTGTTAAGGTTATTCATTTCCTGTTACCATGGTTACATGCATATAATTCATAGTCTGTAATGAACAAATAATTGATTTCTGTGACCGAGGTGATTTAAGTGCCCAGGGTCCAAGTGATGTAAAAAAAAAGAAGAGAAATCTTGGTGTGATGTCAGTATACAGGCACTATGATCCTGAGAGATGGTGTCTAATTGTCTGTGAATGTAGTGATGTTTGTAAAAAGCTGTTTGTTTGTCTTTCAGTTTGCTGGTCTCTTAGTAGTTATTTTCATCCTTGAGATTGGCGGAGGAATTGCTGGATTCGTTCTCCGAGACCAGGTATGTCAGAATACATGGGATGTTTAAGAATGTCATAATGTGACCATATCAGATTGGAGATTTGATAAACCTGACAATTTAACTTTTTGAAAAAATCAAATGTCTGAGAGGTATCTGGTATCATCTCTCATGTTGTGAGAGAAAAACGCATTGGCTGAACTCAATTGTTAAAACAACCTCCTTTAATTTAAAAAACCCAAATTGATGAACATGATGAAAGTGAAATATGAAATTGTGAGTGTATTTTGACCAAGTTCATAAAAAGGTTGGTATATCAAAGTAGACCAAATTTATGGATAACAACTTCTTTATTTTACTGTAATAGCAACATTTAGGTATAGATCCTTATACTCTTGTTGTCGCTAGTAATATGACTGAAAACAGTATCAGGATATTTATGGAAACATTGCTGTTATGGTATAATAAAGAAGTTCTCCATAAACTGTCTAATTTGTTATCCATCAGCTTCTAAGAACTGCCTATCAGACAATTCTGTTTTGTATATGTGGGTTAAAAGCTTATACTGAAAGCCTCTACTTGCAATGCCCTTGGACTATGTTATGGTTATTTCTCAAATCTGAAATCAGACAAGAGCATGTGATAAGCTTGATAAGTTTCATATTTGTAATAAAATTAAACTCACATGGGTATGCAGTATCTTATCAACTTGATGTTAATGTGCTTCAGGTCGAATGATTAGCAAGATCGTAACATGTTTTTTTGGTTACCCTTGCTGATGTTTTACTTAATAAAATGATTATCAAAGATGTGCCCCCAGTTGGGATTCTGGATCCTCGGCAACCTATACTGGTCGTACTTTATGTCTAAAATACTGCCGCTGTGTCTTTATATGTTAACTCACTTGTGCAGGTTGTATGAAGCGACCAAATGATTGATAGCAAGTCATCGTACCCTGATGGTGTGAATTGTGGCTCACAACATTGATCACTGGATTGTCTGGTTGAGAGTTGATTATTTATAGGCCACCGTCATATGGTGTATTACTGCGTGCAGCGTTCAACAAAGAAAGGGCAAACATAGATGCTTACCTGAAACATGGATGCTGCTAGAGGGTTCCCACACATACCCCATGTCAGGAAAGCTCAAGAGCAGATGCCCAGGAATGTTGTTATAGTCAGAGAAATACTGCGTTTTCATTAAAAAACTAAATTTTCAATCCTCGAATGTTTATGAACTTTCAGTATTGGCAATACTCGGTGTGATTGAGGGAAAATATTACACTTGCATAAGGTTCACATGCTTAGCAAAATATCAGATTCAGTGTTTTACTACATCTGAGATTGAAATGCAGCAGTGTCAGTGAGTGGTTTTGTTCCAGATTGAATCTACAGCAGTTGAAAAGATGGAAAAGGCTCAAGGCCGGTACAACTCATCGCAGGACGTGCGGGAGGGATGGAAGTTCATCCAGCAGTCTGTAAGTTGTGTTTTATCTTTGACCACTGGACCTGTGAAGATCCGGGGTAGAATAGGTCTTCAGCAACCCATGCTTGCTGTGAAAGGCGACTATGCTTGTCGTAAAAGACGACTATGCTTGTCGTAAAAGACGACTAATAGGATCGGGTGGTCAGGCTAGCTGACATGGTTGATACATGTCATCTGTCCCAATTGCGTGGATCGATGCTCATGATGTCAATCACTGGATTGTCTGGTCCATACTCGATTACTTACAGACTGCCGTCATACAGCTGGAATATTGCTGGGTGTGGCGTTAAACAACAAACCAACCAACCAATCTTTGGTGTGTGTATTTGGATGTGCAAGTGGAGCTATTCTGACCATGAAATAAGTTAGGATTCTTTTGAAGGTTTTTTGAATCCAGACATACTTTGGTCTGCTTAAAGCCTTCACTATTTATTCATTGCATTTAAAAAGCCTCAGAATTGATGGATAAACGAAGCACAGATTGTGGGATATCATGGAATTATGCCGTGTAAAACCCAACTTGCTCTTTCCATCAGTGTAGTTCAGCATATATCTTTGTTAATCCATACTTTTGCTATTAATGATGCAAGTGTTATCTGGCAGGGTTTTACCGGAAGCAGAATATTGCATCCTGTACGAAAACAATTTGTAAATGAACATAAGTAATTTATATTGAGAGGCCCCATGTCAATCCTTAAATCCCTCTCTGTACTTGATTTTATTTATTTATTTGTTCTTCTGTGACTGTATCAGAAAATATTGATAAGCAAGAATTGAATTGGATACATGTATTGCCGATGGCCATATTGTAATATACTGGCATGCCAGTTACTTTGTAATACCCTCCAATACCTTGACTCCCATGGTCTGGAATATAGATAGACGTAGGTAAGTCTCTGTATCTTTAGTTGTCACGACAAAATTATTTGTTTCAGTTCAAATGCTGTGGAGCAGACAACTACACTAGCTGGGAGAGATACCTGCCTAAGCCACCAGAGTCATGTTGCAAGAGCATCGGCTCCATAGAGTGTCAGGATCGGTCGTTCACCAACACGGGTGACATTTACACTAAAGTAAGTCTTGCCAATATTACAGAGCTTTATTAAACTTGCAGTTGCAGTCGATGAGGGACTACCACAATGATTCATTTTGAGTTTATTTTACTATGTGAAGCATTGTTATGTGATGTAAGGCCATTGATAAATTTCGTAATTTTATTCCTGCTTGATTCACTACTATGCTTGTCGTAAGAGTGACTAACGGGATCGGGTGGTCAGGCTCGTTGACTTGGTTGATGCATGTCATCGATTCCCAATTGCGTGGATCCATGCTCATGATATCAATCACCGGATTGTCTGGTCCAGACTGGATTATTTACAGACAGATAGCTATATATATATATATATATATATATAGCTGTCATGTAGCTTGAATATTGTCGAGTGCGGCGTAAAACAACAAACAAAAACAAAGAAGGCAAATCCAATTGTTTTTTGTGGCTTGTCAACAGTCTGACATTCCCAACATATTGATCTGCCAAGTGTAGAATAATGCAGCCCTAATCCTTGTATTTCAGACTTCGTGACTTGTTACTGCCACCATTGTTTAACTTTTTTTGCTTCTCTTTTCAGTCATGCACAAATGGAATCATTGACTGGCTGAAGCAGAATGTGATCTTGCTCGGTGGCATTGGGATTGGACTTGCCTTTGTTCAGGTAATTTGTGACAAAAACTTTTCTCCCTTTCAAATTCCACAAACCAAACCGTAGTGTCGCATAGAGCCATCTTTCAGCACTAGCCCTCATCCTGTTTTGACTGAGAAAAATGTCACCTCAATTTACGAAAAATACAGCTTCATGATCAGTGAGAGCAGCTGCTTTAGGGCAAAGAAGCTCGGTGTATTAAGTGTATTAATAATTTAGGATCACTTTGTTTACAGCAAATGAAAGAGTGTTATGTTTGCGATGAAAACTGTTCTTTGGGTATAATCGGTAAGATTGGCCTTCAATAAGAAAGGTATCAGGATGTAGACAGAAGTCTAAACAATTTTGCCTTAGCAGATGCTTCAAGTTAAATGACTGTTTTAATGACTGAGGTTTGATTCCCTCATAAAAAAAACATCTAATCAAGTTGTCACACCCAGATTCTGCCTGCAACAAACTATCATAGCACCTGAAATTTAATGATGCAATTTTGTTTCAGGTTTTCGGAATCTGTTTGGCTTGCTGTCTAGGAAAGGCTATCAAGAAGGAGTATGAGGTGGTGTAAGATGTCATGATCAAGTTGTTCAAGTTGCTGTGGCAAAGATTTGGATTGTAGCAGACTGTGACATCTCAATATTTTTCTAACATTGCTCCATCTTGTGAGAGAATCCAAGGAAAGATGATTCTTGGCTTGATTCCTGAGACAGCATTTTGTGACCAGCAAAAAATCCCATTTTCATCTTGTAATTGTCTGCTGTATGTTAAGTACTGACTAAACATTTCTGTGTAGTTTAGATCTTGCTGTCTGTTTATACTGTACATAATGTCATCTACCGACTTAACTTGGCTAAGATGAGATGTTTTCGCGAAAATCATGTTAACATTCTCAAATCCTGCAGTCGTTTCGAAAGAGTGTGGCAAAAACTATGGGATCTGAACTATCTAATTTATTAAAAATTCTCATCACATGTTAGTCACGTTATGCGATTAACGCTCAAATAACCTTCATTTAAGAGTTTATATGAATTTCTTTGATTGCTGCATCTATTTTTATGGGACAACTGCAGCAAGTCCTGGTTACAATGTTTTTCAAAGTTGAAGTAGCAATCTTGTTAAAGTTGTTATCATATAACCTTGCAATAACAGATCACTTTTAAGTGACGGGACAATGATTGAGAAAAAATCCTGAAAATGAACCAACTCAGTAGGGCGTATGAACTAGTCATTGTTGTGGATTGATCACACTTTATATATCTCCTTGATCTCTCAATTCCCCTGTCATGCTGACCACCTGGTAATACTTTCAATCTAATCTGTGGTTTCAAGGTTTGCTTCATTGTTATTCATGGTTAATTTTTATATAATCCATGTTTTCCAGCAATTCAATATAGATTTGTATATTTCTCTGGTTCATTGTCTTAGTTACCGTCTCCAAATTCTATTTTGTGTATACTCATTCTGTACAAATGTCACTTGGTAGGGTTTTTTTTCTCGCTCATAAAAAAAATGTATAATGTTGAAATAAAAAATCTTTATGTTAATTGTGTTTTGATGTGACGAGGAAACTACAACAGTCAATGGATCTAGCTTGATATGGCTTGTATTGACTGCAACTGGCAGTGTTGGGACAGGGTCATCATATCATAGTGCGTGTCCCAACTGTTTGCCCTTCAAGCTAACACACTGAAAGTTTTATCACTAGATGGATCCAAACAAAGCACAAGAGTAACTGGTGAAATAGGTTTACATGTAGCTAAGGTGTAGATATTAATGGTAACTTGTATCTGACAAAGTAGACACCTTTAAAGACATTATCCATAAATTAACGTTTCGTTATAGATCCTTAAACCATTGTCAAGCAAGACTTTACAGTAAATAAATTATCCATAAATAAATACTTTGTCAATGAAACAATTCAGCTTGTTCATTGCATCTTGTAGCTGTGTAAAGGAGAGACAATACTGAGTAATAATGTGGACTGCTCAATTTCAAAAGAAAACATCCAAATAGTTCTATGATGGTTCAGCGTTGGAATCAAGTAAAGCAAGTACTTTGAAGAATATTGTTTGTGGGATGAGTCCAAAGTGTTGCAGATCGTAGAAATTTACTATTTAAATATTGGGCATTATTATTAGAATCCAATCCTTTACTCAGCATACCCAAGACTTGTTTCCATCCCTGCTACATCAAGCCCACTTTGCTAAACATATCGATAGTCCAATCAGGGAACATTTAACAAAATCAACATCCAAGACTGGTACAGCTTCATGTGAAAGCGATTTACCTCTGCCTCTCTGTTTACATGAATATCATCGTTTGACCCCATGACTGACTAGGTAGTCACCATCTTTGTGTCTTGTTTATTTGTTGATTAACGCTGCACTCGGCAAAATACCAGCTATCTGTAAATAATAGTCTTGACCAGGCAATGAGACATCATGAGCATCAATCCACGCAATTGGGATACGATGACATGCATCAACCAAGTCGCCCAATCCTGTTAGTTGCACCTTACGACAAGCATGGTCGTCTTTTATGGCAAGCATGGGTTGCTGAAAACCTATACTAACCCGGATCTTCACAGACCCGCCATCTTTGTGAAGCTATACGAGATAAGAACAGCAATCAGATTGGATGTCGCGTTTTCATTACAAGGGGCACAACTCGTGATCTACGTGAGGTGGCGCCAGGGTCGAGCCAAGAAAAAAAGACTTGGTGTGGCAAGGGTAGAAACTAGGCTTTGATATAGGCTAGTGGACACGATTGCCTGGGGATGATGCATACCAATCAGCACGAATAATTCCCAACCCCTCAAAAGGTTGTCGGGTGATCCCAGATTGAAAGCCTGATCTAAACGACTCAATCAGATGTCAGCTTTTTAAAACAATTTGCCTTCATTTCTTTATCACCTCAATTCAGAGAATTTCGATCACTGATTACCTTGTTTTCCCAATTGACTTGTTATGTAAACACAAACACTGCACGCATGCTAATGTTATTGCAGTCATCATCTTGAGCCGGGAATCATCTCTGCCAAAATACACAGTGCCGGTATCCGAAATAGACCACGACCGGACTAACAATGTTTTGCCAGGACCGGAAATAAATGCCGGTTAAAGCACAGGCCCTGTAATGTTGCTCACATATTGCCTGATCAATTAATATCGCAAGTGTCAGAAATGCACTATCCTATAATATGTAAAGATATAATAGGACAGTACATTTCTGACACTAATGATATAAATTGATCTGGAAATATTTAAGCAACGACTCAAGGGCCTGTGGTTTATAGTTCACTGTTGTTGGATTTAGCTCTCTGGTAGTTCACAATACTCCCATCACACAAAACATGTCAACAATTTATTAAAAACAGTGTACAAGATTTGCTATCACAGAGGGTAAATATAGTTTGAACTGCTGTTTATAACAAAATATATATCACATACTGACACAAACATTTCCTCACTGGACGGAATGTAATGATAGATGAAATATTGAAAGGAGTAAGAATAACTTTAATATCAAACAAGTAAAGTATCCGTAAATAACCTTTAGTTAGTACATATGTTTACGAACTGAGTTGGTACAATTGTGATGTTTCTGTTTTAAGTGAGATCAATTTATTATTATTATATCCATTGAATAAAGTGGAGAAATGTATGGAAATGCCGGCTGTATGGAAGCTGTTGTGGTTACTCCAGCACTGAGATTGATCTTTGGCTGTGGTCCTTTCCTATTATGCATATTTGGCCTTTTCATTGGCAAGAGCCAGACGACGGATGTTCCCTACACATCCAGCTGCTGCTTCTTGCAAGTCTTCATCAGTGGCACCAACCATCTTCATCAAGGGCTAGATAAGAGAATTAGATAGAAATTAGTCAAGTTTGTACTTCTCCAACTACACAAGAGTTTAAAAAATTTCTTCCAACTTCATATACTCATATATACATATCATATCTAGTATTGCTAAAAGCTGCAGTCAACAGCCACAATTCCAGCTATATCATGGTGGCTGGTAAATAACAGTTTGTACCAGGCAAACCAGTGATTAAATGCATGATCAATGCACTATGCAATTCATCTTCCCGAGACAAGAGAGTTAACTGGCTTCAAAAGTCCAGTTTCATCCCTTGCTGAACTAGGCTGGAATTCCTGGGCTCCATCATAGCGCCCCCACTTGCTATTATGAGTTCTATCCCTTCTAAGCCTCTCATATTGACCAATCCGATTCCATCACTTGCATTTGTTTCAAACAAAATGGTGGCGCACAGTCAAGACGATCTGATAGATAATCAAGATCTATATTGTTAAAAACTTGTCTTATATTGCGAAATGCATCAAATCACGTGAGCACCTTGATTAAAAACATGAAAAGATTTGGAAAATATCTGCTGACAACGAGTTGGCGGTGCACATGCTTTGCAAATCATGCAATCGACCGAAATCTGCACGACAGTTTACGAACCGGATTTCGATTTCGTTGCACGATTTTGATTGGACTATGCATAGACGCGTTAGTCCAGCCAAAATGTAACTCCATAATACCAGCCTAGTTCGGCAAGGGTGGAAACTGGACTTTTATAGCCAGTTAACTCTCTTGCCTCCAGAAGATGTATGCCATTAGGGCATAATCACAAACTACCATCCTGTGGGAATGATGGGTAGAATAGGTTGCCAGCAACATATGTTGGTTGAAAGAGGGGTCTTCGTAGATTGGGTGGTCAACATCGGTGACTTGGTTGATGGCGTGTCATACTCACACAGCAGGAATTGTTGCTTATGATATCAATCACTGGGTGTCTCGTCAAAATTTGTTTATTTGCAGGCCACTGTCATATTACTGGCATGGTAACAGCAATTACAAGCTTTTAACATCTTTAGGTAAAACACACTCAGGGATCAGAGAGTCTCCAGAAATGGGCCTCCACCTGTGGACCACAGTGACCTTAACTTGGGTAAATAGTAATCTGTCAAGTCGGCCCCTGCCCCTTCCCAAAGGAGTTCTGGGATAGATTTGGTTCTCAGCAAGCATGTTTGTGGTATCACGCAATGTGACTTGGATTGGGTGGTCAGTCTAAGTACTTCATTGTGCCCCAACAGAGTGGAACCATAATTCACAATATCAATCACTGGTTATTCTGGTCTAGGCTTGATTATTTACAGGTTGTTGTCATATTGGTATTGGTGAGAGAAGCGTTAAAAAACACCAAAGAAACAAGTGTACCAACCTGAACCACTCCCGCTTCATGCATTGTGATGCAGTTGTCTGGATTCTTGGATAGCTGGTAGAGTGCTCTAGCTGTTGACCTGTGGACGTTCTCGTCTTGTGACTTGAGGTACTTCACCAACGGCGCCACCGCCCCTTCCCGACCAAACGCTACACGATTATTGCCCCAGTTACAGCAGCGTGCTATTGCCTCTGCTAGGTGTCGCCGCAACTTGTCGTCAGTCTGAAATACAAAAGACATGCATGTCAAACCAATAACCTGACATCTGCACCGACCATGCCAATAGTTGTTCAATCAATCATCACACACTTAGTGCCTGAGATATCATAATTTGTCTCAAACAGAATGATACAAAGCAATCTTGGTGCTAACACCATTGTAAATCCATGTTAAAGTATGATCTTACAATGGTAGTGGCACCAGGGCCCACTTGCACAAAGCGATCTTAGTTCTAAGATGATCTTAGCGCTAAGATGGCTTTGTGCAAGTGGGCCCTGGATTGCTTTGTGGGCCCAATACTTGTGGTTGTTCATTAGCGTTATGGCTATTGTAAGTCTGTGTAGGGGATTGATACGTGATGGTCTTAGAGCTAGGAATGCTTTGTGCACGTTGGCCCATGAGACTTGTGACTTCAACTCATCTGCTTGACTCAGCAATTATTTCTAGTGACCAAACACCAAACAGACAGTAAAATGGGGATTGAGTGGATAAAATGGGAGACAAGGTTACTTGTGTCTATTATTGTCATTGTACTAAAAATGGCAAGGTTTGTTTCTAATGCCATCAACCATATCTGGTCCAAATGTGAATATCTGGTTTGGTGTGGTGACCCGTGTTGATCCGGGTTAGAATAGGTCTTCAGCAACGCATGCTTGCCATAAAAGGCGACAATGTTTGTCGTAACAGGCGACTAACAGGATTGGGGGATCAGGTTCGTGGACTTATTTGATGCGTGTCATCGTATCCCTATTGGATCAATGCTCATGATGTCAATAACTGGATTGTCTGGTCCAGGCTGGTTTATTTACAGACCGCTGTCATACTGCTGGAATATTGCCAGCGTTAAACAAAAAACAAAAGTTTGAAGTGGTACTGCAGTAATACTCGTGTCTGCAGCAGACACAGCACTACCAGCTTCACTAGCTCCATCAGCAGAATTTGCAGCATTCTTAAGAATTAAATACATTAAGAAAGCCAATAATGATAAATGTTACTATTATATCAAGTATAAGTTTCAACAGCTTCATGGCCATAACACCTTTATACTGATTATTAATGGCATATATCTCAATTACATGTATATACAAAAATATTCAAATCAGATTAATATTAATCCTTATGGTTATAATGTAGCTGTCAGTAAATATTCATGTGGTGCATTTAATCGAGACTGGCAGCAATTGATTATTCATTTATGGTATTCTGTAGGTTTCTTTTGTAGCTTATGATAGCTTTAACACTGAGCTGGAAATTGAGTCATTTTCATTTCATCTTTTGAAATTAACAGAACACGTGATGTCAAACACTCATTTGAAAATTCAATTATTTTGGTTAGTGTGTTATTGTGTACTTTCAACACGACTGTGCTTCAGTAAATAGTCATAATTTGTATTGGTCTAGGGGTCGAAACCACAAACAAGTCACAAGATCTATGGTCACAGCTCTTTATAACAAAACATGAGTGGGTGAGTGTTTGTTTTGTTTTTTGTTTAACGCCACACTCAGCAATATTCCAGCTATTTGACGGCGGCCTGTAAATAATCGAGTCTGGACCAGACAACCCAGTGATGACATCATCATATTCGAACAATATTCCAGCAATGTTATGGCAGGGAACTCCAGAAACCTGCTTCATATACCATACCCATAAGTGGAACCGAACCCAGTCCTTTGCAGTGACGAGCCAATGTTTTAACCACTAAGCTACCCCACCACCCTTTACACATGCAATCAGTCCTTAGAAGAAAAGCATATTCAGCAATATCGCCCCAATTTCATCAGCACAATTACTCCATTCTGTGACAAATATTCAGCCAGTGTAAAGAAAGAACTTCGCCCTGATCTATGACATCAGGAAATTAATTCTCAATTTATTGACTGAGCCCTCAAAACTTGCTATTAATGACTGAGGACACACCTGACTTTCTAAGGTCAACCATGACACCAGCAGTGACGGCCCCTCGCCAGATGAGGCTGGACCAATGAGGATGGAGATCCTGATAGGTATTATGATTGGTAATGCTAAACCATGCAAATTATGCAGCTAACAACAGGTGGAAGGTAACATCTGGTGTATACTCATTAGAAATATTGGAAATATGTGGGCAAGTGAGACGATCAATAATCCTTGTTGACATTGAATTCAAAGCCAGGTACCAAACTTGCTGACCAAACACTTTTTGGGGGATACTAGCATTAACAAATACTGGATAAAAGGACTTGTATACATGACTGAGAAAATTATTGTCCTCTTGGGCTATCTCTGACAAGTAAATCAACGGTTTGTGTTGATAGCTTAATTTGAATTTGGTAAAAATGCTGGTCCCAGAAACGGTTGGTTAAATTAAAGCTACAATCAGAGGGCTCCTGTCCTTACCCTAATGTGAGATCTTAAAGAAGTGGGAGCCCTAGATTAAAATACTACAGAAGCAAGCACGTATCCACCCCCTCTTCTTCTGACACTACATTCTCAAAACAGAGAACATCCAACATCCATGATGCTAAACCCACTGAAAACATCAAAGCTGATCTACAAAATGTAACCATTTTAAAAAACCTAACCAGAACATAAAATGATATGCTACAAGAAACAATCTCTTTAGCTGAGGGAAACATCCCCTTAGCTTCATTAGCAAACTCTTCCTCTAATTAAACTGATTAGTATTTAATCCGCAACACTGACTTCCATTAGTTTCTTGGGGAATACTAAAAGAAAAACTGCAGGTACCCTTTGAGGTGGAAAATCGTGTAATTAAGAAAGAAAGCAAAGATTTCATACTCTCCGACCAAAGTGGAGCTATAGATATTATACTGAAACCGTGACTAATTAGTATCTTCTAAATGACACCCTTGATGCAGCGTTGGAAATTGGCACTAGTCCTGTAGTCCTTGCCAAACTGCCCAATAGTTAAGGTATCATAAGGACTAGTAGAAATTTGCCCATTTTAAGGGTTTTCCTATATGTTATCATTATAAGGACTAGTGGGCCAAAACTGTTAGTTTCTATCACTGTGGATGTCAAACATGATCACACAGTTATGATGTGTGCTGTAATCTGGTTAGGTGATAATGTTGAATTGGATCCAAATTCCAGAAATCTTTTGAGTATAATGGTGTATGAATACTTTTCTGGAAAATAACACTTTTATTCTCGGTTCCTACAGACTACTTAATAACCCACCCTATAGATTGTGTATTATGAAATATTCACATGGTCAGATCTGTATATTCTATCCTGTTAAAAACGCTTCTTGCATCCAGTCTCAAGAAATAGGGCACAACACTTGTCACATATGTGGAAAGGTTATCCTTTATCTATCCTTATTCAGCAATATTGAACCTCAAACTGTATAGGTGGTATTCAACATTCCAAATAAGGCCGAAATTCCTATGAACACCCCAGAGAACATTGATAACATACATTGCAATCGATGACTACTATTCTCCTCCTAATGATTCTCTGCACTGTGTACATAGTGACAGAACATTCACAGGATCAATCAACAAAATGTTTAGATTTAACACACTTTCAAAATCAATACATACGCACTTGCAATTCTCTTGAAACCTTTTTAAAAATCCAAATGATTGATTTTTCAAACATTGAAATTATTTTCAATGTTGTCATATCATATATCAATGTTTCATTGGAATATTGTTCTTGAAAAAAAATTGTGCTTTTGTTTCGAGACATTGCAATAAGTTTATGTTGTAAGATAGTTGGGTTATGTTTTCCATGGCTAGTGTTTATTTCCAAAGCCTTTGCAATGTGACCTACACGCTATTTACATGCAGGATACGTTAATAATTCATTCTTCATAGAAATTCAGGTCTATTTCAGTCGTACATTACACTAAGCAGATAAATAACCTCCAGTGAATAAACATGCAATCGACACACCTAGCTACTGATAAACTCCATGCATCTGCAGTATACTGATTGAAATCTACAACAACAGACATTACTATCCACATGGAACATATGAAATAGATATAATGGTCACATGTAAGAGGTCGTTCCTATATCTGTTTAAACAAGCATTGTATATAACATTCTGCACAATGCATTCACGTTCAGAATATCAGTTGTTCCGACCCCTGTTCACATACAATGATTATCAGTTTAGCAGGATTAATACTTTATTTCAACAATTGTTATGTGGTCTATTTTATCCCTGTCGACAAGTAAACAATTTCATGTAGCTTGTTGCCCTAGCAACAGTGGGAGCTGATGAAACAATGTCTGTGACTTGTGAAAGGTCTAATTATAGTACTCTAATATAGCTGTATAAAGGATAATAGGATGCTATTTGACAATACAATGGTGAACTGCAACGGATACTGATGAGAATTTCTGGAATGAACAAGGCTTAAGTACATGACATTCTTGCATGGGGTCCTTCCTGCTGCACAATAAGCACTGTTCGAAATTAAGGGGGCAACCTAGGTTTTTATAATATTTTAATTGAAAGACCCCTAAATCTTTAACTTTTAACATTTTTAACTTCAAAGCATTGGTCTAATCTAAAAGTCTGTTTCCGAGGTGCTCTTGACCCTGGAAATATTTCTAGGCTGTGTCACCTTTTTGTATTTTATTCTGCCATTTCCTGAAATATTGTGGCAGTACTCTAACATTGGAATCACACAAATCATTATTTTGCAGGTGCTTTTTAACACTTATTACAAAGAACATAGAGTCAAACACCTGTTGTGGAAGTTGAAGGGGCCTACGTACATACTTCAAGATGTCCAAGGTTTGATACAACTGAAAATGATATGAATAAAGAAGGAATATGCAGGGACCAAGCTTTCACTTCGAGATAACCGTAGGTTTGACACATCAAAGTTCGACACAACAGTGTTTGACTGTATGTACAATGTTGCCATAATATTGCCAGTGTGCTAAATTTGTGAATGAGTTGGATTTAAAGACTCGTTTAACAATATTTCAGCTTCATAACAACATTTCAGCTAAATGTTACAAGAAAGCCCAAGATACGAACGACATGTTTGCCACTTTGTTTGTTTGCTGTTTAACACCGCACTCAGCAAAATTCCAGTTATATGATGGTGGTCTGTAAATAATCGAGTGGACCTGACAATCAATGCACGCATTTGGGCCACTCAAACATTCTCATCATAACACTGATCAAAACTTAATATTTAATGAATGTGGTATCCATTTCACCCAGCTGAAAGGCACATTTTTTTTCAAATTTGGGATTGAGAGAAAAAAAGATACTTATCAAGGAAACAAATTATACACAATGAAAACTCCATAAGATGTCAGGGCTTCAAACCTGATTTAATAATGTTTTCCGACCAATCAGATTGCAGCATACCCACCCAATCGTTTCACAATTTAATGACTCCCTAGTTACCCACCATGGGTACAATTTCTCAAGCTGGCCTAAAGAGACATCCCACCCTACTTGATCTTCAAGTTCAGTGAGAGTGAGTGAGTGAGTGAGTTGGGTTTAACGCCGCTTTTAACAGTATTCCAGTTATATCGCGACGTGTCAGCTTAATGTGGGAGGAAAGCCCGAAGTGATGCAGGTCTCAGACGTTTACCACTTCGGTGAAACCCACAACACGGGTATGGTCCTGACAAACCTAGAAACGATTGTGAACCTTTTCCTTTTTCATAATTGATTATTTACTCGTATATTAAGTGAAATAATGGATGCCCCAAACATTGTCTGCAGATCTGTTGACAATTAGTGAGTGAGTTGGGTTTAACGCCGCTTTTAACACTATTCACGGCGTGTTTACTTAATGTGGGAGCAAAGCCCGAAGTGATGCAGGTTTCAGACGTTTACCACTACGGTGAAACCCACGAGCACGGGTATGGTGCTGACAAACCTAGAAACATAATCGGGGCGAACCGGGATTCGAACCCACAATCATAGGTTTCTGGCGCGCCAAGGGACGCAACTCTGCACAGCGAATCGCGGCGCCTTAGACGACTGGGCCACCCGTCCCCCCAAGTTCAGTGAGAACAGGCAGTACTTGCTGATATTGTCAAACTGACATACAACTTGCCCTTTCCTAATCAGATCTCATCTGCTAATTATATCTGAACTTTAAAATCAAACAAATGATGAAATTAAGAGGGTAAATGGCACTTAAGCGAACTAATTTAAAAAATAAAACAATCTAACTTTAATGACTGGTAATGAAAACAAAATTGGTCAGAACACATTTTTTTTAACAGTAGACCAGTTTTTTCAATCTTGATACCAACCAAATTCTGAATATGACCTAATTCTGCTCTATAAAAGGTCTAGCAATCTGTTCACGGTTTGGATTATATATCAGTCCTGTGCCAAATGCCGGACTGTGGGGAAATCTTTGAGTCAATGTAAGGAGGTTGGTTCACTTGATCCATATTTATTGGCTCTTTTTTACAATGGTTAGACAGTTGTGGCAAGCTGATAAAGGCAAGCTTTGCATCATTATTATCAACAAAGCTGAGCTGCATCGCTACAGATGAGGAGGAGCTTGAGTAGACTTGTAAATGTCAACAGAACTATCAGGAAGTTGTCGATTGCATTGGATTGTCCTGAAATAGACAAGCTTTAGAATGCTCTCTGTGTTGAGTGTTTACATGGCTTGGTTTAACTATTATTGGTGGTATTTACTTCTGCCACTGAGGGGGATGTACCTGTGAAGACCCAAGTTAGAATAGGTCTTCAGCAACCCATGCTTGCCCTAAAAGGTGACTATGCTTGTCATACGAGGCGACTAAACAAACAAATACTGAAACTGAGGGTGATGGTGTTGATTATATCAAAATATTAGTAACACAAGGGTTCTATCCACAATGAAGTCAGGTTGACTGTGTGAGATCATTATTCATTACAATTTCTTTTAACAAACCTCATTAATACCAGCTATTACAGCAAGATATTTTCAGTCTCTGTCTAAAGGCTGCATTTAACTGATGTACGAGCTGGCTAAGTTTACCAATGTCGGCGCTTAATCAGCATCATGGAAACAGTGCCACCTGTGCAACCATTCTCAATGCTTTTTAAAAATCCATAATAAAACTGTTTTATGGGGTTTTCATAATGCCACATTTCTTCTCATGATTAATGTTTTAACAATTTTCATAATTATTTTTTCATTTAACATTTGACACAAAAGGCATCAGCATCGATCCACGCCATCAGGGTACAATGACACACAATCAACCAAGTCACTGAGTCTCACCACCCAATCCATCTAGTGGCCTAGTTTGGTTGTTTAGGACAATGCTGACCCACCAAGGGGTGCAGTAGATGGTGTTCACAGACCAAGGAACATTTCAGAGCAAATCCCTGATCCGAAGCCATTGATCAACTGATTATATTTGTTTATTTGTTGTTTACCGACACACTCAGCAATATTCCCAGCTATATGATGGCGGTCTGTAAATGGACCAGACACCATGAGCATCGGTCTTCGCAATTGGCATAAAATCACATGCAGGGATGAGAATGGATATTTTCCTTTTCAGCTGAAACTTCTTTGCAATGAAGCATTGTCCTTAATTTGGGGGTGTTTATGGGGTAAGCCATCAGATTTTAACAAATTTGTGGTCAAATTTGCGCATCCGCGGAAGATTGTCACCTCTGGACATGCATCAGCCAAGTCAGTGAGCCTGACCATCTGACCCCGTTAGTCACCGCTTACGAAATGCATAGTCGCCTCTTTAGACAAGCATGGGATGCTGAAGACCAATTCTAACATAGATATTCACTTCTTCAACCGATTATAACTGACAGGAATGCAACTCTGCATCAATGTGATGCTTCTAACTTCACGCCACCTGTGCCCAACAAACTGAAAAAATGACAAACTGAAAAAGTATGTAATCTACATGGAACATTACAATTATAATTTGATTGAAAAAATATTAACAGCATGCATAAACAACCATTTTTTTTCTTAATATTGAAATATTCTTTTGAAAACACTATCATTAAATTTTCTTGTTCAACAGGTAAACATATTTAATTAAAAAAAGTCAAGCGTTTGTTATACAATTATAACATTGTATCATTCCTCGCCATACAATGGGTATTCTGGGGCAGATTAGATTCCCAGGACCGATGAGTGTTTAAACGGGCAACTGAAACAGGGGTCAATCGGTACAGAGTGTACCCCGAATGTGGATTGTTGCTCCTGAAATTAACCACAGCCAGGGTCATACTCTACAGGTTGCATCCTGTGAAGATTCCTGGTTAGAATGTCTTCAGCAACCCATGCTTGTCATAAAAGGCGACCAATGGGTGGTCAGACTCAATAACTGATGGATGTAATCGTATCCCAATTGTGTAGATCGATAGTCATGATGTCAATCACTGGATTGTCTGGGTCAGACTCAATAATTTACAAAAGGTGGTCATATTGAGTGGGGAATTAAACAACAAACAAACTTAACAAACATACAGGCTGCAGTAGCCATAGATGCAACAGGGATGAATGCATTGTAAAATGTCATCTTCCCAAGGCAAGAGAGTTAACTGACTATAAAAGTCCAGTTTCCACCCTTGCCGAACTGGACTGGTATTATGGAGTTACATTTTGGCTGGACTAACGCGTCTATGCATAGTCCAATCAAAATCACGCATTGAAATAGAAATCGAAATCTGGTTCGTAAACTGTCATGCAGATTTCGTTCGATTGCAGGATTTGCAAAACATGTGCACCGCCAACTCGTTGTCAGCAGATATTTTCCAAACCTTTTCATGTGTTTAATCAAGGTACTCGCGTGATTTGATGTACTTCGTGATGTAAGACAAGTTTTATCACAATATAGATCCTTATTATCGATCAGATTATCTTGACTGGGTGCAACCATTTTGTTTGAAACAAATGCAAGTGATGGAACCGGATTGGTCCATAGGAGATGCTTAGAAGGGACAGAACTCATAATAGCCACTGGGGGCGCTATGATGGAGCCCAGGAATTCCAGCCTAGTTCGGCAAGGGATGAAACTGGACTTTTATAGTCAGTTAACTCTCTTGCCTCGGGAAGATGACTGCTGCCAATCCTTAAAATTTAATCCTGCCCTTCCCCAAACCCATCCTTAATTCTGCTTACCCTAAGCCACCCTCAATTTTACAAAATGTAAATCCTGCCCACCACTCAGCCTACCCCTCCAAAGCTCAACTTTCCATTAACCTATGTCCTCCTGCCAACACTCAACCCTTTTCAACTTCAGTCCTGACCACCCACAATGCTGCTGACCCTCTCCCTTTTACAATTTCACCTGACCCACAATCTCACAAAGAATCTCGCCCAAATCAAGTCACATCACACACACACACCACACCAATTGAAAAGCTAGCCGCGACAAGATAAGGTCAATTACTGTAAGTGCATCTGACCGTGACAGTGCAACCTTTATGAAACCAGGAACACGGATCACGAAACGGAGTCAATCAACTGGAAGAACAGAGGCAGAAGGTGACCAAGATGAGGAGATGAGGCAAAGATGCCAGCTCCAGATTGAATGAAGCAATTTGTTTCTGCTTCCTGCGACGACGGCACCTTGCATTGTGGCAAGACAGCGATCAATACATCTTGTAACATGGCTGCTTCTGCAGCAGTGTCTTGGTGCCATGCAAGCTTGCACAACACAGACAAAGTCGGTAGGTCTTTATTGATTTCACTACGAGGTCTTGTTGTCTATTACCGCTTCATCGTCTTTCTTACTGAGGGATGTATCAGCTTAAGAGCCCTACCTGACATCAATTGTTCTAAGTCATACCGGGGTCATTGGGATGTGTGACTGTCATGTTAATCAGGGAAAAAGATACCATGTTTTCAAGTAGTTTTACGTCATAGGCTATTTGGAGGCTGTTGTAGTCACAAAAAACACAGCCTGGTTCTATAGGCAAGATCCTGCACTAGACTAAAAATGACATTCAAAGTCCTTTGCCAATTTTATTGCATGTTGTCCTTACAAGTGTTTGAAATTGAAACTTTTATAGCATTTGAATCAAGGAAACGTTAACCCCTTTAACTTTAACATTATATTTTTTACCCCAAGACTTTCATACTTAATTTCATACACAGTATTTTCTGGAAAAAAATGCACAGAAAAAAACCAAGTTGATAAACAGAAACATGTTTCAATCAGTTCACCATTGTTCTTTGATAGTAAGACAATAACACTGCTTGACTGCTCCCAAAACAGTTTAAAGACCTTCTAATGTTTTCCCTCTGGGCTAGCAATTGCTCCTGAGATAAAATCTCTATGTGACTGCGTGAAACCATCGCCAACAAATCACAAGATCTGTATATGAAAATCTTATGAAACTGGCACTTGCCCAAACATTTCTGCTTTAAGTTCTCCTTTACAGCAGAGCCAATTACTCCTTGGAACATTCTGTGCTGTTTCCAGAACCTGATTCAGCTTCAGATAAGCACCAAACATAACAGCTCCAAAAGCTGTTGTGATCCTGCATGCATTATGCATGTGGGCAATGAAGTGGTGTGATCTCCAGGGGCTTTGGAATATACATGAGTGCTGACAAGTGACGCGTCTATACCAGGAAAATACATCGTGTTTTATGTTTTATGCTGTGTAATTTTTCAATGTGGTGGAGCATGTTTCTTCCTCTCCTTGGAGATCATCTAACACTGG
Source organism: Haliotis rufescens (assembly GCF_023055435.1). NCBI lineage: Eukaryota > Metazoa > Mollusca > Gastropoda > Lepetellida > Haliotidae > Haliotis > Haliotis rufescens. Next base: position 15,863,679 of record NW_025964112.1, read on the forward strand.
AGAAGAGCATTTCTTCTCACAGCAGCTGTTCCAACATTCCTGACAGGGTAATAACAAAACACTCTTTCCAACAAGATATATACACTTGTACATGAAGACCTAAAAACTTTCTGACAAATGTTAACACTGCTACAAAGAAGAACTAACACTTTCTAATCAACTAAACATCATTTCCATGAGGAAAAGAAATGAACACTTTCCTGTGTTATTTGATGAGAGCTTAACATCTGCGTCATTTGATGAGAGCTAAACACTAGCTCTGATGTGAGCTAAATGCCTTCTCCATGTTCTCTCTTTCTCCAAGCTAAATAATCTTTCCAGCAAGAACTATGAACTTTCTACAACAAGGGCTAAACACTTTCACCAACAGGAGCTAAACGTTTTTCCCAACAAGCGCCAAAAACACATTTACCAACATAGCTAAACATTTAACCAACAAGAACTTAGAACTTATACCTATAAGGGGCGAACACTTTTACCAACAAGAACTAAACACATTTACCAACAAGAGCTAAACAGTTTTTTCAACAAGAGCTAAACACCTACAATTGCTAATCCTCTCTTCCATACAGGAAGTTAACAAGACTTTAGAAAACCTGAGGTCATTGCACAACCTAACAGGAGTTGATTACCCTTTCCCCAAGCACATGAGATAAAGCATCCTTTCTCTCCCCCCATCAACACCAAAAGAGCCATATTCCAAACTGACAACAAGATCTTAAAGACAAGAGCCTAAGATCCCCTCTTCTCTTCGGACACAAACTTAATATCCCTCCACTTCCATAAGAGTTAAACCCTTCTTACAAAAACCCAAAGGTTCCGACTGCTTTCTGAGAATGATCCAATAGTCTTTAACAACTAATCACTTCAAGCAAATGACATGATAATGGTACCATTTTTGGTGTTCAGAACACTCAATTGACAAAAATATGCTTGTCTGTCCAATGACTTGAACATTACCTGCAATGATTCTTGTTCATCAAGTCATCCAACTTTCCCAACTAAATAAATATTTAATATCTAATCAAGGCTACAAGAGGCTGGATAGTTTTGTCTCCTAACACTTTGACCATCAAAGGGAATAGCTGATCGTACATAAATCAAACATATTCCACATCAATAAACGTAATGGACAACAGTTAAGTCAATCCTTTTTGAAAACTAACACAATGACTACTACTACTACTACTACTACTACTACTACTACTACTACTACTACTACTACTACTACTACTACTACTACAGTTTAGTCTCAGTTTCTCAAAAGGCACATTTTCAGAATTTCAAATCCACACAAACAGACCAGCTCTAATATACATCTACAAGGTACGTGCCAAAGATTTTTGAGTCTTCTATCCCGAACATGGCTTTTAGCATCGAGTACATTTTAGTGTTATCATATGGACTATTATCAGCTGGGTTTACTTGATCTTACAGAATTTTACTCGACTCAGGCTTCGGAATAGCGACGAAAGTGACAAATTCAAAGCTTATCCAAACAAGGAACCAATTCTTCATGATCACTTGGCAGAATTCCTCACAACGCTGCAATCTGTTCTTTGGCACAGGACTCACTGTGAGTCCAACATCACTTTCCGAACAGCCACATATCTGCTTCATCAAATATCACAGTAATCATTAGTGTCATACTATAGCCCATCAAAGTATTACATATAATATGCAGCCATCAGCTCCCTTCACCGACTGACATTTAGACAGAATAAAACTGACGCTCGCTTCAACACAATAGGGAGGCTGATTGAATTGGCAATATCCACTTACACATTGTCTCTGACTGAGCATGTTGTTGCTTTGTCACAACCACCATAACAACGATAACAATAACATGAAACAATATCCTCAATACTAGTTATTAGACAAAATGACGATATATTCCTAACAGTGTTTATATTGGATGTGTGGTATGTTATTACTTTCCACAAGAGGCCAGGCCACTTTAATGATACATGTATATCAACAGTGAGTGAGTGAGTGAGTAAGGTTTTACGCCGCTTTTAGCAGTATTCCAGCAATATCACGGCGGGGGACACCAGAAATGGGCTTCACACATTGTACCCATGTCGGGATTCGAACCCGGGTCTTCGGGGTGACGGTATATCAACAGATTTATATCCCCAAAATAACAGAAGGCAGAAGGGAATATATATATATCAAATATGTTTTTGAAACAAAATATTGAAGACCAAGTTTATTACTGCAATGTGCCTGTTAAAAAGCAATTAATCCTTTCACTAATGTGAAATCTCTACCTTAGGGAGTGGTCAAAAGGTCAATGTAACTGTACATTTTCAGACAAAAGGTTACAAGACATTTATGTTTCCTGTTCGGATATTTTAACTCTTTGAAAATGGCCAAATTGTGCCCATCTTCCCAAGGCAAGGGTGTTTACTGACTATAAAAGTCCAGTTTCCACCCTTGATGAACTTGGCTGGAATGGCTAGTTTAACGAGTCTATGCATATTCCAATCAAACTTGCGTAATGAACTAGACATCCGGTTCGTAAACAACATGCATTTCAATGTGCAGATTTTGGTCGATTTCAGTATTTGCAAAACATGTGTACCGCCAACTTGGCGTCGATAGATATATATATATTACCAAATCTTTTAATGTTTTAAATCAAGGTACTCAAATGATTTGATGACTTTGTGGGGTAAGACCCGTGTCATTGCAACATGGATTGTGATTATCAATCGATCTTCTTGACTGGGCGTGGCCATTTTGTCAAAAGCAAATGCAACGACATGAGTTATGGAATCTTATTGGTCAACAGGAGTGACAAAGAACAGCTACTAGTGGCTACTGGTGGTGCTACGATCGAGCCTTGAAATTCCAGCCTAGTTCGGCAAGGGTGGAAACTGGACTTTTAAAGTTAGTTAACGCCCTAGCCTCGGGAAGATGAAATGTGTCAAGAAGTTCTGTAGAACGAGTAATTGAATCCAAATAAGTTCACTGAATGAGACACGTCAGTGACATTATTGCAGTGTAAAATATTTAGAGGGTGTTGTTTTATAACTATGTAACATCTCCTAAAATCTTTCATATTTAACATTAGGGTTATGACAGGGGCCCCTTGACATTCATAATGGATTCTAAATACTATAAAATATATACATGTACTATCATATGTTCCTGTGTTTTTTTAGTTGAACAAATGACTTGCCCTTGCATGTGTTTGGGATGGTTGTCACTGGTGGGGAAGGATGTGCTCACTTCTTGACAACCATCCGGTATCATCACTATTTGAAAGTGATTCATAAACACATGCTGAGTATATAGTCACAAATGTACAATAGACAATAGATGTCTTATGATCATGGTAAATTTTTTTGTCGCTTGTCTTCAAACATCACACTACATTAAGTCATTAATAAGTACAAAAAATCAATTTCATTTTCAAAACCTGGAACATGAAAATATTAAAAGTTTGACCAAATTCGTATCAACTTTAAACACTCAACTTATGTAAAATGTCTTCATCCATTTGCTTGGAAAACACTGATGCTAATGATAAATTTAACCAATTAATACATAAAACTTTCCTCCCCCAACACAAGTTATGATTCGGCCTCCAGACTGATCTGTCAGCTGGTATGCTCGGTATGTCTCGTTTCTCACAGCATATCTCGAAACGTCTAGCCTTCAGCCCAAGGGCAACACTTGGGTCTCCATGTGATGCTGGTGATATATACATCATTCAATTTCAGCTGTCTCCTGTGGTCATCCTTTGGTCACCTGTCTGCCCACTGACCATCTGGCCAATTATTAGCTAGTTATAAGTCTAGCTCCACCAGATTCAATAACCACACCAGAGGATCAAAGCTCGGTATGGAAATATGGAAATTGGAAGTTTCTCCGTTTGTGACTCAAAGATCAATCAGAAAGGATTTCAGCCCAGAGATCTTTCTTATTTTGAACTTGCCTATCTCAAAGTATGGTTTTATCTCAAATTTAAAGGCCCCTGATTATTTTTTGCCAGTATTTTATTAAAGAATGTTTTTGTAAACACATCCCCCTCCCCTCCCAATTAAAATATCCATAAGGGTGTATTTCAGCAAACCTAACATTTATTGGTAGTCTTTCCTATTAGTTTTGTATAATAAACTATTTAATAGTTATAACATATAATAGATAGTGTTATCGATGCGATAAAACAATCTGATAAACTTGGTATCACAATCTGATAAATATGAAAATCAGCTCACGGAGCAGGAACTATTTTCAAGCTTCTTACATGCAGTGTTTGCTTGCTCAATCTACAAGTTAGTTACGTTCCTTTAGATAGGTTTCCTGGTGTCATAGTTTCTGTAGTTAAACATGGCTGCAAATCATTTACCACTATAAATATGATAAATGGTGCGGGCCACTAAAATCTACAGTTACTTCCTTGAGTGACATTACGTCTCAAACATGGATTATTTTACAAATGAGACTAAATGATCAAGACAATATTTCCATATTGTAAATATATATAAGGAATAAAAAAATGTGTACACTTGAACATGGTTTGCATAATACAATATGTATTCCTTTACAATACAAAATACATCACGGGGGACAACACCAGATAAGGTCTTCACACATTGTACCCATGTGTGGAATCGAACCCAGGCCTTTGGCATGGTGAGCGAACACTTTAACCACTAGGCTACCCCACCAACCAAGAAGTAAAAGAGTGAGTGAGTGAGTTGGGCTTAACGCCGCTTTTAACATTATTCCAGTTATATCACAGCGTGTCAGCTTAATGTGGGAGGAAAGACCGAAGTGATGCAGGTCTCAGACGTTTACCACTTCGGTGAAACCCACGAGCACGGGTATGGTGCTGACAAACCTAGAAACATAATCGGGGCAAACCGGGATTCGAACCCACAGTCATAGGTTTCTGGCGTGCCAAAGGGACGCAACTCTGCACAGCGCATCGCGGCGCCTCAGACGACTGGGCCCCCCTGCCCCCCACCAAGTAAAAGAACACCCGATTCTTTCATAGTACTGTAGTCATGTCTATCACAAACTGACTACAAAATTCAATTAAATACAAGTATTTAAGTAGTATTGCCTGAACGATTCACGCTGTAACATTCACACATCAAGCGCCCTGAGCTATCGATGTGCAGTCCGTGTGACTTCAGAATGCATGGGTATTTAGGACATGTCCTCCAGGATTCCTGAATCAATGTGACAACTGTTTGTTTGTCAACCACCTGGCGGCAATAGACAACGGTTTGTGGGTGGCACGGGAACAGCCGATGTTTGACCTTCACACTTGATTACACACATATCATTACCGACCATTGTAGCTCAATATGCTGAAAGGATTGGTTACCATAAAAAGAGTTGGTTAGCATAACTAGAGCAAAACTGAACAGAATAATTTACGCCACGCCAACTACAGGATTTTGAAGAAAGGGCTCTCCATGCAACAGATGTGGAACTTACCGGTATATGTCAATATCTAATGACAACAACAATCATTTTCTTTTGAGCATAGATGAATGGTTGAACAGTCTGAACACACTCTCAGAACTGCAGCCTACATCAATACTCTTACTAATGACTCATCACAACGAATATTTTGAATTGATAAAATCAAGAAAACACAGAAAACTATACGACTACAGTGATAAATGCTTGTCATCTTTGAAGTGACGTGTTAACATTGTAGGATAGCAGTATGTGACATGTACCCTCAATAATGGGATTTACATGTCTAAAAAAGTTCAATAAAAAAGTTCAAAGAGAAAGAAACATTTCATTTTGCATACATTTGTAATCAGAGCCAATAGATTAATCCTCTATCATCTTGGGAAGTGAGCGAGCTTGGTGTGACATGCTTTGAAAGGGTGATATCAAGCATGTCAGCTTGATGAGGGAGACCAGCTTGAAGTGATGGAGGACTTTGATGTCTACCATTTTGGTGAAACAAACATGGTGCTGACAAACCTAGGAACATTATCAGGGGAAACCAGGGCCCTCTTGCACAAAGCGATCTTAGCGCTAAGACTATCGTAAGCCTATGTTAAAGTATGGGTTTTACGATCATCTTAGTGCTAAGATCGCGTTGTGCAAGTGGGTCCAGGTTTCAAACCCACAGCCATTGCTATCTGGTATGCCTAAGGGACAGAACTCTGCACAGTAATTGTGGTACCAATGACGACTGGGTCACCTGTGGCCCCTAACATGGTGTAGTGATTTATTTTGTTGAATCATATTAATGAAACCCTTAAGCAAAAAAAATAATTAGTAAAATAGTTGAACTTGTTTCTGCATGAACATTGATTGTTGGATGGGCTAAAAGTGCAAATTCAGCATTGTTATTAGAATGTACAATCTTAAACTAAATGCAAAATAGCCATCACACTATCAATACCAACATATTCCTTCTTCGCCAGCTATAAAAACAGGACTTTAAATATGACATATTACCAATACAGTAATGAAAAGAAATTTATTGCCGCCAATCTGTAAGGTGTTTCCCTCAATCACAATCTCCCAGGTCCGCTGCAGAAGCTGCAAATGAGATACTTTTATGTGCATTTAAATTATTACTGGGCATTTAACATATACTATCACTTTGTCACCAGTGATGTTGCTGTCAGCCAGTGCCTGTATATCTCCACTTACCATGGCAGCATCTGGGTGATTATTGATTTTCTAACGTTCGACAACAAATAAATTACTTATGCATGAAATGCGAATCAATAATTCCATAGTCCACCAGAATGTCGCTTAGAAAGGATTTTTAAACGCCCACAGAAATTAAAAAATGACTTTAATGGTTAGGCTACGTGTATGCTTAGTCATGATATATTTCATAAAGTTGAAGGTTGGGTGGACATACTGTTTTAAACATACATGCATAAGGATATTGATGTAGTTTCACAGGGTCCGTTTGAACTACGATTGTCCGCCATTACAACAATATAATGGTTTTTTTAACAGGCCTCATCTAAGACTATCTGCTCAGCTTTTCTGAACTAGGTTAAGCTTCTAAATGTTTTATTACTAAATACACCAATAAAACAAGAAATGAAAATCTCCATATCTTTAAAAAGACTCTTGAAACAAAACAAATTTCATTTTCAAAACATGGGTCCCTTACTGGCTTTTATACAGTAATAATTCCTTTCACTCCAGCCATCATAGCAGTACGATTTACTATTTCCTTTTATGGCAAATTTAACCAATTTGGGAATTTTCAGTCACCTTAGTTTTTGATCATGATAAAATCAAGCTTCAGGTAAGTAATCAATGTATGAAGGGGGATCACAACTACGAAGAAAGTCTAAAAACATGGGAAGACAGCAAAGACAGGTCATTCTGTAGTCTAGACCATTAATTTTATCAAGAAGCTCGTTCCTGGCAGACTGTCTGAAGTTCGCTACAAATTGAGCCATGTGCATTATTTTACTTCAATGCTGCGCTATTTCCAGCATACCTCCATCCTCGTAATGTTATTTTTATTCATAGCAAGCAATAGTTCAGGAAAATTTAACGTTGCTCAGGTTCACGTCATTTTCACCGATGAAAGCAAAAAAATCTCCCCGAACTTAACAAAATAATAGCTTTTGACTTGTAAGTTAAGAAATGAGCATCAGCGTTGCCCTCGATGGCAGTTCATGGCAAATCAATGTTAGAACGTGACTTGACACAGCCATTTCAAACTCCTGACATGCAACTCCTGCTCTGCTTGTTATAACAGACTAATTTATGTTTTTGGAACAGCTAGGGCTGGGACGAGTCCAAATTTACTACCTGGGTACCCATCCCCCTATAACCCGATCCTATCCGGGTACCCACTGTAGGTCTCAAGAGATAAAAAATGTCCGATTGGGAATGTTTTTACCACAGCACTTGCAAAACGTATTTAGATACATGTATTAAACAATCTGGTCATGCATACACTGAAATTGACTTAAAGTATATATTTATTCAACCAAATGAAAAGTCAGAAGGGATGGGTGCATAGTCAGAAAGAAATGCGAACATTAGTGACTTGTAGTGTAAGCATAGAGTTTAGATAATTTTTGTCATTAAACAATATATCACGTGACTTACCACAGGTCCGGGTAGTCATGTTACGAGTTACCCGTCCCAGCCCTAGTAAAAGCTGTTTGTTCAATGGAGGATTGAATGAGCTTACCGTATTCAACGTAATAAGCGCCCAGGGCTCAAAATTAGAAATAGGAGGCTCTTATTAGAATGGTATTTAGGTGATAAACAAGGTGGAACACATTCGCACACGGTACATAATTTCATTATTATTTTTAACAGACAAGACAGAAATATTACTTTCTATTCGATCTATGTTATTTTAAACTGCTGTCACCAATATTCACGTCAGCCTTTAAATAATCAAGTCTGTACCAGACAAACCAGTCGTTGGTATTATGAGTAACAGCCAGCCAAGTCAGCGAGCCTGACCACACAATCCTTATAGCTGCCTACTGCTACAAGCAAAGGTTGCTGGGGACCAATTCTAACCCAGAATCCAGAGTGTTTTCTATTTGCATGAAACAAGAGATTTTAAAAGTATTTTTTCTGTTTCTTTGATTGAGTGAACCTGTGAAAATGTGTCCTGCTCTTCAAAGAAATTTGTAGTGATATGTTAAGGTGTATATCACAAGTCCAATAATAATGTTTGTCATCTATTTTTCAATTTGGGTCATTAAATGTATCAATCATAAGTAGTACTAATGTTTATTTAATCAGAAATAACAAGTCAAAGTACCGATCTAATTATTCTATTAAAAAAACATATCTTAAATGCCAACCTTTAATTAATGCTGGATTAAAATTTACAAAAGAAACTGTCATACTGAATCAAATTTCTCCACAATTGAATATGTATACTGACAATCATTGTGAAGATCCGGGGTAGAATAGGTCTTCAGCAACCCATGCTTGCCATCAAAGGCGACTACGCTTGTCAAGAGGCAACTAACGGGATCGGTGGTCAGGCTCGCTGACTCGGTTGATGCATGTCATCGATCCCAATTGCATGGATCGATGCTCATGTTGTCAGTCACTGCAATGTCTGGTCAAGACTCGATTATTTACAGACCGCCGTCATATAGCTGGAATATTGCTGAGTGCGGCGTAAAACAACAAACACACACACACATTGCATTGATGGAACCACTTAAGCAGGGATCAAGTACTGGACACCATCAGTTACAACATCAACGTCAATTTCCGCTCTTATCAGGGACACATTACTTTACATCTTAGAACTATGATAACCAGCTTGATATAATGCTTGATTCATAATAATACCACATGCATGCTGAGGAGAAGGGGAAGAATTATTATCACCATTAAGCTGACTGACAGTATTCTGGCAGGGTCGAGTCCCCACAAATCGCCTAGTAATTGGGTTCCCCGGGCTGATGGTGTGGTGAATTCTTTAAAGATGCATTTCCCACAAATTTGCCTTAATTAAGGCAAGAAAATATGGCCTAATATGATGAGGGTACTGATGGGGGCAGTTATTAGTCAGTAAAATATAGGGCCTTTTGTCAGTAGGCAGGAATGGTTTTATTTTGTCAGTAAAATATAGAGCCTTTTGCCAGTAGGCAGGAATGGTTTTATTTTGTCTAAAATATAGAGCCTTTTGCCAGTAGGCAGGAATGGTTTTTGTTAGTCAGAAAAATGGATGCGACTTGAATCTTTGTTAATCAGTGAATCAATAAACACACTGTAATGATTCTACTTTATTCCTTCTGTCATGGAATTTGTGGTTGACAAAGACTTTGCACCTGTAAAGTTATTCATTCACTTGTCCTTTTTTTATGTTTACGATACGTCATAAATGTTTATTTTACACTTAGCAGTATTGCAATCACATAGCTGTACATTAAAAAATATATAGCATTATAAATTAATCTTAAAAACCATATTAAATACGCCTTGTTTTTAAAAAAATGGTTCCAATTACATAATTAAATTGCATCCTCTTCTCTCACAAAATCTAGACTTCAACCTGACTGCACAACAAGGTAACTGCATCACTATGCCCTACTTCTATGAGCTAGGGATGGGATGCAGGAGACAGTTGTCTATGTACCTATCAGTGTTATCAGCAGTCACCCCTGCATCACAGAGCTGCACCTAATCAGATCTGTATAACTGTCCTGTCCTCGTCTTCTCGCCAGGTCATCACATTGCAGTTCCATCAACATAGCTCTGGAGGCCTCCTGGTACTCATCAACACACAGAAGGCATACCAAGCAGCCTAGCTAAGTACTGTTATAAGTCTGTATATTAAAAAAACTCAATTCAGACCTCTGCGTTGAAATATTTAAAGGGAGACTGGGATAGGGCTAATTGGCTGCCCCAGCGAATTAAAATTCAGGTACCACTGTGTTTGTCTGGTGGTTCAAATTACAAATTACATGATGTGTACTATTCAAAAGAAGTTGAAGAATGTCATGTTATGTCAGACTGAACTATAGTCATATGAAAAAAATCAGGCATTCTTTAACCTCTTTTGATTAGTATATATTGATTAATATCGTAATTACACGTCTCAATTTTACTCATGGCATTCAATACAATACTAATTGCAATCAGAAATATGATTCCATGGCATTTGCATGCTTAACGTGGCAATTATTTTGTGTTTCCATAAACCTAAAAGAATAGTGCCTTCAAAGAAAATATTTCTGTTTATTTTTAACTTGATTAAATACACCACTATAACATTCAACCAAATATTTATGCTTCATGCCAATCACATTTATCTTGTAACCTATACTGAACACCCATGTACTGAACAGCTTGAAAAAATATATATAAATAACATAAACGAATCCATCTCACATATCAGTAATTTAAAATTGTGTCTAAAGCTAATACCGGTAATTAAATTATTTGCAACTTAAAATCAATGAACATTAATAATAATAAAAAAAATGATTGTGAACCATAAATCTGATTGGCTAAAAGCTTCAAATGAGGAAATTCAGTCTGCAATTTTAATTACAACACAAAGAACCACAAGCTATCTTGCTAAATGTCTTCCATATAAATTTATTTATAGCCCAGCTTCAAGGGGCTACCTCGAAATCCAGCTTTCATGAACGTGACAGCTGACACGTACATTTCGTTGACATATGGTCTCCACACATAACTCGCGCATAACACCAGTCATTTTCATTGCTTCATTAGTAAGTACATAAATGTACATGTATCTAGTGGGAGGGTGTCGAGACGGTAACTCTAGTATAATTTTATTATGAATAACATGACTAATAATCATGCTGTGGCCAAGAGTGAGTGAGTGAATGAATACTGCTTTTCGCTGTGTCAGCAGTTTTGTGGTTTTATGTTTGTATGTTCCCAAACTCCTATTTCACATCAGACAAATGTGTACACTGGGTATAGGGCTGGGACAGGTCTTTACAAACTACCTTGACCTTACCTCTTCCATGTATCAATACTTTGTTTATGATATTATTATCTATGAAAATAAACATGTTTGAACAGGTTAATGGACATCACATGAACACACATCACAATTTGATATCTAAGTGTAATTCTAATCACCTTAAATTTAAAATGAAAGATTATAGCTGTTGTGTAACAGTAGGCTGGAACTGACTTTTGAGTGAGTGAGTGAGTGAGTGAGTGAGTGGGTGAGTGAGTGAGTGAGTGAGTGAGTGAGTGAGTGAGTGAGTGAGTGAGTGAGTGAGTGAGTGAGTGAGTGAGTGAGTGAGTGAGTGAGTGAGTGAGTGAGTGAGTGAGTGAGTGGGTGGGTGGGTGGGTGGGTGGGTGGGTGGGTGGGTGGGTGAGTGAGTGAGTGAGTGAGTGAGTGAGTGAGTGAGGTGAGTGGGTGGGTGGGTGGGTGAGTGAGTGAGTGAGTGAGTGAGTGAGTGAGTGAGTGGGTGGGTGGGTGGGTGGGTGGGTGGGTGAGTGAGTGAGTGAGTGAGTGAGTGAGTGAGTGAGGTGAGTGAGGTGAGTGAGTGAGTGAGTGAGTGAGTGAGTGAGTGAGTGAGTGAGTGGGTGAGTGAGTGAGTGAGTGAGTGAGTGAGTGAGTGAGTGTTTATGTGATGGTCAGCAATATCACAGTCTTACCATAGTTTGTTCCTGGAAAATTAGAGGGATTGACACAGAGTCAAGACTCCCCAAGGAGCTACCAGTGACCTATTCTGTGTATGACACCCCAAGGAGCTACCAGTGACCTATTCTGTGTATGACACCCCAAGGAGCTACCAGTGACCTATTCTGTGTATGACACCCCAAGGACCTACCAGTGACCTATTCTGTGTATGACTCCCCAAGGACCTATCAGTGACCTATTCTGTGTATGACAGCCCAAGGACCTACCAGTGGCCTATTCTGTGTATGACAAACCAAGGACCTACCAGTGACCTATTCTGTGTATGACACCCCAAGGACCTACCAGTGGCCTATTCTGTGTATGACACCCCAAGGACCTACCAGTGACCTATTCTGTGTATGACACCCCAAGGACCTACCAGTGGCCTATTCTGTGTATGACAAACCAAGGAGCTACCAGTTACCTATTCTGTGTATGACACCCCAAGGATCTACCAGTGACCTATTCTGTGTATGACACCCCAAGGAGCTACCAGTGTCCTTTTCTATCTAAGACTCCCATGGACCTATCAGTTGCCGATTCAATGTAGGACTCCCAATGGAGCTACCGATGACTTCTGTATAGACTCTGGGCCAGGGATGGGGCAAGTCCTGGGTAGGACCGAGGTACCCACAGGACAACCAAGACCCATGCATAGTCACGTGATATATATTTAATGACAAAAACAATAAAACACCATGGTTACACTACAAGCAGCAAATATGGGCATTTCTTTCTGACTGCACGCATTCCTCCCGACTTTCATATATTTGAGTAAACTTTAGTACATTCATGATCAGATCGTTTTATACGTGTAGTTTTTGCCAGGGCTCCTGTAAACAAATTCCAAAAAGGACATCATCTAACCAACTCTTAAGACCTACAAAATGAACCAGAGTAGTATATTTGGACCCGACCAAGCCTTTATAATATTAACTCCCATGAAACTGCAGGGGACCTACTGTATATTCAAGCTGGGAGCTTACATTTCCACCATATCGATTGATTTGTATTGACACACCTGGATGGTGTTCACCGGAGGTCTATTTAATTGATTGCAAATACTACAGAATAGTTTGTGTCCGCCACCCTAATGAGAAGGAAGGCAACGCTATATATCAGTCTCGATGTGCCAGCTTGCTGGATATAAAGGTCACCTGTGACACAGATATATAGGCACTTCTCCTGGGAATGTGGACAAGCAATGCCATTGTTTCGGATATGATCTACTTGGTATATTATATGAAGCACAGACGATGTTTTTACATCCAATTTTCTCCTGACGTAAAACATTGGTGTTGTTTTAGTGAGATTAGTATTCCTTATAATAAGTGTCCAAATTTAGGCATGAAGGTGTCCAATACAGAAATATTACCAAGTTGAAAATTTGGGGGCTCCCTTGATTCCATTCTCAGAGCAGCCCAGGACCAAAGTACTCAAAGATCAGCCTTAATTTGCTTCTGTGATCTAGGATTCCAAATGAGTACTTTTATCAGGCAAATTAGGACAGAATGTGATTTTGTTCAAAATTGCGAGTTTTTTGTGAAGTTCTTATTTTCTTAATTTCAGAGGTTATTTAACATTGTATTTTAACAATACATTCAATGCATTAACGCCTCTTCCACTTTATGGGTTCTGTATCAGTGAATACAGGTCACCACTGACCTATCACATTAGTTATTTATAACCATATTCACATGAATTGGGAATTCCCTGTTGGAGATTTTAACTGACATTTGCTTCAGACTTGAGACTGAATATTGGTTCCTGAACAGGTCTTGACATAAATCCCTGTATACTGCAATATATACTGAACAAAAAATTAAGAGACCATGAATACTTTTGGAATATTTTTACACAATTGTGTGCTGAGTGTTCACTATAAAAAAAATATCCTAAAATATATTCATGATCCCTGACTTTTTAGTTGAGTATATAAATATGTCAAATAATACTGAATAATGACAGTAACTGCACTAGGACCACATAAGTTATGACCTAAAATCAAAACTGAACATAAAACTTAACATAGCATAAAACATAATCATAAAAAAATCAAAACTAATATTGAACATCCTGACAAAGTCTCCATTACGTATACATGTTTACAACTGCAGCTTGACTACTTGACCTGTGAATGGTGACGTGACACATAGGAGTTTCACCATAAGATAAGTCACAGGGCTAGACGTTACCTGTGTGAAGCTCGTTACTCACAGTACAGGTGTGCTAGGTCATGATTTGACCTTTGACCTGGTGGAGGAGGACAAATAAGAGGTCATGACGTCAGATATGAGGTGTGGAATGGGGTTCTCCTGATCACACTATTCAGTTTTCAATGTTGTGGTTGTGGTTGTAAGATAACCTGGCATGCAATTACTAAATCAACTATAGAATGGGAACGATGAATTAAGAAAATTCAATAATCAAATTTTCTATAAAATAATAAATGAAAAAAACAATTTATGATAAAAATATTACTTTTCCGTTTTATGCACATAATCTTTACCAAAAAAAAAATATATCCTGAAAATTTGAAAACTAAACTGTTCTACATGTCTAACGACCCACTCTAATTATTAAACGTATCTAATTTCATCTTAATGACAAATTCAGTATTAAAATTTAGTAAAAAAATAATAATGTATGTCTGGACGCCGTAATAAAAAGACCTAAGTCACAAATGATATCAATACAATAAGAATCTACAAATTTATCTGTATGGTATAGTGACTGACCTGGCTATGAACTGTTAAACGTGTCGTTAGAGCTTAACAAATTATCTGAAGTGTAAACACTGCCAAAGGCAATACCTGATTAATAGCTTGTTCAAAATAAGCTTCACACATGATAAGTTCAACCAGAAATGTGCCTCTCAAAGGAAATAAATCTACATACCGTATATAACGTATTCAAAATATTGTAACTAATATGACAATGACAACACTGGAGGGTTCTCTTTCTGGGGCACAATTCACACAAATATTTTTGTTTGGTGAGGAATTATTTCCTTTAATTTGTTAAAAATTCTGAACAAGAAGATTTCTTGAAGAAAGATGATCAGGGAAACAAGGAAACAAACTGAGAAAGAAGATTACAATAAAGAGGCAGGTTATGTTGTTTCATGTGTCAGTAAACAATATCAGAAACACTGGCCATCATTTGATTCTTGGGGTAGCCAAGGGATAAATGCACTTGCTCGCCATGCTGGAGACCCGGGTTTGATTCCCCACATGGTTACAATGTTTGAAGCCAATTTCTGGTGTCACTACTGAATGGTTCAAAACTAAACTCATACCCCGCAGGGAGCACCAGGAAGGACTCCCATTGCTCCATGTTTGAGTTCCCTAAACTGAGGATCAGGGCCCGGTTCCACGAAGCGATCTTAGCGGTAAGATGATCGTAACTCTCATACTTAAACATAGGCTTACAACAGTCGTAGCGCTAAGATCACTTTGTGGAATGGGTCCCAGGTGCTGAGGACAAGTAAAAATCCAATGATGGTAGTCCTCTCTGACAAGTGTTGAGATGAGGTAAAATGGGGCTTAACGTCGTGTCCAAGATTTTTGCACTTACATAGCCACGTGCATAAACGTGTGTGTGTGGCTGATTGTACAAGTCCGGATTGATACCGATCTTATAGTGCTAGCACACTGAGATACCATGCCGCAGTTTAACATGAATACCCCACTCAGACAGTATACTGACTCCGAGCTGACCAGTCCTTGTTTTAGCCCCTTAATGCAGAGTGCCAGACAGGGTAACAACAAGTAACGTCTTTTGGTATGACTCGGCCAAGAATCGAACACCGGACCTTCCGCTCTCCGGGGAACGCTCTAACACTAGACCACAGAGACTCATTGACAAGTAACACTTGAGATCTAAAATTCTGAACCAGTTCTTAATACATAAATTTTGCTACCAAAATTAACTGAATAAAACACACAAACTCTGTGCACAAGTGACATTAGGTTTACACTAGAAAAAACAGAATTTCAAAAGCTGCATTAGCCAATCAGCATGCAGCTAAAGAAAACTACCAAACATTTTTCCATATGTTTTAGATTGATTACATGAAGGTATATATATGATTAGGGTGTGCACTGATACTTAATATGTATATCTTGATTACAGCACAGTTGATAATGAAATCCAGTAGCCATATAGATATAGCCTCCAGTACTGCAACCAGTCGTATATTCTGCACCATATGCAATATCTACAACTCACACAGCAATGAACATAGCAATACAAGATGACATGTTAAATAGTCTCGACAGATGCACGTCTCACTACAGGAACAGCTGCAATAACTTCAATAAACATACAAGTAAGTATTGCCTAAAGTCAATAGGTCATGGTTTTACAAGGCGTAAAATATTGAATCTCTTGTGGGGTGCAAAAAGGTTTGAAAATAGATCTGCAATACACATTATGAGTAATATGACACTTCATATTGCAATACATCAACACTGAGGTGTACTGTACAACCTAAATACCATGGGCCTGTTTCAGAAATACAAGAGACACACAGAACCCATATCGCTACAACACAGTTCAGCCATCACATGTAAATTTGACAACCCCCCTTGTTAATAGTTAACCTTTGTTTTACAATTACCCAAGTTTGTAATTCTCCCTGGTCTTGTGATCAAGTCTCTTTGTAAATGGCAAACGTTTGCAGGGTCATTGCAGGGGTTGATATCTATTTCTATTCTATTCTATCTATATATCTACCGTATTCGACGTAATAAGCGCCGAGGGCGCTCTCAAAATTAGAAAAAGGGGGCTCTTATTAGAATGTTATTTTGGTGGAAAAAACAGAGTTGAAAGATAAATTTCGTGGTTTATGCTGACAGCCTGAAATGTTTATGTATGACAGATATATTTTCCCAGAATTAAATGCCCATAAAAGGCGTAGGCATAGGCATAGGCATAGGCGTAGGCATAGGCGTGGGTGCATAAAACACACGAGTGCATATTATACGCGAATAAATAAGTCTTGTGTACATTGATCACTCGGAAGGGGTGCTGATTGGGATTGTTCAATAGCCAATATCTTAGCAAATGTTGCCGTGGGCGCTTATTAGAGTGGGGTGCTTATTACGTCGAATACGGTATTTTAAAATGAGGGTGATTCTGGGACAGTGATGCAACACTGCACAGCAAATTCTGACACTTTTCATGACTGGACCCACCATGACACACACTGGGGTTTATTCAGTGCAACATTTAACTTGACATATTGTTTAACTTTCTGCTTCCACCAGATGAGTGATCGTCCAATATCATCGCCACAACTCTGATGACGGAAAACTCTAAACATTAAAAAGTACCGTCACAGCACAAGATTTAATACCTGATCCAAGGTCCTGAGATGGATCTAAAACTGTCATGTCATCAGATTTATTGCACATGGCGGGAGCATATCAATTTCATGAATCACTGACTTATGACTTACAAAGTCCCACCATTTTACATCATCAATACCAGAAATGCTTATACAACAATAATTTGGCCAAGGGATGCAATCATAATAATATGATGATTTCCTTCTACATATAATGTTACATCATTGCATTATAGATGACACATGATAATATTGCAATGTAAATAACAATAACATGATTTTATACCCATAAAATGCCATATCGTCTGATGATATTTTATTCAATGTCATTGACATGTGGTTATGTAACACCACAAGTATCATACTCATATATATATACATTATCACCAGAAACCACAGAATATTGACGACACATCATAATGTTTTTGGAGTCCCCATTACCAAGCCTGGATATGAATTTTCATACACTCATCATATTTTGCCTCTTTCTGTTTCAGTTCAGTATCAGCTACGTGTTGTTAATAATACAGGTTTCCGGATGAAACACAAGGAACTGATGAATCACTGTTGCTGTTGGGAAACAGCTGTTTCGTTAAGTCTCGATCGGATCCACGTCCACACGTGTTGTTCTGGATACGGAGCCTGCTGAACACAGGGGCTTTGTGCTGAACTCAATAACACCCTATTTCAGTACAGCATCCTAGATAATGACAACTATTGAATCTTATCTATCACAACACAGAGCTTTCAGACCATTTAATATATTTATAATTCGAAAAGTCGAAGTGAATTTTTTTTTTTTTTACGTTTGCTTTGTTTTCAAAGAGCAAAAAAATGTCATGCAAAAAACTCACAACAGTACTCAAAACAAAACTTTAACCAACACCGCTTGTTCAAGATGAATGCAACAAATAGTTATACTCAGCTACGAAAATGATTTGGCCCAAATTTAGTGATAATGAATGAATGTTGTTTTCTGCAATATTCAGTAATGCTCAAGCTATATAATGACCTGTCGATAACTTGAGCAAGGTGAACCAGTGGTTGATAGCATGAACACACATTTAACTGTAAACACAATCAGCCAGGTCACACATTTGAGGACAATAATGACGTGAGGTGGGGTGTTATGTAGTAAGGAGTGTGGGTTACAAATATAAGGATTAATTTATCATATCCTTATGAAAACTGGAATAAATGTAAGAACATAATGAAACACAGTTATTTTGTATTCCCACTATATGTAATTAGTGAGAAATTCTTACAATCAAAAGTACTTATCTTACCTACTACTCAACAAAAATGGCAATGAAAGTGTGATGGGATATAGTGATGCAGGTCTCAGATGTGTACCACTTAGGTGGAACCCACAAGCATGGATATGATGCTGATAAACCAAGAAAAATAATCGGGGTGAACAGTTGTTTTTTAGAGGGTAGTGAGTTGTTCCCCTTAGATGTAACTTGACAAGGCAGATAAACGCAATGGTCAAATGGCCAAAAGTGGACGAGATAGGAAAATCTGTATTGGGAGAAAATGTACCCGGTACATATAAGAGAATATTTGGGAAAAAACAAACTTTACCCTCCTGTTCATAAAATGGACTTGTCCGACATTGTATTGTATTGAGGAAGTCATCATTACTTAAATACAGTTAATATTTTTAAAGCTTGTAATATTTATTAACGTCCTCAGGGAGGGAGGAAATAATGTTGATATGTCACATACAAAATAAATGATTTGTGGTCGTTGTTTGCCATGCAATAAAACACTGCAGGCAGCACAAACCTTTCGCGCACCCATTGTGATATATTCTCCCTGCAGTGTTTTATTGTTCGATAAATAATTTATTTCTTAAATAAGTGTTTTGTTCATCCTGGCATACTGTCAATGGAAATCTGAATTTTATCACCTCTCCCATATTAAACACATCCTGTGGGTGAGTGGAAAATTATTATTTCTTTGCATTTGCCAACATGATAATATAGATATACAGAGGACAGAAATTTCATCTCTTTTGCTGTATAAGTAGCCCTTACAGCATATTGCCTGTGAGGCTGCCACGATTAACAGCAATGGTTCTGTAGTGAGTGAGTGTTATTGTTTAACACCACACTAAGCAATATTCTAGCTAGAAGACTGCAGTCTGTAAATAATGAAATATGGACCAGAAAATCCAGTGATTGACATCACAAGCATTGATCCACCCAAATGGGATACAATGATATGGCATCAGCCAAGTAGCTGGGGACCTTTATCCTTACCCGGAATCCGAACATGTTTAGCAGTAATGGAATATCAAGACCTCTCATACCAAAACAGGTCAAGCACTGATGTCTCTAAAGTGTGGGAAATATCCATTTTACAAACTGAAAAAGTTGGAAGAAAGACTCTGGATGATAAATAACACCTCACCCTTGTATCTTTTAATAAAAAAATAACACTCATCGATAAAAGATTAAAACTCTTCGTGCTCATAACTTTAATATGAAAAGACATTGAGATTCTCTACATACCAACAATAATGGGGTTCAACTGTAAAACTAAATGCCTGGCAACAGTCCAACTGGGAATTTTACTCTAAATTTTGTTCACCATGACTTAAACCTTAGTTTTCATAATTTATAAACATGTGCCATTTTTTCAGATATGATCATAAATATATAACATAATTCCCAACAGATAAACATGACCATTTGTTGGTCGTTATGTCAAGGATCAGTTCCGCGGTGACCTGGACCATGGCCCAGTTTCTGTTGATGACTAAATTACATTTCCTGTCTGCTTCATCATGTTCATGTACATCCTTCCTAGTCGACGTTTCGCTGTCATGCCAGTCATCAACAACATTCATATTCATGTTAGTCAGTGGAAAATTTCATATTAATCTGACTGATCTCAATTCTATATGCATTATTTCCTTTTCTGTTATAGCCCGAAAATTATGCTTTGTGTTTTATTGTTTAATCGAAATGAAATAACGGACAAGAAAGCCCAAACATGTTTGACAAGTTCAGCTTGATATTAAGCAACCAGGAATATAGACACACATCATACAGAAATAGGAGAGATTATTTATCTTTCAGTAGTGCCAACAATGTCATTGTGGATATTGAAAAAATACCAATCTAAACAGTTCTCTGTGCAGAATGAAAACAAATCCTCTCTATACACAGCGTGGGAGAGAGAGAGTGAGTTGGGTTTTACAGCACTTAGAACAGTCATGGTGTGTCAGAAAATGGAGCGGAAAGCCGCAAGCTTTAAAGATGTTTCCCCTTTACAGAAATGGATATGGTACAGACAAACCAAGGATAACAATTACATTAAAATTAGGATTCGAACCCTGACCAGCAGATCTTTGCATGGCTAAAGGATGCAACTCTTCAAAGAAAATTGTCTTGACTAAGACCATGAGCCATTCAAGCCACAGTCTTGGGGACCATATGTACTACACACAAAACACTTAAATTACAATGGCCTCCTGTAATGATGGTGGTTACGTAAAACATAAAAATCAAATATACTTGGTCGCATACTAATCTACAAATTCATCATGTCAACCAATATGTGTTGAAGAGTCAGTAGGTGCGATGTGAAACCTTAAACCAACCGGTTTTTCAATCTCTCTAGCAGTGAGTGTATATGAAAATTCATGACTAGAGCTCTTAAACCCCCATCCTACCTAACAATAAGTCTTCAATGTAAAGACGACAGTTTCAACTAGGACAAAAAACACACAATGAATAACAATTGAAAGCAGGAACGACATGATTGCATGACTGAGTATGGCAGCCAAATACTAAATCTTTAGAAAAACAGGGTTTTAAAAAATGTAACAGAGGTTTATATAACGTAACGAAACTCTTCCCCATTGTATTACAGATAAACCTGCTGGGAGGTGAATGAAAGAATAAAGATTTACATCTAGTCAGCCAAACGACAAGGCTTTTGGGGGCCCACAGGTTCAGGATAATTTAGGAAACAAGCAAACTGTTTAGAAATCATTACATATTAGGAGTGAGTGAGTATAGTTTTACGCCGTTTTAGCAATATTCTAGCAATATCACGGTGGGGGATACCAGAAATGGGCTTCACACATTGTGCCCATGTCGGAATCAAACCCGGGTCTTCGGCGTGACGAGCGAACGCTTAAACCACAAGGCTAACAGACCGCCCCCACAAGGAAGAGAGGTTGGCAATTATAAACACTTAAACACACTACAGTGTACAGTTTCCTTATAGCATGCCGGCTTTAACCACAAGGCTACCCGACCGCCCCCACGAGGAAGAGAGGTTGGCAATTATAAACACTTAAACACACTACAGTGTACAGTATTTACTTATAGCATGCCGGCTTTAACCACTAGGTCACCCGACCGCCCCTTATATATTAGAAAAACGACTGTTCATTTCAACACTTGTATGTTTAATTTACATACATTAAACCTAAATGTAAATCTTAGGCTAAAATGTGTCAACAAGGTTTCAGGACGTGTTTTCTAATATGCTAACAGGAGCAACTCTTTGAAACAAGCTGATTTTCTTAGGATACGAAGATAAAGACAATACCCCCATATGGTAGAATATTCATCTTGGATCTGACTTAGATTTTCTCATGAAGTTTGAAATATCAGCCTATTTCACTCACTGGAACCATACTTGTGTACTTGATCCCAGCAGAAGTTGAAAACGTGTATCAACAAAGCAGAAACATTACACAACCACAAAGCCTGACATGGTCCTGCCTACAAAGATAATGCGTATCACAAACCTCCCTTCCTAAACTCATTGTGACTCACATAGAAACAGAATTTCTTAGACCTTAGCCATTTGTAAACATAACAAAAGATTCATTTCTGATGTGGAGAGGGTTTGCAATATTTTGTTTCTCACATGTGAACCTACTGTAAGAAGTGCTCCAACAAGCAACAGATGTATCAGCATATACAGTTATGTTCCAGAGTCAAATAGATGCTGTCAAATGGAACTGCTTACATCAAGTCAGTAATTTATGATCTGAATCTTATAGATGAGGGGGTATATGATTTCACGTGTGAAAGCTAGAGTTGCTGAAATTTCAGTTATTAGTTCCCCATCAATTTTGAGTTTGTTTGTTTTTTAATTTTGCACTCACTAATATCCTAGTTATATGATGGCGGTCTGTAAATAATCGAGTCTGGACCAGGCAATCCTGTGATTGATATCATGATATCCCAGAAAGGATACGATGACATGCAACAACCTAGTCAGTGGGCCTGACCACCCCATCCCATTAGTCGTCTCTCGACAAGCAAAGTCACCTTTTACAGCAAGCACGGGTTGCTGAAGACCTATTCTAACCTGGAGTTATGATGACATCAGCAATATTGTGGTTGATAGCATGAGCAGCAATCCACATCATCATGTGACTCTCCTGATCAGACATTGTGACACCTGATCTCAATTTTAGTCAACTCTAACAACAGGTAAGGGATTTGTTTGTTTGTTGATTAATGCTGTACTCAGCAATATTGCACCTAAATGAAGATTGTCTGTAAGTAATCCAATCTGGACCAGGCAAAAAAATAATTGATAAAATGAGCAACACCCCACACCATAGGAGTACGATGACATGCAATCAAGCAGTCTGACAATCCAATCCACTTAGTCACCTTACAGAACTATTCTAACATTGTATGCACCTATTCCACCTCAAAATCCCCCAAATTACTAAAATCCCCCAAAATTACAAACACATTCATTCCCAATTTGAAGACTTTAATATATAAAATCTAACCAAGTGTTAACATAGTAACTCGGAATCTATTACAACATCTTTGAAAACTTTTAAATTTGGAAATAGTGACTGAGTGAGTTAAAATTTAACGTCGCATCGGCATTATTTCTCCATATAGGGATGAGACCGAAGTTGATATATTCACAAGTGAGTCATGAATGCAAAGTTCTATTAAAAAACAAATTTAAACTGGGAAATAAAACCCATTACAATAATAACTTTCCATTATGTCATCCTACTCCTTAAACATCCAAGTGAAGAGGAGCTAATCTGCTTCTGCAGCCATATGGGAAGTCACAAATAGTCAAAATATTTCCCAAAGTTACAACTCTATTCAAGCATGTGATACAAATTGCTGAGTCAGGGGATATGGGCTATTTGTGGGTGTCTATTGTTAAAATAATAGACAGGTGGAATTCTTTCATCAGTGCTGAGTGAACACCTCATCCTAAAGAAATTAACACCAAATACGTCAAAGGGCTGAAGCGACATGAACACTGTTGACACAGCATGCGTCAACCAACAATTAGGAAGCAGCACGTCCAAAACAATAGGTGTTTACACGGAATGTTCTCAAGGAAACGACATCTGAAAAATCTATTTTCCTAATACCTATTTTGAACACACCCTCCAAGATAATTTGATCCATTATTTAACGTTTTGGTATTACTATAAAGAAAACCACAAATAAACAAACAAACAAATAAAAATGCCACAATCAAAAGCAATATTGCTGATATATTCAAATGTGAAAACTAGGACGTAATTTCATATTTAGCTGATCAAGCAGCCACAACACCTGTCACTTTGAACTGAAAATATGACGCATGATCAGCTTACAGTACATTAAAGACATATGAATAAAGGGGAAAAACATATGAGGATTTTTCTCTGGGAAATTTTCACATGACAATATTCTGCAATGAAATTCATCTCTGAATGAAATATGAGACGATATTAACACCAGCTATTGTCAATTTCATAGTCACATATGACATTTCCCAAATTTGAAATCATGGCCTTGTTGAAAACAGGTAAACATCAGTTATGCTCTCTGATCACAAGGACACTCATGAAAATAAAAAACCCAGGAGGCATGCTATTAACGAGATTCCTCATCAGCAGGTGTCTATTTCATCCCAGTAGTTGGTCAATACATGTGGCCAGATTATAGTTACTAATTATCACATGACATACCATCATTATTATAATGATCTAAATGGTATCATTCGGTTCATTAAGGCGAGGTGATGATTAACATACCTATGGTTTCAGTATCGGTGAAATCTACGAGTTCTATCTCGGCATTACGAAACTACCAGATAGCTAGTGTCCCTACCAGTCTATGCTAGTGACAACAGTATAAGCAAGCCTCACATGTTGATTAATCACAGATTGACTGTTCGTCATCCAACTGAAATGACCTGCAGATAAGACAAGTGTCACATTGACATGAGCCATAAACAATATTTTTTTAAAGAGTTAATTAACTTACATATATTTCATACTTTTCTCCTTTCACGATGACAGTAGCATGCTTGTAGAGGATCTCTTTTGTTTAAAAAAAGATGTTAACTGAATTTGTTAGTTAAACATCTTATCGATGATAGACTTCTTTTTGCCTATCATTTAAGTTAATGAAAGAAAATATTACAAAAAACAAGTAACTAGCAGGATTATCAATAACCATCAGAATGTGGGTACTTGTGGAATAATCTTTTTTTATGGAATAATCTTTTTATAATAACATTTAACAAACAGTCTTGTAATGAAATAATGTTTATATAATGACATAGAACAAACAGTCTTCCTAACCACTTAATGTTATGTCAGAATACCAAACATGTTTTCATGCAAATGTATGGAGAAGAGAAATGTCAGCGTCTGTACAAAAAGTGATGAAAAAAATTAATTCCCAGAATGATAGCAATGTGTGGTATGAAATAAATGTTAATCAATGTCGATACACACTAACTCCTGACTCAATCACCCTCGATCTGGAGCTTCAAACGAATACACAAAAACTGGCACCTTCACAACACATGTTGCCATTGTGATCCATGCTAATGAATGTTAATCACGGACCTACTTTCACTAGTCTCTAAGTGATCTATCAACATTTTTGTTGGCAAATTACGAGGCTGAACAAGGGCATTACAATTAACCATGCTGACTGTTTTCTGCCTGCTCAGCTGTCAGTCTTCTGGGCACTCAGTCATCGATGTACCTGAATTCACTGAAGGGACATGACTAAGCTTTTTCTGCGCCTAATACCGTATTCGATGTAATAAGCGCCCCGCTCTAATAAGCGCCCACGGCGATATTTACTAATATACTGGCTAGTGAACAATATCAGTTAGCACCCCTTCCGATTGATCAATGTACACAACACTTATTTATTCGCGTATAATACGCATTCATGTGTTATATGCACCCTTAATTATGGGCAATTAAATTCTCGAAAAATGTATCTCTCGTATATAAACATTTCAGGCATGAAATTTATCTTTCAACTGTTTTTTTTCCACCAAAATAATATCCTAATAAGAGCCCCCTATTTCTAATTTTGAGAGCGCCCTGGGCGCTAATTACGTCGAATACGGTACACTAAAAATATTCTTTTTAAATACTGCATCCCCTAGAGGGGTGGTATTACGCTTGGGTGCGTACTATAGTACTAAAATATGGTTTTGAAAAGTGATTGACTATTTTTGTGATATATGGCTGCTTTTCTGATTATGTACTTGTGAAAATATATATTTTTTCAACTATTATTATTAAATTATTGCATGGTTATATAACAGATTGTTCATTCATATTGATAAGATCCCCAAAATAAATGAATATTCAGATTAAAGATTTTTAAGTAATAAACGCTAGGTTTAGTATTACATTTTCAATTAATGTGATGTATTAGTTATACAAGTTTTGGATGACACACACAGTAAAAGTAAAAATATTCTTCCGGTTGATTTCCTAATGCGCCCACATTCTTTAGGCAAAAAGTAGATTGTACTTTTGGTCGTATATCTGGTGATCATGATATAATGAAGGTTTGAGGTCATTGAGGACTTTGATTACAGTATTTGAATCTAAGGGCCCCAGACAGTTCATATCACTATTACTATGACTTCATTCTTCATTTTGAATAATGGTGAATATGATTCAATCTGTAGTCAGCAATAGTACAGCAATAAAATGACTGCCTGTTAATTAATGGCCTTTTGACCACAGGGCAGAGTGGCCTTGATCAGGTGTCTTCTCCTGAAGATCACCCATCAGATATCACTCACACGAAGCAGCCATTTTGGTCAGTCAATCCTCAAGTTAGACAATATTAAGTTATGGAAAATTTGCATAACAATGTGTTTTAGAAGACGAGGCAAATCTGAAATAACTAAACAAATCAGTATGAACACATATTTATGAACATATTTCGGTACTTACAGTGTTGGTGAGTTTCGCTAACATGGGCACGACGCCATGGTCGGTGATGACGGCAAGGTTTTCTTCATCTTTGGCTATATTGGCGATTGCTGCACATACACTGGCAAGTACTTCTTTGTCCTCCGACTTGAGGAGGCTGACGATGAGCTCCAGACCTCCCACAAACGACCTCACCATTTCCCCGGCATCCTGAACAGTTCAAGTCCCAGGTCAAACAGTGCACCAGTGTTCCACCCCTACTTTCAAGTTTCGGTTCTTTTGTGAAACTCTTAGTGTATACCCATGCAAAAACAATTAATTGTTACCCATTTGATGTTGATAAAAAAATCATATCTTGTAAATTTTTATCCTTAATATATAAGTCACGGTTATGTGGAATGTGTAAATTTGACCACCCCAGGCAAGTATTTGTTTGTTTGCTGTTTAACACTGGTCTCAGCAATATTCCAGCTGTATGATGGCGATCTGCACATAATTGAGTCTGGACCCGAAAATCCAGTGATCGACATCATGAGTATCGATCTACGCAATTGGGATATGATGACATGCATCGACAAAGTCAGAGAGTCAGACCCCCAGATCCTGTTAGTCGCCTCTTACAACAAGCATCAGTTTCTGTAAACCAATTCTACCCGGGATCACAGGTGCCAAGGCAAGTAAGGAGTTCTCACTTTACAACTATGGGGCTTACTTTAGCATTTTCGATGCACGGACATATGGCCCAAGCAGCACTGGCCTGGACTTGTGTGTTTTGGTTCTTGAGGAGTGACCACAGCAGCCTAACACCGTCTAATTTGTCTATGATGCTGAAAAATTCAATGATGAAATTAAAACATGATCAAACTGAACTAGAGTGAGTGAGTGAGTGAGTATGGTTTTACGCCGCTTTTAGCAATATTCCAGCAATATCACGGCGGGGGACACGAGAAATGGGCTTCACACACTGTACCCATATCGGGAATCGAACCCGGGTCTTCGGCGTGACGAGCGGACGCTTTAACCACTAGGCTACCCGACTGCCCCAAAACTGAACTAGAAGGCAAGATTAACGACTTGAACACCCTTTCATTAGCAAAGGCTGAATAATTTTGGGCATTGGTTACAACACTGGTAGTTTCTATTTCGAGGAAGGGCAAGTGAGTGAGTATGGTTTTACGCCGCTTTTAGCAATATTCCAGTTTTATCACGGCTGGGGACACCAGAAACAGGCTTCACACATTGTACCCATGTCAGGAATCGCACCCAGGTCTTTGGTGTGACGAGTGAATGCTTTAACCACTAGGCTACCTGACCGGCCCCTCGAGGAAGGGAGGTTGGCATTTACAAACATTTTAACACTCTGCAGTGTACAGTATTTACTAATAGCATGCCGGCAAGAGTTATCCCCCTTTACTCTCAAGCCTTCTTACAGTGACACAAGCTACAGCTCAGTGAAACATGTTCTTTGGCATTGAGCAGCAAACCAGAGGCTAATAGGGTGAGCATTCAACAGCACAGTGAGGACTTGACTGCAGACGAGCCAGGCTTTGACACCAGATTCCCATGTTCGAACAGTTTCAACATTCAGCTTCAATCCCAATCCCTGTATACTGCTCTAAACAAGTTAAAGATTATACCCACAGTCGGAAGGCTGTGTTGCAATAGCCAACAGCCATGACAGATTAACTGTAGTCATATGACAAAACCAGGTGTTCTTTACCTTCTTTTGAGTAGTATAAATAAAACAGTATTAGTATTAACACCAGAAACACATACACTCGGCAAGAGGCTCGCTCCTGGCATTTTCTTTTATCAGAGTCAGCAATATTACAACATCCTGTATAGTAATCAGTCTGAACCTGTGGTCGATGGTGTGAGCATCAATCCATGTTTGATCACAACTGACAATTCTTACTGTATTCAACGTAATAAGCGCCCCGCTCTAATAAGCGCCCACGGCGATATTTGCTAGTGAACAATCCCTATCAGCACCCGATTGATCAATGTACACAAGACTTATTTATTAGTGTATAATACGCACTTGAGTGTTATATCACCCTTAATTATGGGCAATTAAATTCTTGAAAAATATATCTGTCGTATGTAAACATTTCAAATTTACGATCTTTCAACTCAAAATAATATTCTAATAAGCGCCCCCTATTTCAAATTTTGAGAGCGCCCTGGGCGCTTATTACGTTGAATACGGTATCCCTGATGTTCCCATCCCATTATGACATCCAACAACCATTGTGACCACCTGATCCTCAGTTAGTCTATTTTCGGAGAGAAGGCGTCACAGGCAAATCCCCCAAAGCTTCATAATAAGACTGAAATGACCTCGTCAACACAACTTACACCATGTTGTCAGGCTCCTCCGCACACTGCCCAACCGCTTTGGTGACATTGACAAGTAGCGCTTGGTTTGTTCCAGTCAGCAGGTTAACTAGAGGGGATATTCCACCAGACTTCCGGATCTGTAGTCGATTTGGTGGATCTTTGGCTAACTCTCCGAGGGCACCAACTACATTCACTAAAACCTGGACACAAACAAGATCAATCATAAATACTACAGCACAAAGAGTGAGTGAGTGAGTTGAGTTTGGCGGCACTTTCAGTATTTCAGTATAACACCAGTGAGTGAGTGAGTGAGTATGGTTTTACGCCGCTTTTAGCAATATTCCAGCAATATCACGGCAGGGGACACCAGAAATGGGCTTCACACATTTTACCCATGTAGGGAATCAAACCCGGGTCTTCAGCGTGACGAGCGAACGCTTTAACCACCAGGCTACCCGACCACCCCTATAACACCAGTAAACTCAGTGAGACCAACGGGCGTGGGTTGGTACTTACAAATCTAGAACTCTGGGATTCGAACCAGCAAACATATGTTTCTTGCACAGCGAATTGCAGCGCCTTAGACGCCTGACCGACCTTCGCTCTATAGCAGAACCAGAAAATAATCAACCTATGATGATATGTACTTTATTTTAATTTGTCTTAAATCAGGCTAATGTTTATTTGCCCCACCTCTTCAGGCTGGTTATGGAGCAGGCCAACAAGAATTTCTATGGCTTTGAGTGTTTGGAATCTCTGGACGTTTTCATGACTGATAGCGCACTTCCAGATGGCGCCGGTTGCTGCTGCTAGGAGCTCCTTGTTCTCACTCGTGTTCAGGAGACCAACCAAAGGGTCAAGGCCACCATACTGGCGCACAAGGTCACGAG
Organism: Haliotis rufescens; assembly: GCF_023055435.1. Taxonomy (NCBI): domain Eukaryota; kingdom Metazoa; phylum Mollusca; class Gastropoda; order Lepetellida; family Haliotidae; genus Haliotis; species Haliotis rufescens. Next base: position 15,893,579 of record NW_025964112.1, read on the forward strand.
TTTCCTTTTCTTCAGCACACTGTAACAAGAATGCATATTGTTGCTGACAAATTCTAACTTTCAAACATCTATCAGATACACATGATACACATCCAGGGAATCTACATAAGCTAACAGACTTGTGGTCAGCATGTGTGATAAAATCTGGTCATGGTTGCTGAAAAAGGCGACTGTGTTTTTCGTCAGAGGCGACTAATGGGATCGAGTGGTCAGGCTCGCTGACTTGGTTGATGCATGTCATCATATCCCTTTTGCATGGATCGATGCTCATGATATCAATCAGTGGATTGTCTGGTCCAGACTCGATTATTTACAGATAACCATCATATAATTATTACTGAGTGTGGCGTTAAACAACATACCAACGAACCAAACCCTGGTCTTGGAGGGGCATATCCATGCAGTGTCAAAACCTACAGGACCATATTTATTCCAAGAGCTAACAAAAACAGGAATCACCAATCATAGCATGCACTGCTCAATGTCCAGAAACAACGTCGTGGATTAGTGAGCGAGTGAGTGAGTATGGTTTTACACCGCTTTTAGCAATATTCCAGCAATATCATGGCGGGGGACACCAGAAATGGGATTCACACATTGTACCCATGTTGGGAATCGAACCCTGGTCTTCGGCGTGAGGAGCGAACGCTTTAACCACTAGGCTACCCGACCGTCCCCGGCGTGGATTAACTCAGGCTGTCAACAACTGCTTTATTACTTTGATCATATTGATCATATTGGGCCAGTTCTCACCTTGAAAATGGCGGAAGCACAATGCATCTGGAGCTCTTGGTTGCTGCTGTTGAGGTTCTTCTTGAGGTTCTTCACAAGGTCCTCCACCATGCCCTCTGTTCGAATAGCAAGACGGTAGCTCGGCTGCAGGGGAAGATTACAGTTCAGTATAACCCAGACAAAGCTCATGCACGATTCAGGGACTATTTAAACTTTCTATTAATACACTTAAGAATTGACTTTCACTTTGTGGGAGCTCATTGGAGTATGAACCTTCATAGAGTGAGGGCCAAACTGTATGAACGTCGGAATATAATGGTGTGTCAAATAGATACTAAGGTAAAGTCATAGATTGTTGTAGTCTCTCAGTGTAAGTTTAGACATGGATAGAGTTGATACTACGATGGTATGGATGTGCATTTCTTCGTTTTGTTCGCTAGGATGGGTTGAAGCGAGGATATTCGTAATGATTATGCAGTCAAACTGACGTTTCTCAATTTATCCTAAACCACTGAGTTCAAGATTAAAGGGTCTAAATGATCAGAAGCAATGCTTCTGTATGTATTTGTGCTAGGAAATTCCCAGGGTTTCCCCCAGGAATGTGTAAGTAGTCCGTCAATGTTTACATCATTTCAAGAATACATATGAACGACAAGTTGTGTCGTTCATACACTTATGAACGTCAATTTGGCGGTCATGTGATTGACTTCCGTGATAGCCGTATATCGTGTAAACTTCACATTAAAAATTGTGAAACACCATAACATGCATTTATAAAAGGTATAACTAAAATTACAAGATAAAGCATTGAAGCAACATGATCAAAGGGAGACAACTCTTCCAAACTACCTAATTCATTTGAGCAACAGTGGCTGACTCAGCTCTCCCTATTACAACATATTAATGAGTCACATTAATATGAAAATTGAAGAGACATGGTATTGGCATTAGCACTAAATTTGACACCATGAATAATGCATTTCCCTATTTTAGGTCTCCCAACAGAATTCTCTGAACACATCAACAATAGTTTTATGAATTTCTGATAAAGACATATAATTATAAAGCTTTAACACAGATGATACTTCAATTTCAAATGATGTCAATTTTGAATACCCAAAAATTAAAATTCACAATTTATCATAAAAATTAATTCATGACTTTGACTTATTCTGGATATGGGAACCTTGTATTCTTATTTTTAAAAACAAAAACAAAACAAATGCAACACAAAAAACCCTAAACAATTGATAATCATGACCAACCTCTGAAGCACACTCCTGTAGTGTCCCGACCACTGGGATGAGCATGTCCTCCGTGGGAGACTTGAGGAGCTTGGCCAGGAGGGGGATGGCTCCAGCCTTCCTCATGGCCTCCTTGTTCTTCCTGCTCTTGCTGCAGCTCCACAAGGCCAAGGCTCCACATCGTGCCACCTCAACATCCTTCTCCATCTCGGCGTTCATGGGGCTGGAGACTCCCACACAGTCCAGCAGACTCACCTGGACGAGGAGGGGGAAGAGAGGGTAGATGTTCACTTGTGTGTGATAGTGTCATATACTGCTTGGTCAGTGGGGCAGGGGGAGGGAGGGAATTTTATAACTGAAGTTGGACATTTGGTGGAAATATCAATAAAATGCTTCACCTGGATATTTTTTAGTCGGCTTTTGAGTCTGTCACACTGGTTCTAGACCTATTAATAATAATAATAAGAAGAACTTGACACTTGAGTTGTAAATTTCTGTATTCATTTCAGTCAATCCCAAATATTTTGTTTACTCACCTAAACGACCCAATTTTCAATACAGGTCCATCAATCAATTAAAAAATATGGAAGGCCTCAGACACATAAGGAAGACTAAAGGAACATGGGCTTTTGGAAATCACGACTGAGAGCAAGATGGGTTTTCCTCCCACAAGAAAGTGTAAGGTGTAGACAGACCAAGAATCATAATCAGGTGGCATTAATTAGGGATTTGAACCCAGGTATTGACATAGCTGAGAGATGCAACCCTGCAAGGTGAATGATGATGCCTAAGATGACTAGACCACAAATGATGAAGTCTGGTAAGATGGAACTTTTATAGACAGTTCTTACCAATCTTCTGATGCCGCCATGTTGCCTGACAGTTCTCCTGGCACGTCGGAACTTGGCCACATTTGCGATGGTCTCAGCGGCAAGGCAGCGGAGTTCCTTGTCAGCGTCACGCAGGATCTTTACCATTGTCTGTAGCCCGCCAAGATCAGCGATGGCGCGACGGATTTGGATATTGCGGGATATTTCCTTGAGAATCTTCAGAGAACCAATCTGCAAAAAGGAATATGTAAACCTGTGTCACACAAATTGGATGTGTTTCATATGAAACTTTATTAACCATATCAGTCAAAATTTATCAGCAGTCTTTTAGCATTTAATATGTCAGTGATATTTTGGTGGAAACTGATAAACTGACTTTTCATGTTCCAACCTGTTTGGACGAATATTGTTTTTTCTGCTTGAATTAACTACAGATATCTGTAAATAATGGAATGTGCATCACAGAGCTCTGTCATCAGAAACATTTATCGATATTGTAGCAATGGGAGAAATGGATAGTCAGACAAAGAGAATCACATGCTATTACATGACTCTGAGGTATGTCATGTGACTGACCTTGCACTTGCTCTCCTCCGTATCAAGAAGGTTGATGAGGACCTCCAGCCCGCCTACATCTCGGATGGCCAACTGACATGTTTCCTGCGCCAAGTTGAAGTCTCGCAGGGAGCACAGTGCGATGATGGTTGCAGTCTGATTGCCTCCCTACAACACATCATCAAATTCAAATTATGTCAAATTATGTCACAGCAGTGATAGAGTCTCATGCTTTTTTTATTATACCTAATTGAAAAATAGAGTCTGCCCCCTAAAGATTTTCAAAAGCCATTTACTTATTTCTTTCTAATTAAACTTGTTTTGTCGGTTGGTCTTGTAAAAAACTACAAATAAAAATAAGGCCTCATTAGAGATGTACAGCAGTTTGAAAGAGACAGAAAATTTGTTTGTTTGCCGCACTCAGCATTATTCCAGCTATATGATGGTGGCCTATAAATATACGAGTGTGGACCAGAAAATCTAGTGATTAACATTATGAGCATCAATATCCGTAGGGTAACATATCACAGTGCAATGCTATATTTCAGTTCCGATTGCACTGTCCCCATGTTTAATGCAGCTGGTCAAGCGGAATTGCACATTCAGCCTCATGTCTCATCTGAATCAACACTGACACAATAAGCTGGAATAACCAGACACAACAGTGTATATCACCTACCTTGAGGTATTTGACCAGCTTCTGGATCTGCCAGTACTCGGACGGAAGGTCGGCATTAGCCTCTGTCCTGCGTTCTACAGCTTCCTCTTCCTCTTCGCTCTCAGTGGAACTCTCGCTGAAGGAGTCCTCGCAGTCCACAGGTGTCTTCGACTTCAGCCTGTTAGGTCAAATGCATGTTAAATAATTCCTTGATTTGTTTGACTACAATGCAAACAAGACAAAGACATTTATGTTCTATTTTAAAGAATTCAATAAATGTTCAAGTCCATGTCAAATTTTCTTCATTCGATCGCAAAGGTATGATTCAAACAAGGAAATCCTTGTCTAGAAGATGACATCACACATCCCTTGTATTTAATATGCTGAGGGTACAACAGTCACCCTGGGCCCCCAAATGTAACACCTGCCCCCCCCTCCCCCCCCCCCCCCCCCCCCAAATGCATCACTGAGTCCACAGGCCCCACAAATATAATAATCAAGGTCAATCGCTGAGTTCCACTGTGAACCATCTAATACTCACTTGTGGGTCTGTTTCTTGCGTGAAGGAGGTTTCCTACTCTCTCTCATCTCCTCTCTACAACACATGGGTAGAAACGTCACAAAAGTTATACCCATGTGATCAATGCAGTCTATATCTTCATGCATACATAACACAAGCTTAAATGATATACACAAGGGATACCATGATATACACAATGGATGAAATGATATACACAAGGACGAAATGATATACACAAGGACGAAATGATATACACCAGGGATGAAATGATATACACAAGGGATGAAATGATATACACCAGGGATGAAAGGATATACACAAAGGACGAAATGATATACACAAGGGATGAAATGATATACACAAGGGATGAAATGATATACATAAAGGGATGAAATGATATACACAAGAGATGAATGATATACACAAGGGATGAAAGGATCTACACAAGGGATGAAAGGATATACACAAGGGATGAAATGATATACACAAGGGATGAAAGGATCTACACCAGGGATGAAAGGATATACACAAGGGATGAAAGGATATACACAAGGGATGAAAGGATACACACCAGGGATGAAATTATATACACCAGGGATGAAATGATATACACCAGGGATGAAATGATATACACCAGGGATGAAATTATATACACAAGGGATGAAATGATATACACCAGGGATGAAATGATATACACAAGGGATGAAAGGATATACACAAGGGATGAAAGGATCTACACAAGGGATGAAAGGATATACACAAGGGATGAAATGATATACACAAGGGATGAAAGGATCTACACCAGGGATGAAATGATATACACAAGGGATGAAAGGATATACACAAGGGATGAAAGGATATACACCAGGGATGAAATCATATACACAAGGGATGAAAGGATTACACCAGGGATGAAATGATATACACAAGGGATGAAAGGATATACACAAGGGATGAAAGGATACACACCAGGGATGAAATTATATACACCAGGGATGAAATGATATACACCAGGGATGAAATGATATACACCAGGGATGAAATTATATACACAAGGGATGAAATGATATACACCAGGGATGAAATGATATACACAAGGGATGTGGTCACCATTGATGAATTCAATTAATAAAGTTTTTACTTGGGCTAAATAGCATTAGTATCTTTTCATGACTTTATCAAACTTTACTGGGACAATCATCTGCATTATTACCTCATTTGAAAACAAATCTCAGACAGTTTGGATGACAAGCAGTCATTGATCTAGAAAATGAACCGATCTGAAACCCTCTCAAGTATGATATTGTGTACTTTATTGTGCCCTTACATCTATTGCCACAAAGCATATATCTACAGACAATGCAAAGATGCTAAGCACTAGCCTGCTAGCCCATGTCCGTTTGTCTTATGTAAAGGAGCCATAAGGACTCGTAAAATTTCAATCCTTTATGGTGAGGTGAAATGGGGTTTAACGTCGCGTCCAAGATTATTGCACTTATATAGCGGTGTGCATGTACGTGTGTGTTTGTGTGGCTGCTTGTACTAGTCCGGACTGATGCCGATTTATAGTGCTAGCTCACTGAGATACCATGCCGCAGTTAAACATGAATACCCCACTCAGACACAGTATACTGACTCCGAGCCGACCAGTCCTTGTTTTAGCCCCTTAATGCCGAGTGCCAGACAGGGTAACAACAAGTACCATCTTTTAACGTCTTTTGGTATGACGCGGCCGGGGATCGAACCCTGGACCTTCCACTCTCCGGGCGGACGCTCTACCACTAGACCACAGAGGCGGTCTCAATCCTTTATGAAAGGTGTAGTTATATGTTCGTAAGTCGTGATAGTAAATGTTTTAGGTTAATGTTAAGTCTCTGACTAGTTTTGAACCCAGTCTGGCATAGTCATGGTTATGCTAAGTCATATATACTAAGACTAAACTATACTGAAAATATAACCCCAAAAAGAAGTTCAGCCTTGAATCAGGTTTTTGGCTCTGACTGGCATGAAACTGAGTGAGTATGCTCCTAAAAACAAGATTTTGTCACAAAATCTTAACTCAGCCAAAGGGAGACAACTCTTGCAAATTTACGCCCCAAGTTTTCTGGGTGTTACAATCACACATAAGCATCATAAAATCCTGACAGTGTAATTTGGGAATTGGAGTCACCAGGTCGGCCTACTTCTAATTATCTGTTTTGTAAAGAAATGTGAGCCTTTGCTTTATCTGTCTATGATATGTTTGAATATACAATCTGGGACATACGATACCCTTGATGATGTTGAAAACTTAAGAATTTAAGACACCATCAATCATTGGAGCATCTTTTCAACCTATATTGTCCTCCCTAATTTTGTTAAACCAGCGGCCAGCGTGAGGAAAGAATCACTTTTTACAAACAGTTGAACCTTAGAAAAAGAGTCAAGCATTAGAAAGAATTTATATTTCATAATCATAAAAGAGAGGATTTTAAAAGACCTAAATTTATTCCACCTTCATGAAGAACAAAGACTCTTCATACGCTATTAAAAAAACATAATAGCACATCAAGTTTGGAAAACCAGTGTGAGTATATTGATTTTGTGTAACATGATTTCTTTAAAAAAAAATTATCCTACTTATAAACTATTTCATGCAAGGTGTTAGAAATTAAGGCTATGTTGGGGTTCAGGGCCCACTTGCACAAAGCAATCTTAGCGCTAAGATGATCTTAACTCCCATACTTTAACAAAGGCTTACGGTAGTCTTAGCACGAAGATCGCTTTGTGCAAGTGGGCCCTGGAGTGTTCTGCTATAGTACCATAATCAAAGGACCTACTAATTCTGTGATTTCTTTGGCGAGTTGAACAATATTTCAGTTATTTCACGGTGTATCAGCTTGGTATGGGAGAAAAGCCTAAAGTGGTGCATTTCTTAGACTTTGAATGCTTTTGTGACACCAACAAGCACTGGTACATGGTGCTGACAACCCTAGGAACATAATCAACACAAACTGGGATTCGAACCCATGCCTAAGGGATGTAACTCTGCACAGCTACTTGAGGTGCCTCAGACGACTGGGTAGCTTAGGAATAGAATGATGACAATAACCCCATGAAGTTCATAAGGCAGTGACCCGTGAAGATCCAGGTTATAATAGGTCTTCAGTAACCCATGCAAAGTTCACTATGCTTGTTGTAAGAGGCGACTAACGGGATCGGTTGGTCAGACTCGTTGACTTTGTTGATGCATGTCATCATATCCTAATTATGTGGATGGATGCTTATGATGTCAATCACTGGATTGTCTGGTTCAGACTTGATTATTTACAGACTGTCATACAGCTGGAATATTGCTGTGTACAGCATTAAACAAACAAACAAATCAGAAGGCAGTGTTAGAAGAATAGATTTCTTGTTGTAATAGTTGACTTCAGGTAGCTAACACGACAGAAATGTCCCACACACAATTTGTTAGACGACTGAAAAACATCATTTTAATTATTCATGTACGTCATGAGTTTTACACTTTCATGTCATAAGTTCAGTAGTTTCTTTCTGTTAAAGGTAACGAAATAAGGAGAGCGACAATTCCGACCTCGATTCTACAATTCCTGGTCTTGTTTCATGTTTAGCAGTACTTGTCTTGCATATTTATCAAACCCTATTCATCCCGATATTGAACACTGCATACCCTGAAGAATGTATCATTTAGGGAATTACCAAAGATGCCAACCCATCCTCAGTTATCCAGGACATTGTAACTCCATCCTATTTTAAATACCCTGGACCCATTCACAACCATAGCTTTGTTTCTCTCGATTGGAGGGCTAATTTTTAGCATCATGTCATTTGAATTGGTCCCCTTCTCATGCTCTGGTGGCGAAGGAGTTCGGTAATTTATTATTCGCATAACCATTTAAAACTGAGTCAATGACACCAGTCAGAAACTGAATCAATGAAACTGGTCAGAAACTGAGTCAATGAAACTAGTCAGAAACTGAGTCAATGAAACGAGTCAGAAAGTGACTCAATGAAACAAGTTAGAAACTGTGTCAATGAAACTAGTCAGAAAGTGAGTCAATGAAACGAGTCAGAAACTGAGTCAATGAAACGAATCAGAAACTAGTCAATGAAACAAATCAGAAAGTGAGTCAATGAAACTGGTCAGAAACTGAGTCGGTGAAACTATTTTGAAACTAAGTCAATGAAACTAGTCTGAAACCAAGTCAATTAAACTGTTTCTAAAGTGACAATAAGTAAAACTGCAACAAAACACTCACTCTTTGTACTCTTCCACACCGAGAGCTTTCCACTTAAGCGATGGCTCGAGCTTCTTCTTCTGCTGCTTGCTCTGCTTGTTCTGCTTATCCTTATCCTGATGGGAGTCTCGCTGGTGCCAGTTCTGTTCTGTGCGATGATTACCGTCGCCATCATCGTCATCACGCTTATCACGGGACATATCATAGTGGCGGTCATCTCGGTGGTCCACACGAAGAGCAAATTCCTGAAATACAAAATAGCAAAAGCAAAGCAAATTAGCAATATAAAATTAAATTAGTAACATTGAATTAAATTACCAATATAAAATGAAATTAGCACCACTGAATTAAATTAGCAATAAAATATTAAATAAGCAGCATTGAATTTAAATAGTAATATAAAATTAAACTAGCACCAATGAATTAGAATAGCAGTATTAAAATGAAATAAGTGATATTTAATTAAATTAGTAATACTTAATTAAAGTGCAACTATTAAATTAAATTATTTCGGCCAAATAAAATGTGGACCCCAAGAATGGGCTACAAACCCAATCAAACCTAGACTTTCACGAGGCAAGTGAATACTTTAACCACAAGACTCCCGCACCGCCTAAACACAGTTTAATATCTGTTAAGTCTTAAAGCCATAATATAATAATTGTTAGATTTTCATTCCTGCTCACTTCACTACCAAAACCCTGCCTCATATAGAGACAAAGAAAATAGCTATATAAGGCTTAACAGAATAAAAGAATTGGTTCTTAGGCAATGGCTTTTGAAAAAATTGTGTGGATGGGTGGCCTTTCTTGTTTTCTTTGTTCAAACTACGGAAGTATGTAACCAACTAAACTGTGTACAATCAACCTGGGAAAGGGCCTCCCTACCTCAATGTATTCCTTGATGAGCAAAATACTGGAAAACAGTATTTGACTTCCGTTTGACGACCAGAGTGTGCATAAACACACATACAATGAGCTTTGGTTTTATTTCACAACATTATCATGAGCACACAACACTGGAAGAAGCGTGTAAACAAATCTGTACTGAAACACGCAAGTTAGTTCTGTTATTGCACTATCTGGCTATAAACGTATTCTTTGTGTATCTGAACGTTTGTAATCCATTATATTACTTTTATCCAAGATTTTATTCAATTTTGTTAACATTAATTTCGGGGAAATCATATATGAACTGATCAGCAAATCATATCAACTAACCGGGAACTGGCCTTGAAATGAACATAAGTTGTTGGAGATACAATGTCTTTTTGCTGTGTTTGAATCACATCAGTCGACAGTTAATGTAGAGGCCTGGATGAGTATTTTTAAAAAAAACAAAACATAAATATGGAAAAGGCGGGAATTTCACATTTTGGTTCAGAGGGATGAAAATCTAATAATTAATTCATCGTGGCCTAATGGAAAGCCTTTTGTCTTTAAAGAAAATACTTGGAAAATCTTTCAATAGTGAAACTTTGTTTGACTGTAACACAATCTCAAATTACTTGAGAACATGATAATGATGAATATCAAACTACCTAATTAGTAATAGTATTCTAGGGATAACAAGATACTTGGAATGGTCTCCTGCAAAAATACCCCTCCATAACATGTACTAAAAACATAGCTCTATAAAAAGTCGAGTGGCTAAATTAAGCTCAGAATTTCACTTAATAATTTTGTTGTTGTTTGGAATATGATTTCAAAGAGAACAGCTAAATTTAAACTTCTTGTACTTGAATGCAATGAGTAATATCCTTTTAAAATATGTATTAAGTTGATGCTCATCACAATATCACAGGGTAATGAAAAACAAAAGGATTCAGATGCGGGACTAAGACCTCAATAACTAAGATCAAAAGAAAACTCAATTTGAAAAAAAACCTACCTTAGTACATTTCAGGTACAATTTCACTTTAAGACCATATATAAACAAATGTCATTGCAACTCAGGTTCTAATTACGAGATCTCAGCAAAGCTCTGCAATCTCCTAAAAAGGAAAGAGACGTTCTGAGGCATTCTGAGTGGGTGTGAAAGCGCTGGCTGTGTAAAAGTTAGCAACATACACAGCAACACACTCCAACAAGACAGTAGCAATGTCGGGGCGTTGTGTCACACATGGTTCAGTTTGATCCCTACTTAATGCTGCTCGCTTAACATTAGCAAAACAAAACACTATTTTCCTACCACTACTTGCATGGTTTACAAACATTTTTCTTTTCACTCTCTGCATTACTCCAATATTGAAAAGACAGGGTTGCCATATGTTATTTTCAATGGCATGCACGATAAAAACACAAAAAATAAACAGAAATAAATCTGCACTCTTTGTAGGTATTTTAAACTCCGAACTGAACTCAATTATCAATTCAGCAGTGAAATTCGCTCAAACCAAGCCTACATTGCTTTCAGGACTATATCATTCGACATTCTTTTGTTGTAGTTTTACTATAAGGCTGTATTGGCAGAATAACCGAAATTACGTCTTCCCTGTGAAACTGTAGATCTCCATCTACATGCCACTATCGTGCAGCTATTGATGTGTTTATTTATCTGAAGCTGAAACAATAATTCAGCACCTGCTGCTAATGCGCTCTCGACCCACCTGCTTTTCAATCATTTCAGCGAAGCGACTACTTTTGGCTTTGAGAAGTGTGACAAGATCGCGGAAGATGTCCTGCTCTGGGCGTTCGTAGTCGATTTGACCAGGCTTATCCTTGTCTGGTCCCTGAAAGAGATTTGAGAGATTAAAGTCGTAAGTTATTAGCATGAACGGCTCCAAGGTTTCTTCTGTGCATTATTCATTAAGTTGAAAATGTGGAGAGAGTTGACATGGAGATGGGGATCATCCAAACATGAGTCATGACGTGATATTGATCTTTTTATATCTGTCACCAAGGTTGTAGCAAGAATATGAAGAAAACATTCCCATGAATAACCCAATCCCAGGACCGACTTAAACCATGAAATATTTTGTAGAAAAGAAAAATATTGTTAGGGAGCAAAGAACAACTTTGAAATCAACATCATAACCTCTAAACAATTATGCCAGAAAATCTGAATATTGAACATATATATCTGAAAACAAATATATCAACAAATTAAATTTTGTCATGGCTCCTGAGGCACAAGATCAAAAAGCTTGCAAATTTACATTGTTTAGGTAGTAGCCGATTGTGTTGGCAGTGATGTAGAGTGGCTTGTCAAGGTCATGACATTTGACCTCCAGGAAGCAGATGTCACCATGCAACTGGCGCCATGGCTGTGCTCGGCAACCATTCTTAAAGACATATGTGTCACCTGAAAAAAAAAAAAATAGATTACAGATAATTCATCTTAGTTAGAAGTACATGTTGACAGTTGAACCCTCTAAGTCCAGAAACCTGTTAATCCAGTAACCAAGCCACTATTTTACAGGGAACATCGATAAATTGTTGGTCTATATTAGGTTTGCTAAGTGAATGGTATTTTGTAATAATTGCAGTGTTCAAAACTAAGATTATAAGTCAAAGCAGCCTTTTGATGACTCAAATGCATATAAAACCTACATATATCGAGGCAGTAATTTTGAAAGAAGCTCATAAAATTTCCTTCATCACAAACTTTATTAATTTGGTAAATTCAATTTTATAGACGCCATCTTGTAATGTAAACATACCGACTGCAATAGTGACATGACTAACATTCTCAGCTGAACAAACCTTTCATAAATTATATCTGAAGTTTATTTGAAGGATGTGAACAGTAAATCTACGAAATCAATAAGCATTCAATATGTCCTGAGCAGAAACAACCTAGATCAGTGATGGTAACCATAGTTACTGAACAAACACATGTATCATAATCAATAATTTACATGCATGTAATTCAAGAAAATACCTCAAAGTTGCTTATGCTAAATCAATTCAGCTAACCCCAGTTTCCAATCATATACTTGCAAAGTGACAATGACATGCGTTGTGAATGTATATTGATAAGCAGAATATCAATGTCGGTGATACTGTGGTTATCTTACCGAAGTAGCAGATGCTCTCCAGGACTGACTTCTCTTCATCTTCTCCGGACAGCTGTTGAAGGATGCTGACTTCTCCGTCTACCATTGGTGGGGTCAAACGAGTCTCACTAGAACAGACAAACAGGTGATTGTTTGAATATATATTTCAAATATTTGATATGTTCTGGGTTATTCTTTGACACTTCTTTGTGAGTGATTCTTTGACGCTCTTTTGTGAGTGATTCTTTGACGCTCTTTTGTGAGTGATTCTTTGACACTCTTTTGTGAGTGATTCTTTGACACTCTTTTGTGAGTGATTCTTTGACGCTCTTTTGTGAGTGATTCTTTGACACTCTTTTGTGAGTGATTCTTTGACACTCTTTTGTGAGTGATTCTTTGACACTCCTTTGTGAGTGATTCTTTGACACTCTTTTCTTAGTTATTCTTGGACTCCGAATTGAGTTTCACTCTTTAAGTGGAAGCAACTTCATCCGGTATCACTTTGAGATTTCCTCATACATTATCATGACTGAGCTGACAGGTTGGTTCATAAATATAATATTGTTTAACCTATGTTGAAAACCAACTCTGCCCCTTCCCGTGGAACACTAGTGGGGATGCCAAGTTCTGTCACCCATACTGGTCATAATAGGCGAGACCCGTGAAGAAAATAGGTCTTCAGCAACCCATGCTTGCCGTAAAAGGTGACTATGCTTGTCGTAAAAGGCGACTAACGGGATTGGGTGGTCAGGCTTGCTGACTTGGTTGATGCATGTCATTGTATCCCAATTGCGTGGATCGATGTGCAGATGTTAATCACTGGATTGTCTGGTTCAGACTCAATTAGTTACAGACCGCCACCATATAGCTGGAATATTGCTGAGTGCGGCGTTAAACAACAAACAAACAAACATATAGTGTGGCGTCAAATAACAACCCAAACATATTTCTAACACTGCATACCATGGATAAATAAGGCTAATTAGTGCTCAAGTAACAAATATCATTTACCTGTAACCTGTTTAACTTGACTCAAAACTAAAAAAAACTAAATAAATTTTTTTTAAAGTTTAAAAGACATTTAGAATTTGTTCCGTAAAATGGATCAATCTTTTTAATTGTTGCCAGAAACCTGACATAAATCTTTTTATATGATAAAATAAATCGTCACTAAATTGACACATGATATTTCCTCAAAATGACAAACTGTCATGTTTCTAATAGCTTATTCAGAATTAAATAAGTTTAGATTTTTTAAAATTGCAAGTTTGAAGATCTGACAATGAAATCGCACTTTCTTCTCACAAAAAGTTACTCTCCTAGCTGTAAAAAAATCCCACAAAAAAGAGAAGAAAACATTTGTTCTTAATGCTGGAAATATTTGTTAAATTTACAAAAACAAAGGAAGCAAGACTTAAATTCTTAGCCAAATATTTGACAAGTCAGTGCAGAATTCATTAGCCGAAAGATATGATGCACTTGTTAAGAAAAAAACAGGCAAGGAAAAGATCAAAGTTTTATTGTAAAACCACACCCTTGTCATTGATTACGTCAAAAACGTGCAACTGAGATTGAGCGAATTTGGTTAGATATGCCGGCAAATAATTGGAGTGTTTCACACGACATGCCCACATGACTTGCTGCATGTGTGTGTGGGCTTTCCGAGAAAACAGCCTCGCCAGACAATAGCACATCGTTATCAATCGGAGGATCGTGAAGCGATTTCACCTGTACCTAATTCTCCGTAGGGATGTACCCTGCCACCATGCTAATACACCTCAGCATTTGGGCCGCTTCGCCTGCCTGGTAGAAATTACGATTAGATCGAAAATTCTTCACTGCACTTGTGAAAATACACCACTAGAAGTTGGTACATGCAGCAGTTTGATTCTCCCCACTGGTGCAGTATTACCGACATCACATCCTTCGTCTTTTATTGTAAAGTCTTAATTCGGATCAGATGTGTACGCACGCATACACTACTCCACATCTGCCTCGTTATAACACACAAGTTGGGAGACAAATAAATTCCATAAAATATAGCAAAATTTAATTATTTCAAAATCAGGATTTCTTTTACCTACGAGATTATTTTATGTTATGATGGCACAAGAATTATGTACCAATTCCTTAAAGAATAGAGAAAAGCGTAATAACGGTTTTATTTAGGTTTGGCGTCAGTTGAAGCACATGTTGAGAAAGCTGTGGCTTGTAGGAGGTATTCTCCTGGGCATGTTGATAGTAAGGTGATACTCTTTGATTGTTTTGAGAGAGATAATCTAGATTAGTGCGGCTATAATTTGATTCAGAGTCGATGATGGCAGGTCAGACCAGGTTCAGAAAATTGTGAATTCCACGAGTTCCATTTCATGTGCGATTTGGCTATTACGTCAAAAAGACAGTTCTGCTGTAAAGGCAAAACGGCCTTTGGGCTTACTGCTTGAAGCAGATGGGAGGTAGGATTTCAAACATATCACTTAAACCTTGAGACAATGTACAAAAGATGGGAAAATAAGAAATACTTAGAGTCATGTATTATTTAGAGTTCTGGGTCTTTTTCATGGACTTCTATGTGGTTATGTCATGTTTTTTTCATGGTTTGTTTGTTTTTTATTTGAGAACAAGAGAAGTATTTTGTTTAGATTCAAAACGTGACAGAGAACTAGCATTTGTAATGATAACTATTAGCTAATAATATTAATGAATAAAAGGAATTAGAAAGTGTTTGAACTAAAGGTTTATTGGCTAAGTTAATTGTGTTAAATTTTTATAAGTATCTTTATCTGAATTTTTATTGATTCAAATTTAAAACTTGATAAATATTTCCTAACATCTTTGGGGGATTTGACTGAAGCAAATCTTCATCCATACATTAGTGATTACCACATTACAGAAGATACTGTATCATTTCTTTGGAGAAAATATACTCAATTATACACTTTATTGTATAGTTTTAGAAGTATACAATGTCTCTATGTCACATTTAACACCACCTAAGCAAAGCTGAAAACTTGTTAAATAATTAAATAGTTAATGTATTGACACAAATACCAGTGAGACAAGGGATTTTACAGCTGCAGAAATTGTAAACAATCAACTTTTTTAATAATTCAAGTTTAATGATTAACTTTCTACATAAAAATATTAAAATGACTCAGGACAACAGGGAAATGATCTACTTATACAGTTGTCCTACTTTACAAAATTCTAAAACGATGACCCCAAAATTAAAATTAAAATTAAAATTAAAATTAAATTAAAATTAAAATTAAAATTAAAATTAAAATTAAAATTAAAATTAAAATTAATTTAATGGATTGACTGACTCTACAATAGACAAATGAGATGAATGACACTAAACTTAAGCATAGTGTTGGGACTGATGGGAAGTCATCCTGACCTAGCACTTTCACTTGTAACAGGTCACATCAACCCCAAGTATTCCAATAAATGTGAAATTACAGAGTAACTTTATTTTGAAGAAATCTTGTCACTGAGACAAAATTATCAGTTACATACAAAAAGCACTCAAGAATCAGTATAATACTGAACTGAATCACAGAAAAACATAGTAAGTGAGTGAGTATGTGAGTGAGTTTAACTCCACTTTCAGCAATATTCCAGCAATATCCAGTGGGGACACTGGAAAACGAGCTTCAAACATTGTACCTATGTGGAGAACCTGGGTCTTCAGGGTGACAAGTCAACGACTAGGCTACGCCACTGCCCGTAAATGTACATTAAAAATCATGTCGTGTTCCACTATGTGAGGTTACGAAGATAACTTTCTAACTCCCATTCATAGATATAAATAAAATTACAATCATCTCAGCTAAGAGTGCTTTGAGGAACTGGGACCTGGTGGGAAATTTTCAAGAATTGTGTGAACGAACTTGTGAAAGGAACAAGTAGAACATATACTGACTATCAAATCTGTAGTAAAACACTTACTATATTTACATACAAAATTTACAATTAAACACACCACTTAGGCATTTATCTAGAATTCATATGGGAAAATCATTTATAAAATAATTTTAAGTTCTAGTTTTCCTAAATTCAGAGGCTAAGCTGACACTGTAACAAAGCATTTAATCCTGTTCCTCTTCTGTGGTCCTGCTATAAGAGTGAATACAATGTTACCACTACAAAACCCAAAACATTAGTTATAACAATATTAACATGAATTGAGAAACTCCTAATTCTAATTTGGCAATTTTTACTGACATTATTTGACATTATTTGCTGCAGCCCAATATCAGCCTTTGTGCAGGTCAGCATAAGGCCCTGAAACTGTTAACTCACTGGCTATAATGATGCTCATACCGTAGAGCAAGACACAGTGAGATAAATTCAGCTAGACCACAGCTCATCCTGGATTAGTCGTTTCTGTAACATAGCTAGACTTTAGTCGAGGGGAGGTCCTTATAAGTCCCCACCCCCCAAAAAATCTCAATTCAAGAGCTTTCAAGTATGTCAAGTTGATCGCTTTTCCACTCAACTCATTTTATTCCTGATGAAGGAATTTTTTGTAAGTATTGCATTGCAAAAGTTGCTTTGTATATGTATCACTTATGACATGACCAACCAAGGATACC
Source organism: Haliotis rufescens (assembly GCF_023055435.1). Taxonomy (NCBI): domain Eukaryota; kingdom Metazoa; phylum Mollusca; class Gastropoda; order Lepetellida; family Haliotidae; genus Haliotis; species Haliotis rufescens. The sequence goes on from NW_025964112.1 coordinate 15,910,954, forward strand.
AGGCATTAGTGCATTACATGATTCACTGAATGCAATGTTAAAAAATACCTCTGAATGTCAGAAAATAATATTGATGCCTTTTCCTAATTCGCCTGCCACTGGCACTTCGTGTGAAATCCTGTATAAAACTACCTGAAGAACATTAGTATTTCGCCAACTTTAACAATGTGCCTGTATTGCTCACCTTGAGATCTTCTGAATGCTCTGATTGAGAAGCTGTTCGTCAAGTCTCAGGAGTTTCAATCTCAATCTGAGAACAATCTTCTTCTCCTCCACCTCGGACATCTTGGAGGAGTCTGCCTCTGCCTCAGTACCTGCTCGTGCAGCTTGTTCGATCTCCTTGGTGATTTCCTCCATGTAGCGGAAAATGGAGTTGTCATCCCCCTCCACTGTAGCGAACCTCTCCCCCAGCATGTTGACAACGGGGTCACGGTTAGCTGAACGAAACGCAAAAATATTCAATTACTGGTAATCTCAACTCCTTATTTGGTGTTAATGTGAACATATTTTACATTGGGTGCCACGGTTGATTATAAATCACCTTGTAGATTTCTCACGGACAATCCCCTGGAGGACAATGGTGACAGTCTGCAACTTTGATATATACTCTAATATATACTGAAAATGAAGCCAAAGGGCTTTGGCATTCACTCTTATGATTTCAAATACCCACATCAGTTTCTATCTTATGGAGTTTGCTCTTCAAAACTTGGCTTTCCTGTGTGTGAGCTGGGTTTGGGTTCCATCTCACTTTCAGCAATATTCCAGCAATATTGTGTTTGTGGAATCATAAGGCTCCCCACTATGCTATTCTCCCTAACATGACATAAACTGCAGTGTTCGAAATTCAGGGGGTCCTGGGGTCCTTGACAGGGGCCAATTTAACTGCTGTCCCGTGGTCAGTTAAAATTACAAAGGGCTTGCTCTCATGTAAAGGAGATGACCTGTCTGGCTAGTCAAAATTTCAACCCGTCTTTGTGTATGTTTAATTTTTCAATTTGTTCATCTCACATCTCGACAACCGGACGCCAATTTATAATGGTGTGTACAACAAAATCTTTATTTGCTCATAAACCACTACAAAACAAGGCAATTGGAAGCCAAGATTTAATCTCAGATTGCAGGAAAAACATGTTTTAGGGGTAAGGAGTTATAAAACTTTCAGAGCCCTGTGGCCTCAGGTTCAGCCACTTCGCCGCCTCCACCATTTAGTTGAAGGCCAGTTAGTTTGAAGAAGGGCCAGTAACTTTTAAAAGGAGTAAGCCCTGCTTGCTGCATTCAAATTTGTTGTAAAATCTACCCCTGCTTGAGGTTTGCTCTTCTTGTATTTAGCTTTTAACATTAGGTTTATGACATAGACCATTTGACTTTTATTGCAAACACTGCATTGATATTTTAAATGGGTAATAATATGACGCTATTTATACAAATTACATTGTTTTATTTAATTTTGAAATTGTTCCTTGTTTACTGTATATCTGCTTCTAAATTTTTGGCTAGAAGGAAAATATCAAAGAACCAGGTGGATTGCTTTGAAGGAAATCAAACTTTGATGCCTCATAACAAATTACTTTCTCATGCAAAATATTGAAATGAAAGTATCAAATAAATGTAATTACCCTCTAAACAGCCTCTGAGCTCCACCATCTTCTTGTCTCCAGCTGACCTCAGTATGTTCTCCACCTGTTCCAGGGTCAAGATGCTGACCTCGTACTTATCTTTGGACAGCTTCTTCAGCTGAAACAGAGGCTGGCCATCCTTCCCCTTTGCATCCGACTCCAAGTCATCACCTCTGTGAAACAAGATGAATAGTGGTTATGATACTGTTAAGTCAATATACATGCTGTGTGGTGTCTACTGTATATTACTTTTTAGAAAACTAAAACTCCAAAATCTCCCATTAAAATGCATTTCAGAATAACTTACTCAAAACTGATAGAGCATACACTCAGTAGTCTTTGGGAGCTTTCTAGGGTTCAATGCTGCTTTGAACAGTATTCCAGTTATATCACAGTGTGTCAGTTTAATGTGGGAGGAAAGCCAGGAGAGACGCAGGTTTTAGACAGTTACCACTTTGGTGAAATCCCCTAACACTGGTATGGTGCTGACAAAACATAGAAAAAATAATAAGGGCGAATTGGGATTCAAACCTATGATCATAGGTTTCTGGCATGTCCAAGGGATGAACTCTGCATGTCGAATTTGATGCCTTTGATGACTGAGCCCCCCGTTAAAGGTAGGAGGTCATCACGACCCTCGTGAATTTATGTCATATTTGAGGGACTATTTAATATACTTGCGAGGTCAATCATAACACCATTCTATCAAAAGTTTTGAACTACCAAAGTGTTGAAATGACTTGACATTGTACCGGTATTCATCAGGGTCAGAAATAAGTATGGCATAGCATCAGTGCCCCAAGGCAGAATACACGAAATATTTCTTCAAAATGTTCAGTGCAAAAGAAATTAAAATCATCAAATACATGATAGCCTAGCCTAGCAATAAATTGAATTGAGACATTTTTTTGCATTTTCAAGGCCAAAAGGTCAAGGGTTTATCAATGCTTAAATCAAATTAAGGTTTTTCAAGACAGCTGTTGAATTCAAGGGTTTTTCAAGCTCTGTCTGAACCCTGTAGATCTCAAAAGAGAAACAGTCTGAAGCATACTCTCTCTTCAACATTGGAGGTCATTATATGAATCCCAAAACAAAGGGGACTGCCTCTGTGGTCTAGTGGACAGAATGTCTGCCTTGAGATTGGAGGGTCACTGGTTTGATCCCCGGCCGTGACATACCAAAACTAAATTCACATCACTATAATATATAAGTGCAATAACCGTGAACGCGACATTCTCATTTCAGTTCACCACCTCATCACAAAAGCAATTGATGTTGAATAACAGACAAAGGATAATAAGAAGGGTTAATGAAAACTGCATTAAGAATTAATGCCTACTTTTCAACATAGGCTCCCGATGAGAAGTGAGAGGGAAGTAGAGATGTTTTCCATGTGAAAGGCTTCTTGAATACAAGCTTGGCTTCCTCTGAGCTTTTACTGCTGAATCCTTCAACAAACTGGAGGATGGTGTGCAGCAGCTCCTCATTTGTTGGGGTGAACTCAAGCTTTCCGCCTGATCCATCTCGGGCAGATGTCCACTGTGCTGCTCTCTGTAGAGCCTGACCCATGGTCAATCAGTTGATAGATGACTGGCTCACGTGGTCAAGCGTATCTGAATCAGATATGAACGTGTCATGATAGTATTTTAAAATCAGAGTTACAAGAGAGCATACAGACATTGGACTACTGTCAATGATATGTCACTTGTAGGTTCTTGTTGTCAAATGCTCCTTTTTTACATTTCAAGTTATAACCAAATATCGAAGGCATGTAAACAGGGTTCTAACTAAACTCAAAAGCTTCATTATCCCAAGAGATGAAATGCCCTTGTTCTGTTAAAAAAATGGGGAAATTTGGAAATTTTCACAAAATTTTGTACTAGCCCCAGGCGAGTAAATGAATCAACATCTTGAGCGCAAACTGACGATATGTTCATTTGACTTCATTTTCATGTCTGTTGCATGTCATGGTTACAAAAGCAATGAGTTTCTGATATTAGAGTACGCATTTAACAACCAAAGCCTGGGTCAATTAAACCTGTTGCGCTACTTACAGGATGTTTCCACTGATATTGTTTGTTGGGCTTGCAAAGTTACATACCCCAGTGATGCCAAGTAAACACAAGATGGCGGGTTAATCTACTCACAAAGCGTACAAAGTTACACCTATACTCTTTCAAGCATTGCTATGAACAGTTTATAAACAAATTATTACAGGGGATACATTTACCAAATGTTGGATATGTTAAAGACAAACAAGAGTTATGATATCCTATGTTATTGTAAATTCAGTCACAGTGCGACCAAGACCCAACTATGAGCGTGACTTTCTCCTAACTTATTTCCAAACAAACAAATGGTAACAAATAACAACGAATAGCAAAGTACTACCCAATATCCCAACTACCTTCTCCTCCTTCGAAATACCTGCAATGTGACAACAGTGGAGTAAAACAGAAAATTTTTCGCCTGAATATTCCCGCTGATGGCTTATAACTGTGTCTTGCAGCAACGGTTGCTAGGCTAGGTGCTCGTGCGCGACAGGAAGTTTCAAAGGGGAATAATTATGTCAGAGATGCTATAGCGTACCACTCGAAAATATATATGAATATTTCACATTATGTTCAACATTAGCTAAATGTTTCTGTGAGTCGAACCTAATTAATTAAAGAAGTTAATAACAAAAGCAGTCACTGTCAGTATTGATTTTCACTCAAAAGAGCCAAGAAAATTGAAATATAAGATTTATATTTTTATCTTTTTGTTATGCGCTCTTTAATATTTCCGTCATAAAGAAATTCATCATGCCCTTTTCACCATAAACATTGTTGAACCTTTACATGAGTTCACTACTTTCTATCTTGAATTAACTGTTTACATCAACACAGTATATGAATTATACGGGTATACTTGAAATACAATAAACAGCCAATAAATATCTGTAACATTTTTCTTGGCTAGTTAATACAAATATTTTTAAATATCAGCTCTATCAGGTTTACCGGTGAGTTGACTAAGAAAGTAGTTTTCGATCACGAAAAGAATGTGTGTTTCTTAGATATAATTGTGTTGATTTGTTTGAGAACGGTTATATAATGTTAACCAGTCGCATCACTCTTTGATATTCGCCTCCACAACTTCTTATCTATCGCATCACGTGTAATGAAATAAACATTCTCCCATACGATTAAAATGATATTTACACAAGATCGTTCTCACAATTCTAGAGTTGCCCTAGCAGTCTTTTTTCAGTTCAGACTGAGGAACGTATGAATGAGGGAGTTATTTGTTGACGATAACTCTTACGATGGATGTGTTTATTGTCAAAACGGACAGGAGGGTACACGGGCAGTATATCTTGGCTAAGTCACTGGGGTCCAAAATTGCTGCACGACCCCCACCCGGTATTCTGGGGGAGAAATTTTATTTTCAGGTATAAACATTTGCGGGAAGAAAATGAAGCTATATTGTGTCCAAATGCGAAAACAAATCGACTTGGGGAACGCGTCATCCCCAGGACCGGAATCATGTCAAGAATGAGAAAAAGCACTAGTACAATAAACACAAGCCAAGCGTTGATTCTAGAGACCTCATACGATCCCACCCCATGTGGGGGGTTCAACATGGGTGGGGAAGAGTGTTGTTTCGAAGTGAGGCTCTACACGAATGGGCCAATCACCGAGACTAATCGGCGGGCTTCACACATCTGCCAATACTTCGTTGACTAATCGAGTCATTCTATTGGCATAATAAACTTGATTTTTAACTGGGAAAAAACGTCGATGGCTTTGTTTCTTGTTTTAAATGAGGCAGTGTTTAGGTGGGGCAATTATTGTCTGTTATTGAATTTCGGCACAGGTGGAAATGTGTTGTTTAAGGTGGATCAGTGAAAGATGTGGACGAAACTTGATTTAACTGCAGCTCTGGAAGACTGGGATTAATTGTTGAGTTTAAACTATGGTTTGAAATAAGTAGGAAATTGTTAGGGTTGAAATGAGTGACTGTCAAATAATTGTTTATTTTAAACCAAAAAAAACATGAACAGGTGGTACAAGTGTCTTATTTCGATTGAAACACAAATCTAAAAAAGTCGAATAAAACTGACACGGATGCTTAAAGGTTGGATTAAACGAGAGTCAACTGACTCAATTTTAATGCCATGTACTTTAAACAGACTCAAGGAAATCAATGTTTATTATGCATATAAATCTAACAGTACAGTAAACTTCGTTTATAACGAACACGCTTATAACGAACTGACCGATATAACGAACTTATTTTTAGTCCCGGCCATTTTTGTATATATGCTGTATATATGCTTATGACGAACAACAGTCATAACGAACTAAAATTGGTGGTCCCTTTGAGTTCGTTATTACCGTAGTTTACTGTATAAATGTAATTCCCCTTATAACTCAAGTACAAGTTCCAACTTGTGTATTTCTCAAATCAATCATAACAACGATATACCTTGTCTTGAAATAGGCGCCAAGCAAATTTCCCTTTTGGTATGTAGAGTTCTCTCTTATCTAAATGTTTTAGGTGACTGAATTATTTTTGTATTCTAGAAATACATGTACAGACATTATTTTATGATATACGCTACTATACTATACACCTAGGTAATAAATGCTATCCATAAAGCATGATACGATCCTATTCTGTCCTAAACATGACAAACATTTTGATTCAATTGCATTTGGGTGAATGGGGCATTGGAAATATATTTTTATGAAATAAAAAATAATATCTAAATAACCCAACTGCACGATGTTCGTTACATTTGTACATTAAAGGCTATAATTTTTCAGCTGTGCAAATCGTGGAATATATTCGCAGTTCATAGCGTAACCGTGGGAACGAGGCTGGACATAAGCCAATCACAAAGGGCGACACATTTTGATCCTTGGGTTACGCAAAGCTGTCATACAATCGCCATATTAACGCTAAAACCCTCTTTGAAACTCCAGCGGAATAATCTTCGCGAGTCGAGATCAATGGGGTATTTGATGTGTATCGTAGCCCTTTGCAAATTACGGATAACTAACAAAGTTGCCTGTAGCCAAATTTGACAACTTCAGAAACAACAGCCACTAAATGTCGTTTTTTGATGTGAATATTATTCAATGTGATATTAAATCAATAATAAAGCGTGAAACATTCCTCCCACGGTGACAGAACGTTCAGATATCAACAAGTATGTACGTTCCTACATGTGATTAATACGTGTTGGATAAGAGTTATCCTTGATATTAAATAGACATCCTCCATCCTCTCTCTCTCTCTCTCTCTCCGCATTGCTTGATATTTCATATCAATTAGCTTCACTAAAGGCCTTGAACGTCGACAGTATGCCACGGCTCCTGCTATATTGGATGTTTTGCTCTCTCTCTCTCTCTCTCTCTCTCTCTCTCTCTCTCTCTCTCTCTCTCTCTCTCTCTCTCTCCCTCTCTCTCTGTTATTCTGTCAACGCTTGCAAAGTAACATTGCATCCATCATACTATCTTTATTTCGTTACGCGTGCAATATAATATATAATCTGAAAATATTCTTGTTTATATTCTTCCTAGCATCCAGAGAAGGTGGGATTTCACAACAATCTCCTCCTGATAAAATATGTTTAAATACTTTACAATAAAAAAAAACCCCGTTAAAAGCCATTGCTTAGATTTTAGACACAACTCAAGCTAAATATACCTATTAAAACGTATTAAGCACGAATACCATTGATGATAAACAAATGATCAAAGTGTGACTCATATAATTATCATATTCATGCTGCAATAAACCATGTCTTTTTAAAAATAATTCACAAATTATACTCGGAAATGAGACCCGTTAATGTTGATGTGCACGACATTCAAAAACAGGTCCCAGTCGGGCACTCTACCGCTGAACCGTTCCAGTGTTGCCGAGAGAAAGCGGAGCTCGATCGATTGGCAACCCTCGCCACATTGTCTATCACCAAGTAGTCGCACACAGAACCCACAGGGCTGGTTTAATATCACAATGGATCTGAAATACGGCGTTTCTAGTTACACGGTAACCCGTTATTCAGATGATTTTAAATTCCAAAATAACTGGAAAATAATTATTTTCAGAAATCGGCAATTGCCTTTCGTAAATATTGAAATTCAGAATGAACGTTTTCATTGATCATTCTATGCCTTTGTTTACGCTATTTCAGTTCGATAAACATAAATTGTTTTATAATGTATTACATTTTTGCTTCTTGAAATTACTTAAAGTTCTGCCTTTCTACTTTTTACTGCTGTGAACTATTTTTAAAAACAATTGTGTCGTGTATTATTGGTTAATGTATACAACGCATAGGTGCATTAATAATTAGATTATGAAACAAACTTTCTGAAACCAAAATTTTAATTTATTATATTTATTGTGTTGTATTTGACCTGAATTCAACTACCTGAATATTTATTTTGGTCAGTTTGGTGAGTTAAGAAATTTAACGTCTCTTTGACATCAATTATTTTTCTGTATTCAAATATCTAATTTCATCCAGACATCACGCATGCTACATATATATGGCGTACTGTGTTTCGGAATCTTCATACTTGTATTCTTAATATATTAATCTAAATGGGTTTTTTCAAGCCGTTTGAATGCATTAAAATTTGATCTGCTAAATGATTAGTTATAACCAAACACATTTCAGTATTCCAACCACGGTGCTACCGTTTACGAAATATGCTATTCGTGTTTTTTACAACTTATTTATAAAAACATAAAACAAGTGTATACAATATTTTAGTATTGGTCGGTTCGTGATTAGAAATGTTATGATTGTGTTGACGAACGTTTGTGAATGCTGTATTTGTATTCATTACCATGTGTTACGTGTGTTAATGTTGTGTTTATACTAGTATTTGTATTCATTATCATATGCACATTGACGCATGTGTTTGAATGCTGTGTGTACATTTGTATTCATTATCATATGTAAATTGGCGCACGTGTGTAAATGCTGTGTTTATATTTGTATTCATTATCATATGTAAATTGGCGCACGTGTGTAAATGCTGTGTTTATATTTGTATTCATTACCATGTGTAAACTGGCGTGTGTGAATGCAACGTTTATATTTGTATTCGTTATCGTGTGTAAATTGGCGTACGTGTGTAAATGCTGTGTTTATATTTGTATTCCTTATCATGTGTAAACTGGCGCACGTGTGTAAATACTGTGTTTATATTTGTATTCATTATCGTGTGTAAACTGGCGTACGTGTGTAAATGCTGTGTTTATATTGTATTCATTATCATGTGTAAGCTGGCGCACGTGTGTAAATGCCGTGTTTATATTTGTATTCATTATCATGCGTAAATTGGCGTACGTGTGCAAATGCTGTGTTTTTATTGTATTCATTATCATGCGTAAATTGGCGCACGTGTGTAAATACTATGTTTATATTTGTATTCATTATCATGCGTAAATTGGCGCACGTGTGTAAATGCTGTGTTTATATTGTATTCATTATCATGCGTAAATTGACGTATGTGTTTGAATGTTGTGTTTATATTTGTATTCATTATCATGCGTAAATTGACGTTTGTGTTTGAATGTTGTGTTTATATTTGTATTCATTATCATGCGTAAATTGACGCACGTGTGTAAATGCTGTTTATATTTGTATTCATTATCATGTGTAAACTGGCCTGATGTGTGAATGCCGTGTTTATATTTATATTCATTATCATATGTAAAATGACCTGATGTGTGAATGCCGTGTTTATATTCATTATCATATGTAAATTGGCGTATGGATGAGTCTTTCTTGTAAAGCCTTAGATTATACAAATGGTTTCACGTATTAAACTTTTTGTATGTATTACACCTTCCTTCCTATCCACAAGGAACATCTTTGTTTGTTGCTGAAGCTAATGTTAAACAAGAATTGTCTATGTGTAGCAATATAGTTAAGAACAGCAGTTTTAATAATTTCCCTAACTCCAAATAAAAGGGATATATTTGCATGTATACGGTCCCCTTTAAAATACAATATAGTTGAGAACAGCAGTTTTAACAATTTCCCTAACTCCAAATAAAAGGGATATATTTGCATGTATACGGTCCCCTTTAAAATACAATTGACAACGTATATCTGAAATGTATTGATGTTTGAAAAACAACAATATGAAACACAATCTACACTGTAATAATACAGAGGTAACACGATGCTGTAGAACACACGCGCGAAAGTCTCAGAATCACATATGTGACAGAAATATAATACATGCTTAGTGTAAGGACCGTACCATAAGTGATTGGAATAAAAACGGCAAAACTGAAGACGAATAAACTGCCGACGATGATTATTTAACACTTCAATTTGATTTAAGAACACATTTGAACTAAAAACGTCATACATACGCATAAGTATTGGTTGCAATTTAGTGATATACTTCTTGGCAAAGTAACGAGGTATTCTTGATCCTATAACAATATAACCTTTTCTTGTCAACGTGGAAGGTATGACAGTTAAAAGCAAATGCATCATACTAAATGTACAGACGCTCTTTCTTGTTTCGTTTACCAATGTAATCTGCACACCCATTACAAATTGGTCTTTTTTCACCACGTTGGTATTATTGACAGAGCGGGTGTCGGGGGGCATACGTTCGCCCAACCCCCCGGGATCGTGATCTGTATCACTCGCACAGTAGGCCACTGGGGGACAAAGCGGCAATAATCATTCTCTTGGGCTGCGGCAGGTATTCAGCGCGTCAATTCCCCAATCACATCATATCAAGCTGTTTTAATGCACTACAAAGATACATGATAATTAATCATGTTTCTGAATTATTTATAGGCTACACAATTGCGTTGTTGTCAACGATTATAAGAACAGTAAACGGTGAAACAAGATAGAACATTCCATATCGTACTTGGTATGCATTAAATACAATATTTGTGGTTTATTTGCATGGTATAAAATCGGCTTACACTTATAATGCTAAATATTTCAGACATCTGATTTTTTGTTAACATTTGTCACTTTTATGTTACAATTAGTAGGGGAGATATGCGCATCACAATACTTCGTTTGTTTAATAATCCTTGAACTAACTATTTTGTCAAGTCTATTTTCTTTACTTCGGAAAATAGCGTAAATAAATAGTACCTATTTTCTTAAGAACTACAAACGGAATGAAATCGTCAATGAATCGATACACACAAGAAGTGTTTTCAATTAACCTTTGTCATATTATCGATTTAAAACTAGTATCTAACACCTACCACTTTTCCTGGTCGCGTATATATTTAGTCCCACATTGGTGGGATTTGTAGTTGATGCAGCACCATTGAAACGGCCTTAAAATGCGCGGATGAAATCGCACTGTCCTTCACCATCTCAGAATACAGGTCGTGTAACATCATACAATTGTGAGTGAGTGCTGATTCTTATTCATACAGCTACGATGTCATTAAAAAATGAATGTTTGTCAAGAAACGCATGTTATTAAAAACGTAAAGCGTTATTTCGCTACAATTAGACACTTTCCCGAAATACTTTGAACCAAAACATTTTTCAATTCAATTTTTGTTTTTGAAATATGCAACTTAAATGATTTTTAAGGTTATGTATAAAATACGGGATCAATAGTAGTGGTTTGGACCTTAAGTTTGCATTGTTTCGGCGACTGTTTTACCCTTATAACGTTTTGTAAACGTAGTTATTTGATTAAATTCTTTTGTTTAGTTTAGATTGAATTCAAAGATGTTTATATAAGCGACAATCCTCCGACAAACCTTTCAATTCTCTCCAACGCACTCAACTATAAGTCTGCTAATTCCAAACTAACAATATGCAACACAATAGCTACCACATTCTACTACTGCCATACTTCTAAGTTAGTAGACTCAGTATACAGCGTCTAAGTATAATTTAAAATATTATTTATATATATAAAATAAATAAAAGCACCTACACACAACTTTTCCAAACAATGCTGTTCCCCTGCTGTGCCACATCTGTAGTCCTAAGACTGCTCTATACATCGCGCTACTAGAGATAAGCAACAACTTAACTTCCAGGCAGTGTTGTAAAAAGAAACATTTAACTGTAAATTATTTATACTTATTTTTATACCAATAATCCATTTTGCGATATAATTATAAAGAAATCGGATTCGTGCTAGAAAGCATATTTTTGACATCGGCAAATATCATTTTTTCTTGAAATCACTAAATCGGTTTCAGTATCTTCGAGATCTAAATATCACTTTTGTGAGATCGATGACTATGTTATGACATTGGTCTGTTTGGTCTTTGAAAGGCATTTAGAAGTGATACACATAAGGAAGAGAATATATGGATAAAGAAGTTGACATCCAAATATTCTCTTCCTAATGGTCTATTTGTCTACATAAACATGACAGACAATACGAAAACACAAATCTTACTCCAAAATGTCGTGATGCCTCTAGAAAATCAAAATACATACCTTTTGCAAGTAGGATGTTCTAAAGAAGGTTCGCGTTTAAGTAAAACACGTGTAAGTCATTTTTTTGTGAAGTATGAAGGATTGACCTAGCCCTACAAGACAGAAACACGGCCACGACGTGCACAGAAATCACGTTTGAGAATAACTGTTAAAGTGTTTAGGGGATAGATAGGACATCTTAAACCACAGGCTAAAACGACACGAACTATGAGATGAGATGCAGAGTGTATGTATTAATATATAGAGAAACCCCGTTAATCCAGACACTACTGTTCCAGGTGAAATCGCCAGGGTTAGCACATATACGGATTAGCGAATCGTGGGTAAATCGATATTTGTAATATCGTTTCAGTTTCAATTAGACGTTTCTGGTAGTAGACGTCAAGATTACTGGGGTCCGTATAATCGGGGTTTCACTGTAAAGGAATTATTATTTCCATTTCATCATATATGGAGAGTTACTATATGAACCTTATTATTGCTCTTCCTCGTGCATGGGGGTAGGGCTGGGAAGAGTCCAAATTTATTACCCGGGTACCATCCACCTATTACCCGACCATACCCGGGTAACCGCTGTATGTCTCAAGAGATAGGTACAAAATGTCTGATTGGGAATAGTTTGACTGTAGCCCTGGACAATATGTATTTAGATACACATATAAAACGATCTGGTCATGCATACACTGAAGTTGACCGATGTTTTATCTTTATTCAAACATATAAACGTCTGGGTGCATAGTCAGAAAGAAATACCAACATTAGTGACTTGTGGTTTAACGATATAGTTCAAGATCATTTTTGTCAGTGAACAATATATCACATGACCAACCACGGGTCCGGGTAGTTCTGTGGGTACCCGGGTCCTTCTCAGTACCCACCCGACCCGAGTACCCGAGTTACCCGTCCCAGCCCTACATGGGGGTTGCTGGTTGGAATAGATACCCAGTATGGTCCTCTACTATACGAGGCGACTAAATTGATGGGGTGGCCAGGATCAGGAACATGATGCCACCGTAATCCGTGGATCGTTGCACACAGTATCAATCACTGGATTGTCTGGTCTAGATTCGATTATTTACAGGCCACTGAATGGGATATTGTTGACTGTGGCGTGAACAAAGGAACGAACGAACGAACGAACAACCAAACAAATAAGCTAACAAACAAACCGGATCATAATCTCCTATGAAATAACCATTTGATATGGTTAGTTTACGTAACTTGCCAAATACAGATCCTATAATATTTACACAAATATAATTTATAGTCAGCCTAAACCTTTACACATTCTTTCTGGGATGGCAACTATTATTCACAGCCGTGTTTCTCTACATGTGATTCCCGCACATCAAAACTACATTAACCTAATGCCAACCTTGATATATAACCGCAAACCACCATTGGCCTTTTATACGTGTACGTTGGGTAACAAGATATTTACACCACAACATATAGTAAACACATGTTCGTTTATATTGTTTAATATACTGTACATTATGAACATATAACATCTCTACGCCTGAGGCATAGAAAAATAAGATATACATCGAGACCCCGTTAATTCGTTACCCAGACAAGCAATATGGTGTCGGCTCGGTAGTCATGATTCATTCAGCCAGACCTGCGTTAATCCTGACAATTTCACCGTGAACAGCACCGTCCGGATTAACGGGGCTTCGCTGTAACCTCGAACCATCATCTTAAATTTAATTTTATATTATGCTGACGCATTTGTAATTCATCCTATATAGTAATTATACGGGCGGTGGGGTAGCTTAGGGGTTACAGCGTTAGCTTGTCACGTTGAAGACCCGGGTTCGATTCCCCCACATGGGTACTATGTGTGAAGGCAATTTCTTGTGTCCCTGCATTGATATTACTGGCACATAACTAAAAGCGACACAAAACCATATACACTTATCTCATTTACCTAAATATTTACAGTGCAAATCGTCACTTGTCTCATTAACCTAAATATTTACAGTGAACGAATCGTCACTTATCTCATTCACCTAAATATTTACAGTTAACGAATCGTCACTTATCTCAGTCACCTAAATATTTACAGTAAACGAATCGTCACTTATCTCATTCACCTAAATATTTACAGTGAACGAATCGTCACTTATCTCATTCACCTAAATATTTACAGTGAACGAATCGTCACTTATCTCATTCACCTAAATATTTACAGTGAACGAATCGTCACTTATCTCGTTAACCTAAATATTTACAATGAACGAATCGTCACTTATCTCATTCACCTAAATATTTACAATGAACGAATCGTCACTTATCTCATTAACCTAAATATTTACAGTGAACGAATCGTTGTTACAGAAATGTGCCCTGACGCCCAGAAAGCGGTATATCTGTATTAAAAGGATTTCACTTTATATATAACATCAGCACCATCCCGTCAGTGTGAACATATGAGGGGTTGTGGGGTAGCCTAGTGATTAAAACGTTCGCTCGTCACGCCGAAAACCTGGGTTTGATTTCCCACATGGGTACAATGTGTGAAGCCAATAACTGGTTCCCCCGCCGTGATATTCTGGAATATTGCTAAAAGCGGCGTAAAACCATACTCACTCACTCACTGACTGTGAACGTATGAATGTTTAAGAGTAAGTTAGTGAGTTGGGGTTAACGCGTTATTCCAGTTATATCACGGCGTGTCAGCTTGATGCGGGAAGGAAGCCCGAAGTGATGCAGGTCTCAGACGTTTATCTCTTTGGTGAAACCCACGAGGCAGGTATGGTGCTGACAAATACATAATCGGGTCGGGCTTATCAGTAGATTCTGAGTATGAGATGGCACGGGTGGCCCAGTCGTCGAAGGCGCCGCGATTCACTGTGCAGAATCTCGGTTCGGCCCGATTATGTTTCTAGGTTTGTCAGCACCATACCCGTGCTCGTGGGTTTCACCGAAGTGGTAAACGTCTGAGACCTGCATCACTTCGGGCTTTCCTCCCACATTAAGCTGACACGCCGTGATATAACTGGAATACTGTTAAAAGCGGCGTTAAACCCAACTCACTCACTCACGTACTGTGTATGAAATAGCAGTGCTAGGTATAGCTTTTATCATGTCTTTTCCTGAAGTGAAATTGTTCCTGTGTGTTGCTTTTCTCCGGGGGAATTATTCCCATGGAACAGTTTTTTCTTGGATTTTTTTCCACGATACATTTACACTGGCATTATTTGTTCTGTAATTACACGTGGAACTGATTATCGTTGCCATTGGTAACGTGTCAGGATGTCGTATCACTGCAGATATATATCACTCTCAACCCTGACGTATCAATTTAACGCCCAGTCAACCTTTTTATATGAACGACGTATTTGTTTAACTTCCCGCATAAACCACCAAGCTAGCGCATCAATTTGTCGACCAAGGAAAGTGACAATTTAACGTATCAGTACGCCACAGTAAACAAAGAAATAGGACGTATCAATACGTTATATAGTTAGGATTGCCACTCTGACGTACCAATATTTTATATGACTGACGGATCTGTTTAACATTCTCATTACACAAATATGCCGTATCACCAGTTATAAACTGGAGGGCAAAAAACGTATACACCCATGTTTGATGGTGGCTTAGAATGAAACAGGTGAGACATGGTTATTTGATGGTAATGTATTTGATACGGGTCTCATAGTTGTTTTTTGGACCTCAAGGTTGCAGTATTTTGCAAACTATTATATTACATTTAGGGACCGATCATTTAATTTCATGAGGCTGTTGTATTAGGACCAGATGCAACTGAAAAAATTGATATTTTTTTAATTAAAACTATGAGCCAAAAACAATGTAATTTTAGTGGCAGCCAATTTTGTTTCAAATAATCTAAATCAATTTTTTTTTTCAAGAATGTACGGGGACAGTTTATTTCTTTCGATGAAACCCAAACCCACTATGAGCCAAAAACAATGTAATTTTAGTGGCAGCCAATTTTGTTTCAAATAATCTAAATCAATTTTTTTTTTCAAGAATGTTCGGGGACAGTTTATTTCTTTCGATGAAACCCGAGGTCGCCCCAGAATATGAGTGGTCGGTCCCTTAGATATCGTTGGTAATATTTTGGTCAAAACCAATTTTTCAAGTGTAAACTTTCTTTGGCCCGACAGTTGATATTGAAAGACATATCACTGCCTTATACGCGTACATTCAGCTTCTGGCGTATTAATACATTATATATTCAACGGCCCCGCGGAGGACACATTGATATCACATTCTCTTGATGGCATTATCACAAAGCTCTTGTGCCTAGAAAACACTCATTGCTCAATATATTAAACAATTTTTTTTGTCCCAATCTCCATTAGTATCAGCCATAATGTCGCTGCCGAGATGTTTACGACAAGCGTTGCTCTTACAGGCAATGCTGGCTCATAATTTAAGTACTTGCACACCAATGGAGTGTAATTTCGCTACAAACAGACACGCGCATGTGTATTGACACAGCTATTAATGTCTTACAATAATTAGTAGGAAGCGCACCACAATAGTAAACACGATGGGATAAACTTTATCCACTCGAGGTGGCAGTTCTTTATAGTTGTGGTCACGTGTCACTCATGCTCCTACATCCTGATTAGTGGTCAAATAATAGCCCTAGCCACACGTCCACTGCAATATTCCCGGGGTAACTTTTATTTGTCCTGTATGATTACAAATCGGGTTTGAAAATTGATAATTCAAGAACGCTAGATGAGGGCAATATTGTTATAATGGATATCCGGGTAGGGCCCGTGAGTTGCTCACATTGGTATTTTTATGTATTGAAAAGCTCGTCTTACTTAATTATCCCTGGGTAATGTGAGTGTGAGTTAGTGAGTTGGGTTTAACGCCGCTTTTAACAGTATTTCAGTTATATCACGGCGTGTCAGTTTAATGTGTGAGGTAAGCCCGAAGTGATGCAAGTCTTAGACGTTTACCACTTCGGTGAAACCCACGAGCACAGGTATGGTGCTGACAAACTAGAAACATAATCGGGGCGAACCGTGATTCGAACCCACAATCATAGTATTCTGGGGTGCCCAAGGGACGCAACTCGGCGCTTTAGATGACTGGGCGATCCGTGACCCCTGTTGGTATGAACATCATCAAACATGTTCAAATGAGTGATAAATCGCCTTGCACTTGCAAATTTAGGTCAAACACACAAATATAGATAAAATGAGTGAAAAGGGATTTTTTTTAACTTTAAATGAAAATCTAAGTATGAGCAATTCCGTGACAAAAAATAATTGACCATATATGTGTTTTGTTTTTATCTACGTCTCCTATGAAAATCAGCTTAGGCTAATGTCTTTCTCATGTTCAAGTATTGGAAAAAAACTCTGAAATCGGCCTTTTTAACAAATCTGATCCTTATCTATGCACTTAATGTTGCCTTAAGTTACAAACATGCAATTGTTGTGGTGTGAGCAAAGTTTTGGATTTCAATCTCTAAAAGTTTTGCGCAATTTGTAAATGAGACAGGTCCTACTTAAGGTTTGCGTGTATATTATTTGCTTAATTATCTAATTTGTACGCGTCGAATTATAGCATTATGTTTCCCAATGCGGCTGTAGTGATATACAGGATTGAATTCCACCCCCCACCCCCACCCGCGCGGATACCTATAAAATTGTCTTCTCTTGTGACGCCGGTGGAACACCCTAAAAGAAGACTTTTCTGGACACGCAGATGGATGCCTTTAAAATGAGTTCTCATATCACGCAATTGGATACCTTTAAAAGTGAGTTCTCATGTCACGCAATTGGATACCTTTAAAAGTGAGTTCTCATGTCACGCAATTGGATACCTTTAAAAGTGAGTTCTCATGTCACGCAGATGGATGCCTTTAAAATGAGTTCTCATGTCACGCAATTGGAAATCTTTAAAAGTGAGTTCTCTTGTCACGCAGATGGATTAGTTTAAAAATGAGTTCACTTGTCACGCAATTGGATACCTGTAAAAGTAAGTTCTCTTGTCACTCAGGTGGATACCTTAAAAAAAGAGTTCTCTTGTCACGAAGGTAAGACCCTTTAATGGTGAATGTTTTTGTCACGCAATAGGATACCTTTAAAAGTGAGTTCTCATGTCACGCAATTGGATACCTTTAAAAGCGAGTTCTCATGTCACGCAATTGGATACCTTGAAAAATGAGTTCTCTTGTCACGCAGGTGCATACCTTTTAAAATGAGTTCTCTTGTCACGCAGGTGCATACGTTTAAAAGTGAGTTCTCTTGTCACACAGGTGCATACCCTTTAATGATGAATGTTTTTGTCACGCAATTTGATATATTGTACAGTGAGTTTTCTTCTCACGCGAGTGGACACATCTGAATACTAGATGTCTGGACACACAAATTGATACCTTTTAAGTGAGTTCTCTAGCCACACAAGTGGGTAGGTAACCATACAGACTAGTTACTTCGTCAGGCAGATGGTTACCCTTAAGATCGGGTTCTCCTCTCACGTTTCTATGAGCGGTAACCCTGCCGCGTATACGGTCACATCCCTTTTGAAGTTAGTGATTAAGAATAAGCAAACGCTACTTGACAGTGGAGGGCCTAAAACCTTCTCTCAAGAAAGAATTTAATGATTATCCTTTGTAGTAAAATAGTTTGTGCCCTTGATATATGATGACGAGATTAAATCTAACTCTTTTTAGAAACCAGACAGAATAATTATCCCCTCAAGTTTGCCCTGTGGAAAAATAATTAAATCTGCTGAAAATAATTACTTACGGACAAATTGCTATTTGTGTTTATATAGCTTAAAAGATATACAGTGACAGATTATTTTTGTGTATATTTACATAACATATAGTTGTCAGAGTAAACAAACAGTTTGAACAACCATATGTGATGAGTTTAAGCCTTTTGGACGTATAAACATTACATACATCTGACATAGGACACTTATTGTAGTAAAGCTAGCGGGGAATTCAGATATTTTAACGCACCTTTACTTATCATTTGCTAGTCTAGACAATAATAAGACGGTTTCGAGTAGACGGATGAAATATCGTTTGAGAATCATGTACCAAAGACCCCGAAGCGTGAACTGATATGAAGTATGAGATACACAGTCTGTAGTATATTCTTGTATCATATTTCGCCTTGAAGATACAGACGAGTGTGCACTTAAAAACGAATGAATACAATTACATACACCTGTTCCTAATTTGTTTCGAATTTCAATTGAAATTGAGATTATTAATTTAATAAGGCTTTAGTTGAGTTTTGTTTTGTGGGGTTGTGATGTGGGTGGGCTCGGATTGGGGTTGGTTGGGATGGATTGGGTTGGTGATGAGTGGGTTTGGGGTGAGGACGTTTTTGTATTATCAAGTTGGGATTGACTGATGTGATGGGGTGGGGTGGAGTGGGACGGGAGGGTTAGGGGAGGGTGGGAGAGAGGTGTAATGTGGTGTTGTGGGACGGGGTGGGATGTTGTGTGACGTGGTATTTTGAAGCGGGATTGACTGATGTGATGGGGTGGGGTGGGGTGGGACGGGAGGGTTATGGGAGGGTGGGAGAGAGGTGTAATGTGGTGTTGTGGGACGGGGTGGGATGTTGTGTGACGTGGTATTTTGAAGCGGGATTGACTGATGTGATGGGGTGGGGTGGGGTGGGACGGGAGGGTTATGGGAGGGTGGGAGAGAGGTGTAATGTGGTGTTGTGGGACGGGGTGGGATGTTGTGTGACGTGGTATTTTGAAGCGGGATTGACTGATGTGATGGGTGGGGGGTGGGGGTGGGAGGGTCGGGAGGGTTAGGAGGAGGGCGGGAGAGAGGAGTAATGTGGTGTTGTGGGACGGGGTGGGATGTTGTGTGACGTGGTATTTTGAAGCGGGATTGACTGATGTGATGGGGTGGGGTGGGGTGGGACGGGAGGGTTATGGGAGGGTGGGAGAGAGGTGTAATGTGGTGTTGTGGGACGGGGTGGGATGTTGTGTGACGTGGTATTTTGAAGCGGGATTGACTGATGTGATGGGTGGGGGGTGGGGGTGGGAGGGTCGGGAGGGTTAGGAGGAGGGCGGGAGAGAGGAGTAATGTGGTGTTGTGGGACGGGGTGGGATGTTGTGTGACGTGGTATTTTGAAGCGGGATTGACTGATGTGATGGGTGGGGGGTGGGGTGGAGTGGGACGGGAGGGTTAGGGGAGGGTGGGAAAGAGAAGTAATGTGGTGTTGTGGGACGGGGTGGGATGTTGTGAGACGTGGTATTTTGAAGCGGGATTGACTGATGTGATGGGTGGGGGGTTGGAGGGGACGGGAGGGTTAGGGGGAGGGCGGGAGAGAGGTGTAATGTGGTGTTGTGGGACGGGGTGGGATGTTGTGTGATGTGGTATTTTGAAGCGGGATTGACTGATGGGGTGGGGTGGGTGGAGTGGGACGGGAGGGTTATGGGAGGGTGGGAGAGAGGAGTAATGTGGTGTTGTGGGACGGGGTGGGATGTTGTGAGACGTGGTATTTTGAAGCGGGATTGACTGATGTGATGGGTGGGGGTGGGGTGGAGTGGGACGGGAGGGTTAGGGGAGGGTGGGAGAGAGGAGTAATGTGGTGTTGTGGGACGGGGTGGGATGTTGTGTGATGTGGTATTTTGAAGCGGGATTGACTGATGTGATGGGTGGGTGGAGTGGGACGGGAGGGTTAGGGGAGGGTGGGAGAGAGGTGTAATGTGGTGTTGTGGGACGGGGTGGGATGTTGTGTGATGTGGTATTTTGAAGCGGGATTGACTGATGTGATGGGGTGGGGTGGGGTGGGGTGGGACGGGAGGGTTAGGGGAGGGTGGGAAAGAGAAGTAATGTGGTGTTGTGGGACGGGGTGGGATGTTGTGTGATGTGGTATTTTGAAGCGGGATTGACTGATGTGATGGGTGGGGGTGGGGTGGAGTGGGACGGGAGGGTTATGGGAGGGTGGGAGAGAGGAGTAATGTGGTGTTGTGGGACGGGGTGGGATGTTGTGTGATGTGGTATTTTGAAGCGGGATTGACTGATGTGATGGGGTTGGGTGGAGTGGGACGGGAGGGTTAGGGGGAGGGCGGGAGAGAGGAGTAATGTGGTGTTGTGGGACGGGGTGGGATGTTGTGTGATGTGGTATTTTGAAGCGGGATTGACTGATGTGATGGGGTTGGGTGGAGTGGGACGGGAGGGTTAGGGGGAGGGCGGGAGAGAGGAGTAATGTGGTGTTGTGGGACGGGGTGGGATGTTGTGTGATGTGGTATTTTGAAGCGGGATTGACTGATGTGATGGGGTTGGGTGGAGTGGGACGGGAGGGTTAGGGGGAGGGCGGGAGAGAGGAGTAATGTGGTGTTGTGGGACGGGGTGGGATGTTGTGTGATGTGGTATTTTGAAGCGGGATTGACTGATGTGATGGGGTTGGGTGGAGTGGGACGGGAGGGTTAGGGGGAGGGCGGGAGAGAGGAGTAATGTGGTGTTGTGGGACGGGGTGGGATGTTGTGTGATGTGGTATTTTGAAGCGGGATTGACTGATGTGATGGGGTTGGGTGGAGTGGGACGGGAGGGTTAGGGGGAGGGCGGGAGAGAGGAGTAATGTGGTGTTGTGGGACGGGGTGGGATGTTGTGTGACGTGGTATTTTGAAGCGGGATTGACTGATGTGATGGGGTTGGGTGGAGTGGGACGGGAGGGTTATGGGAGGGTGGGAGAGAGGAGTAATGTGGTGTTGTGGGACGGGGTGGGATGTTGTGTGATGTGGTATTTTGAAGCGGGATTGACTGATGTGATGGGTGGGGGTGGGGGCTGGTAAGGGCGGGAGGGTTAGGGGAGGGCGGGAGAGAGGAGTAATGTGGTGTTGTGGAACGGGGTGGGATGTTGTGTGACGTGTTATCAGGTTCTGTTGTGGAATATTCTGATGTGGAGGGGCTATGTTGTGGGATAGGATGGAAGGGGCTGTTCAAGTGGTAGATCTTAGTTAGTGAATGACATAAACAACAAAGTCGGTACACAACCCGACTAACCATTTGTCTCCATTTCCGAATCAGCTCAAAACAAGCAAAGTCACATATGAGGTCCTAAATTCAGTAGTCATAAAGACAGCGATTATACCAATACCAATGAAATATGAATGACACGAACTCACACTATATTCATATATATGTCTGCTGTGACTATGAAGACGGCCAACAAACGACTATACGTCGCGCTATCCATAGGTTATTGCCAAAGTGGAGATTTTCCATTATTAATTGTCTGGACACAATTGACATAAACGCTGTTCTTAAATGGTAACTGGACAATCGTAAAATGTCAGTATCCAAACAAATGGAATTGTTTATCAGAAACCGAAATAAACAAGTTAATGATAATGAAAATCCCATAAATGACGAAAACATAATTTCCTGTGGTATACAAATGAACACTTCATACTAAAACGAGATCGCCATCCTGGGTAAAATTGCATTCGTAATTCGTACATGAAACATCAACACTCTTTGAAGATTTTCGTCGGCGCTCATAAGAAACCCCCCTTTTACGAAATTCAACCAGGAAGCCGAGTTATTTATATTCGAACTAACATATGGCACAAATATGAAATTGTCACATATTAAAAATCAGCTGTATATTTATTTCCAGCACCTGCCGTGAAGTTATATATACGAACCAGAAGTATCCAGATTTTTATGAAACAGTTTCGCATGTGCTGATTCGTGTTTAAATATTTCTCCATTATTATTTCCCCTTGCGTGTAGTGAAGCTCTTCCCAACCCAACAGAGCAGTGTGCGAGCACCTGCAGAATGGTTCCTTGTGATTCTGTTATGCATATCATGTGCATTTTTCTCATTTGTTAGTCCAATCGCGGCATATTTTTCTGCATCTACCAGATGTTCTGAACAATCGCGCTGTGTAGCTCTCACAGGGGAAATAATAAATACCAGTTTTAAAAACTAAAAAAGAAATAAACTCAACATGCATATGTTATCCAATATGGCGACGCGCATGACACCACGTGGTTCGAAGTAACGAGGGACAATGGAAGAATTTCGTTAGCTGTGTTCAAAGGTAATGCCATGGCCAGCGAGAGGGACGGGGTGGCTTGTGACGTGGTTTGGGGGTGAGGCGCACGGTTGGAGGAGAAACGATAGAATGAAGAAAAAAGATAAAAGAGGAAAAAAAGTAGTTTTCTGTCTGGGTGTGCTGGGTCTTGAGGGATCTGGAGTCCCGAGAACAACTCTAGCAATCCGTACAGGCAGATCAAACAGTGAGTGTAGGGACGTCAGCGTGTAGAATATACCCACTGAGACATAACGGTATGTCTTCATGGTTAAATAGAACAATGTTGGACTCAGCACCTCCTTTGGTTGAGAACCTGGTAATGTAATGATGATGACAATAATGATTTTAAATCATTAGGGCTAATACTATTACTACTACTTCTGTTGCTACTCCTGCTGCTGCTACTACGACTGCTTCTTTTGCTGGTGCTGCTACTAATGTAACTGCTCCTACTGCAACAGCTGCAACTACTACTACTACTACTACTACTACTACTACTTCTATTACTACTGCTGCTGCTGGTGCTGCTACTACTACTATTACTACTACTGTGACTACTACTCTTGCTGTTACTACTACTACTACTACTACTTCTATTACTACTGCTGCTGCTGCTGCTACTACTACTGTGACTACTACTCTTGCTGTTACTACTACTACTCCTATTACTCCTACTGCTGCTACTCTTGCTATTACTACTACTCCTGCTCCTACTCCTACTGCTACTACTGCTACTCTTGCTGTTACTACCTACTACTACTACTCTTGCTGTTACTACTACTAATACTACTAATGATAATACTACTGTGACTACTACTTCAACTTATACTACTACTACTACTACTACTACTACTATTACTACTACTGCTGCAACTCTTGCTATTACTACTACTCCTGCTCCTTCTCCCACTACTACTACTGTTACTCTTGCTGTTGCTACTACTACTACTACTACTACTACTACTACTACTACTACTACTACTACTACTACTACTGATAGTACTACTACTAATGATAGTACTACTGTGACTACTACTTCAGCTACTACTACTACTGCTTCCACTGTTGCTACTCAACTGTTTTGACCACTGTGACTACTACTAATACTACTACTACTACTACTATTACTACTACTACTATAACTGCTGTTGCTGCTAGTGCTGTTGTTACTACTACTGCTAATGGTTAATACCAAAGTAATAATTACAATAATCATAACGATACTACGAATATGTATAATACAGAAGCAGGTATTTTGCTAAAAACGCGTTATCACATTACTCCCCTCAATGATAACAACGCAATTCAATTATATTTTAAATAAAATACCCTTGACTTATAGCCATTGTATGATATTGTACCATTAATTCCTTAATCCATTAATCCGGAATCCGGATTAACGAGGTTGATATTGCTACTTCTCCGTCACTCAGTATTGTAGGCAGGTTTAAGAAAGATATACTCAAAGCGAGAAACATTGATAGATGTATTCTTCATATTTGTAGAACGGAAATTCTACAATCTTGTAGAAAACAGTTTTATTTACATGCGCCAGGAATATATTCAACAACATTACAGATGAGAGAAGAAATTTCAGTTTTTTAAGTTTTAATTAACCACAGTATAAAAGAATATTTTTTCATCCTATGAGTAAGACATTTCAACATTTACATTTCTGCAAAGGTGAATAGCTTTGATGCTCTTGTTAATGGAATGTTTAGTTATATTTCCCCTTTACACAGCGTCCCCCCTGTTTACTGTAGTTAAACAATAGTAAAAAGATAAACGATATGAAAAATGGGATCGCTTTAAGCTGAATTTTAGAACTTTTCACACTCGCACCTCTGTCGTGTAGATAAGTATGCTAAAGCCATACATTAACGGGCGAGGTGGGAGAAGGACCTTTCTCGGCCCTAAGGATATCTGCACTATTTAAGAACTATCATCAGTATCATCATCATCATCATCAACATCATCAACCAACACTAAATAACCGAGAAAGGGTAAAATGGGTTATGCAGGCCTAGGTCTCCAGCAGGCGTTGTTCCAATATTTGAACACGAACAAGTCTTTGAGCCCGAGGGGTCAGAGGTTTTTGATGCACTAATGTACTGAAAATAATGACACTCCCCTAATGCTTGTCATATTTTTGGGATGACCCTCCCCATGTCCTTGTACATTGTTTACATGACCCTCCCTGAAAAAAAGAAAAATGCGAAAGCTCTTTATAATTTAGTATAAAATGCCCATTATTTCATGACCCTCCCAAAATATGTGTATTGTTTTCTATGACCCTCCCCTAGATTATGTTTCTAGGTTTGTCAGCACTATACCCGTGCTCGTGGGTTTCACCGAAGTGGTAAACGTCTGAGACCTGCATTACTTCGGCCTTTCCTCCCACATTAAGCTGACACGCCGTGATAAAACTAGAATACTGTTAAAAGCGGCGTTAAACCCAACTCACTCACTCACTCACTCAAAACCTAGAGACTATCATATCTTTTATGCCGGTCCCTTTGATTTTTATTTAAAGTACAACATCTTTTTCACAAATTATATCCATACTTATATTTTTGATCAGGTCACAAGTCTAGACCCTGCAAGTGTAAGAAAGAAAAGGATAGTTGTCAGTCATTTGTACATGTCTTGTAACGTTGATGCTAACATTTCACAATTTTAAAAAGCGGAACCCCAATAAGGATGATAAGGCTTGTTGAACCAACAGAATGTTGAGGTCGAAGAATTACACAAGTAATGACTCGGAGTCCTATCTACGTTGGTGTGTCACGAGCGCAGTTTTGAGAATGGCACGGGATTCGTTGACTGACATTTGTGTAACATCACGTATGAGTGAGTGAGTGAGTGAGTGAGTGAGTGAGTGAGTGAGTGAGTGAGTGAGTGAGTGAGTGTGAATTTGTGTGATTTGATAACACAGTGTATAAGCTAAGTTAGAAATCCCGACATGATGCAGGTTTTGGGGAGGAAATCCCAAAGTCACGCAGGTTTCAGATACGATTGGGATTTTTCTTCTAGGACGCCAAAGGGACGCAACTCTGAACAGCGAATTGCGGCGTCTAAGAAAACTTGGCCACCCGTGCCCCTGGTTTGAAGAAACAAATTACCGTTATTATTATGGTTGTTCTGGAGCCTTATTTCTGCTGACGACCATGATGATTATTATGATGAGGAGATAGAGGAGGGGAAGGAGGAGAACTACCTGCCAATGCCAACCTGACTGTAAAATATGTATATAGTTTGTTTCAAATATACATTGTGTTTTGACCTTCCAGGAATCCGCACTCACTGGACTGGTTGGAGAGCATGCACAGACACAGAAGATCCAGGTGAAGTTGTCTCCCTTAGTCGGTCGCGCCATTCTTGGAATTTGTGGTCAGTACATAAACATCTGCTGATGTTTGGTAGCGTCGTGAATACTTGTTTTTTATCCCATTAAAATATAGGAGCAGGGGCGAGGAATGGGGGCTGGGGAAGTGTTCGTTATTGTCAGTGACAGGATATCTTTTCAGTCATTACTGCAAATCATGCAATATTTATGTTTCAATGGAGAAGCTGAAAAAAATGTTTATATTTTTTTTTCACAATTCAATATCTTCAGCGCATCCAACATCTCCAGCGAACGTTGATGTTATTGTTGTTGTTGTTAGTGTTGATGTAAAACGTTAAAAATAGTTTTTCTGGGACTGATATTATTTTTTAATTCGGGCGCCTTCGACAACTGCACCACCTGTGTAGGCTATAGCCTTCTAGATTATTTTCTGTGATTCAAACCCGGAGCAAATATAAAACCTGGTCCTGCTTTTGTTTTGAAAACATCACGATTTGCCTACATGTATGTAAGTTGCGTGTTTATTCACAACAGATTATGATGTCTCAAATCAAATTACAGAAGACCGCGAGCACCAATACACGCATAAACAAACTGTGAGTTGTTAATCAATGCAGTCACGAGCCATGTTCTAAAGTTTAAATGTTCTCATGTTCAAAGTGAGTGAGTGAGTGACAACCCGGATTACTCCATTCTCTACCAGGCAAACAATGGCTGGTAACACCCGCAACGTTCAACGCAGTCCGAACACAATGACACACAATCACGAAGCCACGTCAAGCATTGCGCCGGCCCAATCCTTATTTTAGTCGACAGCCATGGATCACAGGTAACCCACTCCATCCCGGAATTCCTTTGTGGACCCCAATTTGTTTCTAGCAAAGTCACAAGATCACTCAAAATAGAGAACAAACAGACTCTATGAAACATGACCCTAGATGACACCGACGCGACCAGTCACAACCTTCTATTTTCTGTACACATAAACGGTAAAGGAAAAATAGATTTGAATCGCATCACATAAAATCACGTTTACGTTTTTACGTCAACTGAAATAACCGTTATTATGACATAATAACTACAACAATATGACAGTATAACATTTTTAAAACAAAAACGTTTTTTGGCTTTCTCTACCATCGCAAGGTTTTTCCCGAACGCTGTATGTTGTTGGAAACCACATGACGGCATGACAATTCTGCCAAACAACGCCTCACATGATTACGACTGAAGATAAACTGTCCGTTAACATTAATTAAACCAGCATTGCGTCTCTGCGCCCGATATTGTGTCCATGTGGTTAAATAAGACTGCGCAGGCTGCGAAGTCTGATTCGCATTCATGTTGGTGTCGTGTGTAAACACCACGCAAATTTGAACAAACATTATGCTTATAAAAACTAACAGAAAATGATTGTTTTTGCTCTAATGTTCGTCATTGTCTCTACATAAGCAATATTTCTTATTTGCGTGATACTTCCGCCAATGTGGTTCATATCAGAACCATATCATATTAACAACCGGGGCAGCAAGACATGGGTTTTTAAATCCGGTCGCTTCCGGTAGAACGATCCGGATTGGAGAACCGGGCTACCCAAGAAAAACACACATGAGTAAAGTAATATGTGTTTTTATTTTCAAAATCAAATATAAGACAAAGCCAAGGAATGCAGTCGTTATGTATCGGCATCCGCGATAGAAGGCTTCAAAGCCACCGGAGTGTCGGTTCGGCGTTCTATCGCAACACGAAGAACCCCACCTGGGGGAGCCTGTCCCCTCGGGAAGTGTGCTGGGCTGGTATTTTTGTAATATATGATTGGCAGATGTAGAGGTTGGCCTGGCGTGATCTCGCGAGTACACACGAGAAACACCACACTCTCCACAATTGCCGTAATTCGTTCTGATAGAGACTCTGGTAGCCGAATCTAGTCTGCTGGGTTTAGTGTTGGTCTTGTATGTGATTTTCCCTCTTGTAATTACATATTTACTTATGCTTCTGATCATAAAAAAAGCAGACACACTGACTTTTACTTATTTTATGATTTTGTTTTTAGAAAAAAAGTGGTATTTTTAAAAATGGTTGGCACAAGTCAGTCGCCATTCTAGTTTGTATTCATTGACAACAATCTCGAGAGGGATGGGCATAGCCGTTCATCGTCTCAGACGCGGTTCGATCCAAACAGGGGGAAATGTATTAAGCTTACTGTTTGTGTCCCCGACTTTATTTGTCTCGAATATCGCTTAAAGCGCCGTAAAAACCACACTCATTTACTATGCAGACAGACATTGGCCAAGAGTATCTTGTATACGATGATGCTGTACATAACCTTGACATTGCAGATTCATGACACAAATGTATTTCAAGACAGATTTGTATTGGCTTCTTAGCCAACATATGATATATGCGGTACAGTAACACGGTCACTTGAATAACATATTCGCATTTTCCGTTTGGAGTAAATCATAAAACTTCCTGAGATAGATCTAAAATACTTCTGCACATTATCATTTCTCGGGCCAGCATAGACTCGACTTATTAATAGTACGTGATAGTCATCTTTGATATGGTGGATATAGTATGCACAAGAGGTATTGCACTCACTACCGCAACGTTTGGTCTTGCTTTTGTTTTCAAAATATCACGATTAGCCTGCATTGATATAAGTTGCGTGTTTGTTTACATGAGATAACGAGGACTGAAATCAAATTACTGAAGGACCGCGAGCATCAATACACGCACAGGTGAGGTGAGGTGAAATTGGGTTTAACGTCGCGTCCAAGATTATTGCACTTATATAGCGACGTGCATGCACGTGTATGTGTGTGTGTGGCTGCTTGTACTAGTCCGGACTGATGCCGATTTATAGTGCTAGCTCACTGAGATACCATGCCGCAGTTTAACATGAATACCCCACTCAGACACAGTATACTGACTCCGAGCCGACCAGTCCTTGTTTTAGCCCCTTAATGCCGAGCGCCAGACAGGGTAACAACAAGTACAATCTTTTAACGTCTTTTTGTATGACGCGGCCCGGGATCGAACCCTGGACCTTCCGCTCTCCGGGCGGACGCTCTACCACAAGACCACGGAGGCGGTCCAATACACGCACAGACAAACTCTGTGTTATCAGTCAGTGCTGCTATCACCAGCCACTTGAGTGACCACCGGTATTACTCTATTGCATTTTCTCGGAATATAATCAGTACGTGAAATTCATCTCCATCATGGTGGTCACAGTATAAACAAGAGGTATTGCACGCACTCTTGCGACGCTCTACGGTCTGTTAAATTAAACGTGGACTTGTTAGGTCCAGCATCGAGTAAGTTTTAATACAGATTTAAACAAATAAACAACAACCTACCAGAAAAATCTAAGCATGATGTCAGGGTAACAAAACATGTTTGTTTGTTTGTTTGTTTGTTGTTTAACGCCGCACTATATTCCAGCTATTTGACGGCGGTCTGTAAAAAATCGAGTCTGGACCAGACAATCCAGTGATTGACATGAGCTTCGATCCACGCAATTGGGATTCGATGACATGCATCAACCAAGTCAGCGTGCCTGGCAAACCGATTCCGTTAGTCGCTTCTTACGACAAGCATAGTCGCCTTTCTACGGTAAGCATGGGTTGCTGAAGACCCATGGATCTTCTACCCCGGATCTTCACGGGTCATATGCATATGTGTTTTGTTGCGTCTGTACCTATTCTCTGATACGTATTGTGAACTTAAATCAAAGCGATTAAAAAAGATATATTTGTGAATATGGAAAATCCCCAGACGGATAACCCGAGTGAATGTCGATTTGCGGCTCAGTCAGCAATATTTCAGCTATTTCACGTTGACCAGGAAATTATAGCGCCTGGCTGACGCAAACCAGAGACTGAAAGTATGAGCAATGATCCACGCACCGCGGCATGGTGACGCAGGCAGCCAATACAGGAGCCTGACCACCCGAGTGCCCTCTTACACACGAATTGGATTCTGGGAGCCAGTTCTAACCCAGATTCCACGTGGATTAAAAAAGTCAGGTTGTGAATTTAAACCTCTTTACCTTTCAATAATATTAGTAAGTGAGTGAGTGAGTGAGTTGGGTTTAACGCCGCTTTTACAGTATTCCAGTTATATCACGGCATGGCAGCTTAATGTGGGAGAAAAGCCCGTAGTGATGCAGGTCTCATACGTTTACCACTTCGGTGAAACCCACGAGCACGGGTATGGTGCCGACAAACCTAGAAACATAATCGGGGCGAACCGGGATTCGAACCCACAATCATTTGGTTTCTGGCGTGCCCAAGGCACGCAACTCTGCACAGCGAATCGCGGCGCCTTACACGACTGGGCCACCCGTGCCCCCTAATATTAGTAAGAGCGTCAAAAGTATGTCTCACTCACTCATGCAGAAGTTCCGGGTTCGATTCCCGAAATGAAAGCAAAATGTGAAGACCATTCTAGCACAGTCGATAAATTGTTGGAATATTACAAAGAACGATTCTAACCCGAAGCTATGGACGCCAACATTCTACTGACATAAACACAAACTAACTCACCGCCACATGGATTATTCTAGCTTAGAAAGAATTGGTTAAAATATCTCATGGTATTTGACAAATGGCAGTTTGGAAATCAATATACTTTAATCAGATATAGTGTGATATGTGACCTGCAAATACAAGTCCTGTACATGATGCCAGACTACTGCTGACTTTGCAAATCCTATAGGAAGATAACAGCGGGAGCGTTTTTGTAGATGACAGAGGTAGTCGATGTAAGATGCTGAGTGGGTGCGTTTGGTTTAGCGCCGCTTTGTAATACAGTCATATCACCGTGTATCAGCTTGATGTGGGAGGTAAGCCCGAAGTGATGCAGGTCTCAGACGTTTATCACTAGGATGAAACTCACGAGAACGGGTATGGTGCTGACAAACCTAGAAACATAATCATGGCGAATCGGGATTCGATCAACTGGGCATAAGGCCAGGTTCACACACTGCCGATTAACACTCCCGTTTGAAATCAGACAGCGCTACGACTCGAAAATCTAAATGTCGGATTACTATCCTCAATGGTCTGGAATCGTCTACCATTGTCTGAACGCAGTCGTATATGTTCGTAACAGAGTCCTACGGATCGGGAAAGGTCCAGAGAGGTCGGCCATGCACTCCCGACAGTATGGTGCGTCCCGTAACATTCGGGAAACTCAGCCGATTTTGTCTTGTCGGATTACAATCGTGACTATGTCGCGACAGATTCTGCTGTATGTATCAAAATCGTAACAATGTCCTGTGTTGTCTGGACGGTGTCCTGTGGATCGGGACGCTGTCGTGATAAATGGGCATGAATTGTTCATTACCGTTTCTTGTCCAGATCTTGCTGAATGCGAACTGTCTTTGTCGGTTCAGTGTCCGGTCACTGTCTGATCTCTGTCGGATCGCATTCGGGAGAATCGTGACGCTGTCGGAACAGATTCGGTCGTTTTTTACCATGCGGAAGATACAAATCGGATCAGATTCGGATTGATTCGACTGGAAAGGTCTCAATCGGGACGCTTCCTGAAGAATATCTGATTGTTTGTGAATTTCCCGCCACGAATCACAGGATCTCGATCAGACTTTTGACAAATTGTAATCGGAATGGTCCTATCAAGGACGGCAGTAAAAATCCTGAATGTATGACTGAGCCCTAAGGAATTGTGGGAAAATGGGAACTGTCGATATAACGAACCCTGGATATAACGAACAGTGGGACAAAGACATGACCCGGGTAGAACAAACAGTTGGGAATAGCTAGACTAACATTTAGTCTATGAAATCTTATATTACACAATATCCATTTTGACTCTAAATTTTTTTTTTTTTACCTATGCTGATTGTGGAATAGAGCTAGCTAGACTTGCTTTTGTATACGTTTATAGATTGTTTTTCTTTCTTTCATAATATACATATTCCACAGTCATGGTGCAGGACTAGGGAATAGCCAACTTTCGGATAAAACGTAAAAAACAAAATCATGAAGAACATAACGAACAGTCGATATAACGAACAGTAGGATAAAGCGACGCTTCGATATAACGAACACTGGGAGCTAACCGTTGACTTTAACGAAATGCTGGATATAACGAACAGACGGATATGCCGAATCTAGTTCTCAACCTCCGTGATAATTTAGGGCCTCGACTTGACTGTACGTCTGACCCGTGGAGATCCGGGTTAGATCCGGGTTAGAATTGGTCTTCAGCAACCCATGCTTGTCGTAAGAGGCGACTAACGGGATCGGATCGACAGGTTCCCAGACGTAGTTAATGCATGCCATCCCAAATGTGTAGATCGATGCTCATGATGTCAAAGAACTGGTTATCTGCTCCAGACTTATTTACAAACCGCTGGAATATTGCGGCGTTCAACAACAAACAGACGTCTTGTTTCCAAGCATCATCTTTTAACCTGCATGTCTGGAAACTGAGGACACATCTTAGCTACTGTGTCAGTGACAGAAATCCATGTTGAAAAAACGCATTGGGATTTTTTGGTTGAGCATCCTTCAAATAACCGCCAAGGGTATCGATATTGACCTACAAACGACAAAATAATTCCGCTTGAACTGCAGATGTGCCATAAATATCCTGATACACAAACCCCAGCTGTAAACCCCAATGAAAAACAGTTCAATTGACCTCCTCTTGACAATCCCGACGTCAGTGCTGGAAGCGGGAGAGATGCATACATCACAGCGTAAAACCAGACAATCTATTGTGACATGGCCAATCGATCCAGCTATTTGTGGCCGCTGACGTAGGCGTGACGTCAAACGTTCGATTGAGGAGCTGTTACATAGAGGAAAGCCGATGGTTTATGCCGCAGAACTGCGAGACCTGAAGCCCGGTGACGATCGCTGCGATGTGGATCGATACTGAACGGTTGCTGAGGTATATAGCTGCTGTCTGTCTCCTCGGTTGAACTGGTTATATGATCGTACGCGTAGTAGCTGAGGACAGGATCCCGGTTTGGTTGGACGAGCGTTGGACACCCACGAAGAGAATATCAAGTATGGCTTGGAGCCTTGCTCTGTGGATATGTTTTCATAATGGAGGCTATTTTTGACGCTTTTTAGGGATCATGTGCTTCTTTGGATTGAATAATCAAGTAAATTGGAATATTAAACATGAAATTGAAATTCAAGGAGCCCGTGGATAAAATGGATGACTTACCAAACCAGGCCATGTACAAATCGTCCCTTTTCGACGTTTTGAGCACTCGTATGCATGTACGCGCATGGCATAGGGTGTGGGTGGGTAGGGATCTTCAGGGCTTGTTCAGGGGGTTGTTGACCCCTCTACCCAGTGTTGTATGTTGTAGGCAGTAAAAGCATCTGAGAGTGGATTTTTTATTTTGGACCCCTCCCTTTTCAAAATCCTTGATCCGCCTTTGCATGCGTTCGGTATAATTATTCAAAGAGCTTTTTGGTCAGATTTTCAGAGTTGTGAGAAGGGTGAGTTACAGGGAATTGTCTTCACGTATATTCCGGGTGCTAGGGTACCCTAGCGTTTAAAACATTCGTTGGTTTCGCTTCAATCTATAGGTGAGGTTAAAAGGGGTTGATTAGTTCACATACACGCGTGTGTGTAGCTGCTTGTACTAGTTTATGTTTTATAGTGCGAGCCCACTGTGATACAATGCCGCTGTTTAACATGAATACCCCACTCAGACACACTACACTGACTCCGACCCGACCAGTCCTTGTTTTAGCCCCTTATCGCCGAGCGCCAGGCAGGGTAACAGCATGTACTAACTTTTAACGTCTTTTGGTCTGATGACGCGGCGAGGGGATCGAACCCCGGACCTTCCGCTCTCCGGGCAGACGCTCTTTTCACTACACCACGGAGACGGCCCTGGTTCACTTTGCAACAGGGGATGCCAGGTGGCTCCAAACGCAGGCCTAGCTATAATATTGATAGTGCTGGAATATGACTGCAGGGGATTCAACGCGAGAAAATAATCAGTCTCGATTATCAACTAAAACAGATTTCATTGGGCGTAAAAGTGATAAAAATATATGAATGGATCACTGAAAATCAGTGATGACACCAGGTGTTCGCGAAAAGAGTAGGCAGTTCCTGCTCTACCGGTAGCACATGCACTATTCATTTCCCTGTCAGGGTTTTTGGTATTAATACCACTTTATTGCGTGCAGATGTGATCAGGCAGAGCTAAAAGAAACAAGTCTGAACGGACCTGTTTGGTCCGCAGCTAAATAGAAAACCCTGACAACTGGATTACAAAGTACACCTTCACCCTGTTAAACATATGAGCGAGTTCTGTTTTACGCCGCTTTGGACATAACCCCTACCATATCAATCCAGAGGACCAATGGGTGTTACCTATTGTAAAATGTGGAGAATCGAACCTCATCGTTGATCTATTTTGGGATTCGAACCGGATCTCAGACATGTCGAGCAAACGCTTTAACCACAAGGCTACCCACCGCCTCTAATCAAAGAAGGAAACGCGGAACTTCAGAGTAGGGGGCACGGGTGGCCCAGTGGTCTAAGGCGCCGCAATTCGCTGTGCAGAGTTGCGTCCCTTGGGCACGCCAGAAACCTATGATTGTGGGTTCGAATCCCGGTTATGTTTCTAGGATTGTCACATTAAGCTGACACACCGCGATATAACTGGAATACTGTTCAAAGCGGCGTTAAACCCAACTCACTCACTTACTTCAGAGTAGGGCTGCTTTTTTGTCTTCTTTTGGCCACATACGCCGAGTTATCTCGTTTTCACTTTTACTGTATTTGTATGAAATAGTGAGTGGACGTTTCGACGCTTTTAGCATTATCCTAAGTCTATCGCGGCGGGGATACACAGAGCATCGGCGTCACACAAACCGGGCCGTCGGCGTGACGAGCTAACACTTGCTCCGCTGGGCCACTCCACTTCTACCCGAGACTACTCTACCGCCCCGATCTGCCAAGCAGTGAGTTAGCGAAGGCGCCTATGCTATAAACAGTCAGCAACATTCTAGCTTCATCACGGAGACCTGTTCGGAATCGGGTCTGGCCAGGCAATCAGTGGCTGATAGCTACTCAGTGACCCAAGCAGAGGCAGTATTATAATAGTCAGTGACATATTGTAACCATTTGATACTTATGTTAGTCCGTTCTTCATACACGTATGGGCAACAGGGACCTATTCGAACATGGATAATGTCTTCAGTTTGTCTTCCTGTACAGCCGAATCTCTGCATCACACTCCTCCTCCTCCCCATCATCATCATCATCATCATCATCATCATCATCATTATCATCTTATCTATCACCTCAAGAGACAATGAAAACGGTTTGGATTCATTAAAATGATTTTGTTGTGTAAAATTTGCAGTGAAAATAGGCAGGTATAGTTGCGGATAGTCACTGCCTCAAGACTGACACAATGTTCCACCAGTATTTTTAAACAAAATATCAAATGATCGCTCCCTTTAAAAAAAAGTTTAAACTGACAGTGCGTGAGTGAGTGAGCTGTGTTTGGGGCGGTAAACAGTATTTCAGTTATGTCATGACTTATGTCATGTCATCTTAAAGGGGGCCCGTGTTCCGTAGTCTGTCTCCCTTTGCAGCTGCCATGTTATTATTGAAACATTGTCACTGAGGTAACCGTTAACTGTTGAATCAATATAAACTACCAGGCAAAGAAAGAATACTCTTGAAAATTGAAATTGACCCCTAAATTACGAGGTTGAAAACAGTCGCCGAAACATTGTAAACTGATGGTCCAAAACACAACTATGATACCCGTATCAACTTCACCACCATCGAATAACCATTTCTTGTTAATTTTAGCCACCATCATACATGGGTGTATCCTTTCTTTTGCCCGGCATTTTTCATCATGATATGTGCGGTAACAGACAGACAAGGGTGTTTGTGAACGAGACTAGTCCTCCTTTAACGAGGTGAGGTGAGGTGAAATGGGGTTTAACGTCGCGTCCAAGATTATTGCACTTATATAGCGACGTGCATGTACGTGTGTGTGTTTGTGTGGCTGCTTGTACTAGTCCGGACTGATGCCGATTTATAGTGCTAGCTCACTGAGATACCATGCCGCAGTTTTACATGAATACCCCACTCAGACACAGTATACTGACTCCGAGCCGACCAGTCATTGTTTTAGCCACTTAAAGCCGAGCGCCAGACAGGGTAACAACAAGT
Organism: Haliotis rufescens; assembly: GCF_023055435.1. Taxonomy (NCBI): domain Eukaryota; kingdom Metazoa; phylum Mollusca; class Gastropoda; order Lepetellida; family Haliotidae; genus Haliotis; species Haliotis rufescens. The sequence continues at coordinate 15,947,600 of NW_025964112.1, forward strand.
ACCACCTTTTAACGTCTTTTGCTATGACGCGGCCGGGGATCGAATACCGGACCTTCCTCTCCCCGGGCGGACGCTCTACCGCTAGACCACAGAGGCGGTCCTTTAACGAGGAAGAAAAGGTCAAAGTGACGCCTGTCGTAACCTCTTACCACCTTGGTCAGCCTCTGGAATGGTCGGACAGACCAGGGAATCTTTTGTTTGTTTGTTGTTTAACGCCGCTCTTAGTAATATTCCAGGTATATGATGGAGCTCTGTAAATAATCGAGTCGGGACCAGACAATCCAGTGATTGACATCACGAGCATCGATCTAGGAAATTGGGATACAATGACATGCATCAATCAAGTCAGCGAGCCTGACCACTTTACCCCGTTAGTCGCCTCTTACGACAAGCATAGTCGCCTTTTACGATACGCATGGGTTGCTGATGACCTATTCTAACCTGGATCTTCACGGGTCCCACGGATCCTAATCGGAGCGAATCTCGGAACCCTTCACTAAGTCTATCCTGATACGGAATCTGACAAAGGTGAACGTACCAGCGGTTAATGTGATTCATATAGATTGCGCAGTAATCCTATTTCTGGGATTATATCCAGTTTCAAATTGCCTTATCGTGATTTCTTTCAGTTTGAATGGATATAAAAATATTGCAAGTAGAGAAAGGCTGACTCACCCACAATATGCATCACAGACAGATGGATCAACAGACAGATGGACATGGAGATGCAGGTACAAAATGAGCGCTCACTGACAAACCTACAGATGGGCAAACAGAGATATGACAGACAGACAGGTGGACAAAGAGATGGGCGGACATAGAGTGTCACATATTGAAAAACCTACAGTTAGACAGAGAGACATAGAGATAGAGAGATTGACGGAAAAAAGAGTGGCGCAAACTGATAAACCTACAGATGGACAGACTAACAAACCTACCCTTCGGCAGGCATGTAGTGACACAGACTGACAAACCTACAGGTGGACACAGAGATTGACGGAAAAAAGAATGGCACAAACTGACAAACCTACAGATGGACAGACTGACAAACATACAGGTGGACAGAGAGATGGACAGGCATGTAGTAGCACAGACTGACAAACCTACAGGTGGACACAGAGATTGACTGAAAAAAGAATGGCACAAACTGACAAACCTACAGATGGACAGACTGACAAACATACAGGTGGACAGAGAGATGGACACAAACTGACAAACCTACAGATGGACAGACTGACAAACATACAGGTGGACAGAGAGATGGACAGGCATGTAGTAGCACAGACTGACAAACCTACAGGTGGACACAGAGATTGACGGAAAAAAGAATGGCACAAACTGACAAACCTACAGATGGACAGACTGACAAACATACAGGTGGACAAAGAGATTGACACAAACTGACAAACCTACAGATTGACAGATAGAGAGATAACAGACGGACAGATGGATGGAGAGACGGACAGACATAGCTGGCACAGACTTACAAACCTACAGGGATGGGGAGACAAACAGAGAGAGTGACAGACAGACCTGATGAACAGAGCGATAGAGGGAGGAGCACTGAGAAGGACAAACAGACGACACACAGCAGGGAATTGGTCTCTTCCTTGTCACTCACGTTATATATTATTATATAGCTGGATTGTGTATAAACAACACTTTTAACAAAGCCAAGCAATATCAGGCCAGATGACATCAAGAGAAGGATACACATCAAGACGGGAAATCGAACTCAAGAGGTGGCGGTAGAACAACCGCGTGTACTCACACAATGTGATATCCAAACTTCCAAAAGTATTAACTAATAATAACCTTCATCAATTTGTCACATTGAATGACCGATGCTATATATTCACGGTCCGATGCTACATTATATTTAGGGATGAATGCTAAAACTGTCAAGGGGTGTTGTATACTCTCTAGGGGTGTTACATAAAGTCTAGGGATGTTACATAAAGTCTAGGGATGTTACATAATGTCTAGGAATGTTATATAATGTATAGGGATGTTATATGATGTCTTTGGATGTTATATACTCTCTAGGGGTGTTATTTAATGTCTAGAGGTGTTATTTAATGTCTAGGAATGTTATATACTGTCTAGGGGTGTTATATACTGTCTAGGGATTTATATACTGTCTAGAGGTGTTATATAATGTCTAGGGATGTTATATAATGTCTAGGGATGTTATTTAATGTCCAGGGATGTTATTTAATGTCCAGGGATGTTATTTAATGTCTAGGGGTGTCATTTAATGTCCAGGAATGTTATATACTGTATAGGGGTGTTATATACTGTCTAGGGATGTTACATAAAGTCTAGGGATGTTATATAATGTCTAGGAATGTTATATAATGTATATGGATGTTATATAATGTCTTTGGATGTTATATACTGTCTAGGGGTGTTATATACTGTCTAGGGGTGTTATATACTGTCTAGGGATGTTATATACTGTCTAGGGGTGTTATTTAATGTCTGGGGATGTTATTTAATGTCCAGGGATGTTATTTAATGTCTAGGAATGTTATATACTGTCTAGGGGTGTTATATACTGTCTAGGGATGTTATATACTGTCTAGAGGTGTTATATAATGTCTAGGGATGTTATATAATGTCTAGGGATGTTATTTAATGTCCAGGGATGTTATTTAATGTCCAGGGATGTTATTTAATGTCTAGGGGTGTTATATAATGTCTAGTGATGTTATACACTGTCTAGGGAAACAATATTTTAGCTATTGTGCAATGATATTTTCTAAAGGTGTTACATACTCTCTAGGGATGCTATTCATACATGCTGTCTAGAGATGCTGGCTACTTTCTATGGATGCTACATGTATACAATATCTAGGGATGATGCTTACTTTCTGGTGGTTCTATATACTGTCTAGGGTAGTTTTGTGTTGTATAGTGATGCCGCTTACTTTCTAGTGGTGCCAAAGATTTGCTAGAAATGCTGGTTACTTTCTAGTGGTGCTATATATTTCTAGATATGCTGATTACTTTCTAGGGATGCTATATATTTTCTTCGGATGCTTTATATTGTCTAGGAATGCTGGTTACTTTCTACTTTCTCTTTGGATGCTTTGTACTGTCTTGGGACTATTTATACTGGCTAGGGACCCGTCACTGGATTGTCTGGTCCAGACTCGATTATTTACAGACCACCGTCATATAGCTGGAATATTGCTGAGTGCGGCGTTAAACAACAAACCAACCAACCAAATTATACTGGCTAGGGATCGTGATTACTTTCCTAGGATGCCCAATATTGTCTAAGGATGCCATTTGTCTTGATATATTATATAGACGCCTTAGACATACTATATGCTATATACTCAGGGAATTATTTACGTTCTGTGGGTGCTATATACTGTCGAGATGGGCTATATACTATCTAGATATTCTATTTACTGTCTGGGGACGCTAGAATGACTTTCAGCTGTCTAGAGATGCTATATTTTGTTTATAGATGCCATATACTGCCTGTGGGTGATATGTTTCGTATTTGTGTACTACTATTTACTTTCCAGTTTGCGATATGCTGTCCAGGTTGGCGATATAGTTTCTAGTGATGTTTATTGTGTTGTCTTGGAAAGTTATATACTGTCCAGGTTCGGTCATCAGTTGTCCCTGGTTCCATCTTTTATTTGATTCAGAGGTCACCCTGTTTTCCCCTGAAAGCCACAGACAGGAAATTTGGATCGATGCCAGGGATCGATGTGAGCTACTTTTAGACCGAACGTTGTGTTTACCTCAAACTCTGAGAACCAAGAAAAGACACCAGTCCATGGCATCATCTGAAGTCGTCGACGTTTAAGAAATCGGAACACTATTCTGCGTCGCATCATGCTTGAAACATATGTATTTTAAACACGGGGAGCTTTTTTCAGGGGTAGTTGAATGTTGTGCGATGACAACTTTATAAATACGCGGTAGCTTTTAACACGGGCAGTTGAATGTTGTTTCACGAGGGTAACTTTGCATGGTTTTATATTGACAGTTGAATGTTGTTTCACGCGGGCTACATAGCACGGTATGGAGATTGACATTGATTTTATAGTTAAATGTTGTTTCACGCGGGCTAGATAGCACGGTATGGAGATTGACATTGTTTTTATAGTTGAATGTTGTTTCACGCGGGCTACATAGCACGGTATGGAGATTGACATTGATTTTATAGTTGAATGTTGTTTCACGCGGGCTACATAGCACGGTATAGAGGTTAACATTGATTGTTGAATGTTGTTTCACGCGGGCTACATAGCACGGTATGGAGATTGACATTGATTTTATAGTTAAATGTTGTTTCACGCGGGCTAGATAGCACGGTATGGAGATTGACATTGTTTTTATAGTTGAATGTTGTTTCACGCGGGCTACATAGCACGGTATGGAGATTGACATTGATTTTATAGTTGAATGTTGTTTCACGCGGGCTACATAGCACGGTATAGAGGTTAACATTGATTGTTGAATGTTGTTTCACGCGGGCTACATAGCACGGTATGGAGATTGACATTGATTTTATAGTTAAATGTTGTTTCACGCGGGCTAGATAGCACGGTATGGAGATTGACATTGTTTTTATAGTTGAATGTTGTTTCACGCGGGCTAGATAGCACGGTATGGAGATTGACATGGATTTTATAGTTGAATGTTGTTTCACGCGGGCTACATAGCACGGTATGGAGATTTACATTGATTTTATAGTTGAATGTTGTTTCACGCGGGCTAGATAGCACGGTATGGAGATTGACATGGATTTTATAGTTGAATGTTGTTTCACGCGGGCTACATAGCACGGTATGGAGATTTACATTGATTTTATAGTTGAATGTTGTTTCACGCGGGCTACATAGCACGGTATGGAGATTTACATTGATTTTATAGTTAAATGTTGTTTCACGCAGGCTACATAGCACGGTATGGAGATTTACATGGATTTTATAGTTGAATGTTGTTTCACGCGGGCTACATAGCACGGTATGGAGATTTACATGGATTTTATAGTTGAATGTTGTTTCACGCGGGTTACATAGCACGGTATGGAGATTTACATGGATTTTATAGTTAAATGTTGTTTCACGCGGGCTACATAGCACGGTATGGAGATTGACATTGATTTTATAGTTGAATGTTGTTTCACGCGGGCTACATAGCACGGTATGGAGATTGACATTGATTTTATAGTTAAATGTTGTTTCACGCGGGCTACATAGCACGGTATGGAGATTTACATTGATTTTATAGTTAAATGTTGTTTCACGCGGGCTACATAGCACGGTATGGAGATTTACATTGATTTTATAGTTAAATGTTGTTTCACGCGGGCTACATAGCACGGTATGGAGATTTACATTGATTTTATAGTTAAATGTTGTTTCACGCGGGCTACATAGCACGGTATGGAGATTTACATTGATTTTATAGTTGAATGTTGTTTCACGCGGGCTACATAGCACGGTATGGAGATTTACATTGATTTTATAGTTAAATGTTGTTTCACGCGGGCTACATAGCACGGTATGGAGATTTACATTGTTTTTCAGTTGAATGTTGTTTCACACGGGTTACATAGCACGGTATAGAGGTTAACATTGATTGTTGAATGTTGTTTCACACCGGTTACATAGCACGGTATAGAGGTTAACATTGATAGCTGAATGTTGTTTCACACGTGTTTCATAGTACAGTTGAATGGTATTTTTTAAGTTTTACATATAAAGATGAATGCTGTTTCAAACGGGTTACATACCACGGTATTAAAGTTTACATTAATACTTCAGTGTTGTTTCACACGGGTTACATAGTATGGTATGACAGTTTACATTTATAGTTGAATCTTCGTTTACACGGGTTACATAGTATAGTATGTAGGTTTACATTTATAGTTGAATGTTGTTTCCCACCGGTTAAATAGCACGGTATGGAGGTTTACAATGATAACTGAATGCTGTTTTACAAGGGTTATACAGCATGGTATGAACTTTGATGCATGGGCACGTATATTCCTCGCCACTTGAAATAGAATCACGAAGTATCACGATGATCAATTAACGAAGATACCTGCCCGTGTGCTGATACTTTTAAAGTGGCTACAAGCCATTCCGCCGATAATGAACATTACTTACAGTAATGACAAACACTGCAAAGTGCGATTTTCAAGAAATATCCATTTTGGTCGCTATAAACATCATCATTGAGGTTTTGGTCACGTGGTTACAATCCGGCAAAAATCGACAGTCAGGGGACTGCGAGCGACTTTGTGAAGCAGTGAACTTGGCCAACAGCGCTACAAATACTATATCTGCGCGTCTTCTTCTTTCATTACGTGCTTTTAATGCCCGTACGCGACAGATTAGGCTCAATATAGTCACCTGACTGCCGAAGCTTACCCGGAGAGTGATCACGTGATCAAAACTCAATGATGATGTTTATCGCTGGCAAACCGGGTATTTCTTGAAAAGCAGACTTTGCAACTTTTGTCATACTATAAGTAATATTTCTTATTTCACCGTTGGTTTTTTTTACTTTTATAGTATTAGCGCACATGTAGCTAACTTCGTCAATTAATCAACGCGATATTGCGTGATTCTATTTCAAGAGGCGAGAACTATAGTCGATTGTTGTACGTTAACTACACACACGTAACGTGGACAGTTGAATGTTGTTGCAGGCAAATATGTAAAGAGACATGGTATTCAACTTTTACCATGCACAGTTGAATGTTGTTGCAGGCAAATATGTAAAGAGACATGGTATCCAACTTTTACAATGGACAGTTGAATATTGTTGCAGGCAAATATGCAAAGAGACATGGTAACCAACTTTTACAATGGACAGTTGAATGCTGTTGCAGGCAAATATGTAAAGAGACATGGTATCCAGGCTTTACCTTGGACAGTTGAATGTTGTTGCAGGCAAATATGGCATCTTTCACCAAGGACAGTTGAATGTTATTGCACGGAAAAATATGTAAAGAGACAATCTTAAATGCTTTTACAATGATAAATCACTGTCAAGGTTTGGTCCAGCATTAATGTGAGTGAGTGAGTGAGTGAGTGAGTGAGTGAGTGATATTCAACGTGAGACACTATAGACACATTATTTTATGGAGTAATGTTTCAGAAATCTACAGTCGTGCCAGTATTCAAGCTGAAACAAACTATTAGTTACACATGTGTATGATTGTGATTTTTAATAAATGAAAGTTTCCAGGGAAGATTAAAAAAACAACCTACTGTGTGGTGCCTTTCAGCTGCAACACGAAGAAAATACAAACAAACGTACTGTCAAGCATTGAAACCCTCACGCCATCTACACGCTGTTCTGACAAATGAAATAGTTTTAGTAAATGTAGTGAATCAGTTGTAACCTTTCCCGGTGTAAATTAATTAAATACGCCTATCAGACAACACCTAACCTAACCATACTACATACATAAAGTACTTTCTCACCAAACAACGGATTGAATACAAGCGATAAAATCCATTTTCATAATCATAATTATTAATAACAACCATAATAAAAACATCTAAAAAGGGTCCATTGTACATGTGTTTATGAATCACTATCCAATAGCGATGATACCAAGTACCAACCGGTGGCACCCGTCACAAACACATGCAAAGGCATTTCAACAGTTCACCTGAAACACTCTCATGATACAGATAACTGAAATACAGCCATCCTACAAAGAACTGACATATTCTCATCGTAAATCGGACTAAACACCTTCATCGCACAAAGGATTGAAACCTCTCATCTTACATAAATGAAAAAAAAACAACCATCGCACAAAGCCCTCTCACCGTACAACGGATTAATACACTCTTACCGTACATGTAACTGATTGGCTGTCATCAGACGAAGAACTGAAACAATCCCACCATACAACAGACTAAACACTCTCGCCATACAGTGCAATGAAACGTCTTTTCATATAATGTAATGGAACATTCCCTCTATAAGGCCCAATAGTAAAAACAACGTAGAGGAAGATATTAACCATACAACAGACTGAAACACACTCACCATACAACAGACTGAAACATTCTCTCCATACAACATACTGAAACATTCTCCCCATACAACAGACTGAAACATTCTCTCCATACAACAGACTGAAACACCCTCACCATACAACAGACTGAAACATTCTCTCCGTACTAGGTAATGGAATAATCTCACATGCAATGTTATGGGATATTCTTACCGTACGAAGTATTCAAACATATTAACCATACATGAAATACTGTGACCATGAATGGGACACTGTAACCATACAACGTAATGGAACACTGTAACCATACAACGAAATGGAACACTGTAACAATACAACGTAGTGGAACACTGTAACCATACAACGTAGTGGAACACTGTAACCATACAACGAAATGGAACACTGTAACCATACAACGAAATGGAACACTGTAACCATACAACGTACTGGAACACTGTAACCATACAACGAAATGGAACACTTTAACCATACAACGAAATGGAACACTGTAACCATACAACGTAATGGAACACTGTTACCATACAACGAAATGGAACACTGTAACCATACAACGAAATGGAACACTGTAACCATACAACGTAATGGAACACTGTAACCATACAACGTAGTGGAACACTGTAACCATACAACGAAATGGAACACTGTAACCATACAACGAAATGGAACACTGTAACCATACAACGTACTGGAACACTGTAACCATACAACGAAATGGAACACTTTAACCATACAACGAAATGGAACACTGTAACCATACAACGTAATCGAACACTGTAACCATACAACGTAATGGAACACTGTAACCATACAACGAAATGGAACACTGTAACCATACAACGAAATGGAACACTGTAACCATACAACGTAATGGAACACTGTAACCATACAACGTAATGGAACACTGTAACCATACAACGAAATGGAACACATTCATCGTAAAACGTAATGAAACACTCTCATCACACAACGTTATGGAACAACCTCATCATACAACGTAATGGAACACTCTAATCACACAATGTAATGGAACACTCTCATCACACAACGTAATGCAACACTCTCATCATACAGCGTAATGGAACACTCTCATCATACAACGTAATGGAACACTCTCATCATACAACGTAATGGAACACTCTCATCATACAACATAATGGAACACTCTCATCATACAACGTAATGTAACACTCTCATCATACACCGTAATGTAACACTTTCATCATACAACGTAATGTAACACTCTCATCATACAACGTAATGTAACACTCTTATCATACAACGTAATGTAACACTCTTATCATACAACGTAATGGAACACTCTCATCATACAACGTAATGGAACACTCTCATCATACACCGTAATGGAACACTCTTATCATACAACGTAATGGAACACTCTCATCATACAACGTAATGGAACACTCTCATCATACAACGTAATGGAACACACAAATCGTACAACGTAATGGAACACTCTCATCATACAACGTAATGAAGCACTAACACCATACAACATAATGGAACACTATCACCATACAGCATAATGGAACACTATCACCATACAGCAGAATGGAACACTATCACTGCACAACGTAATGGAACACTCTCATCACACAACGTAATGAAACACACTCATCATACAACGTAATGGAACACTCTCATCACACAACGTAATGGAACACACAAATCGTACAACGTAATGGAACACTCTCATCACACAACGTAATGAAGCACTATCACCATACAACATAATGGAACACTATCACCATACAGCATAATGGAACACTTTCACTGCACAACGTAATGGAAATCACTCAATATACAACATGATAGAACGTCACTCTCACCAAAGGCCCGTGAAGGTCCGGGGTAGAATAGGTCTTCAGCAACCCATGCTTGCCGTAAAAGGTGACTTAGCTTGTCGTAAAAGGCGACTAACGGGATCGGGTGGTCAGGCTCGCTGACTTGATTGATGCATGTCATCGGATCCCAATTGTGTGGACGGTCGATGCTCATGATGTCAATCACTGGATTGTCTGGTCCAGACTCGATTATTTACAGACCGCCGTCATATATCTGGAATATTGCTGTGTGCAGATAACAAACAAACAAACAAACAAACAAACAAACAAACACTCTCACCAAACAACGCAATGGAATACTCTCATCATACAACGTAATGGAACATTAGTAATAGAACACTCTCACAATACAACGTAATGGAAAACACTGACAATACGACGTAGTGGAACATTATCACCAAACAACATAATGGAACACACTCATCATGCAACGTAATGGAAAATTCTCATCATATAGCATAATAGAAAATTCTCAGCTTACAACAAAATGGAAAATTCTCATCATACAACGTAATTGAAAATTCTCACAACACAACCAAATGGAACCTTTGCATCGTACATTGTAATATATCAAGCTCACCGAATGTGTGTGCGTGTGTGTGTGTGTGTGTGTGCGTGCGTGCGTGTGTGTGTGTGTGTGTGTGTGTCTGTGTGTGTGTGTGTGTGTGTGTGTGTTACATCTAGGCCTTGTCGTGAAAGTGTGTGTTTGACATATACCCTTGTCGTGGAACTGGGATTTGTCACAACAGCCCTTATCGTGGAGCTGTGTATGTGTGTGTGTGTGTGTGTGTGTGTGTGTGTGTGTGTGTGTGTGTGTGTGTGTGTGTTTTATGTGTCATCCTGCCCTTATCGTGGAACTGTGTATGTGTGTGTGACATATAGGTCCTGTCGTGGAACTGTGAGCATGTGAAATGTGTGTTTTTGTGTTTGTGTGTGTTTTTGTGTTTGTGTGTGTTTTTGTGTTTGTGTGTGTGTGTGTGTGTTTGTGTGTGTGTGTGTGTGTGTGTGTGTGTGTGTGTGTGTGTGTGTGTGTGTGTGTGTGTGTGTGTGTGTGTGTGTGTGTGTGTGTGTGTGTGTGTGTGTGTGTGTGTTACATCTAGGCCTTGTCGTGAAAGTGTGTGTTTGACATATACCCTTGTCGTGGAACTGGGATTTGTCCCAATAGCCCTTATCGTGGAACTGTGTATGTGTGTGTGACATATAGGTCCTGTCGTGGAACTGTGAGCATGTGAAATGTGTGTGTTTGTGGGTTTGTGTGTGTGTGTGTGTCATCTAGCCCTTATCGTGGAACTATGTGTGTGTGTGTGTGACATATATAGGCCCTGTCGTCGAACTGTGTGAATGTGACATCTAGGCCTTATCGTGGAACTGTGTATGTGTGTGACATCTAGGCCTTGTTCTGGAATATTGCAAACAGCGGCGTAAAACCATACCCACTCACTCTTCCATGCCGTGGCAGAAGATAATATTTGTTAGCCTTCGGTGCATACGTTGAGCGATGTGAAACGTTGTTCTTATGTACATACTTTAAAACACATGTGTACAGGTTCTAAATTATTATTGATTTATGACACAATGGCTACAATAGTGCCGATGTGACTGCAATTTTAACTCGCTCACTCACTTACTCTTTGACTCGGACATCGACTATAAAACTGACCTCAAGAGTAACAGTCAAAGAGATACTATATATCAAATATTTCCTGATCATGTCATGAAGTGTTAGTGACTGAAAAATGATTAATTTGTACTTTTCAGAGCCAAAACGTTATCCAGTCAAGGGATCCACACTTTGATTCACTGAGTAATAGGTTCATGCGCAACTGTCGCCCATTATCAGATTTTTGGACATAAAATCGATAAAATGAGGTAAATTGAAAGTCGGGTGCTTAGCTATGTTTAGTTCAACCTTTCCATAAATAACGCAAACCCGCCATAGTTGTTCCGGCATAAGGATACGAAGAATTACCGCCAATAATGGCTGCAGTAGCTCCCTGATGCTGGTGTATTTATAGTCGATAATTCACTTGTTTTTGAACGATCGTTGGTGCAGAAGGTTTAAAAAAGGTCAATGTATCTTTTTTGTAATATAACAATAATAATTGTAAGAAATGATTGTAATAAATGATTGTTTTCTTATTTTCAACCACAATTAAAACTTTGGTTGTGGGTAGGTGTGGATATTCGATTTAATGTAGAAAATATCAGATTAAAAACAAGGCTTTTAGTGAAAATTGTGTTATCGCTTCGAAGTTTGTTATAAAATCCCGTTATGAAGTATCAAGAGAGATACTCCGTGTTGTTCACTTACAAAATGTCACACTGATTAACATTGCCCAGTGACCGCGTTTGCTATATCCTTGAGCGATGATATCCCTCAAATAACCGAGTAACACTCCCAGGAAACCGGCCTCAAATAACTAAATAACACTGCCATTTTAACTCACGTCCTCTGGCTGCGATCCACTGACCAAAAAAACCCGTCAAACGTAAATTGCTAAAAACTATTTATTATCTCCCCTTGGGGAGAAGTCTTAAAAACTGAATTTTTGATTCACTACTACTTACATCAATAAGTGAAAAAAACATGCATTTGCACTTAGATTTCACATATTGAAATTCATTATCAATAACATATTGTATGAAATATATAAATTTATAGTTTATGACTTGTCCTTGTTCAGAAAAACACATTTATATATTCACTGCTGTAAACATATTTGAAGTTTTAATATCTTCTTAGCTTGTCTATTGCGACATACCCTTGTCCTTAATTTAGATTGACTTATCACGATTGACATTTTACAAACCAAAAATACTTTGTTTTATGTGCGCGGGTTGTTTAACGCAGTAGAACTGCGGATGAATCATCTGAATGTCAAGTACTTCTTCATGAATTTCGTGAAATATTGACTTTTTGAAAAAGGAGAAAAACAGATTTTTATTTTTTTTCTTCACCGAAACCGTTTTCTTAATCTGATGTCGACTGACGCCAAGAAGAAGATGGCGTAACATATCTTTTCGATCAAACATTAAATATTCCACTTCATAAAAAATAACAAAAAATAATAAATTTATATAGAGAATTCCCGACAATGTCCGGTTTTGAAGACAATCAATATATCATAAGACCTTCACAATAAAATGAATATGGAATTTTACAATATCATAGATAAAAATCCATCAGAACACAATAAAAATTAAAAATAACAGAAATCCCCGCATGGCGTAATCTGAAAAAATATGAAGGTACTGACACAGGAGGTAGACTATCCAGATCGTCTACAGAGGCATCATCTGGACCAACTGGAGGTATGTTCCGATTGAGCAAGACGTGATTCGGCAGGTTCCTCCGCCGCTCTCCCTCAGCATAATGAGTTGATGTACGTCTACTCTCGGCTTTCTCCTGAAACATGTACGTCTGTAATGACGTCTGCAACCGAAGACGTTCTCAAAGTTCTAAAGTTTGAATAAGACTTAGGAGTCATTGAATGCTGCGCGTGGCGTTCAATAGTCACCGTTATGCTGGGAGTCTGCCTCTAGGTCCATCACCTCTATAGACAAACGACGCTTCTTCGAGACAAAATTAGCCAGAGATCGATCGCACTGTTTCACTAACAATCGAGTTTTACTCGAATAATAACTCGCTTGCAGAGGAGTATTCCATTTTGGGAACTCTTATGACGTCAGGGTATTGATTCGCGAGTGTCACCATAGCAACTCTCGCGTCACTCATGACGTATGGGTACAAAACATGGCGCGAATGGTAATGAAATTTTCCTCCTTTTACGCAAGCAGCTCGCACTATATATACATTATTTGAACGTGAAAACCGATTTCTTGAATTAGAAGCCTTCAATGCTTAGCAACAGACGCGAAAGCCTTGGCGCGAAACATTCAGCTCTGACGACATGTTCGGAGTGTCGTCTGCTATAGACCAACACTATACACGGTATTTCGCTGCAGTTGATCGTATTTGTAATAAGTGATTATTCTTATCTAATTCATCGTCATAACTTCTCGTTATGTCTTCCACATAAAATCTACGTTTTCTTTCAAACAGGATGACATTTGCCATGGAGGACTTTCGGGATGAGGAACCGGCTTCTCAGGACGTTGTTCCAATGCTGTGGGATAGTGTAAGGATGTTTCATAGTGTATGGACATACACAGCCTCTTTGGATACTCTTAATGAAGTATTTGTGATTGATTCGGTTGGAAGGTATAGTCAGTTTGACTATGGTTAACAGGCTGCAGATGTGGACATAGCAGATTCATTGAAGGTAAGTTGGCATCTTGTTATGTAATAATTTCTCCTTTACATTAGCTTGACAGATATCCCAAAAGTTTTTTAAAGTAATTTTCTCAAACCTGAAAGATATATCCGTGAAATACACTCAGCAAATTTCTGAATACTACCATGACATTGATGTGTCAGATGAGTTAGTATTGAAGAGGACTGGGTCTCAGACAAACATGTTTGAAAACTGTGAAAAACAGAATTGCAAACCGTGACAGTGTTTCCAATCGTGTGGGAAGGGTCTTAAATATCTGTTAACCCAGCATCGCATTTTGGAAGGATGTTGGAAGTCTTTATAACAGCTTTGATAGTGTATGCCCAAGTGTTCATTTATGGCTGTTGTCGTCTCTCTACAGGGACAGGATTCAAACATGTTATAGACATTTAAGCAAACGAAAGGACGTACCGATGAAGGACAAGACATGGATATATTGTGCTTATTACTTTGAAATGTCATACAGTTCAAATTACGTAATGCCACTTTCGTGTTAAGGATATGACAATGAAGATGGATTTATAATGGCAAATTACTGGATAAAAGGACCAAAGTGGAACATTTTCATCGTCTTATGTGATATTTTCTTTAGGACTGACATTGTTAAAGTGATGTGAAAGTCGTTTACTTATCATTGAATCTCACCTACTCGTCACAGACATGGCGCGCATCCGGGTCGCTTCAGCAGACGATTCTAAAACGACGTGTGGTGGATGTTCACTTATATGTCATGGCCACCCTTTCGTTGGAAACAAAATGACAACCGATTCAAAGGATTACATTGTGTTCAATATTGACAAATAAATTCAATGGATTCAAACTTAAATCAAACTGATTCATCAGAAGCAGACGACAACCATCCACATCAAACGACATTTCAATGGATATAGCAGCATAAATCAA
Source organism: Haliotis rufescens (assembly GCF_023055435.1). Classification (NCBI taxonomy): domain Eukaryota; kingdom Metazoa; phylum Mollusca; class Gastropoda; order Lepetellida; family Haliotidae; genus Haliotis; species Haliotis rufescens. The sequence goes on from NW_025964112.1 coordinate 15,962,692, forward strand.
GGATTACCGGCTTCTGTTCTCGTGACTCCGAATGCAGGATATCGTGCATAAAAATCATATATAGGGGACCAACGGTACCAAATCTGCTCCTACTATTGATGACGTTACGGATACTAGTATATTCATGGAGGAACCCTTAGTGTTATATCAACGATGGTACGTGGTAGTATAATAACAACGCTACAGAGAGATCTTATATGACTTGGACTGGAAGGGATACTTCGAATCTGAACAGAGTTCTACCCTTTATATATCAGAAGCAGATGCCAATCTAGCATCGCCCCACCCCGTCTTCTGCTACAATGTCCAAACATGGTCGTCTGTTTGTGGACGTGGGAGGTGGTCTCCGATAGCTGGCACTAAATGATGCAGCCTGCAGGACGCAGACGATACGATCTGCTCTATCTACATCAGCTAAAACCTGCACGACGGTCATGTGGATCTATGACGTCACAGCAAAAAAACCAGGTTCCCTTGACAAACATTTTGATGCTGCGAAGAGGCGATTGTTTTGGAAATTACGAGCCCATTATGGTGACAAAACAAGCTACGTCCAGGCAACTAAGGGCAAAACCAAAAACAACTGCCGATCCTGTCTGCAACCAGGCATTAAACAATGACCCAGATATGACCCAATGCGCCATTATACTGAGATTGTTTTGGAGTGGCGCCGCCCTCATCCATCAATATCAGGATATTAATCGCAGTATTGATTCCACTTTTTTGTCAAGATGTGCTGAAAGTGTGATTCGGGTACAGTGAATTCAATATCAATACCCCCCAAGAACCATAACTCTGCAAGAAAATATTTTGGCACTATGCGTTGTTTTGCGCAAATCTACAGAGTCAAGCAAGCGGATGTAAAAGTAAAATTCTAAATCGATACACCCTGGAGATGGAGACATAATCAATACGCAGAACCATATAATAATGTACATCCAATCCTTCTAGGACACACTGGAAAATTAACCAATTTATTTTAATGTACATAAAAAAACAAGATGGTAGCTGATAAAACTTTGCAAAGCAGGAGTTTGTGGACTGGTCATGTCGGGGCCGAAACCTACGAAAATTGCAAGTTTGCAATTTATCATTTGCACGCCCATGCAGTTATTGATTTCACTTCACTGTTATTATTGTGGGAGCAGTTAACACCATAATAGGAATGTTAGTAGGACAACTATTTTTAGGCAAAGTCAATGAAGCCGTTTTTTATCGAGGTGTCAGGAAACCCACTGTGACTGGGCACTACAATAGAACGTTTTACGTCACAAGGCGCGATTCCATATACGGAAATATACATCAGAGGGAGCTCGCAGCGTCACTGCCTACGTCATATGTTAATCAGCAGACGAGTTATCGATCGGGCAGCCGACAATCACGCAATCTGACGTTGTGCGCATGTCCAGCAATGATTGCTAGGGCACGAGGCCACACGTGTGACGTCAGCAGATTGATCAACCTTGGTGGGTCTCGCGTCATCGTTATGACCTTGTTACCGCTCTGATGGCACACTTTAACGTGTAATAGAAAAATTGCGTGGGACAACATATCCGAAAGACCTATTTTGGTCAATATCTAACAATTCTTGACCATTTATGGTAACATTTGGACAAAGTGATGCACAATGGATGAAATCATGGCGAAAATTGCAAAATATTCGCTTGGAGTCTATTTTGTAGGAAGAATTTAGTTTATTTTGACAATGATGCACACAGGACATACGTCAAAATGAAGAAATAATTTTGAATAAAGAGTCACCCATTGTCGAAATGTTCATATTGCCTATGTTCTTCTATCCTGCTCCACTAAGGACGAGAAATGACGGAGTCAACTGGTCCAAGCACATTGGGAACAAGACTGAACGAACATTCTTGAAACCTTCCTGGAATATCTCAAAATCAAGAAACAACATTCCTGTAGAACGCGAGATTCGACAGCCGGTGGAACAGCACCAGGGTGGACATTTTGAAGGATAAGCACAAGTGTCACTGAACATGTGAAGCCAGGTTTGCTCACGTGGACAAAATTTCACATCCCCGACAAGGACGTAAAGAATTTCAACAATTATTGAATCAGATTTGTGGCATTGTTTCGTCAATATGGCGACCCCCCGATGTTATCATGATCAACGCTGATCCCCCCATAGTTCCAACTCATCTGGCAGAAATGTTTTGGGGAGAACGCAAAACATCCTTCTAGCTGGGCATAAGCAAAATAAACGCAACAAGTCTGTATATTTATGTCTAGTTTGGTGGTCTGCCCGCTCGCAGATTCAACAAACACAGCTCCATCCAGGTGGGAATGGGGTGTTCAGGGTTTATCATTATTGTTTCATTAGCCTCAATCCAAAGCTGCACGCGCACTGCTCGCGGGGTCCCCGTCTTGCACGTGCTTTCACTAAACTAGGCGTGTCTGTTGTCCCCCATGCGCCACCCCAGTCTTTACGCATCAAGACATGTGCTTGAGAATCCACGATAATCGTTCGCTTCTGTTGGTTCTATATCGTCATCCGATTTCAATTTCGCATCTATTTAACAAATATTACACCATGTGGAAGAGCTACTATAGTTTCCTGGGCCAAAGTGGCAGACTTGGCAAAGAAAAATAGCAAATCTGACAATCTGGTAATAGGAAAGATGATGTGCGTGTTAGACGATACAGAGACGCCGCGGATGGCTCTACTCTTTGGAAAAATACGCATGTCGGGGCTTAATACTGGAACCATTACCATTTTTTATGTTTCATGGGGCATTCTTGGATTTCAATCCATGGTTCAGACTTAAGACAAATACACAAGCTTGGATCCGTCACTGGAATGAATTTCAACGTTTTATAATATTTGGGAATTCGGTAACATGAGTATGGGAAGGTATGTATTGACATCTCCGTGTACTTATAAGAACGGGGGTATTTACCTGACGGGTCTGTCCCTATGGGGTTATGGCAATAGCAGGACAGGATGCGTCCCGGCGAACTGTGCCCCCGTCTTAAAACAATTAGATAGGCCTGGTAACAATACGAGGGACTGTCGTAGGGAATCAAACAAAAACAAGAAACATGATAGTTTGGAAGGAAAACACTGACAACTGGTCTCACGCCCCGATAACTCCTACACGTAAAATAACATTGGAAACTGGATCCATGCCCTTTAAGCAAAAGACGCAATAAGGATTTGAACTGATACGTTTTAAATCTTCTTCAACCGATTCCATAACCTCCAACGCTACTCTGGACGAACCCCCCTCCTTCTATGGGAACCTGCAGCTGTCTGATCGAAAGTTGACAATGGTTCCTTGTGAAGGAACACGCGGACTAAGTGTCGACTTCCTTTCGGAGCCAATTGACCCTTGACCTGATGTCATGAGACATTATTGTCTATTTCCTGTTGTATAAAATTCCTCAGCAATTGAGCACCATTAGGGCGTGATGACATGCTGGAGGGTGAATATAAATTTGGTAATGTTAAATAAAACGAACAACCATGATATAGGTGAAATAATTAGCGCTGGTGTTCCCGTGCGTGTACTCGGGGGTTATGGAAAACATTGATAGGGCCGTGTAGTAAAAGGATGGAAATTTCTTTGCCCTTAACATGCTTCATTCATTAATGGTGTGGACTTCCCACGAGAGGTGCGTGAATAGATGGAGGGATTGAAGACTATCACCTGGGAAAGAACAAAGAAAATACCGACACAATACCAATTCCCGACGTTCATGATGAAGATGGGCACCCCTCCCTAACATCCCGCTCCCCCTGTCAGCGTCTTAGCGACGCCATCATAGTGCATTGAGGACGATCGCGCTCAAAAATCGAGTTCATCTGTATCTACAACTCAACCGACTCAAGAAGCCAGCACATCCTAGTCAACCGTTCCGCTTGTTTGTCCATCTGGAGTTGCCCATCCTGTAGTGATACCTTTCGCGCCATTGTCCAAAATTGGCAGAAAATGGAAACAATAAGTTGTGTGGGCTGCTACCTTTGATGTCTCCTTTCTCCCATATCCTGTGCCCTTAATTACTCCGGGCGGTAAGCAACGACAAACACATGCACCACATGAAAGCATGGACATGGTCATTTCAGCGCGATAGGACTTGGAAGTGGTACTGAGATGTATCCGACCACGTTCTGAAAAAGCAAAATGGCTTTCCTATTGTCTTAGAGGTTGGGTGTCATTCAAACGGGGCGGTATGAGTTTCTCTTCACGGAGTACTTATCGGTGAAACTAACGCATTAGGCAACGAACCTATTGAAAGTAATGGCGGACAATACCTTGCAGGTTCTCTACATGTATCAAGATGGGTGCGATTGGGTACAGTGTAGGGGAGTTATTACTTAACGGAAATGCCTTCGCTTTATTGTATAGTCACTTAGGGTATATTGGGCTAGAACAAGGGGATATGCAAGTATGATGATGATGAGGAAAAAGCCTAATACAGCCTCATTGATTTCTTCTATAATTACTAACTATAACTACAGCCAAAGGGACACACCTCACTCTAAGAGCTAATACGCCTATAAGACTACATGAACTGACGCATGATAAACCAGCATACTGCTTTCTATTAAAGATTGAATGGAATTAGTCTTAGTCGGAGAATTCTCTTGTGTACAGAACATGTTTATCTTATCGCTTTATTTGCAACACCTTAAAACATTATCTTTCTCTGTACTGTTTAACCAGTGTGTGTTACAACATAATGGTTGATCTGGTCAACATTTGTTTAAGATTCTATCATTATATAAACTTTACACAGTATTATTTCCATGGCAAGAGGAGAAATTCGATAAAATGTTCGATGGGACATATTGAGAGGGCTGTCCAAACAAAAGTATTAACTCCGGGGACAAATGATCAAATTTCAATAAGTTCCAGCCAAAACAAACACTGACAGTAGCAAATTCATATATTTATACATTATGAAGCAAGAGAAACATGTAATCTGGTTTCTATACAATGTATTTAAAGAAGTGGAGCTTTTAATGTAAACCCGAGTTTGCATATCGTTTATTTTAGCTGCGACGTTTGCAGGCTATTTACAAAACGATAACGATTTCTTTTGATAAGTATCTTTAAGTCATACCGGGACGTATGGGGGATGTCGCTGCGTGCTCCGGTATCTATTCTTCAGAGAGAGCATCGTTGCTTTCTCTGTGTATAATAAATACATTACATTTTATTGGATACGGAAACAAGAAACCATTCGTTTGTGGGCACCCCCGCCCAATTCTTGACCCAATTCCAACCCCCCTTTCTCATAAACAAAGCGTTATCATTCTATGTATATCCCAGCCCAGTGATTCGCTTCCGCTCAACTGCACCTCGGAACGGCCCGTTTGGATTCTCCATAGAGAATCAATATTTCGACCCCTCTTATGCATGGAAGGCCCCGCTTTCATTGTTATCGGGGAGAACCCGCTAAATTTAGAGCAAATCTTTGAGAAAGTAAGATTACTTAGTACGTAAAATAGCGTGCTTCGGCACCATGGACAAATTATGATAAGTACTCATCGAATTTCTCGCTGCTGTCTTGCAAACCTTCGATCAATATTGTATTGTGGCTAATGGTGGCTGTAACCATTCTATCTTTAGACTCCAATCTGGCGGACTGCGTCAGAGGGATATGTGACGTCACAGCTCTCTCCCGACCGACTTCTGACGCGGAGGCTTATTAACCAACCGAAGGGTATAGACAGGGAGAGCCAATCAGCGAGCTCGTCTCTACGCTTCCAATTACAAGCAATGTGCATTGAAAGCTGGTGACGTCAAGCGCGCTGCTGCGTGACGTCACGGCCTCTCTAGACTTCAGTTACGATGATCATGAAATATATACGTACGATGCACAAACTCTCGGAGAAGCTAGAAGCTTCCTGCGAACGTCAAGCAGGCCAACACGCTTTAGAGTCGTTTGGGTTGAGAGTTGGTTGTATGCACGCTGGCTTTGAATTATATTCTAGAGGAGAAGGACGAAGACCAGCCAGTACCATTACAAGCTGTGCCGGTAACCACTGGCGTTACAGACACGTTACATCAAGGTAGGAAAGCTTGTTTGTATATTTCACTGCACACGTGCTTTATCACTTGGTTCAATGGCACACGTAATTAGATCTATTTAATTACTAAGTAAATGTTTACATTGTGTCGTCTGCTCGATTTGTGTTTGTTAGCGAGCGCTTGTGGGGGGTCCTCGCGCCAGGTGTTTCGCATGCTACCTGGGCAAGAGGGAAAGGACGTTGATAGCGACAAAAATATTGGCTCATTAGCGCCTATCAGCTGTAATGGTATGTATTCTTAAACAAAGATGGGCAATCTCGCCGTGTGTCAACATTAACACATTGGTTGTGCTCATATTAACCGCTCTAGACTTGGATCGTCATTTACCTGTATAACACGGAAATAATAGCATGTGAAATATCCCAACCTGTGCAAATCTATGTTTATTATTCATGCCAATCTTTGACATTAGCGCTTTCTTCGACTATTAAAATAGGTTTGTTTTGAATCGAGGGATGAACATTTTCCTCTTTTGACTATAGATTGGGAAAGTGAATGACGGGTTTAATTCATTGTCTCTGCATACTGATAACGGCACAGGAGGAAATTTGTTCCATCTTCTAAAATCCGATTCTCAGTCTCTCCATCTGTAGGATATCTTGCTCACGTCGGTTTGGCCAGGGGGATGGAATGGGGGGAAATTCGTACAATTCCGTGCTATCAAATATTATACGCACTGGCTGAAAGCTATACGTCTTAGAAAACAAACGATTCCAAGGCGATGTTTTACTTGCTAGGGTCTTCCGCCATGTGTTCAAAGCAAAGTTGTGGGTTCGGGAGGAAAACCAAAATAGCACAGGCAAGACTTAAATCGCAATTTGTCTCGTATGGAAGAATTTTTCATCATTTGCTTGTAAATGGAAAACCAATTTCTTGCATTAAATTTTAAAACTCTACTTAATATAAATTCTTTGTAAATATTTACTTTTATTTTTTCAAAATAAATATTGATTAATTTTAATCTTTTCTACAAAACGCATATTAGTGGCATTATATGTTTCCTCACGGTAATTGTCTGTTCGCATGGAATGTTGTAAACCGTATTCTTTGCTGTAAAGGTGCAGCTTTTGCGTCTGTTGTTTGTTTTGATAGCTCATACACACTTAGTAAACAAACGCACACACTTATACAAACGCCAGACGCAACGCGAAGGGAACACAAAATTAAATGCATTTAATATTTATTAGCTATTTACGCACATTAGGCTAGAAGCCCGCCACAAAAAAAGACTATTATATATTTTGGTTGTAAACCGATGACAGGTAGATTCACGAACAACCGTGCTTTTCCTTCTTCAGCCGCGGAGGCACAATCGATTTTTCTTCTCTGATTTGATTTGGAGTAACTCGTAATATGACGAAGCGGACCGAGAGAACTCGCGGTGTCAGTCAATTTCACTTCTCTACACTGCCTCGTGAACGCGCGGTTATCAGTTAAAGGGAGATTATTCGGGCAGACACAGCTCTCGGGTTCACATTCACATTGATTTTTATTCAACGATTGTTTTCATACGTCATTCGAGCGTTTTAGAACAACTGGTCTTTTTATCATATATTTCTTACACCTTATACCCATATTATCGATTGACAGATAAGTTGTTTTCGGTTGATAATTGAAAATTGAAAATTGAAAGATTAGATTAAATTTGGGTTATTATTAATTAAATTCATGTCTGGAATAATTCCGTTTTCGGATTGGAATTTCTCTAGCATGTCACAGAATTAACTATTTATGGAAAATATAATGCAATCAGAAACGAGTTAGTACTGACTGTGCACATTATTGAATCCTGACACTAGATCGGTTGTTCCGTATGCTTACCATTGTCATGGTAACGGGAGTTTTAAGTGATTCCATTGTAAATGAAACCTTGGAATCATTCAAAGATAGTGTAGGGGTTTTGGCAGAAAATGGATAGAATTTCAACAAACTTCGAAACTCTGTCTTTATTGGAGTCTTACAAGCCCGTGTTTCATTTAGCCAGTTAGGTTCCCCGGAGAACCATATAGTTTGAATAAAATCGATTTTGAAGAATGTCTACCAAACCTACCAGGTAGAACTGAAGTATACGTTGAGATGTGTAAGCGATAGTTCTCAGCATATTATTAATTCAGACTTGAAGATAAGAATATAAGACGAAAACGGGAACAATTGCACGGTTTGAAATGCATAAGTATTCAGTTTCAGCTGCAGCTGAACTGAACAAGCTAACTGTACATGTAGCCATCTGGCGTTTCACTGAACAATACACGTAAATAAATTTATTGTATAACCGATATCTCTAGATATGTATGTTGAATATGAAAGCTTAGATCGATAATCACTTATGAGAATATTCATGGAATCGATTGTGAAGACTCTATAAGGAGATGTCATGCACAGACGAATGAATGTTTTAAAAATACACGAAACATACTTCATTATTAATAAATTCTCTGTCCCACAAAGAGAGAAATATCTCGGAACAATTGAAATTTCCGATTGTTCTTGTTTTGGGTGATTAATCGATACTTATCATAAACACAACTGATCTGTCATGTACCTCATTTGACTTGCCAGATTATGTATAACTGTTACATATTTTAATTAACGAAAGTCGTGAATGCAAATATTACTTCAAGCCTGCTACATATATATATATATATATATACATTGTTGGTTTTCGAGAAAATCGTGCCACCTGGCAATATCGATGTCCCAGCCGTCTTGAAACGTTAAAAGTGTAGGCGGTTGGATATAAGTACATATACATTCACCTGTAATCAAGTACCAGTTTACCTGTACGCCTCACCTGAACGCTGACAGTTGACGAAAGTGTTCTAAAATACACATCTTCGGACTAAGGATCGGAGGGGAATTAAGTCGTTTGTCGTGAAATGACAACTAACTGTTAAGACCCTACGCGAAGCAGTAGAGGCTGGTTATTCGTGCTTCGAGGCAGCCATGTAAAGGCTTGACAATCTCTCCCAGGTGTTCGATAACCGCTTGACCACAGCTCTGACCCACTGACTCCGTCTGGTAGGTGTAATATTCTCAAATTTAAACTTATACTCTCTTTAAACGTTCTTGTCTATGGTGAATATATGTTGACACGGTTAACATTTAATCATTGCTCTGATTGTATAGAGACATTGTGTGGTTTAGGGGTATTGATTTTAGAAAATATATATATATATATATATATATATATATATATATATATATATATATATATATATATATATATATATATATATATTCTATTAGGTTCATACGCACATTTAATACATTCAAAATGTCTCGCTGTGAAAATACCCCCACGTTAATGCACACCCATACTTTATTTGAAATTGCATGATTAACTATTTCCGCGTCTGTCTTTATACCTACATCGTTATGTTTGACCTATACACCGTGCGTGTGGTCTAGAGTTCTGAGAGTGTTAAAATATACATGATAGAATTTTTATGGCATTATACCAGTTGAAGTGTGTTTTCCCAGAGGAAAACTGTTCAATTTTTAATGCCTAGGCCGCGCATGTAAATGAACACTCGACAAGTTATGAAATATTCAATATGTTTGAATTTGATATTCTGAATAAAATAGCAAACATTGTGTCTTTAAAGTATTAATGTACAAACAGTCGTAGATGTTTTAAAGAAGAATATTTGGGAATGTTATAAACATTTTGATAACATGTGTTTGATGCTAGTAACTCGCATCATCTTTGAATAGTGCGGAGTATAAGGGTCACAGGGTATAATGTATCTCTGTATATGATGAATTATTGACATGACCACGTGACCACTTTGTTCTGCGTGACGATATTGCTTGTAAAACTAGAAAATTAAAAAAAATTCAGACATAAAAACAATCTTCCTGACCTGGAGGCCAAAAAGGAAAAAAAGTATTGATCCGTTTTCTAAGTCTCATAATGTAAAACTGTTAAATTTGTCAAATTTCTTTGTTTTGTTACAATACGTGAGAGTAATTGTGGTTAGACTGTCGCCAGTGTTTTATCTCTTAAGGAGATAAGCTTCTTTGTTTGGGGTCTGAAGTACCTGTCAGAAAGATAGTACGGAGAAACACTACCATCCCGGCCTTCGGGGATAAAAGAGTCATATCGTTGTGGTAAAACTGATGCTTTCAAGAGGTAATTCGAGATAGTGAGAGTGTTATTGCCCCAACGACCATTCACATATGTGACTAAAACATCTCTTAGCCGATAAGACAAATGCAATGAATTTGAGACCTGTTTCCTAAGGGCAGTGGCCAACTTTCACTGATAATTTGTAAAGAAATCCAAACAATCTACGAGCATATTGGGAGAGAACTCACTGACTTTCGACCCAATAACCGCCATATTCGTGCGCGCGTTCGAGGGAGTAAGACATAAGATGAAATTGTAAGACTTTTCGGCCGAGAAAATATTGACTTTGGTAAGAGTTCAAATAGCGGGCTGCACATGTAAGACCGATCGTGTACTATTTAACATTGCCTGTGGAGGGTTTGGTTCAAGATAAACGAAATGGTTACCTGTAAATGAAGGTATTTGTTCAAGACTGACATGGTGATGGTGGAGCATCATTAGAAAGGACGTTTCTCTCGGGCCAACTGTCAACTCTGCACACACACCAGCGCTCGGCCCCCTTCGCTAATGATATATAGATTTGTCTAAACAAACTGAATGCATTAATTGGACATTTCCGTCGTAGATTTACTAAAGAAAGGACATGAGATAGATAAAGTGGGCTATTAATCGGTCATCCAAATCAAGGAAAGCAAACTATTAAAAAAAATGAATAAATAATAGTACACGTACGATTTCCTCTTTTTGACATGACTATAGTTTCGCCGACATGAGTGGTACACAATAAATTCAGGTATGTTTTGAAAAATTAATTAGTATGTCTGATGGCGTCACTAGATTTTTATCTTGCCATGTGACAGGTCTATTGTCTTCTCGAGAAGTGAAACGAGATATGTTAAAATGACAAGACGACGTTTTGTAGAATTCATTTCATTAGTGAGACACTCGCAACAACGGGATCGTCGCGTAACGACAGACTAGGTTTTTCAGTATTAAGTCTTTCCGGTGAATTTAATCAGTCTTAACAGCCTTTGAAGTCCTATACGGCTGGCGATTCTGACAGGAATTATTACATGAACAAGCGATATTTCTCTCGTAAGGCTAATTCTCGTCTCATTTGTGTATCTCTTGAACAACGATAATGAGTTTTGTTTTGTAACTTACGAAATCAAAACATCTTCAGAACTCGACAATGAATTCAATGAACTATATGTGACTCGAATAATTTATATGTATAGGAAGATTTGTCAGAAAGAAGAATAAATTGCTATAAGGTGTTCTCTTGCTGATGCACCTTACTACCGAGACAATACATTTTCCCATCGCGCATTGTGTAAAGGGAATTGCTTGAAATCCATCGGAATGAAATCCTACCCGACTCGTTTTGCCGTGAGAGAAATAGCCCCGATTCGTACTTGGAATATGCAGTGGCGGGGGAAATAGGCCTCAAGATATCAAAAGGAGGGGTCTATTTTTCCGCGCGCAAGGCGCAAGACAATGGGAGGAATCCGTCTGGATTCTTGTGTGTGTAACTCCACACTGAGCGCGCACGTTCTTTCCTGGCAGTGATTGTTGTTTCAAGTGGTCCATACAAAATACCCCATACTAAATGACCAGCTGGGTTTTCGGCTTGAAAAATACTTTCTTGTTACGTCTGTCAAAGAAAATATTTATTTCAATTGCACAAACAGAACATGCGTTTTGGCCCTGCGTGGTTCTTGGTCAAAACTTGGAGGCATCGCCAACTACAAGATTTGTCCCTGCAGAGAGATTAGGCTCATTTGGCGCAAGTTGGTTGGTTAGGGAAATACCATGAAATGTATGGTGTGCTCTCAGAATGTAGCAACTGCGATCTTACACGATAACGTATAGATAGAGGAAATTTAAACTTGAAATTAGTTAACACCAGACATTCTTAGGTAACTATGGACCAAACAGATGGCATGGTCGAACAGGACATTATCGGTTAAAAGCCAGGTTTTCCATGAGATAAAGCCAGATTCTCGGAAGCTGTGGGAGTTTGAGCCGGACTATTGTATATCAAATAGGTGTAGATAGTCGGAAATTAGCAAGCAGCAAATATATTGATAGAAGTAGCAATTTAGCCCATGAGCGACTGAGCCGACGAGAGATAGCCGTTAGAACTGTAGAGCGTGCACTCGGGGCCGATCGATATTCTCTACCAGTTGACGGTGGTATTGAACGGTAGGTCGGGGATTCCTAGGGCTTCGTGGACATCGCTTGATGACGCACGTCGACGTCACGTTCGCACGAGACGAACAATTAAAGGGTGTGACGTCACTTGTTGCCGTAAGCTTGTGACGTCACGGTGTCACTTCGTTGTCTAGTTGTGGGCAGCGCATAACGTGAGTTAGATACCAGATATCTTTGAGGCAAGCCACAGTGCTACTCACTGTTGGCCATTAAATGCAGGTGAAAAACGCTTTTATTCAGCTAGATCTAGTATAAATGGCCAATTGACAGCACGGCTTGGCATCGTTTGCATCGTTAGAGGCGACTCTGTTAGTGGATACACCCATCTCTCCGTTGGAACCACATCCATACGGGTAATTTAATCGGACTTGTCATCAGCATCTACTCTGCAGTTTCTTTTATTTTTATTTTTTGTCAACAATATTTTTTTTTCCTGATTGCATTTAAACTTTGAGAACCAAAACCTAACCCTGCCATTTTCGTAAGAAGGATACTGTTTTCGGATTTGTTAGTATTAATTATTTATAACTCAGACAGCTAATAACTGTTATCTTTCTGTTTCGTTTGCTTGTGGTGGTTAATGCTTTTGATTTTCAGATCCGGGTTCGTTTGTGAGTTTACATTACGTTTTAGTCGTGGACTTTCAAGACAGAAATGACCCACTTTTGCAGCCTTGTTAGATAGGAATGCATCCAATATCTCGCACGTATTTCTCATTGGACTCGTGTTCTTCAATATTTGTTGAATTTCCTCGTTAGCAGTGTTTCGAGATGTGGTTTCGTCTTTCAATGTGTTGTAGTATAGAAGTTGGGAAGGCAGTCGGCATCAATCGATAAAAGCCGGCTGATTGGTCGTACGTGGTGAAGGAACTAACAATTCCTGTACTTCCATCTAATGGTATATACAGCACGTGAAACCGAACACACGGCATATATTGTATTTCACAATATCATTGTCAGCTGCTTCAGCAACTGTCTGTTTTTGACTTTACTACAGTTTCATCTGTTGAATTGTCAGGAAACGGTAAAGGAAGCAGGTATGTCACCAGAGTTGTCTTTGTGTTGTGCTTTTCATACCTTGTACAAATCTACGTTAACGTTTCCGTGTAAGAACCTTGCATACCTTCATTACATAAATGCAGCATCTTTACCATCTGTATCGATCGTGACGAGGGTAATTACACAAGGCGCATTGGGTAACGTTGTGAGTCACGTAAGTTGAACGTAAATTTCAAACAGGTGTCAGCAAAGCTATAAAGTGATTTAAATTTTTCTTAATTTAGTCATACTGGTTTTAGACGGTGCAGCGTCTGTACGGTATACCCTAACGAGGCAAGGCTTAGCTGGAATTATTGCACGGCGTTTATGAATTGTTACCCCTGTCGGTCGATGAGTGTTCGTCTGAAGCGTACGAGGGGGAGGGGGCAATTTCACCATACACGAGAAGAATGTCCCCTTGTCCCGCGCCGAACCAGGCGCGCGCTGCTTGCTCGTCGTCTCGAGCGATGTGTGGATGTCGGGACAAATCCTATCTGCTGCACGAGGGACACCAAAGCACTTGTGACTCGTCAGTTACAAAGGCTAGCAAAAGTGGAGGTATGCTTCTGATTTCGACGATTTAGGGCTAGTAGAATCTCAAGTTATGCGACAGGTGCACATACTACAACCGTGGCGTTTGGCAACGCCAACGTGCAAGTGTTTTCGCTACATGTCTGCGTCACCGCCTGCCCTAGGGTAGCGGTTCGGTTTGGAAAGCGAGACCGAGTCTCGTTTTTTTTTCTCTCTGTGAAGTATGTCGCGGACGGGTTTGCCGTCGTTTCTCGCGGTGTTGTGTGAATGTATCGCTTCCATGGCTAGTAGGCATTAGGATATGCATTTCACAACGCGCAATCTTATCAAAGTTAGTTTGTTTTCCAAATAGTTCAAGACAAATACCAACAGCCTTACCCTCTTTTAATAAACGAAAAACCTCATCTACCAACAAAGAAAGAATTCGACGTAACCCAATTGTAATTTTATTAAGAACTTATCCAACTTGATATCCATCGGCAGTTTCAGTTAGCGATCGAAGTTTCATCAAAGTATTTGGTGATTTACTACATCAAACTGGAGATAATTGAGACACGAGTATCTAATTATGAAATCAATATTAATCCTTTGACAACAAGCACGTGTATAACATAGAACGTATATGCAATAATACAGCCAGGTATTTGATAATTATAACAAATTAATATGAAATAGATTTCGGGTCCTTGTAGGATAACCAGTATTCATGCACTAGTACATTTAATACATAAGTATACAAAAGAAGCTTTGGGGCCAAGAACTGAACACGTAATAATTATCATAAAATTAACGCCACCTTTGGCGGACATTATCATATGTTATCCACTGTCACCTTTGCGCGAATAACTCATTATGGCCGAGTACGATGAACTGTTAAGACAATGTTAGTTTTGCCATCGATCTTGTTCCGGGAGTGTAGTTATGGCGTGAAGCTATTATAGCCAGAGCTGAAGATTGTGTTACGTTCCAAAGCCATTATTTCTACCTTTGCTAAACAAATTGCTCCATAATTTACTACCAGGTAAAAATTGCTTCCACGATTAAACGAGCAAGTCAAGGAAGTGGAATGCTTTTTCATATTTTCTCATAAATCATTATCATCCTGATTTTCAAAGTATTTCAAAGGCAGTAATCGGAGTTGATTTAATTCAGACGTAAGTATTAAAGCTTTTCTAAGAAATGATGAGGATAGAGGAACACGTGAATTGTATTGTGTGTAACAACGATGACATTTCTTAGTTTCTAAGAATAATTTGGAATTAATTCATATGACTGCACGTCCAATCCCACCGCCATAAGACGCAATGACGTCATACGTTGTCAATATAAATAGTCCGAAAAAGAGAACAAAAAGGCGGAGCAAAAGATAAAGTAAACGATTTCTTTTTTTAATTTCCATTTTAAATCAAAGAGCACTAGAAGATCGCGGTATTTCACCAGCTTGCTTAAATGTTGTCCAAAAGCCCAGTCACCGACATGCCGTTAATTTCTCAGAAACGTCTCAACTACTCTAGGAGTTTTTGTGGTATCGTGCTGGCCATTGAACGTATCCATTGAATTCCACCAGTGATTCTTATCATGAAATAGACACTATTTTGACTAGAGAGACGGTTTCCTCAAATCCTGTCCTGGATATCACAGTGAAACGAAGGAAAACCTATACTCGATACGAAAACAAGCATCAGCTTAGAAACGGAAAGAAGATAGGATGTGGCGCCGCAATTTCTGATACTAAGACATGGGCCCACATTTTTGCATCCAAATATTTGTGATTGGAGGAAAACATTGACGAGGGGGTAGTGCTCCCTACATTTCTGTGTGCCAACTTAACGCGATCGTGCTGCAAATCAAAAGGTATAGTTTCTTATTTCGGACAAAAATCTGCCAAGTCCTTCCGAATGTTTTCATACTATTGACGTATCGCGCGTCTATCAGTTGACGGCATGCAGATCAAACTCCATCAAATCGTTCAGAGGTGTCAAATGTCTAACTGTACTACAAAACGGCAAACACGTGTAACGTATACCTACCGTCTGCTTGTTTGCATGTGTCGTCTGCGGACGTGCGCACGTGCAAAAGATCTGCCACAAAAATCGAACTTTTCTGAAGGACGATCCATAACACGTAACCAAATCTCACGTCTTTACATCCCTAATCTATTGCCAGAGAACCCGCTTGAAACTTAGCGATTAATTTGCGACAATCACTCGTTCATATCGGAAGCTCTTTGTTGTGGATGTCGGTTCTAAATACAGAGGTGTGTGGATTATTGAGTGTTCTATGTGTTTAGTAACATGAGTAAATCTCGTGTTTAATATCTCCCTATGAATAGCTCTGTTATAATTCGTTCGCCGGTGTACTCCCTATGAATGTTGTGGCATCAATTCACAGATTTAGTGACTCCTCATCAGACCTGTGGTCAAGAGATGTCAGGACCTTCTTTAAATATGACCTTTCCCAGAAAGTTTTGATATTTGGTCAGTGAATACGTTTTCTAAAGATTTCTAACCCATTCAATCCTACTGTGTTACCTGTTTATGACATATGGAACATTTTGCTGACCAGATAAACCAAATGGACCAAGTTCGGACTTCGTAGTGTCCTCCGGTATAAGTGAGGACAGTGGACAGCGACCTTAGTTCACCCCAGCGCATGACCGACACGGCAGAGGGACGGCAGACTGCGGTGTGCTTCCACAGTATCGTCTAAACGAGCAAGCTACATGGCCCCATAAGAGTCGAAAGACGACGTTTAATTAACCGCGAGCAAACATCAATCGTTTTCGCTAGGTAGAAGCACCTGAAGCTTGTCAAATATAGCCGAGTAAGACTATCCTGCTACCTCACAGTATGTAGGTATGTTGAGACAGAGGACGTTTCCCTCGGCCCCTGCCAGTGGCTGACATCCCCCCTCATGTACATATGCCCACGGACTAAGCATGCACTTGGTGGAGACTCCGAAACTGGTGAGTTTTTTGGGGGTGGGGATTTAGGGAGGGGGTGCTTGGTTTTGGGTGAGGTGTGAAAGTTACACTTGCGAGGTGCGGGATGGGTTGAGTTGAATTGCAGAGATGAGGGGTGGTGTGTAGTGTAGTGAGGGACTGGGGTCATAGAAGTGATACCCGGACCCTCGGTGAGGGGGTGGGGTGGGGTGTGTGTCTAGGGTTGGGGAGGGTTGCTGCGTTGTGAATGGTGGGGGGAGGGGGATGGGGAAATAAGGGCAAAGGGCGATGCTTAGTCTGGGATTATTTTTAGGGGTGACGTTAAGTGTGACTGAGTGGTCGGTATTGATGGGTGGAGGGGGTAGAGAATCTTGGGTGAAACAGAATGCCATCGGTTATTACCACCCGCGCCATGAAAATATGGATTATGGCTAGGGGTGAGGTACGGTCATAATGCATAGGGGATGGACGGCGCGAGTTCAGATATCTAAGGGTTTGCCCCCGGGGTCTCATAGCGGTGTTAGACGGCCATCATTAGTGCCATGTCATGGAATACGGGCGTCTTAAACTACAGGCGTGGGAAGGGAGGTGGGGGTGGGGGTGGGGGTGTAGTAGATAGGCTATTTGACGAAGAATGATTCATATTTGATTGAATATAAAAGAAGGTGATGACGTTTAATAATATCGGGGGGAGGGTGCTGTCATTGTAAGATTTAATTTTAATATATATGTTCATTAAGAGATACATGAGACGCATTAACTGTGATGCAAGAATAAAATTAGTTGGGTGCCTCGTATTTGGTCATCTGTACTTCGAATCGAGTATTTTTTTGTCAAGAGCTCATGAATTTCTTGTGTAGACTGTGTGCAAGTATGTGCCAGTTTCAATGATACTTGTTCAAACAAGGTGCCACGTGAATCCCTTCAAACACCACGTTTTAAATTTCAAAACAAACTTTACCTTGTTAAAGTTGCCGATAGATTTTTAAGTTAAGTATACGTAAAACTAATTGAAACAAACAGAGGCATGGCTATTCATATAAGTTGTGTACATAGTGTTCTTCTCGCTACTGTGTCATATGGTCTAAAACGAGAACTCCGTTACTCCGGATTGCAATGTTACACGTATTCATTGCCGCTCTTAACCTATGAATGAATGTTGCACTTGTCAGTTCAGTTTCATGTAAACAGTACATCAAATTGTGGCCAAGCTACCTTTGATATGGAAACCGAACCTTGAGGCAAGCGGAGATCTATATTGAAACTTTATCTAATGGAGATTAAATATTTCGTTGATGAAACAAAATTTAGAATATGTTCTACGAGATACGATTGCGTCATTCCGGTGTGATGCAAATATGCGCCGATTTGCATAGATACGGCAACGCTGTAACCTAAAGGAGAGAAAATTGAAGTTTTTTACGTGAACAAAAAAACACCAGATCACGAAGCTGGTTGTATAGCTTCAAGATACTTGACTATAGACATCATTCTCGTACTAATTACGTGAAGAATATGAAACGAGTCTTGACACTTTGAGAGAGGGTATCAGTGAAACAATGATACGTGCATTGCTTTAGCCGTTATATCGTATTTCGAGTAATTACACGTCACATAGAACTGAATACTTTAGCGTAATGTCGCGGCCGATAATAAGACGCCTTGTTTCTATTGCTGATTTAGATTAATGTCATATAGATACTATTTTTATAGTTAGGGATTAAAAAAATATATTTTGAACAAAATTCAATCTGCCTAACATTAGAAAAGCTAATTTGATTTTCTGTATGAGTTTTTGAGCTGCAGTAATTTTGGATGTACACTCACTGTACTTGATACGCAAAAAGTATAAGTCTTGTGTACGAAGATTAGTTACAAAAGGTATTGGGTTACAGTATTCGTAAACATGAATAATCAATTAATCAACTGAGTTACTTGAATAAAATGTATTTTTAAGGATTACCTGAGTTCCCTTGTCGGATGAGGAGATACGTGTGTGTTGTGTTATTGATTGCTAACACACCTATGGGCTGCGTTGGGATGCTTTTTAACACTTGATAGTAAAATCTTTAGTTGCTACAGAGACCATGCTTCATTCACACATTGCGTCCGTCACATCTGCCTCACGAACGTAACACCGCACGTCAAGGTAGTCGAAAACATACAGATAAGGTATACGTCATTATATTTAGGAGTTAAGTGAATGTCACATAAACATGTGTGCACATAGTTTAGTTGATTGGAGTTTTGTCCAGCTGGTGATATTTTATACAAAGTTAACAAACGTTTAGGTTGAATTCATTTCGATCTTGATCTGGCGGTATTTGTACATGCTAAACATTTTCTAGATAAAACATGGACACATTAGTTTTAGACATTCATATCATTGTCAACAGAATCTCGCTGACTAAACGTTGTCTCTGAGGATCTCATTCATGACTACACTAACTGAGACAACTTTTAAAAAATCTTTTACCATAAAACACGTTAAACTGACGTTTTCATTTACCTGGGTTGCTACAATTTCATAAAATGTCCCTATACGGGGTGGTTCATTATCACATAGGAACATCCAACAAGACCTCTTTCCATGAGGTGCATGATATTGTGGTAATATTGCTGAGTGAGGCGTTAAACAACAAACAAACAACCTTTCCGCCGAGTCCTCAATCAAGGTACTGCATGATACAACACGACGATGAAACCCGTTTATATGATACGTACCCAATGAAATCGTAATGAATAACGAATCGTGGGTTCATGGTAATGCCTCATTCATTACATATGATGTAGCCAATAGAAATCTTCCTGATAGACAGGTTACGGGACTAACGGAGTTTCACAGTCCATGTATATAACTGTGATTAATCTATTAAGCTCGTTCGTTTGATAGTTTGCCTGCAGTTATCTTAAGAAACAACATATATCTATTAACGGTTAGGAACATTTGCTTCGGAGAAAGTTTAAACCAAACACCAAAATGTAGACAAACATTTGTTCTTCGACAAAGAGGTCGGACAAGACAAGACAAGACATCCTGTTTCGGTGTCGTTTGACCTGACCAAATCTAAATCACGAGTAAGGGTCATGTTATCGGGACCTCGAAGATGACCTGTTGGTAGCACACATTGCCCAGTTTGTATTCAGTGAGAGATCCCTCGACGTTGTTCATGACTCGGGAGGGCGGAGGCATCTTGCTGGAGGTAAGTGTTGGCTCAGTGGGGATAGCGAACACCGCCCACCACCTGCATTACAAATGAATCTGGACATCATCTGTCCTCTTGACCCTGTTCGTGGACCTTGGGCATCTACAACCGTGCATCTAGAAGCTACAAATGACTACAATACTACTTCTATCGAAACTTTGTGAAAGTTTACAACTACCTTCTGATACATCTCATCCCATTGTCTGCCAAATTTCAAGGGAGGAAACTGATAACGTTGACGTGCCACAAACTCGACATGTATGAGAACGGAAGTAGGTTTGTGGTGTGTTCCTCTTCCTTGTTTGCTCCGAACCGGCAACCGCTTCCCTTGAGTGCGTGATAAGACCGGGTATATCTCCGCAGGATATAATGCAGGTCCCCCTATCGAGCCCCTTCTGCCCCTAACGAGCGACTTTGGGTGACATCGGCTCTGAAAAACACATACATCGTTGGTAAATTGACCATCCTGGCAGATACGAATACTTATCAGAGACCCTCTCGGATTCCTGTGCTGGGCCTTGGTTGGCAGATGGAGCCGGGTGTTCTGTCTATGGCGTTCATATCGGCTAGTTACTGCCCCCCTGCACTTGAAAAATCACAAACCGATGAAGCATTGGCTGTAAGTGGATCCTGACATTGGTGCCTGGGTTGAAGTTGCTGGTCCAAGACATGCGACCGTCTCGTCCGTCTCCCCACAACGCGCAGCAATATCATGGTGCTGTGCGCGATAAAAATATGGCCCTGGGTCTAACTTAACGCCGGTGCTTACGTCACGAGCTTGAAAGTGACGTCACTGGAAGCGGGAATAGATTTCCTATTGTTGTTTAAGTCGTCACTCGGCCTCCGTATTGCCTTATTGATTGACCTACCATGAACGTCAAAACCTCAGTACGGAAGCCGAGTTACATAGATCTTAGGCGCTGAGATCGATTCTTCGCCGTGACGTCGGAATTTCTGATGCCGTCTCGCGCTCAGCGTGCAATTGTGACGTCAGTCAGACTCTAAATTTAACTGATCTGGATACAATTGGACTGCGCTGCAATGAATATAGCAAACCATTGTGTCCAAGAGACGTCAGATTTAGTCAGGGAAAACGCCGATCGGGAATTTGTTGTTTTCAAAAATAGTAGATGGCCTTTATGTAAACAACGCCCTCAATATTACAGGCTTCATTTAGATTAACAATTTCTGCGATGAAAGTCAACGGACAACCCGCATGCCTATATAACTGGCGTCAGTGATATGGCGCCTCATGAGCGTTGTCTTTGTAAGATGAGGAAGGTTTCTGGTTGACTCCTGATGCTGGTCCATTGTTTCTGTGTAAATGAAACTTGCTGTATCAGATTTCTCAAGGCAGAGGTCGCTGCTCATCCCCCTGTGACTTATTAAAGCTGTCGTTGTCGCTGCAGTCGTAGTAGTCGTAAGATGGACATCCACAAAAAACATAGAAAATTACTTTAGATTGGAAAAACAATTTCTATTATTTTCTTTTTTCAGTAAGTTATTCTTTATATTATTCATTTAACACCTGGAACGTCCTATAGAATATTTGTTTTCTATTTCCATGACGTTTTCTTAGTTTTAATAATTAAGCTCTTGAAACACTGATATGCAAAGAATAGAATCTGAGCTCTTTTTACAGATACATATATGACACAGATGTTATGAATATGTATACAAATGTGATCTTAAGACGAATCTTGGGTTATGAAGTGTTGAAGAATGAGCAATATCTCAGCCATATAGAAATCGTTATAATGTGCTTATTCATCTTCATATCGTCTCCTACGTCATGACCTTATCAGGTACTTGTTCGATTTGAGTTTAAAAAGAAAATAATGCATGAATGATTGGTTCACCATTTACTGCATAAACGTCGGGTTGTTGGGGATCAATAAATCGCCATTTTGGTAATACGAGTGAAGGCTTGGATATATCTGCTTCTCAGAAGTAATCTGCGTTCTAACGTTACAAATACTCTTTTACGTATACTTAAAATTGCTTGACACGAAAATGACAAGCCAATTCAAAGTTATAGAATTTTCATTTTAAACGTTCCCAACAACACGAATATAAACAGAGATCTCGAAATAACGCAGTGTACTTATGTCAGTTTCAAATGACGTTTTCTTTTAAGGAAACATTTACATTAATATAGATGAAAATATTTAACAACATTTATTATGTAGGGTGATATATAAATACAAACGAATTAATATATAGAGATAACATAAATAAAATAAATTAAAATGGTTATAATGTATCCGGTAGATAATAAGTCAGTATAATTTACTTATAGAAATGGCTATGCGATTTTAATGAGCATTATTTTAAACAAATGAGTAGACATTGATAACAATGTTACTATAATATATTAATGCAAAGGTTCTGGTTTACTTGAAATAGATGTTTAGATATTATTTTGAGTTCTCAAGGGAACATCGCCTTTGCTTGATGACACTAGTGTCACTTATAAACAAATCACCGGCAACAACTATCTTGAGAGGCGGTCAATCATGGTCATCTTGCAGGGAAATTATTATTTTTCAACAACGGACAGTGAGAAAGTAACAATCGATTTAATTACACCCTTGAGAAAACGTCATACTCATTTCAACTTTTAGGTCTCTTCCAATTTGAAGACAATACTCATCCTTTTTTACATATGTTTGATTAAAATTAATCTCAAACCAACAGGTTAAATAAAAGAGACAAAACCCTTTCTATAATAATATGAAGTCTCTGCTGAAGAACACCATACTATTTCTGTAACAGAAAATTAACCTTATACAGTTTCATTTAATTTCTCACATATCTTGAATAATAGCGTGAAAAATATGAGTATTTTAGGGCGAACATTGTGGTTCCTAAAAGAAGGAACCTATCTCAAAATAAAATGTTCCAAGTGCGCCGACGCGATAAATATAAGTTTGTAAACAATCGCTCCACCAACATGCCGTGCTTTGAGGAACAGCTGTTTATCAGAATGGGAGAAATGAACCAGGGTTTCTAAACAATATTGCCTCACCCACCGCACGTGCAGACCTCCTTGCACGCACAAGGTACCTTGCATCCTCCGAAATTTAAATACTTTTTTCAAAAAATATCTAGAAAGTGTGATTCACATTGACATCGCCGCCGGAAAGGTTACTGTGACACACGACTGTCGTCTACCCCGAATATGCTTGTTTATTTTAGGGGTTATAAAATGCTTATTGTTCCGGTGCACGTGACGACACTTTCATAAAATGACGTGTATTTTTAAACATATTTATGATAAAATTCTAGTCATTCTTCTTTCATCTAATGAAATTAAAGAAATGTCACCACCGTTGTTTTTTAAAAGAAATTGTTATCCTATTTGTGAAAAGGACCGATTAATATTTCAAAGTAAATAATACAACTTTCCACCATTTTTCACACCATGCATTTTGTTAAAGAATGTATGCTTTTAAACAATTGTAACGGTTAATTAGATGACTAAATATAGTATGTTCTCCGTTGATTAACTGAAATATATCCAACAGTTAAACTTGCATACACTCACCAGTGAAGAATCATCGTCCTCAGTAGCATTTATTCCAACCTTCCAATTCCGGAAACACATGTTGTTTTCGTACATTTTCACGTAAATTCACTAAAACAAACTATCCAAAGTTTAAAATGTTCAATGGGGTTGTTGATAAACAAACACGAACGAAATCCAGGCAAGTAAACATAAACAAATCACATTGAAACTTGATAACCTTTGCTTGTTGCAAGTAAACACCGTTACCAGTTATTTATGATATCCAAACAGCATAAACTAAACATAAACAAGTCTTTGATGCGATTCACAAGTAGGATATTCACACAATGGAAGCCAACAAGAACTGGTGCTGCATGTATTCCTGAATACGTATGATTCAGCCTCTCAAATGTCGCCGATAGCCATTTTGTAGTGGCATTTGCTGTATCCAAAAGGTCGTGTGTTACAAGAAGAGCCATACCGTCCCCGACACTATCCCACTGTACTCTGATATTCTATCACTGACATTTTCCTATCAATTTTTCCAATTAAAGATTCAGAAGTGAGCGAGTTTGTCTGATTTCCCAAGAATGTTAATAGTATTGAAAGGTTTTAGGACCTACACAAACCACCATGGTCAAGAATGGGCTTGGAATTCATGGTAGTGTCTTTCTGATTGCAAATGTCAGAGTGGTATTTTGAACTCCAGGTTCTGCCATGGAATATCTTGTTGTAGGAGAAGGTCTCACTTGGTTTCGGCTGGCATTCTCAGACTTTTGAAAGGTGACAAAATGTCATGAAATGGTTGGTGATATTTTGAAGGCTTATATATATCATGAACTATACATATTGCGGCACAGTTGTCGAGAGCGGGAGAGCTGCTTGCACTATTAATGAAGGCTTGGATAAGGATTTACTTGTGCTTTAACTAGCAACGGTTCATTCAGAAAAAAATGTTTTGGATTTGTGTAACACGATAGATGAAGCTGTTCTCATCCTGTTGTCATGGTGAATCGTCAAGATAGAGGATACTTTGTTTCCATTCAGTTGTCCAGGCGAACTGGATGAAATCATAAAAAGATGAAAAATATTGTTTTTGTTAATTCAAATTTGAAAGTTTACAGCATAATGTCAGAGATAAGGGAATTTGTGAACGAGGACATGCGAGGCTGTGGAATACTGTTGAGCTATCAGTTAGATGGAATGTTGTTGTCATCATACACGTGCATCGAAGCAAGTGAATGTACGTGTTTTTTCCAGGATGAAATCGTCACTTGAGAATGTGAGGTTTGTATTACATCACCTGATGGTTGGTTTGGTGAACTGAGTCGTGTGATCAAAACATTTCATTGAACGCTATTGGATATTCATATGATTTGTCATATTTGCAATGTTTGTTTACAACTCTTAGAACAAAATACCAGAATCCCGATTCCTTAAGAACAGTATTATTACTGTACATATTCAACTGCGTAAATATTTATTCGCTCTGTCCACAACCCAGTAAATAGTGTCTTTAACATATGCATGGTGTAAATGATTGAAATGATTGAAAAGATTCACGCGAAGTAACACAGGTCAACCGCTCAAAGTATAACTGCATGCACGATACGTTCACAAATCATTGTTGATATGATTTATTCAATGTAATTTAAAACGTCAATGCAATGGAATAACTATTCTTTATTATCTGCCAAAACAGATTCCATTTGGCGTAAAGGACAAAATAGCTGTGAAAATTATATGAATGGGCCGCTGAAAATCAGTGATGACACCAGGTGTTCGCTAAAAGCATTATCTTTTCTTTTTGTGTGATGAGCTAAATATAATATCAGTAATAGCTGCTACGACATGGTTCAAATTGTTGTTGCTATTTGGTATTCTATTCGAATCAATGTTATTCCATTACATGGTTTGGTTCATATACAGTTTAAGTAATAATTCAGAAAAAATATGTCTAGTTAACAAAGAATGTCGACTTCATGAAGCTACTGTTAACGAGGCGCATACGCCCAAACTACATACACTAAACGGTTAAACTAAACCGACTTCGAATACTATGATTATCATAATAGCGATGATTGTATACATTTACATATCTATAGGATCCGTGCTTGTTTTTGTAGTTTTGAAAGCGAGTCACTCTTTCCATTCGAGATCTGAGTGATTCTGAAATGTAAATACGTTCCAATTGAAAACGGTTCATCAGTTTGAATTGTTTCCGGCATGAAACGACCACACAAAAATATGACAACTTTGTGATAAAATCAGGGCGAGAAATTAAACAATGTAAGACCTTGATATGTAGATAGTTCAAAACAATGAGTAAAAGACATAGTTCCACTCGGTGCCCCCGAGGGCTTTGTTGACTCTTTATGCTCAAGTTTCATGTCAGATTTGGAGCGTTCCCAGATGGATATACTCGCCCAATATCATTTACCATCATTACTATCCTGTTGTTTAAATTTTCCCCTCGATCACGGACGTAGATTTCAGTGGCGGAGGAATACTCAGCGTAGACACAACTGACATGTTCGGTCATTCAGGGCGGGTAACTCTACTGCGAGAGCGGAAATGAGGGCGCTTGTTTCAGCCAGTTAGGTGACTAATGATCCTCTACTGGAAGCTCCAACAAGGGAGACGAGAACGATTATCCTGCCTAATTTTCGACAATCAAATCGTTAATAATTAATTGTAAACTGGTACATTTGTCATCGTTCCATATGTTATTTTCACCCTTGGCATTTCTCGAGGAAAATTGGCCCATGTGCAGTCGCAGTACAAAGTTTGTGTGTAGTTTGGACGCTTTGTAAAGAGAAGTCACCGAAATGTCATCCTGTGTATAGGGACTTAACCAATACATCAAGCTATAAAACGTGCAACTGATAAGCCCGCCGTTATGCTTTGAGATACGGGCGATGGCTAACGGGCATGCTAATTGAACGATTTAGAAAATTAGGTAGGATCCCAGCTTTCAAAATGAAATTCAGCACACAACATTTTACAAAGCCGGGCTGAGTGGTTTCAAACCTATTTCTCACTGCTACATGACGGTGTAATTCTTTTCAAAATAAACACTTGTGTATGAATATTTTCAAAAGTATTTCATTCGGTTGAAAAATTGTGATTCTTTTCTCTCAGTTTAAGTCAGTGAAGCTATTGATGAATGTATGCGTGAATGGGTATTATTTAACTGATTATGTAAATAAGAAGTTTCCTGCATCGTATGTCGACGGAATTGATTGCCATTGCAACTGGCTCTTTTGTAAGATAGAGATTTAAAACTGTAATGACAAGATGTCACAAAACTTGCCTGAGAGAGAAGAATATATGATGTGATATTATCTCTCCATTTATAACATAGTTTGGGGTTCATGCAATTGCTCCGAAGGAGTCCGTACGCGCAGTCAGTGCCTGCTCAACATTAAACCATGAGAGAAAAAAACGATTTTAGCGCATATAATGGTAAGACATTACTAAAGACATCTGTTTATATCATGTTTTGAAATGTTGAGTTAATGGAATGAAAGAGAAATGAACGCAAACATGTAAAAATATTTGAAATGAATTAAAAGTTTCGAAAGTATCCCTGTGATAGTATACTGTAAAGACAAAGCAACCAACACATTCACAGACTGAAACATGGAAACGTTGATCGTTGATCGACCGTGTGAATTGAGGCTGATATCAAACTTGATAAACCGAAATAAAACTTCGAGCTCAGAATGGCCCACTGCATTTAAGGGCTCCTCGCCATATGGAGCGTTGACAAATTGAAGTGGAGGTAATAGTGTCGAATTTCTCCAGGACGATATCCACTGCAGTGAATAACAAAGCTTCGTCCGGCGTTCTGATTGGTCGAAAACATAATAAGAGCAGTCAGGAGTTTTGCAAACTATTTACCAAGTTAGCTGCAAAATGAAATATAGAGCTTTGCTATCAACATTTTCTTCCTACAATCCGACACAAACTGCGAATCAAGGTAAGGTTAGTTCCTTTGAAAAGCTGAAGCAATATTTAGAATATTTGAAAACAAATAATAACTGTACCATGTTATCAGACCTAGCACAGCATATGTTGCGGACATGTGATGACGACGGATAGCGTGGATGTTTGTTGTCACTGATAAACGAATAACATGACTTATTGTTTAGTTA
Source organism: Haliotis rufescens (assembly GCF_023055435.1). Classification (NCBI taxonomy): domain Eukaryota; kingdom Metazoa; phylum Mollusca; class Gastropoda; order Lepetellida; family Haliotidae; genus Haliotis; species Haliotis rufescens. The sequence continues at coordinate 15,990,411 of NW_025964112.1, forward strand.
TGAAGTTTATATGTATTTAATAGTTTAATTCATTTTTGCAAAGTATGATTGATGTTTTAAATTTAATAGCTGATAATTTTTAAATGAATTAGTGTTTCTTCAAGTTTGTAATTATATAACGCTAAAAAGACTATACTTACGTTTAAGTTACATTGGAAAAATGTTTTATACGCAACGATTAATGTTCATTTATTTAATACATATATCATCGTGTTTGCGTAACTCATAAAATTTAATTTTATCAGTTAGATAAGTGATGCCCAGTTTACGATTTTTAGTTTATATGTGCGTTTATCACAGTATAATCTGACGTCAAATTGCAATGTGTTTCCTTATCAAACGTCACCTATTTTTTTGTTTTTCACAAGAGTTTTAAGTGTATGTGACAGTTTGTATTTTCTTACGTTCAGAGAAACATCGTTAAAAGCCCGGGGATTTGTTGTTTTTTTCATTGACTTGTTCAAAGACGAGAGGTACACTTCGCAATTGGTATGTTAAGTGTGCGTGTTTGGTTTTTGTACATTATTTGTCTGTATACATGTCTACAATATGTACACAAGAACTATCATTTCATGTTGGTTCTTCCACAGGTTGTTTGGAAATTGGTTGTGAATAATTTAGTTTTGTCCTTTAAGCATACTGCCGTGTTGGTTTTAGTATGATATTTTTTAAATATTATTGTTTCATACTTTATATGATGCGTGTATTTCTAGAAGTATACCATACTAATATGCAATTTCGTTTTAGAGCGACTTTAACACTATCATCATTTCCCGACAATCGTTTATACCGTTCATTCAATTAAATAGCAATCGTTGAAAATTGAACTTGACCCCAGATTTATATTTAGTGTTGACACTCATTAGTGAGGCACCCGTCGTTGCCATTCGTGGTTTGCTGGGGTAGTCGACAACCCGCCCACCCGCGCGGGAGGCGCTCCCTGTAATTTTCTCGTGGTTTATAAATGAGGAATCATTCAAACGAGAAACTCCGTTCATCGTGGTAGCGCATCTCTCACAGGATCTTTCGTCAGTCGGGTTGTTTTAAGCTTGCCCCGGGTTAGCTTGGTAGCTCGGCTCTCGGTGAAACTCGCACTGGACTTTCATTTGTCATAAGCAACCATTGTGGTATGTTCTCTGCCGAGATACATTGACATCTCTGTTGAAACTTTCGCCTCGGACCAGGTAAACATCAACCCGCTAGTTCACATTCGAATTTAGATTCTGCTATTTCATTTGTTTTGATTTCATTTCAAATCATCTCTTATGTGACCCTTTTAGCCCTTTCCTTTTATATTTTATATTACGTGATATGTATGTGTTCTTGAGTGAACTGAGTATTTATATTTGATTTTATTCGATTGCAAAACATTTTTCGTTTTTGATTTTTTCGGTTGTTTGACATTTGGATTTGTTTTACTTTATTTGCTGTTTGTTTTGTTTATTTAATTTCAACTCCGTTATTCTCTTCTTTTTCCGTAAGCTACCCTTATGCATACTTGAATCTGTAGGACGGTGTTGCAACAGACATCTTGTCCAGAACATAGCGGCAGCCGAGTAGTTGATGAACACGATTTAATAATGCTGGATTTGGAATATCGTCTACAAAAAATACAGATACCATGTTTTATGATATTGCAGGTCTCTCGACGGAGGTGTCCCGAGCCTCCCCACCCTTAGCGCCACCCACACCGGTGTCAGCCACATACCAACTCCCGTCCCCACAGACGGGCCGAGATTCTACCCCCGGGACGACAACCACAGCCAGCCTTGAGAAGCCAATGCTTCTTCTACAGTCTCAGGTACGTTCTTCTCCGCTTCACCGTCCATCTTCTTATTCCGATTCAGGGTGTACTCTAGTATCATCATTTGAACATCATGTGAATATAACACTGACTAAACGAGTTTGAAAGATTTCGATACAAATCACGGTACAAAATATGCGCGCTCGTCTGTTTATGTTGTGTCGCCTTGAACAAATGTCATGGCAACTGCTATTCCAAAGGGTAAAAGTGTACACTGATGCGTGTATTTTAGGTTGACGAAAAGGAATTAATCTCGTTGTTGTAGGCTGTGTAAAGTTGGCGCGAACAACTAAAGTACAACCAACGAATGTCCGTTTACGATTGGCGTGTATTAGTTTCTGGGTCTGTTTCGTTCACTGTTATGTTTCACGTCTATGTTAAATTTCAATTTTCACATTGTGCTCTTAATTGACAAAAGTTAAAGTGCATGTTGATTTTAGGTACATGGTTTGATTCGGTATCTCACAAATATTTAGAAATAAAGATAAATTGTGTATATTTTATTACTATATCATTCTGATTTTAACAACTGCAGACATCTTGATATTACTTGATAGATTCACGGAAGGAATTAACATCATGTACTTTCATATTGTAGATTGAATGTTTCAAATTATTTAATTGAGTCAACGAAAATAGTTAATATTTGTTTCATATAAATCCAAAAAAAATATCACGAATGGTGGGAATCTGATTGTGGCATTCTTTTCAATATAAACATTACTTATTTATAGTCTCATACACTGGTAATTGTTCTATCATAACGCACTTTCGTCACGTGTCTTGGGTGTTCGTTACTCGAGAGCGTAAGTTGCAATACGTCTTTATCGCAGAAAACCAAATACACGAAGTAATCTAGCGAACGGGTAATTGCTGTTTATTGTATTTGCGGTAGCAATATGGCCTATCATAAGCTGTGAATCACTGAAGTCTGTTTATAAGACGGTTTCCCGTTTCCTATTTTAATGAGACCACTTTATTATTCATAGGGCCAAAACGTCACACACGAGAGGCTTCGAACAGATTAACAGTGCTTAATTCCTTCTCCCGATAAAATGGACTTTTGCCCAGTTAAAATTATGTTGATCCGGCTCGTGTCATAGTTGACCCCAATCACCACACATGGCATCGTGCACGTGTCGCACGTGCATCCCTGTCACCAGAACAACACGTCTCCTTTGATTGGTTGATATGAACAGATTGACTAAATGTCATGGATACCTGTCCAATCAACAGTGCCGTTGGTTGTGGCTATTTCTAACCTCGCTTTTACAACTGATACCCTGCTTTGAGCAGTTCATTGCTATTCTTTAACATATGGCAGGGTTCCGCCAAGGACCATTCCTTATTCAACGATTATTCTCAACATTTGCAATCATCGTTTATCGCCGCTGGCATCTTGATAATTCATCAAGTGAAAAACCACGACTGATGTTGCGGTAATGAATACCGCATGTCTTTTAGAATTTGGTTTTACACTCGTATTCATATCGGCAAAGTGATTCATGATTGGATCTTTTTATGCATTTCAAAAGTCATTGGCATCCTGTCGAATTTGGTAAATGCAACCCCTAATTGCTAGTTTCTTTATTGGTGTCCTACTTGATTAGAATGTGACATTAAGTTACTTGATCACACTGTCAACAACTAAACGGTTAAGTTGGAAAGTTTAATTCAGGGTAAACCGCTAACTTTATTAATATGACTCAACGGATCGAAAGCTAGGCATATTTGTAAGATGGGTTTGTTCTGAAGCTAAATAATTCAAAAGTAAGGATAATAATATTTGCTCAAGTGGAAAAAAACCGCAGAAATGATTTGAAATGTACGAGGTTGCTGTTGTTAACTTGAGATATCACAGTTGTTATGCCTCGTCTTCAGTTTCAAGGATCAATTTTTCATTTTTATTCATTTTTATTTCAGAGTAACTACGATTCCTCGCCTGGGATGGGAGGAAGCCATTTTGGCGGGGTGACATATTCCGGAAGTGTTACTCCTCCAACAACAATGGCGGATATAGGGGTATTCTCAGCCTCGTTCTCTCTACCGCTGCACGATTTTCAGTCGGATCCGGTGTATGCAAATGAGGACATATCTACGGAGACGTTTGCACCCGGATTTGAAGGGAGCCAGTCTAGTCTTGTTGGGTACCAGTCAGATGACCACACGCCTCAGTCAACCTCCACCTACCCGAACACGTACAGCTTCGAAGGCAACTTCGCGCTTCAACAGAGAGATACGACTAAACCGTCGACCTACAGCCTATACTCGGAGCATTCGTCATTAGCGCATGAAAAGTATGGAACCGCATCAGTGCCATATGAAGAAGGTTTCCAAGCTTTTGGTGGTAGTGACACAGAATATTATCAACAAAGGTTCTTGGAAAACCAGAAACCCTTCATGAAACAGTCGTATACTGACAGCACAGATATCTTCACACAGTCGCACATGAACTTTTCTGAGCTGGACCATAAGCAAGCCCTGTATCATTCTGGTTATGATGGTACTAGTCCGTATAGTACGGAAACGCCAGCATATCCAGCATTCTCGTCGCCATTCTATGGAAGCCAAGGGGTGACAAGAACGAACTCAAATTTCACCTTTTCCAGCCGTGCTGTGCCTACCACCTATAGGGGAGATATTAGTATTCAAATGAGTGGACAGCATCTTCAGCGACGTCCATCCCTCACCATCCCAACACCGCCAATTTCTGATGGGTAAGTTGGGGTAAAACAGTTCTAGTCCACCAGTAAGTTGGGGTAAAATTGTTCTTTTGCACCGACTCTACGCTGCCTGCTTGATGGCAGTATAAGACACTCCTGTCAAATATACGGAAAGGCGTTCCCCTTTAAGAGACCGATTCAGACCCCGAATCAATGTCGAATACCTTTAAAATAATTCTCTTGTACCTATGTGCGTTTTGATATCATTTTCGACCGATAAGTACATAACTTTTCTGATGATCAAATGAAAGACTTTTATGAATGGAAAATGACCCCAAATGTAAGCAAATTGTCAAAGGGCAAACATATTGCTTATAGCATCTTTACACAAATATTGCTCTTTGATGAACACCAATTAGCTTTTATAAGGTGTTTTGTCCCATGAAGGTATCAAAAATATGTTGTCACACATTTCTCCCACACCAAGTCATTTGTCGACATCACGTAAACACTGCCTAAGAATTGGTCTGGACTGTGACCGCACGAATCATCTAGCAGCTTATTGTTTTGCTGGGCTCTAAGAGGATAATGAAGCACCTAAGGCAATGTTAGGCGTCTCACAAGACATCCTTGACATAGAGCCATGTTGCTTCTGGCCACGTTCTAATCATCAACGCCAACACAAGGAAAGACGTGTCTTTACAAACAATAATATGGGCTGCACTGGAAGAGCTGCAGCACCGCAATCTTCACCATGTCAAAACAACAAATGCATTCTCTAAAAGTTCCAGACGTAATTAATTATACAATTCAATACTGGTGTATTTTTGGGACTTGGGAAGCAATCCTGTTGTATATGAATAGCTTTGATACATTATACTCATTAACAGTTATCTGTAACGACAATTCATGTCTATATAAGGATAAAAAATAGAAATGCTAGAAATCGATAGTTAAGCTGGCGCACTTGGTTTTAGTTAATAATATATATTCCCCCCGAGATAACATGTTTGGTGACTCTTAAGTTCGAAATATATTCCATATATAAACTTTGTAACTGCTTATTATTATTTCACACAATATATATTATCTAAACTTTTCAAGGCTATTGGATTTTAATTGAATATTTCATGTGTCAGTTTATTTTTTCCTTGCAGCCTAGAAGTTCAAAAGTACCAGCTTCAGTCCCCTACAACTCCCCCTACCCCAGGATCCTCAAGGTCGTCCCCACCCCGCGATCAGCCGACAAAGGAATGTCTGCTGTGCGCTGTGTGTGGTGACAACGCTGCGTGTCAGCACTATGGCGTCAGGACGTGCGAGGGCTGCAAGGGGTTCTTCAAGGTAACTGTTCTGATTTGAATAAGACAAGCGCACAAGCGCAAGACCGTGCCCGTATGTGCTCGTGACAGGGACAATCCCGGGACAACATTATTTGTCGAAGCCTGTGTGCGAAATCAATATAATCTTGAAGCGCTCGTTAAATATCCTGTTTAATCCTTGTTAAATTGCGTTCTCAAAGTGTCTGACTTATTAAACATGGTAGCTATATATCACATATGGTACCACGATTATTAACCACTTCTCCTATTCACAAAACAAGTTATTATGTTGATAAAACTTCGTTTTTTGCATACACTTAAGGACAATACTTGTTTGCATGAAAAGAGGAGCGTGGGTTTTGCAAAATAAGTCTGTCAACATCCACTAACTGTAAACAGGCAAGACAAAACACTGTTGATGTAGCCTTAGAGAAGAGATATTGTCCCTCATTACTAGTTTCAATAATTCCGGAGGCAGTGAAGCACCTTGCGGGACTCCACGTTGACGTAAAGCATACGTCACGGGCTAACCCCTACGCGCAGGAAACCAATGCAGCGATAGTCCATGTCTGATCCCCCGGGTGTTACAGTTGCTTCGGCAAGATATGAACCATCTTTAATGTTCCCCATCATAAGCCACGTTCACTTTGTGTCCCCCAAACTGTAATGACTCTGTTTGCCTTACAGCGCACGGTGCAGAAGAATGCTAAGTACGTATGCCTAGCTGACAAGAACTGCCCAGTGGACAAGAGGAGGAGGAACCGATGCCAGTTCTGTCGCTTTCAGAAATGCCTCGCCGTCGGCATGGTGAAGGAAGGTCAGTGGACTCAGAACGAGGCTTCACGTTCAATCAATCCTTTTATTGATCAACGTAACGAAAAAAAGCATCTTTCAAGGACTTGCGGAATGTAGGGCTTAGTGGTCATAAACACTACATATGTAGGTGTTGATGATCTGTGGCAGTCCATTGTAGTATACAAGGTTACATTGCGGATTGGAAACGATGCAGCTGAAATATATGTAAGAATCGTTTTGAAGGAGAACCCCGAGAAAAAGATTACAAATCAACATTGGACGTACGTATGTGTAGAGGCCAATTGATCAAATTCATAGTTTTCAAAGCATTGGAGAACATTGATACACGTGTTTATTCTGATAAAAAAGTATTGATACCTCTCGGTATTAATTTTAATGGGACAAACAAAATCTTTCTTGTCTCATCTGTACATTTATATTAATAATGACCAAATGCAGTTAACCTCCAAATGAATGCTGGTTAGGTCTTCAACATATGTGCGTCCTTATCATGAGAACGTATCGCTTAAATTACTGCAATAACACGGGAGTCTGTTGTCTTAGATCGGAGAGGCTTTTATTCCAATGTAGACTTGATAGATCCGGCAGACTACAGTCTGATACTCGTCCCGAGCGTTGAAATCAGCTCAATCCTATCAATTTTCAAAGTTGTCTCTGTTTTGTCCATAAACATGTCTTAACATAGGACATGGGATTAGATACGAAGTTGGCTCGATTGTACATGCATCTATCCCCGGTTGTTTCAGAAATCATAGAGATTCCTTTGGTCATAGTTTTTTTGAGTTAACGGCTACATCGGAATGAAATATTTGGGCTATCGTGCAGAATGGCCAGGCATTAAACGTTGTATCTATTTGTGCTAGTGGCATTTTCTTGTAAAATATTTACACTCTTTGTGACCCATCAAGTAGCTCTTGAGATAGTAAGAGGGAATTAATGAGTGTTTGCTCAAAGCACGAGCGTCAAGGAGGCCCTGTCATGTTCGTCTGTTACGCACGCGGGCACGTGCCCTGGGGCAGACGATACCTTGCGCATGTGGCGGCCATCTTCGGCTACTCGGCATTGCCCGGCTTGAATGAATCAGTGCCAGTTAGTTTGGCCACTGAGAATACATATGGCTCTCTACATGCGTTATGAAGAACATATACTCGACTACTTTCCCTCAACCCTTCGTTATCTTCTCCAGATTATGGCCGTATTTACTTCGATTGGGAAGATTCTTACGCACACAACCCATGGGTATTGTCTTGAAATTGCCAAGTAGTACATTCGCTCACAAATTCATAGAATTATGCTATGAAATGATATACAACAAAACCTACTCAGTTTATTGCCTTCGATACTCTTTGAAATATTAAGATTCCTTTAGTACACATCACTCGTTTGTTGATTTTGATAATTTCAGCGATGTATACAAAACGGTTGTATTGTTTCGCGGTATAGTAATACTATGCATCTACATATAGTACCCAATTAATGTCTCCGACTGTCAGTACTATTCACGCTACAAGAAACCACTAGATCATTAACGAGTTCTAATGTATGGCATAATGGGCCTTTGACATTTCCGTCAGGGTGATAAAACTCTAAACAGCTCGTTAATGCCGATTTAATGTTCGTAATAATGCACGGGGAAGTTAACTGCACGTGTATGGAGAATTGCAGGATATTTATAGTAAAATTACTTATTTTCAAATAAAATCCTTCTGTTTCAGTTGTGAGGACTGATAGTTTGAAGGGGCGACGTGGACGACTACCCTCCAAACCAAAGTCCCCCCAAGAAAGCCCCCCTTCCCCACCCGTCAGCCTAATTACTGCCTTGGTGCGCGCGCATGTTGATACATGCCCCGACATTCCAAATCTTGATTACAGCAAGGTAGGTTATTAACAGTTTTAACAGTAAATAATGCCTTTTAAAATAAATTAAAAAATAAGTAAATAATTTTTTGGTGAACCGAACCTCTTTGAGGATTCTTATCCAGCATTGTAACTCTAGTTATTCTAGTGGTATGTCCAAAAGTCTGTGGATTAAAACAACTTTTTGGGGCAACGCTAAACAATCACTCGCCAAGACTCATGAACGGCAGATAATGTGGTTATGGCGAACACGGTACCTCGCTTAATGCATACTTCCCAGTAAACAAAAAGCTCATAACAATAGAGACCTCTTATAAGTTGTTCTGTTTCGCTTTCTAATATGCAAGGGTGTAACTTTAGCCATTTGATACCCCTGATATAGCTGTCTGTCATTTGAACATTTTTACGCACGTTCTTGCAGTTATCACTACATAGGGGGACATTTGGTACATTTTCATCGTTACTAAATCCGCCCCTTTCAATAGTTTCAATAGATAATGTAGTGAAAAAATCCGAAGTGGCGATTTGGACGAATATTTTAGGCTCGCAGTTTAACATGAGGGTAGACTATCAACATGCACCATGCCCCATGCCCCAGTTGACATCATGTCTCCCCTTACAGTACAAAGTCCCTTCAGACGACGAAAGCCCGACCCCCCAGGACGACAGGATCCGTATGTTTTACGATATACTCATCCAGTCTGTTGACGTACTCCGGGGATGGGCGGAGAAGATCCCTGGATTCTCGGAACTCTGCAAGGAGGACCAGGAACTCCTTTTCCAGTCTGCAACACTAGAGCTCTTTGTCCTCAGGACGGCATACAGGTAAGCCACAAGGCGATGCTCAGCGAGCGAGTGGGTTATTGGGCCATTTTAAGCAATATTACACCAAACTCACGCCAGGGGACGGGATTCACTGAAATGGGCTTCAAATAGATATTTGTTTTGGGAATCGAAGAATGGCTTTTACACTATGTGTCCATCCACATCAGAAATCAAATGGACGAGGCTCCCCCATTGCCCTCACGCGTTTCTTATCAAATTACGGAATAAACTCTGATCTGATGAATACTAACTGCATCTATAGGATAATATTATGAAATGGCATGGTAACGCTGTGTTAGATTTAAGTACATGTCTCTTAGTATCACATCGCGGGGTAAACTGCTGGGCGAAAGAAAGGTATACATTTGAAATCTGGATTTGACTAAAAAAATGACAAACTTTTTCAATACGTTACCAGGCGGAAAACAGTCACCGAGACATTGCAAGCATACGGTCCAAAACACAACTATGATACCTGTATCAAAGGCATCACCATCGGATAAACATTCCTTGATTGTTTCATTTTTTGCCAACACCAAAGTTGTGTGTACACTTCTTTTGCCCGACAGTGTATAACTCATATCTTGTGGATATACTGTTAAAGTATCCTGACAGTATTTCCCAGAGAAAGCCAATTACTCAGTGCTATGTTTCATCTTCGTAAGATGATGTGCAATCATTAAAAAGAAATTCTTACAGAATTTCTGCCTGAAAATTTCATTTTTCTTCAAAGCAAACGCAAACATATAATTTGAAACATAATACTCAAGTGAAAAACCGTTTGATAATTGGTCTTTCACATACATATGAACCTCGTTTAATATCTCTGGCTGAATACACATCTACAAGAAATACCTGTGCTTATTGATCTTATACCGAGCTGCTCTTCTCCTAGAATGCAACCTGGAGAAGACAAGATAGTGTTCGACAACGGGCTCGTGCTTCATCGTCTACAGTGCCTCAGAATGTTCGGAGACTGGATCAATTCGATTGTCGACTTCGGCCTCAGCCTCACTCGCATGACGTTAGACATCTCCTCACTTGCCTGCATGGCCGCACTCTCAATGGTAACCTGTAAGTATATACCCGCCTTTTTATACTTACTCTTGTACAGTGAAACATTATCAGCTGGAACTCCCTCAACAGGCTTCATCACTGAAGCAATTTATTGGTTTCGGAATCAACATTATAGGCACTATGGTTTAATATTAGCACAATGCTTGTGTCGAACAACGGATAATTCGACATGTTCTATGCTACAAAGAACAGATGATCAAGTTTAACTGATTTGATATATGATAAAGCGTAGTCGAGACAAGTTATTACATGCTGCTTAATATCCATTGGTAGTAAGGCTAATATTAATTTATAGCCAGTATTGCAGTTGTTTTGCGTTGTAATAGAACACAATACAATAACAACCTTAGCGACACGAATATCGTAAGTCTGTTTTAAGGTATGGGAATTACGATCACCTTAGCGCTAAGATCGCTTTGTACAACGGCACCCGGGGCCCACTTGCACAAAGCGGTCATAGCGCTAAGACTTGTAATTCCCATACTTCAACATTGACTTTGTCTTAAGATCGCTTCAAGGGCTACAGTGTTTTCAAAGTTGTAAAGATTCACGGGTCTCTATGAACTACGGATATAACGAAGTCTGCTACTTCGAGTGAGTGAGTTGGGTGAGTGAGTGAGTCACTGATACCACGAAACAACGGCTTTGACCATCTTGATTCGAATTCAATGTCACATACAGCGTTAATGTTATGCGAAGGACGAACTTCGTATATAACGAACATTAAGTTATTTAGAGGGTCCCTATAATTTCGTGACATCCGGAGTGTACTGATGGCATTTTAAGAGGTGATGTTTATATCCCGTTCTTCATTTCAGTGCGACATGGTCTGAAGGAACCCAAAAAGATGGAGGACCTTCAAATGAAAATCATTGACTGTCTCCGCGATCATTGCACATATAACAGTGAAGCACAAAAGAAATCTCACTTTTTCTCGAGGATTCTCGGCAAGATTGCCGAGCTCCGGTCACTTAGTCGAGAGGGCCTACAACGCATGTTCTACTTCAAGCTGGAGGACGTGATACGAGCGCCCCCAATTATCGAGAACATGTATCTATCAAATCAACTTCCGTTTTAAGTCACGTGACCGGAAATGCCCCAAAGATGCCACCCCCACAGATTTGCTGACTTGACCCGGCTTACGTTTCCTTTTTCTGCCTAATATTTCAAGGCGGTGTGCTGTCTAATTGGTGCAAAGACTTTTTCTTTTAGTTATAATTAGAGTTTGACTTTGTTGCGGTATATTTTACTAAATTGTGCAATAGTTTTCATTATGAATGCTACCTCTATCGCCTGGTACATTGAGTCAAGAGACCAAATATAAGAATCCATTGATTATTCTACAGAAATATTATTTTAAAAAAAGGTATCATAAATTTCATATCATACATATATATATAATGTGTAATTGACAAATATTTAGTTTCTATTTTAAATATTTTCTCAATAAAAAGGATTGAAAATTGGACAAAACAGATTAAAAGAAAATAAATCATTCTTTAAAAAAAGCAAATATTGCTGGTCTTGAAGGGGTTAGAGGCTAAATGTATTCATCCGCGCCAAATGTTTCAGTTCGTAGGGAGCGCATGCGAAAAGTAGTGCGCAGGTCACGTGATTTCAGTATCATCATCTGGGTCTAGTATTTTTTAAAAACATTTTATTGATAGACGTATTTGTTTCCGTATGATTCTTTTGATAATGTTAAATGTTTTCAATCTCCCATGATGTAGTTTTATAATGCTTGTGACATTGTTGATGAAATATAGTGCCGCTTTAGTGATGGCTGTGAATTGTCGCGGACCAACATACTTATGTATTACTACGCCAGGATGTGAGTGCGATCTAGTCAAAACGAGGCAGCAAAGCATGATGGGATTGAAGGATAGTCGAGGAATTCATACTGTTAACTGTTATTTATAGCTAACCTTTATTTACAGATATATCATTCCAAAATCCACAAAATTGAACGATTTCTATAAATGACAGAAGCAAAGTACTACCAACTAGGTTTTTGAAAGCTTCTGTCTAACGTTTTGAATTATAAAAGCCAAACATATCGCGAAAAATATCGTGTCAAAATATTTGATAAAGTTTCTGCCAAAATTTGTGCCACGAACCAAAGAATACTTCAAGTAATACTTAAAGAATACTTCAAGTAATGCCTCGTTTATCCATGCTGCATTTTAGTGTTTATTCCGTTATGAAATATTGTGATAGATGACGTACTTAACTGACACATAATAAACTATTTTTGTTGCATATTATCGCCACGCGAAATGAGCAAAGGGACATGACTCTTTATGAATAATTAAACGCCGCCATTTTGTCTCGGCATCGGCCATGTAAAGCGTATAAGCCACGGTGTCTTCCTTCAAGTGGAGTCTTCATGTATAATTGACTAGCAAAACTTTTAGCTCAAATGAAATAAGAAACCTTTAGATCTTATAACGTTTGGGCAAGATGTGGTACATTTCACTGCATAATTCACGAAGCGTTTCTTCAGGTTCTTGTTAAAGAATCGTACGATTGAAATCCTAAAGAAACGTGTTTGTTGGGCGGTTTCGTCATAATTGTTTGTGGGGCGTTGTACATATTGTATTTGAGTGTAAAAGAGCTAAATATAAGTGTGAAAGAGGTACTTCTAGAATTTATCGTCTCCAAACAGACAAAGGGTTACTCTATGTTGAGTAATGAATGAGCTGCAATATGGACCTACCCATGTGAAATTGACATTGTCCCCATTGTCATACGTTTGGAGACATATACATATACATATATATATTATATATATTTTACCTATTGTCAAAGAAAGATTTAATAATGCAACTCTTTGCATGATCCTGTCGATTTCTATTATATTTATATCTCACGATCAGATTTCTATTTTTACATCTTTGAATACAAAATACATTAGGTTTGTAATTCCTAACTGTTTTAAGATCTAGTCGACTGATAGCATAGTATTTAGGGTTGGTTTTATACGTTTATACATGAATGTGAACATAACATTGGGATCATCTCAAAGGTTGATTGTTTACCGTAGGCGGGGCGTTTGTCTTACAGTGCAAATGGAACCCCTAGAAAGATTTCTACCACTTAGAGATTATTTATTCTTTGAGCTTTTGAGATGATCCCTACTCTTTAATGAGAATGGATGAAGACGCAGTCATAATGTTGTTATATTTTAAGAAAAGTTATTTATTTAAGTATAAAAGGGCTACTTACATTACTAACGTCATAACCGGATATTGTGGTATGTGGTATATACGGAAGCATGTTGCTAGGATACCACGACTTCCGGTAATGGCGGACGTTGTCAAGGTATCTTGATAATTCATTCCAACACCCGGGGAAGAGTTTATTTATTTACCGTTCGTAAGGAGTATGTACATAAAGCACTGAACGTGCATGTTGAGATCTCAATACGTACAAATGTACAAATTCTAGTCGTTAGTCGGTATATAGTCTTTGTGTTTGACACAGTTGTTTTTACAGTTTAGTCACGTGATGCAGTCGGTGCGCCGATTTGATGCGCACTGATCTGTGTAATTGTCGACGTGAATTACCTTAATTTCCATATTTGTATTGCCCGGTAATGGATTGTTAAATCTTGATATTTTACACTGTTTTCCATGACAAAGAATCGAAATTTAATGTACTTTGTATATTTGCACAAGAAATTAATGTAGTGTTTGGTCGTGACTTGTTTAATTTGTCAGTTTCTTATCACCTTTATATGCTGACTGTTTAAGCAAAGCTTAAACGCGAAAAATCTATCCTCGAAAATGATTTTTGTACAGAGATCTGGAGCTAAATAAAATGCCTAAATACTTCGAACGGTTTCCAGTAGTTTTGTGTACACTGAAGTGTGTGTATGTGTTAGTTGAGTATGACTCGGTTACTTCTGAGCGTTTGAATTTCACCCCACGGCTAGCGGATCCTCTAGCTCAGTGAGTGAATAAGTTGGGTTTAACGCCGTTTTGAACAGTATTCAAGTTGTATCACGGCGGGTCAGCTTACCTGGATAAAAATCCATCCGGTGCAGGCATTGAACGTTGGCCTCTTTTGTAAAACCCACCACCATGCGTATGATTCTGTTAAGCCAAAGAATACGTTCGGGACTTGGCTTGTTTGTTTGTTTTTTAACGCCGCACTCAGCAATATCCCAGTTATATGACGGCGGTCTGTAAATAATCGAGTCTGGACCAGACAATCCAGTGATTGACAATATATTCATCGATCCACGCAATTGGGATACGATGACATGCATCAACCAAGTCAGCGACCCTGACAACCCGATCCCGTTAGTCGCCTCTTACGACGTACATAGTCGCCTTTTACAGCAAGCAAGAGTTGCTGAAGACCTATTCTACCCCGGGTCTTCACGGGCCTCGGGAAGGGTGAATGGTTTGGGTTTCACGCTGCTATAAGCGACATTCAAGGATTATCAAGGCGGCTGCACACATAATACCAACGAGGGAATCAAACATGGACCTTTGGTGTTACAAGCGAACGCCTTAACCACTTGACTACCCTACTGACCAATAATTAGCTAACGAATATCTTATATGCATTGGTGAACTTCGTCATATCCAGAGTTCGTAATATCAGAATAGCCTTTAAGTTAATATTCAAAATAACGGTACTTCTGCAATAGTTTATTGTCGTGTTAAATTCCATTACATCGGTTATCTCGAAATGACCTCATATAACAGCTTCGAGATAAGGGGGAATGGCATTGTAATGGCTCTCGGTGCAAACGACCTCGGGCATGATATTGGCAACTGTGTTATTCACACCTTGTCTGTCACCTCGGCTTCAAAGTAGTGGCACGCTGACATTGACGTGATTGCGTCGCCATAGCAACCATGTCATGACATCAGACGACGCATTTCTATGTCACTTGCCCCTGGGGTGTTTATGTCAATGGCTCTAGTGTGAACATCACAAGGGTTGTCACGTGGTGATGTATGTGAGGGGTCTGTTTGTATAGGTCCTTACCCGGAGCAGCCTCGTTTAGTATGCCACACAGTGTAAGTTTACACAAAATGAAACGAAACGAATAAAACCTTTTTCTATTCCCTCACAACTCTCGGTAAAAGAAACAAACCCATTTTTATGTTCTTACCATTAGGAAACAATAAATATGTGAAAGTATTTATGAAGATAAACTTTGTTATCGGCTGTATTACCGCAAATGAATTTCGAATGTGCGGTTTCATAAAATATGCAAAGGAATGAAATCGGAAACGAAAGTAGCATGTGAATTTAAAAAAAAAGAATATAACTCAGGACAAACGGGTGACGAAAATAAGAATTTATTTCAAGCAAGGTGATTTGAGCGGCAAACCTCGTAAACTGAAATCAGACATGTATATTAATTGCGTCGGTTCGTTCAGTTTTGTTTACCGCCGGCTTGTGTTTCGTCCGCTTAAGGATAAAGCATGTGACCTTAATGTGGTTTTAGTTTAACAAAAGTAGTCCAAAACACACGCGATACAGCGCATACTGTTACCTCGGAACTCGGTATCTCGATATCTCATATATGTCGATGTATCTCTATGCTCTCGTCAGAATCCCTATCGGCACTGTGAATATGATCTTACATTGATACTTTGTTTGTTTCGAACTATATATTACTCGAATATATTGGACAGGTCTCAGAAACTTCGAGTAAACGAGTTAACCGTGTATTTTAATTCCTAATCTCAATCTGTTACGTTATCCTGGTTGACATCATAACAATCATTTGGAACATAAGGGTGCAACAAGTAGGATATGATTCAAGATTGAGTGATCAGCCTCGTTGTTTTGGTTGATTACATGTCGTCGTATCTCAATTGCGCGAATCGATGTTCATGGTGTCAGTCACTGGATTGTCAGGTTCAGAATCGATGACATTCAGACTGACGTCATACGGCTTGCTGAGTGTAGCCTTAAACAAACAATATTATATTATAAACAACAAGCACGATTATATCAAACAATAATATGATATTAAACTATATTTCCATATAAATGATTCAGATTTGAAAAAATACTTCATCTCGATATAATTTCAAAAATGTATGTATTTTTTGTTAATTGTCATTTGAACAATCAATCACAGGAATCGTTGGAAATATGTAATAATGCATGAACATATTCCGACCTTGTTGTTACTACAAATGAGGTCCTATGTCGATGTTTACAACCCGAAACAAAAAAAAATACCGGACCGACCAAATTTAAAGTGAGTTTTATCGAAGAGAAACCATCTTTTAATGTTTTTCTTCATGGGATTGTTCACTTACAGAGATAGCACATTCATTTTGGCTTCAAGAAAACATCACAACAGTCCTTTATATCAATTTATTCGTTTATTAATTGTGTAGGGCGTCTTCTTCGGGTCGGACCGTTGATGGGAGAAAGTTCAGAAGATGTAATTGCTACTCTTCATGAAAGTTCCTTTGCTATACTAACCAACGCGATGAATAATGGTTGGAAGTATACATATAGCACTGTGTGACATCTTTGATGTTCTTACAAGGTTTAAGTTTAAGCTGCTTAATCCGTTGTTAGCACGTTTCAACGCTAATGTCGAACACCAATTCCTCTTTTTGAGCGGTAAAATCATTGGCTCGTGAAGAAAAGCATGATTCAGTAAGTCTTAGATCGCAAGACATCGGATTGTAAGTAGATGTGCATAGTAACTGGAAGGCATATCTGACTAATCACACTCCCGAACAACATTCGTCATGTCACACTGTAATATCCCCCAATATCTTTAATAAAATGTGCGGAATTGTAACAGGCCGGACGAATATGGCAATTATGCTTTGTATATGATGTGTGTGTGTGTGTGTGTGTGTGTGTGTGTGTGTGTGTGTGTGTGTGTGTGTGTGTGTGTGTGTGTGTGTGTGTGATATGTTGGTGTGGTGTGTATGAGTATGAGTTCATGTTGTTCATGTGCTTGTACGTGTGCGTATGTTTGTGATTTGCGTGTATATGGAGTGCGTGTGTGTGTTTGTGTGTGTATGTGGTGTGTGTGTGCGCGCGTGTGTGTTAACCACATTCCTAAATGCCCAACCAATGCTCATAACCAGCGGACCCCTGTCGTTAAGTGAGTGAGTTGGGCGGGTTCAACACCGTTTTGAACAGTATTCTACTTATTCCACAACACGCCAGCTTAATTGTAAAAGCAGTTTCAAAAGACACGGGTGGTGCTTAGAAGTGGCACATATAAGGCCAGATTTTTAACTGAGGAAGAAATCTGCGAAAACCACTCTTCACTATTATCAACACGTGACTCTAAAGACCCGTGAAGATCCGGAGTAGAATAGTTCTTCAGCAACCCATGCTTGCCGTAAAAGGCGACTATGCTAGTCGTAAAAGGCGACTAACGGGATCGGGTGGTCAGGCTCGCTGACTTGGTTTGATGCACGGTCATCGATCCCAATTGCGTGGATCGATGCTCATGATATCAATCACTGGATTGTCTGGTCCAGACTCGATTATTTACAGACCGCCGTCATATAGCTTGAATATTGCTGAGTGCGGCGTAAAACAACAAACACACCAACCAACCAACGTGACTCTAAAACCTGAAGACATGTCAATTCCTGTTTTGTACTGGACCCCAAAGCTATATATATTGCTGGGTCCAGCTAATGTTCCACCAAATGTCGCAAAGATTAACCATAATGCTTCATACACTCGAGGAAGTATCTTCTGTTTATTAACAGAAAGTATTTGAGACAAGGGAAATTAATACCATGTGGATTCTCAAAAACTTAGAAAGAACCATGTTAAAGTCTGTCAAAACATTTGAATTTTTAGCTTTGTAGACCACTATTCCACACAACAAACTTAAAAATATTAATGCCTTTATCCATTGGGCATTTGATACTAAACGTGGTGACATTTGTGAATATCTGAAGTTTACTGGGAAATAAATATATGAATGATTGACTTCCTCAATGATAACATCCATGTAAAAGTCTGGCATAAGAGATTGAGGCAAGAAGTCGGCTTCCTCATGGCCACCAATTGTATTCACCCTCAGCTTCGATGATCCGATATCGTTCAATGACGCCAATTTCCTTATACATGGAATAGAAATATAGGAGATCAGTGAAACATATCTACAAAACTGTATGACAAGAGGGATGACTTCAACACTTCAATTGCCATATGCACCTTTTGTTGAGCAATATTCCAGCCCTTCCAGTCCTTTGCAGTCTCATTAAAATCTGATCTTAGTTTTCACTACCGCTAAACAAAGATCTGAGGACATCCCATTACGGGTCACGTCAGACCGACCTTTCGCGAATTTTGACCGACCAATGAAATGACTGACAAGAAATCGAGCTTTACGATACTAGTTTCAAACTGGCGACTACGCTTCGAAACCTATTTTGACGTATTCTCGATTTAAAAAAACAAACTGATAAGAAGAACACTCTGGAATGTATAGAACAATCGTATGGATATAATTATAAAACCCGTAACTGTCGTTCGGAGTACCCCGTCTTAAATATTTCGTGGTTGCATGATTATATAATACATTCCGACAGTCACTTTCATGATCTGGTAAGCGACGCTCTGATTGGTTGGATGAAAGGTCGTTCTGACGTGACCCTTAATGGTATGTCCTGAGATCGTTGTTTAGCGATAGCGAGAACTAAGATCTGATTTTAATGAGATTGAGTCCTTGGTGTCTACATTTCACAACTTTTGAGGTACAATCGAGCATGCTCTTTCTACGAAGATTTCAAAGAGCGTGATACGACTCGTGCCCCAAAGCCGTTTAATCAAGGATACAACACTGAAGGACTCAGTAAAGCTTTCAAATTTTTTTTATGGTAGACATTGAGGCTTATTTCATATTATTAGACCCACAATACAATGCGTTTGGATAGAACATACCAAATATATATTCCGTTGAGGATTTAAACATGGATGTTCCGTTTTCACAGTGTTTCGCTATACATGCTTAGACCAAAGATTTCAGAGTGACGAACTTCATGATTGTGACGTCTAGACTTCTTACTCAGTTAAAAAGACATTATCAGGTTTTGTCTGAAGCGTTATTTGCTATAACAGTCAAATATAGCCACCATCTTCGTCTAGGTGTGGGTTTCACTGTCTGGTGACACTATAATCGATGGATAAAAAGGTCACATACCACAGACACGCACATGCTGCGGAGGCATTTAAAAGAACCATGTGTTATGGTTGTTTATATGTGTATGGTATCAACAGGCCTGGACCAGCGGACCCAAAAGTCGTGTGACAAGTTTTAAAAATGTCGCTCTGTTCTCGTTCAGATGATGAGATATGAAAAAGGACCTATTTGGTTCACTGGAAAATCTCACTGCAGAGTTTAATCAACGAGATCGAGGAAAACGTTTTGAAATCATTATCAGAAGGTATCAATATTTCTTTTCAGTGCTCATATTTATACATATTACAAAAATAACTGTATGGAAAATGTTAAACGCCCGGTAATTTGAACCTTTGAAACCTCCTGCTAACGTCCTAGGTTCCAAATTCAATTTCCGGGTATCAAATACTCAGTAACACCCACAAATAAAAAACACCACATAATGTTTATGTACTCAAATGCTTTATGTTGACGTATAATGACTTTTGTAATACCAAGACCAGCTACACAAATGAAACAATGTGTTCGCTTCCGCTTGAAGCTCATGCCACAGGATACTGATTTGACAGACAACACGAAGTCCGTATAAAAGTATGGATAGGTGACTTAATTCTAAATGACTGCAGATGCATTTTACGAAGTAAGGAGACAAAAAATAAGCAAAAAAGTTGATGTTTATGAACATCTTATCAATTGGACATAGGATCATCTTCAAGACTTCAAATAAAGTGAAACATTAAACTGTTCATTTAATATCAGGGGATAAATAAAATGATATTTAGCTGCTTTAATGTTGGAATCAGTGATGTGAGTGATGAAATGTGTTTAACGCCACCTTGAGCAGTATTTCAGTTGAGTTTAATGTTAGAGGCAATCCTTAGGTAATTCAGATCGTGGTGGTTTAACATTTTGATGCTGATAAAAAAGAAATATTTGTACTGATCAGTTTGACCATGATGATATCATTTTTCTTGAAGACATATTTCCCAAATGTCCTCGCGATACAGGCTGGTCGCCGGTTGTATAATCTTCGTGACATGTACAAATGGATTTATTTCGCAATGTACTCTTGTACTATTCGCTTGCATGGTCCAAATCCTTACTTCTTTGGAATGTTTACTAATAAGGCTTCAACAAAAAAACCAAAAAACTTTTAAAACTGAGAATCAAGTCTAACCTTTACTGAACAATGTAAATACGCAATGTAAACTACAACACAGTTTGAATATTTGTGACTGAAGCTATATGTTTGTTTTTGAGACAATATGTAAAAACTAATTTAATCTGGAATAGCGGAAATAAATATCTCAAATACTCGGAACATTTTTCTGTTGCGTTTCTAACGTTTTCAGTATATGCCCATGTTGTTCGGAACAGCTGGAACTTGCTGCTGCTTCTCGGCCGCCTTCAAGACAAAGGAAACGAAATATTTTTTAATCAGCTTCAAATGTAACTAGTTTTACCCGAAATAATGATACTGTTTCCTATAATATTATAAATACAGTAAGATGTGCAACGTATCTTTCTTGTCACCCTGATAAATTGCTATTTAAAAACGTTCAAACCTTCTCCCGTTGTTGTGCATGTTCTTGGTTGTTCGAATATATCATACAGTGCACGGGTGGCCAAATAGGTATGTTTGCCAGAAATCTATGATCGTGGGTTCGAATCCCAGATTCGCTCTGATAATGTTTCTAGGTTTGTCATTTGAGACCCTTGTGCATGGGTTTCAGCAAAGTGGTAAACGAGTTAGACCTTCATCACTTCGGGCTTTCCTATAGAGAAAGTGACAGACATGCGTGGTGTCACTCGTGTCATGGCATGGTTGCTATGGCAACGCATTTGCGTCAGTGTCCGCGTGCCATAACTGCATGGCAGACAATGTGTGAATAACTCGATAGTCAATATTAAGGCCAAGGCCGGTGAACCCAAATAACGAAAATAATGAAATAGAAAAAATACGATAGCTTGTCTTTGGAACTGAAATACCGTTCAAAAGCGGCGTTAAGCCTTACTTACTCACTCACTCACTGTAAAAATGGCAAAGCTATATAAAAAATATTTAAGTACTCAAGCACTCACTCTCACAATGGCAATGCTAGAATAAATATGTACGTCTATATACAATTCATATTCGCGAGATATCTTTTGGAACATATGCATATCCGATGTCCTGATAAGTCGAAAATATCTGTGTTCAATGAATCGGCATAATATGGGAAAAGCTTATCAGTGTATTTGCTTGTGTTGGTAGATAATATATATATCAATTATTTAAACTAAAATGCAAATCAATACTGAGGGTTTATCTGCAGCTCTTTTGTGGGTAAATGACACGGCGACGAATTGCAATATTAACACCACGTGAGAATAATCGCCAAGCTATGTTGTCAACGTATTGGAACCATCCATGACTGGGGATGCAGAATATGTAGTGGGCGTCATGAAAAATGATAAATATATTATTCTTTTGGAATAGGCCCGTATACAGCCTTAGATCTAATCAGGCCAACAAACTCAATCTTGTCCTTTTTGATAAATCCAATGAAATCATTTGTATAACTGATTTTTATTAACGACATTAACCACGTGTGTGTTGCTACCCGAACACTGGAGGAACTCCATACAGTTTCCAAAGACATTGAACTTCCAAAGGGTAATAAACAAAACCATCAAAGGAAAAACCATTTCCAAATAAAACTAAATGAAACAAGGAAATATATATCCTGAATAGAATTCTGCTTAAAATTACGTTCCTCAGGGCAATCAGTGTCAAAACACCAAAAATCAAATGGAAAAAAATAAAAACAAAAAACATGAAAAGAGAAAATTCAAAATCAAAGTCCTGATTCTCTGAAGGCAATTGAAAGTTAAAGGGTTTGACAGAAGTAAAAGAAAGTGGGAACAGAAAAATAATTTCATTACAATTTAACAAACTGTTCAAATCTAATGAAAAACAATTTTACAGGCAATTAAATGCAAGGGATGAAAAGACCCACCATGAATTCCAGTAAAAGTATTTGGAAACAGGTGTGGTCTATACCCGGCAACTGAAACCGCAGGGAACCATGGGTAGAAGATGATAATGATAATGTACATAAAAAGGTCACCATTGCTGTGTTTCATTACACCTTATAGTCTGAAAAATGTCATTAAAAAGTCCAAATCTAATACGGCGCCAGAGCCTGATGGTATTCCAAATCGGTATTGGAAACTGTTTCTTTGTATCCAAACATCATCACCTAACTGTTTAAATTCTCTTGTGGATACAGGGAATGTTCCGCCTTGGTTGTCCAAAGGTCCAACAATATTTCTTCCAAAGAAAGATGATTTGACTCATCCCAAAAACTTCACCCTATTACTTGTTTACATACATTTTATATAATATTTACAGGGTGTCTTACAGATCTTGTCATGATACTGCGCTTCCAACGACATTATTTCCATTGAGCAGAAAGGGATAGAGGGGTTGTAGGGATCAATTGCTGGTTCAAGAAATGATCCTTAAAGAGACTAAAACTTACCACCGTAACCTCTCAATGTGCTGGATAGACTTCAGAAAAGCTAATGATTCTGTACCTCACGAATGGATTTTGAAGTCACTGGAATGTATTGACATCTCCTCGCGGCTACTTGTTTTAATCAAGTCTTTAATGAATTGCTAGTCAACTCAACTGGAGATGAATTCACAGGGACAGGTGGTGACTTCGGAACCCATTTCTATTATGAGAGGAATATTTCAAGGCGGTTCTTCTAGTCGTTTGGTTTTCTGTTTGTCACTAAATCCTTTTAGCTTTTTGCTTAGCAAAGAGGAAGGCTACCATCCTGGACCTCCTCAGCATAGATCACTCCCTACTCACCTCCTTTACATTGATGACCTTGAACTTATTGCCGAAGTTGACTCCTCTCTAAAAGGATAGATTCTCCTTGTCGAGTCCTTTTCTAATGATACTGGCATGTCCTTTAGTCTCAACAAATACTGCAATCTTCATCTGAAACGTGGCAAGGTAGAAGAGGGAGGATCAGTCTGTATACTTGGGGGAGGAGTTATTGGCCATTTCGTGGAAGGTCGGGCCTATACATACATATAGGGATGCAGGTTAAAGACCAACTCCAGAATAACCGTATCAAAGACAAACTTCGGGCAGAATACAATCTGGAGTTCGTAGCTGAACGCTCGCAATATAGCCAAAGCCACAAATACTGATGCTGTTTCCGTCCTTTCGTATTCTTTTGGTGTTGTTGATGGGAGGAAAAATTAAATTCAAGGTATTCACAAACTCACGCGAAGAATCAGGTCAGACAATAGATCCCATCACCCTCGCTCTTCCCACAATCTCTTATTTACCAATTCTAATGGGAGGCGTGGTTTGATTAACATGGAGGCTCTCCATGATAGAATTGTATTGTGCACTTTTGCACACAATTATTTGTCTCATGATCCTCTTGTGAAGCATGTCAAGACTCATGATGACAACAAGGCATTCCACAGTTTTCTTAAACGAGCCAAGGATGTGGGACATAATCACAATGTCAATGTTGATTTTGTTGATTGTTCTGTACTGCTGGATGGTACAGAAATGAGTGTCAGCTAACCGAAGTGCTATGTCACATCCCCCAAGACCCAGTTTGTCAAGGATAGGCTATCTGAACGACCACTGCATCGAGTTAATGTGCAGTGTGCAGAGTCCTTCACTTGGATGAAGTCGGCTGGCCTGAAAAGTGAAACAGAAGGTTTTCTGGTGCTGCTCAGGAACAGTCACTTCCGACTCGAAATCGTCAATGTGTGATTTTGCATCAAAATGTAAATATGAAATATAGATCATGCAATGAATTAAATGAGACTGACATTGTCACAAACACAGTCTTAACCGACATGATGGATTGGCTCGATCTTTTTATTACCGTTTTCGCCATGCTTGTGGTTTTTACTCAGAGGTTCATCCATGGTACGACCCAGAATATATACATGTAGATAAATGATAAATACAAAATCCTTTCAAACAGGCCCGTATACAGCCTCAACCTATCCAGGCCAACAAACACGATCTTGTCCTTTCTGATAAATGCTATGAATACCTTTATATAATCGAATAAATAAGTTACATTTTACAGAGGAGACAGCACGTTTTATGACCTCTGCCGACTACCAATTCAACTACTGCCTGCGCCCAGATTCCAGTACGTTTATAATATTTTAATTATAAATGTACGTATACTGTCTTAATTATACATGTGCCATGCTTAACTTCACCTGATTCTATAACTTTGCGTCATTGGATTTATTACAATGTGCACTAAAATGAAAATCACTCTCAGCTACATTTTATTAAGAGAGTGAGTATGTTTTTTCGCTGCTGTAAGCAAATACGCCTTCAATATCATGGCGGGGAGACACAAAATGGGCTTCACAAATTCTACCAATGGGACATGGCAAGTTAACAAGTTAACCAATATACTATCCAACTATAGTTACTAAAGCTCCCAACTGCGTGGATCGATGCTCATGATGCCAATCACTCGATTGTCTGGTCCAGACTCGATTATTTACAGACCACCGTCATATTGCTATAGCTGGAATATTGCTGAGTGCGGCGTTAAACAACAAACAAACAATACATTACTAAAGCATTGCCGGTATGTTGAAATTCATCGATGCTATTTTCCTGCAAACGGATTGCAGGGCATCTCTTTCACCTTTTAAGGTCGTTTTATTTGAAAGTCGATTTTATCTATTTCACAAATATTTAACGTGCAACAAGACCAAATTTTGAATTACCAACATATCATATGTAAGGCGATTCTACCCGTTTAAAAAATGTCCCAATGACGGGTGTAAAGATATATTGATATGGACCAGTGTTATGACATGTAATTGACCACACAATACATTGATCTGCCTTGATGTCCCGACAGAGGAATTGGCAGTTGTTTCGCTACATCAACATTTGGCTAAATTGGTCGCAGTACGCATAATGATGTAGAACAAGGGCATGTCTGTCTACTAAATTTAATACATTCTTCCACTCTTTTATTTACAGCTCAACCATGTTAATCTGAGCATGCCTTTCTTCTTGAAACCGTCCAAATGAAACAAGGCCGAGTTACCTTAAGTGTACTTTTTGACTTGCTGGAAATGTCAAAGATTAAAGTTACGGAATAATCTAAGCTCGAGAAGCTAAAATTAATGAAAAATGTCGATATTTTAGACCTAGCCTCATTTGTGTTGGTATACGTTCAAAAGATACTGTATAAAAGAACAACATCATGCATATATATCATGTATATTACTCTTCATATGAACATATCCTATAACTTCCATAAGGATTTCTAAAGGTTTTGGTCATATTTTAAATTATGCACGTTTTGGGCATACAAATGTCCTTTTTATGCCTTTTTCTTTCCGGATTAACGAATGTCCGGATAAACGAAGAGTATATTTGTACATGTGCGAACCGTCCCATTCTAATTGTCCTGAACGGGTGTTCCGATTTATAGGGGTTCGGAAAAACGGGGGTTCACTGTATCAGAATGTGTCTATGCCGTACCCAATACGATTTGTTGACAATATACCTATCGGAGGAACGAGTGACTGAGATGTGGGAGGAAAATCTGAGAGTGATGGAGATCTTATACCCCGTTCACAAGCACACCATTTACTAACGTAAGTAATTTTACACATGTGTGACTATACATACGTGTGTATATGTAAATTTACTATGCGTTCACATGGATATCAACTTAGGTGTGTAAATACAGTATGTAAATTAGGTAAGGCACACGTATTTGTCAGTCTGTTCACGACTTTCAACACAAAACAGGTTGTTTTCAAATCAAAGTTGAATGAGAACAGTGTTACTTCACCGATAATTTCGCGTGAATCAACATGTGTTTGATTTACAGTAAACTACGGTTATAACGAACTCAAAGGGACTACTATTTTTAGTTCGTTATAACCGTAGTTCGTTATAAGCATATATACAGCATAACTACAGCAAATAGTCGGGACTAAAAAGTAGGGTTCGTTATATCCGTCAGTTCGTTATAAGCGTGTTCGTTATAACCGTAGTTTACTGTAATTTCTACGCAAAGATTTGACTCCTTGAAACCCAAAGAAAACACCGTCCGCTCAACTCTGTATATACGCATAAAAGTTGTCAACTGTAGACAACTGGTTTTGTGTTGGCAAAAGAACAGATATTAATTAGATCATCCTATTACGTTAACATTAACGTTCACATTGCAACATATACACACAGTGCAAATTTACATTTACACTTGCACCTGCCCCAGACATGATGCAAATTTACTCCCGGTGTAAATATACACACATGAGTAAACACGTTCACATGACAAGTAAACTCACGTATGTATTTCTACACACGTATGCACATATACACACATATGCATGGAGGTGCATGTGAACGTGGTTTTATGATTATATCCATACAATCTAGGCCATCTATAAGCCATTCCAGAATGTTTTTCTTATCAGTTTTAAATTTTTTAATCGAGAATACATCAAAATAGGTTTCGAAGCGTAGTCGCCAGTTTGAAACTAGTATCGTAAAGCTCGAAAAAAACTGCCATCTGATTGGCCAATGTCGATTTCTTGTCAGTCATTTCATTGGTCGGTCGAAATTCGCGAAATGTCGTTCTGACGTGACCCGTAATGGGATGTCCTCAGATCTTTGTTTAGCGGTAGCGAAAACTAAGATCTGATTTTAATGAGATTGAGCGGTTTCTGACACGACAAAAGGACACAACCCGTGCTCTCGGGAGAAAAGAAACATCTCGAGGTATAATTTATCATGACTTATTGAACATGAAATATCCCTATTCATTGACTTAATGTTGAAGCTTAAGGCAGTACTTCCACAGCAATAAATCTCACATATATAATATCTCTACCTGAAAGATTGTGTTTCTAAGCTAACTAAACGTTAAATAAATGTTTGTAAATAACGGATTCGTGTAAAAAGGATCTATTGCTACGTTTGACACATTTTTTTGTAGGCTTCCCGAAAAAGGTAATGTTATGCAGACATTTGTGATGGCGAGATGATGAAACCCTTCATATTGAATTGCAATTTAACTTGAGGTTAATAGTGCTAATTGTGAAAAGACTGGAAGATTACTAGTTGTTTGATGTTATAAAATGTTTTTTATTGTTTTCCATATGACGCTTTGACCAGGAATTGCAAGGTGATTAAATCCGTCATCGTATTTCCAAATCGTAAAAGAATTGTTATGACATTTGCAAAAGAGATACTTTGTCAACCTAACATTGATACAAGTAGGTCACATACCTTTTACTTGCATATGTATTTAAAACGAAGATAATAGTATCTGGTTAAATCATCACCAAAGAAGATTCTGTCACCACTAGGTACTACGAGTGTTCACGGGCAGTTTGTCGGTAGTGATTTATGCCTTTGGAGATAAGCCTTGAATACACAGTTATTGCCCACGTCAACATTTCATCTAACGTCACATTGTGTATTTGCAGGGAGTCAAATTGTTTACGTTAAATACAATGATAAATTTAGGTGCATTAATTAAGCTATTCTTGAAAACGTATGTTTCTCTAAAGACACATATATACCCCCCATGTTAGGTGCTAAAGGAAGCCAGGAAGAAAATTGCGAAATTCACTTTGAAAGAGTAGAAAAGAAAGTCGTATCTTACACAGAAACATAATTAAAATATAAACATGTACGTACATGTTAGCAATAGTATTCAAGATCATATCGGTTCGAGATATACTCTGCAAAAAAAGAAACGCAAAAGTGATTTTTGAGTGTATATTTTATATATCATATAAATAATCAACAGATGTTAATCGATTGTTCAAAAGTAGCAAACACCATTGTCAATTACCCAGGTTCCATATGTCATACACGGAACAGTAGATTTTCAAGGTGAAGGTCATCTGTCCTCCATATCATGTATGGCCACCATTAGATTCCACAAATGACTGGCATCGTCGTCCCATGGAAGCAATCGGATGCCGAATTGCGGCCTGGGTAATGTTCACCGACTTTGCCTGCAGTGCTTCTGCCAACTGTCGGAGGTTCTGTGGTTGTTGCTGGCGTGCTGGCGTTGATCCAGTGCATCCTATATATGTTCGATTGGCTTTTAACCTGGAGACATGGAGGGCCATGGCAGGACCTGGATGTTGTGATTCCTAAAAAGGCTGTTGTCAGTCTTGCCGTGTGAGGATGGTCGTTGTCTTCTTGGAAAATGACATTCGCTTGTTGCATAATGGGAAGGACGTGTGGCCGAAGAAACTCACCCTTGTAACGTTGTGCCGTTCAATTCCCCAGAACTTGCACCAATTTTGTTATATCAGTTAGGAGATGGCCGACCACATCATCACACTACCACCACCAAATATGTCCATTTCTTATATGCAGTTTCGTGCATAACGATACCCGCGACGTCTGTAAACACGACATTAACCATCCGCACGGAGAAGCATAAAACGTGACTCGTCACAAAACCAAACTTGTCTCCATCGCAGTTGTGAGTGAGTGAGTTTTGGTTTTACGCCGCTTTTGTCAATATCCCAGAAATATGACGGCGGGAAAACCAGAAATGGGCTTCACACATTGTACCCATGTCGGGAAACGAACCCGGGTCTTCGGCGTGACGAGCCAACGCTTTAACGACTACGATACCCGACCTCCCCCATCGCAGGTGTGGTCATACTCTCTGTCACTATTGTGTCCTTGTCACCATTGACGTCACCATTGACGTTGCAGCCGGCGATGCAGGTCCGTCAAAATGACCTGTAAAACCTGGCTCTGGCCAAAGATGATTCTCCTGTATGCAGTCGGCCGATGGCGTTGCTGCGTTGGGCTCTTCGTCAGTCGTGGAATGTCTTCGCTGTTCACTTGCTGTAAAAGTGTGGTGGCATGCAAATAAAAACCTGTTTTTATAGCCCAGCAAGTGATGTTGCGCGTACATGTCATGTTGTGGTGTTTAGGCGCCAGGCTCTCACGTGGGTGTGTTTTCCCATCCTATCACCAAATTTCTGCAGTACCTCACAGATTAATCCCAATCCATGCAAAAATGACCAATTAATTTTGGTATTAAATTTGTATTGATGTCGGCAACACTCAGATATTTACGACTTTTGCGTTTCTTGTTTTTCAGAGCATATACAGAGTGGTGACATAAGATTACTTGTGATAAATTATATTAAACACAGTTTTAAGTTTACTATGAAAACGGCCATACAGTGGGTCAAATACGTGATAGCAGCAATTAGCAACAGGCCCAAGAATGTATGTTAGCCCACTCACGAATGTTCAGAATTATGTCACTGTGAATATCTTGAAACAGATCTGTCTATGTTCGTCAATCCAGAATAGTGTTGGAGGCTGGCGGGGATTCGGTGATCTATTAAAACATTGTCTCCAACATCAAAGGTATCCATGTTGTTTGTAAACACCTACTCACGTGCACCGGCGAAAAAAGTCCCACTTCCGGTTATCTAATTTGCATCAATTTGCATTCTTATGTCATTGGGGTATGACATACATGTTTTTATGTCATAAGCTTATGTCATGGATAAATGCTTTAGTTAAATGATAAAACTAGGTATCCATTCCACAGTTGACAAGAAGAAAACGAAAAGTAGGTTGGAAAGACCTCGAATCGCCCTCTTATAAAGGTACAGTCAGTTTTCGCGAACTGTCCCATCCCAATCTCGGACGATCAAACTTTCAATGTTCATGTTTACAAGGGCGATAACTCAACATTTTTACTAGCAGTTCAGTCATTTTCTGTCACTGATACTAACTGCAAATATATTTTTTTAACAGATTCTACAACTATTCACATGTAACTGAATCGATGCAACTGCTGGTCGACTGAAGTCGAGGCCATCATAATCTCGGTGACCGCCTCCGTGGTCTAGTGGTAGAGCGTCCGCCCGGAGAGCGGAAGGTCCGGGGTTCGATCCCCGGCCACGTCATACCAAAAGACGTTAAAAGATGGTACTTGTTGTTACCCTGTCTGGCGCTCGGCATTATGAGGCTAAAACAAGAACTGGTCGGCTCGGAGTCATTATACTGTGTCTGAGTGGGATATTCATGTTAAACTGCGGCATGGTGTCTCAGTGAGCTAGCACTATAAATCGGCATCAGTCCGGACTAGTACAAGCAGCCACACACACACACACACACGTGCATGCACGTCGCTACATAAGTGCAATAATCTTGGACGCGACGTTAAACCCCATTTCACCTCACCTCACCTCACCTCATAATCTCGGTAGCATTTGTCAACAAATGCTGTGTCACCTGGAGAAATGTTTGAACCGAGACATTAAAACTGTACTATGTTGCAAAGCAAACATATTTCTTGAACATCTGCAAAATCTCTGCACTTGTGCTCATCAGACCAAGTTCCAAATTAACATATCGTTTCTAATTTTTTTTAAATCAGTAAATGGTTTTCGTGACATTGTATATTCCGGCCCATATCACTTGAATGTCAGCTTTGTTTACAGGCCCTTTGCGCATGACAGGAGTTCTGCTGTGTGGCCTTAGGTGACATGCAAACTGTTACCTTTTTATGCAAATTTTGTTGGTAGCGGGTGTATCCGGTAGGGCAGGACAAGCTCACCAACAGCTGTTGCCGTCATTGTGTTTCAGGGATCCATTCATATAATTTTTACCACCGTCGGTTGATATTTACACATAACACTATGATAATGGATATGAATAGAAATCAGCAATATTTTATTCATTAACCGGGATGCGTGATAAGCACGAAGACTAATTCGATTTGGTTCTTGTACACTGGTTTAAGTGAACATTTGATACATCTTCCTGAATAGAGTTCCGTACATGAATATATCTTTCACATAACTCAGACAAGGGTGCTCAAACGATTGTAGTTATCTCTACACTTCAGTGGAAGTTTAAAATGGCGTATTTTGAGACACTAATGTCACTGGCTTCTCGGAGTATTCTTTGCAGTTTTCTGGGATACTTTTTCACGATACCCATGCTGGGACGAGTATCAGGGATACGCCACCTCGGGATGTGGTTGCAGATGACATGATGGACACACAGTTTTTCATTGTCGTCGACATTCAATTAACTGTTGTTACCCAACTGTCCTCAAAATTACGGTAAACTACGGTTATAACGAACTCAAAGGGACCACTAATTTTAGTTCGTTATAACCGTAGTTCGTTATAAGCATATATACACTCAGTTAGCATATATACAAATGACCGGGACTAAAAATAAGTTCGTTATATCGGTCAGTTCGTTATAAGCGTGTTCGTCATAACCGCAGTTTACTGTGTATGATAATTATAAAGGAAACATATTTATAAATTGATGCCAAACTACAATCGTGATATTTCCAGGTAGGTCACGGGTTTCAGTTCAAGTGTGACCAGGCTAGATCTTAAGCTTATTTGTTCATGTGATTTATTTCATTAATAAAAACGGGGGCACGGGTGGCCCAGTCGTCTCAGGCGCCGCGTTTCGCTGTGCAGTTGCGTCCCTTGGGCACGCCAGAAACCTATGATTGTGGGTTCGAATCCCGGTTATGTTTCTAGGTTTGTCATCACTTCGGGCTTTCCTCCCACATTAAGCTGACATGCGGTGATATAACTGGAATACTGTTCAAAGCGGCGCTAAACCAAACTCACTCACTCACTCATTAATAAAAACGTGTGCCAAAAGTATAGTATACTCCTTGAATACACCTATAATATTCATCGGCACAATCAGTAAAATTTGCATAAATGTGTATGATACAATCCATCATTTTCTTCATCGCGCAGGGGCACGGGTGGCCCAGTCGTCTAAGGCGCCGCGATTCGCTGTGCAGAGTTGCGCCCCTTGGGCATGCCAGGAGCATATGATTGTGGCCTCGATTATGTTTCTAGGTTTGTCAGCACCATACCCGTGCTCGTGGGTTTCAACGAAGTGGGAAACGTCTGAGACCTGCATCACTTCGGGCCTTTCTCCAACATTAAGCTGACACGCCGCGATATAACTGGTATACTGTTAAAAGCGGCGTTAAACCATACTCACTCACTTCTTCATCGCGCTTACGGTAACATAGTCAATTAGGGATTAATACGTGAGGTTTAACGCATCAACACGATGAGCCTCATCAGCATCACATAGCAACCATTAGAATGAACCCGTTCTTCATTACCGGACCGTCTCCGTGGCCATACCAAAAGACAGTAAAGGATGGTACTTGTTGTTACCTTGCCTGGCGCTCGACACTAAGGGAATAAAACAATGACTGATGGACTCGATGTCAGTTTACTATGTCTGGGGTATCCATGTTAAACTGTGCCACGGTATCTCATAGGCTAGCACCATAAAAACGACATTAGTCCGTACGAGTATAAGTAGCCTCACACACAGATACACACACTGATCGACCCGTGAAGATTCCGGGCTAGAATAGGTCTTCAGCAACCCATGCTTGCCGTAAAAGGCGACTATGCTTGTCGTAAAAGGCGACTAACGGGATCGGGTGGTCAGGCTCGCTGATTTGGTTGATGCATGTCATCGATCCCAATTGCGTGGATCGATGCTCATGATATCAATCACTGGATTGTCTGGTCCAGACTTACAGACGCCGTCATATAGCTGGAATATTGCTGTGCGGCGTTAAACAACAAACAAACAAACAAAAGCAATAATCTTGAACGCGACGTTAACCCCATTTCACCTCAATGAAACCTTTAACGTTGGTGGAGTGCTGCTTGAAAGATCAACCAATCAACATGTCCTTTCACGAATAAGTAAGTGGGTTGGATTTAACGTCGTTTTAAACAATATTTATTTAAATCGTGTCAATCTAATATTTGGCGAAAGCTCTGGGTGATGAATAATCTCCGTTTTTATGAAAACCAAGAGTTCATAAATCACTGACAAATCACGAATCCTCATCAGCGTGAATCTGAAAATCGCGATATCAAATAATAATTCAGATCCAGTGTCATTCGCGTCTACAGGTAATAAAAAACTATGATATGATTCATAGCATTTTATTACTATACAACGTACCACGTACATAGTACGAGCTATAAGTGTAAATGTACCCACGAAAATAACTTATGATGAACGATTGCAATTCTACTGGTGAAAGTAGCCCGTTGGCCTTCACAACTGACTATAACCAAATATTTTTAGAGCGATAACAACAAACAAACGAGACACTAAGTAATATAGACGTTTCCTATGGCCCATTACATTATAATAAACAATTTTAAATCTTTAGGCTTGCGCGTTCCTCAGTAGTGTGTGAAGTGTATTAATGTGAGATGTTCACATATACGAGCGAATACCAACTGTAGATGGACTCGGCGAATATTTGTTTCACTGGTGATAATGCTTACAGTGTTTCGAAGCAGTTTAAATGTTTAAATTGGTATGTAGAGATAGAAGATTGGATGACAGTGTCTAATTCTGTCTATGTGAATATTTTAGTTAAGTGCGCTAAAATATATATAAAGTACTATTATTTCTAATAGTATAATTACCAATCTCATTAAAATCAGATCTTAGTTCTCGCTACCGCTAAACAAAGATCTGAGGACATTCCATTAGGGGTCACGTCAGAACGACCTTTCATCCGACCAATCAGAGCGTCGCTTACCAGATCCTGAAAGGGACAGTCGGAATGTGATTTCTAATCATGCAACCTCGAAAACTTTAACACGGGGTATTCCGAACGATAGTTACGGGTTTAACGACTGAATCCATACAATCTAGACCATATATTTGCCATTCCAGAATGTTCTTTTGTTCGGGTTTCAAATTTTTAATCGAGAATTTGTCAAAATATGTTTCGAAGCGTAGTCGCCAATTTGAAATTAGTGCCGTAAAGCACGAGAAAGCTGCCTTCTGATTGGCCAATGTCGACTTCTTGTCAGTTCTTTCATTGGTCGGTCATTGGTCGCGCAAGGTCGGTCTGACGTGACCCGTAATGGGATGTCCTCAGATCTTTGTTTAGCGATATCCAGAACTAAGATCTGATTTTAATGAGATTGAATAGTATACATTTATGATATTTTGGCACGAGAATTAATTTTAGTTTACACGTATGTAGATTATTGAAATATCCATGGTGATTTTATTACAACGATAATGTCGAGGTACACGTGTTGGTAGGATTAAAACAAATTTATGATTCCGTTTGATAAGTTAATATATATTAAAAGTGAACGCCGGGTCACAAAGGATAAGCATGTTCTGCCCTACCCGGGTAGGACCCGCCAGATTAATTAAGTATGTGTTTGTAGCCTGACGTATAGGACGGGTTACAGCAAAAGTGAAACCTAGGAATACACTGCGAAAATGCGGAACCGGAATTGAAATAGGCAGATGTTTTAAGGGTCGGCAGAAAACAAGATTCCTTATTATAGCGTAATAACCAATTCTGTCTGTGACGTCAGTCTGTTTCATTCGCTTTCTTACAAATCTATTCTGGCGTTATATTTAAAGATCTTAGGAATAAATAAAATATATATGATAAATACAAATAAAATATGATGTATGTAATGAACATGATTTAGATAAATAATGAGGGATGTGAAATGTGTTTTTGTGCCTGCCAGTATTTTATCGCAAATAATATGTTTGTGCTTGATTTTAACAAACTTTCTATCAATTACCACGATCTGAATCCTGCTGAAATAGCACACAAGTCGCAGAGGTAATGGAAAGGTGAAAGAAAGTATTCACTTGAAAATTCGCACTTCAATGCTCTTTACCGTACACTGTGAAATCGCGAACACCATTTTCCTTGAGACGTCATGTGCACGTGCCCTGTGGTGGGATGCTCATTGATATGATGCTGGTCATGGTTGCACACAACCAAATGTTTCCCCATAGACTTCTATAGTTACGTTATATATGGTTTTTTTTAATAACTAAGCATTCAACAGCTACTACCAGGACGTACGTGCATAATTTGGCCTTAGAGCAGAAATAAAAACAACGAAATGACTAGCTCATCCAGCTCCTTTTCCGAGTACAGGAAGCTAAACGGTATCTTCCCAAAACGTAGACCTGCCAAAACGCAGACCCGTTAAAACAACACTCGTTATGGCTGGTTGCATCAGTAATTAGTACCCTGTACCCTTGATTAAGTAAAATGGTACACCCATGTAACAAGAAAGAAAGCTGGGTAGATTTCACAATTTTTTATTCAAATGTTATTTCATTGTCATTTATGATTATCAGTCATTTGTTTATCATCAGTCGACCAACTGCATCCAGGTACTGAAGGGGTGTCTTTTCACGGCGATGAAGCTGTTCCTTGAGTCGGACAAGGCGACTGCTCATTGTCTCAATTGTCTCAACATATTGATAATCCCTCATAGCAGGGGAGTGGACCAGTCCATTCATTAATTAGGTGTGACCAGCATGGCCCAATTAATTAGTGAGCTAATTTTAACTGCTTTTTGGGAGGTCTGCATTTTGGAGGTCTACGTTATGGGAGGGAACCAGCTAAACACACCATCCCAGTTCCGCACCAATTTCACTAGCTTGAACACAGCTGTGGTCACATACAGCATAAGTCATTATTTTGAAAAGGACA
This sequence comes from Haliotis rufescens, assembly GCF_023055435.1. NCBI lineage: Eukaryota > Metazoa > Mollusca > Gastropoda > Lepetellida > Haliotidae > Haliotis > Haliotis rufescens. The sequence continues at coordinate 16,026,513 of NW_025964112.1, forward strand.
GCATTAAATATAGAAAAAAACTAGTTTTATTACTGGATGGATGTACATTTCGAAAACATACAAATTTTACCCAATATCATCCCATCACAGTCGCCAGATGATTCCATCTACACTGAAGGCTTGTTGAACGACAGATTCTGAATTGGTGTAAATAGAACTAACATCGCCTATGTAAGAAATAAACAAGGGGTGTTGTTTATCTGTAATAAACTTTAGACAAGGATTGTTATATTGTACGATACACAACGAGCGCGAGTCGTGTATTTCTTATGTGAGATATCATTATTACTTACAACATCCGAAAGGATGTTAATGAAATTTACAAGCTTTAAAAATATTTTCCCGTATTGAAATAATCATGACTCTCTGAATACAATCCGATCTCGGCAATATCGGACAAGTTTGGTATTTCCTGAATATTCTCACAATTCTCATGGTGATTATCTGTACCTTTTCTCACAATACATTTTGCCATATCTCACCCAAGACATTGCCGAACCCGCATCGTATTCTGGTTGGCCATCATTTCCACAGATACGCGTAAATAGTTTCACAGCATGTACATTTTATTAACATCCTCAAAGAAGCTGTGCATAATGTTGTTCACGAGAAGTAAACGACTCATTTAATGATTTTTTTGTTTTAAGCATTATTGGTGCGGCAGTATGTGTACGCTTGTAGTCTAACCCCACGTTATGTCGACAGTTAATCGAGTCTGATTACTATTTGTTTAATATAATATAAAATAATAAAGTCCACGTTAGTCCAACATCTTCTATGATGTGAGACTAACGTGCACTTTATTATTTTATTATATTTATAATTTTATATTTTCATATATTTAATGCAGATATACGCACAATTAAAACAACTGTTTTAATTATTAAGCTGCTTATCGAAACTTTTGCGTAGTTAAGGGGGAACACATACATTTTGTTACACATTAACGTCTTTGTGAATCGACTAAATTAATATTTCACAAAGCAAACGTCGTCATTAGTGCATTCTAGGGGTCCTTTCATATAGCATATAGAATTTTCTCAAGCATGATGACGTCAGTTGCAGGAGTCAGGTTACAGAACAGGAACGGGTATTCGGTACAGAGAGTAGAGGCGACTATTGGTCTGTAAATCACTATTGCGATAACTATTGATATTGCAAGCAACTATTGCGATAAATGTCGATAGTTTTCAGTGTATCATTTTAGATGGATTTTAGAGTTGAATTAAACCTTGGAACAGAAGTTTTCTTTAAATGTGATAACCATAACAACAAATAAAAGATACCCTAATAATTTAAGAAAAAGAAACCTCCACATTAATATGTGTAAATTACAACAACTCATGATCAAAAGGACAACAATTTTGAAAAGCATTGCTTGATTTTATTGATATGGTAAATACAATCGAAACTATCGATATTCCTAACTGAAATCGATACGTTTGATCGGAAACTGATTTTAACAATCGATTTATTGACTTTACGTGCTTACCAATAGCAATATATCGATATTTCGATTTATCGGGACACCCCTAACAGAGAGTGTTTTAATGTGTTAGTTAAAATAGAGCTCTCCCGCTCACTAGTTAACATATAATTAATTAAGAAAGAAGCTCTAAAACCCTTCCATAATCATAAAAAAATCTCTACTAAATGCATACAACTGTTGACAGGAATTTCAGAAGATGGATACGTAAATATTGGCCTTCTGAAAACTTAGCTTACAGGGCTTCTTCACGTAATTTATTAAGTACGTAATTACATCATTACGACATGACGTAACTACGTCATACAGGACCCGTGAAGATCCTGGTCAGAATAGGCCTTCAGCAACCCTTGCTTGCGGTAAGAGGCGACTAACGGGATCGGGTGGCCAAGCTCTCTCACTTGATTCATGTGTGTTTTCGCATCCCAATTGCGTGGATCGACGCTCATGATATCAATCACTGGATCGACTGAGTGAGTTTGATTTAACGCCGCTTTGAACAGCTTGATGTGGGAGAAAAGCCCAAAATGACGCACGACCCCCGTTGGTGCAGACAAACCTTAAAATATAATTAGAGCGAATCTGGCATTCGAGCCAACGATCAAAGGAACGCAGCTCTGCACAGCTATATGCGTCGCCTAGGGCGACTGAAGCACCTGTACCCCCAGCAGCGCGTTATGACGTCAAACACTCGGCAGACTGAAGTAGATACTCTCAACTCCATATGAATAAAGAATTCAGACGTATCAAAGTAGTTTCCGGGTAAGATACATCACAACACAGCTGGATATTTAATGAGTCACTTATCTGTCTGGGAACGAAGATGGTATATACATATTAGTATACCTGAATAAATTATACACAGCAATCTTTTTTTTTTTTTCATATACCGGGAACGTCTTTATATCTACTTTAAAAAATAATTATTTACACAGTGATCCCAATTTGACAAATGCCCAAGACGCTAGCGATACCTCTTGGGCTGTTAGTACAAGAACACTGTATGTCTAAAGCGCCAAGTTGCGTCCCTTGGGCACGCCAGAAACCTATGATTGTGGTTTCGAATCCCGAGCGAACACGTAAGGGCGTAGGACGGTCGGGTAGCCTTGTAGTTAAAGCGTTCGCTCGTCACGCCGAAGACCCGGGTTCGATTCCCAACATGGGTACAAAGTGTGGAGCCCATTTCTGGTGTCCCCCGCGGTGATATTGCTAGCATTCATCCCGTTTTGAATAGCATTTCAGGTATAGCTCAGCGGGTCAGCGCATTTTGGACGTTAAGCCAAATGTGACGTTTTTGACACAGGCATTCAGCTACGCCGAGATACAAATGGACAGTAGCCACGGGTGGCACAGTGGTCGAAGGCGCCGCAATTCGTTGTGAAGAGTTACGTCTCTCGGGCACGCCCTAAACCTATGATTGTGGGTTCGAATCCCGGTTCGCCCCGATTATGTATCTAGGTTTGTCAGCACCATACCCGTTCTCTAGGGTTTCACCGAACTGGTAAACGTCTGAGACCTGCATCACTTCGGGCTTTCCTCTCACATTAAGCTGACACGCCGCGATATAACTGGAATACTGTTAAAAGCGTTAAACCCAACTCACTCACTCAAGAACTGGCTCATTAGAGAAGCAGAGTTAGTGAGTGAGTTTGATTTAGCAATATTTCAGCAAATCACGGTGGGGGACACCAGCAATTGGCTTTACGCATTTTACCCATGGACCCAAGCGAACAGAGAAGCAGAGGAGACGCTTGGAACAGTATTCAAGTAACAATAATAATAAAACAGTTACAAAACATGTCATTAGGTATTTGTTTTTGCTTTCTGTATTTCCACGTTTTACACGTATGCCACTTTAATGTGTTTTGTCATCAAATTATAGAAATATACGATTTAAAAAAATAACTATATTATTTTGAAATATATAGTAAGCGGTGCTTAACCTTTTTACAGGTGCATATATCACCCCGAATCGCATAAGCAAGACACAATGTGACTTGATATATACTTGATATAAACAGCTGGTAAAGTGTCGCAATTTGCTGTAGAGAGTTGCGTCCCTTTGGAATGGAAGGATTTGGTTATCGTGGGTTCGAATCCCATATTCACCCTGATCGTGATTCTTGTAAGCACCCGTAATAACGTAATACAACGGACAACGTGACATGCCGTACAAAGTGTCTTTTACACCCAATTCACGATCCCACTCACTCCCGACTCTGATTTTCATGGGTGTATGTGTACATGATTTAGCGTGTATTTGTTACTCAGAGATACAAGTGACCAAAAAATGAGGTAACACGGCTTAAAAAAACACATGTCAATCACATCTATGTTAGAATAGGTCTTCAGCGACCAATGCTTGTCGTAAGAGGCGACTATGCTTGTCGTAAGAGGCGACTAACGGGATCGGCTCGCTGACTTGGTTGATGCATGTCACCGTATCCAAATTGCGTGGATCGATGCCCATGATGTCGATCACTGGATTGTCTGGCCCAGACTCGATTATTTACGGACCGACGTCATATAGCTGGAATATTGCTGAGTGCAGCGTAAAACAACAAACAAACACAAAACACACAAACAAGAACCAACTTCTTGAATACTGTTCCTTCAAACGGTAATTAGGGCATGGACAAATATTTGGATGTGTCACCATGACGGGGGTTATTAAAATCATGCATTGTGAACGAAATATGCTACTCAAAAGAAGTTAAAGACAGATGAATTCTTATAGTGATATGAAAAATAACGTTTTTTGAGTAGTACATTACCAGGGCTTTCAAACATGTTGGTTTTGTCCGGATGTAGGATGACATGGCCATGGTTGTTGAAGAATTGTTGTGTATTTTCTGTCTACTGAACAAAAAAAACCCCCAAAAAACTGCATGATGACCAGGTTCTCTTAAAATATACACCTCTTAAGCCGCACCCATCTACAACGTCAGCTAGTGCGCATGCCCAAGCAGACACCATCTAAAGTATGTCGTCAAAGACGTTTGTTGACAGCCAGACTTCGATGTTGTTGTATATCACACTCCGGGCCATCAACACCATCACCCGCAGCTGTGAATTCAGTACAAATATTCGAAGTGTCCAATAGTCCATCTACGTCACGCGGACGTCCTTGAGCAAGGGTCATCATTGACGTCAATGACTTCCCATCAACCCCAACCTCAGGAAGGGCGTGTCCTCGTCAGTTTCTACCGTCAGAACCGCCTCTGTGGTCTAGTGGTAGAGCGTCCGCCCGGAGAGCGGAAGGTCCGGGGTTCGATCCCCGACCGCGTCATACCAAAAGACGTTAAAAGATGGTACTTGTTGTTACCCTGTCTGGCGCTCGACATTAAGGGGATCAAACAAGGACTGGTCGGCTCGGCGTCAGTATACTGTGTCTGAGTGGGGTATTCATGTTAAACTGCGGCATGGTATCTCAGTGAGCTAGCACTATAAATCGGCATCAGTCCGGACTAGTACAAGCAGCCACACAAACACACACACGCGTACATGCACGTCGCTATATAAGTGTAATAATCTTGGACGCGACGTTAAACCCCATTTCACCTCACCTTCTACCTTGAGCTAGTCTGACATAAGGGGACAATATATTGTCCCTCATAGCATCGACATGTGTATACCCCTCAGACACCCGAGCGAACACGTAAGGGTTTAGGGCGGTCGGGTAGGCTAGTAGTTAAAGCGTTCGCTCCTCACGCCGAAGACCCGGGTTCGATTCCCGACAGGGGTACAATGTGTGAAGCCCATTTCTGTACCCCGCAGTGATATTGCTTGAATATTGCAACAATCGGCTTTACATTCTACTCACTCACGTAAGGGTTTATATTGCTTAGGCCTAATACAAATCAGAATCCAATTCATCCGCTCGGTGGGTGAGTGAGTTGGGGTCGGTGTATCTTTGAACGGTACTCAAATATCAAAGTGAGTGAGTATGGTTTTACGCCGCTTTCAGCTATATTCCAGCAATAACACGGCGGGGGACACCAATCAAGGCCGGGCCTTCGGCGAGACGAGCTTTAACCACTAGGCTACCCCACCGCCCCTTAAATGTCAAAACGTGTCGGATAACATTGGAGTGTGCAACCATCCTCAAACGACGCGGGTTCGAACCCCGCTGGTGACACATGTTTTCGGAAAAAATGAAATTATTCACATATCAATGAAATTAATGTAAAAAATAGTTCCGTCTGTTCCAAGTGGAAATTAATTCAAATGTTGGTTCAAGATAATGTATAGTTGACAAACAACTCTCCATTCCTGAAAAGTAATGGAGCGTTCAAACAATAGAATGATGTGTTTTAATGCAACTGAAATATCGTTAAAGGGATGTTAAACCCAACTCACTCACCACTGAACATACATTGTATGCCCTTGAACACGGTTACGACGAAGAACGTACCAGCATCCTTATAATTACCAAATCAATATTCTGTCCAAATCATTACAGACGTGTTCTAAGCTGGGAGGACGGGTAGACTTCAAATCACGTTGCCGTTAGAGAAACGAAATCCGACTTTGCCCAAATATTTGACACAGGGGTTCGCTGATTTCTTTAAAGACATCATATCCTTGTGTCGTAACTATACACCCTGACGCATATATAAGTAAATCGAATAATATCAAGACGAATGTCAGTGAAAAACCTTTTGAGGCGTGGAGGGCAACAAATCGTCCTTTGAAAAAAATGGTTGTTTTGTATTAGTGTTGTATCATCTATGACGAGCAGCCGCCCATTGACGTCGGTCGCGAGACCCACGCGACATAAGACCCGCATTAAGCTCTCCGTGATTGACAGGTGCCTCGTCATGCAGAAATAATAACCACAGTCCACATCGAGATATGCCACACTCGGATATCGAGATCCATGATTGTTTTTATTAATTTGCAAATGATACGTACACTAAAAATATATATTTTTTATCGATGTCAATGTTTGAAATCTCAGGGAGAAGGCATTTTGATGCTTGAAATGTTTGTTTTTAACGTCAAACTACGTCAAACATATATTGGTATAGTATCAAATACAATCGCAAGTCTATTTTATCATAGTTTAAAATTTCAACGAGTAAGAAATTTAACACCAATAAAATAGCAAAAGTTGTACTGTACTGTATTAATTGTGTAAACCAGATCTTCAACGAAAGTAACACGACGCTCAAACACGATGCTCAACAACAGGTCGTAGATAGATAACTTTACTTTGCACTGCGCCTGGGTTTATAGATGGAAAAGACATTCTGTTGGTTTTTCTTTGAGAAAATATGATTTGTGTATTTGTTGCTTAACGCCACACTCAGGAATATTCCAGCTGTGCTGTCTGTAAATAATCGAGCCTGGAGCAGACAATCCAGTAAGTGATATCACGAGCATTGATCCAAGCAAGAGGATACGATGCCATACATCAACCAAGTCGGACCACCTGAGCCCGTTAGTCGGCTCTTACCACAAGCATGGGTTGCTGAAGTCCTAGTTTAACTTGAATGTTCACGGATCATGAGAACATATATATGAAGGATCATTCCAACCTGTATAACATCTGATTTTAATATGTATTTGTCTTTGCATGAGATAAACAAAATAAACGAATTGTGTGCACATTAAGGTTACAAGAATGGATCAACAATTGGTACACCCAGTGGTACAATCAATGGTTCACCCAGTGGTACAAACAATGGTACATCCAGTGGAACAAGCAATGGTACACCCAGTGGTACAATCAATGTTTCACCCAGTGGTGCACTTAATGGTATTCCACTGAGTGTACCATTGCTTGTTCCACTGGATGTACCATTGTTTGTACCACCGGGGATACCATTGAGTGTACCAACGTGTGTACCATTGAGTGTACCAATATGTGTACCATTGAGTAAACCACTGGGTGTACCATTGAGTGTACCAATATGTGTACCATTGAGTAAACCACTGGGTGTATCATTGCTTGTTCCACTGGGTGTACCATTGCTTGTTCCACTGGGTGTACCATTGCTACTTCCACTGGGTGTATCATTGCTTGTTCCACTGGGTGTACCATTGACTGTACCACTGGGTGTACCATTGCTTGTTCCACTGGGTGTATCATTGCTTGTTCCACTGGGTGTACCATTGCTTGTTTCACTGGGTGTACAATTGCTTGTTCCACTGGGTGTACCATTGACTGTACCACTGGGTGTACCATTGCTTGTTCCACTGGGTGTATCATTGCTTGTTCCACTGGGTGTACCATTGCTTGTTTCACTGGGTGTACATGTACCATTGCTTGTTCCTCTGGGTGTATCATTGCTTGTTCCTCTGGGTGTATCATTGCTTGTTCCACTGGGTGTACCATTGCTTGTTCCACTGGGTGTATCATTGCTTGTTCCTCTGGGTGTATCATTGCATGTTCCACTGGGTGAACCATTGCTTGTTCCACTGGGTGTACCATTGCCTGTTTCACTGGGTGTACCATTGAGTGTACCACTGGGTGTACCATTGACTGTACCACTGGGTGTATCATTGCTTGTTCCACTGGGTGTACCATTGCTTGTTTCACTGGGTGTACCATTGCTTGTTCCACTGGGTGTATCATTGCTTGTTACACTGGGTGTATCATTGCTTGTTCCACTGGGTGTATCATTGCTTGTTCCACTGGGTGTATCATTGCTACTTCCACTTGGTGTATCATTGCTTGTTCCACCGGGTGTACCATGTGGTGTACCACTTGGTGTACCATTGAGTGTACCCCTGGGTGTACCATTGCTTGTAACAATGTGTGTACTATTGAGTGTACCCCTGGGTGTACCATTGCTTGTAACAATGTGTGTACTATTGAGTGTACCCCTGGGTGTACCATTGCTTGTAACAATGTGTGTACTATTGAGTGTACAATCAATGGTTCTGCCGGTATTGCACTGATAAACACACTGGTACACTCAACGGTACATCTAGTCAAATACCAAACGCTACATAATGTACAACAGTTACTGGGTACACCCAGTGGTACACTCAATGGTACACCAAGTGGTACAATTAATGGTACACCCAGTGGTACAAGCAATGGAAAAACCAGTGGAACTCTGAAAGGTAGACCCAGGGGTACACTCATTGGTACACCCCGTGGTACAATCAATGGTACACTCAGTGGTATTCTCATTGGTACACCCCGTGGTACACTTAATGGTACGACAAGTGGTACACTCAATGGTACACCAAGGGGTACACGCAATGGTACACACATTGGTACACCCAGTATATATGCATCGGTACAGGCGATGGTACACTCAGTGGAATAGCAAATTGTTCACCCAGTGGATCAACGAATTTGTACACCCAATGCAATAGCGAGTAGTACGATTAATGGTACATCAAAAGGTACTTCCAATATTACCGACATTGGCACATCCAATGGTACATACATGGGTACAGACATTGCTAAATGCAAAGGTACATTTATCGGACCACCATATGTTACACTCAGTGATACAAACATCGGTACATGTAATGGTATATACATTGGTACGTCACGTGGTACACCCAATATGACATGAAATGTTACACCCAGTGGTACAGACATCGGTACATCCAATAGTACATACATTGGTACATCACGTGGTACACCCAATAGGACATCAGATGTTACACCCAATGGTACAGACATCGGTACATCCAATATGACATACATTGGTACATCACGTGGTACACCCAATATGACATCAAATGTTACACCCAGTGGTACAAACATCGGTACATCCAATAGTACATACATTGGTACATCACGTGGTACACCCAATAGGACATGAAATTTTACCCCCAGTGGTACAGACATCGGTACATCCAATGGTACATTTATCGGTCCACCCAAATGATACACCCAAAAGAATATCACGTGGTACATCCAAAAGGACATCAAATATTACCCAGTGGTATAGACATCGGTACATCCAGTGGTACACTCAATGGTACACCCAGTGGTACACTCATTGGTACACTCATTGGTACGCCCAGTGGTACAATCAACGGTACATCCAGTTGTACACTTAATGGTACACCCAGTGGTAGAGTCCATTGTTCACCCAGTGGTACAGTCAATGGTACACCCAGTGGTACAGTCAATGGTACACCCAGTGGAACACTCATTGGTACACCTAGTGGTACACTATTTGGTACATCCAGTGGTACACTCATTGGTACGCCCAGTGGTACAATCAATGGCACACCCAGTGGTACAGTCAATGGTACAACCATTGGTACAGTCAATGGTACACCCAGTGGTACAGTCAATGGTACACCCAGTGGTACAGTCAATTGCACACCCAGTGGTACAAGCAATGGTACAACCAGTGGAACAGTCCATGGTACGCCCAGTGGTACAGTCAATGGTACACCCAGTGGCACAGTCAATGGAACGCCCACGGGTACAATCAATGGTACATCCAGTGGTACAGTCAATGGCACACCCAGTGGTACAGTCAATGGTACACCCAGTGGTACAAGAATGGTACACCTAGGGATACAAGCAATGGTACACAAGCAAAGGCAACCAAATGGATGGGGTTGTCAGGCACAGTGATTTGCTTGAATGCCTGTCACTATAACCCGCTGGCGTGGATAGTTGCTCACAATATCAATCACTTGAATGTCTTGTCCAGACTCAATACAGGCCGCCGTCTTATAGCTGGAATATTGCTGATTACGGCGTTAAAAACACACAAACATACAAGGTTTCCAAACGAATAAGTGAATGAGTGAGTTGGGTTTTACGCCGCTTTTAACAGTATTCCAGTTATATCACGGCGTGTCAGCTTAATGTGGGAGGAAAGCCCGAATCGATTCAGGTCTCAGACGATTACCACTTCGGTGAAACCCACGAGCATGGGTATGGTGCTGACAAACCTAGAAACATAATCGGGGCGAACCGGGATTCGAACCCACAATCATAGGTTTCTGGCGTGCCCAAGGGACGCAACTCTGCACAGCGAATCGCGGCGCCTTAGACGACTGGGCCACCCGTGCCCCCCCCCCCCCCCCCCCCCCCCCCCCGAATAAGGAGTCATTGGAGTTGGAAGACTCTACTTAATGAGCCGCCGGGAGATTACTTAAATTCCCATTAGATATAACAATACCTATTTGAAATGTTGGTGTACCAGTAACGCATGATGCGGTTGACAAAACAAATATTGAGAAACGTACATGAAGATCCAGTCACAGCATGATCGTGTTTCCTGCGGTTTTCATTCGAAGGATAGGTTTTCAGTCAAAGGGGCGTAACTCTAGTCAGAATAATGACATCAGCTGTATTTACAGATGTGAGGCACTGCAATGACAGTCACAGCCAATACAGCTGTAAAGTGTTGCATTACATTTTGTGGTCACCCATATATAACAAACTGGACCACAGACAGGTTTAAACGGGTGATAAAACAAGACATTTATTCAGTATAGAAGCCAATCACCCAAAATGAAGACAGAAATAAGTTACATTTCTCAGCTCTTCAATACATATGCATAAGGGAGAAAGTACTTAGGGATGCAATTGGTTTGTTTGTTTGTTTGTTGTTTTACGTCACACTCAGCAACATTCCAGCTATATGACGGCGGTCTGTAAATAATCGAGTCTGGACCAGACAATCCAGTGATTGATATCATGAGCATAGATCCACGCAATTGGGATCGATGACATGCTTCAACCAAGTCAGCGAGCCTGACCACCCGATCCGTTTAGTCTCCTCCTACGACAAGAATAGTTGCCTTTTACGGCAAGCATGGGTTGCTGAAGACCTCTTCTACCCCGGATCTTCACGGGTCTGGGTGCAATTAGTAGTTTTCTTTGTATGACGTATTCAAATACATGCAGACATATACACACATATAACACAGACACACATATAATGTTTGTATTCTAGGAAAAAGAGATATAAAGTGGTATCAAACATATTTCTTATTTTTTGTACATTAAATACATGTACATGTAGGTATAAACAAAGATAATGTATTGTTTGTGTATGATGAGTGTTCATAATATTTATGAAGTTGTTTACTCATTTCTGATGTATTTACTGATATACTTTTTTTTCTAATAGAGGTACATGCATCACATGTACAAGCAAAACATGGATATCGTCTTCTATGTACATTTTATCATTTAGCCAACAGTGAGGATATAGTCGAAAATGCTATAGTATATTAGTGTATCTTCCTGTTTCTGTCATAAGTCTAAAATTGCCTCATCTAAATTGTGTGAAACAAATTCTCAAATGTAAAGGACTCGTAATGCACAGATGTTTCCACGTGTAAAAGTGTCTTGGTGGAGAATAACAGTTATATTTATTATTATTAAGAGGTCTGATATCAAATAATCTGATAAAAAAATGTTATTATTACCAGCACCCTGGATAATTTATACAAAACCAAACCAAAATTGAATATGTTTGATATGTGTAGCCCATGTGACTCTGCCAGCATCATCAAGAGACTTAAACATTAAAGAACACTGATGTGGTAGCCTATTTCTATCTAGAGTGATTATTCTACACCAATACGTAACTGCCGGTGACATGTACGTAATCTGAAGTGGAGGGCTACAACATTCACTCAGTACCATATTACCTTTACTAACTTTCAGGAAATGTTTGCACATTCTTATCTGAACATTTTAACCATTTTAACAATATGTTGCATCCTTGACCAGTACCAACATTACAATGGATGTAACTAGACAATTGATTGAAGTTCTTACACAGGGTGACAGCTGTGAATACATTGATGAAAGAATCTTGAAGGTTTTCACTTTTATACCTGAGTGGGTGAGTGAGAACTGAACATGTTTTTGTTCTTTTATAGAATACATCATATCAACTTATTAAAGGAACCAAATAGTGACTAGGGGGGAAAACCTACACTCACATATTTGGTGCCGACAGTCAGTTGTCACTGGATGCCGAATCTGGATAGGTTCGATGTGAAGAGAGTCTTATGGTAATACAGGTACAATATGAAGATGGGCAGAGAGAGTGGAAGCGTGATACAAGTACAATATGACTACGGATAGAGACTGGTAACGTGATACAGGTACAAAATGACCACGGATAAAGAGACTGGTTACGTGATACAGGTACAATATGACCACGGATAAAGAGACTGGTAACGTGATACAGGTACAATATGACCACGGATAGAGACTGGTAACGTGATACAGGTACAAAATGACCAGGGATAAAGAGACAGGTAATGTGATACGGGTACAATATGACAACGGATAAAGAGACTGGTAACGTAAAACAGGTACAATATAAAGATGGGAAGAGAGTGTGGAAGCGTTATACAGGTACAATATGACCAAGGAAAGAGAGAGAGAGAGAGAGAGAGAGAGAGAGCGAGAGAGAGAGAGAGAGAGAGAGAGAGAGAGAGAGAGAGAGAGAGAGAGAGAGAGAGAGAGAGAGTGGTAACGTGATACAGGTACAATATGAAGATGGGCAGATAGAGAGTGGAAGCGTGATACAGGTACAATATGACCAAGGATAGAGATAGAAAGAGAGTAGTAACGTGATAAGCTACAATATGCTCACGGATAGAGAGAGTGGTAACGTGGTACAGGTACAATATGACGATAAGGAGAGAGAGTGGTAACGTGATACAGGTACAATATGCCCACGTATAGAGAGAGTGGTAACGTGATACAGGTACAATATGACGATGAGGAGAGAGAGTGGTAACGTGATACAGGTACAATATGCCCACGTATAGAGAGAGTGGTAACGTGATACAGGTACAATATGACGATAAGGAGAGAGAGTGGTAACGTGATACAGGTACAATATGACGATAAGGAGAGAGAGTGGTAACGTGATACAGGTACAATATGCCCACGTATAGAGAGAGTGGTAACGTGATACAGGTACAATATGACGATAAGGAGAGAGAGTGGTAACGTGATACAGGTACAATATGCCCACGTATAGAGAGAGTGGTAACGTGATACAGGTACAATATGCCCACGTATAGAGAGAGTGGTAACGTGATACAGGTACAATATGCCCACGTATAGAGAGAGTGGTAACGTTATACAGGTACAATATGACGATAAGGAGAGAGAGTGGTAACGTGATACAGGTACAATATGCCCACGGATAGAGAGAGCGGTAACGTGATACAGGTACAATATGACTACTGATAGAGAGAGTGGCAACGTGATACAGGTACAATATGAGCACGGATAGAGAGAGTGGTAACGTGATAAGGGTACAATATGACCACGGATAGAGAGAGTGGTAACGTTATACAGGTACAATATGACGATAAGGAGAGAGAGAGTGGTAACGTGATACAGGTACAATATGACGATAAGGAGAGAGGGTGGTAACGTGATACAGGTACAATATGACGATAAGGAGAGAGAGTGGTAACGTGATACAGGTACAATATGAGCACGGATAGAGAGAGTGGTAACGTGATACGGGTACAATATGACCACGGATAGAGAGAGTGGTAACGTGATACAGGTACAATATGACGATAAGGAGAGAGGGTGGTAACGTGATACAGGTACAATATGACGATAAGGAGAGAGAGTGGTAACGTGATAAGCTACAATATGACCACGGATAGAGAGAGTGGTAACGTGATACAGGTACAATATGCCCACGGATAGAGAGAGTGGTATCGTTATAGAGGTACAATATGACGATAAGGAGAGAGAGTGGTAACGTGATACAGGTACAATATGACGATAAGGAGAGAGAGTGGTAACGTGATACAGGTACAATATGACCACGGATAGAGAGAGTGTTAACGTGATACAGGTACAATATGACGATAAGGAGAGCGAGTGGTAACGTGATATAGGTACAATATGAAGATGGGCAGAGAGAGCGGTAACGTGATACAGGTACAATATGACCACGGATAGAGAGAGTGTTAACGTGATACAGGTACAATATGACGATAAGGAGAGCGATATGAAGATGGGCAGAGAGAGCGGTAACGTGATACAGGTACAATATGCACACGGATAGAGAGAGTGGTAACGTGATACAGGTACAATATGACGATAAGGAGAGAGAGTGGTAACGTGATACAGGTACAATATGCCCACGGATAGAGAGAGTGGTAACGTGATACAGGTACAATATGACGATAAGGAGAGAGAGTGGTAACGTGATACAGGTACAATATGACGATGAGGAGAGAGAGTGGTAACGTGATACAGGTACAATATGACGATGAGGAGAGAGAGTGGTAACGTGATACAGGTACAATATGCCCACGGATAGAGAGAGTGGTAACGTGATACAGGTACAATATGACGATAAGGAGAGAGAGTGGTAACGTGATACAGGTACAATATGACCACGGATAGAGAGAGTGGTAACGTGATACAGGTACAATATGACCACGGATAGAGAGAGTGGGAGAGTCATACAGGTTCAATATTACCACGCATAGAGAGAGTTGTAGCGTGATACAGGTACAATATGACCACGGATAGAGAGAGTGGTAGAGTGATACAGGTACAATATGACCACGGATAGAGAGAGTGGTAGCGTGATACAGGTACAATTTAACGATTGGCAGAGTGAGAGTTGTAGCGTGGTATAGGAACAATATGACGATAGGTAGAGAGTGTGGTCGCCTGATACAGGTACCACGAAGAGAGATAGAGAGAGATAGATAGAGAGAGAGAGAGAGAGAGAGAGAGAGAGAGAGAGAGAGAGAGAGAGAGAGAGAGAGAGAGAGAGAGAGGAGGTAGAGAGAGTGGTACAGGTTCAATATGACCACGGCCAGAGAGAGTGGTAACGTGATACAGGTACAATATGACCACGGACAGAGAGAGTGATAGCGTGATACAGGTACAATATGACGATAAGGAGAGAGAGAGTGGTAACGTGATACAGGTACAATATGACGATAAGGAGAGAGAGTGGTAACGTGATACAGGTACAATATGACGATAAGGAGAGAGAGAGTGGTAACGTGATACAGGTACAATATGACGATAAGGAGAGAGAGAGTGGTAACGTGATACAGGTACAATATGACGATAAGGAGAGAGAGAGTGGTAACGTGATACAGGTACAAAATGACGATAAGGAGAGAGAGTGGTAACGTGATACAGGTACAATATGACGATAAGGAGAGAGAGTGGTAGCGTGATACAGGTACAATATGACGATAAGGAGAGAGAGAGTGGTAACGTGATACAGGTACAATATGACGATAAGGAGAGAGAGAGTGGTAACGTGATAAGCTACAATATTACCACGGATAGCTTGGAGGTAGAGAGAGTGGTACAGGTACATGGTCACGGGCAGTTTAGAAGTTGAGAGAGTAAGTACAATATAATTATGTTTTCATACAGCAAGTATACAAGTAAACATGAGTACAAACAAGCCAATATACCAGGAACACAAAGACTCCTGATTAAATCCCATTCAAGAACATGTCGAGAGAAGCAGCGTTGTCGATTCAAAGAAGCGGACGCACAATCATCGGATAGTTCGTGTTGAAGGCACGCTATAACTGTTGTAAAGCATTTGTTAAAGGTTTGGGGGGTACGGGTGGCTCAGACGTCTAAGGCGCCGCGATTCGCTGTGCAGAGTTGTGTCCCTTGAGCACGCCAGAAACCTATGATTGTGTCTAACATTGTATTCATATATAATAAAACATAAAGTTTGTAAAAATTAACCATTCCTTTGCCGTACTCGGAAAATGGGCTCGGCTCGATATCCATATTGCGAGTGAGTGAGTATGATTTTACGCCGCTTTTAGCAATATTCCAGCAATATCACGGCGGGGGACACCAGAAATGAGCTTCACACATTGTACCCATTTCGGGAATCGAACCCGGGTCTTCGGCGTGACGAGCGAACGCTTTAACCACTAGGCTACCCGACCGCCCCTCCATATTGTGATAAGGAATGTAGCTCTTGTATTATATATGCACAAGGTACTTCTTGTCCCTAGTTTAGAAGGATGACAGGGTTATACAAGACGATATATATGTACAAATGTACAAATGAAGTTAGATCAGATACAGATAATTAGTCTTTCTCCCAAGTGCATGGGTCATTTAAATTTAATTAATTCTACAATCAAAAGTATCATTTAACTTAACCTTTTGCTCATGTCACTACTTTGTTCTAACGCTCCTATAACAACTGTCATGCCCGTCAACTCCCTCTGAAATGTATACCAACTTTAATTCTGTCACAGCTGACTTCACATATATGAATCTACTTATAACGGGTTGTGTATGTATAATAAAGAGGTTATAATTTTCCTTGCCATTATTATATCCAACTTCTGAATGCTGTAAAGACTTTCATCCGAATCAATATTTATATTTAGCGAAACAAATAAATGGTCTCTTACAATGCTTGAAAAAATAGTTAGGCCACTAAAAATACGTTGTTGTAAGCTGTCTCTTCTTAAATAGGTAATATTCAGGCTAATAGTTTTAATTAAACAAAACCATATCTGGTCTTGCAGCTGTAGCCGAAAATCATACAAAATCCATACCCCCCCTCCACACACACACACACACACCACACACTCCCACTCCACCCTATCTCGTAAGACTGCTAAAGTATGGGAGTTCACCTTAGCGCTAAGATCGCTTTGTGGGACAGGACCCTGATTAACTGCTCTGACAATCATCACTAGTGTACATCAGGATGTGGATAAAGTGTGCTACGATGTCCAAGGCACAGCTTGGGTGCATCCACATCGAGTACGATCCAACATCAAGTACAGCCAGCATATAATTGAATGCGTTGGTTTAACGCATATCAGAGCGTCTGCTGAATGTGGTAGGGAAGCCCGAAGTGACGTAGTTTGACGAGGTTTGCAACGCTGTTGAAACCAACGAGTATGGCGCAACAATGTCCCGTTCAACATCCAATACATAGAGTATACGACAGTTGTTTATCAATACGAAGGTATCGGAAATCCATGAACCTTGTTTGACTCATTCCATAATTAACCGCTGTGTTAGAAAACGCTACAAATCCGTAATACTGAGCGATTTAAAATGTAACGCCGCATCGACATTTTTCAGCCATATAGCGTCGAGGAATACCGTAATAACCAATTAAGAATATCACCGAATGACTCCCAAATATGACCCACAAAGCAATCAGCGTTAAAATTGAAACTCCAATACTATGATATGAACTTACGACAATCGTAGCGCTAAAATCACTTTGAGGAACGAGGTCCTGACTGATAGAGTGTTATACCCCGACTTATGGCTCGTTGTACATGTTAAAAACTACTTAATGGTCTGTCCCAAAGTCCCTTGTTTATGGATTACATTGCTGTACATAATGTAGTTGACTGTGGATTAAACAACATTCAGTCATCATCATTTAACGCCGCTTTTAACAATGTTCCAGTTATATCCCAGTGCGTCAGCTTGGTGTGTCAGGAAAGCCCGAAGAGATGCAGGTTGTGGATACTTATAGTGAAACTGTTGATCACGAGTTTGGTGCTGACAAACCAAGAGTTATACTCAGGTCGAATCTGGGTTCGAACCTACAGCAGCGGATCGATGTACCATGTCTAAACAAAACACTTTTCGAAACCTTGGGGAAGCTTGTCTACCCGCGCTTCTCCGTACCGCCGAGAGGAATTGGAGGAGAGAGTGAGTTGGGGTAAACGCCGCTTTGAACAGTATGTTTTGTCCCAGCTTACCAGGTGAAGGTGGTGAAATGGGGTTTAAAGTCGCGTTGAAGATTGTTGCACGTATACTATTTATAGCGACTTCCCCATTGCGCCTGCTTGATATGACCTGAAAGCCAAGTGGCATTGTCAGGGTAAATTTGGGATTCGAACCCTCGACCAGCTCATCCATACACGGCAACAGAAGCACCAAATTTTGTGCCTTGACTTCTTGTCGTCCGATGCGACCGAGGGGTTCATGGATTTGTTATATCCTCCCTTTTCAGTGGGGGCGATCGGGTAGCCTAGTGGTTAAAGCGTTCGCTTGTCACGCCGAAGACCCGGGTTCGTCCCGACATGGGTACAATGTGTGAAGCCCATTTCTGGTGTCCCCCGCCGTGACATTGCTGGAATATTGCTAAAAGCGGCGCAAAACCATACTCACTCACTCACTTGTTATTGTTTCGTAGTAACTTAAACGTCAATGAATTGATTGTCATCGAAGACAAGTCGACAACGCATCATGTCATCAATGTCAAGGTTCATCGGTTTTTGTTCGAGCAACGCAACACCAACCCTTTTGTCCTCTACTGAATATTTGACATTTTCTCATCCTTATATACTACCCATAAGAAGTTAAAGAACATCCGTTTTCCTCATTTGAGTATGGTTAAGCTGCCGTGACCATGGCAGATTAACTATTGGCAAATTAAGTGGGTGTTTTTTTAACTTTTTTCGAGTAGTACATATCCTTTTAAAAGTCCGAAGTGAGCACACATAAAAATGAGTACTTAGCCATTTATGAAGAAAAGCATGATTACCGATATAAAACCGGATTTTATGTTTGGTAAAAATCAAGATATTGCTGATTAGCAATGCAGGTTTAAAGCAAGTTTGGTGTTTTAAGCTTGGTAGGCATTCAGTGATCGCTGATTTCCAGACAAAGATTTGAACCAGGAACTCCTTGAGGTAGTGGCTTTTGTTTCCGTGTACACCGCGTTCGGAAGTTTGACTCGTGAGATTTCTGTTCCCCCTCCTTCACACACACGCACACACTGAAAGCAAGTCGACAACGCATCATGTCATCAATGTCAAGGTTCATCGGTTTTTGTTCGAGCAACGCAACACCAACCCTTTTGTCCTCTACTGAATGTCAAGGCTGTTCATGCTATCGTCAGAAAACCACTTGAGAAACGACTCGTTCATGCACCCGGGGACGTAATGTAGGTCTGTGTCACGCTCTCATGAATAATGTAAATAGGCTAAGGGGGGTGTACAGACAGCGACAGTGGAAAGGCCGGGGCGGTTGGGAGGTTCGTTATCGTACAGGGATATGTCCTTTTTGCTAGACTCTTGTGCCTTATCTTGTGATCTGCCGCGGTGCATTATGGTGATACTGAAGGGTTCCGAAGGTACTTTGTTCTCCTGCTGTTTTACAGGTCGGTGTTTCACTTGTTGTCGATCCCTCGGGTCTATAATCTCTCTCCCCAATTCCCCTAGACTGTCTCACATTCCTGGAGCCATATTATTTTCCCTTCCACCCAGCCGTTACTGAAATAACCATAGCCCGAGTATCCCATGTCAGTGGGTTGTTTATTTCTATCAAAATTATATATTTTCAGAGACGTAGCGTTAGTCTAGAACTGTCCCTGTAGGTTTCTCAAACAGTCCTCTCTAACTTCCATTCACACACCAGCCCCACAGGGAGTGCCCTTTGCTTTCACATCAGGCAAAAGAAACCTCTGCTCGTATGACAATGGACCAGTCAAGAGGAGGGGGCACGGGTGGCCCAGTCGTCTAAGGCGCCGCGATTCGCTGTGCAGAGTTACGTTCCTTGGGCACGCCAGAAATCTATGATTGTGGGTTCGAATCCCGATTCGCCCCAATTATGTTTCTTGGTCTTGGGTTTCACCGAAGTAGTAAACGTCTGAGACCTGCATCACATCTGTCTTTCCTCCCACATTAAGCTGATACGCCGCGATATAACTGGAATACTGTTAAAAGTGGCGTTAAACCCAACTCACTCACTCACACTCACTGCGGCGGAGTTAGCTTTCCTGGGAGAGTGGGGAGCATATTTCCATAAATATTCAACCCCAATCTTTCAGGGGCACTTTCTGTACCATTTGCCTCTTCACCACGACCTGTCCGCAGTAATATATACCCATTTCACGCAGTAAGGTGGATATATCTTTTCCAGGAGGGCACAGGGATGAGGGATGCATATTTTCCCTTACCGTTGTACGTCATCTTTTCACTGACACGCATGAAAGCACAAGGAGATAACGTATGCTGAGTGCATACAATCGGTTACAATGACATACGGTCCCGGTACAGTATTACAGACATCTCCTTACTTACACTGTGTCCCAGGATTGTATATTACACAAACAGACCAATAACGAGCTCTTGTACTGAATGTAAGTAATAAATGGATAACATGAAGTCACCCTCCTCTAAATCAGCCTCTGAAACCAGGAACGTATTCATTTGGTTAAAGGCGGCCAGATGGATTGGTGGAGTGACTTCGTGCCATCGATTGCCCGACGGCGTGAATCGTTGATTATAATTTCAACCACCGGCTTGCCTTGCAAAGTAGCGATAATATATTTCTGTCATATTACGGCGTTACTTAACAAATACATAAACTAAATTTTTATTTCAATTTAATGAGTCCTTCCCTCTTTCAGATTAGTATGTCATGTGGCGCATGCAAAAAGGTTGGGAAACTGTACACAAGGACACAAGCAAGAGTACCGCATGTATTGATTCAACACCTGTGTTATTCTGACTTGAGGGGCAAACGAAAACACAACCCTAATGCGAAAACGGCACTCAGGACCATCCAAGTTTGCTTGTCAGCACTACGAAACACATCTGGTGGCAAACTGATAATTCATATCAGTGGACAAGCATGTAGTGATCGTTTCCTTGGCTATTTTGATGAGTTTCTTGAAGAAAGTCTGAACAATTTGATCTGTGATGGACAGTTATTTGTTGACGCATACGAGCGACACTGGTTATGGAAATTACCAACCTTTGAGAATTACAGAGATTTCATCGTTATATCTGTAACTGAAACCAAAGGTGTTGCCACGGTTGATTTCAAAACCAAAGTTTGTTCAGATCTTAAGGTTGAACGACCATCAGCACTAAATATTAGGTCCCTTTTGTGTGATTCGGTCTCACCACGAGTGAAAGCTGCAGAATTTAGAGGGATCGAACCAGTACCCTATGAAAGTCGACATGTACAACTAAAAACATTCAAACCAAAGGAAGACGACAGAAAGATTATAGACAACGATCCAGAGAGATTTGCAAACTATGTTTGGGATAAACTTCGTTTTCGAGAATATCTGAGTTGCATGACGAAAATCGAAGATGGTGGTTCTTATTATTTAGGCATTACCGAAAAGAAGAATACCTTCACGACACATGGTGAAGAAAAGTATGAAAGCCTTGTTCCACATATTGAAGGTTTTGAGCTACAGTTTGATGTGGAAGAGCTACAGAGACAACTCATTCGTGTTATAACATCTGGTGCTACCATATATTTTGCCAATAGTTCCTTTATGGACATTCCAAAAGAACTAGTAAAATTCAAATTCTACAATGTAGCAAGGGACAAATACGTTCTTGAAATTGCAGTTGGTAGTTTGGCGGGAGGAATTGTGTTCTTTGACAAGCAAGGCCCGGAAGCTTATCAAATAGTGTCGACAGGAAATGTTGAAAGATTGACCAAAGAGGATTGGTTACTGAGAATGAGGAGTACGTTAGATGACATTTGCATGTCAATACACATTGATTAAACAATGTCAGCACTTCAATAAGGAGAGTCAGAACTTATATATAAACGGACTGAACTCAGTTATCAAAGTGAAACATTCTACTCTGCGATCTCCATAAGGAAAGGATCAAGATTGGGACGGCACACATTGTTTTGAGTGCATTAAAATGGCTTCAAACTCAGATGGGACCGATTCTGACATACATACTGGCAACCTTCATGAGAGCATTCGCTGTGAATACACTAAGACATACTCGTCTACCTATGGCAGCAGTGATTCAGAGTCTCAAGCCCGCTGTAACTCTGATTGTGATGGGGTTTCTGGTCCTGGTGATGCAATTCTCCTTGGAGATATTAATGAACGGAGTAAGAGACGTGACGATAAAGATTCCGAATCAGGTAATTTTCATATTTTAGGATTTGAAATGTGATTTTAAGTGGAAGTCAGCAATTATCGAGCTATATCACTGCAGCATGTACATGTAAACTGCAAAAGAAAGTATACACCCATGTTTGATGGTGACTAAAAAAAACCAACAAGAAATGATTATTCGACGGGTATCATATTTGTGTTTTAGACCTTAAGTTTGTAGGTTTTCGGCGACTGTTTTCAGCGTTTTATAGCGTTTGTAATGTTTGAGTCAAAACCAATTTTCGAGCGTATACTTTCTTTTGCCCGGCAGTTTACATAAAATCGATACTGGACATCACGAGCAAGTATCCATGTCAATTAATCTTTATTTCAAGTACTGAAAAGGCCATAGGGCTATAGTACATATATACATACAGTAGCAATGGGTGCAATAGGAATTACTTATATCGTAACAAAATATCACATCTATAATGCAGAGGATCTGATGTTCATTGCATCATATATATACATTGAAAGATATTTTGTGACTGTTTCATTTTGAGATGACATGAGGATATAAAATTTGTCTATTCTAGGATTCAGATAAAAATATTTTTGTATGTATTCTTTTCTGATATTTGCATACAATGGACAGACTAGCAAAAATGGTATTCATCTTCTATATCTTGGCAAGTACAATACCCATACAGTACCCAAGTCATTGAGACACTTTAACGTTGACACGCAGTCAGTACGACCACACATTGTAACCACCTGATGCTAAGTAGTCGATTCTTACACAAGCATGGGATACTGTGACCTGATCTGTTCTGTAGATTCTGTAGGGTGGTCAGTTATATTTGACATTTTCTCATCCTTATATACTACCCATAAGAAGTTAAAGAACATCCGTTTTCCTCATTTGAGTATGGTTAAGCTGCCGTGACCATGGCAGATTAACTATTGGCAAATTAAGTGGGTGTTTTTTAACTTTTTTCGAGTAGTACATATCCTTTTAAAAGTCCGAAGTGAGCACACATAAAAATGAGTACTTAGCCATTTATGAAGAAAAGCATGATTACCGATATAAAACCGGATTTTATGTTTGGTAAAAATCAAGATATTGCTGATTAGCAATGCAGGTTTAAAGCAAGTTTGGTGTTTTAAGCTTGGTAGGCATTCAGTGATCGCTGATTTCCAGACAAAGATTTGAACCAGGAACTCCTTGAGGTAGTGGCTTTTGTTTCCGTGTACACCGCGTTCGGAAGTTTGACTCGTGAGATTTCTGTTCCCCCTCCTTCACACACACGCACACACTGAAAGCAAGTGACTTTGTTTGAGATTTGCCTCTGTGAAACCAGAGGTGAATGACTACCTAGCAGGATGAAATAGCAGGGTGACTGTTTACCTTCTACCGCCTCACAGGCAGTTTGGGTTGTATACTCCCCATGGAATTGAGACTGAAAATCCAGGTCACACTGATCCATTTACCAGGGTGGTAATAAAATAGCGACATGAGCATTCTGTTGGTAACATAAGTGTAAGTATGTAATGCAGTTTATTTCAATAAATCCACTTTCTCATACAAGATCACAAACCGATGCCTCAAATGGATTTTGATCAGAAGGACCTCCTTCCCATCCTCAAGGACTTGCAGCGCCAGATCTTGGATGTCAAGGCTTCCGTAGGTAAGAGGTTTTCTAACAAGGGTGTTCTTTAAGGAAAGGCAGCTGATGATTATGCATATGTTCAGCAACATTCCAGCTGTATAACTGTGGTCTGTAAATTATAGGGTCTGGGCCTGATAAACCAACCACTGATATTATTAACAATATCCCATGTTCCATACCGTCGGGGTTCGATGCCGCGAACCTCGTAGAGCCTGACAACCCGACCCTGTTGCCTAAGTCCGGGAATTTATCGAAAAAAGAATTGTCCCAGAAAATGCTTGAACAAAATAATAATGCTTCTGAAAGAAAGTGTCTGCCACAAAAAAATATGTTGTAGCAAGGTGTTTTAATTACAAAAAATATCTGGTTAAGCAGGTAAAACAGCATGCAAAATACACCCACGAAAAGCATTAATCTTGTCATCGTTAACATTTTCAGACTCGCTTCGAGAGGAGGGTCGAGTAAATCATGAGCAGATCATGAAGCAGTTGGTGAGGATTGAAGGTAAGCTGTGTAAATATTTTACCGTCAATGTGTAAAATGACTGAAATTTTTACTTAGTCAATTTACAGAACTTCAAAATGGTTCAGTCATTTAACAAATATTTTCCCGTCAGATTGACTAGATGTTGTTAAGAAGTTCTAAAGCAAATCGAACCCTTCATGTATTCTTTATTAGTTGTACATAGATCTACTACAGACACAATACATTCGAACTGTGTCCATCTGCCATGTCCGTGGTGAGATCGAAGTTTCTTGGTTTCACTTGCGATTTTCAATTATATACATCAACGCCAGAGCGTAATCAGTTTTGCTTATGTGCCGAAACAGATGCCAGAGGGGAAAGGCAAAGTGATGCAACTTATATGAATGGATCACTGAAAATAGATGACACATGTTCAGCGTTCAGGGTTTGTCACTGAATGAACACGAGTGCGAGATTAGATCACTCAAACTGATCATTCTAGATACAAAATTGTATGAAAGCAACTCAGAAACCTTCAGAAGCCCAAATAGCCACTATTTTGCCTTTGGAATCTCTTTCGGCAGATACATATTCGAGACTGATTATTCTCTGGTGCTGACGTTATGAATTTATTTAACTTGTGATATGTTTTAAGATTTATAATGCATGTGATTTGTTGGATGGTTGGTTGGCTGTTTAACACCGCGCATGTGATTTGTGATTATGTGACATGCGTTATAAGATATAATTATTAATTTTTTATTATTTTCCAGGCGGTAATGACGAAAGTGGCAAGAAACCTCGCAGTCGGCGACCAAGCGTAAGTAAACAATAAATGGATTCAAAATCCAAATTTGATTACCCGATATGACATTTCAGTTTAAGATCATACGAAAGTGGAAGGTGGAAGTTGCTTTTCATATCCATGTCGCATTTTGTTTGGCACATATAAGGGACTGTTGCGTTAGAAGAAGAAGTGTATTCAAAGGCCACAAGCTTTAGCTATAAATTGACATTAAGTACTGAATTATCAACAAGAAAACAAACCACGTTTAACCAGAATAATCAGAAAAGAAAAAGTAATATAAGAAAGTATTATTATTCAACTGATGTCCTTAAATTTCAGGGGGCACGGGTGTGCCAGTGGTTTAAGGTGCCGAAATTCGATGTGCACGCCCGAAACCGGTGATCGTGTCTTCGAATACCGGTATGCCCCGATTATGTTTCTGCGTTTGTCAGCGCAAACCCGTGCTCGTGGGTTTCACCAAAGTGGTCAACGTCTGAGACCTGCATCACTTCGGGCTTTCCTCCCACATTAAGCTGACACGCCGCGATATAACTGGAATACTGTTCAGGGTTGCGTTTAAACCAAACCCACGTCTTCACTCACTATTACTTATAGTGTAAAAAAGGGGTGATAACCTCAAATTACTTACTCAGTTACAGACCGCAAGGCACTCTTCATTGGACACGTCTTTGGGCAGCCAAGTACTTACACAGGTACACAGTCTACAGCTGCAGGCACCGCATTGCGGATATGCATTCGTGCACGACAAAGGAAGCTCTGGAGGTAATGGAACTGATGAAGATTAGATGGAGAGTGTTATGTCTTGCATAATATATATTCAGGTGAAGGCTGACTAAAACTAGGAAATTGTCACATTCTGACTCGCACTCTCACTCTCTCTCTCTCAACGGACAACGGACAAATGTATCAGAGAAGGTATTTTTTAATCATTCATGTCAAATAAAGGATTTTAATTAACGGTGGTAACCATAATTTGTTCCAAGCACCTACGGTATTCGGTAATAACATCAACAGTTTAAATCATAAGTCCCAAGCACAAGAATCTGATGGCACACAAGTTCAATAGCGTGTATGGCCACCATGTGCGTTGACAACTGCCACACAACGCCTCCGCATGGACCTTGTGATGCTTGTGAACATATGATTGGGAAGACGACGCCATTGTTGCTGCAAAATGGTGCCAAGATCTTGCAAATTCTGTGGTTGGTTCTGGAGAGTGCGCAGACTTCTGCCAAGAGCATCCCAGACGTGTTCGATGGGATTGAGGTCGGGAGACCTTGACGGCCAGTCCATGACGTTGACTCCCGCATTCTGAAGGAAATTCCTTGTCAGAACTGCTGTATGGGGTCTGGCATTGTCGTGTTGGAAGATCAAACCGGGTCCATGTGCTGCCATAAAAGGCAGAAGTTCTGGTGCCAGTACCTGGACGCGGTAAGCAGCAGCATTGAGGTTGCCACGGATGACAAGAAGCCTGGAACGTGCATTGCCACAGAAAGCACCCCACACCATGACACTTCCGCCTCGAAATCTGTCAACTTCCTGTACACAACACTGGGCGTAACGTTCATGACGGCGCCTCCACACCCTCGCCCTACCATCAGCAAATCGAAGATTAAATCGGGATTCATCACTGAAGACGACTTGATTCCAATTCCCCTGAGTCCATCGTTAGTGTCGCTGTGCCCACAATTGACGTTGACGTCTGTGTAATTAAGTCAGAATCGGCCCGCAGTATGGCCGTCGTGCTTGAAGGTGAGCAGTTCTCAGACGCTTTCGAACAGTTTGCGCACTCAGTCTACCCCTAAACAGTTCATTTCTGGTTGATGTAGCCGTCAAAAATTCCAGAGGGGAAAGGCAAACTAGTGATGCAACTTATATGAATGGATCACTGAAAACAGATGACACATGTTCAGCGTTCAGGGTTTTGTCACTGAATGAACACGAGTGCGAGATTAGATCACTCAAACTGAACATGCTAGATAAAAAATTATATGAAAGCAACTCAGAAACCTTCAGATACCCAAATAGCCACTATTTTGCCTTTGGAATCTGTTTCGGCAGATACATATTCGAGACTAATTATTCTCTGGTGCTGACGTTATGAATTTATTTAACTTGTGATATGTTTTAAGATTTATAATGCATGTGATTTGTTGGATGGTTGGTTGGCTGTTTAACACCGCGCATGTGATTTGTGATTATGTGACATGCGTTATAAGATATAATTATTAATTTTTTATTATTTTCCAGGCGGTAATGACGAAAGTGGCAAGAAACCTCGCAGTCGGCGACCAAGCGTAAGTGAAACAATAAATGGATCCGAAATCCAAATTTGATTACCCGATATGACATTTCAGTTTAAGATCATACGAAAGTGGAAGGTGGAAGTTACTTTTCATATCCATGTCGCATTTTGTTTGGCACATATAAGGGATTGTTGCGTTAGAAGAAGAAGTGTATTCAAAGGCCACAAGCTTTAGCTATAAATTTACAATAAGTACTGAATTATCAACAAGAAAACAAACCACGTTTAACCAGAATAATCAGAAAAGAAAAAGTAATATAAAAAAATTGATTATTCAACTGATGTCCTTAAGTTTCAGGGGGCACGGGTGTGCCAGTGGTTTAAGGTGCCGAAATTCGATGTGCACGCCCGAAACCGATGATCGTGTCTTCGAATACCGGTATGCCCCGATTATGTTTCTGCGTTTGTCAGCGCCATACCCGTGCCCGTGGGTTTCACCAAAGTGGTCAACGTCTGAGACCTGCATCACTTCGGGCTTTCCTCCCACATAAGGCCGACACGCCGCGATATAACTGGAATACTGTTCAGGGTTGCGTTTAAACCAAACCACGTCTTCACTCACTATTACTTATAGTGTTCAAAGGGGTGTTAACCTCAAATTACTTACTCAGTTACAGACCGCAAGGCACTCTTCATTGGACACGTATTTGGACAGCCAAGTACTTACACAGTTACACGGTCAACAGCTGCAGGTACCACATGACGGATATGCATTCGTGCACGACAAAGGAAGCTCTGGAGGTAATGGATCTGGTGAAGATTAGATGGAGAGTGTTATGTCTTGCATACAAAAGACAACGAGTTATATCATATATATACATATATATACATACATATACATACATACATACATACATACATACATACATATATATATATATATATATATTCAGGTGAAGGCTGACTAAAAGTAGGAAATTGTCACATTCTGACTCGCACTCTCACTCTCACTCTCTCTCTCTCTCAACGGACAACGGACAAATGTATCAGAGAATGTATTTTTTAATCATTAATGTCCAATAAAGGATTTTAATTAACGGTGGTAAACATAATTTGTTCCAAGCACCTACGGTATTCGGTAATAACATCAACAGTTTAAATCATAAGTCCCAAGCACAAGAATCTGATGGCACACAAGTTCAGTAGCGTGTATGGCCACCATGTGCGTTGACAACTGCCACACAACGCCTCCGCATGGACCTTGTGATGCTTGTGAACACATGTTTGGGAAGACGACGCCATTTTTGCTGCAAAATGGTGTCAAGATCTTGCAAATTCTGTGGTTGGTTCTGGAGAGTGCGCAGACTTCTGCCAAGAGCATCCCAGACGTGTTCGATGGGATTGAGGTCGGGAGACCTTGACGGCCAGTCCATGACGTTGACTCCCGCATTCTGGAGGAAATTCCTTGTCAAAATTGCTGTATGGGGTCTGGCATTGTCGTGTTGGAAGATCAAACCGGGTCCATGTGCTGCCATAAAAGGCAGAAGTTCTGGTGCCAGTACCTGGACGCGGTAAGCAGCAGCATTGAGGTTGCCACGGATGACAAGAAGCCTGGAACGTGCATTGCCACAGAAAGCACCCCACACCATGACACTTCCGCCTCGAAATCTGTCAACTTCCTGTACATAACACTGGGCGTAACGTTCATGACGGCGCCTCCACAACCTCGCCCTACCATCAGTAAATCGAAGATTAAATCGGGATTCATCACTGAAGACGACTTGATTCCAATTCCCCTGAGTGCATCGTTAGTGTCGCTGTGCCCACAATTGACGTTGACGTCTGTGTAATTGAGTCAGAATCGGCCCGCAGTATGGCCGTCGTGCTTGAAGGTGAGCAGTTCTCAGACGCTTTCGAACAGTTTGCGCACTCAGTCTACACCTAAACAGTTCATTTCTGGTTGATGTAGCCGTCAAAAATCGGTTACGGGGGTGACGTAAGACAATCTGACGATCCTCTGCATGTGACGTCACACGTGGTCGACCTGGCCGAGGGCGATCAGCGGTGGTACCCGTTTTCTGTAGACGCGTCTGTAAATCAAAAACAGTCCGTCGACTACAACCCATCGTCCTTGCGACTTCAGCTGCGGACGTTCCCGTCTGCAACATGCCGATAGCACGTTCACGTTGCACATTTGAAAGGCGTGGCATGACAAATGGCCGTAAAGACTTTTGTTTTCTTGTGTTTTTTCTTTTTTTTGTTAATGACTGCTAACAAGTATGGCTTAAAACACGTGCGGTATTATGGCTACGTGACCAGTTGCACGTGAAAAACAACTTTTGCCACAATAGTGCTGTGCACATGATTTTGATCGATTCACCTGCACAAAAACGGATGTTATCTGAAGACAATACGTGGCCATTACTGTTTAAATACACAATAAGGGCCAACAAAGATAACTGGTCAAAATGTTAAATTTTAGGATTGTGAAGTTTTTAATTTGGTTTAGTGTATATATATATATATATATATATATATATATATATATATATATATATATATATATATATATATATATATATATATATAATAAAATAATAAAGTCCACGTTAGTCCATCATCTTCTTTATTATCAGTTTCCATCATAGTACTTTCGCTGTCACTGAAGAGCTGTCATGAGACAGGGAGAGTACTATGATTCAAACTGATATAAAGAAGATGATGGACTAACGTGGACTTTATTATTTTATTATATATTACATGTACACCGAGTGAACATTTACCTCATTTTTGTGTGTGTATATATATATATATATATATATATATATATATATATATATATATATATATATATATATATATCTGTATGTATATATATATATATATATATACAGAGATAAGCCTTCTCTTGTCTATATTCAATGTTAAGCCTGTTCAGAGATACGCCCAGTACCACAAACCTAAATGTGTGATCGTGGCTTCGAATGACAAATTCACCCTTGTCAGCACTGTACCCGTGCTCGTGTGTTTGACCAAAGTGGAAAACGTCTGAGACCTGCATAAATTCGGGTTTTCCTCCCACATCAAGCTGACACGCCGTGAAATAACTGGAGTGAGTGAGTGAGTAAGTTGGGTTTAACGCCGCTTTTAACAGTATTCCAGTTACATCGCGGCGTGTCTGCTTAATGTGGGAGGAAAGCCTGCAGTGATGCAGGTCTGAGACGTTTACCACTTCGGTGAAATCCACGAGCACGGGTATGGTGCTGACAAACCTAGAAACATAATCGGGGCGAACCGGGATTCGAACCCACAATCATAGGTTTCTGGCGTGCCCAAGGGACGCAACTCTGCACAGCGAATCGCGGCGCCTTAGACGACTGGGCCACCCGTGCCCCCGAAATAACTGGAATATTGTTTAATGCATTACAGTACTGGTAAAATCATACCCCCTCTTCGTACCGCTATACGGAGGTGTATGATGACATGGGATTAATTGAAGCTTAGGGTAAATTTCCAAAGACATTTTTCTGCCATTAACATCTGGAAGCTCCTGTTTTTGTAAACAAAGGTATTTTGACCAGCTGTTTGGTTTTGAACGTCATGTACGACAAAAAGCTAACAACATAATTTATAATCATAGAATGAAACAAATGATTAATTTCAAAATATTTTATGGTTAGATTTGATTTAAAAATCTATCCCTCCGTGTGGAACATAGACAATTTGATTATTATGTGCGTGCACTGATGGATACTTACGAAGGGTTTTTGTACTGCAAAATCATATCTAAGACCAGAACTGTCACACACGTCACCGATTCGCTTGGGATGGACATTATAAGTGACAAGATTTTAATTAAACTTTGTTTGAGTGTTGCTTAACGCCGCACTCAGCAATATTCCAGCTCTGTGACGGCGTCCGTTTATTAATCGAGTCTGGACCAGACAATCCAGTGATTGACATCTAGAACATCGATATATGCAGATGGGATACGATGACATGTATCAACAAAGTCAGAGAGCCTGATCACCCAATCCCGTTGGTCGCCTCTTAGATTCAACATCAATGTACCATCTACATAAATGTTAAAGACATTATGTCCCGGGTAAGAGTAATGCTATTGGGTCCAATTTTTATTTGTTTTGCATACGGACAAAGTCATGACAATTTTACATGATCATGGCAGTATTATAGAAATAAATAGCGGAGGTAGTTTGGCAGATCCTTATGATATCAATATTATTGAAACTACATTTATATAATATATAATGTGGATATCACACATTGTACTACCCATGCACAAACCTGCATACTCATCACTTGGTGGATTATGATAACTTACAATATACTGCATTTTGTGTTGAATACGCATTTACCTAATCTTGTACATAGCATCTTTGTATTGCTTGCCTTTGCGAACTTTTACAAATATTATCTGTACCAGTGTGATTGTTAATCTGTTTGTTTGATGTTTTTTAATGCTGATGCTAAACGTAGATGGTGGCTTAACATTTTTAACAGAACACATTTTTCCGATGTTTTCTCGCATGTACACGTAAAAAATAAACATGTGTTCTATGAAAACGAATGTGAAGTGTTTATTGTTCTTTTAGTTGTCAACAGGACAACAGACAAAAGGATTTTCAGATTCGTGAATATATTAATATATTAAAGCTGAACTGGCTGTCATTTACTCGACCCAGAAAGAGAAATCTGTATGTTCAGTGAAGATGTGATAGTCGAAAATATTACATTTAAGCTGAGATGGGTATGTTAGTGTCCAAGAGCACACGTTGCCTTCGTTTGGTTGCTCAGTCGCGCGACAGGAGATGGTACACGTCATGGTGAGCACGTAACAGAACGCACACCAGGACCAAGTTATCAATGTTCCCGGTGCGGAGACACGCTCTGACCCTCCCACACAGACAGGGAGTCGTACAGCGATTCTTCATCGTCAGCATTTGTTGCTGGTGATTTGACATCCGTAGCCGATGACTAACCGTATAATCCGTCCGCTACTGTCGATGATCTGGGCCGGTCTCCCTGATTGACCATGATCTGGTTTTGTAGGTAGGGGTATGACAAGACGTGGTACAATGTCAGTGGCACAGTACACCAACATGTTCATACGTAAGATCCGTCCACGTAAGGAGGTGTTACTTGACATTAATAGATAGATAGCACTGAGGGATAAGGGTCCTCCACGGTGGGGGCTTATCATTAGAGGGGATACGCCCAATGTTTGCTGAATATATAGTACTGCTAACATGCATTACCCTTATAATACAGATCAAGGTTATTGATTGTGTTTTCAGGGGTTGACGGGAAAAAGAAACAATCAACGCAAAGTCAATGACATACCCGATATTCACATTTAATCCACGCCCCAAACCAAAAGGACCAGGTTTGAATTATACCCCTTTCACACATTGACGAGATCACATCATGACATTGATTATGAACTTATATGTATATAAAATAATGCGACAAAAACATTTCCATATCCATAAGAAATCTCCCCCCAAAACCATAAATCCATGGAGTCAATAGTGCGATTCCGAATATATTATAAGCATGTCACTATGACAAAGTGGTGACACCAGGTGTTCCGGAAAATGTGAACGTATCCACCGCTGTCGCCCATCACAAACACATGCAAAACCAAGTCAATTGTTCGATTGAAAACTGCATTACATATGGTTCAAGTTAAAAGAGGGAATTGCATCGGACATCATTTTGTATTGATACATCATAAACCTTTGTGACAGTTTCACTTACGCAATGATTGTTGTAACCTGGATCAAACAAATTATGAGCAAGAATCATGACTAAAAAGGTAAATGATATTCAAAAATAACAGATGACTGCAGAAATACAAAGAGGTATCGCGTGACCGTAATGGATGGATGACAAAGAGGAAGGACTAGGTGTAATATCCCAATCAACAGAACATAATGGCGGTGTAGGTTATCTCCCAAAACCCCTACATCCCATTTCCCCTACAACCCAGTTCCCCTACAATTAGTTAAAACAACACGCGGCATTTACCTGTCTGGCATTATGAACTCACCTAAAGGAGAGATTAAGGTCTGGAGTAGAGGTAGTAGAAATGAAAGGGGTAGAGCTTTAGGGGATTAGGGGACTTAAAGGAAAGTTTAAAAAAAAAGAATTAATGTAAGTGTAATGAAAGATGCCTGTATGATGAGAAGACAATTTTTAGAAATTACAAAAATAACAATAGGAAGAAACAATTATCACGGTACAACAGGTCCCAGGAGCTGTAGGGGAAATGGGATGTAGGGGTTTTGGGAGGTTACCGCGGTGTATGGTAAGGGTGCAAATAACCAAGAAAGGCGACAGGGGTGTGTAGTCAAAAACTGACAGTTTAAGATGATTTGATCAATAAAGGGTCAGGCCCCAACGATGGGTAAAATATTCGTTTATACGGCGCGGCATGGTCCGAATCAGTCTCCCAGTGTCTAATGGGGGTTATTGTCCACGTAGCGCCAATTTTGCTACCGTAGAGGGTGGTCATTGACGTCGGCGTACTTGATCATATCCCAGGCGTTTTCTATGGTGGGATTGTTAGGCTATGTGTTGCTGCTGGAGATAGTCAGCTACGAATCATGCGTGGTGGGCAAGAGAGTTATCGCCTTCCCAATCTGTACACAAATACTGCATTTTTATAGACTGAGCAAGATTGTAGATCTTACGTGTTGCTGTGAATAATGAATATCGGCAATACTAAGGTTCTAAAAGAGTTTAAGGCAGTGTCAAAATCAAGAATGACCTTCAACCAACGTGCACGGTCCACGTGCAATGTTTCGGGGGTGTGGGGGCATTAGGTTTTGGTTCCGGAACTGCTCAACTCTGGAAGTCATTTTTCAAAGCTGAAATTTCTTCTGACGACCGATCGTAACATGTTTATTTTACAATCCACTACTTTTCTTGAGTGTTTCCTGCGCATAAGGGTGAAAAGGCCGAATGTAACAACCTTCCTTCATATGCACATGTGCATGTTATACATTTGTTATGCTGATTGGTCTGCTGAAGCGATATATCGTCACATTGTTCCATTGTTGAGAACAATATGCTGCGAAGTCATCCATTGGTTAATGACGTCACAAATTTAAGACATTACGTCATCTGTAAAACAGATTGACGTCATGGCATTGTCCTCTAGGGTTTACATGCCATACGTTTTTTCTTCATTTTTTTCTTAACATGATAATGAGTGATATATAAAATAATCTACTTGAAACTTGGAATTTACGCATTATGTTTCCATCATGAAATGCCCGGGCTTTCATCATGAATTAACTCCTCTTTTCGTAGCTCGTTGGTTAGTATGAATTATCCTTTTGATTTTTTAGATCATATGTATTTACATGTCTTAATTAGTAGTATCTTAAGTACCCATCTTCAATTCTCTGTAACATATACCAAAATCAATGCACCTGACTTTAATATTAATACTGTTTTCATATCCGAATGATCGCAAAGACAAGATCACCTGGTGCTCATGAATGTTTGAATATTACAGCTATATATATTGTTGACACCGTTATCCTGCATAACACACTCCTTATAATAAATTACCAGTCACATGCTATACAAGGATGCGTTATCTTTATGTTTAGCAAGCAACCAGGAAGTAGGTTATTGCATTGGACCTTGTACACGGGGAGTAGTGAGTTACAACAGCATGTATTATTAGCTCTCGGTATATATCAACATGGAGGAGGGTAATAGAATCGACTGTTTGAAAAGAACCTACCTCTGACAAGGTAAGTTTACATTCTGTCCTCGACTGATTGGAGTTCTACTTTTAATACTAAAGACATTACGTAGAAAAAGTTACGATCCGGACGAAATTGCTAATTCGGAGCTATATTCGTCGAAACGCCAGACATCATTGTTACAATCAGCGAACAAGGCAAGCGGGACGCTATGACACAGCGCAATAAACAGAGACATAAACTGATAATCGACAACGGATTGTTTGTAATGCACACATAGGTGACGGAGTTGTAATCTAATGCTAGACATACAAGTGTAGTCTTATTATTAACTCTCGATACAACTCCCTCATCTTACATCTATACTGTATATTCATTTAGGTATGCCTTTATTTCTGTAAAAAGGCCCTTGGCCCAGTATACAATATGAAAACAACATCTTTGTACATTTCTCTTGGAGGCTTTCAACAGCTTTGTTATTTTTTTCAAAAACATTACTGCGTTTTTTAAACGCTAGACAGGTATATTTAGCCACGGCTTGAATAATATGAACATTACGAGATGTTAAAAGCTGGTCAAACTTTCTTTCTGTAGGATGTACAATGTAATAGTTGGGAAGATGGTGCTTAAAATCTTAATTGAATGGACAAATGCAACAAAAATGATATTCATTTTCTACAGTGGGAACAATGCATAATGCAACTTTCTACCTCTAGAAACCATTAAATCAAGAGATGAGCTACGAAGCCGAGATAAAGATAATTCTAAATGGTTTAACATTTACAACAGATATATAATCTTCAAACATATTTTCTGTCTTAATATTCTTGAAAAGATATAAACTGGAATATATATATAATTTCTCAAAATACAACTTATTTATCAACAACACCTTTGCTGAAACTCTTTCAAAAACTGTTGACTACAAATGTTATCTTGTTGGACCCAAACATTTCCAAAACCAAATCTAAATAGCATTTTCGTAACACTCAAAGCCCAACAGTCAATTCCCTTTTCGGTTAACCCATATTGGTAAAAATACATATGTTTAATAATAGGATTATTTTGCTGGAAAAGTTATCTTATCCAATATCTAATAGGATAAACTTGCTGATTTACCTTTTAAGAATATCGACCCAGTTCCCCCCTGGCCATAATATTTGGAATGGGTTGTCTCAAATTTAACATTAATTTACAAAATCTATCATGTACATTCTGAATATTGGTTGATGGGTGGAACCCCAATATTTCTGACCCATATGTTAAAACTGGCACAATTTTTACATAAAATATATGTAATACCGTTAAAGGTATTTCTTGAATTTATATACATGTAAGCAAGACTGTCACGTTACCTATTACTCGCATGAAAAGCACGCAGCACTCGACGAGTCAAACCAATTATCTCACTTCGGAAGATAACGACTACATTTTGGAGGCTTGCCAAAAAAAACCCGACTCATGCTTCGATAACACAGATAGAAGTACCATATGCTTTGTGTACATTACACAGTCCTTAAACAAATCTTTGGTATGTACCTGTACATATACCTGCGTTAGGCAAACAGGACGTAGGTTAATGCAGTGGACATTCAATACAGAGACCCACCTTGAGTATTGAGTTCAGAATGATACCAGTAGTCACATGCGTGATACCTCCCTGTGTCTTTCAACATGAAGGCGGATAACAGTATCGACTGTTTGAAATGAATTTCTACATGTGACAAGGAAAGTGAGTAAGATCTTTACGTTATATCCTTTGATGGATTGGAGCCATACGTTTAACATTCCTTTGCAAATTACTTTATCTGATACTGGATGACATCACGTAGAAAAGATAAATGATATGATCCGGACAAAATTGCCAATTCACTGTCATAAAATACAAGTCATTATCTTTAGCTGAACGTCGATTTGAACTGTATTTCAGTTATATCAAGACACTTTCATGTGGAGACTTAGTGCATACACAGGCTGAATCTGGGAAGCCAACCCATGGTAGTTGGTCTCTGGCACACCCAAACAATGCAACTTTGCACAGTAAACTGTAGCGCCTTATTAAACCCCGTAAACATGCACAACATTTACTCACATAAGTAATTTTAAACTTTTGTATGTATACATAAATGTGTATGTGTAAATTTACTATGCGTCCACATGAAAAATAACTATGGTGTGTAAACAGAGTATGTAAATGGTATAAGGCACACATTCATCAGTCTGTTCACGACTTTACACATGCAAATGTTGTTTTCCAATCAAAGTCGAATGAGATGAGAGATATCTTACAGAAATCTTCGCACGAAATAACATGTGTTTGATTTAATCTGTACACAAATGTCAGCACATAAAAGTTGGTATTGCTGTTTACTGAATAGCATCTACGTAAGAATACAGAACCGTTGCTAAATTGTTTGGTGTTGGCAAATCAACAGATATATTTAGACCATCCTTGGGCGATGGCATACACGTTCACGTATCAACATAATACAAATAGTGCAAAATTGCACTTGAGTCGCAACTTCACAAGACATTATCACTGTCTTGGAACGACACCAACGATAATAATATCACACACGTAGATGAAAGTATCTTCTTCGTAGATGAAGGTATCATATCCGTAGATATAAGTATCATCTACATGTATGAAAGTATCATGTACGTAGATATAAGTATCACCTACGTATATGACAGTATCATGTACGTAGATATAAGTATCATCTACGTATATGACAGTATCATGTACGTAGATATAAGTATCATCTACGTATATGACAGTATCATGTACTGAGATATAAGTATCACCTACGTATATGACAGTATCATGTACGTAGATATAAGTATCACCTACGTATATAAAAGTATCATGTCCGTAGATATAAGTATCACCTACGGATATGACAGTATCATGTACGTAGATATAAGTATCACCTACGTAGATGAAATTATCATCTACGAAGATGAAAGTATCATGTCCGTAGATGTAAGTATCATGTCCGAAGATATAAGTATCACCTACGTATATGACAATATCATGTACGTACATATAAGTATCATCTACGAGGATGAAAGTATCATGCCGTAGATGTAAGTGTCACCTACGTATATGACAGTTTCATGTACGTAGATATAAGTACCATCTACGTAGATGAAAGTATCATCAACGTAGTTGGAAGAATCTTCTACGTAGATGAAAGTATCATCTTCGTAGATGAAAGTATCATGTCCGTAGATGTAAGTATCATGTCCGCAGATATATGTATCACCTACGTATATGACAGTACCATGTACGTAGATATAAGTTTCATCTACGTAGATGAAAGTATCATGTCCGTAGATGTAAGGGTTACCTACGTATATGGCAGTATCATGTACGTTGATATAAGTACCATCTACGTAGATGAAAGTATCATCAACGTAGTTGAAAGAATCTTCTACGTAGATGAAAGTATCTTCTACGTAGATGAAAGTATCATCTACGTAGATATAAGTACCATCTACGTAGATGAAAGTATCATCAACGTAGTTGAAAGAATCTTCTACGTAGATGAAAGTATCTTCTACGTAGATGAAAGTATCATCTACGTAGATGAAAGTATCATCTACGTAGATGAAAGTATCATCTACGTAGATGACAGTATCATGTACGTAGATATAAGTACCATCTACGTAGATGAAAGTATCATCAACGTAGTTGAAAGAATCTTCTACGTAGATGAAAGTATCATCTACGTAGATAAAAGTATCTTCTACGTAGATGAAAGTATCATCTACGTAGATTAAAGTATCATCTACGTAGATGACAGTATCATGTACGTAGATATAAGTTTCACCTACGTAGATGGAAGTATGATCTACGTATATGACAGTATCATGTACGTAGATGACAGTATCATGTACGTAGATATGTTTCACCTACGTAGATGGAAGTATGATCTACGTATATGACAGTATCATGTACGTAGACATAAGTATCACCTACGTAGATGAAAGTATGATCTACGTAGATGACAGTATCATGTCCGTAGATGTAAGTTTCATCTATGTAGATAAAGTATAAAGGGCTGTGTACAGACTGTGGCACTTATAACATTCCCTATATAAATGCTCTGAACACAATCGCGAAAGTTTCTTTGGCTGCCACTTGGGTCATTTTTACCAAACGAACTTGGCCCATTTATCTCCGAAGGACAGACAAGACAAAACCTATGAAAGCAAACATTACTGTATCTTAGAGTTCGAGCTACACACGTGTTCACCATTTCAACAAGATAATCGTACGAAATCAACAATCCGCATAAAACAAAACGGATGAATAGCTGTTACACAGAGAGAAGGGAAGAGTCACACTTAGCCATTTAAGTTAATAATACATGATTGGAACATAACGATGTAAACACAAAGCCAAGCCTTGTACGAAATCACTAAAAATACCACTTAAGTATTGAAGTTGTATTTGTTGACGTTCATCAGCTGATGAAGACAGTGCTTCGCGCATCATGGAATTTGCTCAAGTGAAGCACTGTCTTCATCAACAGATGAACGTCAACAAATACCACTTCAATCCTTATATTGACAGATTCATAAATCATAACAAAACAATCCATTAGACATCAAACTTTCATTATTGAAAGCGAACTATATCAACGCGGAGAGTCGTGACGTCTTGACGTCACCCGTCCCAAACATTTCCATTTGGAGTGACATCCCATGGTTTTACAAACGGCAGAAAATGGCGGCTACCACAATGCCATTCGCTTGAAATACAAGTTGCACCTAGTAATGTTAGCATTGGAAAGAAATACAGACCCGGCTCATGCTGAAAATGGATACATAATAACGTTCTGTGAACTTCTGGTGTGTGTTTGAGTCATACTTTGGCTGCCGATGACGGGGATTACCGCTTGAGGCGGCGTGGTTGGATTTACTGAGACACGATAGTGTGGAGCTCGGTGATTTCTTTTGGTAAGTCGAGCATTCTCTGTTATAGCTTCGAATGGACGCTTCATTTCGGGGACCCGACATATACATGATAGCCTAAATCGATGTCGCTCTCAGTTTTCCCTAATTATTTTTAATGTTATTTTTTGACATTGAGGAATTCCCCGAAAGTAGTTATGTATGTCTCCGCGCGATTGACAACGTAATCACGTGACATACTGACGTTCATCGGGAAATGAACGACAGTCAGCTTGGTAGTGTTCACCTAGGCGAAGTCACCCGCTACTGTCAATACAGTAAAGTACGGTTATAACGAACTCAAGGGGACTACTAATTTTAGTTCGTTATAACCGTAGTTCGTTATAAGTATATATACAGCATTACTACAGCAAATAGTCGGGACCAAATAAGTAAGTTCGTTATATCCGTCAGTTCGTTATAAGCGTGTTCGTTATAACCGTAGTTTACTGTATATATATATATTAAACGTGATAAAAACAACATCAGGCATATAAACCACATACGACATATCATATTGAAGATTTACGTTTATATATCGAGTGACGAGTGTCGGCTTGGGTTTTGAAATTAGATAATTTATCATCAGATAGGAAAGTTCAATCGACATCAAGATCCTGTATTGATATTACATAGTAGATAAAGGCTGCTGCAAAGACTAGGCCACTGCGCCGATGACTTCAGATGACCACCCCAAATAGGTTTCTGAAGCCGATTACGAAGCGTGTGATTTCAGCACATTCAATTGGACATTTGAATACTTTCTACGACATCATATCGTGACCACCAAATAAAATGAGGTGGACTTCCCATTCCAAAACATGACCATGAGTTCATCCTTCATCCTTTGAACTATATGTATAATTGTTCGCCTGTTGTTTCATATTCCGTTTCCTTTTTCAGGATTAATATTTTTCATCTACAAACATGGCACTCCAACACTTGAACCAAAATGGCCGAGAAAAAAGGTAATAGTCTCATAAATATATACGCATGCAAAGGTGACCACCTGTATGGGCTAATAGATAGAACGCCTGCCCG
Source organism: Haliotis rufescens (assembly GCF_023055435.1). Classification (NCBI taxonomy): domain Eukaryota; kingdom Metazoa; phylum Mollusca; class Gastropoda; order Lepetellida; family Haliotidae; genus Haliotis; species Haliotis rufescens. The sequence continues at coordinate 16,067,709 of NW_025964112.1, forward strand.
GAGAGCAGAAAGTCGTTGGTTCGATCCCCGTCCGCCACATACCAAAAGAGGTTTAAAGATGGTACTTGTTGTTTTGTTATATAAGTGCAATAATCCTGAAAGTGACGTTAAACCCAATTTCACCTCACCACCACCACATGCAAAGGCAAGTCAAATGTTTACCTGTAAAAAACACACACGGCAAAATATGTCATCCACATGTCCATAAAAACTATCTGGAAGATTTACTGAGGCCGTGGTTGTTGTAATCCTGCTAAGACATCTTTAACAAATTAAAGAGATAGATCTATGGTCACCTAGGTTTTAACCTAGGTAAAAATACCCCATGGTTCAAGGAATGAGGAGGCGTTTCCTTATATACCGTGGAATAGTGGTAGACAAAGTTGGAAAATCAAATGTTTTCACACAACTGAAGTTGGTTAAATGAAAAATGTTAACGAACTTTCTTACAAACACTCTCTTTGTAAGTGTCAATATCTGGTGTAAGGACCATGTGTTCTGAAAACACCCGTTTACAACAGGCCTACCCATAGGGGTCACTAAATGCTGAATTCGTAACATGGGGATGTTGTTTCGGTCCTCAAGAAGGTCGCATTCAAGTTCCTGTAAAGTATGTAGAAGTGGGTCACACGACGTTCCCACAAGTGCCCAATTGTTTGGGCATCTGGATATCTTGCCGGCAAAGGTAAAGTGGTGAACGCATTCCAACGCAAATGGTTCAACATTGCGCGTCGTTCATCTATGAATACAGTTCATGAACGAAGAGGGGCGATTGTGAAAATGTGGGATCACACTGTTCCCAAGGATTTCGTTGAGGTAACGTTCCCATTTAGGTTTCCTCGAAAATATATCGATTCCAGTTTGCAGACATAAGACAACATATATAACCCCAAACCATGAGAACCATCACCATTTGCGGGGCAAATGTTATGTTCATCATAGAATGTGTATTGACGTCTTCATACACGTTATATCAGTCATGTGTAGAAGGTAGCGACTTTCGTCAGACAAATGGATCCGTTAATTCTCCTGGCGATGTCTTGGCGATATTCTCTGCAAAGTCTTATCACGTACACGTTGTGAGACGTATCCCTGCATTCAAGTGGCGCCTGAGAATGGTGCTGTTCCATGTCGAAGTGATATGAATTATGACCCTGTTACTCGTTGTGTTGTCTTCCTTGGCGTTCCTGACCTTGGGCTGTCCTTGACCTCCACTATTTGGCCATTTTTCTGGAACAGACGATTTATACTGCTAAAGCTGACGTTGAGATCCCTGGCGATGGCACGACATGACATTCCAATCATGTGCCAACCCAAGGCTGCCATCTTAATTTTCTGTAAGATGACGTTTCACTATGACAGTACCTTTTGTTTTAAGACTGTTAATGACTTGAGATGAAATTTCCGTTTGACCCTTTTACACAACGGTATAAATCGACCACGTGTAGATTCGCGTGCACCACGATACAGCTTACAATGTGTCATTTACACGTGCAAACGTGTATGAAGGTGCAAAACAATGCTCGGACGGTTGCTGAGGACATTTTCTAAGTATCAGTGTTTTAATCCGGTGGTGCTTAACATTGTCCTCCACATGTCTGCCATAAAACCTTTTGAAAGCTTTACTGAGGACTTGTAACCTTTATCAAACATCTTCTGAGAAAGAGTCGTTTGTCGCTCTTTGAAATCTTTGAAAGAGCTTGCTGGATTGTACCTCAAAAGTTGTGAAACGTTGACACCAAGGGCTGGAGCCCTGTCATACAGACTTGTGGAGAATGTTTTGGCACTCTGAATATTTACGCAGAGATTTGAATATGAAACAGATGAGGCCGTCTCTCTGATCTCCTTAATTTCTAGTTCAGTTGGGTAAGTCAGTGGAAGGGAATTGGATATTTGATGGTTATTGAATGATATCAGATCGTCGATATACCTGAAGCTTAAGTTGGTCTTATTTTGATTTTACCAATCCGAGCAGAAATTCTGATTTATATGCGTAAAGAAACAGAACTACAAGTGGCGCCCATGGGATGCCAACTTCTTGCCAAAATGTCTTACCCTCTAAATTGACATAGATGTTATGAGGAAATCCAGCATTTCACATAGTGTTTGCTCAGTAAACTTCAGATGGCATTTGTTTTCATTTTTGACAAATTGACCTGAACCTCTGAAGATAGATACGAGCGCCATTCAATATATAACCAGCCTAAGCTATTTATCAGATCTTAACGGTTGCATGCCTGTCACGTGCTGTGCACAAATGTATGTCACGTGCATAGACATATTTCACTGAGGAAATTGTATTTGAAGTCACACACGTGATCTATAAAGAAATTTTCGTCAAAGGTTGAATACAGGGCTGTTATAAGGTACCTCTACTTAAAAGGGAAACCGGGAAATGAGATAAATGATGAATTGTCAGATGTTTATGGTGACAGTGCACCTTCGTATGCAGAGGTCAAATTCTGGGTTGCAGAATTTAAGAGGGGTCGGGTGAACCTGGAAGATGAGCCACGCCCTGGCAGGCCTGTAGAGGTGACCAATGACCAAACCAGTGAAGCTGTGAGACAACTGGTTGTCAATGACAGGCGAACGAATGTGTCAGAAATGGCCAAGGCCTTGGACATTTCAGAGGGAAGTGTCCATACCATTTTGCATGATCGTCTGGGTATGAGGAAGCTGTCTGCCCGATGGTTCCCGAAATGTCTGAGTGATGATCAGAAGGCTGTGCGTGCGTCAATGTGTCAGGCACTTTTGACGCAATGCAGTCGGGATGCAGACAACTTTATGGAGAGAATTGTTACTGGTGATGAAACCTGGGTACACCACTATGACCAAGAAACCAAAGAACAGAGTAAGCAGTGGACTGGCTTTGCTTCACCCAGTCCCAAAAAGTTTAAGACTCAAACATCGCCTGGCAAAGTCATGGCAACCATCTTTTTGGATACCAAAGGGGTCTTGCTCATTGACTACTTGCCACGTGGCCAGACTATTACTTGAGAGAACTACTCCGATCTCCTGGACCGTTTGCGGACTGCTATTCTTGCCAAACGTCGTGGAAAGATCACAAAAGGTGTGCTGCTCAAACATGATAATGCCACAGTGCACACCTGTCGACTTGCGGTTGCCGCAATGAAGCGGAACGGGTTCAAAGTATTGCCTCATACACCTTACTCACCAGACCTGGCACCAAGCGACTACTTTCTCTTCCCAAACTTGAAGAAAGAACTGCGTGGACGTCATTTCCGGTCCGATGATGAACTCACGACAGCAGTGGAGGGGTGGTTACACGAACAACCCCATGGTTTCTATCACAACGGGCTTTTAGCTCTCACACATCGCTGGACAAAGTGCATAGACCTCAATGGTGGTTATGTGGAAAAAGAAGAAGTGAGGAGCAGTAGCAAATAGGTTAGGCTGGTTATATATTGAATGGCCCTAGTATGTAACTATATCTATGGTCACCGCGTTTTGTACAAAAAGCCCAACTGATCAAGGACTGAAGTTTTTACTCAATTTGTTTTGACAGAATTAAACCTGGTTCTTTTCTATATTGTAAAAAGTCCTTTGAGCAAATCCAAATCCAAGTTTTTGAGTTTCCACATGGTATTAATTCCACTTGTCTCAAAAGATTTCTGTGACTATAAAGAAAGCACTTCCTTGATTGCATAAAGGATTAGGGGTAATCTGTGAGAAGGAGATTTGGTGGTACATTTATGGGACCCAGCAATATGTCTCTCTTTATACGGATTACTATGGAGCTTTGAAATCCAGTACAAAAGAGGAATGGACATGTCAAGCCTAAAGTTGATAGTACTGATGCATGGTTTTGGCAGATGTCTTAATCGGTTATCATACTGACCTAATATGTGGCATTATTTGATATGTCTGACTCACTTATATCAAGTTCTTGGATCAAACAATTAATGAAGTGATGCTTCCACATAATGATTATACTATTTGAGGCCTTGTCAGTGGGAACAACTACAAACTTTTCATGTAAGGCAGCCAGACTGTGGATGACAGCTGGCTGGGATAAAATGGTTTTATTCCAATTGTGGTTCCTCTTTTCAGTTTTTGCATACTACCAATGACGACATCACGCAATGACTTAACCCACCCTGAAACACATTCAACAGGTTTTCTTTTTTGGCTTCTAAAAATGGAAAAGATTGTGGCACATTTTGGAAATCTGATATTTGTCTGACAACATTACAGAAATACCATATGTATTTTGTAGTAATTACATTACACATAATGTCCATTATTTTGTCGTTACAGATAGAAAGTCATCTGAGGAAAAAATAACTGAAAACGTGAGTTCTACTGTGAATGTAAGTGTTAATGTTGTTTTGTCAACCATTTATGAGTGAACATGTCAGTGTGTATGTGGGTTTTGGTTTAATGCCGTTATTCCATTTATTGCATGTTAATTTGTAGAAGTGTCATAGTCCACTCAGTGCCGACCCAAGTTCGAGCAAGTGAGTTAGGCTTAACGCCGTTTTAACAGTATCTCAGTCATATCGATCACTTGAACATAATCAAGGAGAATTTCGGATTCGAACCCAAGATCATAGGTTTTGAGGCACGTCAAAAGAAACGCAACCCCACACAGTTAATTGCTGAGCCTTAGACGACTGGGCAATCCAGGTTAGATAGGACATTTGTTGTCATCAATAGGGCTATATCTGACAATGTTTGTCATTAGTTGGTCACTAAGACAAATAATACATTTTTATCAACGCAAAATATAATTATCTTGCAGGCGACTATAATGGGCATGACAATTTTATATAAGTTTAGCATAAATCCTCCTTCAACGGAAATAGCCAGAACTGAACATGTTTATCCTATCTTTCAGACACAGTGCAAACGTTGCAAGAGAGCTCTGAAAATATTTCGGTCATCTTCATTAACTGAACCGAATGCCCTTCTGACTCATATAGATATATGTGATGACATAACAGGAAAGAAAAAATCAAACACCAAGAAACAGGAGAAAATAAAGGAAATTGAAATAATATTGTCAGCACTTCGGAACACCCAAGGTGGAATATTGCTGGTGCATCTCAGTGGATTAGCAGATGAAGACAGATTTCTTGGCACCTTTGACGAATTCATTGAAGATAGTTTGAAAAAGCTAATCTGTGATGGAAAACTATTTACTGACACCTACACAAGAAGCTGGTTCCATAAAATAGAAGGTGCTGAGAACTTTAAAGACTTCCTTGTGATAACTGTCGTCAAAACAACGGGTGTTGCGACTGTTGACTTCAAAACTAGAATCGGTTCGGATTTGCAAATTGAGAAACCGTCCAGCTTCAATATATTTGAACTGTTAATAAAGAGGTCGAAAGCAGTGAAACCAGTTTTGAAAGGAATAGCAGAAATACCATTTGAGAGCAGAAGCATTCAACTGAAAACATGTGATCCACAACTGGATAAAAAAGCTCCCCCAAATCTTCTTACAGATGCAGAGGTGCTCGCTAGATACATTTGGGCAAAATTGAGATTTAGAGAGTATTTAAGTTCTATTTCAAAAATTGCAACGGGCGGTTCTTACTATGTAGGGATAACTGAAGAAAAATGCCAATATTCTCTACAAACATCTGAAACACGTTCTGAATACAACAGCCGTGTTCCACATATATGCGGATTTACTCTTCAAGTGGATCGTTCCCTTGTCAAAAAGAGTTTGCACTCAATCATTCGGGAAGAGGTTGTGCTTATTGAAGACAAAGGCATCATAAACTGTCACCCTTCAGTACCAGATCTGATTGAGGTTGAGTTCTATGACATCAAGGACAACAAAGTCGTGCTGGAAATAGCCATTGGACATGTGAATGGTATTTTATTCTATGATAAACTTGGTCCAGAAACATATGAAATGACAGAAAATGGATCACCACGCAGGATGTCGCTTGTTGACTGGCTATGTAAGATGACTCAACACACAAAACAATCCATGTAGAAGTATGTCTGCTGCATCGTGAAAGGAGTGAAGCTGACATTGTACTTGGAAGCTTTAAGTTACAGACGAATACTTGAATACAGACGAAGAAAACGTTTTACATATTTTCTACAAAAATGACCGCTTTGGAGGAGAATGATTTTGAAGGGTCTTCCGACGCATCAGACATTGATGTTGATGGAATATGTGCTGGAATAAAATGTATTTATTCAATAGAGAGTTCTGACTCGGATGAATCGCTGTGTGACAGAAACACAACAATGAATTGTCAAGAGGCATTTGGTCATCAAAGTATGTTTGTTTATGTTGCATTGCATTTATTTACCTTATTCCTGTTTTGGCGTGGTTAAACCTCTGATTTCAGCTTGTTTGGGGATGACCAGTGTTGATGTTGAATATATAATACATAGTGATATTAACAACATTCATCAGACTGATCGGTTCATTCAATGTGACTAATTTTCAAAATAAGATAATGCATTGATATTGAGTTAACTGTTTGTAACCTCGATATATGGTATGTATGGCCATGAAGTATATAATTTCGGAAAATCATATTTGTGCTCGTTTTATTATATACTTTATTGTAAAAGACAGAGTTTTCTTAAGTTGAGAAAAGTGGTATTTCCATTGCAGTGAACATAACACTTGCTATTTCACTGCAGTGAACATAACACTTGATATTTCACTGCAGTGAACATAACACTTCACATTTCGCTGCAGTGAACATAACACTTGATATTTCACTGCAGTGAACATAACACTTTGACAAAACTATTGTCATACAAGAGTTGCCTCCCCTTAAATTATCTCCCTTTATCCTAAGTGTCAAGCCTGTACACAAACTGTTGACGCCCTTTTTACTTTAGTTCCACATTGACAAGGCAAAATAATGTCAGATGGTCATTTTTGGAGTTCATATAACTTCTTGTCGTCTGTTCTTCTCTCTAAAATGTTTCGTTTTAAACTGTAAATTTTTCATTTAACTCGTCAATCGAGACTGTTCATTTCGCAAAGCCCCATTTTAGTTACTTGACGAGTGTGTATTCTTTCGCTTCCAACAACGGTCTGCTAGTTTTCAAGAATATTTTTTGTTAAAGTTGATTTTGTATTTATTCATATCTAAATGTATGATCAAGAATTTTCGTGACCCTAAATATTTTTTGATACTTTTGTTTATATTGTTTAAGATTTTGCAAACACCAAACTACTTTTGAAATCGCAAATACTAGGGGTGGTGAACCGTCCCTGTCCCTGTGTAGGGAGAAATTACGTTTCAAGGTTTTACGTTTTTAATGAAATGACTTGATTTTCCGGTAGACATCTTCACAAAAAGTATATAATAAATAGGATATTTCATATGTCTCGAGAAATATCACATTTCTCTCCTCTAGTGACCGTGGGAGAAGATATTTTCACTCGTGGCCACGTCACTCGTCATAATATCTCCTTTCCCCCGTCACTCGATGAGAGAAACATGATATTTCACTCGACACATGAAATATCCTTTATATCTTAACGACAACGCAGGATGATATGACGAAATGGGTTGAGACAATACACATTCAATTGAAATTAAAAGATATGCTGCAATTTCGTAAAAAAAATCGTATCTGATCATGGTTTATTAAAATCTATGCAAATGATCATATATAGTTTTCGTCAAAGCTGAATGATACTCATTACTTTAATTGTTATAAACGAGAGTGAACGGCGTCTGACGTGATGGTCAGTCATATTAACCCACCCTGTCGTATTCATGAATCACCGCAGCTGAAGTAATATAAGTACTGAGAGCAAGACCCGTGAAGATTCCGGGGTAGAATAGGGCTTCAGCAACCCATGCTTACCGTACAAGGTGGCTATGCTTGTCGTAAAAGGCGACTAACGGGATCGGGTGGTCAGGCTCGCTGACTTGGTTGATGCATGTCATCGATCCCAAATGCGCGGATTGATGCTCATGCTATCAATCACTGGATTGTCTGGTTAGACTCGATTATTTACAGACCGCCGTCATATAGCTGGAATATTGCTGAGTGCGGCGTTAAACAACAAACCAACCAACCAACTGAGAGCAAGAACCAGACCGATCAGAGATTGATAGTCTCACCAGAAATCGACCCCATGAACAACATTGAGTTGACTTTTACACCGAACTTGTATCAAGGTTTTTTCCTGTCTGTCCGGGATAAAATATGCAAATAACGAGGAAAAGATCATAATCATGCACTTTGAATAGATTTCTCTTTACATTTCAGATGTGGCAACTGGAAGCCATAGTTCATATTGTACACATGCGGATGACCCTTATGATGCTCCAAAAACAACTGTGGATATAAGAGGTACAATTATTTAAGAATCTGGAATGTCAATAATACGTTTGTATGAAAGCAGAGCAAACTTTGTGTTTGTTTGTTTGTTTTTAACGCTGCACTCAGCAATATTCTAGCTTGTGTCCATTAGTATCTTCAACACGAGGTAAGCATGTAGGTAGGTATTATAGTTGTTGTTTGGAGACAAAGACAGTACAAGTAAATCAGGTTTAACAAGGGATTGTAACTGCAATAGTTTACAATATTCATCTTGAAAGGGACTAAAGAAATTAGAAGATGCTTTGTATGGAACACTGACTACTTGTGTTAAATGTCTATGGCTCGAAGCATCAAAATATTAATGAAAAATAATGGATACTTTCACTCTTTTCGAGGAATATTTGTTGTCAATGAATCTTTGTGCCATTTTAAGAATTTTTTGCCAAAATGAAAACTGATTATGGTTCACGGTTCAAAAGGCTGACTGAGTTCAATGTTTCAAAGATTAAGTATGGAAAATATAAATAACTACACATAACTGCAACGCCAACAAAGATGAGGATTTTCGAAATCCTTCAGTTTTGAGGTGAGTTAATGTTAAATATACATAGTCATGCCCTTTTACAAGCTACATGAAAGCATGATATGTGTACCTTCCATTCGCCCTACAGGAATCCTTAGCAATGTCAAAATCAATTTCTAGTTTTACACATACCTTTGCTTTCTTCCAGGAGGCCTGTACGTTTACCCAGCCAACTTTGAACCGCAAAAAAGTTGCCCAGGGATATGGAAGGAAGTTAAAGGAATTTTCTCACCTAAATCTTGTGAGTCGCTGATTTACTTTGGAGTGTCATTAATGGCCACAGTGGGTGCTTCACTGAAGAGTATTCGTCTCGACAATATCATTTGCGATCTCATAGTATTTTCACCAAGCCGAATTCCGTTGGTGTTGACAATCGTGCGAGATGAAATGACCAAACAAGATAAAGTTTACAATAACCTCGTTACAAGAACAGTCACGTCTATTGTCAGAGAACATTCCACTCCAAATTTCGTCGCAAGCCACGGGGTATTAGAGGAGAGACAAAGCAATCTAATGGAGCGCAGACTTGAAGAGTTTGAAGCTGATGCCAAAATGTTTGCAATACCAGATTCACTTTACATGGACACGAAAAAGTACGAAGCAGTCATTGGAAGTTTCTTAAACAGCGTGGGAACCTTCAGATTCACAGAAGAGGTCAGTTATGTACATACATACCTGATGCAACTGTGCAAAAATGATTTTATTTCTTAAATTTGATGGATGGTTCTGTGTAAATAATAACTATTAACTGCATTCTCGTGTTATTAGCTTTTATGATAAAAGACTGATTTCTTTATATATTTCTTCGTCACGATATTGCTGAAATATTGCCGATGTGATGTTAAATCTAAACTCACTCATTCACTATTATATATTGAATAAGTTTGCAACTGGAACGTTTTATTGAATAAGCAACATGTTTTTATTTCAGGTACATCATGATCAAGGAAAAGGTGAGAGAGATAGTTCATCAATAATTGTTGTATTCTAAACTGGGAAACTGATTGCCTGAAACGATTTTGCGGGTATGACATGAAACGTTTCCTTAATATATCACTATGAACAGTAACAACAATAATATGGAGGATTGCATTCTCTCCATTTTGAATTTCCTAAAGCGTTTGATGTTAATTATAGAAACTTAATGATAAAACATTCTACTTTGACTCGTGAGGAAACTTTTATTCTGGTTGTTTAATGATAAATAGTACATAAATAAATAAAAAGCGAATGGGGTTCCCCATCTTCCCGAGGCAAGAGAGTTAACTGACTTTAAAACTACAGTTTCCACCCTTGCCGAACTAGGCTGGAATTCTTGGGCTCGATCGTAGCGTCACAAGTGGCTATTACGAGTTATGCCCCTTCTATGGCTCTGCCATGGATCAATCAGATTCGAACTCTCGTATCACATGCATTTGCTTCAAACAAAATGGCGGAGCCCAGTCAAGACCATATGATCGATAATCAAGATCTATATTGTGATAAAACGAGTCTTACATCGCGAAGTGCATCAGATCACGTGAGCACCTTGATTAAAAACATTAAAGATTTAGAAAGAAATATCTGTTGACGACGAGTAAGGAGTGCACATGCTTTGCAAATCCTGCAATCGACCGAAATCTGCATGTCAGTTTACGAACCGGATTTCGTTTTTAATTGGACTATGCATGGACTCGCTAGTCCAGCGAAAATGTAAGTCCATAATACCAGCCTAGTTCGGCAAGGGTGGAAACTGGAATTTTACTGGCTTTTACACGTGGCTTGCAGCCAATTGCCTGCTTTCATTGAGTTGCTTTCCATAAGTTGGATAAACACTGTCAAAGACACGAAATTTGACTTTCTATGATTTCATGTATTGACCTTTGAGGAGTATTTGATTGTTAGCGGTCTGTGGCACCTCAGTTCCCTGTGCAGACTTGCCTCCCTTCTTGATTTACCAGAATCAGATGATCGTGGTACCGTGAAGATCCGGATTAGAATAGGTCTTCAGCAACACATGTTTGCCGTTAAAGGCAACTATGCTTGTCGTAAGAGGCGACTTATGGGATTGAGTGGTCAGGCCCACTGACTTGGTTGGTCCATGTCATTGTATTCAACTATTTACGCAGTCATATAGATGGAATATTGCGGCGTTAAACAACAAACAAACAAACAAACAAACAAACACTCGTGGTTCGCAAGTAAACGTCTTCGACTCACATCATTTTACACTTTTCTCACACATTAAGCTGAATATTTAGCTTCCCAAAAGACACTCACGTGATTACCTCTGTATGTCCTGTTGACACGAAATAACATGTCATCAGTAATTAATGTGTCATATATTGATAAATCTTGAAGACCAAAGTCCATCAGAAGCATTTATAATATTTGATAATATTATGCCTGATCGACGACCAATAGGACACGTCACATAGCCAATACCGTATCTCATGAGGGAGTTAAGAACATTCTGAGGAATGAACTGGGCATGACGAAGGTTTCATCACGCTGGGGTCTAAAACCCTCTAACGCCTGATCAGAAACGACCCAGGTTCATCATTTCTCGTGAGAATTTCTCGCGAAGCAGACAAAGCGGATTTGTTCAGCTGTTTGTTACTACGGAACAAACAGTCTTGGGTTCACCACTATCAGCAGGTGACTTAAACAGTCAAAGATGTGGAAACATCCTTCGTCTCCTCAGACGAAAGAGGTAAAGTCTGTTCCATCAGCTGGCAAGGTGGCAATCTGCGTTTGAATGGCATAAACTCATTGAACATCACACGTATTCCCCAGAAGTGGGGGCGGTCGGGTAGCCTAGTGGTAAAAGCGTTCGCTCGTCACGCAGAATACCCTGGTTCGATTCCCGACATGGGTGCAATATGTGAAGCCTATTTCTGGTGTCCCCCGCCGTGATATTGCTGGAATATTGCTAAAAGTGGCGTAAAACGACACTCACTCACTCACCAGAAGTGGCACCATAACATTTCCATCGCTTCCAAAAATTGAGTACAAAAAATGTAATTGTCAGGCAAGGATTATTACGTCATATCTGCCGTGTACATCTTCCCGAAGCAAGCGAGTTAACTGACTTTAAAAGTCCAGTTTCCACACCTGCCGAACTAGGCTGGTATTATGGAAATACATTTTGGCTGGACTCACGAGTCTATGCATAGTCCAAACAAAATCGCGCACCAAAATCGAAATCCGGTTAATAAACAGCTGTGGGATCTGGACACGCCAGCATAGTGGTAGAAGTGTGTGGACTTCGGATGGGATTTCGTTGAAAAATAACTATCAACCCAACTCCATCGACGCAGTTCATTATTGTTAGTATCAGATATGTTTGATCACTCCTCGTTAAGCATTTTTTTCTGCTTTTAGAAGTCCAATTACGACGACATTCAGCTACAAATTCCAACGCAAGGGCTCAATCCAATAGGCGTCAGGGTACTTTCATATCCATGACGGTAGGTGTATTAAATATTCCAATTTGTTTTCAAAATCGATATATACTAGCGGGAAAAAGTAAACGTGATTCATATAAAAGTGTACAAATGTTATGTGATTATATCAAAACATAAAATACTGAACACCAAAAGAAACGCGAAATCTTCAAGTTCCTATTTAATATGGAAAATGGTTGTGAAAACGGTTGGCTGCTATGGTTCCATTGTAATGGGCTTTAATTGTTTCAAAATGACCCTAACCAGAGTTAAGGGCAGTGAATTCTTAATCCACAGCGCTCAAACGCACCGACGTTGAAGTCAGTGTGGGATGGATACGCACGTAATGCACGTGCTGCTTATGCCGCAAAAACTTTCCGTGAAGATGCTGTCTTTAAAAGATATGAAAGTGTCACTGTGAATCATCTTTAACTCATCAACGTCAGTGACAATGCCACGACTGTCACAGATCGATCGAGAGAAAGCTATTGGGCAACTTCAAGCTGGTGAGAGTGTTCAGAGAGTTGCAAACACCTTTAACGTCCACGTTTCCACCATCTACCGTCTGCAGGAAAGATTCCAGACAACCATCAGCACCAGAGACAGGCATCGTACCGGCAGACCACGTGTGACAACACAACGTCAGGACCGTCACGTTCACAGGTCACATCTGCAAGAACGTTTCCTGTCGGCCAGTGAAACTGCTAGGAACGTCGTTCGAAACCACGGGAGGGCTGTAAGTTCCAACGCAGTAAGATGGCGACTTCGTGACAGAGGGCTTCAGTGTAGGCGACCATCACAAGGTCCTGTTCTCACTCAACGTCACCGTCTCCTGAGACTACAGTGGGCCCAAGCACGCTTGAATTGGCGTCATCAGCAGTGGAGAAGAGTTCTGTTCTCTGATGAAAGTCGGTATTGTATTGATCGTGCCGATGGACGTGTTAGAGTATGGCGACGTCGCGGTGAGCGCTACCATGACCAGTGTGTCCTTGAACGGAACTCGTGGGGTGGTCCTAGTGTCATGGTTTTGGGTGGAATATGGTTAAATCAGAGAACTGACCTTGTAATCCTTCAGAACGTTGGATCTGGTAGGGGCAATGGTGTCACTGCTCAGTGTTACATCGATCAGGTGTTGAGGCCCCAGGTTGTATCGTTTTTTGCAAGACATGGCAACTTCCAATTTCAACAGGATAACGCTCGTCCCCACACCGCTAGGATTACTCAAGCTTTCTTGCAACAGCACAATATCAACACCATGCCCTGGCCGGCTCTTAGTCCTGATCTCAACCCTATTGAACGCTTGTGGGATAGAGTGCAGAGACGTTTGAACATGGCGCATCCGTGGCCAAGGATAGCTGCACAGCTCAAGGTGACCATCTTGCAGGTGTGGCGTCACATCCCCATGAACACTATCAACCGTCTTATTCACTCCATGCACAGACGGTGTGTCGCGCTTGTGAATGCAAATGGGGGCCATACCAGGTATTGAGGTGTACCCATACTTCAGTTGACTTCAGCATGGTCACGTGATGTTGTGTTGATGGATACAGAAGATGTCTGATGTCCAGAGAACTGACTCTTATTGCTAATGAATTGTGTTGTATCCATTATTATTATGTTTATACCAGCTGAAACAAAATACATCCTATACCTTCTCGATTCGCGTTTCTTTTGGTGTTCAGTATATTTGGTCATTCGTCTGATCAATGTTTTATCATAACAAGTTCACGTACAATACAGTAAAGAGGAGACAGAGTGAGGGGTGAGGAGAAGAGGGGTGGCATAACAACTCTATTAACCATGTTAATATCGGGTGTGACCACCATTGTATTGAAGACACCAGATGATTGAAAATATCCTGGGGGATGATTTCCCAAATGCCAACCAAAGACACGCCCAACTGAGCCAGCATTTCCGGCTGGTTCTGGTCCTGTTGAAGGCTTCGTTTCCTCTCATTCCAGGTATGTTCTGAACGAACATGCCTCAAAACGTCTGTTACAACAGGTGCAACATGTCGGCTGGCATTATCCTGCTTCAAGAGTAGAACAAGATCTCGAACGATGTCTTCCCAGTAGCGCACGCCATTTAAATTGCAATGATGAGTTGTATTGCCTCAAGAGTTGTGATGCCACCCCACACCATTACACTTCCACCTCCAAACTGACGGCGTTGAGTAATGCAAGCGTCGCTATAAACGTTCTCCTGGATGTTTGTAGACCCTTGCACCGCCCTCAGATTTGCATCAAGCTGGGCATGCCTTGGCGTCGGGACCTGTAGCTCAAGTTGCAAAGTTGGAACCACGACCTGAAAGTTGAGGAGATGTGTTCATGATTATGCATTGGAAGAAACCTTATTTCAGTATAGATTTATTTGTATTGAGCTCTGTATGAAGCAGTTACTTTTTTCCGTTATATATTATCGCATGTGTGCATGCGTACGTGCGTGCATGCGTATATGGAACCATAGTTCTCTGTGCAGAAATGCGTCCTTTTGATCGTGGTACCGTGAAGATTCGGGTTAGAAAAGGCCGTCAGCAACCTATGCTTGCTGTAAAAGGCGACTTTGTTTGTCGTAAGAGGCGACTAATGGGATCGGGTGGTCAGGCTCGCTGACTTGGTTGATGCATGTCATCGTATCCCAATTGCGATACTCATGACATCAATCACTGGATTGTCTGGTCCAGACTCGATTTTTTACAGACCGCCGTCATAGATGGAATATTGCTGAATGCGGCGTTAAACAACAAAACAACAAGCAGAACTGTCTGAAGCTGCATCACTTCGGGCTTTCCTCCCAAGTTAACTATAAGCTGGTACGTCGTGATATAAGTTGAATACTGTTTAAAGTGGTGTTAAACCAAACCGACCCACTTACTCAGATGCAACGTGGTTAAAATACATAACAAGAAACTGACGATTATCAAATAAACATAATGCGAACTAATGATGTGCCATTCCAATGCCAAATTGAATTCTATTCTGTGACAGGAACATCCCGACGGAGGAAAAGCCGGGAAAGCAGAAAGTAGAAGGGAAGTTGAAAGTGGATACCTGACGTCAGACGATCTCAACGAGGGATGTCACGGCGATGCACGCTCATGATAAAGTCGGAAACATACAATGGATTCTGCTCTTTGCATATATTTCTTGTGATTATGGAAAGGTTCTGTTGTTTTTATTTAATACACCCGTGGTATTGTTCATCAGTAATATTGATGTCACACTGGACAACATCATCATTACAATCCATACTTTTCATATACAATGTACAGAATGCATTATGTTTGCATACGAGGTGCACAGGGTATTATCACATTTAAAACTGTTTTTCATAGGACGGGGTATTATAAGGGCCTTTTTAGCACATTTGAAATAAAAAAATGGTGTCCTCATGCAAAGCATCAGACTCCGAGGTAGTTGTGGAAGTCGTTCTGGATACAAATCGGAACCTCACCTGCCTATGTATTGTGTAATAAAAAAATGTTATGTGATGATAACTGCAGCAAAACTGCTGGCAAACGCACCGTAAACATGACTTCGCTGTCTGGTAAAATTAAACTCTTTATTTCCACGGTATTCAGAATTTTGGATAATATGCACAGTCACGGCCATTAAGAAGATAAATATTACTTAATTTTAATCACATGTGCACGCACTTACACCTAAGTTTACACTGAATTGCAGCATTGGTATACGAAACAACACAAAACAACTCATAACGTGATTTATTGCCAGGCTGAGCTGGTTATCGACTAAGTAAGGATAAGACATGTGGATAAAACAACTTATTTATTGCAATTACTTCTTGTAATAAAGAAGTTGTTAATCCATATCTTATCCTTACTTAGTACTCCAACTTCTAAATGCCTCTCAAAGTGGTTATCGACTGTTTTGATTACACTCTGTGGAATGTTGTGTGTGTGCATAATACAATACACATTTCCAAAAATAAATAAAAAATTCTAGAAACAACCAAGTGCATAGTTCAGCAATTATTTATGTGCGATATAGCAAACAACAAGGATCAACTCGACGGTGATCCCAGTTTCGAAATGTTCATGAATTCCACGAAAACTGCTGAGTGTCTATTAGTTTTCTATTCACTTTAACCAAATTTGAAGAAGACTTGTATCTCATTGGTTGCTTACACAAACATACGACGATAGACTCATGTTTTTTTTTTAAAGACAATGATACCAGTTTTGAAATGTTCATGAATTCCACGAAAATTGTTGATTGGCGTGAGTTTCTATTAGTTTTCTATTCACTTTAACCAAATTTCAAGAATACTTGAATCTGATTGGTTGCTTACACAAACACGCGTCTGTAGACACGGTTTTCGGAAGGCGTTTCTCGTTGATGCGATAATCTACTGGTCTATTTCCGAAGTGGGGCGTATCATCAGTTTTCAAAATATGAAGTTTCCGATATTTATCATAAAAATGCAACGATGTTTCAAAGGTGGACTAACTAGTTTGGGATATGTTAGGACATTATATGAGATCGGTTCGCCCCGATTATGTTTCTAGGTTTGTCAGCACCATACCCGTGCTCGTGGGTTTCACCGAAGTGGTAAACGTCTGAGACCTGCATCACTTCGGGCTTTCCTCCCACATTAAGCTGACACGCCGTGATATAACTGGACTACTGTTAAAAGCGGCGTTAAACCCAACTCACTCCAGTTTCATACATCGCTCTTTCAGCCATTGCAGCGCCACGTGTCGAAATTCCTAAATGTTCTGAGGAAATAATACTGCAGGTTTTGTCGAAATGGTTTAATAAAATATATTCAAGTGACCGTTTCACTAATATGTGGTCGAAATCTATCATTGTATCTCTCTATAGAAAGGGGGCACTAATAATCAAGATACCTATACAGGAATCCCCCTGAATAGTATACTTAGTAAAGACTTTACATGTATTTTAAATAAAAGACTTACGCTTTGGGCAAATATGAGCGACAGAATTCCTGAAACTTAAGATGGTTTTCCAAAACATTACTCCACAACTGACCACATTTTTACACTTTGTCATTGATCAGAAATATCTGTTTTATGTAGCATTCGTTGACTTTAAGAAAGCGTTTGATTCTTTTAATCGGCATAAAGTATGGCTCTGTTTACAAAATATTGGCCTGAAGGGTAAAATGCTACAAATCTACAAATGTGAAACTTGTATAGAGGATGAATTTCATATACTGCTTGTTTGTACTGTTTTTATGATTTAAGGGAAGCATATATTCCACAGAATACCTGCGTTTACCAAATTTGTATTGATGTAAATATCTAGGTATCACTAAAAAAAGAAGTTGTTATCCATTAATTATCTCTACTTTGTCATCCGTCAAGTTCAAAGTCATGCATATCAAACAATTCATTTAAATCTTTGTTGATCACTAATGATGGAAAAACCATGTTTAGGTAATCACTATTTGTTCACCGTGCACTTTGTCGGCACAAGAATTTTATAGTATCGTGACGTCACTTCGTAAAATATTTATGTACACCCACTTTGTAACATTATCTGCACAGATGGTTTGTAAGCAGCGCATTTCTGCAGCTGTGTTGTTCTCACTGTTATAATCTATTTGTTCTCTTGTTTTATATATGGGCCGGAGGCCTTGAGTACAATATTAAACATCCTGATCTTGATCACGCGCCAATACACACGGTGTACAGCATATATTAATAGATCCCTCAATTCCTTAGAATAAGGAAATTTGTTACTACATTATATTAAAGATAGACCCGTGAATATCCGGGGTAGAATATGTCTTCAGCAACCCATGCTTGCCGAAAAAAGCGAATATGCTTGTTTTAAGAGGCGACTATAGGGATCGGGTGGTCAGGCGCGCTGACATGGTTAATGCATGTCATCGATCCCAACTGCTCATGATATTAATCACTGGATTGGCTGGTCCAGACTCGATTATTTAGACCGCCGTCACATAGCTGGAATATTGCTGAATGCGGCTTTAAACAACAAACAAACAAAACAAACAAACTATATAAGTAAAGATAACCTACATGATGACGTCATTGACGGTATCACATTACAAACGTAACAGTATTCAACATATGTATGAAATTGAGAAAAAGTTTAAAAGCATATTACCCGAAAGATCGCCCAGTACACAAAGATGTACATGTTGTAAGCGTCTATAATTATAATCGAAGCTGTTTTAGAAGTAATTCTGGATTGGATAAATTGGATTGAGTGGTGACTTTTCGGCGGTATGGTTGATTGTGTGTCAACATGGGGACTTCCTGGTGTCTAAGGTAGGTAAACCATTGAAACGTGTTGATTGGTAATGAAATAGAGTAGTGTAGGGGCCATCTCACAGGCCCAAGTGAGCGAAGTTAATGATACTCCAACTTGAAAACGGTGTACGTCGTTACGTCGGTAAATGCAATAAGCAAGAATTTGTTATAAGTTGTACGTTTTCTAAATTTAAGCTAACGTTAAAGATAGTGAACTAAGTTCACCTGAGTTTTAACAGACAAGTGAACTAAATTCAATTTAATTGATGATATTCATTCAATTGTTGTATATAAGCTTGACGTGCAAGATATGCGAAATCGTTTCTTCCTGATACAGTCAAACTATGGAATTCCTTGACTACTGCATATACTGAAGTCAGAACACTGAAAGACTTTAAAAGAATGATAAAAGGGGATGAAAAGCTTTGCAACAAACAAGATTTAAACCATAGCTCTAGGTTTAACCAAATTGTGCAATGTCGCCTGAGACTTGACTATAGTGACCTCTTTGCTGACAGGTTTAAAATGTTTATATCAGCACATCCAAACTGTTCTTGTGGCTACCACCATGAAGATGCACTTGACTGTTTCTTTACCTGTACCAACTGCACCGGCATAAGAAAACACTTGTATTTTTACTCCAAAGTTTATAATCTAAACTCTACATCTAAAGATTAATTTACAAATACTAAAATTTGTTAATAATTTCATATCAGCCTCTGGCAGATTTCAAAACTGTATCTAAATGCAAACTATCGTTTAATCTCTTATGTTACCGATTTTGCTTACAGCGTCGTTATTCAAAATAATTACATTATTACTTAACCTTGACTGTACATTATAATTGACGACATTTGTATGGTAGCTGGAGCGGTATTGACATGAGTCCTTACCTGTTTACCAATCCAGTTTCACACATTCTGTGAAATAAATTTGTTAAAACAAGCTGGACGTTTAGAGTTCGTCTTGACGCTATCGGGGTTAATGTTCAGGTTAATGAACGTGTGTTATTCGAACAGTCGCGGTCGCATCAAGTATCGTATCAAGGTTAAGAGCGGCCAGACACACATGTGTGTAAATGTGCTCATTTAAAAACATGTACATTTATAATGCCATGTTTAATACACTATTTCATGAATTATATTGCTTTTGTCCGTACTAAATTGAGTATCTTGATTGGTAAAATTTGAATATATGAAACTGTAATTAATAAATGAAAAAAGATCCTGTCTACCCTTGTTAAGTTCTTACTTGAAATATCGCTTCGGGACCATCGCTTATATGTCCTTGACCTGGTCACATTGCTTGTAACAACTGTGGCATGGTTAAGCTACTGTTACTTGCGGTCAGTTAGTCAGTTCTTATGAATCGATAATTCAACAATAATAATTTCACATTATTCACGTCATTTCATGTTTATTCACCTATTTCCTTGTAGACAACTATACGAAATCAAATCTAACGGTAGAGCGTCCGCCCGGAGAGCGGAAGGTCCTGGGTTTGATCCCCGACCGCGTCATACCAAAAGACGTTAAGAGATGGTACTTGTTGTTACCCTGTCTGGCGCTCGGCATTAAGGGGCTAAAACAAGGACTGGTCGGCTCGGAGTCAGTATACTGTGTCTGAGTGGGGTATTCATGTTAAACTGCGGCATGGTATCTCAGTGAGCTAGCACTATAAATTGGCATTAGTCCGGACTAGTACAAGCAGCCACACAAACACACACACGTGCATGCACGTCGCTATATAAGTGCCATAATCTTGGACGCGACGTTAAACCCTATTTCACCTCACCTCACTATACGAAATCAATGACATCGTTCAGCGCAAATATGCAACAATCTTCGAAAGTACTCCGCTACTCGGCCGGTCAATTTGTTTAGGCTTATGGAAACTTACGCGCAAAAGATTTCTCCCTTAGCCAATCAAATACCACGGAATCACTTGAATTACAAATGTATTTATTATCAGGTAAGCTGGCACTGATAATATTCCACTTCTCTGACCTACTGACTTCAATATTGTGAGACAGAACGAGTTGTCAGGCAGAAGGTTGGAAGCCCCCACATGAAGAAAGTCGTGGTCAAATTTAAACTCGAACGAAAGAGTGAGTATGGTTTTTTAGCAATATTCCAGCAATATCACGACGGGGGACACCAGAAATGGGCTTCACACATTTTACCCATGTCGGGAATCGAACCCGGGTCTTCGCTGTGACGAGCGAACGCTTTAACCACTAGGCTACCCGACCGCAAACGAAAGATCCGTCCAACCATTTTGCAAGGGTGAACGAACAAGTGCCAATGTCAAAGAAGGCGAAGGAAGAGACAAGGAATTGTGCAAACAATAAAGATAAAGAATCGGGTTGTTGAAAAACTACATTATGGGTGGGAAACTCTTCTAAGTAACTATGACTAATTAAATGAATGGATCACCGAAAATCAGTGATGACACTAGGTGTTCGCGAAAAATGAAAGCATGTCTTGCCTTACCGGAATTACACAGAAAATAAAAGTATTCGAGTGATTGATAGTTGCATTTTAACGCCGCACTCGTCTATATGGCGGCGGTCTGTAAGTAATCAAGAGTGGACCTGACAATCCAGTGATTGACACGATGAGTACCGATCTTTAGTGAGTATGGTATTACGCCGCTTTTAGCAATATTACAGCAATATCACGGCGGGGACACCAGAAATGGGCTTCACACATTTTACCAATGTGGGGATTCGAACCCGGGTCTTAAGCGTGACGAGCGAACGCTTTAACCAAGAGGCTACCCCACAGCCCCTCTACGCAATTGAGAATTGCATTTCGCATTTTGGTCACCAAATTTTGTAAAAGACCTAAAATAGACCAAGACATATATTCAGGGTGAATATCGGATTCGAAACCTATAGGTTTCTTGTACACCTATGGGAAATAGATCTGAACTGGAAATTGCGGCACCTAAGTGTGAGTGAGTGAGTGAGTGAGTTGGGTTTAACGCCGCTTTTAACAGTATTCCAGTTATATCGCGGCGCGTCAGCTTAATGTGGGAGGAAAGCCCGAAGTGATGCAGGTCTCAAGACGTTTACCACTTCGGTGAAACCCTCGAGCACGGGTATGGTGCTGACAAACCTAGAAACATAATCGGGGCGAACCGGGATTCGAACCCACAATCATAGGTTTCTGGCGTGTCCAAGGGACGCAACTCTGCACAGCGAATCGCGGCGCCTTAGACGACTGGGCCACCCGTGCCCCCGCGGCACCTCAGACGAGTAGGTCATATGTGCCCTCTGTGAGTGTCTCAGAGAACCAAATACATGTGTGTTCTCCTTTATCATCTAGACTGGTGCAGGGCACATCAAATAAAATGTTGGCAAACGTATAGGTCACCGTTACACAAAGCGACAACAGTCGAAGGGTTAAAATCGCACATTGATGTTTAGATCACCGTCACACAGCTGGGATAATTGCCGCGTTAAACAACAAACAAGGACACACTTCCTTGTGTCGAATGCACGTTTGACAGATGTAGGCAGTCATACAAGGAAAGATTGTAATTATAAAATGTTATTTCCTTTTCACAGTTTTTCTTCACTTACATAGGGCAGTCAAATTAGTTGCCGGGACCCTAGTGTATGTATGCACGATGCTAAAAGTTCCGGTGTAGAGGTAAGTACTTATACTATGACATTTAAAGTGAGTTTCCATCTGCTGAGACACTGACGCTGACATAAATGGATCGGATGGTCAGATGATTGACTTGGTTGACAACGTGGCGTCGTACTCCGACGACGTGGAGCTGCTCATGATACTGATCATTGCATTATCCATACTTGATTGTTTACAGGCCGCAACAAACACTAATTGTTTGTGAAAATAGTGAGTGGTGGGTTCTACGGTCGAGTGGGACATTTTTATCTTTTCGCGAATACCTGTCAGTGATCCATTCATGTAATTATTACTATTTTGATTTTAGCCCTATTTGATTTATTAAGGCAGATAGCGGAATATTATCTGGCGTTAAATCACATTAACTATTAATCATTACAACTAAATATCGTGGTGTGGCAACATAATTGGACTATAATGGTGGTCAAAGTAACATAGTGCTAGGGCCACGTTCCATAAAGCCATCTTAGCGCTATGGTGATCGTATGTCCCATACTTTAAACACTGGCTTACGGTAGTCGTAGTGTTAAGATCGCTTTGTGGAACGGGGCCCTGAACTATAAGATGTCGAGCCTGATACAGAGGAAGGTAAAAATACTTCCCGCTACATCTTATACATGTTGGATCAGTATTACCCTTTCGTTGGTGGATTAAGGCTACTCTCAGCAATATTCCGGATATACGAGTCTAGACCAGACAAATATGTATCGATCCACCCCGTCGGCGTGCGATGGCACGAAATCAATCAAGTAACCGAGTCTTGACTATCGATGCATTTGGTCGCCTCTTACGACCAGTATAGGATGGTTCGGGGCCTATTCTAACCCCGAATCCCCACGTGGTATATTACACAGAAATATCACGCGTTGCACGCCGAGAACTCTAAATATCACGCGTTGCACGCCGAGAACTCTGCCCTGCATATACATTCCCAACAACATACGATGTTCCTAATAGGCGACTATAAAGATCGGGTGGTCGGGTGGCGACTTGGATGTGTGCATGTCATCGTACCTCAGTTGCATGGATTGATGCTCATGATGTCAATAACTGAATTTTCTGGACCAGCCAAGATTATTTTCAGGCCACCGTGATAAAGATGTAATATGTAAGAACAAATTAACAAACAATAAAATAAACATTGTATCCATGACAACTTGGTGTAGTATTTACACGTCATTAACGTAACTTTTTCAAAAATAGTCAGACGATTACACCTTCATGACGAAAAGAAAGTTTTTACCGGAAACTTTTATAAAAAACGTCCGTGTTTATCTTAAAAAAGGGTGTTTCAGATTAGAAGTAGCTATATTGGCGCCAGTGTCAACATCTATGAGTGAGTGAGTGAGTTGCGTTTAACGCCACTTTTAACAGTATTCCAGTTATATCACGGCGTGTCAGCTTTATGTAGGAGCAAAGCCCGAAGTGATGCAGGTCTCAGACGTTTACCACTTCGGTGAAACCCTCGAGCATGGGTATGGTGCTGACTAACCTAGAAACATAATTGGGGCGAACCGGGATTCGAACCAACAACCATAGGTTTCTGGCGTGCCCATAGGACGCAACTCTGCACAGCGAATCGCGGCGCCTGAGACGACTGGGCCACCCCGTCCCGTGCCCCCTGTTAACGTCTATGAACCATGACTTTCATTACAATATGACTATCGACAATTTGTACCCGGATCTTTGTTTACGCGTGACAATAATACATGATATGAAGTTTCATTTCCAGATTAGAATCGTGATGTTCGTTCTTCGCCCTGTTATAAGGAAGTGTTAAATAGATCAACCCCGGAATACATAATTCATTTGAACAGTTTATTTGAGATTGGGATATGTTGATAATTCCACCAGACGGTCGTTTGATAGTCACAAATATGATAATTAGTTGTCGGTTTAGTATTATATGGTTACTTGATAGGACGGTGGTATAACTTTATTAAGAATTTAATTGAACGTGTGGGGGAAGGTTGGAGATCGTGGAAATGTATTTTAACGTTTTAGAAGCAATACAAACAGATGTTTGCTATTTGATATGACATTTATATACTGTGTACCCCTCAACTTCGTCCATTCGTCACATCGTGCAATTTTTGAGCAAGGTATTAGGGATTCTTTTGAGCCTTTATAGGTAGACTGCATACATGAACACACGCCTGTAGACTCACGGTGGTTTGGTGGACGTTTCTCGTTGATGCGATAATATACTGGTCTATTTCCGAAGATTTTCTCCTTTTTAGGTAGACTGCTTCCAAAATCTTTTCCTCTGAACATAAACATTTGGACAAATTGTCTCCACACATTGCACATCCAAACGTTCATCATTTACGAATTTGGCTCATGCTTTGTCACTCACCTTTGATACACAATAGGTACTGTGTGACTACTGGACCCTTGGCCCCCTCAGTAGTAGTCTCGGCGATCCTTCATTGCTGTTCCTTAAACCTTTGTTTTACCAGACAAATTCAAGCATTCTCTCGAACGAACGATTTGGTTGGTTGGTTTGTTGTTTAACGCCGCACTCAGCAATATTACAGCTTTATGACGGCGGTCTGTAAATAATCGAGTCTGGACCAGGCAATCCAGCGAATGATATCATGAGCATCGATCCACGCAATTAGGATCGATGACATGCATCAACCAAGTCAGCGAGCCTGACCACCCGATCCCGTTAGTCGCCTTTTACGACAAGCATAGTCGCCTTTTACGGCAAGAATAGGTTGCTGAAGACCTATTCTACCCCGGAATCTTCACGGGTCCTCGAACGAACGAACGACCGAACAAAACTTTATCCTTTGTATAGTTTTGAAAAAACTGACTACTCTATTAGATGTAAACGTTGAAAAAAAACCCATTTTAAATCAAAACTTTATCCTTTGTATAGTTTTGAAAAAAACTAACTACTTTATTAGATGTAAACGTGGAAAAAGTCCATTTTAAATCGACCTTATAATTCAACTTTTATTATATCTTTACGTTCAGCTGGTCAACCGTGAACGTATGGCTTTGGGAATCTAAATAGCCAATTGTTCGCTCAGACAAGCATGTAATGTGGAGGAAGTGCAAGAAGGTTGTTGGCGTGTACTTAAAATCACAGGAAAACGTGCCGAATCTATTGTTTGATCACATTGACATGGACGATTTAAGAGGCAAAGGGAACCATAAAGATAAAAATAAAAATAAAATAAAACTGAGAGGAATCGAGGTCAATCTGGCCGCACTGCGAAATACAGCAGGTGGCAAGATTACTCTTCATGTCAGCGGGACATCATGTGATGGACAGTTTCTTGTGATGCGTTGATGAGTTTCTGGAAGTATGTTTGAACAATTTCATATGTGCGGGAGCCTTGCTTGTAGATACATACAAACGGAAGTGTGTGTGTGTGTTTGTGTGTGTGTGTGTGTGTGTGTGTGTGTGTGTGTGTGTGTGTGTGTGTGTGTGTGAGTGAAATAATCACGTTTATGACATTCACAGATTGCATCCTGATATCGGTAGAGAAAAATAAAGGCGTTGCTACTGTTGATTTCAAAAAACGTTTGTTCGGATTTAAAGGTCGAAAGACCATTAACTCTTACCATCGTGTCTCTCTTGTGTCACAGGAAAAGATCCTCCGAAAAAGAAGCTGAATTAAGAGGCTTGCAACCAACTCCATACGAAAGTTGGAACATCCAACTCAAAGCATATAGACCCAAAGAACAAGACAAAAGCAGCACTGAAAGTCACCAAGATACATTTGCCAAGTATATTTGTGGAAAACTTCGATTCCGAGAATATCTCAGTTGTATGACAAATAATGAAGAAGGAGGCTCCTATTTACTAATTGCTGAAACAAATAGATAGTACAAGACATCAAAGGACGGTTCACGCATTTACAGTAGTTTGGTTCCAGAAATAGAAGGATTTGAGTTAAAATGTGGAAAACATGAACTTGAGAACAGTCTAAAATTTGTAATTATATCTCATATAACAAAACTAAGTTTTGATAAATCTTTTGGAGATATATCTCCAGACCTTGTAAAACTACAGTTTTATCCATTGAAGACAGAAAGCAGCAAGGTGCGTCCTTGAGATTGTAGCTGACTACACGGAAGAGATAGTGACCTATAACAAACAAGGCTCTTTATCTTACAGATAGGGGGGCCGTTGAAACAATAGCTCGTGAAGATTGGTTGTGCTCAATAACAGAAAGCTTTAATGATCTGAATTGATCCCTGTTTCTATCCAGGACCCTAACACAGGTGCAGTGTCCCTTTCCCCATCTTGGGAATACATTAAGGACAACAGCTTCAGTTTTGGCCATTTTGTCTATCAAAATGACGTCCAGTTCAGAGACGAATCGTTCGAGTTATTCAGATGATGCGTTGGACAACCTTTATAAGGGTCCTGGTATGCGTTGTTCATACACAATATGCTCATCTACATGTGAAGACAGCAGCGAGTCACCAGGTGAAACGTTCGAATACACAATAAACGAGGCTGAGAGTGAAGTAACCGACATATGTGGTGAAGACACGTCACCCATAGAGACGAACAGATCTGATCCTAAAACAGGTGGGTGTTTCCTTTCATTGCATTCGTTAAATGTGGATTGCTGCATAACTATTTGATAACTTTTGAATCCTTATTTCCGCATTTGATACATACATTCCATTCCATAATGGTTTCCCCTAATGAGGTAAATGTTTCCGGTCTTCAATGCCTCACTATCGAGGTAATATCGCAACACTTTCGACATACTTTCAAGACAAAGTGTTTAGAGGATCGCCACACAACTCGCTGACTTGGTTGATGCATGTCATCGATCCCGATTGCGTTGGTCGATGCTCATGATATCAATCTCTGGAATGTCTGGTACAGACTCGATTATTTACAGACCGCCGTCATATAGCTGGAATATTGCTGCGTGCGGCGTTAAACAACCAACAAAAAAACCAAAGAAACAAACTACTGCTACTACTAATAATAATGGTTAAGGCTTATGACAATTCAAGTTCATATGTCTCGTTTGACAAAGCACTTCATGGTCTTCTTTTCTGTTGGCAAGATGAGGACATTGGTGAACAAGCGATGCTACCCCCAGATGGTAATCAGAAATATTTGTTGGAGCAAATCAGGATCCAGATGCAAACACAATTCGATGGAGTCAAGGGTGAGGCAGAAATCAGATACATTAGTGAAGTGATGATGGTCAACAGGAGATACTCCTCTTTGGAAAACAGTTATGAAATTGTAACTTTGTAGTGGTTGTAGGCTTACTACTAGTCAGTACGTAACACGTAATACGTTGGAATACAACCGAGAGAGTCGATTTGAGTGTTTCAACACAACACTGTATTCACATGGCTATTGTCGTTTATTGCCTCAATAATTATCCGTTTTTTTAGAGAAATAATTCTTTAAATACGGGAATTAGAGTTTGAGCTTTCAGAATTTGGTTTAACACTGCTTTGAGCGGTATTTCTGTTATATCGTCATGTTGTGTGAGGACAGCGCAATGTAGGTGCATATGATATTGATTAATGAAGATTTGAACACATCCTAGAAATACAATTTATTGTATCCAAGATTACACAAGTGGGACTACTACACATGAATTAACATCTTTTGTTTGTTTGTTTGTTTGTTTGTTTGTTTGTTTGTTTGTTGTTTAACGCCGCACTCAGCAATATGCCAGCTATATGACGGCGGTCTGTAAATAACCGAGTCCGGTACAGACAAACCAGTGATTGACATCATGAGCATCGATCCACGCAATTAGGAATGACATGCATCAACCAAGTGAGGACATGAAAGATGGAAGGAAGAGAGAAGATGCATTTTCCATTAATGTTTATACATGTACGGCACCTCTATGTATGTTAACATGTGGTAACTAATTGCCATTGATTTATAAACTCACGCTAATGACCTAGCTGGAATCGTACAACGGACTCTTGATTTCTTGTGATTATGGAATATATTATCGCTTTTATTTTAAAAATATGTTTTGTTACCGTGATGTTTTTTGTGTCTCGACAGACACACTGCTGAAGGAGATAAGGGGTATCAGAGACACGCAGAGGGAGATTCAACGAGATTTGGTGAGATTGAAAGGTACAGTTTTGTCCGATTAAGGCATTGTCGTCGAATGACCACCATCTCATCACTTGTAAGACTTGTAAAGTAATTTTCCTTTGCACAAACAGTATATTTGTGTCATTCTGATCGATCGGATTTCAAGGTAGGTGCGATGCGCAGATCGTGGTTTCGAATCCCAGATTCGTTCCGATTATGATCCTTACAGAAAGCACTGAACTGCGTCAGTTTTGTCTTTTCTCATTGAAGTTGACATACTGGTCAAACACTCATTCTTCTTCGTTGTCTGTTTCGTGTTGAACGTCGCAATCAGCAATGTTCCCGCAAAACGACGGCGGTCTTTCAATATTCGTGTCTGGACCAGACAATCCAGTGATTGATGTAACGAGCAACCACCCACGCCGTTGGATTGCTATCAACCATGTCTGACCACCTGTATAAATACTGACAGGGGTAAAGCTACCTGGGCCAGTATAGGCTACTGGCTACTGACATATTAAGCTGCCTGGCTCAGTATAAGATACGGGCAGAGATTAGGCCACCTGGGTTAGTATATTCTACAGACAGAGATTAGGGTACCTGGGTGAGTATATGTAACTGGCAGGGATAAGGGTGCCTGGGTCAGGTTAGGTTGCTGGCAGTGATAAGGGTGCCTGGGTCAGTTAAGGTTGCTGGCAGGGCTTAGGCTGCCTGGGTCAGTTTAGGTTACTGGCAGGGCTTAGGCTGCCTGGGTCAGGTTAGGTTACTGGCAGGGCTTAGGCTGCCTGGGTCAGTTTAGGTTACTTGTTGGGCTTAGGCTGCCTGGGTCAGGTTAGGTTACTGGCAGGGCTTAGGCTGCCTGGGTCAGGTTAGGTTACTGGCAGTGATTAGGCTGCCTGGGTCAGTTTAGGTAACTGGCAGGGCTTAGGCTGCCTGGGTCAGTTTAGGTTACTGGCAGTGATTAGGCTGCCTTGGTCAGGTTAGGTTACTGGCAGTGATTAGGCTTCCTTGGTCAGGTTAGGTTACTGGCAGGGCTTAGGCTGCCTGGGTCACTTTAGGTTACTAGCAGTGATTAGGCTGCCTGGGTCAGGTTAGGTTACTGGCAGGGCTTAGGCTGCCTTGGTCAGGTTAGGTTACTGGCAGGGCTTAGGCTGCCTGGGTCAGTTTAGGTTACTTGTTGGGCTTAGGCTTCCTTGGTCAGGTTAGGTTACTGGCAGGGCTTAGGCTGCCTGGGTCAGGTTAGGTTACTGGCAGTGATTAGGCTGCCTGGGTCAGTTTAGGTAACTGGCAGGGCTTAGGCTGCCTTGGTCAGTTTAGGTTACTGGCAGTGATTAGGCTGCCTGGGTCAGGTTAGGTTACTGGCAGTGATTAGGCTTCCTTGGTCAGGTTAGGTTACTGGCAGGGCTTAGGCTGCCTGGGTCACTTTAGGTTACTAGCAGTGATTAGGCTGCCTGGGTCAGGTTAGGTTACTGGCAGGGCTTAGGCTGCCTTGGTCAGGTTAGGTTACTGGCAGGGCTTAGACTGCCTGGGTCAGGTTAGGTTACTGGCAGTGATTAGGCTGCCTTGGTCAGTTTAGGTTACTGGCAGTGATTAGGGTTCCTAGGTCAGTTTAGGTTATTGGCAGGGATATAGGGTGCCTTGGTCAGTTTAGGTTATTGGCAGGGATATAGGGTGCCTGGGTCAGATTAGGTTACTGGCTGGGCTTAGGCTGCCTGGGTCAGTTCAGGTAACTGGCAGGGCTTAGGCTGCCTGGGTCAGTTTAGGTTACTGGCAGGGCTTAGGCTGCCTGGGTCAGTTTAGGTAACTGGCAGGGCTTAGGCTGCCTGGGTCAGTTTAGGTTACTGGCAGTGATTAGGGTGCCTGGGTCAGTTTAGGTTAATGGCAGGGCTTAGGCTGCCTGGGTCACGTTACTGGCAGGGCTTAGGCTGCCTGGGTCACGTTACTGGCAGTGCTTAGGCTGACTGGGTCAGTTATAGGCTACTAGCAGGGATTACGGTGCCTAGGTTAGTTATAGGCTACAAGCAGCGATTATGGTGGCTGGGTCAGGTTAGGTTACTGGCAGTGATATAGGGTGCCTGCGTCAGTTTAGGCTACTGGCAGTGATTACTGTGAGTGGGTCAGTTTAGGCTACTAGTGGGGGTTAGGGTGCCTGGCCCAGTTATAGGCTTCTAGCAGGGATTAGGGTGCCTAGGTCAGTTATAGGCTACTGACAGGGCTTAGGCTGCCTGGGTAAGGTTAGGTTACTGGCAGTGATATAGGGTTCCTGCGTCAGTTTGGGCTTCTGGTGGGGATTAGGGTTCCTGGGTCAGTTTAGGCTACTGGTGAGGACTAGGGTGCCTAGGCAGTATAATTATATTGGCTGTCAGAATATATCTTTGCACCCCATTAGTTTGTGTGCGCAATATATTACGTCCAGTAAAACCCTGTATTGTGATCTTTGCAGCTTCAGGTAACGATGGTGATGGTAGTGTAACGGCTTTGCACTATGAACCGCACCAGAGACGTGCCCAATATGCGGTGAGTGTGATTCCATAATTTATATGTTCACGGAAAGTAGGATATTCCCCATTATTACGAACAAGGCACTCCCTCAGGCCGTATGGACCTTTGTGTCACTTTCAGGGAGCTTTTCTGTATCCATGTTGTAAATTAGTGCGTGGATTTGGTTAATAACGTTCTAATGGGACCTGTAAATGATCGAATCTGGACCACACAAACCAATATTCAGTGGAAATTAGATAGTAACAGCAACGATGCACGGTTGGCGGTTTGTGTCACACTATCAGACAGCTCATTACTTATCATTGTCAGTTTCACATTTTATGTGGCTTGTAAAGAAATATTGGTTACAGCGAAGCTATTCTTTCATGCCAATGAGTGATATGCCCCTTCTCATAATGATTCTAGTTTGGAGCATCACTTTTAAACTTATACGGGTTATGTTTATTATATACTCCTCACCTTTTGATAGGGATATTTTCTGTTATTTTCTCATTTATTATCACCCCATTTATTATGTCATTCATAACGTCACCTAAAAACCTATTTGGAAAGAAAATGAAAAAACAACCCATCATTTTTGGTCAAATATGGACATAGGACCATCTAGGTACATGTAGTAGAATGAATTATCCTCGTCAAAGATTGAGTGGTATACTCCACTGTTGCAGGTTCGTCCTTTGAGTACAGCTGGTACACAAACCAACTTATCAGTGGAAACTCAAACGCCAAACTCGGAATCGTGGGTTGTTAAACCAGATGCAGACATTTTGATCACATGCCTTTAACTGACGTCGAGAGGACCGTTAGGGGTTTTAATACTGCATTCTACAATGCCTGAAGCAACTATCTGACTCTGATTGGTCATTCAGAGGTTTCAAATCGAAATAATGTTTCTGATTAACATTGATGACTTAAGTGAGTGAGTGAGAATGGTTTTACGCCGCTTTTTGCAATATTCCAGTAATATCATGGCGGTGGACACCAGAAATTGGCTTCACTCGTTGTACTCATGTCGGGAATCGAACCCGGGTCTTAGGCGTGACGCTTTAACCGCTAGGCTACCCGACCGCCCCTGATGATTTAAGGACCACTTCACTGTGTATGACCATGTAGTGACATTTCTTTTGTCAATCACATCTCTGATATGAACTTGAAGAGGTCAGCTACCTGGTGACACAGACCTGCAAGTTCATCATAGACGGGGGGCACGGGTGGCCCAGTCGTCTAAGGCGCCGCGATTCGCTGTGCAGAGTTGCGTCCCTTGGGCACGCCAAAAACCTATGATTGTGGGCTCGAATCCCGGCTCGCCCTGATTATGTTTCTAGGTTTGTCAGCACCATATCCGTGCTCATGGGTTTCACCGAAGTGGTAAACGTTTGAGACCTGCATCACTTCGGGCTTTCCTCCCACATTAAGTTGACACGCCGCGATATAACTGGAAAACTGTTAAAAGCGGCGTTAAACCAAACTCACT
Source organism: Haliotis rufescens (assembly GCF_023055435.1). NCBI lineage: Eukaryota > Metazoa > Mollusca > Gastropoda > Lepetellida > Haliotidae > Haliotis > Haliotis rufescens. Next base: position 16,099,943 of record NW_025964112.1, read on the forward strand.
CACTCACTTATCATAGACGATTCTGTCAATCAGATACGTCAGTAAATCATGATTTTACTAGCGCTTCATGTGTATGAACGCCTTCTTTCAGCTTTAGTTGCCCCATCATCAATCCTTGACGTGTTTGTATGCACTACACTCCCCCATCATCCGTAAATAAAGGGCCGCTTTACTATGTTGTCGCTTTTTTTAATCAACGAATCAACGAAGGCCTTGTTCCAGCGAGAGGGAAACGAGGGAGGGCCAATGAGCGATCAGTTTACAGCACTCAAACCTCAATGATTCTCGCTTGACATCGTGTGCAATATGTGCAATAGCCTTGTGGTATCTGATCTACATATCCTTCAATGTCAGGCAATCGGACGGGAAGCAGAAAAGTAATGCACGGAGCAGGGCTCATTTGACATCCGTGAGTTATACACGTCCTCGTGTCATTAACTGACAAACAATACACACCCATCAACGATATACATCTGCCAGTTGTATTCACGGGTGATAGAGGAACGTCGTGTGTATAAACCCGTGAAATACTGTCGATGCTACTGAAATTGTCTTGTCAATCATAAATATCAACAAAGTGTATTAATCAGCACAGTTACACTGGGTTGATGTTATGAAATTAGTGTAAGAAAGAAAACAAATGCGTGCTCTCCACTGTAATAACGAAGGACATGACATTCACTATTACAGCAGGCGTTTTGGTGATGTCAGTGCACTTCCATCGCTCTATTATTCATACATAAATTACAGGTATGCATATTTTAGGTATGGTTTCTCGATTGAACCCGTAAGGCGCCGCAATTCTATGTGCAGAGTTGCGTCACTAAGGCGTGTCAGAAACTTATTATCCTGAGTTCGAATCCCCGATTCGCCAATGATCATATTTGCAGGTTTGTCAGCACCATATCCGTGCTCCAGGGTTTCACCGAAGTGGTAAACGTCTATGGGCGACATAATTTCATGCCATAAGACACGCCGAGATTTTATAACTGAAATACTGTTGAAAGAGTCATTCAACAAACCTCACTCGATAGGTGAGGTGAGGTGAGGTGAGGTGAGGTGAGGTGAGGTGAGGTGAGGTGATCATGACGTGCTAGTGCTTGTCCCACGCAGGCACATTGCACTTAAGAGTCGACTAGTCCATGTTCTGTCCCCGTAATGTCCAATAGTAATGTTAAACAGTGTTCGATAGATGTTGAAACATGATTCAGAACCACTTTGATATTTAATTTAAGACAACCAGAATCAAGTGTTCATACCAACCACATGAAGCATGTCAAAGAAACACTTTGGCAAAGAAAATGAATATTTTATTTCCAATTGAACTTCAAAATAGTATAACATATAGCTTCTGTGTGTGTATATTTGGAAATAATCCCAAAGCCGGGTAGCGAATAGGTGTACCATACACGCGAAAGAACGTGTAGATAATTCTCTATGGGGATGGGGATTTTTTCCCCACGAAATTATGCATGTCGTAAGAGGCGATTTTATGTATCCTGTGGTCAGGTTCGGTGATCTTTTGATAGCGTGTCAATGTTCCCCCAACCGCGTGGATCATAAATATCAATCAGTTTACAGGACGTCGTCTTATAACCTGGAATATTGCTGAGTACATTTATCTTCAAACAACAAACAAACACCAAATAAACGCAGGAATATAAATATACATGAATAGCAACATACACACTCAGATTAGAATCAGAAGGGGTACTCCTTTCTGCGGGTACATTGAGTGAAACGATTTGGATTTCTTGTACAATCTCCTTCTTGTGCTGAACTGCTGACGTTATACATCGATCGTTGTCTTTGGATCAGGTTAGTACCATATGCAACAGCAATTTACATGGAAAGGAAACAACACCGACGTGTTCAGTTTCGATCATTAAAATATACTCGCGTGGGTATGAAATATCATGTTTAAAATGAGAAATATAGAAATTGTGAAAGCATACATGTTATATAATACTGAAGGTATTAGATTAACCGTTAGTCTCCGAAATTGAAATATTTAAGATTTTGTTTTAGAATCCCTTAATTTCATTGGAGTAGAATAAATATATCTTGCAAAACTATTTAAAATCCAGACTTGCTTTGGATTGTTTGGATATTGTCTCAGGGTCTGTTTGAGAGACTGATCAGAAGGTGTAAGAAACAAATTGCTTGGTAAACTGTGCAGTGCATAGATTATGTATGAGACAAGTTGGGCATTATAAAATTCTGGAGCAATTTATATAAAGTCCAGAAAAAAAAGGTATGGGGGTGAACTGCTGTGGACAATTGACACTAAATTCATACTTAAGAAGCATATAGGGAAATAACGCATCCAGTTTAAGTTTCACAAATGATATAATTAATGATACTTAAATTTGTCTTTAGCAAATCGTTAAAAAATTGTGATGAACGTTCCGTATTTCCCTTAGTTTCTGCGCGCAGCGACTATTGTCGTAAGCAATTCACACACGTTCAAAAGCAGGAATTAATTCACTTTTCGTTAGATATTAAACGCCGTACCCTTTGATGATTTGACGTTTTGTCTTATTGTCAACTGCACAGCTTCATATCGGCGATAAACTGACTTAACATGTGTCGCTAGGACACTATAACTGTATATGACAGTTCGTGCTGCGAGTGATTACACAATCATGACATTCTTAAAGTTTGGTAATGAAAACATCTTCATTTGTTTCTTCTGACGATGATCCCGAAAATGGTGCTTCTTGAATTTCAGTTGTCGTTTGTGTACATACTGTGCTCAGAGGACGGATCTGCAACAGATGTTTGCCAATATAAGATCTACGTGGAACTTCATCTTCGAAATAGTGCTTGTTTATCCGCGGTCTTTCGCCAGATGCCTACTTGGTATTTGTATCGAACAAAATATACATGTAAGTTCATGACATGAATAACATATAAAATATGTGCACACGAATGTACTAATATGGTCTGAATGATGAATTCGATTACATCACAAATATCTAAGTGAGACAGAGTTCTTTTACTTGAGGCGTATTCGGCTTGGCTTAGTCAACGTTATTTTCTGAATCATGGTGAGAATCATACTCTATGGGAAATATATTGGATCATACTCACTGAATATCGGGCACGTCTTTCGTAGTTAAGACCCGTTACACTGCTGTCACCATAACTACTGCGGCCTGAAATGAAGACAGATAGCCAAACTTCCTATCATGTCCATCACTGAATGTTGTGCTTTATACATTTACGTAAAGAAAACCTGCTTGAAGAACATGATGAGACCATGTTGACATGGTACGGTACCTTGACCAAGGATAATAATCGGAGCGCATGTGGGATTCGAAGCCACGACAAGCAGATCGCAACTATCTGTACTTGTAATTCCAGTACCTCAGACCACCGTGTCACACTGTTTGAACAAAATACAAGCACGAAACATGATGAGACTGTATGGTCATGGTACAGCCCTTTTAGGTTTACTACGTTGGTGCAACCAATGAGAACATTATCGTAGCAAATATGGGATTTGGTTGGTTGGTTGTGTAACTCCGCACTAAGCAATTGTCCAGCTATATGATGGCGGTCTTTAAATAATCGAGTCTGGGCCAGACAATCCAGTGATTGATATCATGAGCATGGATCCACGCAACTGGGATCGATGACATGAATCAACCAAGGCAGCGAGCCTGACCACCCGATCCCGTTAGTCGTCTCTTACGACAAGCGTAGTCGCCTTTTACGGCAAGCATGGGTTGCTGAAGACCTATTCTACCCCGGATCTTCACGGGTCATGCGGGATGGGGGATTTGAAACCACGACCCGAGGATAGCAACTATTTGCACAGAGAATCCCGGTACCCCAGACCACCGTTTCATACTGTCCGCACAAAGTACAACCACTCGATATGCTATGGATGTGCTGTGTATTGGGGAGTAACATGGGCATTAGATGACAAGACTTTAACGAGACTCCCTTTACCTTTCAATCTCACCAAATCTCGTTGAATCTCCTTCTGTGTGTCTTTGATCTCCCTTATCTCCTTCAGTATTGTGTCTGTCAAACAGGCAATGACACCATGGTAACAATACTTATTTGCAAAATAAACCACATGACATATTTATCAACACATGTTAACATACATTGAATGAACAGTGCATGCTCTCTCTTTCTATGCTTTCATTCATCTCGTTGAATGTCCGTAAGAAGAATGTCATGTTAACTAAAAGGAAATCAATGAATATGACGACGATGACATGGATAAAACCATATTTTGCCTATATTAACACATATACTCTGAAACTGTCTATTTACAGGTGTATGGGTGTTCAATGATCACATTCATTCATCATGCGCAACGTATGGTCATTGATGTTGAACACAACTTTACCTGGCAGCACCAACACATATATTTAATTTTGCGTGGATCGATGCTCCATCACAAGATTGTCTGATCCAGATTCGATTTTTTTTACTGACCTCCGTCATGTTGCTGGAATATTGCTGAGTGCAACGTTAAACAAACAAACAAACAAACAAACCTTCTGCCAACTGAATAGAAATAATTCGTTTCTCTTCGCCACTTAACATAATAATAATATGACTACTTCAAACATGTGCCACAATAACACTACTAAGTCAGTCTCGCGCTATAACGCCGCCGCTCTTCTTTTCACACATGTACGTCATCTTCAATAATTATTATATTCGACAATAAACTTGGCTTTGGTTCACTTTTCAAGCAATGAAAACAATGGACTACGCGTAATTTGAGCAATCAGGGGGAAAATAATATTCTCAGCGAAATATTCAACATAATCCCAATATCCTTTATGCGCATCCTTAATGTTTTACACTCAGCAAAACTTACTATTTCAACCACTCTGATATTCATTTCCTTGTCAAACAAATTTTCTTATTATTTCAACCTTTATCATGTTTTTATTTTCTCCTCATTTTGTCTCACCTTGTTGTTTTTGAATGTTCATCATAATGTCTATTGACAATTCCTTCTGGTAATTACTGGAAGGTAGCGGCTGATGCTCATCCTCAGGTACTTCATCTGGGTAACAGAGATTAGCGTTGGAGTATTTTTGTAAATGAAAATAATCAACACATAGTCTACAGCGACCAATGCACACTTATACATGACACACCAACACAGAATCTACCCCATTTACCCTCACATTTACCCTGAATCTTGATGTTGGGAACATATACTTTATTGAAATAATATCATATTTGTGCCATAAGAATCATGTTTTATGGATGTCAACGTCTGTAGGGGCGGTCGGGTAGCCTAGTGGTTAAAGCGTTCGCTCGCCACGCCGACGACCCGGGTTCGATTCCCGACATGGGCGCAATGTGTGAAGCCCATTGCTGATGTCCCCCGCCGTGATATTGCTGGAATGTTGCTAAAAACGTCTGTAGTGTGGAAGGGCATGATGAAGGGATAAGTAACTACTCTGAAGCGTTGTGTGCACATACTGCTATAAAGTAATGAGGACCTACTCTGAAACGTTGTGTAAATATACATAAAAATATAAAGTAATGAGAAGCTATCCTGAAACCTTGTGTATATACATATTAATATAAAGTAGAATAGATCTTCAGTCACCGTAACAACCAAACAAACGAATACAAAGGAGCTGACTTCAATAGAACTCTTTGTAAACATCTATGTCCTTGTAAAGGTTTTGACTTGAAACGTCAATAATTAATGTGAAACGTTGATAACAAATGCTGACGTATGACAAGCACAGTTTCGACTCATCTGGTCCATTGGAGTCACCTTGTTTGAACTGATAATACAGGATGGTGTCTTGAGTGTTTAATCACACACAGTACTCTCGTACTGGCGTTAACATTAGACATTAACATTAAACGTCACATGGACACAATGTTATTCTACTGACCAATACAGGCTAAATGCAAAGGTGGCTGTTACATGTAAGTATCCAGTTTTGAAGTGATCGCGAAATATTTACGGCAATATTTATCACAAGCAATGAAAGGAGGCATCTCACCTGGGACTTGATCTGTTCTGCTTATGCGTACGTATACGGTGGACGATTCTGCGTTGTCAGATGCTTCAGCATGGCTATCACTGCTGGCGTCATTTTGCTTATGATAAGCACAAGACATTCCTATATGAAGGTTGTCTAAAGTGCCATCTGAAACACTCGAACGATTCGCATCGGAACTGGATGTCATTTTGATATTATTTCTGATCAAAACAGGTACGTAAGGTTAGATAATGCAGTAATGAGGCGACGTCCATAGACATTAAGCTACCTAATGTTTTCACGTAGAGGAAACGGGGCACTGATACGTGTTAATAGGATTCTTGCTTAATGTGGAGATGAATCACATTTAAGATCATCAAATGTTTTTGTTACTCTGCACAACCAATCTTTTTGGGTGATTCTTTCAACTGTCCCTCCTTTAACGTGATACGCCAGGGGACCTTCTTTGTCATAGAACACTATCCCGCCCGTATAACCAACTGCAATCTCAAGGACAAACCTGTTGCCTTCAAGAGTACTATTTTCCAAACTATAAAACTGAAATTTTACAAGATCGGGTGAAATGTCTTTAAAAGCTGCATCCACATCTACGTGTAGTATCGTGACATCAGATTGAATCAAACACATGAGACTTTTCTTTAAGTCATCTTCGCTAAAGTTCAATACAAATCCTTCAATATCTGGAACACAACTACTGTAAGTGCATAAGCTGTCCGGTGATGTGTTTGTATATTTGATTTCTTTTTCGGTAATTCCTAGATAAAAGGATCCCCCTTCTTCATTTTTTGTCATGCAACTGAGATATTCTCGGAAGCGAAGTTTTTCCCAAATATATTTGGCAAAGGTATCTGGGTGACTCTCAATGTTGCTTTTGTCTTGCTCGTTGGGTCTATATGCTTTGAGCTGGATGTTCCGACTTTCGTGTGGAGTTGATTGCAAGCCTCTCAATTCCGCACCTTTTTCGGAGGACCTTTTCCCGTGAGACAAGAGAGACACGATGTTAAGTGTTGATGGTCTTTCGACTTTTAAATCCGAGCAAACTTTAGTTTTGAAATCTACAGTAGCAACACCTTTGGTTTTCTCAACCGATATTAGGATGCAATCTGTGAATTTCTCAAACGTACTTATTTCACACAGCCATTTCCTTTGGTATGTATCTACAAACAAGGTTCCATCACATATGAAATTGTTCAAACTTTCTTCCAGAAACTCATCCACGCATCCCAAATAACGGTCACCACATGCCGTCCCGTTGACATGAAGAATGATGTTGCCACCTGCTGTATTTCGCAGTGCGGACAACTTGATCTCGATTAGTCTCAGTTTTATTTTCTTTTTATCTTTATGTTTCCTTTTCCCCTTTAAATCGTCTATGTCAATGTGTTCAACGAACAAATTTGGCACTTTTTTCTGTGATTCTATGTAAAGGTCTTTAACCTCCTTGCAGGTACTGCATTCGCATGACATTCTTTTCTGAAAGAAAAAAGTGTTTTTTTGTTCAAATTGTGAACACAGGTATCTTTGTGAATATAGTTCATGTCTTTCAGATTTGATGCTACTTGATACACAATGTAAAACTTTTGGAATTTGAGTACCATGGAAGTAGAAAAGAAATATTAAGTAAAACGTACACTGTTTTAACGTTTCATTCCATGCATGTATGTGAGCATATGTCCTCACAAAACGCATTCTATATAAACCAATGGTTGTTTACATAAGAAGTAAAGAAGTAAACCCTGATCAACGGGTTCTGATACTTTCCTTATCACATTACGACACTATAGACGACTAGGCCACCCGTTACCCATGAGTCGTCACACACTAAGGGTAATCAATAATGTTGTTAGTTTCAAGTGGGTCAACCAGTTTCTTCACAACACCTGTCTATACACTAAGATTGCCATCTACAATATTATTTACTTCCGCTTTCCCTTGACAGAGCATGCCTTACGTTGATTTCGTTTAGATGATCAAAGTACAATACATATTTCACAAGCAAAAGTCTAAAGATCACGACGTTGTTTTACAATATAAACATGTAAGTAGTTTGTAAAACAAGTATAGCCTTGATAACTACGTGTATCTACACATACATGCACACACATATATACACACATACAGACACCTATCTATGTGCCTACCCCACATACATAAACATATACACAAACACATAAACACATGCGTACACAAGCATACAGACATATATACACATACACCTACCTTCCGACCAATCTACACACATACATGTACATGTACACACACCTACAGTGTATACAAACATGCGTACACAAACATACACACATATATGCACAGACATACATATACTGAACCGCAAAAGAAACGTCACCATGGATAGATATATGAGAAACCTTATTTGTCCAAACACTGTGAACATACTTTGAGACATATCAAAAAGATGAAACTTGGCAAAACTGATCAAGGTTTAAATCAAAGTGTCAAATGTTCTTAAAGTGAAACACAACACTAGTCGCTGAGAAAATGGTATCACAAGTCAGTATCTCGTGTGTGCGCCATGTGCATTGATGACTGCCGTGCAACGTCGATATATGGAATGGATGAGGCGGTTGATGAAGGACATAGGCACTTGAGCCCACACTCTGAGGAACGCCTGACGCAGTTCAGCTGCAGTTGTCGGTCTTGGTCGGATGTCATTCAGCCGTCTTTGAATCTCGTCCCACGGGTGCTCAATGGGATTCGAATCGGGACTGAGGGCAGGCCACTGCATGGTTCTGATGCCATTCTGCTGGAGGAATTCTCTTGTTGCTCTCACAGTGGGGGCACGGGCGTTATCATGTTGAAACTCGTGGTTGCGGCGACGTGCCAAATGAGGTATGGCCTGTGGTCTTAAGACTTGATCAATGTACCGAGCTGCTGTGACACCATTGCCTCTCCCAGGACCGATGTTCTGTAAGACCACAGGACAGACCCTCTGTACAAGACCAATTCCACCCCACACCATGATGCTCGGACCACCCCACGAGTCTCCCTCAACAACGCAAGCATCCGGATAACATTTCCCACGGCGTCGCCAGACTCTCTCTCTGCCATCTGCTGTTGAGATGCAGTAACGGCTCTCGTCTGAGAAGAGGACTCTTCTACACTGCTGGTGGCGCCAATGCTTGTGCTTTGTTGCCCACTGAAGACGGTCCCGGCGATGACGTGGTGTCAGAATGGGTCCTCGGTGTGGCCTGTGCCAGTAGAGGTGTCTGCTCGTCAATCGTCGACGTACGGTGTCCGCACTAATGTGTCGCTGGTGTTTCCCAATGGTCTGTCGAACAGTTTCAGCAGCAGTAACAAAGCGATCTTGAAGATGCTGTCGCACAATCTGACGATCCTGACGTCGGGTGGTGAACCTTGGTCTTCCAACATGTGGTCGGGCTTCTGTAGTGTTGGTTGTCTGATACCGTTGCTGGAGCCTGTATATGGTCCTTACGTGGACTCGAAATGCATTGGCTACTTGCCGGGCGGTTTGTCCAGCTTGTAATCGTCAAAGGGCTTGGCATGTGGTAGCAATTCAATAACGAATGAATGTTATCCGAACTGGGTTGATTTTTATAGGGCAAGAACTGGGGGAACGCATGTGTATTTCAATTTGCACGGAACTCACGTGCATCGGGGTACCATGGCCGTTGCCATGATGCGTTTGGGCGATCGGTTTTATTCTCATCTGCTTTGTTTTTTTATCATTAAATTTAATGGTTCCGGAAAAGGTAATGTTAAATTTTAGAAACTTTTACAAAATTACGCAGATATTTAAATGACAACTTTTCATGCAATGTTACTTGGGGTGGCGTTTCTTTTTCGGTTCAGTATATATAAACAAACATACGTATACATACATACATACATACATACATACATACATACATACATACATACATACATACAGGAATATGGATGAACGTTATAACGACTTGTTTACCTTTCAAGATATAGACACTTGTATAACATATGAACAATATGCTATTTGGTTCAATATTCTTTGCTATGTAAACTATGTATCGTTGACAAGCATACTCACGTTTGCATCGTGTGTGTTGAAGTAAGTATTGGTGTCACAAAAGACACTGTTGGCCAACTTGTAAATCACTCAGATGATATCATGTTTCCCTTGTCTCACTGACCAAATAAGAGCTGTCATGTCTACCAGCCGCGGGAAGATCACTCAGCTTATCTCCCAAGTTACAGGTGTACATGCTATTTGAAACAAGGAAGTAAATTTGCACCCTTTGTATTACAGCGAGTCAGGCAGGAACTGGTTCGCAGTGTTACACAACACGACAGCGGGTATGCGTTACGGGTTGTTGTACTAGGCTGTTTTATTTATAGGTCAAAATAGCGTACGTGTGTAGCATGTTGATGTATTGAACCAGGGTGGTATTTGACGGTCTTTCTCTTCTCCGTCTCGCATACACGAGTTTAGTGCATGGCGAGTGATTGAATGTATTACAGCCTATTGAGAAACCTCCAATATTGATGCATGAATATTCAATGTATAGACTGATGCAAGCTGATTCAATGCATGGACTGATGCATTCAGATTCAGTGTATTGGCTGGTACATGAAGATTCTGTGCATGGACAGATGAATGCAGATTCAGTGCATGGACTGATGCATGCAAATTCAATGTATTGACTGATGCGTGCAGATTCAATGCATGGAATGATGCATGCAGACTCAGTGCATGGACTGATGCATGCAGATTCAATGTATTGACTGATGCGTGCAGATTCAATGCATGGACTGATGCATGTTGATTCAATGTATTGACTGATGGATGCTGATTCAGTGTATGGACTGATGCATGCAGATTTAATGTATTGACTGATGCGTGCAGATTCAATGTATTGACTGGCACATGCATATTCAATGTATGGACTGGTGGATGCTGATTCAATGTATGGACTGATGCATACAGATTCAATGTTTTGACTGGCACATGCATATTCAGTGCATGAGCTGATGCATTCAGATTAAATATATGGACTGATGCAAGCAGATTCAGTGTATAGACTGATGGATGCTGATTCGATGTATGGACTGATGCATATAGATTCAATGTATAGACTGATGCAAGCAGATTAAATGTATGGATTGATGCATGCAGATTCAGTGTATGGACTGATTCATGCAAATTCAATGTATTGACTGATGCATGCAGATTCAATGTATTGACTGGTAGATGAAGATTCAGTGCATGGACTGATGCATCCAGATTCAATGTATTGACTGATGCATACAGATTCAGTGTATTGACTGATGCATACAGATTCAATGTATTGACTGATGCATACAGATTCAATGTATTGACTGGCACATGCATGCAGATTTAATGTATTGACTGATGCGTGCAGATTCAATGTATTGACTGGCACATGCATATTCAGTGTATGGACTGGTGGATGCTGATTCAATGTATGGACTGATGCATCCAGATTCAATGTATTGACTGATGCATACAGATTCAGTGTATTGACTGATGCATACAGATTCAATGTATTGACTGATGCATACAGATTCAATGTATTGACTGGCACATGCATATTCAGTGCATGAGCTTATGCATTCAGATTAAATATATGGACTGATGCAAGCAGATTCAGTGTATAGACTGATGGATGCTGATTCGATGTATGGACTGATGCATATAGATTCAATGTATAGACTGATGCAAGCAGATTAAATGTATGGATTGATGCATGCAGATTCAGTGTATGGACTGATTCATGCAAATTCAATGTATTGACTGATGCATGCAGATTCAATGTATTGACTGGTAGATGAAGATTCAGTGCATGGACTGATGCATCCAGATTCAATGTATTGACTGATGCATACAGATTCAGTGTATTGACTGATGCATACAGATTCAATGTATTGACTGATGCATACAGATTCAATGTATTGACTGGCACATGCATATTCAGTGCATGAGCTTATGCATTCAGATTAAATATATGGACTGATGCAAGCAGATTCAGTGTATAGACTGATGGATGCTGATTCGATGTATGGACTGATGCATATAGATTCAATGTATAGACTGATGCAAGCAGATTAAATGATGTATGTAGATTCAGTGTATTGACTGGTACATACATGAACTGATGCAAAAAACAAATGGAATATAAAAGGTAAGATCTCATGGTTCAATGACGTAAACTAGCATTTGATCACTGTCGTTAGTCTGCACATTCAATGTTAAGTGCAATGTTATTATTAATAGGCTCACCTTAAACCCTTCATTATTTCACCTCACTTCTGCCCAAGACAACATGTCACCACCTTTTTCTGAGTGGGTGTGTTATGTACTCTGACCTTTTTAATAAGTTGCACATTTGTCTCAGACAGAAGTGTAGGTATTCTTGCAAACTTTCAAACTGCTTGCAGTTGTGGTTATAGTTCCGGTTATTGTTGCGGTAACTCGCGTTATTCATCGCATTCACGCTTGGGCTGTACAGTCGTGAAAGAAACTCATGTTAAACCTTTCACAGAATACCGTTCCATTCATTTCTGTGTTAGTCACAGGCTACTTCACAGCCGTCTATTAGACGTTTAGTACGAGTCCCAGCGTGCAAGATGATGATTCGCTTCCCTTTGTCAGATGGCAGAACGGGGCCGGGTACCTGTTGGCCGTCACTCACGTTTCATCACGGGACACTTACTGAAAATCTGTTTCCTAATCTTTGGACAGTACCTTTATTGATAATATAATCTGGACAGTACCTTATTTTCTAATTTAATCTGTCATACACAAGGGTCCAACTTTGTGCTTTTGCTTGTGTACATTGCAGGTGGGTTGCTCCTAAGAGTGAACATAATTGTTCGGTAATGTATGGATACTCACAAAAGTAACTGTCCTCCATAAAATATATTCCGGAATTAAATAATGCATCTTTCAATACATATTCATGAAGACGTCTCCTCAACATTAAGGTCTTGATTCACAATTTGCATGTTAATGCACAGCGCACAATTTGAGTGTTTGCGTTTGTGTTGGGAGCATACTCATACACGTAGTTTTAAAAGTGAACAGCACACAATTATTGTTTTGGAATCAGGTGCTCATATAAACACCGTTGTTTGACCGTAAATAACGCTTACTCAAAGCCACAGCTTGCTGAAAATCAACGTGTACGTGACGTGGGTATGCTGCAAACAGGAAAGGCGCAAAACGAAGTTGCCAGACATTTCCACGGGCTGCTCCTCCACTTGTGACGTCACGCTAACAAGACAACCATGTCAACGGAATCAACACCAATCTGGCACATTAACAGCCCGGACAATTCCTGGGTTGAGACCAAATAGTGGAAGACTGCATGCAGCTAGTTGAGAGAACACAACATCTGGCCTTGACATCCACCGATGCGTTCAATTTGCTTCCACGTCACCGTCAGGCACGCCTAGCTTGATGGAGACGCATCTGAGGTTCAGAAGACAAGACTGGGAGAATATACTGTTCACAGATGAGTACAGGTTTGATCTGGACAGTTCTGATGTACGTGCAAGGGACAATGCTTTAGAGACGCTTGTGTACTCCCCGTCGTCAGTTTAGGGATGGAAGTTGATGGTATGGGTGGCATCACAACTCATCATTGTTCATGGCAATTTGAATGGCGTACGGTATCGGGGCACATCGTCCGATATCATGTTCTATCCTTTGTGTAAACGCAGGGACGTAACGTCATGATGCAGCAGGAAAATGCCCGCCCACATATTGCACATGTTGTAACAGATTTAGTAGGCAGTATAACATTGCTGCATTGTTATGGACGACTGTTGCTCCAGAACTTCATGTCCGGGATGAAATAAAACGACGCCTATGACAGGACCAGAACCAGGCGCTAACGGTAGCTCCAATGGGCAAATGTTTAGTTGACATTTGAAACAACATCCATCAGGCTTTTTTCAATCATCTGGTGTCTTCAATGCACCGCCGCTACCTCGCCTATACCAACGCAATTGGTGGTTACATCCATATTGACATTGTTATTGAGTTGTTACACCACCCCTCTGTTACCAGGTATGGGTTTTGCCAATGAATTTGTTATGATAAACATTGATCAGACGAATGACCAAATATTATTATTTCACTTTGTCACCGGGTCGTTATTTTGCACGTGTCACGGTCTAGTGACCTCTCCGCTCCCGGCTTAATTCCGACACTGCTCGGCAAAGTCCGGCGGTCGTCGTTGTGCGGTGTCATTACTTTGTGTTAGGGAATTAGTGGCTCAACTATTTCATTCTCTTGTGATCTAGTGGCACTCTCATTTCATGTATTGACTTGACGTATGTTATTCCCTACGTGTTCATTACTATTCTTGTATTGAAAATGTTTTTGTTGCTATCATTTTCAAAAATATGGCGAATTTGTATGTACACTCAGATATTTCTCATGAATTTATGATCATGTTTGCCTCCTCAAGAATTGTACATAGCTTGTTGTATGCCCTTAATGATACCGCTGGATAGCTTTATTTGTTTACTTACATCGTCAGTATAGATACAGTAGTTAGAGGTGCTATTCGTGTTTTCCCAGTTTGGCGAAGCGCCTCAGACTATTGTATTCCCCGGCTATCCAGAAGAGATTAACCTCTCTGAGGTCCGCGTGCAGTATATTTGTACATCTGTCAGGTTCTTGGGTCTTTACCCCCAGGATTCATTTGGCCGGTTACGGGACACTGTTCGATCTAAGTTCTGACTTACTCCAGTTGATTGGAATAAACGTAGTAGCTAAGGTGTGTCATACGCCGTTTTTCTAGTAATCCGTGGATAACCAACCTTCCCGTGATTGTCTAACCATTTGGGAATTTTAGTATTTCCTTGTTCACTCAAAGTGATATTCAGACGTACTCGTCTATTTTGTAGTCTAAGTGACTTATATTAGGGAAAGGCCCCCTGTGTGTATTTCCTGTCATTCAACCATGCCGATGTTATTCATTCATTTGAGTGTTGAGTAAATTGACTCAGGTGATAATTGGTCGCAGTCGACTTAAATGGCTGTAAGGCATCTGGTTGGTATCTTGTCAAAGTGTTGCTACTCTCCTTTTATTACTGTAATACAGTTGCGTAGCTAAGCCGCTTGTGCATTTGCTCTGATGTAATTACTCAGTGATCTTTGTCAGCGCAGATTGGGTTTATCTGGTCCTTTATTGTCATCTATAATGCAATTAGCTGTTATTAATATACATGTGAACCTATTACCACGTTTTCGTTATTAATGTTTTCGTATACGCTGTACCTCTGATCATTGGAGCACAGCTCCGTGACATATTTTCAATGACCTAACATTTACTCTATTTAATATGAAGCAAACTTACTTTCTTCCGCTGGTATCAGGTTAATCAATGTAAGTTAACATATGTTAACAAATTGATTATAAGAGTTGTTTGAGGAAGGCTGTAATCTACGCCGCTGCAAAGGCAAATCAAGTGTTCATCTGTACAAACACGGGATTATATGGTGCAAATCAAAATTGGAAATTGCATTGATAAAACATCATTGTCGTGGAAATTTTGGAAATGACCAAGAAACAGACCTAAAAATATACTGAGAACGAATATGCATTTCCAACCCACAATCATGTCTTTCAAAGGGACGTGGATCTCAAGAGGAAATTGTGGCTTCTCAGACGACTGTGTCACCCGTGCCCTCGCAAGCCGTCGTACCGCTGGAATATTTGCCGCGTTAAACAACAAACAAGGATAAACCTATACTTCCTTGTATATCGACTATTCGTTTGACACACGTAGGCATGTCAGTCCAGGAAGGTTTGTGTCGATAAAGTTATCAATTTGATATGAACAGTTTGTCACGTTCACTAGCCGTGTGCAGCCTGATTCGTTGCCGGGACCCTAGTGTGTGCATGCACAATACTCAAGAATCCGATGACGAGGTATGTACCCATGCTAGAATCTTTTCAGGGAGTTCTCCACTGTACACAACACATTTCTCACTGGCACTTACTTTTATAGATCGGTTGTTCAGGTGTGATGACTTGACTGACAGTATAGCGTCGTACCACGATGACGTGGGTCATTGTTCATGATACTGATCACTGGATTGTCTTGTCCATACTGGAATGTTTGAGGTCATAGTCGTATGGCAACAACCTACGTTTGTATAAAAAAGAATGTATGAGTTACGGGTGCTCTCGGTACAGGACATGCATGTATACTTACCATACCCTTTTCGCGAAAATGTCTGTCATCTTTGACTTTTTAAGTGATCCATTGAACTTATTTGTATCACTATTTTGCTTTTTATTCCCCACGGAATGTTTTTCGGCAGAAGTAATCAAGACTGACGTTGACGTTTTGAATAAAACTGTGTTTCGTGGTGATGTGGCAATAATTTGCACTAGAACGTTTGACCCAATTTCACCCGTAACCACAGTGAGTGAGTGAGTGAGTGAGTGAGTTTGGTTTAACGCCGCTTTTAACAATATTCCAGTTACATCGCGGCGTGTCAGCTTAATGTGGGAGGAAAGCCCGAAGTGATGCAGGTCTCAGACGTTTACCACTTCGGTGAAACCCACGAGCACGGGTATGGTGCTGAAAAACCTAGAAACATAATCGGGGCGAACCGGGATTCGAACCCACAATCATAGGTTTCTGGCGTGCCCAAGGGACGCAATTCTGCACAGCCAATCGCGGCGCCTAAAACGACTGGGCCACCCGTGCCCCCCGTAGCCACAGTGCTAGAATACGGTTAAATTACCTCCTGAACTGTAAGGTGTTGAGCCTGTTTCAGTTTTGCCAGTTTTATAAGGCCACTCTCAGCAATATTCCGACCACATGACGGCGGATGTAAATAAAAGATTTACTAAAAGATGGTTTACTAAAGGATTTTATGAGTAAGGTGAGGTGAGGTGAGGTGAAATGGTGTTTAACGTCGCATCCATGATTATTGCACTTATATAGCGACGTGCATGTATGTATGTGTGTGTTTGTGTGGCTGCTTGTACTAGTCCGGATTGATGCCGATTTATAGTGCTAGCTCACTGAGATACCATGCCGCAGTTTAACATGTTAATATAACAGTTTAACTCAGACACAGTATACTGACTCCGAGCCGACCAGTCCTTGTTTTAGCCCCTTAATGCCGAGCGCCAGACAGGGTAACAACAAGTACCATCTTTTAACGTCTTTTGGTATGACGCGGTCGGGGATGAAACCCCGGACCTTCCGCTCTCCGGGCGGACGCTCTACCACTAGACCACGGAGGCGGTCTCCGGGCGGACGCTCTACCACTAGACCACGGAGGCGGTCTCCGGGCGGACGCTCTATCACTAGACCACGGAGGCGGTCTCCGGGCGGACGCTCTACCACTAGACCACGGAGGCGGTCTCCGGGCGGACGCTCTATCACTAGACCACGGAGGCGGTCTCCGGGCGGACGCTCTATCACTAGACCACGGAGGCGGTCTCCGGGCGGACGCTCTACCACTAGACCACGGAGGCGGTCTCCGGGCGGACGCTCTATCACTAGACCACGGAGGCGGTCTCCGGGCGGACGCTCTATCACTAGACCACGGAGGCGGTCTCCGGGCGGACGCTCTACCACTAGACCACGGAGGCGGTCTTATTATCAGTAAGGATCCACACAGTTAGGGTGAGATGGCGCGCAATCTATCAAGTCACCGAGTCTGACCACCGTCACAGTGCGTAACCTCGTACGACCAGCATAAGTTATTGGGGGCCTGTTCTAACCCGGAACCCCACGTGGTATATTATACAGCAATATCACGCGTTGGACATCGGGAATTGACCCCACACATTGTATCTTTGTAGGAGTCGATGTGCGAACGCTACAATCGTGTTTCACCGCCTCCCTGCACAAATTAGATACGTCCTCAACAACATGCGTTGTCAAAAGGCAACTATATAGATCGGGGGTCAAGCTTGTAGACATTGCTGATGATCGTATCTCATTTGCTTGGATCGATGCCAGTTATTTCAATCACTGAATTGTCTGGTCGAGACCGCCGTCATATAGCTGGAATATTGCGGCGTTAGACAACAAATTACCAAACAATTAAACAAACAAGCATACTGTGCATGTATGATAACGTATAGTATTAACACGTTATTTACGTCACCTTTCGTTGCTGAAAACTTTTATTACACGTCCGTGTTTATCTTATAAACCTTGGCCCACTTGCACAAAGCGATCTTGGAGCGAAGATGATCGTAACTCCCATACTTTAACAAAGGCTTACGATAATCTTAGCGCTAAGATGGCTTTGTGCAATTGGGTCCTGAATGGTTAGAATTAGTTACATTGGCAGCTGTGTCATCATCAATACACTGGACAAGTGAAGATCGGGGTAAGAATAGGTCTTCAGCAACCCACGCTTGCCATAAAAAGCGACTTTGCTTGTCGTAACAGGCGACTAACGGGATCGGGTGGTCAGGCTCGCTGACTTGGTTGATGCATGTCATCGTATCCCAATTGCGTGGATCGATGCTCATGATGCCAATCACTGGATTGTCTGGATTGATTCAAATATTTACAGACCGCCGTCATATAGCTGGAATAGAGTTGGAGTGCGGCGTTAAACAACAAACAACATCTATACACTAAGAGTTCCATTATATTATACCTGTCGACCCGTTGTACCTTGATCTTTGTTTACGAGGTTCTATAGAACATGTTATCAAGTTTTTGAAGATTAGATTACACAATGTGTCGCCCGCTCTTCATATTGATATGAGGTAGTGTTAAATGTGTCATGTCCTGCATATATAATTCATTTAAAACATGTTACTGAGTTGGGTATGTTGTCATAATTTCACCAGAGGGTCGTTTGAAAGTCACGCATATAATAATTAGTTGCGGATATCATTAGAAGACAGATGGCTGCTATTTGGGATGATTTATTGTTGACTCAGCAATATTCTAGCCATATGAATGCAGTTTGTAAATAAACGAGTCTGGACTTGGCGATCCAGGGATTGACATCATGAGCATCGATCTACGCAATTGGGATACGATGACAAACATCAACCAAGTAAGCAAGATTGTCTGGTCAAGACTCGATTATTTACAGACCGCCGTCATAAAGCTGGAATATTGCTGAGTGCGACGTTAAACAACAAACAAACAAACAGACCGCCGTCATATAGCTGGAATATTGCTGAGTGCGACGTTAAACAACAACAAAAAACAAACCCCATTTGATTCAACTACGTGCACATTGAAAGCAAGTGTTCGGGACATATTGTACCCTTTCCTAGGGTAGAAATGTTTTAAATTATTTTCCCATGAACATAAACATGTGGACAAATTGTCTCCGAACATTTAAAACCTTCAGCAATTTATCATTTGTCTCATTGTTTTTCCCTCACTTTGGTGACATTAAATGTACCGCGTAGCCACTGTAACCTTTGTCCCCCTCAGTCGGAGTCTTGGCAATTCTCCATCGCTCTCCTTTAAACCCGTCACTGACAATGAAACTCTCGTTCTTGACCGTCAAAACGAAAACCAACGAACAGAAACTTTATCACTTGTATAGTTTCGGGGAAACAACTTAAATAGATGTACACGTGAAAATACATTTGGAATCCGGCTTATAATTCACTTTTGTATTTTATCTTATATCTAGTATATCTATGTTTAGCTGGTAACTGTAGGACGTGTGGCTTTGGAACTCTAAATAACTTTTGTGTTTCAGACAGGAATGTCATGGCATTGTAGTACCTGCAAGAAGGTTGTTGGCCTGTACAAAAAATCACAGAAAAAGGTGCCAAATCTATTCGATGTTCACATTGACATTCGCGATTTAAAAGGCAAATTAAAGAAACATCAGGAGCAAAGGAAAACAAAATTGAGAGAAATCGAGATCAAGGTGTCTGCACTCAGAAACACAGCAGGTGGCATCATCATTCTTCATGTCAGCGGGACAGCATGTGGTGACCGTTTCTTGGGATGCGTGGATGAGTTTCTGGAAAAAAGTTTGAACAATTTCATATGTGATGGAACCTTGTTTGTAGATACATACAAACGGAAATGGCTCTGTGAAATAAGTACGTTTGAGAAATTCACAGATTGCATCCTAATATCGGTTGAGAAAACCAAAGGTGTTGCTACTGTAGATTTCAAAACTAAGGTCTGCTCGGATTTACAGGTCGAAAGACCATCAACGCTTAACATCGTGTCTCTCTTGTCTCACAGAAAAGCGTCCTCCGAAAAAGCTGCGGAATTAAGAGGCTTGCAATCAACTCCACACAAAAGTCGAAACATCCAGCTCAAAGCATATAGACCCGAAAAAAAAGACAAAAGCGCCATTGAAAGTCACCCAGATACCTTTGCCAAATATATTTGGGAAAAACTTCGATTCCGAGAATATCTCAGTTGTATGACAAATAATGACGAAGGGGGCTCCTTCTATTTAGGAATTGCTGTAACAAAAAGAGAGTACAAGACATCAACGGACGGCCCACGCACTTCCAATAGTTGGGTTCCAAATATTGAAGGATTTGAGTTGAAATGTGGAAAACGTGAACTTGAGAACAGTCTCAAATGTCTAATTAAATCTCATGTAACCAAACTAGATTCCGATAAATCTTTTGGAGATATTTCTTCAGACCTTGTAAAATTCCACTTTTATCCAGTGAAGACAGAGAGCAGCAGATGCGTCCTTGAGATTGCAGTTGGCTACACGGAAGGGATAGTGTTCTATCACAAACAAGGCCCATTAGCTTATCATATTACAGAAAATGGGGACGTTGAAAGAATAACCCGTGAAGATTGGTTGTGCAAAGTGACAGAAATTTATTGATCTCATTTGAGATTCATCTCCGTCGCTATCAAGGATCTTGAAACAGGTGTCACTGTCCCTTTCCTCATCCTGGGAATACACTAAGGGGGCATTTTAGCCTCATCAATACACGCCCTTCATACTGGAACATATTAACGCATTCTTGTATTGGTAAGGTGTTTGTGCACTAACCTTGTCTATCAAAATGACGTCCAGTTCAGAGGGAAATCTTTCGAGTTATTCAGATGATGCGTTGGACAACCTTCATCGGGGTCCCGGTATGCGTTGTGCATACAGTAGAAGATACTCATCTACATGTGAAGAGAGCAGCGACTCGCGCACTGAATCATTCGACAACAGAATATACGAGGCTGAAAATGCCGTAGACGACGAATGTGTTGAAGTAACGAACAGATCGGACCCTAAAGCAGGTGGGGTTGGTTCCTTTCATTACATTCGGTATACCGGTATGTTGATTGATACATGACTATTTGGTTTCAAAGGCAATACTATCATTTGAAACTTTCATTACAGAACTTCCCTAATGTCGCACAAGTTTCTCGCCTTTAATGCGTCACTATCGCGGTATTTATCGCGACACTTTCGAGAAACTATCCCCGACATTTCCGGAACAAAATATTTAAAGGATCGCCATACTTTCGAACCACTATCGCACCACCATTGCGCCACTTTCGCATCAGAATTGCGTTTGGGGAATTAACTTATGACATCTAGTGAAGATGCAATATTCATGATTTTGTTCACGTTCACCCTTATCCATGTCAAAATGATCAGAGAATTGAAAGTTTAGCCCAGCCAGGTTTTGCTACCAATTCTTTGATGTCAGCTGTTCACAGAAACTGCTTGACGAATTATTGTTACAATTATGCATGAAGATATTAAATCATTTTGAGGACAAAATATTATTATTATTATTAATAATAATCATTATAATAGCTTGTGGCTTTTCAAGGAGAGGCTATCTAAACGACCACTGCATCGAGTGTATGTGTTGAGATGGTCAGCAACCATACAGAGTCCTTCGCTTGGATGAGGTCGACTGGCCTGAAAAGTCAAACAGAAGGCCAGTCACTTCCCACTCGAAACTGTCAATGTGTGATTTTGCTTCAAAATGTAAACATGAAATGTAGATTATGTAATGAATTTAATGAGACTGTCCAAAACATTGTCAGTGGATGTCCAGCTTTGGCACAAACACAGTATCTTAAGCGACATGATGGAGTGACTCGATCCTTTTATGACCGTCTTCGCCATGCTTGTGGTTTTGACACAGAGGTCCATCAATGGTACGACACAGAATATGTAGAGGGCGTCATGGAAAAGGATAAATACAAATTTCTTTGGAATAGGCCCATATACAGCCTCAGACATATCCAGGCCAACAAACCTGATCTTGTCCTTTTTGATAAATCAAATGAAATCATTTATATTTTTGAATTTTCTGTCCCTTTCGACATCAATGTGATTGACAAGATTCATGAAAAACATGGCAAATATGCGGACCTCACGCTTGCATCCCAAGTACCAAGTTGTCCGACTCCCAGTTGTTCTCAGTGCCTTAGGTTTGGTACCTCCCAATCTGTTGACTGACATTTGAAGAGTACCCGGGTTTGCTACCAGGAGTACAGCCAATCTGGGTAATGCAGAAGGCTGCACTGTTGGTGAGTCGTCACATTCTCCGCAAAGTTCTGGGTGGGTCTGACTAGGCAGCGCTTCCTGGGAGAAGTCCCATTCACTGTCTGGGTTGCGTGTAGAGGAGGCAAGGACCCTGAGCTGATGATGAGCCTAACCAGTCTGACTGTGCCAGGATCACCCAAATCCTCTTTGTTGCATTTCTTATTTTAATCTGCACATAATAATAATAGTAAGAAGAAGAAAGAAGAAGAAATACAGGCTACTACTGTAAGAATTGATAATGTATAACGCTTATGACAATTCAAGTTCCCATTTCTCGTTTTACACTTGGTTTTATTTTCTGTTGGCAAGATGAGGACATTATTTGTGAGCGACCGATGCTACCCCAGGATGGTAATCAGAAATATTTGTTGGAGCAAATCAAGATCCAAATGCAAACACAATTCGATGGACTTAAAGGTTAGGCGGAAATCAGTGACATTAGTAAATGTTAACAAGACACACTGCATTTTGGAAATAATTTATGAAATGGTGATCTTATAATGGTTGTAGGCCAACTACAAGGCAATTATTTTTCAGACAGCCGTCATGTAGCTTGAATATTGCTGAGTGCGGCGTTAAACAACAAACTAATGCATAAAGGTGCTCCTCTATGTATGTTAACTTATGTTAACTAACAGATATTGATTTATGAACACACGCTTATGATATAGTTGGAATCTTACAACGGACTGATAACCATGTCATAAGGTTTACTTTGAAATGAGTGTTATTACTATGGTGTTATTTCTTTCTTTCAACAGACACACTCTTGAAGGAGTTAGGGGAGATCAAAGACACACAGAGGACGCTTCAACAAGATTTGATGAGATTGAAAGGTACCTACAGTCTCGTGAAAATCTTATCACTTGAGCTTCCTAATTCACATGATAGCCATCCCTTATTAGATCAGGGCCAACTTGCACAAAGCAATCTTAGCACAAAGATGATCTTAACTCCCATACTTTAACATAGGCTTACGATAGTCTTAGCACTAAGATCGCTTTGTGCAAGTTGGCAGAGGTGATTTTCATTTGTGCGGACACGATGTGCCACGGTGGTCCGAGGTACCGCAATTCGCTGTTCAAACAGTTGCGATCCGCAGTTCGTGGTTTCGAATCCCACTGTCGCTCCGACTATGACCCTTAGTCCCTTGGTCACTAAAATGGTTTCCCCGTGAACATTCCGGGGTAGAGTAGGTCTTCAGCAACCCATGCTTGCCATAAAAGGTGACTATGCTTGTCGTAAAAGGCGACCAACGGCATCGGGTGGTCAGGCTCGCTGACTTGGTTGATGCATGTCATCGATCCCAAATGCGTGGATCGATTCTCATGATATCAATCACACTGGATTGTCTGGTCCAGGCTCGATTATTTACAGACCGCCGTCATATAGCTGGAATATTGCTGAGTGCAGCGTTAAACAACAAACCAACCAACCAACCAACCAACTAAAGTGGTAAACTGTGTCACTTTGGGGGTTCGCCATTCAGTTCACACTGGTCGAAGTCTCTCTTTTTTGTAGTGTGTTTGTTGTTTAACGCCGCAGTGAACAATGTGCCGTTAGTATGTAAATATTGGTCCAGACAAGCCAGACAAGCCACCAACGCCATGTAAGTGTGATGACATGCAGTCACCGAGTAACTAGTCCACCTGATCGAGGATGTGCTACTGGCAGACGGTATTAAGCTGCCTGGGTCAGTATAGGCTACTGACAGGGATTAAGCTGGCTGGGTCAGTATAGGTAACTGACAGGGATTAAACTGCCTGGGTCTGTATAGGCTACTGACAGGGATTAAACTGCCTGGGTCAGTATAGGCAACTGACAGGGATTAAACTGCCTGGGTCAGTATAGGCTACTGACAGGGATTAAACTGCCTGGGTCAGTATAGGCTACTGACAGGGATTAAACTGCCTGGGTCAGTATAGGCTACTGACAGGGATTAAACTGCCTGGGTCAGTATAGGCTACTGACAGGGATTAAGCTGCCTGGGTCAGTATAGGCTACTGACAGGGATTAAACTGCCTGGGTCAGTATAGGCTACTGACAGGGATTAAACTGCCTGGGTCAGTATAGGCTACTGACAGGGATTAAACTGCCTGGGTAAGTATAGGCTACTGACAGGGATTAAGCTGCCTGGGTCAGTATAGGCTACTGACAGGGATTAAACTGCCTGGGTCAGTATAGGCTACTGACAGGGATTAAGTTGGCTGGGTCAGTATAGGCTACTGACAGGGATTAAGCTGGCTGGGTCAGTATAGGTAACTGACAGGGATTAAACTGCCTGGGTCATTATAGGCTACTGACAGGGATTAAACTGCCTGGGTCAGTATTGGCTACTGACAGGGATTAAGTTGACTGGGTTAGTATAGGCAACTGACAGGGATTAAACTGACTGGGTAAGTATAGGCTACTGACAGGGATTAAGCTGCCTGGGTCAGTATAGGCTACTGACAGGGATTAAACTGCCTTGGTCAGTATTGGCTACTGACAGGGATTAAACTGCCTGGGTCAGTATAGGCTACTGACAGGGATTAAGCTGCCTGCGTCAGTATAGGCTACTGACAGGGATTAAACTGCCTGGGTCAGTATAGGCTACTGACAGGGATTAAGTTGGCTGGATTAGTATAGGCAACTGACAGGGATTAAACTGACTGGGTCAATATAGGCTTCTGACGGAATTAAACCTGGGCGAGTATATGCTACGGTGAGGGATTAGGCTATCTACGTCATTAGAAGCTACTGGTGGGGATTAAACCTGGGCGAGTACATGCTACGGACAGGGATTAGGCTATTAACGTCAGTATAGGCCACAAACGGGGTTAAGGCGGCATGAGACTGTATGAATAGCAATAGAATACGTAATCAAATTTGATTTGGCTTTCAGACAATATCATTAAATTCAGAATTTAGTTCTCGCTACCGCTAAACAAAGATCTGAGGACATCCCATTGCGGGTCATGTCAGAACGACCTTTCATCTGACCAATCACAGCATCGCCTATCAGATCATGAAAGTGACATTTGGAACATGATTTTTTATCGCGCAACCTCGAAAAATACCACACAGTGTATTCCGGTCGACAGTTATGGGCTTTATGTCTGTATTCAGACAATCTAGACCATCTATTAGCCATTCCTTAATGTTCTTTTTTCTTCTTATTTTCATTTTGTAATCGAGTATATGTCAAAATATGTTTCGAAGCGTAGTCGCCAGTTTGAAATTAGTCCCTTAAAGCTCGATTAAGCTGCCTTCTGATTGACTATTGTTAGTCATTCCATTGGTCGGTCAAAGTTCGTGCAAGGTCGGTCTGACGTGACCCGTAATGGGGTGTCCTCAGATCTTTGTTTGGCGGTAACGAGAACTAAGATCTGATTTAAATGAGATTCGCTTTCAGAAAAGATCTTTGCATCCTATTGGACTCGCAGTACAATTTTCTTTGGTGTGTGTATGTGTGTATACACATTGCGGCTGGTAAACTCCAGTATTGTGGACCTAGTCTTAACACCCCTTGGGGATATTCTGTGTAGGTAGCGGTGGTGATGGTGACGTAATGGCGCTGAACTACGAACCGTTCCAGAGACGTGCCCAGTATGCAGTGAGTATGATTCCATGGTTGTAGTTGTCAGTGAGTGAGGGAGTGTTTTTTCCACGCTGCCGTTAACTACAGATCTATGCTTACAATGGGACCTGTAAATGTTTTATTTTTGTTGTCGTGGTTTAACGCCGCACTCAGCAATATTCCAGCTATGTGACGGCGTTCTGTAAATATTCGAGTCTGGACCAGACAATCAAGTGATTGACAACATAAGCATCGATCCACGCAATTGGGATCGATGACATGCATCAACCAAGTCGGCGAGCATGACCACCCGATCCCGTTAGTCGCCTCTTACGACAAGCATAGTCGCCTTTTAGGGCAAGCATGGGATGCTGAAGACCTTTCACCCGGCCAATCAAAGCGTCGCTTACTAGATCATGAAAGTGACAGTCTGAATGTGTTTTCTAATCATGCAACCTCGAAAACGTTAACACGGGGTATTCCGAACGACAGTTTCGGCCCGTACGACTGATTCCGTCAAAATTATCTCCCGCTTCCGTGGCATAAACATTTGAACGGAGGAGGCGATGCACAGTATGTGGGAAGCATTGTCATTCAATCAACCATATATTAGATATTCTGGAATGTTCGTTTGTTCAATTTTCAAAATTTTAATCGAGAACTGTGTCAACATATTTTTCAAGCGTAGTCTGAAATGGAAGTCGCCAGGTTGAAACGAGTGCCGTAAAGCTCGAGAAAGCTGCTTTCTAATTGGCTGATGTCGACTTCTTGTTAGTCGTTTCAGTGGGCGGTCAAAGTTCGCGAAAGGTCGTTCTGACGTGACCCGTAATTGGATGTCCGAAATGGGATGTCCTCAGATCTTTGTTTAGCGGCATCGAGACCTTAGATTTGATTTTAATGAGATTGTGTTTGAAGCATCTAATTGTAAAGAAAACACAGTCAGGATAGAGCTAGCCAGGTTTTGTTTATATTATACTACTCACCTTTTGATAGGGATATTTTCTATTATTTTCTTGATTTACCCCACTTATTATTTCATTACTCATTATATGTACTACAGTAGAATAAAGTATCCCAGTATCCTTATCAAAAGTTGAGTAGTTTACTTCCACTGTTGCAGGTTCGTCCTCTGAGTACAGCTGGTACACAAACCAACTTTTCAGTGGAAACTCAAACACCCAATTCGGAATCATGGGTAGTTAAACCAGATGCAGACATTGTGATCACAAGCCTTTAACTGGCGCCGAGCGGATCGTTAGAGGAGATGCTACTGCATTTTACAAGGACTGCAGAGCATACATGATTCGGATGGGTTATTCAGAGGTTTCAAATCGAAATAATGTCTCTGATTAATATTGATGATTTAAAAACCACTTCACTGTGTAGTGACATGTCTTTTGGCAATCATCACTCTGATAAAGGACTTGAAGAGATTAACTATCTTGTCACAAAGACCGACAAACATCATACACGATTCTTTCAATCAATCAGTAACGTTTGTTAAAGCATGATTTTACTAGCGCTTCATATTGTGTGTCGGCAAGCCTTTTTTCAGCTTTTGCTGCCGCATCGTGAACACTTTACGGGTTTGTATAAGTTAAGCTCTTCCATCGCCTGTGAATACACAGGGCCGCTTTGCGGTGTTGTCGCAAACGAATCAAGCAAGGCCTTGATCCAGCGAGAAGGAAACGAGGGAGGGCCAATGAGCGATCAGTTTACATCACTCAAACGGCAATGATTCTCGCTTGACATCGTGTGCAATATGTGCAATAGCCTTGTGGTATCTGATCTACAAATCCTTCAATGTCAGGCAATCGGACGGGAAGCAGAAAGTTCATGCACGGAGCAGGGCTCATTTGACAGTTATACACGGTCTTTAGTTGACAAACAAAAGCCACACACAACCGATATAATGCGTGTCTGATTGAGGAAGCTAGGGTATACAAACCCGTGAACTATTGCAATACTGAATACTGAAATGTTGCTTTTTCTATTGCATCAGTTCCATAAACTTTAAGGTGACAATGCTTGTCGTAAAAGGCGACTAACGGGATCGGATGGTCAGGCTCGCTGACTTGGTTGATGCATATCATCGATCCCAATTGCGTGGATCGATGCTCATGATATTAATCACTTGATTGTCTGGTCCAGACTCGAGTATTTACAGACCGCCGTCATATAGCTGGAATATTGCTGAGTGCGGCGTTAAACAACCAACCAACCAACCAACCATCAACTTTAACCTGAAGAAATGTCCATTTCTCTTTGAACTGGATTCCTCAACTCCATAAAAATCTGTACAAAGACTTTTGGTTTGGTTTGGTTTGTTGTTTAACGCAGCACTCAGCAATATTCCAGCTATATGACGGCGGTTTGTAAATAATCGTGTCTGGACCAGACATTCCAGTGATTGACACCATGAGCATTGATCCACGCAATTGGGATCGATGACATGCATCAGCGAGCATAACCACCCGATCCCGTTAGGCGTTTCTTACGACAAGCATAGTCGCCTTTTACGGCAAGCGTGGGTGCTGAAGACCTATAATAATTCTATCCCGGAATCTTCACAGGTCCTGTATAAAGACAAAGAGAGAGATAAGGAAGAGAATATATGGGTGTCGAATTCTTTATTATGAGAGAGATGTTGCTTGGTCTTGCAACCATAATCGATTAACCATAATCCTCAATACAATAAATGAAGGACTTTCTTTATAGTCACAGAAAGTATTTGAGAAAAGTGGAATTAATACATGATTCTCAAAATCGCAATGGACTCTTTACAATCTTAAAAAAGAACCAGGTTTTGTCAATACATTTGATATGTGGCTTTTCTTACAAAACATGGTGACCATAGATATAGTTACATATATATCTTCAGAGGTACAGGTCAATTTGTCAAAACTCAAAGCAAATGCTATCTTAAGTTTAGTGCTAAAACTTTAATGAAATGCTTGACTACCTCATTGATAAGATAACGCTTACATTTGCACTGCCACAATGTATGATTTCATTTTGGAGGATTAATCAACACGGTTACACCTGGTGAACACCTGGAGTCATCACGCCTTATGGAATCTGTTTCGGCGGATACTCCAGAATGGTTATTCTATTGCATTGACAATTTATTTTAATTTTATGTACATATAGTCATTAAGAAAACACGCCGCTTTTATCAATATTCCAGCCATATCATGGCGGGGTACACCAGAAATGGGCTTCACACATGGTACCCATGTCGGGAATCGAACCCGGGTGTTCGGCGTGACGTACGAACGCTTTAACCACTAGGCTACCCGACCGCCCCACTCTATAATTACGAAGACGGACATGGCGCCCACTGTTTCAGCGTATTGGTGATGTCAATTTCAACTGCAAATTTATTCATACAGAAATTACAGTGATGCATATTTTAAGCATGGTTTCTCGATTTTACCCTGGTTACCAGTCTTAGGCGTAGCAATTCCCTGTGGCCGAAACTGATGATAGTGGGTTCGAATCTCCGATTCGCCATGATCATGTTTCCAGGTTTGTGCGCACCATATCCATGCTCCGCGATTATGTCAATGTGGTTAAATGCTATGGCCGACAAGCGTCACGCCGAAGACCCGGGTTCGATTCCCGACATGGGTACAATGTGTGAAGCCCATTTCTGGTGTCCCCCGCCGTGATATTGCTGGAATATTGCTAAAAGCGGCGTAAAACCATACTCACTCACTCACTATGGCCGACAAAATCTTATAAACTTAATCACGCGGTGATGTCATTACTGAAATGAGGTTAGGTACAAAGAGGCGTTCAAGCAAGCTAACTTACCAAAAAATTGTTAGTATAATCTAGAATGTTCACACTTCCATGAATGTACGATATGAAAATGAAAAAAATACAGAATTTTAATCATTTTAAGGCTATTTGTTTGTGCTTTAATAAAATATAATAAAATTTGTTGTATTGATATCAAGTTATTTGTATAATTGCAAGATAAATTGTTGCATCGTGGACATTGATGTGAGATGAGGTGATCACTATCACGTGCTAGTGCAGGTTCACAGACAATAGCAATAACATAAATGCCCGACTCGGGCACAATGCATTTGTTTGATTGTTTGTTTGTTGTTCAACGGCGCACTCAGCGATATAGAGGCTTATAAGGAAATAACTCATCCTGTTAAAGTTTCACAAAACGATATAATTAATGGTACGTAAATTTGTCTATATGTTAGTGTGCTTATACGTAGCAAAACGTTAAACACTTGTGATGAACATTCCATTGATGGTATCTGTAATGGAGAAACCATGACACCGAAGGAATGGTATGATTGTATAACCGGGTAGGCACAGAAAAGCCGAGGACGCGTATCCGTTATACAATCATACCATTCCTTCGTTGGAATGGTTTGTCAAACTTATAAACCGCTATCCATTAATCTATGTCATTTTTGGAGCTTATATTTACGCGGTATACGGGTCGCAAATAAGCGCGGTATAACGAGACACGCTTTATAACAGTTGTTATCGCGGGCCGCTGCGCGGACTGCACGTCCAGAAGAGGGCTGTACGTGCAGAAAGAACCGCGTGCGTCGTACCACATGGCATTGTGTCGTTGACTGTTCACAAGAGAGGATGTCTGACGATGACGATATTTTCCTAACTCAAAGTAAGTTAATTGATGAAAATTCTGCAGAAAAGGATGAGGATGACTTTTGTTTCCGTTTTGGTGACCCTTTGTCAGATGATAAAGTTGCTAAAAATTGCTCCCCAGGTTTTACAATTGCTCCCCAGGTTTTGCAATTGTAAAACCTGGGGAGCAATTGTAAAACCTGAGGAGCAATTGTAAAACTTGCTGAGTGGTCTTACTACAAAAGAAAGGTCGTCTGGGAGATGGTTACAACACCATGATAGGTTTATAAGTGCTGTTAACTTCACTGCATTGCAACTTCGTTGTCGTAAAGACCGTTGCCGTGCTACGCTCATTGACTATTGTCGTAAGCACTTCACAAACTTCCGAAAGCAATAATGATTTGACTTTCCGTCTAATTGTCAACTGCACAGCTTCATATCGGCGATGAACTTACTTAACATGTGTCGCTTGGACACTAATACATGACTGTATATATATAGACAGTTCGTGCTACGCAGTGCTCACACAATCATGACATTCTTAAAGTTTGGTATTGAAAACATCTTCGTTTGTTTCTTCTGACGATGATCCCGAAAAAGGTGTTTCTTGAATTTCAGTGAACGTTTGTGTACATATTGTGCTCAGAGGACGGATCTGCAACATATTTTAGCTCATATGAGACCTACTTAATCGTTGAAATATTTCTTGTACATAAAAGGTCTTTTGCTTCTTGGTATATATATCGCTCTGCAATATTCCAGCTATATGACGGCGGTTTGTAAATAATCAAGTCTGGACCAGACAATCCAGTGATTAACATCATGAGCATCGATCCAGGCAATTGGGATCGATGACATGCATTAACCAAGTCAGCGAGCCTGACCATCCGATCCCGTTAGTCGCCTTTTACGACAAGCATAGTGGCCTTTTACGGGGAGTATGGGTTGCTGAAGACCTATTCTAACCCGGATCTTCACGGGCAAAATATACACGAATAACATATATAATATGCGCATACAAATGTCCTTAAATGGTCTGAATGATGAAAAATTCCCTATTTGATTACAAATATCTAAGTGACACTGTTCTTTTAAATGAGCCATATTCGGCTTGACTTACAAACATCCATTGTTTTTCTTTGTATTGGGCAGAATCATACTCTATGGGAAATATATTGGATCATACTCACTGAATATCGGGCACGTCTTTCATAGTTAAGACCCGTCACACTGTTGTCACCATGACTACTGCCGCCTAAAATGGAAACAGATAACCAAACTTCGTATCATGTCATCATTGAATGTTGCGCTTTATACATTTACGTAAAGAAAACCTGCTTAAAGAACATGATGAGACTATGTTGACATGGTACGGTACTTTGACCAAGGATAATAATCGGAGCGCATGTGGGATTCGAAGCCACGACCGACAAGCAGATCGCAACTATCTGTACTTATTATTCCAGTACCTCAGACCACCGTGTCACACTGTTTGCACAAAATACAAGCACTTGGTATAACGAGTGATTGCTGTGATGTGAATTAGGAAGTAGCATGGGCATTAGATGATAAAATTTTAATGAGGCAACATTTACCTTTCAATCTCACTAAATCTCGTTGAATCTCCTTCTGTGTGTCTTTGATCTCCCTTATCTCCTTCAGTAGTGTGTCTGTCGAAAGAGAAAAATGACATTATGGTAACAATACTTTTTTTCAGAATAAACTACATGACATATTTATTACCACATGTTAACGTACATAGGTGGGTGAAATTGGGTTTAACGTCGCGTCCAAGATTATTGCACTTATATAGCGACGTGCATGTACGTGTGTGTGTGTTTGTATGGCTGCTTGTACTAGTCCGGAATGATGCCGATTTATAGTGCTAGCTCACTGAGATACCATGCCGCAGTTTAACATGAAAACCCAACTCAGACACAGTATACTGACTCCGAGCCGACCAGTCCTTGTTTTAGCCCCTAAATGCCGAGCGCAAGACAGGGAAACAACAAGTACCATCTTTTAACGTCTTTTGGTATGACGCGGCCGGGGATTGAACCCCGGACCTTCCGCTCTCCGGGCGGACGCTCTACCACTAGACCACGGAGGCGGTCTTAACGTACATTCATCTCGTTAAATGTCCGTAAAAAGAATGTCGACGAAATAAAATGAAAATGACGATGATGACACGGATAAAACAACGTGGCGTATTTTGCCTACATTAACACATAAACTCGCGATCTGTATATGTACAGGTGTATGAATGCACAATGATCTTATTCATTCATCATGCGCAAGGTACGAGCGTATGGTCAAACATGTTGAATAGAATGTTACCTGGCAGCACCAACACATATATTTAATACTTTCTGCCAACTGAGTGAGTGAGTTGGGTTTAACGCCGCTTTTAACAGTATTACAGTTATATCGTGGCGTGTCAGCTTAATGTGGGAAGAAAGCCCGAAGTGATGCAGGTCTCAGACGTTTACCACTTCGGTGAAACCTACGAGCACGGGTATGGTGCTGACAAACATAGAAACATAATCGTGGCGAAGCGGGATTCGAACCCACAATCATAGGTCTCTGGCGTGCCGAAGGGACGCAACTCGGCACAGCGAATCGCGGCGTCTTAGACGACTGGGCCAACCGTGCCCCCTTTACCAACTGAATAGAAATAGAAATGATTCGTGTTCTCTTCGACATGCAACATAATATTATTACTTAATCAAAGACATGCCAGACTGTGACGTAACTAATAACTATGGAGTTGGCTTAATTTGACCAATCAGAGTGAAACAAAAATCATATTTCTCGGCGAAATAGCAAACAAAATTCCCAACAGTAGTGCCCCTATGTCCATTCTTTATGTTTTAAGGGGCGGTCGGGTAGCCTAGTGGTTAAAGCGTTCGCTCGTCATACCGAAAACGCGGGTTCGATTCCCGACATGGGTACAATGTGTGAAGCCCATTTCTGGTGTCCCCCGCCGTGATATTGCTAAAAGCGGTGTAAAACCATACTCACTCACTCTTTACACCAAGCAAAGGATACTCTTTCAATCACTCTCTCGTATTACTTCATTATCAAGCATCTTCCCTTCTTATTTTCATTTTGTCTTACCTTGTTGTTTTTGAATGTTCATCATAATGTCTATTGACAAATCCTTCTGGTAATTACTGGAAGGTAGCGGCTGATGCTCATCAACAGTTACTTCATCTGGGGAACAGAGATTAGCGATGAAGTATTTTTTGTAAAGGAAAACACATAGTCTACAGTGACCAGGGCACACTTTTACATGATACACCTACACTGAATCTCCCCCATTTACCCCCTCATTTCGTATCCCGGAATCTTGATTTTGGGAAAATATACTTTATTGAAACAATATCTTATTTGTACCATCAGAATGTTTTATGGCTGTCGACTTATTGTGTATAGGCATCACGAAAGGATAAGACGTTACGCTGAAACGTTGTGCACATTTACATAATAATAAAAGTAATGAAATCTTCGCTGAAACCTTGTGTTCATATACATATTCATACAATTTCGTTTGTTTGTTTGTTGCTTAACACCGCACTCAGCAATATTGTAGCTTTTTTACGGTGATTTGTAAATAATCGAGTCTGGACCAGACAATCCAGTGATTGAAATCATGAGCATCTACGCAATGGGGATACGATGACATTCGTCAACCAATTCAGCAAACTTGATCACCCGAAGCCTTTAGTCGCCTCTAACGACAAGCAGAGCCGCCATTTACGGGTTTATGGGTTGCTGAAGGCCTGTTCTAACCCGGATCTTCAAAGGTTCATATTAATATAAAGTAATGAGAAGATACTCTTAAACATTCTGTGCATATACATATTATTGATTCGTTCTCATGCAAACTTCTTCTCAGTGTCTGAAAACTGTTTTGACTTCATCAATCAATATTCATCAATAATTAATGTGAAACCTTGTTCAAAGAATGTTGACACCTGACTTGAACAGTTTCGACTTATCCGGTTTATAAGTGACAACTACATGTAATTTGAACTGATAATACATAATAATGTCTTGATAGTATAATCTACGATAGTGCCTGCTCATGATTTAAAACTAATGTTAACATTAGAAGTTAACACTGGAGATTAAACAAACCAATATAGGTTAAATATAGGTGAAATACTCGTGAATGTGACATGTATGTAATCAGTGTTGAAATGATAATGAAAGCTATTTCAGGCACTATTTACTATAAACTACGTACTATTTCTTATAACAAGAAATGGAAGGAGACATCTAACCTGGGATTTGATCTGTTCTGCGTCTGCGTCTCCGTATAGTGGACGATTCATTACTATAATCACCGGACACAGCATTTAGAGCCTCATTATTTGCATTGTCAGATGTTTCAGCATGGCTGTCACTGCTGGCGTCACTTTGTTTATGATAAGCACAAGACATTCCTTTATAAAGGTTGTCTAAGGTGCCATCTGAAACACTCGAACGATTGGCATCGGAACTGGATGTCATTTTGATATTATTTCTGATCAAAATATAAAATTAATGTATGAAGAATGTGTGCGGTAATGAGGCAATGTCCAAAGAAATTAGGATACCGTACAAAAAAGGGCACTGACCACTGACCAAAAGGTTCTTGCTTACTATGGAGAGGAATTACATTTCAGATCATCAAATGTTTTTGTTACTCTGCACAACCAATCATCTGGGGTGATTCTTTCAACCTCCCCTCCTTTAACGTGATACGCCAGGGGACCTTCTTTGTCATAGAACACTATCCCGCCCGTATAACCAACTGCAATCTCAAGGACAAACCTGTTGCCTTCAGGAGTACTATTTCCCAAACTATAAAACTGAAATTTTACAAGATCGGGTGAAATGTCTTTAAAAGCTGCATCCACATCTACGTGTAGTATCGTGACATGAGATTGAATCAAACACATAAGACTATTCTTCAAATCATCTTCACTAAAGTTCAACACAAATCCTTCAATATCTGGAACCCAGCTACTGTAAGTGAATGAGATGTCCGGTGATGTGTTTGTATATTTTGTTTCTTTTTCGGTAATTCCTAGATAAAAGGATCCCCCTTCTTCATTTTTTGTCATACAACTGAGATATTCTCGGAATCGAAGTTTTTCCCAAATATATTTGGCAAATGTATCTGGGTGACTCTCAATGGCGCTTTTGTCTTGTTCTTTGGGTCTATATGCTTTGAGCTGGATGTTCCGACTTTCGTGTGGAGTTGATTGCAAGCCTCTTAATTCCGCAGCTTTCTCGGAGGACCTTTTCCTGTGAGACAAGAGAGACACGATGTTAAGCGTTGATGGTCTTTCGACCTGTAAATCCGAGCAGACCTTAGTTTTGAAATCTACAGTAGCAACACCTTTGGTTTTCTCAACCGATATAAGGATGCAGTCTGTGAATTTCTCAAACGTACGTATTTCACAGAGCCATTTCCGTTTGTATGTATCTACAAACAAAGTTCCATCACATATGAAATTGTTCAAACTTTCTTCCAGAAACTCATCCACGCTTCCCAAGAAACGGTCACCACATGCTGTCCCGCTGACATGAAGAATGATGATGCCACCTGCTGTGTTTCTGAGTGCAGACAACTTGATCTCGATTTGTCTCAGTTTTATTTTCTTTTTATCTTTATGTTTCCTTTTCCCCTTTAAATCGTCTATGTCAATGTGTTCAACGAACAAATTTGGCACCTTTTTCTGTGATTTTTTGTAAAGGCCTTTAACCTCCTTGCAGGTACTGCATTCGCATGACATTCTTTTCTGAAAGAAAAAAGTGTTTATTTGTTCAAATTGTGAATACAGGTATTTTGTTTTCTTTTGCTCTTTATATTTCCTTTTACCTTTTAAATCGCGAATGTCAATGTGATCACAGAACAGATTTGGCACCTTTTTCTGTGATTTTTTGTACAGGTCAACAACCTTCTTGCAGGTACTACACTTGCATGACATATTTTTCTGAAAGAAAAATGTGTAATTTTTCAAATTGTGAATATAGCTATTCTGAAGGTAAATTCTTTTTTAAATATGTTTGTCTCTTCGAACTGATGTCATTTGATATACAGTGTGTTTGTTGTTTAACGCCGCACTCAGCAATATTCCAGGCGGGTAA
The DNA here is from genome assembly GCF_023055435.1 of Haliotis rufescens. Classification (NCBI taxonomy): domain Eukaryota; kingdom Metazoa; phylum Mollusca; class Gastropoda; order Lepetellida; family Haliotidae; genus Haliotis; species Haliotis rufescens. The sequence continues at coordinate 16,136,744 of NW_025964112.1, forward strand.
TAGGGTCGAGTGGTCAGGCTCGCTGACTTGGTTGATGCATGTTGGTTGATGCTCATGATGTCAATCACTGTATTGCGTGTCCAGACTCGGATATTGGAATACTGCTGAGGGCGGAGTTATATAACAAACAAACAATCATTTCTACTAGGGCCACAGTACATAGACTTATCTGGGGCAGCGTTTTGTTGTAACAGGGAACATACATGTATAGTTAATGCTGATGTGACGTAATTTTCGCAGAAAGTGAAATAGTCCCGTGTATACAAACTTCCGGTTTGTTACATATGCGAATCACAAGCTACTTGGGGCATACGAAACAGTATGTCATTAACTGGATACGACTGTTCCCTCCATTGTTAAAATTACATCAGCATGCAAATTTACCATTTCCCATTTAAATAAGTGATCCAACTTACAGGACTGTGGATGGAGGTAATAACGAATTATCTCCGTATACGTTATAGACATCTGTATAACACCGATTTAAGTATAACATGTTTTGTTTATTTGTTTGTTGTTTAACGCCGCACTCAGCAATATTCCAGCTATATGACGGCGGACTGTAAATAATCCAGTCTGGACCAGACAATCCAGTGATTGACAACAGTAATATCGATCCACGCAATTGGGATCGATGACATGCATCAACCTTGTCAGCGAGCCTGACCACCCGATCCCGTTAGTCGCCTCTTACGACAAGCAAAGTCGCCTTTTGCGGCAAGCATGGGTTGCTGAAGACCTATTCTACCCCGGATCTTCACGGCCAAGTGTAACATGAGTAATGTGGACAGAATGTGTCGATTTGAGCATCCGCCGGACACAACAATGAATTTCTGTGCTATTTTAGAGTAATATTCTTTCCTATGTTAGAAACAATGTATTGTTGACAAGCATACTCACGTTTACATCATGTGTGTTGAAGATAACATTGGTATCACTGTTTGTAGACGTAGTCTTGTAAATCACTCGATCGATACCAAGCGTCCCTTCCCTAACCGACCCGGAGAGAGCAGCCACTGGTAGGTTACTACTTGACAAGTGATATTTATATATCATGTGTTAACAAGGAAGTTGAAAAATGTGTACAGTTTAATCCTTTGTGTTTCACCGAGTTACACAGGAAATCATACACTACACAGGAAATCATTGAATAAAGATTCAACGTTTAACGCCGCACTCAGCAATCCAGCTATATGACGGCGGTCTGTAATTAATCGAGTCTGGACCTGACAATCCAGTGATTGACAACAGTAATATCGATCTACGCAATTGGGATCGATGACATGCATCAACCAAGTCAGCGAGCCTGACCACCCGATCCCGTTAGTCGCCTAGTACCACAAGCATAGTCGCCTTTTACGGCAAGAATGGGTTGTTGAAGACCTATTCTACCCCGAATCTTCACAGTATTCAACGTATGTACTGATACATGCTGATCAATGTTCTTTGAATAATGAAATAAATGCCTACATTTGCATTGTCAATAACTTGTTACATCATGTAATGGCAATGGTGTTTCGTTAAGGTTGTTTGCTGATTTGACGCTAGATCTTTCCTCACAATGACCGATATGACACCATAATGGTTGGTTAGTTTTTTAACGCCGCACTCAGAAATCTAGCTTTATGACGGCGGTCTGTAAATAATCGAGTCTGGGCCAGACTATCCAAAAAACATTATTGATATCATGAGCATCGATCCACGCAATTGGGATCGATGACATGCTTTAACCAAGTCAGCGAGCCTGACCACCCGATCCCGTTAATCGCCTCGTACCACAAGCATAGTCGCCTTTTACGGCAAGTATGGGTTGCCGAAGACCTATTCTACCCCGGAATCTTCATGGGTATAAAGATTCAATGTATGTATTGATGAATGCTGATGTTCTTTGAATAATTAAATAAATGCCTACATTTGCATTGTCAATAACTTGTTACATCATGTAATTGGGCGGTCGGGTAGCCTAGTGGTTAAAGCGTACGCGTTCGCTCGTCACGCCGAAGACCCGGGGTCGATTCCCGACATGGGTACAATGTGTGAAGCCCATTTCTGGAGTTCCCCGCCGTGATATTGCTGGAATATTGCTAAAAGCGGCGTAACACCATACTCACTCACTATATCATGTTATGGCAATGGTGTTTCGGGAAAAGTATGTATTCAAACGTTAGGGTTGTGTGTTTCTTCTACATGTGTCATATGGTAATTGATTGTGTTATCAGCAAGAATAGATTATATCATTTAACTAAAACATTTATCCATGACATAAGCTTATGACATAAGAACATGTATGTCATACCCCAATGACATAAGTATGCAAATTAGATATGCAAATTAGATAACCGGAAGTGGGACTTTTTTCGCCGGTGCACGTGAGTAGGTGTTTACAAACAACATGGATACCTTTGATGTTTGGAGACATTATTTCAATTATTCTGCAAAAGTCTGTTCAAGTATTTTGTTTAAAATAATCCTAGGAACTTTTTTCTCAGCGAAGGAATTTGCCATAAAGGAGTTAAGAGGTTGTTTATTTTGGTTTACACGGCTATGGAAAACATGTATCACTACGCACGATCTATACGGAAGATTTCGACAAGTTGCTGATGTTAATGTTTAATGCAATTATTCCTTAATTGGGAAGCAAAAATGTGAAAATGATAAATAGAATTTATCACTCGTGTTTTTTAATATGGGAAATATCAACCTCGTCCCGTTAATCGGTATTTGCCGAGCCTTTGGCGAGGCAAATACCGATTAACTAAGACTCGGTTGATATTTCCCATATTAAAAAACACTCGTGATGAATCCTCTATTTATTATACCGTTTGTACTGAGAAAATAATTATATAACATCAACGCCAGAGAATAACCAGTCTCGATTATCTGCTGAAACAGATTCAATTAATCGTAAAAGGCAACACAGTGATAATTATATGAATGGATTACTGAAAATCAGAAACTCATTTATCCATTATAAAAGGGTTTATATGATTTAACCATGAATTGGAAATGACTCCATTGTGATTGGTCAATCAGAGGTTGTCAAATCACAATAAATCACCTCTGATTGAAACAGGTGATTTGACGGCCTTATCGCGGAAGCTAATATTCATATTTTATCAGTCATTGTCGCTAGAGTATTTAAATAATATGTCTACAATTATAAGTAACAAAATGCAATGTTCCAGTTACTGCAATATTCAAAGAATGTGTGGCAATACATTTCGTGGAGAAACACGATAGAAATCTATAAAAAGAATGTATTTTAGGTTTTTGGGACAGCAGAGAACTGGGAATTTGGCGCTATTCTATATTCGTTTGTGAAGTCATCTCTTCAGTCACATTAAAAGGCGACTATGCTTGTCGTAAAAGGAGACTAACGGGATCGGGTGGTCACTGACTTGGTTGAAACAAATCTGCCGTCACAATGAGCGATGTGACGCCATAATGGTGAAGTGTAGTAGAACGAAACTTTGCAAGGCTTGCTTAGTTTTCTTCAGGGATGCCCACCTCATGTAGGTTACGAAGTTTTGTTTCTTTGTTTGTTTGTTGTTTAACGCACCTCTCAGCAATATTGCAGCTATATGACGGCGGTCTTCAAATAATCGAGCTTGGACCAGACAATCCAGTGAATGACACCATGTGCATCGATTTACGCAATTGGGATCGATGACATGTATCAACCAAGTCAGCGAGTCAGACCAACCGATCCCGTTAGTTGCCTTTTACGGCAAGCATGGATTGCTGAAGACCTATTCTATCCCGGATCTTCACGGGTCTAGAGCATATGGAGCGTCATATTTTGTTGGTGTTGCTGTTGTCGGTGATTCCGTTATACTTTAACTGCTTGGACTCCTCGCCTCTCCGCTTTGAAATTTAACTCAATTATCAATTATGAGTTGTCAGTTAAATATAGCAGGCAAGTCCAAAGTGACTCAGATCCACTTTTGTGAAACCCATGAGAGGGTATGGTGCTATCAAAAGCACCAGAATCACAATACGGCAGTGTCTAGGCCTAGGATTCTGACCGAGATCTGCCAATCCTCACATTACTGATAAACTTTCCATACCGACTAACAACGCCTTAGACTACCTTGACACCCGTGAAGATCCGGCAAGCATGGGTCTTCAGCAACCCGTGCTTGCCGTACAAGGCGACTATGCTTGTTGTAAGAGGCGACTAACGGGATCGGGTGGTCAGGCTCGCTGACTTAGTTGAAGCATGTCATCGATCCCAATTGCGTGGGTCGATGCTCATGATATCAATCACTGGATTGTCTGGTCCAGACTGGATTATTTACAGACCGCCGTCATATATATATGTAGCTGAATTATTGCTAAATGCAATGTAAAACAGCAATCCAAACCAAACCTTGCCACCTGTGCATGGATGTCATTCACCAGTTTACTGAATTCATCAAAATTATCTTGCACATGTGATAAGCACCATTTGTAACTCACTCACTCACTCATGTCGTACGTGCCCATCATTTCGGTTTCAAGATATTTGAAAAATGCTTGATTGTTTGTTTGATTATGACGTTCTGTAGATAATCGAGCCTGGACCAGACAATCCAGTGATTGATATCATGACCAATGATTCACGCTGTCGGTGTACGATAACATGCATTCAACCAAATCACCACAGCTGATATCACTTTAATGTCATCTTACGAAAAACATTGGTTGCTGGGGTCCTAATTATAACCTGGAATTCCACGAGCGTATTTAAAAAAATCTAGTTGAGTAAACGTTTCATTGTATATGCCATGGTACTTTTTAAGATGGTAAATATATTTGTATTTGGTTTAACTTTTTATGGAAGACTTCCACTTGAAACTGAGGCGTCAGCAACAAACAGGGTAAGTATCTGTTGCAAGGGAGACAACTCTACACGGTATGGATCCCTTGGAAAGCTGACGCACCTCAGACTGTGCAGTGTTGTGTAAAATAACCAACCCTAACCTGTTGCCTTTGTCTTATGAGGTGAGGTGAAATTGGGTTTAACGTCGCGTCCAAGATTATTGCACTTATATAGCGACGTGCATGTACGTGTGTGTGTTTGTGTGGCTGCTTGTCCTATAGTGCTAGCTCACTGAGATACCATGCCGCAGTTTAACATGAATACCCCACTCAGACACAGCATACTGACTCCGAGCCGACCAGTCCTTGTTTTAGCCCCTTAATGCCGAGCGCCAGACAGGATAACAACAAGTACCATCTTGTAACGTCTTTTGGTATGACGCGGCCGGGGATCGAACCCCGGACCTTCCGCTCTCCGGGCGGACGCTCTACCACAAGAGCACGGAGGCGGTCCTTTGTCTTATGAACGAGTTAGTGTAGTTTAACGTGGTTTTGGGCAGTAATTTGTTTTTTATCACCGCATGTTTGAAGTTGGTTGGTTTGTTGTTTAACGCCGCACTCAGCAATATTCCAGCTATATTACGGAGGACTGTAAATAATCGAGTCTGGACCAGACAATTCAGTGATTGATATCATGAGCATCGATTCACACAATTGGGATACGATGACATGCATCAACCAAGTCAGCGAAGAAAATCCAACGTGATACAGGCCTGATACGTGTACGTATTTGTTGTTTAACGCCGCACTTAGCAGTAGTCAAACTATATGACGCTGGTCAAGTGTGGACCAGACAATTCAGTGATTGACATCATGAGCTTCGTTCTACGCACTTAGGATACGACGACATGCATCAACCAAGTCAGCGAGCCTGACCACCCGATCCCGTTAGTCGCCTCTTACGACAAGCATAGTCGTCTTTTACGGCAAGCATGAGCTGCTGACCTGTTCTTTTCACAGATTCATATCAACGTAAAGTGATGAGAAGCTACTCTGAAACGTTGTGTACATATACTATAAAGTAATGAATCTAGTAAGTCGCCCTTAACGACAAACATTGGCTGCGGAAGATGAATTGCAACCCGATCTTCACTGCAAAACAGTGTATAATGGACAGCAAAAGGTTAGAACAAAGGGAAACTAAAACTAACCAAGCTAACAGATGTATTAAATATTTAAAGGAAAGCCTTGCATTTCCTTTCCTTGGTTTACGTGTCCGCCAACCTTAGAAATAGAAAAATTCAGAAAACGGTAAAGATCGCTTTTCACAATAAAAATAATCCATGGGATTTTTTATATCACTAAAACAGAAATTATTCCAGCGATACATCGTCCTTTTTTAAATCACTTTACCTATAACAATCACATGCATTTTAACTGATTTCTTTTCACTGTCAATATCTGTTGTGAATACAGATATTTTACATGAAAGGGCGATATTTCTTAAGTCTTGGAAACACGGACTCAATCAGGTTGAAGCTGAGCTATTTACACCATAGTATATGTGAATTAAAGTGTCATTTATATTATTGTGCATATTCAGTATAGGCAAGTCACTGGTTTCGATCGAAAGTTCGCACACTTGGTTTGTCAGCACCAAAACCTTACTGGCATACTGGTCAAATTGGTGTCAGAACAAACTCTCGAACTGTTTAGTTCAACATTTTGGGAATATCAAAGTAGAACTCGCAACCGTTGCCCGAGCTCAAATTCCTTGATTTGCCTTTCCACGTTCATTGTCAACAATAACTCAAAAGGACCCGTGAAGATTCCGGGGTAGAATAGGTCTTCAGCAACCCATACTTGCCTAAAAGGCGACTATGCTTGTCGTAAAAGGCGACAGACGGGATCGGGTGGTCAGGCTCGCTGATACATGTCATCGATCCCAATTGCGTGGATCAATGCTCATGATGTCAATCACTGGATTGCCTGGTCCAGATTCGATTATTGAAAGACCGCCGTCATATAGCTGGAATATTGCTGAGTGCGGCGTTAAACAACAACAACAACAACAACAAATAACTCAAAGGTCACCTCACAGAAATCAGTTGTTAATGGTAAAGAGAGTTGTGATCTTGAGAGAGCATCTGTCAGGGTGATCATGGGGATGCGACATTGTTCAGTCAATCATAAATAACGTTTACAAAGCATGACATGTCCCTGAAAACTGATCTGACATTGATGCAAAAGATGAAGGATCGACAGAGGTTGCAGCCGCAAGAAAAGTGCTCAAGCTATTTAGTCCAAGCGGGAAGATCAACCAGAATTCTGTTTGAAAAGAAGAGAAACATATCCTTCCTCGATTTACTCCCACTTAACACTTAATTTTAACCGGTTTTCTTGAATGTGGGATGTGTTTTGTATGAAGGAGGCCGATCCAAGTTCAATGCTTGTAATAACTGTTTGAATATCGTATAATTTAATGTTCAGTTTTATTGACCAGTCTTTACGAGGAGGAAATAAAGATTAAAAGAGATAACCGTTTTGCCTGATGGAACGTGAATTATTCTTTTGATGTAAGAAAATAATGACAAGCAATTTTCTTGGTTAAATATGGCTGACAGATTTGAATTTTTATTAAAGAGAGTACAGAAATATATGAGTCTTGGTATTGGTTACAAATTTTCAACAGGCAACGAAGGCTTGTGAGAGTCTTCTCATAACTATTGGATAGTGATTCATAAGCGCATGCTCATGATATTGTCAGTGGTTTCTTATGAATATGGTAAGGGTTTTGTCGCTCTTCGTAAGGCTATCATCGTGACTACCAACACTAAGACATCGCTACCTCTTGCGTTGTATAATACAGTGAAATCTCTTTAACTCGACTTTCGTAACTCGATATCTCGCTTAACATTTCTGGTGTCCTCCGCCCAATATTTCTAAAGGCAGCGTAAAACCATCCTCAGTCACTCAGGTTATCGCTCAATAGGAGAGAACTTTATCGTACTATGAGAATCCTTATTGGCAGTAACGTGAAATACTGGCTCCGCATTTGTCTCAAACTACGGATGACTTCATATTTGCAATACACTGAAACCTCTTTTAACTCGAACTTTCGTCACTCGCCACATCGCTCAATACCATGGAATTTTGTGGTCAAATATTTGCACCGTATTTGTCTCGAACTATGGATTACTCGATCTTTTAGATGGTGCAAATGACATCAAATTAAAGGGTTCTACTGTTTGTTTTTCTAGGTTCAGTGCGCAGCTTGAAACACCATGTATCAGATTGTTCTAATGACTAATTTTAGATTGGTCTATCTCCTATATTAACCCTAAAGTAGTTACGAATCTTTGACGCAATGTCAGATCATCAAAACTGACGACTATTTGTTCCGTTTCCTTTTCCAGGCAGGTCGTTCAGTCTTCTTGTTTTCGTCAAACTTATATAATTTTTCATTATGATATCCCTCACATTGTTACGTCGCTGCATGACGTTATTATGACGTCATCAATGGAATTCAGTTACGTATTAGAACTGGGGAAATAATTAAATGCACGAGTTATAATTAATTCGTTGAAAAATTAGCACGCAAAACAGGTTTTAGCCAATTGTGGTAAAATTTTGTAAAATGTTTGAAATACTTTATGACCACAATTTGACACTGTGTGGGGAGTTATATTATTTTATACATATAATTATTATTATTATTATTATTATTATTATTATTATTATTATTATTATAGTGTACTGTGTATTTAGCTTGGTGAATTTGTATTTGTCAGGCGCAAAAGAATACAATACCACCCTTTTTATTCTAAAATTAACATATTAGTACTTACTAACACCTAAAGTAAAAAGGGGGCACGGGTTGCCCAGTCGTCTAAGGCGCCGCGATTCGCTGTGATTGTGGGTTCGAATCCCGGTTCGCCCCGATTATGTTTCTAGGTTTGACTCGTGGGTTTTACCGAAGTGGTAAACGTCTGAGGCCTGCATCACTTCGGGCTTTCCTCCCACATTAGCTGACACGCCGCGATGCAAATAAATGTTTAAAGTGGCGTTAAATCCCTCACTCACTCACTGAGGTAAAAAAAGCTACACAAAGGTGCGGACATCCTTAATGATTACAAGAAAACCCGAACAACATACGTTCACTCTTGCCGGCAAACAGTGCATTAAATATCAGGGGTCTTGTCTACCTTGAAATAACGAACCGGCGCTCCTCAATCAGCCCATGTCGGCACATTACTGTGTTCCCTGTGAGAAACACCCACAGGTGGAGGGGGTCACCTGCATATATACCTCACCATACCTTCTCCCCTGCCCTAATTCCATTCAGCAAGCATCCCCACCCATCACAGACAACATCAGCGCAGACAATAGAAGGCGAGTGTGTGGTCCCGGCTCTAAGCATTATGCAATTCGCAATAAAGAGTCGTGTGGTGCTGATCCTCTGACTCCAACGGTATGTACTGCAAAGTGCGGCGGTTACAAATATTGTGGAAGAGAAATCAGGATTATTAAGCACAAGCTTCCTCTGTCTTGCCGGGGATACATCGCCCCGTTGGTCGTAACGGTTTAGGCTTGGTGTAGGAACGGACAATTACATTTTTATATTTAAATGACGTCAGATTGGCATCGTGATGACGTCAGATAGATCTGCAGCACGTGAGGATGATTACCATCGGAGAGGTAAGATATACACATGTGTAGACGAGCAGGTGATTGATTCCGCATGGTGCTCTTTTGGTTCCGGGGAAAGGTATTTTCGGGAGAATAATTGGCGAACAGTATTGTAGACAAAACAAATATTTACTTGTCAGGAAACATGCAAACAGTCTAAGACTGCTTGCCACTAATGGCGTGGAACACATACAGTCATTATAACCCTGATAACCACTGTCTCTCCTAACATGGGCAGTGTATTGTCGTACTGGGTGGGCGTAGAGAGGGATGGGTTTGGTGGTGGGGGGGGGGGGGGGGGGGAGAATTTGTGAATGTTCACCAATGAAGAATCTCTTTGACTGTCGGAGCCTCTACATTGAAGGGATGATATGGTCAAGGCACTGTTGTAGTATTGGCTAAAAATGCGGGTTAAGGCGATACTTTTCTTATTTGGTTGAGGATTATGGCCGATTGGAGCCAACAGTTACAGTCATAAAATATAACCACAGTGTCAGGGGTTCTCTGGTCAAAGCGCTGCTGAGTTGAGTCAACTTGTGTCAGGATCGAGTGATGACGGCTCCCATATTCAGTTCAATTTTATAATTCTTGGTCTGTCGACACCTTTTCCGTTCTCGTGGGTTTCACCAAAGATGTAAACGCCTACCTGTGTCACTTTGGCCTTTTCTGAGTTACTCAGCAGCGTTCTCATAAAGTTCACAAAGCACCCTTATTCGTTTGTTTCGTATAGTCGGATATATACATAGTAACATGGAAATAACATATATTCACCCGATCATGACATACGTCTGCGGTTTATCATGCTTGGAGTCCACAGTTGCAAGTGATAGGGAAATATAAGGCTGTTAAAAAATGATGATACAAGGTATTCGCAAAAAGGTGAGCGTACCCTGTCCTACCAGTGGCACCCGTCCCCAACACATGCAGAGGCAAGGCAATTTTGTTCTCCCGAAAAAATAAATAAGTCAAAATAGGGAATTGCATCTGACATCAATTTTGTCATTGATGCATCAAATTTCGAAATGTCCTCAACATATCTACCAAAAAACGTTCTGAAAGCTTCACTAAGGTGTGTGTAACCCCGATCGAACAACTTTTGAGTAAGAGTTGTATGACGTTCTTTGAAATCTGCGTGGAAAGAGCATGCTTGACTGAACCTCAATAGTTGTCAAATGTAGAGACTAACGACTGGAGCTGCTGGGATATTGCTGGACATAAAAAGATTGGTTGCTTTGTTGTTTTACGCCGCACTCAGCAATATTCCAGCTATATGACGGCGGTCTGTAAATAATCGAGTCTGGACCAGACAATCTAGTAATTGACATCATGAACATCGATCCACTCAGTTAGGATCGATGACATGCATGAACCAAGTCAGCAAGCCTGACCACCCGATCCGTAAGTCACCTTTTACGACAAGCATAGTCGCCATTTACGGTAAGCATGGGTTGCTGAAGACCTATTCTACCCTTGATCTTCACGGGTAGACATAAAAAGAAACTTGACTATTTGAAATCATCCGTCTTGTCATACAGTCTTGTTGAGCACAAAACACAATGTTTTGTTAGGTTGATTTTTTTTATCCGGGCTCTCACAACGAGGTTTCGCTTTACACTTTATTTACATCAGAGTATCGACATTGAGCATCATATTTAAGTTACAGAAGAATTCCCTTTGATTACTGCAAGCGTAATTCTACATTTGAAACAAGCATAGGCAAAGAGCAGCTCAGTTTATGTCCATGCAGACAACGACGGATACTGTTTAAGCTGCAATACCATAGTTGGTAACTTTCGTGGTATTTGATTTCACATGATGATGTATCTACACAATTTCTCGTTAAAGGGCAAATAGATTCTGATGTGTTGTGTGTTCTTAAAACATACAAACATCATCATTAACTCTAGGCAGCTTCAGTGAAGCTAACTGCATTGGAAAGTAAAATATATTTAGAAAAGCTGTATCAGCATAGAAAAGTTGGAAAGACACATTATTTATTTAATTGACGCCACATGTACCTAGGAGCTACTAAGCTGTCTGCCTGCTACAAGTGTCTTGATTTTATGTATGTTCTTCAAGGAGTTTGGCATACATAGATAATGCCATCGCGGGTGAGGTTTGCTGGTTAAATGTTGTCACATTGATAAAAGTCTGGAATAATACACTTCAAAATGGACTAACACTTTTTCAGTAATCATTCATCGGATAAATGCCATCCGCCGTGGTAAGAACGTGCTCTGTTTGAACTTTCGGTATGAAAACGTTTTGATAGGGCGGGACATATTCCCCTGGGTACTTGTGTCTCGAGGGTAAAACTATTTTATCTTTTATCTTTCCCGTTTTGAACCACTGCCCACATAGCACAGATTATACCCCACCAAAGCACCCATTGCACGTGCAAAGGGAAGATACATGTCTCTTGAACCAATCGCCATAAAGCAGAGACGAGCATGGTAACTATGTTCTTATGTAAGACTCTGCACTCGACGATGCACATCAAGAAATGCCAGATGACGTGTACTACTTGCATGTAATTCTTTGTGAAACGATGATCCTTCTGACACCTAGGTAACCATGCCCTATGTCACTGTGACCTTGTTCGCGCACCTGCCAAAAAGATCCTCTAGTCCCGACCCCCGGGCGTGAGAACAGAAGGTTCTGTTTCATCAACTCTTGAATAATCTTGCATCGAGGAACCTTGCTTCAGGTGTTTGATTAATAAATATTGTTGCGGATGTGTGCTGATTGTTGGGTAACAACATTTGGATCTCGTAAAGGAGCAAACCCTGCCAAAAATTAATAAGACAGGTGTATATGTCATGTTATGTATGAATCATCGACTAATTGAAGGCTCGGGGGAGAAATTACAGAAATAGTGATTAACTTCATAAAGACAAGATGTACTGGCATTCTGTGTTAATCAACTTCAGGCATGATATCCGTTATGAATACGCCTACTTTTGAATGTTTTGTTTGGATTTTTGTTTATTTTGAAAAGCAGGGATTATGATGGAACAGGTTTAGAACACGTTGCCGGCATGTTTGTAATAATGCAATAATGTGATGTACACGGCTCCATGTCAGATCGAGCGGCATTTGCCAGGATGTGGATTATTAGCATGGTGGCCTCTGTATTAGGACAATAGAAATTTATGAAAAATAAATGACGCCGAATGGTATTTCCTGTGATTCAATGCAAATACATGTTATCCATACAGGGCCATACTTGAAACATTTCACGCCCACTCAATAATTACACGTACACGTGTGTCGGCTGTGTGTTTGTGTGTGTGTGTTTGTGTGTGTGTGTGTGTGTGTGTGTGTGTGTGTGTGTTTGTGTGTGTTAAAAGCAGCTGTTGGTTTCGTCAAAAGAAGCATTTGATCCACTCAATAATCTATTTTGAATATTGCGTAGTTATGAGGTGAGGTGGGTTGAGACGGGGTTTAACGTCGCGTTCAAGATTATTGCACTTATATAGCGACCTTCATGCACGTCTGTGTTTGTGTGTGTGTGGCTGCTTGTACTAGTCCGAACTTATGCCGATTTTATAGTGCTAGCTCACTGAGATACCATGCCGCAGCTTAACATGAATACCCCACTCAGACACAGCATACTGACTCCATGTTTTAGCCCCTTAATGTCGATTGCCTATAATACCTATAGCATGGTTGCGACCTGTGTAGCACAAATTACATTTGGTTTGAAGACAACTGCAAATGGAAACAATCACGACTGTGCCCCTTAATGCCGAGCGCCAGACAGGGTAACAACAAGTACCATCTTTTAACGTTTTTTGGTATGACGCGGTCGGGGATCGAACCCCGGACCTTCCGCTCCCCGGGCGGACGCTCTACCACTAGACCACGGAGGACTAGTGGACAGACGAGCCGCTTGTTACTCACTGTGTGTCTCAGTTAGAAATATGGATTAATAGCTATATTTGATTGGCTTTGTGTTCCATTGTTGTGATTGTTCGCGGAGATGTCCACTATATGACCTGTAAGGTATTGATGAAGTAAACATTAACTTTTATCATCCACTAGATAATTGCATAACAAAACTACCATGGCATCACGATCAAATGACATCCCCATTCTCTCGGCCACAGAAGCTGGTTAGCTGTACTTTTTGCACTACAGACACTGCTTATTACTGATTACAACCTTAGTTCGTTGGAGTGAGTGAGTGAGTTGGGTTTAACGCCGCTTTTAACAGTATTCCAGTCATATCGCGGCGTGTCAGCTTAATGTGGGAGGAAAGTGATGCAGGTTTTAGACGTTTACGACTTCGGTGAAACCCACGAGCACGGGTATGGTGCTGACAAACCTAGAAACATAATTGGGGCGAACCGGGATTCGAACCCACAATCATAGGTTTCTGGCGTGCCCAAGGGACGCCACTCTGCACAGCGAATCGCGGCGCCTTAGACGACTGGGCCACCCGTGCCCCTTTTATTCGTTGGAAGAATGATTGTGGGTGGAAAAAGAGTATCACCGTCGTGTCTTTTGATATCCAATCTATCAACAGACAACTATTTGATATCAATAGCATGGAAACCTAGAAGGGTCATTGTCGCCCTTACAAAAAAACAAACAAGCAAAAGTGTCAGAATTAACCAAAGCGCGACAATGCGACAACGCGACAATGCCCCTTCTAGGATTCCATACAATAGGCACTTGGGTGGGCTTCTCAACATGTCTGACATGGGAATGTTGGTGATGCAGGGGATACATGAGTGGATGATCATGCTTTCCACTGATGTCTTACTCAAACCTCAGTGGGGATTTGGGGGTAAAAGTTTAAGATGCTTGTTGTAGGAGTGACAGGCTTTCCAAGCATAGATTACGATACATGGGCGAAGGGCCATTAAATAAAACCTCATGTAACTGACACCTAACTATACTTTCCTCATCAAAATCGACGTCTATACTGACACATCCCTTGTTTGACTTTAAAAAGACTCGATTCTTATGACCCAATCACAGGGTATTAAATCACAATTACATACCTCTGATTCAAACAGCTGATTGAGCAACCCCTTTCCTGCGTAATGTTTATATGTTTGATTGTTGTTTAACGTCGCACAAAGCAATACTCCATCAATATGACGATGGTCTGTAAATAATCGAGTAATCCAGTGATTGATATTATGAACAACTATCCATGGAATTAGGGTATGATGACACGCAATCACCCAAGTCACCGAGCCTGACACCGATCCATTTAGTCGCCTCTTACGACAAGCATATGTTTGTAGCCTGGGTGGGTCACGGGTGACCCAGTCGTCAAAGGCGCCGCAATTCGCTGTGCAGAGTTGCGTCCCTTGGGCACGCCAGAAACTTACGATTGTGGGTTCGAATCCCGGTTCGCCCCGATTATGTTACAAGGTTTCTCAGCACCATACCCGTGCTCGTGGGTTTCACCAAAGTGGTAAACGTCTGAGACCAGCATCACTTCGGGGTTTCCTCCCACATTCAGCTGACACGCTGGACATAACTAGAATACTGTTAAAAGCGGCGTTAAACCCAACTCACTCAGTCTCTGTAACCTGGAAACCCCACTGGGTGAATCCAACACTACACTGACACCCAGTGCTTTAACTGAAGATGCTGCTCAATGCGGCGTTTAACCCCATCGCTCATTCCTAATTCACCAACATTCCTGCTGTGACTCAGGTTCGATTTATACACTGCAGCATAAACACCGAGAAAAACTTAACCGATGTCATCATTTCACACACAGCACCGCATCAACAATTCACATTCATATTACCACCATTGCCAGTGCCTGTTAACGAATAAGGCTGTTAAGTTCAATGATCACATATTTGGAATTACCATAATCGCCGTTTGCAACCTGGATGGCATATTAGTGATTCCTTATTTTCACAATAAAGACTTCAGGGACTACGAGGATGCCACATGTTGATGAACGTCGCCTTTCGATCGTTTTCTGTGAAAGAAATGGTATCGTCCATTTAACATGTGCCATTACAAAGACATTATACCTTTATTCATTTGTCCTATCATATGAAAATCCCATCCGCTCTTTGTTTACCTATATCCAACTCGCGTCAAGTGCTATCCAACTAGCCACCGGGCAGACAAGAGTTATGTCCCTTGGCACGCCGTCTTAGAACCACACGTAAGAACAAACAATGTATAGTGTAGGTAAATATGAAACCTTGGTGTTATTGTATTCTCCAAGGCTTATTTCGGGACCCCGCCGGGATAATCGGAACGGTTGATATGTTATCAGGTATTCCTGGAATACCCCAGACGCTTTTTCCTCGGATCAGTCTCTTCATCTCGCGTGAAGACGCTCCAGGCGCGAGATTATAGACGTAGTCTGCATAATCAGGGTGACGGCGCTGTCGGGAGCCCTGAACGGTGATTGAAACAGTTTCAGTACAACATTCATATTCAATGTCTAGTGTTTTGGATAATAATATCGTACATATGGATGACATTAAGTCCCCTTTAATGAAAATAGGACGGTGGGGTTTGTCTTGTGGTTAAAGCATTTACCCATTCCGCCGAAGTGCCAGGCTAGATTCGCCGTAATATGGCTGGAATATTGCTAAAGAGGCACAAAACCGAACTCACTTATGTAACGAAATTGGAGCAATTGAAGGAAGACATTGAGATCTGGCAAACATTGATTTTTTCATTTTCAACAAGGAAATTGATTTATAAACTTCCAATATTTCGAATCGACAGCTGTCTTGATTATTTTAAATATATTTTGTTTCTTTTCAACAATGTTTGATGGAAGATAAGGTTCCAGGGACAGCAGTACCATATTTCTATCCAACTTGTGTCCTTTTTGTAACCTTCCCTGGCAAGCAAAGATGGTTTGATTACTATAACATATCATTCCATTTTATTGCCGAAGTACTGATTCTGTCAGTATTTGGGGATACATAACAACACGAGTGTCATATTTTGAAAGATATCTGCTTTGAATAGGGTTGTAAGATAAATGGTATATCTGTTTCTTAGATAGCCTAAACTCGCACCATTTTAATATCAAATCGATGCATATTTCGTCTGTTCTTGTGATCGCAGCGGCGCATTAATACATAGCATAACGGCCATAAAATACGTCATCCGGCTTCCTGTTTACTCCTCGTACCTTTTGTGACCATCCGCATAACAGTTTCAGCAATATCTGCGGATTATCCAGACGATGATCATAATGCAAACTAGTGAGTGAGTGAGTATGCTTTTACGCCGCTTTTAGCAATATTCCAGCAATATCACGGCGGGGGACACCAGAAATGGGCTTCACACATTGTACCCATATCGGGAATCGAACCCGGATCTTCGGCGTGACGAGCGAACGCTTTAACCACTAGGCTACCCGACCGCCCCTATGATGCAAACTAGATAAGACTAAAGAGCATTATTTAGTCCAAGTATTAACACTCTGAAACCATACAATTTGGACACAGTTTCTCGCTTGTGAAATGTTCGACTGAATACAATCATGAAAGTAGTTCGTCAGATCTGAACTCAGTTCATCACCATTGAGTAGCCAATCACGGACCTAGAATTCGATATCACACATGTTTGATACTATTTATCCCAATGAAATTTCTCAGCATAGGTGTGTAAGAAATGTTCTTACAAGGTACTCGAAAAAGCTGCTTTCTTGTTTAACCAAATGAAGTTTTGAATATTGCTAGAACGACATCCAGTCGCATTAAAACAGGACGACCTACATGTTGTAATAGTTCCGTTAATTTTGACCGGTTGTCATGTTTAGCGTGTGAGTGGGTTGTGTTTAACGCCGCTTTGAACAGTATTTCAGCTATGTCACAACATGTGGGAGGAATGTCCGAAGTGATGCAAGTATTAAACGTTTAGGACTTTGGTGAAAACCACGATCCCGGGTATGGTGCTCACAAACCTAGAAACATGATCAGGGCGAATCTTGGATGAGAACCAACGACAGGGAATTGCTGCGTCTAATACGGCTGAGCCCACGAAGACATCATTCGTACTTATGTTTCGTTAATCGAGAAATTTGGGAAATATTCTACAGGCTCAAATATGAGCAGAATTATACGAAACAGCCCCTATTGTGCCTTAGTGTCTTTCTGCGTCTAACGCCTAATCGGGTAATGGCATCACGGCGGTGTTTGTGAGCGAGCGAGAGAGAGAGAGAGAGAGAGAGAGGGGGAGAGAGAGAGAGACCGGAAGAGAAAGGGGAGAGAGAGCAAGAGACAGGGAGAGGGGAGATCGAGAGTGTGATATCTAGCATACAAAAGACAACGAGTTATATAAATATATATATATATATATATAGAGAGAGAGAGAGAGAGAGAGAGAGAGAGAGGAGGGAGAGGGAGGGAGAGGGAGAGAGAGGGTGAGAGAGAGAAGAACAAGGACAAATTCAAACAGAACTAAAGATACACTATATCAGATCCTGCACACCTATGCACATGGCACTCTTGACATTCCCCTGGCACGCGGGTCAACACTAATGGAGGGCAGGTTATCGTGGTGGACATAATAAAGTCTGGAGTAGCCAGACGAGCCTTCTGACATTCACCATGTGTTCTCGTTCACTACCGCGGGAACCTTGCGAGACTTGGTTGGCTTGCTGGCCCTCGGGTGGGGTGTGACTAGCACCGGATGATGGTTACATGGCGCCCGATCTGTTTTCATGACGGCACCGCCCACCAAGTCATAAAGCATAGATAAGATGCTACGCCCGTTCCTCATAGTCGGAGAGGTTTAATTGATATCGTATTGACCGATAGCATCAATATTTAAGCACATACGCAGCTACAGGTGCTTGTGTGGGTAATACTCACTGTACAGCACCATGGTGCTAAGCTGACAATTTCACAATTTGCGCATGAAATAAATATTTAACTTCCTTACCTCTCATGTACTTTTCATTACATAACTGGGTTATTTTAAACTTATAAAATATATAACCGTTACGCACTATGCCGGCGCGTTTGGCGACGTGGCCACAGGCGCTCCCGATTTGTCCTGGAACATTTATTAAACACAGAAGCATGTTGTTTCTGATAAGTATGATGTATATTCAGCTCACCCCATCCCCCTCTACCTCCCGAATTCAGAATTAAACAACGCTACTGACAAAAACGTCAAAAGACGGTGTGCATGTATATATATATGAGCATTACTTCAACACTTACACTCTCTTAACCTCTTAGAATAGGTCTTCAGCAACCCATGCTTGCCGTAAGAGGCGACTATGCTTGTCGTAAAAGTCGCCTAACGGGATCGGGTGGTCAGGCTCGCTGACTTGATTGATGCATGTCATCGATCGCAATTGCGTGGATCGATGCTCATAGTGTCAATCACTGGATCGTTTGGTCCAGACTCGATTATTTACAGACCGCCGTCATATAGCTGGAATATTGCTGAGTGCGGCGTTAAACAACAAGCAAAACAAAAACAAAATTCTTAACACGATGCGCTACTATACAATACTATGCTAGTACTACTGTTTTCATATTATGATACACGTTCATATCCCCGATATATCAAACCTCACTTACCTCTGACTTATAACTGATTTTATAGATTCATTGAAGTGAAAAATAAGATAACACACGGACTCAATGGTAAAGTTAATTTGCTTGAAAAGCAGCAGGATAAACCTCGTCACAGATGCAAAATCTGGTGATAGTGACATTATAATTGATACATACTGAATTTAAAATTTCTTGTATCGGAAAGAGACATATTTATTTGTGAATCGTATCATTGGCGCAAATATCGTAATTCCTCAATACTACGATGAATCGATGTACACCTTACCCGTCAAGATCCGGATAAGAATGGGTCTTCAGCAACCCATGCTTAAGAGGCGACTAACGGGATCGGGTGGCTTGGTTGATGCATGTCATCGTATACCAATTTCATAGATCAGTTCTCAAGATGTCAATCACGGGATTAACAGGTCCAGACTCGATTATTTACAGACCGCCGTCATATAGCTAGAATATTGCTGAGTGCGGCGTAATATAACAAACCAAACCAAAACCAAAAAACAACGATCGACGTACAAGGTTTGACTGACGTGATATAGTTGGAATATTGCTGAATGCGGCGTAAAACAATAAACAAATAAACAAACAAACAAACGCTGTACACTTTAAGTAACTTACTTCCAACGTCAACAAGATAACGTAGTCCGCCGCTACAAGATAGCGTTAATGCATAGACGTCATCCAATGTAATGAATTGATCATCAATCATAAACATACAGCAATCAAACCCAGTTTATGAGACACTGGTCTTGCCCGGCAGGTTCTTCTTAACCAATTCCTTATGCTTCGCATGCACGCCCCGTCGGGATATCCCGGGAGCTAATTACGGTAAGGTACTAAAAAGAGTGGGTCCTTATCATGTATTGGCAAGGTCAAGGTGGTAGAGCCGTTAATTAGTGAGTTCTATAGTCATGCGTCGAAGATAAGACAAGGCGAATCATACTAAAGCTAACCCTTCCGACACCTTGCAATAGAGTGGCTTCATTTGAAATGCACCAATGTCCTTTTCAGACACTGATGCTATGTATGAGGCGTTGTATCTGGTCTATTTGAAACCGACATCATAGAAGAAGAACTGACCTCGAGAGTTTTAAAACCGCGTTGTGCGTAATTTTTTGTGTCTCAGACTGATGTTATACGTTTAGCCTAGTGATCAATTGCTTGAAGTGCCCGAAGCAGAAGATTTAACAGAGAAAGAGGTTTTGTATATATATATATATATGAAGTTACATCACATTTTTAAAATTACACATAAGCAATTAATAATTTAATGACATCCATTTATGACAAATTATATAACGTGTCATCAATATGGCAATAAACTGGCATAAATGTTTGACAAACTTAAACAAAGTCCAAAATGCTTTGTTATTACATTTATAGATTGTTTAGACAGTCCTAGACTGTACGATCATTTGATATATCGGCAATTTAGGTATATAGTTATATTCACTTCCATACCAAATAACACCAACGTTAACATGTTCACGTTAAGGATCAGCTGTAAAAATAAAACAATAGTGGGCGAGCTACTATTATGTACAATACAATATGCAAAAACCGGACATGAGTGACCGAAATTGTGTCCAGTATTAACAGGGATCCGGATTATCCGGAGTCCGATTTGGACAGATTACACTGAACGCATGGTATATAGATGTACACATGACATAAAACGAACAAGATACACCGGTAGATGTTTAAATGGACATAAACGTATATCCCGCGTGAGTAGGCCATAAGGGTTATTTACACTATTTGAATATTTGGAAAATGTCTATAATAAGATATCACAGCAGGCTGAGATAGCAGTAAAGTTTGTTTTTCTTGGAATCAGCTCACGGAGAAATCAGCAGGTATCGACCGGAAATATCAGCATATTGAAATAACACCAGAACGGTGTCCTTGAAGAGGTATATAGCGGACTCGGGACAGCTGACAACAGCTGATTCTCAACCCCCAACTTAACGCATGTCGAAGTCAGCAGTGCTGGATAGATAGCTATAAGATGTGTTTGATGTGTGGTGTTTAAGGAGACTTTTTAAATGCAATTCATCTTCCTATACCTTGATACAATTACACAAGATTGATAAGTGAAGTGCGGGTTGTCTAGTGTGTAGAAACTCGGTATGATAGCCATCTGTTCCACGCAGGCCAATTTATTCTAGATCAGGTTTCATTATCAACTTTGCCGGATCTGTGAGTGCCAAGAACGGATTCCGACTAAATTTCATTATGCCATCCCTTTAATATCAAGATTGATGATATTTTAATCGTGTTTCACTTAGCAGTTGCTGGAGCTATTACGTAAATTGGTATCGTGTGTGTGCATTCACTTAGCACGGTTTCCCGATTAATGACAGTTATTTGGTGAAGGAACAGTTTTAAGAGAGAGGTGTTTTAATAGGGATGTGTGTCTGATGCCTGAACGACAAAAAGTTCAGCCAGCTTGATTTGGGGTCGTTGGTTTCAACTTAAGGTTAATCAGACTACAAATTGACCCAATGCCTCGCCGTTGTTAAATGGGAGATCATTTTCAGTGCACTGATTATCTTTGCTACGGTAGAAAAGCCAACACTACGTACAGCTTCATGGATCAATAACGTCTTCATGATTTTTGTCACACATGTTGGTTGGCTTCAGGGAGAGAATTCCTTTTGTTTAAAATCCGGAAGTAATTTTTATTTAAGATGTCCATGTGTGGTCTTTATAAAAATATACAATAAACATTCTTTTAAATGAAATTTGTTTTATAAGTTTGCTAGTTTGACAGGTGCTTTTCATTAACATGTATCTTCTACAATGTATTCTGCAAGATTGTGTATTGCAATATTTATTATCAATCACTCAACTGTTTGGGTTGTTGCTCTTGCATTTAGTCATTTGTTTGACTGCACCAGAGACGATTATTTAATGCGATAAGCCGGAATATTGCTGATTGTGCCCTAAAACAACATGCATTCACTCACTCACTCTTGGCTGTGGTTCTGATAATGTCCGGACACGAACCGGATTATATCATCATAATGTTTCATTTGTAACAAATAATATCTCTTTCATAATTGTTTTGGGATATGATTAACCTCTATTTGTCCTCTTCTCGAAAAAGAAAACAAATTTCGAAACAAGTTATCAGGGTGGTGGCAATGGTTAAGGCATTTTCTCATAAGGCCGAAGACCTCGGTTTGATTCCCAAAGGAGTACAACGTATGAAGACCTTTTGTATCCTCCGCCGCGAAATGTCGGCCATTTTGTTAAAAACGGTATGAGGAACACCCACTCGGCGGTCCACCCTTATCTCTTTTTATGAATCTCTATTCAGATAGTTTGTTCTCAAATGCCTTTTTAAATGCTACATATATCTTTTTTTCATATACTGATGTTCAGCGTGATTATGTTTAAAGTCCTCACCAATATACATGTATGATAATAATAAATGGAACAAACTTAGTCATACGACAGATACGTATATATGCTGAATAGTTCAGCACATCCTTGGAGACTCCTTGGGGGTAAATATATACACAGAATTACAGTTAGAGCAATAAACAGATAAACGAAAGCGACTGCTTTGCAATGCACAATATCCCAAATCAGTATTTGATGTACAAGACGCTATTATATACACAAGCTCCGAACAGCAAGATGGGAAATTCAATCCTCCTGTTATCTTCCAGTTTAGCTTCCATTCAGACAACGAGATAATAAAACACGATCACAAGACTCTCAGAGAGATTTCGTTCAAATGAAAGAGGCTTGCTTCAGATAGTTGTATTTTGTTACTTTACAAATGCTGATAAAATTTCAGTTCAGTTCTTAAACAAAAGTACTCGTGAAGATTCGGGTTTACCTTGGTCTTCAGCAACCTTTCCTTGTCGTAAGAGGCGACTAACGGGATCGGGTGGTCATGTTCGCTGACTTGGTTGATGCATGTCATCCCAATTGCGTGGAACGAATATCTATCGCGTGGAAAGCTGGAATATTGCGTTTAGCAACAAACAAACAAACGTAAACACAGTAATGAAGCATGTACATTCTCAGTGGTCTTTTGGGGGGGGGGGGGGTCATACAATCCTAACGTTTGATTGTTTAAATCATATATATAATGGTGGGCAATACGATGTTTTGCCTTTTGCGTTTTACTTAATGTCATGAGGTGAGGTGTGGTGAAATGGGGTTTAACGTCGCGTCCAAGATTATTGCACGTATATAGCGACGTGCATGCACGTTTGTGTGTGGCTGCTTGTACTAGTCCGGACTGATGCCGATTTATAGTGCTAGCCCGCTGAGATACTAGAACGTCTTTTGGTATGATGTGGCCAGGGATCGAACCCTGGACCTTCCGCTCACCGGGCGGACGCTCTACGAGACCACGGAGGTGGTCTAATATGTCATGATATACTGTTATCTACATAGATGTGAATGAGTATGAATGTTGTGTAACGCCACATTCAGCAATATTATTCCCGCTATATCGTGGTTATCTGAAGATAACCTGGTCTGGACTATCTAGTGACCGACTGAGCACGATCATCGAGATCAGGGCACTACGGCTTTCAGCCAAGTCATGTGGCCTGGTCACATGATAACCATTTTATTCACATCTTACGAGTGAGCGAGGGAGTGAGTGAGTAAGCGAATGAGGGAGTTAGGGTTAACACCGCTTTGAACAGTATTCCAGTCATATCACGGTGTGTCTGCTTGTAGAAGGATAGTCCGAAGGGACTAAGATCTGTTACTACTTTGGACAAATCAACCGGCATGGGTATGGCAGATAAACATAGAAACAGGGCGAACCGGGATTCGAACCCACAATGCATCACTAAGGGGCGCATCTATCCATAACGAAATACCGCGCCTAAGACGACTTGGTCACCTGTGCCACTTAGTCACATCATAAGAAAGGCATGGAATATTGGGGTTCTGATCGGGTTTTGTAGCCTGTAGCTAAACGCTAAAACGTTCGCTCGACCCGGTGGAGACCCCACATGAGTACAATGTGTGAGGCCCATTTTTGAAGCCCCCAACACTTATGTGTCATTGCTAAAGGGACTTAAACCCATACTTGACCCGTGAAGATCCGGGGTAGAATAGGTCTTCAGCAACCCATGCTTGCCGTAAAAGGCGACTATGCTTGTCGTAAGAGGCGACTAACGGGATCGGGTGGTCAGGCTCGCTGACTTGGTTGATACATGTCATCGGTCCCAATTTCGCGGATCGACGCTCATGATCAATCACTGGATTGACTGGTCTAGACTCGATTATTTACAGACCGCCGGCATACAACTGGAATATTGCTGAGTTCGGCGTTAAACAACAAACAAACAAATAAACCCATTACTCACTCACTCACCCTTACGCAGCCACATGATACGCCTTAGAAACTGCATTAGAAATCGTCAATACGAAATATATATCCCACTTCCTTAAATAATTAATTGTATGTTTGCTACAGAAACAAGACCAGGATATTCCAAATTAAAAGACGAAAGTGTTTAATGTACCAGACATATATTACAGTCTCCCATCTTTCTATACATATTACAATTACACAAGCGAAAGGCATACGAAAAAACGCACTTAAGAGTAATAGATTCTGTGTTTCAAAAAGCTTAACTCTTTTTCGTGCGCGATCTTTACGCCGGCGTGTATCAGGACCTCTACTTAGTGTGGTGAAAAAAACATTAGAAGTTCAGTAAAAATAGACATTAACAATCGGCCTTGGGTTCCGCCCCTAGCGTAACGAGGTACTGAGAAACTCGGATGAATTATAAGTTGGTGAAAGATGCCATGTTTGCGCGTTACAAATGATTTCTCTTGGGATACATACATGTAGTAATACACTTACACAAGCTGGAACTGAACGTCAAGGGAACGAGACGTGCAGAAAACGGTAGGTATGTTAATTATCCGTTTGTTTCAGCAGAATACTTAGAGATAGTCATCGAGTGATACTAGATGCTGGATTGAGTGAGTGAGTGAATTGGGTTTAACGCCGCTTTTTACAGTATTCCAGTCATATCACGGCGTGTCAGTTTAATGTGGGAGGAAAGCCCGAAGTGATGCAGGTCTAAGACGTTTACCACTTCGATTCGGTGAAACCCACGAGCACGGGTATGGTGCTGATAAACCTAGAAACATAATCGGGGAGAACCGGGATTCGAACCAACAATCATAGGTTTCTGGCGTGCCCAAGGGACGCAACTCTGCACAGCGAATCGCGGCGCCTTAGACGACTTGGCCACCCGTATCTCCACGACAGGCTGGAAGTAAACATGTGACCTAAATACGTCACAGTGTAGGTCCATTTTCCCGCACGACACAAATGGCATGACCACAAGTTTGGACTTTTTAGAAGCAAAACAAATGACACTTAACACAGGACGACAGTATCAGCATCGTTGTGGGGTTAAGCAACGCTTGGAATGAACACTCGATGGCTTCCTTTGAAGAACACTTCACAAGAACCATTTCGTCACTATCACATAACTTATAAATGATTTGTTTGCACAATAAGAAATGCAGTAAGGAAGATTCTTCTGTGTAGAATAGTTTTGTACTGCAGGCTCTTATATACTTAAGAAACAATGGTCATTTCTATGACGATGGTCGTATTTATGTTACTGTTTTAGTGAGTGAGTGATTGCGTGTGGTTTTACGCCGCTTTTAGCAATATTCCAGCAATATTACGGCGGGGGACACCAGAAATGGGCTTCACATATTGTACCCATTTCGGGAATCGAATTCAAAGAGTAGATTTATGGTTATTTCTATGATGATCAATATGATGTCAGTCAATGGGGATTATCATCTGACATCCCAATTTGTAAAATGAATGGGAGTGTATGCTGTATGCTGCAATCTAATTCCAGTAGGGGGGACATAGAAGGGACAAAATTCGAAAAGAGCTACTGGGCGCCGCCATTTTGTTTGAAGCAAATGCAAGTTATATGATAGGTGGAATCTGATTGGTCAGTTGGAGGGACATAGAAGGGACATAACTCGAAAAGAGCTACTGGGCGCCGCCATATTGTTTGAAGCAAATGCAAGTAATATGATAGGTGGAATCTGATTGGTCAGTAGGAGGGACATAGAAGGGACATAAATCGAAAAGAGCTACTGGGTGGCGCTACGATCGAGCCACGAAATTGAAGCCCAGTTCGGCAAGGGTTGAAGCCGGGCTTTTAAAGAAGTCCATAATGTAAAATATTTTCAAAAGACAAGATCAATTTGTTGATGTGTGTAATCTTTTATGGGGATGTCTTAACGGTTTGTGAGCACTGCAGAGACAAATATGTGACTGTTTAATTTAAATAGTTCATCAGCCTTGACTAAATAATTTGTTCAATTAAAAGTGTTAAAAGGGTTTCTAAATTGAATTATTTTTTCTTATCGTTGCCCAATCCTTCAGAGCAGTTTATGAAGGAGTTGAACAAGTTACCATTTGCATTTTTATGGAATAATAAACCAGATAGAATTAAACGTCAAGTGATATACAAATCCTCTGCAGATGGAGGTGTGGGAATGGTTGATGTTTCTAAGTATGTCAAATCTCAGAATATCTCTTGGATCAAGAAGTCGTTGTCTGAAGACTATCAGACCAACTGGAAGGTGCTGTTGATGTCTTGTCATCCAAAACTATCCACTATGCACAAATACGGGTCCTCTTTTATCCAGAAATTGAGTAATCAAACTCTCAATCCTTTTTGGAAGGACTGTTTGGAGGCTTTTTATGAACTCTCTAATAAGGCTACAACTGACACTTTTGATGCACTGGTAACCGAACCTCTATTTATAATCCAGATATCAAGATTGACAAACAAACTGTTTTTTGGAAACAGTGGGTTGATGCAAGAGTTTATAGAATTTGCGATTTATTAGATATAAATGGTTGTTTTTTGTCATACAATGACTTTTGTAGAAAACATGAGTTCACACTGCCAATCATGCAGTTTGATAGTATAGTTTCTGCAGTTTCAAACTATATTAAGAAGGCAAACATAAAAATCGAGAACACCATTAGCCCTTTAGATTACAGTTTATTATTGACTCAACGTTTCTCATTAAAGAAAGTTTCCAAACATGCCTACTTTACACTTTTGGGACCTTTGGTTAGTTGGAAAGCCAGACAGAAATGAGAATTTATTTTTGGTGAATTAAACTGGAAATCCATTTTTATAAAACCTTTCAAAATAACCAAAGATACAAAGCTTCGGTGGTTTCAGTTCAGGATAATTCATAAGATACTTACAACCAACTCATTTCTATTTTATATCAAGAATGTTGACAGTGATCGATGAACTTTTTGCAGTGATGATAGAGAGACGATCGTCCATCTCTTGTTGGAGTGTGATATTGTACAGAATTTTTGGAAACAGTTCATGAGCTGGATAAATGCCAAACGTGGACACATTCATAATCTAAATCTTTCAGCAGAATTTATTATTTTTGGCTTTAAAAAAAAATCTTATTACTGATAAAGTGTTTGATTTTATCATCCTGTTCACAAAATACTTTATCTACAGATGTAGAGTTCAAAATATACTACCGAATATACAGTTTTTAAAGAATGAACTCAAACTTCGCTATAAGATAGAGAAAAGACGTTTTTTGTCCACAAACAGAGGTTTGGAATTTAACAAAGACTGGATGATGTACCATAACCTTTTTGAATTTTAGGATATGTATATGTATGTGTTTATATATATATATATATATATGCTTGTGTTCATGCGTATATTATGGTATGCCCTTGTGTTAGTGTCTACATTTCCGTATCATTCAATTGGAACCACTGACTTGAGATTTGAGATCTCTCTTTGAGAATATAATGTGTGTGTGTGTATGAGAGTGCTTGTGGCACTGTGTGAAAGCGTGTAAATGGTGTTTGTATGAGAAGTGTGAATGGCTGTCGTTTCTATGATAAAAAAAGGGGACTCCATCATGTGATACATATATATTATGTATTAAATCATTTATTATCACTAGTAATATCAATCTCACATTACAAATGATGTGCAAACAGTCAATGTATTTATATGCACTATATCGTGTACAATGTATCCTGAACCCCGAATAAAAAAAGTATTACAAAAAAAAAAGTGTTAAAAGGAACCACTTGACAGCTTAGTTCAAGAATGTGCAAAAAGCTGACTTTAACAATTTCTTGTGACATGATCAGGAAGAAAACCCGTAACCGACGCAAGAAATTGATGCATACCACGACAGTATTAATGAATATAGTTGCACGATTCATATCCCGAAAAGACAGAAATTCCTTTAAGTCACATTTCGAGTCCGAATACAACAATATCTGATATAGGAGTCATATCGTATTATGGTGTACGATAACAAAGTATCAACAATAGGCGTATTCACACGCTGTAGGTATAGCCCGTTACAACGGTCAAATGTTCCGTTTATGGAAATATTTGCAGAGAAAATAACCTCCTCCATATAAACCTTGAGACGAAGAGTCCTGATGAAAACTTGTATAAATATCCATGGCAGTCTGTAAATAATGTGTCTGCACCTGACAATCCAGTGATTATAAACAACCATTATTAACATCATTATTTACAACGACCAAGTCAACGAGTGAGTGAATGAGTATGGTTTTAGGCCGCTTTTAGCAATACTCCAGCTATATCACGGCGGGGGGACACCAGAAATGGGCTTCACACTTTGTACCAATGTCGGAAAACGAACCCGGGTGTCTGGCGTGACGAGCGAACGCTTTAACCACTAGGCTACCCGACCGTCCCCCAAGTCAACGAACCTGACCACATATATGGTATTCTACATTTTCAGGAAAGGTTAAAAAAGCTTTGGTGATAGAGGACGACATACCATTAAACTTTTGAGAGGAACAGTATTTTATTCCATGACACACCACACTGGTAATTTGTAAATGGCATGAGTTATTAAAGGTCTTTTACTGTCATTACACGTACTTGAAAGAATAAAATATTATGTTTATTATCCAATATATGTTTTCATTCATTCTCAATAGAGTCCATAGTTCCTAAGATAGATGAGATATATTTCCGTATGTGTAAGTCAGTGTGAATGAGCGAGTGAATGGATGAATGGATCACGACAAACACCACCAGAAATAGGCTTAACACTTTGTACCCATATGAAAAATCGAACCAGTAAATGAATATTTGTTATTTTGGATTATGCGTTTGTTAAAAATCAGCCAGTTTCTAGATTAAATAGATTATTTCCGAGGTTGAATGAAATTTTGGGAACATGTGTTAAGTTTTAATCTGAGCAGATACCCAATTAGCTAAATCGGAGACAGCAATTGAAAATTCGAGCCCGCTCGTGGCTTTCGTTATCTTACGAGATGTCAAATCCTGAAACCCGGTGTTGCCCTTACAAATTACATTTCCCCTTTACCGTATTACCACAGAGCATTCTTCAGGTGTTTCCTCGTAATCGTTCCCAATTTTCTGAGCTGACAGAAGTAAAATCGATTTGAGGTTGTTGGCCGAGACTTTATCTGTCCTGAGTGAGACCACGTGGAGCGGGATTTTCTCGTGCAGCTCGTGCAGCGAGCAGACGCGATAAGACCGTTACAGTTATCACGAACGAAGTCTGCTTTTGCCGTGCTTCATTTCAACAAGAAGTCGCTCGTGGAATGTCAGATGACTTCTTTATTAACTCTAACGTGGAATTTGAATTTTATATTACATGCTCGCCAGATGGCGTTCTCCGGAAATGAGTGAATATATTGACTGAGCGAAGCAGTTAAGTTCTAAAATTGTCCTTCGAATATTCGTGTTTGGCTTGACGGATTTTCCGAAGCTTATGAAAACTGACGATTTCATACGACCTATCTTTGGTGTCGTTTCAGATTGATCCATACGTCGGTTCGGTAATGGGTAATTTGAAAAAGATAAGGACCCGTGATCACAGCTTTGGCGGGTTTGGCCTTTCACGTCGAATCTAATGTACGCTTGCGTTGCCACTAGAGAATACGTAATTTCTGTGTATATATGAACACTCATGCTCAGTGTTGGGGTCGATCATTTGATGGTTTATATTCGACCAGCTTTGACTGCATCTGTTTTTCTAATGCATAATAAATTCATCTTGTATTTTAATATATTTTATCCACATATGTCTGGTCACTTTTTGGCAGATCGAATTCTGTTTTTCTGCATGTATTGAATATGTTGCATATTTCAAAAAAAAATATATAACGTCCAAAGCAAAAGATAGACGATACTTGTCGTGTCATGTGTCGTTAACACTGTTTCAACTGATGCTGTGCCAATGTAGGGAGTGGGTGAGTATGGTTTTACGCCGCTTTTAGCAATATTCCAGCACAATCACGGCGGGGGACACCAGAAATGGGCTTCACACATTATATCAATGTCGGGAATCGAACCCGGGTGTTCGGCGTGACGAGCGAACGCTTTAACCACTAGGCTACCCGACCGCCCCTGTGCCACTTTGGGATTCAGGGACATATATAATTTTAATCCGACGTTAATCGGGTGGTTACACTCTGTCACAAGTGAAGGTCATGGACACGCGACGTCACTACTACTGCTGATGTTGCTAGCTGTACGTAGCTTATTACGTGGAAATGTTTGTATGTTGTTTAACACCGCACAGCAATATCCCAGTTATGTGACGGCTAATCTAATCCACTATTACCACTATACATAAAGTATATACACTTGTTTGGGTCGAGACATAAACAACTGTCCCCACTGTGTTGAAAAACAAAACTAGTAAACGCTGGATTGTCTTGTCCAGACTCGATTGTTTACACGCCACCCTCGTATGGAAGGATTATTGCTGGGTGTGGCATGAGGCACCAAACACTTACTTTTTTATGCAAATTGTGTGAGTGAGCTGGACACCCTTTTCGCAAAAACGTGGTGTCATCACTGATTTTCAGTGATCCATGCACATAATTTCGCCGTAAAAGGCGACTATGCTTGTCGTAAAAGGCGACTAACGGGATCGGGTGGTCAGGCTCGCTGACTAGGTTGATGCATGTCATCGATCCCAATTGCGTGGATCGATGCTCATGATATCAATCACAGGATTGTCTGGTCCAGACTCGATTATTTACAGACCGCCGTCATATAGCTGGAATATTGCTGAGTGTGGCGTTAAAGAACAAACAAACAAATCAAAACTATTTTGCGTTTTACGCCCAATGCAATCTATTTCGGCAGATAGTCTTTTCTATTCTCTGGTGTCATAACTAACACAAACGTCCACCACCACCGCCCACACCCACTCAGTGTGTATTGTACTTCAACATCTGTTCTCTATATTGCGCCATC
The DNA here is from genome assembly GCF_023055435.1 of Haliotis rufescens. Taxonomy (NCBI): domain Eukaryota; kingdom Metazoa; phylum Mollusca; class Gastropoda; order Lepetellida; family Haliotidae; genus Haliotis; species Haliotis rufescens. Next base: position 16,168,080 of record NW_025964112.1, read on the forward strand.
GACTCCGTCTGCCCAGGCAGACTGTTTAGAACCACGAGCTTTGCCATGTTTCTCTTCATACCATGACACTTCATTTGCAATTATTCAAAAACACACGCAATAGAGGCTTTTGTGAAGTATATTTACTAGACGCCGCCAAAATGAACATGTACACAGCGATACATTAGCCAGGCGGGATTAAGCACCTCCCCTAGGTTCCAATTTGTAATGTTTCACCTTTCTTTAGTCCTCGTTAAGTAATTATTTACAGCATTGGGAGACCCAGCAGGTCATTCATTGAGGCATCGCGGCAACCACTTCATCCTATTACATTTGGTTGCAATCAAACATGTACCCGGTAATTACCTACACTTTACTGTAGAGCTTCTGTTCTGGTTAGCTTGTGTGTTCCCTGGAACTGTTGATAAGAAAAAACACACACCATAATCACTCGTTAATCTCATTAAAATGTTTTGCGTTCTCAATTTTGTTGGGAAGGCTTCAAGAGAAAAATACAAAAATGCCCATGTGTACATGCGTGAGGGTAAAAATATACGTCTGCCCAGTGTTATTGTAAATGTGCATCTCACACATGTACGGGGGCACGGGTGGCCCAGTCGTCTAAGGCGCCGCGATTCGCTGTGCAGAGTTGCGTCCCTTGGGCATGCCAGAAACCTATGATTGTGGGTTCGAATCCCGGTTCGCCCCAATTATGTTTCTAGGATTGTCAGCACCATACCCGTGCTCGTGGGTTTCATCGAAGTGGTAAATGTCTTAGACCTGCATCACTTCGTTCTTTCCTCCCACATTAAGCTGACACGCCGCGATATGACTGGAATACTGTTAAAAGCGGCGTTAAACCCAACTCACTCACTCACTAACACATGTACATGCATTGCTTAAGTATGATGTATAAGATCATATTATGCAGTAAACGTGCTAATTCATGACACATAGTCATGCTTTAGATATCAATATTGGATTACATACGTCAAGCTTTCATCTATTATATTAGCCAAGTGAAAATAAAATCATCATCATAAACATGTCCATTGTCATAAGAAATCTCTTCTGAAAGCAAAGTCCCTTGTATGATTCCGACCATATGAAGAGTATGTGTTTATGGATCACCAGCAAATAGTGATCATACCAGGTGCTCGCGAAAGGTGAGCATATCCTGCCCCACCGGTGGCACCCGTCACAAACACATGTTCGTCTGCTTGAAGCTGTCAAATGCAAAATGCACAATTGTCGTTGGGTACCCATACATTGTTTGACTGCCGTCGTTTATAATACTTCTAACATCATTTGACGATATTTTTCATGTAAAGACGTCCAGTCTCAGCCTTCAAGGCATGTCTTTGCCTGGTTCCTTATATAATTAACACCTGGTGTCATAATATAATGTTCACTGCTATTTTGCCTTTTATGCCCTATGAAATATGTCTCGCCGGATTATCGAGACTGGTCATTCTTTAGCGTTGTAGCGTTATATGCACTGTCAAAAGAATAATCTTTTTTCACGCATCACTTTGAATTATTATATTACTAGACACAAATAAAAGTAAGAAATTCATGCTTCCTTGTGAGGCCGGCTTGAATGACACAACGCTAAAAATAGACGTCCAATCAAATTAGACTGCCCAGTCATTAAACAAGCAACCATATCACCAGTCTCAACTCAACGTTTGCTTTCGCCAATACAACCGAAACGTCTTGTAGCATAATGGCTTTCCTCCATCGTCTTAGTACGCAGGAAAGCATCTTTACCAGCTTAAAGAGTCTTGTTATTCGTTTAATTACATCGAAGGCACGATGGGATGAGGCCACGACTTTAAATGTAGATCTATGTCGAACTAGCGTTCAGAAGAAGCATTTTGATTGGTTGTTGATTTCAAGCTCATGAGATAGACATCTAAGCTAAGTTGTGATGAGAGTTGGAGCTCGTGACGTCACTTCCAAAATGAAGCTATGGTGAAGAATGGGTCCAGGGTATTGTTCATAACAAGATGTAGAGATGAATCCCTGGATAATCGAGGATGATGTATGTTATGTAATTAAAAGAGCAATAATACGATAATAACACTGACATGTACATATCAATATCTGATGGTAAAACACCAAGAGGTATAAACTGGCGGTATATACCAGCGATATACTTGTACAACACAGTCATACCATACAATGTAAGACACCCACATTAAGTTTGACATAGGAATAACATTCATGGGATCAAAGAAGCATTAATACAAAGATAAACAAACATCAGGTCAGCCAATAGCACTCTTCTCTCCATCACCTATGGTTAAGACGTGCATCTGTGTATCCCTTCATAACATTTCTGTATGTTTTGTTTACACCTGTGCCTATATTTTACAGCCTTCCTGGAATAAGTACTAACTATTCCTTCTTCGACTGGTGCCAAAACCAATATATGCCTAATTACTTAAACAACGCACTAGGTTGAATGTCAACTTGGCATCCTACGTCTAATCATGTCATTGCACTGAGGGAAAAACAGGTTTAGTGTCTGCCAATTGAATGATGCTAAGAGCTGACAGGGTCGGAGGGAAATGGTTTCTAAAACCTGATTTGTAGATGTATAGGCAGTGACAAGTTCGTAATGAATGTTGTCAGGTGAGCCAACATGGCATGGTGCAGTATCGCCATTATAAGCCGCATACCATTGAGCCAAATTCAGTTTCGATATGTTTTTCTGAAACATGTCTTTCCCAAACGAGTCTTTTTGCATTAATAGAATGTTTGTTGTGCATCGTTTCTATTCGTTTGGAAAATATGCGCTCGGTGTTTGGTAAAAAAATTAAAACATTCTTTCGTGTTTTCTCTTTATACAAGCTAGGGCATCCGTTTTGGTTTCGTTTGAGACGGTATGCGAGTTAGCTAATGGAAAGTGAAAATGTAATTCAGAAACTAGATTTTGTCTTTACTTTCTGCATTTCCGAACGTCTGGATTGTCACAGTGATTAGTAATATATTCTGAACTGACGCATTACTATCGTGCTTGGTCCGTTACGTGTGATAGAACAATTGTTTGCGTATTTATTTGAATACCCTGCTAAGTGTTTTAAATTGAGCCTTTGGCAGGGTGTCATATATTTTTACTCTATCTCAGAATATTTTAAATATTTCGTTGGGTGTACACTACATGTTATGTCGTTAAGATGGTGTAGATAAGAGCATTGCTTACAAAGCGATTTATGCATTGCGTTCTATGTCGTTATAGCCATCACTGTCTCCGTGGTTTAGTGGATAGTGAGTGAGTGAGTTACAATGTAACGTCGCATCGGCATTATTTCAGCCATATAGCGACTGGTGAAATCATCACTCGTTAATCTCATTAAAATGTTTTGCGTTCTCAATTTTGTTGGGAAGGCTTTAAGAGAAAAATACAAAAATGCCCATGTGTACATATGCGTGAGGGTAAAAATATACGTCTGCCCAGTGTTATTGTAAATGTGCATCTTACACATGTACATGCATTGCTTTAGTATGATGTATAAGATCATATTATGCAGTAAACGTGCTAGTTCATGACACATAGTAATGCTTTAGATATTAATATTGGATAACATACATCAAGCTTTCATCTATTATATTAGCCAAGTGAAAATAAAATCATCAACATAAACATGTCCATTTTCATAAGAAATCTCTTCTGAAAGCAAAGTCCCTTGTACGATTCCGACCATATGAAGAGTATGTGTTTATGGATCACCAGCAAATAGTGATCATACCAGGTGCTCGCGAAAGGTGAGCATATCCTGCCCCACCGGTGGCACCCGTCACAAACACATGTTCGTCTGCTTGAAGCTGTCAAATGCAAAATGCACAATTGTCGTTGGGTACCCATACATTGTTTGACTGCCGTCGTTTATAATACTTCTAACATCATATGACGATATTTTTCATGTAAAGACGTCCAGTCTCAGCCTTCAAGGCATGTCTTTGCCTGGTTCCTTAACACCTGGTGTCATCATATATTGTTCACTGCTATTTTGCCTTTTTATGCCCTATGAAATATGACTCGCCGGATTATCGAGACTGGTCATTCTTTAGCGTTGTAGCGTTATATGCACTGTCAAAAGAATAATCTTTTTTCACGCATCACTTTGAATTATTATATTTTTAGATACAAAAAAAAGTAAGAAATTCATGCTTCCTTGTGAGGCCGGGTTGAATGACACAACGCTAAAAAATAGACGTCCAATCAAATTAGACTGCCCAGTCATTAAACAAGCAACCATATCACCAGTCACAACTCAACGTTTGCTTTCGCCAATACAACCGAAACGTCTTGTAGCATAATGGCTTTCCTCCATCGTCTTAGTACGCAGGAAAGCATCTTTACCAGCTTCAAGAGTCTTGTTATTCGTTTAATTACACCGAAGGCACGATGGGATGGGGCCACGACTTTAAATGTAGATCTATGTCGAACTAGCGTTCAGAAGAAGCATTTTGATTAGTTGTTGATTTCAAGCTCATGAGATAGACATCAAAGCTAAGTTGTGATGAGAGTTGGAGCTCGTGACGTCACTTCCAAAATGAAGCTATGGTGAAGAATGGGTCCAGGGTATTGTTCATAACAAGATGTAGAGATGAATCCCTGGATAATCGAGGATGATGTATGTTATGTAATTAAAAGAGCAATAATACGATAAAAACACTGACATGTACATATCAATGTCTGATGGTAAAACACCAAGAGGTATAAACTGGCGGTATATACCAGCGATATACTTGTACAACACAGTCATACCATACAATGTAAGACACCCACATTAAGTTTGACATAGGAATAACATTCATGGGATCAAAGAAGCATTAATACAAAGATAAACAAACATCAGGTTAGCCAATAGCACTCTTCTCTCCATCACCTACGGTAAAAAGTGCATCTGTGTATCCCTTCATAACATTTCTGTATGTTTTGTTTACACCTGTGCCTATATTTTACAGCCTTCCTGGAATAAGTACTAACTATTCCTTCTTCGACTGGTGCCAAAACCAATATATGCCTAATTACTTAAACAACGCACTAGGTTGAATGTCAACTTGGCATCCTACGTCTAATCATGTCATTGCACTGAGGGAAAAACAGGTTTAGTGGTTGCCAATTGAATGATGCTAAGAGCTGACAGGGTCGGAGGGAAATGGTTTTTAAAACCTGATTTGTAGATGTATAGGCAGTGACAAGTTCGTAATGAATGTTGTCAGGTGAGCCAACATGGCATGGTGCAGTATCGCCATTATAAGCCGCATGCCATTGAGCCAAATTCAGTTTCGATATGTTTTTCTGAAACATGTCTTTCCCAAACGAGTCTTTTTGCATTAATAGAATGTTTGTTGTGCATCGTTTCTATTCGTTTGGAAAATATGCGCTCGTTGTTTGGTAAAAAAAATTAAAACATTCTTTCGTGTTTTCTCTTTATACAAGCTAGGGCATCCGTTTTGGTTTCGTTTGAGACGGTATGCGAGTTAGCTAATGGAAAGTGAAAATGTAATTCAGAAACTAGATTTTGTCTTTACTTTCTGCATTTCCGAACGTCTGGATTGTCACAGTGATTAGTAATATATTCTGAACTGACGCATTACTAACGTGCTTGGTCCGTTACGTGTGATGGAAACAATTGTTTGCGTATTTATTTGAATACCCTGCTAAGTGTTTTAAATTGAGCCTTTGGCAGGGTGTCATATATTTTTACTCTATCTCAGAATATTTTAAATATTTCGTTGGGTGTACACTACATGTTATGTCGTTAAGATGGTGTAGATAAGAACATTGCTTACAAAGCGATTTATGCATTGCGTTCTATGTCGTTATAGCCATCACTGTCTCCGTGGTCTAGTGGATAGTGAGTGAGTGAGTTACAATTTAACGTCGCATCGGCATTATTTCAGCCATATAGCTACGAGACCAAGTTAATTTATTCACAATCGAGTAAGTGGATAGAGCGTCAGCTCGGAAAGTGGTAAATGTGTGAATCGGTCCAATGGCGTTGTACGAAGAGGCGTTAAAAGATGGTACTTGCTGTTACCCTGTTTGATATAACACGGACCATCGGCTTGAAGTCAGTATAATGTGTCTGAGTAGGGTATCCATGTTAAACTGCATAGTATCTCAGTGGACACACACTATAAAACAGGAATACGTCCAGACAAGTTTAAACAGCCAAACACACACATTGCATACACGTCGCTATATGAGTATCATAATCTTGACAACGAAGCTATCCCTCATTTCACCAGTCACCAAGGGTAATTGCAACCCTGCGTGTATAACCAGAGTGACTTATCAAGAGAATGCCAATAGTGTAACAAGGCGAAATACTCTGGACTGCTTCATTTCTTAGAAAATACTTTTTCATCACCGACTTACCATTGATAACCCAATGATCAATTTAAACGAAAAGCAAAACAAGAAAATATTTCCATGGACTCAATGAATGTTTCGTGGGACAATATTGCTGTCGACCGTCATTCTCAACGAGTGCTACCTTTGGAGCAACAAACGTTTCGCGGACACCTAGCGTCATACAATAAGTGAACGCTCCGATTAATGCATAGCTTCAATTCTGAATGGGTATCTAATGATTTCCCAGTAAACTTTGACATATAAATTTACACAGTGCTTCACTGCAACATGAAGACAATATTCAAGGTACATCTGAGGGTTCGCCAGATCCTTTCCTGCACTGATTTGTCATTTGGGTAATTTATCTCCTATAATTCATGGCCTTCATTCAGGGTCTTTTACTGACATGACATCTTCCTATCTACCATATCTTATATTTGTAGCTATTGATAGGAAATAAAAAAGTGAGAATGCATGTTTAGGACATGCTGCAAACCGAGTCGTAGGCAAAAGATTAATTATTTAGTTACTGATAACAAAGATAGTCACTGTTTTACAGAATGACGTCATTGATGTACGGTAAATCTATTATAGACTACGTACGAACATGACAAAACATATATTACTTGAAGGTGTCATGTTAACCTCATTCCCTTTGTTGATGTTTTATAGCGCAACTGCGGTTTACAAGAAAGCTCATAAGTTCCAGAAAACAGGATCATGGACATGTACAGTGTAACCTTCAGAAATGCATGTAATGCACCCTCTGAGGAGAGAACCATATGTTAAACTGTTACGTATTCCAACTTGACGTGGAAACTGTGTTATTTGCTACTGCCAGGATGATGAATGTTGAAAAAGATGTCATGTCGAGTTTCACTTTTGTCGCCAACGATTGGTATTTGTTTTTTGGGTTGTTGTTGCTTAAAGCTGCTCGCCAGCTCTTTGACGGCGGACTGAAATAAACCAGTAATCGATGTCATGAGCATCGATCTATGCAATTGAAATATGCATCAATTAAGACAGCAAGCCTGATCACCCGATCCCGGTAGTCGCCTCTTACGATAAGCATAGGTTGCTGAAGATACATTCTAACAATTTTCCATATTCACAGGCCTGTGAAGATCCGAGGTAGAATTGGTCTTCAGCAATCCATGCTGGTCGCGATCGTAAAAGGCAACCAACGGTATCGGGTGGTCCGGCTCGCTGACTTGGTTGATGCATGTCATCGATCCTAATTGCGCGGATCGATGTTCATGATGTCAATCACTTGATTGTCTGGTCCAGACTCGATTATTTACAGACCGCCATCATGTAGCTGGAATATTGCTGAGTCAAACAACCATATTCACAAGAAGACGCTGCTAAAGGCAAAGTCGATTTACGACTCCGACTATACAACAAGCATGCGTAAATTGATCACCATCCAACAGTGATGAAGGCGCCACAAATACATCCCAAGGCAAGTCAACTCTTCACCTAAAAAATACACGGGTACAAGTCAAAGTGGGGAATTGCATCGGACATATTTTTGTCCCTAATGAGTCACATTTGGAAATATCCTCCACATGTCTATCATAAAACGTTTTGAAAGCTAACTGGGGCCTCGAATGCTGTAACCTTGATCAAACAACTCTTTGAAATCTTTGTAGAAAGAGCATGTTCGATTGCATCTCAAAAGCTGTGAAAGGTCAACGCCAAAAGCTGGAGCTGCTGGAATTTTGTTCGGCATGAAGGGAAAGTTGACTATTGGAAAGTCATCCATCTTGTCATACAGTCTTGTGGCGAATGTCTTGTTATTCTGACTTTTTATGCATCAATTAAAACATGAAACAGATGAGGCGGTCTCACCTGTCTCCTTTATCTCTAGTTAGGTGGACAAATCAGTGGAAATATTACATAGATGTCATCGAAGTCCAGCATTTATTCCAACCAATACGCTATATTGATATCTTGGATAATTGACTTGCCTTTGCATTTGTTTGTGACGGGTACTACTGGTGATCACCTTTTTGCGTACACCTGGTATCATCCCTGTTTGATAGTAGTTCATATACAAATGCTTATGGAATAGTCGGAAGGGAGATTTCTAATGATTATTGAAAAGTATTCTGTTTTTGTATCGTTGTGTATCAAACCGTTGTTTGTTGTTTAACGTCGCATTCAGCAATATTCCAGCTGTATGACGGCGGACTGTAAATACGAGTCCGGATCAGACATCGATCCACGCAATTAGGATATGATGACATGCATCAGCCAAGTAGGCGAGCCTGACCACCCGATCTCGTTAGTCGCCGCTTAAGCCTGGGTTGCTGAACATCTATTCTACCCCGGATCTGCACGTGTGGGGAGCATGCCTTTAGTGTAGACATTATTTACCACGACAAGGTTCCGTTCAGAACATCATTCCAGCCACATGACAACGGAGGACCATCAATAAGGAGTCTAACACATGGTACACATGTTGGGAATAGAACCCGATAGCTTAACGCTTAGACATTATAAACAGGTATGACAGAATGATTGAATACATGTTTTAACATACTACGTGGGGATTTCGGATCGAGGGCTGTTACTTGGGAGATTGGTTGTCCTCGTACCCGACACTGGGGACCGTTGTTCGTGCCTCCAGTAGTGTGTTTGCTTGATACAGCGGCGCTAAATAATATTCACCCACTTACTAATTAAATCTTCTCTTTTCGAAAAAAACAAACTTCGTCAATATTATTTCAGATTTATGTTGGGCACAAGTGACCGAATCTTCTAAGCCGCCGCAATTCCCTGTACATTGTTGCGTCCCTTGGGCGTGCCAGAAACCTTGGACCGTGGGTGCGAATGCTAGATTAGCTCTGATTTTTTACAAGGTTTGTCACTGCAGACCCGTGCTCGTGGGTTTCATCAGAGAATTTTAACGTCTAAGACCTGCATTATTTTGGGCTGTTCTCACGCATGAAATTGACACGTGGTATAACTGAAATACTGTTCAAAGCGGCGTTAAACCAAACTTACTCACACACATGAAAAGTGGGAAACTGAGAAAGCTGATATGCGTTAAGTCGTTCTGCAGACTTTCCATATCAATCTGGTACATCACATCCACCGTGGTTAGCGTAGGTGAAACGTGCGTCTTCAATACTACAGCAGCAATAAAAATGTCACCCAAGTACCACATGCAACAGAAGGCTGTTCCACCGGTATGTGGGTAACATTCGAAATACCTATTTGTACCACTATCAGAGATAGAAAATTGATAAAGGTTGTCTTCCTGTAGCGAAGTAACCGCCATACCTTCCACCATTTTCTTGTATCTGAGGAGCGATCGTCTGCCGAGACCGTAAAGTAACTCTGTAACTCAAGTACATAAGAACCATCCGACATCTTTGACTTGCGAGAGGCGCCGGTTGAAGCTTCGAACCTGCTAAACCAATCTTCAGTCAAAATGCTATCTGCCCTCTTGACTTCCTGCACGGTTTCGCCATCTCCTTGCAAGATAGTTCGTTTCGGAGACTTTTTCTGTCCGCAAATCTTTGCCTTAAATTTCATGGTTCGATGCCATGGTTACCAAATGCTTCTTTTCTTTGAAAGGTATGTGTTAACAGTTTGAAGTTTATAATAGATTATGTCTTTTGTAAAAACTAAAGTGGAATTTCTTAGGTTATATTGCGTCATGATGTGAATTTTATTTTGTAATATCTTGATGTTTTTGAAGCCACTGTCACTAGTTTTATTGATGAATGGTGCTAATGGCTCCTGCTTTCATGTCAAAAGATTCGCGGGTGTCTGGATAAATGAGGAACCTTGTAATGTAAATATAGAGCCCACTTTGTTAATTCTACTTTTTGTAAACCTTTTATAACTCATATACCAAGTGGATGTGTCGATTGAAGCACGATCAGTTTCAATGCTATTTTTCAGTCATCAAGAGTTGGTAGTTCTTTGATGTGGGTATTGGATGACTATATTTCGATTTGTACATTTAATCTACATTTAACCTCAGGTAATGTGTATCAGAAATCAATCCTTCTGAATCTGTGACTGAAACAGGTTACTTCAGGTGTGTTATGCCGCCTTACAAATACATACATCAACTGAGATATGTGGGATTTGATTCCCTTTCCTTTTAACCTTCATTTTTTACACATCCCTAACAACTGGAAGTTCAAAGGTTACACAAACGCATCAAAACAATTGCTCACACCACATGCATACTCTATGGAAACTATTTCCGTGCAACCATATGCATACAGACTGTAAGCTATTTTCCTGATGCACGCTACCAAATGTAACAACTGTACCAATAAGGATCAGTATCCATGCATGCATACAGTTTTCCTAACAACAGATGATATCTTTATTCTCCTGTAAAGCAATCATCGGCTGGCAAGAGATGTGTGGAAGGAAATCTGATCATAAGACCTTCTTGCATGTCAAAGTAATTGCAGACTCGTGTCAGTGCTGCTAAGATAACACTAGACTTAGAACAATGTCTAGCTGATGTGTATGATATTTCAAGCTCAGACTGCTTGACTAGCTAAACAAATGAGTCCCGAGAAGGGTGGCTGTTTACACATGTCAGGGGCAATACACACAGTTGTTAGGAAAATATTCCTGGATGAACTCATTATAAGGAGCGTCTTGCGTGAGGTGGTCGATTTGTACTCTGATGCATTATTTATTCTGAATCAAGTACCACTCCCTTCGTTGCACAACATAGTGCGTCATCCATGTGCAAAGTATCAATTAATCATCAATATGTACATAGTATCATATCAACATTGTCATGTATGGTAGACTATATTAAACAAGGAGCACATACATCATCAAATATATATGAAACGTCAACGCCAGGGAATAATTATATATAATCAGTCTGATTTCATTGGGTATAACAGGCCAAATAGCGGTGAAAATCATATTAATGGATCACTGATTCCATTGGGCATAACCGGCCAAATAGCGGTGAAAATTAAATAATGGATCACTGATTCCATTGGACATAACAGGCCAAATAGCGGTGAAAATCATATTAATGGATCACTGAAAACAAGCATATTTTTCTTGACAGTTCATGACCGGAACGGATTCCTATGGGCATAAAAGGCTAAATAGCTGTGAAAATTATATGAATGGATATATATAATTTATAAATAATGTAGAAGTATATTTTTCATGCCGATTTAAAATTTCTTCATTTACGATGTGTTGGATAAGTTTGTTTTAATATGAAGGAAATAGCTTTAATTAGATTAGTACATGAAGCATAGCAGTAATAAATGTAGAGTGGCTAATACTTTGTATACTTTGAATGACAGCTTTCAGGGTATAACTTATGTATATTTTCAAGTAATGGTATTATGGTTAAAACTTTGTTACTTTTGAAGTGGTTTTAACCAAAGAAAACGATTTTAAGGTCTAAAAACTATATAATACAAAATCCTACTATTTCATTGCGTTGCAAATGTTTTTCTTTATATTTATCCGGAATGTAATAGTGTCAATGAAATGCAGTATAGGTAACATCACACTAAACAGTATCAGTTCACAAGATAGTTAATGTTTTATGTACAATATGTTTCCGATTTTTTTTCAGGTGAACAATTGATTTTGCCTTTGTATGTGCACCTCTGGCGCAGGATATCATTTCGCGAACACCTGGTGTCATCATTTTTTGGAAGTGATTTATAAACCCATGCTTATGATATTGTCGTAATCGTAGTAATACTACAATGGACTCTGAATTGAGCAGAGATTATGATTATGAAAAGAATCTTATTGCTAATAGTTTGTAGTCATCGCCCCAATTGGTACCTGCAATAGTTAGTTTAAGGTTTAGTTATTTGAACCAATTTGTCTAACTGTTAATATACATAAGTATGAGAGTTTGTGTTTATAAAATAACGAATGATTTCAAATTGATTGGATTGAAACCTTCAGTGGAACAACCATACACTTATTGTATATTCGGCAATGAAACACCAGTAACCTTCCCTTTGAAATATTCATGATTATTCAAATAATTATATTTGTGATATAAATTAATTTGTCTCATTAGTTAAACTAATATTGACCTATTAGATTGTACGATTAGGTATATGAACATATATATGTTGGGTGGTGGATATATAAGTAGACATGCGTTAACTGATTCAGATCATAGCTGAGATGAAGAGAGACATCACTCTGCTGTGTGCTACCTTTCAAATCGCACACTCAGCAACTTGATTGATGTTATATGAACCTGTCAAAGAACTCGTTTGGGCCCTGGCCAAGTATCATGTTCATCTGTTTGGGAATAATTGAAGCGTTTATGATTAGATTAGCATTGCAAATTATGCTCCATGCTATCCTTGGATCTCTGCATTTGTATCTGAAGACCTTTCGTTTATGAAACACTGTGACCTGTACGGCTGGTTGTGGGTAGCGCGCATGTAGCGTGTAACACTCCGACCAAGACAGGTGGTACGTATGTTGTGCTAGTCATGTTTCTCAGCTGTATGGGAAACAAATACAATGCGGAAAATTAGTTTCTCGTTTTGTTATTGGTATGTATATTAACTCCAGCTATGTTTTGTCGTATATTTGTTCAACTTTGGGTTGCTTCGGGAAGGTTTCATGTAATGATATGTAATTGAATGAGATTAAACGGCCTGAAATCTTTTTAGGATGTTGCACGCAAGCTATGATTCTGTTTACGCGTGGAAGAATGGGTTTATTAATGCAGTGTGTTACTAAAGATTTGATCTGGTGTAACTTTTCTGCCGGGCAAAAGAAAGTATACACCCATTTTTGATGGTAGTAACACATGAAACGAACAAGAAATGGTTATTCGATGGTGATGTATTTGATACGGATTTCATAATTGCATAATGGAGCAGTGTGTCGTCCTCGTAACCTTTGTATGACGTTTGTAATTGTTTTGGTCAAATCCAGTTTTAAGCGTATGCTTTCGTTTGCCTGGCAGTTTAGTGATGAAATGATATGTTAATATTTATAATATACAATCAATCGAAGTCGTCTTACTAGAGTATGATCCCACATCAACATAATCACAACGGATCACAGCGATAGAACATTCCGAATTCTTCAGCTATTCTGACAAATGGATAAAAATTAAGTGCAGTATTTTACTTTCATGCCGTTTTGTCCTGTTGTCAATAAAATACTAAACATAAACGAAAACCGGTGATGGTCAGTGACTGTGCCAAATGTTCAGTACCAACCATATTACACTCATTGTCATATAACATATGTTTGCGTAATATTCACTGTATTAGGTGAGTGAGTTAAACTCCATTATTAACAGTACGTCCGTTGTATGACGGCGAGTAAGCTTATGGTGGAGAAAAGCTCGAAGTGACGCAGATCATAGACGTTTACCACATAGATGAAACACACGAGCACGGATATGGTTCTGGCTATGCAAACGTTGTATGTTGGAATTTTTTTATTCGAACATCGAAATCAGAGGATTCTGGCATGATAAAAGGACGTAACTCTCCACAGCAGAGTCCTCAGCCACAGACGACTTGGCCACTGATGTCCCCGACCATACTGATTGTACAAATCAAACCACCATATATGTAAGTGTCAAAGTGAAAGAAAATATGTATTATTCCTCAGTATAACTTTGTAAAACATCGATTTGAAATATAACACTCAAGGATTTTAAATTCGCTTTATGAATATGGAAAGGGTTTTTCAGATTTTATTAAAAAAGTCTTTTGCATGTGATCAAATAACGTTTTGGTGGTTTATGATGTCGGTTCTAATGGATCAAACTACGACGTCATAAGATTAATGACATTGCTTTTAACAATCGAATGACGTCATTACGAGGGCAGGGAGACTTATCATTTATTGCCGCTTACTTCTGCCGACTGCGCAAGTGTCCGTTTAAGAAGAGTGCTTTTACTATATTAATGTCATAGAAATAAACGATATTTCCTCATCGATTTCGAAAATTTAAGTTGAAAACTATTACAAAAATAACGACAAAAACCTTTCCAAAGCCACAAGAAATCTCTGCTAAAAGCAGAGCCGATTGTACGATCCCGACTGTATCATGAGCATGTGGTTATATAGAGGATTCATCACGAGTGTTTTTTAATATGGGAAATATCAACCGAGTCTTAGTTAATCGGTATTGCAGAGCCTTTGGCGAGGCAAATACCGATTAACGGGACGAGGTTGATATTTCCCATATTAAAAAACACGAGTGATGAATTCTATTTATCATTTTCACATTTTTGCTTCCAAATTAAGGAATAATTGCATTAAACATTAACATCAGCAACTAGTCGAAATCTTGCGTATAGATCGTGCGTAGTGATACATGTTTTCCATAGCCATGTAAACCAAAATAAACAATTCGCTGAGAAAAAAAGTTCCTCGGATTATTTTAAACAAAATACTTGAACAGACTTTTGCAGAATAATTGAAACTTTAATAACGGTAACAACAACGATTCTGTGTAATCTGATTATATCTCTGGTGTAACTTCACTTATAATATATAGTTTCAAATCAAACCGCTCGCTCTTCCGGTTATCTAATTTGCATATCTAATTTGCATACTTATGTCATTGGGGTATGACATACATGTTTTTATGTCATAAGCTTATGTCATGGATAAATGCTTAAGTTAAATGATAAATATCACTATCAAATAGTGATGATACCATGTATTCGCGAAAAGGTTAGCGTCTTCTGCCGAAACGGTGGTACCCATCACAAACACATGCATAGGCAAATCAATTGTTCACCTGAAGAAACACTGGAAACATATGGTCAAATTAGGAAATTGCATTGAACATCATTTTGTTACTGATGTATCAAAGCTTCACAGAAAACATGAAAGTTGTAACCTCAATCAAACTACTTTTGGACCTGTGAAGATCCGGGGTAGAAAAGGTCTTCTGCAACCCATGCTGGCCGTAAAAGGCGACTATACTTTTCGTAAGAGGCGACTAACGGGATCGGGTGGTCAGGCTCGC
Source organism: Haliotis rufescens (assembly GCF_023055435.1). Classification (NCBI taxonomy): domain Eukaryota; kingdom Metazoa; phylum Mollusca; class Gastropoda; order Lepetellida; family Haliotidae; genus Haliotis; species Haliotis rufescens. The sequence goes on from NW_025964112.1 coordinate 16,183,424, forward strand.
TGACATGGTTGATGCATGTCATCGATCCCAATTACGTGGGTCGATGCTCATGATGTCAAACACTGGATTGTTTTGTCCAGACTCGATTATTTACAGACCGCCGTCATATAGCTGGAATATTGCTGAGTGCGGCGTGAAAGAACAAACAAACAACTTTGGAGTTAGGGTCTCATCACGCTCTTTGAAATAGTCGTAGAAAGAGCATGCCGGATGGTACCTGGAACGTTGTGAGACGCAGCAGGAGCTGCTGGAATCTTGTTCGACATAGGAAAAGTTGACCATTGGAAAGTTGAAGTCATCCCTCTTGTCATAAGGGACGGTCGGGTAGCCTTGTGGTTTGAGCTTTTGCTCGCAACGCCGAAGACTCGGGTTCGATTCCCATCATGGGTACAATGTGTGAAGCCCATTTCTGGTGTCCCCCGCCGTGATATTGCTGGAATATTGCTAAAAGGGGCGTAAAACCAAACTCACTCACTCATTCTTGTCCTAAGTCTTGTGGGGAGTGTTTTGTCTATCTGAAGATAGATACATGTATGTAACTGTATCTATGGTCACCACGTTTTATAACAAACGTCCGTGGATCAAGGATCAATGGTGTACACAGTTGAAACATCAAATGTTTGAATTTGAATCTTTTCTGAGATTGCTAAAGGTCAAGCAAATCCTTTGTGGTTTTGAGAATCCACACGACATTTATTCTGCTTGTCTGAAATACTTCTGTGACTACAAAGAAGGTCCTTCCTTGATTGTATTAATGATTGTGGTTAATCGTTGAGACATTGATTTGATGGTACATTTGCTGGACCCAGCAATATCTCTCTCTTTGTATTGATTTTTATGGAGCTTTGGAATCCAGTTTAAAAGAGGAATGTCTTCAGGCTTTAGAGTTTCTGGTACTGATGCATGGATTGGGCAGATTTCTTCCTCAGTTAACATACTAGCCTTGTATGTGGCATAATTTGATATGTCACTGACAAGTTCTTTAATTAACAATTAATGTAGTGATGAGTACATATAATAGTTTTGTTATTTCAGGTATAAATATCTTAAATATCTGCCCGTTACGAGTTACAACAGTGGAGATGCTGTATCCTGTATAAAAAATCGTGTATAGAGTCAACAAAACGATAACAGTGTTCAATCTATTTTGACATCATTATAATATGCCCTGTGAACGTGTGCTACGTGTGGGCTTCATTAATTCAATTTGTTTCATGTATTGCCCTCACCATTTTAATAAGAGAAAAAAAACCCAGATCACTTCACAATACCTGACATCTACTTGTGTGAAAAATGTACGTTAAGTGTGAACTAAGTGTGAACTAAATTGAAAACGGTGTATGTATTGTAAACTCATTATAATGTGTATGGTGTAAAAGTCTACGTCTCCAAAGGTCAGAGTGAGTGAGTGAGTGAGTTTGGTTTTACGCCGCTTCAAGCAATATTCCAGAAATATCACGGCGGGGAACACCAGAAATGGGCTTTACACATTGTACCCATGTCGGGAATCGAACCCGGGTGTTCGGCGTGACGAGCGAACGCTTTAACCTCCAGGCTACCCGACCGCAGAAACAATGCCTGAATTGCACTTTGTATTGTCACATGAACTGTAAGTCAAGGAGAGGAGTACATGTACAATTACCTACATACGGAATATAAACAGGTGATGATTAATCCCTTAGGTGTGCAAGAAACCGTTGCTACCAGATTCGCGCTGCTAATGTTTCTAGGTTTGTCAGCACCATACCCGTGCTCGTAGTTTCAAAATGTGTTAAACGTCTAATTTCAGACATTCATCACTTGGGTCTGTCCTCCCACATCAAGCCGACAGGTCGCGATATACGAAACTAAATTTATGCACACACTCAAAACAATAAATGAGCGCAAAACAATAAAGGACATGTTTATTGTACTTTTGTAGTGACTGAAATAAAGGTGAAAACAAAAACGAAAAACTGTTGATGAAAAACAAAGAAAATGAATTCCCCAAAAATGTGTTAAGGTATCGCTACATATCATGATACATACATACTGTCTCGTGATCTTCATGTACCGATGTACCTAGAGGCTTATACAAAGCAGGTTAAAAGTGGTTAGGCTTGGTGACTTGATTGATTGTGTGTCATCGTACAACGAGAGCGTGGATCATTGCTCACAATATCAATCACTTGTTTGTCTCGTCCACATTATTTACAAGCCGACTTCATACAAAAAACAATACATCCTATTTTAGTACTGAACGCTTCTTCTCAGAATGTGCAATTTGTAGGTTAAAGCGTTCTTTGTCGCCAGTCACCAGACTTTTATTGTTTGGTTTAAAGTCGTTTAATGTTTATACGTTATGTCTAAATCGCATATGTTGTCAGAAAATCAGTTTGGCTTATATTTACCAACAGGCATGCCTATTCCATCTGTTTCGTCAACTATCTACCTCACTTAATACCCCTGTATTAAAAGCATGTCTTACATCAATCGTGTAATCCTTCAACCAATCCATCCGCATTGGAAATAAGATATCGGAGCCTAATTGCAGTTTTCTAATCTCACTGCCATTCCGTTCTTCCGGAGAAAAAATAAACACCTTCTGTTTATATAGCTTCATTTTTTTCATGCCCAGAAACCATATGAATAAACGCCCAAACGCAACTTTTTGTGAAGACCGTCGCACGGTAACTATAAAATATACCATACATATGGCCTAAAGGTAACCACGTCACTCGGAGGGGGAAATGCGCGTTCCCCATTCCCCAACATAGTGGGGATTGAGTCATAGTGTTCACTAGATCTATAGGTCCGCAACACACAGCGCTTAACGTTAACAGACCAGCGTGGTACAACAGTACCTGTAGCTGCAGTAGTCTCAGGATAAAGGGATATTGAGGGACTAACGTGCCTACATGGCGTACCCGATAGACCCATCCAAAGGTAGGTTCAAAACCATTTAAGTGTTCGTTGGTACTTAATAGTTGGTGTTCAAGTATTTTAAGTATGACGATATATGTAGGAGTTGGTATCTTGCTCAGAAACACCTGTGGACTATTGCACAAGATGGTTAGCCTTCTTTATATTACGAGATGGAATATCAGCTGCAGAGGTACATACATACATGTACATGTGTTTAGGTGCTGGTATATGAGTATGCCCTGGTGGGGATGCTAAGATGGAATTTTAGTTATAGTAGGAAAATGCATCATAACATTTGATAAGAACACAAACTGTATTTTTGTGTACTGTGTCACACGTTGAAATGTTCTAAGTAGTCAAAGAACATTCCAAATACTTATGCTACTACGATTCTAAGGGACACAATACTCCGCCATATGGAGTTCGTTCTGACCTTTTTCTTTGCATCTTAACCGTAAATGCGGTTCTGATGTTTCTAGGACAGGGCTTGGGGCAGAACTATTGTTGGGAAAATATTCACCGAGACGAGAGGTAGTGTGGCGTTTTTAGAAATTTTCCTTCTTCTGACATTTTCATGTTTTCATTTTACCGTGACAATAGATAAACACAGCTTGTCGAGGGGGCTTTGTTTGAACGCCTTGGTTGGTATTTACAGATAGTATTGTCGATATTTACAAAATATTGGTGTCGTATATCCGCTTGATACACACACAGACACACACACATATGCGCACGCACACACACACACACACACACACACACACACACACACACACACACACACACACACACACACACACACACACACACACACACACATATATATATATATATATATAAATCATGGTTGGTACTGCCTATCGATGTTTTATTTATACTTGATAAAACTGTTGAAGAAATATACCACACACAAGTACATGTAGGCTATTTGGAATATACGACCACAAGGTCACAACAATTTGGCAAACGTAATGTCACGTATATATATATATATATATATATATATATATATATGTATATATATATATATATATATATATATATATATATATATATATATATATATATATATCATGTTTGGTACTGCTTATCGATGTTTTATTTATACTTGATAAAACTGTTGAAGAAATATACCACACACAAGTACATGTAGGCTATTTGGAATATACGACCACAAAGTCACAACAATTTGGCAAACGTAATGTCACGTGGTCTGCGACAAGGTGCCGAATATAATCACTACTGAACGATGTATATATATCAACAATGTAGGAATATAAGAAAATAGTGATGACAAACCAAATCGAGGAGTACAGAGAGTGTGGTTGCACTTTACTAGGCTATCCCTGACATCATGGAGCATGCCAACATAAAACCTCCAACACTATTGGGTTTCTTTAGAGAATAAAACAACAAACACAGTTCAAGACAAATCCCTGAAAATGTCTGTAATGTAAGCAGCTACTGCAGGTTCTTAGAATGTTGTACCGAAGATGTATGTCTCATCTCACCACGCGATGCTAATTACTTATCAGCGGCCTTTGAACAGCGTAGACGCTGTATCTGGCAAGATATGGACAGTTCCAGTAGTTCTTTGACCAGTGAGATGCAATAGTGTACATTGATAAACTACCGACTATGACTGTTAAAACCGACTTACTTTTACTACGCACTCCAGCAATCCACTTGTGTCAACATTGACTTAGTTTGGGTAAGGATAAGTATCAGCTTATCATTCAGGTCAACGTGCCTGTTGGTAGGTAAATATTTACTTATACCATGCTTGTGTGTGGGGTTCTTGTAGAGTGGGATCATCTTTTACCAATTTTAACATGACTTTCAAAGTCACGATTCATATGCCACCTGATATTACAAATCCTATACATAGAAGTTTAACATTATGTATTTGACAATGATAGTATTTTGCTGTGATGTGTATGCCAGTTATGAGAATGCAGCCATGGACTACAGTTGAACGCGGTTTAGCTATTTACAGCATTTCGCTGTCTGAGCCTGTCGTACGAGTATTGCAACAAACTCTGTCCTTGAAGGTGGTAAATGATGAAAAGCGGCGAGAAAATAACTCATCTATTGCAGCAGTTGCTCAACGTGTAGAAAGAAATAACTGCTTTAAGAGCGCCTCATGCTGAATGGTGTGGAGATGGTTGGTGTTTATCAGAGCCAGTCCCTGCCTTTTACAGATAACACTTCATAAACTATTACAACTAAGGAGATTTGTATGTAACCAACTTTGTATGTATGCCTGTCGTAAATTCGTGTAAAATTACTTTCAGAAACCATTCTCAGTGGCTCATATTATAGAAGTGTCAGTTTTAGCATAGAGGTTCACATTAAGTAGGTATTTGGAAGCAGGACATTGAGAAAAATGTTGTAACTGATGTCTGACGTTCAGCAACGGTATGTGTTCATGGATCTCGATCGCATACGTAACAGAAATTGTTTATCTTGAAGACATCATTTATATATCATTTTACAAAAAACTCATACAATACCGTTGTCATATCGTTCAAACATAAACATTGTTGTCGAAGGTGTGTCTGTTTTATTATTTTGTATGTACATATAGTCTTACCCAATAGATAAAATGTATCTTAGACGTTTAATGATTAATGGCTTCAAGCGTACTATCTTAAGGGTCATATATTTTACTTAATCCGTTATATTCATCGCAAGATACGATTCGTTCAAGCCTGGGGAAGGCTGAAGGTTTGGTACTTCTGTAACCAGATATGCTGACACTTACTAAGATTATGATATTCATATTTCTTCATTATCTTCCTGATGGTTCTTCATTATAGACATGATGATAAAAGTTATGTTTCAGCGTAGACTGTGTTCTTACGATTAGGTACAATAATCTCTCTACAATCTTGCCCTTTAGACATTTGTTGTTATACGTGACAGATGATTGCTCAACACGGTAAGGTTATCTGCAGTTAAGTGCGTTTAATAGATTCACTTATCAGTATCTTTCTAGATGTAATACGAAGACATACCAGAGAGATTGCCAATTAGTATCTTTAGTTTTGGGATTGGACGAATTACAAACAACTAGTTAATTAATTATTGTGAAAGTAAGAAGATAAGAACAAGAAGATGCTATCCGAACGGTAAATTTTATATCAACTGGGAATTAGTTGATTAAGCATTGTGAAAATATGAAGATAACGTGGTCATATCCGGAAGGGTAATATTTTGGGGATAAATATGTACAGGAGGCCGATTAGTCTAAGGAGACGTGTCTGTATCGAGATGCCTTCCTGAGCTACAACGATCCGTGGTTCGAAACTCACTTATGTCAAAGTTCTTAGTATTTGTATTTACTCGTTTTCGTATATAATCATCAATCACAGAAAAATGTAAAAATCAGTCTCGATTATTTGCCGAAACAGACAAAGACAAAATAGTTCTCCAAATTATGTGAATGGATCTCTGAAAATCAATAACATGTATGTATCATTAACTGAAGGAGACAAGCAGCCTCTTCAAATACTACATAAACACTTCCTCCATGCTGGTCAAGGAATCCCTCCGGTCAAAGTAGCTCGTTAGTGCCATCGTTAGAAGGATGAATGGCCGATGCCCGTACATAAAATTCGTGCTTAAACAGGCTTGTGTTTATTGCAACTAAACACTCACTACATCATTACTCTTCCACGTGTTGTGAGAGTTGGCCACTTGTATAAACACCACAACATCTTATTAATTTGGAACATGCATTATTGAGCCTGTGTCAAACCGTGAATTTCGTAACCGATTATTATCTTTGTTGTCATGCAACTGGGTTGCGATATAGTGACGCCATCGTTTTAAGGAGGTTGCGCACTACTCACAGTCACGTTCATCGAAAGCAATATGTTACCAGTCGTACAGCATCTTGACTATTTGAGTGTAGTCTCTGATCCTCGACTGCGACGCTTGATATTGGCCATGGATTGACTTAACATATGTCGTTAAAAGACTCCTAACACAGGACACTCCGGGTTGCTGCAAGTATATATCTTTCGGTCATTGCATCAAGACATACAATTATCTTCGAACTGAACAATGATGTCCAATGCAGTTCCCTATTTTCACTTGTACTTTATGTTCCCCTATTTGACTTTCCCATGCATGTGTTTGTGATGGGTGCAGGATGCACGCACCTTTTCGCGAACGCCTGGTATCATCACTATGGGATAGTGATTCATAAACATGATCAGCATGTAGTCGAGATCGAACAATCAAGTTGTCTTAAGACTATGGACAGGATGTTTTTGCTTTTATTAATATACTTTTATGCCACACTTTTTTTCAGGACATCCAGATGTCTAACAAACAATTAATTTGCGCAAAAACAACTTTTGAATATATTGATTCCAGGAACTTTTTTATACAAAAGTCCAAGAATACCCTCTCCGAACATTTATAAAAATGGTCCTGAGCCATTTCGGACTTTTATGTGTAACAAAGATTTCCATGTTCAGAAATATTGCAATCACTCACAACTAGACCATGCTCATCCAAGATCAATGCAATATGATCAACGGACATATGTATACTACGAGTGTAATCATTTAATCAAAATTATAATATTGTCATTAATTTTCATTGTTACCGATATAATAGCTGAATTTGGGAAACTCTAATGTAACGTAAAATTAGAAATACGCGTCTTTGACAAGATAAATGTATATCAAATACGGAATGATGGATTTTACAATCAATTACAGTCAACAATTGTTTACTATATGGTTACATTATGTGGCTTTGTTATCGATATAAATGCAATAAAAACATGTTTATTATTTCAGTACACGCAGAACCATTCAGTCATAACATCTTTCAATGTTTTCACACGGATAAGAGACTCCAAATGGACCAAGGGCAGATTGGTTTTACTTGCTCACTCGCACAGTGATATCTTGTACATATCCTATTTAGTATTTCGATATACCAACATGATGTCGTCATTCAGTAAACCATGACATATGATGTTTCGATGGATGGTTGCACGCACGCTGGGGTAGCAGCTCCTTGCATATAACGTGTAAGCATAATAATTATGTTCCGATACATCATATTCTGTATTTTGACGTTGAAACCGAACAAACTGCCACCGGTAGGCAGGATGCGTTCAGTGTTTCGTGAACACCTGGGATCATTAATATTCGTTCGTGATTCATAAACAGGTTCTCATGATATTTCGGAATCGTAAAATAGACTCTGATTTTAGCGGGGTTTTCTTATTATATCTTTTATTTATTATTCTAATTATTTTTATGACATATCATTATTGCTATCTCTCTGGAGGATTTGCTTCCGTAGAAGCTACTTCCTACTTGATTATGCAGCGTAAATGAGTCTATAGTAAACAATAAACGGGTGGAAGCAGATTTAAAATTTTGATGAAATTAATTCGAATCTCAAATGCGTGTTGATCATCCAAAACTTTCTTTCACATGCATATGCGACATAGCGCGGGTGTGATCAAGCATACCAACAAATAGATATTGCTACAGTGAAACTGCATCACAGTTCTTGTAGATCATTGTGACGTCATGGCTACGATGACGCCACAATGTAATAGCTTTACTAACCTCAATGTCACTGTAGCTGGTTAGTTGTACATCCAAGGCACTGGTTATTACTGTTTATAAACTGAAAAAAGTTGGAAGAATACTTTTTGATGATAAATAGAATCAACTTTTTCAACACTCATTGATAAAAGTTTAAAGCTCTTAGCAATCCTTAGAGTTTTATCGACTCGTGTTGATATATTTGACATAACAAGACACGAGGGTAAGCGTCTCTATTTATCATCAACTTATACTTCAGATAGTTTGAATACAATTGACAACTGTGAGCATAATCATTGTCTTTTAGGAGGGGTGTCAGGTTGCTTGGTCACAATGTTCATATTATGACGGGCGGTCGGGTAGCCTAGTGGTTAAAGCGTTCGCTCGTCACGCCGAAGACCCGGGTTCGATTCCCGACATGGGTTCAATGTGTGAAGCCCATTTCTGGTGTCCCCCGCCGTGATATTGCTGGAATATTGCTAAAAGCGGCGTAAAACAATACTCACTCACTCACTCATATTATGACCGTGGTGAGATTGATGCAGTCTTTAGATACCCTGTGTAACAGTATGTAACATACAGTTCTCCATGATATTTTCTGATAACAAATACGGTTGATTTGTATGTGTTCTGGGTTACCTCAGATCTATTTCCCTCCCAAATGGACAATCTGCCTTTTGGGGAAAACAGGTGCGAGAAGGAAAACACTGTTCTTCATAAGTATGTATGTACAGTGGATTATATTTTAGATTCCTTTTCAGAACTCAAGAGTAAGCATTAACATTTTCACAGTGATTTAGCAAAGGGTTTTTCATTACATGCGAAAGAGTAACCTATTGTAATAGGTTGTGCTGTTGAATCTTAAAGCATAAAACCTCAGTTATTATAAAACCAGTTCTAACATACATTCCTATGTACGTCATTTCGATGTGCGATTCTATAGAGAACCATTCCTGCCTTAGTTGTGGTGATAGTGGTTGCACATATAATTTGGTTTAAACTTTTTTAACAGTTCCTATGATAAACACCATGAAGATAAATAGCACATCTATTTAAGAATTATCTAACATTGCTCGTTCGATTTCGTTGGAAATCCAGATCGTTAGTTGCTGGTCTTAAAATACTAATATATATTATCTGTAAACCTGCTGAAAGAAGTGTAGACTATCAAGCATCTTAATCTAATTTTTTCTTTGATGGAAATGTTGTTAACCCTTCATTTAAACGATTACGAGTCGTAAATTAGATAATGAATGTTTACTGCTGTGTTAACACAGTTTTATTGATATGAGCGTTAATGGCAGTAAAATAGCTGCGAAACCAATTAATTGTAACTTCCCTTTATACTCTTCATTTACTCTCATTTACTCTACTGCTCTATCGTATAGAGGCCGTGGTAGGGGCTTGATCATGATTTAATTTCGATGTCATCGTATGTATTTTGGCGTTTCATCTTATTGATAGTAAGCACTTTGGTAGATACCAAAACGTTTTATCGAAAATAGCGACTTATAAAGACCGCCGTGGTGTAGTGGATAGAGCGACCGCCCGGACAGCGGAAGGTAGTAGGCTTAATCCCATGGCCACGTCATACCAAATTACATTTAAAAGATGGTACTCGGTGTTAGCCTTGCCCTTCCTGGTGCTCGGCATTTCTATATTAATATGAAATCTCTGCCAAAATCAGAGTCGAATGAATGATTCCGACTATATCATGAGCATGTGTTTATTAACACTATCAAATAGTGATGACACCAGGCGTTCGCGAAAAGGTGAGCGTATCCAGCCCCACCAGTGGCACCGTTACAAACGCATGCAAAGGCAAGTGAATTGTTCTGTGAAACGCTTATCAATGCGCACACAAATAGTGAGGACACCAGGTGTTCGCGAAAAGGTGAGCGTATCCAGCCCCACCAGTGGCACCGTTACAAACGCATGCAAAGGCAAGTGAATTGTTCTGAAAAACGCTTATCAATGCGCACACAAATAGTGAGGACACCAGGTGTTCGCGAAAAGGTGAGCGTATCCAGCCCCACCAGTGGCACCGTTCCAAACACATGCAAAGGCAAGTGAATTGTTCTGAGAAACGCTTATCAATGTGCACACAGATAGTGAGGACACCAGGTGTTCGCGAAAAGGTGAGCGTATCCAGTCCCACCAGTGGCACCGTTACAAACGCATGCAAAGGCAAGTGAATTGTTCTGAGAAACGCTTATCAATGCGCACACAAACAGCAATACGTTACGAGAATGAAACTTGCAATGTCTGCCAAATGGCCCGAACCTTTATGGAATCTACAAGTACACATATGTCCAAATTATACACATATCGCCTGACAATATTACTTATTGCTTGTTCAATAATGATAATATTTTGTTCTGAAAAACCACGTTATAGCCAATGTTCTATGATCATCAAATGGTTTAATTTGCATAACTTCATCACTGTACCTATGGCCATATTGCGCCAACCCCTGGACAGTTAAACAATCTTTAATTTACTTTTTCGCTCTTGCATAAGGACGTAAAACGCTGAATAGAATCTTCTGGATTTGCGTCTTTGGCCTTTAACCGATATATTAAAGATTGGAATGGTGTTACCCAAAATATCATTGCTTGCACATTACTGTCTATCATAGATCATTTGCATTGAAATAAAGGTAAACGCACTAAAACAGACCCTTTTGCCATCAACCACTTCGGGAAAATGAACATCCGGGTTATTTATTGCGCCACCTGCCGTGTAAAGGGAAGTAAACAAGGGACCAAAGACAGACAGTACGCAGACACGAAGCTTTAAAAAGCAAACGATTGCAATAAATGCCCTGCTGTTGATAAAATGAAGGTTATAGAGATATAGGCAGCAAGGTGTTTTAATGATAGGGAGTTCTTTACAGGTGTTGGTTACATTATTGTTCCGGAATCTTAACTTTTTCTGAAGAGAGTTTTCGTTTCAATTCCAATGCTATCAGATTTCTTTTATGGCTGCATATATCGATACTACTGTGACTACTACTTCTACTGCCATCAACATTGGCCACAGTATATTTCGTTTTATACTCGTATTTCTTTGGATGTTGACATACCAGAACTCAATACTGCGCGTGCTATTTGCAACACCATCTTCTGCGCTTGTTCATAACCCTTTTCGCTGAAAGAAGACCACATCCCAGAAGCCTACTTCATTGAAATCTTGAATTAAAGAAATCCCGATTATCCAGTGAAATTAAATGTTTTGATGGTCACTGATCACATATAAAAATGTAAACAAGCCTAAAGGAGCATCCCAATTTTATGAAGTGACTGCGGAGACAAATGAGTAATACGGACATCGATATTGACCATTGTCCATTGAAATTGAATTCTCACTTTGTCTCGTAAAAACAGTACCACATACTACTCATGCAATTATCTCTAAATTCACCCACTCAAGAAAACTGATTTACATTAACATCAGTGAGTGACTGAACGTGGTTTCACGCCTCTTTTGGCAATATTCCATCAATATCACGACAGGGGACACCAAAATTGAGCTTCACATATTGTACCCATATTGAAAATCGAACCAGGGCCCTCAGCGTGACGAGGGCAAACTTTAACGATTAAGCTACTCCACCGTTTTGGAACATGAAATCGTTCTGCGGCCCACTTCCAACATGATGTAGTGTGGGACATTGTATTGTGAACGTTGTTTCTTATATAACATGGGAATGGTTGAGGTTATTAATCAGACAAAACGGTGTTTGAAATGAGGTGAAACCCCAAACAGATAATTCCAACTCGTTATCGTGTAACCGATACCTACTATAAATTGCTTTCATGAAAACCAGCCCAGCGAGACACCTAGTTTCGTTTCCTGTTACTGGGCCACGGGGAGTAAACGATATTGTACCATCGTATGTCCTATATGTTATTTCTGGTGGTGATGTGGGTAGATAAACAGGGCCGTGATGGTATCACACTGGGCCATTACCTGTCTAGCTGATACACGGCTTTCTGTTGGGGATTGCTGTTGGCACCACCTGAGTCTCATGCCTCATTCTGACAATCTTAGTCAGTCGGCTTGAAAATTAAGACGTGTACGCTTTCGACATCTGCTAGCAAAGAAATGGTTAGTTTGAGACATGCACTTCTTGTTCAGGAAATACGGTCATGACTGGTGTCTTATTTCAATTGTGACTCAATTATGCAGCAAAACACGTAAGAACAGCCCATATTTTGTTACCGTTGAGTGTTTCTTCTTGATAATGTCTTAGTGTGTGTTGTCTGGGTGTTTATCCTTGTTGTAATGGATATTAATGATCACATCGTTACCATTAATTACCAATTATCTTCAACCACATGTGTTCACGTAAGAGTCGACTACTTGATCTACTTGGAATAAATAAAATGGTTCTTATTTCATGTTTATTTAATTCCAAATGGCATCTCTAATTCCTAAGGGATGTATCTAGAAGCATGTTTGTTACATACTGTACCTTTCAACTTATCACATTTGGTGTAGTCTTGTGGTTAAAGATGTATCTAGAAGCATGTTTGTTACATACAATACCTTTCACCTTATCACATTTGGTGTAGTCTTGTGGTTAAAGATGTATCTAGAAGCATGTTTGTTACATACTGTACCTTTCAACTTATCACATTTGGTGTAGTCTTGTGGTTAAAGATGTATCTAGAAGCATGTTTGTTACATACAAAACTTTTCACCTTATCACATTTGGTTTAGTCTTGTGGTTAAAGATGTATCTAGAAGCATGTTTTTTACATACTGTACCTTTCAACTTATCCCATTTGGTGTAGTCTTGTGGTTAAAGATGTATCTAGAAGCATGTTTGTTACATACAAAACTTTTCACCTTATCACATTTGGTTTAGTCTTGTGGTTAAAGATGTATCTAGAAGCATGTTTTTTACATACTGTACCTTTCAACTTATCCCATTTGGTGTAGTCTTGTGGTTAAAGATGTATCTAGAAGCATGTTTGTTACATACTGTACCTTCACCTTATCACATTTGGTGTAGTCTTGTGGTTGAAGATGTATCTAGAAGCATGTTTGTTACATACTGTACCTTCACCTTATCACATTTGGTGTAGTCTTGTGGTTAAAGATGTATCTAGAAGCATGTTTGTTACATACTATACATTTCACCTTATCACATTTGGTGTAGTCTTGTGGTTAAAGATGTATCTAGAAGCATGTTTGTTACATACTATACATTTCACCTTATCACATTTGGTGTAGTCTTGTGGTTAAAGATGTATCTAGAAGCATGTTTGTTACATACTGTACCTTCACCTTATCACATTTGGTGTAGTCTTGTGGTTGAAGATGTATCTAGAAGCATGTTTGTTACATACTGTACCTTCACCTTATCACATTTGGTGTAGTCTTGTGGTTAAAGATGTATCTAGAAGCATGTTTGTTACATACTGTACCTTTTACCTTATCACATTTGGTGTAGTCTTGTGGTTAAAGATGTATCTAGAAGCATGTTTCTTACATACTGTACCTTTCACCTTATCACATTTGGTGTAGTCTTGTGGTTAAAGATTTCACGCGTCATCTTGAAGACTCAGGTTATAATCCCAACATTGTCATGGTAACAATATGTAGAACCCGTTCTTGGCTTCCAACGCCGTGTATTTGTAGGAATATTGCTTAAACGTCGTAAAATAATAATACTCGTATTTCTTTAATGTATTGCGAATTAAACAGGATTGAAATTACATTGTCCAACACAACGACAGTCCTCCTTAATATGTTTATCACTTTATTAAACAGTGTCGGCAGTATGCATTGTTCATGACATACACTGAATTATAAATTGCTGGATCTGACCTGTGCTCAATACCTCCAATGTCGAAGATTTATATGGAAATAAAGAACGTTATACTAAGTATATTCTAAACTTTATAGAGAACAGATATATAACGGCCTGTAAAACCGGACCAGGCAAACCATGGGCCTAAGGTATAAGCAGCCACCAACGCCATGGGTTTCGATGACACAGAACCTGACCACCCGATCCCCATTTAGTAGTAAGTGAGTGAGTTGGGTTTAACGCCGCTTTTAACAGTATTCAAGTTATATCGCGTCGTGTCAGCTTAATGTGGGAGGAAAGCTCGAAGTGATGCATTTTCAGACCTTTACCACTTCGGTGAAACCCACGAGCACGGGTATGTTGCTGACAAACCTAGAAACATAATCGGGGCGAACCGGGATTCGAACCCACAATCATAGGTTTCTTGCGCGCCCAAGGGACGCAACTCTGCACGGCGAATCGCGGCGCCTTAGCCCCATTTAGTAGACACTGACTCCAAGATAAACATGAGGAACTGGAAACCTATGGTGGCTCAGACACCCCTCAATACTTCTTAAAGCGGTGTGTGTGTGTGTGTGCGTGCGTCCGTGCGTCCGTGCGTGCGTGCGTGCGTGCGTGCGTGCGTGCGTGCGTGCATGTGTGTGTGTTTGCTTGTACTAGTTCGGACTGATGCCGAGTTTATGGTGCAAGCCCACTGAGATACCATGCCGCAGTTTAACACGAATACCCTACTCAGACACAGTATACTGACCGACCAGTCCTTGTTTTAGCCTCTTAATGTGGAGCGACAGGCAGGGTAACAGCAAGTACCGTCTTTTAACGTCTTTTGGTATGACACGGCCGGGGATCGAACCGGGCGTACACTCTACCACTAGACCACGGAGGCGGTCCGTGAATCCGAGGATTCTAGTAATGGACACTTTAATGTTGATTCTAACGATTCTATTACTGGCCTCTTTAGACACCTGACTACATTGCATTTAACGTATCAACGAGCTTCAACAGCATCAGAGTGCTTTCACTTCACTGACCTTTTTTACAATTTACATCAAACTAATGCAATGGCGATGAAGTAAATTCAAGTTTTATTTGAATTCCTGACATTGTGTTGTTTAGAAGCCTATCAAATCGCTATAAACTCTTACTTAATTTGACTTAGATCGTAAACAGCTGCAAGAAAATGTGATATACAAGCATCTTGTTCGATTGCCGCCTCTTCACAATAATGGCTGTTTATCGCCACATTCACCGTAATGATGGTAAGTACTGTCGGTATACGAAGCTTCTCAGATAGCGAGTTGCGAGTTTCCAAAGAGCTTTATGCCGGTTTCATTAGTCGTATTCCAAGTATTTCGGACAGTGTGTTCACACCTGTTGTATTAATCGAATAGAAACGTTTGAAGATTTACGTTGAAAGATTGCATGCTCCACAATGAAAGCAACATTATATCGCATCTGGATTGTTATTGCGATAATTGCTGTAATCAATGTAGGTTATCGTACTGTGTTCTTGTACGTGATAAAACACGGAGTTACACAAGGGCGTGCATACGAAGGTTCTTTAACCTCCACAGTAGACCTAAACGCCCATATTGATTTACGTGTTAAAAGATGCCTTCTAAATGCCTATCAAAGAAGAAATGTTAAAAGATGGTCAAAGGAACATTTTGTTTGCAGTAACTTGGATGTTAACTTTCTTCTTTGTAATGTTGTATAAAAAACCTTGTTTGATAATAAAGATAAAGAGGCAATTCAGAAGACTCCCTCAGCTACGTTACATGAGTGCAATAATAGGTAATTATGTAATTTGCCTTGCGGGGACACCGGTGGCCTGGTCGACAGAGTTGCGTCCCTTAGGCGCGCCAGAAACCGATGAACTTGGGTTAGAATCCCGGTTCGCTCCGATTATGTTTCTGGGTTTGTCACGCCGCCTCCGTGGTCTTGTGGTAGAGAGTCCGCCCGGAGAGCGGAAGGTCCGGGGTTCGATCCCCGGCCGCGTCATACCAGAAGTCGTTAAAAGATGGTACTTGTTGTTACCCTGTCTGGCGCTCGGCATTAAGGGGCTAAAACAAGGACTGGTCGGCTCGGAGTCAGTATACTGTGTCTGAGTGGGGTATTCATGTTAAACTGCGGCATGGTATCTCAGTGAGCTAGCACTATAAATCGGCATCAGTCCGGACTAGTACAAGCAGCAACAAACACACACACACAAACGTGCATGCACGTCGCTATGTAAGTGCAATAATCTTGGACGCGACGTTAAGCCCAATTTCACCTCACCTGGGTTTGTCAGCACCATACCCATGCTTGTGGGCTTCACGAAAGTGTTAAACGTCTAAGACCTGCATCACTTCGGGCTTTCATCCTACATTAAGCTGACACACCGTGATATAACAGGAACATTATTCAAAGCGGTGTTATACCCAACCCAATCACTTACTCCCTTGTCTTAGTCACTTTGTAATATCTAAAAGCTGATGGTGAAAGTATGAACATTTCGTTTCACCAACTTTTTACGACAGTTATTTGAAAAATACCTACACCTAGAACAGAATACTCCTGTTGCACTGCTGAACTATAAACACGTACATGTGTCCAGATACAGGGATCTATGAACGTTATGTTTATCATCTGTCCTTCAAAACTGCAATCATTTTTATTTTATGTCTTGAGATCTTGCGTCTGCTATGTTCAACGGTAAGACATCTGAAAGTAGGTAAATGAAAAATCCGCTTTTATGAAGTCATATTAAAAACTAATTTATCAATTTATCATAAACTCAAACTAAATAATAATATATCAACATTTTATATTTAATTTTATATCATTCATACACGAAACAAAAACGTTAACTGGGTGTCAACTAATTAAGACATCAGTTTAGTGAATGGACATGAACCGGTTTTTGTTATGGTATGTTATATAACGATTAAGTGCTTAATCTTTAAAACATATCATTTTACAATTAAGTGGAACGTCTGTAGAATGATCAAGCACTATTCATTGTATGTGCATGTACATAATAGTCTGGTTGTACGTTGTATTTATTTTGGGAAACACGATGACAACTGTGTAAAAGACTATGGCAATTATCGTTTTCTTGTTGAGTGGAACACATTCTGAATGATTATGCATTCACAATTCACAGAATCATTGCCTCAAACCAAAGGTGTTTAGGTGAAATTGACTTGCCTTTGCATGTGTTTTTGACGGGTGCCAACGGGTGGGCATGATAGGCTTACATTTTCGTGAACTCCTGGTATCATAGGTTTGTATCACTATTTGATAGTTATTCATAAACACATGTTCATGGTGTAATCGGAATCGCACAATGGACTCTTTTTAGCAGAGATTAATTTTGCTTATGGAAATGGTCTCGTCGATTTTATCTGCTGATGCATACTAGCTTCTAACTATACCCCACTTGCGTCTCTCACCACGGTGTTTACATGTTTACGTTTGCCGTGAAAGCACCATGTCTCTCTGACATGGTCTTAAACCCTACTCAATCAGTACATGCTCACGTGAATATTATTGGTTTGAGAGGATGGGTGTTGACGCCTTGAGAACAGAAGGAGACTGAGTTATGTAGGACAGTGCACTCTACTGAAGACGGTCCGCAGTTACTGTACAGGTGTGCCACCAAATGTCGACCAAAAGCCGCGTTGTAGGTTCAAGGATTCCAGGCAGTTGAAGGAACGCCGACTGTCGGAAGCCAGGGTCGGTGTTTGGCAGACAGGCGGTGTGTTCATTGTTAGCGGAGATAAACACGTCACATGATTCTCGTTTGGTCACTGGAACCAATCAAAGACTAACGCGAAGCGAACAGTGCCACCTGGATTTCATACTCACTGACAAAGCTTCAAACAGGTCTACCAGTTCTACCTTTCGACATTTTATACCTGTTCTGCAGTGCGTGGAGTTTGTAGACTTGGTTTTGACAGGAAATGTTTGGTTTTTGAATTGCATATAGCCACCAGATGGTGCGCCTATCTCCGCCCGGTGTGGAGATTTATGAGGCGTTATTAAGGCGTAATTAGAGGTGTGAGAACTAACGACAGTTTTTCCTCAATTTACATGCCTGGCTCCTTCCCTTGTTTGTCAATGGGTCCAGTAGATCACAAGGAGGGAGAGTATTCCTGTTTCTTTCACACTTTAAGGAGGTGTTATCACTAATGTGGATTTGCAGATGCTAGGTATTCCTATGTTGCTCTCGGCCAAATGAATGGATGAAAGTAAAGGGGCAATGATTTAGAGACCCGGAATAGAAGTAATCATAGAAATCATTGCAGAATACATTACAGCCTTTTAAATATATAAATATATATTTTATCTGCAGCTTGTTGTAGACCTTCTATCACGAAGTGTTACGTGGTATTTTTTAATGAATGGTTAATAGTAAGTATTATTTGCATATAAAGTGTCACTTTTTCATTTGAAATGAGTACAACATGTATCCTTGTATTCGTCGACCAAACTGCCTCTAAGCTTCTCTAAACAATGCATTTCTTTGATATACTGTAACATGTTCTTTGAAATCAACAATTAGTTAAGCAAAGGTAGACGTAAAAATAGAACAAGAAAAAGCATTGTACGTTGAGTACCAAACAGGCGAGTTGTTGCTGTACTGGGTTGATGGTAATTGCAATGATTGCTTTTACTGCTCGCCAATTGGCATGCAGTAAGTCATTTACAATATCTAATCTGAAAAAGGTCATTTCTATGTTATATAAACTCGTGTGTGCTCATTCGTGTGCATAGGTACATTTATCTGTTGCAATCCTACTGTGCGTTCAAGCTCTCGATACTTTTTCCCTAACTCTCTAATAAATTTCAAATGCGAATACATTCTTCACTCTTCTTCTGCATGCCTAGATCCGTTCCACCTGGAATACGGGCATTCCCAGACAGTAACGGTATTCGATGGAACCCGCTTTTGCCGTTACCTTGTAATTAGAGTATGAATATTATGTATTTACGTTGCAACAAATTGCTCACCATCTGACGGTTTATCTTCTACGGGCCTTTCAGTTAGGTCATTGAGACCTGGAACAAGGAAATGTTGATAACAAATTTCTTGCCTGGCTCATTGTCGATGGTATTTAGTTCGTAGGATTACCTCTCTTGACGCTACCTCTTCGTCTAATTGAATGCGTAAGCGTCGATCCAAATGCTTTAGTTACATAAAGCTTCCCGATGGTGTTTACGTGCCACCATCGCTGCGTCTGGTGTTTATGGAGCCGGGTAGAAAGGTTGGTTGATTGAGTTACTTGTGTTACACTTGTTGAATCATTGATATTACATAAGTAGTGACTCACGCACATGTAGTATGCATTATGTGGATCTGTACGCGAGTGCATTGGGTGTATTCAGCCCTACACGTATCTGTTGCTCATTCTGTTTAGTATTGATGATGCCTGCCAATTTTGACATGTGGTTAAGTCAAAACGCCGATGCCTACCCGATATTCATATCCGTGCCTCTGTTACAAGAAATATTAACCCAGAATAAACAATAAGGATGCAGTAATTTCAATTCCGATATATATTGGAATGGCAGAAGTCACACTTGACCAACAATCCAGTTCTGATGGAACTGGCCTATTGGAAAATATATCTAAAATCACAAAAATACAAACACATATAATGAACGTGATAGGTTATAATACACACATCTTAGTTTAACAAAAGGGCGTGAAGATCCTGCTTGTATGTGCAAACTCGCATTGACCTAATATTTAGATGTGAATTAAACTGTCGGTTAAAAGAAAGTATACAGTCATGTTCGATGTGGCTAAAACATAAACGAATAAGACATTTTATTCGATGGTGGTGTATTTGATACGGGCATCATAGTTGTGTTTTATCGTCACGATATGGCTGAAATACTGCCAATGTGACGTTAAATTTTACTCACTCATTAGTTGTGTTTTAGTGGATTGTTTGGTTTGTAGTGTTGTCAGAGACTTTCTTCAGCTTAGTAATGATTTGTGAAAGTTTTTGGTCAAATCCAATTTTCAAGTGTATACGACGGTATAAATACAAACTCTCCTCTCATAGCATTCACTACCACAGATAGCATATCTACATATAGCAAGAAAATAACACTCTAACAAGTTGAAATGTATTATTTTGGATTTTCCAACGTCTGTGTGACAAGCAAGTAAGACACATACATGTCACAGCTTAGTCCATTGAGACATAACAGGTTTTAAGAGTACATGTTTTGTCTAAGGTTGCTTGGATAGGTAAACGTATACTTGCGATTCTACGACTATGTCAAGGGTGCTGAACATAATAATAATAATTTTAAAAATGATAATTCAACGTGTCATTTTGGTTTTAATAGTAATCGATCACATGACAGGTGTTTCTTATGCGACTGCAGCTTTTTAAAGGGAAGATTATTGTTCATCCGTTTCAAGAATATAATCAACCTTGCGTGTTTTGCACGTGTTCCACATTTAGCACGCGAATCCTCGAGTACATATACATGTACCCCAGCGGATATGACGTCATTGCCAACTAAGTTCCCGGATATGTCACGACCCATTCTTCCCCATACATGGGAAACATGGCCCTGCACGTGGGAGCCAATCAAATGAAACTGTGGCTTTTTTTACGCCTGTGTCAGAAATATAAAGTCGTGTTACACAGTAAAATTTAATTATATTGTAAAGCACAGGAAGGGACCATTTTATTCAAATACATGGTTTAATTTAAGAAGATCGCGGTCCGTCATAAGGAGAAACCGAAAAACTGCAAGTATGAACAAAATATATTATTTTATTTCTCAAGTATCCATAACTATTACAATTTCTGAATATTTTCAATATTCATATCACACCGAAGTATATTATAATATTTGTCTGTGCAAATAGACAAATTCGTTATTCTTTTAATGGTGTGTCAAAGCATGTTCATATATATAAAATTTGAAGGAATCAGAATGTACCCAGCGGTATTCATCTGTTATTCGTTAAAATAAATAAAATATCAATATTGACCTTTTCCTGATATATACTTCTAATTTAATTTCATTTATGATGTGCGGTGAATATAAACACATAATAACCTTCTCATAATAGGTGACAAATATGATCAATGAAAATCATTTTGTACGCCGAAGAACGAATTTGCAATGTATAAACATTCGATATAGACTGGTAATACTTTCATTTTGATCACCAGTCTACGTTTATAAATGGTATTTTAACACTCTTTGTCTTGAATTCAAATCCAAGTCGACATTCAAAAACGCAAATTGAATTGCTTAAACAAGGATCTGCTTTGTAATCAGATTCACCAGCCAAGACACAGCAGTAGGATTCCTGTAACGAAACCAAACCAGCAAAGCATAGAGTCAACAAAATAAAAACAGTTGCCAAGTAAACCAAACCGTTCGGAACCATACAACTGCCGTGAAGTGTAGATGTCCGTTACAGAATACAAATAAAGACAGAGTATATACTTGTCTGAAGCAATTATTTCATGTTTCATTGAAAAAATATAGCAGATGATTCCTGAAATAAAAAGACAAGTTAATCACTTGATAAAGAATCTTTCATGTGCTATCTACATGTTCCGCATATGTTGGGTAGACATGTCTGTTTCACAGCCGAGATAACCAGACACGTGAAGATGAGCACATGGACGACTTGTTGATTTCAGTGGTATCCCTTAAACAATGATATGATTGTCGTTTTCTGTTTTGCCTTCTCTCATCAGCAGCAAATTTAAGGCTATCTTTCGAAACCGTCCATAAAGTCTCTCCGTGTTCTTCAGATCATAATTTACTTGCGATCTGATTGCTCTCCGTTTTTAATGTATCTGAGTGCGGTTGTGATACTGTCACAAAGGCGATAGTGTCTGGTTTGTTGGCTTTTTTGACATTATGCTGGCATTTGACATTTAAAATTGCTTCTAATCCTCATGTGTATGCAGTGAAATACCTATCTCACATTTGTTTTCGCTCATATGGGCATCGCGATAATGTTACATAGATTCCTGTGGTTGTTATGTGACATATTTGTACATTGTACATTTATAGTTGAAGGATCAAATTCAAGGCTTTCAGAAAACGAGAGATTATTCGGGGAGAGTTCTAGTCAACCCTTATGATAATTTACAGTCATTTTAGAAACTGTAGTAAGAAAGGAGACAGATTTGATTTCGTTTCGTAACAGAAGGTAGTATCACGTGACATATCTTAATTCTTGCTTTTATTAACTACTGGAACTATTTTTTAAACACGATGGCCAACCGAAACACCTGTAAATGTTGCTTATGGATATGCCATATTATGCAAATGTCAGCATTTGAGAAACTGAGAAAAAGACATGATCGGTTGCACTGTAATGCATGTATTCTCTGTTAACCGTTCAGTGACCTCGATATTTACAAACGACATGAAGTACTGGTAAGTATAGACATCAACCGGTGTCGTCGCTTTGACAAGGATTCAGGAATATTTATTTCATATTTATGAATTTGTCTTTTGACTTGGATTCTTTTTCATTTGACTGAGGTGACTAAGGATAACCCAACATAAAGGCTTTGGCATTTTGATGCATAGGACTAGTCGGCATACGTGTAGGTTCATTTTGGCCGCCGGTTACAAAACAACAATGTTACAATGACGATTTATAGATACCATACGGTATCCCATTGGGTCAATTATATGATGTGCATTACAATTTCGTGAGTCACATGACCCGTGAAGATTCCGGGGTAGAATAGGTCTTCAGCAACCCATGCTTGCCGTAAAAGGTGACTATGCTTGTCGTAAAAGGCGACTAACCGGGATCGGGTGGTCAGGCTCGCTGACTTGGTTAATGCATGTCGTCGATCCCAATTGCGTGGATCGATGCTCATGATATCAATCACTGGATTGTCTGGTCCAGACTCGATTATTTACAGACCGCCGTCATATAGCTGGAATATTGCTGAGTGCGGCATTAAACAACAAACCAATCCAATCCAATCCAAATCGCGAGTCATATGAAGTATATTCTGTGCACTAAACCGTAGTTATTGATTAATAATTTGTACATGGCCGCAGACATTACTTAATACCCATTTCTAATTACCTGCTGTAGCTATTGACATTGTAGTGGTTCAATCGTTCACTTTGTCGGCATTCGGATTATGCTTTTTCATGTATTGTTACCATTCACTGCATTTATATTATCTTTTCACGCATATTTCAGGAAACACGTCAGTTCAAGAGAATAATAAGTCTCGAATTTACTCCGAAAGAGATTCCATACGGCTTAAAAGGGATATAAACGGTGAACATACATGTTCATTTGAGAAACAGGCAATGCTAAACCATGCATCATTATCAGTGGGTGTTTTGCATTGTGTCGGATCCAACCAAACTAAATATCTCTATACACGTGTTTCAGGTGGATGTCTGATTTTATTATGCCAGACGGATAAACCGGCAGAATGGACATGACATTAAATCACAACAACCACTATGTATCTTGTCCCATTCTTACTGGACACTCGCGTTCATGTTGGCCAAATATAATCAGCTTGATTGACAATAGATGTTGTTCGAACGCTCATGAAGCTTTATATGGACGTTCTTCTGATCAAGGTGTTTCTATCTGCTGAGAATGTCCTCTGTCATCAACACAAAAACCCAATTCCCGTTTTTGTGACATCATTGCTTAAGACTGAGTAATATACGAGTGTTATATGGTATATTAAAAGCTGTATACTATCGGATGGAACATGCGGAGATGGTATCTTTTATTCCCACTTTCTGAGTCTTTTGTTCCGCATTCATTACAAGATAACGATTGCACCCTGTCAGCGTAAATCAGCTCATTACCCCTGCTTATGTTATTAACGAACAACAAGGACAATACCATAAAGCTAACGTATGTTAAAGCATGCTGAGGTACGGCTGTATGTGGGTGGTAAGACCTCCTGCAGGTCGTCATGTTGGCGTCAAAGTAAATATATGACCGCCTCGTGCTCTGTAGCACAACGCTCGTGTTGGTACTGCACTGACAGTGTCACACTGAGATACACGTTCTGGGTGAAGCTATCATGCAGGGTAACTGTCCTATGTGATAAAGCCAGCGCAACCATAAAGCAATAAACACCAGACAGAAATATAGTTAGCGGACGCCTAGCAACGTCACACTGGTTCACCTTTTGTTACAGTCACCTGTGACTAATGAATTCAGCGTAGGTGTGCAATTTCATGCTGTTGCGCTGTGATACCAACAGGGACATAAGCACGTCAATATGAAAACATATGGCACTCATATCAAACCCCTAACATGTATGCCTCAGATATATTTATACTCGTATGTAGTAGCATCAAAAAATATCAGAGGCAATTAGTTTGTTGTGACTTACACAAGGAAACTTTGTAAAATAGCAGTCATGTAAGATGTTAGGTGAGGTGAGGTGAAATTGAGTTTAACGTCGCGTCCAAGATTATTGCACTTATATAGCGACGTGCATGCACGTGTGTGTGTGTGTGTGGCTGCTTGTACCAGTCCGGACTGATGCCGATTTATAGTGCTAGCACACTGAGATACCATGCCGCAGTTTAACATGGATTCCCCACTCAGACACAGTATACTGACTCCGACCAGTCCTTGTTTTAGCCCCTTAATGCCGAGCGCCAGACAGGGTAACAACAAGTACCATCTTTTAACGTCTTTTGGTATGACGCGGTCGGGGATCGAAACCCGGACCTTCCGCTCTCCGTGCGGACGCTCTACCACTAGACCACGGAGGCGGTCTAAGATGTTAGGAAAACAGGTAAGTGAGTGGGTTTGATTTTAAGCCGCTTGGACAGTATTTCATTCATATCAAGGCAGATTTCATGTCACATTTGATGTGGGGGTAACGTATAGTGATATAGGTCTTAGACGTTTCCGGGGCGATCGGGTAACCTTGTGGTTAAAGCGTTCGCTCGTCCCGCCGAAGACCTGGGTTCGATTCCCGACATGGTACAACGTGTGAAGCCCATTTCTGGTGTCCCCCGCCGTGATATTGCTGGAATATTGCTAAAAGCGGCGTAAAAACATACTCACTCACTCACTTAGACGTTTCCACTTTGGTGAAATCAACGAGCATGTGAGCGTGTCGTGTGCGTGAAGGTCACACACATTCCTTTCACCGCATTTTGAGTATGATGATATTTTCGAAGTATGGGTGGTCTCTTTGATACACTGGAAGGTGTATTCTTTGACTGTCCTGCATGCAGTAGTTCTTATTATACAAGGGAGGAAGGAAATGCTATTGGTGCACTCTTGAAGGAATTGGCAAAACTACACATGAAAGAATACATGCATGTTTACTTGAAGCAGATAAATTGCAACGTCAGTTCTGAGCAGTACTTGGAGTCAAACGTGACTTGAAGCTTTTGATGACGGAAGTATGCATTACATGCAGAGAAACACGTGTGTGCCGGACATGCATCTACAAATCTGCGAGTAGATAGGCGGGTTCTACAGATAGAACTGGAAAAAAATGACGTCATCATTGCTAACAACGATTTATTTATAACGTTATAATGCACGTGTCGTCTTGTTTGACTATTGCATATGACAGAAATACGTCGTTGGGTATGCTTTGGGCTTTAGCGTTACGAGTGCAAATAGTTACGGAACGTGCTTGGGTTAACTAAGTTAACAAAACATCGTATATTGACTTAAGTTAGTTATTCTGAAAACATGGTTGTTATAGTTCATATATGCGTACAGAATCTGAGTGAAATCGCAGTGAGGTGTGGTGAGGTGAAATTGGGTTTAACGTCGCGTCCAAGATTATTGCACTTTTATAGCGACGTGCATGCACGTGTGTGTGTTGCTGCTTGTACTGGTCCGGACTGATGCCAATTTATAGTGCTAGTTGACTCAGATACCATGCCGCAGTTTAACATGAATACCCCCCACAGACACAATATACAGACTCCGAACCGACCAGTCCTTGTTTTAGCTCCTAAAAGGCGAGCGCCAGACAGGGTAACAACAAGTACCATCTTTTACCGTCTTTTGGTATGACGCGGCCGGGGATCGAACTCCGGACCTTGCGCTCTCCGGGCGGACGCTCTACCACAAGAACACGGAGGTGGTTGAACTCGCAGTGAGATCAATGTCATATGTAAATATTTCCAGAATAAGTGAGAATATCGGAATATAAGAAGCTGCGGTGCGTTTTTCCAAGTGAATATTGCTCGCTACATTTCGTCTTGACATCCCAAATTAGCATAAGACAGGAACAACAAATACAGAAAGTGCCATTGCGGCGGACCAGAAAGCAGAAAGAATGTACAGAAAGCATTAATTTATTAATTGCATTGAGTATCATTCACTGTGGTTTTGTGCAAAGACTTGATAGGCTATAAGTACAAACAAAACGTAGCTCCACAAAAGACATTACAAAATCGCGAATAGGTAATAATAAACTTCAACGTTGGAATCCGATACGCCGAAGATCAGTTCCTGCACACACGCACATGCTATGTGATAAGCTTTACAACGTACCTGAAAAACGTTGAGTTGATAAAACGATTCCAATTCAATTCCCACTGTGCTGTATCTCGTTATCAACCCTTTGACGTACAATGCGGTTCTTTATGGGGATTTTAATATCACACTAACCATGGGTTCTTTTGACTCGATATAAAGCATGTATTTTGAAACAATAATACGTGTTTTCACTTTTTAATGTTCTTTCGAACGTAATTGCTGCAAGCCTCATAATTAAACCATCATTAGAGAAGAGTTGTGTGTGTTGAGGCCACTCCACTAAGGCCATTAAATCATTTATCGTCTTGACAGGTGAGTGGGTATGGTTTTACGCCGGTTTTAGCAATATTCCATCAATATAACGGCAGGGGACACCAGAAATGGGCTTTACACTTTGTACCCATGTCGAGAATCGAACCCGGGTCTTCGGCGTGACGTTCGAACGCTTTAACCACTAGGCTACCCTAACGCCCCTCTTAACAGGTGATTCAATGCATGTATGCATCAACAGAAACAGTACTGGAGTTCAGACATGCCACGACTTCAAATGACATAAAACATCTGAATTAAATTCCACCGAGACGCAGTCGTCCTCTTTCAGGATATTATAATACGTGGAGAATCGTGTTGATAGAAATCTGAGATTGACACATAAGTCAAATGCAATTACGTGGTGCCTTTTCATTTTTTATGTCTTTCATGCATGTATCTGATCACCTCCATGGCCCGGAGAGCGGAAGGTCGGGGTTCGATCCCCGGCCGCGTCATACCAGAGACGTAAAAAGATGATACTTGTTGGAACCTGTCTGGCGCTCGGCATTCAGGGGCTAAAACAAGGTCTAGTCAGTATCTTGTGTCTGAGTGGGGTATTCATGTTAAACTACGGCATGGTATCTCATTGGTCTAGCGCTATAAACACGGCATTACTCCGGACACGTACAAGCAGCCACACGCATCCGTTCATGCGCGTCGCTATATAATTGCAATAATCTTGGAAGCGACGTTAAACCCCATTTACCCTCACCTCACGTTATGTATGTATCTGACAAAATTGATACATTATACTTGGAGAAAATGAACCTTGAGTTTCTTTTCGTTGGAAATGTCAAGGAATATATTGAAT
The DNA here is from genome assembly GCF_023055435.1 of Haliotis rufescens. NCBI lineage: Eukaryota > Metazoa > Mollusca > Gastropoda > Lepetellida > Haliotidae > Haliotis > Haliotis rufescens. The sequence continues at coordinate 16,211,353 of NW_025964112.1, forward strand.
GTAGTTTGTGATCCATTTCACATGTTTGTTTTATACTGCCAGTCTTATTTGCAAAGTCGTCTAAGGGCCGCAACTCGCGGAGTTGCCTCCCTTGGGCACACCAGAGACCTATGAATGTGGGCTCAAATCTCTGTTTTCGCTCCGATTATGTTTCCAGGATTGTCAGAACCATACCAGTCCCCATCGGTTTCAAGTGGTAGGCGTATGCCACCTGCTTCACGCCGTGATACAACTGGAATACTGTTCAAAACGACGTTTAAACCCATCTCACTCACTTATTTGCAGACTATAGTGCTATTAGAAATAATGATAATAACACCACTTCAACAGTTTCTGTATATTTGGCGGACTGTATATTTGTATTTGCTCGATTCTACAGAGGATACTGGAAATGATTCGAAATTCTTCGATTAAATACAAACATTACACAATTACAATAGTTTCACATAGCATGGTATACCAATGTTGTTCTAAAAGGTTTAGCATGAAGAATGATACATAACTTGACCAGTTCACATTTGTTTTCATCTTGCTGGTACTAAATGTTTAAGGTGGCATCATGAGTCAGACTGTGTAATTATATCACAGTCATATCCACCAGCAATTTAATGGCAAACTACAAACATATATAAGATATTTCCATGAGGTCAAATAGTTTTCCGTAAGATTAATTCAGTGGAATTCTAGATACGTGTACAAGATCCATGTCTTTGAAAAGTGTACTGTACTAGCGCGCAGAGGCTTGCACATGTTCAAGTACTTGCATCGTGATAAGATGCAGAAAACTTAACGATAACCCCCTGTAACCCGATAAAATTTCTGCAAGATTGCAGTTTATTCCCGTGATTTGTGACCAAACGGTGTTTGCCATGTGTTGAATTTAAAATAGTATTAAACCCTTGGAATGAGATATGGTTAGTATCTATCAAAAGATTAAATGGGGTAGGGGCTATCTTGCAGATGACATAGGGTTTCACGCTCGTCCGTATGGCAAGGTGTCAGGTTATGGGAGGTTTGTGGTGCATATTAATGTATGAAATGAAATTCTAGATACTGTCATGCACCTTTAGGTTAAGAAAAGCGATACAACTCTTTCCATAAACATTAGAAATATCTGCTAAAGGCAGAGTCCATTGAACGATTGAATATCTTCAGCACTCTTTCAAAGACAAATAATAGTATGACGGCTTCTGTAACCATACTGTCACTGGTTAAACAATAGACGCGGTGAATTCGACATTTGTAGAATCTTGTTACCATTCGGCACATGATTCAAAACAGCGCCCTTGTCATTCAATTGTTTCTAGATTATGTCTGATTATGTCTTATAACCAAATCGCCAAATGTGCATTTTATCAATCACGATTTCTCTTTATAGACGTACATATATTGTTGCAAGATCCAGATTGCCCCCCGCTTATGGTTGGCCGATAAACAGAAGACGGTCTATTTCGCGAACTTATCAGATTTCTCATGGCAAGTGGTTATTTATTCGCTTTTGGGAGGTGACGAGGGAATGCTATCCTCGCTATCAATTATATTTGATGTTAAATGATCGTCACTATCACTTTTAAGATTGTAATTATGATTAGGATGTTGAGAACGTATAAAGATTCCCCAAGACAAGCTTCCTCCACATGTCCCAGGACAGATGATAAACTGTTACTGTTTTGGGACACAGTTTATCTAAATGACCTGATATTTTGTGATAGACACTGACAGATTTATGATTTTAATACAGTTTGGAATTTGTTGTACATCCTTCTTGAAACATGAAGAAGCAAATACTGAGTAGATATATCTTTTTAGTAGAGTGAGTGAGTATATGAATTATCATTTTACGTCATATCTGAAATATCTTAACCATTAAGCGAGCCGGGGAGTCATGCATCATTCAAAGACCTGCCAGCAACAGACAAAATACATTTTTCAGAATGCAATGTGATCAATTGTAGTTACAGTATATGAATAGTAAAACTTAACAAATAACGGGTTTTATATCAATAATTGTTACGATTGAACCATAGATCAAAACAACCGAAATTAGGCAAACAAGCTTTTCAATGTTGGGATCTTTTTTTAAAACAATATCATTGAACACCTCCATACACAATTATGTATTACTGAATTATTTAGTTTCAATGCGCAATCGTGCTTACTAACCGGACCACTACATATACAAGGCAAACACAAAGAAGCTGTGTATTAACATTCAAGCCTCCGTTTCTTTTTATCATTTGATACCCTATCATTTGTTATGTATACGTGCTATCATGAAAAACTGAATAATACGAAGAACATTACTATCTCCAGTTTTAATCCTGGGAGCTCGTATGTCCAAAGACCGACCCCTTTGTGGAGGATTTCTGATGATAATTGGTATCGAATCAGTACCACTCTGTATTCACATGAAACATTAAGCAAATGGTTATTATACTAACAAAATGGCTGTCGTTTCCACCGCGATGTTGATTGGATACGATAGGATACCCCTTGCAATTCCCTTGCAATTCCCAACATTGTCCAACAAATCCACACTTCATTGGCGGATCATTGGTATAGGTTTGGGGATGTGGGTGCGGGGCAAGGCAGCGATTGTCATGGGGTTTGAACCTTCCCTCTTACCAATCACATGGGAGCCTCTGAGACATAAAGTATCTCTATGTTACTGAAATACAGACGTATTCATGAGTATCCCCCATGTTACTTCACAACCAAACACAAACAAATTAACCTCCTGATCCCCTGTCACCACCACCACCACCCCTAACTCCAAACACACAAACACACCAAACATGTATCTGCCTCTGCAGTCCAAGCAAATCCACCCTTTTATAATCAGTCACGTCACACTGAACTATTACGGTGAATGATAAGATATGACCTCATCAAATGACACTGACATCACAAACCGTCTACGTCACAAGTCATGCCATCGTAATTAATGTTACCAGTGACGTCATGCTCTTACCATATATTAACAGCAGAAACATAAGATAACATTAGAAATTAATAGCCAACTCGGAATAACGTCAACTATTTGTCAGGACACCCAAAGAAAATGGATCAAAGAAGTTTTGGGTTGTATGGGATTCCTCTTCCTCTTTGTTAATTTGCTGTAATCAGAAGGATACTGACTTGCACACAGACCATAACATAGTGAAACACTGACACATTTCTTTCATCAAAGAAGGTGCATAAGAAGGTGATTACATTGTGGTTTCTAAACTACCTCATGTCCGAGTGTGATGGATGAGAACGATGAGAATGATTAATTATTGTTTAAGCAGCTTCAGGTGTACATGTACCTTCAATTACTTCTTTTAGATAATCTTTCTACGTTATAATGACCTTGTTTTATTTTACTTCCTAAACGATGTTTTGACTCTTGGGATGTCGTTAAATGAAATGCACCTTCCTATCTTGACTTAAGTGAGTTCTTTTTCTCTGGAAGTTAAGTCTGATAAAAAAACAAACGCACCTGGTATAAATGCTTCTGTAGAATGTACATGTTGTTGCTATAAATAAACGGGAAGAGCAAGAGTCGTTCTGAAATGAGATTTATCTTCTTCTCGCAAATAGAAAAATACATTTTGCCCACTATTTAGATTTAATCTAATAATTTGAACCTGATTAATGTTAAGATGTACTGGAAACGGCGCTACCTTTCATATAAGAGGTAATGAATAAACTGGTAAAGAGAGTTCACCAAAGAAAACTAATTGTGCGAAAACACTGTTATTGCGTGGCAGTTTATCGGAAAGTAAATAGAAACCCAAGGTGAATGTTTGTTGTGATTTGAAAACGGACGAATACGTTTCGTAAAAAGAAGAAGGAATTATTGAAGAGGGTGATTTGTACTGATGTTTCAATAAAAAATCCTCATGACGAACTTGTTAATTAATTAAACAAATGGCGACAAACTTAAATTGAAGACGAACAGGTAATATCAAAGAAATATTAGTCGTATTCATAAGAGCGTTGTTTGATACACGATAGAAGCTAAACGGATATAGCCACGTGAAAATGAATTCGAAGGGAAATACACTTGGAAATTTGTTCAACCGAATTTCAGTTTCCATTGAACATAACATTCTGAAAGATGTTACGCATCGTACGAACACCACAATCATTTAAATATTCATAAGAATTAGTGGGGATACCAGGTGTCCTAGTATTCCAATGCACTTTTTCTAATTGTACGTAAAAAAAAATTAATTGGTATGACGAGGATGATCAAACAAGTATAATTTTGGGAATAGGTTTTAGAGGCATTTGCTGGTGATACACACCTTAAATAGAATGTATCATGGATCGTTTGCCCAATTTTAATATTTTTCACCTGATAAAAGAGTTAGCATAGGCCTTGATATTGCGCACATTCTAAATACGAAGGTGACAAACATAAATGTCTTGTACATAATGTGAATTGAGGAATCACACGGGCAATATTTCTGCCCAAATGAAATTGGAAATCTGGGAAGAATATGCCCATAAATTAAACAAGCCTACAAGAAACATTCTACTCGCTTCTTTCAACTTTGTGCATTATGTGGTAGACAAATTGTATGGTAGACAAGAAGAACATTTTCAAATTTGATCATCAGATCAAGAAGATATGCGATGAAATCCCTATATTTTGACTTCTACCATGTGTTCCCGTGATTTTTTTTCAGCTGAACAATTGACTTGCCTTTGTACGTGTTTGTGACCCGTGTCATCGGTGGGGAAGGGCACGCTCACCCCTTCGCAAACACCTGATATCGTCACTATTTGAATGTGATTCATAAACATTTGTTCATGATATCGTCCGAATCGTACACTCGACATTGTTTTTAGCAGAGATCTCTTATGATTATGGAAAGGGTTTTGTCGCTTTTGTTTAGTAGTCATCAGCCCAAGTTTGTACCAGAGATAGTTATTAAAGGATACTTTTACCAGTTAGAGTAACTGTTCATAAACATTCGTATGAGCGTTTGTATTTGTAAAATATTCCTTGAAATGAACCTGAGTCAATTTAAGAACTTGTATAGTATGCATGGTGTATTCATATCTTGAAGACAATAATAGATATCAACCAACTTAGCCCTACTCTTCTTACATGCTGTCGGAAGGTTTTCTAAATCGCTGCAGTGTAAAAGTACTTACGTGATGGCTCCTGCATTACATGTTAACACATTGTTTAGTACAATCAGCTATGGATACACCCAAGTCGGTTTATTGCAGGTAATAACTATATATCACCGCACATAGGTCTGATACTATTCTCTCTTTGTTTTTCCTTCATGCCGTCAAACCTGTAACAAATTGTCCCAACCTCCATTATCTTGTATGGTCCGCTGATCCACAACATTGCATCATCTTCCATTGTACACAGAAACCTTTTACCCTGGCTTTTTGTGAAGAATGATTAGTCTGCCAGCACTGAAGCAACACCCTCGACCACACACAGCTCTCCAATGTGCTTTCATCTTTACAATTCAATTCGAACCACATTTGTGTAAATTTGTTTTGCAATTCGACTGTTCTGGTTGCTCTTTGTCATCAAACATATATAGCAAATGAGAGAAGAAAGGTGCGTTACGTCAGGGCGAAGAAGTAACGAGTAGACAAGATAACGTGTTCTGTTAATGTACAGAGCAATACATTACGTGTTAGTGGCGTATGGGCGCCTGTGTTAAACACGAGTATATCATCATGCCAAGTCTCTCGTTCGGTTACACCGGTACCAAACTGGTAATCGCTGCTTCAAAATAGATACTACAAGTATCTTTTATTCATGAATCCAAGTCCAGGACAGCTTACATATATTGAACCAAGTATTTCTGTACATATCCGCCGATGTTAATTAATGTTAAGTTTAGATATGGACCTTTGGACATATACATTCTAAGTTACGTATGGACATCATTGGATCCTTGAATTGTGCCAGTGCGGAATATCTGGTTCATGAACCATTACATTTTTGTATTCCTGTATATGTGTTTGGTAAAAAAAATCACTTTGTGTGGACCTGATAATTGCTCGATCACAAGTCAATGTGTGATAATGTAGTGATAACAGATACCAATTATTGTTCAATAATCAAACGACCAGATCGTGCATATAATTTCATCTGTAAACTACAGAAAATGTAACTTGCCATGAAATAGTCCAGTGAATCCTGCACACTCGGTGAGCAGCAAAAGAAAACACGATTTGTTTGACGATGACGAACGAAACCATAAATTTCAATGTAGTTTTATTTTTCTAATAATAGCATGACTTTCCAGGCATAGACACTACTTAATTTAAGATACACAAAATGTGAAACCACACTTTATTACCCCTGAATGACGGGGCACGATATAAGAAAGATTATATATATGCTGCCCTCTTACTATATATATAATATATACACGTTTTTCTCTTGATATGAACATGATATTGACAACGCCAGGTGACAAACTTAGCAATACAAGTAGGTTTCTCTTTGATGCGTTAATATCTACAAGACTGAATTTCGTTTATATGTCTCACCCAACATAACGAGGTGCGAAAGCAGTATCAACTGCTTCTTTCACCACAAAAAGAAAAAGAAGCTCTGGATTGTCCATTAAAGAACTGCGTTTTATGCGAAATTATCTATTAACTGTACCAAGGCAAGTTTTTGTCACGTAAGTATCAGTTTTCTTTTCGTATGACTCATACCCTAGTTTTGCTATTATACCAGCCCCAATAGGAGATACACATCAAGTGTGTTTTTTTTATATTTGCGGTCATTATTGAGCATTTAATAACAGAAAAATTCATTTGGAACCGATGGCATTAGCAGTTATCTCCCGTCGCACTCTCTCTACCTGAACTTTTACAGTTGTTCGAACGAGTGTGAGTTTGGTTTTACGCCGCTTTTAGCAATATTCCAGCAATATCATGGCGGGGAACACCAGAAATGGGCTTCACACATTGTACCCATGTCGGGATTCGAACCCGGGTCTTCGGCGTGACGAGCCAACGCTTTAACCACTAGGCTACCCGACCGCCCCTGTTCGAACGACATTGCGTGACGTTGTACTGCTATAACGTCATAATACAATGGATCCGTCTAGTTAGCAGTATGCGGGAAACAACTATATCGAAGACGTTTTCATAAATATTGCTCAAACTTCATGTTTCATTTATGTGGTAGCCATACCGCCATGCATTATAGCACGCATGTTTTATTACGGGATGAGAAAAAAACAAACTTCATGCCAGGAAATCCTGAGTGAAAAGTCAGAAAGATTTCCATGATCCAATCCCATTTAACAACGTAATTAAATCAAACAAATTGAAGCACTTCCATTCATATCTGCAATTCTTCATTAAGACACAGGTGAGTGTAAACGTGAAGCAATCAGTAACACAATGTCAAACTTTAAGGTATATGAAACGTATATGATCGTAAGAAATGGACGTTAACTATGGACTTTCTTAATTAATGTTTTATTGATATCTTACCTTAACCTGTGGTTTTCCAGACACTGTCTAATGGAAAACCAATGTTGTGTTCAAGCAAACCTAATCAGTTACTTGGTTTCAATAATGAATAAGTTGAGGCTATATTCCAAAAACAAAACTATTTCTTTCAAAATAAGTTGTTGAAGATATACACACAATGACACTATGCTGTTGTTGACATGTCTAATCACGGATCAAAACAGAATACCTAGTTCTACTTCACCTAACGTACATTTCGTTAAGGAAAGAAATTGCATCTCAAATAAAAGAGAAATAATACATTTAAGGACAGTGCTTCACAGTTGACCTGATGTGTTCTTTTGCTTTCATTCGCCGTGTTACTTCACGCGGTAGGTCTGGAATTGTCGAGATCGGGGGCAACCATACATACATCATGCCAGCTGAGAATGTTCCATACTGAAGAGAAAATATCACCCTTCGCAAAACTGTGTTAAATGTAGCATCATTAGGGCAAGGTATTTCGTTTTCTGTCATAATGCATGTCTACATGTGGTACCAGTGACTCACGCATACCATGCATCCAACTGCGCATACCACGTGTGAGGCTCCCAAACCCGGAAGCATGCTATAAGGCACATGTGATCATTGTGAAGAAAGAAAAAATCATTTCGTATACCAGATGTTTGACCAAATCTATCAGCTGCCATGCTGCCTGTACATCAACTATTTATTGTTGACTACATTAAATGTTTGACTGACTTAAATCGACACATGACAAGAGCAAATGCGCACATTAGCATGCATAGTAATGGTGACAAGGGATACATGAGCTGTATGAAGAAAATGACAGTGAGAAGAGCAATAACACACTTTAACACTAAGTTCAACTGTTGGGACTATGATATTAGATATCATACTCTCATAGAGAAATATATTAGCACGTACATATTATGTAGAATGGTAATATCGTATTCCGCGTAAGACATTATCATTACATGTTAGAAGAAACATTCTTTTCGTGGACGTTAGAACTTCTCAGAAGTAACCATCAAACAGCAATAACAATGCCCTCCAAGAGACAAATTATATATGTATCAATGGGGGTTGTGGGGGGAAGCAAATTAATACCAACAAACACGATGACAGATACAACACCTACAGGAAGATAAGAGCCAAAATTACATGATTTTCTTTTTCATCCTATGTTATTACAACAAAACATGCCCCCAGCAACAGCAAATACGACCATGTGTTTCTTCGCGTCTGTGCCAAATAAAGCGTGTATGCAATTTAAGTGATGGTAAATGATGACGTTTATTTGGACTAAGCGGTGGAAGACTTTGACGTTACATATTCAGACAGCTTGTTACTTTTCTCTTTAAGATCTTGTCTGCGTGGTGGTGATATAAGGGTCATCCGATGGAGGGACATGGTAAGAGCTTACAAAATATATATTCCCCATCAAAGACCATGCGCTATAAGGTCGAGCCTCTGTTAACGGTATCCGCATGTTCGCATTAAAATTCTCTTACGACTGTTATAGCATAAGCTGATTCCAGACACCGATACAAGATGAAACGTTTCTCTGTGATATGGTACTAAGGGTCCACCTATGGTTACCATACGATTCTAAGCAGTTTACCCCAGACAGGGTTGTCGATATCAAGTGCATTACATGGAAAACAGCTTTGAAGCAAAGGGTGTGCTTTCAGGTGTGCAAATGTCAGTGTGACACATAGTCTAAAAAGAAAAATATGTATCTCGCTGATAAGTCCACATATATATACATCAACATGAATCTTTTGGGATCCAGGGGCGTACATACATATGCAAGAACACACATTGTATTTATCTTTCTTGCAGAACACCCTCTTACATTTATCTCATGTGGGGGTCTAGACTGCAACTGAACACAAGAAGAAGAGACTCACAGCAAATTTAGGGATGCTCTTAAGGTGAAATGAAATAAGAGTATATTGACATGATGATGTAATACTGAACTCTGTTGTACATAAGACATGAAAACATATCCAAGCAATGACTAATTCTGCAAGGTATTTGTATATGCGTTTCATTGTATATTATATTTTAGACTTTGATCCAATATATACAATATGATAAGAATTGTAGATATTCGTAAAAAATGAATATATTTCTAACAATTGACCCGAACATTTAATTGCAAACTTGTTCCTTTCTTGAAAAAAATATATAAGCACTTATAAATTGCCCTAATTCGAAAAGTGGTATGTCCCTCTGAATGCACTCAACCAATAATTAATATGAAGTATGGGATGTTAATTATGTATAAGCATTTATATTAGAAGCTTGCTGATTTAGTTTCATTGCATTTTTCTATTGTTGAATTGCATTGTTCTCCTGACTAATACATTTAGCAACATGTGAGGTTAATAGTTTACACATATTATTTAAATCGTCTATTTCAAGTACATATAACTGCCAGTTTACGGGGTTACAAGAATGAAAACATCTAAGATATTGGTATTTAATTTCTACACCACTCTGGCATGAAGGCGCGATATACCCAAAAAGTAGACCTTTAGAGGGTAGAAGGAAATATCTAGGAGCAATTGACTCGACTGATGACAAGCTGTTTATTTGGACAGTAGCACTGTGCGCCTGTTAAAAAGGTACCTCCCGCAGGAAAGTAGCCTTATCAGACAGGTTTGAAGCACATTTTATTTGTTTAAAGTTCTTCTCATCTCTCTGATTATACAGGTTCTATTTGATGAAATCATGTTTGTTGTTTATAAACAACGTGTAGGTAGCCACAACATGAAGAGTGACAACAAACTGCCTTGATCAGCGTATTTACTGTAATAATATTGAATTGAATATAAGTTCATAAACGAATACTTCATACGTTGATCTCAATGACCGAAATTTACCTCTTGAAACTTTAATGTTAAAGTAAACTTTATATAGATTTTAGGGGGGATTCCCCTCAGCCATGTCGTCAGTGTTAAAGTACGGGAGTTAAGATGGTCTTAGTGCTATGATCGCTTTGTGGAAAGGGGCCCTGGACGATACAAGTCAGATACATTCTACGTGATGACATGTATGTGCTGTTATAGGTTTACATATACAGTAAAGTACGGTTATAACGAACTCAAAGGGACTACTAATTTTAGTTCGTTATAACCGTAGTTCGTTATAAGCATATATACAGCATAACTACAGCAAATAGTCGGGACCAAAAAGTAGGTTCGTTATATCCGTCAGTTCGTTATAAGCGTGTTCGTTATAACCGTAGTTTACTGTACATGTATTTTGATCAGTGTGCCAGTATCGCATTAACAGGTGTGTTCACATTGGATGTGATAGATAGAGCCATTTCACGCCAATTGAATCTCAGGAGTGTTAGTAAACCTGTATCTTTGTGTGTATGCCATGACATTCAAGCTAGATTGTTCCTTAATCACCAGAAAATTGTTTTTGTGAAACTATATCATACGAGGACACTGGAGTATGGCCACAAGTACGTGCAATAAATATTCATAATTTTACACCAAGCGGCCAGTATGCGGCGTAACTAACACACACATCCGGCAATTATTTAGCAAGGTACTATTTGGTACAAGCGCATTGTTACCCTTTCTGAAAACGATGATTTTGAAGTCAAGCGGAATTATGCATTGCTTATGTGGTCTCAGCCAACCACATGCTCATTAGTATATGCATTGAGATGTGATGTTAGTGTATATGGATGTGTATGTGCAATAAAACAAGTTTACTCAATTAAATAATACTACCATACCTATCTTGAAATATAAATATACATAAACAACCATAAAATAAGATACATGCATAATGCAATACCAGTTTAATACGGAAGAATTTCGAAACACCGTTCTTCATGTATGGCTATTTGGACAAATAATTAGGTATATCTGAATATACATTTACAAATTCAAAACACCAACGCTATAGAGTAATCTGTATCGAGTATCTGCTGAAAAAATACTAAAGGGAACTTAATGGCAAAAACGTGGTGAAAATTGTATGAATGGATCACTGAAAATCATTGATGACGACATGTGTTCGCGACAACGTCCTGCTCTCCCGTTGACCCCCGCCATTCACGCAATTTGCATTGATTAAATGCTTGTGGGTTGTACCATGGAGATGTGAAAACCCAATGTTAAGGTCAAAGCATAGGATTTCCGGACAACCAGTTATTGACATCATGAACAACAATGACACCACCTCAGTCCACCAAGCTACTGAGCCTGCTACTCGAACCATAAAGTCGCCTCGTCCGACAAGCATACGTTGCTTGAGACAATGTATATGAATATTTTCACGAATGACTCATGTGATAAATATTTATGCACATTCTGATTGATAGAAAATCAAACTCATACGAATGTATTTTTATGTATCATTCTCATGATGATTAAGTTATAGTCAAAATGCGCATAAGGTCAATTTCATTTTCTATGGCAGAATGAGTATTCCTGATATATGTAAATATAAAACCATTCTGTTCAATTCCATTTGACGTAAAAGTCAAAATAGCAGGGAATTTATATGAATGGACTATATGACATCTGGCATACGTGATTACAATAATTGCATAAACTGACCTACAAAGACAGGGGAGCTTTAATGGAAGTCATATCGAGTATTAGAAAGTTGGGTTTAAGGCTGCTTTGAAAAATATAGCATATATGTCACGGCACGGCAGCTTAGTGACAGAGAAAAACAAATTTTATGCAGGTCGTAGGCGTTTGACACTTTGAAACCCACGATCAATGTTATGACGTTATTAAACCGAGGTCATTATAAAGGTAAATCTTCAACTCCAGCCGACGATCATTCGATGCAGCCACATCTAAGGAACGCAACTCTGCATAATCAATTATGATGCTTTAGACGTATTGTAGATATGTAGATTAGTACAAAACATATATACCCTACCCCTTGGTGAAGTCCTGTGTCATCTGTATATGTTATCTGTTAACAGGTAATTAATATTTCGTCAAACGTAATATATTACGATGGAAAACTACTTTGAAGGTATACTTATTGAGTTTCTTTTTGACTTCACCAACACAATGATATAGTTTACAACAATCTTCATTGACATGTTCATGTCAGAATTGTATCACGTCATGTTCACATTCTACTTTTTATTCTGGGTGGATATGCAACAAGCAATGTTTCTCATACTGATTCGACCGCGTCCGTCGTGTAGTGGATAGGTCGATTTTCGATCCCTGACCGCGTCCTACCAAAATACTTTTCAATTTTTTCTTGCTCTTACGCTACCTGACGTTGCTTAAAGCAGACTCAGGTTGTGAAGCGATTTGTAAGCACGCATGGGTCCTGGTTTCCACACTTTCAGTCAGAGACTTAAAAACAATTAAAGCAGTGGAAATATCTGACGTCTCCTTCTGCGACGAAGGCAAAGTCTGTTTCATCAGCCGGCATGGTGATGGCTTCGTATTTCGTATTCCAAAGGAATATCTCAAGAATTCAGATCATATATGGCCAATATCATGCTAATATGCTTATGATTAGGCAACTGCCTAAGAATATCAAGGCTACACGTCCTGCAAGACACACTTAAAGTGTTTGTTCTACGAGGAAAATGTATCTGTGCACCATGTCTTTGATGTCTGAGATGGCTTCAATGTATGACTGTAGCTTTGAATTTATTGAACATCCTCCCCCGTATTTAAACGATTTGGCATCGTCAGATTACCACTTTTTCCAAAACCTGAAGCAGGGAGTCTCTTGTAAGCATTTATGTAAATGATGACGACGTCATTTCTGCTGTGGAAGACTTTATAAACTACCAGGGGGAAGCCCTCTACACCACTGAGAACCAGTGATAAAAGCATCGTTGGAAATAGTATTTGGAAATCGGAGGGCATTATGTTGCAAATGTATTAGCAGCCAAATCCATCAACACAGTCCGTCCTTGTAAGGCTCAGAACTTTTCAACCACACGTCGAGGTACCATCTTCATCGAGCACACAACTGTTGATGTGAATACCAGCACATCTCTGAAATAATTACCATCATCAGCTGATATGTTGCTTTGCACTGCTTGCCGTACCCTGCAAACAGTGTGACAATCATTTGCCTCCTGGTGATTATGTTTGAATTTTTAAATGTTTGACAAAGCACTCGGTCCGCACCGACAGGTCTTCTAAGTGTAATTGAAGAGGTTGGATTGCACTAATTGTTACCCCGAATGTTTCTTGCAAATAGGTATATCTCATCTGGAATCTATTTACATTTGTAAACGACATACCACTATTTTTGACGATGACAAACATCGAATAAGGCGACGTACATGTACGTCATCAGAGATATCATGTACACATGCTAGAAATAAGAAGGGCCAAAAAAGATCCTTGAAGAACACCAGTGGATATATTTACTGATTGGATAGACTGGCATACCCGAATGTTGCCAGTAAACTCTTTTTGCACAATGATTTTTAATTTTTGACACTTGGTGATTTTATCTTCTATTTGTGCACTTGGTATTGACGCAAAACTGATAATCAGTCACTTGTCACACATCGTGTCAGCTTAAGGGTTGGAATCCTCTTATAATCCTTGATACATGCGTCATATCGCTACATGGACACCATCATAAGGACCATGCTACATGTTGATCGGTAAAAACAACAACATTTTTTCCAATACTAAGTCTACAAAATAACATAAATGTAGTCAAAGAGTTGTTAAATCTCATTCACTTATTAGCAAATTAGCCAATTGGTGCACTCTTACGGGCACGAACATGCATACACTTGCTGCAGACAACACCAGCATTTCGGCTGAAATAGGATTAACACGGACACCTGGCGAACGCTGCTCTGACTTCTGTAACAACCCAACTCTGTCTGGTACAAGTGCCAAAATGGCAACTGATGTACAGCCCTCCCGTCTGGGGGAGCTGCCGAGAGCTTTTTGTGAAAAGTCAGACTTCCTGATGCACTTCCTTGCTTTCGGTGTTGAAAGGTAAATACTAGCGCCGCTCAGATTTCTAACTACCTTCTCTACATGTTTTCTGAGCAATTTTGATTGGGGTTTCTTGCTTAAATGCCAGAGGAATGGAAAGTGGAGACCGATGTAGTATGCTATGTATGTTCCTATTTACTTCAAGTTTGCTTTGATTATAGATAGTATTTACTTATATTTTTTAAGTTTGGATTTATAGTCATGACAGGTAATACAGCTAATTATATTTTGAAAAGCGAATGGATGTCAAACACTGATATAAGTTAAACTACTTAACCATGGTTTGTTTTATAACAAATAGTTTATGCAGGTATATGTTTACATACATTTAAGTACGCAACGCTATATGCCCTGTGTAAATGCAGATAAGGACTAGAGCTATATTCGACTGAGATATTGTTTCTTCGGTAATGAACATATTTACTTTCGTTGCATAGGCAATTGAATAAACAGAAAGGTCTATTTCAAAACTGACAGTTTACAAAAACATGCAAAAACCTATCTACTATTGGCACACACCTATTGTCGTTGGTTGACAATGCAACTGTTCTGTAGCAGAAAAACATACCGCCCCTCCAATTCACACTGCCTTCGCCAAGAGCATAAGGCATAAACACATGCAAGGGAGCAGTCATTATTTCATCTGCTCTTCCGGATTCAATCAGCAGGGAACTCTTCTCTGTTGAAAAGCATCATAAACAAGTGAAGAGTGTTTAGTAGAGAAGAAATGTATGTTATGACGCCGGTGGCTTAAGGCATCCGACAGTAACAGCAGATGGGAGGGTACGAATACACACTGGCGGTCCACAATTGTTTTCCCTCCAAATAACAAGCTACAAGATGGACCCTATTCTGCATCCAGAATATCATGTGCTGTTTGATACTATTTTAGATTTATAGTGTCTTTCTTGGCATGGGATGGTGACTTGTAATTGTTTGGTTTCACACCATTGCCTATGAAACGGTTCTACTACCTTTGATGCAAAGACGTACTCGGGGAGGCTTTGAGATGTATCAGAAGTGATGTAAATCCACAAGGATTAAACGCCCTGCACTAAGCTTAATTGAAAACTTACTTTTCTTATGATGTAGTAGGTATTTATATTCTTTCTACTTTATTTCATCCTTGCCACCAACGGTGTTCAACAATTTCCTATGGATCAAAGGATCCAAGAAGGGTTTCGTTTATATAACGTTTATAAAGAGACCTCACATGACTGACATATTTTTTTTAAAGGTATCAAACACTAATCAAGACATTAAGCAGGTGATTTAGTCGCAATTAACCACATAACAACCAGGTTTTAAGTTTCCTTTTAAATGAACACCATGAAGGTTAACACGATTAAGTGCTTGTTGATCTCTTCCCGTTTTACTACATAATTGTGGCACTTACATCAAAGGGAACATACTATTTAGACAATTAATTTCGCCAGGAAAATGACATACTTGATTATATATTGACGTACATGTTTACTTTTATTTCCAATACAAAGCATCTGTCCATCCCAAATGTATGATGTGGCGTCATATGACGAGATGACCTGAAACAAATGGTTGACTTTCAAAAGCACATCATTGTACTTAAACTCACATAATAATTTATCATACGACATATCTGTTATACTTTTTTTACACGTTAAAACACCAATTAACTAATCATTGATCTTCTTTTCCAAAAGGGACTTGTTATTCTTCCTCGGATATGTACACATATGAAGCATCAATTCCCTATCGCACAGCTGCGCTTTAAAGTTTCTTTTATAACAGCAAAGCCGATTTAACTTTCAAAATCATCGCTGAGCACTTCTTGACTGATGCCAGGATTTCCAATTAAGATAAGATAGGCACCAAAGTTGCTTGCATTTTATCACATCATTCTCTTTTGGCGTGCAGTGGGTTGTAACAGGTCTTTAATTACATAATTGATACCTCAGCTATTTGTGCCATAGAACAGCTAGACCGATTCTTACACAGTAGTTTTCGTCCTGAAGAAGATAATTTAAGAGAGTACTAACCATATGACAAAGTGAGTTCACAGCAGGATGGAAATTCCTTTCAAATTTTCTCTTTAACTTTTCTTGTTAATAAAGCCCTTGTTAGTGTCAATATTTAAACTCAGTATTGAACCAGTATGAAGAAATTCCTAGACTGCTGTACTTAATTACAATAGTGTCTAAAAGTCAAACTGAAATATGTTGAAATATGGTGTAGTTTTTCCAAATTTTATTACAGTGATTTGAGTACAAACACCAGTCAAGCGGTACTTTACATGACAGTGGTGCCGATGTATTCTACACGATGATTAGCATGTTATTTAAGACGCACGCAAATAAGTACCGCAGTTGTGGATGAGTTGCGTAAACCGTTATTGTAAGTTAATAATATAATTGCTTTCTTTGATTAGGAAACTAAAACTTTTTTCAGGATACAAAGGTTTCATGCTAAAGTAGAAAGTTTCAATAATTTACTGTTGAAACTAACATATTGAAAGGTATTAAGAATGAAATATTAACATGTCCCTATTTAAGAAGAATTAGAAGAGACACTGAAGATGACTTGATTAAAAACTAGCCGGCAGTTTCATATTGCCAGATAATGAAATAAAATATTTATATGCGAATTAGGCAATGTGGATATGGAAACCGTCCAACAGTCTATAAACATATGAATTAGTAAATATGATTTACTATACTGAAAGCTATGGAGACTTAAATATGTTAATATTAATATACGATATGTTACAGGGGAGACGTTGAGCAAGGCAATGTATACTACTGGAACCTAAGGGTTGCTGGTTTAACTATACGCTAGTTTCGTATTGCTATTTAATTAGTAACGAGGGTTGCAAACTTTATCAGTATCGTATTGGCAGTTTTGGAACAGATGACATCCTAGATCATCAATACTACTACTGCAGGACAACAGTGGTCTGTTAACAAGCCGATTAGCGATTTGAAGCTTGCCCTCCTTCACGTCGAGAATACACAAAACATGTACATGGTACCTCTTTCCTGTTTTCCTACTTAACCCAGACGCCAAGGTAACTGCTACGCTGACATCTTTGCACCGCGAGCCTGTAACGATGCTGGTTAAGGAACCAGTGTGGATATGGACAGCACACAAGTGAAAGTGTATGTTGCTCGAGCCTGTGACTACATCTCTGTCTGTTGGAGTACAAAGTTCCATTTGGGTGTTGAGGATGAATACATGCGGCATGTTTATCTTGGACTGCATGTTCCATAGTTAATGTATCGTGCGTCTGTTGTAGAGAAAGTGGAATTATTTAGCGATTTATATTACACACATTTTACTATTGGATTCAGTGAATGAAGAATGGTACTGTACAAGGGTATTGCAATGCACAGATGGGGCACTTTGTTCAACAGGGTAGCACGCCAAGGCCACGGAGTGCAGGATGCACGGTGCATGTCACTGCTGTAGCAATGATTGTCGTTCAAGGCAACACTTTCACTCGTGGTTCCTCATGTAAGGACGATTCATTTTGGTGCATGTCAACGGATGTTAGTTCGGGAGAGTACAGTTTGTTTTTACTCCAACTACAGTGTAGTCATACATACCGAGTTGTTTTCTCTCATATTGTATCCAAGATGGGAACTGAACCTGGTCTTCGACAAAACGAGAGGCGCTTGTATTTTTAAGCTACACAATATTTAACTCTGTCCTTGGGAAATAAAAGCAAACATCCTCCTTTTCAAAACCACTCCTTATATTATGCATTGGCCTAGATATTAGTTATATAGTTAATATTTAGTCAGCTAACACGCATTGAACCCGTGTAGGGAATCGAACCCAGGTCTTCAGCGCGATGAACTAACGCTTTAATAAATGGCTCCCCCACCGCTCCTCGATGTGCTAAAGTTTCCCGTTTGTATACATGTAGTCGTTCGTTTTGAACAATAATATATATTTGAAATGTGTACCTTTATAAATATTTACAGAATCGTTTAGAAAACAAACCTGATATTACTCCATAGCATCAACAAACACTGGTGCTATCTGACGGAAATAGTGTAGATGAATAATAAATCCTACCTCTTGCAACATATATACATAAAACATACAGGGACATCATCAATGTAGACGGATGTTGAAATTAAGATAACGTTAACATTCCGAAGAGTGGGCGTTATTTTGTTTCTTTTGAAGAAAATATCAACAGTTGAAGCTGCATTTTTCATGGTATATGTGCACTAACCATAAACTAAAACCGAGTGTATTCTTATCGTTACAATCAAGCGGTGCTGAACGCACAAACAAAGTCAGTTTGCATCCTTTTGCCAAATTTAAGATCCGAGGTGTGAGATACATGGTGACGTCTGACGTCATCAAAGGGTGGACTGGCGGATGACGGGTAACGCTGCATCATTTAGGATGATACAATCTCCAAAATCATGTAGAAGATATACTATGGACAACTGCCAGTACTTTCGAGGGTGTTGTGTGTTGCACCTAAGTGACACTTGAAACTGAAGTGTTGAAGAAACGTATGCTGTTGTACCTCTCCCCGGCGGCAATTAGGTAGAAGACGTGCAGAAGATATGTTGAAATGTTGTCTGGTAATGTCTTGTAGTAACACGGTACCTGGAAAAACTCACGGGGGCAAACTTGTTCTTTGTCTATAATTAAGTGTGTATGAATCTCCTAAGAATACTGCTGTTCACCATCCACATTATAATCAATGTTACACCCTCGGGATGTGTATGCAAACATTAATTGATCATCAAATATGCATGCATAAGATGTATGCCTGGTGTAGTCATTTAATTAATAGAGACTTCGTGACAGGGACACAGCGAGAAGCGTATTGGCAACACGTGGAGGCATTATGAAGGACGACAACTTATCAGGTAGAGAGAACGTTTTATATGTCGAATGTTTTCCGCTCATCTGTTTCATATTTAGATCTGTGCATAAAGATTTAGAGTGAATGAACACTCTCCACAACAATGTATGGCGAAAGGGATGACTCAACTTTCGAATAGTCAACTTTCTTTTTATGTCGTCCTATATTCCTGCAGCTCCAGCCTTTGCTGTCTACATTTCACAACTTTTTAGGTACAATCGAGCATGCCCTTTTTACCAAGATTTCAATCAACGTCATAAAATTCTTGGTGATAAGTTGTTTCATCAAGGTTACAACATTCAAGGCCTCAGTGAAGTTTTGAAACAGTTTTTTGATAAACATGTGAAGGACATTTCCAAATTTGACGCATCACTGACAAAATGATGTTCGATGCAGTTCCATATTTTGACTTGTACCACAGGTTCCGGTGATTTTTTCCGGTGAACAAATGACTTGCCTTTGCATGTGTTTGTGGCGGGTGCCTACGTTTGGGCAGGATACGCTCACCTTTTAGCGAACACCTGGTATGATCCCTATTTGATAGTGATTCATAAAGGTACATTCGACTCTCTTTTTGCGATGATGTGTTATGAACATGGTCAGGGTTTTGTCGATTTTAATTAGATAGCACTGACAAGACTTACTTCCTGTCTGAAGACAACTGTGCTAAAGGTGTCATTTTGCATATAAACGCGTGGCTGAGAAAAATGCGATGCCACAGTTTGAACATAATTGCGCTGGTATACTGTTTATGACACTGTTTACAGGCATATTGAATTTGGTACAGTGAGTTAGTATGGTTTTACGCCGTTTCAAGCTATATTCCTGCAAAATCACGGCGGGGGACAGAATCCCAGAAATGGGATTCACACAATGTACCCATTTTGGGATTCGTACCCGGGTCTTCGGCGTGACGAGCGAACGCTTTAACCACTGGACTACCCGACCGCCCCACCGAAGTAGGTAGAATAAATATTATGTGCAATGATTATTTGGTATATTTAGGACTTTGTTATGATACACAGTGATACAACTGAAATATTGATAAAGCGGTGTTAAACTCTACTCATTTTGAAAGGTCAGTTAGAACATACATTGTATATGTATCTTTACTGTGCCATGTTGTATTAGTATGTCTAATCATTTATGCCTTAGATACAAACTTCAATGAACGTTCCACAAGAACATGCCTCTTCGATCTCAAGATCAATTTGTAAAACTCTCTTTAATATTTATAGATTTACATGATTTCTGAAAGTTCAGGATTATTTCCAATATTGTATATTCGAAAATGCACACATAATCACGCTAATTGGAAAGAGTCCACATAACTTAAATGCAGGTATGCATGTAGACCTGCATAGGTCTGGACATTTCCGTGCACCAGTGGTCTGGTATCAGTATTACGACTTTCTCAGACAAAGTCATTATTTGCACGTGTTTAATGTCCCATCTTAAAGACAAACTCACAGAGCCCTCTTTGTACTTCCCGGCGGTAATCCTTTCAGGAGATTCAAGACAATGAATGGCCTGTTCCCTACAGAAACGATTGTTCTTGTGGTCCGTTGGGAATACGTCTCGTTTACCGAGCATCAACGACACATGTGGATTGTGATGTAGACGGCGGCTGAACATATAATACAGATTTTATCACATTGATTTGTTAAGAATGTGTCTTGGAAATTGTGGCGTGGTTGGACATTTTCTCCACGTGACAAATATATGAATGTGAATGTGAATGGCACTGATATAGCCAGAGGGATTGGTAAATTCTGTCGTCTGAAAGCATTTGAACTAACACACATTTGACTTAGAACTAAGCTTTTAAAGCATGGTTTCACGATTACATGGCGGGTTAAGTCATTCCTGAAATGACACCTCGCTCGTCAACATGATGCGTGTCGCTATCCCTTCCCATGACCTTTAAGAGTTTTCACATCAACTTACCCACTTTCATTGATTCTTTGTGTGAATGGTGGTGCTAGCACTACAGTAGGACACACTTACCCTTTTCGCGAACATCAGGGATCCATTCACAAACTTTCCATTGCTTTGTCCTTTACGTCCTATGGAACATAATTCATTGGATATTCGAGACTAAGGCGCCGCGATTCGCTGTGCAGAGTTGCGTCGCTTGGGCACGACAGAAACCTATGATTGTGGGTTCGAATCCCGGTTCGCCCCGATTTTGTTTCTAGGTTTATCAGCACCATACCCTTGCTCGTATGTTTCACCGAAGTGGTAAACGTCTGAGACCTGCATCACTTCGGGCTTTCCTCCCACATTAAGCTGTCACGCCTTGATATAACTGGAATACTTTTAAAAGAGGCGTTAAACCCAACTCACTCACTCAACTGCGATATATAGTTTTCAAACATACACTTCACATAATTTGTGACATGGCTTCTTAAACATACACTTCACATAATTTGTGACATGGCTTCTTATATTGTCTGTTTCTGTTTCAATGAGACAGAGGAAGTACATTGCGGGTTGGTTCAGTCCACTAACATGTGTACACCAAATTAACCAACAGCTCTATCCAAGCTTCACAACGCATCGCGCTACACAGATATGTATTGTTTGTAAACACTGGGAGGTGTCGGTAGGACCCTGCTAGGTGTTCAATCAGTGGAACTTATAACGACTACAGCACAGATGAATGTTCACTAGAACAGCACTCCGAGATAGCGATTCGTTCCACAGTTGTGTTTCAGAGCTCGTAGAAACGCGATGTGTTCAAATGGTCAGACGGCCGGTGTATGTGGATGGTCATATCACAGCTAAAAGAATGCAGTTTCCGGTATCCGGATACCTGCCGGATACCTCCGGACACTTACCCTAAACGCGTCCGGGTATCCGGTGGCAGATACCTGTCCGGATACCAGATCCGTGGTATCAGGCATGGACACCTCACCTGAAAGTATGCCACCTGGAATCCGGGTATCCGGCACCGGATACCTCACCGGATACCTCAATCTGGGTGTCCAAGGATCCGGCACTGGATACCAAGGATCCGGCACCGGATACCTCATTCTGAGTTTCCAAAAAAATGTCACAATTTGGGGGGTGCATTTTGTTCAAGTAAGTGTGAAACACCTAAATATATATTGGAATCTAACCAAGAAAATTGAACATTGCTGAAGGTATCCGGCAGGTATCCGGATGCAATTTTTCGAGATGTCTTATTTCTGGTAAATAATGTTAGCCTGGGCATATCAGTTAGCTGTAGTAATATTCTGTGTCATTTTAGTTGTAAATATCCCCTTAAAGTTGAGATCTATGGGCATGTACTTTTGGAGAAGACAATTTTTTCAATTTCATCTATAATTCTTTTTAGATGTTAAGCTGTTTAATGAACAAACATCAGTTCTAATACATGTATGATGATATCCTTAAATTTCATGTTCAGACTTCCAGATTGTTCTAAGTGAAAGTATAAACTCATCGACTGTTTCTCACTTGGGCCTTTGGTCCAAGTGAGATGATAATATGATTTTTTGTAAAGGTACAAGTACTTGTTACGAGCATACCAGCATCATTTAAGTTTGAAACATAATATGCCTCACTCTGAGGGTGACATGTACCAGATTTCATCACACTACAGAGAGCTGTTCCTCAGTTACTGTGAACATTTTTACTGAAAGACATTGAAAGCTAATTTGACCTTCAATATCAGTTGCGACTATTTCAAAAACAATTGTAAAGTGCTTCATTCAGTGTAATATTGACAAACATATGACAATGATATACAACTATATGTATAAGAGTAATTTAGACTTCTGCAAGAAAAGGCACATTAGAGAACAAGAGTCATCAGAGTGATGACATGTCCCCCCCCGGCAGCTGTCTGTAAAGTAACCACTAGTAAATGTGCAATTCTGTATGTAACGAGTCAACAGTTTAAAGTTCTTTAAGAAGCATACATTGTTTACCCACAAAAGATCCACCATGGTCCACCTATGATTGTGGGTTCGAATCCCGGTTCGCCCCGATTATGTTTCTAGGTTTATCAGCACCATACCCTTGCTCGTATGTTTCACCGAAGTGGTAAACGTCTGAGACCTGCATCACTTCGGGCTTTCCTCCCACATTAAGCTGACACGCCTTGATATAACTGGAATACTTTTAAAAGAGGCGTTAAACCCAACTCACTCACTCAACTGCGATATCACACCATGCGCAAGTTTCTCCACACATTTCTCAATCTGGGAATGGTAATGTCCTTCGTTACCATGTGAATGAAATGTTGTTTGAAACAGTATCAAACCCAACCAAACCCAACTCATGAAATCTCCCATTCTGGTCCGTTCCTGTGAGACAATAGTACGAATGTACCGTGATCACCGACGTCTTAAATAGCCCTCCTTTAGAACTGGAAAACTACACACACTTCTCCATCATTATACCAACTATCACTAAAGAGCCTTTCACGGTTTATCTTAAAAGTCCACTCGTTTCCTGAGCAACTCATTTCTACATCAATCCATAGAGATGGACGAGTCTGAACTGTCTGGCGCAAAGGACTAATTTTAGGTCCAGCATTGTTATATTTGCCTTGACGGAAATTGAGTCACTGTGTATATGTAATTGGAGTAAGAAGTTGAGGCTAGACTGGAGTAAATCACATAGTGTATTTAGAAGACGATCAACGTGGTATTCGAATCACCTGTGTGCTACCTCTATACGTTGGGAAGCATTTGAATCTAGTTTAAATTGATTTGTTCGATTTCTCTACATACCGTATGTCGTATTGTGTGATATATAGGCTTATGATGAAGCTGTAAAAAATATGTGGCCTTATTATTAATAGTGAAATGTTAAGGACCCAAAAATAGCAAACTATAATAACATGATGTTTCATTAAATATGATACAAATTTCATGAAATGATCACTCGTGGAACAATGATAACTGTTTTTCCAATATATATATATTTTATGTGAAGTGTATGTTTAAAAACTATAACTATATATATATATATATATAGTTTTATTTATTTATATAGTTTATATATATATAGTTATATAGTTATATATAGTTATAGTTATATATATATAGTTATAGTTATAGTTATAGTTTTTAAACATACACTTCACATAATTTGTGACATGGCTTCTTATATTGTCTGTTTCTGTTTCAATGAGACAGAGGAAGTACATGGCGGGTTGGTTCAGTCCACTAACATGTGTACACCAAATTAACCAACAGCTCTATCCAAGCTTCACAACGCATCGCGCTACACAGATATGTATTGTTTGTAAACACTGGGAGGTGTCGGTAGGACCCTGCCAGGTGTTCAATCAGTGGAACTGATAACGACTACAGCACTACTACACTCCGAGATAGCGATTCGTTCCACAGTTGTGTTTCAGGGCTCGTAGAAACGCGATGTGTTCAAATGGTCAGATGGCCGGTGTATGTGGATGGTCATATGGACGTACCTTACAGAACTATGTGTAAAAGATCGCTTTCATTGTATTGGGATCGAGATGGACTTATTGGTGAGCTTATGTTTTATTTTAGCATTTTAGTTATGTGTATTGTTATTGCTGACAGGTACTGTATATTTTTTATTATCATGTTTTTCAATGATGTGATGACTCGTTCTTTGCTTTGCTATGGTTATGACAATTGATAATTTCTCTCATTATCATTATCATAAATCAGTCACTGTGTGCCAGGTAGTGTCATCTGTGTTATTATGGAGGCTATACAAAATATATGTATGGTTATAAACATGTCTAAAAATATGTGACTTTTATCAACAGTTAAGTTATCCATGCACACTGTTTTATGAATGGACGATATAAGCGTCAGTTTAACCTTTCGCTGGTTCTCGCCTCAATGTGCGCTGCGACAACATGTGACACGTTGAGACGGAGCCAAGCTTGAACGGTTCCCTTTTTGTCTGTCATTCAAAGCGGTCGTTTAGTTATTGTTGAATATCTGGCACGAGTACATATTTGGGGGTAATTATTAGTTTAGAATACCAAGTTTTGCTCTGTCTTCGACCAGAACTAATATTTATTTGTGTTATTTCTCACGACGGTAAAAGTAAAAGATGTTGCAATGTTAACTTATAACAATATTCATACTAACGGGTACCACGAACTTCAATGTCATTAAGTCGTACACATTCACAAAGATATCAATAAATGTGAAAAGTGAAAAACATGGTTCATAATATGGAAACATTAAAGTTTGTGAAAATACAAATGAGTATTTAAACGTCACTACATTTCTTCCCATATTAAAATTAATGTAGAATGTTGCCACAGTAATATCCTTTTGTACTCGTTATGACTCAAAATCAATAAGTTATTAACATCATCGAACAACATCATTATTAGCCGGACATGATCCATACAATATACTAATTTATGCACCATATACACATCATATACATACACATATTTTACTGATGTTAAGAACTTTATGCAAACATGCAAATGAACATGGAGCATGTAAGATAATATTTTATCATGCATTCAATATTGAATTAAGTTTGCTTTTGGTATGGATTGTTTAGTTTATGGCAAATATATGCCAGAACACATGTGTCATTGTTGAAATGAACTGACTCAGATTTCAAACATTTTGCACCGTTGTTTCTGGACATATTTATCACATTGGTATACGGCGTATAAACATATGGGACATTAACTGTGGTGAAGCTTGTGGTAATCGTCGTTTCTGTTCCTCTTCCCTTGTCGGGC
This sequence comes from Haliotis rufescens, assembly GCF_023055435.1. Taxonomy (NCBI): domain Eukaryota; kingdom Metazoa; phylum Mollusca; class Gastropoda; order Lepetellida; family Haliotidae; genus Haliotis; species Haliotis rufescens. The sequence goes on from NW_025964112.1 coordinate 16,237,379, forward strand.
CCGTCTCTCTGAATGACTGTCTGCAAGAATGATAATGATTGATTGCATACACGTCAAGCACATGACTGATGGCTCAGTTGCAATATACCAAGACAATTGAAAAATAGATTAGTTTCTTGATGTCTCAGATGCCGTCCTCTATTTGAACCTTTCTATCGGGAATCCGTTCAAGTTGAAAATGCTGTCTTGCAGTACCAGATTCAGTATGTTCCATCATTCCCGTTACAAACATATATGGACATATGTTCCACTTACAGTATTTGCTAGATGAGGTACTTGACACATCACCACCGTTTGTGGTATGCTTTAAATAGGCACATCTTATTGATCCATTTAAGTGTACCATCGCAGTTTAGATCGCTATATGGCAGAAATAATGATGGTGCAACATTAAATATTAACTCACACAATTACAGATAACGGTATGATGTAAAATATTTGGTCGTGTGTTTAATTTTATGCCGTAGCAATATGTTTCGCTATTATTTATTTATGACAGTGACAGTACATTAGTTATATGGTCATCAGGTGCATTAATGCCTGTGGGTGACTGCAGGTGCACATGTTTCATTGACTATCAACAGGATGCAGTCATAATAATACGGTCATGGCATATGATCATCCAGAACCTCCTCCCTGTATCGTGAGTGAGGACGGCTGTGACTCTCATTTCACACAGGCCCGAGGACAAGTAATTTTAATCCTATCTATATAGAGTTATGGCATGTGGACATATACTATCAAACATATGAGTATATGAGTGACTGCCGGTGTCCTCACTGGTATTCAGAATGATACCAATGTGGTCATGATACATGGTAGAAAACCATCGTTCATAATATTTGAAGGGGCGGTGGGGTAGCCTAGTGGTTAAAGCGTTGGCTCGTCACGCCGAAGACCAGGGTTCGATTCCCCACATTGGTACAATGTGAGAAGCACATTTTCCGGTGTCCCCAGCCGTGATATTGCTGGAATATTGCTAAAAGCGGCGTAAAACCATACCCACTTACTCGCTCATAATATTTTAGTATAAGTATACCATAGAGAAAGTATATTTATTCTCTATCATCGATAAAACATTTTAGTAGAATTGAAAGAACAGTTATAAAATTACAAATCATAAGCATGAACTTCAATATATATGCATCTCTGGAACGCAATGACATTCCTGAGATTGTCAAACCAGTCCGATCCTCCCACCTGTGTTTGTAGAATCTGCCTGTACTCCATCGGCGATGACTAGCGTGTGTGCACGGACATTGAATGATAGGGAGGACTATTTGGCAGGATTGGGGGCACACAAAGGTGAAGTGTAGTCGGATACTCGGGGGAGTAGTTTCCCGAGCACTAATCTCATCTTATATGTTTACCCTGCTGCAGTGATGGACAACAAATGTACGCTTGGTTACTGAATAACTACATGTGTGCCCTCGCTGTATTGGTGCTACGTATTGAGAGTTCGCACTAGGGTGTTGTAGTGTTGTAATTGGTTGCTGTTGTGGTACATATATGTGCATAATGTAGCGAACATTTAGGCTTTGATTATTCTGAGAATACGCAGTGGAATACGATCATTGCCAATTACATTTACCTAATCCGCTTCTCAAAAGTATGTCGCCGCGAGTATCTCCAGTGGATGGGTCCATAATTGTCGTTATTTATGGACCGACCACTTCATACTATACCTTTGGAGGGGGGGTGGGGGGTGGGGGTGGGGTGGGGGTGGGGGTGTGGGGGGGGGGGGGTGGATGGGTGGGGGGACGGGGGGGGGGGGGATGCTGGGAAATTTTGTACCGAGATTAGATATTTATCTGCAGCTACAAAACCAGTTAGTAATATTAAAAAAAATTCATATAAAACTATGAGCATCACTTTTTAAAAAGAAAAAAACTTTGCAACAGTGTACTTTTGTGGAAGGTGATTTCTTTCAATTTCAACAGTCTGAAGCTTAGAAATATTTTTTTTAAATTTTCGGAGACAATATTTTTTTTCTCGAAAAATTCCAGGCCCCCTAGAAATATAAAATGGTCGCCCCCTTACTAACTCTTCTAGGGATATAAGGTAGCCTAGTGGTTCAAACATGAACTCGGGTTCGCTTTTTCACATTGGTACAGTGTGTTTAACCAATACCCGATGTCCTCCAGCCGTGTTTGAGTGAGTGTGGTTATAAGCTGTTTGCAATATTCCGGCAATATCACGACGGGAGACGCTATAACTGGGCTTCACACATTATACTCATGTGGGGTACTCACTCGGGCCTTCGGTGTGACGAGCGAATGCTCAAACCACAAGGCTACCCGACCGCCCCTTATGACAAGAGGGATGACTTCAACGTTTAACAACTTGGCCACTTAGCCGCTAACCGTACTCCCGCCCTACCATGTCATGAACATGTTGATAAAAGAGGTATCAAAGCACTCGTTCTCCTAAAGGAAAGACTGACCCAAACGTTCGAATTTGAATTTACCGTGATTTTTCGGGTGAACAATTGACTTGCCCTTGCATGTGTTTGTGACGGATGCCAGCAGTGGGCTTATGATGTAGACGGAATCGTACAAATCTGCTTTCAGTAGAGACCTCTCATGAATATTGAAATGATTTTGTCGCTTGTATTGTGTACGTCTTATTTGCTTTATTGTTTTTTTTCAAGCCACCATGAGAATAAGACAAACCCTGTGATCAACTGAATAGATACACTCATCAGATGAGTCATTATTCAATTTGCTAAATTGAATGTATGAACTATAATGTTATTTATCGGACGAGACGCATATCGTATCTGCTGGTAGTTCATTGAGAACTCATGCATAACACTGTTGTATGCAATTGATAGTTTCGTTTGCTTGCATACATAATATCTGGCATGTGTGATCATGAGTCACGTAGAACACTGAAACTAAGGCAGCATAATAGGAACTCATGCATTTGTTTTCAGCTAGGTATACAAATGTCCCAACTGCCACAGTTTGGTAGTGCTGTACAGAGTTGCTTCTCTTATCCGTGCCAGGATCCGAATTTTGAGTCGATTGATCATTATTCTTGGATGAGGTGAGGTGAAATGGGGTTTTAGTCGCGTCCAAGATCATTGCATTTATATAGCGACGTGCATGTGTATGTGTGTGTGTGTGTGTGTGTGTGTGTCTTTGTGTGTGTGTGTGCGTGCGTGCGTGCGTGCGTGCGTGCGTGCGTGTGTGTGTGTGTTTGTGTGTGTGTGTGTGTATACTGACTCCGAGCTGACCAGTCTTGTTTTACCCCCTTAATGCACAGCGCCAGACAGGGTAACAACAAGTACCATCGTTTAACGTGTTTTGGTATGACGCGGCCGGGGATCGAACCCCGGACTACGGAGGCGGTCTCATTATTCTTGGACTCGTGGCATCACGTTTATACTGATACGCAGAGATGCAACTCTCTTTAGCTTTTAGTATTAACCAACGTGGTACACGTCTACGACCTGCGTCAAGTCGAACATTTCGACAACACGAAGCTCTCCTGACGTGGTAAAACAGAAATACTGTTCAAAGCGGCGATTTGCTCAGTAACAGTAGTAATAGCAGTAATAGCAGAAGCAGAAGCAGCAGAAGAAGTAGTAGTAGAAGTAGTAGTAGGAGAAGTAGCAGGAGTAGTTGTTGCAGTCGAAGGAGTAGGAGAAGCTGAGTAGAAATACAGTAGTAGCAGTAGTAAGAGAAGCAGTGGTAGTTGCAGTAAGTAGCGGTAGTAAGAATAGCAGTGGCAGTAGTAGTAGTAGTAGTGGTAGTAGTAGTGCCAATAGAAGGAGTAGCAGTGATAGCAGCAGTAGTAGGAGTAGCAGTAGTAGCACCAGCAGGAGTAGCAGTACCAGGTATAGCAGCAGTAGGAGTCGTGGTAACAGTTGTAGCAGTGGCAGTAGTAGCAGTAACAGTAGACGGAGCAGTAATAGCAGCAGTAGGAGCATTCGTAGCAGTTGTAGCAGTGGCAGACGTAGCAGTAGCAGTATTATCAGTAGTTTGAGTAGCAGAATAGCAGCAATAGTGGCAGTAGTAGAAGTAGCAGTAGCAATAGTCGTAGTAGTAGCTGTTGTAGGAGTAGTCGTAGCGGTAGTAGCTCCGGCAGTAGAAGCAGTAGCAGTATTCAGAGTAGTAGTAGTACTAGTAGTAGTAGTAGGGGTAGTAATGTATGTCAGTAGAAGTAATAGTAGCTCTAGTAGCAATAGTGGTAGTAGTAGTGGTAGTAGTAGATGTATTATTAGTAGTAGTAGTAGTAGTAGTTGTTGTAGTAGTAATATAGTAGTAGAAGTAGTAGTAGTAGTAGTAGTAGTAGTAGTAGTAGTAGTAGTAGTAGTAGTAGCGTTAGTAATGTGGGTGCGTGTGATTGTAGCTGCTTATGTCGGCCTAAACCTTGTCTTCCCCTTAATGCCGAGCAATCCCTTTAGTGCTACAGTTCCAGCAATTCCCTATCCTGACTTGTACCATATGTTCCTGTGGTTTTTTTAGGTGAACTTTTAACTTTTTTTTCTCTCTTTGTTTTGTTGCTGATGACATGTAATATTATTAAAATAGCACATGAGTCCATTACCCCAAAATATAAAACAGTATTAGTTTCTGATTATGTACATTGACGAATTGTATAAACACGTATGTATAAAATGTACACAGTTAAGTAGCGGTGCAGGCATTTTGCTAAGGATGAAGATGCACATCAATACTTGTGAACATTGACAATACCACCACACACACGGACGTCCTTCGACCAAAGATACTCACAACCATTTTATACAGGGGGATTTTGGTAATCCGGGCTTCGAAGCTTATGGTATAGAAATGATTTTGTGAGTACGGTTTTAGTTCGCTTATAATTAACTATTAACTTGCCTATGCATGTGTGTGTGACGGGTGCCACTGGTGGGTCAGGATACGCTCAACTTTTCACGAACACTTAGTCTCATCATTGTTTTGGTGTGATTCATAAACACATGCTTGTGAGAAATTCAGAATAGTACAATGTAGATATCCTGTGTATATGGAATGGCTTTTGTCGCTTTTATTTACAAAATGGAACTGTACTCATCATGAACAAATCCAAGAAATTGAAATTAAAATCTTGACAATCTCGAGTCTCAGAGAAAACATTTATAATCAATTACACTGTCCCTTGTCGCATGTCCATCATTGACTTTTGAACAACGGCACTTAGATCAAGGCCTTCTGTTATCCACCGTGAGAAAGGTTACCAGCTTAGACTGATTTATCGTTTGTTTCCCAGGGTAAATTGTTTCATAATTGTATCATTCTTTGATAGAAATATTGACAACATACAGCGTGATCTGCGCGAAAAGGTCATACCAGAGGCATGAGGTTTGTCTGCTGAATAAATAAGCATTACAGTGGCAGAATCTGGTCCTCTGTTTCTTACACCATGGTCAGGGTTACGTTGTACGTTCTCAAGGTCAGCGTGTGCTGCTGGAGTGAGTATTTCAACGTCACTTTGAACGGTATTTCAGTATATAAATGTATCAACTGAAATTTAGAGGAAATCCTGAAGTAACTCGGATCGTTAACGTTTAGGACTTTGATGCTGATGCTGATAGACCAGGTATCATAATCAGGACCAATCATGGATTCGAACTCACCATCAGTGGATTGTCCAGCAATAAACGGAAGGCAACACTGCATAGCGAATTGCGGGAGGGCAAACTACTTAACCTCTAGTATGATTCAACAGGCATACGCCAGAAACGATGGTTTGGAAATATTACCTTTTCCAAAACGCCAATGCCAAAAGGTCAAAACGTCAGATTGATTGCGCCTTCGTATTTATGTCACAAAGCGACACATTCTAGGCGATTTCACGATTCACTATACATTTATGGTGAAGATATCAGGTTGAAATGCGTTGATTCTCAGGATTACATGACTCCTTAACTTCGAGATAAACGTTATTTTGATATTCCTTTGCAATGAAAGGTAGACCATGAATTCGTATTCGTGTATGACAAAAGTGATTATATCCTGAAAAAGGACGATTGCCTGTATTATATTTCATTTTGACCTTGAACATCTGCATCAAATTAAAACAAATTTTTTCCCAAGCGTTACGTTGATCGATATGGTACCTTAAATTACCAGGTTATAGATATCTGTAAGTGATACCTCGACAAATGACGTTTATCAGATCCATACCATTGATCCTCCATTCGAAATACATGGAATATAAGCGGTTATATTCATTGGCCTTCGATTCGCATGTGCCACGTTTTCACACACTTATCCTCCAGATTCGTGTTGTTGCACAGAAAGGTCGAATATATGCACCTGGAAATAGATCAAGGACCACTTCAACTATATTTTCATATATTCTACACGTCCGTGTACATGTATGTATTGGAAAAATTTACAAATGGCATAATTCCCATTTCGATAAGTGTCCGAACTGATTGTCCAGAGCCTAATCATATAATGAAAAAAATGAAGAGGTAATAATTGAAACAATAGTCATATAACTATTGCTGTGGAACAGTCACTTAACATCTCATTAGATAATAGATTTCGTCTTTTTGGTAAACAAAAATAAATGTATTTTCTTGTACAAAATTAAAGCTTGATAAGATTTAAAGACAGTCCTCTTTTTATATGGACATATACCGTCTCCGTGGTGTAGCGGATAGAGTATCTGCACGGAGTGCGGGAGGTCGGTAGTTCGACCTCCTGGGAAACTTGCACAAAGCGATCTTAGCGCTAAGACTATTGTAAGCCTATGTTACGATCATCTTTGCGCTAAGATCGCTTTGTGCAAGTGGGCCCTGGTCTCATACCGTCACAAGACCTTGCAAGATGGTTATTGTTGGAACCCTACCTGGCGTTCTGCATTGCAGGAATCCAACAATCACTGGCCAGTTAGGAGGATGTATATTGTGGCTAAGTGAAGAAGAATCACTGTTAAACTGTGATATGGTATTCAGTGTACATGTATGATTTAAGCCGCCTTAAGCAATATTCCAGCTATATTACGGCTAGGGACACCAATAGGCCTCACACATTGTATATATTTCAGTGAGCCAGCATTAACACAGCAACTTAAATCCCACTTTGTACAAGCAATGACACATGCACACGAATACACTTCGGTATATGAGCGAACGCAACGTTAACCCTATTCCAGCTCACTTTATATGGAAATATAACTGAAGAAAGCAGTGATTAAATTATATCCACGTTTATATTCATTGATCAAAGGAGAACGGGAACCAGATGTCCAGATTTTTTATTTCAATTGATCGATGAATAGATCCAGTGTTAAAGGCATAGTTGTGTGGCGATGGTGAGACATCTGTCACATATTCAAAGTCTGCAGGGTTAAGTCAAGACAGAACTTCCTGTTCAGTATACACGGAGTCTTGGCGTTTTGTATGACCATCATCAACAGCAGTTAAGGTAGATCAGATGCATTGATAATGTCCTTTCATTGCCGTGGGAATTTTGAATGATTTATTAGTTTTCATATATTACATACCAGCTGTGGGTTTTCATGTGTTTGTCATTACAGATTGTCAAAATCTCAAAACATGAATGTTTTGTTGTGCGGATATACATCTGTTCGTGGAAATGTAAAAGTACGGATATATTGTATTGTAAACCTTTGTCTGAAATATGCCATCTTTGTACTGCCCGTGTATCTAAACAATACACACTCCGTTTTGCAGGTATATCATCTACCAGTCATTTCGAGAATACATGCCGTGTTATTTGCATACCGACTACAGAATTATCCATCTTTTGTAAAACGAAAAGTCGATATCAATTGCACATGGTTGTAGAATATACGTTCATCTGATTCTGGTCTTCAAATTTATAAGATTCTATGGTCATGTAATAGTGGTTAGATGTTTTCGCATTGAATCGACTTCGTAAGAGAAGCGTCTGACTTGTGGAAGCAGATAACACAAATAATACACGCAGTACAATAAGTGTCCGTTGCAATGCGAATCTCCCTAAGAAATATTTGTCTACATAAAATTATTCACGGAGGACAATGTGCATACTTAGGTTGACATGTGGTACCCATTTTTCAATTTAGAACGTGAAGGTATAAGCTGGAATTCAGAATCGCTACTGCAGAACGGCTATTAAATCTATCTATCTATCTATCTATCTATCTATCTATCTATCTATCTATCTATCTATCTCGTTCATCCTTATGGTTTGGTGTAAGACGCTGTATGAGCATCCCCGTGCAACTAAATGCCGCGTTTAAAAGTATTCAGTATAAATGAATATATACTTACAATAGTGTACTTTTTATTTCGGCCTTATTTATGAACATACGAGGGGTGTTCATTAAAGATTTCCCCTAAACCACTTAGGTTTATCATATTTGGTTGAAATTTCACATGTGCAATGATACATGTATCTATGGGTTGTGTCTGAATTTGCAGCACCGAACTATTAATCTTACCACTTTTACAGGTGTTATGATCGAGTAGGGTGTGACAGTAGAATACCGAGCAGTGATTAGGTTTTTATATTTGAAAGGTCGCACGCCAAAGGAAACTTTCGATGAAATGAAAGCAACTTATGGGGAAGATGCCCCATCATATGACGTTATTAAACACTGTCATCGCCAGTTCAAGTGTGGTCGGACATCTGTGGAAACAGCTGCCATTCCTGGTTGCCCCCATTCAGCCATTGATGAGGACACTATCCTTCAAGTGGAGACCGCCATTTTGGCAGACCGACGTATAACTGTTCGCCATTTAGCACAAGATGTCAAGATCAGTGTAGGGTCTGTGGAAAAAATCATCCATGACAATTTGAACATGCATAAGGTGTCTGTACGATGGATTCCCAGGTTGCTCACACCTTTCCAAAAGCAGGTACGAATCAATTGCTCAAAGGATCTTTTGGACATGTGCCAAAAAAAACAGGCAAACTTTTTTGACAGACTTATTACACAGGATGAAACATGGGTCCATCACTATGATCCTGAGACTAAAGTTCAGTCGATGCAATGGAAGCATGTGGAGTCACCACCCCCAAAGAAGGCACGTGTCCAACCCTCTGCAGGCAAGGTCATGCTCACGGTGTTTTGGGACCAGCACGGAGTAGTGATGATGGATTTCTTGGCAAAGGGTACCACAATTACAGGAGCTTATTATGCTTCACTGCTGCGGAAATTGCGGGACGCTATCAAGCTTAAGAGGCGTGGCATGCTGACCAAGGGTGTCCGTCTCCTGCAAGACAATGCTCCAGTACACAACTCTCATGTTGCCCAGACAGAAGCGCGGTCCTGTGGCTATGAAATCCTTCCACATCCTCCTTACACTCCTGACCTTGCACCATCTGACTTCCACCTCTTTCCAACCATGAAATCATTTTAGAAGGGTAAACGTTTCACAGATGATGAAACACTGATTTCTGAAGTCAAGTCCTGGTTTGAGACGCAAAATGAGGGCTTTTACAAGCGAGGTCTCCATAGTTGCATAAAACGATGTTAGAAGTGTGTAACTCTTGGTGGTTCCTATGTGGAGAAAGACTAATACCTATGCCAAGTTTCATTCCACTAGGTCCGTCGGAAGTGGGTCAGGGGAAATCTTTAATGAACACCCCTCGTATACAATTACATCCATATTATTTGACACTGTCGTAGAACGAAAATAGATCACGGAAATAAGAAATGCTTTCGTCCTCATGTATCGCATCTGATTTGATTGATAACGTTCAAACAGCCATCACTCATATATTCACAATGTTGCGTCGTCTGTTCAATTACATCCGATCTGTGCAACCCGACAATAACAGAGGAATAAGCCGTATTGTCATTTCTGTCCATCTGTGTAAAGACTACATCGATTTGGTCCTAATTTATGTTATTCACACATTGAAGCATTCTCTGTGTCCCAATCCGCGCTGGCCAGCGAGAGATGCGATATTACAGCTGCTGCTAATGTGACGCCTAACTACCTCTATTGGAAATATATGCGAATAATTAATCCCGTTCAAATGATTAATGGTACTATCGTGACATAGGTCCATAAATACATATGTAATATTTAAGTCGCAGGACGAGCCACGGAGGTTTGTAGTTTGTAGTGCAATTTTATTTCATTCTATCGACGACATCTAAAACTGTGGACGCACTTCAGGTCTTTGTTAACAGGGTCATTTATATGCTGATGGGGAAAAAATAAGGGAACGTGTAAAGAGAAGGGTGACATTCTGAATGACGATCAGTTGAGCTTGTATGGCAACGTGGCATGCAAGGTGCCTGTCTACATGGTTCTTCCTTTATATAAAGTACATGGATTTCGAACGCAGCAGTTATTGTTATGCAGCTATGTTAGAATATGTTTCTTTACTATCGTGTCATTGGACTTTGTGGCTTACAGACCACTTGATTGTCTGGTTTGTTTGCAGGCCGCCGTTTCGCGAAATCCTGGTGTCATCACTGATTTTCAGTGGTCCATATCATATAATCGTTACAGCCATTTTGCCAAATGGAATCTGTTTCAGTGGATAATCTAATCTGGTTATTCTCTTGCGTTGACAATTAATATTGTGTATGGTGCAATAAAACATGCACATATCAAATAAAATAATTAGGTCCAATAATGCAGAACTTACAACTTTATATGTAGTACTATTCGATCTTGTGTAGATGACATTCATTATAAAGTCAGGTTAAACATATCTAATACCAGCAACAGCAGAGTGACATTCACCACTGGAGATTGGTGACAGATGTGCAGCGAAATGGGAGCGTCATGGCTTCGCTGTTATTTCAAAACAGTCATCGCCTCGGCACATATGGCGCCACATGAGTAAATTTTATAAAACAATTTTAATAAATTTATTCATATAAACCTAAACAAACCGCTGTGCTGCTGTTAAAAAGTCTTGTCAAATCCACGCATGTGACGTTTCAAATATGCGCCATAGTTTGACACACATATATACCACTGTATAAACCAGGGTCGCAGTATTTAGTGATTTAACGTTATACATTTATTTATTTAATCATATATGTGATGGAACCTGCGATCAATAGTTACATTCAATTGACTTTCTAACACAGTTGGTGTCACATAATGAAACAGACATATTTGTAATTATCACATACTAATATCGTGAATTGACTTGTGTCGCTAGGCTATTCAAAATGAATACATTGAACATACAATACGATCTTTCCTTTGAAGCCTTTCATGCACTTCAGCTAGGCAGAGCCTGTCTATCTATTAATCCCTCATTGGACACGAACCAGTATAATGTACTGTCTTCACATAACGACAATATAGACCGCTGGATAGTTTGATCATATTATCAAATCGTAATCGTAATACAAATAACGACAATGTGCTCTTCAACACATGGTATATCCTATTATTTCTTGTGTATGTGTTGACTTCGTAGAAAGGTTTTCATTAATGTTTAGTAAACTGTCAGGCAAAAGAAAGTAAACACTCATGTTTGACGGTGGCTAGAAATGAAACAAACAAGAAATGTCTTTTCGACTCATTTGATACAGGTATGTGTTTTGGACCTTCCGTTTGCATCGTTTTGGCGACTGTTTCCAAGCTGTTAACGTCTTGATAACTTTTGTAATTGTTATGTCGAATCCATTGTTAAAGTGTATACTTACTTTTGCCCTGCAGTTTATTATGTGCTTGACTTTAGCATATGCATGCACTCATTTCTTTAAGGTTATGTGTGACTTATGTTGGAATCATGTGTATCTGCAGATAATTACCTGACAAGGAGGAGCTTAGTGTGGATATTACCATGACTTCCTGAGGAGTACGAAGGTCAGTGGTCATCGTGACATAGGAGAGACAGGTTGACCGGGATATGAAGCATCGCTTAGGAAAGCGGGTAGGTGCATTCGTTATAAGTAAATGCTCACTTCTCAAGGGTGAGACTCCACACCACTTTGGAGCTGGCTCCAAGCCAACGGATCAGCGTTCATTCTAGCCCCAAAGAGAGTATACAAGTAAAATGAACGTGTAGATAACTCATCTCAGAACACATTAACAGAACCTTATATATATGTCAGCATTTGATCCAGGTATTTATTAATTCAATACTGTTACAAAAGTAGATGACATCACATTATTGAATGGTGTACATTGAATTGATATGAAATGTCGTTCCAGGTAATATTGAATATTAGTCGTTTGGCAATTATCCCAAGCTATGAGTAACAAGTATTCCTGTCCAAAGTTAAGTAGTATATGTAAGGTTTCACAAAGAATATATGTGTTCAGTCAACGTATGTTTTGTACGTTCATGTACATGCAGTGTATTCAAATAATTAAGACACAATATACCACGCTTGAAAAATATGATCTGTAGCAGACCTATTGATCCTCAGTACAAAAGACTTGTTAAACCATTCCGCGCTTTTGGAACCGAGTGTCCATATGACAATATGTTCAGGTAAAAGGCTTGCTGCAGCGTTGTGTAAAAAGACGTCGTATACTTTTGTTGACGTGGAATCAGTTAATTAATAAAAATAAAATGTAAATAAAAGTCGTACATAACAGTCCTACTTGTAACTTGATACTCAACTAAACAAAACGTGCAGGTTGCATTAATATCATAAACCATCAAAATGTCATTTTACATTTCAAATTTATTTAATGGCGACATGTCAGCAGGTTTTGAACACATGTTCGTCGTATTGATTTCTTGTGGTTTTGATTGATACCACATGTTCAATTACCTCTAAACCGTGAACATCTGCTTGTGTGCTGATATAGTATCAGCCACTCTCAGTATCTGCCCTCAGTGAGAAGATCCGGATTAGATCTGGTCTTCAGCAATCCGTGCTTGGTGACCATAGGATCGGGTGTCAGGCTTGCTGACTCTGTTGTTTGCATGTCATCGTTTCCCATTTGCGTAGACCGATGCTTATGATGTCAATCACTGGATTGTCTGGTCCAGTCTCGATTGTTTACAGACTGCCGTCATACAGTTGGAATACGACTGAGTGTGGCGTTAAACAACAAACAAACAAACAAACCGTATCTGGCCTATCTGCATAGTCTATGTACACAAACTGCTCATACACTAAATGATGTTCGTGAAAAACGGCCTTGATGTTGACGTTGACCTTTGAGTAAGTAGACATTGCACGCACGTTGGAATAGTCTTTCTTAAATATGAAAGTATTATGTTTGTATTATGTATATGAAGTTTAGAAAGTTATTCCCCTCTTGAATTATCTGATGTTAAATGTGTCATGTGTCGACGTCATGCCACCCATCACAAGAAAGGTTTTCAATGTTGATGTTTAAAGGTTTCTTTGTACAGGTTGGCCACTGTGACTACAGCTGACAATGGTGGCCCGCGTGCTATGTCGCAAATGTATACCTTGTATGTAGCGTTGTGTTCATATTAGAGCAAGTGTGTGCTTTCGTGGATTCAAATCCTTGTTTTTCAGCATCGCACACTTTCAAATAAATAGTAAATGAGTACCCATGAACGCCTTGGGTTTTCCTCCACATTAAAACCGTACTATCTCTGAAATATGTTGATTGGCACCCCAGCTCAAATACTGACTCTCCTCTCTCTCTCCCACTCTCTCTCTCTCTCTTTCTCTCTCTCTCTCTCGCTTTCTCTCTCTGTCTCTCTCTCTCTCTCTCTCTTTCTCTTTATGTGATTATATTTCGAAGTATGATTGATTAATAGTGTTCTGCTTACTAATAGAGCTTTACCTTTCACTTATAGTTTTAAAGCAATAAGGTTTTATCACATTCTCTATTGATTTTATATACACATATGTTCATATTCATTGAAACCATTCGCGTCATCTTTGTGAGGCAATATTTCAGTCTTCATCTGACAGAACTTATTGGTCAACGGTAATAATTCATGCAACAGATGTTAAACATATATCATTTCTTCATACCAGTGATGTATGCCACTTCTCTTTGAAGTACTTGTATATCCCTCAGTATTTCATTCAATAAGAGCCTGACTAAATACAGCAGCAAGATTCATTACAGAATGTCTTACTCTGTAACATTCTGTTCAAGATTAGTAATCAAAATCTAATTGCTGATTCTAATCTGTCAAAATATATGGACTGACAACATGCCAGCAAGTATACACTATGAATGGCTCAAACACGTATACAGATTATAAACTGATTAATTTAAGACATGAAACCGCTGGAATTCGAACGTATTTTGATAACACTTCTAATCATATACGTATCTTGCATCAATGCGTTGCTATAAATGTCTGACACTTCAACAACAATATAAAGAAGTATATTTGGACGTAATGTGTCGAGATCACGGTGTTAAAGTGATGTAATGTGAAGTCATCAAAGACATTAACAGGATTCTTTGATATCATAACGGTCATATTCCGCACGACAATTACCACTGCATTGCATCTTCTCTAGGATTTCAATTTATACTTCGGAATAAAATTGCAAACGAATAACGGTTTAAGAAAGATATTCAGAATGTCATCTCAATTTTTGTAATAATTTGTTAACTATTTCAAGAAGCCTTTAAATAAAATTGTTACATAACGATTTTTTTGTGTTTCGCAACTTACCTGAATGACTTTTTGAAATAACATCCACTAACAGTCTACTAAACTTAACCCATCTCTGTCATGTGCGAGTGAAAAACTTCGAATAAGGTGTAGATAGAAATGCCAAAGCTACTGAAATTAAGGAAGAAAAGCCCTAGAACTGTACATCTTGATGTTAGAGCACCAAAAGAACAGTACACGTACCTCAACTAAAGAGCACAAGCATGGAACGAAACTGCTATTTTTTGTTTGATGGATCTGTTAAAACGTTTATTGGGTTCCGACCTAGTGTCGGCACAATGTATACGCAAGCACCCATGCAGTGCAGGATCAGGTTTCTATAACTGTGAATCTTTGCATCTTCTAAAGCATTTACATTATTCATTTTACATTGATGCTGCTCACAGCTACCCTTCGCAGAGCTTATAACGTCCTGGATGTGCGTTGCCAGCTTTGAAAATAAGAAAATATCTTTGATAAAACAATCTTTTGGTAAAAACACTGCCGTTATGGTCATCGAAAAGTACTAAGGCTTTTCTAAGGAGAACTTAATTGGTGTTTCTGCATAAAATTAACTTGATTCTTTACGAGAAAGCTTCACTTGTGTCATAATCGATTTAACAGCATACAAATCTCGCTATCTATCTTATACGTCTTCAGACGATCCAAACTATGCTCTGGTAACAAGAACGGTATGTTTATCTGAGGTTGAAAAAACAACAGACATTGGTGACAGTGCTGAGTGACATTAATAGATACAAATTCCTCTGAGGTATCACGTTTTTTCAGTATTATGTTTGGCTAAAGAAACCCGGAATCCGTGAGCATGGTGTGTCACATCCTGAAGAGTCACATGGCTTGAGTTAGAGATGAAGAACACCACAAGAACTATTTCTCTCAGTATACAGTGTTTTCCTGGCTTTGTCGTTTACACCATATAGCCATTTGCCAAATAGATAAAAAGTTTGCAAACACGCTCTTGGAGTCTTGAACTGATACAGTTGTTGTTTGGTTTATTAGTATACTTATACACTGGCGACAGAACATGTTAAATTATCCCCCCTAACTCAAATGATATGCAGGTACTCCACAAGAAGCTAATGCAGAATATAACAAAATACTGAATGAGTTTTGTTTGCTAATGTATACGTAATTTACAGTGTGTGCTAAGAACACATGCTATGAATCATACATGTACATCACTGATATCACATTTCGGCTTGACGTTGGAAGAAAACCCAGTGTGATACACGTCTTAGATACGAAATGAACATGATTACTCTAAGTGAGTGAGTGAGAATGGTTGTGCAGTGTCTAACCCAGACCTTCTGCATGACAGGCGAAGGCTTTAATCACTAGACTATCCCATCGCTCTGAATACCCTAAATGCATATACATAATAATCATATATAAGCAAAATATTTTCATCTAATTACGTTGATCTGTATTATATATAGGCATACATGTATAATATCATAATGACGTTGCAGAGTTACGTCCCTTGGGCGTGTCAGGCTCCTATGGTCGTGGGGTCAAATCCCAGGTGCGCCTTAATTATGATTGTCGGTATCCGTGCATGTAGATTGCATTAAAGTGGTAAAGAACTGACTCACTTCGGGTTTTCACCACACATTAACTGACATGACACAATGTATAGACTATTCAAAACGGCGTTGATCCCAGCTCACTCACTTATTTGATGTCTGTATGGCTCTCATGCAATGGAAAGTTGGTGGCTACAAATGTAATACTTATATAAACTGTACGTACATATTTATATGAATACAAATGTGACATTACAATAATCACCATGATTGTTAAAGTGTGCGTGCGTGCGTGCATGCGTGTGTGCGTGCGTGCGTGCATCCGTGCGTGCGTGCGTGCGTGCGTGCGTGCGTGCGTGCGTGCGTGCGTGCGTGCGTGCGTGCGTGATATTGTAAGGAACAGTCCACGCCGTCTGGGTACGATGTCACCCAGTCTGACCACACGATCAAGTCGCCTCCTACGACGAGCAACGGTTATATGGTCGAGTACAAACCCTCAATTCCCAGGGGGAATGATATTTGAAAGATTGAGTCTGATATTTGAAAGATTGAGTCTGATATTTGAAAGATTGAGTCTGATATTTAAAAGATTGAGTCTGATATTTGAAAGATTGAGTCTGATATTTGAACACTGAGTCTGATATTTGATAGATTGAGTCTGATATTTGAAAGATTGGGTGAAATAACGTTTTGTTATCCACTAAAATAGAAACTGAAGTAATATTGCATGATAATTAAAGTGATAAGTGATAAACATGTATATATCTTACTTCACCTGTGAAAATATGATTTCATTATCATCATTAGCATTAATATTAAAGGTACACGCACTGTTATGTACATGTTTATGCACAAGGATAATGTCTAAACAAACAGAAGGCATACTGTTTATATTAAACCATAACCGATCTCATTTATAACTCTTTTACAAAAGTAATCATACAACATCGTAATCTTTACTTGATATGACCGCCTCCGTGGTCTAGTGGTAGAGCGTCCGCCCGGGTTCGATCCCCGGCCGCGTCATACCATAAGATGTTAAAAGATGGTACTTGTTGTTACCCTGTCTGGCGCTCGGCATTAAGGGGCTAAAACAAAGACTGGTCGGCTCGGAGTCAGTATACTGTGTCTGAGTGGGGTATTCATGTTAAACTGCGGCATGGTATCTCAGTGAGCTAGTACTATAAATCGGCATCAGTCCGGACTAGTACAAGCAGCCACACAAACACATACACGTACATGCACGTCGCTATATAAGTGCAACAATCTTGGACGCGACGTTAAACCCAATTTCACCTCACCTCACCTTTACTTGATATAAAGTGAGTTTATACGGCATATGGGTATTCACTTTCGTATTGATAATCCCAGGAAACTGGATTCTAGGGGAGAAGGGGTGCATATTAAGAACATTCTATCCCCCTTGCTACACATTACACGGTGACAAACATCTGATAGAGGTCTAAAGGGTCCTCAGTGCCTCGTTATTTGATTGAAGAATGTTAATCGTAACCAGATGCAGTGAGTCATGCACCTGCACCCCTCTGGATGACATCCTTATTAGGTGGCAACCATCTGATGTCATCAAATGAAAGCTGACATGGTATATTATATATATAAGAACATGTGAAAATTTCATTCATCTGATAACATTGGAAACATGGGATATATGATATAAACTAGCGATGTTGACGTGCTTACTACATTAATTACATTGTATCATGACGCAATATGTATAAAACATAACAAAACAAATGTGAACATGTAACATGTGACCATGACATGTATTCATAGCTTAAAATGAGTAATAATTATGATGATATGGATACACAAATCTATATACAGAATAATACATTTTGAATGTGATTAAATATTACTTAATGTCAGCAATTGTATTTCTCAGGGAGATTGGATCAATTTGAATTCAGACACAAGTACACCTTTAATAGAAAAGAAAAAGGGCTGCATTTGGAGGAGGGTATTTTAGCTTATGAGAACATGCTACAAGTTACTTTTGCCTGTGATAAAGTATTGCACCAATATCTGAACACAGTGCACGAAATAGTATCTGAGAATATGTATTTCACCATCCTTGCATTGCAAACAACGTTTTTTGGATGATTCAGTTTGAAGTTATTCGCTTACTCCTTATTGAACAAAGAGAAGGTTGATTAAAAGTGTAAAGTTCTTATGTTGCAAAACAAACAAGTACATGCCCTATTGAAGTGTTTCGACGTTGATTCAAGCTTATTTTATTTAAATGAGGGGCGCTTCAAACATAAGACACACTTGGCACACATCCTCTCCATCCTGAAAATTTCTACAAGACCGGCAAAAGAAGTGATTTAAGTTCACCATCTAAGACGTTTAAAATTGTCTCCCTGTGTGAACACTTAATCACAAGTACCAGCAGCCAGTTACCTTAGGGGTCCCATTATACCATACTGAAAGGTGCAGTTAATTACCAAGCTAGCATTATGAGGGGGTAAGGCATATGAAGGTGGAGCGAGGTTGTTATTAGCAATATGACAAGAATTAACCATATACAATTTGGCGGATCACCAAACTGTATATAAGGCTTGCCGTGAATTGGGAATGTTATCGGTGATTAGAGATTATATCCTCCAGTTTGTGATACAGACAGGCATAGGTGGTGCTCTACCTGTGATCTAGGTTGGATCGCTTAAGTTTAAGACTTATTTGTTGCCTCAAGGTGGCGAGGTTGAGAGCTAGTGGATGATGTTAGCGATTGATGCAGCAGAAGCAGTGGTTGTGGTTTACATTGAGGGAGATGGACTTATCAAGTAACATTTATGGTTTCAATTCTTTTATTGGATGTTGAAGACTGAACTCGAGACTTACCCCTGAGATATATGTAGGATTTCTATTGTTAGATATTGTGTGGTTAATGGTGAATTATTTGTGATAAGTGAAATTTCAATAATCGATTTCCTATGTATACTGCACCAAATGTGTACCTGTATCGTTCACACTTGTGATGGTTTTGCATACGACGGTGTGTGTACACATAAAGGCATTCCTGGGATATTGATTGCTGTACTCGTGATCTACCGTCCACCTTTCTTAGACTGTGTCGTCATCGATCTGTTGGTTTAATTGCTTATGAAGTTTACTTACATTTGTTAGAAAGAGAAGTCCCACCGATAGAGACGTCCAGGTAGAAATACCTGCCAACAAAAAGCCATCAAGATGTAAGTAGACAAAATATTGCTCACTCATCATATCTCATTTTTTTCTATAACTGTTTTTGTTTCAGCTCAGATTGCGATGGCAATTTTATGCCATATTTGACACCTACAACTCAAAACGTCTAATATATATATATATATATTATGCTTGTTTGTGTCTCATTACGCGTGAATATATAATCTTATTGGTCTATTAATAAGAATAAGATATATGACAATACTTTATGTAGATATGTTACTACACATTGTTAAAGTTTTTTTAAGAACTCTTAGTATATTTCAAACTTACTTCGATAGTCCCTGTTTACAAAGAAATAATTATTACAGAAATGTCAAGATGGTTTGCAATTTACATGGGAAAAGATCCAAATAGTTACCTGCCGTTCAAGTTGCGGTCTGTTTTGTACTTAACATGCTTATAAATCGAATGAAAAGAACACGGGACCAAACAACGGCTATGCAAGCACAGTAAAACTAGTAAATACCATATTGTTGAGATGAATACAGCTATATGAGATCCCTCGAGATTTACACTTCGTCTGTGTACGGGCTGCACGTGCTTTACATATGTACTGCACGTGCCCTACTGACACCAGGGGGTCAGCGGTAGTCAGTCATGGTTGGTGCAATATACAGGTGTGTTTGTTTTTATCGTCGCAGTAACATTTAAATCAGACATGTGCAACAACTTCTTAACGGATATAAGTTAAAACAGAAATATATACCTGTACATGTCAGAAATAGTTCGCAGAGCTATCTACCTATGTGATCTGTGATCACCACTTGTTGATTGTTTACCAACCATTCATTCAGTTATATATATATATATATTTGCATATGCAAATAACCTTAAAGTGTAACTTGGCTAGGAACAATTTTGTAGGCAAATCATTTGAAGCCTATATTGTCTTTATGTTAAGTCAACATTTCGTATGTACATCAAAGAATGCGGCGTTAACCCCAACTCCCTCAGTTTCTCTGTTACACCCCCACCACCATATCCCGTCCCCACCCACTACATGGTCATGATATCGTTCAAGACGGTCTCTCTATTAGTAGCCATGTTTTGTAACTGGAATATATAACACATACATTGAATAAACTGGAATATATAACACATACACTGTATATAAACATATCCAAATGGTATCATCGGTTGTGGCCAGTACATATTCCCCTCACCTTATAACTGAAAGCCATGCTCAAATGAAATAGCAGTCAACGAACAATGATATACAGCTACCAGTATAGATCATGTCAACTGCACTAAATGGACATCGATGGTGATAACTATAGGTACACGCCCATATATTGAGATCAATATAATGTTTGAAGGACGCTTGTCTACTGCCTTTGTGCACCTATTTTATTATGCAACAGGTGTACAGTTTCGGTTGGATTATACCTACAATAATTTACCACTTGCCAAGACACTTACAATAAATGCATTGTGTTTTTTTATAAGTATAGTCAGGTGTGTGTTTGCAAAATTTAACAAAGATGTATAGATTCACGGAAGTGTACCTTCTTGAAGACTGTAGTCAATATGGAATTATTTTTTCCGCATCTGAAAAGCTTTATGTCGTAAACAATGTACCAATATAATATAAGGAGAATTATAATAATTATTAGTCACCTTGAAGGTATTTATTTGTTTCCACAAACTCAAAGAGGATGGAATACTAAGATGAAATATGTCACTATTCATCAAATGCAATTAGTTGGTGTTATCTTGCATATGTAATAAATGCCTGACTATAGAGGATATCAAATGCACGAATATAAATGCAAAGGTATTTAGGTACAACATACAACCTTTGAATAAATCAGGGCAGGATTTGTACATTTTCAAACCTTCAACTGCTTAACGTCAACGTACGATCGCTGAAATAATATTAACTAACAAATTAAATAGTTCATTTGACCAGTGGACTGTTTTATTTACAGTTTCCGGAACATGAAGATCATATTGATTTCATTTACAATAAGGTGTTCGGAGTTTGGATAGCTTACTGGCTGAAGGATCGTTCGTGGCTCCGAAGATCAATGTTTGATTCCACACATCGTACCTTTTTAAACCCCTTTTATGCAATCTTCTGTACAATTACCAGAATGTGCACACAGGGCGGTGTTAGTCACAAGTACGTACACATCCGTTACAGTGAACATAACGACAAGGAAGCATTTTTCAAAGCTTAAGGAAGCAACGTACACATAACCGGCCTATTTCAGGAATGGATATTATTATGTCATATGTTAAATATATTTGTTCCCATAAGATAGATTAGAATAATTTTGATAAAGTATTGCTTTTTCATTTCATATAATAATTCTCTATAGGTTTAAATACAACGTCACAATGACATGTCGCGATCGACACGGTTGGTGATTTTGTGAATAGCTACGTTGATTACATGTCTTCACTTATAACATCAATCACTGGATTGTCTGGTCCATACTTTTTAAAGGGCGCAGTTATATCGTGGGCGTTACAGAAAAAAACAAGTATACAGGCTAAAGAACTATTTGGAAACCCGATAATGTGTAACAATATCATATATCACATATATAGTGTTTTAATCATAGAGACAGACACACTACTCTGTAGTTCAATTTCATCATGGTATAAAAGAAGACGAATTTACGTTCTAAAAGTTGTATGTAGCATCATTCATGATACCTATCATAATATGCTAATATTATGCTAGCATTCAGACCTCTATGAACATGATGGAGACGTAACCCATATTATCACACCTCATAATATTTGGATTCTTACTGTGAAGGCAGTGGCATTTCCAAACAAGCACATTCTTATTGTCTTATCGTCAAGAGAAATACATCTGCTTGTCTTTAGCAATATTTCGCCGAGGTTTGTTTGCTCAGTACATATAAGAATATATACGAAACATCTGTCATGGGTTTCCTATTGGAAAACGTTGAGCTTAGACGTTGCAGATTAACGTAGTGAGTAGAGACCATCCTCACTCCCACATGCACTCATTGCCTAACCATTAGATGTATCCTGTGACACACCTACTGAAGGATGGGAAGTAATGTTCTGTCCTTGCAAATAATATGATCGTGGACTTCAACTATCTTATGTGCTTTGGTTAAGGTAGGTCTTTTTCATTGTGGAACATTTATCATTGTGGAATCAATGACAGGATGTTGTCAAATTTACTTCATTATAGTATTTGTTGCACACCAGCATTCAACACGTGTCTCGTTGTCATCAATCCTAACTGAACTAGTACCGGTATGTGTTCTTTCATTGTATGTCTCAGTACAAAGTTAACTTATTGTACCATAAATAATGGAGTGTCTGCTGTCATATAATTTTGCCAGCATTACAATATACGGGACTTCTTCTTCTGGATATAAAACCTCGGCTTTCCTGAGGCCCATGCCTTCCATTTGCTACATATAACTGAATCAGGTAACTTTAAATTCCTACTTTGTTATTTAAAGTATTATCGAGTATAAGTACTGAATACCTGTTATTATATTTATAGTTCTACTTATTTAGTTTTATATTATGTGGTTAGTTTAAGTTTAAACGAATTTGACTATGTTGAGATATTTATTGATATGTATTTCATTTTGAATGTACAATTGTTTAAAACGTAATGGCTGTTTATTAATTTTGCATATATATTACAAGATTTTAAAGAATGAAAAAGCTACTACAAAAAAATCCATAATATTGCATCATCGATTATGCATCTATTAAAATAGATTAAAAATATATATAATATATACGTGGTCACAAAGATGTTTACCATAAGCATACTAGTCATTATTTCCAATGTGCATAAGGTCTACTGCACCCTGGGGCACGGGTGGCCCAGTCGTCTAAAGCGCCGCGATTCGCTGTGCAGAGTTGCGTCCCTTGGGCACGCCAGAAACCTATGATTGTGGGTACGAATCCCGGTTCGCCCCGATTATGTTTCTAGGTTTGTCAGCACCATACCCGTGCTCTAGGGTTTCACCGAAGTGGTAAACGTATGAGACCTGCATCACGTCGGGCTTTCCTCCCACATTAAGCTGACACGCCGCGATATAACTGGAATACTGTTAAAGGTGGCGTTAAACCAAACTCACTCACTCACCTTACTGCACCCAGATATGCAATTTTTATCTATATGTACATCAGAAGTACATGCTTTTGAAAAGTAGTCGTACTGAACTGTTGAACCCGCACATTATTGTTTTACAAATCAACTATCATGTACAACAGCTGTCAATTATTAGATCTGAAAGTAAGGACAATACATAATATCTCCAAAGAGTGAGTGAGTATGATAGATGATGCCAGCAAATGCAATTATTTAGTGTTATCTTACATATCTAATAAATGCCTGACCATAGAGGATATCAAATGCACGAATATAAATGCAAAGGTATTTAGATACAACATACAACCCTTGTACATGTTCAAACCCTTCGACTGCTTAACGTCATTTCTACTCCTCCGAGGACAACGTACGATCGCTGACATAATATCAACCCGCACATTATTGTCTTACAAATCAACTATTATGTACAACAGCTGTCAATTATTAGATCTGAAAGTAAGGGCAAGACATAATATCTCCAAAGAGTGAGTGAGTATGATTTTATACTTACAGCAATATCACGGCGGGGAACACCAGACATGGTCTTCACCCTTTGTACCTATGTGGAGAATCGAACCCTGGACGTCGGCGTGACGAGCTAACTCAATGTCAGCTGACCTTTAGTGGTCTGAGTATTGTCATTTTCAGATTTACATATACAGTGAGTGATACGTGTTACTGAATGTTTCATGTTCACAATCACCTTTGTCTTAATGGTGTATTATAGAATGAATGGAAGTGCTACATTATGATTTGTTTAATTACGTTGTTAAAAGGGATTCCATCCCGGAAAGCGTTCTGACGTTTGGCTCTTTAGGATACCCTGCTTGAAGTTTGTTTTTTTCGCAATCCCGTAATGAACAATACGTGTCATTATACATTGGCTGAGTGAGTTTGTTGGGTTTAACGCCACGTTTAACAGTATTCCCGTTATATCACGGCGCGTCAGCTTAATGTGATAGGAAAGTTATAAGTGTTACCACTTTGGTGAAACCCACGAACACGTCAATGGTGCTGTCAAATCCCGTATATATTGTCTCTGGCTTCATATAATTATTTCACTTCTTAGGTAACACAAGACAGACAAATAGTTATCACATGTACTGAAAATGCATACATTGGTGTCGATAGACATTCATCCAGGTGTTGTCATACGTATCATTGGTTTCTGCGTCTGTAGCTAACAACTATTCATACCGTAGGATTGTTTTTATTTACAATATCCTTTGTATATGTAGCAAAATTTACTCGTATCTGTGTCACTTTATCAATAATATGTCCTGCTACAGTAACTGTATAGCATTTTATGTCACCAGACAGGGATTTATGGGCTCCAGAAAAGATGAAAGTGTACCAATATCACCACCGGAATATAATTTCAAGCTGTAGTCCCTATCAATATTTTGTTCTCATTTGTTGTAGAAATAAATCACGATCCGAATTTGACAGTTATCTCCCTTTGTTTGATCATGCCCGACGTTGGAATTGATGTGCAACAGCTGTTTCACACACAGTTGTGTGTTGCAACTTGTCTTCTCAATTACACTTAAATTACTGAATACAGGCTTGGCAACAATCGGAGCGAAAGTCTGTACTTTCATGGATCTATCCAATTAGCTTTGAATCTTTCCCGTTACACTCCGTCTACGTTTGATCTAGTACGTCAGTGATGGGGTGAGTATACCACCAAATATTACTACAAACATGGACATAACTAGCAGTGGCTAACATGTTCGTTGTGAGGACAGCTCTGCTTGCAAATTGATCATTTATCAGAATAATTTCTGTTCGCATCATGGTTTACGTCAAATTGCTTATGTGATAACCGTTTGATTCCTATCTACACTATGAAAAGAACTAATACTCATTCATTAATCAAAACAATTGGCTGTTAAATAGGTTATCCTGTACATTTCTGCATTTACAATACCAGTATTCCGATGTCATTACGTTTATGTAAATTGTCGTTTAACCAACTGTTGGTAATATGTTATTTCCTGTGCAAATATCGAATACATTGTCACAAATGGTACCTCGTTACATAGATTAAATTCGATATTTTAACATACGGCAAAAAGTATCCCTGTTTGGGGCATATGTGGTAACATGTGCAAAATCAAGCTGGAGGATAATCAATAAATCTTCAATAGAATAATGCAGCTAGAATTGTTTGTATAGGCCCATCCTTGCATAGTTCCCTTCAATTACACTACCTGCAACCAAATTAATGTTATCCTTATTATTAACTTAGGACTTGTATTGACTTGCAATTCCTTTTCTTACCACAGTCCCGGACGTCATGTTTGGTGAGCCCTGAACGTGTCTATTGTACCGTTACATGTATTTTGTGTTGTCTATATCATGCACACTCCTGTATAGCTACACATTCCACACTCGAGAGTTCATTTCCGACTTTATGTTGTAGTTTTCTGAAGACACTCTTCATCTGCAATGCGTTGTAGTCCATTTAGACTTTGTACATATATTTCGTCTTTCATATGCATGTTATTACCATCTCTGTCATACCTCTTCATGACCATGAACGAAAAGATTTTTTATGGCAACATCAAATATTCGTAAGAAAATGTCAAATTCTTCCTCGTTTCTTATAATGAATAGCAGAATATTATTTCAAACAATAGTGTCGATATACAGGTGTTTCCAATATCTGGAATAACGATATTACAATGATAACATCTCCAGTTACACATGTAACTTGAATAAACATGTAATTTGAAATAGCCCGAATCTATCCTATAGACACACCCTTCATGTACATCATAAACTGCTTTGAATGTGAAGACCAGAGAGTTCTCTCGTTCTGGAGTACCTGATCAATTTGGCTCTGAACTGTATGAGGTATCAACATCGAGCTTTGAAGTATCCCTTATGCCTCCAAAATATAGAAACACGAGTTGCAATGTTTTTATCTTATCCAGAATGAAAGTATTCTTTGTGTCCTGTATCAATTTATCTCTGCTTTCTGCATATAGTCTTCTGTAGACAAAATAATCACGCTGTCGTAATTATTCCATTTTAATGCGAAAGCTATGCATGAACAATATTTACATCGTACACAGACGTCACGCATATCATCATAATTTGTAATGATAATGTATTTGTTGTGCTACAGAAATGAACTATAGATCTTCTTATACCAAAATCAAAGCCTGTTATGGTTCACAGAACGTTCAAAAACAGTTGTTCATCAGCAGTAAAATCATCGTCAAATTTTCGCAAATGTGCATAACATAATTGGATACAAATGTTCTCTCTTTTTTAACCTCATATATAATGCTCAATCAGGGCTGTTAACAGGCTCTTCGTTTATCCACATTGGTATGTCGGTAACATAATTAGTTCTTAAATGAACTGGTTATTAGGGTTTCTCCTATTGTTTTCGAAGGAGGAATTGAATATGAGTTTGGTGCTTGACATATTTACTCAACCCAAACTTTGTTTGTTACAATGTTTATAGTGGTGCATTCATTTTAACCAAGTTAAATTACATTCAGAAATCACATGACATGTGAAAATGGCGGAATCTGTCAGTGTGTGTCACTCCCTCCAATTTGTGATGCATAGACTTCTTTTCAGGTAAACGACTTTCTTCTATCAATCATTGTATTTTCGTTCATGTGAACAAGAATGTCTCTAGTCCAAGTAGCAGTTGTCAATCATTACTATCGTTCTACCATTCTGACAACTGGATGTCTCTGAAGGTTTGAATTATCCGTTTCAGAGTAAAATGTTTTGTTCTCTTTTCTTAAAAATCAGATTTTCAAAAAAGATGAAAAATACATAAGAAAGTTGTGATAAGCTTCATAATGTGGCAACTCAGGCAACGTCCTTGGGATATAGTTTTGTGCCTCAGTTCTTCAGTCTCAGCTTCCATAACAGGGGAAATTCTTCCATAGTTACGAGACAGATTTAATTGGGTATTGACAGTGTTGTATTTAATGTTTCTTAATTGAACAATATTTGAAATATGTTAGTTTACGGATGGCATAGCAGTGTTATCGCCCATCACGAACAATAAGTGTTTGTTCATAGGTTTAGTAATGAGCTGACATTACATATTGTACATATTGTATTGTGTATCAACATATTTAATGTATGACTGCGAGGCCACGTGGCGTTTGCAAAGGATACATCGATGACTGTAACATACTCCCAATATTTATTTTACAACTTGACATAGTGATATGGCTACTGTGTGAATTAAATTTCCAACGAGTTTTTCAACACTCTTATTCACACACTTTCGTAGCGAACGTAGGGACAGGTAGACATGTACCTACTGCCTCATCCCAACAATCGATGTATGATGTACATTATACACCAGCCATAGGAGTTCGTATACTGCACTGCATACTGAACGTTCCAATCGATATTGTGAACGATGTGAGTATATACATTTTTTGTGGACATGAGATCACATGCAGCATTTTGTGAAATTGGTTGTGCATAAAAAAATCAATTACGGCTTTTTTAGGTTTCATGTATGACAGTTGTTAACATCATATGAGCCTGAAGCCACTTGATTGTGTTAATTATCATCATACGCTCAAGCAAAAGAGCAGCGTTTCTATTCCGCTCTATATATTCTGCATATCACAAAATAAGAGACTCGTTGAAACGTATTCTGTCGTAAATGTGTGTGTATTCCATATGTAAATGAAATAGTTTATACATATTAAAGTACGTAATATTCTCATTAATTTTATGATTACCGAAACAAAATATGTACTATATATTAAAACAATTTTGCAGAGTCAGAATGATGCTGCGTTCCAGCTGTTAAACAAGCATGTTATCTGAATGAGACATGTTTTACTGACGTCTTATCTGGAGGTCATTAAATCTAGAGCGAGCGTGTTACAAGCATAAAATGTCAACTTGTCAGGCAGTTCCAGCTACTAACAAGCTTTGTCATCCTTTATAACCGCACAGCCCTGGACATACATGTATGTCTGATACCATGAGCTGTCTATGATCAGGCATTACTGAAACTGTTACACCTTGTCGCGATGGAAGCCAAACAATTTGTACCAAACTGAGCATAGATGATTGCTCACAAATTATGTTTTATTTGTTTTACTTTTTTTTTCTGGCACTCTATGTACTCCTAATTCAGATGTGTGTATGCAAATCTTAAAAAGGGTTATATCGATGTCAACGCCGGATGTGTCTATCGAGAGTGTTAAATCCATATTAATCGCATAGCGAGGCGCTAACCTACATGTACTTAAACCACGTTAACAACGAACCCGATGCCTTTTCCGCGCAATACTATTACCACTGTTACTACTGTTGCTGTTGCTGCTGCTACTACTACTACTGCTACTACTTCTAGTACTACTACTACTACTACTACTATCACCACAACCACACCTATTATTACTACCACTATTATTATGAACAGATTAAATATAACAAATGCAGCAAACAGGGTTTGGGTGATCATGGCACAGTCAGGCTTGTTAGGCTCATCGTCAGCTCAGGGTCCTTGCCCCCTCTACACGCAGCCCAGACTGCAAATGGGACTTCTCCCAGGAAGCGCTGCCTAGTCAAACCCACCCAGAACTTTTCGGAGAATGCGAAGACTCCCCAACACTTCAGCCTTCTGCATCACCCAGATTGGGGTTGTATTCCTGGTAGCAAACTCGGGTACTCTCCCGATGTCAGTCAACAGGTTGGGAGGTACCAAACCTAAGGCACCGAGAACAATGGGGAGACGGATAACTTGGTACTTGGGATCGAAAGCGAGGTCTGCATATTTGCCATGTTTTTCCTGAATCTTGTCAATCGCATTACTGTCAAAAGGGACAGATATTCAATAATTTTTAATATAAATGATTTCATTGGCTTAATCAGAATGGACAAGGATATGTCTGAGGCTGTACACGGGCCTATTCCAAAGGATTTTGTATTTATCATTTTCCATGACGCTCTCTACATATTCTGGGTCGTACCATGGATGGACCCCTGTGTCAAAATCACAAGTATGGCGAAGACGGTAATAAAATGATCGAGCCGTTCCATCATGTCCCTTAAGATACTGTGTTTGTGCCAAAGCTGGATATCCACTGTCAATGTGTTGTACAGTCTCATTAAATTCATTGCATAATCTACATTTCAAATTTACATTTTGATTCAAAATCACACATTGACGGTTTCGAGTGGGAAGTGACTGGTCCTGAGCAGCCTTCTGTTTCACTTTTCATGCCAGCCGACTTCATCCAAGTGAAGGACTCTGTAGTATCTCAACACACTGCACATAAACTTGATGCAGTGGTCGTTCAGAAAGCCTCTCCTTGAAAACTGAGTCTTGGCCGATTTGATACGGCACTTCGTTTGGTTAACGCTCATTTCTGTACCGTCCAACAGTACAGAGCCATCAACAAAATCAACGCGGACATTGAGTTTATGTCCCACACCCTTGGCTCGTTTTAGAAAACTGTGGAATGCCTTGTTTTCATCACGAGTCTTGACGTGCTTCACAAGAGGATCATCAGACAAATAATGTGTGCAAAAGTGCACAAAGCAATTCTATCATGAAGAGCCTCACATTCATCAAACCACGCCCTCCCATCATAATTGGTAAATATAAGCAATTGAGGGAAGAGTTAGGGTGGTGGGTTCTATTGTCTATATGTTATTATTATTAGTATTATTAGTAGTAGTATTAGTATTATTATTAGTAGTATTATTGATAATAATACTTATGATAATACAGTAATACTAATTTGATGATGATAATTACTAAAGGAGCCAAGCACTTTCTGTCATGAAAATAAATGAGCGCAAACTGATTCAAACTGAATCTAAAACTATCATGTTGACACTCATATCTCAAAGTGCATCATACGTGACCACATTGATGAATTAATTAGGATGTAACCAACATGCATCACATGTGATCATACTGGTACCTACGTCATTCTGAAGCAAATTGTATCTCATATATTCCTATTGATACCTACATAATGCAGTATTCACTCTGCAGGTTACATGATCACTTTGAAACTCGCTGCCTTCATACCGAGAAAAAACCCGTCTGAATCCTCCATATTCAAATAGTTAATTACTCATGCACTACATGTCGAATGATCATATTGATACGTTCATTGTGTAATTAGCAATCTACATGTCAAATGATCATATTGATACCTTCATTGTGTACTTCATAATGTATTTAACAACCTACATGTCGAATGATAACATTGATACCTTCATTGTGTCATTAGCAATCTACATGTCGAATGATCATATTGATACATTCATCACATACTTAGCACTCTACATGTCGAATGATCATATTGATACCCTCATAATGTATATAACAATTTACATGTCGAATGATCATATTGATACCTTCATCGTATACTTAGCAATCTACGTGTCGAATGATCACATTGATGTATTAAACAATTTACATGTCGAATGATCACATTGATACCTTCAGCAAGTACTTAGCATTCTACATGTCGAATGATCATATTGATACCTTCATAATGTATTTAACAATCTACATGTCCAATGATCATATCGATACCTTCATTGTGTTCTTAGCACTCTACGTGTCGAATGATCACATTGATACCTTCATTGTGTACTTGGCAATCTACATGTCGAATGATCACATTGATACCTTCATCACATACTTAGCAATCCACATGTCGAATGATCATATTAATACTTTCATTATGTATTAAACAATTTACATGTCGAATGATCACATTGATACCTTCAGCAAGTACTTAGCATTCTTCATGTCGAATGATCATATTGATACCTGCATAATGTATTTAACAATCTACATGTCGAATGATAAAAGTGATACCTTCATTGTGTAGTTAGCAATCTACATGTCGAATGATTATATTGATACAATCATCGTGTACTTAGCAATCTACATGTCGAATGATCATATTGATACATTCATAATGTATATAACAATCTACATGTCAAATGATCATATTGATACCTTCATTACGTACTTAGCAATCCACATGTCGAATTATCATATTAATACTTTCATTATGTATTAAACAATTTGCATGTCGAATGATCACATTGATACCTTCAGCAAGTACTTAGCATTCTTCATGTCGAATGATCATATTGATACCTGCATAATGTATTTAACAATCTACATGTCGAATGATAACAGTGATACCTTCATTGTGTAGTTAGCAATCTACATGTCGAATGATTATATTGATACAATCATCGTGTACTTAGCAATCTACATGTCGAATGATCATATTGATACATTCATAATGTATATAACAATCTACATGTCAAATGATCATATTGATACCTTCATTACGTACTTAGCAATCCACATGTCGAATGATCCTATTAATACTTTCATTATGTATTAAACAATTTGCATGTCGAATGATCACATTGATACCTTCAGCAAGTACTTAGCATTCTTCATGTCGAATGATCATATTGATACCTTCATAATGTATTTAACAATCTACATGTCGAATGATAACAGTGATACCTTCATTGTGTAGTTAGCAATCTACATGTCGAATGATTATATTGATACAATCATCGTGTACTTAGCTTTCTTCATGTCGAATGATCATGTTGATACCTCATAATGTATATAACAATCTACATGTCAAATGATCATATTGAATCCTTCATTACGTACTTAGCACTCTACATGTCGAAATATCATATTATTACCGCTAACATAACTGTTGTACGTCTTGAGGATGTCACATTGTACCATATTACATATTTATATATTACACGAACACATTGATGCCTTTATCATTCAGTTGGCAAACCGTATCTTACATGATGAAACATCATCTCGAGGTAGCGCTATAGTCTTCATCTTCCATGATCTTCTTGATCGTTTATCTCGAAGCACCCAAACTTCGTCTTACACACCGGATATGCCAAGGATTCCCTTTAGTACTCGAGAAAAAGGCAAACCGATGACGTCCAAAAGTAGGCATGAATGAGAGTTGGGGCTACACACGCAATGCCCCGTTCATTGACAGTTCCTAATGTCAAAGCAAGGTTTTCTACGCCAGTCAAATAACAATGTCGATATACCCTATTCCACATAGGGTATTTTAATGTCGACGAGCAGTGGCACCACGTGTTCATGTCACGTATGACAGTAATCAACAAGATGCACTGTGTATCGACCTGATCGAGTGTCTATTTCAGGTTTGCTATCAAATTGAGATAACCCTACCTCGCATGGACCATCAGTTAGGGGAGACAGGTGGTGCACTGGGGCAGATGCACTGTTGTCTTGATGAAGAAGAACCTGTGATATCAAAATAATGTATGTAGTCAATGTGCGAGAGAGTGTGAGAGAGAGAGAGGGAAGGAGAGCGGGAGATAGAGTGAAAGAGAGAGGGAGAGAGAGGGAGAAAGAGGGAGAGAGAGGGAGAGAGGGAGTACGAGAGAGGGGAGAGAGAGTGAAAGAGAGAGGGAGAGAGGGGAGAGAGAGTGAGGAAAAGAGAGGGGAGAGAGAGAGTGAGAGAGAGAGAGAGAGAGAGAGTATTCGATTCGAAGCAACGGGTAAATAGACATAGTACGAGAGAACGGTTATAAGCTCGTACGGGGATAGACCATGGTAAAGGAAGGCGCGGTGTGGTAAGGTAGATATATAGACATAGAGAAGAGGAGAAACAGTGAAATTGGAGAATGAAGTGGATGGATGTACTGTTAGAGAGATATACAGCTGTTGCGATATGACCTTTATCATTTAATCATTCTACTCATCATTATGAAGCCATAATCATAATAATAATAATAATAATATATGTTTTATATATTATATATCCAGTAGCAGAACCTGTTTTTTTAAAAACAGAATATTGGTGGCTCTTTTTACGATCGTGTAGATTTCCACTTATTGATAATTTATTCAGTACTCATGCAGATGAAATATTTTATCTTATTTTCTTTTTATATTTTATTAAGGTGCACATACACACGCAAACAAACAAACAAACACACACACACACACACACACACACACACACACACACACACACACACACATATGCATATTATTATCAATATTTATACATGTTCATTGTACAATGTATCGTTCCATCCTCCAATTCTGATATAAAGCACGGGTGGTTCTCCTTGTCACATCGTGGGCCATGCTTTATGAATGATCAGAGAGGATGGAGACGCTGTTCACACCCTTCCCCTAAGTACACACTCGGTAACCCTGTGGTAGCGATGTCAGATGGTTTCAATACCACTGATAATGTCTTGCAAAATCCCCACACGCAAGTGTGTGCGGGGCGTGGGTGGAGAGACATGATTACCATCATGATACACCTCCATCTAACGTTGCTCATACGCTAGGGTTACACTATTGTAAGGAACGGTGGCAGATGCTACCCAAACGTGGTGTTTTGATGAAGAAACTTCGTTTTGAAGTGTTATTAGCGTGGTTATTTTGAAAGGAGTCTATATTTTTAAAAAAGAGTAGAACACCTCTGATCTCTTTAATTTTAAAGGTTCATTTCTTTCAGTTATGAGTTATAAACCCAAGCCTCATTAAACGATGAAATATGCTTGTATTTCTATCTGACGGTGACGATTTATAGTATGTTTATTGCATGATTAATCCACTTCTTTTGAAGTTTATAGGTCATAAATGATGAATATCTTGCTTTATATCATGTTTTCTATTAATCATCTAGAACCACATGTGTTACCTTTGCTTTGATATACGCCCTTACGCTCGAACTCTTTTCATAAGCGTTTTTAGTGCAGCTTTGGTTATTTCAAAGTATGCGGTATTTTGGCCTTGGATCAGTACATTCCAACATATCTACACACCTCCACACTATCCAGTTTCATTGAAGGTCGTTACGATGTCCGGGTAAAAAAACATCCGCATTTACGTTAACATAAAACGTCAACTCCAGAAAAGAACCAGTCTCGATTATCCGCAGAAACAGATTCCATTGGCAAAACAGTGGTGAAATTACATGAATGGATCTCTAAAAATCAATGATGAACCCAGGCGTTCGCGAAAAGGATAAGCATGTCCTGCCATAAGATGGTTATTTATTCCCTGTTTGATATGTTTTTAGCCTAAACATTTTTATGGCCAGGAAAGATATCAATTGTGTATACTGAAAGAAAAATAAGTGTAAAGGGCACAAGGTTAATGTAACTGCAAACCCTCCGCTACATGATATCCGTGTGGTGGAAGATGCGTCACCTGTTTATTCTTTCCATATAGCCGCACTTAGGAATCGGCACCGTCACACATAAGGCATTTGACATCATTAGTTCCGGAATCGCGAGGCTGGATTGGCTAATTACGATCCCGCTATGTTACGCATGCATGGTATGTGATATGATACAAAGTAAACCTTCCTGTGATCCGAAAAGTACTATGAGGGGCACTGTTTCATTTGTTTTGCCCTCACCTTTGGGGTCGACTAGGTCACTTCAGTAGAATGTCATCAGTAAGTGAGTAAGTGTTTGGGGTGATTGAACAAGATTTAATTTAATTTAAATAAAGGCGTGTCAGCATGGTGTGGAAGAAAGGCAAAAAGTGATCTACTAAACTAATTTTGGTCACTTCGAGTTTGTTCTATCCGAAGTTATATCGGGGGTCATAAGAGGACGCACTGTTTCTAACTCGTCAGCGTTCAACAACATTTCACGTACCGTGAAGATAACGGACATAAAAATATTAAATGTCAGTGTCTTGATATATTCTGGCCATAAATATGTACGTATTGGTAGTGTAGTCGTAGGCTTCTTTTACCATCCAGATCGTCTTAGGAAGTACTTTCGCTTATATTCGTGAAGAACCAATGAAGACTTATTTCACAATGCATGTGACTCGAGCGGCATGCAGTGCATATTCTATGCCGCTTAGCAAAACATCCATCTCTGTTATACAAACAATACACATGTTTTAGTAAACCCTAAAACATGTTGTAGTACTATTACACACGGTATTACACCATAATGGAAAAAACCTGTCCACAAGTTCAATCCTGGTGTACGGATGTCTGCAAACACGGTCTTGAGGTATCATTTACAGCAAAGAGTTCAACCCGACTGCCATTTTGAGAACCCCGGAGCGCCATGTCACGGTCGAGTGGGCTTCACGTGGTGATGTTGGGGGACGCCGGCATGAACTTTCCCCGCGTATGTACGTGCTCCGATGTGTGCCATGTGTGGGGCAGGAGTGAGGTATCAGGAGGTTGGGGGGCCAGGATTCGGCAGGGTGAGGAAATGTGCCCGAGGGTTGCCGAGGAAGTGGTGAACTTCCTCAACTTCGGATGTATGACTTGTTCCTATGAATCAGGACCGCGAGGGAGAGAGATGTGTTACTTGGGGATATGTGCGAAGTGAAACTACAGTAAAACGTCGTTGTCCCGAACTCGGCAGTTACTCGATATATCTTTTCAGACGATTGTATTTTAAGGTTACCATCAGAATACAACTCGGTATAAAGGTCTTATGTGGATTCTTCGCTTTTCCCGAATTACAGATACCTCGATATATCTGCGTTTGATTGACAAAATGTCCCTGTAATCTGGAAGGAACAACGAACGTTTTAAATTTATACAAATACTTCAAAGACTGGGGGCTTATTAGATTTAAATACAATATATAAGTTAACGTTTACTGTCAAGGAATACATGTTTGATGTCGGGTAGGTCGGACAGGACATGTTTGCCATTTTCTCGAACACCTGGTGTCATCGCTGTTGTTCAGCGATCCATTCACATATTTTTCCGCTTTCATTTGCCTTTTACTCCTAATGGAATCTGTTTGGGCAAATAATCAAGATTATTCTCTGGCGTTGACATTTTTTGTTTAATATGTTTCATTACAACGCATTCCTTATATTTTTAAAAAATAGATACTCCAACTTAAATATCACACACAACTGTAATCCCTGAAACTATCAACAAACATGGTCACTTGGATGTTACATAATAAAATATACTATCATTAACAGGGATTCTAACGAAGCATTAAGACACAATGCATATCGATGAAATAATGACCAAACTAAATAATTGATAATTAATAACTAACTAATGAAGTAATAGACAATAATTACTCGATGTGCCACAGAACGCAAGGAAATGCAAAATATTCAATACGAGCAATCAAATCTTCCCTGGCCATGTTCTAATATTACATTATGTACTAATATTACATCACGTGTTGCACAGATCAACATCCGTGCCGCTCACCATGTGTTGTAGCAATCACGTGTGAACAAAGGCCCCAGTGCCTCCTATTGCTCACCCGACGCTGTGGTGCAATAACCTGCCTAATTTTAGCACATGGACAATATGGAATTGTAATCGGATATAACTCTGGAAGCGGTGAATTACTTATTTAGATGCTCTTTTTGTGTCTCGATTCCCAGCGTGCGACGCATTTAATGGGCACGCCCTGGCAGTCGTTGTTAGCAAAATTACAGAATAGACTTTTACGTTGTGCTGCTTTAGATGTGCTAGTTATCAAACGCTTCGTTTAACTCAATTGTTACCATAATAACGTTTTAAATGTTTTTGTGCTGTACAACTGTTTAGTAGAAATAACAAAAAATAATCTAGCATGCACGTAGTTTACCGGTAAAGTGTTCAAACATGTGCGCTGTCGAATTTGCATTAACGAATTTGACATCGCAACTATCATGTAATACCCGTCCTGAAACCATCCCATTATAATAAATAGTTCGTTTATGTTCAACAACGCAACACAGATAAACAAACCGCTCACGTTATAACAACATGCATTATTACAACGATAAAGTTAACAAATGTAACTAACAAAAGTGTTCCATCATATACACACCGCCTCCGTGGTCCACTGGTAGAGCGTCTACCTGGAGATCGGAAGGTCGGTGTTTCGATCCCCGGCCGCGTCTTGCCAAACGACTTTAAAAGATGGTACTTGTTGTTACCCCGCCTGGCATTAAAGGGCTAAAACAAGGACTGCTCGGTTCGGAGACAGTATACTGAATGGGGTATTCATGTTCAACTGCGGCATGGCATCAAAGTTGGCTAGCTCGTCGCAACATAAGTGCGACAATCTAGCACACACACACACACACACACACACACACACACAGACACACACACACAGACACACACACAGACACACACACATACACACACACACACACACACACACACACACACACACACACGTGCATGCACGTCGCCTAATAAATTCAATAATCTTGAACGCAACGTAAAACCCCATTTTACCTCACCATCATATACACAAGGTCAGGTTTGCATGCACGTCGCTATATCAGTGCATTGATCTTGAACGCGACGTTAAACCCAATTTCACCGCAACATCGTATACGCAAGGTCCTGTTTGCATGCACGTCGCTATATCAGTGCATTGATCTTGAACGCGACGTTAAACCCAATTTCACCGCAACATCGTATACGCAAGGTCCTGTTTGCATGCACGTCGCTATATCAGTGCATTGATCTTGAACGCGACGTTAAACCCAATTTCACCGCAACATCGTATACACAAGGTCAGGTTTGCATGAACGTCGCTATATAAGTGCAATGATCTTGAACGCGACGTTAAACCCAATTTCACCGCAACATCGTATACACAAGGTCAGGTTTACATGCACGTCGCTATATAAGTGCAATGATCTTGAACGCGACGTTAAACCCCATTTTACCTCACCATCATATACACACATCAGGTTTGCATGCACGTCGCTATATAAGTGCAATGATCTTGAACGCGACGTTAAACCCAATTTCACCGCAACATCGTATACACAAGGTCAGGTTTGCATGCACGTCGCTATATCAGTGCATTGATCTTGAACTCGACGTTAAACCCAATTTCACCGCAACATCGTATACACAAAGTCAGGTTTGCATGCACGTCGCTATGTCAGTGCATTGATCTTGAACGCGACGTTAAACCCAATTTCACCGCAACATCGTATACACAAGGTCAGGTTTACATACACGTCGCTATATAAGTGCAATGATCTTGAACGCGACGTTAAACCCAATTTCACCGCAACATCGTATACACAAGGTCAGGTTTGCATGCACGTCGCTATATCAGTGCAATGATCTTGAACGCGACGTTAAATCCAATTTCACCGCAACATCGTATACACAAGTTGTCATATATATCGTTACTATTGAATGGTAGTCTTAACCCTATATATTAATCATACTTCCAGTAGATGCTACAACACAGGTCTCGACTGTCAGATTTCATTAGGCGTAAAAGGCAGAATGGAGGTGACAACCATGACACCAGGTGTTCACAAAAAAGCATATACACGTCTCTGTCACACATCAAAGGTGTCCAATGTATTCAAAATGCCGAACTAACATCGAATCATCGGAATATCGTGATTATTCAATATCCCAATAATGCACTATGTCTAATAGATTCTACATCACAAATAACAAACCACTGATGTTATAACAACATTACAACAGTATAACAACGTTATGGAAGCTATGATATTATTATTCACATACGGCTGCTTGAAGCATTAAGCAAAGTAGATACAGGTGTGGCCTATTTCTCCCCCATCATCAACATTATGCCAATGCCCTGATACATCAAGGGGATGCCTTCCAGACCTGTCGTCAGATGATGAAGATCGCAGAACTCTGTAAAACGATAGTGTCTTGAAAACCGATACGGGCGCCTCTGTAGACACAGCCGCATGCGATGCACACTACTGTGCAGATTTCCTTAGTTTCGAAACAGTAACATATGCGCGTCTGGCCCCGTCTGGAGATGCTTGGTATCCTGGACTGGATTAATTGGACTTTACGACCAAGAGCGGCTATAACAGTCTTCTTCTCAGTACGGACAGTTACCCGGTGCAAACAGTGGGATGTACTCTCTGGATAACATAATCAGTGATAGCGAGGATTGGTCATCTTAACGGCCGCCTTCTGAAATCGGGTTCAGTGTTGATAGCAGATCACTTATGAACTGCGTGTATATGTGTGTGTGTTGTTATGATCGACAGGTTCTAAGGACATGGCAGTGAGATTTATATTGATGTGTTAATTCTTTCATCGGTCAGCTGTACTAATGTTTATTCAGCCATTGAAAGGCTACAATTCAACGAGCAATAACAGCGTTGATGGAGCTATTTATGCTATCTGAAGTCCAAGCAAGGAGCTCCATGCCTCTACAGTGAACATTGACATAACTGTGGCCAACCGCATATCACCACTACAGAAACGTTGTAATTTGGTTCAAT
Source organism: Haliotis rufescens (assembly GCF_023055435.1). Classification (NCBI taxonomy): domain Eukaryota; kingdom Metazoa; phylum Mollusca; class Gastropoda; order Lepetellida; family Haliotidae; genus Haliotis; species Haliotis rufescens. The sequence goes on from NW_025964112.1 coordinate 16,277,045, forward strand.
ATGATGGCCGTATGGATACATATATGAGGTGGAAATGCAGTGTGATATTATTGATATATTTGAAGCTCGCGGACCATATGCGTGTGTTTGTTGCAGCGCCTAGTTCAATAGGTTATTACAAATGTGTGATCTCATACAGATGATACTGAAGGTGCTATTTCAGTTTTATTCACTTCATCGCAAAGCATTCTATATTATTAACTCAAACACTGATGTCATATTCCAAAACCTTCACCAATAAGCGTCTCCATCGCGTCATTAATGGATGCGAGTGAATCACGTGAAGTATTCTACAACATTGCAAAAACTGACATAATCATTAAGTCTCAAAGGATCGTTGCATACCACCACGTAATAAGATAGAACGCACATCACCTGTACACTGATTTAATAATGCATGCCCTAACCATGGATCTCATATAAATAACGTTAACCCGAGTTTAGTATTTTGGCCTCTGCAGTCGTCTATTTATGAGAGCAAAGGCCCGGAGCAGTGAAGTCAAACTGATGCGTCGGAATTTGAAAAGGTGTTGCCTTACCATCTGCTGCAAGGGTCCTATAGGATTTGGACGCTGATGACTTGACATCGACTTTTACATTTGTCGAGCGTATTCGCTTGCACTTGATACGAGTGAATACAAGACTGAGTATTCACTAGCTGCTCCAAAATGTGAATATGTCACTTGGTGCAGGAAACCGTTGCGTAAAATGGTTCGCATCTCTGGCAGAATGATTTACGAGGATTGCGTATTGAACCACTATTTCGTGCAACATTTACAATATCGCTTTCTGTGACCGCGGACTATTTTGAATGGATCGATAATTTTTTCGGTGCCTTTATGAGACTACTAACACCAGTGGCTAAACGGCTGTCCTAGGCTTAATTGAATGGACGGACTTCAGGGAATGACACTTCTGACAACTGTTCTCATTCCAGCAACCGGCAAAAGCCTGATATGTTATTTATCTTCGGCGATATATCGATGTAATTTACTACCACGTGGATTCACCTATCGATACGTGGAGCCCATATTGTCAACATGTGGAAATGTGTAACAAGTGGGGATTCATGAGGCTTAATTCTTCGAAAGACGGCGTCCAATGTTTTGAAACGAGTGTGTTTCTGAATGGATATTCTAAGTATTCCTCTTCCAAAGGATTCTCGGTGGTGCAGATGAAACAAACTCTATCATATCAAGGTGACCAGAGGGTGCAACTAATGTCACGCTGATACAAATCTACACAACGAAAAGGAATCTTAATGGATGTCAGAGATATCGGCGTCTGTAGTTGATAATAAATCCTACAGATCATAGAGAAGTATACTGCAATAAGTACATCGCCTTTTACTCTATCTGGAGTGTTGGGATACAATAAGTGGAACCGATTTTAGGACATCTCAGGGATTACTGAATGGGAAAACACTTGGATTTACCGTTAAACCAGCAGGATGGTGTTTATGTAAGTACTTCCCTTACTCCTCTGGATTTTTACAAATTACTTTCACATACTTTTCGACTTGATAACCTCAAGACCCCTGTAACCATTTGTACACATGCAATATTACATTGTTCGAAGTTTTGACATTTCACTAGGTAATACCATGTAAGGAAAGTGTCGAAAATATCCCATGTGTTGTATTTCCAACGCGTGAGTGCAGCATCTGAGGAATTCATGGGTTACGGAAGCTGGAATAAGCTTAAGTTACCGCCGATAATTTCTTATACCTCTTTTGGATTCACAAGAAACGGATTACCCTCCTGCACCGGTTCATTCGATGGTTCTCTCAGGTTCTTACTCAAATGTAACGACAACGTATTTGTATGCCCATGACTCGGACAGGGAAACACGTATATATATGCATGTACTTATACATTGTTCTGAACACTTTGTACACAGATCACAGTAATGCCTAACTCATTGTTGTGTACACTGACAGTCACTCCGTTGTGTTTCATGTGCAGTCATGCACACAATTTACGAAGTTTGTATGCATAGACTCACAGTCGCATACAGCCACAGGACCCGCATTGAAGGCAACTTCAAGCTCAGATGGTGTTTGTAAGACCAGGACGTTTAGATTGTCTGATATCGCGAAAATGTGGTTTCGGATATTGTATGAATCGTACCATGGGCTGCTTTTAAGGGAGATGTATGATTTTGGGACGCGTTTGTCGCTTGTATCGTATTGATGTTAGGCGTTGTATTCTAGACTTAACTCAAATTAACTCTTGTCGTTTACAACTCTTTATATATATATATATATATATATATATATATATATATATATATATATATATATATATATATATATATATATATTGGATATACGTGTGTCAAAATCTAGTAATTAAAGCATAAGGGACAATAGCTGTGTTCAAAGTATTGTTTTGTGTTATGATATTTATGTTTTCAAAGGCTTTGTCCCACATTATGGATAGGAGTTTACAAATACGTTGTCTCTCAGTGTATGCATCCACTTAGCGTTTGTCTCTCAGTAAAGGTTTAATATGTGTATGTATTTTACAGCTGTCTCTCAGAATTGGTTAAAAGCATATTTGTGCTGTGTTAACGTGGTTGGCAACGCATGGATGGTATAGGTGTATACATGCACTTGTTTACATGCGCTTAAGCATGGGTATACTTATGTTTACTTTCCAAGCTTATCACCCAGTTTTCTATAGCGTATTTGCATTGAACATACGTAGTGTTTGTCTCATTGGATGGCATACAGGCGTTTACATGTGTTAAAGTTTTGACTCTATGTCAGTATTAGGGCGAGCATGTACTAAACTTTGTCTCTCCTCACAAATTAACGTGTGTTTGTGCACAATAATTTCTTCCCAGTGCAGTAATAGGGCGTATTTGCACTAGCGTTTGTTTCTCAGTATGGGTCATAATGTGTATTCAGTGTTTTGTCTCTCAGTATGGGTCATAATGTGTATTCAGGATGGGGGGCAGGATGTGCTCACGCGAACTCTGGTATCATCACAAGTTGATAGTGATTTATGAACACATTCCTATGCTATAGTCGGAACCGTACAACGGACACTGGTTTAGCAGACATTTCTCATGGCTTGTTTTTGGTGGTACATTCATTTAGTTTTAACAGACATATGGGTAATAATGTGTATTCAGTGTTTGTACCTGGCGTTTGTCTCTCAATATGGGTTATAATGTGTATTCAGTGTATACCTGGCGTTTGTCTCTCAATATGGGTTATAATGTGTATTCAGTGTATACCTGGCGTTTGTCTCTCAATATGGGTTATAATGTGTATTCAGTGTATACCTGGCGTTTGTCTCTCAGTATGGGTTATAATGTGTATTCAGTGTATGTACCTGGCGTTTGTCTCTCAATATGGGTTATAATGTGTATTCAGTGTATGTAGCTGGCGTTTGTCTCTCAGTATGGGTTATAATGTGTATTCAGTGTATACCTGGCGTTTGTCTCTCAGTATGGGTTATAATGTGTATTCAGTGTATACCTGGCGTTTGTCTCTCAGTATGGGTTATAATGTGTATTCAGTGTTTGTACCTGGCGTTTGTCTCTCAATATGGGTTATAATGTGTATTCAGTGTATGTACCTGGCGTTTGTCTCTCAATATGGGTTATAATGTGTATTCAGTGTAAACCTGGCGTTTGTCTCTCAATATGGGTTATAATGTGTATTCAGTGTATGTAGCTGGCGTTTGTCTCTCAGTATGGGTTATAATGTGTATTCAGTGTATACCTGGCGTTTGTCTCTCAGTATGGGTTATAATGTGTATTCAGTGTATACCTGGCGTTTGTCTCTCAATATGGGTTATAATGTGTATTCAGTGTATGTACCTGGCGTTTGTCTTTCAATATGGGTTATAATGTGTATTCAGTGTATACCTGGCGTTTGTCTCTCAATATGGGTTATAATGTGTATTCAGTGTATACCTGGCGTTTGTCTCTCAATATGGGTTATAATGTGTATTCAGTGTATGTAGCTGGCGTTTGTCTCTCAGTACGGGTTATAATGTGTATTCAGTGTATACCTGGCGTTTGTCTCTCAGTATGGGTTATAATGTGTATTCAGTGTATACCTGGCGTTTGTCTCTCAATATGGGTTATAATGTGTATTCAGTGTATGTACCTGGCGTTTGTCTCTCAATATGGGTTATAATGTGTATTCAGTGTATACCTGGCGTTTGTCTCTCAATATGGGTTATAATGTGTATTCAGTGTATACCTGGCGTTTGTCTCTCAATATGGGTTATAATGTGTATTCAGTGTATGAAGCTGGCGTTTGTCTCTCAGTATGGGTTATAATGTGTATTCAGTGTATACCTGGCGTTTGTCTCTCAGTATGGGTTATAATGTGTATTCAGTGTATGTAGCTGGCGTTTGTCTCTCAATATGGGTTATAATGTGTATTCAGTGTATGTACCTGGCGTTTGTCTCTCAATATGGGTTATAATGTGTATTCAGTGTATGTACCTGGCGTTTGTCTCTCAGTATGGGTTATAATGTGTATTCAGTGTATACCTGGCGTTTGTCTCTCAATATGGGTTATAATGTGTATTCAGTGTATGTACCTGGCGTTTGTCTCTCAATATGGGTTATAATGTGTATTCAGTGTATACCTGGCGTTTGTCTCTCAATATGGGTTATAATGTGTATTCAGTGTATACCTGGCGTTTGTCTCTCAATATGGGTTATAATGTGTATTCAGTGTATGAAGCTGGCGTTTGTCTCTCAGTATGGGTTATAATGTGTATTCAGTGTATACCTGGCGTTTGTCTCTCAATATGGGTTATAATGTGTATTCAGTGTATGTACCTGGCGTTTGTCTCTCAGTATGGGTTATAATGTGTATTCAGTGTATACCTGGCGTTTGTCTCTCAATATGGGTTATAATGTGTATTCAGTGTATGTACCTGGCGTTTGTCTCTCAATATGGGTTATAATGTGTATTCAGTGTATACCTGGCGTTTGTCTCTCAATATGGGTTATAATGTGTATTCAGTGTATACCTGGCGTTTGTCTCTCAATATGGGTTATAATGTGTATTCAGTGTATGAAGCTGGCGTTTGTCTCTCAGTATGGGTTATAATGTGTATTCAGTGTATACCTGGCGTTTGTCTCTCAATATGGGTTATAATGTGTATTCAGTGTATGTACCTGGCGTTTGTCTCTCAGTATGGGTTATAATGTGTATTCAGTGTATACCTGGCGTTTGTCTCTCAATATGGGTTATAATGTGTATTCAGTGTATGTACCTGGCGTTTGTCTCTCAATATGGGTTATAATGTGTATTCAGTGTATACCTGGCGTTTGTCTCTCAATATGGGTTATAATGTGTATTCAGTGTATACCTGGCGTTTGTCTCTCAATATGGGTTATAATGTGTATTCAGTGTATGAAGCTGGCGTTTGTCTCTCAGTATGGGTTATAATGTGTATTCAGTGTATACCTGGCGTTTGTCTCTCAGTATGGGTTATAATGTGTATTCAGTGTATGTAGCTGGCGTTTGTCTCTCACTATGGATTATTATGTGTATTCAGTGTATGTAGCTGGCGTTTGTCTCTCAGTATGGGTTATAATGTGTATTCGGTTTATGTACCTGGCGTTTGTCTCTCAGTATGGGTTATAATGTGTATTCGGTTTATGTACCTGGCGTTTGTCTCTCAGTATGGGTTATAATGTGTATTCAGTGTATGTACTCACTGTTTGTCTCTCAGTATGGGTTATAATGTGTATTCAGTGTATGTACTCACTGTTTGTCTCTCAGTATGGGTTATAATGTGTATTCAGTGTATGTACCTGGCGTTTGTCTCTCAGTATGGGTTATAATGTGTATTCACTGTATGTACCTGGCGTTTGTCTCTCAGTATGGGTTATAATGTGTATTCAGTGTCTGTACCTGGCGTTTGTCTCTCACTATGGGTTATAATGTGTATTCAGTGTATGTACCTGGCGTTTGTCTCTCAGTATGGGTTATAATGTGTATTCAGTGTATACCTGGCGTTTGTCTCTCAATATGGGTTATAATGTGTATTCACTGTATGTACCTGGCGTTTGTCTCTCAGTATGGGTTATTATGTGTATTCAGTGTCTGTACCTGGCGTTTGTCTCTCAATATGGGTTATAATGTGTATTCAGTGTAACCTGGCGTTTGTCTCTCAATATGGGTTATAATGTGTATTCAGTGTATACCTGGCGTTTGTCGCCCAGTATGGGTTATAATGTGTATTCAGTGTATGTACCTGGCGTTTGTCTCTCAGTATCGTTTAACATGTGTATTCGGTTTATGTAGCTGGCGTTTGTCTCTCAGTATGGGTTATAATGTGTATTCAGTGTATGTTCCTGGCGTTTGTCTCTCAGTATGGGTTATAATGTGTATTCAGTGTATGTACCTAGCGTTTGTCTCTCAGTATCGTTTAACATGTGTATTCGGTTTATGTAGCTGGCGTTTGTCGCCCAGTATGGGTTATAATGTGTATTCAGTGTCTGTACCTGGCGTTTGTCTCTCACTATGGGTCATAATGTGTATTCAGTGTTTGTACCAAGAGTTTGTCTCTCAATATGGATCATAATGTGTATTCAGTGTATGTACTTTTGTCTCTCCACGGGGTCATAATGTGTATTCAGTGTCTGTACTTGGCGTTTGTCTCTCAATATGGGTTATTATGTATATTCAGTGTCTGTACCTGGCGTTTGTCTCTCAGTATGGGTTATGGTGTGTATTCAGTTTGGCAGGATTAATTGGGGCAGGATGTGCTCACGCGAACCCCTTGTATCATCACTATTTGATATTGATTTATGAACACATTCTTATGCTATAGTCGGAACCTAACAATGGACACTGGTTTAGCAGACATTTCTCATGGCTTGTTTTTGGTGGTACATTAATTTGGTTTTAACAGACATATCCCCTTTACGCCAAATGGAATCTGTTTCGGCGCATAATTTAGACTGGTCATTGTTATTTTATGACTATAGAAAACTTTCTGTGTCACCTTTCACCCAACTCTTCTCTCTTTACTTTTTCTCTACCACTCTTTCTCTATATTTCACACTCTCTCTGTCTCTCTCTGTATCTTTCTGTCCTTCTCTCTTTCCTCATCTCTCTACTAACGTCTTTCTGTCTTCAGCTATCTCTTTGTCACCTCTCTGTGGCCATCCCCGCCTCTCTATGTGTCAGACTTTGTATTTTTCTCTCTGTCTCAGTGGGTGTCTCTCTCTCTCTGTATCAATGTCTGTTACACCCTCCTATATCATTGTCTCTGTGTCAACATCTCTGTTAATCTGCCTCTATGCCTCTATGCATCTTTGTATCTTCCTCTCTCTGTCTACCGCTGTGTCAACCTGTCTGTGTCTACCTCTCTGTGTCTATCTCTCTGTGTCAACCTGTCTGCTTTTCTGCCTGTCTCTGTATCTACCTCTCTGTATCTACCTCTCTGTGTCGACTACCTCTCTGTATCTACCTCTCTGTATATACCTCTCTGTATATACCTCTCTGTGTCGACTACCTCTCTGTGTCTGACTCCCTGTGTCTGCCTCTCTGTGTCTATCTCTCTGTGTCAACCTGTCTGCTTTTCTGCCATTCTCTGCATCTACCTCTCTGTATCTACCTCTCTGTATCTACCTCTATGTGTCTACCTCTGTGTATCTACCTCTCTGTATCTACCTCTCTGTGTCTACCTCTCTGTGTCTGACTCCCTGTGTCTGCCTTTCTGTGTCTACCTCTTTGTGTCGTCATCTCTGTGTCTACCTGTCTATGCCAACCTCTCTGTGTCAACTTGTCTGTTCCTACCTCTCTGTGACACATTCTCCTTGTCAACCTCTCTGTGTCTACTTGTAAGTGTTAACCTCTCTGTGTCAACCCCTCTGTGTCTACCTCCGTGTGTCTGACTCCCTGTGTCTGCCTTACTGTGTCTACATCTCTGTGTCATCCTCTCTGTGTCTACCTGTCTATGCCAACCTCTCTGTGTCAACCTGTCTGTATCTGCCTCTCTGTGTCACATTCTCTTTGTCAATCTATCTGTGTCTTCCTGTATGTGTTAACCTCTCTGTGTCTGACTCCCTGTGTCTGCCTCTCTGTGTCTACATCTCTGTGTCTCCCTCTCTGTGTCATCCTCTCTGTGTCTACCTGTCTACCTTTGATTCTATGTCAACTTCTCTTTGTCAACCTCTCTGTGTCTAATTCTCTGTGTCTACCTCTTTGTATCTACCTGTCTATGCCAACCTCTCTGTGTCTACCTCTTTGTATCTACCTGTCTATGCCAACCTCTCTGTGTCTACATCTCTGTGTCTACCTCTTTGTATCTACCTGTCTATGCCAACCTCTCTGTGTCTACCTCTCTGTATCTACCTGTCTATGCCAACCTCTCTGTGTCTACCTCTTTGTATCTACCTGTCTATGCCAACCTCTCTGTGTCTACCTCTCTGTATCTACCTGTCTATGCCAACCACTCTGTGTCTACCTCTTTGTATCTACCTGTCTATGCCAACCACTCTGTGTCTACCTCTTTGTATCTACCTGTCTATGCCAACCTCTCTGTGTCTACATCTTTGTATCCACCTGTCTATGCCAACCTCTCTGTGTCTACATCTCTGTGTCTACCTCTTTGTATCTACCTGTCTATGCTAACCTCTCTGTGTCTACCTCTTTGTATCTACCTGTCTATGCCAACCACTCTGTGTCTACCTCTTTGTATCTACCTGTCTATGCCAACCTCTCTGTGTCTACATCTTTGTATCCACCTGTCTATGCCAACCTCTCTGTGTCTACATCTCTGTGTCTACCTCTTTGTATCTACCTGTCTATGCCAACCTCTCTGTGTCTACCTCTTTGTATCTACCTGTCTATGCCAACCTCTCTGTGTCTACCTCTGCCTATCTCTGTATCTCTGTATCTCTGTATCTATCTCTCTCTCTCTCTCTCTCTCTCTCTCTCTCTCGCTCTCACGCACACAAACACACTGAACATCAGACTGCCCGCGACATTGCATACAAGCTGTTACATGCCATATTCTCTGATACAACTGTATGTGTCCCTTCCTCAATACCAATTCAACTGACGTCAGCCGAGAGTAATGGGCACATGTGCGTAACAGGTTGCAGACTCGAAAAATCGTTACGGTCCGCATTGATTACCTGTATAACACAGGACTTCAAAATTAGATCAAGGCACTGCGCTTTCAATCAAAGGGAGATAAGCATTCGTGGCACCACTAGCGAAAACCCTAACAACCCTTCCGTGTTAGAAATATTGCATTTAACACGAACTGTTTTCATGATTGATGACTATCAGAGCTATTCATTATATGTTTTGCAAATAGGCCATAAGTGCAGTTTAATTAGAGAGCCCCTCGACACATATAGTTCTGATTTTTCATATTGAAGAACATAGTACCAGTTGGTTTCATGTTGCAAATATGTAATATCAGAAAATATCAGGTGGCATTTGTTTTTAACGATGAGGTTTGGGTGATCCTGGCACAGTCAGGCTGGTTAGGCTCATCATCAGCTCAGGGTCCTTGCCCCCTCTACACGCAGCCCAGACAGCGAATGGGATTTCTCCCAGGAAGCGCTGCCTAGTCAACCCCACCCAGAACCTTTCGGAGAATGTGAAGACTCCCCAACACTGCATCCTTCTGCATTACCCAGATTGTCAGAAGGACTGTATTCCTGGTAGCAAAGCCGGGTACTCTCCCCATGTCAGTTTACAGATTGGGAGGTACCAACCTAAAGCACCGGGAACAACGGGGAGTCGGACAACCTGGTACTTGGGATGCAAGCGTGACATTTCGAAAACGAGGTCCGCATATTTGCCATGTTTTTCCTCAATCTTGTCAATCACATTAGTGTCAAAGCGGACAGAAAATTCAATGATATAAATGGGTTTTTTTGGATTTATTAAAAAGGACAGGATCAGGTCTGTTGGTCTGGATACGTCCGAGGCTGTGAATGGGCCTATTCCAAAGAAGTTTTTTGGTGATCCTGGCACAGTCAGGTTGGTTAGGCTCCTCATTTGTTCGGGGCTCATGCGCTTGTTTTACGCTCACAGAATGAGATATTGACAAACTACCCACCGCGATGTTTAACAACTCACTCAATATTACGTTCTGAACTCAGTGATACGCACTGGGAATGATTAGCCCAAACTGAATGAAAAATTGAAATTCTAGGGATAGCACAGTGCTCGAATAAGCCTGTTACAACAATGGCTACATAGAGTCTCATATACATACATCGATTCCAAAGAAATAAAACTGAACTAACGCGGAAAAGAAAGGATACATTGATGGCTAAACATGGAACAAACAAGATATGGTCCTTCAGTGGTGATGTATTTGATACGGATGTCGTAGTGTTTTGGATCTCACGCTCACAGTATTGAGGCGATTGATTTTAGCCTTCTAAAGTTTGTGATTGTATGGTCAATTTCAATTTTCAAGTGTGCTCATTCGTTTCACCAAAGAGGTAAAAGTTTAAGACCTGCATCACTTCGGGTTTTCCCCACACATCAAGCTGACACGCTGTGATGTAAATGAAAAATCAAGCTCACTACTATCACTAAATCCAGGATTTTGAAAAACGGGTGAGAGGCGGGGTTGGGATGCACGTTATACCCAAGTTGCGATGTAAGTTTGTTTGTTATTTAACGCCGCACTCAGTAATATTCCAGCTATGGGACGTCGATCTGTAAATAATCGAGTGTGAACCAGAAAATCCAGTGATTGACACCCTGAGCATCAACCAAAGCAATTGGGATACAATAACATGCATCAACCAAGTCCCGAGCCTGGTCATGTAAGATGTCTGAAAAAAGGGTATGTGCAGTCCTCCACCACCCACAACCCCAACCACCACCCACCCACCCCCCCAACCACCCCCCACCTCCCCACCCCTCATGACTGATAGTGGTTAACTATAGCCACGGGGGGCCCAGCTTAGACTAGCCCCCCAGCACTTGCTTGTCGAAAGAGGCTGCTAAATTGAATCAGATGGTCAGGTTCGTGCTACAGGCATCGCTCCCCGGCGGATTCAGATGCGTATCGTGCATGTTGTCAGTCACTGGCTTGTCTGGCCCAGACTAGGTCATGTTCAGTCCGCCATGGCATGCATGAACTACTGCTGCGGCGTTAAACAACACTCACTGTTGCTGATGCTATTATTCTTACTCTACTTCTTCCGAGACTGTTAAAATATGCTACTGACCAGTGATCAGTTGCTGGGTATTTATTTATATTTTGTCGCTACTATAGAGTATTGACAGAAGCACACACTATTCAGTGATGTATGTAAACGTTTTCCCATCTCACGTCACTATTATGTGCAAGGGACGTGCAACATAGTCAATGAAGCGCTAGTAAAATATAATCCAACAGCTCATCTTTTAAACTATTCGAAAGAAAGTACACATCCATGTTTGATGGTGGCTAAAAATGAAACAAACAAGAAATATTTACAAGATGGTGATGTATTTGATAGCTTACTTTGTTTACTTTCTTTTGCCAGGCAGTCAACTTTAAATAACAAAACAAAACAATGTTTGTTTTTAATAATTACAAGTTCTCTCATTACTTACAGTTGTAATGTCAGAATTCATTCTCCGGAGGAGTGAGTGAGTGAGTGAGTTTGGTTTAGCGCCGCTTTTAACAGTATTCCCGTTATATCACGGCGTGTCAGCTTAATGTGGGAGGAAAGCCCGAAGTGATGCAGGTCTCAGACGTTTACCACTTCGGTGAAACCCACGAGCACGGGTATGGTGCTGACAAACCTAGAAACATAATCGGGGCGAACCGAGATTCGAACCCACAATCATAGGTTTCTGGCGTGCCCATGGGACGCAACTCTGCACAGGGAATCGCGGCGCCAAAGACGACTGGGCCACCCGTGCCCCCTCTTCGGAGGAAAACATATCGAACACGTTCCTCGGTTATAAATGTTTGTGATTTTATCTTTCAAATGTTGAACACGCGTACCAAATACGATTTCATTTGCATCCTGCGTACCGCCCTGCAGAATCCCAAGTATCCTCTAAATAGATCCCTCGGTCCCGCGTACTAAAAAGGATTGGCAGGCTCAGTTCTGAGATGGACAGTTGTGAATTTTTTTTTATAATGTGTGATAGCTGGAATATTGCTGGGTGTGGCGTTAAACAACGAACAAACAAACAAACATCATAATGTGGGAGAAAACATAAGATGCAGTCTTATATGTTAACCACCGAGGTGAAATCCACGAGTTGGGTATGATGCTGACAAACCTGGAAACATAATCACAGCTGACCCACTATCACCGGGTTCGGGCACGTCTAAGGGACGCAACCCCGCATAGCGCATTGCTGCATCTAAGACGACTGGGCGATCTTGCATTTTGAGGTCACAACCGCTACGTCTGTTGGAAGTAAAAACCAGCAAAGACAGCAATAAACATATACCTGATACGTTTTTCATAACATCGCAATGACGTCAGCATATGCCATTAATTATATTTAAGTCACTTGATTAACCGCCAATATCCCTTCACAAAACGCCCGAAAAGATCCGGGGTAGAATAGGTCTTCAGTAACCCATGCTTACTGTAAAAGGCGACTATGCTTGTCGTAAGAGGCGACTAACGGGATCGGGTGGTCAGGCTTGCTGACTTGGTTGATGCATGTCATCAATCCCAATTGCGTGGATCGATGCTCATGATATTAATCACTAGATTGTCTGGTCCAGACTCGATTATTTACAGACCGCCGTCATATAGCTGGAATATTGCTGAGTGCGGCGTTAAACAACAAACCAACCAACCAACCTTCACAAATATAGAAGATTAAGAGACCTGACATCGAGGAAAGAGATCACCAATAATTATACTAACGTATGATTCCATAGAGCTTAAGTGTCCATTTATTTCACGACCATTGATAGATTTTTCCTTCGCTACCAACAACCCGCATTTTGGAATAACAATCTAAATATTATGAAGCAAAAATGTATAAATTATTCTTGATGGGTATATTTTCGTTAGCTTTAAGTCCATTTCTGAATGAAATTTATTGAGGGTGTAATTCTATGACGCCAGTGGAGCAAAGGTTACCAACTGTCAAAGATGGTTCAGCGCCGATAACGTTCCCTTGAACCTAAAGCGTTTCCTTATCTGTACCAGACTGAAGCACACCGTGGCGATAATACTGGCTAATTACTTTTAACTAAACAGAAACGTCATACAACAGCTCATGCGATGCTTGTGTTGGTGTATGTACACGGCTTATCTTGATCGTCGTGTAGTGCATGTAAGCGTATACGAGGTGAGGTGAAAGGGGGTTCGACGTCGCGTTCAAGATTATTATAGCGACGTGCATGCACGCGTGTGTGTCGCTGCTTGAACTAACCCATGATAATGCTGGTCTTGTAGTGCTTGCCCACTGATGTACCATGCCGCAGTTGAACATAGATACCCTGCTCATACACTTTATTGACTCCGAGCCGACCAGTCCTTGTTTTAGCCCCTTAATGCCGAGGGCCAGGCAGGGTACCAACAAATACCATCTTTTAACGTATTTTGGTGTGACGCGGCCGGTGTACCACTTGACCACGGAGGCGATCTGTTGCGTACGATCAGACATGCATAACTGCATAATTATTAATTGATAAGATGTTTTCGTACATACAGTGAATCTATAAATTTGACGGGGATAATAAAGTATGACATACCAAATTATACATTCATGAACTTAATCCAAAACAATGTTCTTTTAGTTTTTAAAACAAACAGAAATGTAAAATATTTACACGAAATGTATCTACACGTGGGTTTGAACGTAGAACGTACAGCACGAGAGTCGTGCTATAAATAAACACTAATTAACCCTTGCTAATTAACCTCAATTAGTACTGCAGGAGTTATCGCTGATGACATCAAGATACTATTTTACAACGCTTTATTGGGTTTATATCGTTGTGGAAGAGTTAGGTCCCATGTATTCTTGGGTATGCAACGTGAAACGTTTTATGAATAAGCACGTCTTTATTGGTGACAGGTGTCAGGGCAACTTCTTTCTCCTTTAATGTTCTTCTAAATTCTTATAGTATATCACCATAACTTAATATAAAATATGACAGACAAATTCCATGACCGATTTAGCCTGCATTGTCACATGTTCCTGTTCTCGTAGACCCGTGAACATCCGGGCATTGTCTTCAACAACCCATGCTTGTCGTAAGCAGAGACTAACGGGATCGGGCGGCCAGTCTCTCGAGCTTGGTTGATGCATGACATCGTATCCTAATTGTACAGATCAATGTTCATGATGTCAGTCACTAGACTGTCTGGTCCAGACTCGATTATTTACTGACTATTGTTGAATGCGGCGTTAAGCAACAAACAAACCAACAAAATATTGTTCTCGTAATCTCACATTTACCGTTAATGTTAGCAAAATTAAAAACAGTGAAAAAATTGAAACGAAATAAAAAATAATCCCTGCATTACGTATCCATTCTACAATGATGATTAATTTTAGTAATATCAACCTTTCGTAAACAAGAATCTTTAAGAAATATCCAAATTTCAAAATAATGAAACCTCTTATATGGCCTGACCGTTCTCATGACCATATATCACAGGATTTTGGTTTTAAAAGGGTTCATTATAGCTATGTATATACACGTCATTCCATTCTGTCAGATGTATTATATTCTACTGAATTTTACTTAACAATCAATCCACAAGTCATGCCTCGTCAAAAGGCCTATTGTGTTTAACTTGATGGAGCCAGTACTGTATTCAGTTCAAAGGATGATCGATGTTGTTGTATACCTGTTCAGTTTTATTGTCATTGATTTGGTAATGCGTGGCATTGTGCCCAGTTATCAAGTAATAAGCTTACTGGATATCGATGAGATGTATGGTTCAAGTATACTATACGCTGTACAGAGTTGCCGCTACTGAACGAAGCGGACGTAAAATGTTTCAGAAATGCCTACATTTCACGTATTCTCTCACACACTCTTTATCCAGTGACCTCAATCGAATGTGAATCATAATTGGTAAGTGAGTGAGTATGGTTTTAAGCCGCTTTTATCAATATTTCAGCAATATCAGGGCGGGGGACACCAGAAATAGGCTTCACACATTGTACCCATGTTGGGAATCGAACCCGGTTCTTCGGCGTGACGAGAGAATGCTTAAAACCACTACCAGCCCATACTACCGCACAGCCCCTGTATCATTATGACTTTGACATAATTTATAGGAAAAAATTACTTCCTTAGCCCTTAGTAATGAAGGTAGAAAAATGCTTTTGTCGGGATATATTATGAGCCAAATACAAAATGTATGCGATGCATCCGGACAATGGTGTGTCATATAAACTGCTGGGCTAGAGAAACAACAAAACAAAACATTTCAGAAGTTGTCAAACCGTTACTGGACTGAAAACTTTCGCCGAACATAACACACTTCAGGACCGCCTCCGTGGTATAGTGGTAGAGCGTCCGCGTCAGTCATACCAACAGACCTTGTTGTTACCCTGCCTGGCGCTCGGCAGTTAAGGGACTAAAACAAGGAATGGTCACACACACACACACACACACACACACACACACACACACACACACACACACACACACACACACACACACACACACACACACGCACGCACGCACGCAAACACGCACGCCCGCGCGCGTCGCTATATAAGCACACACACACACGCACGCATGCACGCACGCACGCAAACACGCACGCCCGCGCGCGTCGCTATATAAGTGCAATGACGCGACGTTAAACCCCATTTCACCACACCTACAAACATAAAATCCAAAGACATCTGTGATACCTGTATCACATACATCACCATCGAAAAAACATTTCTTGTTTGTTTCAAATTTAGCCATCATCAAACATGGGTGTATAGTTTTCATGCCCGGCAGTTTATGTTCACTTGAATAAGAGGTGTTATATAGAGGTTATCACGCGAGTGTGTTTTGGGATGGTAAATATCCTGCATTAGGAATAAACATTGTATTTAGCGAGCCTTGGCGAGCTAAATACATAGTGTTTATTCCTAATACAGGATATTTACCATCCCCAAACACACAAGCGTGATAACCTCTTTATCATATAATGTCATGCTTTAATTCTGTGCTTTAAAATCGCTATCCCTCTCTCACAAACATTACCGAAACATTGCGAGTTTTCCTGGAATGCGCGCATTAATATTTATTACGTCACAGGGTAAGTGATGTGTCAGTCGGACAGTGACAGTAGCCAATATAGTTCCAACTGAAATCTCTTTCTTATACAGTGGCGAAGCAACATATACGCAAAACAACAGTTGTTTTTAATTGCCTTTCGCGGCAATCCATCGGTCTGTCCGCTAGAGTAACTGCCCTTTGTCAAAGGGAAGCTACTCTAACCCTAGTCTATGAGACGTCACGGGCACGGTCAGACGTTGTTGACAGTCGGTCTGTCCTGTCATAAGGTTAAGAAGTGTAGTCAGATGTACACACAGCGACAAAACCAAACAAGGTAACAATTCAAACATATTTCGGCCAAATCCAACTATTTTAATTTGTGGAGAAGGTTTCAAGTCGCAGAGGTCTACAAGCACATATATTGCTACTGATCCCGCTTGGCTAGGTCTCGCGCCCTCGCAAAATTGTTTCGAAATTTATACCTCCAAAGTAGCCAAAACTTATAAAATGCCTTAGCTACGTCACAGTTAGACACTGATTTTCAGTATATTAGACTGTTCTTTTGATAATGGTAGCAATTATCCCTGTTGTTTATCCAGATTCCCGATGGTTAATTTTGACTCGATCGCCGAATGACGAGGACGAAGCCATGTTTGTTTATAAACAGTGAAAGTAGTCCTACTTGACCTTTGATATTTGCATCTCTATCCGCATATGACCCCAACGGATATCGTTTTTATCCGTTGGCTTTATCCTGCCGAGAAACCTGCCGATTTTATATGATAAAATTTCTTCCTCTGCTTTTTTCCATCTTGCCCCTGACAGAAAGCGAACACTGTCACGAGTTCTCCGTGTCACGATATACATGTATTGCACGTGAAGCAAGCAGCCAAGTGAAATGTAGACCTGGTATCATATTGATCGCCCTGTAAGTGCAGCCTAAGTCTGTCATACAGACCCTGAAACAAATATATCCAATACAACCCATGCAAGTCTAGAATGTTTGGCAAGTCTAGATTATTCAGTATATTAAATGAAGAAAGCCTCTGGGCTCCTTTTGAATATATTTTATAACTATTTCTATTTCTATATTTCTGTAAAATATGTTCATGTCAGAGACTAGCTGTTAGTCTAGTGTACCCAATGTTGCCCTTTGACTGGATTGAACGAAGTTTTGTCAACAGTCAAAATTAATTATGAACGATATTCTATCGCTACGCATACTTAAATGCTTTCATCATTGATAAAAAGCCATTTACAGATGTATTTTGTTGTCGATCGTTGACAGAACATTGAAACCGGTTCGCCAGTTGTGGTTCTTGTTGTGGATCGTTTTACTAACGTAAGACGTTTACGAGCGGTTCGTTCAATAAATATAAACAGAATTATCTCCCTTCAACTGGTATTTGTGAACGTTAAAACAGCGACTTTGACCCCGATCCAAATCTGGCATCTGGTAGGATTCAACAAGATCAGTATATTTAGAGAGTATGATTTTCGTTTTTTAATTACTTGTTGGGAAACCTGAGGTTACAGCATTGACCATGTTAATGCATACCGTGCATCAGTAACTGGTTCGTGATATTCATAACTAAAAAAACTCCTTATTAATCAACATTCGTCTACATCAGAAGATAACCTGATACAGGATCCTGAGTAAATACCATGCATAATTGATTTGACAACTCAGTGTCACGTGACATGGTTCAATGACACTAATTAAAACAAACAGCGCTGCTTCCTCACACGGGAGACTGTGTTCTGTCTCATCGTTACCGTTATGTTAATATTCAAGTAGTTATTTACATAACCATCCCTGGAGTCATCTGGCAGTTCTTGTGTCTTGCTTATACGTATCGCATCTCACGTACAGTGCACCCCCGTCAGCCCGGAAACCCTGCAATCCGGATTTGTTTTTGTTTGTTGTTTAACGCCGCATTCAACAATGTTCCAGCTGTATGACGTCGAATTAAAATAATCGAATCTGGACCAGACAATCCAGTGATTGATATTGTGAGCAACGATCCACACCTTCGGAGTACGTTGACGCGCAATCAACCAAGTCACCGAACCTGACCGCCCGATCCATTTGGTCGACCAATTCTAACCCGGAATCCCCATTGGGGCAATAGGGAAGTAATATGTTTACGACATTACCCTATAAACAGGTTGAACTCAAATCAACCTCCCTGTAGCCAAGATTCCCTATTATCCACACATACTTATTATTTCTTACCCTATACACTCGTTAATCCAGACCATTCCTCTTGCTGGTATAGTATGGTTTAAAGAATATTATTATGCCATGACAAGCATAATTAATCAATGAAATACCCTTTCAATTGATTTTGATGGTCAGTCTGATTGTTTTGACTCCGTGTCGTGTGTGTGTGTGTGTGTGTGTGTGTGTGTGTGTGTGTGTGTGTGTGTTTGTCTATGTGTGTGTAGTTCAAATACATCACCATGACAAGGAAAGAACCATTTGCGTAGTCATCAGGGAGGGGGATTCGCCAAGGCAGTACAATTGCCGCATTGGCCTCGATTGTGAAGTGAAGTGGTGCACATAACTTATTCATGTCAATGACCGGCGCACATTTGCTTTTAAATGGGTCAGTAGGAGCAGGTGACGTATTATATCTGATGGGGTTTGGAGAAGATGTATTGGGTCGGTGAAACTCTTTTCGAAGGCCGATGTGTTGTCTTTTAGAATAAACCGATGCTTATATTCAAAGAGGTGATGCTCAGGATCAATGCCATGCAAGATTATTACCCCAACACCCTGCATATATGGACGGGTTATTTGTAGCGTTCTTTGTTTAACGATGAATTTTGTTTCGATAATAGGTAACAGGTCAAATTTGTTAATAAGGCATGTATTGCAATTTATGAATGATTTAGTTGGCACGAGTGGCCAAGGTCGCAATTCGCTGCTCAGTGTTGCCTTCTTAAGGCGTGACAAAAGAAATTTCTTGGGTTCGAAACCTAGAATAGCCCTGATAATGTTTCTACGTAAAAATATGTCAGCAGAATACTTATCTCTTGGGTTTCATGACATGGCAAGCCGTCACTTTGGGTTTTCCTCCAATATGAAGCTGATACGTTGTACCTGAAATTTTGTTCAAAGCGGCAACTACTCTTGCTGTTGCATGCTTAATAATATTGTCACTTTTAATGTCTTATGTATGATCGTTTTAGTGTTGAGGGCGCGGTAACCTAGGTGGTACAGCGTTAGCACGTCACACTGCTGGAATATTGTCAAAGGCGACGTAAAACCAAACTCACGAACACACTCGTTATAGTGTTGAGTGTGGTATTATAAGCTACCGGATTCGGGTAGATGTGCTGGTGCCTATGTGTTTTGTTTCATTGAAATATATCTTGTACGTTATGAAGCGCTTCTGCAGTCATTGTATTTGTTTGTTGGTTCACTTGTGTTGTGTCCCGGGTGTATAATCGAGTTCGGAGCAGAGAAACCAGTGACTGATATGTTTTTGTTTTCTTTGTCGTTTAACGCCGCGCTCAGCATTATTCAAGCTATATGACGGGGGTCTGTAAAGAATCAAGTCTGGACCAGACAATCTTGTGTTTGATGTCATGAGCATCGACCCACTCAATTGGGATCGATGACATGCATCAACCAAGTCAGCGAGCCTGACCACCCGATCCCGTTAGTCGCCTCTTACGACAAGCATAGTCGCCTTTTACGGCAAGCATGGGTTGCTGAAGACCTATTCTACCCTGGATCTTCACGGGTAGACTGATATGTAATATAGAAGGTCTCACGCCGTCGGGGTGTGGTGACACTGAATGAAGTGTCCAGGCCTGTCCACCCGATCCATTTAGTAGTCTGCAGTCGTTACGACAAGCATAGGTTAATGGGGACCAGCTTTAACCAGGACTCCCCACGGGGTCAGTCATTATGTGTCGTGTGATGAGTGAGTGAGTCAATGTTGCTTAAACAGTCAATCTGGGCCAGGCACACAAGCGACTACAAGCAAAAGGAACTATTCCACCTGGTTCCAATTAACTGTTGGCTTATACGCTAGGTAGGACATCATTGGAACCTGTTCTGACCCGATAGTCTGAAGGGGCTCAGTGACAAAGACATAGCTGATACCAGCTTACACAGCTGAAGCTGTCAAACTCAGAAGAATTATTTACAGATCATATAAGAGATTAGACGTGGTCTTTCAATCTACGTCTCGCGCACTGATCCCACCCTTCAGTTTTCCATCTGAGAGAAGAGAAATGGTACTTGAGTAAGGGCTGGAGTCTAATATCAATATTCAATGCCACAGCTGTAGCTTTGATAGTACACAGTGTAGTATTTACGATGGTTAGATAACAGCGTGGAATGACGTGCGACATCAAATGCCCAAAAGAAGCACACCCTTGAAGTATAACAGCGTTCTCAGGAAACCAAGGACCTTTGAACGATGTAAAAGGACACCTATAAAACGCAAAAAGTATCATTCTTATAGAGCTGCTTCTTGTGTGTTTTTGTAGTTTTCACGAACGAATACCGTGCTGAATTTGATGTTTGTGGTTCTGTAACTAAAATGCGTTTGCATAGTAGAAACGGCATACTAATTATATCTACTAAAAACAAAAGTATTTCTGAAAATTGCTGTTTTTAAAATGGTTTTCGTGATTATGCCGAACTTGAAGTGGTGGTCTTAAAACGAATCATTCAGAGTAGTTGTAGTGAATGAACTGTGTTTTACGCCACCTCCAGCAAGTTTCCAGCTATTGCACGTCGATGGGACACCAGAAGTGGGCTTCGTACATTGCACCCTTGTAGGAGGTTGAAGCCGGGTCCTCTTTGCCATCCAACACTTTAAGTACTAGGCTACGCCATGATTATTGTACGGTCATTTATGACAAAAACAAGACTCTCAAGAAACCACATTCGACCCTCATGGCAACGCGGGGCATGTTGATAGTGTTTGTGTTTTCTGCAAAACGAAACCATTCGCCAACAGTGTCTGTTATAAGGTCATGACATATACAAGAATCCAAAGGTACCACATCCGTCACTACTGGTTGTGTCTTAGAATTGCAGGATATTTTCATTAAAAAACTGTATGCACGTTGCTTCCGCAATTGAGTGCGAATGCTGACTGAGTATTAAGATACCTTTGATATTGCAGAAAACATAGAACTGCAGCTTTATACGCAAACGTGCATGGACGTTTTGACAGAGAAGGATTTGACGCTGCGTTTCGATCAAGACAATAGCCAGAGAATGTAATTAATCATAGAAGTAAAGCATAAGGGCTTCATTGGAGAACACGGTGACCTCCCATAAAATCGATACCGGTCTAATTGATCTTGTCTTAGTCGACCATTTATTCTTGAGCTTAACGTCCAAGGTCCAGCAATCAAAGTGCCATATCTGTTACCATTCGATTTTCAATTCAGAATAAAACCCCATTAAAATGAATAATAATTTGATTCTGAAAATATTTTTTGTTTCTATCCTTAACTGCTTCAGACTAGATACATGGACACGGTTACTTTATAAACAGCATCTTTGAAATAGGATATAAGCTACGCTATGAATAACCCTACCATCAAGAAACCCGCATCAAACATATCAGTACAGCCACAGTATATGACGATACGTTCATGTTACGTCTTTATTTGTGTATTGATGTATGGGAAAGGTTGTTGACTTTAGAGATATCTTAGATGTTGATAGTTGGATTCAATACATAGGACATTAAACAGTACGCAGGGTGTCTTGTTTCGTTTAATAATTGATAACGTAATTAAGAAAAGGAGATCGAACAGCTTGCGCACTGTGAAATTGGATCTGGAATTGTATCCGTTAATACTCTGATTTTTCATTGAGTGTACAATACGCGGTTTTCTGTTGTCAGGCTTTAAACGTGAAGGAATGGTGATTTATTTTACATGTTAATATGCATGTGGTTTGGTGAGTTTGAACAGTATTCGAGTGGTATCAAAACCACAAATGGTGTAGGACATTTATCATTTCCGCTAACAACGTAAGCACGGGTATGTTGCTGACAAACCAAAAGACGTAATTGGGCCAGTCAGGGATTCGAACCTACGATTATATGTTTCTGATATGAGTTAATAAACATTCATATGCAGCAACTTTGTAATGATGATTTCAAGAGCATTGTTGACGTATTGTTGTCACAATTGTTGAGCGGTCCAGCCGATTGAGAGCGTCTACCAGTAGAGCGGAAGGATGCTGGTTTGATCACAATCCGCATTGTATTTGTTGTACTTGGTACTTGTTGTTTCCGTGGCTATTGCTCGGAAAGTGGATAAAAGAAGGACCGGTTGGCTCGGATTCAGTATGCTGTATCTGAGAGGGGAATCCATGTTAAACATCAGGATGATCGCTCAGTGGGCTAAAACCATAAAACCGTCATTAGCCGGACCAGTATAAGGAACCACAAAGATATTGTTACAGGTCCGAATTGTTTATGAGCTGTTGTTAACGATGAGGTTACAGGTCACGAGAAAATTTACTATTGTTAACGATGTAGTTGTAGGTCACTGGAACATGAACAACAGCTGTTGTTAACGATGTAGGTACAGGTCACGGGAACATGAACAGTTGATAACGATGTAGTTGCAGGTCACGGGAACATGAACAGTTGATAACGATGCAGTTGCAGGTCACGGGAACATGAACAACAACTGTTGTTAACGATGTAGGTACAGGTCACGGGAACATGAACAGTTGATAACGATGTAGTTGCAGGTTACGGGAACATGAACAACAACTGTTGTTAACGATGTAGGTATAGGTCACGGGAACATGAACAGTTGATAACGATGTAGTTGCAGGTCACTGGAACATGAACAACAACTGTTGTTAACGATGTAGGTACAGGTCACGGGAACATGAACAGTTGATAACGATGTAGTTGCAGGTTACGGGAACATGAACAACAACTGTTGTTAACGATGTAGGTACAGGTCACGGGAACATGAACAGTTGATAACGATGTAGTTGCAGGTCAGGGGAACATGAACAACAACTGTTGTTAACGATGTAGGTACAGGTCACGGGAACATGAACAGTTGATAACGATGTAGTTGCAGGTCACTGGAACATGAACAACAACTGTTGTTAACGATGTAGGTACAGGTCACGGGAACATGAACAGTTGATAACGATGTAGTTGCAGGTCACGGGAACATGAACAGCAACTGTTGTTAACGATGTAGGTACAGGTCACAGGAACACGAAAGTTTACTTAGTTAACGATGTTGGTATAGGTCACGGGAACATGAACTGTTGTTAACGATGTAGTTGCATGTCGTGTTTCATCCTAAAATTAAACATAGTTGGGCTCCGTCGTTGATGGCGTCATATATCCTCCTCTTTTACAAAAGAGGTAAGCTTCTAAAACCTTCATCACCACTTTAAGCTGACTGGCCGCGATATTATTGAAATACTTTTTACATCCTACTAACTTACCCGCAGTGACTCAACAACGTTTTAACGCTTTACTGTCTAAAACGTAGCCGTTTCCACAGTTGTACTGTTAGCGCCTTTCTCTCCAAATTATACTTGTACATTTTATAGTTGCAAAGAGTAAACTGTCTAAAAGCATACTTATTAGCGTCCACTCGCAATTTGATGTAGTTTCTGTCATAGGTCATTCTGGTACTTTATATGTCTACGTGGTCCACAGATCAAGTTTCTCTTCAAATATCATTATGTTGCATTTGTGAACGGTGAAATAACCTTATTCTGCTATACTGTACACAGTGAAAACATTGCCAACTTAAATTATCAAGGGTTGTGACTTTGACCATTCAAACCGCCATTGCAATTTCCACGCCCACAGCGTGGCCTTTTGGGGATTCCGGGTCAATATATGCGCCCAGTACCTCATGTTTGTAAGAATATACACAATCGATATCAAGTTGTCAGGGTCTTTGTATCATCGTACACAATGGCGTGGTCAGTCACTGGTTTGGCTGGTACAGATTCGATCATGAACAGATCGTTGTGATGAATGTTGTGATTGCTTTCTGAGACGTGAATAACTGCCTAAGTCAAACACGATGTTGTTAGCAGTCTAACACCAACCCATCAATAAGTATGACACTGCATTGGATCATACGTTAATTAAATAAAGAACACTTTGGATTTCCCTCCCACAAAAAAACTTGACATAGATCACTGTCATTCTTCCGCAACCACTTCAATCAGCACGTTGAAGCAAACAATTTCAGGATCAACTGTGCCTCGTTCTTGCACCACTATTCAAGGTTCCTTATCTCTTTCTGCATCTTTCCCCAAGAGATGCACCGTTGTTTGTCATATTTCTCCATGGTGACAGGCTCCACACCGTTATCTCCCACCAGATGAGTCTCGCTTTCACTGAAATTTAATCAAACCACAGTAAGTCTGTCAGCCTCATCATCGCCGTAATGAAAAACTCCCAGTCCGGACCCTAGCCATCCGGGGTCAGGTCGGATCCCGTCCATGCATTAACCCCTCACTGTCCCAAGGACTGTTAATAAATAGCCAACAACCTATCACACAGACGGTGAAGTGCTGGCTGGACGAATAATGAATATGGCACAGGAACTCCAAACAGATTTGGGAACACGCTCCTTTTACATATACTAGCAAACAAATGGCATTTTTTCCTCGATCAAGAATCGCCTTGATCTCAAAGTTTATTGATTAATCAAGAAGTATTCGTTTGCTTAAAGGTCAATAGTATAGATGGGCTATGTGACTTGGCGGTAGTGTTCTACGTCCGTAAATAGGTTCATGTGGCTCTTTGTAAAGAGGCAGGAGACTTAGTCGTTTAACTCATTCGCTTGAGAAACCGGGACGTGGACAGTGTCGATAGTGATTTCCAACGTTGAGGAACATCTGCTATCATCAATACACAAGCTTCAATTCCTATGATCGATTTTGACACCACTGGCTACAGCTTCAGCCAGCCTCATATCGTCAGCGAAACGCCAGCACCTGCTAAACGTTCTTATCGCAACAGTTAGGTCCAGCCTTCATCAAGACCATGTGTTTGACGTGCTGACCGATGGTCACTGGTCATGGCGAAAGGACGAAGACGTTCTGGGGTGGAGATTGCAATGGTGCATTTTTTGGATGGTGGTAATGACAGAAGTCACAACCCTCATTATATGGACATGGATTTGGAGTCTTCGGGTCTGGGACCACTGGTCAGGTTAGCTCATTTTAAGTTGTCTACATATAAAAGATCTTTCGTTAAGCACATCCTTTCATCTTAATGATGTAGTCTTTCAATGTGGGTAGTGCAGACAGTATATATGAGCTTTAGGCTTCAGCTTAGTTACAGAAGTTTTTGATGCTGTAACATCTTAGCTTTGATTGATGTCAAGTTTTCAAATAGTTCCTTATACAATCTTTGCATGTCGTTGGTATATTGTGCACTAGATTTGTTACATCTTAAGTCTGGCTATCAAAGAAATTAATAGGAATTAATTAAATGTGTAGACTCAGTCCCATTTGCGTCCCATTACTTCGTCTATGGAATTGTTTGTGTATGTAGCTTCTGTCTTGATTGGGTAGTCCATTGGAATCCTTTAATCATCTTCTACTGAAGTGTTTGATGCTCAGATTTCTTATTACATTACCTACACCTTCTTATCTAACAAGCTGATTAAACTTGCGTCGTCTTGCTTACAA
This sequence comes from Haliotis rufescens, assembly GCF_023055435.1. NCBI lineage: Eukaryota > Metazoa > Mollusca > Gastropoda > Lepetellida > Haliotidae > Haliotis > Haliotis rufescens. The sequence goes on from NW_025964112.1 coordinate 16,302,893, forward strand.
TAATAATAAACTGTAACGAAATATAATGTCTCTTTAGTGTTGTATCTGATGCCAACTATCGAATGCTTTAAGGAAAATCACGTTTCAAGCTCTCAAAGTCGCTGTGTAAGGTTATCTATACGACAATAAGCCAAACCCAAACATTATTAGTTTTGTTGCCATGGTGACGACAACACTGCCGATATTGTAACGACTAATGACATGACATGATTAAACTGAACAAAAGCTTTCTACATGTAGGAGACAAGTTCGATAAGGAACTCAATACGTTTTATACCTTACTGATACCAATATAAATATCATTGGATCCGCAGTACAACGCGTGGTCGTTTATAATCGTACAAATCCAAGTTTGCAAAAATAAATGCAGAGATAAATGTTCTTGGTTCTATTTTAGAATATAATGAGTACGCCATTCGGTGCATTCCTGGAACCTAATGACTGTGTTACAGCCACGATCCATGAAGAAAATGTTCATGGGTCGCCTATGCTATTGGTAAACACGCTTGTCGGTAATCAATCCCGTTCGTGTGTATTGTTGAAGTTATAGGATTCAACAAATTCTCATGGCGCTAATTTAAACAAACCGTTCTTGTACATTATGACTTCAGCCTTATAATCAATAACCCCAAACAGTCAACAAACTAAAAATAATCATTACTTTCAAACCTTCTTTCTTTTGGTATTGTTTCTTCACCGTGTTGCTAAATTACACGTTAATGATGCTTGGATGTGAATCTGAAATTGTGGAGAAGGCAACGGGTAATTAATTTTTAATTCACTTGTTTACAAATGATAGAATCGATAAAGCATCTTATTATATTACGTAGAAAACCTCTCTGTCAATCAATGCTCGTGTTTCTAGCCATCTACTTCTTTTTATTCATTAATGTATAACCCTATTGCTAATGGAGTTTTAGAATTAAGATTCGTTTGGAACTCTTAAAGCAACACAGGACTGAGGCTGGCCCATATTAATCTTAATGCACGTCACATGAGACCATCGAACTTACCACTGGATGTCTGTGTATATATTTCATTAAATCTCTGAAATGCATTACTTATATTGACGTTAATGCGAGGTACGTCTCAAAGAAAACACACCCTTGTTTCTGTAACCACCAGCAACGCCACATCCGAGAGGTGCCCAGGAACACAAAACCACGATGACACAGTTAAGCATCGGATCATCGTTGACATAAACATGAAATGGGTGTTACCATTCTTCTATGCGGGGATGAAACAAGACAAAAAAGATACATAAAGCTGTTAGCATCGACACCTTAAGTAAATAAAACCAATGGAAAATATTTGTACATGTCACTTAAGCTGATATTGATGGCTTCATGTTTCACGACGAGGGAGCAACACATTTCCATCATTATTATTAAGAGAGATCATTAATACTATTGATAACGATTGTTTTAGTTAGGATACTTTGAACGGGTGTACCGTAGTGTGCCACATATACAAGAGACAGACAGCGTCAACATGGACGACACGTTTGCATAAGCATATGAGGAGATAAATATATTTCATCTGTTTGTTCGTTGTTTAACGCCGTTTCAGCAACATTTCAGCAATTTGGGAGTGGTCTGTAAATCATCGAGTGTGGACCACACAATCCAATTGGGATACGATAATTAAGTCAGCTCGCTTGACCACCCGATCCCGTTAGTCGCCTCTTACGGAAGGCATAGTCGACTCTTGCGGCAAGCATGGGTTCGTGAAGACCTATTCTCCACCAGGAGTATTGTTACTGACAACATACGGGTGTACAGCTGTCAAGAGATGAAAGGATACGTGTAGTGACTTACATTACTCCAGAATTTGACTGTCCTAAAGAACTCCTATACAGAGCCGTAGAAACAAATTTCAACATGTTGTTTTCATACGTTTCTAATAATGCGAGCAAACTAATTTCACTCTTCTTACACCTGGTATCAGTTCACGAAACAGGCATGCAGCCTTGATTGCCTGATACGCTTCTGGTGTATTATAAGGATCTGGTTGAAATAATTCCCCAGTTGGCCGTGGTGGCAATATCAGATCCGCGACTACTGCAAACCTATTATGGCCAGCTGGACACTGGACACTAAACTGACCACACATCTTAGGGTAACCCGACGCAGAACGAATACAGGACAAATGACGTTGTTGAAATCTGCAGTTTTGCGCAGCTGGCGGACACCAGCTTGGACAATTTATCTGTGCTGGAACGTCGAATGGATTCCAAATACATAAAGCGTCAAAGTATCCGTGGGGACCTTCTGTTTGGATATATTTTGATTTTTCCCATTTTAAATAATATATTCATATTATCAAAAAAGTATAAATTGCAACACAGTTCATATTGCATGCATCTCTCATCTTAAGAACTGACCCTTTTTGATGTCACATAAGTGATGTTAGCTTCAATACAGGGACAAGATAGGTCGCCCTGTTAAATGGTTCCTTGCATAAGTAATCTTAATGTTATCAATGCAAGCGACCAAACTGGCCACAATCTTAATACAACTCCATTGTTCGAGTCCGACTATATCATAAATATCGTGTTATGAATCATTACCAAATACCGATGATACCAGGTGTTCGCGAAAAGGTTATAGTTCTTGAATAGCTTAAATATCGGATTATCCCTAGACTATCAAAAGATGAGAAGCATATTTGCCCAGTCAAAATCTTTGGTTATGCTGTAAACTGTATTCTTTTATACCCATATTGTATTTCTTTTGAATCGACAGTTACAGATGGCAAACATATCTGGAACACCACCCCTCATGGGTGAAATGTCGGTGGACTAGCCTTGTGGTTAAAGGGTCATAAAACCAGACTCACTCACTCACTCTCAAAAGGTGAAATGCACACTATGTTCATGTCTGCAATATCAAAGTAGTTGCATATGTATAAAAATTGCATCGTTTTGCTCTGACATTTTCTGTTGTGTTCAAGTCACTACAGAGACTTCAATCGAACTATTGCTTTGCATTAACGTCTATTCTGTCCAAGAAGATTGTACATGGCTTTCATTAAGTCGTCTTTGCCTACCGCCTTTGTAATCTTCGTGACTGTTTGTTCTTTAGATATTACTTCCGTGGCTACTTAATACCACAATAACCAATTTTGCAAATCGACTATCGGCATTAATGCGCCCTAATTCTTTCATTGCTATTATCTACGCGTTTCTCCTGAATCGCAGCTGTCAGAGAGTATTCGGTTTTATCTCTGACGATGAAAAAAGAAATCTGAGACATGAATTTATCTGTTTTACTTCCTCTTGTTATTCCGAGGACAAACAATTATTCATTGACCTTTTTCAAAGAGCACATAAATACTGAAGGCAATTTTTACTATAATGAATAATATTGCTTTTTTCACTATTTTGTTTAAAGATATTTATCGGTTGGAATGATTTTATTTTTTATGAATATCATTATTTTGATAACCAATATGATTTTCTTGAATTCAAGAGATGTAATGAATTCGCCAGAACACTATTCTGAATTTATCATAGTAAGCAATCAAAACAGTCAATAAAGAATAACGTTCAAGATAAAATTTGGGGACGGGCGATGAAAAAGGAATTTTCGACATAATATCCTTTTATAAAATATACGTCGAGGATGACACTACGACACCATGACCCCGCATCAAAAGCATATCATGGCTGAGAGTTTTTGAACTGCAAATGCTAGGCTATCAGTAAGATGTCCACGCTCATTCAAGTTCACACCAAAATGATCGACTTCCTCTGTTTTTCTAATAGTCTTAAAACACGTTGTCTTGGCCCAGCCATATGTACATGTAAGTGGGTACGGTGGGTGTGCTTTGTCTTAGGACCCTTGCCAAAAAAAACTCTTTACCCACATTCCTCCCGGAAATTGTTTCGTTAGCAAGCACTAGCTTGGTCCGTGTTTCCCAATACAAGTTGATTTATCTTGATTGATACAATGTTTTAACCTCCCAAATTAACGTTAACATTTGTCTAGGATGATGACAGATCCTAACTTACAAATGGCTTCCATAGTTGCAATTTCATTTACCAATATAATCCATAAGTGAGAACATAGTCCCTTGGAAGGCGTAGGTCATTCTGGATCTTTATGCCAAGTTTAAGTGGCCAGGGGTTTCTTTAAGTAGCTGCGAGCTTGATAGCACGCCTGTATGAGTTACGTTTGAAGGTGGGGTCCAGTTGGCCTATGTCTGGCGCAAGGTCGAGTAGACTAGTTAATGTAACTGGTTGTCCATAGAAGATAGAATTTCGACCTAAGACTGGCTGGGGTTACATTCTGTCCAAAGAAGCTGCCATTACCGTGTCTGCAAACTACATGCAGCGGCTAACGTGTGTGCAGGATGGCATGGAAGAGCAACAGTTGGGGTCACTATATGAGGTCAGTAAAAATAGTTCCGTTTGGTTTATCTGTCGCGCAGTTTCTTTAAGACATGAGTGAAATGGCAACGGGACATTTTTTATAACCCATTTCTAAATGAAAAGGGATTAAGTCTAAATGAAGCTACATTAAAACGTTAGTTGTAGAAAACATCTATTACTTACTTTGAAACAACTCAGAATGTCAGTAGGAGGTTCTTATAGAAAAAATAGTCCCCTGTGTGTCTATGTGTTCTCTTAGTTCTCTGTGCTTTTAAACATAATACTTTTGTTGATGACATTTACCATAGTATATAACAAAATGTTATGTCGAATTTGAATCGAGTAATTTATATTTATTTCAGATGTTTAGATATCTAGATTCCAGGGTTACTATTTCAGAGAGGTAAACAAGTAGGACCACGTTTCAAAAGCGGTCGTAGTTAGGACTGTCGTAAGTCTATTTTAATGTATAATAGTTACTATATAATAGTTGTTGCTCCCAGGCCCATGGTTATACAATCTCTAGCGTCAAATCTCACGAAAGCACCATTCTCAGTGGGCCAGTGGTATAAATCTACTGTCCCATATGCCCTAAGCCAACACTATGAATGCCAAAACTATCTGTGCTGTAGCAATAGAAACACAATTTCTGCAATGCCTCACGAGAGAAACCCAATATATCCTGTTTGTGACACCTCCTTTGTTGTGACGTCACAGCAAGACGACGACACTCAAGTCTTCTAAAGAAGTTTATTGATTACAATGAGAAACTTTGAACCAGCAAATGCTTCGCGACGCATATTTTATGTGGGAATCGGTGACTAGCGCGTGCAAATAATGCACTATTGATCCAGCACGGATATATTTGTGATTCTCGTGGCGCGAGAGTTTACGTGATTTAAACAAAGGTGCATCTGCCATACAACTAGTAGATCAATTATGTTCCTGTGGTATTATCTGATGCTAAGCTGTGCAAGGTATATCTGTACTGTGGGACTGACCACTTGATATTCTGGGGGTGGAGGGTGGCGGGACTTTATTGAAAAACTATTGTCTGCCACAAAAAAGATACATTGATGCAAGAGGTGTTTTTGAAACAAATACTCAGGCTATTTGTTTTAATTAAAACAAATATAGTTTTGCTATGGTAGCTCACAAATATTTGGTCTCCATGCAAAATCACCCCTCCTCCAGAATATCAAATGGTCGGACACTGAGAAGAGTAGCAAGCTGGAGAAAGCTTAAGGTTTCATTTCTTCGCAAGACAGACATCAATGATAAACATAACGATCCTGTAGCTTTTAAAGTGGGGATGTCAAATACACAAATGCTAAGAAGGAGACTTTGTACAGATTGAAACCTTTTAACTCATAATCCTCTCCGTGGGTTTGCATACGGCTCTTAATGCTAAGTAAATTATCCTTTATATGTAATATTCCTCAGTGTCCAGCCTTCACGGAGAGCACTAATAATAGGTTATATAACACTTGGCTAAAGAAACGTGATTATAAAGGATGTGATCAATATTGATCGTCAGTTTGTTGTTAGGATAAAACTCAAAATATCACTTTGTATCATCATATTGTGATTTTCTTTCCCGAGTATTTTTTACATGACACATATCTGCTTCAGGCAAAGCTTTCTCAAAGAACAGCAGAATTAACAGCTATATTGCTTAAAAGAAATAGACGTTAAAAGCTTTGCTCTGAGTTAAGCTAACATTCATTTTGTGTGTTGTCAGCGAGCTGAGAGGCGTTAAAAGTGTCATGGAGCAATGATCGAAATGAACCCAAATAATTCACGGTAATAATGCTTAGATGAAATGCATGCACGGTGGACGTCAAATGGTCAAGTTCAGAGTTTGCGACATAGTTGTTTTTTTATGAAACTGACAGTATTCATAATAATTAGGAAACACCACAGTAAAAGGAATATAATGCGTCTTGTTTCGGAGGATGTATTGATTCTTGTGTCATGGGACATTCTTGTGCCTCGTCCCTAAAGACGTATTATCAAACCTTACGTACTGTGTTCGTGATCAACATGACGTATGACGTATAGTTTTCTGATCCAGGGGTCATAACAGTTATTGTTTCTGTTTCCTTGATCCATATGACGTAGTCCACATGACGTACTGAGCTTTTTTGTCTAACATCTCTGGCATCTCTGCCAAGATGACGTACTGTTCTCCCTTTTTATGCCCCACACGACGTATTGTTTACTGTTACTGAAAGTGGTTCATGTGATAAACAGAAAATTATACATAAGTTTATTCAAAGACAAAGAACATGGTTGTTGAGTGGACTATAGGGCGAGTTTTTTCGCGAACACCTGGTGTCATCACTGATTTTGAGTGATCCATTAAAGAAATATTCATTTGCCTTTTACTCCCAAAATGTTTATACATTTTAAGGGCCTAGGAATATTGAATTAGTCAGCTAAGGAATCAATGGCCCGTGATATATTAAGTATTCATTTCATGCTTAGTAATAAGAACTATATCAGGCGTCTTGAGAATTGGAATTTAACAAAACAATTGATTACGCATCACGTTGTTACGATGACATGCATATTAGATGAGCGTTCTTAAATGTCACATGACAACCAATTGTGATTTTAACCAAAAAAAGCGTTTTAATCGATAATCCTGGAGACCATTAACTTATTAATGAGGTAAACCTTTACTTCCCCCTTACACGCCTCAGTTTAACATACCTGGAATGAATGTTGTTTTACGCTACAGTCAAACATTTTCAACATGCATCAAAATAACGCATGATATATATGTAAATAATAGATTCTGGACCAGGATTAATTTTTCAGCCATCCATACAGCGAGGACATACCTAGACTTTTATGAAAATGATATACAGCAAAATGATTTCAGATCAGTTCAACAAAATATATTCAACTTTAAGCTCCTTTGAAATATTATGAAATTTCAAATCTGTTATGAAATAGAAATATATATCAGACATACGATGCTTACTGATTCCTTATTTCAAACACGGTTCTTGCCACAAGACAGAAATCGTCCAAAATATACATAAGCCCATTACATCTTCTCCTGCAGACAGATTGAAACGTACCGATATACTCCCAGCACAATCTTACACAAGCATTCCGTTCTGTGAGCTGCCATTACGTATAAACAAGTTCTCTCACAAGAAACCACGGGATCACTGCGAGTATCTCCAGCCGAATCTAACCACTACAGAGCGTGAGTCACGACCAATACGAGCAAGAGAAGCCCTTTCTCTGCGGCTGCAGGTGCACGCTGTATAATTAACGACAAATTAAAACTTATCTCTGGAAAAGTACCGTGCTAAGCTTCAAACCTTAAGGACTAAAATAGCAAAGCCATGATCATTTTCCTGCTCGTGGTGATAGTTTTGCGTTTTTATTGGTATGTTTTAGAACGGTGGTAAATGCTTTAAAAAAGATTAAATTTGTTAGACATGAAGATGTCGGCATACAACATGTTCTATTTCATCAATATGGACACTGTGGGATGCGTTAAAGCCCTTATATTTCTGTAACGTGTTTGGATGAACGCGCTTTGTTGATCATATTGCGTCATGGTAAAGGTTGAAATACTTTATAGAAATTGACGTAGACTTTTGCCATGACTTTTCATGACGTATCCCAGACAGTGTAAACTTATTAATGGTGCGGTAGGAAGTATATTTCGTTATTAATTAATATAATAGGACGACGATTTCGAGCCACGTTGTTAACTTGTACAAGAACCCTAGCAACTCGTGTAATATAGGTATATGGTCTGTGGTAACCAGTGGCTCTGGTGCATAGAGGCTAGGGCAATATTTGGACGTAGTGGCCTGTCACTACATTAATGGTGGCTGGTGAGATATATGAAGTCAGGATGATGGTTATGAAGAGGGTAGCCTAGACACATAAAATTTGCCACATTCACCATCGCACCCTCTCGACGTGAAGCCCAACATCAAACGAAGTAAACCGGTTTGTTAAGTACGACGTGACATAAGTGTGAGTTCCAATACCTTTCTGGACATTTTTCAATACCATTTCTAGCGGTTACCCTATTTTCCTTTGTCCTCACACTGGTTTTATTTTAATTCCTATGCTGACTGTTAGGCAACCGTTTCACATAGCGGACAACTTTGAGTTAACTGATTCTAAATAATCGCACTTCTAGAACATCGAACGGACTTACATGTACCTTCAAATTTGAGTGATTATTAACCATGCATCGCAAAAAGCTACACTCAGGTCCCTTGCGTTGGGTACTGATTACATGAAGGTTGCGGTTCTTACAATAGCAAATTACCGCAAGTACATGAAGGTTGCAGTTCTTACAATAGCACATTACCGCAATTACATGAAGGTTGCAGTTCTTACAATAGCAAATTACCGCAATTACATGAAGGTTGCAGTTCTTACAATAGCACATTACCGCAATTTCATGAAGGTTGCAGTTCTTACAGTAGCACATTACCGCATTGGATGTCCAAGGACATTCAACACTGGATTACTTTGTCCTAGGATACAATTCCCGGGGGACAAGACCAAGTGTATCCACTTTCCGTCTATCTATTTGTGGGAGCATGTAGGTCCCAGGGATGTAAGCACCACACTGCATTATGCAGCGTTACATCCTTTAACAGCCCCAGTAATTGCTTGGTTAGCATGGTTCGAGTTCAAGATGCGAGTCGAATGTGATGCTCGATGTTTTAGTACAATATCCGTGGGTTTCACAAAAGCGATCTGTGTCACTTTGGGCTTCCTGCTTACATTAAGTTGACGCCTTGTGACAAAACTGAAATGTACTTCAAGGCAAATATTATATCAACCCACTACGAACTCACTACTGTAGAATGCTGTGTGTAAGGGAAAGGGGATGTAGTCGTCTTATGCGCCGCAATTCGCTGTGCAGAGCTTGGGGTTTTGTTAGGTTTGTCATGGTCAGAAAGCGATTATCGTGTGTTCGAATCCGAGATTCGCCACGATTATGTTTCTAGGTATGTAACACCAAACCTATGCTGATGGGTTAAAGCGCTTCCCTATGATATGTGTGAAGTCCATTTGTATGTTTTGTCCATGTTCGTCATATTACTAGAACTGAGCTTAACATGGCGTCCAATTCTACCACTCACTCACTGTATTCTCATGATATAAAATAAAGCAGGTTTATTGTGCTCTTGCAAAGGATCAGCAAGGCCTTATTGACATCATTTAAGTATTGGCTTCACGCAACTGACCCATATAAGGCGTTCAGCCCAACGGAACGTGAACTACTTAATGGAGAGAGTTTCAATATATATTAGAAACAGTGATTAGCTTGTGTCTTTCCTACACACACAAACACAATATCTTACAATGATTGTAAGGTTAGAAGTAGCGGGACCAGCATATGAAATGGGTCCCAACATTTCCATATAATAAAACTAACACCATAAAAGGGTCGACGCACAACATCAATCAATTAGTCAAAATATATTCATGCAAATGGCGCCCTATTAAACAATAAGCAAATTCAACGTGGTAATATCTGACCCCGGTGGTTTGAAGTCGCGATGGTATCAGCTCTATATTATCCTCTGCAGTGATGGCCGAGAGTGGTCAGCGAAGTCCTGGCCGACATTCCGCCAAATTAACGCCGCCAGATTAACGCCAGACCCGAACGACGGAACTAATTTTATGGTCGGAGGAACATAACACAACGTAGATGTGAAAGGGCAGTCTATGAATTCGACTGCATACCGCTAATGCTTTCTGCTTGATGGTGATCTAAATAGCAGATAGGACAGTTCTAAGCCTGTCGCGGTCTTCAGATGGTTAAGATGGAGTATTGGTTAATCACCAGTGACTTGATGCCTTTATCCAGATTATGTGGCACGACATTAACTTATATCGTCTAGTTTGACCCTCTATCTGCATTCTCACAATCACCCTGGCCATTACATTACCCTTCTCGCGAACACCTGGTGTCATCCCTGTTTTTCAATGGTCCTTTCATATTATTTTGACAGCTGTTTTGACCTTTATTAGTTCAATCAAAGTGCATACTTAGTAAAACTACACATTTGTATGTTTATTATTTTTAATGTATGTTTTAAAATGTATTTCATTCACAATGGATTGCATTCGTATGTAGTGTGTGAGTGAGTGAGTTTAACGCCGTTATTAACAGTATTCCAGTTATATCACGGCGTGTCAGCTTAATGTTGGAGGAAAGCCTGAAGTGATGCAGGTCTCAGATGTGTTTACCACTTCGGTGAAACCCACGAGCACGGGTATGGTGCTGACAAACCTAGAAACATAATCAGGGCGAGCCGGGATTCGAAGCCACAATCATAGGTTTCTGGCGTGTCTAAGGGACGCAACTCTGCACAGCTAATCACGGCGCCTTAGACAACTGGGCCACCCGTACTCTCGTTTGTAGGAAAGACGCATTATATAGGAATAAACGTGTTAAGATGTCTAGTGATATATGTATATAGCATCGTGAACCATGAATATTTTATAGGTATGTATGTGCTATCCAATAGGGGCTCATAAATAGTACTTGCTATGAACTGTGTTAACATCGAAATCTTCATCATGATAACTGGGACATGGGTGGCCTACTCTCTAAGGCGCTATTATTCGCTGTGCAGAGTTGCCCCGAATGGTAGCTTTGAAATGAAATAACAAAAACAATCGCCAAGAAATCGGAAAATAAATGTTTTTTTCTCTTAATGAACGTATAACTACGTCAATACAGTTGCTATAATTGATATGATCTACGTCCACAGGCCTGCGTCCGCTGGGGTGATTCAAAATGCCAATCATTGCGCCAGGAAATCTTTAAGAAAAAAGATCAGACACGATAAAACGATTTCAGATTCATTGTTCTTCCATCAAATGGATGGGATCAGTGTTTTTGTCCTTCCTTCTTAAGAAAGTGATTCGTATTAATAACACAACGGACGTAAGGTGTCTGACAGTGATTTCGATTTGCTATATGGAGTTTAAAATACTTATTGGCACTCGCTGTTTTAAATATCGTGATGAGAAAATAATTCTTTTGTTATTGATGCAGCACAGGCACACAGACAAACTTACAGACCCTGTTTTTATAAGTGGAAAAAAATATACGTTAAAGGAACACTCAAGTTTCAAGTTTAAAATTTATGTTTAAGATTTAATGATAATTGACCTATACATTTCATATTGAACATATTCCGACCTCTTGTTTTTCGTTTTGTCGAGAATATTTGATAACGTTTAACATCATTGATTCCGGGTGAGAATAGGTCACAATTGCTTGTAGTTAAAACAGACTGAAATGTGACCTGGTTGAATGCCTGTCATCTTACCCCAACGAGTAGGAGGTAGATCATCTTTTCAACCAATGGTTTGCCTGGTCCTGACCTAATGTTTCCATGCTGTCGAGATTCAGCTGGAATACTATCGACAGAGGCGACAAAGCAAATCAATCGTTAAACCACGGGTAGATATTTTTACTTAGTCAGCACTTGTAAGCTTTTAAAAGAAACAGAAAATAGTGTTAACATGTTTTTGGGCCTTTATGTAACTCAACTCCAGATTGTATTCTCGTTGCTGTCTATCCATTGTTCATTCTGAACCGTTGATGCGTCGATGTGTAAGCTAACACCTGCAAATAGATTATGATTATTCTTTGTCAAGTTCAAGACCTAATGATCATTATTTACTGTTACGGCTGCCAGTTCAGCAGTTAGTTTACTGCAAGAAAACGCAGTCGCCGATTCGGCAGGAATAATTTCAAACGCCCACACAGAGGGATCAGAAACACATACAATTATTTATAGCTTGCATTACAATTGTCTGCCATTATGTCGAATTTGAAAGGACGGTTCGAGACAACCATCGGAACAACTCCGAACACTGAATACGGTGAACTTTCATTATCTCGAACTCCTTTAACTCGAGATATAGTTTAAGATGTAGCATCATGGTTCAGAAAGCATTCTTATCATCACTGTCTTACATCGGCGCTTCGTTTTGTGTCGAAGTATGGATAACTCGATATTCTCCCGGTGATCCCGATACTTCAAAAAACTTAGTTTCACTTAATGTAAATAAAGGGCTCTTATACATGTTAATCCTATCCCACCAACATAATGGGTACCCGGTATGATGTGAATGACAATATTTGTAAAGCTAAACAGTCGAGATGTTTACTTCCCAGGAAGTGCTTATGCAAATTGAATACACACTGATTCGTCGACAGAATACTAATATATTACGGTAAACTTTTAAAACAAACACGCATATAACGAACTGACAGATATAACGAACTTACTTTTAGTCCCGACCATTTGTTTTATGTATGCTGTATGTATGCTTATAACGAACTACGGTTATTACGAACTAAAATTAGTGGTCCCCTCGAGTTCGTTATAACCGTAGTCTACTGTATTTCATTTGATTTGGTCTGCCTGTTATGTCTAGTCTAGGCATGTGTAGGTGGATTATTATTTCATTTTTGTAATTATTGATAATTATTATAGATAATAATGTTCCATAGAGTTATTCCTGACTAAGACAAAACGTTAGCTTTACGAGCGAGACAAGGATCAAGTGTACTCGTATCTTTATGATGCTTAAAGTATTTGCACTAATTAACAATAATTTCCTTGTCGAGTTCATAAGGCATCGGCACAATTCTCTGACGTTACCAAGGCCACCTTGGTATCTTTTGCCATCAATCAAACAATGCTGATTCAAAGTAACACCGCTGACGACGGCACTGTGGCGATGGTGATATTTTAGTTAATACTGAGTGCAAAGAGGTTTGGGTTAAAGGGTTAATATTTGCGTTGAAATAACCTCATTAACTCCAAACGGGTTTTTGCATGAATCATCGCGGAGAGTAATGGCGAAAAAAATCCAACCCCCCAGAGAATGAATCTTTTTAATTTGAGCTTAAATTTGAAAGCCCGTGCTGATGCAAGACCAGGGTTCACTAATATCATGCAACAAGGAGACAGCGAGACATTGCTACTTTCTGCTGAATGTGATTGCATATCTATTCCGTGATGTATATTATCAAATATACATTATGTTGTATGATTTCTTCTTGCTTTATGGAGCTTTTGAACTCAGATAGAAATTCGACAAAAGCTAACTGATTCTATGTCCATCCTGTTTGCGTGATTCCAATTTTCGGTCTTACAACAATGGTACATATAGATGTGGTGTCAATGCACTTTGTGTGAATGCTTATTCGTAATAATTATTGTGTGGTGTGATAGCTGTGCAAATGACATCAAACAGGTGTCTGACACCTATCAATTCCCCATTGACACATGGACGACACCACACCACGATTCATATCATTTAAGAGATCGACATGACAGGAAAATGTTCTTTGCATTATGCAACCTAAGACAGGAATAACCCGTTCAGGAAAGCATGGCACGGCCACACTTGCATTGCTCCTGCACCGAGCCGACAGACTGTCTCTGGTGACAAAATATCGACCTCGGGCTTCAATCACTGTCTGTCCTATCACGTGCTGTGTGCGAGTCTCGAGCTAAATGCCTGCACGTGCGTCCATCTTTCTGACTGTCACGAGGTTGTGAAAGCCGAACCGAAATGTTAACCCTTTCTCTGACTCTGATGATACATTCAATAAACACCTCCTCCTCTCTCCCTCCCTTAACTCTGTGGCTTGAGGCCTGCCCGTGTTACTCTCTCCCCATCTCTCTCACTCCCTCCCTGTAGCCGTGTCTGTGGATAGTACTTGCACTAGAAGCAGCATCCTGGTTTCCATACAGCGCCACTATGGGAATCTGCATGATGGGGATATACGGAGAGGCTACCGTTGCTTCAGGTGGAAAGAGGGTTCCTTAAGATGACTATGAGACAGGGGAGCGACAAACAATACGGTGACTACGCTGGGAGTGAGAATGGAACTTGAATCGGCCGACCTCGATCCGTGGACCAGCGGTTAGGCTTTCAGCCACTGTATTTTTACTCTGCAGTGTTCACTCGCTCTATCTGTGCTTTGGTCCAAGTAGTTATTTTAGAACCGTGGTTGAGTCGGGTGTGAGGCTTGGGACGGATGCCCAGTAGGAGGGCGGGCGGGCGCTCGACCCACCTCGACCATACTAAGGTTGTCACAACGGAGCCACCATGCCGTCCATGGTCAGATTTTTTGGCGAAATAGCAGCATCATCGGCAACTGGAGCAGCGCCATCGTCAAGGGCTAGTCTACGGAGAGGGTCTGAGATTGGTGAACGTTTGGAGCATACAATTCATTTGACGTCACACTCGTCAACGCCGTCGGCACATGACAGTGGAGGGGGTCCCTCGCCGTGAGTACCGAGTCTTGTCACCTTAAAGGCCTGTCCCTATTGGCTGGCTGAAACGCCCGCGCTTTTATTCCCGATACCGTCCGTCGGTCACTGGTGTCAACTACGGTCATCTCATATACACTATGTCAAACCTATTTACACCATTCTCTAAAATAGCTTCCATTTACCTGTATGTTATTAATGGTACTGTCAGATATGCTGTGAGGTGTTGCTTTTTTATCAAAATAACAAGAAAACACTGGTTTGGTGCATACCAGGTGTTTTGCTTCATTTTTAAACGGAAACATGGCCATTGGTCCCTCTTCAGCCTCATCTAAACCATGCAGGCATCCTTGTTACCACCATCGTTATAATAATGCAGGCTGTCATTATTTACAACAATATCACAGGTATGTTTGGATGTGTGCAATGACCACGTGACCGATCCCCTGGACGAGATAAACATAGACCGGGCAAGTTTTCACTTGAAGATAATTTGGGGTTTGGTGTCGCTGTGTAGCGATTTTTCTTAAATCTGGTTCCAATTGGCCAGTTGTAGAGGAAAAGATCAATTCATGAGAGATGAAAGCCACAGGATGGAGATTTGTAATGCATGTGTTGCACGAGAGGAAGAGAAAGAGTTTTTCGTTTGATTTGTATGTTTCTGATGAGCAGGAACTACTTTCAATAATGGCTGCTTATCTTGAAAGGGCTCCATACTTAACGTCAGCTTCGCTGAACAGCAAAACGGTCAGTTCCCGTCCGATAACGCCAATGCCAACGGTCAAGCCATAGTTTACCTCAGCAGTCAGAATCTTCATCTGCTCCCTGATTGTTTCGAGCAGGTGGGTCAGTTGTTGAGACTGGCGAAATTCTCCACGGTGCAAAATCACATTTCTAAGTCGCATCCCATCTCAATTTCTAGCTCTTGGGTATTTGTATAACAGTCGTGAAGAATTCCAAATTGAGATGTAGCCTTAAGCCCCGCCCTTATCGATTCCCCGATAATACTTTGACAGAATGGATACCATGTTATGTTTTCATCGTAAATTGTCAAGACATTGCATCATGCTATAAACCAGATTTTGATAATGATATCAAAGGAATCTTTAAACAGAATTTGTTCTGAAGAGGAACGTAAAAGTAAGATGCCCACTTTTACATCCTTTGAAATGAAAATGATTTCGATGATGTTATGTTTGATAACAAGCATAGATGTATGAACTATGTCGGAAAAAGGGAATACCATAGAGTATGTTAAATACATATTTAGGAAGGTTCACTTTCATGTCTCGGTTTAACTCAAAATTGGTTTTAAACGAGAATTATATTACATCGAATTCAGGAGTCCGAAAGCCCCGATAATGCTGGAAAACAACATCAGGGTCACGAGCTGCCCACGGCGCGATGGAATCCCGGGCATAAAAATGTTCTAAATCATCACACACTTCACCATTAGGCATCTGGGCCACTCCCGGAGTCGAACGATCAAAGAAGCTTGGCATATAATGCTGTACATTCGTACGTTTGTACTGAGAAGCACTCCACTCTCGACAAAGCTATTATGATTTGTAAAAGTAGTAACCTCCACAGCAACCTTTGAATTAATTATCTTTAAACACCAATGGTCTGTTTCATAATCAGGCTTCAGAAGGTAGTTTATTGCCGGGCGTGGTCGAGAATATTTTACTATTCTGAAACATGAAATACATCGCTATGTGTTGTTGATGACAAAGAAGCTCGTTGTCCATATGGTACCTTTTGTTATGTATTTATATGATTTAAAAATGTTAAGGTTCATAACTTGATGATCAGATTGGTGTTGTTATTGTAGATGGTTCATACCTTGATGATCAGATTGGTGTTGTTATTGTAGATGGTTCAACCATTCTTGTAAGCCCAAGTCAGGTTCTGATATCTCCGGTTATACCATGATGTTATTTATCATCACATTTTGGCTCTTACAGGTTTTGGCATTTTTTCTGGGAGATTTTTGCAAACCCGGAAGTCTGTCAATCCACGAAGCATGAATGGATGGTTTTATTCTGTTGACATTCAGCACGTGTGGGACATGTGTAGCGAGTTGAGTAAAGGGGTCGCCTACTCCCTACAGCGTGCGTGTGTGTGTGAAGTTATCTACTGCAGGGTGCCGACACCTGCGGTTGTAAACAAGGAGCATGCATTCGGACATAAACATTGGATAATTAACCTTCTTTCCTCTCAAGTAGTGACGGACGTCAAGGAAAAGACTTCGACATTATTTTTATCGTAAACTTAGTTCTCGAAATGTTTCATCAGAAGAAACAAGCTGCATAATTTGCTTTTTACGTCATAAGTTGAAATAGAATCTACTTTTAATCTAAGATGATGAATATAACACGTTTCTGTATTGTAACGTATATTTAGCCTCATTTCGACAGAGAAAATATATGGGGAAATATCTTATGTTATGCGTTCTACACAGCCTGAGGATAGTCTGTAGTTAGACACTGCATTGAGAAAACATAAAATATAATAGTATCAAAATGACATTACCTAACCGCCAATGAGTTCTATTTTATGATGGCTCCTCTTGATCCAAACATGTTTGAAAGGCAACATTTCGTCCATTTTGCCAAGTATAATGATGGAACGAGCAGATTGCCTACACCTGTAAGTGATGAATAATTGAAAGTGTAAATATTCTAGAAACAGCTCTGCAGTATGTATTTTCTCGGAGGGACCAGTCGTATAAAGCAACGCAAGTCGCTGTGCAGAGTTGCATCCCTTGGACGTACCAGAAACTTATGATCGTGGGTTCGAATCCTGATTATGATGTTTGTCAGCATCATACCCTTGCTCGTATGTTTCAACAAAGTGGTAAACGTTTAAGATCTAATCACTTCACGGGCTTTCCTCCCACAATAAGCTGACACGCAATGATATGACTGGAATACTGTTGAAAGCGGCGTTAAACCAAACTCACTCACCCAGTTCTGGTTGTAAACTGCCAATGTAGCATTCATTTAATCTTCTGCAGGTTTTAATTTGCAGATATACTGTTGACAGACAGTGATATTAGCATCATGTTAGCATCCCTGTTTGACTCGAGGATAATGTATGTTGTCTCTCGTTATGATTTATGACCCTGTGACGACAAAGACAACATCTTGATTATACTAACTGGCAGGGAGACAGGTCAAGGGCCATTTTGATTGATTGCAATGCAAACCAAGTATGATCAGCTGTCGAAAGCTTGAAGATATTTGCAAGTATCTGGCGTTTGTCTTTAGTTGTACGGCCGTTTTCGACGCACTGCTATGGATTTAAATGCATATTAATAAACCTGTGACTGATTTGGAAATGAGTGTTGTGGTGAACCTTGTCACTTCGGTGCAAATACTCTGCGAAGTCGGATATAGATGGTACCTTGATTCCCTGGAACGGCCAACATTTGCTGGAGTCCTCCGTCAGACTTCTGTCGGTCCACCGACAGTTATTGTCGGTCTTCTGAAAGTATTTGTACATAATTTCAAGCTAATGTTTTACCGATGTACGTATATGTTTCGACAAACGTATTCAGCTTATACAACTTTACAATATATCTCAACTATACCGGAAACATGTCTTGTCCTCAAATTGATCTGGCAGATATTAAATGTACTGAACGATTCTTAAAAAGAATTACCTCCCTTGATAGAGACGTGATCGCTGTGAGGTCAAATCCTTGGGCATGGATACATAAATTTGCTGGTGTCCCGTCTTTTGTGTCTTCTTGTGTCTGGATGTCGCCTTTAATGTTGATAATTGTCGATTTTCCAATATCATACATACTGCTGTCTAACAGTTATGAGGAATCAAAATTTTGGAAAAAGGAACAAAATGTTCAACAGGAAGCAAATGTTATCTTCCAACCTCATTTCAATAATATCATTTTGGATCAATTTTACCCAGTCCTTCTTACGAACGTTCGTATGAATGCTAAATGAAATACTCCTTCAAAAGCTTGATTCAAAAGGATTTTAATGCCCATGAGGGCTCTTTACAAACTAAATCATTTCCCTGGCACTAAATGTTAAACAATAATATCATCGTATAAGAATTTGAATTCTTACGCCAAGCACAAGCCACGTTCTTATTTCCAAATTTTCAATCTGACTTGCAAATGTATCACCATCGCACGTTTTGATAAATGGAGGTCAAAGAATATCGATTTGTTGCAAGTCTGAAACATTTTTTAACAAAAATCAATTTCAGAGAGCGACAGAAGATGACGCTGTTAATGATGGCACATTCCCCACTCAGCTATTGGGTTAATGACAACATCCTCCCTCTTCCTACCACACCACCTTAATCTAAGGGGAGTTAAGCTGATCATAACTCACTCTGTTTACTCTTTGAAGTAAATTATTTTAAAATTTAATGGCATTTAAGAGAGTTCGCACAAAGACTCCTCGACCATGCTTCATGTTTAAAAGTATAATCATAATGCAGACAAACTTCATCGAACCAAATGTTCATAAAACATCCATCTTTCACTTTGTTGTAATAAAGATGCTTGCAAAATAGTGAATCTATGATATTTAAAAGCTTAAAATTGAGTTTAAATGTTTAGGCTTCAACCACTTGTTCAATTTTTTATTTTACGTAAATTGGATCTGCCAGAGATTGATTATCATGTATTGTCTCCAGGACTGATGCTGCAAAGCATGATCACATTGACTTGTTTTTGCTAGTCATACTGTAGTGTTTTTTATATGAGCTTTCTCTCGTTGCGTAAGAACAGAATATAGTCCTTATACATATAGATTTAAAAAACAGAGCATTATTGTCGGTTAGGGCGGCGTTGTTTCATAAACGTTAATTGGTCTAAAGGAAGCAGTTCGTGTTACATCTGGTTGCTATGACAACAGATTACAATGTAACTTTGGTCTTACAATGGATTATATCTCATGAGGATATATTTGATTTGATTATTGCGCTTTTCATATGTTAGGGACGTACCGTAGTTTAGGTAACTAATATCGATCTGTACTGTTATGTTTACGTGTCATGTCTTGAGAAGGTGAAGGAATATAAGGTGTCAAGAAACTGATTATTAAATTAGAATGTTTTGTGTTTCACTTGATGTTAAGATGAATTTGTGTTTACTATTTCGTAATGAAGTTTGGATGAGGCTCACATGAGAAACAAAATTTCACTGTCAGATTCTAAAAATGTATACCTTTTTGTCGTTTTGCCAGCATTAGATTAAATCCCCACTTAGGTATATAATATTAGAGACATATCAACTTGGAATCTTTTGTCATTTGTATTTGTTTGGCATTTCAAACTGACTGTTCCTTTCTCCTTGGAGAAGCAAATAATCAGGTTGTTATGATCTGATGAGACACATGCGACAAGAAACCCGATATATCCTGATTCAGATGTATTGTAAACTTTGAATACCGGTGTGAACGGTTCCTTATGAAAAGGATGTGCCATGTCTCAGAAATATAGGGCTATTGGGCCCATATGGTTCAGAAATGGAGATTCACAATGCTCTGAATGGGGCCCCTGGCAATCTGAAGCGCTGCAGTTTGATAATGTGGATCTCTTTAAGCAATGACTGATTGGTTGTCCTTTGTGGCGGGTTCTATTCATCACCAAAAGCCCAATTCACAGTGCTCCGCAACTTATATGATGAGAGGTGGAACACAATGGAGCACGTTTCTGACCCGTGGTCTACGAGTTGTGTTCAGTAGCTGCCAGGATGTGCTGGTAGTAGGTTCAAATCTGATCATGGTTCTTGGTTTGGTGGGCAAGGCAGAATTACCTCCCTTAACTGTGGCAGAATCCGAGGAATGTGTGATTGAATTTTGAATTAATTTTATAGCGAATTTGCCTGTCACCACCCTACCTGTGTGTCATTACTCTGTTCAGCAATCCATTCATATAAGTTTCACAGGTAGTTTGCCCTTTACCCCTAATGAAATCTGTTTCGTAGGATAATCGAGACTGGTTATTCTCTGGCGTTGTTTTTCAATATTAGATTTTGTTGAGTGGACCAAAGTGATAAACGTCTCCGATCAGCTTCCCTTTCCTCCCACATAAAGCTAACACGCCCTGCTATAACTGAAACATGGTTCAAGTGGCATATAGCCACTAATTTAGGAACGTCATCCTCCATGGATGGACATTCGTCTTTTTGAATATGAATGAAATCAAATGGAATAGTTGGGACAACTTTAGTTTCTTGTGACATGCGAATTTGAGATAACGAACAGACTATATTTAAAAAATAAACAATAAAAAAATCTCTTACAAACAGCGGCTCTCAGGCTACCATCTACTCTATGCTTCTGAAAGTGCTTAAGGAGATGACGTCCTTTAAAGTAATTATTTAACCCTCCATATACACAGCATAAGCGTTTACAACGGACATGTTTAAAAATGGTCGGGTACCTTAAAGTAGCCACGTTCTTTATCCTGCATTCGTTATAATTACTCGAATAAATAAAACTCTAGATCTCATGGGCAGCTTTAGTGAAAGATCCCCATGTAAGCATGTGTCAGATGAATTACGCTTTCATCTCTTGTGTAACGTGTTTGCCAGAAATGTGTGGTTTTCATCAGGGGGTCCCAGTGTTGGCATATGCTATTGTTATTAAATTTTGATATGTTCTCAGACATTTTGCGAGACATATTGTGACGAATTTAATTAATTATCCTTATGAATTATCTTTCTGCATATATGTGAGAAAATAATTGTTGTAGCTATTCAAAATTATTCTAAGAAGGTAACAAATATAATCTTTTAAACTTAATATATTTAATTACTACTGTATTGAAAGTTGAAGAAATAATACTATTTCATTTTTACTCACCATTGTAACTCTTCTCACAGCTGCAAAACTGCTGATGCGGCGTTAAGTAATTAATATCAACTCATTCACATCTTTCTTAACCGTGTGGGGCGAGGGGGTAGCCTAGTGGTTGAAGCGTTCGCTCGTCACGCTGAAGATCCGGGTTCTATTCCCCACATGGGTACAATGGGTACCATTTCTGGTGTCCCCCGCTGTGATATGACTGGAATATTGCTTAAAGCGGTGAAAAACCACATTCATTCACTCACTCACTCTTAACCGTGTATTTTATGATCCTTCGTATACATATTAAGTATTATAGTGACACGGAAAGTCTTTTCGTATAACTAACCATAACGTATAAAAGTAAAACTTCTGTCGAAAAATCATCTCGTGAATGTGTCATGACTTTAGTTCTCTGCATTTACTAATACTCAGTACGTTAATGTTGAGAATATCACTTGAAGATCGTTTTGCCGTCCTCCTAAACACACACACACTTCCTGAATGCTATTAGAAGTTCTATAGAAAAGAACGGATTTTTTTTCCGAGCTTTAACCATGCTTTTATTCACGAAGAATTCCCAGAAATGTTTATCTAAATTGTTACATACTGTTCAGATCATTGCGTCAGAATCTTTAAACTTATTTAGTGAGGAAAGTCATCTCAAAAAGATGTCAGCTTATCTATAAGTAAGACTTGAGGCGATGGAGATTCGTATCTTGTATAGTCATTTAATTGTAATTTATATTGCCTTTTCAAAGGCAATTGATGACAGCGCTCCATGACCGTATGTCCAACGTGTGCTCAAATATTGTATGCTTCCATCACAAAGTGGATGTTGAACTGAGGATTTATGTGATGGAGTTTACAAAGACTTTTGTGCCAATACCGTTGTCAAACAGAAACTGTTTTCAAACACAACGCTCTGCAAACTAGATCAAATTGAGCTAATAGCTGATAAAGATCTTGTGTTCGTTTCGCGAGAGTAAATTGTGATGGGCAGAAATCGTGATGCGACTGTCAAATCGATCGATCGAGACTTGGATTTAGTCAGTCCCCTCCTCTCTTCCAACGCTGCCCACATTCCCTCCATCGCCACAACACCCTCCCTTCCATATTCCTCCTCCCCGCTCCCCCTCTCAGGCCAAGAGTCGAAGACCTGCGCCTTGCCGTATCACTCCGCGCAGCTGAGGCGGTAAATCGACGAAACCTTCCGAGCTTTGATTTTTCAGTGGCGATTCTAGAACTCTGGCCGTGTCCAGCCTGCGTTAACGTGACAGCGATCGAACGGCCATTGCCAGTGTCCATTGGTGTCTTCTCTGCGGACGCCCGTAGTGTCTCGTTTACGTGGAATATGGGATGGACTTCGTGTTTTATCTTAAGTTGGAGTTTGTGCCAATTTTGACTTCTTTTGGAGCTGGTTCCAAGTATTACGGAAAAGAATTCAAAATGGTCTGGACTTCTCAGATTTGGTGGTAGGTATTGATTTATACCTGTTCGACTCAGCATGACACGTGCGATGACAATGCGAGAAGCGAGCTACCTGATACAAGATACAAGATGTATCCCTTTTAGAACGCCGTATTGTTTATTTTTTCATACTAACATACCATATTGAAATTCCATTAACACGAGTTAACCTGTAAGAGTCAACTTCCTTTTGATAAGTCTGATCATTGTTGTTGAAAAGAAAAAGAGATAATATATTCTGAGGAAAAGGTACACTTTTTTTCATTGTTTCTGATGGTAGGCGCCAGACCAAGTTTACAGGATAGAAACCCCAGACCCCCTTGGTTTAGTTGTTGATGACGTCAATACCCCCTGCTATATTTAGATCATAACATCCTCTGTGAAATGGCCCAAATGCCTCGCGCCTCGATGTTCGTGCGCCTCAAGTTACATTCCTGTAAATTTTCAGACGTTGAACAACTACAAACTCGCGTGCCTGCCTGTTTGACTCAAGTGCATCGGCCGGGAGGGGGTGGGGGGTGGTCGAGAGTACAGGGTCCTGGCCTCACCGTGTAAACAGGCTCTTGGGAGGAGCACTAGGTTATAAATGAAGAAATTATCCAACCTTGGAGTTAATGCGAATTGCATGTAAACAAAACTATTATCAGACAGATTACAAGAGTATGGATGGGCTTTGATAGGTTACAGCTTTCATTTGGCGAAGAAAAAAGAACTTTAAAAAGCCGATGGAAATTACTTCAGAATGAAATCTGTGTGTCCTTTAGGACTTAAGTCCAAAGATGATATAAAAGTTTACAAACATCCCGTTTGATCTTCTGGGAGGAAACGCAGACTCTCATATACTAGTATACAATGTGGTAGCCTAGAGATGAGGTGATCCCACTTGAAGACACAGGCTAATCAAACGCATGTGTATACATATTAAAGTTTCTTAAATGCATGTGAACAAGCAATTGCTATGAAAGAACAAATGGATAAACAATGTGTTTTATCCCTTTGGTTAAAGTGAAGAAGTAGAACAACGCTGAAGACGCGAATGATGTATGACGTATAGCTGGTAAGTTTTACAGAAAACTACATTTCACGAATTTCCAAATTTAACTATTTTAATCAAGTTTATAAATCAAGCATTGGAATTAATTTAACTACAAAATCTCTTAAGTTCAAAAGTTAATACGATATTGTTATTGTAATTTTACGTTCAACCGCTATAATTGACAACCCATTTAAATATCTCTGACGTTTCAAAATACGAATGTGATGAAATTCTTTTTATATATGTCAAGTGGCTCCGTGTTTCTAGAGGCTGCATAAATATTTTAAATAACCTCCGAAACTGACATTAATGTTTAGTTTTTCCGTGGAATTTGAAAAGAACGGACGCCAATTTGGTTTCATATATAAATAATTTAAAGACCTAAATCTGGGCTTTGTAACATGATATCATTTCAAACGTGAACGTTACACTGATGACTAGAAATAACCCATCCCTATAAATATGATGATAAATAAAACATGTTTCTTCGGAATACCTTTCACAAAAGGTAATCAATTAATAACTCAATAAGTCAATTTGGATTTGCTGTTACAAATTGGTACATTTCTATGTTACTGTGGTTCGTTATAAGAGAATGAATGTTTCCATTATCAACGATTTAAGTACTTCACAGTACAGGTAAGTCATTGTAGGTAGAGGTGAAAACGGAGGTTAACGTCGCGTTTGAGAATATTTTACTTACATAGCGACGTGCATGCGCGTGTGGTGTGTGTGGCTGCTTGTACTGGTCCTGATCTATAATAGTAGGTTTATATCGCAAGCCCACTGAGATACCATGTCGCAGTTAAACATGTATACCCAACTCAGACGCATTTTGCTGACTCCGAGCCGACCAGTCCTTGTTTTATCCTCTTAATGCTAAGCGCTAGGCCGGATAACGGCAAGTACCCTGTTCAAACGTCTGACATGGCCAAGGGACAACCACTGCTCTATCCATGACACCGCGGGGGCAGTGGTAGTAGATAGAGGTAACATTTAAGATCATATTGTAAAAACTACAAAGTATACATTATAACGCACATCATCGCTGGACTCGTACACTTTCAACGATCGATACGGATAACGAAGCTCATATTCAATGACAGTCATGTTTCATTGTTCTAATTCGTATAAATGAAATGACTTCCACAAGACCGTCTGACAAGAGGGGTGACTTCAACTTTCTCTTTATATCGAACAATATTAACACCAAGGCTCAGGCCTTTGGTGTCTACATTAACAATTCAAAATGCTCTTTCTACGAATAATTCAAAGAGCGTCATACGACTTTTGCAGAGTTACAACAATCAAGGCCCCAGTAAAACTTTCAAAATGTTTTATGGTAGACATGTAATGGACATTTACACAACTGACACATCAGTGACCAAAACGCAATACTTCCTCATTTTGACTTCCCGTTCCCGTCGGGTGAACATTTGCCTTGTCTTTGCATGTGTTTGTTCAGGTGCTACCGAAGGGGGAGGTTATGCTCACATTTTTGTGAACACCTGGTATCATCACTATTTAATAGTCATTCATAAACACTTGCTTGTGATCGAGTAATCGAGATTTCTTATAGTTTTGTCATAAAACTGTTCTTCTATGGACCCATTAGTCAAATGATTGATACACTCCGTACATTTAACAGGAATACATAACAAACCATGCACGTATCAATATTCAATAAAAGACATCTTTTAAAGAATCCGCACATATTTCTAATGGATACATTAATACCATAATCATTTCTTTAGATGCTTACATAATGTTCTATAACTTCAGTCAACTAACGTTTAAGACAAAAGAAACATAATTAATATGCCTTGTAGTGTAAACTTATACCTTATACTTATAACTGCTGTAAACTATGTTCACATCGGGTAGATTTGTAACCACGATGGTGTTTGAGATGAGCCTCAGAGTGGCTACAGTACAATATCACTCTCCAGACCCAACACAATATCCCGAGGCTGCAACTCGCTCTTTTGTTACTCTTCCGTCCTTCCCTATTATAATCAATACACTGTATTTGCAGTAGTGTACACATGTTCATTATTCAAACGTGATCAAACGAAACCCCTTAATGTCACTTCTCTTAAATATAAATGTCGCCCTTCTTTACATTCATTGTCATCCTATTGGGAAAAGAGTTCCGTTCTGCACCTGGACGTCATGTGTGGAACATAAAAGTTACATAGTTGGTTTCTGTACACATCAGAAAAAGCAATAATCTCCATGTTTCCTGGCACAACAGTCATTTCAACTGCCCCCTGTGTCTGTGTGTGTGACGTAACTCATCTTCACATCTTAACATAGGGCCCGTGACAAGTTCGTCTCGCCTCGTTAGATCTTGCGCGTATTGATTTGCTGTCATTATATGGACGCGTTTTCAAAGACATCTCAAGCATCATTGGTACTGTATTGCTGTATAGGGGCGCCAAGGGTCGTTTTAACTAGTGTTATCAATCCCATACAAACACAGATGTTCTTACTGGAACTGGTTCTAAAACCATTACAGTAAAACACTTCCTTTGATATTGTTTGATGATAAAGCAACAGCACAATAACTACCTCCGACCGTATGCTGACATTTCGTCTTTTAGAAAAATAGTTGATCGTGGTGGTAATAAGATCGTGCAGTGCTCACGAATGATATAAGGGAAATGGAAACACGGGACAAAAACTGATTATATGTTTATTGTAATGAGTGAGTGAACTGGGTTCAACGCCGCTTTGAACAGTATTCCAGTTATATCGCGGCGTGTCAGCTTCACAAGGGAGGAAAGCCCGAAGTGATGCAGGTCTCTGACGCTTACCGCTTTGGTAAAACCCACGAGTACGGGTGTTAATTAGTGTGGCTGTTGGCACATGAGCAATCACTTTCTACGTTGATGCGGGGCAATCGGGTAGCCTAGTGGTTAAAGCGTTCGCTCGTCACGCCGAAGACCCGGGTTTGATTCCCGACATGGGTACAATGTGTGAAGCCCATTTCTGGTGTCCCCCGAAGAATTGCGCGAATATTGCTAAAAGCGGCGTAAGACTATACTCACTCACTCTTCGTTGACGCCGCCACATGTACAGTGGGAATTAGATATTCCAACAAAAAGAACATGCCCCAGCTGTTCTGAGCTGGATAACTTAATATGAGAAGATTCTTTCGGTGTCTTCTTGCAGATACCAATATATAGAACATTTGTGTAACAAAATGGCTTCAATGAAACTGCAACAGTTATACTGAAGGAAACTGTGAAGAAACTGTATTTTGATTTCATATATCAGCTGTGTACTGACCTGTTGTTCGAGTGTTGTGTTCTTTCATGCTCCACCAAGAAACGTTAAATGTGCAGTGTGAGTGAGTTTGGTTTAACGGTGCGTATAACGGTATTGTGAGATTGGCGTTAGAGTGTTAGATTTGGACAAGCCAACGAGCACGGGTATTGTGTTGTTTAAACCATAAAAGAAAATCAGGGCGAATCTGGATGACAGAATTCTGACACGTTTAAGGGTCGCAACTCTGCTCAACGAATTGCCTCGCCAATTGTGCAGGATTAGAGTGGCCATATACAATAAAAACACTATACATTTAATAGAACAGATTACAAGGACATTTTTAAAGTGTGTAAATACACACGACAAATCCTCCTTCATAATCGTAAGAAAGGTCTGCTTAACACAGAACCAATTGTATAATTTCAACTATATTATATGCAAGTCACACTTTTTGATGTAATTACTCACTTTTTCTTGAGTTCTTTATCAGTTTAGTACTTAAACTATGCATTATTACAAAAACATTATTGAAATGAACTCCTGCTGTGGACAACACCACACAAACACTATTCGTGAACTTTTACCTTGTCTCGTTGTGACTGCGTTTCTGCTTAATTAACTACTAACTCGTAAAGAGTTGGAAGTAAACTAGAAAAGATTCAGTCTGGCTAGAAGACCTTCATTCCGGCTTTAGCCTTCATTAACCTCGGAACCATGTGGCCACATGTCTGATAAGTCTAATATGCCCTCGAGAGTAAATCACGCGTGATTTGACGTTATTTCCCGAGTTTCTGCGTTAAGGTGATTAGGTGCTAGACAAGAGTCTCGTTTGGGTGTTCGTTGTATTTCCGGTTTTTATCCTCAAGGATTTACATACTGATCTATATTTTTTTAATAAATATTCTACAGTTATCAATTCTGAATTTTCTGTAAGTTTTATCATTTTTTTCCCGATCTTGTGCAGTATACAAACGACGTGCTCACACTCTACCATCGATTAGGCAGACACTCAATCAGGTTAAAAGAATAGTACCGTGTTTGTTTTCTGCTCACCCTTAAGTAATTGCAAACAATTATCTGATTGTTTTACTTTACGGTCATATGTCTAAATGGAGTTACATTACCATTCATTGCGTTTCAGGCACAAACTCTCGTTAAAGACGAGACTTCAAGTTCTTACGAGACAAAGAAACTGTTACCTTCTGATGTAAACACAACGACTGAAGTCCTTATATTCATAACATTTCTATTTGAAGCCCTTCAGTAAACACAGATAAAGGCACGTACCTGGAAGTACAATGTTTACTTAACTGATTATATCCTCTAAAACCTGTCTTTTTATTCCACTACTATTTCCCTGTATACGATCAATGCTGAGGCACACTTGCAAGTCCACTCCAAGCAGTAAGTTGGTACAATGGGACCGGTACAATGTCTTTGGGAAACGGCAAGGCTTAGCATTTAGCGTCCACTTCAATGTGAGTCTATCAATTAGTTGTGGTAACGAGGTCATTACTCGAGCCGATCCCTCTCACGTTGTCTTTTTTCCAACTACAAGCTCGGTCAAGTAATCAACTTATAGGAAAATACTGTTCCTCCAATGTCATGACCACAAAATCTGATCTCTAAATACTCCCCCTAGAGATTGGTGATTTGGATCAGAACATGGTACCGTGGTTTGGGCAACTGGGCAATCTATCCCATGTACTGCAACCTCATCAGATTTTCGGTAAATCTGACCCAAGGTCAACTCCCATTGGCCATGCTTGCGTGCCTTATTGATAGGCTAGAAATTAATGAGCTGGAATCTCTTGAGGGAGCATGTTGATTCGCTTATGAAGTGACGCGAGGCGTTGAAACATCGCAAATGGCCTCTACTTTGATCAACAATATTCGTTGTAAACGAGTTCAAAAGTTTCCAAAATACAGAGTTAATTATTCGGAAAAAAGTCAATGTGTAGAACAACTCATTCGTTATCTTTAATTTCAGCCAAGTAGTTATAGCATTTACACTCAGCATACGTTAAGTGTTTATGACTTGCAAGATAATTGTGCGTGTCTTGTTATTGCAGAAGCGTGTAGTTTGAACAGAACAGGCACAACGATCTTACTTTTCACAGATTCTCGAAATGGTCATTCTTCATTTCGTAAACGACCGCCTCCGTGGTCTAGTGGCAGAGCATCAGCTCGGAGAGCGGAAGGTTCGATCCCCGGTCGCGTCATACCGACAGACTACACGACATACACACGTAAACAGGCACACGTGCATGCACGTCGCTATACAAGTGCAACAATCTTGGACGCGACATTGAACCCCATTTCACCTCACCTCACCTCAATTCGTGATCCTTCACAGGAGATATAAAGGACATATTGGTTGGCGACCTCCACACGGCAATCTATAATTCATCTAACTCCGAAATAAACAATCAGATGACTTATACTAAAGGATACAGAGCTCTACTGTCTGGGGCCTATTTTCAAACTTGGTCTAAACTAGTGCCATTTGTGAATATGAGACAGTCTATTGGTATAACATGATTTTGTATTAAGTGATAAACTTGTTTTACACTGCAACATATGGGTTAATAGATTCAGTTTGGTGTTCGAACGACATGAATAAATTTGCAGGCTCTGGAGTTGGCACGAGCAGAATGCCCCCTATTCAGTGGTCAATTTTCATAGTAAGACTAGAACCTATCCAGTGACAGTAACAATAAGTACAAGCAATACATTTCCCGATGATGTGACAGTCCAACAATAATAGATATCCAGTGTTATAGAATTCAAGAAAAAAGTTGAAACGAATACGACATATTACATTGAAATGGTCGGTAGTCCATTGCTGGTGTATGCTTGACATCAACGCAGCAAATATATTCGCGAAACCATTCAACAGGCCTTCCTGGTTGTGCCTTCATGAATAATTACTAACTGTCCATCATCAAGAAAGACCCTCGTATGACGTCTATAATCAGGTTGCATTACAATGCCTGTCACCTAACGTCATTCTTCCATGTTAAATCCGTTCCGTTTCTAACCTGCCAGGTCTCACTGAAAGTTAAGTAACTCATCGTTCATGCTGTACAGATAATGACTATCGTAGCCACACAGAAGGCCAGCGCAGACCTTCCCGTCCAAATTAATGGTTTCTGGTATAGCTACTTTAAATTGTGGAGCCGAAGAAACCCGTTTCATTAAGTGCAGAGCAAATTACAAGGTGCAAGCTTTTAACTGCTGTTACGTGGAAGCTAGTTAGTGCAAATACAATTTCCCAGAAATGAATAGCGTTTTATGCATGTATATATCGCGTAATTGGATATGGAAACGCGGATAGAAGGCTTCGAGATATGATGTATTTACCGATCACCCCCTCTGCTTCGGAGGCGTTTAAAAGAACTACTGTAGAATCTCCAGGGATTTAACTTCCCTAGTTAAATCACTTCTAGCTACTTGATTAAATCCTATTGGACTATTTGTCAATGCAGGTAAAGCAATCAAATTGCATGTCTCGGTAATCCCTGTAAATACATCCATTCACATTACTCTGCAAGTGTCATCATACATGTAGCATCATTAAACAATCTATTTTAATGTCTGCATCAGAGAGCCGCTCTTAGATTCACAGAAAAGGGTTTCTAATAAGTGCCGATATAACTACTCAGAAGGTTATGAGTCGTTAGCTGCACAAGTACACATTTCATTGCACATATCTTGAAAGGCGTTGCTGGTACTAGAATCTTGAAACTCATAAGATTGCTTTTCATTGCGTCTCGTATATCAAAGTCATATAAAATACTTAATGCCGACATACATTGACTCGCCCTAATTTATACGTTCGGATAACCTTGAAGGGTAAGACAGTTAGTGATAACCAGATTACCCCGAAGAGGTTTCTGTGATTGTTTAATAAACATATGTCTTGTAGTTGCATTGATTCATGGCTACAATTGCCTTCTGAACCTTATGGCGTGCATCGTACGTGTTAAAGTGTGGGAAATGTTTTTTAAAAATAAATTAATAATATTTTTTTTATAATTATGAGAAACCATGTTTTGACAATGTGACATAATCATTGAAATACAGAAACAGAAATCGATTACTAATGACATATTTTGTTACCGCTTCTTGGCAATGGTAATCTGGTTACCTTCTAGTTGCTGCATCTTCGCATACTTCTGTGCATCTTATGATATTACTCCATACTTGCGACTACCTGCAGGAATATATAGCGTTCTTATACCAACTACCCAGGAGGTATCGTGGTATCTTGGACAGTTGTCAAAATGATATCGATGTCATACGAAGTTATTTTCCAAAAGTCGTGCTTTACCTTTTTCTAGGATTATACATAAAATCCAAGCGCATGTTTCACCTTAGAAATATGTTGTTTTGTATTTAGAAAGGTGATATTCAGTCGGTAACGAATTCGGATTCAAAGAAAAATGATATGAGTTATATGATAAAATATGATATGATATGATATGATATGATATGATATGATATGATATGAAAGATTATGTCAAAACTAAATACGTCACATGCAAACAGCAAGACAACGGGATTCTGAACACATATCGGCACCTCTTGCTTTTAGCAACGGGCTATCAACTACCGTTGATGAATTAATTCAAATTCGAGGTGTGTTGCTGAGTTAATGGTGTTTTTTCGATCAAGGCAGACATAATCTCACTGTCGTTTCCAAACAGATCTCAATGCCTACGGGAAATGGTACCATCCCTCGTTTGTTAGGAACAACAATCCGCGCTGCTTAATCCAAATTCTCCACATGCCATTTGCGTCCTGAACTATGAACGCATCATGCGATCTGTACAATACTCTCTAAACAAGATCGAGTTCCAGTGTGTTCTGAAACAGGAGCATAAAGGCATCTATCTTATGGCAGGAAATTACTTTCTCGCACCATACGATGCAGAAGCGGAAGTAGAACTATGCGCGCGATGCCGCTTTGAGGCGATTTAGCCGACAGGCTAGTTATCTTGAGTCTGTGCGAACGTAGCATGTTGGTAATAAATGCATCAAAGTGAGTTATGCTGATGACCGGGTGAATGGTTGTCGTGTTTGATGAAGTGAGATATAACCAGCTTGTATATCTTCCTGAAACGATTTGTGGTCAATACATCGTACATTACGCGGTGAGTGAGTGAGTTTACGCCGATTTTAGCATTATCCCAGACATTTCACGGCGGTGGCACCAAGTGAGTGAGTGAATGAGTATGATGTTAAGCCGCTTCAATATTCCCACAATATTAAGGCGGGGGACACCAAAATTCCCTTCACACATTGTACCCGAATGGAGAATCAAACTTGGACGACTAGGCGACCTACGCCGCCCGGCGCAGTTGTGACAACATATACAAACATGTGTTTTAAACCCAACAGCTACATGGTGTATTTTTAATCCGCTCTATAAATCACACGACAAAGGTTATGAAAATGTGGTGTTGTGTGATTTCTGAGTTAAACAGAGAATCTGACCCGAATGTCTTCCAAGATCAAATATATCAAGATGAAAAAAGGTCCAAATATCCGATGATAAATGTATGTATCAAAAGACAGATTCGCAGTACAGTTCTCTGGTCTTTTTAAATGTGTGTTTTTGCCATGTCACTTATTATTGCCCTTAGGTAAAATAACCCATCGGTCTTGTTTCATCAGCACCGAGTGTCGCATAATCGCCAAACTACGGGTTCCTGAACCTAATCTATCTGCAACACAATAGGATTAATACGACTTCGTCACGAAACACTTTGATTATTTCGGTGAACTAATGTGATTTAATCATACTGAAGAGAAGTTAGTATTGATTTCATTCTGATTATTTGTACCGAACTCTTTGACAGTCAGATAACGTTATGAAATTCCATGCAGACGTCATTTGATAACATTAGTACCTACAGAAAATACCAGTGACTTTAGTACATGTTGATCTAAGAAGAATTTGACCCCGCTGCAGCTAAATGTTACTTCAACACCAATTTACCAGTGTTTCATACACTAGTCGGCGGCACGGGTTAGCGTAGTAACGTTCCTTTGGCACGCCAGAAACCTATGAATGTGGGTTCGAATCCCGCTTTGCCACGATTATGTTTTGGTTTTTTTCTTTTCCCTCTTTATTCACCTCAGCAGGTTATGTTTCTTGGTTTGTCAGCACCATACCCTACTCCTGGGTTTCCACCCGTGAAGATCCGGGGCAGAATAGGTCTCCAGCAACCTATGCGTGCCGTAAAAGGCGACTATGCTTGTCGTAAGATGCGACTAACGGGATCGGGTGGTCAGGATCGCTGACATACTTGAAGCATCTCATCGATCCCAATTGCGTGGATCGATGATCATGATATCAATCACTGGATTGTCTGGTCCAGACTCGATTTTTAATGACCGCCGTTATATAGATGGAATATTGCTAAGCAACAAACCATCCAACTCCTGGGTTTCACACAAGAGATCAACGTCTGCATCTCCGGGCTTTCCTCCCACATTAAGCTGACACGCCGGTATATAACTGGAATACTGTTAAAAGCGGCGTTAAACCCAACTCACCCACTCATACACCAGTCTTTCACAACGGCTTCAGGAGTTTGTTTCTCTCGCAATGCGCTGTAGAATAATGTTTCTTAGTTTGAAATTTAGGATGAAGAGAATATTTTGTTCATCTTGTCAACTGGAAATATTTATCTCATAGTAGCCAGGAGTGAACATATCAGCCTTATTGGGTCATGAGATGAACAATTTGTCTTTCCAGTTTAACCAAATATTCATCTTTTTTTAAGCTTCAGTCTTAATGAAAAATAACAAACCGTTGAACCTTCAGCAATTGCCCGACCAAACAGCATCCTGGCAACAAGTCTCATTCGCGTTGTGACGTCATATTTTAGTCGAATGACGTTACAGTGGCGTTGTTAACAATTGAAATTTGTGAACATTTTCCATTCCACCAGTGATATAAGGTTACAGATCAATCCCAGCACAACATCTCACTTACAAGTATGACGTATCCCATGTTTATTCAATTAAATCTTTGACCTTCACTCAAGCGACATTTTGCTTAGTAAGCATGCATAAAACATTGAAACTTTGAGGTGGGCTGAGGTGAAATGAGGTTTAACGTCGCGTTCAAAATTGTTGCACTCATATAGCGACGTGCATGTACGTGTGCGTTTGGTTGCTTGTACTAGTCCGGACTAATGCCGATTGCCGAGTGCTAGCCCACTGATAAACCGTGCTGCAGTTTCCCCATTCAGACATAGTATACTGACTCCGAGCCGTCCCGTCCTTGTTTTAGCCCCTTAATGCCGAGCGCCAGGCAGCGTAACAACAAGCATCATCTCCCCACCTTCCGCTCTCCGGTCGGACGCTCTACCACTAGGCCACGGAGGAGGTCGAAACTTTGAAATATATTTCATTTGTACGAGAGACTAAACTGACGTAACAAACTGTCAAATCATCACTTTAGTGTGAGCTGATTTCAACCTTTCCAGTATTATAACGAACGTGATAGATACATTACATCTGTTTTTACTTATGCAGCGTCTTTCTTAATTGATAGTAAAAGATGGTACTTGTTGTTACCCTGTCTGGCGTTCGGCATTAAGGGGCTAAAACAAGGACTGGTCGGCTCGGAGTCAGTATACTGTGTCTGAGTGGGGTATTCATGTTAAACTGCGGCATGGTATCTCAGTGAGCTAGCACTATAAATCGGCATCAGTCCGGACTAGTACAAGCAGCCACACAAACACACACACGTTCATGCACGTCGCTATTTAAGTGCAATAATCTTGGACGCGACGTTAAACCCCATTTCACCTCACCTCACCTCTTAATTGATAGCACATACATGTAGCTGTTAAAGTGTGATACTCTGGTAACGCACCCATCTTAACCCTGTATTGAACAAAGTAATGTATACATGTGTACACACACACATGTTCTACACTGTGAGTCTATTTCATTAGATACAGTGTTTTGTTAATGCAATCATTCTCCAGCAAAACACATGTGCGCATGCCGTTTCTCAGAAACTAACACCCTACTCCGGTTATCAGGTATTGATGTATTTAGATATACAGGTTATATGCCTGCTTTACAGATGCAAGTCCGGGAACACTGTTAACATTCTGCACAGTTCTCAGCTTCTCCTCACTCTCCTGGTTATACGTTATCGTTACATAGCACTGGCCTACCGTGGACCACAATATTACAAGAGCGAGTAGAGATTGATAAACCAGAAATACGTAACGCAATATAGTCTCTTGGGACGTAGTTCCAACAGTCACGATCTGGCGCGCCATGGGAGGATATTGTTTCCCGCTAATTTTGATAGATTTCTTCTCAACCGCAGCAGCCAGATAACCGATGCCGCAGATGTTGAAGGTGGATTGTTACTCTGTCACAACGACGAGTTTCAACAATAACCTGATAATTCTGTCTAATGGGAAATTGGCCGCCCGTGGAACGCTTGTACCGGTGTGTCTGTTTTGTATTGCCTTGGACCTAGATTTAATCTCCCGTTGGTATAGTGATATTTTTGGGATCACTGGTAATACATCGTAATAGCTCCACGTCCGATATTTGTTACTGAGCAATTTCATGTAGTATACAAACGCGATTAGGTGTCATTTTGAATTAGTGACACGACGCATGAACCTCAGTCTATTGTCAATGTGTGTTTGTTTTTTAAATGGACTGTCATGGTTATTGATATTGATACAGTAATGGGAGAAAACAGAAAGCTGGATAATTCTAGGGTTCGATAATCAAGCTGCAGTGAAGGGCACAATGCAGAAAATCGCTAACGGTAAATCAATGTAAAATATGCTCTTGTAAGGCGAAAAGAGGGTGGCATTTAATCGATTGACATGCCAGTGTTTGTTGACCTGTACAAATCTTTGTACCGAACATATTTAAATGAGTTTTGGATTCGTGATGGGTCATTTGTCAATGTAATTGTCACGGATAACGTATTTGTTCTGCGAACTCAGCCAAAACAATGTGGTGAGCGATGATTTGTGCACGATCAAACCTTTAAATCCCTTGATCAAGGATCATACCATTGGCCTAGTTACGCGCACGTCCCTGGGTATCATATATCCGGTATCATATCTCCAGAACTGTATCGTATAATCTGAGTATTCATTATCATGACATTTCAGTACATTAAGACGTCACATTACTTTGAGTATAATCTGATAAGGGGCAACGTTTCTGCTGTAAGAGCAGACAAATCATGATGTGTGCACGTGGTCGTCGGCTTTGTGGAACAGGAAGGTTGCACTTGCTGCTGTGTCGTTCAGATCATCCAAATTGATACACAGTAACGGGAACCCTCATCAACTTCGTGCAGTCATCTGCTTTGGTCATCATCTTTTGCTATTCACAATGCGGGCTGTTACCTGTCACAAACCCGCCCCAATTGGGAATAATCTACTTTCTTTAACAGATAATGCCATTATCGTATTGATGGTAGCGGTAATAGACCGGATTCTTCCAACAGGTGGAGTGGTCAGATAAACGGCTGGCTTTTGACAGGTGTTCAATTAATGGTTATTACCTATGGGGAGGAGGTGATCGGATTTCCGCAATCCGTTGAGCGTCAATTCACTGTTGGGAGGGGAGGGGGGGGGGGGGGGGTCTGACCGGTATTGCAACTGTTCCAGGATGCCTCCCGGAATAGATGCGTAACTAAACTATGCCACTAGGCCCCGTGAGGAGACTGCTCTTGTAAGAATTAGATCAACGACGTCATATTTGTCAAAGTCGGCATAGTACTACTGTGTAACACAGACTAATAAACCCATTCTTGAAGAATGTGGGATGACACTGTCAAGATACTGATAGCACCAGGTGTTCGAAAAGCTATTCCTGAGTCGAAGAGGTGAAGAATGATCAGCAATGTAATTTGTTAATATCATTATTTGAAACGCCTACAGGCTGGGTTGGTGACAATAGTACTTTCTGGTGAAAACACCTGATCCTCGTCAACGCGAACAAGACCACCAACTCGACATATCGTTCAAGGCGATGTAACGTTGTGTTCCCGCAGAAACTTAGACTAACATTTAGTCTCTGAAATCTTATATTACACAATATCCTTCTTGACTCTAAAAATATTAATACAAATCCCTATGCTGATGTGGAATAGAGCTAGCTTGAGCTGTCTAGACTTGCTTTTCTTTGCGTTTTTCATAAAATAAATATATTCCACGGTCATGGTGTAGGACTAGCAGAAACTCTATCCGCGCTATTGTTTAATATCAGGACTCTGCTTGTCTCGAACATCTAAATGATTCCTTGGACCTCGTTTTAACGAGGTTTCATATTGTGTGTTTCCCTGAATCAGAGGCATGCTATTGTGATTTGAAACCTGACTAACAAATCAGATTCTATAATTCCCAGCTTGGTGGTTGAATAATTATTTGAACAGTTGTATCCTATTACCATTCTCTGGTCGAAACATTTTATCAGCAACTTGTATGATTGTGATGTAGATATAACCGTCCACGTACACCTTAAAAACTTGTGGTATCGCTAGCACTTATTGAAAAACGGTGTTTTCACAGTGACTGTACTCATCACACAAATATCAACGTCTTTTGAATATCTCTTACCTTTCTGAAACAGTCACCATGTGGCACGAAAGCTAATAACTAACTCGTAAGCGGTAAGATTGCATCTCCCCAAACCATTTTCTCATCATGATCTTTAACTAATTGCTGCTTTCACTAAACAATGTAACCATGTTTACTGGTCTTGCACTGACAACACCCTTCGCCGAAACATTTTCAGTGAAAGATATATAAACTAAATAAATTCACTGTTGACGTAACTGCTGTTTTTACCAAAACTCTTATCACATAAACACATTAATAGCCACGAGACAGGTGCTACCATCGCATACGCAGATGTGCACCAGAGGCCCTAGATGCCGTTTTAACTAGTTTCTAGGGAAACAGGATCCAGTAATCACAACAACCACTGGGCTTGAGATCGTGAAGATGGCATATGTTCAGCGTTAGGTAGACGGGTCTTCGTAAGCTGAATAAGTTACCAGTGTTGTGTATTTACCTAACCTTTTGACGTGGGCATTACATCCCATTGTATAATGGCTCCGGTGTGCTATTGTGTTGGGCGTGAAAATGTAGGGGTGCCTGGTTGTAGCGAGGGTCGCGTGTTGGGGATCAGGACAGATAGACATTTGTAACTGGGGTTAAACTGTTTTTTGACTGGACTTAATGCATCGCTTGGTAAAGGTCTCTGATGTGTTCCTTGAGGAAGATGCTCAATCATGCTGAGACTTGAAGAATAGATTCAGCTGGCCTTGTGACAGGTCGTAATGTATGGTGTATTTTGGAGTGCGTGTATGAAGGGTCGAGGCTGAGGTGGTGGTGGTGCGTGTGTGTGTGTGTTGAGGGGTAAGGGGTGGGGTGTGTGTGTGTGTGTGTGTGGGGGGGGGGGGGGGGGGGGGGGGGGGGCGAGGGTAAGATCGTATTAGGCACGGGTTGCCCAGGGGTCTGAAGAGATGCAGAATTGTGTCATTTTCAGCAGTGGGTCGGTCAGTAACACAATATGCCGGGAAGCATATTCCAAATTGTTGGCATAAGTAGGAAAACGAACCGGTGCCAGAATGTGTGTTATGTGTGTACGCACGCACCCAGCTCTTACCAAACCAATCCATCGGACGTTCAAAAAAGAGTATAAAGAATTATTTTCCTCGCCTCCAATATGGATATTTTTATTATTTTTATGCAATATAATCATACCATATTTAATTTAAATGAAATTCAAATATTTACTGCGAAAATGAATACATCGAAATTGATAGAATGATATTTAATCGCTTTGTAAGTTACCATGGTATGGTGTAGCTCGGTTGGTAGTATGGTCTCTCGTTATTCATTATAATCTAGTTCGATTCTAGTGGGTTCACAAGGTGAATGATATATATGTATAGCTGCAATATTGCAGATCCCTATCCACATATTCCTTTTTCTCCAACAGCTGAAATCGTTTAACTGAGTCATGAATTAATCATATAACAGTCAGGTCAATTGTATCAATCACTTTCGTCGTTTTCGAACATACGTCTTGTGAATTTTGAAGTGAGGGTGAGAGGGTGGGTGTTGAATCATTTACTATATGATCGCGTGACACATTTTTATTTTCTGTTTCTAATGCGACCCTAGATATTGGTCAGTAATTAAAGTGCTTTGCCGCCTCCACAGATTTCCTTGAGGATATGGATCTCATTCATCTCGGCATCTGTCCTTATCACTCTTTTCGCTTGCGTGGTTTTCACCTTATAAGGTGGCGTCGACCGTCGTTATCAGCGTGGCCTGGGCGATGTGGTCAACACGTTGAAGAGCGATTTTATCACATGTTGAGATTATCTGAAATATAAGCCAAGTGTTTGTGTTTATTTACTGGGACAACGGTTCCAGTGTTTCCCCGGTGTTGGGTGTGTCAGTGATATGGTCTAACTTCCTACGTAGTGTTGTTTACGAATGACGTCATGGAATGGGAAAAAAGGTCTCACCCAAGAGACGTTGCGTCTCGGCACCAGCAAGCACCGTATAGCGTTTACTAAGACCGACATGCAGCGCGCTGGGATATACAGTGTAAGTCTTCCTACCCCGAAAAAAACATCTGCCTGGAATGAACTCTTTGCTAAATCTGGATCCCCAATTCTGGTTGCTAGGCGACCGCCGTTAGGTATCTGGCGAAGCAGGCGGCTGTCCGATATCCGAAGTATAGTGGCATCGGGCTTATTGTTTCCCATATGCAAATGTACGAATGAGCCAGTACACACACTCCACACACCCCAAAGTCCGAGGGTGGAGGGGGGTGCGTAATGGGCCCGAGGGGTCGGGGTAACGATGGTAGCAGCTAAGAAGTACTTAACCGTTTGGAAAAAAGTATCTTCAGTGGAGTTTTGTTCAACGTCATCTGTGTAGGTGCTGGAAGTATATGTGTGTGCCGCCATAATCGCATGTTCGCATACCCTGGGTCTTTCTCCATGGCTTGCAAGTCTCCATCCATAGGTAATATCTCCGCTTTTTTTCTACAACTTGTCATTTGACCTGTCTGAGTTCGCAACACTGTGTATAGATTGTAGATGTATTGCTTCGGAAGTTTTGTATTACATAATAACGGGCACAAGATGTACATTTATGGATACATCTATGACTACCTGTTCACGTCACAATCACGTCACATTTCACTTTCTCATGACATGACTGTTCATAATTTTAAATCACAAAATGATTTTTCAGTATACTCGTATATTGGTAGCCCTAATTAGGTTTCGTATTCCAGTACACATCTTGACACGCGATCACACCATATCGATATTACTAAACTTAGTAATCCTTTTTCCAGTACTAATTTTTGCGACAATGACACCTTTTTAGTCTTTGCGTTTTAATACATTTCCGTATTATAAACATCAAGGGCGTCGGGTTACCTCCATGCCATTCCAATAGTCTGAAATACACTCTTCATGCAATAACAAACATTGGTGTTCGTTTCGTTCCCCAATGACGTCTTATATGTTAATTATCTTGCTTGCCTATGTAAATGGCACCATAGCAAGTGTACATTCAAGTGCTTAATAGGATATAGATTGATACGCTGACAATTTGACAAATGGCTTTGTTATTTATTACCTGCATTACGCATAGCGTTGTAGAGAAGTCAAGCACAAGCAAATAATCACGTCGATTCGTTCAAAAACAGGATGAATAATTGACCCTAATTACGAACAAGATTATTGAAGCAGAAATCTGATTGTCCTCTGCACATGACGTTATCGGCCTGAGTTTACGATTATGATCATTGCCCCGTCATTGATGTCAAATTAACAACTTGTTGCAAACCTTTCTGTGCTCGCTCTGTTGTATGACGGCATGTTTACATCTCCTTTACCTTGAGGCCGATCCGTGAGCTTTATTGACTGCAGTTAATCCGCCAGTTGACCCTACTCAGTGTCACTGTTGTATTATAACGGAGTGGATGCGTCACTGAGGGGACCGCCTCCGAGGTCTAGTGGTAGAGCGTCCGCCCGGAGAGCGGAAGGTCCGGGGTTCGATCCCCGACCGTTTCATACCAAAAGACGTTAAAAGATGGTACTTGTTGTTACCATGTCTGGCGCTCGGCATTAAGGGGCTAACACAAGGACTGGTCGGCTCGGAGTCAGTATACTGTGTCTGAGTGGGGTATTCATGTTAAACTGCGGCATGATATCTCAGTGAGCTAGCACTATAAATCGGCATCAGTCCGGACTAGTACAAGCAGCCACACAAACGCACACACGTACATGCACGTCGCTATATAAGCGGACGCGACGTTACACCCCATTTCACCTCACCTTCACCTCACGTCACT
This sequence comes from Haliotis rufescens, assembly GCF_023055435.1. Lineage (NCBI taxonomy): Eukaryota > Metazoa > Mollusca > Gastropoda > Lepetellida > Haliotidae > Haliotis > Haliotis rufescens. The sequence goes on from NW_025964112.1 coordinate 16,344,572, forward strand.
GAGGGTTGATTTTTTAGTGTTTGAAAGTGAGTGAGGGGTATAATTTAAACAGTTATTATAGCGTGCGGACAGTTGATGCGAAATGAGTTAACGTCGCGCCTTCAAGACTATTGCATTTATATAGGTGAGGTGAGGTGAAATTGGGTTTAACGTCGCGTCCAAGATTATTGCACTTATATAGCGACGTGCATGCACGTGTATGTGTGTGTGTGGCTGCTTGTACTAGTCCGGACTGATGCCGATTTAAAGTACTAGCTCACTGAGATACCATGCCGCAGTTTAACATGAATACCCCACTCAGACACAGTATACTGACTCCGAGCCGACCAGTCCTTGTTTTGGCCCCTTAATGCCGAGCGCCAGACAGGGTAACAACAAGTACAATCTTTTAACGTCTTTTGTATGACGCGGCCCGGGATCGAACCCTGGACCTTCCGCTCTCCGGGCGGACGCTCTACCACTAGACCTCGGAGGCGGTCGCATTTATATAGTGTCGTGCAGGGTGCGGGAGTGTGTGTGCGTTTGTGTGGCTTCTTGTTCTGTCCGGACTTATGCCGGTTTTACAGTGTCAGCCAGATGAGATACCATACTGCAGTTTAACCTTGATACCCCACTCAGTCCTTGTTTTATCTCCCTAATGACGAGAGACAGACAGGGTGACATCAAGTACCAGATGTAAACGTCTTTTTGTATGACGTGGCCAGGGGATCGAAACACCGACCTTCGCCTCTCCGGGTAGACACTATCCACTAAACCACATCGGTGTTAGGTCGTGTCAGCTTACATTGGGCGGAAACTCCATAGTGACACAGGTCGTAGGCAAAGAACACTTCAATTAAACCCATGGGTATAACAGTCAAAGGGTCGCCATCGAGACGAATCTTCGAAACCAGGTGCCATGACATGGCAAAGGGACGCAACTCCTGTCAGCGAGTTGCTCCACCTAAGACCATTGGGTCTCCGTGGCCCTGGTTCATCAAGAGAACCCATCGATACTCATTAAGACTGTGGTATTGTCGTTGTTAGGTCAGTTAAATGACACGTTAATAATGCCATACTGCTATTATAGTTGTATTATTAATGTCATTGCATTATCAATAACCAAGGGCTTTGAAATTGATATGATTGGAAAAGTGTCAATCGCCAGTGACCAGGCTCATCATTGGTTTAATTGTGGAATACGTCTATTCCAACAAAAAACGTGTACATAATTGATAACACTATTGTCCCGGTTTACCTTAATTACGATAATGTCAGGTACACCGACATAATTCTTTTCTTAATAACACCGTTCATGATACGTGTCAGGTTGGTGCCAATATCAATGTGCCATTCCAAATATCATCACGTTCGCATCAATAAATATGAGAACCTTTCTGGGCGGGGATTACATTTTCGCATTTTCTTAATGTTTTTCACTTAAATCCATTTTGATGACGAGAATAAATGATTGATATGCCGTTTAATTTATAATTGGCATGTCTCTCCATCGTCTCGACAAATATCCTATTTTTACGGCACAGTTTCGATCACAAAGTCATAGTAGGACCGGCAGACAATACGACACCAGTATACAAACAAAAGGCAATACAATAGAAATATAAGGCCACCTTAACACTCCCATTATATAAACTCTTAGTTTAAAATAATAAGTGCGTTTTTAATGCGCCAAATTCCATTCAGCAAGTGAGTGCTCATGGCACTACATTATTAATAGTTAATTAATATTACTTCTATTCAGTGTTTTCAACACAGTAACCCCGAGGATGCAAGCGATGTACGACAGTCCTTTGTCATAAAATCAATTCCTTGGAAATATATTCAACTGTCCTGTCCCCTCGATTCGTGTTTTGTAATTTATTTGCATTGCTTTATTGCAGTCGTTGCACGTGCAACGTTCAGATAGGACGTAATTAGGACATTAAATGGCGGTCCTTGTTTAGTGCCTAATGTTCTGGGTTGTTTTGTGGTGTCCCAAGAGAACCATATTAGTTTTCTTTGGACCAGGCAAAGGATGTTGTCTTTAAATATACGCGTTTTGGAAGAGTCGGTTTCACATGAGATGAGATTTCGTAAAAGACTGCTTGAACGGAGATATCGGTATTCGTAAATAGATCACTGACGAATGATGGCAAATCTGCGGTAAGATTAGTTTGTGATGTGGTAATAATGTTTCACCTTGCAAGTTCCGTTTGGGTAGATATACATAAAACATCTTGTCAAAATAATCTTAAAACTCAAGTACGAAATTTCAAATTCAGGCAGATTAATGAACAAAAACGGAAAAACGATTATCCAGTGTTAAGTAAGTATGGTTTTTCACCTGTTTTAGCAATATTCCAGCAACATCACGGCAGAGGACACGTGACAATGGGATTCAAACATTGTGGGGAATCGAACCCGGGTCTTCGGCGTAACAAGCGAACGCTTTAATTACTTGGCTCTCCCACCGCCCCTGATTCTGTGTTGAAAAGGATAGGAATTATGTTTAACGTTAAAACGAAACAACAAAGTTCTATATTCTCATGACCAGAGATGTACCACCCAAGATGTACTTCTTACAGAACACCTGATATTACTGCAGTATACCCAAATGATTGAGTGGATATTGTTTGACGCCGCAAAAATATTCCAGGTATATGACAGCGGGCTGTACATAATCTATCAAAGGAACAGGGATGTAAACTGACAACAGTTATTTGACACACCAGCACGTTTGAAACATTGCATGCATGCGCATACACAGACATGCATTTGCCTGCAAACTCCAAGCCCACCTCTCCTATGACACATCCATTAGTCTGGCATGCTGACCTATCCTGGTACTGACCTATCCTGATACTCTGTCTCTTCCCCTATACCCCCTCCCCCATTCCCCCATCTCTGTCTGCATGCTTCACTTCATCACGTGACTTCACGATAACCATCTGTCCGTGTGTCGTTACATTTAAGCACTGTTGAACTGGAATCCTTAGTGCTCAGTGCCTTGTTACCATTGTGGCCCCTGCAAGAAAGCGTGGGATATAATGGATACAAAATCCCTTGTTGTGTTTGAGGAATCCGTGGTTGTAATGAGAAGTTGTGGCATCGAAATATGGAAATAACGCGAACCTTATGTTGACGTTTCCATGCACTGCATCCATGGTTGTAGAAACGTCGGGTGATGTACATGAAATGTTAGCGAACGTCTCCCTCTGAGCTCCTGGCACAGTCACAGCCGTGAGCAATCCTTTATGCTGATTTCAAAATATTGACGTTTTAATGCGTGACTGTGCTGTTGAGTTAACGCCATTGAATCGCGAACAATGTGATAACAAGCTTTATCAATCATGATCTTTTGCGCGGCTTTCTTTACTGATCGAAAAAGGCAGAAAAAGCTCTACTCATACATACACCGAATCAGCGTGTATTGAAATAACTATGTGGCATTTGAGTGGCTTCTTTATCAGCGAGCGATGAGCATAAATCCCTTCCCTTATCTCGCGTTCAGTCCTTCAAACCGTGAGTCAGATCAGTCTCAATATTTCACTTTCCACACGTGGGTGAATATAAAGAAAGCACTACAATTAATACGGAACATATTACTCAGCATGAAGCCACAGTTTCGGATCCGTTTTTTACATTCCGCAGTTTCGCACTCTAGCATCTCCCCGCGTCCATATTGCCTTGTGTGAGAGCCTAGCTATGGGGCTGTATGTAAACTTGGTGGATTTTGAAATATTAAGAAACGGATTGCGGCACGAGGTAACTTTAACCGATAGTTTCTGGATGAGAACTTTTGTTGTGTATAGGATGCTTTAAATTGAATCATGATTTTGGGAATACAAAGTTTCGCATCAGCTTTTCTTTGTAAAGGGTAAGTGTCAACACACACATCGTTTGCTGTTCCTTCTTTTTCTCGTTCCTACTTTTGTATTTGTTGTTTCTGTTTTAACGTTCATGGTATTCTGTAATAGTTTTGACTTAATCTACTAGATGCATGGTATATTATTTATTTATCATAAAAGGATTTTGTTTCTTGTTAATTGTTGGTAGTAATTCATTTAAATCATAGCATGTTAGTGAATCGTTAACAATGATATGATTTGTTTACTCAATATTTAACCTCAGTTCAATACGCTGCTCGGAAAATGTTTGCTAAATTTGTAGAACACGCCCAGCTGTAGCTACTTAGCTCGCATAGTTTATGCATATTAATCACTCTTCATACCTTCCTTGTATGGTGTACCAACGATGATGCCACACACCCTATCCCAGTTGCTCCATTCATCACACCTACGTTATTCATTGACCAGGCCCCTCACGTGTATTATAGGAAACGTATTAGTAATATTCCGTTTGTTATCGCGGATTGCGCCATGCTCCACTCCCGTGGCGATGAGTCATCTCCTCGCTAAACCTCTTGGTACGGACATGCATGGGGATCCTCCTCGTTACCTCATACCTCGCAATAGAAAGCCTTCAGCTACCGTCGACCGACTCCATGAGGCTGTTCTCCAGCTTGGGAAATAGTTTTCACGCGTGTTCTAAAGTTTCGCCTCCGGTAAAAACACCTCGAAGGTATAAGCGCCTTATCGAGATTTGTCTTTAAAGTAAGATACGATCTCGTGTTTTATATATAAACACACTACAATTTTGAAATTATCAGAGTCGTTTCTATTGGCTTTCGTTTTTCTGGTGTGAGTTCCACAACATGTGAAGTGTTCAGGTTCTCGATAACTTCCTCCGAACGTGTTTCATTCGGATTATTACTTGTTCGATATTCATATATCATTCTTCTCATTCCCTGATCATCCCTCTAACAGTTACGATTTTCACATATTTCGTCCTTAAAGAAGTAGATCTTACACAAAGATCAGATTCTATGTAGTGGTTCTCTTTATCACCCAACCTAATGTCAGTTACCATATGAAAGCAATAATGCTATTTGTACCTGCCACGAGAGGCTCCAAACACCCTATACGTTTACAATAGCAAAGGGCATAAGGCATGATCTTTCTCCTCGCACGGGACCTCAGAAGATGGTATTTGAACACCCCGAGGACTCTGCATAGGTCTCTGCTATGTGAAGCACCTGTTTGCTAGATAACCCTATCTGACTTGTCTTAGTTCGTTATTATTTTAGCTCAGAGCGCTCCAAACAACTGAGTTAGTCAATGATTCTCGCCTGTGATTGTCGGTTTGGAGCGAATACTCTATCCAATAACTGTCACAATCGATCAGTGTTTCTCTGATACTCACGTGGTAACTGTTGAGAAACTCGGTTTGTTTTGTCCGATTGTTACCGAACGTCATTACTCATTGCTTTAAAATCTTCAGAAATATGGAAAGGTTTGGCAAAATAAGTTATATATGAACCGTGGGACTCTTTAATGCAATTACCTTTGTCTTGATTGCGTTGTGTTTGTCATGTTATTCCAAAGTGGATTTGCCGCTACGAGTATCTCGCGTCCTTAATACATGTTTTGCTGCATTTATTTTTGATTGAACAATCTATTCGTCAATAAAAAAGATGTTTTAAGCTTCCTTGAACAAATCATGTGGTCAGAACGTTATAAGAACTCAGACACCGTAACAGAACCATGGTCTGGAAAAGAATGTATGGAAATATCTCATAACCGCAAGCATACGCCAAAGGTTAAAATAGATATCTGACCTATTTAGTGACCTGTATATATGAAGCTAAATCATAGACTAAACACCTGCCCGCGAAACTGTTTTGCCTCCCCGTATATAACCGCAAGATTATTTACCACACGGGAAAACACTGTCAATATTTCCTACCGAGAATGAACTCCAGATGTTTGGTACCTTATTGTTGACATAAATATCGCAAGTCGCTTCCCCGTTTGTATCACTCTTAGTATTCACTATTTTGCCATTCAACTTTTACATGTGTTCCCCGATACCGAACACACGTTGTCAATGGCAACGAGTGGAATGACCGTGCTGATAATTTTGGATTCGATACAATCACAAACGACGTCGAGTTGAGTTATGTCTGGTGTCATGCTCCTGACTGGACGCATGCCAGGGTATGTCCATTTGACGTCAAACTACGAAAACACGTACCGCGTACCAATCCTACAAGACGATACGCGCGCGCTTACATACCATGTCGAGTACAGTATATAAATATGTACATGCGTGTAATACGATGTGACACATATCCAGATATGTGTCAGTGTAAGTCTTCAAATTTGTTCAAAATAAATGTAACTGACTTAAGCTATGTGTAGTCTTAATATGTTGTATGCATTTATGATGTGTTTAATGCAAATACTGTGATGACTATTACTATATAAAAGACACAGTATTTTAACGTATTCTCATCTTTGTTACAGGATGGACAGTATTATTGGGTCTGTAGGACGAGTTGCCAACGTAAAAGTTCGCAATGATGACGATCTGATTGACCGAGTGAACCATCTTTATACAACAGGAATACTCATAATCTTCACAGTGGTCGTCAGTGCTCGACAGTACGTAGGCGACCCAATCAGGTGCTGGTGTCCGGCCCAGTTCACAGGGGCTCATGTCGACTACGCGAACAACATCTGCTGGATCTCCAATACATATTACATCCCCATGAATGAAGTCATCCCAGTTGAGCATCACAAGCGAACAGAAAAAGAGCTCACCTACTACCAGTGGGTACCAGTTGTGCTCCTCATCCAAGCACTCATGTTCTACATCCCATGTATTATATGGAGACTCCTCAATGGTCAGTCTGGCATCAACGTTGACAGGATTGTAGGTCTGGCCAGTGACGCCCAGTATGAGAGTCCGGAGATCAGGATAAGGACTATAAAATACGTGGTGAGGCATATTGACAGGTGTTTGGACAACCAGAGGGAGAGTAGGCATACGTGTTGTGTACAACTGAGACACATCCTGTCGGCTAAGTTGTCTCTTCTTTGTGGTAAGCGGTACGGGAACTATCTGGTAGCTGTGTACCTGTTCATGAAGGTGATGTACATATCCAACGCAATTGGTCAGTTGTTCATGCTGAATGAATTCTTGTCCACAGAATATAATATTTATGGATTCCAGGTTCTTCAGGACCTCATCGTTGGTGATGAGTGGACGGCATCGCACCGATTTCCACGAGTGACAATGTGTGACTTTGACATTAGACAGATGCAGAATATCCATCGTCACTCCGTCCAATGTGTGCTGCCTATCAACTTATTTAATGAGAAAATCTACATCTTCATGTGGTTTTGGTTGGTGTTTGTATCAATACTTACTTGTTACAGTTTTGTCTCTTGGCTGTGGCATATGGTGTTTCCAACGTCACGGATGCAGTATGTGAAAAAGTTTTTAAAAATCATGGACCGATTAGGAACAGGTCCTGATAAAAAGCTAGCTAACAGATTCACTATCGAATACCTTCGACATGACGGTGTTTTTACACTTCGCCTCATAGGCAAAAACTCGAGTGATATTGTTGTAGCGGAGATCGTTTCTGGACTTTGGGACATGTACAGAAGCAAAAAGTCTATACAGATTCGTAACACTACCGGAAATGGCCATGATATGGAAGGGGAAGATGTGTAAGCGCCAGAACCGACGGATATATTGCATTAGTACCTTGTGTACTCAACAGTGCCAAGACACGATGGTCTGCTGTCCGTGCGCGTATTAGATGACCAGGTCATGGCGCTTCCGATGGACGATGGACGACCGATGATTGTCGGACGATGAACCCCATGAAAGGCTTACAGACTGGCTTTGGCGCATTTAAGCGCTAGGTGACCATGTAAGATCGGCTGTAGTCCTCTGACCATAGTTTCGGCTGAAGCCATGTAGTTTAGGGAAATGTGCTCTCATTCGTGATTTTCTATGCGTTTGTACTCGCGACAGACATAATAATGTAGTCAGGTCGATATGTTAGTCTGAATTTCATTAATGACATTTTATTGTGATTCGGTACACATACGTAGTGTATATGTGATAGGATAAGAAAATATTATTTTATTTTATTAAATCCAAAGTATACTTAACTATATTCAGTGCAGACTTCACGTGATGAATGACGTACTAACGAATGTAATGTTGTTAACTTGGTTTTCTAAAGTAACGCTTATTTTGTAAGAGTATTTACCTTAATCAAAGTTGTTACGTACTGGAGTAATCCTTCATTAAAAAAGGGAGTGTGGAGTATTCAGTAATAAACAAATTTTCGTGTTTTTTTTGTAACAACCTATCAGCAGCATTGCTATCATATATATAAAATGATATACAGTTTTATAGATGCATATCATTAATTTGCTCGAAAAAATATGTTTCGTTCGTATTTTCAGATTGTGATATCCCCGTATGTGATCTATTGTTGTTGGTTGCTATGGTTACAAAGAATTGCTCTGATTGGCTGTTACGGGAAGTAACGGGTTAAATTCTGGTTGTGTCGATATCCAAATGAGCCCGGCTTTTGCCGATGAGAGGGTTGTGATAGTTGTTACCTCACCAACTTCTGCTCACTTAGTATGGAACTATCCTATACTGACTTGTATATAGCAGTATATTTAATATATTTATGACCACAACAAATCAATACTTGTCCGTCGGATGTTTTGTAAAATTAATGAGTGATTGGGGTTTCAAGCTGCTTTGAACAGCATTTTAGTAGAAGAAAGGCGTTTCAGTTTTACATGAACCCAAAATGAGTCATGTCCTGGACGTTTACAACTTTGGTGACACAAAATACACCGCACAAGCAATAAGTATCCCAGAATAGATTCAAAGCGAATGTAAGATTCGTATCCCCAAGGAGCTAAGGGGCGTAACTCTGCACGGCAATATGCAATGCGTTAAACATCTTGACCAACCATGACTTGTGTAAAGGGAATATAAATATACCCTCAAATTGGTACTTTGTAAAGGTATTCATATTTGTTTTTGTTTTTTTGGATATAAGTATACAAAACATCGAGTGACTGACAGCTAACATATTAATTCACAGAGGCAATATATATTACTTAGCATGTGTAGACGTTTGAATTCGCTTTTTGTTCTTCCGTTTAACGTAGCATCGATTCATTTCTAGTAGATATGTGTTTTACACGAAGATAATTAATTAGTCTTCATTCAATCGTCACCCAGACTCCGACGCCAAATGAATTGGTATGTTGTGGTCTATTGCTAGTTTATACAAATGTAGATTTCATTGGGCGTGGTTCGCTTTGTTTGAACATATATCTTATTTGCTATTTATTTCCGTTTAGTAGCAATGCACAACTTGTGCTATAGATTGAGTTTATATTTTCGTACATACGTTACAAAGCTAGTTTTGTCATATATTGCAGCTTTATTATTAACTTTCTTTAAGATTTGCGTTTTTCGTTTTGTTAACTATGTTGAGGTTTTTTATTGAATATACAAATCATGAATGACAGCACATTGCCCTTGTAGATACCAGAGAGTGTTATGAACACAATAATTGACGAATACTACTAACCATGCGATATTTGAGACGTCAGATCTCTTCCGTGACAGTACCATTCCGAAACACTGTAATGACTGCTATTGCCTATAGTGTTTGGTTAGTCCTTGGTCGGGCCAGAATCTTCACACATTGTAACTGTTACACACTAAATCTTCTGCACACTATTTTTGTAACATCTGCTAATTACAAAAGCATTGTCTTTGCTTTGTAATATCATAGACTTGCAGCGTCCGTTCATTCCCACCTACAGGAGTTCGAGCCCTGGTTCGGATGAGCTTGTGTACTCGCGGTTCGGTCTGATGGCACAAGAAGTTCAGAGTGGTCAGAAAATGTGATTGAAGATTTTGAACTCGACTTTTAGTGTTTTCTTGCAATGGGACATGGTCGTTGGTTTGTGTTCAGATTTTTCACTTTTCAGCTAAGCTGAACATGGTGCTGTTTACATATACAAGCACTAGAGTATTACTATATAAATTTAACATATTTTTGCAAGATCTCGGATAATGGAGACTAGATCAATTAGCCTCGGTAGTTGTGGCCCAATAGTTAGATAGTGATTTGTGTTCATACACGACTATGCGTGTTTCAATCAGTCACCATTCTCATAACAGAGTCTCATAACATTGTGGATTTCCAAAATTCCGTTTATTTGGAAACTAGTCATTCTACCCTGTTATTGCCGTAGACAGTTAATATCTGTGTCTGATGTCACTCAGTATGTTCATTAGAATGTAAGTACAAGATTGTGCTGAACAAAGTATCAGTATGTATACATGTTATCTAGATCGATTTTCAAGAACTTGGTTTGTGATATGTACAAGATTATCACTCTTCACTGCTGCCATTCATGTTTTGAAACTATAAACGTTTGTGTATACAAAATTGTTGATTTGTAAAATCGTCAACTATATTGTCAACAACAAGTATCATTGTAAACACTTTTTCGTTTTGATATGAATTTGGAAATGCTGATAACGAGTATTGAGACGCTTTTATGGTAAGAGTGGTTGAATTTCCATTTTTTCATTGTAATTATTTTCATTTAATTCCAAATTTTGATGTGATTTTCTCCTGAACATGCACGTGCAATGTTTTTTATTGGCCTTGAAATAACTTCATTTCATTTCCTGTTTCAATCACCCATTGTATCTCTGCCCGAATATTGATCCCATTGTTTTCTATAGAGTATGTTATATATACTTACTAAATTCCCTTTGAATGTTAAACATCTAAGGCTGTTATAGATGCAATATCTTTGTTTTTTACTAATTTATTCAGCAGTTAACATTCTTTTTTTTCTCTTATCGTGTACATTTTGCATTATTTTTTCATAGCTGCCTAACATGTAGCACATCGACATTTGCTTCATTCATTTACTAGTTTATTGCTTAAATGACATCCAACATTGCTGTCGTTTTTTTCTGATTTGTCCCGAAATACGTGTTACCTACTAAATAACATTGACAAGTTATAGCCGCCGATCGACAACCTTGAACTGTGAGAACTTATTGTATTATTTGTTGCTGATATAAAGCAAAATCATACCTGCAATATTTATGCAAGAACATAACACAAACTAACTTGTTCTCAAAAGCAGGTATCTTTGTGAACACACTTGTGTTGCTGTGGAGAAATCCTGCTGATTTGATTGTGGATACCGTTTTGGCACCAATGGGAATGGGTTTGATATACATTTAGATAATTGGTTATGATGCTTTTCAGAACCCGTTGGCACGAAACCATTGATATTATGGATTTTAAAAAGTTCAAATGTAAATATTGGTTTCGTGGGAAATGATAAAACGAGTAACATAAAAGTAAATTACCTTGAAATGTTATGATAGGCGTTTTGGACTATGCAAACTTAAGCAACTATGATAAAAACTTGCAACTGCGGTTAACAGTTCAAGGTTGATTCATGGCGCTCGTGACAAAGTCTTCCGTTCCCAGCGGTCAAATATGCGTCACTGTGTGTTCTGTTTCCTTCCTCTCTGCAAATGTTGTGTAGAATCGTACCAAAGACCTAGAAGGTTCAACGTCCTAACATTATAACTGACCAGGTTGAATTCCTTGGAGGTAGGCGAACACGTAATAGACATACGTGTTTCTTGTTAATCTAAATATTTCGATCGATATTAATGGGTCATTTGGGTTCCGACAAATGTTCAGATACAATCAGAAATAATGTTCGAATTTATAAACTGGCACGCATGTTCTTGGGAAGCATCTCCCGTATGGTTCGCCTGAATATGAACCATTTTTGACATTTGCTTACCAACATAATTACCCTTCTGAATATAGCGTTATCGCCATCATCTATACCGATATAGCTATTTATCGCTAGTGCTGTTGGACGCTTGCCATTTGGCGAGGAATGACCGGACTGCCAGAAAATGAACCTCCATATAAGTGCCTTCCATCTCTACACAACTATGCATGAACTCGCCAATGTTACTGCTTTGTTGTTATTTATTTGTTTATTGTCATTAGTTAGCACTGCTATGCAACTCGAGAAGACCTTTCAGCAATCGGCTGTGATACAAAGTTTGGTTAAATTAATTGAACATATGATCTACAGTAGGTAGCGAGTATCTTGTCGTTGTTTAAACATTATGGTTTGTAATTTATGCATTTAATATAGTTTATTTAATATGTTTTACTATGTACAAAAGATTTGTAAATTTCATTACCGTTTTCATTAAATTATTTCCAATTATATGCCAAAAAGTGCAATATCCTTGAAAGTCAATCCTTTGAGACCCGCTGTTACTCACCTGATTAAAATAATATCAAACAGTTCTAGTCACGCTGTTTCGCATGGACAGTCTCATAATGACACTGGTGGTGTTTTTGTTTTTGAGACAATCAAATGAATTTTCTACCAAGAAAATATTTTTATGATCTTCCAAACTGCACACGCCGTATTCAGGTGAGCTAATAGCATTGCGCATGCGTGTGTTTGATATCATTATCAGTCAACTATCAAGTGTGTGGGCCAGACGAGGTACATTGCATCTTGTTAAAACGACATATAATAAACATTTTTAAATTTCAAATTGACTTTCTTTTTAATAATGATCATCGATCAACGTTTAATTATATATTCCCTGATCCATGCCTCGTGTACCGTGTGTTTGGAAAAGAACGCCAACATTATTCATTTTGAGAACCGCCGTGATTTGGCTGAAATATTGCTTAAAAACGGTATAAAACACTTATCAATCACGACATCTGGAGAGTGTCTGCGTTCAGAATAAAGCATCTTTGATTTGGTGTGATACAGACCCGATTCAGTGGACGAGACGAGTGAAATTTATGTGCCCTGGTATGAAGCAATTGGTCATAAACCAAGTTACCAAGGAGACACCAAGGAGCGTAACAGTATGACATCTGAGCCTCTGTTAAACCCAGTGATCTAAGGCCATGCTAGGCTAAGCTGATTGTTGGTTGCTGCTTCTGATCCATGGTCGATCACCATTGGGACGGTGGGTTAGCCTCGTAGTTGAGCGTTCACTTTTCTCGCTGGAGTCTCGGGTACGGTTTCCCCACATGGGTACAGTGTGAAAACCCATTTGTGGTGTCCTCTGCCGTGATATTGCCGGAATACCAATAAATATTGGCGTAAAACAATATTCATTCACTATCAGCATTGACCTGTGTCCCTTTGGACTTTCCTCTCTTATTGAGCTGAAACGTCATGAGACGTCTAAGTCACTGTTCGAGACGATGTGAAACCAATATGTTGGCGCAGCCTCACGAAGCAACATTGCAACACAAAACCGTCATTTTAAGCTCACAAGTCGTTTCAGTATACATATGAAATACTCTTCACATGTGTGTCCAACCGATTCACTCATCCATCTTCTTCACAATTTATACACCATTGTCTACGGTACAGCCTTAGCACTAAGATCGCTTCATGAAACCTGATTCTAGTGCATCGTTCCACGACGCCAATGAAACATTTCCAAGGAATCGATATTGAAACAAATCCATTAAATCACACGTAACATTATTTTTTTCATGAAACTTCTCATTCCTTTGGTGACATGCGTCTGTCAATACAAAAAAATGTTCAAATGCATCAAGGTCTTCAATGCAACACAAACATTTACAAAGATAAAACTGAAAAGGGATGAGTGGGTTTTTTTCACAGGACAGCTAATCCTAGCTGGACCTCAGTGTCAACAAGGGAAGAGCAGTAGATCACGGAATCTCTGTAGTTCCCTCCTTGTTCAGAGCAGCTTCAATTAAGATCTTCATGATACAGTCCAGGCTTAAAATGATTGTCGCCGTGACGAGCATGCCGATATGGACCTAACGGCAAAGCAAGGTCGACCTTAATATTGTCAGCGAATTGGTTCCTGTGAGTGAATACTAATTTTTATGTTAAATGAGCTGCAGCTCGACCTTTCTCCTCAGGACACTGGATTCACTGTAGCGCTATTTTCCTACCATTAACCGTTGTGTCTAAATGATAGCCTTTGGAGACGATTACCATCGTGGTCAGAATGGCAAGGGGATTTGAACATGGCGGTGAATTGTCGGTCTGTTTCGTGACCAGGGCAATCAGACCTTTCCAATTACCGCTATAGGATCACACCGCACATCACGGGTAGAGCCATTATCGCCAGGAAGGGAGATTCGCATTAATTGTTGTCTCGGACATGTAGCCACGTTGTGATAAAACTTTAACCAAATGGACTGGAGTAGATCAAAGAGGTTCTTTGGATAAGCTTATTCATGTTGGAAGTCAGGATGAAATGATTTATATATGCAATACGTGTCGTGCGCATTAGCGAAGATACCGAGTCTCATTTTTAGCAGTTTCATAAGAAGATTTCTGATGTAACAATGCTATAATGAGTGTCTAAATGGAAACATTGCACACGACAGACGCATGTGTCAAGGTACCAATGAAGACAATACCTTTACCGGAAGGGCCTACCTCGTAATGTAATAAATGATAAATGTATTTTTCCTGGCATCAGTTCAATACAAGCATAGAGGTAAAGTATACATGCTCACGTTTGTTTTGCATTATGGCTTTGTGTGATCTTGTTGATTCAGCGTTATTAGTTCACTCAACCCAAGACAGCCATTACGTTTCAAATTGTGAGAGAGTTTGCTTGAGTGAGTGAGTATGGTTTGACGCCGCTTTTAGCAATATTTCAGCACTATCACGGTGAGGGACTCCAGAAATGGGCTTCACACATTGTACCCATGTCGGCTATCAAACCCGGGTCTTCGGCGTCACGAGCGAACGCTTTAACCACTAGGCTACACGGCCGTCCCGAGTTTGCTTGAACGTACCTTTGGACATGTATTTCAGTTACAGCACCGCGTGTTGGACTGATGGGAGCCGAAAGTCGAAAGTGATACAAATCTTAGACGTCAACCATCATGTGGTGACAAACCTAGAACCACAATCAGGTCGAATCTGAGATTCAAAATCTAACGATCTTTGGTATCTGGCATACTGAGGGATCAATTCTGCAGATCGCAATGCGGCGCCTGAGACGACTGGGTTGCCAGTGCCTCAATTATTTTCATTGAGAAATATTGATAAATACATTATTGTTATACATAAAGAGCAGGTTTACTGGTTAATCATATCAGGAACCGGTGCACACGGGGGAAAGCATACGTATGTTCAGCGACCATTTATTGTTTCAACAAAACAAATATTGTTAGTTTTGATAACAGTAACGACTAATAATGACGTCAAGACAGAGAATAAGACTATTTTTGCCACTTTCTGTTGATGACAGAAATTGAAGATTCGCGAAAAGAAGTGGTCAAAGTATTCATACATTTCCAACAAAAATTATCAAAAGGTATCACTGATAACAGTACATCAACTAAGTAAACTTCGACAGTTTACTAAAACAATTCTGAGGTTGCTTAACCTTTGACCAACAGCTTTAAAAACGACGACAAAGATTATGTGCTGTAGGCTTTTCATGTGCAAATTCTCCAACTTATTTAAAAATAATTTCGAAATTATATTTCTGTACACGAGAAACTTGTTATTTCGGTTAGCTAATTGTTCATATCTGTATTTCATGCTTAAGATCTAATTTGAGGTTAGCGTTTACTTAGCAGTTAAAGAATTATACGTGAATATTTATATTTAATTTCGTTCTCATGTCGACCACTTTACCACAATCCATCAACATCACATACCTCTTACTATACCCATCAAAACATAAACACAAGTAACTTCAATCGTCCTTGTTGAAACGAGTCAGCAGGCCCTCTTAACCCTCAATAAAGTATACTAATTGTCGGAGCAGCTTATGCCATAATAACGAAGTCCTGGTTTACCAGGCCCCAGAACAGCACTTGTCCAAACATGTTCTACAATGAAGATGCCTGCCATATAACCACAAGACGTTTATTTAAGAATAGGAAACATTATAGCAATAACTCGCTGAGATTTGCGGGGGCAGACTGATCGTGCTTGGAACAAAACCTCACGAAAACAGTACATTGGCTCACAAATGTCAGCAAACTTGTGGCCCATCAATACTAAGACTTGTGTTGCCCATTACACCTCCATGGTAATCTTTTCCCAAACAGAGAACGGTATAGATTGCAATGAAGAGGAGGATCTGTAGCAAGCACTGCCGGACAGTTTTACGGGCGATGTCAATGCCACAGATGGTCCAGTCATAAACCGACTGCATGCAGAGTAAGGTAACCCTAACCTTGGAGTGCTGGATGCGATTTCGGTTGGTTTGTTGGTTTGTTGTTTAACGCCGCACTCAGAAATATTCCACCTATATGACGGCGGCCTGTAAATAATCGAGTCTGGACCAGACAATCCAGTGATTATTATCATGAGCATCGATCCACGCAATTGAGATCGATGACATGCATTATCCAAGTCAGCGAGATTGACCACCCGATCCCGTTAGTCGTCTCTTACGACAAGCATAGTCGCCTATTGCGGCAAGTGTGGGTTGCTAAAGACCTAAGCTACTCCGGATCACGGGTATGATGCGATTTCGGACATTCTCGTACAGTACACTTAGGTCCTGATTCAAGACGGCTTAATGGATTAATATGACTTTGTTTTCCTTGTTAGAAGTTGGTATACTTGATGATTTCATCCTCACGATTACTTGTATACCATGTTGGTGCAAGGGTGTTATCAGGACGTTGTTAAAGGGTGGCACGGGTGGCTCGTTGGTCGACATGACGAAGAGTTGTGTCCCTTCGTTGCCTTGATCCGCTGGTTATGGGTTCGAATAAACCGCACCCGGTTAAGCGCGTGGCATATGAGTGAGTGAGTGAGTTTGGTTTAACGCCGCTTTGAACAGTATTCCAGTTATATCACGGCGTGTCAGCTTGGTGTGGGAGGCAAGCCCGGCTCTCAGGAAGCTACCAATGCCGACTGTCTTCTCAGGGTAAATGTCTACGATCTGGGTGAATTTTCCTCCTGTATGAAGCTGACGCGCCATTCGAGAAACGAAATACATTTTACACGCTCAGTCGGTGTTTTTTTTTAATAGACACATAAGTAAAACGTAAAGGTTATAGTGCATTGTCAAAAACGTGAAGTTCTTACCTGGGAACAATATTGAAAATAAATGTTACCTTTAAACAGATTTGTGCATGACAGACATACCATGGGGTTGGGATTTTTTTCTAAAAAATAATCAAGCCTTCTTTTACTGTAAACAAAATTACACATGCGTCGCATTGCTGGAAAAAGAAAAAAATGTGCCTTTTCTTGTTGACTATAGTAACGGCTGAAAAGAATACAGTCAGTTATTCATATTAACATTATAAAATAATTGAGCACCTGTTTATGTTGAAAAAATGATTGAGCGCCTAAACATTAAAAAAATCTTATTTCCAACCAAAATCCCCTTGCATCCCCCATCCCCAAAATCAAATGGATGCTCCTAATACGTTTAGGCCATGCGGAGTTCCAATGTGCTATATCGACTCAATAATAAAATGCTCGAACACTGCGTTTTAAAAAATAGTTCCAGTGTTTGAAACTGATATTAACTACATAAATGATTATCGATTATTAATTATGTTGGGTTTTATACATGAACGATTTTAAAGTATTGATACTGTAGAACCCAGTGGTTCAAGACGAAACACGCTATGTTCGGTTACGTTACTGTTCTGTCAGAAACGACGGGTTGTAGATTCGCATCCATGTTTCATAGTATTCCTAATTATGTTCGTTATTCTTTACAAAGTAACATTATATTTTCCATTTTCACCTTAGTTTCGTCAACGACTTGGGTCAATTCTTCTCCCATTTGAAAAAACCTGACATGATTGATGGAAATAGTGACGTTCAACCACACCCACCCAATAAAACATCTCTGCCTGCCTTGGTAAATACGATGTCAGACATTTTTTTCAAAATCAGCATTTGGGAATTTCAAGTGTTGTGAATCGTGTGTATGTTTCTTAGTCAGAAACTCTAAGTAAACAGAAAACTTTCTTAACCGAAATCTGTCTTAACCAACTTTTCTGAGCGAAATACATGTCGCAGACACAGATTGTCCTGTTCCGGAAAAAAAAAAGAATATGGGAAAATTAGGCATCGAAACGGAGAATTTGCATTTCACCTCAAGTTGATCCACAGGGACTGAAATCTAAGCTATACATATATCACTTGTGTATTCGAAATATATAGAAGCACGCGATAGAAGGATCCAGGCTTGACAAGAGACAGTGCGATATATTGAGATTGAGGAGCGAAGAGGGCAAAAGTGTTTCTTGTGTATTTAATAACACTTCATTATCATTGATATTTTGTTTGGAAGGCAATAGGAATGTCCTCATTGCTTTTGCTAACGTATAAGTCATTATTGAGCACAGTTCATGATAACGACATGTTCGTGTGTCATAAAGTAAACATAAAAGCAACAAGCTTCTTTTCAACGATGAAACAGACAGCCGTTTGTTAGGGATGCTTTCCAAGTTTACTTTCCCAAATAAACAAGACCACATACTGATTACTTAATATCGCCTTGCCACATGATACTAGCCAGTTATTGCATTTATCCTCGTAAATTATTGAATGGCCTTCTGAAACAAACACAATCATTATCTACCACAAAACACGCTATTTTATACCAAACGCTATTCTCTCGTGGCATATTTGGTAGACCAACAACGTCAAACGACAACACCTGACACTGACTATGATATATGGGATAGCCCGGTATAGACATAAAGAACATCTCTGGATGAGGTTATTAAATGTGGGTAACAGAGTCGGTCTTGTGACCCCGTGGTGTCTGGATTAGGCCCATATGCCCCAAGAGAACTGGCGTGTAATTGAGGGCGGGGGGTCAGGATTCAGCACCAGATAACAGACGATCACATTGAATGGCCGCGCCCTTTGCTCGTCGGACTAGCGTAAAATGACCGTTATGACACCAGATTTAGTACAAGAGATCTGGCGCACTGACCGGAGATGCTTTGGGAATATTAAATGGAAAATGTACGCCATTCCTATATCGGTTATGATTTATGAATGCGGGTTGATTTATGGGTATAGGAGATGGAAGTAGAGGGGGCGTGTTGAATTGAAATATATACGATACAGTAAACTACGGTTATAACGAACACGCTTATAACGAACTGACGGAAATAACGAACTTACTTTTTTGTCCCGACTATTTGCTGTAGTTATGCTGTGTATATGCATATAACGAACCACGGCAACAACGAACAAAAATTAGTGGTCCCTTTGAGTTCGTTATAACCGTAGTTTACTGTATATTGTGAGTGAGTAAAAGAATCCATGTCACAACGCAACATTCACGTCGGGTATTGAGATTCGAGATCAAGCCGGCAAAATGTTACATATAGTATAATATCGAAGACACAATATTCAACATGCCTATATAACAGAGTTCTACATCTTTGTTCTTATGTTTTTGCTCAATTGAGGCGAGGAAAACCAATTAAATCGTTTGTCTTGTGCCGGTAAGTGGATGTTGTTTTACGCCATAGTCAGTTCTAGTCACAAGGCCTCCAAATAAGTATGGAATAAGAATACTAGTGGTTGTTAGAATAAGCAACGATCAACGCCGTCATTTATTTAAGTCGATAAGTTGGGGTTTACATCACTTAAATGTCATTTCAGCGATTTGCGTCACCTTAGACACTGGGACGCCTTCCGAAAATGTAACTTACCGCAGAATTGCAGAAAACTCGCGGAATTTGTCTTAATATCACCCAAAACACTAAGTTTTAGTATGTTCAAACTTTTAAATCGAAGTTTGCACTCAAATGATGCAAAATCGCTTTTCACCTGCGATTTAAACATACAAAATATGAATCCTACAATAAATCGAACTTTGACATCAATAATATTCTCACTTTAAAACATTGTTGTAGATTTATGACTACACAAACGTTGTTTACATCTGAGCATAAATAATATCAATGACGCTATGCATATTTAGTTGCATAATGCTATGTGATGATAACTGCATATAATGACACCTTGTGGAATTATTTCTATTCGGATATGGATTCAAGTTTTCGACAGTGAGATATTGCAAGCTCACAACGCGAGTGATTGAAGACAATAATTTGTATGCTACTAGCCGTATCGTTTCAATCGGCGATTTGAGGGGGAAATGATTTATATTTTGACCGCAGAATTTTGTAATTTTAGCCGCTAAATTTTGATAATTTTAACGCAGAGTCCACCTTGGACAGGACACCACCGCCAATGTTAGAGAACCTGGTATCATTGGTTCACCGGCTCGAACTCATGACAATAGATCCCAGAGCGACCATTGAGTGCAAGGTGAAATTCAGCGTCCTGACCAGAGACCATCTGTTCCCTGCCTTGGAAACAATATGTCCTTCTGTCGAATGAGTTATCATAACCAATTTTGGTACACCTGGGGTCAATAATATTTAGGACTAATTAGTTATAGTTGGAACACGTGGTGTCACCGGTAGACAGGATATCATCACCCCTGTGAGAGAGCAAGGTGTCGTGACCGCCCTTCCAGCACGTTATGACCTTTCGTGATTCAATTACTTCCGGTCCATGGGACTGCGGAACATGTACTATCAGAGACAGAGCTCGCATTATCGATCAGCTGGGATTTGAAATTCAACAACAAGTAGATTGTTAAAAACACACTGACCTTTCTCAATCACTGTCTCTAGGTTATCTGTGACGATGGCGAACGTTTTCGGAATTTTACAATTATAAACACGTCCCATTTTAATTCTGGAAACCCAAAAGTCCAGAAACTCTACGGTCTTTGCCGACTCTCGGTTTAAGGTATTTACAAAATTAAACATGCCGTTTTCATGGGAACATACCAAGGAAGAAAAAATGAAAAAAAAATTGTTTAAAAACTCAATATTTAGACTATGTCGCCCATGGGCCTGCCCATGGGCGAAGTGTGGCCCATGGGCCTGCCCATGGGCCTGCCCATGGGCGAAGTATTGCCCATGGGTAGGCCCATGGGCAGGCCCATGGGCGAGAATATGTTCCTTTACTTAAAACTCATGTTTTTGTTTCGCAAATACATTTAATGTATTCATTCAAGTACCATGACACAAAATTTAACTCATTTTAACTTAATTCAACGATTTTATAGCGATATTGAAATATTTCGCCCATGGGCGAGAAAAAGGTTTGGCCCATGGGCGAGAATATGTTCCTTTACTTAAAACTCATGTTTTTGTTTCGCAAATACATTTAATGTATTCATTCAAGTATCATGACACAAAATTTAACTCATTTTAACTTAATTCAACGATTTTATAGCGATATTGAAATATTTCGCCCATGGGCGAGAAAAAGGTTTGGCCCATGGGCAGGCCCATGGGCGAGAACATGTTCCTTTACTCAAAACTCATGTTTTTGTTTCGCAAATACATTAAATGTATTTATTCAAGTATCATGACACAAAATTTAACTAATTTTTACTTAATTCAACTATTTTACGGCGTTATTAAAATATTTCGCCCATGTTTTCGTCAGTCCCTTTCAAGCATCAACTAACTGTTTGCAAAGTATATTGTATCATGTGAAATATACTTTGTATTATATCATTACATTACTATTTAAAAAGGGCATTTGGTTGGATGTTTCCTTTAGTTCTACAAATTTCACCTGTTTTACATATTGTAGCGATCTTTAATGAACCCGGCCTGACCTCTCAAAACGTTTTGACAGTTTATCATACGAATTCATGTGCGTGTACTCCAATTCTTTGGAGTTATTTTCCGCAACATTAAATTTTAGTTAGTTTCTATTTCATTTCCCATTTTATGTCCCGTTGATACATCACACTGGGCAATTACGTGACACTAGGTATGCAATATACAGGTACGCGTGCGCGTATTTTAATGAAAAAAACTATTCGTCTTTTATTGCATAACGTTTGGCTGAATATCTTACATTCTAACGAAATCTCGAAATAATTATTTAATTACATGCGGTTTCGAACTGACCAGTAGGAATTATGTTTCAATGCGATTGAGGAAAACGTGAGTGAATATTGTGACACTAAAGCAACTTTTAACTGCATTGTCACTTTTGGTATGAAAATGGTAACAGTTCAGAAAAAACAACAGCCTTCTTATGATAATTCTCATTAGGACGTTGTATCTAATTACAGTGTCGGCCATATTCACAGGTGATTCTACAATACCTGCTCTCGGTCAATTACGATCTACCACACCACGCGTGAATAAACAGTTATGCAGGTGTTGCTGTGGGAAAATACCTAGCCTGAAAATGTTTGTTTTTTTAGGATACATGTTTTACAAATGTTCGTTGATATGTGGATATATTAAGCACAAAGACAAAAAAATGTTTATGAAAGATGAATTAGTGCCTTGATATATTCATCGAGATGCGTATCATCGTTTAATGGGGTCATTCAATAAACATATGTTTGGAGGAGATATCAAAGGAGCCGCCCAATATACACAGTGTCGTCCGGTGAACTACCACCCCACCCTGTCCATTAGAGTTATGTAATCGGTACACAAATATATTTGATGCGGTGTCAGTGCGGAAGGAGTTTGAATTACGTCCGCCACTTGCCACAGAAATCCTCAAAGTATAGAAACAATAAACAAGGTCAATCCGTACTTATTACCTAGTGACGCACGTAACAACGACTGTCAATAGGGAAAATGGTGAAAACAAATTGAAATAGATTTTAATAAAACATTATTGTACTATATAACTCGCAAAAGCGGTGCCTAAAATTGTTTGACCGTGTTATGTGTGTTGTAAACTGACGAATAGCAAGTAATTGTCATGCTGTACGCATGGTTCCATATACAAATTCAGTTAAACAACCGGTATGAAACTGAGAACTGAGATACCAAGTACAACCTGCATTCACACACGGAAGCAATATACTTGTGTGTATGCCCTCTCCTCTAAAAAAAGTATCACTAAAGTATTTGCATTGTAATAAATATAGTAATGATAAAACTTGGTAATTTGGTAGGTCTCCGACAGATATGATTTTCAGTTTTTTTACACCTTTGATTGATACGGATTACGTACCTGTAGTCTAGTCACTGTCTCTAATGTATCTGCTTGTTAGAAATTTCAAATGTCTTGTTAGAGCACTGTTCCTAAAATACGGCAGTTTCTTTTATCGGGTATAAATAGTTGATTCGTCTTGTCACGCAGTCATTTTTACTTGATCGAATGATTTCCACAAAAAATTACGGCAAAGAGTTTTGTATTTTATTATATTTTTAGAAGATTTTAGAAGATGCTTACATCACTGTATCTCAGAACGTTAAACTGATAACATTCAAACATGTAATTAGTACACAGTTAATTGTTACATATAATTTCCTGCATATTCCTTTTTGAACAAAAAGCCTACATGTATACTGATATCGGTGTCCAATGTTAAAAGGGTATTAGTGCAGTCAGCCATGGTAAATGGAGAGACAATAATAAGGTGCTTAATTATAGTCTGTTGCAGAATATGCGGTATAAGTGTAGTCATTGATACATATACACATTACACATATGCAGATGAAATACACGATATGATGCAGTGCAAGAACAAATTAAGATACGGTTTCTATTAAAAATAATTATACGATTTTGGATTTAATTAGCATGTTTAAATTTTCAGGCCAACACGGCTGAGATACAGCATCGGCATACTCAACTGGAGTTGTTTTCTGCCGGTCGTAAGTTCATTGTTTGACTGAGCACACTCGTGTCGGGGTTGAGATATTTTCTTCTCTTTGTTGGAAGCCTGCCACCGGTCTGAATTTTGAGAAAGGTCTCAGCATGGGACTGTTAATTACTTCTTAATGATGTCTACAATCTTACAAACTTGTAGATGTTGGGTGCGGTTAGGACCAAACTTTTTCAGCTCAGAGTGTTAGTGGTCCTGGAACCCATAGTGTCAAACAGGTTCTGCACAATACGTCCATCAGATTCTACTGTTCAGCAACATTGTCACTGAATTTCAGAACTCTGGCATGATATAATAATCAAGGATTACGAAGGTGAACGAGGGGAAAGGCAGACGCACGTGGATTTACCCTCAGGTTATTATTGTCTGGAGTTCACATTTTGGGGCATTTCATATACTAATTGAACAGAGTTCACCTGCACATGTCTACTTTAGTGATACAGACTGTAACCAAAAATGCTAATGCTTAATCCCTTATAACAACGGTAACAACCAGGGTGAGGACACAGTAAGGTTAAACCGTGTCCAACAGACAATCTGAGGTGGCTATCTCCCATCAAGTCAGCTCTGTTTTTAAGCGCATAGTTATGTTTTTACATATTGAAATAAAAGGAATTTAAAATATTATATTTAACAAACCTACACATTACCAAATACAAAACTTTATAACCCTTTCTAGACTTCGTTCCAATTAACCTGGATCATTCAACTCGCTCGCGAAGGTCGTATGCGACTTTAAAGTGAATACGTCTACAGTGTACAAGTAACTTTTAACTGTGTCATATATTCTCATGATAAGCAATTATTTTCGTTCCTAATTCGAATGAGCACATTCTGAGGCTAAATCTGCAAAAGGGACAGATAAAATATTTCTTTGTACAATGCAAACGATACAAAGGTAGCGGCTGATAATAGAGACAATGATTTAATAATCTGCAATATATCAAGTGTTCTCGTTCAATCTATTGTACATATTGAAGTGATTGTAAAGTTTCAAGGAGTACTAAAATGTTGTGGTATTATGAATGTATTTAGAATATGAATAGCGAAAAACACTCACCATATCGGATGTACATGTATAACTTGTCTTACAACACCACGCTTGTGCCGAGGCCCATGGTCATAAAACTAATCGGTCCCATAAAAGGAGCAAATAGTTTCGCAGATACTTCTTGCTATGGTTCACTCCCAATTGTCAGACGACCTAATCATCAGTCAGACCAGTCAAGTGTGACCAGCGTACCTGCCTGGTTTTGGCTCCTAATTACTGAACTGCCCAATACTGTCATACTGTGGGCAGAGTAAGCGGCCTCGTTGAATGATACAGAATAACCAGATTATGATTGTGTTTGTAAGTTGCGTTTAATCTGTGTCGGGTTGCAGTTGTTTTATTAGTCAAAACTAGGGGTAGTTTTTTCAATGAAACCTTTTAGCCGTTAAGTTTGTTTTGCATTCATTTCATTAAATACATTGTTAGGTAGAATAATAACACGTTATATGGATTAAACATCTCCCTAATCTGAGTATAATCTCACATGTACTCTAAGTACCGTACTATATTACTTTGCGGAGACACTGAGTATAATTTTTTAGTTGGCATTGTATGCTGTCTGAATGACTTTACACAAATCCCTGCATTCAATAGACCCGTGAAGATCTTCAACAAACCATTCTTGGCGTAAAAGGGCGACAGCGCTTGTCGTAAGAAGCGACTACCGGGATCGGGTGGTCAGGCTCGCTGACTTGGTTGATGCATGTCATCGTATCCCAATTGCGTGGATCGATGCACATGATGTCAATCACTGGATTGTCTGGTCCAGACTCGATTATTTACAGACCGCCGTCATACAGCTGAAATATTGCTAAGTGTGGCGTTATACAACTAACAAACAAACAAAACACAAAAAGAGAAAGTGTATGAGTACTAAAACTTGCAATAGATATGCGTACCCTACGTACACACATGAGTCCCATTCGACAGTCTACAACACACGAATAACTGTCAAACAAGTTTGGGTACCCCTTCTGTTCAGGCAAGTTATTTAGTTCGATAATTTTGTATTAAAATCCTTTTCAATGTGTTTTCATCCTTTTTCCCTATTCCATGCATGTTTATGTTGCTACATCTTATTGCTCATGTTTCCAAGTATTGTAAAACACTTTAATGTTTCTCCTTCTTAATCTAACGTTATAACATTTCCGGTCATTGCCATCATCAAATACACAAGAGATGATACCAAGACATATTTTATTCGGTTTTATGGTCTATGCGGTCTTACAATTGATTTTATTAGTCTTTAAATCTTATGTCTAGTAAATATTTTCACAAACAGGGCTGTTAACTGATATAAGGAATGTAACATCCAGTTGAGGACTGAATACGACGTACGTTAGTCTGGTAACGACATTTCTACAATTAATATTTTGAATAAGCCGTTAATACGCCAGTTGTGACAGGGATGATGGTATGGTAGATGTAGCAGACATATTGACAGCCGTTGTTACGCGAGTCACTAGGTTATTAGTACGGCATTGGCCTTGTTGATTGGTACTATACTTTCTGTGGCCACTGGCGGACGTAATTCAAACTCCTTCCACACTGACATCGCACCAAATATATTTGTGTACCGATTACATAACTCTTACTGACAGGGTAGGGTGGTAGTTCACGCGAAACGGACGACACTGTGTATATTGAGCGGCTCCTTTGATATCGCCTCACAACATACTTTTAATGAATGACCAATTAAACGATGATACACATCAGGATCGCGGAGAAAATACAAGCTTCGTTCGCGTTGAATATATATATCAAGGCACAAATTCATCTTTCATAAACTTTTTGTGTCTTGGTGCTTAATATATCCACATATCAACGAAAATATGTAATACATGTATCCACAAAAATATGCATGTACAGGCTAGGTATTTGCCCACAGCAACACCTGCATAACTGTTTATTCACGCGTGGTGTGGCAGATTGTACTTGGCCGACAACAAGTATTGTAGAATCACCTGTAAATAAGGCCGACACTGTAATTAGACACAACGTACTAATGAGAATATGAGAATTATCATAAGAAGGCTGTTACGTTTTTCTTAACTATTACCATTTTCATACCAAAAGTGACAATGCAGTTAAAAGTTGCTTTAGTGTCACAATATTCACTCACGTTTTCCTCAATCGCATTGAAACATAATTCCTACTGGTCAGTTCGACACTGCTTGTAATTAAATAATTATTTCGAGATTTCGTTAGAATGTAAGATATTCAGCCAAACGTTATGCAATAAAAGACGAATAGTATCTTTCCATTAAAATACGCGCACGCGTACCTGTATATTGCATACCTAGTGTCACGTAATTGCCCAGTGTGATGTATCAACGGGACAGAACAGGCCCATGGGCGACATAGTATAAATATTGAGTTTTTGAACATTTTTCATTTTTTCATTAAATTTTGTGTCATGATACTTCAATGAATACATTATATGTATTTGCGAAACAAAATCATGAGTTTTAAGTAAAGGAACATATTCTCGCCCATGGGCCTGCCCATGGGCCAAACCTTTTTCTCGCCCATGGGCGAAATATTTCAATATCGCTATAAAATCGTTGAATTAAGTTAAAATGAGTTAAATTTTGTGTCATGATACTTGAATGAATACATTAAATGTATTTGCGAAACAAAATCATGAGTTTTAAGTAAAGGAACATATTCTCGCCCATGGGCCTACCCATGGGCCTACCCATGGGCCAAACCTTTTTCTCGCCCATGGGCGAAATATTTCAATATCGCTATAAAATAGTTGAATTAAGTTAAAATGAGTTAAATTTTGTGTCATGATACTTCAATAAATACATTTAATGTATTTGCGAAACAAAATCATGAGTTTTAAGTAAAGGAACATATTCTCGCCCATGGGCCAAACCTTTTTCTCGCCCATGGGCGAAATATTTCAATATCGCTATAAAATCGTTGAATTAAGTTAAAATGAGTTAAATTTTGTGTCATGATACTTGAATGAATACATTAAATGTATTTGCGAAACAAAAACATGAGTTTTAAGTAAAGGAACATATTCTCGCCCATGGGCCTGCCCATGGGCCTACCCATGGGCCAGACTTCGCCCATGGGCAGGCCCATGGGCGACATAGTCTAAATATTGAGTTTTTAAACAATTTTTTTTTCATTTTTTCTTCCTTGGTATGTTCCCATGAAAACGGCATGTTTAATTTTGTAAATACCTTAAACCGAGAGTCGGCAAAGACCGTAGAGTTTCTGGACTTTTGGGTTTCCAGAATTAAAATGGGACGTGTTTAATATTTAAATTAGAAATAACCTGAAGCAAAGATCGCGCTTAACTTCGCCCTTCCCAAATTGTCTGATTGTTTAAAAGGACATATGGTGGGAACTTGATGGTAGTTGTTGATGGTACGTATGCCAAACTGAAAGAGGCATCACAACAATCAAGAACACCCCTGTACGACGTGAACTCGGAATCCCAGCCAACAGAACATGTTACAATAACATTCATTAAATGCTGATTTGAAGCAGGTATTTATTCAAGAACGGCCATGCTGACAGTAGTAGTATTCTGCAATGATACGTTGGCGTACTTGAAATGCATTCATTTCAAATTACATTCTCCCAGTTATAAAGAATTGAGGTATCAAATCCAAATGATATATCCTAATGGTTAATCGGCTTTGCGTGAGTGAGTGAGTGAGTGAGTGAGTGAGTGAGTAATGAGTCAGTCGGAAACGGTTTTTACGTTGTTGCGTTGTTCTTAGAGACCAGTTAATTAAGAACAGTTAATGTTAGAACATTTGAGGGAAAAATTAATATAGTTTAAGTGCTATTCATATACCATCAGGCGCAATGACTCAACGTTATTATTGTATTTCAAACACAAATTCCTCGAAAAGGTTTGGGAATTATTTTGAAAGCGTTTTGGTAAACCTACACCTAGAAAAAAAAACCCGTTACCATTACCATATATTGCAAATATACAATGTCATGTATTCCACTGGTCATATTATATTATATATACTATTCAAAATTTGCTAAGGACCACACGTTCAACTGAAGATGGCTACGTTGATCCTTAGCAAATGTTGAGTAGGATATCACCAGTGATTCTACCATCTGCAGTTTCAAAACCTTCAAACCTAGAGCAAACTGCGCAAATGTCAGCATGTGCAACTCCGGCGACAGGGGGAATCGATGAATCACGTGCACAGCGTTTCTTGTACATTTCATTCCTGCTCGGGGCAGCGGGTGGTGAAATTTGACATGGCATTTCTCTAATGTAATCGTGTGCATAAATGTTTCACATAACCTGACAATGACGAGGCTCCGTGGGACAGTAGCTGCATTTGATTCTGACGTACATGTTCAAACTTCTTATCCGTGTGTGTCATTTGCATGTCTGGTTTCATGTTTCATGTATACTCAAATGCTGGGCATACTTAAACAGCTGGTCTGTTTAATTGTGCGATGGAGTATCCGTAAATGGTGCGCCACTAGTTTGTTTCCTTTCGTTTGTTACACTCCTCTTTTCAAATGGCAATCCCTCTTTTGGTGGTTTGCGCCTTGAGCATTGAACTTCCGGTTCCCGCTTCGAGCAACATTGGCGTAGTTCCTTTATTGGCGATGATTTACAGTTTTGTCGTGTTTTTGCATATCTAAAGTAACGAGATATGTTTTCACTTTGAAAATATTGAAACAATTATTATTGTTTATTTCAGAAAATGTAGATGAACAGTATCGTGCGGACTGTAGCGATTGGATTTCTGCGTGGTGTCTGCATTACCTGATTTTCGGGTGAAAGAAAGTCCGATAAACCAATCAATGTGCCTCAACTTCAGCGATTCGCTGGCTCCGTCCCCAATGCAGAAAGAGTCCTATGATCGCGTGTACGGATGCCAGATTCGTTCAGATTGTGTTTTCTTGGTTTGTCAGCACCATGTCCGTGATCATGGGTTTTACCAAAGCGGTAATAGTGCATCACTTAAACTAACACGCCTTGGTGTAACTGATATATGTTCGACCGCCTCCATGGTGTGGAAGGTCCGCCCGGTGAGGTCTCGGGTTTGATCCCCGGGCGCGTCAGTCCAAAAGACGTTAAAAGATGGTACTTGTCGTTACCCCGCCTGCCTCTCGGCATTTTATGGGATAAAACAAAGACAGATCGACTCGGGGTCAGTGAAAAGTGTCTGAGTTGGGTATTCATGTTAGGCATAGTGTCTCAGTTGCCTAGCACTATAAAATCGGCATTAGACCGGACCAGTACAAACAGCTACACACACACACACACGCACACACATACACACACACAAACACGTGTATGCACGTCGCTGTGTAAGTGCAACTCTGATCTTCACAATGTCTACATTACATCAAATAGTAAATACATGTCTCCTTGTATCTTTCAAAGGATATAAATGTCACCACGTTTCCCTCCACACGTAATTCTTTGTATACAGCTGTGATTAGGTCCATAATATGTTTGAATGTTAATCAATAACTGTTAGGTTTACTGAGAACATTCCACAATCACTGTTTACTTATCAGACAATGTTATCTTTAAAGAGTTATTCAAATCTACGTACGGGTGTATGTATATATACTAAATGTATATGACGATTTCAATAAAATCATAATTTCATATTTTTGCATACTGCGAAATAACAAAGACATGATTGTTTCAAGTGCTTGTTTATTTCGAGACCACGGGTTAACACATATCCGTTGGTTCGAATTCAACTAGCACACGATTAAAGGTCAAGGTCAGTCAGCACAGCAGCGTTGCTCAAGAAAGTTTATCCGCTTTGATTTAACGTCGACGTTGAACCAAGTTGGCTGAAACGCCGCTTGGAACCCCGGGGTAGTCTAGTGGGTAGAAATAACATTTGATCGTCACGCTTAAGGCCCGGGTTCGATTCCTAATATTGGTACAATGGGTGGAGCCCAATTCTGGTGTCTTCCGCCGTGATATTGCTGGAATATTCCTTAAAGCGGCGTAAAACCACATTCACCCACTCACTCGCTTTTACTTCAATTCAGACTCCTCCCGTTGTGTAGTGGATAGAGCGTCTGCCCGGAGAGTGAAGGTCGGTGTTTCCATCCCCTGGTGGACAAATATCTAGTCTCTGAAATTAAAATAGTTTACAGTTGTTGAATTATCTTATAAAAATAAAATAAAACGGAGTCCGGAGACTCTTTTCATTTTCAGCCTGAAACAGCAGTAATCTAGACTTGCCAACTATCACGGACTTGCATGGGCTGGATTGGATAAAGTTGGTTCAGGGTTTGTATGATAGACTAATCCTCCGGTGGGGTCATACCAACATGCTTTAAAAGATGGTACTTCTTGTTACCATGCCTGGCCCTCGGCATCAAGGGGATAAAACAATATATACAGTATACTGAGTGCGGTGTATGTTACTGTGTATGTTAAACCGCGGCATGGTATCTCACTGGACTAGCACGTCGTTAGTGCACGCAGGTCGCTAAGAAAGTGCAACAATCTTTAAGGCGACATTGAACCCAATGTCACCTCACTTTACATAAATTCAAGTACAAACACCGTAAGTATTAAACCTCTAGACAGATCTCATTTTCCGTTTTAACACTGTCTCTATGTCCTTCACAAGTTACCTAGAACGCATGCGGTGCCAGTTTACATACATCCCCGACTGTATCCATAAACTGACAGCATCATAGTCACAAGAGATAATAGAAACCAATTATTATCATATTAACAGCGAAAACGGATGTAAACTAGTCGTCGCCCATCGAAATGACTTTAACACGAAGCGGGGAAATAACTGACGTTTCCACGCTGCTTGCTTTTTATAGGAATATGAATATTGGCATGTGATGATGAAGTTGGCTGTGCTGATCGCTCCTGAAGACGTTGCCGACGTTGCCAACACGGCGCTTGTAACAGCCAATGTTTAATAAATAAATATACATCTACTCTCGTTAAACCATTGGCGCTTCTTCTCCTGGTAGATGGCGTAGTCAAACTGACTGTTGAAGGAAGATTGCCATATGCTTCATGCTTCGTAGACAAGACATGGAGAAGGTACATACTCAGTAAATAAACACTTTCGAATATTTTACATATTGAAGTTCTAACAGAACACAAACGTTGTTTATATGCATAGTTTCTCCTGATTCCTTGTTCTCCACCAAGAGAGTGGCAGTACCCATGCCCTGTACGTGGAAATGTTATTAGTGACATTGGCTCACAAATTAGTCAGTACTGGTACTGAATGTTTTTAAAAAAATATCTGAAGGAACAACACACTAACATGACGCAGAAGGCTGTAGGCTGTTTACGTTTCAGATGAAACCTGGATGACCAAACACCATACTCGGAGTGAATCTGGGAATGGAACCCATGACCATAGTGGTGCAATGTCAGATTAACTGAGCATGACGATTTCCAACGATTTATTCCAGTACGTTCATGTACATATAAATGAGACCCATAAAGACTAGAATAGGTCTTCAGCAACCCATGCTTGCCGTAAAAGGCGACTATACTTGTCGTAAGAGGCGACTAACGGGATCGGGTGGTCAGGCTAGCTGACTTGGTTGATGCATGTCATAGTATCCCAATTGCGTGGATCGATGCTCATGATATTAATCACTGGATTGTCTGGTCAAGACTCGATTATTTACAGACCGCCGTCATATAGCTGGAGTATTGCTTAGTGCGGTGTTAAACAACAAACCAACCAACCATCATATAAATGAAAGCGATAAAAACACTTTCAACAAAGAATGCATAAGTACTCCTAGTTATTTGTACCATTTTATTTTTGCGATGAACACTGGTATAAGTCCTATGACAAGGCACAGTGGTAATTCATGTCCTGTCTCTTTCATCGGTATGTCGCACCTTCAAATTCAATTTCCACCCTTGTTGAACGAATATAGAACGAAGGTGTAACTCATTCAGCCGATAACGTCATACGTGGCGTCATGTAGTTTGACCCAGTAGTTATGTCAAGAAGCAGACAAACCTGGAACTAAATAAGGAACCATTCAGTTTAATGTGAGATAAAAATACCGCGGATGTGCTCAAACAGTGTCAGACCATACTACTTTCAAACGAGGATTCTCCTCACGAAAAGAAAATGTTGATACAATAAAACGGAAGATTTGTGATATACGAAACTTCAAATGCAGCCCATACTATCCCGTGTTATTTCGGGTACTTCAGCTTACAGGTTTAAAATAATACTTCAGAGAGGCAGTAATTAATAGCACAATGCCACGAGCATGAAGCGTTCCTGCAGGAAAAGAACAAGAACCTAGCAAGCATTCCCTGAGCCTGTGGAGCATTAAATGCACTTTTGTAAATCTTCCTCTCTTTGAGCATGTGAGATTTCCTCAATTATCCATCTGGTTCCTATAAGACGCCGCCGTTCTAATCCCACTAGCGTTCCTCCGCTTACGTAATTCTCTGTGCCCTCTATATTCTTCTGCCAAGAAAGGGTGTCACGTTTCAAACAAAATGGCTGAAAGTGTCCGGAACACGGAACAGGTGCGAAGTGGTTGCTTCTAGGATCGTCACTTTGAATGTATGTACAAGTATGATGTCGTTTATACCTACAAAGGGCTTATCAAGTTGAACCGTTCGCTATGAAGTGTTTGTTGGAAGACTACTGTTGCACAGCTGCAAGGTGGCTGTTGGAAGATTAATATTTTGTGTCTGGCTGCGGCAGCATTGTTCCACGCTGGGGTGTTGGTGTCTTTGTTCCACTGTGGGTTTATGTCTCTGTTTGTACCAGTGTGAGCCTGTTAGTCTTTTTGTAAAACTGTGTGCCAGATTACCTGTTTGTACTACTGTGAGCCCGTTGAGCTGCCTGTATCACAGTAACAGTAACACATTTGTTTTATCTGTTTGTACTACTGTGAGCCCGTTGAGCTGCCTGTATCACAGTAACAGCAACACATTTGTTTTATCTGTTTGTACAACTGTGAGCCCGTTGAGCTGCCTGTATCATAGTAACAGTAACACATTTGTATTATCTGTTTGTACTGCTGTGAGCCCGTTGAGCTGCCTGTATCACAGTAACAGTAACACATTTGTTTTATCTGTTTGTACCACTGTCAGCACTATACTTGCGGCTCTCTTGGTACCATTGTGATTTTGTTGAGCTGTCGACCCGTGAAGATCCAGGGTAGAATAGATCTTCAGCAACCCATGCTTGTCGTAAAAGGCGACTAACGGGATCATGTTGTCAGACTCGCCGACTTTGTTGATGCAGGTCATCGATCCCAATTGCATGGATCGATGTTCATGATGTCAATCACTGGGTTGACTGGTCCAGACTCGATTATTTACAGACCGCCGTCATATAGCTGGAATATTGCTGAGTGCGGCGTAAAACAACAAACCAACCAACCATTGTTTATCTGCCTGTCCAACAGAGAGCTTGTGTACCTGTTTGTGTGACTGTGAGGATGTTGAATAAATCCATTCCAGCTTTATACTGGATCCTTGAGCTTCACAATAATCTCTCTAAAGAGAGATATGTTACAGGTTCCAGCAAATGTACGACCACATTCTTATCAAATCTACAAAGAATTATTCAAGGCATAAGTAAATACTTTTAGAGAAATTTAATATATGAGACAAAAGGAGTTAATCACAGGTAGATCTTGAAAAAGACAAAATATTAACTTGAAGTTATACAATCTCAGACCAAGAAGAAAGTTAAGTTCAAAACCGTTTGAATTTTCCACCCTTTGAATAACAGTAAAGAAAAATTTCAACAGGGATTCAATTTCTAAGAAAGGGGTTCTGAAATGTAATTTCCTCCACATGTTAATGGATGTGGTCAGTTTGTTAAGACTGAAAGTAACTCTATTCAGAAATATTCAGATACACAAATATCTTTGTGAAACGCAGAGGGAGCACATTTGGGTAAGCTGTCTCCTTGCTGGTCTCTTTGCATACAAATCGGATTTTGACGTCTTCAGTTAAATCAAAGAAAGGACACGTTGCCAAAATAGGTTCGACCTCATTCATCTCCACAGTGATAAATGAGTACCTCGCATCAACCAGAGTTGAAAATCAAAGAAACAACTGAGACACTATATTCAGTGTCTTATTTGGATATGTGCATACATGCAGTTCAAAATGATGCAAGCCTCTGTACAAAACAGAACGAGAAGAGGGATGATTTCGATTTTCTAATTTCCGCTTCATGTCGATCCTTTTACCATCAACATCAGCTCGCGGCGTCTACATGTACTGTATATCCAAATTTCGTGGAAAAACACGATTTGCTTACAACTAAACGTCCAATCAAATGCTTCGTGAAGTCGTTTCAGACATGTTATAATAACCATTCAGATGAGTAACCTTGTATCAAGTGCGCCTGTTGGTCTCTTTGTACCACTGTGATCTAGTTGGTATCTTTGTACCACTATGAGCTAGTTGGTCTTTGTATCACCGTGAGCAAGTTGCCCTCCATACTCTTGTGCCCTTGTTGATGTGTCTGTACTAATGGGAGCATGTTGCTCTTTGTATCACTGTAGCCTTGTGGATCTGTCTGTACCAATGGGAACATGGTCTTTTTACCACCGTGACCATGTTGCCCTTTGTGCTACTGTGCTCTTGTGGATTTGT
Source organism: Haliotis rufescens (assembly GCF_023055435.1). Classification (NCBI taxonomy): domain Eukaryota; kingdom Metazoa; phylum Mollusca; class Gastropoda; order Lepetellida; family Haliotidae; genus Haliotis; species Haliotis rufescens. Next base: position 16,379,878 of record NW_025964112.1, read on the forward strand.
CTGTAGTAATGGGGGCCTGTTGCTCTTTTTACTACTCTGCCCTTGTGGATCTGTCTGTAACATCGTGAGCTAGTTGTTCTCTTTGTGCCACTGTAGCCTTGTGGATCTGTGTGTACTAATGGGAGCCTGTTGGTCTTTGTATCACTGTGAGCAAGTTGCCCTTCGTACAACAGTGCCCTTGTTAATCTGTCTGTACTAATGGGAGCATGTTGGTCTTTGTATCACTGTGAGCTAGTTGCCCTTCGTACTACAGTGCCCTTGTTGATGTGTCTGTACTAATGGGAGCATGTTGCTCTTTGTACCACTGTAGCCTTGTCGATCTGTCTGTACCAATGGGAACATGATCTTTTTACCACCGTGACCATGTTGCCCTTCGTACTACAGTGCCCTTGTTAATCTGTCTGTACTAATGGGAGCCTGTTGGTCTTTGTATCACTGTTAGCAAGTTGCGCTTCGTACTACAGTGCCCTTGTTAATCTGTCTGTACTAATGGGAGCCTGTTGGTCTTTGTATCACTGTTAGCAAGTTGCGCTTCGTACTACAGTGCCCTTGTTAATCTGTCTGTACTAATGGGAGCCTGTTGGTCTTTGTACCACTGTGAGATAGTTGCTCTTTGTAATACTGTGACCTTGTGAATCTGTCTGTAGTAATTGGGGCATTTTGGTCTTCGTACTACTGTACCCTTGTGGATTCGTCTGTAGTAATGGGGGCATGTTACTCTTTGTACAACAGTGCCCTTGTTAATCTGTCTGTACTAATGGGAGCATGTTGGTCTTTGTATCACTGTGAGCTAGTTGCCCTTCGTACTACAGTGCCCTTGTTGATGTGTCTGTACTAATGGGAGCATGTTGCTCTTTGTACCACTGTAGCCTTGTCGATCTGTCTGTACCAATGGGAACATGATCTTTTTACCACCGTGACCATGTTGCCCTTCGTACTACAGTGCCCTTGTTAATCTGTCTGTACTAATGGGAGCCTGTTGGTCTTTGTATCACTGTTAGCAAGTTGCGCTTCGTACTACAGTGCCCTTGTTAATCTGTCTGTACTAATGGGAGCCTGTTGGTCTTTGTACCACTGTGAGATAGTTGCTCTTTGTAATACTGTGACCTTGTGAATCTGTCTGTAGTAATTGGGGCATTTTGGTCTTCGTACTACTGTACCCTTGTGGATTCGTCTGTAGTAATGGGGGCCTGTTACTCTTTGTACTACTGTGCCCTTGTAGATCTGTCTGTGCCAATGGGAGCCTATTGGTCTTTGTAACACTGAGAGCTAGTTCGTCTCTTTGTACCACTGTGTGATCCTTTCATACATTGTGGGGCGGTAGGGTAAGTATGTGGTGAAAGCCTTGGCTCGTCATGCCAAACGTCCGGGTTCGATTCACCACAAGGGTACAATATGTGAAATCTATTTCTTGTGCCCTCCATCATGATATTTCTGGAGTATTGACAAAGGCGAAGATAAACCAGACCTATTCACTCACTGCATTTGTGAACACTGTGGGGCTGTTGGTATAACTTTGTACTTTGTTAGGTTGATTGAACTGCTTGCTTGTATGTTTTTACTGCTGTCGTGAAGTTTGCTTTTTTCCAGTTGCGGTAAAACTAAGCAAATGTACAGTCGTTGTTTGCAACCCACTAAACCTATATAGGGCATGTTTGCAACATTTAGCAAAACTGTACGAAGGCTGTTTGTGCCATAGGCAACCATAATATATCATTTTAGGCAACTGTATACAAAACTGTACAGCTGCTGATTGCATCACTGTAACGGTGGCTGTTTGAACCACTATTAAACATAAACTCGTATGTAAGGTGGCTCTCTGCATCACTATAACGATGGAGGTAATGGTGCTGCATGCATTTACAGACGGTTTGTGTTCTATAAAACTGTACAGTGACTGGTTTTGTCACTATTAAACGTCTGACGGTTGTCTTGCATCATCATAAGCCTGTGTGTTGCCCAAGTACAAATAATGTGTCTGTTTCACGAAATAAATGCACACACAATCTCTGTTTACAGAAGATGTCTGCATCACTAAGATAGGGTAAAGTGGTTGTTTGCATTTTATATAAAACTGATCGCTGGCTGCTTGAACCCGTTAAAATGCATGGTAGCTGATTGTGCTACTTTATACTGTACGGTTGCTGTTTGTAGCATTACAGAAATGGAAAGCTGATGTTTGTTTTACTACAAGACCTACGGAGCGATGGGTAATGCAGGTGTCTGCACTGTATTATCCACAAAACAACATTAATGTAGGATGGACGTACAGACAGACACAGTTTCTGTATGGCTGCTCCGAATGTTATCACTATTGAAATGCTGGCTATGTGTGACCGCATGGCCTGACGGATGATTGCGGGTGTTTCGTTATTTGTGTACAGGGGACCGTTGTTTTCTATGACAATGGGAAGGGTTTTGTCGCTTTTATCTGAATGACTGTTTTACATTATTCGTGAACTTATGCGGCTGTTACTATTAGCTAAAAGGTTGTTTCGTAATAATGTACGGAGATTTATAGAATTTGATTATCGTACAGGCGTTATATCACTGACATTGTGTGTGAAGTGGCAGTTCTTAGTACATTTACAACTGTTACATGGTTGTTTGAACTCTAATTATTTTGTAATACTCAAAAAGTGGGTGTGGTCATGTTTATTTTGTAACAATTCTATAAAACAACACCTGTTATCAACTGTCAAGGACACAAATATTTATCATTTACATATTTAGGGTTCACAATAAGTCCAAGGTGCCTCCTATTTGCATTAAGATCAGACTACAAGGGCTATCGACTGGTCGTGCTCTATGACTTGTTTGATTGTGTATCATCGACCCCCGATTGCTATCAACCACCGGTTTGCCTGGCCAAGACTCAAGTATTAACAGGCCGCCATGATATAACGAATGGTATGTACTACGATGTATGTGTCTTGTTTTACTTGATCCTTATTATGATTAAATTATAGTAAAATCGCTGAATTAAGATGTGCATTGATTTGCTAGATTATGTAATTTCATTGTCCTACTTTTGAAAAGGGTTACACCCATAGGCGCTTCCTTGATGCGCTTGACGAAATATTGAGTGTTTACATACAACACATATGAAATAAGCAATACCCTTGAATAAACAACTAAGGGAATGACCTACCATTGGACTGGGTTATTTTGGAATAAATATAATTTGTTCCAGAAAATAATGCAAAAAACATCACTTGTCTCAGATTTTACAAAACAAACATCCTTGATGTACAACAACAAAATGTGTTTAATATAAAAATTGTTCGGCCTTCCCTTTCAGAGGAAATAATAGTATGTACTGTCACAGCGACCGAAAACACATTCAAACAGAAGCATTGAATAAAAGTACCATGCTCACCTGATATAATTGTAAATGATAAATATGTTAAATGGTAATTGCACCATAAATTTTGAAAATACTCGATTCCGATTGTTTTTGCTTTCGAGTTTCAATTTAGCGTGGTGAAAGTAACATGTAACTGAATTCTGGATTGAGAATAAAGTTTATCATCCAAAACTGGCTCCCACAGGAGATATCGCTTGGATGAGATCAAGCGATATCTACACTGTAGATATCGCTGCAATGAAATTACATCACAATGCTTTGCAGACCATTGTGACGTCACTGGTTACCATGACGTCACAATCAAATGACATCACTAATGGCTCTGCTACTGAAGCTGTTTGCAGTACTTTTTACACTGAAGACACTGCTAATTACTGTCTACAAATTGAAAAAGTTGAAGGAATGATGTTGGATGATAAATAAAATCTCACCCTTGTGTCTTTTGATATCAAATATATCAACACTCGTTGATAAAAGTGGCATAAATCCTCGGCAAGCCTCGGAATTTTTCCACTTTTATCAACTTGTGTTGATATATTTGATATCAAAAGACATTCGGGTGAGAGTCTCTGTTTATCTGCATTCTAGTTCCTAAATAACTCAAAAGTATTTTTAAGACGATACGTCTTAAGTGTTGAAAAGTTATTGAGTTTTTATGTGCCACTTTTGTCTCAGTCGGCTGCAACGCCACATGGAACGAATATTATTGTTTTAAATTTGTTTGATTCATATCAAAATATTTTGGTATAAACATTCAGTTTTATAAACTTGATTTTTATCACTAAGGAAACTAAGGACATCAGGTGCCATTATATATTGGTGAGGTGAAATCCGGTTTAACGTCGCGTTCAAGACAGTGCACTTATAAAGTGACGTCACTATGTATTGAACAACCTTGACATTGATTTGTGTTTCCTTGCCCTTAAGTAACTTAACCTTTGTTGTATATACTTTGTGGTAAGTTTATTATAAACAAAATACGGAACGGTAAACTAAAGCATTCACTGGAGAGCTTCAGGTTATCGTCTAGCAGCTAAGTTGCTGCAATCACGTGACAACTTTAACTGCGAGGCTAACTTTACAAATGCTGGTACATTATGGTTGAAGTCGAAACGTTTTGACATAAGGTTTCTTAGCATTTGCCGTCCAGATGGGACTAACATAAACAGTTCGTGAGGTAAATTGGCTAGCGAAAACAAGTGTGCATTTTTTAAAGCTCAGAGCCATGTACTTCATTTCATCTTAAAGTACAATCATTTTAAATATGCTCACTGGGACGAACACTTTCCACACATAAGGTCACCTAGTTCAAATTATATTTATACATTGTGCAAGAATATATTCGTTGTGTGCGCAATCATCAACTGATCAAGAATATGACTATTTAAAGTACTATCCACACACCATTCTTAATTTTATAGGTGAGAAGAAATGACGTGAACAAACACGAACTTGTTCTTGTATCTGTTTAAAGACGACGATGATGACATGATTTGTGCATAGTACACGAATGCATCTAAACTTCTCTTTTAATAAAAATTTACCAATCCAAATAACGTCACAGGTAAATGAGGAAAGTGAAATATGATACTTGATATGCTAAAGAGGATTGGCTAGATTTTTCCATCAAACTCTTTGTGAAAAAAACCCCTCACAATACCATCGGGAGGAAATTAATATGAGCATTTGTTGGTGCTAGCTGCTACATATACAAGGTGCAATTCGGCAAAATGAAGCTGTTCTGTCAAGTCATGCAAATTAAACCAAAACAGATTTGTTAAACTTGCGTCACTTGACGTAATACTGTGTTCTCGACACAAGGCTTTGCGGCAAGCTTCAACATAAACACCATGTTTATTCTCTCCTTCTGCAACATCCACACGTAAGCAGGAACTCAGATCAAGTACATAAGAATAATCTTAAATTTACAGCTAAATACAAACAGAATGACCATGGACAGGTTACACCAGGCTGATCAAGAGACTCTGAGATACCAATCTTTGTTTACTTCCTAAAGGATTCCCCGGAGACGTGTTCCATTCTAATACTGTCTGAAAACAAGGCCTAAATGTGATACCATCTCTTAGTCTGATATAAACAAAGGATGGACTTGAAGTAGATGGGCTAGGAGCGCACCCCTTGGAGTGACGTGGTAGATATATATCGCTACAAAAGTGATATTGATCAGAGACGGATGAAATACCAGACTGCCAGCATGTAGATTACACCGATGTTGATGATATAGATGGTACGATAATATGTGCTTGCGTGTCTTGGAATCTCTTTTTAGAGAACGGCAGTAATTTTGTTTTTTCTGGAAACATTAAGCTGTTTTGCCTAATTTGTTTGTATCACCTGGTGTTATCACTGTCATGTTTGGTGAATGTAGGTTTGGTCCTGATTTGTTTTTTTTAGTTTGGTTCCTTTGATTCCTTTCAAGAAAAATGAATGGATTGACGTGTGTAAATCATCTTACGCCGTGATCAGAGGAAGTTGAGAATGAACCTAATAAACCGTCACAAAATACTCAACCTAATCTTTCATTTAACATGCGTTTGAGATAAGATCGTACTGTAAGCTTTTCATCTATATTTTAGGATAGTAAGAGAATATCTACCAGGACATGTTTTGTCTGATGATCGATTTTGCGAGGGCTCTTACATTCGTTGCAATTAGTTCTTCATACCAATCAAAACATCCATCTCAAATGCAGTTCGTATTCTGTACCATAATTTTATGGCAAAAAGCTTTATGATCAGAATTTCCTTGAGATTATTTTCCCAGAATTATCTTCTTTCAAAAGTATTGGTCACAATAGCTTTGTTTGAATAAGATCCATGATTGGTAATTACAGCAATCTGGTACTCCTGGTTAAATAGATGAAACATGCCAGAGCGGACGTTGTGACTTGCAGGTTAATGTACTTGCAATTAAGTAGCTGTACAATGCTGACGGGTCTTAGTTCCTTTGCATTTGTCCGTTGGTGCAAGCGTGGTGACGTTCAGTTATAACCATTGTGGCTTTGACTGCACTTACCCGAAAGTGGCAATGTGTTAGATAACTTTCATTTTAGATCTTCTCTTTACCAAGAAGGATAAAATTACAGGTCACAGAATCTGTGGCTCTTTGACTTTTGAGATCGTGATGCCCGATGAATCAGAAGTGAAGGATTAACGGCATTGACCTTTTAAGTAGCTGCTGCCACCTCCATTGATGATATGTTCTTTCACTTCCCCTCAAGGTGTCTGCAGTCGGATATACTGGCGACACATCATGGACAGTAGGTCAGTGTGTGACTTAGGTTTATTCATATGGTTGTATTTTACACTTGACAACATTATCACCCATCTTCACAGGAAACTTAAAGATTTCTGTTACATCAGGGGTTATGAATCGCAACATCTCGAACATCTCCCTAAATGAAATGTGTGATTTTTTTTTGTTTTACGCCGCAGTCAGCAATATTCAAGCTATATCAAGGCTGCGTGTAATATATTATGAGCAACGCCTTTTGAGTTGGGGAATAACATATGACATGCACTCGACCAGGTCAACGCGTGTGTCCTCACGATACTGGACACATATAAAGCATAACCCGGGTCACCACAGGCCGTGAAATATGTAAATAGTGATGATTTATTTACATTCACACGTATATCTTTACTACTTGGAAGCCATTTGAATGCAGTATTTTCTTGATTAACATCTTGATTACACATTGATATTCGTGTTTTTTTGTGTTCCGGTCGTCTGTACATATACGTGTCTCGACCAGACAATTAATTGAATGACAGCATGAGCATGAATCCATGCAATTTGGATAAGGTGAGAGGCACCAACCAAGTCAACGAGTCTCCACCACCTCTCCCGTTAGTCGCCCCTTGCGACAAGCATGGATTGATGATCACCAATTCTAACCCGGATCTGCATTGGTGTACACATTCGTGATCGAGTAGGGTCTTACACTGCTTTTAACAATATGCCAACTGGTATATATCATATACGGCTGGCGAGACTGGGCTTCGGGCAAAGTACTGGTGTAGGGGTTATAACGATAAGGCCACACTGACTTTGCTTTGGCGTTTCTGTAATCGGTTTTAACATTCCGACTGCATGCCGTTTGTGAAGGAAAACATGCGTTGTTAACAAGTAAATGAATTTGTTTGTTTATTTGATGTGCAGTTAAGTAATGGTTGTCATTTCAAGTGACGAATTTAAGAAATGTATACTCGACTTTGTCGTGTTCTTTTTGGCATAAATGATCACAGCTGTTTGTTCAAAAACATGTGTATTGTTGTTGATATACTTCAGAGACATTCTGCAGCATTCTTCGAAAATGTGTTTTTATCACATCAAATTCCCATATCCTAATTGTGATTTCCGATTGTAGACTGTGTTCGTTTATGGACGTTTTCGGGGCGTTGGGGTAGGCTATTGGTTAATGGGTTCACGCGTCACGGCTCGGGTTGGATTCCCCATATACGTTCCATTTGTAAAGCCCATTTCTGGTATCACCCGCTGTGCTGGAATATTGCTAAAAAAACAACATAGTCACTCACTTCTTGACTTTTTTCGGTACAATTTGATAACTACAAAATGTTCCATGAAATAATATGTACATAAAACGAAATATACTTGTCATAATAGGAAGGGTTCAAGTTACATAATCAGATAATTACACAAATAATAGATTCATTTTTTTTACAGAAATGCAGCCCCTCCATCCTCAATCTGTGTCTGCCCTTCTTCCAGTGCACCCAGACACAGTAATTTAAGCTCTTCGGAAAATGAGTTCCACATTGTATGGTACTTGTAACACGCGATGCAAACGTCGGATCACGTAACAGGAAGTTCCTTTGCAAATATCCCCAGAAAATAACGAGAGTCCTTTATGTCAATAAAAAGGCATGTTGATTTGTTATTCTACAAAATTCACTGTTTGGTTGAGTAGTGTGGTATAATCAATATACACTTGTAGAAAGACTAGTAAGAGCCGAAGGGAAATGATACTGAACTAGAGCAAACATATCCCATACAAAATGTAATTGAAATCTCAAGATGTCTTTAAGCATATCGTCCAGACTACAGTTCGGGATTCGCCGCTATTGCAAATCAGATTACCGCAGTGCTGGGATGCTGTGAGTGAGGGCCCTTGATTCCAGTAATCAAACACTGGGGCAGGCTATAATCTGGGCTCATCAAAGGATGGGGCAAATGGCAACTGTACAGAATAAACCAGGGGATTGTTCATAAATCACAAACTAGATGCTGCCGTTCGTGTGGTCAACTTTTAATATTTTGTTATTTTTCCTCAGGGCACGAAATGGATTGATCCCGCGGTTTCTGATAATACCACGGTATTGATACCAAGGAACACAGTTAAACGCGGCCATGAAGACAGTGACTGTGTCCTTGATTTGGAATTTCAAGAGCTTTATGATTCATTGCTTGAATTATTGATATACCCGAGCAAACACGCATCTTGCCATCGGTTTGAGAAGAGAAATTAAATTAATGGAATTGCTTTGAATATGACAACACACGCTAGGGAAGGGCTCTTTGGTAAAACGTGTCTTTGAATTATGAAAAATGAATACACGTTATGTTATATGGCGTGTTAAAATGTGAAATAGAAGTGCAATTATAGATATGCAGGTACATGCAGATTTCGCCATATCAATGTCATGGGACAACTTCTTCTTGCCATGGAGAGTCTGTTGAAGTTGTTGGTATTCCTCGTCTAAATATGGTTTGCATATTGCTAAAATTGTAAAAACCATATTCACGCAATTAAGGTTCCAAGGGATAAGAGATCTTGATGAGAATGTACACACGTCCACCATTAAATCCTGCCTAAAGACTGGCTACATCTGGGGAGAAACACATACGTCTCCATAACATATTTAACCTAAGTCGACTCATTCGATTTCTGGTCCAGTAATGTTTATGATATATACACAATCATGCTTATGATATAGTCGGATTACACAACGGACTCTTTTACCATCGAATTTTTATGATTATAAAAACTGTATTGTCACTTTTTTATGGACTATCGTGGGTTCGAATCCCAGATTCGCCCTGATTGTGTTACTAGGTTTGTCGGCGTCATATCGGTGATCGTTAGTTCACCAAAGTGGTACAGTAAACTACGGTTATAACGAACTCAAAGGGACTACTAATTTTAGTTCGTTATAAGCATATATACAGCATAACTACAGCAAATAGTCCGGACCAAAATGTAAGTTCGTTATATCCGTCAGTTCGTTATAAGCGTGTTCGTTATAACCGTAGTTTACTGTAGTTGGTTACCTGCATCACTCCCAGTTGGCCTCCCACACCAGGCTGTTACGGCGTGGTATACATGGAATACTCACTCACTCTGCGTGTACCACCGTGATATTGCTGGAATATTGCTAAAACCGGCGGAAAACCACACTCACTCACTCACTCACTGCACGGACTAGTCCTGCAACATGACTGTAGAATATATTTATTTTATGAAAAAAAAACAATATAGAAACGCATACAAAAGCAAGTCTAGCCAGCTCTAGCTATGAAATCAGCATAGGGAATTTTTTTAAAGTCAAGAAGGATTGTTAGTCTTTGTACGGACTCTTAAGGTGGGACAAATCTCGGGCCAACTGTCAGTACTAACTACTATTTTAAGACTCCGTATATGATATGATGTATAATCAATATAGCAGTTAATAATTACAATCAATGTCTCACTATGGCACTACGTTTGGCGCTAAATGATATGTTAAGACATCGGCTTGAAATGGAGGGTCCCCTTTACATGTCATTTAGAGTCGATGAGGTCTCAATGCGGTACGATGCGGTACGATGCGGTACGATGCGGTATCATTAAGGTCCACATAGTAACGAACGTGCAATGTTACAAGATATGGCCTGCATTTGTCTACTATTTCATTCCGCTGAGATGGAAGCAGTTTGGGGGAAATTCGATTCTTGACCTCCTTTCGCCAGCATGTGTTTCTTCATATATATTGTATGCCCTCGCCATAAACACACCTGGCATGTGTGAGCTGCCTTCATTAGACCAGTCTCCCCTCCGATGTAGACTGCCACACACCTGCTGCCTTTGTGGAAGACCATTATACGGCATCGAGGGGAAAGCAGGGAACGTATAATGATCTCTCAACGATGAAAATAGTTGTTGAGAAAACGCTATGAACGTGATCATTTATTTCCATGAAAAACACTGCATGGGTTATGTTAACGACATTGGTTTGCATGTGCTTGAGACGGGTTCCACCGGTGGGCAGGATACGCTCACATTTTCGCGAACACCTGGTATCATCACTAATTGTTTGTGATTCGTACACACGTGCTTATGGTATAGTGGGAATCGTAAAATGGACTCTGCTTCTAGCAGAAAGTGTGTTATGATTATTGGAATGTTTTTGTCACTTTATTTTGAAAGAAACATTTTGTTTTTTATAACTTTCCATAGCAATTTAAAATCATCTTTTAGGCGTCATCTTCTACCTTCTCCACAGAGGTATAAACATGTGCATGGTTTTAGTAATGGTAATTGGAAATTATAGATGTGTATGGAAAACGAGTGTAGAAACGATTACATATTGAGTTAATTAGAACAATTTCACACGAATATGTATTGTACAGAACATAACAAACTCATCCCCTCCCCGTCCGTCTCAACCCATTCCTATCCCACCATAGGCTACTGGAAATCCTATCTATCTGGAATCCTCAAGGGTCGATGATATTAGCCGATGGCGTTGGTAGGTGTTCATGGTTTCAAACACAGATTTACCCGGTCCAAACTCAATTATTTACAGGCAGCCGTGATATAGCTGAAAACATCGATGGGTGCATTAATTAACAACTTTTACTCTCTCGGTGTGCATGTAGTCATATCTAATTGTATTCTCTTGTTTAAGCATTGCCCTGGTTTGTACATACGGTCCCCCGTGGGGATTTCGGGGTGATATAGCTGAAAACATCGATGGGTGCATTAATTAACAACTTTTACTCTCTCGGTGTGCATGTAGTCATATCTAATTGTATTCTCTTGTTTAAGCATTGCCCTGGTTTGTACATACGGTCCCCCGTGGGGATTTCGGGTTACAACAAGCCCACAGCAGCCTATGCTGGTGTTGAGGGGCGGCTTAATGAATCGGACGATCAGGCTCAGTGACTTGGTTGATTGTATTCAAGCGGCGTGGATCGTTGCTCAAAATATCAATCAGCGTGTTTTCTGGTCCAGTATCGTTTATTTCGAGGCCGCCGTCATTTAGATGGGACTATTGCTGAGTGCGCCATTTTCTAAAAACACAACAACAAAAAACCGCATACATTCCACTTTCAAACAGTCTTATTGGCTCCTGAAACATTTAAAATATGACATTTAGATGTAAACATAAACAAAACATAAAATTTACATGTGTTTTTTTTTATTGCCTTTACTGAATTAAAATACTATATCTGAGAATATGTTCGTTGCAAAGGATAGATTAGTCATATATCGAATGTCAAAATAAGATACCTCTCACAATTCCCTTTATTCCCTGCAGTGCAAGAAGCTTCAATTATTCACAATTTAATCAAGCCGTTTCTACTTGCGATGGCTTCGGTTAACTGAAGATATTAATTTAAGCGATTCTTTTCTGTATTTATTGTGGTCGGAATTTCAAAGAGGGTTATAAATTTGAAATCGCTCTGATCATCACTATGACAACGAAATGGGGGAAATGTACTAAAACTCGAAATTTGTATTATATTTCGCAATGTTTTGGTACATGTTTAATCAAGCAGTGATGAACACCGGGATTTAGAAAATATTGGCCCAAGGCGGGGAAGCAAGCGTGGAAAATGATATTCCGACTGGAATTGGAAGACACATTACATTTTCGTTTTTGAGTAAAATTTAAGCTTATTTATTCCTTGTTTCCCGTAAAAACCGTGATTGTAAAATCGTAGTTAGCAATCACCAAGTCATGTTATTTGACGGCAATGCGTTACTGGAATCAATGATCGGCTGATATTAAAACAAGAAAGTTATTTTTCTTTTGTTTTTATAGGAGCATCAATCTCGATTTGTCATAATAAATCAATACAAGCTGAAATTGAATAATTGTATCTTCAACCACGGTGTATTTGCAATCAATGATTTTTGTATTTATGTACAATTTTTAATTTGGAAAATAATACGAACAAAATTAAAATAAATATCATTGCCAACGTATAATATTATAACAAAAATGAAAAACTACCCAACATATGATTGTTGTAATATCAATGAGACAAGTTATCAGTACATATTGCAAATTATCAACTTACATTGTAGTCCTAGGCGACGCATAACAGTAGTATTTAAGGCGTCATAATGCCTATGATGTAACAGTGACAATAGATCTAGAGGGAGAAGTAAAACGTAGCCCTAGGCGACAGCCAACGTTATGCTTTTGACGCCATGAAGCATATGACGTCACAGCTAGTGATAATAGTGGGATGCATGAATACATTATGGTGTGAGTGCACAAATACACATTGAGCTACATTGGGAAGTTTTGAAAATTATACTTTTGAATTAAGTTTAGGTTTCAAAAGCCTAATGAACATCTGTTCTTTTTCCACTCGCAAATGTTTGTCATTATTAAACAATTTATAAAACGGAAAGACAGTAAAATGACCACTCCCGCATTCATCTTTGCGCTTGCTTACATTTTTACAACGTACATTTGGATCTCGAATTTGTTGTCTGTGTACAGTGATACGGTCTTTTAGTTGCACACCAGTTTCTCCAATATAATGCTCACCTCACCACATCCCGCACATGTTAAAACATATATAACATCTTTACTGCGACAGTTCATGTTGTTTTTAACAGTAAAAAGCTTATCTTTGCAACATTGAAATTTGCAGTCTTCAATTATTATTGGGCAAGTTCCACATCGAGGACGTGTTACACTGACGGTATTTGTATTTTGTGAGTATTTGGATGGACAAAGAATTTCAGATTTTTAGGTGTGTGTGTGTGTATGTGTGTGTGTGTGTGTGTGTGTGTGTGTGTGTGTGTGTGTGTGTGTGTGTGTGTGTGTGTGTGTGTGTGTGTGTGTGTGTATGCCTTGTAACATGTGTTTATGTTATCATACAGATTAATTCAATGTGGTATGAATGTGCATGTATTTTATTCTAATAACACACTAAGAACCTAACGGTACACCAAGGACAGTGATCATACTGCAGGCAAATACATCTTTTGAATGAATTAGCTCTCCATGTCGTTATATCGAATAAAATCAGTTTGTTATATTTAGTTTGCTGTGTATTTACGTTCAGATTTGTGGGTTTGAGATTTAGTTTGCTTTGTACTTGAAGTTGAAGTTAAAAACAAAGCAAACTAAATATCGCTAATGATGATATTCTATATAACGGTATGGAGAACTAATCTTATCTTTTATTGAATTTGGAGCAGTGTATTAAAGGCAATCGGTTTAAACGAAGCATAATAAAGGTTTAAAAAATCACTTATCCTGTCTTAGGGTTATAATCAGTTGGGAGTGTATCCTGTGATGTTTCTGTGACGTTGCCATGACTACCACCTTCTCAAATCTTGAAACTATTCGTCTTTGGAGATTGAACACAACACTTGTGAAAACACTGTTGTTTGTCTGAAGTTTTTGGGGTAGAAGAAAAGCTTAATCAAATTTACAGTTAAACTACGCGTCTGCCTGAAACGCCTAATCTATTTCGGGCACCTGTTGCACGCCTCACGTGTAGCACGTGCAGACAAGTTTATGGCATGCGCAGTGCATATCTATCAGCGTGACTGACGGTGGTTAGACGTTGAAGAGCTTGACAGACATTTTGCAGTTGTTAAAGATTCCTTAGAATTCTGCTGCATAAGACTCTTACCTGTTGACGTAGGTAGAGTAAACGAGGTAGGTAAACTAGCCAACGTTCTTGAAACAATACACTCATTTCCTGAACGGCTTAGCAAGAAAAATGTTAAAAGAAGAATTGGAAAAGCATATGTTTCATGCGTGGTGTTGAAGGATGTGTGGAAACGGGAGAGATACCTTGCAAAGATAATGCACCGTGCTCCAATCTACACCTCTTAAGTAAGGGGAAAAACAGGTAGAAGATGAACCAACGCTCCTACAGAAGAGTTTGTTGATGTTTCTCGGAAACACAAAATCCGACCATGTAACGCGTGTTTGGGGAGTGTTAACTAAAGCTCTAGGAACACTTGTGTTGGCTGACACTTTCATTGTTTACCCATGGTGTTTTTGTGGAGAAGGTTTTAACCACATACACGGAGAATGGAGCATCGTGATGGGCAATGTGATACCTAGACTTAAAAAGACAAAGAAAGGGACCCCTTTGTTTAAATTTGACTGGTATTCAGCTGCAACTTTAGGGTGATGGGTTTATGTTAGCTTCTTGTCTTAGTTTAGGGGTATAGAGCTAACAGGCTCATTGTTTTCTCGACGAAACAAGATATTATCAGTATGTTGAAAAGTGAACAACTTGAGATGAAGGATGTGGGGTTTCTTAAAGTGTTTTAGAGCCATTGTACTCGTTTATCATTCGGGTGTTAAATGATTGTTTCCTTACTTTAAATATAAAGAACAGATAGAGGTCTCAACAACAGTAATCACCAAATCTCAATCTTCTTGTTCAATAGTCAAGTTAAAAGCAAAAGCATAAAATTATTTTTCCCACAGCGAGGAGATAATATTTTCAATCGTTGATGTTCGCTCGTTAGAAGTCGATTCATAGAAACTTCAACATTGTAAGGTGCATCTGGCTATTTTCACCAAATTCCCCAAACACTCCATGTTATTTACACATGCAGTTATGCCACTTCTTGTCATCAGTGCGTTCCCAAATCAAGAGGTATCATTAGTTGAAGTAATCGAATTCATTGCTGATACAACTCAACAAAAAGGACTGTTTGGGCATGTTCAAATCTTTCGGATCATGTGGCATTTGCCAGGAGCACCATTTGACTCGTTTTAGTCTCTTAAAGTTAAATTTAGCAACAAGGCGTTTTTGTAAACGATTGTCATACTTTTTTACAACGCAGTCTGTTTACATTTTCTCCAAAATTACAATCATTTGCCTTAGACGTAACAAGGTTCACCACTGGCGTTTCTATTCCAGGTGTGTTCCAAGAGGGTGCCACAATACACACGAACAAGAAAAGAGGAAACGTATCGACATTGACATCCTGGTGTACACAAATCACACCTCACCCTTTAAGACATAAGAACATGCATCCCCGACTTAAGGCAGCCACAACAAGATCAGGTACTGATGATCCATGATGGTGTGTTTAATGTCAGCTTTGTCACAACAACTACAACTTCAAGGAACACTGTTCCTCCATGCAGGATCAAGTCCGCAGGGATGTCACAACAAATGGTTGCGAGTAGAACATTACTCCAGCATACAGGAAGTTCTCCTAAGCCCTTGCTATAAGAATGAAAACACTTCCAGTATTACCTTCAGAAGTAGGTCACAGAGATATGTTGTGTATGTATGTCAGTAAGTAGTCTGAGGTTTACCTTGTGAAAGACAGCTTCCTTCAACAACTCCTCCATCAAAGCGTCGAGAACTTGGATTGTAGTTTAAAATAACGCTCTGGGCCAGCGGGTCACTTAAATCATCTTGTCAAGACTACCAGACCTCCGAACAGCAGTTTTGTATTTGAAAATGTGTCCAGGAATTTAGATGAATTGAACCTTCACTGAAAAATCACTCCGTGTTTAATTGATATTTTATAACAATATGTTGTATGTCGTCCTAATAATGATATTTTTTCTTTACCATCCTTCCTGACACCATACATGTTGATCGACACAGCTACATTTTAATTGCAAATGTGATTGTTAAGTTGAAAGGTTAGATCGTTTCAAGGACTTGGGTTTCCTTCATCAAATCTTTCTAATTGTAACTGATACCAAGTATCGGATGTAGATTATGAAAATTATATTTTGCAGAGATGTGTAAATGTTTTTCACTGATATTTTAATATGGCAATCATAAAAAAGAACAACAAGATGGTTAAAAAATTAATGTTGTAAAAAAAATATCTCTCCCTCGAAAAGACTTCAGTTACAAACACATCCTAGACATATAAATACAACATCCATCACATGTTCTTATTTACACTTGCTATGAAGTACATTGCTATCAATATGTCATCTCAGCTTCTGCGGAAGTGTTATGTTATCAACGGGTTTGTGTGAGTTTCCCAATGGTGTAATATTATCAACCAGATGAACTCCTGCAGCAGGTTCACGTCGACAGGAGACTTTGTCTGAATAATGTGTTTATGTGTTTATTGTAAAAACGTAGGCGGTTAAGTAGCGTCTGGACTCTACAATGATCGATGTTTGCGACCTGGAAGATTGACGCCGCTGATGTCTGTTATGTCCGCCATGTTGTGTCAGCTGTGCATTCAACACAAGGGAGATAATTCTAAACACCCAACGTCTAAAATAATGCTGCGGTGTGCCGTTTAGTGCAAAGGATATATGATGATGGTTATCTGAGTGCACACTGCAGTATGATCTGGAGCTTCACACTGAGGTAGGACTGAGTGAAATGGGCTTAAAGCCAGACTGAACAATAATTCAGTTATGCCACGGCGTGTCAGTTTAGTGTCGCGCAGGTCGTAGACAAGCTTGGGTATCGTGCTCCAAGGATCATAATGGAGATGAATCTTGGATTCAAACTTATGATCCTGGAACAGTTATTAGTAGGTACAACTACATGGGGCTCCTTAGACCACAGGTCCACCCTCGGCATACTTGAACTGTGCAAAAAGATGGGTTGAATTTCTTTTTTACAGGGCAGGACTGGTGGTTAAAGGTTTTTTGTCTGATAAGTTTCTTCGAATCATGAAATTTATGTTATCAACAAGCTTACATCTTACAGTGTACGTGGTATTTAGAAAAGCAGTAGTGTTGACGTAGGCTTTTCAAGTTGCAGGGGATACCAGTATCTATTAAGAAATAGTGCGGTGTAATAAAACATAAGGGTTGAAATCAAGCATTGAAGCCTGTCTTCGTTGAAACTGGTTTTCCTAGTCCAGGCGCGATTAATTGAAGACCGGAAAGGCTGATCTAGACACATGCTTTATGTGCTGTTAAAGTCACGTCACTTCTGACATTCTAATAACATGGCCACAACATGCAGAATATTGTTTCTGACGTTTTGAAAATATTTACAAAATGGCAATAAGAAATTAGGATTGGGCGTTTGTTACATCAAATTCATATTGAGGAGTTGGCAGATGTATTGTCAAATATCAGTACATAAAAAATCCGGACACGGGTAATCATCTGCATTGTGCATGGGAGGACAGCACGCAACATCTACAAGGGGACAAAAATGCCTCCCAGCTCTAGGCTAATCCAATTGCTTTACTGAGTAATTTTCAAAAATTCGTTCAGGAACGTGTCAAGATTTTTCATCCCTGTCTTTTTGTCGTTTCTTAAGAAGTAATTTGGAACTAATAATGTGGTGCTCGACATCTACAACAGCTCCAATCCAGGCTGGGTTTTTTAATCCTCGGTTGTTAGTGTTTCACGATAAAAAATCATCTCATGCAATTATTCTCATCCTTCTGCTGTTCAGCTGGAATTTCCTAAAAATACAGGTTGTAGATTCAGAAAATGAATTGGTTTTGTGAAATGCCAATACGTCAAGTCCCAGGTCCCATTACATGACGATAGATTGCTCTTCAATGGTTGTTCCATGCACGCACTTACGACTGAAAGTGTCTGATTAAAATTCGAGTATCCAGGCATTTTCACTCTGTTCAGTTAGACATTTATCTTGTACCTGGACATGCTGGGTTTACAGACCAAGAGCAAATAATACTTCCACTACTAAATGGAGTCGGTCTTTGATGTGCGGCAGGGTTACCTAAAAACAAATTCAACAGCCTTTGCATCATGGCGTGTATCAAATGAAATGGTTGTGCTTTTAAGAATATTCTTCGTTTGTGAAGACACACTTCAAGACCGTCGTTAAAACATCCTTGACTATGAATCCAAGCGTGTGGGGCTTTTTCCGTGTTTCAGTCCTAAAACTATTATTTGATATCATGAAAAACAACACAGTTATAAGTAACCTGATTTGCCAAATGAAACACATTCATACTCATATAATGGTCTAGATGGTTAATGATTGGCTCAATACCCAGTTCGTGCATTTGTCGGGATCGCTAATAGACAATAGCAGCATAATGGTTATTTTCGTTCGTTCTTTTGTGATACCTTCCATTCAAATATTATATATGGGGTCGGGTTGTCGGGCCCTAGAGGGGTATTGATTCTGTAGCCTTTTTCTCCGCAAATATGTTATTTGATAAACTTGAAGTTATGATAGCCGTTTCCGGTGCAGATGCAGAGGGTTGTGTCAGTGTCCTGCAGCCAACACGAACACAGAGCATGTGGTATCCGATCAATCACTAGTGTTTTCGTGTTTTCCGTTTCTTTGTGCTTCAAGAACGTGTTTGACATAGACAGTGGTCTTCTTTGGAGAACTATAAGTACTATAGGCTATATTAGAAATATACTCATCTTCCCTTGATTTGCGTGCGCTGAGCTGTAGGGTTTTCGGCGGAATAAAGACCTATTGAAACCGTTTGAATAGCACAGAGAAAGGTCAGTGTCTTTATTCAAGCATTGTTATCGTTGACCAAACCTTCTACATTTACTCTTTCTGCCAAAGCCCGATATTTTATCCTGAAACTAAGAGTATCTAGTCATATTTACAAATTGTGTATTAGAATGTATTTTGTGTCATTGTGTACTGAGAATATATTACTTTTGCAGATTCACTTTGTACTTTTGTGCCTCTATTTTCTGTACATTAATTTAGAAATAGTCTTTCATTACTCAGTAAAGAGTGGTTCATTAGAATTCTAAAAACTGCTTATACTTGAGCATGATGTTTATATCAATTATAATGAGGTGCGACTTAAATAAGCTATCAGTCTGTATGTCATCTTCTAATCTTGAATGTTTTGTTTGTTTTACAAATACTTTCTTCTTAACTAATGTACAGAAATACGACTTTCTAATGTCAAATGAAACATGCGCTGCCAAAACCTTCCAACATATGCAATCTTGCTCTCACGGTTTTATGTATTATTGATGGAAATGTATATCTAGTGCCTTATAGATTATGTGAATGTTCCACCTGCATGTGTTAAACAGACGTAGTGACTTTCAGGTGAAGAAAAGTATAATTATTTAATACTGTATATACAGGACTGTATTGCTTCCACAGTGGAGAATATTCCTGAATGGAAACTACGAAAGTATGTTATACATCATCCATTCGTTATAGGAAAATATCCTCACCATGGAGTGTTAGGGTGTCCTCGAAAGGACAATACGAAAGTGAACTGATGACGTCAACTATACAACCTTTTCAACAACTTGCCAAATTGGTTTATTGTGCCAAGTTTTCATGGGTTATAAAGTGGTATTCAAATGAGGTACATGTATGGATTATAAAAACGTTTGCCATAGATTCATTCTTTTAAAATGACAAATTTCAAATATTGTGTACTTAGTTTGCTGATCTAATCACAGAACAAATTATTAAATAAAACATCAACAAATGACATTATTTCTTCATTCGATGACATTCATATACTATTTAAGGCAAACCTACCTAACCTTTGATGATCAGATTTGCAGCATCCATGCTTCGTCGTTTTCAAAGTTGCAACAATTTTATTTACATATAAAATTTATATACGGTATATAACCTGTCGTAATTCTTTCTGAGCTGTTGAGGACTTGAAATTGGGAGTGTTTTCAATTCATAAATATCGCAGATTACTTTTTGAATATTTGATTCCATTTGGGCACATGACTTAGACAAACCGCCAATTCGAGCTGCCTTACTATAATGACATCGACCATCCTCAGTAACAACGTTATTTGTCAGCAATGCCGATCATTTGTCTTAGTAACAAGGTTATTTGGTGGTCCGAAAAGCAAAGCAGATCATTTGTCTCTGTAACAACGTAACTTGATTTAACTAATACATCCTCATTATAAGTCCGTTAGAGAGGATGTTTTTCCCCCGCTACTTTTAGCAATATCCAAGCAATATCAGGACTGGAACACCAGAAATTGGCTTCACACACTGAATCGGACCCGAGCATTCGGCTGCCCCACCGTTTGTTTGAGTAGTCACTGTGTTCACTGTGTTACTGAACTGAACCACATCAAATCCCATATTTTATCTGATTATTTGTCTTGGTTAGTCAGTTCCACACCTGAGCCCCCGGGTTTCGTTAAAGAGGAAAACATCTATGACCTACCCTACCCTTTTTCCTCCCATATCAAGCTGACACGCAGTGATATAACTGAAATACTGTTTAAAACGGTGTTAAAACCAAATACACTCACTGCCATGATTTCATAGGTACATTAAGGTATGGGTGTCGCAATTCGATGTGTATAGTTGTGTCCCTCAATCGTGCCAGAATCAGGGGATTGAGGTTTTGAACCCACTTTTGCCCTGAACACCATAACGTGTTCGTGGGTTACACCTGAGAGGAAGACGACTTGGAATTGCTTGGTTTTAAAGCATAACGTTCCATCATAAAAAATTAGATACCCTATTGTACCAAATAAACATGCATGGCATATGGTTATCACATAAAGCGGAGTTTTCAGTTCATTCGAATGCAATGTATCACGGTTCAATTTTTCTGGAAGTATTATTCGTCAATTTTATTATCTCTGGTTTACGCAATAGTTACAAGGTCTCATGTGCCTTGTATGCAAATGTGTATATTTGATTGGGCTGTTTAATCGAAGAGGCAGTTTTGTACTTTATTGTCAAAGCTATATGAACAGAACAATTATTCAGTAATGCAATAAACTCAACACCTATTCGACATGACAGCCTTCGCATATAATTAACACTAGGAGTCCTTTGATGGGTATTTACCTTCTGCACATTTTTGCAATACTGATTATAGTTAAAACAGTTTTCAGCAAACCATTGCAATGGTAACAAACACCATTATCATATCATTGCGACAGTTGTACTTCTATTTCAAAAGTGTTGCGATTGTACTAGTACTATGAGCATCTAAACCATCCAACGACGCAGGGATTATGAGTGCTCATGTTATAGGATGAGGTAAATACAGACAAAATTCACTTCACCTACTGATTTCAACGTCTTTATTATTCCAATGCGGTCCAGATGATAGTGCCTTCATCAAGCAAGTGATTGTTTGATAAAGGTCCTGGCATCTGTACCGCAACGTCGTCTCGAAAGAATATAAAACGTGAAATCCATGACTTCTAAATGCCACTTAAAGATATAGCCGGATGTACTTATGTTATATGTACTGACAAATAACCTATGGTAAAGTACTGACTCTGATTTTATCTTGGTGCCTTTCGGTGTTTTAAATCTCGATGTCAAGTATCGATATTTCAACTTGTCATCGATGTATTGCCTGCTTTTTCATCGAAGGCTCGATCAATTGTTACACCAGTACAGACCCGTGAAGATCCGGAGTAGAATAGGTCTTCAGCAACCCATGCTTTCCGTAAAAGGCGACTATGCTTGTCGTAAGAGGCGACTAACGGGATCGGATGGTCAGGCTCGCTGACTTGGTTGATACATGTCATCGATCCCAATTACTTGGATCGATGCTTATGATATAAATCACTGGATTGTCTGGTCTAGACTCGATTATTTACAGACCGCCGTCATATAGCTGGAATATTGCTGAATGCGGCGTTAAACAATGAACCAACCAACCAAACCAGCTACACCAGTACATGTTATTAACACAGTCGTAAACGATGTGTACGTATGGCATGAATCAGTCCGATTTTTATGAATAATTTCCACATTAATAGATAACAATTAGGTGATTCGCATTCAACGTATCCGGAAAGACCCATATAAACAAAACTATTACTCAATATTAAGATATCGACTCCATCCTTTGAACACTCTCTTCTTTTCCTTTGTAACAGGAAATGTTGAGAGATCAAACAACACAAAGCTTTGTTGTGAAAGTCGCGATCAATAGTTCATCCTTGAACTTATTGAAACTGCCCATGGCAATTTCTTTATACATTATCTTTATGAATTAAAGTTTTGTGTTTTGTTTTGTTTGATTCTTTGATAGCACAATCACTCCATTGAGAGTTATAAAAATGTCAACGCATTTGTATGTGATAATCTTCTTTGACATAAAGGCGGAAAATCGCTTGGCGCGGTTGAATTAAGATTTAGTAACCATTATCAACAAGATAATTCTAAAATACTACCAATTTCAATAATAATCATCATCATAATCATAAACAATAATAATATTAATCATTTTCAGGCACATTTGTATTTCTACGTCTGCTTTCCTTTTTCAAATTTCAGTTTAACGTTGCTGCAGTTTGAAGAGCATATTATTCATATCCAGCACATCACAGCCAAAATGCCGTTACTGTATTAGTGATTTAACCAACCACATTTCGCCTGTTGGGTATAAGGGACGTGCAATTATTTCCTTCTCTGGA
The DNA here is from genome assembly GCF_023055435.1 of Haliotis rufescens. Classification (NCBI taxonomy): domain Eukaryota; kingdom Metazoa; phylum Mollusca; class Gastropoda; order Lepetellida; family Haliotidae; genus Haliotis; species Haliotis rufescens. The sequence goes on from NW_025964112.1 coordinate 16,402,816, forward strand.
AATAAATCCTTAATATACTTTCTATATTCAACTGTGAAGTTCACTTAACACGCAGTAGGTGCGAGCCTACAAGCTCCACCTCAAAGTAAACATCCTCCCTGCCCCCTACCCCGCTGCCAATTGCCGTGTCCATTGCCACAGTCATCAATGTGTGTGGATTTTTTTAAACAAACGAAAGCTTTTGTGAAAAACACAAGTACGGTATGGTGCTGCCAAACGAGAGTTCCTAATAGGGGTGATTCTTGGATTCAAAGAGACATAAATCTGCGCAGAGATTGTAACCACTGGGTCAACGACGATTTCATGGACATGTGTGGCCTGCTCTGTTTGCCATCCTTCAAATGATTTGAAATGACATCCCAGCGTGTTTCTTATACAGATATCCAATTACGGCAAAAGGATGTTAATCGATTGCAAACATAATTTCGATGTTTGCATTGTTGTACTGTTGACTTAGTCCTCTTTGCACCCGGTCCTTACAACTCCAACAAATACAAGCTTCATTTCAAAACTACTCTATCTGTGTACCTGTTAATTGAGGGCTTAAAATACATACTTTCAGAATATGCGACGGGTCTAAAAAGGATAAAAATTAAACTGATCCAACTTTCTAAATTGAAAAAAGGTGTAACAGGTAATACAGATAACCACCTTGATGTTATTTTGCTGGAGAACTCCATTAATTCATTAAAATTAAACAAGCTCTGACACATAAAGCATAAAAAGCTACTCATGTTTTCTTAAATTAAGGTTAGTGAATATTTTTATGACATTTTGACAACTTATGGGTATTCCAAGTCTTTTCTATGGGTTCTCGTATTGAAATCGAAACTATCACTGATAACGAAAACATTTTGGAATTAATTAAAACGCCTAAATTCATTATAAAAAAGTACCCCTCTCTTTTTCTACCGAGAACTTGGACCATCGACATTATAACGTCCTCGTAAATGACTCTTTAACGAACATGAATTTTAGAGTTTAACTCTACCAACGTAGAGAACATTCTACATTATATAAGATATAAAAAAGGCCCCACCACTTACTATTTTAAGGGAGGGGGGATTTGTGTTAGAGACAGTTTAAGTCACAGTTTCAAAATAAGCAATCGCGTCTGAGACGACCATCATAAAACAAACTCACGGCACATGTTATTCACGACATCCATTGAATTGTCTAGCGAACAATTTATTTATTTTTGGAATCCCTAAGGACATACGATTTTTCTAGCTTAACCTGGTTTTGTTTTTTGTGTTGTTTTTTTTGTTTTGTTTTGTTTGTTTTTTGTTGGGTTTTTTGTTGGTTTTGTTTTGTTGTTGTTTTTTTGGGGGGGTGCTGATGCATAATTTTTTAAACAGATGGAAACCATTGAGTTGAATTCAGATTGATGATATTGGACGATGGTTGACTGATTAGTTCTGAGCCTCACATAGAAGGTAGTGCATAACAACGAAATCTCTTTTGTTATGGACATTTACATGATGTCATAAAGGTATATCCGCAACACTTTGAGTCATTTGAGCAAATTGTTTCTCTGTGACAAGCCAGTAAAATAATCAGGAATCTGTGACCTTTGGAAAATGGTCAAACTTGAGGAACCTTCAGTAATGAAGCTCTTGCAAAAAAGGGGCTCAACACCAATGACATCCATACATACATCATAACAACAATGTGAAGAATGACCCTTCCAAGGTGGACAGCAGCGCCCTTGGCAGTGAGACGTCAGCAACAGCAGAAATGATCCAGAGAATCATCGATATGCTGATCACCGACCGGCGATTGACTTAGCGAATAGAACATGGTTTAGTAGGCATTTCCCAAAAGAGACACCAGTACAGACCCGTGAAGATCCCTGGGTAGAAAAGGTCTTCAGCAACCTTTGCTTGCCGTAAGCGGCGACTATGCTTTTCGTAAGAGGCGACAAACAGGATCGGGTGGTCAGGCTCGCTGACTTGGTTGATGCATGTCATCGATCCCAATTACGTGGATCGATGCTCATGATATTAATCACTGGATTGTCTGGTCCAGACTCGATTCTTTACAGACCGCCGTCATATAGCTGGAATATTGCTGACAACAAACCAACCAACCAAACCAGCTACACCAGTACATGTAATTAACACAGTTGTAAACGATGTGTACTAACGTATGGCATGAATCAGTTCCATTTTTTATGAATAATTTCCACATTAATAGATAACAATTAGGTGATTCGCATTCAACGTATCCGGAAAGACCCATTTAAACAAAACTATTACTAAATATTCAGATATCGACTCCATCCTTTGAACACTCTCTTCTTTTCCTTTGTAACAGGAAATGTTGAGAGATCAAACAACACAAAGCCTTGTTGTGAAAGTCGCGATCAATAGTTCATCCTTGAACTTATTGAAAATGCCAATGGCAATTTCTTTATACATTATCTTTATGAATTAAAGTTTTGTGTTTTGTTTTGTTTGATTCTTTGATAGCACAATCACTCCATTGAGAGTTATAAAAAATGTCAACGCATTTGTATGTGATAATCTTCTTTGACATAAAGGCGGTAAAGGCACGGTCGAATTTAGATTTAGTAACCATGATCAACAAGATAATTCTAAAATACTACCAATTTTAATAACAATAATAATAATCATCATTTTCAGGCACATTTGTATTTCCACGTCTACTTTCCTTTTTCAAACTTCAGTTTAACGCTGCTGTAGTTTGAAGAGCATATTATTCATATCCAGCACATCACAGTCAAAATGCCATTACCCATCATCACAGATGGCAAAGAAGAAAGTATCAGCTCGATGGGTTCCAACGCTTCCGCCATCTGATAGGAAAACGCAATCTAACCCTGTTTGAAGCTGACCCAGATTTGTGACTATGGATGAAATCCTGGTTCAACACTTCCCACTGAAAGTAAAAAACAGTGGATGCATTTGACATCACTACCACCAAAGGAGGCTAGGACTGTCCCATCGGCTGAACTGGTTATGGGCTCCGTTTTCTGGAAAGCCGAGGGTGTCATCATGGTGGACCAGTGCACAATTCTATCATTGTCATGGCTTTGAACTTCAGCACCCATCTTGTTATCCTGATCTGACTCCGTTAGAATTCTATCTTCTCCCAAACATGAAGAAAGCTTAAGCTCGAACCCATTTCGACTCGGGCGATGACGTCATAGCTGTGGAGAACGTTTTGGACAGCCAAGAGAAGGACTTCTACAAAGTTGATATATATTTACAGCGTTGGCAAGAATGTATCAATGTGGATTTTTTTTGATGAAATAAATCATTTAATCTCTTTAGGTCACGTCTTTCTAAATGAATGTGAGGCTCAGAAGTTAATATGACGCATCGTATCAATAAAGACAGGGATTAAATCGATTTTACTTTTTGTATCCTTTCAATGCGACGTTTATGAGACACCGATATGATCAAAACCAACAAGTAGGGTATCAAATGATAACAAGGGTAAACTCTTGGATCGAAACCTGTAAAAGATTGTGGTAAGATGGACTGATAACAGTGTGTTTTTGCAGCTGCAGTGAGTTATGTTGTTGTTGGTTTGTTGTTTAACGCCGCACTCAGCAATATTCCACCTATATGACGACAGTCTGTAAATAATCGAGTCGGGACCAGACAATCCAGTGATTGATATCATGAGCATCGATGCACGCAATTGGGATACGATGACAAGCTTCAATCAAGTCAGCGAGCCTGACCACCGTTAGTCGCCTCTTACGAAATGCATTGTCGCCTTTGACGGCAAGCATGGGTTGCTGAAGACCTATTCTATCCCGGATCGTCACGGGTGCAATGAGTTATGATTGCAGTTGAATAGGTGTTGGTAGGTTGATGGGATGAAGTAACCCCGGCATAGTCTTTGGATGTGAATAGCTTCTTCCCTTGTGATAATTTGTTAACCTTCTTTCTTGTTTGTCAATCTTGGTGGATATGCATCTTGCCTGTATAATCATGCACTGAAAGAATAAAGTTAAAATCCACATGGTCAACTCTGCTCATCAGATTTAGTGTTCGTGAGCTCCTGAATCAGAACTAATTCGGACTAAATGTGGGATTCATTATCAATGTACCATGCCATTGACGCTCATTTCTCCGAACAAACTTTAATATTTCCATAAGTTGTGTCTTCGTGTCACCAGTAAGTTGTTCGCATCAACAAGTTATGTAAATGCATGCCGAAAATAACCTCGTCTCCGTAGTAATATACATATCGCTGTGTGTGTCTTCTTGAATGTCCATATCGAAAACACTGGATCTTGCTAGAATATATTCAGATTATTATCCGAGCATGTGTGTCATACTGATTGTACGAAACGAGTTTCGTAAAATAAGTATGACACACATGCGAGGGTAATAATTTCTTTATTACCCATTATTTCTTCATCCTTTTGAGATCACCACCGCTATCCTGGAAAACCAAAATCTGTCGAATGATGTCAACAATCGTCAGCTTTGACGTCGTTCCTAGTGTGACGTCATCCCGACCTTACGTCGCAACAACATTCGATTGACGTCAACAATGATGAACAACATCCGCATGACGGAAAAAATACACAGGTACGCGCGAAGTGATATTTGCACTTGTGCACACACAATTTTTATTAAATCTGTAATTTCAAACCCATGGGTAATAAAAATATTTTGTGTTCATATCGTGAACGAAGAAACAAAGGTATCGTGCTAGAAAAGCTAGGTCTTGGTAGTAATGTGTCTTCTTGGGTGTTAACATGTATATCGTGAACAAGGACTGAAATAGTGTTGTTGTCTAATGACCTTGGTCTAAACTAAAGTACTGATCCAACACAAATACGATTTAAACAGATTCTACCACATATTGTACAGTCACTATTGTACTTGTACATGTGTATCACATGCAGTGTTCTGAGAAGGAATGGGGTCAGGTAGGAATAATGTTCTCTAACAGACATGTACAAAAGGAAAGTCATACATGACTATTGATTCCTAATTAATGTTTTTATTTCAATCCAGAAACTGAAAGTGTTTGAAATGATGGACATAGTGTTTGTTCTCGATTTCTTCCCAAGACAAATGACCCCTATTATCTTTTAGATCGGATTGTGAGATTGGATTGACTTTCAAATGAACTGCAATACCAATAATTCTTTAAGATTTATGAGCAACCACTTGTCCTCGATTCGTTGCCACGTTTGAAAAATTACCCCTTCACTTTGTTCAGCTATTATGGAATTGACAGTAGCTTTACACAGCTGGTCGTGGCGTTGCCATGATAACGTTTTATAAAACAATCGTCAGAAAATGTCCGTAAAGGTAGATTGTTATTTGCCACCAGATATTTATTATCGCTATCCAATATGACGAACGGATTTGTAACATGCAAAAATAACAAGTGGCTGTTTTTAACATGCTCTTACAAATTCTGGTGTGGATGAAAAAGATTCATGGTAATGACGATTGTCAACACATCTGAAATGAGGTTTAGCCTGTGTGGCAGAACATGTCAATCAATAATTTAATGCCATCATTGTAACAACACTGATTCCTGTGTTCTTGCACCTCAGGATTGTGTTCCCTTTAACACTTGCTGGGCGGGACACGATTTTCAATCTCTTCGCGACACTGATGTTTCGCTTTTTCCTCTGGCCAAATCATGTTTCTTATTATTGTGCCCGTCAAAATGTGTCATAAGTGTATTTTACTTTTCGCGATGATTTTTTGATATGGATAAAAAAATAGAACAAACCTCTAACCAGGGCATGGGTGGGCATTGCCCCTACGGTACTAACACGTTAGCAATGAAAAGTCAGGAACATCATTCTAATGTGGCTACTATATTGGAAATTAACATGCAAAGTTCTCATGTTATTCAGAATATCACCTTTCGATGAAGACATGATCTTAATTTATCTTGTGTGATACGGCTTGTGCTGTAGTGATGTCTTCTCATTTGTAGGAATGGTGAAATAATAACTGAACAAGAGCTGAGCTGAATGAATTAAGAAAGAATTGCAACATGTTATCCAACAAAACAAATCCTACTGCATTGCATCGTTCTTTTGCTAGAATATACTGAAAAAGATGTATATTTGAATGACTTTCTAAAACACATTTGCGTTATTACTGGTGGCATGTTTGACGATATTGGTAATCTGCTCTGGCAGAAAGTGCACCATCTCAGTCTTTGCTACAACCACAATCTTATCTCATGCATTTATCCTGCAAGAATCTTCAGGACATGTTTATGCTTTTGGAGCAGGACTTCTCGAAAGACCATTTGCAATTTCCCGATGTGGTATAAAGGTGTTTCTTAATTTCCGGTAACAGTGTTTCAATTTTTTTTTGTAAGATGGAAATATAACATTCACCCGTAAAGTCAATTTTGATTCAAGAGGTGTGAAAAAGACAAAAAACGGATACATTTGCCAGATTATCACCAATTGGGATTTGAATAATAGCAGAACATAATTATGATGAACACGTACTAATGGTAAAAACGAACTCGTACTAATGGTAATAACGAACACGTTCTAATGGTAATAACGGGCACGTACTGGTAGTAATAACGAACCATTTGAAAAGTTTCGCCCGCTTTGATATATCATCATAGAAACTTCACCCGAGTAACGAATTCTGTATAACTAATTAATGGCTACAGCGAACTGATTTTTTTACCCCAAAGAGTCCTTACAATCAGCGTCTTCTTATGTTATTAACGAACATGCGAACCTCAGGCCAATCAGCGTCAACCCCCATCAGAGGTGAATCAAACTACGTAAACATAATTATCCCATTATCACGACGATACGCTGACAAAGAAGTGCACCTCAATTAGTGTCACTTACAATCAGTGATGAATAAATACTCACTGAAATCAGCTTCGAAATTGATTGGTCCTGGTCAGCATGTAAATAGAGAGCAATACGGAACATATCTAATACAGTCACACCTTATTAGCAAGGAGTCCTGGAGGACATCGATGGTGTTTCTATTTATCCGTACTTCGATTTAAGCCATGTTGATATATACCTAAATACTGAGGCTGCTTCAGCCCAAACTATTAAGTAACATAGTTTGACACCACATATCCAGTGTGTGGAGATTTTATGAGATTTAACTGTAAAGTAATAATTAATGAAGATGTGAACTGGATATAGCAAACGGTCTCTGTCAACAACAGGGCTGGGACATTCTCAAATCACCTCATCCTCGTATATTTAAAGACCCGTGAAGAACCGGGGTCGAATAGGTCTTCAGCAACCCATGCTTGCCGTAAAAGGCGACTATGCATGTCGTGAGAGGCGACTAACGGGATCGGGTGGTCAGGATCGCTGACTTGCCTGATGCATGTCACCGATCCCAATTACGTGGATCGATGCTCATGATATGAATCATTGGAATGGCTGGTCCAGACTCGATTATTTACAGATCGCCATCATATAGCTAGAATATTGCTGAGTGTGGCGTTAAATAACAAACAAACAAATCGTATCTTTAAACAGGATTCTCAAATTCTTGGAAGACATATCACCCAGGTGGCAAATGTTAACACTAATACTAGTAATAGGATGATTATGCTCATATTTGTATAGCACTATTACACACAACGAATGTCAATTACCCACAATCATTACCCCGAAGAACGAATAAATATACATTCGGTTTTCATCCTCAATCCAAGGGCCCCGAGGTGTCTTCCCAATGTGCCTACAGTAAAATCACAAGATCATACGGCCCGATGATCAGAAAGTGATGCTCGAGTGAACATGACTGTTACCTGTTTCACCTGTTAGATGAGATAAAAACACTTGTGAATTGAAATAAAACCAAAACACATCATGAAAGTCACTGATATATTATATTTATAATATAACACAGTAGAAAAATATCAGTAGTTTTGGCAATACTTTTACATTCAATCAATTAACCACAGTTAAATCATAGAATGTTATGGTCCAAATTTGATTGCATTGATCTCAAACATAAAATAAAGTTTATACAGTCATATGTATTAACATCTCTGCTCAACTTCAGAATTGGCTTGTCTGAACAACAATGGGTTAGAACTTATAATTAGACTGCATTGATCTTAAAAATAGTTAATTAATGTGATTGGTTCTATATTATTTTGTTGTTGTTGTTGTTTATACAGCAATACGCATTTAATTCCTCTACTCAGTTTTTTTAGTTTCTAATATTTAATACAGGAATCTACAACAGTACAAGTCTGACTTGATGGGGCAAAAAAGTCAATCAATAGTGGTTCAGTCTATTTACATAAATAGGAATGAAACAGAGTTCCGAATATGCCAACATTAATTTCTGTAGGCAAATTGGGATGTAGGCACAATGGGATTGAACCGACCCTGAACAGCCGTTTTCATCTCATCTCACCAGGTAAAAGTCATTTGTCCAAGGTGCACGCGTGCGTGCATGCGTGTGTGTGTGTGTGTGCGCTCGCGTACGTGTGTGTGTGCGTACGTGTGTGTGCGTGCGTGCTTGAGTGTGTGTGTGTGTGTGCGTGCGTGCGTGCGTGCGTGCGTGTGTGTGTGTGTGTGTGTGTGTGTGTGTGTGTGTGTGTGTGTTTGTAATAGTCCGGTTTAATGACGGTTTCATAGTGCCAGCACACTGACATACCACACCGCAATAGAACAAGGATACCCTTCTCAGACACAGTATACTGACTCTGTCCAGGTTTCACCCCCTCAACACTGAGCACAGGCAGGGAAACAAGAAGTACCATATTTTAACTTCTATTTAATGACAAGGCCGAGTATCGAACCACCGACCTTCCTGTTCCCTGGGCAGATCACTTGCTGAGGAAACGTTGAGTACCGACTGGATTGTCCGAAACCCTAGAATCAAGCGTGCTGACACCACTTACCCATCCAGCTGCTCTCCGCCACCCGAGCTGTTTAACTGCCCCAGAACTAATTTAACACCACAGCAGATACAATAAAACCCAACTAAACATATCACATTATAAGGCGTAACTAATTTGAAAGTTAATACAAGGTGTATAAATACTCTGTAATAACATTTTATTACCTTTGCAAGGATCCCTCAATATAATGAAGTCGCACTTACATAACAGATCAAGTTTCTTCGGGTTCAACAGCCGTATTATTCTGACCACCTCCGGGGTTCGATCCCCGGCCGCGTCATACCAAAATACGTTAAAAGATGGCACTTGTTAGCCTGTCGGGGGCACTATAAAAGTGCAATAATCTTAGACGCGACGTTTAACCCCGTTTCACCTCACCTCACCGTGTTATTCTGGTCAGTAGGGGGCACGGTTGGCCCAGTCGTCTAAGGCGCCGCGATTCGCTGTGCAGAGTTGCGTCCCTTGGGCACGCCAGAAACCTATGATTGTTGGTTCGAATCCCGGTTCGCCCCGATTATGTTTATAGGTTTGTCAGCACCATACCCGTGCTCGTGGGTTTCACCGAAGTGGTAAACGTCTAGACCTGCATCACTTCGGGCTTTCCTCCCACATTAAGCTGACACGCCGTGATATGACTGGAATACTGTTAAAAGCGGCGTTAAACCCAACTCACTCACTCACTCACTATTCTGGTCAGTGACCGGGAGACAATACTATTTGATAAATACAGTCATAGACACACTCTCGCCGGAATGTGCTGCTTTCCTTATCCATTGGACCCTCTCAGCTTCCCTACCGTTTAAAGGTTGAAATACGTCTCTCTAAGAGTAACATCATAAAGGTCACTCAATGTATAGATGTCATGCCTTTAAGTATACGATGTATTGATATGTCAAATACACAATATAAATCACAGTCCCCTAAAAAGGGAGTACATTTTTCTTTTACCACATTTTTACTCTGACCTTTTTTAATTGAATCCTGAAGCATATATTTTTTCCTTTGACATTATCAGATTCTTTATCTCTCGTGACAAGTGCGTGTCTTGCAATGTTCGTCAGATTCTTTAGTTTTCCATAGACTACCGAGGGTGGTACAAGAGCACACAGAGGTACACACAGTACCGAAATAAATATAATATGTACATGAAGAAAGGATATATGGATTTAGATTTAGCATTCCAAGTGGTAAATACAAATAAAGTAAAGTACGGTTATAACGAACTCAAAGGGACTTCTAATTTTAGTTCGTTATAACCGTAGTTCGTTATAAGCATATATACAGCATAACTACAGCAAATAGTCGGGACCAAAAAAGTAAGTTCGTTATATCCGTAAGTTTATTATAAGCGTGTTCGTTATAACCGTTGTTTACTGAAATACATATTTTGATCGACGTTTAAGCTCGTGTAGCTTAGTTGTTGAAAACAGGCTTTTTAATGAAAACACATTTGACCAAGTTGAATACCTGCTCGGAATAGGTGAAAGTCTTTTGTTATCAAAAGCTTGACATCGAAATATATAATGGAATTCATCAGCTATTGCCGGTGAGTGACAGGGTGAACAAAGACGTTGTTCTCTGGGTACACTATTTCATTCCCACCTTTCAGCTCCCGAAGGAATACTCACGCAACATGCAATTAGCCGATAGTAATGTGAGCATGTTTAATAATATATATCTAACGTTTCACTTTACGCTTGAGAGACCGTCTCCATGGTCTTTTGGTAGAGCGTCCTCCCGGAGAGCGGAAGGTTCGGGGTTCGATCCCCAGCCGCGTCATACCAAAAGGCGTTAAAAGATGGTACTTGTTGTTACCCTGTGTGGCGTCGGCATTAAAGGGCTAAAACAAGGACTGGTTGGCTCGGAGTCAGTATACTGTGTCTGAGTGAGGTATTTATGTTAATCTGCGGCATGGTATCTCAGTGGTCTAGCACTATAAATCGGCATCAGTCCGACTAGTACAAGCAGTCTCGTACAGTGGACTCTGTTTTGGCAGATATTTCTTGTGTAAATGGAAAGGGTTTTGTCGCTTTTATGTTATTGTCTGTGGACTCACTGAATGACTGAGAGGGTGAAACGAGTTCACGCCGTTTTTGATCAGATTTTCAGTTATATCATGTATCTGCTTGATGTAAGAGGAAAGCACGAATTGATACAGCACTTAGATGTTTACCATTTTATGAGAAACCTACAAGCACGGGCGTGACGCTGGCAGACCTTGAAAGATAGTCATAACCAATGTAGACTCATAGACATAGTGTTTATATGCATCTTCCCGAGGCAAGAGAGTTGACTGACTTAAAAAGTCCAGTTTCCTCCCTTGCCGAACTAGGCTTGAACTCCTGGGCTCGATCGTAGCGCCAAGAGTGGCTATTACCAGTTATGTCCCTTCTAACCCTCTCCTATGGACCAATCAGATTCCATCTCTCGTATCACTTGCTTTTGCTTCACACAAAATGGTGGCGCCCAGTCAGGATGATCTGATCGATAATCAAGTTCTATATCGTGATAAAACGGGTCTTACATCGCGAAATGCATCAAATCACGTGGGCACCTTGATTCAAAACATGAAAAGATTTGGAAAATATCTGCTGACAACGAGTTGGCGGTGTACATGCTTTGCAAATCCTGCAATCGACCGAAATCTGCACGACAGTTTACGAGCCGGATTTCGATTTCGGTGCGCGGTTTTGATTGGACTATGCATAGACTCGTTAGTCAAGCCAAAATGTAACTCCATAATACCAGCCTAGTTCGGCAAGGGTGGAAACTGGATTTGTATAGTCAGTTTACTCTCTTGCCTCGGGAAGATGGTTTATATGTGGCATTGTATACTTGTACTGTTCCTGGAGCACCACCTGCAGGTCAATGGACACCATAAAAACATGATTTAATTGTTAATACATACCGAAGGTATTTGCTTACACGAAGTAATTGCAATGAAGCCGCATTTATCACATTTAACCTTTCCAAACAAAACATTTTGTACATTTAATTTCACCAAAATGGCTTTTTTTTTCATTTAGCGAAAGAAAGAGTTAAAAGTAAATGTCATTACATCTACAAGTTCTCTCCAGTGCTATGCCTTTAAAGAACTTTCGGGACTCATCATTTATTTACGTACATGGAATGCGATCCTCTTATTTCTTGTTGCCACCAACATTCGGAATTGAAGTGTTAGCCCTGGGGAACAGAATCGTAATTGGAGGCGAATTTCTCGCTCTGATTTAAGATCTACTTTCAAACAGTTCCGAAGCCCTAGAACGCTGGGTGAGTTTTTTTGTACTGACATCTAGCCTTCCACTGCCACTGGTCGGTGAGGTATTTTTATTGCGCCCATGAAACCCAAGAACCACGGATTAAGGCAAGGAAAGAGAAAGTTAATGTCACGTTGATTAACAAAGGATCAGAATACGCGAAGTTCCCGGACCAGCAAGACAACTCCCGTTTAAAGCTATACCATAATGAAAATGTGTCTGTATTGAAGTTTACCTATCTCTAAGATATAACCATAACCCCCGCCCCCCCCCCCCCCCCTCCCACCCCCAACCCCACCCCACCACCCAACCCATTTGAACAAATTGAAACTATTTGACATCTACAACTGCGCAGAATTGATCCATCTATACAAAGACACGTGCATTAACAATGATGTTAACACATGATCAATGTGTCTACCGTCACTGTCGAGAATGGAAGGCTCGATCTCTTGATGAGTGATTAAAAATACGCTTTGAGATGAAGACGAAGTGAAACATGTTGCTGTGGAAATATGAGATTAGATTAGATTATTGATTTGTATCTAACTTGAGTTAGTTTTAAATAGTATTACCGTTAAGTAGTTTGCTGTTAAAGGAGTTGTGTTACTTTAGAATTGACATCAATATTCTTTGCCTTTTTGAAAATCCGCGTTTTTGAATTTCGCAAGGTGTGTACAACGGTCTTTACGTATATATCCCCATTAACGCAAAAACTCATTGAAGTCAATTCGTATTATTATATAAGTCAACAATAACTACAGACTGCTTATTAAATCATCAACGCACAACGAACTTTAGATAACGGTACGAAATCAGTGGCATCGTTCGGCGCAATAATGCAGCACAAGCACAGCCTTTTATATTATCAGCCAATCAGGAAACAGTGGTCCGTCAGTGCGCGTGGCCTAGTTTATGCATACACCATTGCATGGTTAGCCAATCAAATGCCGCGGATTCACTTGACGGAATAATGATACTGTTTAGAATGTTGGCGTAAAAGGGAATTGAATTGGTACGAGATAATGATACTATTTAGAATGTTACTGATAAGGACATTGGGTTATTATGAGATAATGTTGTTTAAAGGAAATGATTTGGCACGGGACAGTTATTCTTCGTGCTGTTGTGTAGGGAAGCACGTTATTTCAACATGACACTGATATCGCAGACCCGTGAAGATCCGGGTAGAATAGGTCTTCAGCAACCCATGCTTGCCGCAAATGGCGACTATGCTTGTCCCAAGAGGCCACTTACGGGATCGGGTGGTCAGGCTCGCTGACTTGCTTGATGCATGTCAGCGTATCCCAATTGCGTGGATCGATGCTCATGATGTCATAAACCTGCAATATTGCTGAGTGCGGCGTTAAATAACCGACAAACAAACAAACAAACAAACAAACTTATATCGACCCAGCGGTGGCTCCTGTCACAAACACATGCAGGTGTTCATCTGAACAAACACCGTGACATAGGGTACACGTGGAAATAGGGAATTGCATCGACAGCATTTTTGTCACTGATGCGAAAAAGTGGAAAAGTGCTCCTGCGGGAATATTGCTCGATATAAGGTTTGTGAGGTGAAATGGGTTTAGCGTCGCGTTCAAGATTATTGCACTTGCGTGTGTGGCTGCTTGTACTAGTCCGGACTAATGGCGGTTATATAGTGCCAGCCAAGTGAGATACCATGCCGCAGTTGAACATAAATACCCCACTCAAATTAAGTATACTGACTCCTAGGCAACCAGTCCTTGTTTCACTTCTTCAATGCCAATCACTAGGCAGGGTAACAACAAGTACTTCATTCTTTTAACGTCTTTTGGTATAACGCGACCCTGGATCGAACACCCGATCTTCCGCTCTCCAACAGAATTGTCTTGGCACTAGACTACGGGGGCGGTTGCTGCTCGACATAAAGTGAACGTTTACTATGGAAAAGTTGAAGTCGTCCATCTTGGCATACACAGTGAGTGAGTGAGTGAGTGAGTGTGTTGGGTTTAACGCCGCTTTCAACAGAATTACAGTTTTATCAAGGCGTGTCAGCTTTATGTGGGAGGAAAGCCCGAAGTGATGCAGGTCTCAGACGTTTATCACTTCGGTGAAACCCACGAGCACGGGTATGGTGCTGACAAACCTATAAACATAATCGGGACGAACCGGGATTCGAACCCACAATCATAGATTTCTGCACAGCGAATCGCGGCGCCTTAGACGACTGGGCAACCCGTGCCCTTTGTCATACACAGTCGTGTGGATACTTACCATCGATATACCCGAAACCTTTCACTATTTTAAATTATGCCAACCCTAGCCGACATTCTGATTCAAATTCGGAAAGAAACAGACCGACAAGGGGAATTACAATGCAATGACAGACAGTTTCGAGTAGATCTATCATCCTCTTGTTCATGAAACAAATCCAGTCTAGTTGATTCAAATCGACTTAGGGAGGTGAATACGCAAATCCAACCATTAATATCCATAAAACAGTATAAGCAATTGGGGTCGCATTTTGACATTATAGTAACTTGTGGATGGTAGATTGCATAAAAACAACATCAACACTGACAAGAAAACCGCCATCTTTCAATGCCCAGAGTAAAGGCAACAGAAGCCATTATCTGAGACGTTTCGAGGATAGCAATCTCAGTCACGTCCCTGCCTGTAGCCCAGCAATTGGAATCGGTGATCAGATTCTATTCCCTTGAGAATGATTTAGTCTTTGAGGACAAGACAATATTTCAAGTGCAGTGTCGCCAGTGGTTCATTAATCTTTTCATTTTTCCCCATAGCTTTGACCAGGAAGATTAAGTTTTAGGTTCGAGATGTTAAACCAGCGATGCCCATATGCGAAATTGTTGCTGAAATGTCAGGCAACATGTGATGGGTTTTTTAACCAACGTTGGCAATAATATTCATTGCTTGACGTCATTGCAACCCAGATCGTGTTCAAGTTCATTTACACGACACACCAAAGTTGCTCGAGGTATATGATTACATTATACATGTAAAAGCATTAATTTAGTTATTTCATCTATTCAGAAGAGAAATTAGGAGGAGAAAAATGCCTGCGAAATTAATTGAAACACATAAAATATCACATTCTTACTAAAAAAATATATTTTTGTCAAGATGCATATTACCATATTTTCTGAAGACTTCGTGCAACCATGAAGTTCTTTCGAATGATATCACACAGTTCCGGCGACGAAATGGTTTTAGTTCGTGTTGGTGGTCCAAAGTTCGAGTCTTATATTGATTCGTGGTTTGTCAGTACCATGCAATGTTTTTGGGTTTCACATGCCGTTTTATGGCAGGAATAAAAAATACAGGCCTTGGTAGTCCTAATGGTTAAAATGTCCTCTCGTCACGCCGTGTTCCAGTCTCTTCATAGGTACAATGTGTAAAAACCCGGATGTGATATTGTTGAAATTTTGCTAAAAGCGGCGTAAAAACCTACTTACTCAATCACGCTAAAAGCGGAGTAAAACCCTACTCAAAGCATTCATTCATTTTTAGGCTCCAACAAACATTTTAAGCTGAAACACTGTCATATAACTGAAAAACTATTCAAAGTGGCGTCACACCAAACCCACCCACTTCTGCAAACGTTGCTATTATCATCTGTCATTATCGTTCAAACACATTCAATGGTCGTGCACCTATCTCGTCCTAACACCTGCAATAACTGGTCATCCCATTACAGGAAACGGACACCTGACAGACATGATGAATCTATGAGAAGCTATCTCTTGCTGTTCAACCCAGACACATGGGTGCGTAACAGTTTAGGTCACGAGTCAATGGCGGTATTCATGAAACTAGGTTCCTTTCCTATCCCTCTTTTGAATGGTCGCCTCGTCTCCAGCATAAAAGGCCTTTCATTCCATTGCCAGAGATTTTGCGTAAAGTAGGAAACTTAGAAGAGGTCAATGATAGAGAACTGATAGCGACGTACATCGCTGCCGGGCATCAATGCATGTCTTATCCTTGCAAAATATTTCTTTGATGCCCCTCCAGCAACGTGCCACTTATAGGGCAGTTGAGACAGGAGGCTTTTCATGCGGTTTTGACGTTTATTGGACATCATGCTCCAAAGTTTGCTGTCGAATGACTTTTCCAAGGCTTGGACCGAATGAAGTGGACTGTTGTGGGTTAAAAAGTGCAACGTTCTGCAGAATACGTAATGAAAAGCAGAAAACGTACGTGATTTCAATAGGTTAATACTGAGGAAAGTCAATTATTGGAAACGGCACAAGACAATTAGAACATGATGAGTGAATAATCCTATGGGAAAAAACTCTCCGCTTTGCACACTTACGATTTCTCTGTATGGTGGCTTCGTTTTAAAAGGTCGTATTTCAAACTAAAAACGAGGCCGGTAAGTCTTTCCGCCTTAATAGAACCTCCAGATAATAGGAACTCAAGACAGTTGTGTGAAAAACAAGTAGTTAATATAATCATTAGTTTCAGTATCACTTTTTAAAAGGAGTTTCATTATCACAATTATTATACATGACACTGATAATATATTTTTATGTAGTTATAAAAATCTATCAATGAATGTATCTGCTTAAATAGCTTATTGAGTTATAAGTCACACCTCTCTTAAACAGTCAACATATCTAAGGTTGGTTGTTGGTTGGTTTGGTTGGTTGGATGACGCCGCACTCAGCAATGTTTCAGCTATATGATGGCGGTCTGTAAATAATCGAGTCTGGACCAGACAATCCAGTGATTGATATCATGAGCATCGATCCACGCAATTCGAATACGATGACATGCTTCAACCAAGTCAGCGAGCCTGACCACCCGATCCCGTTAGTCGCCTCTTACGACAAGCACAGTCGCCTTTTACGGCAAGCATGAATTGCTGAAGTTGCGAACCGGGATTCGAATCTAAAATCATAGGTTCCTGGCGTGCCCAAGGGACGCAACTCTGCACAGCGAATCGCGGCGCCTTAGACGACTAGGCCACCCGTGTCCCCTATTGTTTTATCAACCTCTTTTACTTAAAACCAAATGGTTAGATTACTAAGTGTTCATGATTAGAACACTTAGGGAATTGCTCTGTTGGTAAATAAAACAACAGAGATATATTACGATAGGCATTTCAAGTTATGATTAGCCTTTCTCTGCCATTCAATACTCGTTCATGCCGCTGTATATATTAAAATATAATGTTAGAGCATATGTTGATATATACTGAACATTTTACACATGTGATATAACTGAAATGCTGTTCAAAGTGGCATTTAATTAAATACAGTAAAGTACGGTTATAACGAACTCAAAGGGACTATTAATTTTAGTTCGTTATAACCGTAGTTCGTTATAAGCATATATATAGCATAACTACAGCAAATAGTCACGACCAAAAAAGTAAGTTCGTTATATCCGTCAGTTCGTTATAAGCGTGTTCGTTATAACCGTAGTTTACTGTAAACATAAATATAAACCGTCAACGTCAGAGAATGATCAGTCTCCATTATCTTCCGAAACAGATTCCATTGGGCGTAAAAGGCAACATACTTGTGAATAAATGTTTAGAAAACATTTATATTTAGTTTACTAAGAGAAGGCAGAAAAAGCAGAATCTGATATATTCTGAATTATAAAAAATTGCTTTAAAACTTAATGTCGAACATCAACATTATATTGTATGATACAGCTGTTAAAAGGATAAAATAAAGGGATGCTTTTTCCCAAAGAAACATTATATACCCTCCATTTTGAAAAAAATCTTTTATTGGTAAAGAAATCACTTTTCGGTATAGTTCAGTTTCGAACGGTTTTACGGAGCTGAATAACGTATCACACTCAAGCGTGCGATTACAGAAAATACGCCCAATGTAACATATTAATCCACTTTTTGTTGAGTGCACAGGTCGTGGCAAAAGCCGATTGGGTATTGAAAGCCCACGCTGTTCACCATAAAGCACAGGTCTAAGATTTCCCAGTGCGTTGATACAATCTCAAAACCCCATACTTAAACCGAGGCCGACAGTTTGAGAATAAGAAACCTGCTTGGATTTATCTGCTTTGATTTATGTACCAAACCAGCCGCAAAGACTGATGATAAATCTTTACTGTGTTGAAAACATGGGATGCGGTTTTGTGGAATATCACCATTACAATACACGTCAACAGGCATATCGAAAAAACATCAATAACAATTGTTTTTCTCTGAATGGCAGTGACTGCCTTAGTTTCATTGTTGATGAAAATATTTGAAAAACGTATGAGAAAACATTTATGTATAAGGAAAGAGTTTTGTTTATCTCCATAATTCCGTCGAATAATAATAACAATCGAGGTTCAATGCATTGCTGTATACATGTTGTGAAATTGTTAAAATAATTCCGTGGGGATTCCGTGTTAAAATAGCTTCCCATAGCCAGTAAATAAAAGCGATACAACCCTTTCCATAAATACAAGAAATCTCTGCTCAAAGAACGATTCCGACCAATGTTTCTTGTCAGAGCCAACTAACATGACGATCAAGTGGTTATATAATTTAGATGCCTGACTGTTTAAATACAAGCAGTTTATATATTAATCAATTGTTTCATAAAGCTTTTTTTTTGTTAAAGTAGTCGCATTTGTTGCATTGCCATCCATGATATCTACATGTACATGTGGCTTCATCACAAGTACGTATACGCTGCGTGTGGCACTCACAAACTAGAATAATGAATCACTAAACAGTTCAACCTGACTAAATAGTGAAACGTTTACCTAATATTTCAAAGATATATACATCGTATATATTTATATATAGGTATTTATTATTAAATGGGGACGGTGGGATAGCCTTGTGGTTAAAGCGTCACGCCGAAGACCCAGGATTGATTCCTCACATGGGTAAAAAGTGTGAAGCACATTTCTTGAGTCCACCGCCCAGATATTGCTGCAATATTGCTAAAAGAGGCGTCAACCCATTCACTATTATTATATGATTAGTCTATGATACATTTATTATGATACAGACAAAATGGTTTGATTCCAAAGCTTGACAAGAGGAGGAAACTGACATTTTTCACGGGCAATCGAGGTTAAATGTATTGCTGGTATACGAGCACATGTAGTTTTTCTGTTGAGCCAACTCCATGTGGGTTGATGATAATAGTTTCCAATGGCCAATGCTTGTTGTAGGGCTGACTAAAATGAAGTGGTTACACGGTGTGACCTTCGTGACTGTCATTGTTCTTCAAAATAGTGGATACAGGTTTGCCTTGACAGGAATACAGTTAAAAACGGGGTCACGGGTCAACCAGTCGTCTGAGGCGCCACAATTTGTCCTGATTGTGTTTCTAGGTCTGTCAGAACCATCTTCATGATTGTAGGTTTAACCAAAGCAGAACTTATCTGAGGCCTACATCACGTCGGGCCTTTCACCGGCATCTAATTGATATGCCGTGATCTAACTGAAATACTGTTCAAAACGGCGTTATACTCACTCACTCACTCACTCACTCACTCACTCACTCACTCACTCACTCACTCACTCATATGACATAAACATATCGGGCCCCTTGGTAGTCCAGTGGTTGTAGCGTTTGTAAATCACGAGGACGGCCTGTGTAATCAAGGTTCTAAATAGTTCTAAAAGCGACTCACTAACTATTTATCATTGGGACTCCCGTGAACCGTCTGTGACCATCGAGTGATGCTCTTTAACGATAAAAAGAGTGATCACAATTGATGATGTTTTTGTCACTTTTTAAGGATGTTTTGCTGACAAGTGGTTTTTTTCACTGTGCAATTTGAAATATCGTGTATTTGGAGTCTTTAAACGACGTATTCCAATCCACGAATCCTCGACTAAAACTCAAATTGTCAAAGATTCGGGGTTATATCTCAAACGTAAAATACGTTTCTATTTACGGACAGGTCTAATTATTGTTTTACCGCAAAAGTCAATAAGAGTAGAGCCAGAACGTTCCTTAAATCACGCCACTACTCAGTAACGTTGATAGCCGACGTCAGAATACGTCATCAATGGAATAAAATTGTTGAGCGTTCAATTTGATCCATTTGCTCAAATATTAGCACTCTAACGAGTAGACATTGTGCCGTTGTCTTGCACAAGTAGTTGAACTTGTACACAGCAGACGAAATTCAAATTATCATATCGTTTTCATCAGCTTCAGCAAAAGCAGTAAATACACTATCGTATAACTTGATTTACGGGTTCATCAATCACATGATTGTCTGGTACTGCTGTGCGGTGTCAGGCTATAAATATTTTACTTTTTTTATGCAAACTGTGTGAATGGTGGGTGCTAATGGTAGGGCAGGACATGCTTACCCTTTTCGCAAACACCTGGTGTCATCACTGATTTTCAGTGGTCCGTTCATACAAATTTCACAGCTATTTCGCCCTGTACGCCAAATGGAATCAGTTTGGGCTGTTAATCTAGGCTGGATATTCTCTTGCACTGACAATTTATATCCATATATGGTAAAATATGTCTTAAAGTAAAACTTTATTAATTAATACACCTTTCTGAGAAACTTTTATCATTATCGGAAATGTCCTTCGTGCCTCTGTAGCCAGGAATTATGCGGAGTTGTTACAACGTGTGTCAGACGCAGTGGAATGCACAGTAAATATAACACGTCAACACCAGAGAATAACCAGCCCGGATCATCCTCCGAAACAGATTCCATTGGGCTACAAAGGAAACATAGCGGTGACAATGGATAACTGAAAATCTGGAAGATGGTGTAGGTGATGTTGTTCGGGATAATAGTGTTGGTGATGATGTTCGGGAAGATGGTGTAGGTGATGATGTTCGGGAAGATGGTGTATGTAATGATGTTCGGGAAGATGGTGTCGGTGATGCTGTTCGGGTAGATGGTGTAGGTGATGATGTTCGGGAAGATGGTGTAGGTGATGATATTCGGAAAGATGGAGGAGGTGATGATGTTCGGGAAGATGGTGCTGTGATGATGTTCGGGAAGATTGTGTTGTGATGATGTTCGGGAAGATGGTGTAGGTGATGATGTTCGGGAAGATGGAGGAGGTGATGATGTTCGGGAAGATGGTGTATCTGATGATGTTCGGGAAGATGGAGGAGGTGATGATGTTCGGGAAGATGGAGGAGGTGATGATGTTCGGGAAGATGGAGTAGGTGATGATGTTCGGGAAGATGGTGTAGGTGATGATGTTCGGGAAGATGGTGTTGGTGAGGAGGTTCGGGAAGATGGTGTAGGTGATGATGTTCGGGAAGATGGAGGAGGTGATGATGTTCGGGAAGATGGTTTAGGTGATGATATTCTGGAAGATGGAGGAGGTGATGATATTCGGTAAGATGGAGGTGATGATGTTCGGGAAGATGGTGTAGGTGATGATATTCGGTAAGATGGAGGAGGTGATGATGTTCGGGAAGATGGTGTAGGTGATGATGTTCGGGAAGTTGGTGTTGTGATGATGTTCGGGAAGATGTTTTAGTTGATGATGTTCGGGAAGATGGTGTAGTTGATGATGTTCGGGAAGATGGTGTAGTTGATGATATTCGGGAAGCTGGTGTAGGTGATGATGTTCAGGAAGATGGTGTAGTTGATGATGTTCGGGAAGATGGTGTAGTTGATGATATTCGGGAAGATGGAGGAGGTGATGATGTTCGGGAAGATGGAGGAGGTGATGATGTTCGGGAAGATGGTGTAGTTGATGATGTTCGGGAAGATGGTGTAGGTGAGGATGTTCGGGAAGATGGTGTAGGTGAGGATGTTCGGTAAAGGGAGGAGGTGATGATGTTCGGGAAGATGGTTGAGGTGATGATGTTCGGTAAAGGGAGGAGGTGATGATGTTCGGGAAGATGGAGGAGGTGATGATGTTCGGGAAGATGGTGTAGTTGATGATGTTCGGGAAGATGGTGTAGGTGAGGATGTTCGGGAAGATGGTGTAGGTGAGGATGTTCGGTAAAGGGAGGAGGTGATGATGTTCGGGAAGATGGTTGAGGTGATGATGTTCGGTAAAGGGAGGAGGTGATGATGTTCGGGAAGATGGAGGAGGTGATGATGTTCGGGAAGATGGAGGAGGTGATGATGTTCGGGAAGATGGTGTAGTTGATGATATTGGGAAGATGGTGTAGGTGATGATGTTCAGGAAGATGGAGTAGTTGATGATGTTCGGGAAGATGGTGTAGTTGATGATGTTCGGGAAGATGGAGGAGGTGATGATGTTCGGGAAGATGGTGTTGGTGATGATGTTCGGGAAGATGGTGTAGGTGATGATATTCGGGAAGATGGTGTAGTTGATGATGTTCGGGAAGATGGTGTAGGTAATGATGTTCGGGAAGATGGAGGAGGTGATGATGTTCGGGAAGATGGTGTAGGTGATGATGTTCGGGAAGATGGTGTAGGTGATGATGTTCGGGAAGATGGTGTAGGTGATGATGTTCGGGAAGATGGAGGAGGTGATGATGTTCGGGAAGATGGTGTTGGTGATGATGTTCGGGAAGATGGTGTAGGTGATGATATTCGGGAAGATGGTGTAGGTGATGATGTTCGGGAAGATGGTGTAGGTGATGATGTTCGGGAAGATGGTTGAGGTGATGATGTTCGGGAAGATGGAGGAGGTGATGATGTTCGGGAAGATGGAGGAGGTGATGATGTTCGGGAAGATGGTGGAGTTGATGATGTTCGGGAAGATGGTGTAGTTGATGATGTTAGGGAAGATGGTGTTGGTGATGATGTTCGGGAAGATGGAGGAGGTGATGATGTTCGGGAAGATGGAGGAGGTGATGATGTTCGGGAAGGATGATTAGGTAATCGCGAAAAGGGTGACCTGCCTGTACCACTTCTTTTTCAATTAAATTGACAGTTAAAGTGAATCGGCTACATTTCGAAATATCTATCTAAAAAAACATTATGCACAAATTACGGACGCCCTAAATAAAGTTCAGAACTTCAAGGTCAACCAACATATCGAAACTGATGTGATTATTTAACCATCTGTCCGATCCTTCATCTTGGGATGCTAATGTGACTCTGTGTGTTGCAATATTTCAAAGTTCCATTTAATTTAAGTTATTTGTTTTTACGACAACAGATCATAACCACGGGGTTATGTTTCGCGCTTGAGGGAACATGGGACATTTGCCAATCCCAATCTATACAGTGTTATATGCCCTCAAAGCCCTTTGCGATCACACATTGAATACAATTATTTTAAACCAATTTCCACATTACATCGAACTGTCATCGATACCGTTAAGGCTATTAGGATTTGGAATCCATTTGTAGATTTAGAATTACGATACGAACTGCAAAAAAACATGATTTGACAAATATTTGTGGCGGTGATATGTCAATCAACTTAACAAATATCCAGATTATAATTGGTTGCTCAATGATGAAACTACATGAACGAGTGAATTATGTTCCGGTTATTATGGCACGGTGCGACGGTAGTTATTTGGATAGTATCGCGAGCATGAAGTCTGATGGTTAATTGTCTTTATGAAACCAGAGTATGTTTAGACGTGAATGTTCATACTGCTACTTTTACACTGGCAATATTTCAAGAACATGAAATTAATACTGTTATAGTGTTATATGAGTATTAATCCTTTAACGTGTTTCTGAAACCACGTGTATTTCTTGACATCTATGCACTGACTGGAACGTAGTGTGTGCATGGCAGATCATGTATATGTCGATGTGTTAAATGAGTTCATGCATGTATCTCGAAGTTCATGAACCTCGAAGGCACTATGCATGTACAGTAATCTCAAAGTGTTGTTTGCACGGACATGTTTTCTAAGTGTTTATTTATGTCTCAAAGGTTAGGTACATACATAAATCTATCTTGCTGTTTCTACATGTACCTATCACAAAGTGTTAAAGTATAGGGCTTATCTCGAAGTTAATGCTTATATGTATGTCAGTTCATATTATAAATCTGTAGATCTAAATAAGTCATTGATTTCGGAGTGTGTCCTCGTGCTCATGGGTCACAGTAAAATTCCTAAATTACTGAGGCCTTTCCTCTTACATCATACCGTGTAGATCCAGGCTACAATAGGTCTTCAGCAGCCAATGCTTGCTGTAAAAGGCTACTATGCTTGTCGTAAGAGGCGACAAACGGGATCGGGTGATCAGTCTCGCTGACTTGGCTGATGCATGCCATCGTATCCCATTTGCGTAGATCGATGCTCATGATGTCAATTACTGGATTGTCTGGTCAAGACTTGACCAGACCGCCGTCATATATCGGGAATACAAACAAACAAAACAAACATCATACTGGCACGCCTAAATAATGTGGAATACTGTCAAACCAAAACTCACTCCCCTGACTTTCACCTCAAGGGTGACATATTAAAATGAATAAACAAGGCAAAACCACAATTTTATCCATAAGAAATCTCTACTGAAAACATAGTCCATTGCACGATTCCGACTGGATTATCATAAGGTATTGACCATTTGATATTAGTTACAGCTGCAAAACCTGATATCTATTTTTCAACAGTATTGTCTTCAAGAACTTACTGGGACATTTTCTTTTTCCGATAAAAGCCAATGGCAAGTCTGTTGTTCACTTCACAAAAACGAGGGTATGTTCCTGAACACGTAAAGTCTCTTTGTATGTGTCTGAGTATCATAAAACAGCATAGCAAATCAAATAGCCATGGCACTACGGACGGTCAAAATACTCCAGGTCTATCGCCCACGTGTTATCTTGCCCTAACCATCCCAAGCCTATCTTATCAATTATATATATTGAAATGTCGGGCAAGTGCTTTCTTGTAATATATCAACACTGTCAGTTCCAGGGAAGGAAGTAAGCCTCCTTCATCTCCGGAGGATGGTGAACCGTCGTCGTGTTCTTTCTCCCCCTGAAACAAGTTGTGAACTGATCAAAATCAGTTCAGTTTAAGATGAAAGGCTATTTCTACGTCCTTTGATATTTTGAGAAATATATGTACATTTACGGCGTGAAGAGCTACCAGATTGATAATGGAATTCACTATATGTCCAATTTAATCTTCAGCATCACCTTTACTCAAGGCATCGTGCAGTGGCACTCTATTTTGAAGCCATCGCTAACATGAGAAGGTATATTCTCCTCGATATATACCTTCACACGCCATTGGAATACCATATATCCATGTAATGTATCTCCTCCTGCCCCAGGCAGCGTCTTCTGAGCTCGAGGAATGCTTCTCTGTCAAGAGTACAGTTACGTTCAAGAACATTAATTAATTTTTTCTGAAGTTTAAACTTATCATGTTTGCCCACAGTACCTTCCAAGTGTTTGACATTTGATGGGTGAATCAGGTATGCTCATGTAACTGCTAGAGATGTAGCACCTATAGAATGTGTATATGCCCCTAATTCTTTATGAAGCAAAAAGCCATTGTGTAATACCAGTTAAAACCAGCACAATTCTAGCATCAACATTTAATGAAAATATATCAAATGTCTTAAATTAGGATTGATTCCTACAGAAGGACTAGACCTCCAATTTATGTACATTTGTCAAACTTTTGATGGATATTACATGACATGAAGAAATGAAACTGGATGATAACTTCTTTGACATTACTTCAACATGAGGGTGCACGTGGTAGCATTAAAAACGCATGACAAACATTACAGAGTGAGTGAGTTAGGTTCAACGCCACTTTAAAAAGTTATAAAGTTATATCACTGCGCGTCAGCTTAGTGTAGTAGGAAAGCCCGAAGTGATGCAGGTCTCAGACGTTTACCACTTTGGTAAAACCCACGGTCTCGAGTATGGTGCTGACAAATCTGGAAATATAATCGGGGTGAACCGGCATTGGAACTCACAATCGTAGGTTGCTTACGTGCCAAAGGGACGCAACTCTGCGCAGGGAATTGAGGAGCCTTAGACCACTGTGGAAACCGTGACCCCAACAATAAAGAAGTTGTTATCCATTCAGGGTTTCACGTATTCACGTAACGTTAATGTTCACTGAATTGTGCTAAAAACATTGTCTCCAATTTGGCATAAAATGAAACATGTTTAGTTGTTCACTAATCTTACTTAGTCGTCGTGTATAGGCATATATTGTAAATAGTTTTACTTTAACAAGAGGGTTATTAAAACTTCTAAGCAATAGCAATATTTCTGAATGCAAATTAATGAAAGAGTAATGCAGCAGTAATCGAGGATGATGTCTCTTCTCACGGAACATTAGTATTGTATACACTGTTTGTTGCAGATAAAGCCTGTTACGTTCCAGTTATATCCTAAGGCTACTCTTTTGTGTGCTTGTTTTTGGAGTTACAACATCAATAAGTTCTGACAAACCAATCGAAACATTAATTTGTCGCAATTAACATGGATAATTGTCTCCGAATGCAGTAACGACAGAGGGGGCGGTCTCGGATAGACACCGTCTGCACCGGATATCCCCCGAGACGTGGGATCAACACCCGGATAATGGTCGTCGCCGACGATGATGGCATGCTCCTTCGGGAATGTCCTCACGACAACATTTCGCTGAATAAATGATATTTGTCGAGATCTGTCTATCAGCAGTCATCATTTTCGTTCTTCGTGGCTTCTGAAGTCAAGGCAGACGGCGTGACAGCGAATTTATTTAACGCCTGTCATTGGGATTCAATCAAATTGCTAGGTTAGGGTTAGAATCTATCATCACAGTCTTGATCCTCCGCGCATCATCCAGTGACATCACGTGACCTATGGCGACATGCATTGATTGTACGTGCAAGATGGAGATACGTCTGTTTGTTGGATATAACATTGTGAACTTCATGCAGTAAGTAATTGACGTAAAATGCTCCTTAAGCTAACCTTTGTTCTTGGATTGGAGTTTGTGATTGAAATGCCCATGGTAGCATTAGCCAACAGGAAAGGGTTTCGTGGCAAGATACTTCAATGTCAAGGGGCTTTCATTCGTAGTCATGGTAACATATTAAAGAAAGTGTTTATCTTACGATAACAGCAGAAAACCAATATTGTCCTACACTGTCTGTTGTTTTGATTTCAACACAAACGCGATCATAACGTGTAGACACGACGAACTACGAAAGATATGCACACATTCTGATGATGATGGATAATGGCGCTGAATTGTTGATGAGAACATAGACTCAACGATGCTGCTATAACACCCTATGGACAAACACAAGACCAGGACATATACACACCGATTTAATCATATCCCATGAAAGGAGGAGTTTTAATGACTAGGTCGATTTCACAGAAGCTCCGTGCGGTGGATTCAATGTTTGTGTATTGCTGTATTTTCAAGGATTTTTAACCTGTGAAGTACAGTAATGAAAAACATCTCGCCCTTTTCTATATTCTTTCTTTAACCAGCACATGGTTAGGTATCACCGTATATTGTAAAATTGGTATTTTTGATATCAACTTAATAAAACTATTGTTAAATGAATCTATGTCAAAACTACAAGACAATGTATATGATGATTTTTACAAAAGCGTATCTTGATTCTTCCTATTCAGTGATTGATCGGGAAAAGAAAGCGTCCCAGTGATTGGTTTATGGTGTGCCCAACTCCGCACAGGGAATTGCGGCGCCTTAGAAGACTGGGCCACCCATGCTTCTGATTCCTCCTACCGAAGTTCACTGAGCTCAAATAAGTTTGACGTGATTATGTTTTGTTTGTATATTTACGTGAACGCACAGTGGCATTGCCTGGGCCCACTTGCACAAAGCGATCTTAGCGCTAAGACTATCGTAAGCCAATGTTAAAGTATGGGAATTATGATCATCTTAGCGCTAAGATCGCTTTGTGCAAGTGGGCCCTGGAGGATACACTGATGACACACTCGGCACATCGAAAACCCTGTTTGATTCTCATTATAGGTTTATTTGATGCAGATAAATCTTGATGATAACAGACGTGATATTGCTTGGGTATTGCTCAAAGCGGAGTAAAACCATACTCACTCACTTACAACTCTGGACATCAATAATTAGTTTTTGTTTCGTGATGTTTATAACTATGTACTGTTTAGTCTTGTTTCACAAATAGAAGCAATAAACTAACCCAGAAATATGTACCTAAAAGGATTTATTGTGAAGCCAACAAACAACCAACAAATGGTATACAATCAACAATTGTCGTACTTAATTGACGAGGTTTACAAATCAATACAAATTGCTGCACATCAATTGCAGTGCCAGTATGCAATAGATAGGTAGTATAATATACCATGGCAGAATCAAATACAAATAGGATGACAATGGTGATAGCAAAAAAGTTCATTTATACTATTCACCTTTCAGAAGCAGTGGTCAAGCTTCAGAGATAGGCCTAGGCTGGAAATCCGGGATGTTCAGTGATCTTCACACAACCCCTAGTCGTGATGTAATATCAGATGAAATGTGAGATCAGACGGGGACGCGCCCGCTCCAGCCTTACCAACTCCTAGCACTTTCTACACAGTGCCAGACCAGTTCTGTGTCACTTGAACATTACAGAATATTCCACGTTTCTTTAACGCTTGACATCCAACCATGCTATTCCGGATGTTTAGAGATAATTCGAACATCTTAATCTAAACTTCCTCGACAGTGCTTACAATAGATAACACCACATCCCTGAGAACTAAGCATTTTCAACGTACAATGCAATGAGCTTCTACTGAATCTGAACAGAAACAATTTAATACAGTTACAATCATTGTTTAACAATAAATTACACTGCCATATGACAGTAGTTTCACAGAAACGTACGTCATGTGTGCGTGAACATGTTAGGAGCATACCTTCGTTAATGAATCATAATCCTTCTCTTTGCAACCTAAGGTGGATCACGTATTTGGAGTAGGGCATGATCTGTTTGGACAGAAATACAATAATGTCGAGGTCATGATAAAAGTTTGAACGAGATGTGTGAGAAGAGTACATGCATAAACACGACTCTTTAAAATGTTGTCTGCCGATCGCACATGTCTTGATATTGTAGAATCATGTATCTCTCTTTTTCTCCTATCATTTCCTGACCTGATGTCACACTGCACTTCAGGGTGATGATTTAAGTAGTTTAGTCCATCGCTCCATGTTCTCGCGGCGCCTTATCTCGCCCGGCTACTGTAGGATCTTGCGTCCTCTCTGACAGGTGAAATCTCTACCTTGAATTGTAATTCGTTTCCTGTCAAAATATGACAGTTCTAATTTTATACAACTCACTGGAGTGGTACTTTTCAGTCAACTGGAATTACATTTATCCCTTTCCAGTTGACCACGAAATTCACTTTGAGTAATTGAGCATCTTGGATTTCCGGCAGACAATGTCAGACCAGACCACACTACCATATTTCAACCATTCTGCGATTTTGTGAAAGACATATGATCTAATATACGTTGTTTTTGACATTTGCAGCTTTCGTGATTTTCTACGTTGAGGCTCAAAATAATGGAATTTGAAATAAACGTCTTGTACAATATAGGTCAAATAATATTCACTTTTTGCTGTTTCTCGGTGGAAGGAAGAATATTGATTTTAATATATCGACCTAGGAGTCTGAACTGTCCCCTACGACTCTGAAATGAATAATTAATACTTCACGGAAGTATGTTTTATACTCCAGGCTGTTCATTATCGACTTCATCCGATGTCTATTACTTTTTTCAAACACTGGATTTCTGACGCTGAAGGTTGAGAGCCTGTGTGGTGTATATTGGGGCGACCGTTCTGTTTTACAGACGTACATGTGAGAATATGAATACTTCACATTCGTGGAGGTCCTTAACACTTATTTAATGAACAATCAAAAGCGTTTCTATTAATTAGTGAAGTTAATAGTTGCCAAGACAATACTATGGGATAGCTCTCTTCAAATCCAACTTGCATACAGGTGAATAAATGAAACATGCGTTTATTCGTGGCAGCGAAACTTCTCCATGAGAAGAGCATGTTTGTTGTGAAACAAAGTAAACTATTAAGACATACCAGCTAATACCTGATTGCTAATTAGCATAATTCTTGGATTTTGTTAACCTCTTGCATTGTTACGTTTGGCCCGGGTTCCTGTTATACCTTCCTCATTGTGGTTCCTCTATAGGTTAAAGGATCGCATTCAGTTTGCAAAGTGCAAATATTATAACAAAAGACATTTTGTTTCTATTCAGTTTATTTGCTGTGTACCTAAACCATATATGTTGTTGAATCATTCACAGTCACAAAATATGAAAGTCAGAAAATAATTTGAAGTGCACAAAATGTTAATTCATAAAATTAAGAGAAACAGCTTTTCTTATAAGACAAATTGTGTTTTGAATATGGACAGTGACAGCGGAGTTGTATAAGTACATGACAGAGGTAGGGGAAACTGTTGACGACTTCTTGTTTCGACTGTGAATGTTGATCGGTATTATTCTTCATGTTCAGGGAGCTGCAGGTGTGACAGCATCTTGGTTGTCGAAGCCGAGCTTGCAGCAGGCGAGGACAGGATCGGCGCAGATAGTGCGGCCATTGGTATCAGTGGTCAAAGAGGCACAGAGTGCAACACCACGCCCGGCGAAATGCTCAAGGTCCCTGAAGGGTAGATTAGCAGCCGCGAGGTCGACATTGGTTTCTTGATTGGTTGAAAGGGTGACGGTGGAGGCGATTCCCTGTGTGGTGGTGGAACTGCCAACTCCCCAAGCGTTGGACCAAGGGTTCCTCCATGGGTTTCCCAATCCTCGTCCCCAACCACTGGACTGACCCCACTGGGAAGCGCCAATGACTGGGCCAAGATTATCAGCACTTTTGGTTCCCTCAACACGGGCTCGCTCCGTGAAGACAAGGTTGTAGGTTCCGGAAACGGTCGATGTTCTGACGACGAGTGATCCACCGAGACCGCTGCGTGAGCCGAGTCCCAATCCCCATCCTCCCCAGTTCTGCTGCCTCCTCAGGGTTACGGAGCCAGTGATTCCAGTGTTTGAAAAGGTGCAGGTCATGGTAGTGTTAGACAAGGGGTTGACAAAGCTGTTGGTTCTTCCCCAGCCAAGGCCACCAGATTTTCCCAAGCCAAAACCTCCAGTTCCACCGACGCCAAATCCTTGTGTTCCAAATCCAACGACGCCAAATCCTTGTGTTCCAACTCCGCCGACACCAAATCCTTGTGTTCCAAATCCACCGACGCCAAATCCTTGTGTTCTAACTCCGCCGACGCCAAATCCTTGTGTTCCAACTCCAGCGACGCCAAATCCTTGTGTTCCAACTCCGCCGACGCCAAATCCTTGTGCTCCAACTCCACCGACTCCAAATCCTTGCGTTCCAACTCCACCGACTCCAAATCCTTGTGTTCCAACTCCACCGACGCCAAATCCTTGCGTTCCAACTCCACCGACGCCAAAACCTTGTGTTCCAACTCCTGTTCCAAAACCAGCAGCCCCGGCGCCTGTTCCCCATCCAACATTTCCAAAACCGGAATTAGCAGTTTGGGAATTTGAAGCCCCATTCCAGCGGGATGCAGTCCCAGCGTTCGACCCACCCCATCCTTGACCGGCGGTCAAGTGAGCGATGACGGACAGAAGAGTAACTGCGAGGAAACACATGATGCAAGTGGGAGATGAGCAGATCTCAAAGCAGGAGCAGTGAATGATTGAAACCGATTAGTTTGGGTTTATATAGATCCCGTAGTCTATTACATATCATTGAGCTGTATGTGATAAATACCATTCACTAATCAGAATCACTAATTACAGCCGAACCTTACCACCAAAACGATTAACCCCCATCCTTGTTATGTAACACTGCCCACTGCCCTGGAGCTGTCCGTCACCACAATCATATTCAATAACAATCTTAATTGCTATCTAATTGCTCTTCACACCTTAATCAAGTAAACACTTCCGCGTGTTGGTCACGTGGGTGCACGTCCTCGTTTCATTTTGAAATTGGTTCCAACAGTACATAGGTAGGTTTTTCATTGTAATCATCAACAGATGTATACACATGGATGGGAAATTATCTTTGATATATTTTACGGTAAAAGACAAATCAAGACTTAAGCCTTTGATAAGCATTCAGAAGTTGGAAGAACATGAGTAGGTGACACGTTTTTATGGATACGAACTTCTTTAAACTTTACTATGTAACGTTGTTTTAGAGCTAAGGTGAATACAGTGTAAGCTTATAGAATTTATTTATGTATACTAGTTTTAGAGAGAGAGAGTGAGTGAGTGAGTGAGTGAGTGAGTTTGGTTTAACGCCGCTTTTAACAGTATTCCAGTTATATCACTGCGTGTCAGCTTGATGTGGGAGGAAAGCCCGAGGTGATGCAGGTCTCAGACGTTAACCACTTCGGTGAAACCAGCGAGCACGGGTATGGTGCTGACAAACCTAGAAACATAATTGGGGCGAACCAGGATTCGAACCCACAATCATAGGTTTCTGGCGTGCCCAAGGGACGCAACTCTTCACAGCGAATCGCGGCGCCTTAGACGACTGGGCCACCCGTGCCCCCTAGAGAGAGAGAGAGACAGACAGACAGACAGAGAGAGACAGACACAGAGAGAGAGAGAGAATTTATACATATTATGTTTTCACGCGGTATAATTAACGTACAAAGGTAATATATTGAGGAAGTCAATAAGATGAACAGGAGAGAAGTATTCTTGTATTCAAATCAAAAGTTGTCTGTAGTTCACACGAACCTGTTACCACTAAGACGTATACAAGACGTAACTTTACTGACATGGGCGCATTTGTATGATTACTTTTTTTTTGATTAGTCGACAGACAACATTTCACAGAGAAAGAAAGTGAGAATCACAATAACAATATTTCCATCAGGTATTTGTAAGAGAGTAAAAGGAATTATTGCCGTTTCAATTTTCTTCTCAGCATACACGTGTATTAGGTATGAGGAAATATGAGATTTCTCGTCATTTGAATAGCAACGACAACCATCATAAATGATAAATATGTCAGCAGGTGTTAGGAATTAATGACATTGCCACATCGCAATTTTTAATTTAAAAGATACAATTTTAACAATACACCCTCACGGTATCGAGTTCTGATCGCCCTTTTCATCTCAGCAGCTATCGTCTAAAGAATTTTCAATATCCTAGAGTAATATGCCTTCTAAATATTTTCTCTATCAAAAAGCAAAAGCTCTGCGTGAACATCATTTCAGTGATTAATCCGAGATATGAGTGCGTGCAAATAAAGACTATACCCTCGAGCGAGTGGCATTATCAAATGCTATTTTCCTGTTTCTGTCAATGGCCATTGCTTGTAATACCCTAACAACTAATCACAATCCGTGTTTTCCAAACTGTTGCAACCTCAGATGACAGCCTACATATGAGTGGAGCCCAAATGGGTGGAAATCCCAGGCCGAATCACAACAGATTGGATTTTCTCTCTATCAACTTGACGCTTGTAATCAGCTAATGTATTTTTATTGATAACCGCGATTCCTTTTCTTTCTTAGCAATACGGGATGATTGATCGTGTTTCTGAAATTAATTTGTCAGGGAAATAGAACACTGGTTCTGAAAGTTGAACTATGTGAAACGTCATAATGTTATATGTTACAAGGATATACGATCAGAGGAATTACTTAAACAAAATTAGATGTGTTGTTGTACAGGTATGTAACATGTTTGCAGAAAAGAAATAAAAGGTTGATGAAAAATAATAATCATTTCGGGTTTTCCATCCGCACCTGAAGCTTGGATGCCGCGATATAACTGAAATCCTGTTCAAAGCTTACTCGTGTAGTAAATAGTCTTGTTGTAGGTGGTAATATTGGTATAAGACAGATTTACATCTTGATAATACCGTTACACTGCGTCAGTTGGACTTAGACGGAAATTACTTATGATTATGGTTTTGTCGCTTTTTATTTACTTTCGTCATTATAGTAGATTTCAGATGAATAAATTACAGTTAACTACGGTTATAACGAACACGCTTATAACGAACTGACCGATATAACGAACTTATTTTTTAGTCCCTGCCAGTTGTATAAATGCTATATATATGCTTATAATGAACTTCGGTTATTACGAACTAAAATTAGTGGTCCCTTCGAAGTTGGTTATAACCGTAGTTTACTGTATTGCATTGTGTCTCCATTCATGCAATTTAAATAAATCATATGCATTAATTCCTTTAACCAATGTAAAAAGGCATACAAGTTCTCGTGACATTTAAGAAAATGCACAATATGTTTATACCTCTTCTTTTTTATGAATAAGTATTTACTCTTTATTTCATAAAATTACTTCGAATAACAAATTTCATTTTTTTGACGAGAGGTACTGGTATTTTATATTTTGACCGTGGTGACCCTGAGCTATCGATTCACACCGTATCCTTTGTTTACAGATCCTACCAAAAAAAACACGACTTCAATATAATGTTTTTACGACCTGTCATCATTATTTATGTCCTTTCATTTTAACAAGGACACGACTTGTTTCCAATTTGCTAAATGATTATGTCAACGCCAGTTCTTACAATAATGAACGAATTTTCAAATATATATTTAATATGTGTTCGTGTGTATACAGGGTAATTGCCATGACGTTTCCCTTCAACCAGTGTTCAATGCAACATTGTGATAGAAACATTGAGGTTGTTAAGTGTTCCGGGTAGAAAGTCCATGCCTGCGGCCGTTCCGGATTACGACCCCTAATGAGTTGTGGTCGTTGTAGAACAGACGCCTGAGGCGAACTTTCAGACAAGCGTCACTTCCGTGTACAAGTGATAGCAACGCCGAAGCTAATGGTGTATTTATTCCGAACCAAAAATACTTAAATGTCGTTAAGTCCGATTATGTTTGCTTGTTAGATAAACATGATTACTTCGATTTCTCATCACTCTATGTTTGTTTGTTGTCAAAGCTACTTTTTCTTGACATATAAACTTCTCAGGAACCTTTATTATCAGTCAATCTGATAAATCTGATTATATTTGTGAATTTTTAAAAAATCATTCTGACATCCTCGTACTTGCAAATGTTAACCGTTAACTGTTGGTTAGATATTGACAAAGAAGTACACATACATACAATCAGAAAGGATTATCACAATCAGCATACTCCATCGTCAAATTATCATGACAATTAAGACAGCACGATCATTTGTTTGCTATTTATGACCCAGCATCAGAGAATAACCATCTTCACAATCGACAAACGATAAATATGTCTGTTCTATAACAAAGCAAATCCTAGAAAATCCGCAATAAATTCCCTCTTAATATATAACGACGCTTTAACAGTTGTCCAGCATCGATTTTCCTCCGGATAAAAACACTATTAATTCCACCTTCCATTTTTATTGCAATATTCACGTAAATCTACAATAAAACTGGTTCCATATGTACTTCGCCAATTAGGACAATAAATGGTTCACGATTTATAGGCAATGTGCTCATATAAGTTACCAGTTGGCTTACGATGAACGGTCGAGAGAAGATATTTTCAGGCTGAGAGGAAAATAATACGAGTCGACAAGAACACGCGGTCTAACGTGGTTACAAAGGGAGGTAAAGAGGGCATGTTTTGTCAATTCATTTTGATTCCGGTATTTCGGAGTCCATTTATATCTGTAAACTTTCCGCCTTCGTGATCAACAGCGCCATGAAATCCTTTCGCGAGGAAAATTTAGATAATGGTACCCTCCCCGTTTTTTATTAGCAGCCTTAAGATAGGGAGCAACGTGTAAAATCCTGCACCATTTGCGATATCTTCGCCAGCAGATAAATAAGTTGCATTTATCTGTGAATGCTGGTATGATGGAGCTGATGCACTTTCATAATAAACTTGATGTCGCTGTTCAATATTGCTTGGACGATCCATACCCGTATATATCCTTGTTAACAAACACCGGATCTAGCGCCAAATGTAGCATTAGAATGCACTTAATTTTTTCTTCATTCTGATTGGCTGGATTCTGAAGACGGAGAATTCTCGTAATGGCCGCTCGCGCGAAATCAGTTCAATTACTCCCGGAGAAATACGAATTCCTCGGAGAGATATAACCTTAAAATAGCAAAGCCTTCATGGCAGGAAGCTTTTTTTCCCAGTTTGAGAAAATAGGGATTTTGAAATTCAACATTGACCGTTATCCTTATTATGAGGGCCTTGTTATAGGAATCCTGAGAAAAAGGCCTGATGTCGGAAATTCGCCTGTTCCTTATGATACCCAATAAACCTAATCATCCATTTATTTCAATTCAAATTTCCTTGTGGAAATAAATTGAGTCTGCACTTCATAAAGAAGTGGGTAATAAAATATTTTCGCTCGGCCCACTCACATTCTTACAGAACCAATAATATTTATGAATGGTGAGAATATTTTTGATTTGTGACACAAATGTTTTTGGGTCGTTTGAAGTATGTTATTCAAAGCCAGCAATTGAGAACTTTACTGACTAAAAATGATAACATATCACGTTTTTATGAAATTAAAAATGAGATTTATCGTTATAAATGGCCTAATTTGGAACGTTTGTGGATATTTCAAATTTTGCCAACGAATGCCTGACCTGTTTGGTTAAATGTATTCATTTGGTATGGAAACATATTCCTATTTTGGATAGAAATTTTGATTGAATATTATCTCGATCAGCGTTCCATTGATGAAAAATACCAGCATATTCTTTCATTTCAATAACAGTACGTTAACGTCATCGTTCTGATTTTGATACGCATAAACCGATGTTGTGTATAAAACATAAATTTATCAATGTATTGGATAATATACGGACTTTTGCTTATTAAGTAACCTTTTTTATGATGAAATAGCCAAATATTATTCCAAAATGTAAGCCATTTGAGCGTGGTAATCCTGATTGCCCAAATAAGCTCAAATAATTCAAACTTAAGATTGTGTGTCGTTCTTAAGTGACATTTATTCGATACGTTTGAAAAGATTAAATAATCCTCAGCTGAAGAAATATCGCCAACAATGTTTTAAACCAACGTCAAAGGGTAGTACTTGAAATAAAGACATTGGTTTTCTAGATACTTTTAAATACATGTTCTAATTTGATATTACACAGGCTACTCTTAAGGATAAGACACCGACACAATGTATTCTACAGGTTGGGATAATTGATTTTGTACAAACGAGAAATGCGTTCATTTGGAATGAAATGATTCCGGTTTTTGCACACGGTAGTGGAACATTTGTCACAACGTTGCATGTCTCTTCGTGGCTGATTACCCAAGCTGTGTTTATAATACGTTACGGGAACTCGCGAATGCGGCAAAACATACAATGACGTGCGCCTGTCACTTAAAGCACAAGAAACCACCACGACGTCGTTTATAACCAATAATGCTTCCAAGGATGCCTGTGGATTCAGATGCTTTGACAGTCCAGATGACAAAACGCAGTTGCGGAGTTGATAAAAGTAAGGGTCTTCCAAACGCAGCATGAGATGTTTATTGATTGCAAGACCTTTGTCAATATCGTCTTTGGAAATGCATTTCAAGTTTGCGAAAATATGGCCAAGTCATGAATACGAATTTGACAGGGGATTTCCTTCTGGGAGGCAATGACAGAGGGAATAACCTTTTGAGGTCAACTGTGAACGAATCTGGCAAGAGGTTTGACAAAGTGTCACGCACAAAGCTAACCTCCTTTTTGCCTTGACTCTACATTGAATGTGTTATTGGTTTGTGAATTACATTTCATAAATCTTATTCGATGTATATGTATATGTGATATCTGATGTACAATAGTACAGCAGGATTGTGTCATATCCGAAGTCACTTTATTTAATCACTTATTGTTACTCACGTGAGGTAGTGAGGTGAAATGCTGGTTTACGTCGCGTTCAAGAGTATTTCACTGATATAGTGACGTGCATGCACGTGTGTGTGACTGTTATACTAGTTCGAACTTACGCTGGTTTAATTGTGCTTGTCCACTGACCAGCCTTTTGTTATCCGCTTAGGCAGGGTAACAACAAGTTTAATCCTTTAACGTCTTTTGGTATGACGCGGCCGGGGATCGAACCACTGACCTCCGTTTTCCAGACAGAAGCTACATGTACACGAACTACACCATGAGCATACACAAAGAGTAAATGCATGAAGATATGCGTTCATGCAAATGTATCGTCTTGCCCTTCCCTCGATATAGAGACGGAGGTATGTGTTTCGATCCCCTTGACGTGAGTCCATTGTATGACTTTATCCTAGTTAGTGAGTGGGTTGGGTTTAATGCCGCTTTTAACAGTATTACAGTTATATCGCGGCGTATCAGCTTAATGTGGGAGAAAAGCCCGAAGGGATGCAGGTCTTAAACGTTTACCACTTTGGTGAAACCCACAAGAATGGGCATGGTGCTGACAAACCTAGGATCATAATCATAATCGGGGCGAACCGGGATTCGAACCCGCAATCATAGGTTTCTGGCGTGCCCAAGGGACACAACTCTGCACAACGAATCGCGGCGCCTTAGACGACTGGGCCAACCACATCCTAAGCATGTGTTGAGAATCATTACCAATTAGCGATGGTACCAGGTGTTTGGCAAATATGAATGTATGTTATCCCACCGATGGCACCCGTCGCAAATACAATCAAGTCAAGTGTTAACCTGATAAAAAAAAACGTGAACACATGTACAAGTCAAAATAGGGAATTGCATCGGACATAATTTTGGTCACTTATGCGTCAAATTTGGAAATGTTCTTCTCCCATCTAACTTAATACTTTCTGAAAACCATACTAAGTTCATGAATTGTGATCAGACAATGACAACTGATCAAAAACACGTTTGAAGTGTCGTGTGACACTCTTTGAATCTTCGTGGAAAGATCATGCTCGAGTGTATCTCAGAAGTTGTGAAATTTAGACATCAAAGGCTGGAGCTGATGGAATATTGCTCTATATAAAGGGAATTTTGAGTACTGGAATGTTGAAATCATCCCTCTTGTCATACAGTCTGGTGGAAAGTTACCGTCACTTCTTTATGTGAGACGTGAATGTGAAACAGAAGAGGCGGTTTCACTTGTCTCTTTTATGTCTAGTTCAGGTGAGTACATTGGTGGAGGGGCGGTCGGGTAGCCTAGTGGTTAAAGCGTTCGCTCGTCACGCCGAAGATCCGGGTTCGATTCCCGACATGGGTACAATGTGTGAAGCCCATTCCTGGTGTCCCCCGCCGTGATATTGGTGGAATATTGCTAAAAACTCAGTCACTCACATTGGTGGAAGGTGATCGGCTCTTTGACAATTATTGAGTGATGTTAACGTTGTTGCATTTATATTTTTTTCTGTAGTTTTTAACTCATTATTAACGCGGTCGCCCACCTTATAGAGGTAAATTTTCTGAATGTGGTGTTACGCAAGAGAGAAACGAGACGGTCGTTCTTGGCGCCGAGGTCCAAGTTCGATTCCCAACATGGGTGCAATGGGTGGAGCCCCTTTTGATACCCTATGATGGTTTATACTCCAATGAACCCACAATATTTTGAGTTCCGCAAGTTATACACTACCTTATTATTATATGACTTCAAGGAAGCGTCAGAATCACACCACTATTCGGCCGCATGTATTTACCGGTGAAGGAGGAACTGGTGTATACAAACCTGTGAAGGTTTGACGATGACTATCACCCAGAAACTATTTACCATCAACTACTCACTACTCAATCATTCGGTGACATTTAACCGCCATCGATTATTCCAACTACTTTAGAATATCCGCACCATTGACTTTGAACGCCTTGTAATCAGACGTCAGGGAAATAACATTTGAATCTTAACTAATTGAATCCCCTAATCGGGAGGTCAAATGTTAAGACGAGGCTGGTCACCCTGTGCACGGCTAATCAAGTATGTTAGTGGAGCACAGCGAAAGACTATTAGGATATAGCCGGGTTAATGATCTGTGAGCGAACTGGAAACCTATTTGATGCGACATTAGTGCAAGTGTGTCATGAAATAGCTAGCTCACTAGGTGACTAGACATGTGTATGCAGATAAACTGTTTTATCAGGATTGAAATTCAGGTATCATTACCTGATTGAAAGTCAACTATTGTTTTTAAAGCCAGCTTTATTCAAGCGATCACTTCGGGCTTTCCTCCAACATTAAGCAGACACGCCGCGATATAACTGTAATACTGTTAAAAGCGGCGAATAAATCCAACTCACTCACTCACTATTCAAGCGATGCCCAGTATATAATCGAGTCTTGGCCGGACAGACAAGTGATCCGTGAAGATCCGGGGTTGAATACGTCTTCAGCAACCAATGCTTGCCGTAAAAGGCGACTATGCTTGTCGTAAGAGGCGACTTACGGGATCGGGTGGTCAGGCGCGCTGCCTTGGTTGGTGCATGTCATCGATCCCAATTGCGTGGATCGATGCTCATGAGGTCATGACTGGATTGTCTGGTCCAGACTCGATTATTTACAGACCGCCGTCATAAAGCTGGAATATTGCTGAGTGCGGCGTTAAACAACAAACAAACAAACAGACACACAGACAAGTCGAACTGTGACACACAGTCAGCAAGTTCACACAACAATTATAACTACCCGATCCTAATAAGCCTGCGCTTTAGACACGGTTTGGGTAATAATGATCTATTCCTACCCGGAAACCTCACTAGGAAAGATAAGAGAAATACAGATGAATTACTATAGCAGAAAAACAGAGACAGAAAAATATATGAATAATATGCAAATGATCAAGCGAAATTAAAGCGTCAAAACCATTTCCATAATCATAAGAAATCCTTAATACGATCCCGATTAAATCATAAGTATGTGGTTATGAGGTTTATGAATCACTTTCAAATAGTG
The DNA here is from genome assembly GCF_023055435.1 of Haliotis rufescens. Lineage (NCBI taxonomy): Eukaryota > Metazoa > Mollusca > Gastropoda > Lepetellida > Haliotidae > Haliotis > Haliotis rufescens. The sequence goes on from NW_025964112.1 coordinate 16,443,687, forward strand.
ATAGTACCAGGTGTTACAAACACATGCAAAGGCAAGTAAAGTATTCATCTGGAAGAAAACAAGGGAACACATGAAACACAAAGGAATAATCGATTTGGCGTTCATTATAGATGTAAAAACCTATACCTAGACTTATTTTGAAATATTAATTCATCAACATACAACTTCAGAACCTTAAGGCACAGGACATTTGGCAATACATTCTGTTGCGTGTATTATAATGTAGTAGACAGACAAAACATAAAATTGGATTTCATTTATGGCATATTTTGATCATCTATTATCGCAAATATAACCCAAATCATTAGCAACTTTAGGGCAATGCATGTTAATGCAAAAAACACAAGTACAGATAAGTACAAAAAGTCCAGATTAATTGCCGAAACAGATTAGAATTTGACGTAAAGGTCAAAATAGCTGTGAAAATTATATGCATTGATCAATGAAAATCAGTGATGACACCAGGTGTTCGCGAAAAAGTAAGCATGTCCTGCCGGTAGCACCCGCCATTCACACAATTTGCATAAGATACTGGGAAAAGTGCGCAAAATATCGATAGAACTAATTTTAATCAGAAAGGTAGATTCCAATATCATATGACAATGCTTTCTTTAATTTCTGAAACAAATTATATTCAAATGATAAAAACAAATTAACCAGAAAGAGGACCGTTCGTTTGTACAAATAAAAAAAAGAATGCTTTAGTTTTATGAGAACAATACAAAAATTTAATCAGAAAGTTGAATTACAAATTATAAGAAATATTAGTTTTATGATCATATATTAAAGAAACCGATTAGATTCAATAATAAAAACAAAATAGAAGAGAGCATCGGACGAGAAGGACAATTTAATTCAGTCGTACGAAAAAAAGGCGAAAAAACCCTTTATTTCTTAAAACCTGTAGTTCCAACCTCCCGTCCAGAAATTAAGGAGAGTGAAAATAACAAATGACGGAACATAAATGAGTAATCATTACTCTCTTGCTCCACTTTACAATTTGTGCTCAAGGGGCCGTTTTGTTACTTCATTTTTGTCAGATTAATAACCCAAAATAATTATCAAATTCTGAAGCCAGCAGCAAGAGAGCAAAACTACAGTGTCTTGACTGGCTTGATCGCCATCAGTTACCACCTTTAAAACAATTTTATCGATTCCTAATCTTCTTTGGTGATCTGTTTCAATTATTTTGAAGCAAAATAACTAATGAAGACTCTCCTATCAAATCTCGCTCTCGTTCATCTTACATGAAAGGTTGTCAATACGAAGCAGGGTTACGAAATCCATCCGCCGAAATCCTTTCAGAAAAAAGTAACACCACCGTTGGGCAGCCGGTGTCGAATAAATTCACCATAATCTTTTGATCACCGATACTGTTTATATCGATCTCCATTTTGTAAAAAATACCATGTTTTATCCAAGACGTTCGCGTTCAATTACTAAGACAAGGTGTCAATCAAATCGTTGCCACTGGTAACGTGAAACATCTCCTTAAATTCGGTTATACGATGACGCATCTTGAAATAATTTGAGCACTCATTCCTTTACCTTCATGAAAGACTTTTAGTTAATTCTCACAGGAAAACGAAATGGCATCATCTTAAGTTATATATCTCTTTGTGGAATAAAGTTGGGTTTTATTGTTTAGTTTATGCTTTCTTGCAAGCATTTCCGTATTGTCGCTGATGGATTTTCAAAAGAAATTGCAGTTCCGGAAGACGTAATGTTTGGCTGGAGTTGACAGGGAAATAGTGTATTCTGGATTGCTTTAAGGTAGCGGGATTGATGACGTTACGAGAGTGAGCGTGATGTTGAAATGGCATTTTACAACAAACGGCGTGTGAGCGCCACGTTTTATATTTTTCAGTACAATATTTGTCACGCTGCGAGAAAGCATCACTTTTTTCTCTTCAAACTAAATTATTTCAAAATACATGTCCTTTATCGCTTTTCCCGAAAGCTGTATCATGATGACCTCCATAATATGGTTCATTGTATGAGTGCATGTATTGATTTTCGCGGCGTCAGCAACTTTTGGCCTTCCTTCAGTCAACATGGCCATTGATTATACAGCGCTCAATGTTAATATATTATATCCTCACAAACATGTCAAAGAGGCATTATTAGTTAAAAAACACCACACATTGTCATACCAAAGTCCAATCTCAGTTCTAAATAGTTTAAAATGAAATAAGAAAAAAAGTACCTCTTCCATATTGGCTGAGCGCCTTTGTAACTCACCTTAAAGATTATATACCATTCTACAGATATCAATTACCTATTGAGTTACCTAATATTATTCTTTTGATCCTGGTGAGGTGAGGTTAAATTGGGTTTAACGTCGCGTCCAAGATCATTGCACTTATATAGCGACGTTGCATGTACGTGTGTGTGTGTGTGTGGCTGCTTGTACTAGTCCCGCTTGTTCTAATGCCGATTTATAGTGCTACCTCACTGAGATACCATGTCGCAGTTTAACATGAATACCCCACTCAGACACAGTATACTGATTCCGAACCGACCAGTCCCTGCTTTAGCCCCCTTCATGCCGAGCGCCAGACAGGGTAACAACAAGTACCATCTTTTAATGTCTTTTGGTATGACGCGGCCGGGGATCGAACTCCGGCTCTTCGGGCGGACGCTCTACCACAAGACCACAGAGGCGGTCCCTTTGTCTTAAACATCTATGACTCGCGTCACAGAATCCGATGTTTGTGGGTTCACATCCGATTCTCCCTGACAATGACTCACAATACTTGTGCTCATGGGTTTCACCGAACTGGTCAACGTCTACATGCAGGGCCCGCATCTGGTTGGTCGACCTCCCTACATCAACCTGACACGCCGTGATATGAATTAAATATTGTTTAAAGCCGCGTTAAAACCAAATTTGCTCACCTCCATTGCTTAGTTTTCAACGTACGCACAAGAAATATGTTTGCTGTTGTTTTCCATTTCGGAAGCAAGCACTCATTTGTTTTGACGATACTTCTATTAGGTCCAGTTTTTCAGTCATATTTTTGTTTGTTTGTTTGTTTGCTGTGTAACGCCGCACTCAGGAATATTCCAGCTATATGACGGCGGTCTGTAAATAATCGAGTCAGGACCAGACAATCAAGTCATTGATATCATAAGCATCGATCAACGCAATTCGGATACGATGATATGCATCAACCAAGTCAGAGAGTCTGACCACCCGATCCCGTTAGTCGCCTCTTACGACAAGCATAGTAGCCTTTATCGCCCCGACGAAAAGTGTATTGTTTGTTATGTATCATAATTATTACTGGCCTCATGAAAGTTATATTAGTTTTAACATAAATTACCAAAGGCATTTCGAATAGATTTTAAAATGAATAACCAAAAGTAAACCTATATTACATTGACTCGTGTGGAATCTGCATTGAAAGTGCAAATTGAATTGATTTCGGGGACGTCACGTTTTGGAAATCTGAAACTGATTACGTTTTGAAACTTCATACATTATACATGTAAGGGCCTGACACGTGCAAGAACAATTCACAGTCAAGTACATACCTGTCGCTCGTAGACAAATCAGTGAGGGAACCAGTCAGTGGTTTATTACATTAACTGTAGGTGTATTGTGTGATGCACAACGTCGGTTTCTTGTTGCCAAGAAACGTGGAGGTTGGAGCTTTATTCGATCTGGTTGCACGGCATATGTAACCAAATTATTTACCATTCTTATGATCGGATTTGACAATGGAGCGGATCAGCTGCTGAAGCAGGAGTCGAACAAGTCCCTTCGCTCGGCTTTTGGATGACCAGGATTAAGGTTTCCCCAAATATAGATTTGTAATGGCTAATATTTAGGGATAAGGTGAGGTGAAATGGGGTTATCGTGGCGTTCAAGGTTATTGCGGGGGCACGGGTGGCCCAGTCGTCTAAGGCGCCGCTATTCGCTGTGGTGAGTTGTGTCCCTTGGGCGAGCCAGAAACCCATGATTGTGGGTTCGAATCCCGGTTCGCAACTTCAGCAACTCATGCCTGCCGTAAAAGGCGACTGTGCTTGTCGTAAGAGGCGACTAACGGGATCGGGTGGCCAGCACCGTATCCGTGCTCGTGGATTTCACCGAAGTGGTAAACGTCTGAGACCTGCATCACTTCGAGCTTTCCTCCCACATGAAGCTGACAAGCCGCGATATAACTGGTATACTATTAAGAGCGGCGTTAAACCCAAATCACTCACTCACTCAAGATTATTGCACTTATACAGCGACGTGCATGCACGTGTGTGTGTGTGTGTGTGTGTGTGTGTGTGTGTGTGTGTGTGTGTGTGTGTGTGTGCCGCTGCTTGTACTAGTCCGAACCAATACCGATGTTATAGTGCTAGCCCACTGAGATACCATACCGCATATGTTTCGTGACTCCCACACTCAAACACAGTATACTCCGAGCCGACCAGTCCTTGTTTTAACCCCTAAATGCCGCGCGTCCGGCAGTGTAGCAGCAAGTACCATCTAGCGTCTTTTCCTATGACGCGGCCGGGGTTCGAACACCCGATCTTCCCCTTCCCGGGCAGACGCTCTACCACAAGACCACTGAGGCGGTTTAGTATTTGGTAATGCAACAATTTATAATGTGATAACATTAGCTCACAAAACAATCTACCATTTGCTTTGAATTTCAATGGGAAACACAAGTGTTTCCCTCTGAAAAAGAGAATAAATACAAAAAAGCATTCTCATTATCCTCACTTTGCGAAAATGTTTTTCAATGAACAAATAATCAATTCCTTGTGACCTTGACATTACGAATGAGGTTTCAGGTTTATAAGAAGGTGCCAGTAATTGCTACACGTGTGCCTGGGAATAAGCTGTACACCGTATAATAATCGTAATGGGTGATAATGTATAATAATTTAGCTTTTCTTTCGTCATTATAGCTTTAACTTGAATCAGCTTCAGGAAGCATCACAAAACCTTACAATACAATATATCAAATACCACACTGATCAGAAACTGTCCAGTACGATGGATTGTGTTAAGATGCTGTATTCGATGGGAGAAAATCCCACATTTACCAAAGTTCGAAACAATGTCGCTCACAATGGGTGGTTCCTCCTCCTAACCCTGTTCCATCGTTTTCACTCTTCCAAGACGACAGCGGAATTCGAGAATAGACCTTGTTGACTGGAGACATAAGTGCAGAATTCCTTGGCAGTGGGACTCACCTTCGTCATAATTGTCAAGGAGATGGGATGAATGGCTATGGCACATTCCATGTGTCAATCCAGTGTATTATTATTGTCATCATTGTCATCTTCCGTGCAATTGTACAACGATGCAGTTCATTCGAGGGCACCGGTGGCCCAGTCGTTCAAGGCACAGCAATTTGCTTTGTAGAGTTGCCTCCCTTAAAGTGCAGTGAATCCTTTATGCTGTCGTGATGAGTGCGAATCCTAGATTCGCTTCATTGCGATCATTTGTTTGTCTGCGCATTGCCAAGATCACGGGTTTCACCAAAGGGGTAAAAGTCTAAGACCTACATCAGTTCTGTCTTTCTTCCAACATTAACCTGATACATCGAAGTACAACTAAACGGACGAAGATCCGGGATTGAATAGGTCTTCAGCAACCCATGTTTACCGTGAAGATCCGGGGTAGAATAGGTCTTCAGCAACCCATGCTTGCCGTGAAGATCCGGGGTAGAATAGGTCTTCAGCAACCCATGCTTGCCGTAAAGGTTACCATGCTTGCCGTAAGAGACGACTTACGGGATCGGTAGGTCAAGTTCGCTGACTTGGTTGAAGCATGTTATGGATCCCAATTGCGTGGATCGATGCTCATGATATCAATCACTGTATTGTCTGGTCCAGACTCGATTATTCACAGACGGTCGTAATAAAGCTAGAATATTGCTGAGTGCGGCGTAAAACAACAAACCGACCAGCCAAGCAACAACTCAACAACTGTTCAGATTGCGATACTCAACTGTAGATGAATTGATGTAAATGGCTTTTAGACATGATGTGATTTGGCACTAACCTTGTTTAAGCCTTGTCAAATTACACATTCACTATAAGGAGTGGTGTAAGTTGTCTCAATATTTGAGTTGTGAGTCGGCCTGTCGGGGTTTGTTTAGTTCAATGTATATCAGTCCTGTCAACAGATCATGACAACATTGGACAATAGAATAGCGTGTGTTGGAATGAAAACGAAAATTAAAAAAAACTCGTTTATAATTCATGTGGGATTGATTACAATCCTACTCAGGAAAAAATATCCAATTTCAAATTGATGTGTCATGATTTGTTTCAGTTACTTTTGGCTTCGGGACAATTACGAGTATCTTGAACTCGTTGCTCAAGTTGAACAGATTGGAGCCTCTTCATGTATTTTCCGCGTTTGTCATCAAGTGGGTTCCTCGTGTATTCAAATTACTTTTTCACGTTTCCTCAGAGGCTCCGTCCTATAGGTCCCTGTGACAATGTTGCGAATGATCATGTTCACAACAGAAGAGTCACGATCGTCGCTCGCTGGTGGACCACGTGTAAAGATACTGGCCAGCTGGCCAGTGTATCAGGTTGTAGTACAACCCATATGTATATCTACAATGAACTTCCTAATGTGATCAATCGTGATATGAATTACACATGGTTACCTGTAGATATGAAGTCGTGTATTCACCCTCTAAAATAATTTACCCTGCATTTGAGTTTATGAAATGTCTATATACTTAAAGGATGTCCTGATATATACTCCTATTGCCATCCATATCAGGCTAAGTGTGTATACTTCATGTATGTTTTTTGTATATAAGTAATGCCAGGCAGACTAGGTTTATGCACATAATGCTAATGATATACCCGTATGGCTTTGTATCTAAATATTGACATCCATATCAGGCTCAGTGTATGTTCGTCATGCATGTCCCTTGTATGCGTCTACTGCCGTGTCACGCTAAGTGTATACAATCTTCATGTCTCTTGTATATTTGCATTGTAATTTATATCATGCTATGTTTATATACATAATGTATAGGGTATGTGCACTTTTCAAAAAAGGAAACGCACAGGTAGTTTGTAGTTCATTGAACCTGACTACACAAACAATCCGGTATATAAATTGGATATATGTTATTGGATAACGTTGGTGGCCTGATATTCGACAAACGGCAATGTCTTAAACGGCATTGTTTTTACACGTGTTAAAAAATGTCATGGGGGACATAACAGTAAAGCAAAATGCACGTGCAAATTATGGCATTCGTAAGTCGTGGTAGTGGCTATATAAAGGCAAGCAAGCAATGTTCGAAAATGCCGAGACTCAGCGCTGCCGATCAGAACATAGGACGTATCAAAAGAGGGAAATCTAAGTCTTCTGTTTCACGCCACTTCAACGTCCACCACAGCACCATTTGCCGCCTTTGGGACCCATACACACAGTTCAGTTCCACTGCAGACCGTCAGAGAACCGGCCGACCAAGAGTTACCACCCCGAATGATTGCTACATTCAACTGTTCCACCTACGTCATTACAATGCCACAGCGACGGAGATTGCAGGACGCATACCTGGTTTGAGGAGGATATCGTACCAGACTGTTAGGAACCATCTTCGTGAGGCTGCATGACAATGAACAGTTTTCAATGCCTTTGTACAACGACAACATGTGACTATCGAGCTCCAAAACTTCAAATTTGTATCTGATATTACATTAAATATATCGACTTTATTAGGTACAATAAATTTACTAAAATTCTTCCCGTGCGTTTCATTTTTTTGAAGAGTGTATGTCCCTTGCAATCTGCTATTTCCATTCATGTCAAGCTAAGTGTAAATACTTAATGCATGTCATTTATATATTGCCATTCATGACGACTAAGAGTACATACATAATGCTAATGGTATATATTTAATGCATTTCCCTAGAATATTCCTATTGCTATCCATGTCACAGGCTAAGAGTACATACTAAACGCACATTCCTTGAATATTCGTATTGCCAATCTTACCAGGATGAGTGTATATACGTAATGTATCTCCCTTGAAAATTAATTTTGCTATCCATGTCCTTCGTATTCCCCTAGTGTCATCTATATTAAGCTAAGTGGATATACGTATTAACGTCCCTCGTATTTTCCTGCTTGATGCTAGAAGTATTAATTTTGAATTTTTTTATATCTTATTTCAAAAAGACCACGACAGTCCGTGCCAGTGCCAATTTATAGTCTCACTCTGTGTAATCAAGGCAATCACTTTTATATTTTATAGCTGGAGCCGAGGGTAAGTATTACCAATTAGGCAAAAGGTCGTAAACCCCGCCTTTATTCAAGTAAACAGCCAACACATTTCTTGTGTTAACACTTCACACTAATTGAGTAAATGTGATAATGATCAACTCTTGTCTCCAACAAAATTACTTCGCGCATATCAGTAAGTCACCCCGTACTCATTCCACTTCATCTATTCCCAAATCCTTTGACTAATATATGGAGGCGCTCCTTAGCTTGACCTCATCAAATTCGAGGTAAGAGGACCCCCCTTCAGATGCTTGTCTTAAACCCTTCTGAACAGCACTGTTAGGATCGCACTAATAACATTCAACTGATTTTTACGTGATTGGCCTTTTTATGCCCCTTATATTATTGCTTATGTAAACGAAAACTCTGTTCAATGGTACTGCGTTAATTATCTATGCATGATGGATTAACACGGGAAGCGATACAACCGTTACACAAGCATAGCTTCCGATAATGGATTCCTATGTTCTCGCTCGTGGACGATTCTCATGCGAGGCTTTTTCAGATAACCATTCAATCTCTTCGCCCTGGAAGTCTTTAGAGAAGGGCCACAAATTACCCAGCATTGAAATATTGGATCATAGCCTTAGATTAACCCTGGCCCGAATGGGTTTTTCTTAGCCACGTTTGCCGTTCGTTGGTCTTGCCATGACAAGATCTCGCTCAGGACAACTGATCCAATTTTCGATTAGTAAAAGAGTCAGCAATCCCTATGGTCGAAAGAGAAAGCGATTTGGAAAACGAACCCCCAATTTACCAGTTTGTATGCTCAGCAAACTTCAAACCCAGGAGACACGTCTCACTAGAAAAGATTTGCATTTACGAACAGGGTGAGAACACAGATGGTTGATGCCAACGAGTAGAAAGGCAAAGGAGAAAATAATTTATGGAAACAATATCAAATGGATGCACATAGGAAAGATTTACAGCTACGGCAGGAATTTTTGGTAACCTATTATGAATTTTTTGGACATTCTTTTGTGTTCATTGAGACTAACTATAAAGACATGGTTTGCATCCAGTTGTCTTTATTTTCAAGTGTGACTCGACAAATCACAACGATTGGCCTGGCTTGTTGTTTAACGCAGCACTCAGCTATATTCCAGCTATATGACGGCAGTCTGTAAATAATCGAGTCTGGACCAGACAATCCAGTGATGTTTGATATCATGAGCATCGATACAAGATCGATGACATGCATCAACCAAGTCAGCGAGTCTGACCACCCGATCCTGTAAGTCGCCTCTTACGACAAGCACAGTCACCTTTTACGGCAAGCATGGGTTGCTGAAGACCTATTCTACCCCGGATCTTCACGGGTAGAATGGCTTGGAAGGGGCAGTAAAGGGTCAGTGATATTTCGTTGAAACATATACTCAACAACAAAAGTTTCTGTGACACCAATATTTTAGTGTATTTTTCAAACAAATAAAATTCGGTTTTCAATAGTGTAGTACATGTATGGAATCAAGTCACAAAAACGCAACTGCTACAGAAAAGAATGCATTCCATGCAAAAGACTTTTATGCAAGCCCCATGCATTTCACTACCCAAGAATGGGTATAGAAACATGTGCGTTAACGGGATTCCATATGCATTGTTTAGCATCGTGCTGACAACAACCACTCAGAAAAACAACAAAATTACGCAATTATTCAACATTACGAAATGCCACGCCTGCCCGAAAATGAGCGTCTGTGAGCCATTGGTATGCTTGAGCAGGATCGAGTCAACGTGATGTTGCAAGACAATTTAACGTCCACAGAAACACCGTTTGGTGTTTATGGCAACGGTGACAACAGACGAATGCAGTCAGAGACCATCCTCGGAGTGGCAGGCCACGCGTAACCAATAATCGACAAGACAACTGGATTCGAACAACACACCTACGAAATCGATTCCAGCCAGCAACAGTGACTGCAAGAAACATCCCTAGCCTTCGACGAATATCTTCACAAACCGTACGTCGTCGCCTCAGATGTGCAGGGATTGTCGCCAGAAGAACGGCCAGACGTCCTATTTTGACAGGAAACCACCCTCAAGCACGTCTACATTGGTGCAGACAGCGTCTACGCTGGACGGCCATGCAGTGGGGACAAGTTCTATTCACTAACGAGTCTCGTTTTCACCTGAGCCCCCGCGATTGACGGATTCGAGTGTACCGACGTCGAGGTGAACGTTACGTCAATCATTGTGTCATGGATGAAGATCGGTTCGGGGGCGGCAGCGTTATGGTATGGGGTGGGATCACAGCAAGAAAGAGGACCCGTTTGATAGTGGTAGAGGGAAATCTCAATTGACAGCGCTACCGCGACGAGATCATCAGCCCTGTTGTTCTACCGTTTTTGCGTCGTCATGGCCCAGGCATTACCTTTCAACATGACAACGCCCGGCCTCATATTGCTCTACTGGTCAGGATTCTCTTCAACAAAACAACGTGAATGTCATCCCCTGATCTCTCACCAATCGAGCACATGTGGGATGAGATGGATCGGCGCCTTCGACGTCAACCACGTGTTCCACAGGAACTTCGAAACATGCTCCAGCAGATATGGACAGATATCCCACAGGACTTTGTGCGACGCCTGGTCCATTCCATGAGACGAAGATGTGTTTCTTGCATCGCAACCAGAGGTGGACACACATGCTATTGATTTGTAAATTAACATTTTGGCATGTTCATGTTTTTTTTTATGAAATCACGCATTTTCTGAAGTCAGTATGGCAAATTGAAACCCATTTGAATACTAACAAGAGTCTTTTATCTATTGCAAACCGAAATTGTTTCAGATTTGGTAAAAAACACAACTTTGCATTAAATCTTATTCAATGTCACAGGAACTTTTGTTGTTCAGTATATTTCATATAGTCCTGCCTTAGATTATCCTAACTCACATACGCTTATAGGTATAAACACACGTCAATCGTAGGGTTTTATGGAACAAGACTCTGGCTTGATTCCCAATATTAATTGGTTAAAGAGTGTACGTTCTACCTTGTACTCTAGTAGATGTTAATATAATAATACTCTCTTTGGCAAGAGTTAAAAAGACATAATGTAAGACTGTCCTTGATACATGACAATAAGCTAATTTAATTAATATAACTTAACTTTTTTGACAGGCTTTTATTCTGTTTAATAATATTTTCAAATAATTTAAAACATGAACATTTGGAAAACAGTAGGATCTTTCGATGATATGCGCTGTTTAAATGGGTTTTACTTTCAGTTTCACACAGGAATGCACAGGCTTTTATTCTGTTTAATAATATTTTCAAATAATTTAAAACATGAACATTTGGAAAACCGTAGGATCTTTCGATGATATGCGCTGTTTAAATGGGTTTTACTTTCAGTTTCACACAGGAACGCACAGGCTTTTATTCTGTTTAATAATATTTTCAAATAATTTAAAACATGAACATTTGGAAAACAGTAGGATCTTTCGATGATATGCGCTGTTTAAATGGGTTTCACTTTCAGGTTCACACAGGAATGCGACACCAATAGATATAATGCTTGTATTTGTTCAAACGCTTATATGACAAAATATTGACGTCGATTTTCTTTTCCATCTACCTACACATATCATACTTTCTTTGCGAGTTTTGTATAACAGTGCGTGGTAGGGTAAGATTTTATCGTATAATATTCAGATTTGGTACTCTCTTCAAAGGTTTTTTGGCCGACTGGTGTAATAAAAAGCACTAGAGTTCATGCATTATGCCGAAGACGCTGTCCGATTCCCCACATGGGTGCATCTTGTAAAGCTTATTTTTTATATCTCCCATGATGACAGTATTGCTAGAGGCAGCGTGACTGTCACTTGTGAAACATCGCGTCTTGCCCCCACAACACAGTGGGGGCAACACAGTGTACAACACAGTGACATAACATGTATCCCACTTACACCATCGCGGACCTCTTTAAAACACACATAAGCCCATTGCTAGAATTTAACTACTCGAATCCACCTAAAACCCTTGAACATACTACCAGTGTGGTGAGGTGAGGTGAAATTGGGTCTAACGTCGCGTCCAAGATTATTGCACTTATATAGCGACGTTGCATGCACGCGTGTGTGTGTGTGGCTGCTTGTAATAGTCCTGACTGATGCCGATTGATAGTGCTAACTCACTGAGATACCATGCCGCAGTTTAACATGATATCCCACTCAGACACAGTATACAGTATCCGAGCCGACCAGTCCTTGTTTTAACCCCTTAATGCCGAGCGCCAGACAGGGTATTACTAACAACAAGTACCATCTTTTAACGTCTTTTGGTATGACGGGGTCGGGGAGCATCCAGTGTGGAACATGCAAGAAAGCAATTTGGTTTTGAGAGCACACCCCTCAGTTGTCTTCATTGGTCGATACATTTGTACATGTGTATCTAACTCATCGATGCATGCAAAGTTCCATGTTACCCCATTCACAACATCATCATACGCATAGCTATGTTCAATATCAACTCATATTCAGTTTTTTATTCCATATTTTATCTACACTTCGATGGTGCACGGGTAAGATACTACAATTATCTGTGAATACATCCGTCCCGCGGCGTGCCAGAAACGTATAATCGCGGGTTCGAATCCTATATTCACCCTTATTATGTTTCTAGATTTCTCAGCAATTTATCACTTCAGGCTTTCCTCCCACATCAAGTTGATATACCGGGATATAACTGAAATACTATTCAAAGGTGACCTTAAATCCAACTCGCTCACTAACTCACTCACTCACCCTATACTTCGTTGAAGAATTCCTTGTGTTCAGGTCAGTTGGTAACTGTCAGCGGTAACGGTCATAGGAAGCTTCCACGCAAGGGACTCAACTCTGTGCAGCGAATTGTGGCTCCATAAAGGACTTGGCCATCTGTGTATCCCATCTTATAGGCGTATATAAACAGTTATTATACATGCGGCACAAATATCCACACAAATATCAAACTGAAAATAAAGACGGTTTTCTTATATATTACATTAGTATTAATCATTCCAATACAATAGTGTTGCAACTGGATGTGCGTGGTTGTAAACATTCTGTATGAAGTGGCAACAAAACAAGGCTTCAACTGTGATACAATATGTGTACATGATATGTCATTTCTTATTAAACCTTCTTACACTGCACGGATGAAGATATTGCCCAGAACGAACTGGGGCCACTCTGATATGGTGATATAATGGAGAGAAAGTCAATAATGGTGGCGTGGATAGTGTAACAGCATCATATTTTGATATTTTTACGTAAAAAGGTGTTACATCGATTTTTGTGTGGTGGTGTGCGCGGAATCTCTGTTAGCGCATCACGGGCAACTTAGATTGGACGCCATCGCATTTATCACAGGAGACACTCTATTGAAGTCACAAAGTCGACAGGGAGGGTAATTTATTATTCTTGCAGAGAGGAGTTATCCCGGAGAAGCAGGTTAAGGGATAACGAACATGTGAGAGTGGGAAGGAAACGGGAAATTAGATAGACAGAATAAGAAAGAGGAAAATGTGCTGAAAACAAAACACTTCATGTTTTATACAGTTCCAAGGGAATGCGATAAGGGAAATTTAGATATTTAGACAAGACGGGCATTGGATGTGTTTGAAGGAAGTGAAAGAAAGTGATGAACAAAGATACAATAGGAAAAGATAGAAGATCTTTGGAGAGGGAGTGGAAGAATCTCGCGAGGAAAAGGAAGTAGCCTTGGACTAACACAAAATGGTAATAGACTGTATGAAATACATCAAGATATCTTTCAAGAACGGAGGAGGAAATATGTAGGGAAGACGAAATGGAAAAGAAATACTAGTAGTGAGGGGAGATTAAATCGAGGAAGGGTAAATAAGGAAGAGGATTGAAAGGGGCTGAGAGGGTGAGGCAGTAACTGGAGAAGAGTAAGAAAGATTGGAGACGAGTAGGAAACAAGAAGGAGTGACGGACGTGGGAAGGAGAGAAGAAAACAAATCAGAATTTAGGATGGTAGGAATGGGGAGACAAGAGTGAGAGAGGGTAGAAAGGACGACTGGGAGATGGACATACATGTATAGAATTATGAGTCTGGAAACTGTGAACTGGAGGAACTTGAAAGAATGAAAATCGAAGGGACAAGATGGAAGGTCGGATAGAGACAGCTGAGTGCAAGGAGTTCTATACATTAAATATTCCAGGAATGACTACAAAGTAAAAATGCAAATTTTTAAACGGCTTCCTCCATTAGACATGTTTTTATCATTTTCAATCGGGAAAATCACAGAGGCTTTCACTATTCCAAACACTTTCTCCTGGACCACACAGATAAAGTTTGCTGTGCTCGATACTTCTCTAATCAGCTATCATGAGCAACAGGAAGACAGAAGTGGGTTCTTTTTTAAAAACTGATTGACAAGGCGTTGAAAGTTTGGTGAGCCATTGATGACTTCCTCCCAACTGTAACCTAGCATCATTGGACATTCGATAGCTCTACTTTGAAAGAAATAGCTCAACGGAGATCAATAGGATTTCCATTTTTTTAATCTTCCAACAAAAACACTGCCCCAAATCCGCCAAGTTTTGTAAAAAGCAAAGTTAATCACCAATTACATCTGTAGTGCGCCCTTCAAAAGAACAAAACATGCGTAAATTCCGCTCAAGGGTCAGAGGGATATCATCGGATATCAATAGAATGATCCAAATCAGCAAATCCCGCCCAGATCACATTGCGTCACGTGAGCACCAAGGGAGATAATCTACCAGCGTCAATGTGCCAATTAATACCTTGTTATCAAAGAAATTACTACCCTAGTTCAAAAAAGAGAGATTAGTCCTCGAGGAAAGCCACCATCGAGAAGGACATGAAATCTGACTTCAAATATGTTAGTGCCGCCAACGACATGCGCTCTGTCGTAGACAGCTACGTGAATAGAAGGGGTACATGTAGCAGGTTAATTGTACCATGCATGTCAGTCTTATTCAACTGTACATATTGTACTTGAGTACAAACACCATTACAGTTTCAAGACAACAAAAGCACACATTAACTTGTATTCGCAAAAAAGTGACCCATATTCGGCTTATTGCCCTCGAAGCATACTAGTAGCGCAAAATCCTCCAATAAACATTACAATTACTATCACCACTAAATCCAAATCTAAATACCTATACATATTGTCATTAATATCAACACCTCAATCGATCACATTTTAATTAACAAAAGTTTAATAAAGACGCAACAAATTATTTGACATCTGCCATGAGACTCCTTTCTGCGGACACCCAACTTATCAGCCAACAATTTTCATATTGACTGAAAACAGTAAAGACTTCTGGCTCCATTTCTGATAATCAAAACAACATAACCACAATCGATTTCAAACACTGAATTAGCTGCAAGGTCTTAGAGCAATATTCCATGAGACATACTTGATCGTCAATTGTGTATGAAAACTGACAGCGAAAGGACTCTTCCCTTCTCTGGCGCCATCACGCATACTTCTCTTAGTTGGCCCTATATTTGTCCGCCCATGTTAAAATTAAGCCAAGGGGGATCACGTAATCAGAGAGAATGTAACCAAAATACGCTATAGGAAGAATAATCAAGAGCCGCATAAAACAGTAATTTAATTACTGTAGCCTCTCTAACGAGTTCTGAATACTGTGTTTATTCGACGCCCCAAAAAGATCCGGATCGATCGGGATGGATCATGGGCAGTCTTGTCACGCAACACGTGATGATCTTGAGTTAAAATCAATATGTGGGGTAAAGATTCACACATCATAATAGCTATTGACACTCTGGTCAGATTGTCTGGACTGGACTTAGGTCATTTGGGACTCATTGGGGCTGTATCAAAATAATGAATATGATTGTTGGGGAATCTTACTGTCTAGAGATTTGTTTGTACAGTTTTAGTGCTTGTGTTCAGAGTAACGATGTAAGCCTCTTTACACCGCCAGTACAAGGGTGTTAACATCAGTGATAGCAGGAGAATAACCTCGGCTCTGGGTTATGGTTTTATTTATTGGTTTTCTATTGAATTTAAACAAAAAGTTCCAGGAATGTCCTTAATAGCATTTGGCGCCGTTCAAGTGATACAATGGAAGAGATTTATGACAACTTATTCTGTTGGGAGACATCCAAAGAAGACCTCGATCATACTAATGTCGCTAGGGATTTGATTCTTGAAACTGTCGCTCATCAACCATAGAAGCCTGGGCTTCGATTTCTACGTTACTTCACTTTATTAGCTTCACGCTAGCCTCAGAGGTAAACCCACATGACAACATACTGACGAAATGGGCACACGGACATAAAGCACATCATCGGTTTTGATTTTTCGCTTCAGCCCTCAGTCTTGCTGTATATAGTCTTCAGAATAGCATTATAATTTTATAGGAAGTGGTGCTACTATTGTCAGCAAGCATTGGACTTCTCTCCATCTGGGTTGGATTTCCTACTTATGCACTCAAGTGATGATTGAGAGCTGGTCTCCAAGAGATGATCACCAATCAGGAACTTTCGTATCAAGGAATGTTGGTACCCAGTCTCCATTGAACTCCATTGAAGTGGGCGGCATTAAATAATGGCTACAGAATTGCATAGAGTAGATTGATTGGAAATATCAAACGGGCACTAGTGAACCGATGGTATGCTTCAAGATTTAGAACATTCCAAAATACATTGCTTCAATGTGTACGAGCTGGTCGTCTGTACAGTACAAGCTGTGGCTAGAAAGTTCTGGGCGAAAGACACTTTAGACAGTACACTTTAGACAGATTGCGTGTTTTTAGTACAGTATTTTCCATGCTTACTGGCTGATTTTGATTCCAAAGGTGGGCTTCCTTCCGAATGGTCAGACCATTTATGGCTGATAATATGCTCATCTGCTAAGGAAACTGCGGTTAATTATCAAGTCTATACGTGAAAGACTCACTAAATGTGTATCGTTCCACCAATGCGCCTTTGCCAAGTTTGTTGTCGCCGTGGCTACAATGCATGACTGTGGCTTTAAACTCATTTTACATCCTCAACATACACCAAATGTGGCACCATCAGATTTTCAACTCTTCCCAAGCTGTGCCATTACATAATAAAATATATTACTGGAATGTAAGCTATCGTTAAAAACTAGCGAAAATAGCTTGGCAGGATCTTTAACTTACCAGTACTTAATGTTCACCGCATCAGCAATAAGCTACGACAGATGGAACCACAGATTTTGGCAAAATACAAAACAAAAAGAGTCCTTTCAACCAGCACAGTTATGTGTTTACCGACGTGTATACGGTAAGGGTGTCGGTAACTTTACAGCTTTGAAAAACTACATCTGTCCTTAATCATATTTGTTTCACAAACTGATCTGTTGCGTGAGCTATTTTGTTCCCTTGTCATTATAGTTCCTCTGCACGCAACGAAATAACAGTCTAATGCAGAATGATACATGCCCAAAGTCATCTGGAATGATATCCCCGGAATCCAAATACTACTTTTAATGCTCCACTTGGGACGTAGATACGAGACAAGTCGAAATAATCTCTGTAATTTCATACACGAACATGGATTCATAAATGATAACCCGAAATGATTGTCTATACAACTTACTGAGCACTTTATGTGTGGAATTAAGTTATGTTGAATGTCGAACTCTATAATCATTTTAACCATCGGAACGTTGTTTAAATAATGGCACTTCAAAGGTATAGGAACGAACACAAATAAGTTATTGATAAATGACATGTGTCGGCCTCTTTTGTGAGCAATTACGATCACACTTAACGATGAAAAATTTCTTACTGGTAATGCACCATCGTATGATTCAGATACCAAAATAACACGATTGTCAGAAGAGCAGGAACAGTAACTCAATGTTGACTGGGTAATATGATTGTCACAACGCTACCATAATGCTGTTCTGATGTAGTTCTCTTTACTATTCCTATTGCAGATTATGCAACGTGCGTGAAGGTCATTCGTATCATGACAGTCAGGTAGTAGGTTTCAGAAGAAATTATGTTTCGGTAACAGACAGCTTTTGTCCTTTGTCAGTGATGGTTCATCCCTAGGTATGTTCAACCTGATAAATGTATAGGTATTGCAAACTACAGGGGTACTGTGTGGTACAATGGCACGGGGGTTCAAGCAGTTATAAAACAAATCTTTCTGATCATATGATGGTTGGATTGACAAAATATGATTCTACGAACTGAAGTATTCTGAAATAGTTTCTCTGCATAGCCTTGCCCTTCAAACGTTGAAACATTTTGATATGTAGATACACATTTAGGTAACTTTATATGCACTTGCTATTCTGCTGCTCGAACAGCGAGGATCCAGATACTCGAGGAGAATTGTATATAGTGTACTAGTCTACTAAACACTGGACCGATATTACGCCTACACTAAACCTTGGTTCGGAGTAATGTTCACATCAATACACAAAAGGGGTGGTCCTCAACATTCAAATATGTTTACTTCTGTTCATCATGATGGAAAGATCATTCTTAATCTCTCGGGACATCTTCAGCCCTGTTTGCAAGATAATACCAATCGCCTGTCTTGTGTTTTTGATTAAGTGTTAATAACCATCCAAATTGAAGTGAGTGTGAATTTGATATACAAACATAGTTGCAAGGTAAGTTCAATATTGCACGTCCTACTATCCTATATCAAGCACTGATCGATGGTCGCCAGTAAGCCATCAACACTGATAGAAATGTCCCCAAAAGACGAAACGGTTTTAATATTAATATACTTTGATGGATCGTCTCTCAAATTCGCGTGTTTCTGAATCTCCAAGCTTTTGTTACTATTTTTACATCAACGATAAACGCTTGGCTGATGTCAGTAATTACTGATTGTTGCCTTTGTCAATATTTACCACCGCTGAAATTAAATTTGCCGACTAAGAGAATTAGTGTACTATTGTTGCACTGCTTAATCATACTTGGATCACCTGCTTCAATCTGATTCGGTACTTTTAAATTACCGTTTGCCACTGATTAGCGACACTAAATAGCATGTTGTCACCCAAACACGCATGTTGAAATATTTATCGTTACTCGCTTAAAACGTCCAGATATCTGATTTTATATCACAAATAATCCCGACAATGCGAAGTGCAAGGACTTTTGTGAATTCAACGTTCTTACATACCATTCGACATTCGGTCACGTGGTATGCAAGCCCATTCAGCTCGCATATTCCCGTACCCGCAGCTGTTCCACTCCACTGATGGACATGCGTGTGTAAATATATTAGATGTGCACATGGTTTACTGTTACATGCAAATTGTTCAAGTGGCAGTTGAAACCGGTAGGGCAGGACATGCTTACCCTTTTCGCAAACACCTGGTGTCATCACCGATTTTCAGGGATCCATTCATATAATATTCACAGCTATTTGTCCTTTTACGCCCATTGGAGTCTGTTTCGTCGGATAATCGGGTCTGGTTCGTCTCTGGCATAGACATTTTACATTGACATCCAGTAACACATCATCGTATGCTGTCTGTGTCTGATCTTCCACCCGATTACAAAACGACATGAATTTTCACAATTTACCTAGGTATAGTCTTCAATATATGGAACATACCGTCATTAAATTATCACTATCCTTTTTGCGAATGATCGTTCTTATTCGGATTTCTTAGGCGGATGTTGCCACAAGGACAGAGGGAATCCTAACCGATCTCGACCTACAAGTGTTATCATCTTCTTCCAAAAACAGAAACAAGTGACAAGAGCTAGATCATGTGGAGAGATCATGACCGATACTGCCTCTGATCATAGGTGTCTTGTCATGCAGAACACTATCAGAACTACGGGCAACAAACTGAATTCGGAAATGTAATATTGTTTGTGTAGTCATGCAGTATTTTGTTGATAATCTCTTGCTGGTTGTAACTGATATTAATTTTCACCACGGATCGAGTTACAAACAAATATGGAGAAGGAATTACACGGAAGTTAGGAGAATGTTCTCAACATGTTATCCTAGCTATGGGTACTTCAGGACCGCTGGGCGAAGGATCGAATCCTAGAATAGCCCCGATTAAGGTCATCGGTCTGTCTGCACCATAGCAGTCCGCCTGGGTTCTCGAAATGTTCTTCCTCTACATGCTGCTCATACACTATGACATGATTGAATATATCAAAGAGGTTTATACACAACTCACTCACAAACGATTCAAACCTGGGTAACTAGGGTTCTCCCAAATTCAACTACGACATAATACATTGTAGTTTCTGTTCAAAATATGGTCACACACAATGCACACATTCCAACATTTAATTCATTCAAAGCACAGTTCATTAGAGGCATATTGATATTTTTGTCCCAGCATGTTTCATAATCAGGAATCGTCATCGAGCATTGTTATTCCGGTCCCTGTGCATGACGAATTACCATGTAGAAGCACACCAGGACTCATAAAATCTAATTTGGACAATGAAATATTCTGATGTCGGAAGCTGGATGACATTATTTGAAAAAGAAGATGACAAGCATTCATTTAGCATACCATTAACGTGCTTGCAGAACTCGCGTTCAGCTCAAACTGTCATGCAAGAAATCTCAACCATATCTTCACAAAATGGATTATTCCAAAAGTAAATTTCAATTGCAACAAAATTGAAAAGCATTTCAAATTGCATTCATGTTCCAGTTTTTTTTTCAAATCAATCCCTTGCATTATATGACTGTAATGCTTTTGATTTTATTCTCCATTCGAAATTCCGTCATTATTTTGTCATTACTTCGCATTATGTTCCTTCTTTCCCTTCCCTTGATCTCCGCCATCCACTGACTTAATAACACATCATTCGCTGACAATGAACATATAGCATCCCATACAAGCTATGGCTGACAGTCCATACATTATGTCAAATGGTTTTGGTGAATATTTTCTCTAGCCGTCAAAGATCGTGAAGCAATATCAACGTAACGACCTACCCAGAAACGGGCCACGTATTAATTCAAATTGCAATAACTATGTTTTAAGTTTCCATTTGACCATCATTCATAGACTCCCCTACTCATCTGACAACTAAACGATCTCTGATATCTGTCAAATTCACTCCAGAATGCACAGTGGCATTTGTTCCCTTTAGCTTCATAACAGTTAACGGCACACATGATATGGTCTAGATCCTTTATGTACAGAGACATCTGATGAATCTAGATTCGTTCACTT
Source organism: Haliotis rufescens (assembly GCF_023055435.1). Taxonomy (NCBI): domain Eukaryota; kingdom Metazoa; phylum Mollusca; class Gastropoda; order Lepetellida; family Haliotidae; genus Haliotis; species Haliotis rufescens. Next base: position 16,465,118 of record NW_025964112.1, read on the forward strand.
ATCGATACCAATGCTGTGCATTTTCCCCACCTCACGGTGTATGTTTTAAGCAGTAATGTGGAGCAATCCATCAATCACAGAGATGATATAAGATCTACCAGACCTCTAGAAATATAATCTGTCATTGTACCACTTGAATATCTTATAAATATGTACCGAAATGTAGGAAATCTAAAATTAAACTTGTAACTGTGGTGACTGTCTACCAAATCTGTTAATAGAACAGAGAATGGATAGTTCCGGGGTTCTCGCTCCGATAGTGAGATGTCACGAGATGTCCCAGAGTGCATCCGTCATCATGTCCGGTTCCAATTTCTCGCCATGTCACCTCGTAAAGGACGCATTACCCCAACTGGCGTCACCTTCCCCAACTGTTGCTTGTTATCTGTCACGAGAAGATTTAAAATGGCTCCTTAATTCTAGACCACTGTAATAAAGCTATTTATATCTGTTTGTTTGTTTGTTGTTTAACGCCGCACTCAGCAATATTGCAGTTATATACTGTAAATGATCGAGTCTGGACCAGACAACCCAGTGATTGACATCATGAGCATCGATCCACGCAATTGAGATCGATGACATGTATTAACCAAGTCAGCGAACCTGACCACCAGATCCCGGCTTATTCTACCCCGGATCTTCACGGTTATAACTACTCATATTGCAGCAGCTCATGAACAATATAATAAACTGGACATTATCCCCAGGGACCATCATTCTGGCTCCACCAGGTGATTGATTATAATGGTATTTGACTGTCCTACTATAATGTAAGAATGTTTTTAAAACTCTTGTATCAACACAAGGGGATGTCTACTGTTTACCAGTTTGCAAATTCAGAAATACCTTTTTTCCTTACGTTTGTTTTTATCATTATCCAACCAGACTAATGTACTGGGTATTCCGCAACAAAACCTGTTATAATTCTTCAAATGCTTATAAACTAAATCCGAATTATAGCACTAGGGTAGAATCAAGTATTGTGTGAAAGCTTTTAAATGGGGTTTTCATTTCATATATTGTATGATATCATAAATGTAAAACTACAACTTTTCATATCATTTTTTTTTTAAATGGCAGCCGCCATCTTGGAAATGGCGTCCATTTTTAAAATTCCGACGGGGGAACTTTGTGCCTGGGGCAATAATATAACTTTCTGAAGGTCTCGAGAAAAGTTTAGCTATCTACTATTTTTTTCCAGATTGTTATTTTTTGTCTGATAATCTGATCCTATAAGTGAGACAGTAAACTTTCCGTGAATGTGCAGAAACACTTACTGAAATCTTGTATTTCGTATGTGTGCATACTTCTACTTCACAAATCATGATGTGTAAGTTGCGTCGAACATAATATCAAGCTTTCATAGTACAGCTTTATATCAAACAAATGTCTGACATAGAGACATGTTACTGTCATTCAAAACACAATCTGATTACATATTTGTATTTATTTTTCTTCTCCCGATAACCCCTTTGTCCCTTCGTTTTAAGAATTCAGAGCCGAACATGTGCGTTGATCAGGTAATTGACCTCCGATCTTGACCATCAAACCATTTTTGCCGTCATTTATCCATACATTGTATTTCTATCCCCAACTCTGACTGTCGAATATATATGACCAAGGTGACCATGTGAAGACACAAACCTCAATGCCTATTCATACATGTACTATATATTGCATATTCGTTATTCCGAGAAACCTATGATTATAGGTTCGAATCCCAGATTTGTCCTGATTATGTTTCAAGTTTGTCAGCACGACATCCGAGCTGGTGGGTTTTACCGTCTCACACATGCATCAATTCGGGCTTTCCTCAAACAGCAAGCTGACACGCCGTGGTATAACTTAAATACTGTCCAAAGCGGCGTTAAACCCAACACCTTCATTGTATTCCCACCGCACTATGAAACTCCCACAGTGGCCAGGTCTGCCATGATCCTACAGTACAGACAGTCTCTACACCCTTGATTTACCCACAAACTTTCCCCTCCCCCCTTCTTCTTATTGACAAATTGATTTACTGCCAGTGTGGATTTGCTTTCCTTTACAAGTGGACAATGGTTGGGAATTTATCAATGAGACCTAATAGACTAGACAGACAGAAACTAGATCTATATTTGTCCAGCGATTAACAGCATTTAAGAGGTCCGATTGGCTCAAGACGAACGGCTTTGTCTGATGGAGTATGCTTCAATGCTAATTCAGACCGACATCTGGACCAATTGAAACACCTGTTGGCTTGGCATTGCTGTGGAGAGGATTCATCTTCAAGTTCCCACAATCGTTCATAAACGAAATGCATCACATGAATGACAGTTAACCTACTCCCAGAACTACAGCAGATGAAGTACAAACAAGACCAACAGTAACTACAAATTATGTATGGAATCAAATTAAGGGACCGACTGATGCCGATTTCTAGTGCTAGCCCACTGAGATACCATGCCGCAGTTTAACATGAATACCCCACTCAGACACAGTATACTGACTCCCAGCCTACCAGTCCCCTTAATGCCGAGCGTCAGACATGTACAGGGTAACAACAAGTACCATCTTTTAACGTCTTTTGGTATGACGCGCCCGGAGATCGAACTCCGGACCTTCCGTTCTCTGGGCGGACGCTCTACCACTAGACCACGGAGGCGGTACGTGAAATAAGAATAAACTTTTATATTGATATATTTCACAACCAATTGCATCACTTTCCTCCCACATTAAACTGACACGCCGTGAAAAACTGAAATACTGTTAAAAGCGGCGTTAAACCCAACTCACACACTCAATCAATGTGCATTGCTTGGTCAGTGTTTGATTATATTAAACGTTGCTTCTGTAATGAATAGTTTGATAAGCATTTCTTAGAAGTTGACGGATGACAAAGTAGACGCGTACACACCGTATGGATAACAACTTCTCTATTTAACTGTAATAGCGACGTTTCGGTATATATCCTCAAACCGTTCTTGTGTTTAAGCGCATTCTTCTTTTCTTTGGCTGTGCCTTATGTTCCAAATTCAATTTAGCCCAGTTAAATCTACATGGCACTTAGCTGTACATTAAAAACTCAGTTTGTTCATCTCCTAATGTTCACTGAATATACTCATGATGAACATTAGGATGTTCAAGTGAAAGTTTAGGTAACAGCAAACAAACGTTCACTTGGTTTGTCAGAAGTCCTAAGCACTGAGTGACATAATGATAAAAACACACTATTGGTGACTTATTTTTGACTGTCAACCAATAATATTTTGTGTAACAATTATGGGAGTGGCTGCGTATCCTACTGGTTAAAGCTTTCGCTCGTCACGCCGAAGATTCGGGTTCGATTCCCAACATGGGTACAATGTGTGCAACCCCGCTGTGATATAGCTGGAATATAGCTAAAAGCTCACCAAACTCACTCACTCACTCCTATTATGTTTTCATGCACTTCTCCTGAAATTGAAGATTACTATGGCAAGATGTCAAATTTCAGGAATATATATACGAATCAGTAGTTGACACACGTACGTTCCTGTAAGTGGTAGTAGGTCCTTGTAACTTATTTGAACTGAAGACATCTGTGACCCAAAATAGACCTATGTTACATTGAGCAGGTTCAGGGGTAGCCTCTCTGAACCTTGTGTTCTTCTGTGTGTGGCCTGTAATTAATTTATTCGCCTTCAGCCAAACTGAAACACTAAAATAGCATCTCTGTTTCCCGTCACCTCGACTGGTGGCGCGGAAGCTATGTTGGTTGACCGAAAAGGATTTCATGATGAAAACTATGAAAATTTATCTGACATGTTTCAAATTGTATAATCTGAAATATTGACAGTTGTGCAAATACAGGCCTGTTGTATGATTTAGCGTACATGCATACAGTTTTATGCCAATAGTCAACCACAGCAATATACACGACTCATTGCCAATCACTAACTTACATGTACATATCAACGTATCCAACTAGATACAGGTTAAATGGAGTAGCTTGGATAAGTGGATGTTTTAATAATGAAATGGAACCTTTTATTTGCATGCATATCATTGGCAGTGGTTGTTGTATTTCTAGCACATTAACTCTTTCACCTACATGCAGTTCTTCAATTTACATTGCCTCTTACGCTCGCCAGAAACCTACGATTGTGGGTTCGAATCCCGGTTCGAGTCCTAGTTCACCCCAATTATGTTTCTAGTTTTGTCAGCACCATACCCGTGCACGTGGGTTTCACCAATGTGGTAATCGTTGGTTACCTGCATCACTTCGGGCTTCCCTCCCACATTACACTGACACGCCGTGATATAACTGGAACACTGTTCAAGGTCTCGTTAAAACTAACAAAAGGATCTGCTTGAATGTTTGCAATACGTTCAATTACGTCAAAACAAATTGATGCTCTTTCCACGAAGATTTCAAAGAACGTCACATGACTCTTGCCCAACAGTTGTTATAACATTCAAGGCACCAGTAAAGCTTTCGTGGTCCAAATTACAAATTTGGCGCTTCAGTGACAACATACTGTTCGATGCAATACCCTATTTTGACTTATACCATATGTTCCCGTGTTTTTTGTTCAGGCGAACACTTAAACATGACTTGCCTTTGCATGTGTTTTTGACGGCTGCCACCGGTAGCGCAGGATACATTCACCATTTCGTGAACATCTGTAATGCTCTCGTCTGATTTGTGTCGCTTTGTATGTCTTCCAAATACAACCTACTACAGAACTAAGGTAAACGTACTACATTTGTGTGGCGCTTAGGTTTTTTCATGTATTTGGTTGATATTACTTTTACCAATAAGGATAGGAAGAAAGAGCGTGATAACCCTTCCGATATTCCGAGTGTTCTTCAGTCCTCCATTGATGTTTCTGCACCTGTTACGCAAAGCAATCTACTGACTGATAATACCATCCTTGTAATAAATGTACTTATAGGCACACGGTGTCGCCATATGGTTGACCGTGTTTTATCATCAGGAAGTGTCCGTGATGTTACCACGTGTGAGTCATTGTTACCATTCCATTGTGTACATTTTTGTTATCATTATGTTTGTTCATCAGATGACTGAACACCATTAACATGACACACGATTATATTACTACTAGTACTTTACTAATACTACTTCAGAAATACACGGTCAATTGATAATGGTCCATTCTCATTAATTTATTTCAAACAAAACAAGATGCATCGTGTTTGTTTGTTTGTTGTTTAACGCCACACTCAGCAATGTATGGCGGCGGTCTGTAAGTTATCGAATCTGGACCAGACAATCCAGTAATTGACATCATGAGCATCGATCCATGCAATTGGGATACGATGACATGCATCAACCATGTCATCGAGCCTGACCACCCGATCCCGTTGGTCGCCTTTTACTGCAAGCAATATGTAAAACTTCGGGAAGATGTTTTCAAAGCACGCGATAAAAACACGTACGTTTCTGTAAATGGTAATACATCCTTGTAACTTATTTACTGAAGACCCAAAATAGACCTATGTTAGGCTACGGAGGGTCTGGGGCAAGGGAGATAAGAAGATAACATGTGTTACAATTGCATGACATATTCTATGCCTCCGTTTTAAGTTACTGCATTTACAAGTAAATGCTGTTTATGAGGTTCTGATTCAAGTTGCACATCAATAATTATTCTGAGACTCCACGAATGGTGAATGCAGACTTCTACATGCATGTCTAGAAGAATCGATTGGGTAAGAATGAACGTTTAGATTACATCTAAGATGGGATTCAGTACAACAGTGTAGGCCTGAACCACATAAATCCCAAAACACAAATATCCAAGCCATTATGACCAAATCAATTAGTCTGCTCTGGTTGGTTTTGAAAATCGACCACCTACATGGTGTATGTTGGACTGTATCGTGATCTGTTTCAAAGTGAGAATGATAACTTGTCGTGACGATCAGATATCATTCCCTGATTAGTTAAGCCTAGCCAGGATACATTACAAGACGTAATTTACTAAACTGTTGTGGTAAACACGCATTATGATCATGACACCCAGACCATCGTTTTCTCAAAGAATCGGTGAAGTTGAAGAGCACAAGTATCATTATTCACATCAATGTCAAGGCTGTCTGAATAATCGAGTGTTGACAGACGAATCAGTATATGATAACAGGATCAGTCTGGGAACGCTGACATACAATTAACACGGTTATTCAACCTGATTCCAATTCTTATCGCCTCTTGTGGTAAGTTCAGGTCTCCGCGGACCACAGATATTTTCTACGCAATGACCGCTTCGGGGTCATAAAAGCTACGAAGCCACTAAGTCGTTATTTAGACACATACGTTACATAAACTACCGGGCAAATGAAAGCATACACTTTGAAAACACGATGCTTATATAAAGTATACACTTGATAATTGGATTTAACCAAACCATTACAAACGTTATGAAAATGTAACTACGCCGAAACACTGCAAACCTAAAGTCCCAAACACAATTATTTTTTCGCCACCAACAAATATAAGTGTTTATCATATAATGGGTAGGTTTCTCGGCAGGATAAAGCCAACGGATAAAAACCGATATCCGTTGGGGTCATATGCGGATAGAGATGCAAATATCAAAGGTCAAGTAGGGACTACTTTCACTGTTTATAAACAAACATGGCGTCGCCCTCGTCATTCGGCGATCGAGTCAGAATTAACCATCGGGAATCTGGATAAACTACAGGGATAAATGCTATCATCATCAAAAGAACAGTCTAATATAGTGAAAATCATAGTCTAAATGTGACGCAGCTAAGGCATTTTATAAGTTTTGGCAACTTTGGAGATATAAATTTCGAAACAATTTTACGAGGGCACGAGGCCTAGCCAAGCGGGATCAGTAGCCATATATGTGCTTGTAGACCTCTGCGGCTTGAAACCTTTTCCACAAATTAAAATAGTTGGATTTGGCCGAAATATGTTTGAATTGTTACCTTGTTTCGTTTTGTCGCTGTGTGTACATCTGACTACACTTCTTAACGTTATGACAGGACAGACCGACTGTCAACAACGTCTAACCGTCGTCGTGACCTCTCATAGACTAGGGTTAGAGTAGCTTCCCTTTGAAAAAGGGCAGTTACTCTAGCGGACAGACCGATGGATTGCCGCGAAAGGCAATTAAAAACAATTGTTGTTTTTTTACGTATATGTTGCTTCGACACTGTATAAGAAACAGATTTCAGTTGGAACTATATTGGCTACTGTCACTGTCCGACTGACACATCACTTACCCTGTGACGTAATAAATATTAATGCGCGCATTCCAGGAAAACTCGCAATGTTTCGGTAATGTTTGTGAGAGAGGGAAAGCGATTTTGAAGCACAGAATTAAAGCATGACATTATATGATAAAGAGGTTATCACGCTTGTGTGTTTGGGGATGGTAAATATCCTTTATTAGGAATAAACACTATGTATTTAGCTCGCCAAGGCTCGCTAAATACAATGTTTATTCCTAATGCAGTGATAACCTCTATATACTCTCATTCGCCCAGTAGTTTATTCAGTTATAGACATTCGCAATGATTTTTTTTCTGTACATATAATATATACATGCTTTGATTGCAATATGTCTGTGGCGTATATTTTCAATATTGTCCATCAGTGGAATGCGTGGAAGATTATTATACCTGCAAATAGTTTGGAAACTTAATATTCTCCATATTTGGAAGTCGGACGACCTATAATTGAACATTATTACACAGCACAGGATGCATAACATCTAACATCGACTTGTTGTCGTTCTAGGAATACAGTATGTAATACTCAACAATATTGATATAAAGTATATTAGTTCAACTCAACATTCCTCTGAAATTCAAATTGACCCATTCTGACATCAACAGCCTTCTGGAAAGTGATCCCACATTGCATTGCAATGTAAATTAATTCTTGCAAGGATTATCTGTACAATATAAGTAATTTCTTTAATAGAATTCTGTATTCAAACCTCCGTCATTATTTTGTCATTAGTCAATTATGCTACTCCTACCCCTTCCCTAAAACTCCACCTATCCGGTTACTTAGTAAGACAGACTCTAAGAGCGAACGTATTCCATACCATCAAAGCTGGTGATCGCTTTGTCTTTGTATGGCAATTTCAAATGTATTCTTGTTTTTGCACTATTTGTAATTGAATAATTCCATCAAAATGTCAACTGCATGTTTTCGATAATCTTTTCTTGAGCATTCAAAAAACACAAGCATGTTCAAACGGCTTTGTGCATGACAATGAGAGACAACTTTTCATTTAAACGTGAATTATTCATATTTGGTTGTGTTTTAATCGAATGAGTTGGTTGGTTTTAACGAATACTATTCCCATTATAGCATGGCGTTTCAGATTAATGTGGGCGGAGTGCCCAACCGACGTTTACCCCTTTGAGAAAACCCACGAGAACGAGTATGGTTATGACAAACCTAGAGACATAATCTGATCGAACCGGGATTTGAATTCACGATCTTAGGACGCAACTCTGCACAGCGAATTACGGCGCCTTAGATGACTGTCCCCTATTCTTATTAAAGGTGGGATAGTCTACATACAATTAGAAGTACTAACAAGTTTAATTCAGTCTTTCAAACCCCACTGACGCATATTATACATGTCAATCTTGCAATTAATGATGACTCCATTTACTTCAGACAACGCCGCGATTCGCTGTGCAGAGTTGCGTCCCTTGGGCACGCCAGAAACCTATGATTGTGGGTTCGAATCCCGGTTCGCCCCGAAAAAAATGTTTTGAAAGTGTAATATCGTTACTCAACTGACAGTTGATCTTTGTTTCAGACATATGGGCCGATTTCACAAAACGATCTTAGAGGTAAGACTTTTATAACTATATATGTTGAAGTATGGGAGTCACAACAGTCTTAATTGACGCTGAGCTTGCTTTGACCAAATAGCCCCTGGAAGATTTATATTTTATGTACAATTACATTGTAGCAATATATCCCACCGTGATTATACCTCATTACGTCATGACATACACACACACCACCACCACCACCAACAACAACAACAACAACAACAACAACACGCCTCTGTCATTTCTTTTGTCCTTTGATTATGAGCAGTAGATTGTTATGTTATTAACAAGTACAACTATGACCTATTTATGAAAGACGAGATCTTCCTGCATTCAGCAAGAATAATGTCTGTGTTTTTATGACAGTAATAATGGTCCCAGCTATCGAAAATTTGATTTGCGTCTGTTTGCTTTGCTTGTGTTTACAGTCACACAATATTTGGAAATCTATTAATAAGAAGCAGACCAGACAGACTGAAACCAGATTACGGCCTACGAAGTGATTACTTCAGTTGGCCAAGTACCTAAGGGCGAATGGTTTTGTCTGTCGCAATGTGCTTAAATGATTAACAGGTGATTGTATAATACAACCTTGGCAGTAATGAAATACATGTCCATTGTCCAATGTTGGGTTATTGATTCAGCTTGTGAGGTACATTACATGCATATATTGATATCTTTGTGTTTGCACATATTACTCCAAAATGCAGCTTAGTTATATTTACTACCGAGAGCTTCTAATCACAAATATGTCATGGGCTTACTGGTTGCCGGTTGTCTTTGAATTGCGCTACCGTATCGGGTTATTAAAGGGTTAAGATGATTTTGAACTAACAGTCTTGAGTATTGTATAATATCTTTTGTAATTGGATTCATATACACAATACATATTGAAAAGCTTATATTAAACAATTAACAGTATTCTGTTAAACGTCTTGTTGACGAAAGGTCAAATCTCATATGAAACATTGACTTCGTCGAAACTCACAATTGGTAACAGTTTCTCAAACAGTATGAAACAAATACGAACATCTTGCAAATGTGCAAAACAGCAAAACAATGAGACCTGCCAAACAACCGTCGCAGACACATACTACACGTTGGTACAATTTTCCTAGAAATACTTCAGAATTCAGACCTAGAGTGTTGAACTAACAAACATGCAGCTTTGCCCCACCTTGTGGTAATTCATTACCAGCGAGTCTGCCTGATTGCATCTAAGCATTGCATTTCAGTAAAAACAAACTTCGGAAAACACAAGAAGAGAACAGTACATTGCAGACCCACTTCGGAGCGAGTTCAAAATCAGCTTTGCACCAACCTCCTCATTCATATACATCATCTTAACCTGTCATTAAAACACGGATATATAAACCATCCACAATACACTCATTAACCACATGTAGCGTTTTCACCGACGGAAATGACCTTACTTTTCAAATCGAAGTTGATCGAGTTTGCCTGATTACACTGTTTCACACAATATTATCTTTCAGTAAAACATGCTGTTCCATCCATGGAACGTGCAACTGATTCCGCATTCCAGTGCTTTAAAGATAAAAGCCTCATAAACCACTGTCCTGTTTACACTGAACTCAAAACGTCAACGCCAGAGAAAAACCAGTCTCGATAACGTGCCGAAGCAGATTCCACTGGTGTAAAAAGCAAAATAGAATACAACTGATGAAAATTATATGAATGGATCACTGAAAACATGCCCTTCAGGATGGATGCTGTAAGGTAACCCGTTCATCTTCAACTTGTTTGTCGCGAGGAACGTCCATACCTTTACGTTCAATGGAGACTGAATATTCACAGGCATTTACGTTTTATATGGATCATTAAGCTAAATCGTAACTGCCTATTTTCCTTTTGGACGACTTTACATTATAAATGGCTTCTCGTTGTATTACATTATTGCAAACTGGAAGCAATGAAGCAGCTTCTTTATAGCTTTGCCAGGATCAGCAGTTCACAGGTTCAAACCCCGATCACCCCGGATATGATCTTTAGTCTGTTAATTCCTTGCCCGTATTCGCATTAAACGTCAATGACCTACGAAACTTCGGTTTTCCTTACACCACACACACACGTCGTGGTATGACGTTAAACTCAGCTCACTCACTCACCCGTTGTTAATAAGACCATGTTAGGTGCTTAACGCACTTTTCTCTTGAACTGAAAAGGTTGATTTTTTAAAACCTGCCCGAACCTTATATAAACTATATCCATTGTCACCTTACATGTAACTTAGTGACATTGTTGTTATCTTAAACCTGTTTACATGATTGAAATTATGAAGTGACCTGCCATAAAGTTGACATTATGCGAGGAAGAAGTATTTACAAACGCAGGCTCTGTTCGTCCTACCTATTCATGTTTGTATACCAATTATAAACAATCCAAGGTAACAGACCTTACGATGACCGTATCCGTCTCATCACCAACTCAGTGGGGTTTCGTTAATGAGAAGATGCTTAATAACAGTAACGGAACATTCATTTCACATACATTTTAATTAGGTACAGAAAATACTTAAATAGAGGTCGGGTTCATACAACATGTGACTTCGTTGATTATGTGTCACCGAACGGCGCAGGTCGTTGCTTTAGTTGGTGTGTCAGTTCAAGGTTGAATTCAAGCCTGTATACCAGTATGATTATATAGAGCTGCAATGTTGCTCCTGTGGTGTCTTTAATAAAACTTTACTCATATTGTTGTTGTTGTTGTTGTTGGTTTGTTGTTTTACGCCGCACTCAGCACTATTCCAGCTATATGGCGGCTGTCTGTAAATAATCGAGTCTGGACCAGACAATCCAGTGATTGACATCATGAACATCGATCCACGCAATTGGGATCGATGACATGCATGAACCAAGTCAGCGTGCCTGACCACCCGATCCCGTTAGTAGCCTTTTACGACAAGCATAGTCGCCTTTTACGGCAAGCATGGGTTGCTGAAGACCTATTCTACCCCGGACCTTCACGGGTCACTTTACTCATAACGAAAGAGAGCATTGGTAGATTGAGAAACACTTTCGCAGTTTTCAAGTGTACTCATATCTGGTTATTAATTTGTTAAAAAAAGGAATTGTAAATCTTTTCACTGACTTTTTACCTCAACAACTACATCTCTGACATTTACATAGGTGTGATGCCACCGCCGTCATTCATTCAAAATACACATTACACCTGACAAAAAACCGGCTCATTTAAACCTTCAATTTATGTCATTTGTGGTTGTGAGTGATTGAGTGTGTAAGTGTGGTTTTACGATAGTTGAGCAAATCACGTTAATGAACTTCACACCCATTTGGAGAATCGAACCCGATAGTCGTACCAATCGATATCTTTGTAAATATTATTGATTTGGATTCAGAATGTTTTTTTATTCAATAAGACAGGACAAGATTTTTTTGTAGTATTTACTCCACTTCTTTCAACTATGGGCCATAAAGTAATCTAGTCAATGAAGTACATTGTTTGAGTAGTTTATTGCAAGTGTATTTGGTCTGTTGAGGCCATTTGTATATTCGAGACAGCCAGTTGAACGTCAAAGGGGTCCAAATGGACACAGAAATGGAAAAGAACGAGTGCCGAGCAGTCATCAAGTTTTTTGCTTCAGAGAAAGGTACTCCCCAAGAAATTCATGACCGCATGTCACAAGTGTATAGGTATAAGTTCCCTAGCTATTCCACTGTCGGGCACCTATGTTTAAGGCTGGAAAAAAAACACTTGATGATGACCCTAGGCCTGGCCGTTCCTCAACTTCCATCATTGAAGATTGAATCAAGGAGATAGAAAACCTAATACTGTCAGATGGACGTACTGAGAAAGACACAGGTCTAAGCCATGGATCCAGTGAAACTATTATTCATGAACATTTAGAGATTAATAAGATATCTGCTTGTTTGGTGCCAAAGAGTTTCTAAATTCTGATCTTAAGGAAAAAAGAACTGACAATGCCAGAGACATTTGAGAGCTAATTGAGGAGGATTTCGTCAAATTCAATAAGAGATTAGTAACGGGTGATGAAACATGGGTCTACCACTAAGTTGGTTGGTTGGTTGGTTGGTTGTTTAACGCCGCACTCAGCAATATTCCAGCTATATGACGGCGTATGAAGACCTATTCTACCCCGGAATCTTCACGGGTCGTCTACCACTAAGAACCTGAGTCAAAACATCAATCCGTGGAATGGCACCATTCCACTTCTGCGGCACCAAAGAAATTCAAGTCTTCAAGATCAGTGAAGAAAGTTATGGGCACTGTATTTTGTGATGCAAAGGATGTGAGTCTTTGTTTATTTCGTAGAAAGTCAAAAGACGATTACCGGTGCCTTCTATGCTGATTTGCTTCATCGCCTGAGCGATTCTATCAAAGAAAAGCGGCGAGGAATGCTGACTGCTGGAGTTCTACTATTTCATGACAATGCCTCATCTCACATCTCGTGTGACACCTTACGACAATGTGGGTTCGAAGAGCTTCCTCTACCTCCATACTCGCCAGACCTGGCATCAAGCTTAAGTGATTTCCACCTGTTTCCTAAACTGAAAGAACACCAACGTGGGAAGCGCTATGACGACAACGATAAAACCTGCTTTGAATGGGTTTTTCAGGGTGGCTTCAGAAAACTTCTCCCTGAGTGGAATTAAAAAGCTTCACTATAGATATAAGAAGTGTATTGAAAAGCGGGGAGATTATATTGAAAACTAGAACTTAAAACACTTTCACAATTGTTGGCTTTGTTTGTTAGGCTTAGAACTTTTTGACCAGCACTTGTAAGTCAATACTTGTTGCTTATTGAGCATTAGGTAGAACATTTCGTTTCGTGCGTTTTCAATTATACTCGATTCCGCATGTATCAATCTTCTATTTTTTGTGAAACTTAATGCCGAGGTGATTATAACTATTTCCAGTCCTTTCATGTTATTTTATCTCCACGTTATTTCATCATTGGTTCAATTTTTATGTGAATCGAAAATAACGCTATTATTCATTTCTAATTTGCTTTCATCTCTTTAACATGACATACGAGACCAATGTGTTGAGGCTCTGTGATGTTACTTAACGGCATGATATCCACTGAGATGAACTTCCATGCAATATTATCCAACAAGTTCACGTTTCTGAAATACAAACCCCACAATGCTAATGCTGAAACCCCCGGGTTCACACCCAATTCAATTAACTATGACATTAACTACAAACATGGGACATGTTATCAAATCAAATACATCATTTCTGACCTGGTTTCAATCATGGAAATGCACGTCCGTCCTGAGTGCAATTATACAGTGACCCTCGTTCCTCTCACACATCCATAGACCGAAGACGAAACAGCGCGGACCTCCTTGACGTTAATTTGTGTGAACGAGGGAAATATTCCACCATGGTGGCGTTCGGGGACAACACTGCTGAAACTATCATCCCTCGACCGATAAGAAATGAATGATGGTCTGTGATTTTATTGCATATTGCATTATCACGTGAAGTATAGCATCACAAATCATATCTGGCGTTATCAGAGAGTTCCATCACTCAAGGGCACACGTCCGCTGAAGTGTGGTTAATGTACGCTTGGCTAAGGATATGCTGAATGTTATAACGTGCTGTCAATAACCTGTTGAAATTATCAATATGTGTGTTATGAGATTTACACTTAAGAAGTTGATACTGCAGCTGGGACGAATGACACCAAAATCCCTCACTCATTCAAATCTCACGCAATGTTAAAATATTGCCGAAGCTACTTACGCCTTTTTCATCATCACCAGAAAACAATGAGTTCATTGTACGATTTCGACTACACCATGAACAGGTGCTTATGAATCACTATCAATTAGTAATTTGCCAGGTGTTCGCGAAAAGGTTAACCGTATCCTGCCCAACCTATGGCACCCGTTACAAACACATGCAAAGGCAGGTCAGTTGTTCACCTGAACAGACACGGTAAGATAATGGTACAAGTCAAATAGAAAATTACATCGGACATCAGTTGGTCACTTATGTGTCAAATTTGGAAATATATCCACAAATCTACCACACGTTTTAAAAGTTTTACTTAATGAACTTTTGAGCAAAATGCATATGACGCTCTTTCAAATCGTCATTGAACGAACATGCTCGATTTGTGCCACAAATGTTGTGAGATGTCGATACCAAAGGTTGGAGCTACATGTACTTGAGTATTGCTCGACAAAAAGGAAAAGTTGAAGTCATCCAATTGATTGTCTTATCGATAGTCGTTTGTCACGATTAATTATTTTGCAGTGGTCTTCATATGAAAAATATATGTGTGTGTTCACACGTCTTTTTTATTTCTAGTTGAGGTGGGTAACTTAGAGGAAAGGAAATATATCCGAAGCTTACCATTGTGTTAATTTATCCTAATGATTTCACCTTGACAATTGAATTGAAACTATTGTTAACACCTTCAGATGTACATAAAGTAAACTATTTCAAACGTTTTTACTTAATATGTCTTTAAATAGCGTATATAATGTGATATACATGTGGGTTTCAAATATTGACGCTCTCCACATCATTGGCAACTAGGAATTTGTAAGTAGATCTTAGAGTTAAAATGAAATTACGTTCTTTGCTTAAATGAAATACATGTGAGACTCTTGTCTTATCATAATCTTCCAATTATACTGCTTCAAAATTTTGTCGGGTAGCCTAGTGGTTAAAGCGTTCGATCGTCAAGCCGAAGACCCCCCCCCCCCCCCCCCCCCCCCCCCCCCCCACACACACACACACACCACACCCCGCCGGGGTATTGCTGGAATATTGCTAAAAGCGGCGTAAAACCATACTCACTCACTCCAATTTTTGTGTGGAAACAACCTGTCGATGAAACAGTAAAACAGTTTATTCATTTTACTATTTATCACTTTGTTATTGTACAACTGTGTCTTGTTATCTTCTTTCAAATTGTTGATTTGATAAATTGTAAGACATCTGGCTTTGTGTCTAATATGCACTCTTCACACTTGTAGTGTTGGAAATTTTAAATCATACAACCTGCAGTAATTGTTATGGTTCGTGGCATTGAAAAAAGATTAATTGGGTCCAGTTCCGTTTCAAAACCAATGCATTTTCTATCCTTGAAACAAGGAAGTTGTCTTTCCAAACTTGGCGCGTATGCATTCAATGAAAGTTGTTCGAATCTTTTCACGTTAACTCTCAACGTAAATAACTTGCCATTTATAAAGGTACACCGTTATACATGTTGTATGGAGAACATGAAAGTGTACCTTTAACTAACACTATTAAATGTCGATTGGAATGTTTTGGGGCTTAACTCCTATCTGTCAAAGAACACAAGTTATCAAGAATCCTATTTCAAAGGTTATATAATAAATTATGTACAAACAATAGCTGTCATAAACGGAAAAAATATTTGGAAAGTATTTTGAATGAAACGGGCTATAGTTTTATATTGGTTAAGTCAACAAGCGGTTCTTCCTAATGTCCTTAAAGCTATCATTTCTTTAAGAAATATAGCAACTCAAACATGGAATGCAGATATTAAAAATTCTTCTAAACATGCTAAAGGTATCACATATCTCATGTTTAAAACTGAATTCTTCCTTGAAAAGTATTTATTATTTATTCCTTTCTCTTTAGCTGTAAAACCCCTCTTGTATAGAGCATCATGCCACCATTTACCTATTGAATTAGGCACAAACTTCCTGTCAGTAAATGAAGTTGAATGAAGAATGTAAGTGAAACGGAGATAGTGATTCTAGGCCATACTAAGTCCTACGTAGGAAAAACTAAGTCCTACGTAGAAGATACTAAGTCCTACGTCCTAAAAAATTCACCATGGCCCTACTACGCTTCCGTAGCTAAAAGACCAAATATGATTAAATTTAAAGAACTTTTTAATTATAAAAAATGAAAATTAATAAAAAAAAATACTGTTTCTTAATTTCTTCCTCATATGCCGTGTATCCCGGACGAGTGTAGGTAAAATTCTATTCTGTTCTTCTAAATGCGTTAAGTAACCGATTAATCCAGAAATTGCAAGCCATATTGCCAAACATGCATGTGTATCGTATGGAATCCCGGAAGGGACATTTCCGCGTTGTCGCCCTTGAGTAAAAGCCCAAAGTATCAATCAACAAGCATCACTGTCGCGATGTGGTTAAGTTTGTCATTATTTGCTTGGTTTTATAAGGGCATTAACGCAACAATCCCAAATACATTGCCTTAATTTCCTTTGTTTCTTTAAATTAAACGCTTGGGCGATTAGATTGACGTCTGTATTAATTTGTAAACAACAGTTCTGAAAGATAGATTGTCTTGTAAATAACGCCTTTCCAGGTTTGGATAGTTTGAAAATAACAACTCAAGTTTAAGTCTTATTCACTCACTCACTCACTCACTCAATCACTCACTCGATCACTCATTCACTCACTCACTCACCATGTGATGTCATTGTCTCCTGATTTTTTCAACTTTGGGAGATTAAATATTTGAGTTCTTACTGGGGACATGTCGTGACTCATTATGGTTACAATTATAGTTTCTGTTTTAAGCTGTTATGATGCTCAACAAAAAGGACAAGTTATTGAATAAATGGTTTTCGTCTAAAGTTATCTGAAGGGAAACTTATTTGTTTTCTTTCTTCAATATCTGCTGTCTGGCATGCATTTGTTTCATGTTTACCGGATACAATTTCATTCAGGAAAAGACGTGTAGTGGTACCATCTTAACAGACCTTTGTTACTACTCGTAATTACAACTTGTCAATAAAATACCAAAACCTAAAACCCTGAAGTCCATAGTTGCTGGCGAATCACGTGATTAGAGGACTCCAACTACTCTGTTCTGGTCGGACCCATGAGCATATGTCGAATGTCAAAGTGGATCACGCATTTCTTTTCTGAAAACTGGAAAGATTGATTCTAACTCAAATAGAGTTTCAGGAATTCGTTAATTAGTTGTTTTTAGTGATAAACGGTTTTCTTACGCCCACTGGAATCTGTTTCGTCGAATAATCCAGACTGGTTAATCTCCGGCGTTGACGTTTTATATTTAAGCGGAAAGTCGCCATGTCAAAAGGTCATGAAACAAGATCTGCATGAGCAATTTCACGTTACCTACGTATATTCGATATATATATATGAGCATCGATCCACGCAAATGGGATACGATGATATACATCATATACATGTATGCATCAACCAAGTCAGCGAGTCTGACCACGCGATCCCTTCAGTCGCCTCTTACGACAAGCATAGTCGCCTTTTACGGCAAGCATGGGTTGCTGAAGACCTGTTCTATCCCGGATATTCACGGGTGTAACAATGCATTGAACTACATGTTGTTTGTTTGTTGTTTAACGCCGCACTCAGCAATATTCCAGCTATATGACGACGAGCATGGGCATCGATCCACGCAATTGGGATATGATGACATTCATGAACTACATGTTAATAACGTCATCTGTGTATAATGCATGCATTAGGTAAGAAAGTATATAACGCTGTATTTACACATGCCATGTCCACTTCAAAGAAAACATGCATTTTACAATGCATTAGTCATACAGTAGCAAAGCACCTGCAAACCAACATGGACTTGTTTTACAAAGTTATAACATCGTTGATTGAAGTGAAAAAGTACATTAAATATCAAAATACTTTTTATAAGTGTTCCAAATCTGGTTCATTTCAGTGATTGCACAGAGCGGCACGCTGAAAACATCATTATTGATCCTTCACCCCATCAAATAACTCTCGCTGAAGCTCGTTGATGGCCTTTCCAAACATACCACTGCCGTAATCAAAGTTGCTAATAACACGGCCACAACATAAGGATGCCAATACCATAACAAGGCTTCTGGGGAATATTGAGGAAGTGTTTGATTGGCATTCTGAAAGTTGATGTAAGCAGTAACAAAGAATGTGTCCTTCAGTGCAGACACTAGGACCCTTATAAACATGTGATCTCACTTTAAGCACGTGCTTAATACGTCCGCCACTAGTAAGGGACTGAAATGTCTAAACACAGAAAGTGCAAACTGTTCCTCCGTACTTGATACCGAGGAATTTCAACACTTAAAACCTCATCATCAAATTCTATGGTGTCAATCACACAGTTGGTTGGTTGGTTTGTTGTTTAATGCCGCACTCGCAATATTCTAGCTATACGACGGCGGTCTGTAAATAATCGAGTCTGGACCAGACAATCCAGTGATTAATATCATGAGCATCGATCCACGCAATTGGGATCGATGACATGCATCAACCACGTCAGCGAGCCTAACCACCCGATCCCGTTAGTACACAGTTATGTCCCATCAATATATGTCATTGAATATATTCAGTCAAGCGTGCACGACTTTGCAATTTGTGTGTATCATCTGTACCTTAATAATATTTAACACCTTAAAATCCTTTCTATAAACGACCCGTGAAGATTCCGGGGTAGATTAGGTCTTCAGCAATATATGCTTGCCGTAAAAGGTGACTATGCTTGTCGTAAAAGGCGACTAAAGGGATCGGGAGGCTTGCTGACTCGGTTGAAGCATGTCATAGTATCCCAATTGCGTGGGTCGATGCTCATGATATCAATCACTGGATTGTCTGGTTCAGACTCGATTATTTACAGACCGCCGTCATAAAGCTGGTCTATTGCTGAGTGCGGCGTTAAACAACAAACCAACCAACCAACCTTTGTATAAACATAAGAAATCTATGCTAAAAGCAGTGTCCAATGACCTATGACGACCATATCATAACGTTCACGTATATGACATAACAAATAACAGTAAACTAGGATATATGTACTGTAAACCTCTGGCCTCTGGTTAACCCTACTGTTTATGGATAACCCTCGGGTTAAGCTACATGTTGTCCACCTCAGTTCAGTGTATTTCAGACACAAGATCATTGAAAGTGGACCTAGTGCTTCTTCCCCACCAGGTCTTAGTATATTGGGGTTAAGATGATATAATGAGGATATTGGTAATATATGACGTCGTGTCACATGACTGTAAGAGGATAACCTCAAATGGTTGTTTATTGCTTTGGCGAGAGGCTCAAAATCGGGTTGAATCGGGGATTTAAAACAACGGATAATAATTACAGGCAACTCAGGCAATCTACTCCTGCCATTGAGGATGCCATAATTGTGTACACTGAAAAAATCTCATGGGCACTTTTCCATGCTTTTTATACCCCGCCCCAACGAATTTGGTGGGGGATATAGAAATTGGGTCCGATCGTCCGTCTGTGCGTGTGTGCGTGCGTGCTTGTGCGTCCCGAAATCGTTTCCGGAGCATAACTCAGAAACCGTTAAATATTTCTCTACGAAACGTTCCATGTGTTTCAGACTCATGCTGAACTGGTGCCTTTTACTATTTAGGAACTTTACACACAAAATTATTTTTTACGTTAAGGGTGGTGTACGTTTTCGGAGCGTAACTAACAAAAAAGGCCAAATACTTTCTTACAAAACTTTGCATGTCTACTAGGCACATACTGAACTGGTGCCTTTTGATATTTAGCACTTTAAAAAAAATATTAAAAATACGTTTCCATGGCAACAAGTTGGATTTAGAAAACAATAAGGGTAGGGTTCGATTCCGGGTGAAATTTTCCACATCTATCAGACACATGCTGAATTGTTGCCTTTTGCTATTTATGAATTTTAGAAATTGGTATTACTGGGCATTATTTCCAGAAATATGTCCTTGCCAAACATTGCATGTCTATATATAAAGCACATACTGAACAGAACTGGTGCCATTTGATATTAAGGAGTTTTAGAAATGTTTATTTTGGAATTTCCATTGCAGCCTTTTTGACAGGGCCTAAAAGAAATGTTGGGTCAGTTACCTGGTTTGGGACTGTAACGTGTTAAAATGTAGATGACCACATATAGATGACTTCGTCGACTACACGCTTGTCATTTTTAACATGGAAGAGTAGTCAATTGTTTCAGCTAATTTACAAAACAAGCATTTTACTTATACAAGGAATTAAAAGGATGTTGTTTGTTGTTTAACGCCGCACTCAGCAATATTCCAGCTATTTGACGGCGTTCTGTAAAATATTCGAGTCTGGACCAGACAATACAGTGATTGACATCATGAACATCGATCCACGCAATAGGGAAACGATGACATGCATCAATCAAGTCAGCGAGCCTGACCATCCGATCGCGTTAGTCGCCTTTAACGACAAGCAAAGTCGCCTTTTACGGCAAGCATGGGTTGCTGAAGACCTATTCTACCCCGGATCTTAACAGTCTAAAAGGATGTACAGTTGTTACTGATAAAATCGACAATAAGTAATTTCCATTGTACAACTGTGACTTCAACATAAGCATGTATCTATGAATCACAATCAAATAGTGATGATAAGTACTGTTCACGAACAAGCTAGCATATTCTGCCCCGCCACTGGATCCAAGCACAAACACATGCAAAGGCAAGTCAATTGTTCGCTTGATAAAATCACGGGAACCAGTCAAAAAGGGAATTGCATGAGAATTGCACGGATGCACGGATGTCTACCACAACATTTATTAAGAGTTTTCATGAGACCCTGAATGTTGTTACCCTAATCAAACACAACATTTGAGAATGATTCATTTGACGCTCGTTGAAATCTTCGTGGTAAGAGCATGATTCATTGTACCTCACAAGATGTAATGGAAAGTTGACTTTTTGAAAGTTGAATATAAAAAGGAAAGGCCAACAAATAACCAGTCTCGGTTATCAGACTCCATTTGGCGTAAAAGCGGTGAAGTCACACAGTCACATAGCCTTGTGATGAGATTTGTGTCACTCTGAATCCCTATGCATAGATCTAAAGGCCATTGCATTGGTCTCTTATGTCTAGTTCAAGTTGGTAAATCAGTGAAAAAGTATTGGCTTTGAATCCGTTACTGAGTGACATAAGATCATCGATATACCTGAAGCTAAAGTTATAAACCTTTTGGCCACATTCGATTGTTTGTATTTTGCCAGTTCGAGCAGAAATTCCGATTCATATGCAAAAAATATCTTGCCACCTTTACCAATTTATGAGTATATAAGGAAAACATTGACTATAATATTCAGGATACAAGTTATTCTTGTATATCCCTGAAATATCATTGTTACGCAGTCAAAGTAAGTTGAAAGGTTTTGATAAATATTAAACCAGAACAGTTCTCTGCAAGACCTTTCAGATTGATAGCATATATTGCCATCAGTGTAATTACTCCATTGTGCAACAGTATTTGCCAACTTTATGTTATGGCTTGAATGCAAATTTCAACTTCAGTGCCAAAGAGATATTCAACGCCAACCTAGTTCTTTCTTTGAATACTACAAATATTCAAAATGATTAAGTAGTAGCAATTATACTCAAAGGAGTACCATAAATTATACTCTTGGGAATTAAAAACCCAATTCTCATTTCATTTCAATGTTTCATGTATGGTTATGCCACTGGACTGACGGCCATTTCCAAGTTACGCCTGTGAGTATATTTGGTAACATATCTCATCATAATTTGAGTAGTGAGTGAGTTTGGTTGAACGCCGCTTTTAACAGTATTCCAGTTATATCACGGCGGGTCAGCTTAATGTGGGAGGAAAGCCCGAAGTGATGCAGGTCTCAGACGTTTTCCACTTCGGTGAAACCCACGAGCACGGGTATGGTGCTGACAAACCTAGGAACATAATTGGGGCGAACCGGGGTTCGAACCCACAATCATAGGTTTCTGGCGTGCCCAAGGGACGCAACTCTGCATAGCGAATCGCGGCGCCTTAGACGACTGGGCCACCCGTGCCCCCTCATAATTTGAGTAGAACGTTGTGTAAAGAACCTGATTCTAACACGATAGGACTACAAATTTACCCAAACCATGTCCATGTAGTGTGTATTCACAAACTATCTGCTTACGTTATCACTGTGGTCATGATCTATAATGCCACTTTGCCTGAGTGCCATTGAAATAGCTCCCAAAGTATGTGTATGTTGACGATGACGGTAATGCTGTGTTTGATATCCATTAGAGCAAATGTTGCAAGAAAACTTTGTTAAGGCGCCAAGCTTCTTTGAAAAAGAACGCAATAGTTTTCCAACATTACCAAAAACATTTGTCTTCTCATGCAATCTATTTTCTATGTCTCAACCATAATCCAACGACCAAATAGTTTCATTTTGTTCAACAGAAATGCACAGATGCTGTTGTTGCATCCTCTTATCACAAAATGTGTTTAAGTAACAGAGACGTTTAATGAGCTTGCCAGGCCTTCCGCATAAGCAGAGACACGTGAACAGCGATTCAGTGTGCGCTGGAAGCTGGAACTGGGCATGTGTGCACACACCATATATTTGGTACGGATGTGATACGGAAAATAAACTTAACCAGCTGGAGAAGAGTCCGTCTCGAATATATGATTAAAGGCGTAAAATGCAAAATAGTGATGAAAATTAAAAAATATTGAAACAATGAGTGATGACACCAGGTGTTTGCGTAAAGGTTAAACATGTCCAACATGCACCAGCCAATCACATAATTTTTTTCATTAAAAAGTAACTGTGTGTTGCTATCTAACGCAACAAATCGGTCATGACGGGGACCGTTAACCAATCACGTCTGGATCAGACAATCCAGTGATTGAGTATATCCATCATTACGATAATTTCAGGTGCGCATGTCGAACTGTATCGAGTGTCAGATGTTTTAGTTTTCATGATTTTCCAGAAGTTCATGATTTGCCACACAATACGTAAGTGCAACTGGACTGTATGTTACCACTTCATTTCTATGTTATTAGGTATTCGTACCCGTGCAGATTCCGGGGTAGAATAGGTCTTCAGCAACCCATGCTTGCCGTAAAAGGGTAAAAGGCGACTTTGCTTGTCGTAAAAGGCGACTAACGGGATAGGGTGGTCAGGCTCGCTGACTTGGTTGATGCATGTCATCAATCCCAATTGCGTTGATCGATGCTCATGATAATAATCACTGGATTGTCTGGTCCAGACTCGATTATTTACAGACCGCCGTCATATAGCTGGAATATTGCTGAGTGCGGCGTTAAACAACAAACCATCAACCATCATGTTAGGTATTCAGCAACCAATGCTTGCCGTAAAAGGCGATTATGCTTGTCGTAAGAGGCGATAAACGGGATCGGATGATCAGGCTCGCTGATGCATATCATCGTATGCCAGTTGTGTGGATCGATGGTCATGATGTCAATCACTAGATTGTCTGGTCCAGATCTAGACTCGATTATGTACAGACCGCTCTCATATAGCTGGAATATTTCAGAGTGCGGCGTTAAACAACAAACAACCAAACATCAACATGAAACGTGTACTTACAGCTACCAAGTGGTTGTTTTTTTCCCTGAACCCTTTACCTGTATTTGTTCTCCAATATGTTCAAGCAAACATTACAGTGTTGCTTATAGGTTTTTCTTTCAACAAAGCTTTCATGTGTTACAAGATTCCTTCAGAAACAGATTTAATTATATTCGAGTTGTCTCTTTAATACCGACGCAAATACTGTATACTTAAAAGTGTATTTATATATATATATCTGTTAAAGCATAAACCTATCTTGTCAAACATGAAAGCCAGAATACAAAACGTACCCTAAAGGACTTACTATGCCGTCTTGTAGCATCAGTTAACGGTTCTTGCTAATTACTTTCTCTCTTTCCAGGATGTTCCCTCAGGGCAGGTGGCAAATACCAAAATAGATGATATATTTCACTTTGAAAGCGGAAAAGAAGGTCCCCCAACACATTAAATCCGAAGTGCTTCCTTGCATTAAGCCACATAAGCTGTGATTGTTATCTCATTAGCGCTCTACTTATTACCTCCCTGTCCTGAAAACAAGACTGAACTGTTTCTTGCACTGCTGCATATGGTCTTGTGTTTCGCTTAATGTCTGAACCAATCGTAAAACCTTGCTTAGCAGTGGGCGCATTGGTTAAAAAACTACGTCCGATTTGGAACATATTTCTCAGGTTATTGTTTAGGGGAAAACAATTTAGTCGTTCACGGCTAAATACATCAGGTGCTCTGGTAACCACGTGGAAACAGCACACAGCCTCACTTTTTAACTGAAGTCGTAGCAATTTGGCACCTTCTCCCAAAACTGCTTGACGTACGTTTGGGAATGGGGTAGGTAGATTCATGATTGTTTTTCACGTGGTATTCAAGTATGTAACTAGGCAAATCTGATGGTGTTTTTTCCAATTTGAGAAACATCAGCAGAAAATATCTTTGCAGAAGATGACAGAGTAGCTGCAATTAAATTTACCTTTAAAGAGTAAATTATTTTAACATAACTTGAACTTTATACTTAAATGGAAACTTGACCAAAGTATACAGCAATGTTTCGGCGCTACTTTGCCTTTACGCCCAATAGAATCTGTTTCGGTGGAAAATCGAGGTTAGTTATTATCCGGTGTTGACATTTCATATTTCAATACGCAGACTGAATTATCTCCAAAATCTATAAAAGGCAAATTGGAATTCAATACGCACATTATTTGGCTTTTGTTTAAGGAACAGGTAAAGTTGCGTCATTAACACAACATGAACATAATTCTAATACTTCGCTTCGATGTTTATGCGACCCGTGAAGATCCGGGGAAGAATAGTTCTTCAGCAACTCATGCTGGCCGTAAAAGGTGACTATGCTTGTCGTAAGAGGCGACTAATGGGATCGGGTGGTCCGGCTCGCTGACTTGGTTGATGCATGTCATCGTATCCCAATTGCGTGGATCGTTGCTCATGTTTTCAATTACTGGATTGTCTGGCCCAGACTCGATTATTTACACAGACCGCCGTCATATAGCTGTAATATTGATGAGCGCGGCGTTAACAACAAACAAACAAAAAACGATGTTTATGCTCAATGGAAGATTGAGAGAGAAAATTCCAGCAAGGTGTTTTTTCAGCGATATATTGATGATACGCATATACATTTCACATGGTTTTTTTATAGGTTTAGCTTGGCATGTATAGTGTTTAATCTTGTTTTAACGCTTTCATGTGAACCTCCTCAAGATGAAGCATGGCCATAAAATGCCAATGCCAACATTATAAGTTGACAATTCCTTTGTTGTCTTTGAACGAGAACATTGCCGTGACACTTTCAGTTTATTGATGTTTCAGACAGCCTTTGTAACAATACATGTGTTTGTCAAAAAATCAGTTTGAATGTGGACTGTGTTTTGTCAGATCACGATCAGTGTAACATGAAACAAAACGCGAAACGTAGAGTGCTGAATTCAAAACAGTATGTTCAGTGTTACAAGAGTATTCATTTGAGAATGTAAAGACGATTGGATCACTCTCTATAGGATATCCCCACTGCGTATAATCTTTTTGCACTTTGTATATTTATTGACGAAACATGCCAATTGAATTTTTAAGATCTGTCTCATCAAATAAGTTCAACTAATTCCCTTAGATGAAACAGAATTCAATTATTTTACACCCATATGGGAGTGATTGTTTTCGAAATTATCGCTTTCTTCTTTTGTTTAAGGATCTATGCCTGTTAATCTGCCACAATTTTGAAATTCCTACTCAGGTCTGACGCGGATACTATCTAACGACACATCAATAAGATGCAAATCGTGTTTTGTTTCTTTGTCCCGTTCAAACGAAATTGGGAAGCGATACATTTCTGTATCAATGTTGTTAATAATATACAAACTGAAAAGGTAAGTTTTGATTCGATAGTATATCTCAATGCACCCGTGAACATCCGGGGTAGAATAGGTCTTCAGCAACCCATGCTTGACGTAAAAGGCGTCTAACGGGATCGGGTGGTCAGAATCGCTGACTTGGTAAATGCGTAGATCGATGCTAATGATGTCAATCACTGGATTCTCCGATCCAGATTGTCCGCCGTCATATAGCTGCAATATCGCTGACTGCGGCGTTAAACAACAAACAAACCAAATATATGTCAATGCTCTTATATTTTGTTGCGACGTCCATTCTTTCAGTGGGCTGCACTCGTGTATGTGCCCGTGCCAATGTTGAAGAATGCTTCAGGGTTTTGCATTATAGTATAACTGCATCGTGTTTGCAGCCTACGCTGTGTAAGTAGATAAGCGCCCCTCCGTGGGGATAAGTAGATAAGCGCCTCAACCTGTTCGGCTAACGCCCCCAGCGTTGATACAGATTATTATGCGAGCATGTTTTTTTGACGAAACGAATGTCATAACTATTCTATTTCCCGAGCTAGAGCGAGGGTAGCACATTAATTCTTACACGGCTTTTGTGAAATTAGTGTCTCAAACATGAGAGTGTAATAATTTCTTTAATATCCGTTATTTCATATTTCAGAAAATTGCACTGATCACGACCGCCATCTTATATTGTCGAATGAAGTCAACGGTCGCAAGCTACAACGTATCCACTGTGACGTCAATCCGACCGTACGTCACAGTACGTTCGAATGGCATCAACAATGTCGTCCGAAAGAGTTAACCAATACACTGCTGCACTACATCCTTACTGTATATATTTGCGTTGCACACTTGCCACTAACCACAAATACATACTTGCATATGGGACAGTGACGTCCATACAACAAATACTCTTTAACATTTGACTCTCGCTCCACACGGACATCAGGTTGGCAACTCTGTTATGTCATGCGAGAAATGGGGCAAGTATGGTATAAGTCCATCAACTCTGCCCTGGATCCTGGATCTTTTAGTGCCATAGCCGTGATCCCAGATTACACACCTATTACCCGTGTCATTTAACGCCGCACTCAGCAATATATCAGTTACAGGACGGTTGTCTGTAAATAATCTTGTCTGGATCAGACAAGCGAGTGGTTGATATCATGAGCAAGGATCACTCGGGGTACGTTGAGAATCATGTCTCCAAGCCTGACCATCCGATCGATTAGGTCGATTGGAAATATTTCTTATCTGGAATCCCCAAGGAATCGTCACATTTTGATCATCTGTTTGTATTTCATTGAAATGGCATTTCGATTTTCAGATCACATTACTATGATATCTGTCTATAATGGTTATAAACTAACAAAGACCTGTTAACGGATAAGAAAATGAATAGCCCTTGATCCGACATTTGTAAGGAGACGACATCGCCTTTAAATGGAATCACGTTTCGTGTACATGAATCGTTATACTTAAGTTACCATTTCTCTTGAATGGCATCACCGTAGAACCACTTTACTGGATCAAGATCCACATGAACGTGATTATAAATGTTAGACACAGACATAGGAATATTTACATTATTGTTCGATTTTATCAATGATATAAATAATATGTTATTGTCCCATACGCTCGTATACGTACGACACACACACCTACCCAAAAACAACAACAAAGGACACATTGCCAAAACGTTCAACCTCAATTTCAGATATATTATAGAAGGCATTATTTCTTATTATCGTATTGTCTTCACCCCCTCTACTCCTACAGTTAGAAATCAAAGAAACCTCTGGGAAACCATATTCAGTGTCTTATCTGGATTTATGTATAGATGCTCAAGATGATGGCAAATCTGTACTAAACTGTATGACAAGAAGCATGATTTCGATACTCTCATCGTGAATTTCCTCTTCATGTCGAGAAATATGCCATCAGCTCCGGCTTCTGGGGTTTACATTTCCGAGTTCCTTCGGCATTTAAGAGCATACAGAAGATATATTTTACTTACAGCCCATCTTTACAATCAAGATTTCACCATCAAAGGACTGGTGAAGTTATTCCAGAAATTTTATGGTAGCCATTCATAGGAATTAACTAAATATGACACTTGCTTGTCAACATGACGCGCGATGTTATCCTATACTAAGGCCTTTACAGGAAATTTTGACACCTCCTTACTCACTGGTACTTACTTTGATGGATCGTATGGTCAATGCTTTGTGACTTGGTTGACAGCATGCGGTTGTACCACAACGACGTGGTTCATTGCTCATGATACTGATCAACATACAAACACTACTACCGGTAAGGCAGGAAACGCTCACCTGTGTTTGCGGACACCAGGTGTCGTTAAAATCTTGTAGCGATCCTTCCATATAATTGTCATTACTATCTTACCTTTTACGCTCAATAATTCGTGTTGACGTTTTGAATTTACATAATGGGCAATATTCATATATAGGTCAAATTTTTGATAAAAAAAACCAAGTGTTGAATTAAAAAATTAAAGCTATCACATATTCTTTTTTTTTTAAAAGTAACATGAGCCCAACTCAAAATATTGATCACCATTAATATTTGGATTAATGCTTGGATCGAAAAGGATTCTTATTTGCATGCCTGTCAAGGATTGCATTGCCAAATATACACGCAGGAGCACACTGTAAAACGTCATAGGAAATATCACACTTGGGAATCATAAGTAATGAAATAGTTTCGGACTGTTTATTGAACAAGTAGATTACTAATCCATTTGACTTCAGACATGAATCAATAACAATCGCCTTTACCTCCATCTTTCTCTGATTACAAGTTTCGATTGCCTGCTTTACAGGACGTTCGTGACATCATTATTTACAAACAATCCTTTCCTATCTCAGGTCATCAGCCTCCGCATAATGGAGATTGCTGATAGCAACCCTTCATTGTCTTCCAGTATTCAGCATTATGGCTTAGCGATGAACACATAAAACAGTTGGGTAACAGATTCGCTAAAGGCTTGGGTTTACTTTCCCTCTACAAATAGAATAGGTGAGTGAGTATGATTTAACGCCGCTTTTAGCAATATTCCAGCAATTTCACGGCGGGGGACACCAGAAATGGGCTTCATACATTGTACCCATGTCAGGAATCAAACCCGGGTCTTCGGCGTGACGAGCGAACGCTTGAACCACTAGGCTACCCGACCGCCCCTACAAATAGACAATAGCTTGGAGTGCATCATTAAGAAGTAATGGACAGAACATATTGCAGGAATTAGACATATTATTCATGGGGGGATTAACAACGTTACATTACGAGACAGGAGATTGTATATGGTGTAGTGTGATGTTTCACGGGTACGAGTGACCCGTGAAGATTCTGGGTAGAATAGGTCTTCAGTAACCCATGCTTGCCGTAAAATGCGACTATGCTTGTCGTAAAAGGCGACTATGCTTGTCGTAAAAGGCGACTAACGGGATCGGGTGGTCAGGCTTGCTGACTTGGTTGATGCATGTCATCGATCCCAAATGCTCATGATATCAATCACTGGATTGTCTGGTCCAGACTCGATTACTTACAGACCGCCGTCATATAGCTGGAATATTGCTGAGTGCGGCGTTAAACAACAAACCAACCAACCAACCAAACGAGTACGAGTGGGTGCACACGAACGATCTCACCCAGTGTAACATCTGTTGATGTGGAAATACCATGGAAAGATTGACTGGGATCATTTGAAGCAACGGTCATGACAAGTCAGCGATGCACAAATGTACTTTAAAATATTGAGAAAATTGGTTATCATATCCTAAAAAACCTTTCGGGCAAAAGACACAGGGTGTTTTTCATTGAAATATCTGTAACTGTTTCTTTACTGTAACTTAAAAACGTTTGATGTTTTATATATGTGGCGTGTCAGTTACCTAACGTGGATGGAAAGCTATGGGATTCGAACCCACAATAATAGGATTCTGGGGCACCAATGGGACGCAACTCTGCCCAGCTGAGACGACCAGGCAACTAACTATGTTGAGGAATATCCTTGGCTGAACTTAATCAGTCTACGTTTGGGGCATCTGTTGGTGTTCCAATGGAAAATGACTTCATCTATGAGAAGTAGTGGAAAAGGCATCAAGAGTGAAAGATGAAATCCATGACTCATTCTCATAAACAAACTTTTCGCAAATAAAGTTCAAGATCGAATGTGCAAAATTACAACAGTTTTATTTCCAGTCACTTCAAATGTCGGATACTTGAACGAAACATTTTGATCTTGGTTTCAGATTTTAAAAAATGAAGTTTTCGTATGTGCAGGTAAACAGTTACCCTTAACTAGTTCATCAATGCAATTTCTCTGGTGGCGCCAAAACGACATCCATGAATCAAAGGTGAACGGCAAGCCTTAATGGACGTATTTCTCTGACGTTGAGGTGAATAAGTCTCTTTTATAGTCCTTGGGGACAGCATGGCGAAAACCCAATGGAATATATCAGCCTGAGCCAATGCTTCAATATCAGGATGTGATTATAACTGCACATTTCATTATGGTGTGAAATATGGCATCACAAGTCATGTTCGGTGCCTGCGATACCCCCATCACTCAGGGGAACACTGGCGGTTCTGAGTGTGCGTCATTTAGGTGAACGACAGGTCACCAGAATGTGGACAGTTATTGGATGCAACGCCATGTTCAGACTTGATGAGTTCTACTATGAACTATTGACATTTGTAGAGTGAAATGTTACAGGTTCCCAAAACAATGTGTTGTAATCCGTAATGAAATATGATTAGTTTAATATGTTACGCTTTTGAAAGTAATTTGCACAAGACTGTCGGATAATAGGTCGTGGCTATTCACATCAAATAATCAAATACCGATGGAATAAAAATAATAATCACAATCAGCATAATCAGCATCAGACCTTTTAATTTATGTTCATAAAGCATGTTCATGGCGCTACACGAGTATAACTACTATTGCCCTTTTGCACAAAGTAATTGCATTCGCAGCCCCCTGCACAGTATTCATCAGGAAGTTTAGAAAGAAATTTACAATAGCATCTACACTATTGAGTACCCATTCACTGCTTGGTGAAGAGTGGCAGTTTTGTGTTTCCACCTATCATGTATAACTCATCACTTCTTCGTAATTCTTTTTCAATTTGAATATACTATTTCAGTATGAAAAGAATGTGAGGAGAATGAGCCCAAATACTTCGAGACATATGACCATTTACACTTTTCTTAAAGCCGCGACCAATGGTATTTAGATGATACCAATGATTGCTATCGTAGCTACTTTTGATTCGAACCAACGACCAACGGATACTGCATGCAAGACACATAACGCCACATATACACGTCTTAAAGCTTCCTCGACAAAGTGAAAAATGTAGCGAATGTTGTTTATCACCGCCCCCGGCAATGTTCCAGCTATAAGAGGGTGGCCTGTTTATATCCGAGTCTGGACCTGACAAACCAGTGACTGATGAATTGGACAACGTCCCACGCCGTTAGGGGCAAGATTGACACAAAAATCACCCACCCTGACCACCTGATCCAAGCAAATACAATATTATGTAGTGCTTTGATTTCGTTTGGCAGTACAGTAAACTACGGTTATAACGAACTCAAAGGGACTACTGATTTTAGTTCGTTATAACCGTAGTTCGTTATAAGTACATATACAGCATGACTATAGCAAGTAGTCGGGACCAAAAAGTTAGTTCGTTATATCCGTCAGTTCGTTATAAGCGTGTTCGTTATAACCGTAGTTTACTGTATTTAAACTGCATCCATGTAGTCCAGGCGTACGACAAATAGGTTTCTGGGGCCCAGACTAACCCGGAATCCTTAAGAGGGTGTTCCACATAACAATATATGAATACGATACACCAGTGAGTGTTTGTTCATATAGTTAATGTTCCTTCTCTTTACGCAATTACAGTCACGTACCTATGAGTTAACTCTAATTATAAACCGCCCCTGTAGTCTTGTGGCTAGAGCGTCTGACCGAAGAGCAGAGGGTCGGTGGTTCAATCACCTGTGCCATATACAAAAACGTAACAGATGGTCCTTGTTGTTACCGTTCCTGGCGCTCGCCATTAAGGGGCTAAAACAAGGACTGAGTGGCGTACCCATGTAACTGGGGCATGGTATCTCTGTAGGACAGCAATATTAAACATACATCAATCCGGACTACTACAGGCACCCACACACGTGCATGCACATCGTGTTATAATCTTGAACGCGACGTAAAATTAGTTCAGCTCAGCTCAATTAATAACACCAACTTGGCTCTCATCTATAAAGAATGGATACGGAGCTACAATCTGACACTATTTGGTGCAGGTATACATGTATTTAAAAGCGAGGCAATTCTCAGAACAAGATTAAACTGAAGTATGCTTCTGGGTATTTGATTGCGATAGCGATCAATTAAATAAATCAAGATGCTTGGGTATTATGTTTGAGCTGTTCGTGTTTTCCGATGCTCAATTATTAACTAAGATCCACATGTTTCACAACGTGTGCATGAGCGAATTGAGTCTCACGTGTACACAGAAATATATAAAGCCAGTATATATGCATACTAGTCGGGGAAATCCCTTGTTTTCTAAATCTTGAAACCCGTGAAGATCCGGGGTAGAATAGGTCTTCAGCAACCCATGTTTGCCGTTAAAAGGCGACTATGCTTGTCGTAAAAGGCGACTAACGGGATCTCAAAAAGTACCTCGCTATGATACCGTAATATTGCCTATGAGATGTAAAATTCAAGCTAGAAACATGAAGACATTACCGTCAGAATTCACGTAATACACGACATTACAATTATTAGCAATACCTTCATATTTGGATTGCATAGTTCATAATTCACATTCTGATAATTTACGCAGTCTTCCCTTTAAATTAGGTCATTTAGCTTCATACATGTACCTAAAAGTAGCAGTTAATTCTCAGCAACAATGACCGTTTATAATAGAATAATTCTGATAATGTGTGTCTAATTGGGTAATAGGTGTTACTCTATCACGTGGTATGTCTTATGCACGAAAGCCAAGAACATTCTTTGTGTCAAATGTTAGTCATTATCAGGTCATCAGAACCGTAGTGGTTTGAGTGGGTGAGTGAGTGAGTGAGTTGGGTTTTACGCCGCTTTTAACAGTATTCCAGTTATATCGCGGCGTGTCAGCTTAATGTGGGAGGAAAGCCCGAAGTGATGCAGGTCTCAGACGTTTACCACTTCGGTGAAACCCACGAGCACGGGTATGGTGCTGACAAACCTAGAAACATAATCGGGGCGAACCGGGACTCGGGACTCGAACCCACAATTATAGGCGAATGACGGCGTCTTAGACGACTGGGCCACTCGTGCCCCCGCATCACTCAGGAACTTCCACGCCGTGATATAACTGAAAGTGGCGTAAAGCAAAACTCACTCACTATATTAGCCTTGAAAATAAAATCGTTTACCCTAACTCCTATACCTCAAGGCTTTGCGCTTGTTAAAAGTTCCAAACGGAAGATACACTGACCGTAAATGTGTGATATATATGTCTTTGTACCTGTATTTATCTTACTGGAAGACGAATGTGTTCAACTTTCGAATAACTCCTTACTGGTTGTCTACGTCCATCTTTACGTAACTTGCTGATTTCATGAAGCCATGTCCTGATCTGATAAATGTTCAGCATCTTCTTGAAAATAATTTCGAGAACAGAAACTGTCTGTGTTAAATGAAGAAACGCGTAAAGTCTACTCTTCGTTATCGCAACAGGATACATACATTCTGATAAGAGCGGATCCCCATCTGCCAAGATGCCAGGTAACGTATGCATTTGCCTTCACCATGATGGTGGTCTCTGATAACGAATTACTTGCGATTCATGGGAATACTGACAGTCATCAGACGGTCTTTCTATTGCTCATTTCAGAGAGATATATGTAGGACTTACGGAACGTTCCAAACGAGAAAAATAGCGGCTGTGATGGAGGCTACTTGAAAAAAGCTAGACCAAGCGAACATGGTAATTGTAACTCGTTTTTCAGAGACATGTATGCAGCGTTAACATATCCAGATGAGACACATACAAGATACCGTAAGTGCTAGAAGGCTTCATGAAAAAAGCAAGACAACGAACATTTTATAATACTATTAGTAATTATAACTCGTTTTGTAGAGACATGTATACAGCATTAACAGATCCAAATGAGACACATAGAAAAGACCGTCAGTGATGGGAGGCCACATGAAAAAAGCTAGACCAAGAACATTATGTTATGGGAACTCGTTCCTGCGGCATGTATGCGGCATTACATTATCCAAATGACACATTTAAAACGTTAAGTCTAGTGAGTAATCAGTCTCGAATATCTCACGAAACAGATTCAATTAGGAAATATAGTAGTGACATTATATGAATGGATCACTGAAAATCAGTGATGATAAGAGGGGATCACAAAGAGGGATATTATGTCTACTGCTAACTCTCGCTACACATGTTCCATTAAACAGGTAAGTGCCAGTGAGTAAGGAGGTGTGAATGAACACTTCGTGTAAAGATCTTAGCATGTGATAGCATCGGGCGCCATGTTGACAAGTGGCGACGTGTTATATTTACTACATTCTTCGAATGGCTACCATTAAATTTCTGAAATAAATTAACCAGGCGTTTGAGGTGAAACCTTGTTTGAATAACTACTTATACCAAAAAATCAATATAAACAAAACACCATTAGTTCTTGGATGACTGATGAAATATCTGGTACGTTCTCCATTATGTTATTGTGTTACTGTTGGGTTGACAAACGGATGAGCAATCCTAAACGTAATGCAGCTGCTTTTCTATAGATTATATTATTTGCCTTGGCAGCTTTTTTCATGCAATATTGCTCTAGGCAAGGTCCTAAAATCGAATTGAATTTGGTATCGCTGATGTGTCAAGTTGTGATGTTGAAAATCCAAAGGTTATTTGTATTTGAAAAGAAACGTTATTGTAGATAAAAAAGGTATGGACATCTGAAAAGGGAAGCAATGTAGGCCATGCTTGAGTCACACAGCTGTGCACTTGAAACTATCGGGGGAAAAGAAAAAATACTCTTGAAAATAGGATTTGACCCAAGAATACAAACGTTATCAAAACGTAACTTGGCTGAAAAGAATCACCAAAACACTACAAACTTGAGGTTCTAAACCCGTGTTATATACATCACCCTAAAATAAGCATTTCGTGTTTGTACAAGCATGGTGGTGTACAAATCGATACTTACTATTATTATATATAGCTTTGGTAAAACTTTAATTTACAAAATTAACGAGCTGTTGGGTGTCACATCAGGATGTCAGTGTATGTACACGTAGGCTGAAAACGTATAAGTGCATATAGTCTCTCTTTTGCAGATCGCCTCCGGAGAACGGAAGGTCGGGGCTTCGAACGCAGGCCGCGTCAAACCAAAAGACGTTAAAAGATGGTACTTGTTGTTGACCTGCCTGGCGCTCGGCAGGAAAAGGAAAATAGGATCGAATTGTGATGCAGGTCTCCAGTCTGTTACCTTTTCATGAAACTTTATATGCTGCTGACAAGTTATTGTTCTCATTTTACTGGACCTTCTTTCATCAGAAATCTCTGAGGTCTAATTGAGCAAAATAAAGTTTATATATATGTATATATATAGGGCACTATGACGTCATAAAAATGACGTGCGGTGTAGAACGATACCTTTGCAAGGTTTGCTCAGTTTTCTTTAGGGGTGCCCACCTCGTGTTAGCTTACGAGGTACCTGTTCTAAGTTCGTGTGAAGTATTATGGTGTAA
Organism: Haliotis rufescens; assembly: GCF_023055435.1. Taxonomy (NCBI): domain Eukaryota; kingdom Metazoa; phylum Mollusca; class Gastropoda; order Lepetellida; family Haliotidae; genus Haliotis; species Haliotis rufescens. The sequence continues at coordinate 16,501,407 of NW_025964112.1, forward strand.
AAACATTGTAAAAGATCATACAGAGCGCCATATTTTGTTGAAAGGCTGTTGTCGGTGATTCCGTAAATTCTGAACGACAACCCACTCAAAACACTGGAATCAACCCATGCCGCTTCACTCAATATATTTGCTAACACCAAAGAGTTCACCTTTTATTTAGTCATTGTAGAATGGAGATAAACATACTGTGTTTTCAATGTAGAGCTAAGTTACCTGCAGATTGAACCGCACTAAATTTAACATTTGAAACCTCAAGGTTGTATCTACATGTAACCTAGCTCTACATTGAAAACACAGTATGTTTGTCTCCTAATTTCCCGAACATTCACACACACACACACAGACACACACACACACACACAGACACAGACACACACACACACACACACACACACACACACACACACACACACACACACACACACACACACACACACACACACCGTCATCGGCACATCAGTGCAGGGCGTTTCTTCCACATTATGCTTACAACTTTATTACACGCCTTGAAATAATTGACACCCTGTTGAACCCAAACTGGCTCCCTCCGGTTCTTCCTACTGTTAGATATGTGTGACGTCGGCACAGTTCATGTGTTTCTAACTTGATTGTGACCGTTAATTATTAATGCATTAGATATATATGTTTGTATGTATATTGTTTTTCCTCCCGCAATAGTTGTACTATGAATTTGTTTCTGACTTGAGTTCATTCAATGCAAATGTGTTCGCCTTGCACCAAACATAATAGAATTGATTTCCATTTCTTTCATCGTAAAAGTCGCATCAATAGCAGGTATGATAACTCTAAAACAAGTCAAATGCTTCCCTTCAAGCAAGTCATTCAACGGCTAATTTTGATCTCGTCAGAAAGGTTGACGTCTGTTTATCATTCCCCTGACTCCCTTATAAAAAGGTCCTACCTGCGTACATACAGAGTTATCTCGGGTCTAGGGTTTCCTTGAAGGTCTGTAATAATGCTTAAGGTTTTCTCACGAGACGGCAAAATGCAACTTGTAGAGGTATTAGTCCATAGATCTATGTTTCATGAGATGTAGTGTGGCAGAGAAACATATTGAGTAATTTTAAAGTAATGTTCAAAATATCTGTACCCTTCTTTCATACGTTTACTTTCCTAGGCGCGTGCGTGTGTGCGTGCGTGTAATTCTGGAAACCCATTGTCCAAAGACAATCCTTGCAGTGACCAGTCACGAATAACAGTATTAACAAATTTCAACAAGCTGATTTCGTGGGTTCATACTGAGGCAAGATAAATTACACGTTGTTTGGCCACACAAATCTCCTTTGCTGAAGTCTCATACTGGACGGGGCGGTCGGGTAGCCTAGTGGTTAAAGCGTTCGCTCGTCACGCCGAAGACCCGGGTTCGATTCCCGACGTGGTTACAATGTGTGAAGCCAATTTCATGTGTCCCCCGCCGTGATATTGCTGGAATATTGCCAAAAGCGGCGTAAAATCAAACTCACTCACCCTCATACCTGGAATTTGCACAAACACAATATTTCTTCAAGTATTGCTACAACTGATGTGTAGTGTTATGTATATAAATTGGCCTTTTTCTAACATATTTGCTTAAAAGTAAATTACTCACCTGTAGGGTATATTTCTGTCTGACAAATAATGGGTAGGTGTCTCAGCCAACGGATAAAAAGGTGTCCGATGGGGACATTTACGCATAAATATGCGATTATAAAAGGTCAGTTAGATACTACTTTCAGTGTCTAGGAAATAACTACGCTTCTCTCGGTCACCTGGTGTCATTACTGATTTTCAGTGGTCCATTCATAATTTATGTTGTATAATTTTCACTGCAACTTTGCCTTTAACACCCAATGGAAACTGATTCGGAGACTAGTTATTCTCAGGTGCTGATGACTTACATTTACATGTATATCTGTATGTCTTCGCCCTTGTATTTCGGATTTCGGCGAGTAAGAAAGGACGATCGGGCACCAGGATAACTGTGATCGTTATCAAAATTATAGTCTAAAGTATCAAAAATTGGTGTCTCAACGGCACATAGCAAAGGTCTTTCTCAAATGCAGGCAACTTTGGAGATATACAATGGAGACATTTAGTTGAGATAAACAAACGCGATATTTAGAAGAGGCCGTTATGGATGTCTGTACCCATTCCTGTGCTTGTACACTTCTGCGGCTTAGGGTCTCCTCCCGATTTTAAAACAGTTGTAGTTGGCCGAAACATGTCCCAAATGTAACCTTGTTTCAGTTTGTCGCTATGTGACTGCATTTTTTAATACAGTTACGAGACGTTATGACAGGCCAGGCACACTCTAAACAAACGTGACGTGTCTTAGACATGAGTACTTTGACTTAAATAATGGGCGGTCGATCGTCACGCCGAAGACCCGGGTTTGATTCCCGACGTGGGTACAATGTGTGAAGCCCATTTCTGGTGTCCCCCGCCGTGATATTGCTGGAATATTGCTAAAAGCGGCGTAAAACCATACTCACTCACTCACTCACTAACTCACTCACTCACTCACTCACTTTAATAAAGGGCAATTACGCTGGCGGGCGGACTAATGGATTGTCGCGAAACTCGATCACTGACAAAGTTTTGCCTATATGTCAAAAGAATAAGTTTCAGTTGTAACTATATTGAGTATATTGTCATATTGATTAAACACTGAAATTGTGGCATTAAATATTCCAGGAAAACATGCAATATTTAGATACCGTTTGAATGAGATGAAAATACTTATTGTAATGATTTACGAATGACATTATATGATAAAGAGGTTATCACGCTAGTGTATTTTTGGAAGGTAAATATCCTGTCTTTAGGGATAAACACTGTGTACTTAGCTCGCCAAGAGTCGCTAAATACAATGTTTATTCCTAATACAGGATATGAACCATCCAAAAATACGCTCGCATGATAACCTCTATCAGGAAGACTGTACAAAGGCCGTATAGACTCCCTGCCTCTATCTTCCAAATGTATCGCAATTGCGTACCATAGCCGTGTCCCTCATGTCTCGCGATGCACTTTCCGCTGAACTTGTGATGCAGCAATATCAACCTTCGTGTAATATTTTATGCACCTATATTTATTTTGACCTAAAAATCAAGTTGGAGATCACCAATGTGGGACACGATGTTATGTTTTCTAACAACGTATACGTTGAAATTGCACATGCCATGTGTATACAAATGCAGATCTTCATTAAGAAATCTTTCTTTTAATATCATCGTCGACGCAAAAACTATATTTTGATTCCACAGATCTGAACCACTTTGCACATGTGGTGATGCTCAAATGTTTCAGATAATGTTTTGCTTAACCTGGATAACATGGGGGAAGTCGCTAGACACTTTTGAGGTTTACGTTTTTTGGGGTTTTTTTAAATAGTAGGTCGGTTGGTCAAGAAATAACAAATAAAAAAAAAACAGTTTCAATTTTTTTTTGTCTTTGCTTTTCTCGAAAGTCAAGTTGGCAGGTAAAGAACTTTTATAAACTATCTATTTTTTTTTATTAAAATAGAGGTTTTGAGATAAAAAAATTACAAGTTTTAATTATACTATTTTGAATAATTTATCTTTATTGATAGCGACAGTAACCGGGTATATATTTTTCGCATTTTTATTTATTTCGTAAACCGTTTTCAAAAAAGTCTAGCTTACTGTGCCGCAATATGCTTTTCAGAGTTGCGTCCCTGAGACGTGTCAGACATCTAATATGTTTCAAAGGTCGCCAGTACCTCACCCGTGCTCGTGGGTTTCATCACAGTTTAACTGGAACAACGTCAACCTACGGCTTTCCTCCCACGATAAGATGACTCCGTGATATAACTGAAACACTGTTTCAAACCAAACTCACTCACTCACATGTGAGAGCGTGTATTTTGACAAAGATTAATACAAGACTTATTTGATCTAAAATGATTCGTCGTGCAATATCCGGAATTAGATGCGTAAAGAACCCGTGATGATCTGATACAACCAACACTATAAATTGTATTGGCATAAATAACCTTTACGTGTAATTCGTAATATGTAATTGGTTACATGACGACGGGCCACAAATAGCTGTTGACAGATAGAACATGGAAAACGTCCTCTCCGCCTGCTCGGGCAGTCCAATGTCACGAGACGTCTGTTAATACATCCGTAGCCATCTCGAGTATGTCCGTTTTCAACGTCTCGACCTGTCATCCTCCAGGAAGCAGTTCCTGATTAACTTCAGTTCACCTTACCGTTATAGAGTCGCGCTGACAACATCTTTGTATGACGTAGGATTCTGCAGGAAACTCCTCTCACGTTCTGTCTGACAAAAACAAATCAAAGCAGCTATTGAGTTGTTTATTCTCTAACTTCCTCATCCTTCTTTGAAATAGATTGCGTATCTTTACTTCATTATGATAATTCCAACGGGAGAGTTCATGGTATCAAGTATATAGCTTCGATTGACTTTTAGAAGTGAACAGAACAGGAAGACATGAAACAAAACGGATAAATTCACATGAGGAATGGTCAAGAATTTGGAGTTGCCTTATCTATAAATAATCAAGAAGTATATAATGTTTCAATTGCAAAGTATCAAGTTTTGCATCATGATGGTTTGGTGCAGATGAGAATGTGTATACTGTCACGCGAACTCAAAACATTCGTTCATTTCATGTTGTGGCGCTTAATTAATGGCGATTCTGGGATAGAAGTGGTTCAAAGAAAGAAGCGCCTAAATTGCATTGGGCATCTGTTCCAGATTTGTGACTTGTTCGCTGTGCGTCATTGTAACCATATGGCGTGGGTCTTTGCTCTATATCAACTATTGGTTTGTCCAGGCTTGTGTAGGCCACCATCATATCGCTGGAATATTGCTGACTGCGTTAAAACACATTCACCCACTCTTTGGGAGTTCATATGCATTAGAACTGTGATACCCCCAGTATCAGAAGTCCTAGACAATTGGTAAGTATGCAATAACATCTAACTTGAATCGGGTCGTTTGACAACGCCATTTCTTTTTCAATACAGCTTTAACAGGTCATGGTAGTTACATGAAACCAGCAATGCAGTCTCATTACCACAAAAAACAACGTCTTAAACTAGACGGATGGTTGGCACCAGACCTTTGCTAAGCCATCTGTCTATCAGTTGCCTTATTATAAGCTCTCACAAGCTACTTTACATGACGTTCGTGACATCATTACCTGCAAATATTACTTCCTTATTTCCAAGCCTAAAGAAGAGACATTTGCAATAATCTTCCGGCGTCCACGGCCTGCTCGTGTTCATCAAAACGACCCCTTATGACTGTGAACGTTCTCTCGATCTTATCGAACAATCGATTAGCTGCCAGTTTGGATTTGCCCTTCTTCACGAGTAGACAATAGTTGGGAATATATCAATGAGACGTTACAGACAGGACAGACAGAAACTAGATCTATATTTACCAAGCGATTAACAGCATGTGTGAAGGGTTGAGTAGCTCAGGACAAATGGCTTTGTCTGTTGAAGAGTGCTTCACAGGAAATTTGCAGGTTGACAAGGAAGGATTGATCCGTTGAAGCACATGGCCATTGCTCAAAGACGTATATGGTTTCTTCTGCGGTGTCTTCTTTTGATACAATGTTGAAAAATGAACATATGGACCATGTTTATTGTAAAACAAATATGTGTTACAGAATATGTTTTCGGTAAATGCTTCGGAACATGAAAAAACAATTCATTGAAAGGTGGAACTGAAGAATATTGTTAACAAAACCTTTTTTTCTCTCAAGACAGGTAGCATATCTAGCATACATCTTTTGGGGGGAAAACCTAGAGCAACACACATTTCCATGATTTTCTGATACAAATTAGTCCATGTGGTTAAAAGTTTAATATTTGCGCTTGTTAACATCTATGATTTAACATAATTGTATTAGAACTGAAACTGAATCCTTCTCCAAAAGGACAGTCACAGTGACATTTTCTCAAATATTCTTCTAGTACAGGTCTTTCTGGTATTACCCTGTTGTCTGTTTGTACCCTGACCATGTGCAAGTATAGCGCACATCAATTTCCGATGACTGTCAAATAGTTTTTAAAAAAGTGATAATGAGGTCATCCAGTAAAGGGAGGAGGATATTGCAATATCAGTTCCAAGAAAAACGTATGTAAAATATAAACTCGTTTTGATATTTAGAAACGTTTGTGGATTATCTTTAGTGTTGTGGTCAATCCCAAAGACAAACACCGTCAAGCAGTAGACAAAACAGTGCGAAAATCTCAACAGAATGGAAGAACATGCTTAGACCTTCTGCAAACAGGCTAATAGCTTCTGTCATGCTCCAGACTTGGGGATAGGAATCTTGTCCAGTTGTTCTTCCATGATGGTACAGCGCAGTTGTTTAGACACAGGAAGGACATACGTGTTTACAGTTATTTTCTGAACCCCTTTAAGGAGAATGCTGTGCATTTGATAACATCGAAAACAGAAAGCATAGAATTCGTACTTACCACATTACCTTGGTGTTTTCAGCTATATATTTTGAGGTTGTGCGTTTTATAGGTACTCCACTTGTAGTAGAGCGTCCCCCAGGAGAGCAGAAGGACCGGGGTTCGATCCCCGGCCGCGACATACCAAAAGACGTTAAAAGATGGTACTTGTTGTTACCCTGTCTGGCGCTCGGCATTAAGGGGCTAAAACAAGGACTGGTCGCCTCGGTGACAGTATAATGTGTCTGAGTGGGATATTCATGTTAAACTGTGGCATGGTATCTCAGTGGGCAAGCACAATAAAATCGACATCAATCCGGACAAGAACAAGCAGCCACACACACACACACACACACACACACACACACACACACACACACACACACACACACACACGTGCATGCACGTCGTTATATAAGTGCAATAATCTTGGACGCGACGTTAAACCCTATTTCACCTCACCATGATTTTTATGGTAACACGTCAACGACCTGCATCACTCTGGTTAACATTAAGCTGATAACTGCGGCAACATACCAATTATTGTCCAAGAGGTTTAATACTTTAACTCACTCAATCACCTACTATACCGCTGACTATAAATCCATACCATACAAACATTGTCTTTATGATACACAGTACTGTAAGAATGGTACACATGTATTAAGGCAGTGTCTTCCTCAACGTGCGTCGGTTGATCCAACTGACCCGTTCCACTAAGAACCAACGGTCGAGTCAACTAATTGCACATTCTCATCTCCATCTCTGTAGGGAGTTCTGTAATGAGAGTTGTGGCACGCATTATCACATTTACAGTGAAGGGTAATTAGGTCTGGGAACGTATGTGTTTACCTACAGACATCTATACTGCCGATTTTACACATCATATAATTAGGTACATTAGTTACTTACGAGCATTCATAATATAGTTGAACAAACAGTAGTGATTAACAACTTCACATGCAAATAACTGACCGATGAACCGATTATTGCAATTTCAATTATGCACGCACAGTCTTTAAGAAGAATGTGTTTTGATGGCGAATATACAAAAATGTTGATTTTTGGACAATGGAATATGAACAACATTATAATTACTCAAAAAGAAATTGCCATTTGTTTGATTGACAGCATCCTTTTCGTTTGAACGCTATGGAGATTTGTGTATTAACGCACCTGTACACCGACTGTTGGGGATGAAAATAACCCCTGTCTGTTGTCCATTGCAAATGAAACCGGCTGCTTCCTAATTCCTTAATGAGTTTCTCGGGTCTGTTCAACACTTCCCATTATATTTTGCCTGATTTTTTGTTGTTAGAATTTATATAATTGAATATGTGAGGTTTATGTTGTACACGTGAATGAAATGGTCATGTTAATCATATCCTTCGTATAGCAGGTACCCATTTAGGGATTCAGGAGCTGCATGGGTACCCAGTAACTGTCGAAATGCCGACTTATGAGGATCACGTGGTTACCATATGTGACTTTGCAGATTGTGTGTCATCTTACACGGACGCTGTGGGTAGATGCTTATGCTATCAACCACCTTGCCTGGCCCCGACTCGGTTATTTAACAGCCGCTGAAAAGTGACCACAGAGACAAACATAATCCACTCACTCACCTATAAAAGAACATGTGAAGTATGGTTTGAAAAAATCTACTCTTCCTTTAGAAAGCGCCTGAAGTAATTTCACCGAAACATAACCCGCTGTTAATCTTCAAACGTCCACACATGGCACGAGCTCATTACAAGGACGACAACAGTGAAACATAAACGACATTTCAAACTATTTTTTACAACTATTTGGATCTGGTTCATTTCGGTTATTGCACTTAGAGTTACACATTGAAAACAACTCTATTGATCTTGAATCCCATCAAATTACTCTCCACTGAAGCCCTGATGATGTCCTCTCCAGAACTAGCACTGACGTAATGAATGCCGCTAATAGCAGCGCAACCATGCAGTGTCACTCGGTCAACAGGACAAGTCAGCGCGTTGGGATATAAAGGGCAGGTTTCATTTCCAAGCGAGGCAATACTGTAGTAAGTGAATCTTTTACATTGCAATATCTAGGCAAGAATATGAAAATGGGCCTCAAGAGCTGCACCAATATTACGAATCGAAACCGGGATTTGACGCGATGATGACTTGATAACTAGACCCACAATGTTTACATTCGATAGGTTCGCTCTACCGCACCACGTACTGATTTTGGCAAGGAAAGAAAAGACCCAGCGGTCTAAATTACCGCAGTTATGTCCCCTTGGTTGTACGCACAAAGATCTCCTGAACGAGGGTTCGATACGCCCACCTTTCCGCGAACACCTGGTATAATCACTATTTGATAGTGATTCATCAACACATGCTTATAGTATAGTCGGAATCATACAATCGCTTTTTAAGTAGATATTCCTCATGAATATAAAAATGTCTTTTGATGCTTTATATTTATTCGAATCAAAATTCGTTCTAATCATGGTTCCTGGCTTTTGGACAAAATGTGTTCATGGGTTTCATCAAGGTTGTAAACTGCATGCATCATGTTTGACGTTCCTCCCCCTTGCTGACCTGACGTGACACAACCCTATAACTGAAACATCCCTGAACTGACATAAAGCAATGATGAGTAAATCTGCATTAGCGATTGCAAAAGCCTTTGAGAACGTTCTTAATAGGTTTCTGCTAACCTACTCGTGTATTGAATTCCTTGTGTTCATTTCTAGCATGGTATTCCCAAGGGTTATTCTCCCTTAGTCTCTATTTCTTTTTATCTGAGAGTTAAGGGTGGCCAAGTCGTCTGAGGCGCCGCCTCAAATCTTTGTGTGGTCTCTGTTGTTTCACCTTTGACTGAATTTTTTCAACTCTGGCAACATGTGTTACTTCAAAGCAATCAGCTGTTTGCAAAAAATACTATCCTATGAAAAAGATATTTGCGTGAACCCATTTATTTGGTGCTCCCTACTTGGACGAATCGGAAATCCTTAACTTTTAATCTGGTTTCGTAAATCTTGGCGTTGCCATGCCAATGTCGTCTTACGTGTTTGGTGGTTCTGAGTGATTTATTTATTTGCAATGCTTTCATATACCATCTTAAATCAACTATTGGTACTGTCATGTGTACGTACATTTATATAGTCAGTGAGTGAGTGAGTGAGTGAGTGGGTGAGTGAGTTGGGTTTGACGCCGCTTTTAACAGTATTCCGGTTACTCCAGTATGTCACGGTGTGTCAGCTTAATGCGGGAGGAAAGCCCGAGGTGATGCAGGTCTGAGACGTTTACCACTTTGGTGGTGGAATTTTGTATTGAAACTAGCTGCAAAACCATACATTTTCTTATTTCTTAATTGTTAATTAATTATGAGCCAAAATATGCTTTTACTAAAAAGCACATTCAAATAATGTCTTCTTTCTCTAACAATAACAATTTTCGGGAACAATAATATAATTTTCGATAAAATCCCACACACATGATCATTTCTGTAGCTAAACAAGCCTGCAATATATTCATGCTGTACTTTGTCTGCAACAGAAGAAAGGCAATGCGGTTGGGTCAGGTAGACCTTTTATACTCGATACAAGGAAATTAATCTTTTTACCTATTTGCACCTGTATACACCAAAGCTTCTGTTGGAGATTGATATGTTTTGGTGGACATTTTAATGTTTAACTGATATGCTCTTAATTACCTTTGAGCACCTTTGTTCTCCATGTTTTATAGCCCTCAGCCAATCCGGCCCATCTGACTGGCGGTTCTGATGAATGTGAAATCAGTTTTATTGACGTTAATTTGGAGAACAGAAACTGTCTGTGGCAGATTCGTAAAAAAGTGGAATGTTTACACATCCAAAGTCTTTAAAGTACACATATAATCAACGTGAGTCTGATAAGAGGCGAGCTTCGTGGGCCAAGCTGCCATTTTAGTTTGTGTTTTTGTCTTCAACGTAATGGTGATTCTTGATAACGAATTACCGGTTGATCCGTGCGTACGTCGACGGTGATAAAATGTTACTATCTGTCACGACGATAACGTGTTCTGGACACATGTCCGTATCATCTAGAAAGATTAAGCAATGTGAAATATATCTGCCATCGATGGTTTTCTGGTAAAATAGAGGCCATGAAATATTTGAAAAACTCGTTAATTACTTACGCCTACACTTGTTCATGCTGATTACTTGGTGTGATGCGCTTGGTTAAACTTATGTGTTTCTTAAGCTGCACGTACATGTTCTTATTCCTATATTCGGTATTCCTATCTTTCACTGCTTTGTTTGGCTTTGAGTAGCTCTGCGTTTTGAAGTTTTCGCTCGTCACGCCGACGATATGCCTTCAATTCTCCACCCAGCATTGGAACAATATGTGAAGTCAATTTCTGACTTCTGCCGTGATGTTGTAATACTTCTAAAAGCGACTAAAAGCCCTATTCACTCACTCACGCACTCAATTCTCTACATGGTACAATGTATATAGACTACCTTTGATCATGTGAACAATGAAATTACTACTTTATTACTGAAAGCTGTGTAAAATCGTATTCGTTTTTTCTACATGTTATTGTTTACCACAACTTTCAGTCTACAGTATTGATTTTACTTCAAATTTGAAATGGTACCATTTTTCTGTCTTTTTCAAAACATTTACCAAATGTTTTTACCAAATGCCAATAACATTAAACAATCTCCATTCGCATCTCTGTCAGTTGTATCTCGTGTGAATTATTTCCAATTTCTGTCACGTCGTTTGGAATGGTGTATTACTAGCCATTTTACTGTGATTTTCAAAAATGTTGTACAGAAAGGGGAAGAAAATTAAATCTGGATGTTTTACTGCAGCCATTGACAAATAAACATTCAAATTCATTTCTATGTTCCATTTCCTTTCCAAAACCGAAATCCTTTCAGTGTGGTGAGTTGAGGTGAGGTGAAATGGTGTTTAAGGTCGCGGTCAAGACTATTGCGTGCGTACGTGTGTATGTGTGGTGATGCCGATACTAGTCCGGACTAATGCGGTTTTATAGTGCGAGCTCAATGACATAACATGCCGCAGTTTGACATTTATATTCAAAAATATTAAACTGACTCCGAGCCGACCAGTACTTGTTCTATCCGCGCCCAAGGCAGAATAACAAGTACCATCTTTTAACGTCTTTTGGTATGACGCGGTCGGGGATCGAACAATCGACCTTCCGCTCTCCGAGCAGAAGTTCAATCCACCAGACCACTTCTTCCTTTAAGTAGGGGCGGTCGGGTAGCCTAGTGGTTAATGCGTTCGCTCGTCACGCTGAAGACCCGGGTTCGAATCCCGACATGGGTACAATATGTGATATTGCTGGAATATTGCTAAAAGCGGCGTAAAACCAAACTCACTCACTCACTCCTTTAAGTAAAAAAAAGCCATAACTGTACGCTCACTGTTTTGCCAAATTTGAAACTTAAAGAATCAACGGAATTGCCCTCATTATTTGACATGTCCAATAATGAAATGCCCTGTTCATAAGTAGGTTATCCTGTCCAATATAAGGCAATAAGTAGAATATCCTGTTGAATAAGTACACAGCCCCAGATAATCAAACATTACAGCTCAGTCGGTCCCCCTGGGACAGGTGACAAATATCCAAACAGATTACCGATATCGTGTTTCACGCGGCCCCGAAGACACCAGAGCCAAAAAATCAGTTGCATTAAATCGTAAAACGACTTAATGTTGTCTCATTACGACGTAGTATATGATCCCATGATCTTGAAACAAGAAGTACCGGTGATTCTAACCAAGCTACTTATTGTCTTGGGTTTCGCTGAACGTGTGTTATAGTAGCTAATGCTTTCTTCGACGAGAGCGAGATGCTTTCAGCAAAGCGTATAGGCAGTAGATATATAGATACCTTAGGTTATTGTTCTCGTGAAATACGAGACTGGTAATCTTTCGGTAGTTTGTTCGTAAATCCTTCAGCTCTTTTTGCAACAGAAGACATTGCAGTCGTTGAATGTGTTTCACAAAATACCAGATTTACCTTGTTAACAAAATCGTACTTAAAATTCCATTTGGCTCCTCTTAAAATGTACGTGTCTAGATCAGAGAGGTTTACTTTCAGGAGAACATGTTTACGGTCTGTATATCCGCTCATATAGGGAACCATTTACATAGACAAAACCAGTTGGAAGTATCATTTGCATCAGTTTGTTTGTTGTTTAACGCCGCATTCAGCAATATTCCAGTTGTATGAGGGTGGTCTGTAAATAATCGATTCTGGACCAGACACTCCAGTGATTGACATCATGAGCATTGATATACACATCTGGGATACGAGAACATCAACCAAGTCAGCGAGCCTGATCACCCGATCCTGTTAGACGCCTCTTACGACAAGCATGGGTTGCTGAGACCGGCATTACTTGCATCAGTGACAACAATGGCATTAGATGATATCATCCTAAGGCATATGCATTGGTTACAGTTGCAGCATAAAAGCAAGAAACGCGATTTTAACAGAACCCACTCAAGGCTCTGAAGATGATGTTGCGGCGATCTATACTCGCTGAGTTCAAGCCATCTGGGGCCATTAGTTGGGAACACGTACAGCAATTGGACACATTGCAGCTTCTCACCGGCCATAATACACCATTATAAAAGATAGGGACGAGTGGAAAGGAAACATATATATTTTTTAACATTAGATCATGTTTTGGGCCAAACTTTATGACCTGTGCTGCGTCGCGAAAAGTCGAGAAATGTCACAACCGATACCTCGTCACTCTTTTATCATTTGTTGAAGAGTCTAGCTCGCACAATACAGTGAAGGGAGATCCGGAACATGCTCGTGCTCAGCTGATCGTTTGATGACGTAAATTTCGTTTTGGCAAAAATTTGAACAACGCCTCTTTCATGTATTGGTGCTCGCTTTTGTATTATGTGTGTGATTTAACAGGGTGATACGAATAAAGTTTTCTCCTTTCTTGTTCTGAGAGTTTACAAAAACAAAATTATCGCTAAAAGATTCCTTTGAGAGTAGATTAGTTGAGTGAGATATTTTCTTTAATCAACTGATTATTAATGGCGTGACGCAAAGCCAACACATTACACAAAGAGACTGGCATGAAGAGTGCTAGTTTATATAGATGCTATTTTACAAATCCTGTATTCTGGGGGAATACAAATATGATTTCTCAACGTTGGAATGTGTAATTGTACGGCAACTATGTACTGGAGGCTATATCGACAAGAGTATTGCTGAACTCGATACAATGCTGAAGGCTATATCGACAAGAGTATTGCTTAACTCGATACAATGCTGAAGGTGATATCTTCTGGGCAAGGTATAGCCAACGGGTAAAAACACTATCTGCTGGATAAATATGTAAATATATAAGGTCAGGCAGGTACTACCTTCAGTGTCTATAAACAAACATGGTGCCTATCGCGATCGGGTCAGAATAAGCCATCGGAGACCTGGACAAATTCCTGGGATAATTGTGAAATCATTATCAAAATAATTGACACCCAAAATTAGTTTTTAAACGGCACTTTACTGGGCAAGTTTGGGCAACTTTCGAGGCATAAACTGCGAAACAATTTAGCGAGGACACTGGCGTCATCGGTGTCCATATCTGTGGTTGTTAACCTCTCTGGCTTGGAGTCTTCGCCGGGGCGGTCGGGTAGCCTAGTGGTTAAAGCGTTCGCTTGTCACGCCGAAGACCCGGGTTCGATTCCCGACATGGGTACACTGTGTGAAGCCCATTTCTGGTGTCCCCCGCCGTGATATTGCTGGAATATTGCTAAAAGCGGCGTAAAACCAAACTCACTCACTGGAGTCTTCGCCAAATTTGTTGGCGTTTACCTCGTTTCATGTTGTCGCTGCGTGGACATCTCACTGCATTTCCTTACCTTATGACAAAACACAAACACGACGTCTCATGGACTATAGCATCTCCCTTAACGTTTCATAAAGGACAATTATTCCAACGGGCGGACCGATGTATTGACGTGACAGGCAAGTGGAAAAATATTTTTTACTGGTATTTTGCCTATTAGTAGTTACTCCACTCTCTGAAAAACGGATTTCAGTTGGATCCCCTGTTGTCACTGTCGGTTTGACTATTCACTAACCTGACGTAAAAGGGTCGGAAGGGTAGCCTAGTGGTTCAAGCATTCGCTCGTCACACCGAAGACCCGGGTTCCATTCCCCACATGGATGGGTACAATGTTAGATCCCCATTTCTGGTTCTCTTTACCACCTCAAAACACATTCGTGTGATAACCTCTATTTATCTGTCAATATTTGGCATGACATAAAAATAATGTATACAAATATTGTCTAAACAACAAATGTAGTTTGAGGTGGAAAGAGACACACCACTGTTTAAAAAATACGTCCACTCGATCGCGATTACATTAGTGTGGGCACTGCATGCCAGTCAAAACAAAACAAAACGTGCATGTATGTACCTGACATTTCAGTTGTGGCGCGAGTACTAGTCAAAACATTACTCCCATGATCTCAAAAGTGTAAAACTAGTCAAAACAAATATCCCCAAGACCGTAGCGGGGCAGAATCCCGCCTTAGCTGAAATCAAGGGAGCGTTTATTTTGACAAGTAGGGTATTGCACCGACATTTCAAAAGTGTGATGAATGTGCATTAGATGTGAGAAGAAAACACACGCAACAGGAAGCAATAAACAACACAACAATTATCCCAGGAAAACACCGACAGCATTGTGTCATTGGATTATCATTAAAAGTCATTCTTCACACAGAATTCGTGAGCCGCTAAATCAGACAACTGATACCAATAGTCGGGGCGAGGTGCTGAGGTAATACACAAAGCCTGTCTATTTCACAACACAACGCCCACTGACAATGTCTACCCTCAAATCTACACATCCCTATTTCAGAAATCTTCGAAATTTCCATTATGTTTTGCTTCTCCGAAGGCTCCGGAGACTACAGAATTAATTTATCCGATCTCCGCTTTCAGCTTTGTGTTGTCATCACTGAGGCAACCCGAATCGGGGTGATGTCTCCCAATTATGACGAGTCGAGCGTAAAAAGTAGACAATTTATGTAACATCGATTATAAAACATGAAAGCGTTATCTTTCACCAAAGTCTACTGGGATGATGCTCTTTACAGTTGTATGTGTCTGGGCGTAATAGGATTTCACCTTATACACGCTTATGTCAGTAATTTCCTATCGAGATGGACAAATAATTTCTTTGAGATTGTGCTGAAAATAAGTATTGTGTTATTGCCATATTATGGGCATCACTGCGCCGTTTTAATACGATATACTAGTCGTTTTTAGTTCTAAAAATATGAGTTGAGGTTAAAAACGCATCCGTCTCAAATCTACCATCAATCGCCCAGTTCGGTGTATTTAAAACACGGAGAGATAATGTAGAACATAAAATAGCAATAGATCATGATTTATGGGATAATGTGTATGATATACCTTTAAACTACGGTTTACCGTCTCATTTCTAACACTTTCATATTACCAAAAACCTATATCTATATATGTATCGTGATAAAAGTAGGGGCCTTTAAATTCCATTTCGACATATGTCTCTGGCATGTTTAGACTATCGTACCACCTTATCAAGATATAGGTCCCGAAACATATTTCCACCTGTTAGGATTGTTATTGAACAAGTAGTAGCCATATGGCCAGAATACCAACTAAATTTTCAAAATGGCGGACGTTACCAACAACGCCACGAAGCCGAAAACAGGGCTCAACCTTTTCCCGTTGCTTGTTGAGAATGCTCGTAGTGCTTGGAAATAACATTACTTGAGTGTTAAGCGTCCGTTTCCAGGTGAGGAACCGGTTTAGTTTGTTTTATCAAAAGAGGGCAACAGATTAGCTTAACTAGAAATGAGCTGCGATATTTAATGGGGATTCACGCTATGCGTTGCCATCTCCTTAAAATCCATACACATCTGAAAGAAGCGTGAAATGGCCATGTGTAAGTAACTCTATGCTATGTAATGGAAAGAAGGAAATGAGGTTCTGTTTTTCTTCCTATGGTTGTCATGCTATGAAGTTCGGCTATGGCACCTTATATGTTATGTAAAGGTTCGGGGCAATAGTCTTAGATTTGTTTGTGTCTGCATGGTATTCCGGTTGTTGCAATATGGCATGCAGATTTGTTATTTGCAAAGAGATAATTATTATTATCCATGTGACATTCTGACCTGATTTTAAAGAAATGTATTGTATGCGCACGAATATAACACGCTATCTATTGTCTACACTAAAACGTAATGATGTCATGTACATGTCTTCAAGGCTGAAAACGTGTTCTGAAGGTGCCTGTGTCTGATTCTATACTTCTCATTAGGTGAGGTGAAATTGGGTTTAACGTCGCGTCCAAGATTATTGCACTTATATAGCGACGTGCATGTACGTGTGTGTGTTTGTGTGGCTGCTTGTACTAGTCCGGACTGATGCCGATTTATAGTGCTAGCTCACTGAGATACCATGCCGCAGTTTAACATGAATACCCCACTCAGACACAGTATACTGACTCCGAGCCGACCAGTCCTTGTTTTAACCCCTTAATGCCAAGCGCCAGACAGAGTAACAACAAGTACCATCTTTTAACGTCTTTTGGTATGACGCGGCCGGGGATCGAATCGCGGACCTTCCGCTCTCCGGGCGGACGCTCTACCACAAGACCACGGAGGCGGTCTATTTCTCATTAAACAACCACTGATGGTACTAGAGAAAATACAACATAATATATGATATAAAACATAGTAATAAGATGACTTTACATACGATAATAAATAAATTATTTAGTTACGTATTCAGAAGTGTAAGGAACGTCTTGAGATGTTGTAATATTTACGATCCGATCTACATAACGTGGGGCGGTCGGGTAGCCTAGTGGTTAAAGCGTTCGCTCGTCACGCCGAAGACCCGGGTTCGAATCCTGACATGGGTACAATGTGTGAAGCCCATTTCTGGTGTCCCCCGCCGTGTTATTGCTGGAATATTGCTAAAAGCGGCGTAAAACCATACTCACTCACTCTACATAACGTATATTTCATAGTCGATGTATTTGGCGACATGAGCAATTTTATTAATAAATTAAAAATTAATTAACGTTGATATAAGGTTTGTAGTAGCTTGTATGCGAAACAAGTATTGAAATTCATCAACAACTGCTGAAGAACTGCACGGTTTACATACATTCAATATGACGTCAACGATTGTGGGATATGACGTGACACCATTTCGCATGACGTTAACATTGCATTCCGTATTACGTCAATAATGCAGTCAACGCTGTAGGATTCATGTTGTCGATACCACATGTACCCTAGTGTGCATCGTATACATTTGAAAGAACTTGGTTATGTTAAATTATTTTGATTTGAAGTTGTTTTTCAAATACATATTTTAATTACATCCATATACTAACATATTTATACATAAAATTCAAGTGTGAATATTTAAGTTAAATATTATTGGTAAATACGAACATTTCTGGCAGAATGCATTTATCGTTAAAGTGTGAGTGAGTGAGTGAATATGGTTTTACGCCGCTTTTAGCAATATTCCAGCAATATCACGGCGGGGGACACCAGAAATCGGCTTCACACATTGTACCCATGTCGGGAATCGAACCCGGGTCTTCGGCGTGACGAGCGAACGCTTTAACCACTAGGCTACCCGATCGCCCTTATCGTTAAAGATCAAAATGCATGTACTCCACCTTACGTCATGGGATATATACTGCGCTATGCATACAAACGATGTTCATCATTATTGAAACCGAGTGTGGGCATGAAAGACAATCTCACGTGAACATAACATGCCAACTACATATTAATTACTTCTTTTTAAAACAATGACGCCGTGTATCAACTTAAACCGTGCTATATCCATTTCCACTTCTATTGCATCAGGGGGCACGGGTTGGCCAGTCGTCTTCACGATTTGGCATTCACCAAAGTGGTAAATGTGTGAGACCTGCATCACTTTGGGCTTTCCTCCCACATTGAGTTGAAACTCCCTGTTTGTTTGTTTGTTTACGCCGCACTCAGCAATATTCCAGCTACATAACAGCGGTCTGTATATAATCGAGTCTGGACCATACCATCCAGTAATTTACGTCATGAGCATCGATCTACGCAACTGGGATACGATTACATGTATCAACCAAGTTAGCGAGCCTGACCAACCGATATCGTTAGTCGCCACTTACGACAAGCACGGGCTGCTGAAGACCGTGATATAACTGGGATACTGTTAAAAGCAGCGTTAAACACAACTCACTACATCACTCACTTTATCCCATCAAAAAACATGATGCTGAGTTAAAATGAAAGAGAAAGGGTAAACCACCATTTTAAAAAAAAACACTCTTTTCCAATGCATCTCTTATATTGCCATGTCATATAGAATGTGGAGACTGCACGATCTGTCAATCTCATCTGAACTCCTTGTAATTTGCAGGGAAGGATGTATTTATTATGTAAGTATAACATTACCGCTGTGTTAATCAGCGAACTGTACACCTGATCCACCAAAGAAATCCCCCAGTGACTACGCACCATTAATACTGAAGGCTGAATTGTCTCCTATTGCCAGGCAGACAGAATTAAGCGATCGTCTCAAACCAGGGCAAATATTTGCATTTAGTTCGGTATAAATCAGAGGCAAGTTGATTAGGTTTGCGGCAATAATTAGACTAATCACCCCGCTTTTGACTGGATCGGGTATTTGTCGGGGAGTGGAATACGAGACGTTGGTTGTGATTGGATGATTTCTTTTCCCCATGTGTGATAAACACCAATATTGAATACTTCCCGGCGCTATTGGGTGTCTTCTGATGGTTGGTTCTGCGATGCGGCATGCAGCCTGACACTACACAGAGTGTATGATAGAATATTTGATCATAGAGCACTTCTTAGAGTGAGGAAAGTAATAAATTTAATTACAATATAAAACGCCAACGCCAAAGAATACCCCGCCCGATTATCCGCCGAAACAGATTTCATTTGGCGTAAAAGGCAAAATAGCGGTGACAGTTATATGAATGGATCACTGAAAATCAGTGATGACACCAGGTGTTCGCGAAAAGGGTAAGCATGTCCTGCCTTCCGGTAGCTCACTTAAACACAATTAAAATAACACACACTGAATCAAATGGAATAACATAAAGTTAATGCCTGGCGCTTTGTTCCTTTCGAAAATGTTTCGGATGATGGAAAATGCAATCAATATTTAATACATACAGTTCGTGAGTGACCTGGGCTGATCATCGCTTTGAATCGTATTTCACGGTGTGTCAGCTTACTGCGAGAGGAACGCCCGTAGTGTAGCAGGTTTAAGACGATTACATCTTTGATAAAATCTACGTGTCTGCATAGGTGTAGGGCTAAAAGAAAACTGAAACACAATCAGGGCATTCCAAACAACGATTACAGGTGTCTGGCACAACCAAGTGGTGCAATATAATGTAAAGAAAATGCATATAGGACCTTATACGTAAGTGAGACGTACGAATTGGGAGTCATATTCTCGTTATATTTTTGGACAGACACAGTAACCAACTAGTTGCCTTTGTATTTCGATTCCAAAACCAAAACGACATGACGCCATGGTTCCCATATCGGCTTTCAGTCACTCTACGAATCCTACAGCTCTCATTACTCCCCTTCTCAGCGTGTGTTGGTCTATTTATTTGACTGGTTATCGACGGCAGACATCAAAAGGAGCCGAGGCTTCATTTAGCTTCTAGATTAAATTGATTGTCCGGCAGCCAATCAATAGGAGATTGTTAAATTAACTTCTTTTAAACTGTTAAGATTGATTCAGATTGCCTGAGATGACATGAGCAAACACAACTCAGGTCATTTATTGAGATACGTTTCCAAAGAAACATTTTCCTTTTGATGAAGATGTGCGTACGTGTACAAGCGTTTCCTCTGTTAAGTTGCGCTTCTTGACAGACACTACAAACAGAGTATATTGCTGGTAGTGATGTTACCCAAACGAGAGTTTCTGAACAGTATTGTAATAACAAGCAACCGTATCTATGGCACCGTCTTTGTTTACACGTAGGTGACGTTTTGGTATTGGTGCGAGCATGTGAAGAACTTGAATAGCGGAAGAGAGTACATGCTTGGGGCGGGATGTATACGCATTCAATCACAGCTGGATTAAGGTCAAATACGTATACAGAGAGACTCCCAAGACAGGTATCTTAAGTGCAAGTGTGTCATTCTTCTCGTAGCCTGTACCTCATTTCTTGTTACAACGTATGGACTGTGAATAACACGCACATATGCTGACACACTAGGAAAAGACTCAGTAGAAGTTCGGAAATAATTTTCAGCAAACTGACAAAAACCAAAGACATTGGTATGTGGCAGCGAGGCCTAAGGTATGCAACATTGCAATGTTATCAGAGTTTGAATTATCCCTATTGACATTTTCATACCTCTACCAAAGCTTCCACTTACGTGTTACTTATCAGGAGTCAAATTTCAAATCTACTATGCGGTGGCAAAGTGAATCAATATAGATATTGCTAGAATTATTTCACAGATGCCCTTTTGCAATGATGATGTATCATCATGTCCCCAAACACGGATATGTATACATGTAACTATATTTTGGAAGTATCATCAAAGTTTTTCAAAGGTACATGTACTCGTATGTATGCCTATAATATAATTATGTTACATAATTGCCCTATCCGTTCACAATTTGAAGTTTGTTCCTTAAGGGTTGATCATAAAAATGGAAATATCTTATAAAAATCACAACAATGGTTTGGGAATGAAACCCCGACTGTTTCATGAGAGGCAACGCAACGTTAACACTTGAGCCAGTGACCTTCCCCATCACCTCTAAATCACACCATTCGTCAGTAGCATCAGCTGAAAGGGACACGGGGGAAATTGAAGCAATCAGGAATGGGTGAGAGTGGACTCTCAAAATAGAAACATGGCAGTTCTAAGTGAAAGTACTGAAACTGACACTGGTTGCCATTGCATCGTGTTACAGTATTGGTCCTTTGAACTCTGCTCAGCCTTAAGACCACTGGATCTGAAGATGGTGTCCACACACTTCAAGTCTACATGAAAGTAATGCATTGTGGTGTGTCTCTTCAACCTTGTCAAGCAGTGCATATAAGTGTGGGGGCGCGCCCATTGTGCCTGTTAGCATAATGGCTATGTCGTGGTGTTCATACTATTTCATACATGTGCAAATAGTGATCAGTGCCACATTGTTTATAGAAAGATTATTCACAGATTTGACCTTTACGATACTAATGCATGACATACGGTGAAGGACACGAAATTTCCGATTCGATCTACTGAGTTTCATAGGACTTACATAAGAAACGTAATTTTAAAAAATATTTAAATCATGAACAGACACTGTAACACATGTGTTTTGATAGGAAAAACAAAGTTTTAACATAAACAACAATCCTAACAGGTTTTGCACAATGTTAACGTGTTTAAGAAGTGTTTAGAATAATGTTCATTGATTAGCATTTTAAAAATGCTTGACTTCCAAGCACGTTGAAAATATAAACGTTTAGAACCAAAACATGTTCAGGAATTCCAAATGGACATACTGCAAAATAGTCACCTTCTACAGTTGTTTTACGAATGCAAAATGCAAAACGCCAGTAGAAATATAGCAGAAGGAATTCATCAACAAAAGTTACCAAATTTAAAAACATATCAATTCCAATAATAGGTACCTCTCTTAGATTGCAATCTATTACTACTGCTTGCTGTTGTATTCATCAAAGCTGGTGAAGACCAACAATATTCAGATAGTCAAATATTCAACTTGGAAGCACATTTGGACTGCTTGCTTGTTTGTTGTGTAACGCCGCACTCAGCAATATTCCAGCAATATGGCGGCGGTCTGTAAATAATCGAGTCTGGACCAGACAATCCAGTGATTGATATCATGAGCATCGATCCACCCAGCGATCCTGACCAGCCGATCCCGTTAGTCGCGTCCCACGACAAGAAAAGTCACCTTTTACGACAAGCATGGGTTGCTGAAGACCTATTCTACCCCGGATCTTCACGGGTCACATTTGGACTGGAAGATGCGGCAATGTAAATGGACCCTAAATCATATAAAAACTAAAGGGCTCATTCCGTTTAGCATTTTAACTCAATCACAAGCCTGTTTAGAGTTCAACGTGTCTTTACAGCTAGCATGTGCTTAATACCTACATACGTAAACATGCTAAGACACATGTGTAAATGCGTCGCTGTCATATTCAGTTCGGCAAGCCGTTGTTTGTCATTTATGGCGTTATAGTTTATTTGTGCCTGTTTCGCGATAGTGCGCGTAATTCCTTCTCTGCGCATATGCTTAACGTGGATTCACCGATTCAGTTATAAAGGTAGGTGTATATGTTGGAACGTTATCAAACATACGGTTTCATCTGTTGATAGCCTCGGATTACGCGTGCTGTGTGTAGGTGATGTTTCAGGTACTGCCAGAGAATAAAAGCAGAGTCCATTGCACGATTCATATTGTTTATGAATCAATATCAAAAAGTGATGATACCAGGTGTTCGAGAAAAGGTTAGCGTATCCTGCACCACCAGTGGGACATAATGTTGTCGAATCATGTGACATTAATCAGTAGGAGAAGGAGGACAAAAATTTAAAGTGAACACGACCTGACCTCTCTAAGTTCACAACGACTAAAACACATGTTGACAAAACTAGTGTGTCGTTGGGCACATGGCGGCATGGGTGGCAATTCGCTATGCACAGTTGCCTCCCTTATCCGCGACAGGATGTGCCCAGAATACGACCTTTGGTCAGTTAGCATCATGTCTGTATGTCTTGCCTGAGGTAAACGCCTATGACCTGCGTATCTTTAGGCTCCCCTCCCAAATTCAGCGGACACAACTTTAATAACTGGTTGTGACAAACTGTTAGAAGCGGCGTTTAGCCTCACCCCTTCACTCATAGGCAGGTTAATTATGTCGTTGTAGTATCAGATAATAGATAATTGATAGGTGAAGATGTACTATGTAATGACTTACCACGTAATAGACATATTAGTTTGTATACTCCCCAGGGAGAGTGAGTGAGTGAGTATGTTTTTACGCCGCTTTTAGCAATATTCCAGCAATATCACGGCGGGGGACACCAGAAATGGGCTTCACACATTGTACCCATGTCGGGAATCGAACCCGGGTCTTCGGCGTGACGAGCGAACGCTTTAACCACTAGGCTACCCGGTTAGGTTACGGGCCGAGGGGGGTAGCCTAGTGCTTAAAGTGTGGCTCGTGACGCCGAAAGCTCGGCTTCGATCCCCACATTGGTACAATTAGACTATCATCTAGTCTTTGAAATGAACATATCGTACAGAAAAAAACAGTTGTTCAATTATCTTAATAAAAAAAAATTTTAACAACAAGGAGCCTGGAGACTCTTCATCCTGAAACTGCAGTATTCTAGACTTGCCAAACATTATAGGCTTGCATGGGCTGTATTTGATATATTTGTATCAGGGTCTGTAAACAGACTAAGGTACAATGTGTGGAGCGTATTACCAGTGTCCCCTGCTGTGGCTTGAATATTGCTGAAGCGGCATAAAATGCGACTCATTCACTCAATCTGGCGGAGCCAGTATCATAAACAGGTGTTATTACTTCAAACAGTGTATGAACCGTCTTGTGGAGATTATTGTGTTTATCACATGTATGTGGACCATTTTCGTCATTAACTTGATGACGTTTAATATTGTTTATTAAAAGGAGAACTTATTTTGTGTAAGCAGTGCACGTTCGCAGGGATGAGAATCCATTCAACGACGCTTAATGCAGAGCTATGTGAGATCAATTGACAATTCAGAGGAAATCTTAATGTCTTTGTATTATTTCAATATTATGTAAATACATTTTTTTCATTCACTACTTTTGTTTTAAATAATTCACAAAATACCAGTTTTGCATAGTTTTATGACAATGGGTCATGTATGCTATCTCACGTTTTTGTCTCTGTCCGAACCTTTCACAATGAAATCTTTTTTTTCAAATAATTATATTGTATCTCATAGGAACTGCTTCTTGTCTTAACGCTTTGCTTTCAACGATACATTACACAGTGAAATATTACACACTGAGTGGGTATTGGGGAAGGCATTACGTAATGCAATGGTAATGTAACTTAGAGGAAGCTGAGCTGCTTGGGGAACTTCATGAAGTCAGTTTGATATTCTTGGTGGATAGATTATATTGCCAATGATAACGCCCGGAGATGTCAATACGCGTTAATCAGTTTCATGTGCTACTTCTTGAGTATAACCTAGAAGCGTGTAATATCAGATTTCTTAATTAAACTTCAGAGGGTAATTTTGTGGAAGTCTTGTGCCGTGCTCTCTCCTTACAACAAACATATATCACAGCAACATCTTCAAACGAAGATCTGTTTCGCACAATCGCCCATCTGTCTGACACGTTTCCAACAAATATCTTCAATACGACTCAACTTTGCCAAGATGCAACACTTTCATTATCCCTTCAAGAACAGTGCCATTTATTTAACCCTTTATGGGTGTGCGCTTCTTGAAAGATAGGAAAAAGCGCTTATAGATTAATGTTATGACGCAACGTTGGGCGCATTAAAATGGACAAAAACCGTTGGAGCTTTGCACGAATTGCATTTCATAAATGAGTGTTCGCTTTTAATTGCAAAACATATCAATCTTTCCACAACGGAATACAAGATTGAGCTCCCGTCAGCCTTAACTACACAAAAAACATTTCTCAAGGTTGAAGAAATAAATTACTACATTATCCAATCCAAAGACTATTTTGAGTTTTAAATAACTCTCGACTAAAATTGCTTTAGATTTTTTTTCTATCTTGCATGTGCGGCTTGACTTGTCATTCTTATTTATTGTTGAGTTTGGCATTTTTAAAATCCAAGCGATTACATTTGCATGTGAAACATTATCACTGTTTTTTATACATGCACATATTTACATAAACAAATGGGGACACGTGTGGCGTATTTGTCAAAAACGCTGCAATTCGCTGTGCAGAATTCCTTCAACGTCCCCACAACATGTGATCATTGGTTCCAATCCCAGATTCTCATGATTATGTTTTGCCAGCACAATATCTTAGGCTTACCAAAGAAGTCACAGGCGTGTATCTCTCATTACCTAATTGTTAAAAGGGATTTTCAAGTGGTTTAATATTGCACTGTGGACACGGGCCCTTTTAGACCAGACCTTGCACATCTAGACACGAAAGTTTACAATAACAATAGAAGAAAACATTTCGATTCATAGTAGATATACCAATAGAAGAAAACATTCCAATTCATAGAGGACATACCCAAAGAGGAAAACATTCCTATTCATAGAATGTATATATGAGTATGGTATATGTACAATACAATATAAACATACAAACTAAGAAAACATTCCTATTCATAGTAGATGCAGAGTGAGGTGAGGTAAAATGGAGTTTAAATCGCGTTATTGCAGTGATACAGTGTGTGTGTGTGTGTGTGCGTGCGTGCGTGCGTGCGTGCGTGCGTGCGTGCGTGCGTGCGTGTGTGTGTGTGTGTGTGTGTGTGTCACATGTCGCAGTTAATGATTAGTATGACGTTATTTCAGGCATTTTTTAATTTATTTTGGGGGTTTTTTTTAACTGAAGTGGGCTAATGTGTTATTGGCTATGACGAATGCATGGCCGCTAAGCACACAGCCGAATTGAACGATTAAGAATAGTACATATTGCACGATAAGGGTTAACGTGTTTCACCACAGTGTACTTTTATTTGGGTACAACGTTATATTAACTGTCACAACGTCTTGAATACATGTTATATTAACTCGCCAAGAAAACAAATTCCTGGTAATTTATTGCCAGAAAGCAGAGGAAATGAAAGTTTGCCTTTTCAATCAGTGAAAATTGGTGGCAAGAAAGAGACACTTTAAGCAGAGGGCACAATGCGGACACACGCAATATTGCTGCTGGCTGCTGTTGTGATATGGCCAAGTTTTATAATTACTGTCAGGTACTCGAAACGACCACCTGGCGTTATTTTGGATTAAAGTTTAACGTTGGAAAAATTACATGGTGTTTTGTTATTAAAATATTAAAAGCACTGATATTGCATTTTGAATTTCTATTCTATTTTGAAATCTTGAATTGGGTTATTGACATTTTTAACTTAAAGGTTGTTTTTTTTAAAAACTGCCAAAATAAACACGAACTGCTCTACATATTAGAATTGACATAATTTTATAGTTACCTCTTAGCAAATGGATTAAGGACAGCGACAATGGACTGCGTTGTGTAGTAGAAGTATTATCTTCTTCATGCAAATCATAGGATCTTACTGAGGGTGTGTGTTCGTGTTTGCGTGCGTGGAATGAAAAGAGGATGGAGCTGGTGGTGTATGTTACCGGTGGCTAAGTGTGAGTGAGTGAGTGAGTTTGATTTTACGCCGCTTTTAGCAATATTCCAGCAATATCAAGGCGGGGGACACCAGAAATGGGCTTCACACATTGTACCCATGTCGGGAATCGAACCCGGGTCTTCGGCGTGACGAGCGAACGCTTTAACCACTAGGCTACCCGACCGCCCTGGTGGCTAAGTGGTCTATGCGTCACGACTGGTGTTGCCTAACTTAGTCTTGTGGGTTCGTGTATCACTCACTCACTCACTCACTCACTCACTCACTCACCCACCAACTCACTCACTCACTCACTCACTCACTCACTCACTCACTCTACATGTCATTGCTCAATCAAATCAAATCAGCCAGAAATAAGCCGCATTTCTGTTAACCGATTTCATGCTGCAAAATACGAGGAATGATTACGCATAATGTTGTACTAGTTTTACATTAAATAGATATCACAATACACCAGGGAGAAATCATTTAATAACCCAGTGAATGACTGAGGTGCCCCGGCATAAATCAATGTTGATATGATTGACTTGCGAGAATAATGAACCCTCCCTGTGGACCTTCACAAGATGAGTTAATGATTTTACTGACTATGAATTATAATATAAAATATTCGTTCAATCGTTGCTGGTTATTTAACTACACTTAGGTTGTGTTATTTGATTAGAAACATGTGTTTCATTTTGGAAGACCGACGTGATCTTGGATACCGGATATTAAAATACATGCTATTGAAAAGTATTTTTCAGTACATTCATGAGAATTCTAGGATAGAGTAGATCACAAATATTCTATCCTCGCCAAAGGGGACACGGGTGGCCCAGTCGTCTAAGGCGCCGCGATTCGCTGTGCAGAGTTGCGTCCCTTGGCCACGCCAGAAACCTATGATTGTGGGTTCGAATCCCGGTTCGCCCCGATTATGTTTCTAGGTTTGTCAGCACCATACCTGTGCTCGTGGGTTTCACCGAAGTGGTAAACGTCTGAGACCTGCATCACTTCGGGCTTTCCTCCCACATTAAGCTGACACGCCGTGATATAACTGGAACACTGTTAAAAGCCAAGCCAGTTAAACCCAACTCACTCACTCACTATCCTCGCCAAACGTGCGAAGACTATGATGATCGCCTGGACACAATATTTGTGTAATAATTAGTGTTATAGTGGTTACAAGGTGATCGCAATCTTGTCCAACTGACTAGAGTCGGATAACTAAAAATGTTGGATAATATAAGTAGATACCTTTGTGCCTCGACATTTATCAGTATTTGATACCGGAAGACTAAAAAACTGGATAATAAATTAAGTTGATACTTTTGTTGTGTCCCGACTGTGTCTAGTTGCATTTGTCAGTATTTAATACCGGAAGACTAAAAAACTGGATAATAAATTAAGTTGATACTTTTGTTGTGTCCCGACTGTGTCTGGTTGCATTTGTCAGTATTTAATACCGGAAGACTAAAAAACTGGATAATTAATTAAGTTGATACTTTTGTTGTGTCCCGACTGTGTCTAGTTGCATTTGTCAGTATTTAATACCGGAAGACTAAAAAACTGGATAATAAATTAAGTTGATACTTTTGTTGTGTCCCGACTGTGTCTAGTTGCATTTGTCAGTATTTAATACCGGAAGACTAAAAAACTGGATAATTAATTAATTTGTTACTTTTGTTGTGTCCCGACTGTGTCTAGTTGCATTTGTCAGTATTTAATACCGGAAGACTAAAAAACTGGATAATTAATTAAGTTGATACTTTTGTTGTGTCCCGACTGTGTCTAGTTGCATTTGTCAGTATTTAATACCGGAAGACTAAACAACTGGATAAATAATTAAGTAGATACCTTTGTTTGGTTCCGACTACGTCTTGCATCATTACTTATCGTTATTTGAAACTGGACAACAAGATTCGTGTCAGTAGATTCATACACATTGTACTTTATCGTATGTCTGTTGCTGTTTTACTTATGTATATAAAATCTCGAATAATTTATTTTGATATTATAGCAAGAAAACAAATTGTAAATAGGATTTAAATTGCTTTTCATACATTTAACCAGTTGCGGGTTGACACATCTGGACTAACGTTTAGTCTATGAACACTTATATTACACAATACACATAATTTTCCCTACAGAGCTAGCTACAGCTGGCTAGACTTGCTTTTGTATACGTTTCTAGATTATTATTTTTTTCATAAAATAAATATATTCCACAGTCATGGTGCAGGACTATGACACATGGAAGTTTAGTTGGTGAAACAATATCAAGTTACTCAACGTAACTAATCATTGAAACACTCAACTGCACTAGAAATGTTTTATTTATATTTATTATTCCACATATTATAGCACAACATACACCTATTTACACAATGATATAACGATACATATGCAATGGTACATATGAAATCTCTTGATTCATCAACAGAGGCAATGATTAAGTAAGAAATGTCAGTTATGAGGCAAAGCTAATACGTAACCAGATAAGGTATGACGACATATGTGTTGGCATTACCTGTTGAAAGTGTTATTGCTTTTGTTTTGATAATGATTCTTCATTTCTCTCTGGATCTGCAAATTGAGCATAGCATTTAGCGAATGGTACTTAAAAGTACTAGCATTGACTCTCACACGCACTGTTGATAGGCACATTACCAATCTCGAGAGGCGACTTACCGAAGCTTATTACATCAGTCTTTAATCTTCACATGAATGTAGGTATTTTGGTGTGAAATGAACACTTCATGTATTAGAATTCTGCTGGCTAATGTTTCTTTCAGAACAAATCCTTGAGGCAGAAAATAAGGCCACGTCGGACCTCTTCAAACAACGTATTAAGATGTCTTGGTTATTCAAACGACCATAATGGTTAGTTTCCAACAGAAGAACCTGTACATACTTCGAAATAGAAGCAACCGATATTTGCCAGAGGAAATAGTTCGTATATTGCCGCAATAGACTTTGCTCGTTGCTATGCCTGCATGTGTAGTTAATGTAGATTCTACAAATAAAGAAAATGTAATGATAGCCACAGTGACAGAAATAGTTAATAAAGTTTACATAGTTAGTGAATTTCATTATCCACTCCGACACTTACATATTGGTAGACTTTGCTTACCAGTTAGACTGACTATTTAGACTTGTAGGCGGACTGTCGCAGATTAGTGCAATTTACTAATTAGTAAGTAGAGCTTACTTTCAATCTTTCAAAGAATCTTTTTCTCATTATTTACAAACTGCCATAACATATTTACGAAGCTTGTAGTAAGTCTATCCAATTCATCCCACATGTGCTCTATCGGGTTCAAATCCGGTGATCTGGAGGGCCAGGGGTGAACATCAACGTTGTTGTTGTGTAGGCAGGTTCTTGTGATCCGTGATGTATGCAGTCAAGCGTTGTCCTGCTGGAATACACCGTTGCCGTTGGCTGCAATCGGGAGGACGTGTCGTGGTTACTCTTGGTCGTCCCGACCTTGGCCGATCACGTGTTGACCCATGCTGTTGAAACCGAACCCATAGCCTTGTGATGGTGCTGGGCGCTACATTGAAAACCCTGGCTACAGCTGATCGGGATTCCCCTGTTCGTAAGAGGCCTATGACGTTGTTTCTTTGCACTTCTGTTAAATGTTGTTGAACTGTCACTGTTCGATTGACGCAGATGCTAGGCAATCAAACACCCTGCCCTTTAATACCGTTCCAAGTGCAGCGCGTGCAGCTCCATGGCCCTTTTGTTACTGCACTGGGTGCGTTTTTCCGAATCGTACGTGTTTCCCGACTAATGGTTTGCATGTCCTTGTTGTGATCATTTTGATCCGGAAAATTTGTCACTGACACTATAACACATTAAACCTCTTCGTTTTGCCCCTCTTGGTCCGCTAATTTTGCTTTTATGGCCAAAAATATCCGTATTGTGTTTTTTACACAATACTAGGAAAAGGCAATGGACAAGTAATTAGAATAAATAAATATTGTGTTACCCTGGCAAAATTAACAAACCTCCTTTCTTCATTGAGAACATGAGGCGGTGGGTAGCCTAGTGGTTAAAGCGTTCGCTTGTCACGCCGAAGACTCGGGTTCAGTTCGAAGTGTGAAGCTCTTTTCTGGTATCCCCCGCCGTGATATTGATGGAATATTGCTAAAAGCGGCGTAAAACCATTGGTCGCCCCAGTACATTAGCAACAATATACGTAGTAGTGGTATTAGTAGCAGCAGTAGTAGCAGTGGTTGTAGTAGTAGAGCTAGATATAGCAGTACATGTTAAACAATCATAACTACACCAACTTCAAAGGTTACACCAAATGCAGTGAAAATGTTAAATATATAAATTTTGATTGTTTGTTTGTTGTTTAACGCCGCGTTCAGCAATATGCCAGCTATATGACAAACACCTACCTGCATGATCATGACGCCAAACAGTTGTTTGAAACGGTTAATTCAACGTTAAATATCCTTGTCCTTTATCTGGTATAGTTGCATATTCCTGCAACAACCAGGTGCAAAGAACTAAATGTGACGCTCCTGCTGAAAATGTCAAATGTTACGGGAAGAATTATCTCCCTTAGAAATCTCCATAACTATATTACTAGTGCTTCAATCGCTAATGATCGTCGCTCATGTTCATTGAACGTATGATGAGAGTTATTCGTCGTTTTCATTAATTTCTTAATCACGGACGACATCATGAGGACGATTGCATCAAGGAACACAAAAAACCATCATGATGGCAAGTGGCCGATGTTGTATCCAACTAGTCCCCTGCAACCTATGCTTGTCGTACTGGGCGTATTGATTGATCGTTTTAATAGACTTGGTGAGAACTGCTACCACTGCTACAACTATTGCTACTACTATTACTTATACTGGTACTACTACTCCTACTATTACTACCACAACTACTACTACTACTACTCCCAGGACAATCGGTTCCGAGTCCCGTGTGTCTACCGCCACCACGGCAATGTTTCTCTCACTTATGAAAGTACATGTATACAGTTTTATAAATGATAGTGAATGCATTTAAAGAAGTGCGTACTACATTCTGATTGGACAATACGAGTATAAGCAATGGATATGATACAAGTTCATTTGAATTGACATGAATAAATTGACTTTACCTGATTGACATTTATGCTTATCTATCTTATAATGAAGTTGAGACTTACCATACAATACAGGTGGCATGTCGTTTTGGGCGTCAATCAGCAATCCCTAATTACAAATGACGGACATCGTCACAAAGGACGGACAGGCCAAGCTGTTTTACTGAATTATCTAGTAGTACTGTTAGTGTGACGTCAGTGCGCCAACTGTGCTGGACTTCTTTAATGATTTAATATCTTACTTCATATTTCTGTATGCTTATAAATTATGAAAATTTGTATGCACATTGTAAATATATATACATAGAAAGGTAGCTGTATGACAGTAACTCCAAAAGCGAAACGTATAAAAAAACGTCTGCCAGTTCCAGATGAGGCATACACCATGTCGACCAATTGGACATGATTGACCTGGTAAGACGGCAACACGACTGGCAAGAGATCTACATGTCATCCACACTACGATTAACCATCTTATTGCACGCATAATGCACAGATAATAAGTGCGCAGGATCTCCCAAGAAGTGGATGTCCGCGTGTAACGTCCTTACGTCAAGACAGTGTTATCGTCCCTTCTCACTTGTGCCAGCGCCACCTACCAACATCAACTACTGCCAGGTAGACAGTTAATTGGAACCAACAACAGGCCTGTGGAAACAAACATTGCATCGGTTGTCAGCGGCAAATCTCAGGTGCCGACGTCCGTACTTTCGGGCGTGTCTTTTGGAATTGAGTATAGATTGTCGATAATGCATTCAAGATATCTTTTCCAAGAATATCGCTAAGGGCGTAAAGAGTGTGATATGTGCCACATGTTGCTTCAAACTGACAGACTGTAATAAAAATACTACTTGACCGAACTCATTCAGGTTCATGTTGCTTTTATTGAATGCGATTTCTATGAACACCGATCCAGTAGATCAAGGGTATGCTGACATGGGAATTGATCATGTTTATGTATGATTTAGAATATTTTCCCTATGTATGTACACTATATATTGATCAACGTTAACACGTATATATATTAAAGCAAGGAATGGTTTGAATAAATTTTAACACTGCACAATGCTGTTCTTTCAACCATACTGCAACGTCCTGGTTCTTAGCGCCAACTGTTCGTTTAAGCGTAAACACAGTGAATGCAGTTCTACGAACCACGGCTACGACTGCATTTATTGAATATCTGCCAGTGAGCAACAGTGAGAAATCCTAACAGTGTTCTTAGAATCTCACACAAGTAGTTAAATCTCCATTAATGGTATCCTACTTCTTTCAAAGCTTCGTCTATAGAATGATGATGAAAGCAGAACGTTAACTGTGCTTGTGAATTCATTCAAATTATGAAATGGGATCATTATGCATTGGAAATGCCTTCAATCAGTACGGGGCTCGCAGGTGTTGACAACTTACGCATAGCTGGGGCGTGTTTATGGACAACTAGGTGTACGGAATCGCCGACTCAAAATGCTCACAAATGTTTAACTAACATTAATTTTTGAGAAATATCTTGTTTTCGACCATAAAGACTGTTTACTAATTTATCGATGAACAATATTTCAACATAGACATCATAGGGGTATCCCCTGAAAGAAACATTTATGCTATTAAATTATCATAACTATTATATATTTTAATATCGATAAGATATTTGTATATTTTACACAATGAAACAAGCTTTTGGCTTAACATATACATGCTTATTGTATTGTTGTATCAGAAAATATGTATCAGCCAGCGACCATCAACACTAAAAATTGACATGTGCACAAGCGTCGCTGCAAGATCACCGATAATGGCTGGCAAACTCCGTAGCTTATATTTTGATACGTAAGTCAAACATTGAACAGCAAGGAATAACACGAAAACGTTTGCTTATTTACGTATTACATTTTATTTCATGTGCATAGTTAGCGTACCGCTATGTTATCATAGCCGACGCTGATCAGAAGCATATGGAAAGAAAAAACATGTCTTGTAGCATTTCAGGTGCACTTGGCCATGTAATGACTGGTCTGCCAACACAAACCAGTGCAGTTGTGGACACCCAGTGAACACTCTAGTCGCCCTGGAAACAAAAGGTTAGGAGTTCAGTTATGCAACATCCAACTTTTTTCCTATGGTGTTTCTGCAGCAGAACCTCAGTATCCAAAGCTTCAATCAGTGGTTTGTCTTGTTCGATGATTCTTTACGGGATTATTGTGTGCGGGGTAAAACATCAAGCAGAAGACGCTAATTCTAAAATCCGTTTCAGATTACTTTTATGAAAGCCTACATATCAAAAAAGATAATTACGAAAATATTATTCTTAAATCCGAATCTCTGAAATCCCGATTACAAACAAGATCTGTTCGTGGCAGCAGAATATGGCACCTACCAAGATCAGTTTGAAGTGTCGAGATGACGGAGACACTGGTGACAAACAGTGGCAGTGACGACACCTCGGCTCTATTGACGCCGTCGTCGTTCACCCGGATCAACCTGGAATACAGGACAAGGTGAACAGGAATCTTTCGGATCATCAACCAGCACGTAGTTAACGTATTCATGCACTTCTTTAACGAAGGGGGACAAAATATTAACGTATAATTGCCGTTGGCTGCACTTAGAGAAAGACAATACGTTCATATCAAATATGGGAATGTGAACTTGAAATAGTTGCGTCAGTAATGTATTAGTAGCGGGTCGGCGCTCTGTTATTCCTTAATATAGAAAACTATTCCGAAAGGTAGCCTCAGGGAGGGAATATTTAGGACAATGACCTTGTGATCATCGGAATATATATAGTCAATTTGAACTATTGTGTCCTCGGGTTCGGTGGACATGCTGGTTGCCCTGAAAAAATGTAGAGTCTGGTATCCGCGTATGATACACTGCTAAGAGGTAGCAAAGGTCAATGTCACTTTTTGTTCCCGTTCCACTTCCGTGAGCTGCCCCATTCTGCAGTGAAAACGATTTGCGTGACAGTTTAGAAGGGCACCCATATATCGGTGTATACCCATATATCTCAACGGACATTCAATTGGAACCTGAGACAATACTCTACTGAGAATGTATGGAGCTTTTTATAAGTCGTTCTAGAAGCTGACCTCCTTTGCATATTCATCGGATCACGACACCAAATGTATCGCATATGTTCATCTATTGCATCGATAACACTATTCATGATACGATATCATTCCAAATACCCCCTAAATGAAATTAAACGAGTGACTGAATATGAGTTTAAGCCACTTTCAGAAAGAAACCGAGCATCATTACGGCGAGGACACCAGAAATGGGCGAACATGTATTGTACCCAACTGGGAAATCGAACCAGGGCCTTTGCCGTGACGAGTGAACGCTTTAACCTCTAAGCTACCCCATCGCCCCTGTATGTAAATGACGATTACATGTGCTGTATATCAAGTTATCAGATGATCACTTCCATCTATGAGGATGACGTACTTTGAGTTGATATCGACGTAGAAGTAGTAGCTGTTCATTTGTCCGTAGAGGTCACTGGCATTGTCGACCAGGATGGTAACGCCAGTGCCGTCAGTGTCACCACTCATCAAACTGCCATTAGCGAACCACATCAATCTCTCCACTGTAAAATGAACACGCAAAACATGAAGAGACTCATATCCTAATAGTTCAAGATTTAAAGATGTCGACATGATCAGATTGATGAGGACAAATAGTCTAAAGTCAGATATCTCTTGTTGATAGTATATTTACGAATACCAAATATTCTATTCAAAATATCTAAATAGTCTAAAGTCAAAGATCATAGGATAAATTGTCTAAAATCTGATATCACTTGTTGGTAGGAGCATAATTACGAAAACACAAATATTCTAAGTAAGGATAAGATTTATGGATGAACAACTTCTTTATTACAATTAAGCGCGACGTTTCGGTGTAGGTTCTAACACCGTTGTCAAGCAAACGATGTACAAAGTATGGTTGGCAAGTATATATACAGGTAGGAGGCAATGTTGATACAGTGGAGTAGATATCAGATGTAGTTATACTGGAGTGGAGAAGCCTGTTACGTACTCGAAAGGGTAGTAAAGACCATTATCGGTGAAGTCAGTAACATAAGCAAAGGGTGAAGCCAGTAATATAAACAGCACGATTATGGCTGATTGGGGTATTTGATGAGTTGATGGTACGTCGGGGGTATGTAATAGCCTTGGTCACGATTGATCGATGGTTGGAGTCCTTTGATGTTGATGGATTCTTGTAGTTTTCTGATTTTGAAGTCTTTGAGGTTGGTGGTGAGGGCTTTGACTTTATCCAACTGAATGCTGAGGCTTGGGTTGTCACGGTTGTGGTCTGATAGAGCTGATTTGGAGTCATCTTTTGAGACTGAGCTTTGAGCTGTTGTTTACATTACTTCACCCTTAAGTTTGCTTATGTTACTGACTTCGCCGATAATTGTTGTTACTTCCCTTTTGTGAAAATAACAGGCTTAATTGTAATAAAGAAGTTGTTCATCCATAAATCTTATCCTTACTTAGTACTCCAACTTCTAAATGCCTATCAAAGAAAACAGCTAAGCTTAAATTTCTGGGCCGCGTCCCAATCAAACCCTCTCATCCAAAACTTAATAAACCAAAACATCAGCCCCAAAAACCAAGCTCTAGCTCGTAAACACCCCTTACTTACCCCAATATCCCAAAGAATAACAAACTACCTAAATGAACACCAAATTAAAAATCTTAAACAAAACTGCAAACAATCAAATATCTTCACCCCTAAACTTAAAATACCCAAAATAGACATAACACTAGCTAGCCAAATAAATAAACAACTCGACCCAAACATAGCTAAAACTACCACACTAACATACATACACGAAAATTGGCCAAATTGGTGTCACATTTACACGGACGGATCCTCAGATCCGACCTCCAAACACACAGGTTTCGGAGTCCATACCACACAACCAACTAAAACCACACAATCCTTCCGACTCCCAAACAACCAATCAATATTCACGGCAGAACTAATGGGCATGGCCTCAGCCCTCCATAATCAAGAATCCAAAAACCCCAAAAAAATCCTAATACTTACCGACGCCCTAAGTGGACTGCAAGCCCTCCAAAACAAAAATACCCAAAACCGACCTAAATTAATAAATCAAATACTTAAAAGCTCCAACGACCTAACTAAGGCAGGCAAACACATAACCTTCTTGTGGATACCCGCCCACGTAGGAATATACGGTAATGAAAACGCCGATAAAGCAGCTAAACTATCCCTCAAAATCCCAGAAATAAGCTTAAACTTACCCATCTCAAAATCAGAAATTAAAAGTGTAAACATGCAAAAAATCACAGAAATGGCATAACCTATATTTAAACTCAAATAGCCAAATCAAAAAAGTGCTCAGCAAACCACTAACCAAACCAAAGATTCTGCATCCATCAAAAAAAGTCGACAGAGTAATCACTAAACTCCAAACAGGACACACCAACCTAAATAACCACCTAAAAAAAATTTAAAAAACACACTACAAGTAACTGCCCACACTGCAAACAACTAGAAACCCCAGAACACGCACTTATCCACTGCACACACTGCCTAACACATCGAACCGCATTACAAACCACCCTCAATCTAAACAAGGCTCTCACTCTAGAAGCAATACTAAACCCACAAAATAAACTAGAAAACTTCAAGGCCTTAGGCCTATTCTCAATCAAAACGGAACTAATAAAACGCATCTAAAAACACAATAACCTACCAAATCAAAATCACATAAACAAACAAACATCCACCATACCCAGCTCCCTTAGTTCTCCTCCCCAACCCCATCGGCATCTATTCCAAATCTCAAAATTCCCAAATTCTATATAAGCAACCCCTAAAGCCCCTCTTGGGTTGCACACACCACTTTCGCCCCTTTCGGAAACACATTAAATGGCCTGGCCGGGCCAGTGTGCGAAATACGCATCAGTCGGAAAGCGCACGTTAAATCTCCAAAGTAAGTAAGTAAGTACAAAGAAAACTAATATTCTATTCGAAATATCAAAATGGTCTAAAGCAAAGATATACAAATAGTAAGCTACAAATCAAAGATCTTAAAACATCAAAATACGTGCAGTCACAGATTCCAGGACATCAACGATTTTCAGATATCTACGACTTTGATACATCTTGAATGATATATCTTGAAGTTTGAGGCGGTCCATATGGCCCAGTCGTCTAAGGCACCACAATCCGATGTGCAGAATTGCGTCACTTAGCCGTACCAGAAAGGTACTGTCATGGGTTCGAATCCTAGATTCGCCCTGTTCGTCAGCACCATACCCGTGCTTTTATCGAACTATAGTAAATTAAACGTCAAAGACATGCATCACTCCTCCAACATCAAGCTGAGACGCCGTGATATAAGACTGTACCGGTTCAAAGCTGCGTTAAGCCAAACTCCATCACTCACATATAGGGTGTCACGATAAATCGAAATATCGATATATTGCTATCGGTAAAAAATTAAATCAATTAATTGATTTTAAAAATCAGTTTCCGATCAATAGTTTAGATTTCAGTTTGGGATATCGATGGTTTCGATTGTATTTACCATATCAATAAAATACATGTAATGCTGTTCAAATTTGTTTTTCTTTTGATCATGCGTGGCAGTAATTTACACATGGTAATGTGGAAGTTTCCTTTTCTTAAATTATTAGTGTAAAGAAAAAAACAAATCAGTCATATCTCAAACTTTACTTTTTATTTGTTGTTATGGTT
The DNA here is from genome assembly GCF_023055435.1 of Haliotis rufescens. NCBI lineage: Eukaryota > Metazoa > Mollusca > Gastropoda > Lepetellida > Haliotidae > Haliotis > Haliotis rufescens. The sequence goes on from NW_025964112.1 coordinate 16,540,146, forward strand.
ATCACATTCAAAGGAAACATCGGTTCCAAGGTTTAATTCAACTCTAAAATCCATCTAAAATGATACAGTGAAAACTATCGCTATCTATCGCAATAGTTGTTTGCAATATCAATAGTTATCGCAATAGTGATATCCAGACCAATAGTCACCCCTACTCACACATATATTAGACTAAAATGTATTTTACCTTCAGTGTTGAGACTGAGCTGCTTGACAGGATATTCTTCCTCGAGGACAACTGTTCTTGAAGTATCTCCATATTTGAGCTGCATTATTTTGTTCCCCTCAGCCCAATACATCACGCTGGAATAAAACGCAACATTTTAGACTGCTTTATCATTCGCGTAAACAGAAACTAATCTCCTTATCCTGAACCTAATGTATAAAACGTGTACGTCATTGGCGCATGAGATGAATGAGATCATAAGCTCCCAAAACTGTCTGAGCAAAAGTCAAGAAGCTGTAACTATATGACATCAAAATTATCCTACAATGTGGCTGCAATGACGTCGTGATTACAATATACGTGCCAACATTCATCCCCCAACACACACGTTTATTAATTGCTATTCTAACTCCTCAAACAAAATCATCATTCCTTATCTTTGACTGGCCTTACGGAACCATTATAATTTCATCTCGATATAAACTTATTTATTTCCATAAAGTGGAGGGATTGGCAAACAAGCAAATTTTGCTTATCTGATTGCCTCTCCTAAACATGATACATATACAAATAGCATACATTGTATAAATGGCAATACATATAAGTAAGTATTGTTCTGTAAGTGTTAAATTACGGGATTATCTTCCATAACTACAGTTACATTATTATTTACATTCAGCACAACAACATCGCAGTATCATATAGCAAAGCCAACATCTCAGACAAAATCTCTAAATCGGCAAGAAGATAGAATAAAACTGTGCACCGATTTCAAAATTTCAAGATTTGTTACTGTCGTTAGATTTGATTTAAACAGTATTTTAATTCCATTAATGTTCAGATTTTACATTACATAGCATTACAAAATGGAAAAAGGATTAGCAAACAGGCCAAAAAGGCCTATATTAATGCTTCTACTAATATTGTACATTATACATGTAGATTGTAATGAAGTCTTTAGAGCAGACATTAATGAGTGACACAACATGAAATAAAATGGAAAGCAAGATACCAAATGCATTTTATATTCTTAAGTTGACACATAACTTACGTAAAGAGGTTTGTTTCAATGATGTAACAATTCTAAACTTGGCATAGCGTGGACAAGATAGAAAAAGTGGAAAGCATCTTCTCTATTTAGGCCACATGGACAGATGGGATTTGTCAATCAGAAATCTGTCAAATAAATGTGATTTTAAATCACTACAACCTAGCCTAAGTCTAGATAGAATCACATGACATTGCCGCTGGCCAAAACTAGCAAAAGATGTAAAATTTGAAGTAAGCTTAGTTTCTCTAGAAATTAATTGCTTAAACCGAGATAAGATTAGATTTGAATTACGATTAAGAATTGAATTTAAATCGTAGCCTTTTACGAAATAATACATGTTTTGCCTTACTGTACTGTTTAAGGGACACGTAAGAAAGAAATGAGGTGCATCTTCCGTATGATAGCCACAACAACATCTTAGGCTGTCGGATATAAATCTGGAAAATTTGTCGGCGTTAAGATAACTGCAGCCAAGCCTGATGAGACGGGAGTGTAAAACCTGACAGAATCTTGATCCATAATTTGTCAAAGTCAATCATTACTATCATTGCTTTTTATAAAACTTGTAAAACTTCCTAAGCTACTGGCATTGGTGTATTCAATAGGTAGTGAGTTCCAAATATTAACTGTATCTGGAATAAATGACTTGGCATAATTATTTGATTTACACTTTGTGGTTTGCAGCTGTGAGCAGTTTCTCAAATTATAATCACTTGCATCCGACACTCTATTTGGAACTAAGGATGAGAGATAGTCCGGTACTAGATTGTTGACCATTTTATACAAAAAAAATAACTTTTGAAATGCCTTCTTTCTTCTAATGACGTTAGATTTGTTTCTGTATAAAGTTTACCGTGACTTGTGCCACGAACAGCCCCACCAATAGTTCTGAGTGCATCTAGATTCAGTTTTTCAAGTAGTAACGCCTGTTCTTTTGTGCAGTTGTCCCATATGTGGCAACAATAATCACATATCGGTAATATGAAAGATTTATACATAGTTTCCAGTGTTTTTTCTATTTAAACGATACTTGAAACTCCTGAGACAGTTAATCATTGGACTGACTTTCTTGACTAGGCTATCAATGTGAGAGTAAGTTCTAGATGTTTATGAGAATGAACTTCCTGAACAGTAGTGTTACTCATTTTCAAAACTGGTTTCACATTTCGAAGAATCTTCCGGGAAAATTGGATAGATACTGTTTTATTAGGGTTGAAATCGACCTGCCAGTTTTCTGCCCAAGAGGATATTCTACTGAGATCGTTATTCAGACAATGTGCTGCTGTATTCGGGTCATTTACCACGACATATGGGGATGTGTCATCGGCAAACAATCTTATATTACTTTCAATATCGTCTATAATGTCATTTATGAAAATTAGAAACAGTAGCGGCTCTAAAACTGACCCTTGTGGAACTCCGGCCGTAACTGGTCGTAAGTCTGAACTATACCCATTGATAACAACCCGTTGGCATCTATATTTTAGGTAGCTTTCAAACCATCTCAATAATTTCCCTTCAATACCATAGGATTTGAGTTTATGGATAATGCCTTGTGCCAGACTTTATCAAAGGCCTTACTAATGTCGTAAAATACTGCTCTGATTTCTTCGCCTTTATGCAATTCTCTAGCAATAAAATTATATAAGTAGGTCAGCTGGTTAGCGGTAGAATCTCCTGGAACGAAACCTGATTGAAGATTTGTAAGCATTGTAATTTCATCTTAAATGTATTACCCGAGATGTGCAAAGGAGTTCGAACGTTTGAAAGTCAAGGATATCGACGAATCATCGAATGTGTATACTAAGTGATAATTTTCTATTTCTGTTTGTTATTAAAACAATCGCGAGTATTATATGAGTCATTTTAATCTGGAGCTTCGTTGAAAGGGATTTGTGTCACCAGAGGTTCCCCAAGTACTCATTAGACATTTACAGTTACACAGTTTCAAAATAATTAGCCTGATTTGCAATCCACAACCAGCTGTAAACCTGACTTCAGTATATAGTGAAACTCACAATTTCTCTTGGTGAAGTACAAGGTCACGTGGTTCATCTAGTCCAGATAGCACTAAAATGACACCCCCGTGGTCAGCGGACACACCAATGAGGCCACCACTATTCACGGTAAAGAAGACAATCCGAGACCTGTCGTCCACAGCCAAACCTGTGATCTCTTGACCTGGTCAATCATGGACAATGTTGTAAAAAGTATCATCCTTAGAAATAATCATACGAGATATTCAAATGTAAATGCTATGTCCTTGATGGTGTATAAATATGACAGGATAACCCTTCTCATTTTTTTCTTTTGAATGTGTTATTGCAAATGACAAAATATGACGTTAATATCCCCACTAACGTGAATATATCGACATATACACAAAAGTGAACTATATAATTTAATGTAACCAGTAACTGATGACTAACTATCAGTAACGATTCTGGAACTGTTAATGTCGACTGCACAACATAACCTCAGTTGAAAAGTGAGATCATGACAGTACCCTGGTATTATGTGTAAGTATAGCTACCTTCAGTGGAAAGTATTAATTTCGACTGACTTCCATCTCGCTTCATTTTCCTGATCGTAGCTGGAGCTAACGTGCTGTAGTAGAAGAAGTCGTCGGTGGCGCTGTAGACGAGTTTGGAGATGCTGCCGGTGGTGATATCTAGGGTCAATGTCTCTGGGGTCAGCGAGATCATGTTGAAAATGGTCAGCGTATTCTGACCACTGGTCACAAGGAGTTGCTGATCAGATTGCTCTGGGGCTAGAATATATATAAACATCATGGCATACGCGTATGGATGTAGTAAGAGGCGACATAAATGGAGGTCGGGTGATCAGGCTCTATGACTTGGCTGAATGTGAATCATAACAAGACGGCGTCTGACATTCATCATGCAATCAACCATTGGTTTGTCTGACCAAGACTCGCTTCTTTGCATAAAACTGAGGTATATCACTGACTGTGGGGACACTCGCCATTCAACCGCTCAAGTCATTGTTATGTTTGCATCTGTCCGGATTAAGTTATAATTCTATAAAAGAAAAGTATCTAATCACGTTTACTGGTTTACAACATCAGGTAACTTAATAGTATGGTCCTTGCATCTCGCTGTCACATCGTGTTTCCACTCGTTTCACTTGACGAATGAACCAAATGAACTGGTATTTGTGATGGGGTGTGCGTGTGTGTGTGTGTGTGTGTGTGTGTGTGTGTGTGTGTGTGTGTGTGTGTGTGTGTGTGTGTGTGTGTGTGTGTGTGTGTGTGTGTGTGTGCGGGGGGTAAGTATTTGTAACAACGCTTCCGAACTCAGCTCAGTCACTCAACCATTAAATGGTTTACCGATATTGCGGAATATAAATCCATTTTGCAGATGGAGTAACATGAACTTCGTGATCAGTTTTCACCAGAAAAGAGATAACTATGCCAAAACAAGCATATACGTTTTATGTCTGGATATATCAAATAGCATTATCTTTTACATTTTGTCTTAAGAAAATTTATAGCTCGAAATGTTTTGATCTATATGTGGTGCGCAACTACCATGTACAGATTTCGAAAGTCGAACACATTTTGCCGATTTTGTATAGCTTCTTTCTCCTGATTGATCAATAATTCGGTTTGATTGTCAGGTGGCGGTAGGTAATAACACTTCAATTAAAATGTCAGGTTCCTAGAGTAAGAATGTTGGGCAAAATAGTATTCTATGAGACTAATAGCTGCATAATGAATTGCTTACCACTGCACATGCTTTGTTCTGAAATCCCGACCTCAAGGCTCGTACGGAAGCCAGGACAAGCTTTACACTCAGACTGTCCTCTCACGTCCTGATAGAAACCCAGGGGACACGACTCGCAGCGACCGTCAGTGAAATAGGTACCAGCTGGACACTTCACTGTGAACAAATGGTCATGTAGCTATCCATATAAACTTCACGTAAGAATGACATCAGTTCGAGATGTTCGAGTTTTCACTGATAAAATTCGAGTCATTTCCAATAATATGACTTCCTTCAAGGATATTTCCAAATGTGAATTGATTTGAATTGCGTTTTAAATCTTTGGACTGTGTAGTCTAGATCTGGGACTTATGTCTGCATTAATTATATATTACCAAAACGACAAGTTGTGACGAGGGCCCTTTTAGCCCAAGGAATCTCCACTATTTATGAAAAGAACAAAATTGTGATAATAATTATCACAGATAACCATATGAATGTGACCACATTTAATAACATATTTTAATCAATCAATGTTATTTCGAATAAGGCCTAAGTCCTAAGGCCAGCTTACAAAGTGAAATAGATATAAATTATAACCTGGACATTATAACTTCATAACATGCTTAACATGTTTATCATAGGCACGAAGAAGATTATGCTGATGCACCTCTAATATAACCAGAACAGTTCGTTAAAGTTAAAAGACAAACAATGCAATATTTCAATAAAGTAGTTTTTATCAATATAAATCATCAAAGTAATATGAAAGGTAAATTTTATATTTTAAAAATTTCATGTTTTCTTCATGGTAATTGATGTTATTGTATACTACAGTCTGAGTATTCTTTATGATTCTTTATTTGGAGAGGTAGCCTTGTGGTTAAGGTGTTCGCTCGTCACATCGAAGACCCGGGTTCGATTCCCAACATGGGTACAATGTGTGATGCCCAATTCTGGTGTCCCCCGCCGTGATATTGATGGAATATTGCTAAAGGCGGCGTAAAATCAAACTCACTCACTCACTCACTTGTTTGGAGAAATCGTGTTTTAGTTTGGATAATATGATTCCACGTCTGGAGACTATTGGAATGTTTGGAAATGGAACCTTTGTTGTCCAAATGCTATAATAATTCATCCTTTGGCGTGATCAGTCGTACTCACAGCAGAAGAAGCTACCAGGGATGCTCCCGATGTTGCACGTGACATTCTGAAACACCAGAAGGAAAGGTTCCGGCACGTTACCAGGAAGACCGATGCTGAAGTTACTGTAGCCAGCGGCTCTGACCTCTGAGTTGGCCATGTCTAGTTTGTTCCAAGCTGCCAGGATGCTTGCCATGGTGTCTGTCACTGCAAGACAAACGACACATATGTATCTACAGTACACCCCAGTTAGCTCGGAAACTCTGCTTCCTGGATAACTACAGTGGTGAACGTGTAACAAAATTGGGTAAGTAAAAACTAATGGTAAATACCCATGATTTCGACGTATTGAGTTTTAAGCCTGGGAATGGGGGGGGGGGGGGGGGGGGGGGGAGGGGGTTCAAGAATTGGCTTTAGATCACCGTGGTGAGCAAATGATTTAACTCGGCTAACAAACCTTCCAAACAATGATTGTAAAGGTTTTGCCACAATATTTCTGGTGATTTGTGGTTGTTATTGTTTCTCTCACGTGTTAAATGTTCCTTGTATCACAAAACAAACTTGTTCTAAAAGTGGGAAACAGATGGAACACACCTGGCACACAGTCCGCTTCCTGTGAGTACATATAGGGGCACACAAGGACGCCATTGTCGACCTTCACCTCAAGGTCACGGTGTGCGGGTGAGTTAGTCTCGTTTGTGTAATGAACATACCCGCCATTGGGGGATAGTATCTCTGCTGTGTACGGCAACACTGTCGATATAAACAACCATGGTCATCAAATGTTTGGCCTACGGACGAATAAAACTGATAAGGTATCTTTATATATATTATAAATATAATTCAGTTATCAACATAACTACACTGAGTTAAGAAACCATTTACATGTATTTCATATGGTAATTTTCAGTTGCCTTAAGGCAACATGAATTATAGTATCTCAATAAATAGCCATTCAAAAAAATAAACATATAAAAACGTGTTTGGTTATTCTACGATTAATATGTTAATTTCTGTGGTATATTTCACAATTTTTATTGATATTTAAAAGGCACCACAGCAACGTAAATGAATATACGTGACTTACGATCACTGTCCTTCTGCAACTGCGTGACATCAAGGACACCGGGGGGTATGTCAATGTACAATGTCAATACCCCGAGTATTTTTCCATTGTTGTCTGAACAGATTCTGATATTTTCATCACAATCTTTAAGGTGACTCTTCCACTTGCACATTCCCTCTCCCACACATGAGAAGCCAGCTGCCACCCAAGCCAGGGAGGAACTCACGGTAGAGTAGGAAACTCCATCTGCATACACCACGTTATACTCCACCTGAACTGTTAGCGGGGCCTCTGGTTCTGATGAAAGAAAGACCATATTTGAAGGTTTTGTTTCTCACCAATGATCGTCCGAGACTAAAATTGTTTTAGTTTGTTTTTCTTTGCAAGCAAATTCGGTCTTTGAACTCAATTCTAGAGTAAAATTTAATTATGAACTTTTTATGTTACAACAATAAAGTTCGTGAATCGGGAACTTTTCCATATCAATGATTTGGAAATCGAAATAAAATAGAATTACAATTTTTCGACAACCGATTCGATACTTATTTTTTCTTTAAATTACGAGAAACAAAAAGTTGTCAATATCGACTTTGATACATATGCAAAAGTACAATTTAAACTTAATAAAGAATGCGAAAAGAATATATATATATTATGTTTTGAAGCGACTGCGTGATATCATAAAAAAGGATAGCATATAGCCTGTTGAGTATTCAAGATAAAAACATAAGTCATAAACAAATCTTTGAGCTTTTAATCGGTTAAAACCAAAACAGATGACAACTGAAAATAGCGCATGACAAAAGGCATCACACGATGATCACATGTTGTACAGAAGTCAACGTCGCCAGTGCCTATTATAAAACATCATAGGAGAAAATCAAATGGTATAATAAAAGATCGATAGTTTGTACCCTCTACATGAGACACATAAGACGTAGTACTGTTAGCTGACCTGACAACACCACTATCATCAACATTCGCTACAGCCGTAATTGAAGGCATGGGCAACGATCCACACTATCGGTTTACGATGACGCATAATTTAGCCGGATAATGTGGACCTGTTGTTCCCAGGAATACCCATTTAGTCTTCCTGACCTGTACATGAGTGGACTACCCGTCCTGGTGTCCAGACACCTTCTGTGCACTTGTACTCCATGTCATCCTGTGATGGCACCAGACCAACAGGACAACCAGTAGTGCAGCTCAGGTTGCCCCCAGTTGACTGGCAGACATCGTTTAAGTTGATTTGACCGAACAAGTCCTCCTCCCGGCAGTCTGGAAATATGGGAATCATGCGTTGTGTTAGTCCTGCACCTGCGGAATGTCTGCATTTAATTACAAAAACATAAACTCCATTTCTCAGACAGGTAGGTCTACCTGGCTGTATTCCACCAAATCAGCAGATATATTTTAGGAGAGACAGTTATTGTGTAATAAAATAGTATATTCAAGTGATGTGTTATACAAATGTACATATTTGTATATTACTATAAAATATCATGATTATTTTAGTCCTTCTGACTGAAAGTGAGCTTATATCGTTGCCTGGTTGTGCGGCGTCCGTCGTAAGCATCTTCTCCTCAAAAACCACTGGATCAATGGAGCAGAAACTGCAGACGTTTGTTTCCACTACTGACAACGCCTGAATGTGTCCAAGAGTCCCCAATGGCATCGGTCATTACTTAGACATTTCTTTTAATTGCAATGCAATTAATTTGGTACATATGAATTTTATTTATTTTTAAATATGACCTTTTTACTGCGACCATATGAAAGTTCTTATGGCCATTACTGTAATCTATCTTCAAATTGTAATGAAATTTGGTATATGAGCAGTTACATGTATTTTGGGGGCTCACAATGTTTTAAAGCATTTCTTTGCATTGTAAACATACGCTCCGTTTGCAAACACTGGACCAATGAAGCTGAAACTGCACATCCTTATGGTGACCAAATCCAACCTGCAATTATTAGAGATACACCCCCAAACCATTACCGAGCCCCCGCCGTATGCAACAGTCGGTTTAATGTTCCTGGGGGTGTAGGCGGTGTTCCGGTGCCTCCAAACTCTCGTTCTTCCATCAGTGACGTGGAGCAGAAAGCGACTTTCGACGGACCTATGGATCCGTCTCCAAGTTCTCAGATTCAAGTTCTGTCGCGCAATACACCACGCTAAACGAGTAAATGTGTGGTGATCTCTCAACAAGGGACGCTTTATGACTCGTCTAGCCCTCAGTCCTGCTGCCCTCAGCCGGTTCCGGACGATTCTGGTGCTGAAACGACGATTAGGGAACCACAGCTGTTTCAGACGAGTACTTGTTAAAAAGGGTTCTCGGGGTATGAGACGAAGATGGTCCCTGTCTTCGCGCTGTTTCGTCACATGAGGTCTTCCGGGTCTGGGATGGTCCTGTACATCACCGGTCTGAGCACGTTTCTCGACTAAGCGGCTTACGACAGTGTGATGATTCCGACCAATGGCATTACAAGGCATTCCTGCATTATGCATGCCTATTATTTGTCATCTTGTGGCGTTTGATGATCCCCTTCGTGCCATGGTCACACAATGTCATGGGATAACTGTTCAAAACCGAGCTTAGGAAAGCAATTTTAACGTTTGGATATACTGCTTTTAGAGATACTCGAGGGTAGCATGCTGTATACCATGTATGGCACATGGACTTTCGTCACGCATGACTGATTACACCATCTCGAGAAAACATAATTCTTCCCGAAATTATATCTTTCATGACTGTCACAAATATTGGAACCAAACAATCATGAAATATATTAGGGTGTGCTTAACTTTTTTTACGTATATGTTAATCGAACCGATCAAATGTCGAAATTGCTATAAATGTTTATTTGTTACTCACCTGGGCATGGCCGTATTTGGCACACGGACTCCAGGGTTGCATTGCCCACACATGGTTTGGTGCCGTCTTGGAGACTGTCACAGTATCGGCTCCTAGTCCGCTGACCATGCCCACATGTCACGGAACACGACCCCCATTCCTCCCACATGCTCCACTCCCCGTCAGCTTTAGCGTAATAAATAGATGTCAAAAGACTTTTCAAACATTGACTATGTTACACTATAGAATGCTGTCCCTTCAAAGTATCGTAATCATGTTTTCTATTATAAATTGACGAGTTCAGGATCATTGCACTTATATAGCGACGTGCATGTGTGTGTGTGTGTGTGTGTGTGTGTGTGTGTGTGTGTGTGTGTGTGTGGTGCACATGTGGTTGTATGTGTGGTGCACGTGTTTTTGTGTGTGGTGTACGTGTGTGGTGTTTTTTAGCATGTCTGTGTGTGTGTGTGTGTTCAATCACAAGACAATATTCGTATGCCGACGTGTCTTCTAAACTACGTTTACATTGCATCGGCTATGTGAAAGCAATTTTATGTTTCTTACGTAAATAAGCTTCACATAGTCTCCCTGTGGCCCCAGAAGGGCAGTTGCATGTGTACACGGCGTCCTCTCCCGACCCCGGGGCGCAGGTAGATCCCTGGGCACACTCATTGTCGACACACTGGTCTGGAGGGGTCAGACACTGAGGTCCTGTGTACCCCCCGTGGCACACACAGTAAGCCGATCCCGGTAAAGACAGGTAGCACCGTCCGTTTTCTCCACAGTCAGCGCATACTTCTGTATCTAAATTGGATGAGAAGAAAACATATTGTACACGTTGGGGTGAGCTTGTGAATTTAATGAATAGTTGCACTGACCATTTTTCATTATATTTGATAATAAATTAAACCCAAAGTTAGACTCTTCTGTAGAGATGTTACAAGACCTATTTAAAAATAGCTTTATATCCATTATGGGACAGCATGAAGCACGACGACCTAATGTAAACAAACTACACTAACACCGGACATATTGGTTTGATAGGGAATGCGAGACACTGAAACGTACAAAATATGTCCTTCTTGACAGGTTTAGGATTACGAATGATAATTAACATTGCAGTGAGTATTTAAACGCCAAGAAGCTTTTTAAGGAAAGTTGTAAAAGAAAAAAGATTGATTATGGAATGTCTGTCTCTGAAAAAGTTGCAAAAGCTGCAAAAAGTAAATATTGTAAATTATTTTGGAAAACAGTTAAGAAATATCGTTATAGACGTGAGTTTGGATCCTCATCCATCACTGCTGATGATTGGTATGCCTACTTCAGAGAAGCAAAATCAAATCGCTCATTTGATAAAGATGCGGCAGATTTTCTAGAAAACCATTTTACTGTAGAATGTGATGACTGTAGTAACTGCGATGAACTGGTCAGTGGGGAAATATCAGACCGTGAAATAATAATTGCTATACAGCATTTGAAAACTGAAAAATAACCGGGACATGACAGGATCCCACCAGAAACTGTGAAGGAAATCTGTTTCTGTTATTACCATTGTAGAAGCGTCTTTTTAACCATATTCTTGAGACAGGTCAACTCCCGGAATCAGGACTTATTGGCCCATTACATAAATTCGGCTCGAAGGATGTCGCAAATAAAAACAGAGGCATTGCCATGTTAGATATTATAAGTAAAATATTCATATGAATTATTGAATCTCGAATAAACTTTCGGGTCTCCACCCAGTAGATACTGTCAGAATGCCAAGCAGGGTTAAGAGAAAATTACTCAACGATTGATCACATATTGACTCTATATTCACTGAGATAAATATATTAGAAAGAAGCGTGGAACATGTTACTGTATTTTTGTTGACTTCAAAAAAGCATTTGACACCTAGGATCGAAATACAGTTCTTTATACGCTGCTCGGTAAAGGTATACATGGTAAGATAAGTAGACTGCTAAGAAGTATATATGGAAACGTAAAAACAGCTGAAAGATGTAAAAACTACTATGACTGATACATTCAATATAAGTGCAGGTGTAAGACAGGGGTGTATATCACCACTCCTCTTTATCTTGTACATGAACACTGATTGTAGTGGTATATTTGAAGACGAAGTTGTACAGGTATTATCGATTTTACTATTTGAGGATGTATGCAATATTTGCAGATAGTGTTCTAAATTTACAGAAAAGGATAGTTGTTCTAAATAAATATTGTGCTGAGTGGGGAGTATCTGTAAATACTAACAAAACTAAAGTTGTTGTTTTCAAGAAAGGCTGAAAGATACCTATACATGAGAAATAGTTCTTCGGTCCAGAGGGACTAGAAGTAGTATCATTCTACAAATATCTTGGATTAACAATTTCATGTCGAAATTTATTTACAAAAGCATTCGGAGTACTTTCAAGGCAAGCAGATAAAGCAATGTATTCAGCTAAGCAGTTTATTAGTTAATTTAGAAATATACCTGTTGAATCGCTGTTAAGGATATTTGATGGTAAAATACAGCCAATACTGATGTACGGCTCGGAACGTTGGGTAACCTTATATCGCCACAGTATTGAGAAAAACCATACAACATTTTGTAAATTTGTTCTTGGCGTCGGCTACCGGTCACCAAATAAGGCATTGTAGTAGAATGCGGAAGGCACCCGATATATGTAAACTATCAATGCAGAGTTATCTCATACTGAATACGTTTGCTCAGACAACCACATACACGATACTCTAGACGATGCTTTTGCATGCTTTAGCGCCGTGATGACTTTAGGGATATAAACTGGGTCTCAGCTGTTAAAGACATTCTTTTTTCGCATGGATTTGCATAAGCGTGGATATTCCAGGATGTTGGAAATAAAATTATGTTCTCAAAAATGTTTAAAAAACGATGTAAAGATTTGTATTGTCAAGGCTGGTCAGCTGATATCAGATGTTCAAAATCACTACATGCCTTTTCAATGTTTAAGAAGGAAATGATACCAGAAATGTATTTAACCATTATTCGATCTATATGTTTACGCAGATGTTTAACGAAGTTCATGTGTGTGTTATACATACCCTCAATATACAGTTATACAGACATTCCAAATATAATGATTATTAACATCGATGTTTCCTTACTGCAAATATTACCAAGACGATGAATACCATGTCTTACTAATATGTCCAGTATATTAGTGAGTGAGTTAGTGAGTTGGGTTTAACGCCGCTTTTAACAATATTCCAGTAATATCACGGCGTGTCAGCTTAATGTGGGAGGAAAGTCTGAAGTGATGCAGGTCTCAGACGTTTACCACTTCGGTGAAACCCACGAGCACGGGTATGGTGCTGACAAACCTAGAAACATAATCGGGACGAACCGGGATTCGAACCCACAATCATAGGTTTCTGGCGTTCCCAAGGGACGTAACTCTGCACAGCGAATCGCGGCGCCTTAGACGATGATTCTGAGCGTGACCTGTCAAACCCTTAACGTCTGCCCAGGCTATCTGAATTTTCTCCTACTTTAAGCTGACACGACCCGATTTAAGTGAAATATTATTCAGAGTCACAATAACTCGACTTGTTTCTTTTCCACGTGTCCTTTGTCTGTGATTTACGAAATTGGATAAACACATATCTTTTTTATTGCAGAATCTAGGTCGTACGGAATATAATAAATAGTAAGGCACAAAGCTATAGAATTCTCTTATAGATATAATTAATTCACTCGCACAGTCATATCCTTTCTTTCCAAAATGATTAAATTAAATTAAATTAAATTAAATTATTGATGGCTTTTAAGATAGAATTCATTATACGAAACTCGAGCTCACCATTACATGTTGAAGGGGTAGCTTCGAAGACCTTGGAAATTTGAACCATGTCCAGATGGTCCACTGCAAAAACAGATCCAGACAACAACGCCGAGCAAGAGGACGCCAGCCTGGATGCGTGCGCAACGTCAACGGAGGGAACAACGACCAATCCACGGAGATGTATATCTAAATGGACACAAGCATTTACATACAGCATAAATACGTCCATTGTTGCTGTAAGTGGTTGAGTTGCTCATAATTCGTCACGCTCTTGGGTCATGTGGAATTTTCTGTTTCTGGTTAGTGAAGAGATGTGCATCCTATAGGCGTGCCCGGATCAAATAATCGTAGGTTCGAATCCCTTATTCGACATCATCTTGGATTGTCAGAAGCATACCTGTGCTCGTGGATTTCACCAAAGTGTTAACGTCTAAGACTCATTTATGGTATTACAGTAGGCTTTGGCTGGCATCGTGACATTACTGTTAGTTCAAGAGTTGTGTCAAACCCAACTCAACGTTCTCATAAGCGTTAAAAAAGCCAACAAAAAATTCTGGTACATATATCTTAATAACTCACAGACGTTAGTTCCTACTGTGATTCTCATCTTTGATTGCGCAGGAATAGGACAAGCGGATGTCACCTGTCCTTCCCATCTCCCCTGTCCGTTTGTAAAGATAGTGACCTTTTCGGTGGTCCAAACAATTGTAACTTGGGTCCAGGCCTGTGTCAGAACATCTTGAAGAACCGTGTTGTCACTGCAATGATGATTTACTTAGAATTAACATCGAAAAGTGTCTCTTGCATCTTATTTGTATGTCATGAGGGGCTATATTTTGACGAAAGTTGTTTATTTGTCAGACTTTAAACTTGTTTGGGGCAATATATTACAAATATTTTCAGATTTAGTTATGCTTCATCAATAGCTCCAACAACACCGTATACTTGTATATCAATCGTTTACCTCTCTGTGTTGACTTGTATGTCAGATGATAGTTGAAGTCGGAGAGTTGTTCCAGCTTCATCGCGGAAGACCTCAAACTCAGCCTGGTTACCCTGTGTTTCGACCTTGACCCACATTCCCAAGGTGAACTCGCAGACGTCAGATTGTGTGACAGACGTCATGTTGACTGTCACAGGTCCCTCCATTGTAATGTCACGAGCTACGACGTTATTAAAATGTGTCATAAATCAATTATTCTTCTGTGATGGCTTGTGAGTAATCGAATATAGGCGAGGCAGAAGAGTGAGTGAAAACATGAGCATGTTCCACGCCAAGCAATTAGCAAAGGTCGCTGTCTGCACACCTTATACCCAAACAAGTCGGATTATGATGGTGGCAGGTGGAAGCCAGTCGCCTAAGGCGCCGCAATTCGCTGTGCATAGTCGCGTCCCTTAGGACTGCCAGAAACCTATCATCGTGGGTGGGTTCGAAACCCGGAAGGCCGTGATTATGTTTCTAGGCACCAGTTCTAGAAACAGGTGGGGGATGGGGTTCTATCCTTAAGCGGATTCCACAAGATAACATGATGTTGGCCAGAGGATATCAGTGTTTGTTCTCGGGTGGTCCTGTAACTGTCTAAGCAGAATTAGGCGTGCCAGTGAGATCACTCACTCATGGTCACTCATTTACTTAATATTCGCACTCACCAATGCAGTCCATCTGGGTGATTGACGCTGTCGTCTCAGTAGTGAACCCTTGGGGACAGGCTGTACATGATTTGTTCCCGGTATCTGGCTGGAATGTTCCCCTTGAACAACTTGAACATGGGACCAGCCCAGTTGGAGAAACATGACCTGGTCCACACATCGCTGTAACAACAATACTCATTATACATTGCTCACACAAAGAAGACGATATTTAAAGTGATATAGCTATAATAACAGGCATTACATGTAGGCAAATTATTAACGCTTGTATGCATGCCGTTTTGGAAATAGTCTCCGTGGAGGTTTTGTCAGTTTAGCGTTTGCAGAATTTTCTCAGAGATAGGTATATAACGTGTAAGTGTCGATGGCATGATCGCACACAACACAACACAACGGACAACTGATTGTGTCACAATTCGTGATCAGCACTCTAGGGGTACCATAGAATTCCAGGACAGATCCCGTAGTGGATGTCCGAGGTGCTCCACCTGTTGTCAAGACCGACTCCTCGTCACACGAGTCCTCCGCGACAGCCAGTAGAGCGCTACATGACTCTAACTGCAGCAAGCAATGGAGCCACGTCTGTACACGTACAATTCGTAACAGCTTGTTTGCAGCCTTTTTGCGAGCACGGTGGCCATTGTGACACTACCCTGACACACCATGACATCCAGACCTAAACATCTACGTCTCGACTGATGCTGGTCACATGTGATGTTTACCAATTCGTGGTAAATGATGGTCGTGTCGACGTCATGAGGAAAGTCATCAGCCACTTTAGATGATGCCTCATGATCGTTATGACCGGGAATCAGTGGTGGTGTGGGGATACTTCACTATTCCGGGCTAAACAGATCTCCAAATGGACGAAACACTGTCTCCCGCTACCGAGACACTATCATCACCTTCCACGTCGTGTCGTTTCCTCAGCTCCAATACAATGCCTTCATGTCCAAGAATGACAGCGACAGAGCTCATGACATCATCCCCTACAAGATACAGATGCTCCGGAAAAGATGTCCCCTGACCTCTCCCACAAAGAAAAGAATGAGATATGCGAGGCAGATATGAAAGGCAACCGCCTTCACGACGAGGGCCTGCCTCGCAAAAATGAACGACAGCGGTTCCACTAACTGATCATGATGATCGGTCTTGTCATAAGCAGAAAGCGATGTCGATATGTATTGATCACGTGAGATTTTAAAAACTACTACCCCCTGTGTACAATTCTGCTTCCTGGTATTGCAGCAAGTGGTAATATTGTACTGATATATTTGTATATAAATATCTTCACCGTGTAAGTTATTCACAGTGAAATATTGGTTGAGAAAATTGATCCTAACTGATATGAAAGGATGGTGGAACGGTTTTGTTCTTGCTTCCTGCACATGCAGTCGGCGTTCAGAAGATGAATGTTCCTGTGCAGGGAATACTGACTGTTGATGTTGGTCTGTGGATGTAACTGTATCTAGTTCACCACGAAATCCACTTACCCAAACACTGAGTTTCATTGGAACTGCCCTCTTTGAGACTTGAGAAGCCAGTCGGACATTTCTTGCAGTCAGTTGAACCTGTCGTGTCCTGGTAGTATCCAACAGGACATAACTCACAAAGCTCTTCCTTGTAATAACTGCCTTTAGGACATGGCACTGCAACAGAGTGGACGTGGTGAGAGCAACTGTTCTTGCTGTAACAGTTGAATACATTTACTGGAACAAAATGTGTTATGATGAGGGAACGAATTAATTACATTGTAACAGAAGGTGTTATAGTAGGAGTGAGTGAGTGAGTGAGTATGGTTTTACGCCGCTTTTAGCAATATTCCAGCAATATCACAGTGGGGGACACCAGAAATGAGCTTCAAACATTGTACCCATGTCGGGAATCGAACCCGGGTCTTTGGCGTGACGAGCGAACGCTTTAACCACTAGGCTACCCGACCGCCCCGATATAGTAAGAGAATAAAATTGGTAAATTTATATTGGAACAGGTGTCTTTGTAAGAGAAGGATGTCAGTAGCTTATATTGGAACAGAAGATGTCAAGGCGGCGTAAACATCTTAGTACCTTATAGTTGAACAGGAGATGCGTTTGCGAGGGGTAGACCTTCGCAACAAATACTGGAACAGGTTATAAGGGGACAGTTTTAATATGTATGGCGTGTGAAAGAACTTAGTTTCTTACACACCTGTGGGTGAGAAACCCATTTGAGATAACTGGTATCAAACATGTGTGAGATCGAATTCCAGGCCCGTGATTGGCTACTCCATGGTGATGACCTGAGGTGATGATGACGGACTACTTTCCTGATTGTTAGTCATTGATAAGTTGCTCGTGCTTCAGTCGAATGTTCACCTACGCCTGTGTTGAACCACAGGACCGTGTAATAATTGATAATAATAATAATAATAAACAAACACGTCCTCGTCTGCGAGTTTGATTGTTATTATTATCAGTTACATTATCTGTTGTTATGTCAACGTTATCGTTTTTTAGAGTGTAATGCACCCCCTGGATGCCACAGCGACACATATGTCCTTCCTCTTCAACCCTCACTTTGAAGTCGAATACAATTCAAAATACATCACGCAAACTAATACACTTCGCAGTTTTGAATTCACCCTTCTGTTTATCATTTGCTGTCATTTTAGGCAAAGCAAAATTACTGAAGGTGCCTTCTGAATATTAGGTACATCGTAAATCTAGCCAAATCACAATTCACGGCGTTATTTAATGTGTGTTTAGAAATCTAAATATCGGATACTTACTCGAAAAATTAAAGTAGAAAAATAGCATATTAGTTATCATGGGTATCAAATCACTAATGATACTTCTGAAACGTCGCTGATAAGCCTAGAATCGTTTAGAATGTTTTGGAAAATACGCATACACGAACGCCGAAGTGTACGTTCCGCCATATTGGATTGTGTTTACAAAATGCCGCTTTTGAGACGCCTATTCGATCAGGTATATTTCAAACTCAGATGCTATACATGCATCCCTAAATTCCTCATATATTTTAGAAACAAATGACAGATGGTCTTTGTCACCAATGCAAATTATCTTGATGAAATCATGCGAAATACATTAGGTGTGGAAACGAACACTGCTAAGAAAACTGTACTGAAATGTAAACAAAGCAAAATATTGAGATTTTACTCTGTGTTGCATGTTAAGACGTACTTTCGTCTAATTGTTGCATACATTGGCTCGATCACGCATTGAAGAATATTCATGGGAAGAGTATCGTTGCACTAATTATGGAATTACAAATATAAACATTACAATGATTTGGTAAATTCAACAGAAACCGTAAAAGTTTCCGTCTTGTGTGACGCACAACGACGACAGTAGTTATCCGCATTTCTGACTAATTCTCTTTGTTACTTTGGAAAAAAATGGTAAACAAATAACAGTACGCAGATTGTCAGAATGGTTCTGATTACTTATGTGACATATTTATGTATATACGATCCCTCAATCAACGAAAATCCTCCTCTGGAAATCCCGCGTACTGTTGCCAGTGAACACGCCATTTTGTAAAAGTCGGTCACCGGTAGTGATGTCATACGGAAGTAAACATTGTTGTACATATTTGGTAATTTCTTTGAGGTGTAAACTTTTAACTCGGCATCCAGCGTGTTCTTTGTTTTTGTCTAGTTTGCATTATCATCATCGCCTTGATAATCCACAGACCTTTTTGTGTAGGGTCACATTATTTATGTGTAGTAAGCAGTACATGGGACGTCACTAATGACAATGGTGTTATGTATTAATGCGCCACTGCGATCATGAGAATATACAAAATGCATCGACTCGATGCTAAAAAGGTGCGATTTTAGGGTGTGTAAGAAACAGATTACTGCACTCGTGCCCGTCAGATACCATTGATCTTACAACTCGTTGTTACAAAGCTCATCTAACGAGCGAAAGCGAGTTAGATACGTTTTGAAACAAATGGTTGTTAGATCAATGGTATCTGATAGACACTCGTGTAGTAATCTCTATGTCCTGTATAAGGGCATAGGTTGTCACTGTGACAGGAACAACTAATATATATGGCGAGATATACCAGTATGACTAACTAGAGGATTTTTCCTGGCAGTTTAAGCTTTCGTTTACCTAATTGCAAACAATGATGTGCAAGGTATACGAGGCTCACTGCTTGCTGCATGTACTACACGTGAAATACACGAGAAGAACCTTGCTTACACATGGAACAGTTATCAGCAAAATCTTTGTACAGAATACTCACCACATCCTTCTTCAGACACTCTAGGCTTGGTATACCCGTCACTACACAGTGGTTGATCTCCCAAGGACACCATCCCCAGAGGGCTGATCACCTCCCCATTCACAGTAAAAGAACTGTCTCCATTTAAAGCTTGGAACAGACTGTCAAGAACGTTAGTTGCTTGTGCTGTTTGATCGGTGTCAGATAAAGCTGGGTTGTCAGAAAGTTCAACGTCTATATCAAAGGCAATATAGTTCAATGTGGGAGATCGTCCTAAACGCTTCAGTAATTCCTGTTCTGACCGTTTGCGTCTTCTTTGTCTGGTTGTTTGCTTTTTGTTTAAGGTATCACTCATCAATATTTCAGCTGTATCACGGCGTCTGCGTGTGCTATCACAGTAAACTTTCACATTATGTGGAAGGCAATGAGTTGCGCCATACCCAAGACAGATAGGGTTCATGGTGGATTTCGCCCTCAGTACAAAACTTGTCTTTATGTTATCCTTGGATCCTTCACACGTACCATTATACCACAGATAGACCGGAAGTCGTCTCCGATGCCTGAGAAATGGCAGTATCTCTGTGAAAACAGTATTTAAATATAATGACCTTATTTGCACTTTTGTGTTTTGAAATGTTATTATGATCAACACAAAGTAAATAGTCATAAAGTATCAAACAAAAGCTAAATATTATGAACACATCTCATTACAATCGGATCTTATTTCTCGCTACTGCTAAACAAAGATCAGAGGACATCCCATTAGGGGTCACGTCAGAACGACCTTTCATCCGACCAATCAGAGTGTCGCTTACCAGATCATGAAAGTGACAGTCGGAATGTGATTTCTAATCATGCAGCCTCGAAAAGTTTTAAACGGGGTATTCCGAACGATAGTTACGGGCTTAACGACTGAATCTATACAATCTAGACCATATATTAGCCATTCGAGAATATTCTTTTGTTCAGGTTCCAAATTTTTTAGCGAGAATTTGTCAAAATATGTTTGGAAGCGTAGTCGCCAATTTGCAATTAGTGCCGTAAAGCACGAGAAAGCTGTTCGTTTGAATGTTCGTTTGTTCAGTTTTCAAAATTTTAATCGAGAACTGGGTCAACATATTTTTCAAGCGTAGTCTGAAATGGACGTCGCCAGGTTGAAACGAGTTCCGTAAAGCTCGAGAAAGCTGCTTTCTAATTGGCTAATGTCGACTTCTTGTCAGTAATTCCATTGGTCGGTCAGAGTTCGCGAAAGGTCGGTCTGACGTGACCGGTAATGGGATGTCCTCAGATCTTTGTTTAGCGGCAGCGAGAATTAAGATATGATTTCAATGAGATTGTGATGAAAAGGAAATCATTGAATGAAACCAGTTCCGATTCCCCCAGTATCACTCAAGACAACCGAATCGTGTCCCATCGGTTGCACTCATCTGGAACTACTTGTGAACCCCAGGAGCATGAATGGCCCGGTCGTCTATAAGGTGCCGATTTTTTTTGTGAGCTCGAATTCCGGTTCGTGCTGATCGTGTGTCTAGATTTGTCAGCAACATACCTGTGCTCGCGAGTTCCACCAAAGTTGTATCGTCTAAAACCGGCAGTACATTTACACTGACAACACGCTGACATGCCATGACTTAACTGGACTACTGATCTAAGCGGCGTTAAAACCAACTTCACTCATTACAGGATGAGTCTACATCAAGATGCATGAACTACATGTATCTTTTAGGCTCTGTTTGCTCCATATTAACAGTTTATGAAAACGTACGTTCTAATTGTTAATTACCAATATTGTATATCGGACGTAACGGCTATGAATCGAAACAGGATGTTTGAAAGAGAAAGTGATTAAACGAGACGTAAGGGCCATCTTACTCACTCATATCGCATTGGAGTCAAACGTTTCGTTTCGAACTGTTAATTCGTGATGTACCTACGACGAGTCAGCGAGTGCATACTCACTTGTGCATTCAGAAACCAGAAGATAGTGTCCGCCATTCCATGCTGCTGTTCCTGTATCATCGCTGGTGCATCGAAACTCATAATCATACTTGACATTTGGTACATCGTAGTCAGTGTTACAGTGTAGGTAGCAGATCCGCTGGCTTGCAAATTCAGAACATGAGAGTGCACCGTTATCTGGATGTCGTAGATCTGGGCACTGTTCAACTGAAATTGTGAGACAAACTTCAGAATGATATTCACCAATGTGTCTCACAAGTCAAGGTTACAGTGAAACTCCGCTAATCCGATCACCCTCAGTCCCAGTCGTCCAGACGTTGCAGTTGGGAGTGTCCAAATACATGGATATGCAAGAATAGTCAATATAGATTGGTAACACACTCTAGTTGACCCAAAGCTAGAAGAGTCCACATATATCCTCAGATGAAACACTCTAGTTGACCCAAAACACCCTAGTTGATCACAAGCTAGAAGAGTCCACATATGTGTGTGAGTGAGTATGGTTCTACGCCGCTTTTAGCAATATTCCAGCAATATCACTGTGGGGGACACCAGAAACTGGATTCACACATTGTACCAATGTCGGGTCCACATATATCCTCAGGTGAAACACTCTAGTTGACCCAAAACACCCTAGTTGATCATAAGCTAGAAGAGTCAATATAAGTACTGAGGTAAAAGGCTCTAATTGGCCATAAGATGGAAGTGTCAATATTAGTAGTCAGGTAAAATACACTAGTAGGCCATAAGTATGAAGAATCAATAAAGGTAAAACACGCTATTGGGCCACACGCGAGCCGAGTCAAAATTAATAAATATTGAGGTAAATAAAAGTTTACATTCTAGTAGGAGAAGAAGCTAGACGAGTCAATACAAGTAATCAGGTGAAGCGCTCTAGACGGCAAGAAGCTTGAAGAGTCAATAACAATAAACAGGTAAAACAGGTTGCCCAAAAGCTAGAAGAGTCAATATAAGTAATCAGGTAAATACACCAGTGAGAAAGTGTGAAGCATCATTTCAAGTAACCATATAACTTCCCCTAGTGGCCACCAACTTCAAGAGTTAATATATGTAATTAGGAAGAAAACACTAAAGGGCCAAGCATTAGATTAGTCAGTATCAGTAACCAGGTAAAACATTCAGGTTAAGAATGACGTACACGTCAGTATTCAGGAAAAATACTTCAACGCTAATCAAGAAATAAGTACTATGAATTGGTAGACAGGTAAGTATGTGGACATAAGTCTCAGGTATGAAAATAAAATAATAATGTGGAGGTAATATTGAAAGGCAGACATACATGTTCATGTTTAACAATGTTCCGTCATTCTAACTAATCTGTCCGTGGGCATTCCAGGACTTCGTTAATTGTGTGTCATCATTGTTCACAATATCAATCACTGGACGGTCAAAACTCCGTTGACTGCCTCCGTGGTCTAATGGTAGTGCGTATTCCTCTGAGAGTGGAAGGTCGGGGCTCGATGCCCTGCTGCGTCATAACAAAAGGCGTTAAAAGATGGTATTTGTTGTTACCCTGCCTGGTCACTGGTCGGGTCGGAGTCAGTATACTGTGTCTGAGTGGGGTATTCATGTTAGAATGGGGCATGGTATCTCAGTGGGCTTGCACTATAAAATCGGCATTAGTCCAGATTAGTACAAGCAGCCACGCACACACGCGACGTTAAATCCCATTTCACCTACCTCATCTCCAAACTCCATTACTAACAGACCGCCGTCATATAACTGGAATATTCTGAGTGTAACCACACACACTCTCTCACACACACACACACACACACGCACGCGCGCGCGCGCGCACACACAAACACACACACACGCACGCGCACGCACGCGCACACGCACACACACACACATACCTTTGCAGAATGGTTTGCTCTTAGGAGGCGTGTCATGCTGCCCCCAGTCCCAATACTGGACACGGCTGCTGCCCGGAGTCTCCCTGCAGGTGATGTAGTTATTGCCTTCTACCGGTAAATCATAGCGGCAGTTAACCGTACAGACGGAACCCAGGTAGAAGGGAGGATTGCAGGCGGGCATGATCAGGTACTCTCCTTCCAACTCAGGGGGATAACACTCCGGGGCTGTAATTATTGATTGTTATCTGTCTACCTATTCAAAAACGTTACTTGTGTATACTGTCATTATATATAAAACCCCGACATGGATGCACTCGGCTTATAATATCAACATAATACCAGCATGGGGGCATAAAGAACATTCCAGCAGGTTTTTTTTAATGACAGCTTATGAAGTATCATCGACAAATTGTCCAAATATGGTGTCCACCCTGTGCTAGGTAGGTTGACCTGTTGGACTGAGATAATCCAAGTGATTGAAACCCAATATTCTCGCCGTCATGGAAACCCAATTCTCTTTCTATATATACGACAAAATTCTTAATTTATCCACGAGATTTAAAGTAAAACTCATTAACACGACTTCGTTGTAAGAAATAAGTATCTACCTGTATACATATTATGAAATATGAATCTGTTTGTGTAACTATGATCTCTCCTTGATGCCGGAAGATGAAATTAAAACCTGTAAATATGTAAAATAGAATACAACAGTCTTCTTACCTTCGATGTTCACTGCAAAGGTACACTGTGTTGCTTTATTTCCTGTGTCATCCTCAGCATCAAATGATACAAGATGAACCCCAGGAGGAAACAAACCAGAAGTCCGATTGTACCCACCCAACGGCAGGATGGAGGGAACGTTACCAGAGTTGTCAGTGGCAATGATCTGCGGCCAGGTCACAGCCGTTACGTATTGGCCGTGCGCTGCTTGTTGATGGATGGTCTGCGATGGGCATTTTGTGAAGACAGGATCCTCAACATCTTAAAGGTGAAGAAAGTATATGTTACTGTCATCATGATAATTGTATTAATGTTATTATCCTATTCTTCTATTATCAGGAAATGAATGCAGCGTAGTTGTGCAATGGTTAGCGTCATTCGAGTGCATGGCCATTGTTTGCTATGGGCATAGCAGGTGCACTTGTTGATCACAATACTATATTTATTGACATATAGATCGCACATCTTCCCTCAACAAAATTTTAACAAGAAAACAGCGTTATTACTATCCCCCGCCATGGGTCAAGTAAATATTTACTATAAATATAAGAGTCTTATAAAGCCTTTACAAGATGTAGGCAGTAGAATGTTTTGAGAAAATCTGATTTAATGAAAAACGAATACACACAAAAGGCCCCTGCTAAATCTTAAGTATGAACAAGTGCTAGAGCAAAGAAGCTGTGTTAATTGGAAATAGATAATTTAATAAAATCATATGAACATTTCTTCAGAATTGGAAACGAACATGTCACGTACATGTATATTTTGCCGGACGATCTCCGTTCCACTTCGTGGCGGGGGATAAAAAGTATGAACTTGTAACATCAATGAACGACAGATATAACTCCCAAATAAGGAACTCTGATAAAAATATATTTCAAATTGCCCTGAAAAGTACTAACCTGAACATTGAAAATCGATCGTTGACCAACTTGCTCCATCGCAGCGTGTGGTTCGATCTCTAGTGGCTGCATATCCCCCCGTAGTGTTGCACCTGACGATGCAGGTGCTGCCGTAGTTACTGCCATCATCACAGTCGAAGAGAAGGCCGTTTGTCACAATTGTAAGATTGTTACAGCTTGTCACTGAATGATTTCAAACGTTTTTAATTAATAATATTCAAAGAAAACTCAATGATCAATCGCTACTTATCAAATATACATTATAAAGAGACATAATTATAGGCAGTTGTTGAATTCTTACTTAGAATTAATGGACATGTCTATATTTGAATCAGAAATGGTAGATAAGAAGAAACATGTAAATATTAATGAAGAGACATTTCACATTACTCATTTCAGAAGTCGATCAGGTCTGTTAGATTAAAATATAATGAAAGTAAGATATTAAATTGTTGCTAAATAATCTTCAATAACTATTTTTATATTCTGAACCGCAAAAGAAACGTCACCATGGATGATTTGTCCAAACACTGTGAACATACTTTCAGACATATAAAAAAGATGAAACTTGGCAAAACTGATTAAGGTTGAAATTAAAGTGTCAAATGTTCTTAAAGTGAAACACCACACTAGTCTCCGAGAAAATGGCATTACAAGTCAGTATCTCGTGTGTCCGCCGTGTGCATTGATGACTGCCGTGCAACGTCGATACATGGAAGAGATGAGGCGGTTGATGAAGGCCATAAACACTTGAGCCCACACTCGAGGAACGCCTGACGCAGTTCAGCTGCAGTTGTCGGCCTTGGTCGGACGTCATTCAGTCCTCTTTGAATCTCGTTCCACAGGTGCTCAATGGGATTTAAATGGGGACTAAGGGCAGGCTACTGCATGGTTCTGATGCCATTCTGCTGGAGGAAGTTTCTTGTTGCTCTCGCAGTGTGGGCACGGGCGTTATCATGCTGAAACTCGTGGTTGCGGCGACGTGCCAAATGAGGTGTGGCGTGTGGTCTCAAGACTTGATCAATGTACCGAGCTGCTGTGACACCATTGCCTCTCCCTGGACCGATCCTCTGGAAGACCATAGGGCCGACCCTCTGTACAAGACCAATTCCACCCCACAACATGATGCTAGGACCACCCCATGAGTCTCTCTCAACACCACAAGCATCCGAATAACGCTCCCCACGGCGTCGCCAAACTCTCCCTCCCTCTCTCTCTCTCTCTCTCTCTCTCTCTCTCTCTCTCTCTCTCTCTCTCTCTGCCATCTGCTGTTGAGATACAGTCACGGCTCTCGTCGGAGAAGAGGTCTTTTCTCCACTGCTGGTGGCGCCAATGCTGGTGCTGTGTTGCCGACTGAAGACGGTCCCGGCGATGAATGGTGTCAGATGGGTCCTCGGTGTGGCCTGTGACAGTGGAGGTGTCTGCTCGTCAATCGTCGACGCACGGTGTCCGCACTAATATGTAGCTTGTGTGTCCCCATGGTCTGTCGAGCAGTTTCCGCAGCAGTAACAAAGGGATCTTGAAGATGCTGTCGCACAATTTGACAATCATGACGTCGGGTGTTGACCATTGGTCTTCCACTACGTGGTCGGTCGTCTGTAGTGCTGGTGATCTGGTACCGTTGCTGGAGCCTGTATTAGTCCGTACGTGGACTTGAAATGCATTGGCTACGTGCCAGGCGGTTTGTCCAGCTTGCAATCGTCCAAGGGTTTGGTGTCGCTGATTTCTTGTCAATCTTGGCATGTGGTAGCAATTCAATAACAAATGAACGTTATCCGATCTGGGTGGATTTTTATAGGTCAAGAAATGGGTGAACGCATGAGCATTTCAATTTGCACGGAATTCGGGTGCATCGGGTTACCATGGCCGTTGCCGTGATGCGTTTGTGCGATCAGTTTCATTGTCATCATTGTGTTTTTTATCATCAAGTTTCATTTTTCCGGACAGGGTAATGTTAAATTTTAGAAACTTTGACAAAAATCACCCAGATATTTAAATGACAACTTTCCATGCAATGTTACTTGGGGTGACGTTTCTTTTGCGGTTCAGTATATAACTGTGACAAAAAAGTCACCTGCTTGTGGGGAAGTTAGGGAGCTATTCCTGGGACATTCACATTTCAAAATTCACATATTCACCAAAAAATGATTTCAAGTGGAAATCCCAATGTGGTCAAGGGTTTATCAATGTTTGATTATATTATGCATATAAAATATGTTGAGGTATTCAATCACGTAGGACTTTCTGCATGTACTGTTTTTGGACGCGCATCTACGCAAATATTATTTGAAAGTTTCACAATTAAATAGAGCCTCGAGATCGGGTTATCAAGTGGTTACAATAAGAGAAGATGTGTTTTAAGTTAAATGTATGCACCTACATGTACAGGTTGGTGGCTCATGTTCCCACGTAAGATTGTAACTACAGGTGTTTTCGGATGACCCTCTCAGTTCGAAGCCTCGATCACAAGAGTATGTGCAGTTGTCTCCGTACTTTACTCCTTGGATGCATTCAACACTCCCATGCCTTGGGCTGTGCAAGATTCGACACCTGCGAGCTACAACATATATACAACAATGAAACCTCTTTAACTCAAACTCCAGTAAGTAGATACATCGTTAGGAATATACTCAATTGTACCTCAGAGGTTGTGAAATGAAGACATCTATAGATGGCTGGTGTTGCTTGACATGAAAGGAAAGTTGAAGTCATCCCTTTTGTCATTCAGTCTTGGGGTGAGTTTTATCACTCTGAATCTTTTTTCATAGATCTAAGTATATACAAGATGAGGCAGTTTCACCGGTCTATCCTATTCCTAGGTGCGTTAATCAGTGGGATAGAATTGGCTTTTTCACCAGTTTTTAAAGAAAATTCATATGCATTAGGAAACTGTGGCGCCAATAGGGATGCCAACTTCTTGCCTCAATGTCTTCTTTCAAATTTCACACAGATGTTATCAATGAGGAAGTCCAGCATTTCACACACTGTTTCTTTTTCATAAAACTTCAGATTTGTTTTCATTCTTTACACATTCTCCTCAACCCTTTAAGATAGAGATGTATCTGTATCTCCGGTCTCCACGTTTAGGGATAGATGCCCCAAGGATCAAGGAATGAAGCTGTTCCTTAATTTTGTTGTGTGGGATGGTGGTGCACGAAGTTGAAAAGTCAAATGTTTCTACATAATTGAACTTGGTTGGAGACTTCATGAAATTCAAGCAAGTTCATGGAGAAGCGATATATTTTCGATGTTCAGGAGACCTTCGGGATAACGAAGTTTCATTTTTGATCTACATGTTTGTTTGTTGTTTTACGCCGCACTCAGCATTATCCCAGCTATATCACGACGGTCTGTAAATAATCGAGTCTGGTCCAGACAATCCAGCGATTGATATCATGAGCATCAATGATCCACATGTAGATTGTAGATTGTAGGCAAGCTTTAATTCTAAAGAATTTCATAATGTAAATAGATATGAATATGTTAATTTCCTGTAAATACAAACCGTTTTTCTGGAACGTTCCTTACTTACTCTTCACAATAAATGACACACTGCATTGTGATGATCCACCCCCGTTTGTGGTTTTGTAAGTTACTCTGTACGTGCCCTCAGGTAACGCTGACCCTGACCGTTGGCCTTCAGTTTGCCTGTTAACATATGAAAGTATATACATTCACAGGACAAATAATATATATGTGGATATTTAGCGTGTGTTATTGAGTCTATATTCATATCCGATTTGTTATGACATTGTAAGCCGTAGGTTTCAAATGCTGTTGGAAAGGACCGGAATGTTATGATCATAATTATATATACAAGGTAAGACGTCACATACATCGTGACAAGCGAATCAACCAGGCTACAGAATGCTGAAAATAATACCAGCAAATGTTGTTGATCATAAAATGTGGTGTAATATTGATTACGTCATGCTTAGTATATATTTGATCAATAGGTTCTATCCAGAGGAATACCGAGCCTCGATTTTCGTGATTTTACAAAGGTTTTTCATACAATAAGATTACGCAACGCATTCCCGTTCCCTTTTCAGTCGTCAATTACATATGTATGTTTAATATACTATGAATCTGTAAAGGTCATAAAGTCATTGAATGAAAACAGATGCATCACAACTTCTGGGTTTGGGTGACTGTTACAGAACATGGCCAAAGCGTCCGAGGCGAGATCGGAGTCCTGGACCATAAGTTGTACTCGTCTAGAATTATTTGTATCGTGAATCTCATGGCACGGATGGCCCAGTCTTTACGGAAGCAGATACACCACGCATGCAGGCACGCACGCACGTACGCAAACACACTTTGGGCAGGGATGGCAAAATCAGAGACACGCGAATCAACCAGGCTACAGAATGCTGAAAATAATACCAGCAAATGTTGTTGATCATAAAATGTGGTGTAATATTGATTACGTCATGCTTAGTATATATTTGATCAATAGGTTCTATCGGCACGGATGGCCAAGTCGTTACGGAAGCAGATACACCACGCACGCACGCACGCACGCACGCACGCACGCACGCACACACGCACGCAAACACACTTTGGGCAGGGATGGCAAAATCAAAGAGAGTTGTGCCGCAACCAGTCTACGTCTGTGGCAACCGTCTAGGACGTTTTAATCCTACATTAGGATGACACGCCGTGATATAACTGAAATACTGATCAAAACGGTGATATACCAAACTCACTCGCTCACTGACTCTCTCGCCTCTTACTGTATAAAACCTTATAAACTTACATCGTATTTTTTGTTGTGACAGTAGACCAACTAACAACAGCTGTTACTTTCCCTGGAGCTGTGTAGTGCACAGAGGTGATGTTCGGGCAGAACGGTTCTGGGGCTGGCACAATCACATACTCCGTCGTTGCTACACGAAAGGCAAAGAACTTAAAGTAAAGCGGTCCCCAAAATTGTAGCTGTGCCATGACTTTTTAACAAACAATTCCAAACGACAGCGTCGGAGACACAACATTATTTCTTAAACATGGCGATCGCGCGCCGGTCGCAATCGAGATAGCATTGGTCTGTGACAATGTCGCACAAAGGCCGCGACCATAGGGACGTTTGGTTTGGACAGCGATCCGAAGTATATGCGACCTGATTTTATAAGGGATATTCGAGCAATAACCGAAAATATACTCTTTATATAGAAACAAGCATTTTTCGCAAAGTTTGCACTTTGAGCTTTGTGTTTCCTAAAGAAATTCAGAACTACATGCATAGTGAATAATACAATAATAAGTTAAAATCGTATAAGTTCTTTCTATCAACTCTCGGAAGCAGTTCTATGTTTGTTTTGAGGTAATATTCAAATCTCAAATAATATTTAGATCAGCAGTTGTAAATAGTAAGGGGCCATCAATTTAATGAGAATTGAAATGGTTTGGGCTGGAATTTCTGTTAGAGACATAATTATATATTTTCAGATCTGCCTCAAGACATGCTCTCTTGTCATGACACGCGGCGAACATTCTATATGTAATTCCGGAAGAAAGACATTTGTTCCACCACCACCCATACCAACTCTTTCCCGGGTCCCGCACTGATGAGGACATGTAGTGTACTGATGACACTTACGGGTTTGTCGCCTACAGCCGTTCACATCGTGCATGAATACTGTAAAATGGAAAAATAAAACCATATTAACATTCCGATGTCATGTCAGAGCACAGTAGTTAAAGGGTTCGTTCGTCACTCTTAACATTCACCCTTAAAATACCCTTTTCAAAATCGCCATGAAACTAACTAAGTTTCAAAAGTATGAAACAAAGAGTGGATTTTCACGAGCAGTATTGATTAATTATAGGTATATAATTACCTGCAAACAGCAACAAGTAGGATGGTATACTGTGACCCATTGTTGTTTCTGCAACAAATGGAAAGCCAGACTCCACTGAGATAAGGATGTAACACTCGTTATTGAGATTCAGTTTTCAGAAAGCGCATGGAACAATTCAAGGACGTTTACAGTATTTGTCTAAACGTCGTCCTACACCACAAAGACGGCATCCGTCTTGTCAATTTTGTAAAAGGGGCCACCAACTGATATTCCGGATGAAGGATGGCGGTGGAGGTGAAGGGTGGGAATTTGTCTAAAACTACTCTTTTCACGTAAGAGATGGAAGAAAAATTTGTTCTCATGTTCAGTGGACATGCTGGTTGTTCTTTAAGACGATGACGTTTGTTTTGTGGTTCTAAACAACTGTTTAGCTAGATAGACACAATTTTATGGATAACAACTTCTTTAATACTGTAAAAAGCGACGTTTCGGTATGGATCCTTATACCGTTGTCAAGCAAGACTGAATGAGGGACATAGTGCAGAATATATATAGCAAGTGGAGGATTAACAGTAGAGGATTAACAGTAGAGGATTAACAGTAACAACAAGGGCATACATGAGTGGGATAACATAGGTAGGTGTGACAACAAAGATGATGCTATCACAACACGATGGACAGAAAACACATAGCTAGAAGCCAATGGGGCATGAACTGTTTGGCTCCTCTTAGCAGAAATAAGCTATAATCCAACGCATTGCATAATAATCCAACGCATAATGGGCATGGCCTCAGCCCTCCATAATCAAGAATCCAAAAAACACAAAAAAATCCTAATACTTACCGACTCCCTAAGTGGACTGCAAGCCCTCCAAAACAAAAATACCAAAAACCGACCTAAATTAATAAATCAAATACTTAAAATCTCCAACGACCTAACTAAGGCAGGCAAACAAATAACCTTCTTGTGGATACCCGTAGGAATATACGGTAATGAAAACGCCGATAAAGCAGCTAAACTATCCCTCAAAATCCCAGAAATAAGCTTAAACTTACCCATCTCAAAATCAGAAATTAAAAGTGTAAACAAGCAAAAACTCACAAAAAAATGGCATAACCTATATCTAAACTCAAATAGCCAAATCAAAAAAGTGCTCAGCAAACCACTAACCAAACCAAACATTCTCCATCCATCCAAAAAAATCGACAGAGTAATCACTAAACTCCAAACAGGACACACCAACCTAAATAACCACCTAAAAAAAATTAAAAAACACACTACAGGTAACTGCCCACACTGCAAACAACCAGAAACCCCAGAACACGCACTCATCCACTGCACACACTACCTAACACATCGAACCGCATTACAAACCACCCTCAATCTAAACAAGGCTCTAACTCTAGAAGCAATACTAAACCCACAAAATAAACTAGAAAACTTCAAGGCCTTAGGCGTATTCTTAATAAAAACGGAACTAATAAAACGCATCTAAAAACACAATAACCTACCAAATCAAAATCACATAAACAAACAAACATCCACCATACCCAGCTCCCTTGGTTCCTCTCCCCAATCCCATCGGCATCTATTCCAAATCTCAAAATTCCCAAATTCTATATAAGCATCCCCTAAAACCCCCCTCTTGGGTTGCACAGACCACTTACGCCCCTTTCGGAAACACATTAAATGGCCTGGCCGGGCCCGTGTGCGAAATACGCATCAGTCGGAAAGCGCACGTTAAATCTCCAAAGTAAGTAAGTAAGTAAGTACGCATTGCATCTTCATTCCAATCTGATTAATACCCTGGAACCATTCGCTGCGGTGATGTGATGTTGTAACTCGACTACACTCATAAAACTACATCTCTTTGTTGGTAATGGATCAGTCCCAACACCAGCCAGATGTATAGTTTGGGGGTATTCAGTGCTAGTAATGCGTATTGTAATAGAAACTTAAGAATGAAATAATTTCTTATTCAACATTAAGTAGATGATAAGTAAGACCCATTTTTTATTAAGATGAATGCAGATCTTAAACAACAAATAGCCATAAGTGCTGATAAAAGAAACTACACATCTCCTGAGTAGACCCCCATAGTTGTTTTAGTATAGTAGCACTACAAGACCACTCATCTTATCGAACACTAGGCTTAACAATAACAGCGGCCTGAAAAAGGATCGCAGCCTCAATAACAAATCTTGACGTCAATATTGCCATCATCATCAATACAGAGTATTTCGAGAGCAAAACCATAAAGTTTGATATAATGACATGAGCATGTGAGACAGCATGCCTATTACTCTAATTTATTAATAAGCATTTCAAGAGGCCATGTCATGCAAGTAATGCAAGCCAATTGTTTCACTGGAGGTCCACTGGAGTTCCTTGCTTCAACAGGACATCTGCTTTAAGTCGATTGAGTCAGTGCTTAGAACTGTAAGACACTTGAATACCTTTTTGTTTAATTTACATATCTGAGTAAATATATTGTCTTCTGCCTTTTTACCATATTTACTAGCCGCCTGGGGTGTCTATTGTTCTATATAAATCACCGGTGCATCAAGCTGTTTGAAAACACCGTAGGCTTACTGCACTTTAGTAGAAGACGCCTTCGAAAGTCCGACAACTGGTAGTATAGATCACGTACTTTCTGTACCCCTCTGACAAGTGTAAATTGTCAAAAAAGCTATGAACACACAATGTCATTTCACTTTCTGAGTAAAGTACAGACCTCGTATTTTTAAAAAAAGTATTTAAAAAAGTATAAAATAGTCAACGGCAGAGAATAACCAGTCTCTCTGAACGGAATTCATAGTGGTGATTATTGTATTAAGGGATCACTGAAAATCAAGCATGTCCTGCCCAACTGGTAGCACTCGCCACTCACACAATTTGAATAAAAATGAAAATGTTCGTTACCTGACGCCGCACAGGAGTACGTCCATTTAAATCTACTTACCTCGACCAAGTGTGTACCAACCATGTACGCTCTTGATTTAAGAGCGTAAACCGGCAGGGTACAAACCACAGCTACAGCCAGTCACTATGAACTTCCTTCTTCAATCAACCAATCGCATACTGACATGACATCGCTTACCTACATATACATACTGTTGAAAGAAGGTGCACTATAAAGCCGGCATTGGTCAGGACGTTGACAAGAGGACACACACAAACACAAACAAACATGCACCCGCAGAGAGCTTTCTAAGGCATTTCTACTGTCAATGTTGAGTACATGAAATGCATACAGATTGCTTTAGAACAGTGTTTCACTGTGTTAGCAAGATACCAGCATATTACCAATCTGGAATTTCATTTGTTATTGAAGATTTGACATGGCAAACATGATAATCATTACTTGTCAAGATGTAATTATTTATTAAGGTGAAAAACAACAATTGCATTTTCTCATGTTGTTAGGTTTGAAAGGAAATCTAAAGTTGATATATGTGTGACAGAAATATGTTTAAATTTTAGATGTTACCGATCTGGTACTGCGTTTTGTTGCCAGTGGTCATACACGTCATTGGTCCTATCTGCCTAAACAATGCACCTGGACATGGGGCGGACTGGGACAAAGGAAGTTGTTGGTAATAGCCCAGGTTGTATACATATACACTACCATGCCATAAGTTAAGGGGCGCTTGAGACGTGGCAAGTTTGACAAGAGACCATCGCATTTGGTTTAGCACGTCTATGTTTCGCCCCGCGAAATGTTATGATGCGAAACTTTGATTACAGATTGATGGCGTCATCAAGTATCGCGTGCCACATGCTTTGTTGTGGTCTGTTCCGTTTCTCACGAGTTCTGCCACTGTCTTTGTTATGGTTCAGAGAAGGAATATCTGTCGCCGGACAAAAAAGAAGTTATTATAGACCTTCATTTGAATGGTAAATACCTGCAGAGAAATAAGTCAACTGCTGGATCTATCCAAGAGCACAATGCATGGTGTGATTTATAGCTTAAGCGAGAGAGGAAGATTGGAAAATCAGCCCTGAATTGGTAGACCGAGAATTCTGAGCAACCGTGACAGATATGTCTTGTTTTGTTGTGTCAAAGTCAATAGACGATCATCGCTTACAGAAATTACTAAAAACTTGAATGAAAACATACCTTCTACTGTTTCCAAGGGAACTGTTCAGTGTGAAATATATCGTGAAGGCTCTCACTGAACGATTGTTTGCAAACACATCAGAATTCGAGAGGTCAACAGGAAAAAACGAGTTTCGTTGTGCCGATCTAAACTGAGAACGTGACGTCAATCAAGTGTCCGTTAACTTATGGCACGGTACTGTATACGTACTTGCACGTCGCTATAATAATCTCTGACGCGACGCTCAACCCAATTTCACCACCTTAACCGTTGGCTATTCTGAAGCACCATAAATATGAAGATATCAACAGTTTTATTTGAATACAGTTATATCATACTTAACGTAAACATACACCTACAAATTAATTATGCATTGATAACTCTATATATCCGTGTCAGTTGCACTTTTTTAATAAATGGTATCCTGAACCTGTTTGTTTTTGTTTCGAAAGGGATATGATCATATTGAAATACAAAAACAAAAACCAATTATGTAATGAAATGTTTTGTGATTATTCCATGGCAATGTTTATTTGACTTACCTTTTTTCAAGAATCGGTGATTTCTTACATTTATCATCCAAAACGGATATCGCTTATGTGAGATCAAGTGATGTCTACATTGAAGATATCGCTGCAATGAAATTGCATCACAATGCTCTGTGTTACGTCATTGTTACCATGACGTCACATCACAATGAAATGACATCACTAATGGCTCCACTCCTGAAGCTGTTGGCAGTACTTTTTGCACTTAAGACACTGCTTATTACTGTCTACAAACTGAAAAAGTTTTAAACTTTTATCGACTCGTGTAGATATATTTGATATTAAAAGATACTTGGGTGAGATTCTCCATGTATATTATAATTAGGTCAATGTCATAAGTAAATATTACCAAGAGAAAAATTAAAGTTCGGAATATGTGAAAAGAACGGAACATTTTTCCAGATGAAAAGTGATACTGGTGATACTTGTGATAGATCAGGACATTACAGTTACACGTGTACGACATGAGCACATGCAATGGGAGTTATCTGCATCTCATGTTTTTTGGGGGGTACATTTATGATTTAATTCGTGAGTGAATGAGTGGGTTAGTGACAGCCTCGTTGTTTCTGTTCATGCCACTATTGTTTTATTGAAAATGCTCCATTTGGTTCACTTTGGCATGGAGACACACGTACATGTATATGCATTTGCATGAATTCACTGACTTAATTTGTATATGTAATTTTAAGTGAATGAGCGTATTTACATTCAAGGACGTAATCAATAATATTCATGCTGTATCATAACCGAATCTGAGCCAGACAAACCAGTGGTTGATATTATGGTCAACTTCCCACTTCGTTATGCTACGCTGGCACGCAGTCAACCTGGTCACCAAGCCTGACCACCGTATTCATTGAAGTTGCCAATTAACAGGGACATATATTGGTTACACGGGGACATATCCTACCGGGGAATCCCTACTGTGTTGTGATTCTAAGAACGCCCTCAGTATACATTTGTATGAACTCACTGAATATGTGACTGAATGTAATTCTAAGGAACGCGTCTACATTTACATAATTTTATTGAAAATATCGTTGAATGTAATTCTTAGAACACCCCTATACATGTGCATGATTCCTTGAATATGTCGCTTAACGTAGTTCTAAGAACACCCCTATACATTTGTATGTTCCCTTGAATGTACCGCTGAACGTTATTCTGAGAAATACCTGTATACATTTCCATGCATTCATTGACACTGTCGCTGATTGCCATAAGTCTCATATGTATAACTATTGGATCTACGTCTCACCTGTAAACATGCTTACATACACAGTACTTTGTGTACATATATGCATACTCGAAGAATTAAAGATTAGCACGTTTACCTGTCTGTCAAAAGAATTGGCAATAGTGACCTAATAACGTGTACATTGTATTTATCAAGATACCCGCATCCCTTGCAGCAATACGACGTTTATATATGTATTTATACAGCTTTCAACCCAGACTTGTGGGCCCACCCATGATACATGTACGACCAAGACTATGTGGAGGACGTCATGGAAAAGGATAATCATACAATTCTTTGGAATATGCCGATATACAGTCTCAGAAGTACCCAAGCCAACAAACTTGACCTTGTCCTTTTTGATAAATCCAATGAAATCATTTACATCATCGAATTTTCTGAGCCTCGCTTACGCAATGTCATGCTTGCATCCCAGGTACGAAGTTGTTCAACTCCCCATTGTTCTAGGTGCCTTAGGTTTGGTTCCTCCAAATCTCTTGACTGTCATTGGGTGATTACCTTGGTTTGCTGCCGGGAACACAGTTCTTCTGACAATCTGGGTAATACAGAAGGAAGGCCTTCCTGTAGCATGGCATGGCTACTGGCAGTGTACATGTGAAGGGGCCTGCGGTATGGTATGGCTACTGGCAGTGTACATGTGAAGGGGCCTGCGGTATGGTATGGCTACTGGCAGTGTACATGTGAAAGGGCCTGCGGTGTGGTATGGCTACTGGCAGTGTACATATGAAGGGGCCTGCGGTATGGCATGGCTACTGGCAGTGTACATGTGAAAGGGCCTGCGGTATGGTATGGCTACTGGCAGTGTACATGTGAAGGGGCCTGCGGTATGGCATGGCTACTGGCAGTGTACATGTGAAAGGGCCTGCGGTATGGCATGGCTACTGGCAGTGTACATGTGAAGGGGCCTGCGGTATGGTATGGCTACTGGCAGTGTACATGTGAAAGGGCCTGCGGTATGGTATGGCTACTGGCAGTGTACATGTGAAAGGGCCTGCGGTATGGCATGGCTACTGGCAGTGTACATGTGAAAGGGCCTGCGGTATGGCATGGCTACTGGCAGTGTACATGTGAAAGGGCCTGCGGTATGGCATGGCTACTGGCAGTGTACATGTGAAAGGGCCTGCGGTATGGCATGGCTACTGGCAGTGTACATGTGAAAGGGCCTGCGGTATGGCATGGCTACTGGCAGTGTACATGTGAAGGGGCCTGCGGTATGGCATGGCTACTGGCAGTGTACATGTGAAAGGGCCTGCGGTATGGCATGGCTACTGGCAGTGTACATGTGAAGGGGCCTGCGGTATGGCATGGCTACTGGCAGTGTACATGTGAAAGGGCCTGCGGTATGGCATGGCTACTGGCAGTGTACATGTGAAGGGGCCTGCGGTATGGCATGGCTACTGGCAGTGTACATGTGAAAGGGCCTGCGGTATGGCATGGCTACTGGCAGTGTACATGTGAAAGGGCCTGCGGTATGGTATGGCTACTGGCAGTGTACATGTGAAGGGGCCTGCGGTATTGTATGGCTACTGGCAGTGTACATGTGAAGGGGCCTGCGGTATGGTATGGCTACTGACAGTGTACATGTGAAGGGGCCTGCGGTATGGTATGGCTACTGGCAGTGTACATGTGAAAGGGCCTGCGGTATGGTATGGCTACTGGCAGTGTACATGTGAAAGGGCCTGCGGTATGGTATGGCTACTGGCAGTGTACATGTGAAGGGGCCTGCGGTATGGTATGGCTACTGGCAGTGTACATGTGAAAGGGCCTGCGGTATGGTATGGCTACTGGCAGTGTACATGTGAAAGGGCCTGCGGTATGGTATGGCTACTGGCAGTGTACATGTGAAGGGGCCTGCGGTATGGTATGGCTACTGGCAGTGTACATGTGAAAGGGCCTGCGGTATGGTATGGCTACTGGCAGTGTACATGTGAAAGGGCCTGCGGTATGGTATGGCTACTGGCAGTGTACATGTGAAGGGGTCTGCGGTATGGTATGGCTACTGGCAGTGTACATGTGAAAGGGCCTGCGGTATGGTATGGCTACTGGCAGTGTACATGTGAAAGGGCCTGCGGTATGGTATGGCTACTGGCAGTGTACATGTGAAAGGGCCTGCGGTATGGCATGGCTACTGGCAGTGTACATGTGAAAGGGCCTGCGGTATGGTATGGCTACTGGCAGTGGTCATCTGAAGGGGCCTGCGGTATGGTATGACTACTGGCAGTGTACACGTGAAGGGGCCTGTGGTATAGCATGGCTACTGGCAGTGTACATGTGAAGGGGCCTGTTGTATGGTATGGTTACTGGACGTGTAGTTGTCATGTGGCGTGCGATAATCATACATTGGGTAATGGTCCTGTTGGATGGAATGGTATTTATACTTGGTAGAGTAATGGTCCTGTGGGATAATACGATAAGTATACACGTTAGAGTAATGGTCCTGTTGGATGGAATGGAATTTATACTTGTTAGAGTAATGGTCCTGTGGGATAATACGATAAGTATACCCGTTATAGTAATGGTCCTGTGGGGTGGAATGGTATTTATACTTGTTAGAGTAATGGTCCTGTGGGATAATACGATAAGTATACCCGGTATAGTAATGGTCCTGTGGGATGGAATGGTATTTATACTTGGTAGAGTAATGGTCCTGTGGGATAATACGATAAGTATACCCGTTATAGTAATGGTCCTGTGGGATGATAAAGGCAATTATACATGTCTCAGTAATTCTCATGTGGTATGATACGGTATTGATACCTGTTAGAGTAATGGTTCTGTGGGATGATGCGATAATCATACATTGACTAATGGACTTGTGGGATGATACGGTTATTATACGTGTTAGAGTAATTGCCCTTTGGGATGATATCATGGTATTTGTACCTTTTAGAGGATTATATGGTGTTGTCACTGCCAGTGTGATGATTCTGTGTGATGGTATAACACCATGGTCCTGTGGGATGATATGGTATTTATACTTCATAGAGTTATGGTCTTATGTGATGATATTGGGTTATCACTGCCAGTGTGATGGTTCTGTGTGATGGTATGCGTATTGCTACCTAACACAGTGATGGTCTTGAGGGTTGCAAGTTTACAG
Organism: Haliotis rufescens; assembly: GCF_023055435.1. Lineage (NCBI taxonomy): Eukaryota > Metazoa > Mollusca > Gastropoda > Lepetellida > Haliotidae > Haliotis > Haliotis rufescens. The sequence continues at coordinate 16,580,113 of NW_025964112.1, forward strand.
TACTACCCTAGAAAACCATTTTGGTGGTCTTGTACAAATACCGTTCCATGTCCTCTATTAAATTGCCACCTGGTTACATATAATAGTGAGTGAGTGAGTGAGTACGGTTTTACGCCGCTTTTAGCAATATCCCAGCAATATCGCTTCACACATTGACCCATGTGGGGACTCAAACCCGCGTCTTCGGCGTGATGAGCGAACACGTTAACCACTAGGCTACCCCAGCGCCCCACATATAATAGACAATCCATAACATGAAAATTCAAACAAACGTCTTTATCCTGTCACAGAAACATAGGGAATCTACATGACAGTGAACATAAAACATGAATTAAATATAATGAAATGTCACAAATGTGAAGATAATTTTGAATTAATACCAACCACAGACATTCATCCAAGTACCTAAGTACGAAACAGAGAAGTTCTAAACATGGAAATGTTCAAATATTCATGCATTCATTTATGATTTTTTCCATAGAATTAAAAAGGATCAGAGCGAAAGTGAAATTATAATACATTAATTTATAGCTCATTAACAGCCCAGTTCCCAATCATTAAACATAACAAAATTTAGGCTGTGAAATACTCTGATTCTTAGTATGATATTGCTGCTGTCAGTGTACTTGTGAAGGGCCCTGTAGTATGGTACGGCAACTGTCAAATTTCATTTGAAGGGTCCTATAGAATGGTATTGCTGCTGTCAGTGTACATGTGATGGGTCCTGTGGCATGATATTGCTGCTGTCAGTGTTCATGTCAAGGGTCCTGTAGTATGGTGTTGCTGCTGTCAGTGTACACGTGATGGGTCCCGTAGTATGGTGTGTGCTGCTGTCAGTGTACATGTAAAGGGTCCTGCAGTATGGTGTTACTGCTGTCAGTGTACTTGTGAAGGGTCCTGTGGTATGGTATTGCTGCTGTCAGTGTACTTGTGAAGGGTCCTGTGGTATGGTATTGCTGCTGTCAGTGTACATTTGATAGGTCCTGGAGTATGGTGTTGCTGCTGTCAGTGTATACGTGATGGGTCCTGTAGAATGGTATTGCTACTGTCAGTGTACACGTGATGGGTCCTGTAGTATGGTATTGCTGCTGTCAGTGGACATGTGAAGGGTCCTGTGGTATGGTGTTGCTGCTGTCAGTGTACACGTGATGTGTCCTGTGGTATGGTATTGCTGCTGTCAGTGTACACGTGATGGGTCCTGTAGTATGGTATTGCTGCTGTCAGTGTACTTGTGATGAGTCCTGGGGTATGGTATTGCTGCTGTCAGTGTATATGTGATGGGTCCTGTAGTATGGTGTTGCTCCTCTCTGTACCTTTGAAGGGTCCTGTAGTATGATACGGTAGCTTTCGGTGTACATTTGAAGGGTCCTGTAGAATGGTATTGCTGCTGTCATGGTACATGTGAAGGGTCCTGTGGTATGGTGTTGCTGCTGTCAGTGTACACGTGATGGGTCCTGTAGTATGGTATTGCTGCTGTCAGTGTACTTGTGATGAGTCCTGGGGTATGGTATTGCTGCTGTCAGTGTATATGTGAAGGGTCCTGTTGTATGTTGTTGCTACTGTCAGTGTACAAATGAAGGGTCCTGTGGTATGGTATTGCTGCTGTCAGTGTACATGTGAAGGGTCCTGTGGTATGGTATTGCTGCTGTCGGTGTACATGTGATGGGTCCTGTGGTATGGTATTGCTGCTGTCAGTGTACATTGAAGGGTCCTGTGGTATGGTATTGCTGCTGTCAGTGTACATTGAAGGGTCCTGTGGTATGGTATTGCTGCTGTCAGTGTACATGTACATGTGAAGGGTCCTGTGGTATGGTATTGCTGCTGTCTGTGTGCATTGAAGGGTCATGTGGTATGGTGTTGCTGCTGTCAGTGTATATGTAAAGGGTCCTGTGGCATGGTATTGCTGCTGTCAGTGTACATGTGAAGGGTCCTGTAGTATGGTATTGCTGCTGTCAGTGTACATTGAAGGGTCCTGTGGTATGGTGTTGCTGCTGTCAGTGTATATGTAAAGGGTCCTGTGGCATGGTATTGCTGCTGTCAGTGTACATTGAAGGATCCTGTGGTATGTTGTTGCTGCTGTCAGTGTATATGTAAAGGGTCCTGTGGCATGGTATTGTTACTGTCAGTGTATATGTAAAGGGTCCTGTGGCATGGTATTGCTACTGTCATTGTAGTTGTCATGTGACAAGCTATTTCCACTGTCAGTATAATGATCCTGTGGTATGGTATTGCTGCTGTCAGTGTACATTGATGGGTCCTGTGGTATGGTGTTGCTGCTGTCAGTGTATATGTAAAGGGTCCTGTGGCATGGTATTGCTACTGTCAGTGTACATTGAAGGGTCCTGTAGTATGTTATTGCTGCTTTCAGTGTACATTGAAGGGTCCTGTGGTATGGTGTTGCTGCTGTCAGTGTACATGTGAAGGGTCCTATAGTATGGTATTGCTGCTTTCAGTGTACATTGAAGGGTCCTTTGGTATGGTGTTGCTGCTGTCAGTGTATATGTAAAGGGTCCTGTGGTACGGTGTTGCTGCTGTCAGTGTACATGTGAAGGGTCCTGTAGTATGGTATTGCTGCTGCCAGTGTACATTGAAGGGTCCTTTGGTATGGTATTGCTGTTGTCAGTGTATATGTAAAGGGTCCTGTGGTATGGTGTTGCTGCTGTCAGTGAATATGTAAAGGGTCCTGTGGCATGGTATTGCTACTGTCAGTGTATATGTGAAGGGTCCTGTAGTGTGGTATTGCTACTGTCAGTGTATATGTAAAGGGTCCTGTGGCATGGTATTGCTACTGTCAGTGTAGTTGTCATGTGACAAGCTATTTCCACTGTCAGTATAATGATCCTGTTGTGTTGTATTGCTACCTAGCACAGCGTTATGGTCATGTGGGGGAAGTGATATTTATACCCGTTAGAGTAAAGATTCTACAGGCAGGAATGGTAATTATGCATGTTATAGTCATGGTCCTGTGTTGCCACTGTCAATAAGATGGTTCTGTGTGATGGTATAATCACCACTTGACACAGTGATGGTCCTTTGGGGTGACATGGTATTTATACCTGTAAGAGTAATGGTCTCAATGGTCTAATGGGATGTTATGATGTTGCCACTGCCAGTATGACGGTTCTGTGAGATGGTATTGATACCGAACACGGTGTTGGCCCTGTGGCATGATATTATATAGTATTCATACTTGTTGGAGTGATGGTCCTGTGAATTGGTGTTGCAATGCATCCAATAAAGGAGTGATGTCAGTTTATTGTACTGCCCTAGAGATATTCTTGATTGGTTTGTTGACGTATAGTTCCATTTTCAATATATAATTAGATTATAACTCAAAAAGATATCTCATCTCCAGACAAAATGCATCCCACCCAACCCCGACCCCAACCGAATATCAGATGGTCGGACCGTTAAGCAAACACAAACTAATAAATTCAAAAACAAATATAACACATGAAGGAGAACACCTATTTACATGTGGACATTTCTTGTACCATTGTAACGTCGCTATATAAGTGCAATAATCTTGGACGCGACGTTAAACCCCATTTCACCTCACCTCACCATTGTAAATTACCAGAAATATTTACGCCAGAAGCATCTCATTTCATTCCATGCATTGACTGAAGCAAACAAACCTAACAAGTAAACAATTCTTGTGCAGCTCCTTTTTAGCTATTTTACCCTTAAACTACACATGTGTATGTTCTATTTCAGGTTTCAAGTTCAATAGCGTTGTCAATGGATCTGAAGGCCCTTTTCGGATCTCAGCAAAACATAATGAAAACAATCACTTTACACAGAGCGCTTTCATATTTACTGTAAAATATGTGCGAACATTGTACATGTCAAGAACTATACTTCGTCGTGATGGGTCTCATCAGTCCCCAAACGTTTGATCTCGAAACGATCGATCTGCCAACACGCCTGACCGTAAGGAACATCGCCACAACATTTCAGAGGTCCTGTGAAGAACAGAATCATATTTAACAACAATATTGCAGGACTGAAACACACCATGTATCTTTAGTATATAGAGGAGTAGAGTATATGTAAGTTGCATATTAGGAGTTCTGATATCAATAAAGACCGAGTTAACGTATGGATTTTAACTTACTTTATTACTATGCGATGTGTCGGCACATATACTGGAGATACTGTACATTAATCATGAAGTAAGCGTGACAGTTTTTGGTATATAATGATAGTCGTAATAATACAGAATGTCTTTTGATTACGGAAACTTGTTAAGTCATTGTCACCGTGTAATCGCAATATAACTTTGGAGTTTGAAAGCATAAGAAAATGACGAAAAAACTTATTATTCTCATTACCCCAATCCTGGTGGTTGGTGGATATGACTGAGACGCTGGTTGGAGGTGACGTCAGCGACATCACTTGCGCGCGTGTAACACCGTCAGCATTGACTCTGAACAGTCTAAAATATAGAAGGCAGTGCTAGCGGTAGGCAGAAACATGTACCAGATAAACGTATTGACACTCTTATCTATTATCACTGTATAATCTAAAAGAAAATGGCAGTGCTAGCAGTAGGCAGAAACACTAACCAGGTAAAAACTGACACTCATACAAGAACACAGAAATCGGTGGATGTAACAACATCAAGTAACTCAAACAGTAAAAGCTTTAGAATTAATGACAATGTCCGAGAGCAATTAAATTAAATGCCCTGAAATAAGTCCTACCCCGTTTCACTGGCATAAAAGTAGTAGTCGTTCACGAGACCAAAAAGCGGACTTGCGTTGTCTACTAGATTTGTGACGTCATCACCGTCGGTGTCGCAGCTCATGAGTTGTCCATTGCTGTACCACATCAGTCTGTCAACTGTTAAACAGATGGACATAATTCTATGAGAAGAATATCACACCGTGAGCTCACGGCATCTCATTACAGAACAAAAAGTACAGAACAGATCATAGCTGATTACATCTAACAGTAAACTTCGCGCAAATCTACCACATAACATAAAGGTGCAATGCATTAGACAACCCCATCTCGCGAACACCTGGTATCATCACTATTGCATAGCGAACACATGTTCAGGGTATAGTCGCAATCGTACAATCGGCACAACTTTCTTATGAATACGGAAAGGGCTTTGACGCTCTTATTTACACTATCCAAGGTCCATGAACCGTTTATTTCTATCTCAGCCCCATTACCTGCCTTACACTATCCCGGGTTCACGACTTGCCTACTCACCAGATAATACATTAAAGACTACCAACATCACAGGAATTGGGTCAATCATGACACACACGCTTGTGTATTTGAATGATCAATTTATATACGGATATACGTTTGTGTGTGTGTGTTTGCGTGCGCGCACGTACATGTATATTTCAGTATCATAAACTAAGGCATTACATTTTGTTCTACCACACTCTCCCTACAGGATCTGCTCAAATTGTTAATGTTCCAATGCTTTTTTAACCCCTTCACTTCTCATTTGTTTCCAACAGTGGTTTTATGTTTAAAATATTTCTGAACATTACTACACTAGTTTCCTCGTTCCCTTTCGATGGACACATGAGCAACATTAGCATCATCTCGTCATTTCAGCATGTTAAGAAGTGTACCTTCTGGGTTGAGCCTGAGACCAAGAACGTCTTGTCCAGTGTTCTTGAGTAATGTTCTTGAGTCATTGCCATAACGGTACTGCTGGATTGTCTGCCCCTCTGACCAGTACATCATGCTGTAAAAACAAGAATAGCTCACTCAATCACTCACTCAGTTAGTTTTCGGGTTTCCTGGCATATTTGATCGTATAAGATAGCTACACGATAAATCGCAAAGAACATTAAAGAACGAAACATGTTTTAATTCACGATAAAACATTATGATGTCATTTCTGGAGATTCGAACATGCGCTCGCAACGTGATTACACGGAAGACGTTAATTTATTTAGAGGGAAGTGTCTAGTGAGTTGTTCCCCATAGATGTAGCTAGGCAACGTAGATAAACGCACTGGCCGAACGATCGCATCCAAAAGAAGGCGAGATATGACAATAGGTATTCGGAGAAGAGATACACAGACAATCGAGGTGAAAATTGTGTGTATACGCGGGAAATACCATACTTAACCTCATGTTCATATAATTGACTTGTCCGCAATCGGTCGGATTGTCTTCAGGGAGTGATCATTATTTAAATCCTGATAAATATTTTTAAAGCTTGTACCTTTAAAAGCTATGTATTTATAAAGTCTGTACAAAACGACCCGTGATCGTTGTTTATCGAACAATAAATCACTGCAGGGAGAATGAACCACTCTTGGTACTCCCCAATGGTTTATTCTCCCTGCAGTGATTTATTGTACGATAAACAACTCCTACTCGTCGTGTGTTTCTTAAATAGTATTATTTACGTTAGGAAGATAGTGTCGCACTATACTTTGCTTCGCGATAACGTATTGCATAAGGGTCGCATCGACAAATGTGCTCTGCTTGGTTACATGTGTAAGATAATGGGTAGATTTAAGACATAGATGCTTTATTTTTATGTCAAATATTTCAATGAGTATTTGATTCAATTCCACACTTTTGATTTATACAAATGTAAATAACTTAACAGTATTTATATGCCATTCTTAATGATAACCCTGTTAATCATAGGATTTTATAGGAAACCTCAAAACACATCTATATAAAGGTTACAACAACATACAATGTTTCTTGGTGCAGGACTAGGTCACGGGTGCCATTGAGTCCATCGAGTATGACTATGTCATCTTCGGTGTAACGGTCAGAGGTCACAGCCCTGAGGGAGCCAGTGCGCAGGGTATAGAACACAAGTCCTGACCTCTCGTCCACAGCCAATCCTGTAACCTCCTCCCCTGGAACACAATACATCAAGCCTTAGTGACGTTGATGTAGTCGTATCAGTGTAAGAAGAATACACACACAAACTGTCCTGCGCACGTCCCACCGGTACCAACCTTCGTGGTTCCTGAAGGTCAAGGTTGCTCTAGAATTGACACCAGGAACAATTTACATCTCATCAATTCAAGATTTGTCTCAAAGAGTCAGTGTGTCTACAGGTGTGTCATCTGATCTTTGGGCAAACATATTGTTATATGGAGGTAATCTTATTTCATAACATTAGTGATATAAAAGGGTATTGGCGTTCATTATAGCTAAAATGGATAGAATTATCATTAAACCACCCGCATGTTATCAGAAATGAGCGGGACACTGTAACTTGATAATGCCCTCATACTGCTTGACGACTGGCCATTAGCACGCCCGTTGTTAGGTGACGTCATATGATAGGGATAGGTGACGTCACGTTTAATAGTGACGTCATCTGGTTTGTTCTATCACGTTTCCATATTTGTAACATTCGTGTTGATTGCAGTAAATGTTTCAAAACCGATATTGTTGTTTCTATTTATTTGATAACAAATGCCATCCGTTTTAGCTATTATAACGGTAACGCTATTTTTCAGGGCATTATCATTTGCAGAAGCCCTCGGGCTTTTCAACTGCCCTCCTTCGTCGGGCAGTTAATGGAAGACCTAAAATTAACATTTAACCTTACAACACAATCAAGTCTGACAATCAAGCGACCGACCCTTTTGATATTCTGGAAGGCACGGGTTTTGTATCAAGATTAAATACGTTGTTAGAAACAGTTTCAAAACAAGGTACTTTTTATTTAAAACCATGAGCCTGAAATTTCCTTTTTTTTAAAGTCTGAAGCATAATTATTTTTTTCGGGAAGTATCGGGGGCAAAAATGTTTCGTTATTATTCCCGGCCCATCCCCCGAATATCAAATTGTCAGTCCTGTATCAAGACTGTTTGCCGCCAACATACACTGGTAAGAATAAAACACATAAAGATTCAACAAACCTTTCAGGTTTATTATGGTAAGCCCCAAGTTGCCATCCCATCGGATTCTTCTAATGGAGGCTGGAGATTGCGTGCTGTAGTAGATGAAGTTGTCAGTGGCGCTGTAGAAGTGGTGAGTTACACTACCGGTGATGTCAGAGAGGTTAATAATACTCTCATTTTGGAATGCCAGGTGAGTTTTGGTCAGTGTATTTTGACCGTTGGCAACCAACAGGTACTGGCCAGGGGATTCAGGAGCTGGTGAATGTAAAGCAGGAAGCTTTGAGCAGTTTATGTGGAAGCGGCAACTTTTTAGTATTCCCGCTATATAAACTAAATTTTGATCATGAACCTACATTATTTCAAAAAGAGCAACATTTCATTCATAAATACGCGCCTAAGTTAAATGGAAAGGCGTAAGCTATTTGTCCATTGTCACCTTGGAATTGTGACGTCATAGTTATCCTTAATGTAATGACGTGACGTAACTATATGTTACGACTTCATGTCCTTTATTCAGTTATGGCCTGATGGGACTCGTATGTGGTACGAGTTGAAAGCGCTAGCCAATTAAAATTGTGTTCAATCTTACTCCACTTATTTAATTATATATATATATTTATACTGAACAACAAAAGTCCCTGTGACATTGAATAAGATTTAAAGCAAAGTTATGTTTTTTACCAAATCTGAAACAATTTCGGTTTGCAACAGATAAAAGACTCCTGTAAGTGTTCAAATTATTTAATTTGCCATACTGACTTCAGAAAATGTGTGATTTCATAAAAAAAAAAAAAAACATGAACATGCCAAGATGTCAATTTACAAGTCAATAGCGGGTGTGTCGACCTCTGGTTGCGATGCAAGCAACACATCTTCGTCTCATTGAATGGACCAGGCGTCGCACAAAGTCCTGTCCATATCTGCTGGAGCATTTTTCGAAGTTTCTGGTGTGTCTATGGAACACGTGCTTGACATCTAAGGCGCCGATCCATCTTATCCCACATGTGCTCGATTGGTGAGAGATCAGGGGAGCGAGCTGCCAAGGGATGACATTCACGTTGTTTTGTTGAAGAGATACCTGAACAAGTCGAGCAATATGAGGCCGGGTGTTGTCATATTGAAGGCAATGCCTGGGCCATGATGACGCAAAAACGGTAGAACAACAGGGCTGATGATCTCGTCGCGATAGCGCTGTCCATTGAGATTTCCCTCTACCACTATCAAACGGGTCCTCTGTCTTGCTGTAATCCCACCCCATACCATAACGCTGCCGCCCCCGAACTTCCATGACACAATGATTGACGTAACGTTCACCTCGACGTCGGTACACTCGAAAACCGTCAATCGCTGTGGCTGAGGTGAAAACGAGACTGGTCAGTGAATAGAAATTGTCCCCAATGCATGGCCGTCCAGCGTAGAGGCTGTCTGCACCAATGTAGACGTGCTTTTCCTGTCAAAATGGGACGTCTGGCGGGTCTTATTGCGACAATCCCTGCACATCTGAGGCGACGACGTACGGTTTGTGAAGATATTCGTCGAAGGCCAGGGATGCTTCGGCGTGTTGTTCGAATCCAGTTGTCTTGTCGATTTATTGGTTACGCATGGCCTGCCACTCCGAGGATGGTCTCTGACTTCATTCGTCTTTTGCCAACGTTGCCATAAACACCAAATGTGTTTCTGTGGACGTTAAATTGTCTTGCAACATTACGTTGACTCGATCCTGCTTCAAGCATACCAATGGCACGAAGACGCTCATTTTCGGACAGGCGTGGCATTTCGTAATGTTGAATAATTGCGTAATTTTGTTGTTTTTCTGAGTGGTTGTTGTCAGCACATATATATATATATATATATATACACAGAGAGAGAGAGAGAGAGAGAGAGAGAGAGAGAGAGAGAGAGAGAGAGAGAGAGAGAGAGAGATACAGACGTACAGACAGAGATGGCACATGAACGGATAAAAGTTAGCCCTTCACAGCAAATGAACAAAATGGATCGGAATAGTCTTATATAGAGATTACCAATGTTTACACAGAGATTTCAAAGCCCTTTCAATTATCATGAGCAATATCAATTCCATTGTACGATTCCAACGAGATCATGAGCGTGTTTTTATGAAAACCCCATCAAACAGTGATGATACAGAGGTGTTCGCGAAAAGGTGAGAGTATCGTGTCCCACAGGTGTCATCCATCACAAACACACGAACAGGCAACTTATTTGTTCACCTGAAGAAACACGGACACATTTGGTACAAGTCGAAATAGGGAATTGCATTAGACATCATTTTTGTCACAGATGCGTCAAATTGGGAAATGTCATTCACGTGTCGCCAAAAAGGTCTTTTAAGCTTCACTGTATGTTTCTTTGTTGTTTTACGCCACAATCAGGAATATTCCAGCTATATGACAGCGATCTATAAATAATCGAGTCTGGGCCAGACAATTCAGTGATTGATATCCTGAGCATCTATCCATGCTCTTTGGATAAAATGACACGCATCAACCAAGTCTGCGAGCCTGACCACAGGATCCCGTTATTCGCCGATTACGACAAGCATAGTCGCCTTTAAGCTTTACTGAGGACTTGAATGTTGTAACCATGAACAAACAACTTCGAGCAAGTGTCGAATGGCTCTCTTTGAAATTTTCGTAGAACCAGCTTTCCTGACTGCACTTACCAAGACACATGGTGTGGTATGGAATCCCTGTGTCAGGTGTTGTAGCAAACCCCGGGCAGGGAGTACAATCCAACTGTCCGGAGTGTTCTTGGTAGAAGCCAAGGGGACATGCCTCGCACATGCCATCATCGTAGAAAGTACCAAAGGGACACTTCACTGATAAAACCAACACAAAAGTGGGTAAAGTAAAACATTTCAGAGGCTTCACTTCCTCATAATGCAATTACTCATGCATGTTAATGATATAACATAAAATGAATCCTCATCTAAAATATTAATGATAAACGCCCAGCTAAAGCAAATGGCTTACACACTTACACAACCACCTATCGAGAAGAACTGTTTGAACACATTAATGGGATCATAGCATGATAGTTGAATATGATTATTGCTATGTCAGACCTATATCTTTTTTCCCGCTTTTCTTCCGCTTAAAACCGGTCGTGATATTATTCCAAACACAGTTCACTTACAAATTACAGTCCTTGCTCTAGGGCAATAGACAGGTGTCTGGTTTGTGAACCTCCCTGTGTTTAATTCTGCCTGTCTGTGAACACTTACAGCAGAATAATCCCCCAGGAACACGGCCGGCAGCACACGTGACATTTTGTTCGACCATCAGAAAGGGTTCCTTGTCTCCGACTGTGAAGTTCCTGTAACCCCCGGACCTGACTTCCCAGTTTGCTTCATCCAGGGTATCCCAAGCAGCAGTGATTGACTCCAGTCCCCCAGTAACTGTGCAAAACATACTCTTGATTGTCCTTTCGGCCTAGTCATCTGGTATGAGATGAATGTTGCGTCAAGTAGTCCCAACAGAACTTTTATTGTTTTATAATTATTGTATTACGCATCTCAAACCTGTTATATAATGAATACCCACAGAGTAGATAGAAGCAAATACTTAGTTTCACATACACGGTTTATACTTAGACAAGATATGTGCAGGACACTATTAATTCAGCACCCCACCGGGTATGCTGTTTTTCACGAACTGGAAGATGTTTTATCTGAACCTTTATTAATACATGTGTGTGTTAGTTTGTTTTATCTAAATTGTGGTCCGCAAAGTCAATTGTATCTGACAATAGAATGGCATCATATACACCTCTCATCATTACTACAGGCTGTGGGTCGGTTGGACAACCTCGTAGTTAACGCGTTCGTTTCTCGCCCGGTTTAACACGACGCAACTGACAAATATGTCAAAGCATAATTCGGGAAAAATTGTTTTTTCCTAATGTATCCGTATCTAAGACATAAGAACAACAGATTCTCTAAAACAACAAGTTGTCACCAGAAATAACACAGGCATCTATCAAGCGGGATGTTGGAGTGAATCATGTTTGTTTCGAGATGAGTATGAGCGTCAGTTGAGATGGAGGTCCCCCTTACATTTTACACAAAACCTTTTCCGTTCTATAAATGACATACTATTTTAACGTTATCAGGACTGGGTTTTTTATCATCGTCATGCCTAACTACGCAAATTTAAATGTTATAGAAATTATCAGCAATTACTTTCACGAACCTTCTATCCCGCTCTTTTCGTGTCCGTATGGCTGCACCGTCATATGACCTTGATGCATTGCTATTTCAATGTCTCGGTGGGCTGGAGAGTAAACTTCATTACTTTCGTGCTTGAATCCACCGTTGGAAGAAAGCAGACTTTCACTGAAGGGGGCAACTGAAAATATGTACCCGAATATAAGACAACATTCACTCTTGGAGTCACACACAACTGCTGTCTGCCTGTGTTCTTTATATTTACTCTCCACCCGTCCAATGTTCATTTTATTCTTACTGCTTGTATACTGCAGATATTTGATAAATTATCCTGTAATATTTTTAGGGATAGGGGCCCTGTTATTTTTGTTAGCGATAGAACAGTGATTTTGCAACATACATATTTTTCTCCAGAAAGATTATCTTTTTAACCTCACTCGATGTAAATCGAACAAGTTGGTTTCGGATAAGAACAAAAGGCAAGATTATCTTTTCCCATTATTTCAAAAAATATGTTTTAAACTTCTATTGTGACACAAAAATCTCAATCTTGATTAACTTCTTTGATAGGCATTTAGAAGTTGGAATACTAAGTAAGGATAAGAATTTATGGATGAACAACTTCTTTACAATAAAGAGCGACGTTTCGGTGTAGGTTCTAACATTGTTATCAAGCGAGTGATATACAGAGTGTGGTTACTTACTTACTTACTTATATTGGAGATTTTACGTGCGCTTTCCGACTGCAGCGTATTTCGCACACGGGCCCGGCCAAGCCATTTAATGTGTTTCCGAAAAGGGGAAAAAGTTGTTTGGCAATCCAGTAGGGGTGTTTTAGTGGTTGCTTATATCGAATTTTGGAAATTTGGAAATTTTGAAAAAATGCCAAGAGGGTTTGGGGGACGAACTAAGGGACCTGAGTATGGAAGTTTGTTAGTTTGATTAAGTGGTCTGGTTTTGGTAGTTTTTTGGGGTTTTAAATGCGATTTATTAGTCCTGTTTTGATTAAGTATACGCCTAAGGTTTTGAATTTTTTCTATTTTATTTTGTGGGTTTAGGATTGCTTCTAGAGTAAGAGCCTTATTTAGATTTAGGGTGGTTTGTAGTGTAGTTCGGTGTGTTAGGTAGTGGGTGGAGTGTATGAGTGCGTGTTCTGGGGTTTCTTGTTGTTTGCAATGTGGGCAGGTTCCTGTTGCGTGTTTTTTTATTATTTTGAGGTGGTTATTTAGGTTGGTATGTCCTGTTTGGAGTTTAGTTATTACTCTGTCGATTTTTTTGGACGGATGTAGAATTTTTGGTTTGGTTAGGGGTTTTTTGAGAACCTTTTTGATTTGGCTATTTGAGTTTGGATATAGGTTATGCCATTTTTTGGTGATTTTTTGTTTGTTAACACTTTTAATCCCGATTTGGAGATGGGTAGGTTTAAGCTTATTTCTGGGATTTTAAGGGATAGTTTAGCTGCTTTATCGGCTTTTTCATTGCCGTATATTCCTACGTGGGCGGGGATCCAAATGAATACTATTTGTTTGCCTGCCTTAGTTAAATCGTTTGAGCTTTTTAGTATCTGATTTATTAGTTCAGGGCGGTTTTTGGTGTTTTTATTTTGGAGGGCTTGTAGTCCACTGAGCGAGTCGGTAAGTATTAGGATTTTTTGTTGTTTTTTAGATTGTTGATTATGAAGGGCTGAGGCCATGCCCATTAGTTCGGCCGTGAATATTGATTGATTGTTTGGGAGTCGGTAGGGCTTTAGTTGGTTGTGTGATGTGGACTCCGAAACCTGTGTGTTTGGAGATCGGATCTGAGGATCCGTCTGTGTAAATGTGACACCAATTTGGCCAATTTTCATGTATGTATGCTAGTGTGGTGGTTTTGGCTATGTTTGGGTCGGTTTGTTTATTTATTGTGCTAGCTAGTGTTATGTCTATTTTTGGTGTTTTAAGTTTTGGGGTGAAGATATTTGATTTTTTACAGTTTTGTTTAAGATTGTTTATTTGGTGTTCATTTAAGTAATTGGTTATTCTTTGGGATATTGGAGTAAGTAGAGGGTGTTTTCGAGCTAGGGCTTGGTTTTTTGGGCTTATATTTTTGTTTATTAGGCTTTGAATTAGGGGGTTGGATTGAGATGCGGCCGAGAAATTTAGGGTTAATTGTTCCCTGCGTAGACTTAGTGGCATTTCTCTTGTTAAGGCCTGGAGTGAAGTGTAGGAGGTGCCATGTTGAGTGCGTGTTATTAGTTTTAGAGCCTGATATTGGATTGAGTCTAGTTTTATGCTTAGGGATTGGTTTAGGGTGTCGTATATGGCACATCCGTAGTCTATTTTAGATCTAATTAGTGATATATAGAGTGAGAGGAGGGTGTCTTTGGAGGCCCCCCAGTTTGAGCCAGTGAGGCATCTTAGCGTATTTAGATCTTTGCTACATTTAGTTATTAGATTATTTATGTGAGCGTCCCAGGAGAGATGTTCATCGAAAATTAGTCCTAAGAATTTGGTTTGTTTTAGGAATTGGATTGGTTTGTTGTTTAGCTGGAGTTTTGGGGAGGCGGGTTTCATGTTTTTGTGTTTAAATACTATTCCTGTAGTTTTTTCCGAGTTAAGGGAGAAGCCCCATTTGTCAGCCCATTGCTGTATTTTGTCTAGAGATTTTTTAAGTAGGTGTTGGACCATTTTAATGCTTTTTGTGCGGATCCAGAGGGCTCCATCATCCGCGAATTTAGATGTGTTTATTTTAGGGGATAGGCCCTCGAATAGATCATCAGAGTGTGGTTGACTGACTGACTGATATAGAAGATTTAACGTGCGCTTTCCGACTGCAGCGTATTTCGCACACGGGCCTGGCCAGACCATTTAGTGTATTCCGAGAAGGGTGAAAGTGGTGTGTGCAACACAAGAGGGGGCTTTTAGGGGTTGCTTATATCGAATTTTTGAAATTTTTAACATTGGAATAATTGCCGAGGTGGGTGGAGGAGGAAACTAAGGGAGCCGGGTGAGGTGGGTGTTTGTATGTTTATTGGATTTTGGATTGGTAGATTAATTAGTTTTTAGATGCGCTTAATTAGGCCTGTTTTGATTAGGAATACGCCTAGGGCCTTGAAGTTTTCTAGTTTATTTTGAGGGTTTAGTATTTCATCTAGAGTAGGAACCTTATTTAGATTGAGGGTGGTTTGTAGTGTGGTTCTGTGTGTTTGGTAGTGGGTGCAGTGGATGAGTGCGTGTTCTGTGGTTTCGGGTTGTTTGCAGTGGGGGCAGTTGCCTGTGTTGTGTCTTTTAAGTTGTTTTAGGTGGTTATTTAGGTTCGTGTGTCCTGTTTGGAGTTTTGTAATTAATCTGTCAATTTTTTTAGAGGGGTGTAGGATTTTAGGTTTGGCTAGTGGTTTTCTGAGCACTTTTTGGATTTGGCTATTTGAGTTTTGATATTGATTATGCCATTTTTTGGTTATTTTTTGTTTGTTTACACTTTTAATTTCTGATTTTGAGATGGGTAGGTTTAGGCTTATTTCTGGTATTTTGAGAGATAATTTAGCTGCTTTATCGGCGCTTTCGTTGCCGTAAATTCCTACGTGGGCGGGGATCCACAAGAAGGTTATTTGTTTGCCTGCTTTTGTTAGGTCGTTGGAGCTTTTAAGTATTTGGTTTATTAATTTAGGTCGTTTTTTGGTATTTTTGTTTTGGAGGGCTTGTAGTCCACTAAGCGAGTCAGTGAGAATTAGGATTTTTTTGATTTTTTTTTGATTGTTGGTTATGCAGGGTTGAGGCCATGCCCATAAGTTCGGCCGTGAATATAGATTGGTTGTTAGGGAGTCGGTAAGATTGTGTGGATATAACTGGTTGTGTGGTATGGACTCCGAAACCTGTGTGGTTGGAGATCGGGTCTGAAGATCCGTCAGTGTATATGTGACACCAATTTGGCCAATTTTCGTGTATGTATGAAAGTGTGGTGGTTTTAGCTATGTTTGGGTCGGTTTGTTTATTTATTTGGTTAGTTATGCTCCTCGATATACCAGCTGGGTACTACCCAGCGCGGCGGTATAAACAATGCAGTGTTAGGACCGGCAGTACTTGGATAAAGGATACTGTTTTATTTTATCATTAAAATGTAATCTTTTCATTTGACAGTTCGATATGGTTTATTAGATTTAGGGATTGGTATGACTAGGGCCTGTTTCCAGGGAGTAGGAACCTGTCCGTTTAGGGAGATGAGATTGTATAGTTTGAGTAGAGCCTGGAGTAGTGTTAGGGGGAGTTTTTTAATTATTTGGTAAGAAGTTAGGTCTAATCCTGGGGCTGTGCCCTTTTTCCTGTTTTGGATTACGTAGAGGAGCTTCTCCATTGTGTAGGGTTGATTTATTTCTAGATTGTTATTGTTTGGTTCTTTTGGGGGTTTGTTTTCTGTTTTAAGTTTATCTTGGAATTTTTTACTGAAGTTGGTGTTACTGCTAACGGCCGAAAAGTGGTTGGCGAGATTATTTGCTTTTTGGGCGGGGTTGGTTGAGTTGTCAATGTTAGGGGGTTTTTTTATGTCGTTTTAAGCCTCTGATGGCGTGGATTTTGCGCCAGACCGTTCTGGCATCTGTACGGTTATTTATACCTTCGCAGAATTTTTTCCAGTCTCTATTTTTGGCTATTTGGACTAGTTTTTGAACCTGGTGGTTTAGTTCGTGGGCTATGTTTAAATATTTGTAGTCGCGTTTTGCTTTATTGAAGGCTGATTTACGTTTTCGTCTAGTCTGTTCTATTTCCTCATTCCACCATGGTACCGTCGGTTTGCCTGTCTTAGATGTTTTGAAGGGGATGGAGGTTTTGTCTGCGTTTATTATATAGTCTGTTAGGTTTTTACAATAGGTTTCTGGATCATTATTTTCTATTTCGTTTAAGTTAGCTTCGTTGCAGATATCTTGGAATTGGTCCCAGTTAGCTTTATTGTAATGGAATTTTGGTTCTTGGTTTTCTGTTTGGATTGGTACGTTTGTATTTCCTATGGTTATGTTTATGGGGAAGTGGTCACTACCTAGCGGGACGTCGTGCACTTCCCATTGAGTACTTTGGGCTAGATCTGCGGTGCATATGGTTAGGTCGATAGCCGACATTTTTTGGGTTATCTTATCGTACCTCGTGGGTTGGTTGCTATTAAGGAGTACTAGGTCGTTTGTTTCTATCCATTCGGAGATTAATTTGCCATGATTATCTATTTTATCATCTATGCTCCATGTAGGATGGTGAGCGTTAAAGTCTCCTAGGAATATAGTAGATTTATCGCTTATTTGGAGTAGTTTGTTTAGATCCTCAGGTTGGACTTTTCGTTCCGCCCAGTGGTAAATATTTATGATGTTTATGTTTCGGTTATTTAATGTGATTTTAATGCCGTTGGCTTCTAGGTTTGGCGTGTCTATTTTTATTTCTTCGTAATTTATATCTTCCCTGATAAATATGATTAGTCCTCCTGCGGCTCTTCTTGTTTTGGGTTTAGCTCTGTCAGTTCTAACTGAGTTGTAGTTAGGTAGTGTGAATTTGGATTTTTTTGAGTATTTGGTTTCCTGGATACAAGCAATGTGAGGGCCTTTATTTAGTTTAAATTTAGTTTTTAGTTCATGGCCGTGGGAGGTGAGTCCGTTGGCTTTCCACTGAAAAATATTTAGTCCTTCGAATATTGGGTTCGGGTGATTGGTGATTTATTTTTTATTTTTTATTTTATTCGGTGAGTTCTTTTAGATGGAGGTTAAAGAGGAAGAAGGGAAGATCGGTTAATTTTAGATTGAAAGCTACTTTGTAGAAGGATTTCATGCTAGCTTTTGGTGAGTTTTGACCATGCATGTATGCTAGGAGTAAGGTGAGGTTGTTTAGGTTTTGGGTGTTGGCTGGTTGGGGAGTTTGGTTTGTTTTAGTTGGAGTAGTGTCTATTGTTTCCTCAGTAGTGGAGAAATCTTCGTCATCGGTTAGATTAGGTTTAGCTGATTGAGTTTCCATGGGGGAGGCATGTGATGTGGAGGATTGTGAAGGTGTTTGTGGGATGGGTGTAGCTGATGATTTCATAGTGTTTGTGTTTTGTTGTTGTGCTTGCTTGTGGGAGAGCGTTGTTACCATATGGGCTGTAGGGTGCTTGGATGGGGGTCGTGTTGTGGTGGTCATTTTGAGGTTTGTTTTGCATGCGGGGGTTGATGTTTTGGCGATGTGAGATGTGGGAGGGTTCGTGGTTGGTTGAGTGGCTGCTTGTAGGTGTGAGGTGGGTGCGGTTTCTCGGTAGGGGCCCCAGACAGAGCTGTCGGTTATGGGTGTGGTGTTTGTTTGTGGGATGGTGTTTGGGTGTGGTGTAGGGAGGAGTGGTTTAGATGCAGGTGTAGCAAATTTTCGTGTTTGGATTTTAGCCGTGTCTATGTTTATGTGTTTGTTGGCCTGCTGGGTGAGTGTGTGTCTGTATGGGCATTGGTTTGAGAGTGAAGTGTGTTGAGTGGATTTGCAGTGGATGCACCAGGGTGTGCATGTGCCTGGGCAGTCTGTTTGTGCGCAAATTTTTACATTTAGTTTTACGGTATGTGCATTGGGAGGCAGTGTGGTTGTATTTGAGGCACTTTGTACATTGCTTAACCTGCTTATATAGGGTTTGACTTCTAAGTTGGTGTGGGCTCCGAAGGATATGTGTTTGGGGGCTTCAGGGAATTTAGCGGTCTTTTTGAAGTTGATTATGACAATGGAGGTTGGGACCGTTTTTCCGTTTCTAGTTGAGGTTATTCTACGCGTGCTGGTGATTAGGGGTTGAGGGTTTTGGTTTTGGTTTATGTTAGCTTCTAGAGAGTATAATTGTAAGTCCTCAGTTGTTTCCCTTGGGTTAACCCTAATTACGCCTCGTGTATATTGTTGCCAATTAGGTGTTTGTTTGATTACTGTGACGTGGAATATTTGAGTTATTTTATTTGCTGCGTTGTAAGAGTGTGGTTGGCAAGTATACATACAAGTAGGAGGCAATGTTTATACAGTAGAGTAGATATTGTTATACTGGAGTAGAGAAGTCTCAAAGACTTCAAGATCAGGAAACTACAAGAAGCCATCAACATCAAAAGACTCCAGCCGTCAATCAACCGTGACCAAGGCTATTACATACCCCCGGCCCCGTACCATCAACTCATCAAAGACCCCAATCAGCCATAATCCCGTTGTTTATATTACTGGCTTCATCCTTTGTTTATGTCACTGACTTCACCGATGATTGTCATCACTACCCTTGTGTGTTCATAACAGGCTTCTCTACTCCAGTATAACAATATCTACTCTACTGTATAAACATTGCCTCCTACTTGTATATATACTTGCCAACACAATCATATAGGCACCGAATAAAATAAAAAATATAAAATAAATCACCAATCACCCGAACCCAATAATGGAAGGACTAAATATTTTTCAGTGGAACGCAAACGGACTCACCTCCCACGGCCATGAACTAAAAACTAAATTTAAACTAAATAAAGGCCCTCACATTGCTTGTATCCAGGAAACCAAATACTCAAAAAAATCCAAATTCACACTACCTAACTACAACTCAGTTAGAACTGACAGAGCTAAACCCAAAACAAGAAGAGCCGCAGGAGGACTAATCATATTTATCAGGGAAGATATAAATTACGAAGAAATAAAAATAGACACGCCAAACCTAGAAGCTAACGGCATTAAAATCACATTAAATAACCGAAACATAAACATCATAAATATTTACCACTGGGCGGAACAAAAAGTCCAACCTGAGGATCTTAACAAACTACTCAAAATAAGCGATAAATCTACTATATTCCTAGGAGACTTTAACGCTCACCATCCTACATGGAGCATAGATGATAAAATAGATAATCATGGCAAATTAATCTCCGAATGGATAGAAACAAACGGCCTAGTACTCCTAAATAGCAACCAACCCACGAGGTACGATAAGATAACCCAAAAAATGTCGGCTATCGATCTAACCATATGCACCGCAGATCTATCTCAAAGTACTCAATGGGAAGTGCACGACGTCCCTCTAGGTAGTGACCACTTCCCCATAAACATAACCATAGGAAATACAAACGTACCAATCCAAACAGAAAACCAAGAACCAAAATTCCATTACAATAAAGCTAACTGGGACCAATTCCAAGATATCTGCAACGAAGCTAACTTAAACGAAATAGAAAAAAATGATCCAGAAACCTATTGTAAAAACCTAACAGACTATATAATAAACGCAGCCAAAACCTCAATCATGTAATAAAGGCAAACCGACGGTACCATGGTGGGATGAGGAAATAGAACAGACTAGACGAAAACGTAAATCAGCCTTCAATAAAGCAAAACGCGACTACAAACATCTAAACATAGCCCACGAACTAAACTACCAGGTTCAAAAACTAGTCCAAATAGCCAAAAGTAGAGACTGGAAAAAAATCTGCGAAGGTATAAATAACCGTACAGATGCCAGAACGGTCTGGCGGAAAATCCACGCCAAAAGAGGCTTAAAACGACATAAAAAAAACCCCTAACATTAACAACTCAACCAACCCCGCCCAAAAAGCAAATAATCTCGCCAACCACTTTTCGGCCGTTAGCAGCAACACCAACTTCAGCCAAAAATTCCAAGATAAACTTAAAACATAAAACAAACCCACAAAAGAACCAAAAAATAACAATCTAGAAATAAATCAACCCTACACAATGGAGAAGCTCCTCTACGTAATCCAAAACAGGAAAAAGGGCACAGCCCCAGGATTAGACCTAACTTCTTACCAAATAATTAAAAAACTCCCCCTAACACTACTCCAGGCTCTACTCAAACTATACAATCTCATCTCCCTAAACGGACAGGTTCCTACTCCCTGGAAACAGGCCCTAGTCATACCAATCCCTAAATCTAATAAACCATATCGAACTGTCAAATGAAAAGATTACATTTTAATGATAAAATAAAACAGTATCCTTTATCCAAGTACTGCCGGTCCTAACACTGCATTGTTTATACCGCCGCGCTGGGTAGTACCCAGCTGGTATATCGAGGAGCATGGTCTAATTTTAAAACAGCGCGCACGGCCGAACGTGCTGCACGGAATTTTCGTTACGCGGCATCACGTGTCCTGTTAGAACGTCCATTTGTCGGAGACACGATGGATGAGGCAGACAGCGACAGAGAACTGTTCATAACCCAGTCCAAAACCGTTGAAAAGAGCGATGAAGCAGAGAGTGACGATGACTTTTTGTTTCGTTTCAAGGAACCTGGAGAGATGTTACGTCCGCCTTTATAAACAAAATACAGGCTTCTTTGGTAAGATTTCTTTTGAAAAATGATAAACAATGAATCGTTTGTAAAATAGTTTATATATATGTACACATCAGCGTCAGTCGAAAAAAGGAATGAATGCAGTCATATGTTATCCTAGTACTTATGTCAAGTCATGTTGTAACTGTCGATGGATATTCGAAAATATTCCAAGATGTTTATTTCTTTTACTGCAGTAAGGCAGCAGGCAAGGAAACTAATGCATTCTACTTCACAGCACTGAAGAAACTGTCTATATTGCCACTCTAAATACTGAACTGTACAGTTTGGAGAATGTATTTATGCAGAATGTATGTATAACTACTATTTAAATACATTCTCACTTTGGAGGATTGGAATCTGTTGTAATAGATTGCATTTGGTTCTTCAGTTTAATACTTTATTTAATTGAATTTCAGGTCACCGCAGTGAAGCCGTTCGGGTGTACAAGAGGTCTTCAGGTGACCAAAAGGCATCAGTTTCCGACCTGTTGTGCGTTGTCCCCGACAGAAAGAGAAACGTTGATTCTGAACCAACTGCTCAAACTTCTGAACCAGAATCAAAAGTTTCTGTTAACTGTGGAAAATGCAAAGACAAGCAGTATTCGTTAACTATTAATTTCAACTGAAATAAAGAATTTTGAAAAATTGGTTTATTTTTTGTTGTTGAAGGATTACGAAAATCAGGTATCTGAAACGGGCTCCGATTTCTCGAAACAAACTTGAGAATTCTTACTCAAAATTTTTCTATATTTCTCTACATGTTTCCAACACTAAAGTCTGATTTCAACCTATACTGTAACTTTGTACAAAATATCACACTGAAGCGTTCATGTGGGCTAAATTTGCTAATGTAAATCCGGTTTTGACTGAAAACTTGGTTTGTTTCGAAATCAGGGCAAGGTTTTACTTTAAACAGTAAGTCCCGATAAGAGGTCTTACTTTCAAAAGTAAGACCCGGTAATAAGTCTTACTTTCAAAAGTAAGACCTGCTACTGGGTCTTACTTTTAAGAAGTAAAACCTCCAACTCAGCAAGAGGTCATTACATGAAATTCGAGTACCTCTAGTATAATGGGACATGTCAGTGATAGGTTTATATGACAGACTGACGTCCAAGAGTAAGATCTTCCGGACGAACACTTCACTAGAGCAATGTGGATTGATGTACTATGTTGTCTGGTCTTATTGCCTTTTTAAGAGTATGATCAACACTGTTTTAGAAGCTATATGCAGGTAAACCAGCTCGGGCGGGACAGTTGGGAAGTGGGAGTGAAAACACAAAGCACCTTTAGAGACGTCACAATAAAACATTATGGACCCGTGGGCGGGCTTGTGTTTTCAAGACGTATCAGGTAGAACTTCTACGGTAGATATAAGTTGGTCACGCTTCCTAACTGTTACATTAACTGAACTGTAATCTCCTTGTCATAAGTTACTAACCCTGAGTGTTGGATGTTGACACCATTAATGGTAACAAGTGGTTGAATGCTTCGTTGTCAGGATATTAGATTAAGCAATGCTCTGATTTTACAGCCTATACTCATGTCCACGGTTCGACTTTCTTCACTCTGAGAATGGAATGTATGGTGGCTGTTATTGCATTATATGAAATGGTCTGACTCAGCTTCACAATAATACACAAATAACGATACGAATGTACAATGAAATATGCAGCCATATAAGGAAGGTTTCACGTTTTCAACAACATAATTTCCACACTGTTTCATTTAATTCGAACCTTAGTCTTCTCCCTTATGTGTGAATATTGAAGATGGGATTGGCATTGCATTTTCGCATTGAATACAATGTGTAGACCGTAACCCAAACCATTACAACGTGTTTACTCAACAAATGCTTATACAAAATACATCTACAAATAACAGTCGCTGTTAAAAATACAATCTCTGGCCAACTGCTGTACTATTCATTACGTACCTGTTATTCAAGTAAACAATTGTCTTTTCAACAATTGTCAAGAAATGAAGATCGGAAGGCTAAAATGACTGACCACAAAGGCAGCCTGAATCATGGCCTTTTACATGAAGCTATCTTACGAATCGTGGCGCTACCTTAAGTACCCCAAACGGTGTGTATCCCTTTCTGTATAATTAAACCATTTTGGGGGGCTTTCCTCTCACACTAAGCTGACACGCCGTAATATAGCCAAGCGGCTTCAAACCCAACTTTATTATGCTCAGTACCTGCTGTGCCGTGTAACAGTGGTGTTAGCAGTAGTAGTGGAACTCGCAATTTTAGTCAGTATTTCATCTTTTAACATAGTGATTAAACCAGAAACTCAAACTCATAAACCAAATCAATTTACACGTGAATAAACATTAAATATATTCTCACTCGTGAATAAATAGTGTTGTATGAAATATGAAATATGTCGTGATGATTGGAATATAACCAGCACCCATTTCATGGGAATCATACGGCTCGTATTTCCTGGGCTGCTGGACAGGCCTGTGTAAAATGTAGTTGCGTCAGTTTTTGTAATGCATTACATTAGGCTTTTTAAAATACATCAAAAATTTGAAACAAATATCATAATCAACCTTACAATAAATTACATAATTTACCAGGTTTTGTATGGGGACATTATTCAACACCAGGCACTCTCAACGGCCTCATACTTCTTGTCTTCATCTTCATCGTTGGGAATATCTGATGTAAGCATGTTTAGTGTCTTGATTTTGGGTGTTTTTGGTGGGATTACATTGTTTTAGAGATGACGTGACTGGGTGAAATAGGCCAAAGCTCAAAGTGACCTGACGCACTGTGTGCAAACCGCGTTATTCCGGGTTAGATCTGATTCCCAGCAACCTGTACTGATCGTAAGACGCGATTTAAAAGATCGGGTGGTCAGGCTTTGGTTGAGTATGTCATCGTACCCCGACGGTAGGATCACTACTCATTATATCAATCACTGGTTTCACTGGTCCTGATTCGATTATTTCCAGGCCGTTGTCATATATCTGGAATATTGCTAAGTACGAAAGAAAACAAACAGATTGAGGTTAATCTGATATTTCAACCTCCAAAAATAAAAGATTGATATTTATATAGATCCCTTTACCACCACTGCGGCAGGATAAACTGAAAGTGGGTTCCCCAAAACCCTTGGTATTATTTTATCCTATATTTTTTTATAAGAGTTTATTTTATGACTCCCAAATAAAATGATATTATATATACACCTGTAATCTTCACATATTCAGTCATGTATGCAGTACTTGTCCTGGTCTTTGGCCTGTGGAAAACTGTTTCTTTGAAAACTGTTACATTTGTTCGTTTTAGCGTTGCGGAATAAATTAATTCTCATCCAATTAATGATTGTAGTTTATACCATGGTGTAAGGCATCTGTCTCAAGTTTCATTTTTATCCTTAGAAAACGTTTAACATTAACGGACAAATGACAAACGATGCGCCATCAGTAATTTACATTGACCTAATATCCGACGCACGTGTACCACGTGCATATCTGTTGTACGTCACTGCGTCTTGGCAGGAAGTCATATCTGTGTGATTTAGGTTAAAATACTATTTGATACGTGTTGACATCTGTTTCCAGTTTGTGTATCAAGAGCCATGTGTAACAAATGGCTATCAGTTTAACAGGGAATCTGTCAGGGGTCTTTGTGGATCACTTGCATCTGACAGAAAAGTGTTATTGGATGGGGAATAATTGATTAAAATGAAAGTGTAGTTCTATAATTGTTTACATAAAATGTTTCTGATCTGTGTCAAGTGATTCAAACATAATTGACTGTGGACAATTCAGGTGCGTGTAGTTAATATCAATGACATGTCAACGAGGTTCCAAAAGGTCAAACCCTGCTCCTTATGTCCATGAAGACAAATCTAGAAATATAATTTACAGCGTTTAGGTAATCGAATAGATATTGAAGTGACATTTGATATTTGGCCCTCTATAGTTGGACTCGACATGTAATGTTTTTTCTCAGTTTGAATGTTGGCACTATCGTATTGCTATCATTCAGTGTGACCATCCATTGTGATAGTATTGTCAGTGCACATGTAAAATGCTCGGTGGTATGTTATTGCTATTGTCAGTGTACATGTGTCCTATGGTATGGAATGCCTACTGACCGTGGTATTGCCATTGACAGGGTAATGGTCGTGTGTGGTGGTATGGCTACCTAACACAGTGTAATGGTCCTGTTCGATGGAATGATATTTAATTTGTTAAAGGAATAGTTCTATGGGATGAAATAGTGTTATAGATGTTAGAATAATCGTCTCGTGGGAAGATACGGTAATTATACCTGCTAGAGTAATGGTCGTGTGTGAGGCTAACCATAAGTGTATATACTGTGGTGGTTCTGTGTGATGGAATTGCTACCTAACACGTCGATGGTCCTGTGAGATGTTACGGTATTTTTATCATATGATGTGTAGCTTCCTCAACAGGATAAAGCCAACGGGTCATATACGGATGAAGATGCAAATATGAAAGGCCAGGCAGGTACAACTTTCACTGTTTAAGAACAAATATGGCGTCGCCCATGTCAATCGACGACCGGGACAGAATTAACCATGGAATATGGAGAAACGACTGATATAATTGTTATCATCACAAAACAATCGTCTAAGATACTGAAAATCAGTGTCTTACTGGGACGGAGGTGAGCAGTTAGGGCAACCTTGGAAAAAATAGATTGCGAAATAATTAGACGAAGACACCAGCCTAGCGGGATCAGTTTTTAAAGCCAAGGTCCTTTTCCCAATTTAAAACAGTTGGATTTGGCCGGATATGTCCGAATTGTGACCTTGTTTCAATTTGTCGCTGTGACCTGCTTATGGCAGGTTGTTTGTGCGAGATGAAAACAGGTTTATTGCATAATATGGTAAAGAGGTTATCACGTCTCTGTATTTTGGGATGGTATATGTCCTGCATTAGGAATAAATATGTATTTAATCGAGCCTTGGCGATTGTGTATTCCTAATACAGGATATTTACCATCCAAAAAACACTCTCGTGATAACCTCTATATACCTGTTTGAGTAGTGGTCTCACGGGATGATGTGGTGTTGACATTGCCATTTTGATGGTCTTGCACACACACAGTTCCATGTCCCATATTCAATAACCATTTGGTTACATAAAACAGACAATCCATAAACTGAATATTGAAACAAACGTTTTATCCTGTCACAGAATCATATGAAATATGCATGCCATTGTACATAAACCATGCAGTAAACATAATGATAAACAACAAATGTGAGGACACTTTGAATTTATACCAACCAAAGACAATCATCGAAACGGTCATGTTAAAACAATGCCAAATTTTATATTTGACGAAACAGAAGTTCTACACATGGAAATGTTGAAATATGTAACTATGCATTCATTGTTTCATGTTTTTAATAGAACGTACAAAGATCATGATCGTTTTACTGTTTACATATTTCAACCCTTGGTGTGGTAGTCAATGGACAAACAAACACCCCATAGCGAAAGTTAAGTATAATGCATTAATTTATAGCCAATTAATAGCCCAGTTCCTACTCATTAAACAAAACAAAATGTAGGTTGTGAATTACTCTGAAGCATTCGAATCAAATTCAATTGTTACACTCAAAAAAGAGAGAGTAATTATTTGATACAATAAATTCAGAAAGCCTGGCAAAATATACAATTTAAGGATGTTTGTTACAAAGTTCGCACGGATCTTAGGAAACTCAAACACGTGTTTGCCTACTTTTTTAAGCGCATGTCGGAGAACATCTTTTTAAATGTAGACATTACATACAACTTTGTAAATTATCAACAATATTCACGCCCAGAACATTTCATTCCATGCACTGACTGAAGTAAACAAATTGAACAAGTAAACAATGGCTTTGTCGTTGCCCTGAACCTTTCAACTACTAGTAACCTGATTTACGCATCTGCGTGTTCTTTTCAAGGTTTCATTGAAGGACCTTTTCAGTTCACACCAAAACATAAAATATTCCTTTTTCACAAAACGCCTTTAACTTTACTGTTAAATCTGTGCGAACATTGTATATGTCAATAATTATACTGCGTCAGATTGGTTCTCGTTAGTCCCCAAACATTTGGTCTCGAAGCGATCGATCTGCCAACACGCCTCACAATCAGGAACATCGACACGACATTTAAGAGGTCCTGTGAAGAAAACAATCATATTTAACTATAGAATTGATGGACTGAATCGCACCGTGTATCTTGAGTAAACAGAAGAGAAGAATGTATGTCAGTTGCATGTCAGTAATAACTGTAGTATCAATGAAAACGGAAATGATGTATGGGTTGAAACTTATTTTACTGCTTTAATGCGATGTGTCGGTACAATAGACAGTACATTTATCATAAAGTATGCATTAACGTTTAATGATAATTTAAGATATTATATTGTCAGAAGAATACAATGGAGATTTCTCATGATTATGGAAAGGGTTTTGTCGCTTTTATTCAACTGTAACCTTACACATTGGCATACGATTTGTCCCCGCTTAGCAATATTATTTCTGGAGTTTGAAAGCCTAAACAAATAACGAAAACGTTTAATATTCTCATTACCCCAATCCTGTTGGTTGGTGGAGATGACGGAGACGCTGGTTGGAGGTGATGTCAACGACATCACTTGCGCGCGTGTAACACCGTCAGCATTGACTCTGAACAGTCTAAAATATAGAAGGCAGTGCTAGCGGTAGGCAGAAACATGTACCAGATAAACGTATTGACACTCTTATCTATAGACAAAAATCAGAATATGTAAAAAGATCGTCGAACTCAAGCAGAAATAACTTCTAAACTAATGACAATGTCATTTCAGAGCAATTCTGAAATAAATCCTACCCTGTTTCATTGGCATAGAAGTAGTAGTCGTTCACGAGACCAAAAAGCGGACTTGCGTTGTCCACAAGATTTGTGACGTCATCACCGTCGGTGTCGCAGCTCATGAGTTGTCCATTGCTGTACCACATCAGTCTGTCAACTGTTAAACAGATGGACATAATTCTATGACATGAGCATCACATCAGTACCTCATATCCTCATATATATGATCAAACTGCAAATACAGTGGATAACCTCACTATTACCATACATTAAAGACTACCATCTTCACAAGCACACCTGTTAACCATAATACAGACAATAGTGTATTAAGTGTAAAATTGTGAGATGCGGATGCTCTGTGCGGATATCATGAATATATTATGCGTCGTTTCTGTCTTCCCATCCTCACAGGATCCGTCACTGAATATCAAATTTCAAGACCAACGTATGATTTCTTCATATTCAAATTGTTGTCACCACCTTCATTGCTCACTTATTTCCAACGGTCGTTATATGGCTGAAATATCACTGATGCAGTTTAATAATACTAAATGGACTTAAATTACACGATCCCTTTCGAGGGACATATATGTACATATGTACATGTCGTACACACAGGTCATACTTGATCATTATCCTTCGTATTGGATGATATCTTATCGGTTGATGTGGATATAGTAAACATTTACTTTTATTATTTCGGTATTTTAATAAGTTTACCTTCTGGGTTGAGCCTAAGACCAAGAACGTCTTGTCCAGTGTTCTTGAGTAAAGTTCTCGAGTCGTTGCCATAACGGTACTGCTGGATTGTCTGCCCCTCTGACCAGTACATCATGCTGTAAAACACATTATTGTACAACTTAAATCTCTTGAGTATATCAGCTGTATGTTGGTCGCTTTTTCTCCAGTCATCAAACATTCGCTTCCTCCCGTACTCAATTAGTTTTCGGGTTACCTATCATATTTGATAACGGAGATGGATTATGCTCTGACCAGAATATACTGATGTTGCACTACTTAAGGGTTTTAAGGTATTTGAAATTTGCGTGTGTAATTTACCAAATGAAATCTGCAGGGGCTCTAGTTTTAGTCAATAAGTGTGAATCTGTCAAATGCTATTCAGTTGGTGCCTCCTCCCTCTTTCTTAAAAATGTAAAAACACAACTGCCTAAAAGAAGTGTACAAAGTGATGTCATGTTTCACAAAGCAGGTCCAGATGGTGAGCAAATTTACATGGAACGGAAGAACGAAATCGTTTAACGTCTCCCGCTTCATGGTCCCAGTTTGAGGAGCTCGGGAAGAATGTCGCCTATAGTCAACGAGGGTCCACTTTATACAATGGACGGCGCGAATTATTGCCCTCTAGGTCATATATTTACAGGCCACAGGCGGTGCAGTAGACCTGGTTCGACTCCCCACATGGATACAACGTGTGGAAGCCATTTCTGGTTTCCCCTGCCGTGATATTGCCGACTGCGGTGTACAAGCACATTTCTACTTAAGGGTTTTGCCCATCTGCATTGGCCTTGTGGCCATGGGTATTCATGCGCTGCATTTTAAGTAATATTTGTTCTTTTAGGGACATGTAATTATGATGGGAAACTAACATTAATACTTAATCGAGACATAAAAGAAGGTATATTGCATATGAGTTGCATCGACATTGCTTTGCTTGGTTAAAATATGTAAAGTTGTGTGTAATAATGCAGGTTGTCAATGGCCAATGTGTTGCTTTGACGTTCTTATAACATAGTAATTTTAATGAGTATTTCAAATCAATCCAAACAGGCTTACGTCTATTGACGATGATATTGTTCGTTTTGAAAAAGTTTCGTGTTTATTAGGATTTTCACCTGAATTCCCGTACAGCGACAGCTGATTCCTAAAAAAGAGCATACCAAATTTGCAACCTGCAAACCTACATATATTATAGTTAATAAAAATGCAAATGACTGCATAGTATTTAATCGTCAGTCTTAATCAAAGCTCTGTCTCCTCATCAAAGATTTTATGGTAAAAAATATACAGTTTTTACATTTACATAAAGGTTACGACAACATACAATTTTTCTTGATGTAGGACAAGGTCACGGGGGTCACTGAGTCCATCTAGTATCACCATGTCATCTTCGGTGTACCGGTCAGAGGTCACTGCCCTGAGGGAGCCAGTGCGCAGGGTATAGATCACAAGTCCTGACCTCTCGTCCACAGCCAATCCTGTAACCTCTTCACCTGGAACACAATAAAGTAAAGCCTCTGTGATGCTGGTGTAAGAACGGAAGCTACCAATTCATGAAAAATAATACTCACTAATCTGTACAAAGTGTTTGCTAAACGTCTGCACACGTGTCCTGCTCATGCCCCACCGTTACCAACCCTCGTGCGTGGAGGTCGAGGTCATTGTATTATTGACTCCAGGAACAATTCTATAACTGCAATAAAATCTAGAAATGGCTCCAAGAGTTGCTTGTTAGTGAATCTACGTTAATCTGCACGTGGTTCATCAAGTGAGTGAGTGAGTATGGTTTTACGCCGCTTTTAGCAATATTCCAGCAATATCACGGCGGGGGACACCAGAAAAGGGCTTCACACATTGTACCCATGTCGGGAATCGAACCCAGGTCTTCAGCGTGACGAGCGAACGGGAACACTAGGCTACCCGACCGCCCCTGGTTCATCAAGACCATTGGGCAAGCCATATGACGAATAGGCACGGTGTCATGTTCCAAAACAAGGTCTCTAATATTATGTAAAAATCTTATTATTATCAGGGGTGGGCATTTCGTGTACATTAATGACTGTACCCAGCATTCTATGATTCTCCAACGAGGCGGCTAACGGGGATCGGGTGGTCAGTGTCATGTACATATTGCGTGGATGGTAGTTTCAGTCATTGTTTCAGTCTCTGAGTTGCTTACTCTTAACTTTATATTTAGAGGCCACCATGATACAAAAAGAACATACCTGCGGCGTGAAACAACACCCACTCATTTTCTTCAAGTATCAAACAAAAATAATTCAATGACGAACCTATTGTCCGAAATCCACCACAGCCTGGAATCACTTAAACGTCATTCTGAGGAAGCTCCTTTATTTCTAACATTAATGGCAAAGGTGCAGGCGTTCAGTCTTACTAACTTTATGACACATACGAAACTCTAACTAGTCATGGTTGCTTGCCGCCTACATACACTGATAAGAGTAAAACAGATCGAGATTCCACAAACCTTTCAGCTTGATGATCGTAAGCTTCCAATTTCCATCCCATCGGATTCTTCTAATGGAGGCTGGAGATTGCGTGCTGTAGTAGATGAAGTTGTCAGCGGCGCTGTAGACGTGATGCGTTACACTACCGGTGATGTCGGGGAGGTTAATAATACTCTCATTTTGGAATGTCAGGTGACTCTTGGTCAGTGTGTTTTGACCATTGGCCACCAGTAGGTACTGGTGAGGAGATTCGATAGCTGTTAATGTAAAGCAGAAAGCAACATAACAACATTTCAGATATATGACGGCGGTCTGCGAATAATCGAGTCTGGACCAGATCATCCAGTGATTGACATCATGAGCATCGATCTACGATTGGGATACGATGACATGCAACAACCAAGTCAGTGAACCTGACCACCCGATCCCGTTAGTCGCCTCTTACGTCAAGCATGGGTTGCTGAAGACAATTCTACCCCGGATTCTTCAAAGGACGGGGTGGTCAGGATCGCTGACTTGGTTAAGCATATCCCAGTTGCGTAGAACGATGCGCGTTGTGTCATTCACAGGATTGTCTGGTCCAGGTCAGATTGTTTCCTGTCATTATATAGCTGGTGCGGCGCTCAACAATAAACAAACAAACACTAGTTTTATATATGTTCATAGTTGAAGTATATAGAGCACACTGGTAGCTACATTTCGCCTGATGTGCACTCTTTACATTTACATGGAATAGTGTTGTCTTCAATCTGGGGTTTTGCATAAAGAAGAAGATCAGGGTTAGAATAAGTCATTTTATACTTGATCCATTATTTACAAACCTCCTTCACATAAATGGAGCATTCCTGATTGCACTTACCGAGACACATGGTGTGGTATGGAATCCCTGTGTCGGGAGTTGTAGCAAACCCCGGGCAGGGCGTACAGTCCAGCTGTCCGGAGTGTTCTTGGTAGAAGCCAATGGGACATTCCTCGCACATGCCATCAGAGTAGAAAGTACCAATGGGACACTTCACTGATAAAACCAACAAAAAAGTGGGAAAAGTAAAATTTTACTGACGCTTCATTTTCTTCGGGGAAATTAATGCTT
Source organism: Haliotis rufescens (assembly GCF_023055435.1). Classification (NCBI taxonomy): domain Eukaryota; kingdom Metazoa; phylum Mollusca; class Gastropoda; order Lepetellida; family Haliotidae; genus Haliotis; species Haliotis rufescens. Next base: position 16,612,560 of record NW_025964112.1, read on the forward strand.
CAACATTTAAAGAATCCCAGCAATAAAGATCTAACTAATGCAACTGTATATAATGTTTAGCTTGTAACTAACCATGTGTTCATTACATGGTATTTGATTATGATTGTTGGCTTGTCAACACCAGACCAATGCGTTCGGATTTCACCAAAGTGGTAAGTAAGACATGTATCACTTCGAGCTTTTCTGGGGGCACGGGTGGCCCAGTCGTCTAAGGCGCCGCAATTCGCTGTGCAGAGTTGCGTCCCTTGGGCACGGCAGAAACCTATAATTGTGGGTTTGAATCCCGATTCGCCCCGATTATGTTTCTAGGTTTGTCAGCACCATACCCGTGCTCGTGGGTTTCACCGAAGTGGTAAACGTCTGAGACCTGCATCACTTCGGGCTTTCCTCCCACATTAAGCTGACACACCGCGATATAACTGGTATATTGTTAAAAGCGGCGTTAAACCAAACTCACTCACTCGAGCTTTTCTTCCGTATAAAGCCGGCCGTGATATAACTGAGTATTATTCAATACACAACCCATTAACATGTCCCTTTACCATCAGACTCTTTACCATCTTTACCATCATGCTTGTCAATAGAAAGATGTATGGTTTGTGAACATCATTGTTGTTAACTCTGGCAGTTTGTGACCACTTACAGCAGTATAATCCCCCCGGAACACGACCAGCAGCACACGTGACATTTTGTTCGACCATCAGATAGGGTTCCTTGTCTCCGACTGTGAAGTTCCTGTAACCCCCGGACCTGACTTCCCAGTTGGCTTTATCCAGGGTATCCCAAGCGGCAGTGATTGGCTCCAGTCCCCCAGTAACTGTGCAAACCAAAACATCAAACTCGTGATTGTTCTTCCAGAATAGTCCTCTAATGTAAGAGGACTGTGTTATTAAAGGGGTCTCAGCCTGTGTCAATTGGCATCCTTAGAATGTTGATTCCTTGTTTAACGCCGAAATCAGCAATATTCGTCTATGAATAATCGAGTCTGGGCCAGACAATCCAGTGATTGATATTATAAGCATCGATGTACATAACTGGGATACAATGACATGCATCAACCAATTCAGCGATCCCGTTAGTCGCTTCTTACGACAAATATGGGTTATTGAAGAACAATTCTAACAATTAAACACTAACGAATCATCTTTGTTTGTCTGCTAATTGTATTACGTATCTCGAACCAAGTGATTAATTGTTACACAGTGTCTCGACTTAGACTAGAAATCTGCAGGAGACGATGAATATAGCCCCTCTTTAACAGGGTATGTTGTATTTTAGGGACTGAAATATGTTTTATGTTGTAAAACAACGTACAGCTCATCCAAACAAAAACGTTTCAGTTCCTTAGACCATGTACAGCATGAAATGTTAGACCTAACTTGTTATCAGCCAAAAGTAGCTCTCTAATTCAAGTGTTTCTGACAATACAATTACAATAAATACATATAGCATTACAAAATAATGGGGGGGGGGGGGGTTAAAAGCTTTCACTCCTCACGCCGAAGTTTTTGGATCGATGCCCAGCAAGGGTACATTGTGTGAAGCCTATTTCGGCTGTCTCTCGCCGTGATATTGTAGCAATAGTGATACAAGTTGTGTAAAACTATACTCACTCACTCCAACAGACTGGTCAGATAGCTGTCTTGATTGCCTTTACAAAACGCAACCGATAAATATGTCAAAGCTTAATGCTGTAAAGATATTGCTCCCAATGAATCTGTACTTATGAAATATTGACATATTGCATTTGAGCTACACCCCAGTGACAAGTCACTCATAAATACAATGAGTAAGTACCAGCACTAACATTGAAGCCTATTACACGGTATGTTGGAGTGTATTATGATCATGTGAGTTTCGAAATGAGTATAGGCGTCAGTGAAGATGGCGTTGCCTCGAACATACTACACGAAATCTGTTCGACAGAAGAGATAACATTTAAATGTTATCAAAATGTTTTGACCACTTTCATGCCTACTACATACATTGAAATGTAATTATACTTAGTAATTATGTTCACGAACCTTCTATCCCGCTCTTCTCGTGTCCGTATGGCTGCACCATCATATGACCTTGATGCATTGTTATTTCAAGGTCACGGTGGGCTGGAGTGTTAAGTTCGTTATTTTCGTGCGTGAATCCACCGTCGGAAGAAAGCAGAGTTTCACTGATGGAGCCAACTGAAAACATTTACCAGGAAATAACGCAACATTCACTCATTAAGTCATATATTAATGGTGTCTGCTTGTGTTCTTTTGATTTACTCTTTACCTGTCCATATCCATTTTTTTTCTTGTGTATTTGTACAGATATTTAATAAATGTTTATGATTGGTTATAGGACCGATTGTTATATATTCTTTGGGAGTGGGGGCGCTGGTAGGTTTGTTAGAAACAGACTATTTACATAAACATAATTTAAATACTTCCTCAGTGACACTAAAATTATTATCATGATTATTCTGCTTCAGAAACATGTCAGTATTAATAGATGCCCCATGTCGATGTAGACCTAACAGCGAAAGGACACTACACTCACGGTCTTGATTAGTCTGCATCGGTGAGACATCAACGGCACCGGGTACAATGTCAATGTCGAGAGTCAGAATACCCAGTTGCACACCTGAATTATCTGCACACACGGTTGTATCGTCATCACAATCCAGGACGGTAACATGCCATTTACAAACCCCGTTTGTCACACATGCAAAATTCTTGGCGATCCCAGAGAGTGATTCCTTCAGAGAGGCTACCCTTTGTCGGTGAACTACATTATATTTCAACTGGACGGTGGCAGGAGATGCAGGTTCTACAAAAGATGAAACGATTTAATGACATTTTGATTTCTCTCTCATAGTATGGTGACCACATTGGGGATTGAGCGATTGCTTTTCCCCACAGTCTTCTGAGCATAAGAACAATTTCCCCAAATGAGATTTCAGCCTCTGGTAATAATGTAACAGATAGGATACTAGAAACATAGCTGAAAATGGGGTTAGTAATATTAGTATATTACTAAAGTCAGGAATCAATCCCACGGCGCTTGAATGATTTAAACATAATCCACAAGGTCACCCTGCTGCTGCTGCTGCTTCTGAACCAGATGAAGACAAAGCACAAACCTGCACATGACTGTATGACCCGTCCTGGCGTCCACTCTCTTTCTTTGCAAGTATACTTCATGCCAGGGTGGAACATTACCAAACCAAGTCGGCATTTACTGTGACATCTCATTACGTCACCGCTATCTGTTGTGCACTTCACGTCGGTGATATCCCGGCTATATAGAAGATACTCTTTGTGGCAGACTGGTAATGAAAGTGTTCAGACATTTTAGGTTCAAGTCAGTCTTCAATAGTCAACGTTTTACTGTCAATATCCAATGTGTGCAAGGTAAAAATGGGCGTCAGTTGTATGAATGACCACGATAACAGAAGAATGAAATACAAAAGAACAGAGCTTGGGCGATAATCTGTTCAGAAAACTATCATGACGATCGCAGTGACCAGAAGGCCAGTGTGTCAAGAAAATGTGTTCGAAATATTTCTCTATTGAATATGTAAAAATACAGACATAACAACAAATATCAATTCTATAATTTAAATCCTACAAGAGAAATAACCTAAAATACTAAAAAATAGATTGTTTATCTCGATTTGAAACGCACAGTGTGTTTATGATAATTGATGTTGCTCTTGTAAGATGAAAACAGGAAATGGTTAAATGATTAATTAATTACCTCGACAAGGTTCGGCGTTACAAATTTCTGTGTTTATGTAGTTGCCCACACAAGGTTTGCTACCGTCTTTAAGGCTGTCACAGAAGCGATGTCTTGTTTTATGGCCACGCCCACACGTCACGGAGCACGTCCCCCAATCGTCCCACATGCCCCATTCACCATCCGCTGTGAAACATCATTTAACTCATTTTACCGAATACTCTAGCGGGTAAATTAACAGGCATCTGCCAATCATATTACAAACTACATCTGTGTTTGCAAATTTCACAATAATATGAAAAGCGTAAGAGAAAAATAATGCTGAAATACCAAAAATACTACTCCCTGCCATATACCACATATATTAGTGAACGACCTTTGTCGACCCCTAACACAACCGGCCAGGCAGTCAGGTCAAAACGTTATAGATTATAAAATGTGAATTAACCGTTTTGAAAATGGCAGGGTTTTTTGTAATCATCCCCAACCATCATGCATCAGTGATATTTTAGGTTTTAATTTTTAATTTTAATACTTATATCTGTGAATATACCACAGTTTAAATCCTGCAAATGTTTTTTGTTGTTTTTTAAAAACAGCTGTGGTATCTTACGCTGTTCATCATCACACAGCTTTCCAGTAAATCCAGGAGGACAAGCACAAGTGTACTCGGACCCTTCCCCCAGTCCTGCCAGACATGTTGAGCCCTGAGCACAGTCGTTGTCTTCACACTTGTCTGGCGGGGTCAGACACCGAGGGTCTGTGTACCCTCCACTGCACTCACACTGTGGCTCCATGGTTGCGTTCAAAGAGCACCTCCCAAATGAGCCACAGAATCCCTCACATGGGTCGATTTCTGTGGTAAACATTAAACATTTAATTAGTACCCCCAATCTTAGGACAATAACAATACAAACAAGACATTAATAAGTACCGACACGTGGGTATAATAGTATACAAATTCACTTGCTGGCCCTACTTTAGACGTAAATCTTTCGTAAATATGTTTTTTAATCAAACTTATTTTTGTTAATTTTATTTCCTTATGAACTGTTTGATTTAACTAATTCTAAAGATTCTAAGAATTTGCATTTTTGGTGTAATCCAGTATACACGATGTAATTATATTATGGATGGAAACCATGGGCATACTTATTGCATTTAGGGACCTGGACTAATCAAAGCTTGAATATTATATTCAGCTTTCCCTGTGAGGAGATATCTATAAACTCAAAGGGAGGAATTATGTATCTCTTAGACACAATATTGATGCAGAACATATACTGGACCTCACTATTACTTAAACACAAGACTGTATGCATGAAAAGTGTTCTAAAAATAATTCTCTTAACAGGTTAGCGCTTTTTAAACTTGCTTTGACAGTTAATTCGATAATAATATAACAACAATGTTCTAAATACGCAACTGCACAACACATTCATAGCCTCACCTCGGCATGAAGATGGAATAACCTCCAGAACCCGGTCGAGATAAGTCATGTTGAGGTTTCCAACCGAAAATATAGTGTTTGGCAACATTGCCTCGCACGATCCGGCTAGGGTTGCAATAGTGGTTGGATCAACTGACGACACCAACGCCAAACTCTTGAGTTGAACAGCTTCATGGAAAAATAGACATTATCACCATATAATTATATCACCATGTAGAATTATGTGACAGACACGTATTCAAAAATCTTATTTTCTGATTACATTCACCTAAAATCTGGTTTAGTTTCGAGAAGTAGCCTTGAAGACGAAACGAGGGGAAGGTGAAATAGGACTCTTAATTGTTAATATGTTTAAGGACAATGTAGATACATATATATGGACGCTATCAATCGGTTGTGTTGGGATGGTAAGTATATCCTGTATTAGGAATAAACTTTGCATTAAGTGAGCTTTGGTAAGCCAAATACACAGTGTTTATTCCAAACACATAATATTTACCATCCCAAACACACAAGCGTGATGGACATTACAACATTATCATTTTGATTCATTTTTCAATTCTATCGTTGAAAACAGTACTTTCATCTCTCACAAATCGTATCTATACATTGCAAGTTTTCCTGGAGTGTGCGCATTAATATATTACGTTACAAAGTCAGTGCTTAGTCGGTTGGAAAGGTAAAAATACTTCCAATTGAAACGTGTTTTTAAGACATTGATTTTCCGTATCTTAATGCACGCTTGAAAAATAACTATAAAGGTTTCTAACGGAACCTTCCAGGCAGACACAGGATTGGTGGTGGTGTGTCAGTTAAAGGAAGTGGTTCAAGTTATCCTTCTTAATCTTCCCCATCGATTTGGACATGAATGACTTCTTCATGAAACTGTGATCTCTTATGCCAGTAATTTATCCGAATGTCCCATGGTCCATTTTTCCTCGATCGCCGATGGACAAGGACAACGTCATGTCTTTTAAACATGAAAGTATTACCTACCAAACTTTTCGCACTTGCATATTTATCCGGAAATGACCAAAAATGATACCGCTTTTATTGGTTTTATGCTGCCGAGAAACCTACCCATTATATTATAATTATTGTGAATGTGTTCATAAATGTGCGGGTATCACTGCGTATGTGATATGCGGCTTATGGCTGTGGTTCAAATTCATATTCCCTGACATCAAATATCCAATAATACCTGAAAAAATACAACGTCTCAACTTACTGACTTGGTCCTCGACTGATATTCTCATCCTTGTCTTGGGCTGGATCACAGAAACGGAAGAAGAAAATTGTTGATGATGATTTTGATCACCGCCTCTGAAGATAGTTACATTATTTGTGGTCCAAGTGAAGGCCACATGTACCCAAGAGGTTGACAGAACATTTTTCTTGATGATGTTGTTACTGCAAGAACAAGCGATGCTTTAATGATGAAGTGGCAATTCATTTTGAGAAGATTATTTAAATCAATCAATGATTAAAGAAGGTCAAGGTGAGACAGTTATTTTAGGACTTCTGTTTTCGTATTATGAAATATTGGTGAACGTTTTGTGGTGAGCACATCATTGACCTTTTTAGAATGATGGTGTTATGTATTGTTACCTGTCTTTTTAATGGGATAGGTATTGCAGGTCACCTCACTCAATCGTTATCTAAATATTGAGGTAAGGACTTGCAATGTCATACGAAAAGATCCTCCTCAGGTGAATGGACAGTAAAATCTATTGTCGATTCAATCAGTCTAAATGGCTATTCCGTGACATCAATTAAGTTATAATGACACATGTCGGAATGATATTTTAAATCATCTGACTTAATCATTCAACATGGGTGAACATACATTTATTTACGGGCAAGAACACCATTACAAGTGGACGAAGGACAACGCACATGTACGTGCAAATATAAGTAACACGACGTGACGTCGTTGTAAATGGGATTACCTTCCTGTTGATACTTCAATGTCAGATGATAATGACACGGAGAAGGAGACGGTGTCTCCCAGGAACATCTCAAATTTGATACGATTGCCCTTTGAATCGACCTTGACCCACATACCAAAGGTGAACATTCCAAGTTCAGATTTGCAGCCTGGGGACATGTTGACATTTACAGGGCCCTCCATACTGACATCGTAGGCTATAATATAGTACAGGAAATCCTTAAATACCGTAATTATGTTTGTACTGGTGATGTTTATCAGCACAATCGTTAAAACATGTTGTATACTCGACAACAGAAAACACATTTACATGCAATTCTATGAAAAGATATCACAATGTCAATAAATAGTAATGAAAGAGGCATAGATGTTCAAAACTATTAAAAGGTAAAAAGGAATTAAACTAAAAAAATGTAAAATAAATTTACGTTTCATCCAGGTAAATATTCACAAATGTTTTAAAATAACCATTCTTAGAAAAACAACTTCGAAATGACTATTCATTCTATTAATTTACTTTGCATCTGTACTTCAACATGACTATTCATTCTATTAATTACTTTGCATCTGTACTTCAACATGACTATTCATTCTATTAATTCACTTTGCGTCTGTACTTTAACGTGACTATTAAATCAATTAATTTATTTTGCATGTGTACTTCGAAATTACTATTCATTCTATTAATTTACTTTGCATCTGTACTTCAACTTGTCTATTCATTCTATTAATTTACTTTGCATCTGTACTTCAGCACGACTATTCATTCTATTAATCTACTTTGCATCTGTACTTCAACATGACTATTCATTCTATTAATTTACTTTGCATCTGTACTTTAACATGACTATTCATTCTATTAATTACGTTGCATCTGTACTTCAACATGACTATTCATTCTATTAATTTACTTTGCATCTGTGCTTCAACATGACTATATATTCTATTAATTCAATAAGCGTCTGTACTTCAACATAACCATTCATTCTATTAATTTACTTCGGATCTGTACTTTAACGTGACTATTCATTCTATTAATTTACTTTGCATCTGTACTTTAACATGACTATTCATTCTATTAATTACGTTGCATCTGTACTTCAACATGACTATTCATTCTATTAATTTACTTTGCATCTGTGCTTCAACATGACTATATATTCTATTAATTCAATAAGCGTCTGTACTTCAACATAACCATTCATTCTATTAATTTACTTCGGATCTGTACTTTAACGTGACTATTCATTCTATTAATTTACTTTGCGTCTGTACTTCAACATAACCATTCATTCTATTAATTTACTTTGGATCTGTACTGCAACATGACTATTCTTTCTATTAATTAACTTTGCATCTGTACTTCAACATGAATATTCATTCTATTAATTTACTTTGCATCTGTACTTCAACATAACTATTCATTCTATTATTTACGTATTATTTGCGTCTGTACTTCAACATAACCATTCATTCTATTAATTTACTTTGGATCTGTACTGCAACATGACTTTTCATTCTATTAATTACGTTGCATCTGTACTTCAACATGACTATTCATTCTATTAATTTACTTTGCATCTGTGCTTCAACATGACTATTTATTCTATTAATTCAATTAGCGTCTATACTTCAACATAACCATTCATTCTATTAATTTACTTCGGATCTGTACTTCAACATAACTATTCATTCTATTAATTTACTTTGCGTCTGTACTTCAACATAACCATTCATTCTATTAATTTACTTTGCATCTGTACTTCAACATAACCATTCATTCTATTAATTTACTTTGGATCTGTACTGCAACATGACTATTCTTTCTATTAATTAACTTTGCATCTGTACTTCAACATGAATATTCATTCTATTAATTTACTTTGCATCTGTACTTCAACATAACTATTCATTCTATTATTTACGTATTATTTGCGTCTGTACTTCAACATAACCATTCATTCTATTAATTTACTTTGGATCTGTACTGCAACATGACTTTTCATTCTATTAATTACGTTGCATCTGTACTTCAACATGACTATTCATTCTATTAATTTACTTTGCATCTGTGCTTCAACATGACTATTTATTCTATTAATTCAATTAGCGTCTATACTTCAACATAACCATTCATTCTATTAATTTACTTCGGATCTGTACTTCAACATAACTATTCATTCTATTAATTTACTTTGCGTCTGTACTTCAACATAACCATTCATTCTATTAATTTACTTTGCATCTGTACTTCAACATAACCATTCATTCTATTAATTTACTTTGGATCTGTACTGCAACATGACTATTCTTTCTATTAATTAACTTTGCATCTGTACTTCAACATGAATATTCATTCTATTAATTTACTTTGCATCTGTACTTCAACATAACTATTCATTCTATTATTTACGTATTATTTGCGTCTGTACTTCAACATAACCATTCATTCTATTAATTTACTTTGGATCTGTACTGCAACATGACTTTTCATTCTATTAATTACGTTGCATCTGTACTTCAACATGACTATTCATTCTATTAATTTACTTTGCATCTGTGCTTCAACATGACTATTTATTCTATTAATTCAATTAGCGTCTGTACTTCAACATAACCATTCATTCTATTAATTTACTTCGGATCTGTACTTCAACATAACTATTCATTCTATTAATTTACTTTGCATCTGTACTTCAACATAACCATTCATTCTATTAATTTACTTTGGATCTGTACTTCAACATGACTATTCATTCTATTAATTTACTTTGCATCTGTACTTCAACATGACTATTCATTCTATTAATTTACTTTGCATCTGTACTTCAACATGACTCTTCATTCTTTTAATTTACTTTGCATCTGAAATTCAACATTACTATTCATTTTACTAATTTACTTTGCATCTGAACTTCAACATGACTATGCATTATATTAATTCACATGATGTCTGAACTTAGGGGTCCCCACTCACATACCAATGATATACAATCCGTAACGATGTTAGTAGGACTCGTACAACACAAGTTCTCATCTAATTTCAAGTGTACGAATATGTCCATAAATTGATAAAAAAAAGACACAACTACATCATCAGATATAAGTACAGTGGTCCTTGAAAGAACTAAATAGCATAGTGAATCCGCTAGACACCGAAAATCTACTCGGATCTTTAGAGTTACAGGAAAGTGAACATACAAATACATTGCGATTGAGATGAGGACGCCACCTTCTCTGTGGTGAGTCCAATGGGACATTGTATACATGACTTCTGTTCATATTCATGTTGATAACGTCCTCGGCGGCAGGGTGAACATGGACTCAAACCATTAGCCGACAAATAGCCTGGCTTGCACATTTCTGAAATGTAAAGAGTTTGTCGACATCTCTTATCAAATACTGTTAGCATATCCGGATAGCAAAAGATTAAAGAACAGTGAATATGTTCCTGAGTGAACTTCCTCGGATTCCTGACATGAAATTTAGCATGTATGATTCTACTCATGCTTTGACACCCCATGGGGAGTCCGAGAAGAATTATAGGTCACCAGGATTCCAGTATTTTGTTATAAGAGTCAACTAAGTGAATCTGGTGATCTGGTGGGTATTTTGTCATTGGCCCCGATGACTTGGGTAGTTGATCTCAACTACTTTCTTTGGTCCATACTTACTTATTTACGAACTGACGTGATATAGCTGAAATATTGCTGACCGTGGCGAGATAAGCAAAACCTATTATAGCTGTAGATTATATGGGAATTATTTTCGTTTATTCTATTTAGCTTATCTGTCACATTCGAAAATCCAGCGTAGTACAGCTTTAAACTTGCCATCGATACACTGTTGTGGGTAAATGGACAATTCATCGATTAATTGTTACATCTCTCATCCTTTATAACCTCGCATCACAGACATACAGACTGAAACAATAATATCCGAAATGGGTCCGTTTCTTATATCTATGAAATGATAAATTTACCAAAGCATATTTTACAGAACTGTCAATTTTAGAGACTTAATGTCAGTCTATAGTCCTTACCTTTACACTGACTTGCGTTAAAGCTGCCCTGCTGGAGAGTGGTATAACCTGCCGGACACTTCTTGCACTCAGTTGACCCTGTGTTGTCCTGATAGTGACCAAGGGGACACAAGTCACAATTTTCCCGGCGATAATACATTCCTTTTGGACATGGAACTGAAATCAAATATGATATAATCAAGTATGTCCCATTATCGCCAATAATGATGTTTTGCACAAGTGTGATTGCTATAAAACAAGTGTCAGGCTTGTAAAATCTGAATGATACACACACCAATGCATTAATCTGTACATCACCCGCACTAGATAATCAGCTGTAAAGCCGAACAATATTCACAATCGTTTCAAATAACATGTGACGCCTTGGCACATCACCTAAACCAGAATACATCTTTTACATTAATAAATGTGTCTGCATTTTCTTTAAATTATATTTAAGGATGTGGATCGGGAAAACTATTATTGGTAACTGAGAAAAGCAAAATTTGGTCCATGTAGTTTGCCAATTCGCCCTTATTGTTTGACCTAAGGTACTACTCCATGTTTACAATCCAACATATGCTGGTCGCTGCTGATACAAAGCTAAGAATCCTTCACAGTAATATTCCAATGTCCAAAGCGAATTTGGGATTGGTATTCACAAACTCGGCCAGAGTGCAAATTACAGAATGTTGAGGACACATTCATTCCACATAGTTCCTAAACCGTTATCTTTCAGTACACCAGATATTACATCAGATTATAAAGTTATGAACCTATGAAAACAAACGGGTCGCGTTTACTACATCGGCCACCATTACTGCTTTCAGATCATAGAGACAGAACTCATCACCTGCGAATTCAAGGTTCATTACTTATCACTAAATACAATTTTAATTAAATAATTAATGGTCTGTCCCTTACTCTATAAAGCAAAACAACTTTCGATGAGAAACTCACCACAATTTGATCCAGAGGTTTTGCTTTTCACGTATCCATTCTGACAGAGTTCTTTTTCTGGCCGCTTGGTAAGTCCTGATGGGGAAATCATTTTTCCGTTTACCTGAAACTCACGGTCTTTATTCAATTCTTGGAAGACGTTATCAAGAGTGCTTCTGGCTTTGTTGACTTGTTCATCATTCGATAGGCCCGGTGTTGCCGCTACTTCAACGTCGATGTCAAAGACGATGTAGTTTGTGGTTGATCGTCGTGAACGCCGGATCCCTGCTGGAAGTGACCGTCTTTTCCTTGTTCCTCCACAATAAACCTGCACGTTGTTGACGTTACAGTGCGGTGCCGCTGTCCCAGAACATATGCGACTTGTAACGCTTTGTGCTTGGGCAATGAATCCCAGTTTAATGTCATCAATGGCACTGTTGCAAGGTCCATCATAAGTTAGGTATGCCGGTAGACGTCGTTTGTTGAACGGAAGTTTAGTAAACGCTGCAAATTGTAAACGTAGATGAAGTTGATTTTATAACAGTTATTAATATGTCAACAATATTCCTCTTTCAGAGACTTATTTTAGCGATCGGGTGATCAGGGAAAGGAATACTGATTAATCCGGGTGCACAAATCTGACTTATGTCCCCATTTCAGATGAAACAATAATTTGCCGAGTATAAACCTTGATTAATAATGTATTATTATCTGCTTGGATAGATATTGTTTCCTTTTGTATGATATGGATTCTTCAAGACGGACACTCGCACACAAGCGAAATATCACAAAGTCACGTGTTCATTCTGATGACATTTACCAATTCAGCAAATTGTAATGATGGGCTTGATAAAAATGAGATGTGCATGGAATAAAGCACTTTATGATAACATTTGAATGCTGTGTTTTAAAAGAATTGGTGATGCGAAAATAATGTCCCCCTACCGTCATACCTTTTCCACTAATCCTGTTCAAATTCTCCCCCTTTCTCCTCACAATGCAATAATGCACACAGACCCTCACCCAAACACACACGAACATACGCGCACAACAAACACCCACGTACACCACAACCTCACCTTACACATCCGCGAGCATACACAAACACGAACTCTCCCAATTCCACTTACATGTACATTCGTGTGGTAGACGGTAGACACCTGGATGCCACGTTGGAGGATTTTGAGCGACACCATAACATCTGAATTCATAATCGGTTCGGTCTGGAATGTCGTACTTGGCGTTACAGTGTACGTTGCAGAGCCGCTGTCCAGTCCAGAACCCACAGGAAATAGCGCCGTTCTTTGGCGCCGTAAGGTTCTTACACATATCCACTGCAGAACGTACAACACATGGTACATGTACATCGATGTTTGAACATGTGACTGCTCTGGCTCATAGGCGTTACAAGGTACAAATAATGAACAATACCCGGGAATCTGAAAGCCCTTAAAGATTCAAGACGTTGTATGTATGCTGACGCTACAACGTCGACAGAACCCGGAAGACGACGAAATCTTGGGATTTCCTGATTGACCATTTTGATTTAGAGATAATCTGATGAAAATAGTTTCCATAATTTGGTTAAATGTTTGATAAACCTATGCTCTATCTTACATATCCATGTTATATATGGCCGTTGTAGCAGTGACGCTGACATTGAGGACTAAAAAATCATTAGTAGTACAGGGGCCAGCGTAAATTACTAAATTATATCTAACGTACTTGTTTTACCTCCGTAAGGCATTCAGCATAGGCACACGTCAAGAGTTGCAACCCTTTTCATTACTAATACCTTTATGTACACTTCATTCAGGCATTGATGATACCAATTAAGTTCATTTAGTTTTAAATGGGGAACTGATATAGAAGAAATATTTCTTTATATTTTATTTTCGGAGACGTTTTATCTCTTGTTTAAAAAGCAGTTGATGCCGTTTTTTATGAAAGTATCTATTTTATTGGAGAGATCCTCTCTCGTGCTGGTGAAGAAAAGACGAAACTAGTTCATATTGAAAAGAATACCCATCAATGGTTTTACTGGATGTCAGTTATTACAACAGAAAGCTGTACATGCCTCAACACATTCAGAGGCGATAACGATCTGTGGTCGTTAAGGGAATATACAAGAACTAGAAATCTTTACAGAACCATGTGCCAGGATAAGAAACCTATATTTCTTGAATGACAAAAGCAATATTTGGAAGATGACTTGAAGTCGTCGGAACGTTAAATCTACTTTATGAGTACATAAATGATATGGAAATTGATAAATGGTATGATGATTTCAAAAATATGCTCAGTGGTAAGAATGCTACAATGATACTAACTGTGAAAAATGTGAGATTGTCTTAACTTCTACAATTCTTCATACGTCAGTTGCAAGAGAGGAAATTCAAACTGATATCTTCGATTTGAAAAAGAGCAAGAGTCCTGCAGCTGGCATTGATGATTCATTTCCAGAGTTTTTTTAATATTCTGGTAATATTCCAGTCCTTTACCATAAATTACTTTTTTATAGAACAGTCTTATTTCCAAAAAGAGTGGACTACAGGTGTGACTATACTACTACAGAAATCGGGATCATGTATTGATGCAAACAATTATTGAGGAATTCCCTGTTTTTAGAAAAATATGTGTTTCTATGATCAATAATAGGCTCACCTATTGGTAAGATTCACAGGATAAAATTTCTGAAGAACAAACAGGTTGTAGGCCATGGATTATAATTTTATACTTAATGCGAGGTTTAAGGTTTGCAGAATTTCATAGATAAACTGGAGCTGTAAACTCCAAGTAAACACTTAAAACATTGAAAAATCGAAAGCGTTGGTTTTAAAAAGGGAAATAAACTATCAAGGAGGGGGAAATGGTTCTTAAACTCAAAGACCGTTACAAATTGCCCCTTCTTATAAATACCTGGGGGATACTTTCTCACGCAGATTATCATGGAATTGTCACACCATTGCAGAAATCCATGAAAAAAGATACTGATGGATATCTTACATAGATTAAAAACGTTTACTCATCTTTCATATAAAACCGCGTTTCAAAAGGCCGTAAAAATTACCCCTCTTCATTTATATGGTGCAGATGTCTGTTGTCACAATGATTTGATTGTTTTTTGTTTTACGCCGCACTCAGCAATATTCCAGCTGGTCTGTGGTCTGGACCAGACAATCTAGTGATTGATAGCATGAACATCGATCCACGCGATTGGGATCAATGACATGCATCAACCATGTCAGCGAGCCTGACCACTCCATTCCGTAAGTCGCCTCTTACGACAAGCATGGGTTCCTGAAAACCTATTCTACCCCGGATCTTCACGGGTCTGACATAATGAGTACAGAGCTATCGATCTGCTCCATCTTTATGCGTGTAAAAGATTACTTGTGTGTTAAAACAGTGTACATCGCGTTTTATGGTATATGGTGAGTGTGGACGTTTACCACTTCATTTACTCTTCAAAAAAAGAAACTTGACAATGACTTTCAAAATGTAATACAATGCGATTGTTTCAAAATAGGACACAGAAACCATAATTGAAACACTGTTTGAAGATCAATGTACACAATGTTCAAAACATTAATCGTGTCACCTAGACAGACACACGTACACGATACAGTTAATGTCACAGGGGTACAGAAAATGCCAGTATCGGTTGTGCCCACCACGTGCATCAATCACCGCTTGACACCGACGACCAATAGATGCAATCAAGTTGTCAATAACACGCTGTTGGATGTGCTGCCATTCATGCTGAAGTGCATCAAGAAGCGCCGGAAGTGTTTGGGGCGGTGGATTCCTTCTGCGAACGCGTCGATCCAACTCGTCCCACAGATGCTCAATCAGGGACAAATCTGGTGACCGGGCTGGCCAAGGTAATGTCTGGATGTTGTTGTGCTGTAAGAAGTCCTGACAAACACGTGCAATACGCGGTCGAGCGTTGTCCGCCATGAACGTTGACGTGAGGAAGAACGTAAGGCTGTAGGATCAAGTCACTGTAAAGCACACCTGTCAATGCACCTGCCACATGCACGAGAGGCGTCCTACCACCGTGATGAATTCCGGCCCATACAATGACACTCCCGCCGCCAAATGGGACAACCTGCTGCACACAGTTGGGGGCGTTACGTTCACCCCGACGTCTGTAGACACGTGCGCGCCCATCAGCACGTGTGAGTAGGAAACGGGACTCGTCAGTAAACAGTACATTTCTCCACCTTGCACGTGTCCATCCAACCCTCTGTTGGCACCAAAGCAGACGGTCCGCCAGATGACGTGGGGTCAATACATGACGTCGAACAGGTCTTCGTGCAAAAAGTCCAGCCTCCCTCAGTCTGTTGCGTACCGTTTGATCTGATATTCTGCGTACCTGTGTGGTTGTAGACGTGGCTGTGGTAGTGCGGTCTCGGAGGTGTCGCAGCCGGATGTATCGATCTTGTGCTTGGGTTGTCACCCTTGGTCTTCCTGACCTTGGTCTGTCGTCAACTCTGTTGGTGTTGTTGTATCGGGTCCACAGTGCGGAGATTGTCTGTCTGGATACGCCAAAGTGCCTGGCCACTTCTTGCTGAGTTGCTCCAGTTTGTAATCTCCCAATGGCGTTGTTCCGTTGAGCTGCATTCAGTCTTGGCATTCTGTCACCGCCTCTTCTGCCGTTATAAGGACTGTATGAACAGCCGTTGATGTGGATTTTTATACCCATTCAGCAGGGGGGCCTGCATGCCTAAATGCAGGATCCTGTGCTCCACGTTTTTTACAGGCGGTTGCGTTTGGATGAAGCTGTAAAGTTGATCCCCAAACGCTACGTTTATGTGCTTTGCATGTGTTTTCGCGAATTATAGACACATCATCTTTCTGTTTGACTTATTTGGTTCTCATTTAATGTAATAATTTTAGATATTTGGCAAAAAGTGGTTTTACATCTATGTCAAGTTTCTTTTTTTGAAGAGTATATATTGTAATATACTAGAATTCCTAAGTATTGATTCAAGATTCTTGAAACCCCTATTGATAGATTACCAAGAAAATGCTATCATATGATGTACTTATATGAGAAGATGGAATTCGTAATTGAATGTATGATGTAAAATCCTCATTAAATGAATGTGGCTGTGGATATGTTTGGCATAATCAATGTGTACCCAATAATCCAGATTCGTTCTTATTATCTTATTATGGTCACTACACGTTTCAGAAAATGTTCAGAAAAATGTAATTATTACAAGCCTTAAGAAAAAACTTATTTCCCGAGAATACTATTTGTTTTATATAAATCTTAAAAGATTTAGAATAGCCTTAGCATAATTTAGATTGAAGTTGGCAGACATAGAAAGCAAGAGAATGGAGAATTTATGAGCAATGTGATTTAAATGTGACGGAAGACGAGTTTCATTTTCTGTTAGTTTGTCAAAAATACGACTATCTAAGAAGTAGAATACATAGAAGTGCCATTTTACACCGCACTCATGTCAAAACTGATATTTTTACCCTTAACAAACGAACAATGTTTATTTATCATGCTATGTTAATTAGAAGATGAACTTCTTTCGAAACTAGAATTTATAAAGGGCCTGCAGTCTTAAAGTGTGGATAAAAACAACTAACATTACAGTTCACAAGAAATACCTAAATACATTTATGGCTTCCAGCAATTGTTACCTTGGCAATATGGTTTTATCAACGGTGGAGATTCCTTCTGCCCCCAGTCCCAGAATGTAGTAGCAGGGTTACTTCCTGTGTCCATGCTGCAGGTGATGTATTTCCTCCCTCTCAGTGGGAGCGCCAGGTCACACTCAACTCGGCATTGTTTGCCAACATCAAATGGAGGAAAACAGTTGGGAGTGTCAATGTATTCTCCATTCAAGGTCGGAGGGTCACACTCAACCCCTGCAAATGAGATGTTTCAATAAAATTCATCATAACATGTAAATTGTAGACCAATTATCCATTTATCATTAAAAAGTATAATATATATTGTAATTATGAATATAATATTATGTACCCATATTCATATATAATAATGACAAATTTAGCAATTGATTCGCCGCTCATTATTGTTGTTGTTTATTCCGTAATGAGGCCACCGGCCCATTATACAAGTATATACTCACACACACACACACACACACACACACACACACACACACACACACACACACACACACACACACACACACACACAGAAATGTCAGAAATGGTATTCTGATTTTTACTATTAGTACTATGCAAAATGGAAAGAATCTTAAATTTCTGTTAATATTGTACCTATTTCTATCATTAAAGTATGACAAGAGCATCTAAATTTAGCTAAAGTTTTAAGATATATCATATTATGAATGCAAAAAATATTATCTTCCGAACCATATTCTATTTTAACATGTCTGTTAAAGTTTAACTTTGGAGAAGCTGCGATATTATCGTTCCATATCTATACATCAGTATCTTTACAGCGTTTACAAACCGGACGATAAATAAATCAACAAAGCCAACCCCTTGATGAAGCCGAACTTCTCCAAAAGCATACTTACGAGTATATAACAGCTTTTTAACATCATAAGCACCGCATTTGTTCTCCATTTCGGCCTTACTGAACACGGTAGTGGTACGCATGCTTAAGAATAATATTTGATTTTTGGCTCAGCAATCGCAACCAATAAGTGATTATTCTCTTATATTGTAAAACCTTCACAGAAATATCCCAACCTCCCCTCTCGCAGGTTTATTCGGGGTTTGACGTTTTAGACCCAAAACTAATTTACAAAACATGTCAAGAATTGTATCAACATCTGGGATGGGTGGAAACCCCATACCCCAGATCCATATAATAAATATGGCATGATTTTAATATCAAAGATATGAAGCTGTTAACTTATAGGAAGTTTTTGTTGACCTACTGGTGTGAAATAAAACATGACAGTATCGTCAGCAAACAGCCATATTAACAACTCCAATTGGTCCATGATAACACCTCTTTTTCCATCAAAACTCAAAACGTCTACAATATCATTGATAAAAAAAGAAAACAAAAAAGGTAACATTTGACATCCCTGACTCGATCCATTTTTACATAAAACAAAGTCTGTATAACCAGCATCCATTGAAATACAAGCTTTAACGTGTTCGTACATATTCTTTTAAATAATCTATACAATCTACCTTTAACCCCACCATGCCAAAGTTTATACAATGAACCAGTTAACAGAGTCAAATGCAGCCTTAAAATCTATAAATGCACAATAGAAACGACCACGAATCTGGGACAAATACTTTTGGTATAAATATATTATCGGATGTCTGAAATCCTTTCCGAAAACTCGCCTGTTCCTTTATTATTTTATCCTCAATATCAGCCAACAATGTTAATCGATAGCAGATAAGTTTTCCACATATTTTCCCTGCAACTTCCAGTAATGGGATAGGTCTAGGCGCCCTTTCTTATAAAAAGGCAAGACAACACAACGTGTCCACTGGTCGGAATAAATTCCTGTCCGCAGGACAACATTACATAATTTTAATAACATTTCAATACAGGGTATACTATTGAAAAATTCAATGGGCAAAGCACAATACCCAGGTGCTTTTCCAGATGTCATATCATGGATGGCTTCCAAGGGTTCAGATTCAGTTATATCAGAATTCATAAATGAATATATCTACCGAATTATTAATAAGTTCCTCGTATGCATAGATGCATATAAAACTAATGTGTTACAAGTATTATTGTCTATATTATGATAGTTTTAATATGTATTTAGTGATACAATAAAACAGCATGTACCAAATATAACATACTTTCAACAACAACGACGAAGATGCACTGCGTTGCCTTGTTGCCAGCTGCATCCTTGGCATCAAACCGCACTATATGTGTTCCAACTGGGAAGCTGCCGCCGATGCTTGTCACCGCGTGGGCAGACGTTGGTGTCATGGTCACCTGTTGACCAGAGTTGTCCGATACCGTTATTTTCGGCCATATCACCCCTGTGAGAGTACTGGAAGGGTCAAATGTCTGGTGTATCTTCTGTGATGGACAACTGAGGAAAACCGGGGGCTCCACATCTACAATAGAACGTTCACAGGTGAAAGTAAGCATGTGAAGTAAGATACCATACGTAAATATTTTCTTTTCCTTGGCTAGCTTCTCATGGGACTCTACAGTTGCTTTGTTGCCAGCTGCATGTTGGTTGTGTGCATATGACAAAAGAAAATGTACGTAACTCTCTTCCTCAACTAGATGCTCATCGGTAGATCGCACTGACAGACTCTACAATTGCTTTGTTGCCAGCTACTTGCTCTATAGTGTGCATATCATTGACCTACAATTACCGATTCCTATTCTGCGTTTTATCAGCATTCATGTTATGTCATATTAAAACACATTTGTTCTTTGATCCAATAAAGCCACATGGCAAGGACAGCCAGTTATCTTTTGCGCCGTAATTTGTGAATAGAATTGCATCCCTCAGTCGACAGAAATCTGAGCGTTGATCCGAATACATTCTTCATCCTGAGCATGATCTTTGTATTGTCAGCACCATACCCATGCTCGTGGGTTTCAAGAACGTGGAAAACGTCTGAGACCTGCATCACATTACACATTGGGTTGGTGACTGAAGTACTGTTACATTATGCACAGCGATATGACAGAAATACTTTTCAATTGATACACACAATATAACTAAAGTACAGTTTAGTTAAAGTTAAAGTTGCTGGGACTGCAAAGTTGCGCAAGTCTAGGCGCCTTTTGAACCCCCATGTGCTGACCCGTTCGATTACAGTTATGCTCGACCCGTGAAGATCCGGGGGTAGAATAGGTCTTCAGCAACCCATGCTTGCCGTGAAAGGCGACTATGCTTGTCGTAAGAGGCGACTAACGGGATCGGGTGGTCAGGTTTGCTGACTTGGTTGATGCATGTCCCGATTGCGTCGATCGATATTCATGATGTCAATCACTGGATTGTCTGGTCCAAACTCGATTATTTACAGACCGCCGTCATATAGCTGGAATATTGCTGTGTGCGGCGTTAAACATCAAACAAACAAACAAATAACGCCATATGATTTATTGTGTGTATGGATAAGTCTACATTGTTAACACATAAAGGTGAATTCAATACTAAATGAGAGGGTATTATATGTCATGCCGCATGACAAACTTTGGTAGGACCATCCTATGGAGGTTGTAGATGCGTGTTACGACAATTTCATACGGATGAAAGATTTGATATTGTTGTCTAATGTAATTACACCAACTAAATACCTGCGCATTCGAAATCAGCTGTGGACCAGCCTTGTTCACCGCACTTAGCGACTCGTGCTTTTGTTGCAGCGTATCCTCTGTTTCGGTCACATTTCAGCTGGCACACACTCCCATAAAACCATTCATTGTCACACTCAAACTTGGCTGCATTCCTTGGAGGAATCAAAGCACTGCACGATTTTACTGAAAGCAGACATGTGACATATGTACATTCCACATATGGCGTAAGACCTGGTTATTCGAAAGAAATCGTTACCTTTTTTTGTCTGGCACACACAATACAAGAGATAAAAAAACAACAACTGAGTGGAGTTTCTTTTAAATTTCTAGGTTTTGACCGAAAATCCGGCAAATGTGAAGTTTATTTTAATCAACGTCCTAGCGGTTCTTGTTAAAAAGCATAGTCTTAAAGAAGGTGGTGGAAAGGCGGTCTGACCACAACACTTCAGAAAAATGAATCAGACCAGTTTTCCCATTAATGCACTCAAGTATGCGTTAAGTACACATAAAGTACAGGAATGTTCCTATTGTGTGCTTTCAGCGCTAACATAAATATCTACCCAGCTAATGACTGTTCCAATATCATGTGGTCCAGGCACATTTCCCAACATCACCTTACAGGTATTCGGTTTATTCTTCTTAAATATACAAGAGTCATCAGAAGATGACAAATCTCCCCTACCCCCACAAATTCGAAAGAACAATTCATCTGATTGTTACAGCAAGTCATACAAGAGTGATCTGACTAACTTGTTGCGAGTATTTTCTATCTAATCCGCATATACGAGTAGTTATTCAGCTATTCAGAGGTAGTGAAGGTCATACAGTTGATAAATGGCTTATGCTGTAATCTGTTGCATTTCAAAACGTAGTTACCAATAGTTACTGAAGCTCACCTTTAACATTAAACTTATGGAAAAATTTTACATCGCAGCTTAATAGAAATATAGATATACATGTTAACACAAAACATTTCCCTTCTGTTACTTTGGGTACCTCCACTGGTGAATAGCTATCCAGAAACAGCTGCGACCAGTTAGACCAGAGTCAAACTTGTTACCATGGAAACGGAACAAATATATATTGTAAAGAATCCCTAAATAGCAAAGAGACAAAACTTGACAACCTTATCTTAGTGTGTGCAAATCTTCATGAAAGAATGGTATTGCCTATTGTTTTGGAGATATGATACGGACATATACGAGTGAGATGTGTGAAACGTTTATCGGGGGAGCGTCATTTACATGATATATTGGTCCATTGTCACAAATAAGTCCGGAGTAGACGGATTTTACTTAGAAAACTGGAACCGTAAATGTGGCCCGGCATTGAAGAGATCCGTATCAGAGAGATCATTACTTACATTTAGTACTAACTACTAAATGACTTTATCGCGCGTATCCAAACCATGGGCTAATTACGTCTGTAACCCAATCACCCCCCGTAACTCAATCACCCCGGGCCACCACTCGGCACCGTGCCCGGGGAATAATCCCGCGTAGCATCATCCCGCCTTTGTTAGTCCGTCATTCGCGAACAGCCCTTCCCCAAGTACACACGTGTGTCACTGTATCTAATCGCTTTTGCTTTGAATACCACCTAGTTCAGCACTCGCCATATCGCATTTATTCCGTTCTACTCCCGAACTTCACCCTCGGGACAATTTTACGCTTGTGGAATACCAACTCACCACCTCGACCTTCGTGATGCCTCCCAAGAGAAGAGCACCCGTCAACCACAATCTTGTGAGGGGAGCCAAGCAGGCCAGGACAACCAGAAGACAAACCCCGGGAGTGCACATTATGCAGGAGGCAACAGCTGATGGTGAGTCTGCCAATTACGGATATATCGAAGGGGGCAACAGAATTAACGTACAATCGGCGCAGCTGGTAAATGCCGCGCAGGCTGCCAACTCGGCTACCCAGGTAAACGAGCAACTGGAAAAAATACTCCAGTTGCAGGAACATTCAGCGCCCGGCCCGGTTAGCGCAAACCATCAGGTAAGGCTTGGTTTTAGTTCTCCCGCCATTTCGCCCAACATAGGGAGAATCCACGATGCTTACAACGAGGTATTCATTTTCATCGTAGTGTCATAGCGACCGAATTTGGACAAAGACTAATTACCCTGCAGCCATGATGTGTATATGTCTAGAATCTAGAAATGGATTAGTAAACAATCGAAGCGCTTATGTTAATACCACTTCATTACCCATAAGATACGATGCAATAAATACATCAGCGAACGTTAGATTAACAAATGAATTGCACATGCCAAGCTAGATGTGTGTATATGAGAAACATATTTGCAGTTTATGTTAAACAATTCATTTAATTGAACATCTATCAGTTATTAATACGAAGTTTTGAATAGAAGCTAATGTTTGGATTTGCTCTTCTTTACTCAAATGCGAATTTCTGCATAGCACTGTGTGTAAATAATAACCTTGTTGGTAAAAATACATTTCATTTCGAAGAACTTAGTAGTTTGTACACACAAAAGTGTAAAGCATGCTCGGTATGATATCCACAGGAACAGGTTTTAGTATGCAATATGTCTATCATACTGATCTGCGTTAAGATCGCTGCAGCCAAGCCTGATGCGAATCTGAATAATTTGACATGCTAATTACCATTGTTAATCCAGAAGTATTGTACATTGACTGTCTGCCATCCTGAACGAGCTGTGCAACTTTGACATTGTTTATTTCCATAAATAACCACTCACAGTGGTACATGGACATAAATACAAGAAATAGATAACGGAGGCATTCACCAAATTACATCCGTCGAATATGTTAGCGATCGTACATCTACATCAGTATGTCCTTACCTGAGAGTTGTGCGTCGGGGTGCATGGCAGTATAGAATGGCAGTCGTTAGTTAGTTACTTGAATGGCAGTCCGCGGGTCCTGTCGCTATATACTTGTCCGACATGAAATGACAGGTTTTAGGGTTTGTGATTTAGTTAGTGTGGGTGATTTTAAGAGTGTTTGTTGAATGGGTGATAATTACTGCTGACGCTATAGATGTAAACATTCATATAATGATGGCAGCAAAGGACAGCCGAAGAGGCAATGGCGTTGCCACCACGAGACATGTGTATGCCTTTTACGAGACGGCTAAGGGTATAATTCACTATGTCTATAAATGTTATGTAATCAGTCCTGTAGCGAATCCCTTTCTGAGCAACAGACCGTGTCATTGCATGATTTATTGTGGGTACAATGGAATGGGACTGTAGGCACGTGTAGCTCTTAATCCCATATGAAAACACCAACTTTAGATTCGCGTGGTATCTCTGGTACCACATTCTTTTCTGTAACGCAGATGGCCTAGGTTATGATGATAGTTCGGATAACATTCGTAGAAAATATAGACTGAATGACACGACAGAGTGAGAGCCGTTTAACGCCGCTTTAAACAGCATGCCGGTTAGCGAGGCCGACGGTGACGCGGCTTGGCCAGCCAATCACATCGCAGGATACGGGGATTCCCTTTCCTTCCGTGCGGACGGAAAAGACGCGCACGTCAAACAAACGGTGAGGGAAAAAATCTGGCGTGGCGAGTATGTCGACCTCGGCACAATCCTACCAGACACCGAGGGAAGTCACGAGGACGGTACGATTACCATGGCGTACGACTCCTCAGGTTAGGTAATTTTTAAACCAATAAAGCAGCAACCAAAGCGCCTGTCCCTGGCAAGATGGACTTCAGCTTTCCACATTTTCATGTGTATATATGTTAGTAGGCACTCCGAGGTCCGCACAACCCAGGGGTTGCTGTCCTACATGGAAACCATAAGAACGGCGGCACTTCGATTCGGGGGGATGCCTGGTCAACCTACGACCAACAATTCCGACACAGAATGTCAAGGGACCCCTCACGACGCTGGGACAACATCGACGGGGAGTTGTGGCTGAAGTACATGGTAACACAGCCGGTACTACAACCACAATCAGGCGGACGGGGCGCAATGACACGCGTACAGGGGGACATCGCCAGTCAGGTATGCTGGGATTTCAATAAATTTGGCTGTAGCAGGGTCAACTGTAAGTACACTCACAAATGCGGTAAGTGTGGCAAACATTCCCATAGCTCTAGGACCTGCTTTCGAGGGAATATGGTCCAACCGACCCCATACAAGCCCAATCAGCCTTTTGCCTAACAGAAAACCAGCCGTCAAGGCAGGTAAATTCAATGGCCCCTTCCCCCGCGGATCTCAATGAAATGGCACCCTGGTTACGCCAATATGCTAGGGTCAATTACAGAGATGCAAACTATTTATGGGTAGGTTTTAGCTCTGGCTTTAAGCTCGAGATCCAGGGTCGCCTGGCACGAAACGTACTGCGCACGACAAGACGGAGGGCCCCACAACCAAACTGACATTCCTAGGGCTGGAAATCGACACCATTGCAACGCAGATCAGAATCCCAGAGTCCAAGATCAAGGAGGCAACAAGGGAAATCCAAGACATTCTGTCAACAGGTAACATCAAGGTCACAAAAAGGGCCCTTCAGTCCCTCATAGGCAAGCTTAACTTTATGTGCAGGGCTATACAAATGGCAAGGGCATTCAGCCGCAGGCTAACCGATCTGCTTAGCAAAGGTAAGCAACCATTTCACCACATTAGGATTACCAGCTGGGTCAAGGAAGACCTACAAATATGGTTAACATTTCTTACGAGTTATAAAGGCATTTCAGTGTTTCAGGACCAACTATGGGTGGACAGCGATTTCCTCCAGCTGTTTTCAGACGCAGCGGGTGGCGCCAGCTTCGGGGCCTACATGCAGGGCAAATGGTTTAACAGCGCATGGCCACCCCAGTGGGTGACGGATGGAACTACACGGGACTTGACGCTACCTTGACATGGTGGCATCAATCCTTCGGATACAACCCCAGCTTCCTGACACCAAGATCATCGTATCCTCAATGCTGCACAGGCGCCACTGGCACGATGCCAGGGACCCACTAAAGATCGAGGGGATGCGGAAGAATATCAACCGTCGACTGGCCAACCGAGTCAAAGAGCTCGGCGGTACAATGGCGCCACATCCCCAGATCCTGGCATCAGACAAGACATGGTACGCCTTGGAGGGCGTCCACCTCAGTGACAAAGGACTGTGTGTGTTTACGGACAATTTATTTCATGCCCTGGCGTTTGTTATCTCCACAGGTTTGTGTTTCCTTTCAGTACATAGGCAAGCAGGGCAACAATGCTATCTCCGCGTATCGCGTGGCCGTGGGTGTGGGGTAGCACTCTGGTGCTTTGTGGCGGGGTTCTTGTGGGCTACACTGCTAGTAACAAATTAACTTGCTTCCAAATTAATACTCGTGCTTAAGGCTACCTGCTTTTCAGCGGGAACCTTTCCGGGGTTACCTGCTTCTCAGTGGGAACCTTATCTTTCCCGACTTTTCAGCCGGGGAATCGTAAAATAACATACGTTGGGGCAAACAATTGCCACGTATATGGGCCCGGCGGCGGAAGTCGTCTTGTCAAGCGGTAGCTGACAGTTGGGTCCGCGGCGTGGGAGCCGCACAATGGTTTTGCTAATGGGGCCGGGCAGTGGGATCTGCTTTGGCCGGCTACCTGGGGCCGGGCAGCGGTAGTCTGACTTAGGCCAGCAGCGTGGAGCTGCTTTTGGCAGCGTGGGAGTTGCCAAGCAATGGTAGCGGTTAAATATGCTACCGTGGGGGCCGGACAGCGGAAGCAGTCTCAGGCCAGCAGCGCTAGCTGCAATCGCCGTTGGCCACGCGCGTGGCCATGGCAACGGTAGCATTTTGGTATACACAATTAGCAGCTAAGTAGCCCACTAGTACCTGCACACCCTCGGCCATTTAACCCAATCTCATCTTCTGTCTTTATTTTAGGCACGGGCATCCACGGCTCGGTGGCCCGTGCCTCTCCTTGGCATATCGCGGGATAAATTGTATTTATTACAAACCTCTACAGGTCGGAGGCGGTGTCGACCATCCGCCGTTGATCTTGCAAGTAGTTTGTCCTGATCCAACCAGATTATAGCCTTTGTCACAGGAATACTTGCATGTGTCTCCGAACTTCCGCCCCTGAAGACAGTTCACCTTCCCATTCTTTGGATGAGCCAAAATGGAGCACCAGCGAACTAATGTGAGACAAAATGACAATGTATTTGTCTTCGATATCATGCAAACATTCCACCATGTTGTATGTCTTTTAAACGCCTTCATGTTTGTAATCTTAAATTTCAGGGATAAATATTTTGAAAACATACAAGAAATAGCATGCGAAAACATAACATGGAATTTTAGACACGAGACGCAAGTATAGTGACGGTGTTTGCATGCTTAAGCATAAATGTCTATTGACTATAATGCGATCATGATGTGATTTGAAAATGAACAATTAATAATGAGCATACATCATATAAGTAAATTTGTAATGTTGATAAATACAGGATACTATCTCAGTCGAAGTTCTAGGTAACTTCATCTGCGCGGGGAATCCGGGTTAGAATGTAGGTCCCCAGTAACCTATGCTTGTTGTAAGAGGCGATTAAATCGATCGGGTGGTCAGGACACGGTGACTTTTGATTACATGTAATCGAATCCCAATTTCGTGGATCGATGCTCATGATGTAAATCACTAGATTTTCTGGTCGTGACTCGATTATTTACAGTCATATAGCTGAATAAGTGTTGAGTGCCACGTTAAACAAGCCAAATATTTGTGTTGCACTAAAGAAGGCAGGGAGGCACCGGTGGTTCAGTCGTCTGAGGTGCGGTCATTCGCTGTGCAGAAATGGAGGCTACTGGCACACCATATACAGGGACGTATGCAATTGCGGCGTCCAGGAGTCTTACAGCAATATCGCGGCCAACAGCATTGGGCTTCACACATTGTTCCCATGTCAGGAACCGAACCTGGGCCAGAGCTGTGGCGAGGATATGCTCTTACTTAAGGCTACTCTACAGCTGTTTTGGTTGTCTCCACTTTGAAAATGTGTTAGTCATAATACCACTGGATCGTTGACTTGGTTTAAACCCTCGTGAAGGGCATGGGACCGACAAACTAAATGTCGGAATTGAGGCAATAGTGTTGTTGAACCCAAGATGAACGGACCCTGTCACGATTTTAACCACCAGACAACCCAACTGCCCCTGGTAGACAAATAAAATGTGTTGATAGTAAATATACTTCACGATGTACACATTGTTATATGAGGGGGAATGAAACAAAGGACCTACCGTTCACCGTAAAACATCTGTCGCCGCAATATGACGAGAGACCAGTGCAAGCGTTGGAGGTTCTATATTGTATGCAGTGTCTCCCCTCAGCGAATGCTGAACCAGGTGGAGAACCCTTGATCAAGGTCACCTTGTAACAATTACTGAAAAAACGGTACGATATTCGTGTCATTAACAAAGGAGGATATATCCTGTGTGTATGACGTCTAGATGTTGCAATTCAGTGTCAATGTGGCTAATGTACATTTACGAAGGTAAATAAAAAAAGGTAAACCGAGGGAAAATCAAAACGTTCGTGGCCTCGTGGATATTGCTTTGGATAATGCCACGTTTTACCAGATGTATGAAGAATATCATCCCTTTGAAGACATAACACGTAGTTTATGATTATCTCTTTTTGATCAGTGAACTGAAGAGATGTCAGGCGAGAAACGAGCTGTGATTAAGTACAACATATCAAGGAAATACACGAAAATATGGAAAGGACGTTTGGGGATGACTGCCAATATATTCAACTGTTACGAAAACGACTGCTGGAATATAAATGAGGCAGTGACGGCGCTAGACCTGGGCCCACTTGCATAAAGCGATCTTTGCTACGACTATTGTAAGCCTATGTTAAAGAATGGGAGTTACGATCATCTTAGCGCTAAGATCGCTTTGTGCAAGTGGGCCCTGGTCGTCTGTAACTGAAACTGTACACATGGTTATAGGTAACCGGTGTGTTACAATTCAGCATATGCCACTATTCGGATTAGTTTTGGGTCAAGACCTTAACTGACGAACTCGACATGAGCAAGTGAAAGAAAATTACATTGAAAATATTAGGGTTTCTTAAGATCGATTTTATGTGAGGCTACGACCTTTCCTATCTAAGATAGTTCTGCCCTTCCAAATCAGCAGTTGAGAGATTAAGATTAACACACTGTATTTTCAATTTAGAACTTGGTTACCTGAAGATTTAACAGCTATCAATTGACTTTTGAACTAAACATGACAACATTAAACGTGAACTGTTAGCAAAGATATTGATTGAATTGTTTGATTGTGTTGCTTATGAAACATTGATAAAAACTTTTCAACAACGTATGGCGCTTTATATGCTTGGGCAGTGTGCTTCACGTTATTACATTTTACTTGCATATATGACAGGTATTGAAAGTGTGCAACACAGCTGCCTCGTTGGCATACATCAAGTCGGCACCTCTAAAGAAAATAAAGTAAACCTTGTAATATTCTACACAACACTTCTTTATATTGATGTCACATCGCTCATTGTGACACAACATTATGTCAAATATATTGCAAAAAATACTTGTGATATCATAGTAACCGAAATTGTACATGTATGACCTACAGTAGTACATACTCTAATTTAATGTCCAAATGCTTATCGACAATGAATTGGAAAGGAGTACTTTTCTGTACTGGCTCGGTGACTTGATTGATTTCGAGTCATCGAGGATCGTTGCTCTCAATATCGATCACTAGATTGTCTGGTCCAGAATATTGTTGAGTACGACATTTAACGACAAACAAACAGTGGAATTGTACAAAAGTCTATGAAACAAACTGGCATTAGTCTGGACAAGTATAACCGACCCACCCACCTACACCCAAACCCAGCTATTCCTTGAAATCGCCTATATTAGTCCATTCTACATATGTATCAATAAATCAGTACCATATACATCCATACATCCGTACTATATCAATATTGGCATCAGTTCTATATAATTCCATACATCCGTACTATATCAATCCACACATCAGTAGCATATACATCCATACATCCGTACTATATCAATATTGGCATCAGTTCTATATAATTCCATACATCAGTACTATATCAATCCTCACATCAGTAACATGAATCTACACATCAGTACTATATCAATACTCACATCGGTACTTCATCATCGGTACACATCAGTTCTATATAATTCCATACATCCGTACAATATCAATCCACACGTCGGTACCATATACTTCCATACATCAGTAATAGATCAATTAACACATCAGCAGTATATCAGTCCACACATCTCTAATTAATGCTGTTGAAAAGAAACATCAATCATTCGTGTTATTGAGAAAAAGAGCAAATGCTTAATCATTGACATCGTTATATCCTTGAATTGAAAACTGCATGCATAATCACCTCGTTACTGGAAGTTGCCAGAGTACAGTTGCTGTATTCTTTCCTGCGTCTGCATACTTTGGTGAGTGTATACTTGGGCACCACGCATTTGGTGGATTCTTTTTAGGAGCCGCTGAAATAAAAATTACAGTAAAAATATATGTATTATCATGTCATATTTTAGTCTTTTGGTTACCCGTAGGGATTCCGGGTGAGACTATAGGTCCCCAGCAACCTACGCTTGTAAATAGCGACTAAATGGACTGTGTGGCCAAGCTAGGTGACTTCATCAATTGCATGTCATCGTATCCTAGTTTTGGTATATGTCTAGTGCAGATTCGATTATTTACAAAATGTCCACATGCAGCTGAAATATTGCTGAGTGCGACGTTAAAAAACAAACAAACAAACAAAAATATTTCAGCTGCTAAATATAGATAGGTTATTATCGTAACATATAGAAGACTAAAATGATTATCTGTTGGTAATAGGCCTCCGTGCTTTAGTTGTAAGGTTGCTGACTTCTTTGTTAAATGCTCATTTTAAAGTTTGTGAAGCCATTTCTTGTATTATTTCTTATGGCTTCGAATCTCATAGCCCTTGGTTTATTAGCACCAAAACCTTTTTTCTGAACCCGCCATAATCCTGACTGGCATTGTATTCTTTCTAGTTGTATTGTGTATTGTTAGTGTGATGTTTAGTATACTTTCTGGCGCTCATATAAATTGAATCTGTTATTTTCCTTTATTGATACAGAAATCAGTATAATTGCCCTTTCATCAATGAATTACATTCTCGCTGGCGATAAGTTCAACAGAACATATTATACTTACGACGGCAGCAGCACGCATAGTGGACGCTTACTGCAACAAATATGTTCGTATTTTAAAAGGTAATATCGCTAGAGTAACATCAAACATTGATAGTTGATTATCTTATTTTATACGGATTTTCTATAGAAAAGATACCTATTCTATATGTTAATAAAATACACACTACCTGCTAAAACAACGGACGTGAGTCCCAGCACTATCATCCTCTGTCTGAAAACAAATCGGAAATTGTGTGTCATTAAGGTAATAACAGCAGATGTGTGTTATAAACGTTATTGTACGGGTTATCTGTTACGAAGGCAATACTCTGTAGTACAGGTTATTCGTTCAGAAGGTTAAACACTGTTGTGCAGGGCATCTGTTATCACGGTAATATACCGTAGTACAGGACGTCTGTTATCAAGGAAATAAAGGTTATCAGCTATGAGTGAGTGAGTTAAAATTTAACGTTGCATCGGCATTATTTCAGCCATATTGCGACGATTATCAGCTATGAAGGTAATACACTGTAGTACGGGTTACCTGTCATGAAGGTAATACACTGTAGCACGGGTAATCTGTTATCAAGGTAATACACTGTAGTACGGGTTATCTGTCATGAAGGTAATACACTGTACAATTTAGCTAAAATAACGGTAACGTTATTTGACCGGAGGTTTCTGTAAATGAAAATGCCCTGGAAGAAAATGACCTTTTTGTCCTGAGCATTATCATGTCCACAACACACCTAATAAAAGCAAAGTACAACCTATGGGTATCTGATGTTACTGAGACGAAGAACATAACAGAGGCTAGTGTGGCACTGGCCTAGAAACATCGAATATGTCACTATAAGTCGCATGGCGTCATTCATCATTGGTCATTTACATATTGAGCTATTCGAACGTCAACTTTCTGAGTTGCTGGACCGTGACGCTGTAAAGGATGGTGCAATGATTGACAGTGCAATGAGGGATATTAGTAACTGCATGGAGGTTTGACGTGGAGGTAAAGATTGTTGCATTTTTCCTTACTGTTGTGTTCGATTCACCCTCCATCTGCAACCTCTTGCGTGTTTTATTATCTAAATATCTGTAGTGTATATATGCACATGACCTCATCGACATATATCATCTATTTGATCGGCATGACAGAGGATATGTGCTATGAAGTTCCTGTGACAAGATATAATGCAATAACCTAAAAGATTTCATATTTTCAAACAGACAATGACCAGTAAAACAAGTTTACACATTTAATGACACATGTCCTGCATAGAAATAACGTTATGACAAGAGAAAGATGCAAGAACAGAATTGTCAATTTACACTTCAGTAGCGTGTGGGTCCCCCTCTCGCTTGGGTGCATGCAATGCATCACCTTCGTATGAACGGATCAAACGTCTGACACAGTATTCAGGGATGGCATCCATATCTCTACCAGCCTGACTCTAAGTTCCTGTACTGTGGTCGGAGCACATGGTAACCTTCGGAAAATGCGGTCCATTTCATCCCACATGTGTTCAATTGGAGAAAGATCTGGAGAGCGGGCAGGCCATGGGATCACATCATGCCAGGTCCATGTTGATTCAAAAACGGCACAACGATATGCTGGATAACCTCCTAACGATAACGCTGCCCGTTCAAATTGCCATTGATCACTTGTTCTTTGTCTCTCGGTGATGCCTTCCCAAAACCTTAACACTGCCTCCTCCGAAACGGTCTACCTCCACAACAAAGTTCTGAGCGTACCGACGTCGGTAAACTCGTAACCGGCCATCACCGTCGTAAGAAGTGAAGACGAGACTCGTCGGTGAACAGAACCTGTCTCCACTGAATTGCCGTCGAATGCACTCGCTGTCTACACCACTGCCGACGTTATCGGCAGTGATTGTAGGTTAGAATTGGAAGTCTGGCTGGTCTCCTCGCAACAATCCCGTAACGTCTAAGACTACGACATACAGTATGTGCCGATATTCGACAAAGTTCATGATCAGTGATTCATGCAGGCTAGAACCGATTTCGCAGATGGGTGGTTCGAATCCAACGATCTTGACGGACGCTCGTAGTGGGGGAGCCTGTTGCTTCTTGGTCGGTCTCTGGCAGTGTTTGCTTGCTGCCACCGCTGCCATAACATCCAAATCGTGTTTCTGTGCACGTTCAATCGCCTAGTAACTTCACGATGTGACCGACGGTCCTGACTGAAACATACCGATGGCTCTCAAGCGGTCTTTTTCAGATAGGCGTGGCATCTCCAAACTTTAAAAAATGATTGAAATATGATGTTTTGTCTTTGTTGCAGTTGTCAAGACAGGCAGAAACAATGCATACCGAATCCAAACAACAGGCGCGCTTTTATACCCTGGTTTACATCATCAATTGCATGATTGCTGCATGAAAGACACTTTTTGCCATCAGATCATGCTTTTCTGCTAAGGATGCGTTTGTGCTACATGTGTCCATATTTTCGTATCTGATTTGAACACCAGAAAGGTTTTTCTTGTATGCAACCGATTGGAAAGGTGTGGCACAGGAACTTTTGTTGCTGAATATAGTAAGTGATATTAAGGTGTAAAACAATTGCTATTTGAAACTCTCGAGGCGTCGCCTGATCAACAGCTAATTCATTAAAAGCGAACGAGTATGGTTTTACGCCGCTTCTAGCAATATTCCGTCAAAAAGTGCTAAGTCTGTCTAACTTTCAACTATGGACCATAACAAAGTGAACTAGTCCATGTAGTACATTGTTTGAGTTGTTCATTACAAGTGTATTTGGTCCAGTGATGCCGTTGGTATATTAGTGACAGCCAGTTGAACGTGATAAGGTTCCAAATGGACACAGAAGTGGAAAAGAACGCCTACCGCGCAGTCATCAAGTTTTTTACTTTAGAGAAAAGTACTTGCCAAGAAATTCATGGCCGCATGTCACAAGTGTATGGGGATAGGTGCCCCAGCTATTCCACTGTTAAACGTTGGGCAGCTATGTTTAAGGCTGGGAGAACAAGCCTTGATGATGGCCCTAGGTCTGGACGTCCCTCAACTTCCATCAATAAATATTTCAATAAAGGAGATAGAAAAACTTATACTGTCAGACAGACATATTACTATTGTTGAACTTGAGTAATACACAGGTCTAAACCATGGATCCATTGGAACTATAATACATGAACATTTACAGATTAGTAAGATATCTGCTTGTTGGGTGCCAAAGTTTCTAAATTCTGATATTTAGGGAAAAGGAAATGACATTGCCAGAGAAAAGTTTGAGCTTATTGTGGAGGAATTCGTGAAATTAAAAAACAAACATTGGTAACGGGTGATAAAACATGGGTCTATAACTTTGATCCCGTGTCATAACGTCAATCCATGGAATTGAACCACTCCACTTCCCCGGCACCGAAGAAATTCAAGTTAAGTCAAAAGACTACTACCGGTGCCTACTATGCTGATTTTCATCGTCGCCTGAGAGATTCTATCAAAGAAAAGCTATGAGGAATGCTAACTGCTGTAGTTCTACCGCTTCACGACAATGCCTCTTGCACCTCCCGACTTGCAAAGGCTGCTATGCGACAATTAGGGGTTAAAGAGCTTCTTCCAACCCCCATACTCGCCAGACCTGGCATCAAGTGATTTCCGACGAGTTTCCTAGTCTGAAAGAAAACTTAGTGCTATAACGACAGCGATGATCTCAAGGCTGCCGTGAATGGGTTTTCAGGGTGGCTTCAGAAAACTTCTTCCTGAGTGGAATAGAAAAGCTACACTACCGACA
Source organism: Haliotis rufescens (assembly GCF_023055435.1). Classification (NCBI taxonomy): domain Eukaryota; kingdom Metazoa; phylum Mollusca; class Gastropoda; order Lepetellida; family Haliotidae; genus Haliotis; species Haliotis rufescens. The sequence continues at coordinate 16,647,841 of NW_025964112.1, forward strand.
TAAGAAGTGTATTGAAAAGCAGAGAGATTATGTTAAGAACACTTTTGCAATTGTTGGTTTTGTTTGTCAGGCTTAGGACTTTTTTACCAGCACTGGTATCACGGCAGGGGGCACTTAAAATGGGCTTCACACATTGTACCTATGTGGGGGATTGAACAACGCGAGTTAGTGAGGTTTGACAACCAATATGACAACAAACCTTGTGCTTTCTATTCATAATTAATCATACTTTTATTGTACTTATCATAATTTGTAAGAAACACTGTTTGGGCATACAGTGCACAGTACAAAACTATGATCGGTGTCTCCTTAATTCCGATAGATATCCCACTCCAAACATTGAACCCGACAAATGCTACTTCACTTCGCTTTTCATTTTGCCACGGTAAAAGCGAGATTTGCACGTTCTGTTCCAAATACAATTTAGCTCGGTTAAATCTACAGGTAACCTAGCCTCACTTTGAAAACACCTTTGAAAACATGTTTATCTCCTATTTGTTTCTGTATTGTGTATTGTGAGTAAACGTTTTAGGAAATACAAAGAGGACAATGACCAAAAGGAAACATTTGCACCACACTATACTGGATTCCATATTCAAAACTAGACACCATCCTTTGACAGGAGTTGGGGTTTAGATGCTATAAATAACCTCAATGGGGATTCCTGCAGGACCTCGTTCCAGTTTGACTTCAGCGGGTATTGATGTTAAAACAGTTCTGTGGCCTGGCGGAATAAGTAGAATAGGGAATGGGGGTTCTGGACCACTTCCATTAGAGCCAGATTTATATACCTATACCACTACTACAGAGGGAATTTCTATATGTCGAAATGATGATGCGATTCAATGATCGTCGTGATTCATATTAAAAGAAATATTAATTAACAATGGATAAAATTTACTATAGCCCACGAGGATATTGGAAAGGTATAGGAGCAATACAAAAATTAGCAACCACGGCTAAGGTATCTAAAGGTGTGGCCAAGGATTAGCTTAAGAAACAAGCGATGTGGCAAATATACTTACCAGCACCGCGTTATATCCCGAGGAAGAAGTTTGATATTTTTACAACGAATGAAGTTCATCAGGCTGTCCTCTTGTTTCTTCCCCATGATAAGGTAAGACGCAAAACGTATAAATACGATTTAACCGTAGTGGATGTGGCTAGTCGATACAACGAGGCTGAACCATTAACCTCGAAAGATTAAACAGAAGTAGCTAATGCACTAAGCCGCGTATATATTTCGGACCATAAAATGGCCTAAGTTATTTCAAGTAGATCCTGGTCGCGAGTTTATGGGATCAGTAACTAAACTGTTAAAAAAGCATGATGTTGAAATCAGGCGTGGTGAAAAAGAGGCCCACCATAGTCAAGCTGTTGTTGAAAAATTTAACCGGACATTAGCGGAACGTTTGTTTGGCTATCAGTATGGGATTGAAATGAAATCAGAATGATTAAAATCAATCGAATGGGTGACACGATTATCAGTTGTTGTATCAGCGCTGAATAATGAAGTAACGAGATTAATCGGGAAGAAACCATCTGATGCAATTAAAATAAAATCTGTGCCTTCCGAATCTTCAGCACCGAGGAGAGGCAAAGAACAAAAACTTCCAGATAGAGTAAGCGTAAGATATTTATACCAACCCGGTGAACTTGAAGGAGGCCAACGTCGTGTAACCGATCCAATTTGTTCCCTTAAGATATATAACATTAGTCGGTTGGTTATGAAAATAGGAGAGCCTATTCTTTAGTATCTTAAGGATGGACCCGGTAGGGCATTTGTACGAGAAGAGTTGCTCATAGTTCCCAACGATACAGTAGTACCACCATAACCATAAGCATAGGTAGTTGCACCATCCTTATCAATCCATCTCTTTGTATCTAATGGGGATAATGATGTTTTGTTCATTCTTAATCCATATATTCTGTGATTGACACTTCTTAAAGCGTTCATCTCGTGTTTGAATGTTCTACCGTTGAATAATGATTCTTTATACTGTTTGTGTTTGATATGCTTTTTTACCACATACTTCTTAACGCCCTTAGCTTTTCTTATCTCCTCATTATCAGACTTCTTTATAGAATACATCTTAGGTCTTAATCCGACAAAGTCTGCTGTAGGGGTCCCAGCACATTCATCCTTCATCTTACCTAACACCTTTTTATTTACTATCTTAACAAAGAATCTGTGTCGGTATATAACACCTCACACCTATCACCATACTGCTTCTTAAGTTCTTTGTAATAAAAGTCATACATTAAGTAATTTGACAAGTCAAGAATACTCATACCAAAGTACACTGGTCTGTTGAATTTTATATTACTTTTCTGCATATGTAGTGTGGCTAAGTCGTTATTGAATATCTTGCTTCTGTTAAATGCCGGACTGGCTATAAGTTTCCTGAGTCTTTCTTCCTCATTAGATCTGACTAATTTAACATCAACATGCTTCCTTAGATTCTCCAAAGTTTTTCCAAATACTGACTTATTCATGAGCTTATATAGGTTCTTTTCGAAATCGCTGGTAGCCATCTTTCTTAAATCTGTGTTCAGCCTTATATAGGGCCCCATCCAAGGGCTTTGATCAAACTTAAGAACCCTGTGTGTAACGATAGATATAACTGGAGATTTCTGTAGTGAACTATATATTTTGTCTTATCCATCAAATTTGGTACAAGTTTTTCTACGTTAGCTAACCTAGTATTACACATCAAGGAGTGTTGATATTCCCACATCCAATCTTTATTAACTATTAATCTTTCTGGAGCTAGCGGATAACTGTTATGGTCTTTATGTAACTCTTTTGGATATTCCTAGGCAACTTCTAGTATGTACCCTTTATTGGAATCTGTGGGGATATCATTCACATTGATATTATGAATATCGATCCACTCAAAACCGCCCGTGGCGAAAGGTTGACTCATAGCCCATCCGTACAAATTGTTGGCGTCGAGATAAAATATGTTCCTATCGGGTTTATTCGGATCATATCCTTCCACTAATTTATTATTTATGCCTCAGAATACCTTTTCACTGTCATCGATATCCCTCCTCTTAATCCTTTCTCAACAAACAAGTGCATATCGTAATTGGTGAGTAATTTTAGTTCTACACCGGTCTTCTTCAACAATGCATTCCACAATAGTCCAGGGCTGGAATAGTACCATGTGGGGTCCAAGCCGTATTGTTTTAAACATGTCTTTCTAAATATCTCGAATATATCGGCGAGTAACAGTACATCGGTTTTTAAGTACAGATCGTGATAATCGCCTAAATTCTTATAACCTAATTTATCCCACACTGTCAGAGCGTGTTCATAATCAGCATCGGTTATTTTAGATTCTGTTATGAGAATCATATCCTCTAAGGTTGTGAAACACAACGGGGATGGGTATTGTTTGAGAATTCATTTTCAGTTTTAAGTTACACTTGTTATGCGTGGCTCCCCGATAAGTAACTGTGATCTCTTACGGAATTCCCATTGAGTGGTTTATTACAAACATGACAACTCGTTGACTTATTATAGGCCCTCCAGTCATCCCTCGTCATGGGTTTCTTATACGATAATTTTACCCTGATTATTCTCTCTTCTTTTTGTATGTATTCTAGGAACTTTCCCACAACATCAGGACCTCTATAAATCACAGGTGAGTTTGTTTTCCCATTATACCTTACAACTATATATCCAAACCCACAATGAATATGTTCTTGAGTTTTGTACGTAAAACTACATTCAGTATTGTGTTCGGTATTTTCTATAGGTTTGATAAGTGCTTCAAAGTCAGCATAATTTATGTACGGTACTGGCATTTGATTACAATAATGTTCAAATTTTAAAATATTTTCTCCTTCTTTAGGCATATCGATCCCAATAGTAGTCTGTCCAACACCTCTACAGTCTTCTTTATGAACTTCTAATAGATCCTGTCTGCTGTACCAATGCAGGCATCTTTTACAGAAATATTTCTTTTCCTTCTGGGTTGTTTGATCGTATGATAGTCTGCTTAAACTCTTTATCCATGTATAATGATATTTACCATCGTTTTCGATCAGAAATGAATTGATTCAGGGAATATGTTCTGTGTACAACAATTCCTTCAGAAGAATGTCAGAAAACATTTATAGTTAAATTATTTTGCTTTTCCACCTTATCAATTTGTAAGATTGGTGTAGGTTCGTCTATACCATCAAAGTTGAGTCCATCGTTTTGGTGATAGCTCAAAGGTCTATCCGGATGTTTGTCAGCAGGGAACAATGCAGATCTTATCGTAATTCTTAAACAGCCATCGCCTTTATTTTTTACATTAACTATAGCTTTTTTATTCTTATAATATGGGGGTAAATCTATATAAGATCCACCTTTGAAAGGCATATAATTTGCTATATCTTAATATAAACTATCGATTTTATCCACAACCCAACCCGAACCTCTATTAGTCCAACGTTCTAATGTTTCTTGTATCCATTGAAATAATGCATCTAATGATGCTCTTATAGTATCAAATTCGGTTATAACTTCTTGATTGCTCCGGAAATAAGGTTCGGTATATTCAGCGGCATTTATACTCAATGGTATTTTAAACGTTAGCTGGTATTTTATACTATTTAAGTCATCTAACTCCTCATTAATTTTTATTGATACGATGGGCTTAACATCATTAACATCCCTGTTGGAATTAATATCCATCTTCCAACCTCTTAGATATTTACCAACACCATCTGTGGGTACAAATCTTAACTCAACGGGTTGATTATTTTTATCATCTGGTTGATTTTTATCAACATTCAGTAAAGCGATCAATTCAGCTTTTCTCATTCGAGAATAACCTCTCAGCCAACTTTTTTTCGCTTGAGCTTTGAGTTCTCTAACAGTCTGGGGTTTGTTGTATTCAAAACCTAGTAAATCAATCAATTCAGCTTCTCTCATTCGAGAATAACCATGTAGACCACGTTGTTTTGCCAAAGCCTTAAACTCTCTGACAAAAACCATTATGATTTAATGGTATATGCAAAATGAGTCAAATCTCTAAATGGTTGTTTTTCATATATCTAAATACATATTCTCCCCAACCTATTCCTCTCATGGATGTAATCTCTCTTCCTAGCATAAATAATCTGGTTCCTGACCCTATATTTCCCTGTCTTATGTAATAGGCATGTATACGACCGTATATACCAATGTAACGCTGGTTGCACAGAATTTGTATTCCCATGTTTTCTATCATATCATTTATCTAAATGCAAATCACATCTCCACTGGTGAGCAGTTGAGTCATCGCTATCATAGCTTATGCATAATAACGTAGCTAAATATGGACACACCAGTCAAACCCAAAACTAAAAACGCTATCTCGCGGTCTTTCTGAGCCTCTGACGGTGTATAAAATTGAGAGAGTGTTGGTCTCGGTTGTGTCTTTCCATAAACAAGCGAGTATTCGTGCATGGCAGATTCAACATACTTAAACGTTTGAATTGAATGTCCTTGCTTACGCAGTTAATCATTAATAAAATCTAATCTCAACATCCTCTGTCTGGCACATTGTGACTGGGCTGCTTCGAGTTGTTCTAATGCTTTATTATGTCTTTTCTGCTCCTCTCCTCTCATACCAGAAAATAAAAAATTGCTCCCCGAAAAAGCTAGAGCATTAATAATAGCTCCACCAACCATCATTGCAATTGATGCCATGATGTTTTTAACTGTGTTCAATAATACTATGTTTATAAAATATTCAAATGTTTAATTACTTCATTATGTCTTCTGGGATAAGCCCTTGTTTGACTGGCATATCTTTTTTTGCCATTGCTAATCCTATATCGAGAGCCATCATACTGATGTCATAACCATTAAAATCTAGCTTGGGCGGTGTGGCTTTAGTAATCATTTTAGCTATAAGTGCATAGCCAATGGCTAAGCAGCTGACCACCGCTGAATAATACGTTGCGTTTACCAACATTTTACCATCTGTAACTGGAGTAGTCATGCTTTTATAACATTACATGAGGGCTTAACTATAATTGAACCTCATCTAATATTTGAACTTGTGGTGTTTCCTCTTCTCCGGTCTTAAAAAACCATACCGCTGCTATAGCAACAACCCCCATGTTGTATCTCTTTTGTTCCTGGTGATCTTTCGGTGTCGAAGCACGCGATCATACAAAATGGCTAAACTTCCGGTATACTGGTTACGAATTTGTCTGGCTAATTGAGGATCTGTTATCATATCATACTCCAGTGAGATATTGTCAATAGAATAGCTACCATCTTCAGTAGCTTTAATTACTCTGCCGTAGTCATTAAAAGTGAGTTCGTATTCTAACCTATCACTTAGGGATGCTTGATAGAAGGGCTTGTGACTATCTAGTAATTAAAAGTCGAGCGGAATATAGAATCGATTACCAAATACATCAGCAATGGCCTTATCTTCTAAGGTGGTATCCTCGCCAGTAGACGCATCCACACGCAGTCTCAATGTGTTCTGATTACAAATACCTTGGTACTGTTAGTTTTCCCATTCTTTAAATGTTCTCCAGAGATCCATGTAACAGAAGTATATATTGCTGTCGTCAATACTCAAAACTTCATTACCACTCATTTTATTCACAATTTTCTTAACAATCGCACGACCTATGTTCTTAACGAGCTCTCTGTTAACATCGCTAGAAGTCAAATTAATTGTAAATGATAGTCGTGCAGTTCCTGGAACTAACACATCGTTAGCACCTAGATTAGGAAAGTGAACCAGAAGTGTTTTTATTCTGATCAATGGTACTCGGGTTATTAGTTATAGTTGCAGACTGGCGAATTGCTTTGACCCCTAATGGATCCCGAAGTCTACGTTTTTTGGTTTAACTTCCGTCCGTATTGTGAAGACATTGTTTATATTGAAACTATGTAACCTTATGTTTAATATAAAAATGGATGATATTAATCTAGATAACCTAACTGATACTAGTACAATCGAAGAGGGTACTGATGAAACCAGCTTTATGAATCTTAACGAGGATCTTTTGCAATCAACCGTTAATGATTATTATTATGCCTTTAAAGAAACTCCTATTGGTCGTGATTATTCAAAGTTTACGATAGTAATAAAGGAATATTGCGACTGCGTGGCTCTCTGGATATTGATCTTATGAATTCTCATACTCGTGAGCCCCTAAACTTGTCTATGATGGCTAGTAAACACGGCATCAACACTGTTCGTAATGAATTAGGTTTTGTAGACTACTCACGAGAAAAACTTTCTGTGAAGACTATTAAGGTTCTTCAGACTGTGCGAACTGAACTCGGTGTCATAGATAAAGATAATTTGGAAGAAATCTCGAAGTGGGCCTTGGACGGATTTGGAGAAATCTTGGATACCTACTACGATAATTCCATGTTACAGGTACCATCCTTTGAGTACAATATAAGGTAATTACGAGGCCTTGACAAGGCAATGTAAACAGTACGAAAGATCGGCCCCCCTCAAAGCGGCTTCGAGTAATAGAAAGGCACTTCGTTCACAAATCAGTCAAATTCGAGAAACTATCGATCAAGTCCTAAACTAAGATACTACACTGGCCGATAAAATTAAAACATTGTTCAGAGAACAGGGGATAACCATTGCCAGTATTTTAACCGCATTGGGATTTATTATATCGACTTTAACTCTCGCGTTAACCAGTTGAGGTGGGCCACCCACACCACCTAGTGATGAGGATGGTGTAAAAGAGTGGATAAAAAAGCATTTAAAGGCATTAGGAGAAGCACTGGGAAAGCTCGCTCTGAAAGCCGCGTCTGCACTTCCTGGTAAAATAGGGAGTATTGTTACCTTGCTCTTGAATTTATTAGCAAAGACCACCACTTGGCTTAGTCAAAACTTGTGGGCACTGATCGTAGCAATTGCCGGGCTGTTGTACTTATCCGTTTAAGACTATTTATGCAAATCATGAGTAAACCAGCAGCGACTCCACCAACTATAAGCGCTGTTTTTTCATCGATATGTTGTTGATTTTTAGCGGCAATATGTGGCGGCACTTGTGGTTGTGCGTCAGTAGATGGCTGTTTCGGTGACTGTGGCTTGACTATTCCCGTTTCACCTGTGTTTGTTTGCGTTATTAATTCGGGGTTAATATCTGAATTTATACCTGGTTTTTGTTGATCAGAAGCAATAACAATTATAATTAGGGGACATCAGAAATGGGCTACATGCATTGTACCCATGTGGGGAAATCGAATCCGGGTCATCGGCGTGACCAGCAAACGCTTTAACCTATAAGCGCCCCCTGTAGTATGAGATGGTAATGTAACTGTAAAATCTTCTAGTGCCTCATACGGGAGGATGGTTTAGATACTGCCAAGGTCTGAGAGGTCATCTTCGCTAATACCACTGGTCTTACGGGAATTTGGTCGAATCTCCCTCTTCATTGCGTTGTATTTGGTTAGTTCTGACAAAACTACACGAAATTCCTCCTCGGATATCTTACAATCAGCCAGTGCTGTTGAAATATGATCCTCAATGCTGTTCAACTTTGCTTCGGCGAGTATCCGAATTTTATCATGTTTTAATGCTTTCTTTTGCAACTTACGAGAAATAAATTTTATCGCCATTCCTGCCAGTCCTGAGACTCCGGCCGCTACTTCCATACCAAGTACGATAGGCGCGGGGATTATAGTTGATAATAAACCAACACCGGTTATACCGAGTCCCATGCCAGCTGTTACAAGTGCAGTGTCGACCAACTCCATCGAGAACATTCACAGCTCTACGATACTTTTTATACAATCCAAGTCTAAACTCCCTCTCCTTCTCTATTCGATGTTTTATGTCGCTTATTTGATGTAATCGAAATCCATCAACAGTATCCATCTTTTCAGATGCTTCATCGAGCACCGGATATAAACTCATAATGTATATTATTATATCATATAATAGTCTTTAATTGATCTTGCTTAAATGTTTTGAGAGTATACATCAACCTTATCAAATGTATATTACGTGGCATAAATATCTTAGCAATCAAAATGCTTTCACCTTTATTAATTTGGACCTCCTCAAGGGTTGCAACGGGTGATACTCCCATATAAATAATACTGCAACGCTGACGCTCGTGTTTCTTAAGCCATTTAATTGAAAGACCTGGTAATATCTCAAGGGCATCTACCGATGCATCCCCAAACAAGACTTCAATAATAAGAGTAGAAAGATCAGGTATAGCGTTCAAGTTCTGTTTTATATCATTGAATTGAGTAACCAAATTTAAAGCAACATTTTTTAATGCTGGACGACTCAATAACATATAACCTGGGTTTTCTGGCAGGGGAGTGACCAACACACTTTTTCGTTTTGAGGGGATATAAGCCCCGAGTACGATCCCACTATTCATTATCTTAGTTAATTGATGTCCCTTACCCGTCATCACATATGGTGGGGCAATGACGATATTCAGTAGCCACTCGATTTTTTCTTCGACCATAGTCCATTTATTATCATCATTGCGAGTTAGATTGTTTAAAGTGTTTTTATTGAGTCTACTAACGTAGACATCACTTAAATCTCCTAGATTACCTGTAAATACAACTTCTTTCCGCATGTATACATTATCTTGTAAGTATAAAGCGTATAACTTACCATCGGTACCAGATTTACTGAATCCTTCTATGTCTCCAAGATTGGAAAGCGCAATTGTATTACATTGTCTAAGGTTATGCGTTCCAGGGCCCGATGAATCAACCATTATTTATAATATGGAGTGTTACACTTAAGTATCCTATATGTACAGGTTGATGCTTTTACATCGAATACAGAAATTTTGAGATCTGAAATAATGCACAACTCTTTATAGGGAACTAAATCAGGCAATTTAACTCCATGCACTCTTTCTTTGGGTTGTTTTATTGATTTTAACCCCAAAAATCCAAGTGTAGCTGATAAGTACGGGGGAATATCTACACTTTTTTCTCTAGGGGGTTAAAATCAACATCCCATTCGACTCATTTGGTGTGAGACTAGCTCCCAAAGGCTTAAAAATTTCATCATTGAGTGAGCATACGCTTTAATACCCATCAGGTATATTGATGGTTTTTAATAAATCATCAGTTTCAACTATTAATAACCTATTATTTTCTCTCACAGCATTTATATTGGCCCACCGCGGGCAATACGTTGCAGAGAGCGACTTCAAGTTGCCCAGCCGAGTTATCGATAGTAAGAAGCAGTTGAATAGACTGGCCATTTGTTATTCCTGGGAGTGCAACATACATATTAAATATACAAAGATACTATATCATAACTTAAATATGTAATCAACTTACATTACGAATCGATCGATTTTAGTTAGTGCCTCTGGTGCTAAGTTTTCGTTAAATTTCCCGATTTCTCTAAAAAATACAGGGTCGCGGCAACTAGCAATAAAGTAGTGCATGACTGGTTACAAAATCCGATGCAATTTTGGCAAAACCAGTTAAATTTTGGCATATGGTGTTCCACAACAGGATGTGGTGTATCTCTTTATGCCCCAGGATTTGAACTAAATGAGTCTGTTTTATCATTTCACTCGTACTATCAGATTAGACGTATACTTAAAGAAATTAGTGCCCCATTACCGCAGGATCGAGCATGGAATTCGTCAAATAATCCGTTCAATAGGTTTGCGTATGAACGTATTTGTCAGGAATTTAATATGTCTACGAGTAAAGATTGGCGTATTAAAGGACTTAACCATGGTCTAGCTGTTCTGTACAGCGGAAAAAGAACTGCTAAAGAAGAAAGCGATTATTAAGTTTAAAAAACTCATCAACCATTCGATCCATTTAAGTTGTTACAGAAAAACAATCTTTTTGTAAGATTGCATAATCTTAATCATGGCTGGGAACGTTCGAGTAACGATTGGAGAGGAGATCGTATGAGTTTTAAGAGTGGTTTAGCTTAAATTGTTACAAAATTTGTGCAACTAAACGATACTGCAAACGCTTGGAATGAATTTCTGTATGATAAAACAGAAAATAATTTTACTAACCAAGGAGTTGTAAGAGTTAATGAATCAATAAGAACTTATGTATGGGCAATTCTTGGTGCACAGTCGCAAACACGAACGGGAAAAATCGGTTCTGGGACAGCGCTCGAATTGCGCAAAAACAGTTTGTCGCAAACGTAGAGGATGCTATTAATTCATTCACCAGTTGACATACCATCTTCTATAAAACGTTATCAAGATGTATTACAGTACGTTCAATCCAAAGTTTATGGGGCAGGACTATACATGTCTCCAAGTAATATGGAACTTAAGATCGGTCAAGTGATCGGCTATTATAATAGCTTTTAACAGTATTCCAGTTATATCACGGCGTGTCAGCTTAATGTGGGAGGAAACCCCAAAGTGATGCAGGTCTCAGACGTTTACCACTTCGGTGAAACCCACAGGGACGGGCTGACAAACCTGGATAAAAATCGAGTCGACCGGGATTCGAACCCACAATCATAGCTTTCAGACGTGCCCAAGGCAATCAACTCTTCACAGAGAATTGCGGCGCCTTACGAGACATGTCCACCCTTAACCCCTTGAGATCTAGACATATTCATTCACTGAAGTAACTTCAGAAACCGAGTAGTTGCATTGTGCCATTTATAAACGTTGTGCCAAATGATTACACCATGCATGTTTATATATGCACTCACACATCAGGAAACCTCTTGCAGTTTTCAATTTCTCGAATCGATGAATGGTGCTTATTGAATGTAGTTTCTGCTAAATGACCTCATTGGAATGTTTCCAGGATCGTGATATTAAGGTTATCGGATTGGTTTATCGCATCGATAACACTCGCTGTTATATGATAATTGTACTTACCTGAGACCAAGGCTGCTGAGGATAGTTTCTTTCAACGTAATGATCAAGAGCCCTGCTTGCTGCTCAATGACCAAGTGCACGGTAGCTGTTTCAGTCTATCTATATAGTCATACCTCCCCTCAAAAACATCGTAAATATATATCAGTGATTACACAAGCTGTCGAAATCCTCTCACATGATCCTCCAGTATGATCTTCCCACGTGATGCATTCAGGAAGATCGTAAAGTATGCCAGCCGCTCCAGCAATCAACGAATACCCGGATGAAGAAGTGTTATTTGACATGCAGAAATGACCCACAGCCAATCATTATAAAACAAATAAAAAAGGTGGCATTAATCCTAATTTATAGATTACATGGTCTCATCCGTGTTCACAACTTCATGGTGTTTAAATACTAATATCAAACTAGAATTTTCCGCATCAGTCGGCGACAGGTTGCACTCACTAGATGTACAAACCAGCACACCACGCAGATCCGGTTCCGTGCACAACTTGAAATGAATTATTAATAAGGGGACTATTTTTTTATTCGGAGATATATTCTATAAGCTAAATACAACAAAATCAGGTCTAAAAAGTTTCAAATAATGAAAGGTGGTCATCCATGTTTAGATATCATTGCTAAAACTGGTGAATTTCAAGCATCTATAAGTCTGCAATATGTGTTTGACAAGTAACAATTGTTACGACGTAAATTATAATAACTCGGTGAATTATAATACTGCTATGAATTGTAATACAGTAAACTACGGTTATAACGAAGACGCTTATAACGAACTAACGGATATAACGAACTAACTTTTTAGTCCCGACTGTATGCTGTAGTTATGCTGTATCTATGCTTATAACGAATTACGGTTATAACGAACTAAAATTAGTAGTCCCTTTGAGTTCGTTATAACCGTAGTTTACTGTACAAAATATAGAGGATATTATATTCGTGTTCATGTCATTCCGGAATTTAGGCACGAGTGTCGTAAACATAGTCTGACATGAACACGAATATAATGTTCTATTTATTACCAAAGAAGATGTCTACATACAGAGACGAAGTTTAGTGTTTACCTATAAGGACAGCAGCGGAACCACAATTTGTCGAATGACGTCTTCAACTATGACGTCGTTTCTAGTGTGACGTCATTCCGACCTCACGTTACAATAAGAATCGAATGACGTCAACAATGCCGTCCGGACAACGGAAACAATACACTGTTGTCTCGTGACGTGATATGACCCTCGGTCACATATGATTTTTATGAACCACGAGCCCTCGTAGATAATAATATTCAATATTATACAATATTTGTAAGAATACAAGAAAATATACAAATACTTGACCATGTGAGACTAAGTTGTAAGAAATCAAAATCCGGACATTGAAAGCATATTCAACCACTGAATAGATACACCTCACTACATGAAAATTTTAATGATTTTTATATCACGTTATCAACCGCAAGAGTGTAGAAACCAAGTGTGTATTCGACTTAACCATGGCCTATTTCGACTGCTATCATTCCTCTGTTGTACTCATTCATACTGAGAAGCAGATGCAGTGAAGTGTATTAACCTTAGCCGCAATCTTTAATAAACTGCGATGAAATGTGGTAACTGACGTAAATTGTAATAAAATCAAAACAAGGTAATCTGGTCAAGAAAGACATAAGGTGTAAGATCAGTTTATTAGTCCATTTGTCCCGAGGTAGACACTGGCGAATAAAAAAGGCATATGGAAATTCCAATCGTGTGTGCTTGTTCTCGTTCGTGTAGATCTAATTCATTGTTTCAACTAGACTAGACAATCCAGTGATTGACTTCATAGGCATCGATCCACGCAATTTGGATACGATGACATATATCAACCAAGTCAGCGAGCCGATCCTTCACGCGTCTTCTCGCAAACTTGACCACATCCGCCACCTTCGTCCGACGGCGCGCCACCTCCCCAGACTGTGCGGAGACGCGAGATGACATGCACATTGAACCCACAGCTGATTTCACCGATACTGCCGACTCATCAATCGATTTACATGTATGTTTAAATGATGTATCTCTCATTGATTTGGTTGATGGACATATTATTCAGAACTGGGCAAGCATAATTACGTGGGTAAATGATGTGAGTGATGAATAAATGTTCTTTTGCAGTTATATCCCGACGGCTTGTAAATAACCGAGTCTGAGGCAGTAGCTTACGGTACCAGCAACGAAATCACGCACGCATACACTCACACACGCACACACACACACACACGCACGCACGCAAAAGCCAATGTTCTTTTCTATTTTTTTTTTCTTAAACTTACTTTTCTAGCTTGGAGCCCAATGGGGAATCTAGGTTACGGCAGTAAACTATATTTGACCCCCCAAAAAGGCAAGGCGACTTAAGGGTTTGGCTGGTCAGGCCCAGTGACTTGGTTGACTGTATGTCGTTTTACTCCCAGGCAGGGACCCGTGAAGATTCCGGGCTAGAATAGGTCTTCAGCAACCCATGCTTGCCGTAAAAGGTGACTATGCTAGTCGTAAAAGGTGACTAACGGGATCGGCTGGTCAGGCTCGCTGACTTGGTTGATGCATGTCATCGATCCAAATTGCATGGATATTAATGACTGGATTTTCTGGTCCAGACTCGATTATTTACAGACCGCCGTCATATAGCTGGAATATTGCTGAGTGCGGCGTTAAACAACAAACCAAACCAAACCAAAACCCAGGCAGGCGTGAGACATTATACCAGACAAGGAAGTGAACATGAGCAGAATCGATAATTTACATGCCTACGTGGTATAGCTGGGGTATTGTCAATTTTGGCGTTGAACATATTTGTTTGCACATATGTTTGAGATGCAGTCGAGCAGTCGAGCTCTAACATTATCCAGTTTCATAACGATTTACGACGGCTCATCCAGGCTGAGGTGATTACGCAGCTGTCTCCTGGCCATGCTACTAAACCTGGGTGTGTGGTGTTAAAACCATGAAAGGTAACTGGAAACAAGTTATTTCATACTTCGTATGTCAGGATATTAGTTAAGTGTTAATATGATTAAACAAACTGGCTGCATGCATCGTGCTTACTCAACATATGGGGCGGTAGGGTAGCCAAGTGGTTGAAGGGTTCGCTCGTTATTCCGAAGGTTAAGTTCGATTCCAAACATGAGTAGAATGTGTGAAATGAGTGAGTAAATTGGGTTTTAACGCCGCTTTTAACAGTATTCCAGTTATACCAAGGCGTGTCAGCTTAATGTAGGAGAAAAGCCCGAAGTGATACAGGTCTCAGACGTTTACTACTGCGGTGAAACCCACGGGAAAAACCGGGATTCGAACCCATAATTATAAGTTTCTGGCGTGCCAAAGGGACGCAACTCTGCACAGCGAAACGCGACGCCTCAGACGACTTGGCCACCCTTGCCCCCGAATATGTGAAGCAGATTTCTTTTAACAGTATTTCAGTATTATCACGGTGTGTCAGCTTGATGTAAGACACACATTTGCAGTGGTTCTTAGACTCTCACCACTTTGATTCACGAGCATGGATATGGTGCTCGAAAACCTAGAAACATAAACAGGGCGAACCTGGATTCGAACCCATGATCATAGGTTTCCGGCATGTCTAAGTGACTGAACTCTGCACTGAAAATGACGATGCCGTAGGCGACTGGGCCATCCGTGCCCCTCGAGGACAATAACACAGGAAAGGGTAAGTTCCCCTGGCCTCCCTTGCTTCCACACCCACTTATTGTCATATGCACGGACATGGTCAGAAATACATGTATACCAATGAATACAGGAATCCCAAAGTAGATGGAACAAGGTCAGAAGAGACAACATGTGTTAAAAGGGGTTTCATTATGTGTGAGTGAGTTGTGTTTAACGCCGCTATTAACAGTATTCCAGTTATATCTGTCAGTGTCAACTTAATGTTGGAGGAAAGCCCAAAGTGATGCAGGTCACACAATCACACTCACTCACAATCACCCTCACACTAACACACACACATCCACACATTCGCTCACACTCACACACAAACATTTTGGGGGGTCCATTGCAGCCTTTTGAAGTTTCAGTCAAACCATTGTTGAGTCTTTTAAGTTACATAAGGAATTTCATTAAAAGAATGTTAATGACTTTCGTTCACAATTATGTCGCAGTTTTGTTAATAAATCCGACGACTGCAACAGCAGCTCACGTCTGTAACATCTGACGACCACAATGATGTATTGATTGGTTTCTGAGTATGGTGAGGTAGGTGAGTGAGTGAGTGAGTTGGGTTTAACGATGCTTTTAACATTATTCCAGTTATATCACGGCGTGTCAGCTTAATGTGGGGGGAAAGCCCGAAGTGATGCAGGTCTCAGACGTTTATCACTTCGGTGAAATACGGGTATGGTGCTGACAAACCTAGAAACATAATCGGGGCGAACCGGGTTTTCGAACCCACAATCATAGGTTTCTGGCGTGTCCGCGGCGCCTTAGACGACTGGGCCACCCGTGCCCCCTTCATTATGAAGTTGAGGGGCATTACACAATGGATATTTAATGCCACAACTTAAACAATGACGTGAAAGCGACAGAAGCATTCATGCGAAAATCCAAAATATACTCATTAGAAGAAACAAGCGTTTTATCGAGCAATATGCACTTGGATAGTTCTATTTCGAAAGAATTTTGTTATTTTTGTCACCTCTCCGTTTTCTTTGGACATTTGTTGTTAGTCTTAAATACGCAAATCATACTAAACTGTGCCCCTTGTGGAATAGTATAGGAACGGGAATTTTCTGAAGAGTGTATATCAGTTAAATTTACAACTTCAATGTCGATAGACAGTCGGAAGGTCGGTGGTTCGATTCCCTGGCCGCGTCATACATAAGACGTTATAATAACTGGTGCTTGTTGTTAAGCTGGCTGCTTCTCGTCATCAATGGGATAAAACATGGACAAATGGGCTCGGAGTCAGCATACTGTGTCTGCGTAGCGTATCCATGTTTAGCTGCGGCATGGTATTCCGGTGGTAAGCACTACACACGTGCATGCATGCAGCTATATAAGTAAAAATTCTTGATTCATTAACGGTGGGTTTCACGTCTCTATGGTCTGGTGGTAGGGCGTCCGCCAAGAGAGCGGAAGCTCCGGTGTTCGAACCCCAGCCGCGTCATACCAAAATACCTTAAAAATGGTACCTTGCCTGGAGCTAGGCATTAAGTGGCTAAAACAAGTACTGATATGCTCGGAGTCCGGGTCTATGTTTGAGTCGGGTATCCATGTTACACTGCGGCTTGGTGTCTCATTGTGCTAGCACTACACAATCGGCATTAGTCCGGACTAGTACAAGCAGCCACACACACACACACACACGCACGCACACGTTCCGCGACGTTAAACCCCATTTCACCTCACCTCACCTCACCTCATGGGTTTCACCAAAGTGGTAAACGTCTACGACGTCACGTTCCCATATTATTCACCAGACACGAGATAAAACTGAAATGCTCTTAAACAGGCGTAAAACCATGCATAACAGGTATTTAAATAATCCCTAAACAATCACCGCTGTGTTCCCCATAGCACTTTGACAACAACATTGCGCAGAACAGCGGATGTCATAAACCGGAAATCACCTCTAGGTTTGGTCACATGACCTGTCACCTTTGTTCCACACTACGCCATTGCAACAGAAAACGTCACCCACCTTCCGCCCCTTCATCACCTGGGACTAGATTGGTACTATTAGCCTCTTTAAGACTGCTTTTGCCTTTCACTTATGTGTATTAAAGCCCACTTGTCATATTGTATTACAGATGTCCCAGGTCCACAACCTGTTTCCTTATGGATTTTCCAGGGGTTTACAAAGTGACCCTTTTATCAAATTTAGGTCAATTTCATAAAGAAACACGTAAGTTTGGAATGTACGAAAAGAAAGGAGTGGTGCTTAACTTTTTTCCAGGTGGATGATAATTGATACTGGTATTAGATCAGGACCACTTGAGTACACGATACAGGTGTTGTCTGCATGCTATATTTCATAGTTATATTTTTGGGAATGTATATGATTTAATTAATTATGATTCACTGACATGCTCATCGTTTTTGTTTATGCTGGTAATTGTTATATTGATAATGTACCAATTGGTTCACTGCTGTATGGAATTATAAGACACACATATACATTCGCACGAATTTATTGACTTTGTCGGTATATGTAATTAAGAATTGACTTTCACTTTGTGTGAGTTCATAGAGTGAGGGCCAAACATTGTATGAACGTCGTCGCAAGCTCCGACGTTCATACAGTTTGGCCCTCGCTCTATAAAGGTTTATACTCCAATGAACTCACACAAAGTGAAAGTCATTTCTTGTAATTTTTTATCACAATTTCTTACCTCAAAGGATGTAGGCCAAGATCAAAACACAATTTTTTTTAATACGCGTGACTTCCTGTTTACACTGACAGCCATACAGCAACCAGCTATATCGCGGAATAAAATAGTTCCTCAAAAAGAGAGGTGACATAAGCGTTTGTATGCACAACTTGCTCTTCAGAAACATCTTACGCAACACAAGTATTCAAATAATATCACCATTAGATAAGAAAGGTCTGTTTAGAACTACCTCAGTAAGTCAGTCACAATGACAGCGCGTCATAATACATTTGCATCAAGTACAAAACGTCAAAATGGCCGACACGATAAACGTGACGGGATTGATTTCGAAAGTTGCTAATGAACCTATGGCGGCTACATGTTTTAGTAATCATTGATCTATTGGCCGATCATTGAAAGGTGATTAAAGATGTGTCAAATGGACACTAAGGTAAACTCGTAGATTTGCTGTAGACTGACACTGTCAGCCTAGACACGGATCGAGTCGATACTACCATAGTTTGGATGTGCAATTCTTCGTTTTGTTCACTAGGATGGGTCGTAGCGAGGACATTCGTGAACGATCGTGCAGTCTGACGTTTCTCAATGTATGCTAAAATGCTGAGTTCAAGATTGAAGGGTCTAAATGGTCAGAAAGAACGCTTCTGTATGAATTCGTGCTAGGGAATTCCCAGGGGTATGAATTCGGAAGTAGTGTGTCAGTGTTTAGGTCATTTAAAGAACACGGTCTCGTGAAAAACGTATGAACGTCAAATTGTGTCGTTCATACACTTATGAACGACAATTTCGCGGTCAGGTGACCGACCTCCTGTCCAATTGAAAAGCCGTATATCGTGTAAACTTCAAATTTAAAAAAAAAATTTTAGTGATTTAAGGTATTAAGTATAATCGGGCCTGCGCAAGACAAAATTGTGGTTGATATCATGAGCAACGTCCCACGCTGTTAAGCTCCGATGACACGCAATTAACCTAGTCACCAAGCCGAACCCTCACATGCATTTGAGTGCCTCTTAACTGAGACATATATGATTAATGGGGACACAACCGGAGGATCCTTATAGGGTTGTAATTCTAGGAAACCCCTCCTCATACATTCGCGTGAACTCACCGAATAGGTGGCTGAATGTAATTCTAAGTAACGCGTATGCATATACATGATTTCAACCAAAATGGCGTCGAATTTAATTCCAAGAAACGTCTCTATACACTTGCGTGGTTTCTTGAATAATCCTGAGCAACACCTCCATACATTTCCATGAATTCATTGACACTTGGGGGCACGGGTGGCCCAGTCGGCTAAGGCGCCGTGATTCGCTGTGCAGAGTTGCGTCCCTTGGGCACGCCAGAAACCTATGATTGTTGGTTCAAATCCAAGTTCGCCCCGATTATGTTCCTAGGTTTGTCAGCGCCATACCCGTGCTCGTGGATTTCACCGAAGTGGTAAAAGTCTGAGACCCGCATTATTCGGGCTTTCCTCCCACATTAAGCTGACACGCCGTGATGTAACTGGAATACTGTTAAAAGCGCTGTTAAAACCAACTCACTCATTGACACTCTCGCTGACTGTCGTAAGTCTCATAAGTAGAAGTACTGGGTCAGCCTGTCAACTGCTTACACATACAGGGTTGAGTTCCCCGTGAAGAAACATATCAGCAAGAAGGGGCGCAATTGGTGTTCATGGGGATGCCTCCTTCCTTTATTAAATTCGTGTCCCCAAATTTTACTTCGATATTATCTATGGTAAAGTGGACACGGGTGGCCAAGTTGCCAAACGAACCGTCATTTACTCTGTATATCTACGCCCCTAAGACGTGTCACGTGTCAAAAACCATTGATCGTGGGTTCGAATCCTAGATTCGTTTTGATTATGTCTATAGGTTTGTCAGCATCATACCCGTGCTCGTAGGTGTCACCAAAGTGGTAAACGTTCAAGAACTGTAGCCTTTCCTCCCACATCAAGCTGACACTCAGCTCATGTATGTCCATTTCATATCATACAAGACCCGTGAAGATCCGGGGTAGAAAAGGTCTTCAGCAACCCATGCTTGTCGTAAAAGGCGACTATGCGCATCGTAAGAAGCGACTAACGGGATCGGGTGGTCAGGTTCGCTGACTTGGTTGATGCATGTCATCGTATCCCAATTGCATGGATCGATGCTCATGATGTAAATCACTGGATTGTTTGAACCAGACTCGATTATTTACAGACCGCCGTCACATAGCTGGAATATTGCTGAGTGCGGCGTTAAACAACAAACAAACAAACAAATCATATGATACAAAAGGTCAAATCCCGCTCCATATGTCCATATAGACAAATCTAGAAACATCATTATTAACGATTAGGCAACGTGACATTTGATATTTGGCACTCAATAGTTGAACTCATTGTCGAATTTTGACAATGTTAACCTAGTGGTATTGCAACCTTTAGTGTGATTGTATTATGGCCTGGTATTGACACTGTCAGTGTACTTTTTCTGTAGGATAATATAATGTTTCGACTGTTTACAGGCCGCCGTCGTGTGACAGAAGTACTGTTATCCCTTTCGCGAACACGTGGTATCATCACTGATTTTCAGTGACCTATTCATCGATTTTCACCACTATTTAGCCCAAATAAATCTGTTTCGGCAGATTCTCGAACTTTTTTTCTCTGTCATTGACGTTTATAAGTTGACGTTTATAAGTTACCTAACACAGCGATGGTCCTGCGGGAAAGAATGAGACTTGTATTTGGTCCTGTGAGATGATGTGGAGTTGCCACTGACAGTGTGATGGTCCTGTGGGATGATGCGGTGTTGCCACTGCCAGTGTAATGGTTCTGTGTGATGGCATTGCTACCTAACACAGTGATGGTCCTGTGAATTGGTATGGTATTATAGCCAATTAAGGAGTGGTGCTAGTTACAGTAATGCTCTCGCAATCCTTTTGATGGTATGGTACACGTACATTTCCATATCCCCTATTCAATTAGCATCTCGCTACAGATAACAGACAATCCAGAAGTTGAAAGTTGAAACAAGCGTTTTATCTAGTCACAGAAACATATGAAATATACATGTACATTAAATATAAAGTAACTATAATGATATACCACAAATGTGAAGAATATTTTGAATTAATACTAACCACAGACATACATCTAAGCCCCGTTCCAAATCATTAAACACCATATCAAAATGTCGACACTGAAGCCTTCGACGTTCAAGGCAGCCAATCTAAATAACATAGGTCGGTGACCACTTTTATAGTTGTTCCATTGCAAAAGCAAATACATATTCGGCTAATGTTCCGAAAGACCCAAAATAATTACAAATGGTTATATATGTTATGAGAAGTAAACGTAAACAAACAAATCAATCAACACCAATAAAATGAAAAACAACTCTTACATTAATTAAGCAAACAAACACAAACTAATACATTCAAAGAAAATATAACATAATAAGGAATCCAATTTAAAATTGAAAAGGTTAACAATTTGTTTGTAGCTGCCTTTTCAGCTACCATTCATTTGATTTAAGCATGTGTATGTTCCATTCAAGTTTTCAAGTTAAATATATTGAATGTCAATGGATATGAAGGACCTTTTCGCAAAACATAAAATAATCAATTTCCACGGAATGCGTTTCTGTACATGTTAATAATTACATTATGTCGCGACGGTTCGCGTCAGTTGCCAAACGTTTGGTCTCGAAACGATCGATCTGCCAACACATCTGACCAATAGGAACATCGCCATGACATTTCAGAGGTCCTGTGAAGACAAGAATCATATTAACAACAGTATTAATTGACTGAATCACACCATGTACCTTGGGTAAACAGTGGAGTAGAGTATATGTAAGTTGCATGTTAGGAGCTGTAGATCAATGATGATCAAGTTGATGTATGGATTTCAACTTATTTTATTGCTTTACCGTGATGTGTCGGTACAGATACTATAGACAGTTCATCATAAAGCAAACATTAAAGTTGAATAATATTATATAAAGTTTCGGATATGGTCAGAATAGTTCAATTGAGATTTCTTATGATAATGGAAAGGGTTAAGTCGCTTTTAATAAATTGTGAAAATTTGTAAGGCATTGTCACCGCTTAATCACAACATACATTTTGGAATCTGAAAGCATATGCATATGACTGAAACGCTAACTATTCTTATTACCCCAATCCTGTTGGTTGGTGGAGATGACCGAGACGCTGGTTGGAGGTGACGTCAACGACATCACTTGCGCGCGTGTAACACCGTCAGCATTGACTCTGTACAGTCTAAAAATAGAAAAGGCAGTGCTGGTGGTAAGCATCAAAACGCACCAGCTAAGCCTATTGATTCCCATATTGTAACACTGAAATCGGAAGACGTAACAACATCGTTAAAATCAAGTAACTCAAGATGTAATAAGATATTAATTTATGACAATGTCTGGAAGCAATTCTTAAATAAGTCCTACCCAGTTCCATTGGCATAGAAGTAGTAGTCGTTCACGATACCGAAGAGTGGACTTGCATTGTTTACTAGATTTGTGACGTCATTGCCGTCGGTGTCGCAGCTCTTGAGTTGTCCGTTGCTGTACCACATCAGTCTGTCAACTGTTAATGGGATGGTAAGAATTCAATGACATTAACATCACACCATTACCTCAAATGTATTCATATACACTGCAAATGGGATGGATAACATCATTTGTACGATGCACTGAAGACAACCAACTTCCCAAGTACAGGTGTCAATCATAACACAGTGAGTGAGTGAGTGAGTGAGTATGGTTTTACGCGACCTTTTTGAGAATATTCCAGCAATATCACGGCGGGGAACACCAGAAATGGGCTTCACGTGCAATAACCCAAAATATACTCATTAGAGTGAGTGAGTGAATATGGTTTTACCCTGTTTGTAGCAATATTCCAGCAATATCACGGCGGGGGACACCAGAAATGGGCTTCACACATTGTACCCATGTCGGGAATCGAACCCGGGTCTTCGGCGTGACGAGCAAACGCTTTAACCACTAGGCTACGCGACCGCCCCACATAACACAGACACTAGTGTATCATGATGCAGTGGATGTTGATATAGTACACATTTACTCTTATTATTTCAGCATTTTATAAGTTTACCGTCTGGTTGGAGCCTAAGACCAAGAACGTCTTGTCCAGTGTTCTTCAGTAAAGTTCTCGAGTCGTTGCCATAACCGTATTGCTGGATCGTCTGCCCCTCTGACCAGTACATCACGCTGTAAAACAAATTATTGTAAACTTGAACCTCTTCGGGATATTTGGCGATATTTATGTCTTTGCAGTAATCAATATGCAAACCATTTCACGGCGAAATCGAACATTCGCTCCCTCATTCACTCAGTCAGTTTTGGGTTCCCGGGCATGTTTGACCACAGAGATGAGCTCCTGATGTATGGCTTATGTTTTGTTTTGATGTTCTAATAAAGACATAGTTCTTTTTCAACTTTTATGTTAATATATATTTTATTGTTTTGGCCTCATAACCAATTTGCCATGTGCAACACTGTCATAAGTATGGTTTATAAAAATGTAAATTACTTTTTCTTTTTCAAATGTCAATCTTAATCGAAGTCCTGTTTCATCATCAAAGATTTTATTGTAATAGTTAAAATACATCAGTATAAAAGGACACGAAAACATACAATTTTTCCTGATGTAGGACAAGATCACGGGGATTATTGAGTCCATCGAGTATCACCATGTCGTTTTTGATGTAACGGTCAGAGGTCACGGCCCTGAGGGAACCAGTGCGCAGGGTATAAAATACAAGCCCTGACCTCTCGTCCACAGCCAATCCTGTAACTTCCTCACCTTGAACACAATAAATTAAAGCCTCTGTGATGTTCGTGTAAGAACGGAAGCCAACCAATTCATTAAAAAAGCGATACTAATCTGTAAAAGTACAATAATGCAAGGTGATGCTAAACGTGTGAACCCCACCGGTACAACCGGTACCAACCCTCGTGCCTGGACGTCGAGGTCACTTCATAATTGACTCCTGGAACAATTCTACAACTTTACGAAATCTGGAAATGGCTCCAAGAGTTGCTTGTCAGTGTTTCTACGCTAATCCGCACGTGATTCATCAGACCATTTGGAAAACAATATGAAGAATATATACGATGTCATAACTCAGCAAATATCAATGTTGCCAAGACAAAACGATCTCTAATATTATGTTAAAAACGTTCTAATTATCAGGAGGGTCATTCCGTATTATTTAATGCATGTCCCAAGCATCCCATGATTCCCCAGCGAGCCGACTAACGGGGATCGGGTGGTCAATGTCATTTTGTACAGATATTTCAGTCTCCGAGTTGCTAGCTCTTGACGATTTATTTACAGGCTACCTTGAATCAGCTGGAATATGGCAGCGGCGTTAAACATCCACTCACCCTCTTTAAGTATCAAACAACAAGATTCAAAGACCCACCGAAATCTCAACGAGCCTGGAAACACTTTAATGTCATTCTGAGAAAGCTCCTTGAATTCTTGATTACATGAGGTCATATTATTTCAAAATATAAATAGCAAAGGTGCAGGCGTTCATTGCTATGTTAACTTTATGACACATACAAACCTCTAACTAGTCATGGTTGCTTGCCGCCTACATACACTGATAAGAGTAAAACAGATGGAGATTCCACAAACCTTTCAGCTTGATGATCGTAAGCTTCCAATTTCCATCCCATCGGATTCTTCTAATGGAGGCTGGAGATTGCGTGCTGTAGTAGATGAAGTTGTCAGTGGCGCTGTATACGTGATGCGTTACACTACCGGTGATGTCGGGGAGTTTAATAATACTCTCATTTCGGAATGTCAGGTGGGTCTTGGTCAGTGTATTTTGACCGTTGGCCACCAGCAGGTACTGGTCGGGAGATTCAGGGGCTGATAAATGTAAAGCAGAAAGCTGTGTCCAAAGTGGAGGTATATAGAGGGCGTATGAACCGGTATCTACATTTCAACTGATTCGCATTCTTTACTGTCATCATATGGAATACGCTTGTCTTCAATCTGGGGATGTAGCCCCCGTGAAGATCATGGTTAGAATTAGTTATGATGACAATCACTGGATCTTTTAGACTCGATTATTGACAGACTGCCCTCTTATAGATGGAGTCCGACATTAAACAACAAATAAAACAACAAAACATTCAGTGAATCAGTGCATGAACCAACATTCCTCACTGCACTTACCGAGACACATGGTGTGGTATGGAATCCCTGTGTCGGGTGTTGTAGCAAACCCCGGGCAGGGCGTACAGTCCAACTGTCCGGAGTGTTCTTGGTAGAAGCCAAGGGGACATGCCTCGCACATGCCATCAGAGTAGAAAGTACCAAGGGGACACTTCACTGATAAAATCAACATAAAAGTGTGAAAAAGTAACATTTTACCTACGCTTCTTTTTCTGACAGTGACATAACTAACGTCGATCTGCAATATTAACAGTAAAGGGCTAAATACAACAACTGTCGTACATGCCTACCTAGTAACAAACCATTAAAAGACATTATTTGTACTCATTTGTTTCCTCATTAAATGACATTTGATCATGACTGTTGGCTTGTCAGCACCATGCCCATGCTCGTGGGTTTCGCCAAAGTGGTAACAGACCGACCCAGTCTCGGCCGAAAAGCCCCGTTCCCTTGCTTCCGTCTGCGTTTTTTTACTGTAGGGGGCACAACCACTGGTTAATCGCTATGTCGTCACGACCGGAACTTGACAGCGCAAGCGACGAATTTGGCTTTGGATATTTTCGTACCAGTCGTTTGTCAAAAATATCTGAGGAGAAGGGGTTGAACATATTTCATTCCTTTTTTTTCTTTTGTTATTTTTATTAATATAATTCCTTTTTATTATTTTTGTTAATTTCTTCTTTTTTTCTTCCTTTATTTTTTTTTGGGGGGGGGGGGTATATTGTAGTTGTCAAATATGGTGAATGAAAATGAATTATGCCTCGTGTAAATCGTGTTAATTGATCATAACATAAGCTATAAAATTCTATTTGAGCATCTGGAACACGGGATTGGGTATATCATCAGGGGTGTATCTAGACCTGCTCAGAGGAAGCAAATGTCAGAAGCATCTCCCTCTTCACAAGTTTTAACATGTGTATGCAATGCTAAAGTAACTCATATAAGTTTAAAAAATCGCTATCTTACACGAATCAATTTTTAAACCCCTGGCCACACTTCCAGAGTATTGGACTAAATGAACTGCCCGTATTTAGGTATGGGACAAAAGTGAGAATCCAAGAGAGAATCCAAGGTAAAGTCAACACTCTTAATTGCCATGGTTATTTCTAAACAATAGGACGTATTTCCAGAAAAGGGAAACCTGAAATTGCAAAATTATGTGAACAGATCGAGCGTCTGCAGTACGTCCAATCAATTACCTTTAATTGAAATACCATTCAAAAGAATTGTCATGAGTCCAAGCAGTTTTACAGTTACCTACGAAACATGTAAATGAGGTACATGAATATGTCATAAGTTTCAAGCTTTTATCAATAAAATTACATGTTGACATAATGACTGTTACGAATTAAGAGAGAGAGAGGCACCTAATCTCCAGCACACACAGCGGCACACAAAGTACGTGATCTAGACTACCAGTTGTCGGACTTTCATTTTTGTTGAAGCCTCGGTGGCTGAGTGGGTTAGATCGCTCACTTTGTGTGCTGGCGTTTAGGTGCCTCACTCTGGCAGTGTGGGTTCGAATCCCGTACGGGACTCAACCTATTAAAGTACGAGAATTTGTACTTTACTAAGAAAGTGTTATCCATAATATAACAATGGTTACATTCGACAACTTTCTAAATGGCATTGTATGTTCATAGCTTTCGGCCATGGGAGCCGTGCCAATTAACACTTGTCATAGGGGTACACAAAGTACGTGATCTAGACTACCAGTTGTCGGACTTTCATTTTTGTTAAAGCCTCCATGCTGAGTGGGTTAGATCTCTCACTTTGTGTGCTGGCGATTAGGTGCCTTAATCTGGCAGTGTGGGTTCGAATCCCGGATGGGACTCAACCTCAACAAGTACAAGAATCTGTTACTCACTTAGAAAGTTTTATCCCAAATATAACATTTGTTACACTTACATGATAGTTTACCACCAGTGTTATTTCCTTCCTCTAATATATAAGTCAATAGACAGGTTTATGGTTTGGGAACCTCCTAGTGTTTAACTCTTGTGTTTTACAGTCTATGAACACTTACAGCAGAATATTCCCCCAGGAACACGGCCGGCAGCACACGTGACATTTTGTTCGACCATCAGAAAGGGTTCCTTGTCTCCGGCTGTGAAATTCGTGTAACCCCCGGACCTTACTTCCCAGTTGGCTTTATCCAGGGTATCCCAAGCGGCAGCGATTGACTCCAGTCCCCCAGTAACTGTGCAAACCAAAACATTATACTCTTGATTTTTCTTCCGGTCTAGTCCTCTAATATAAGAGGAATGCGTCGTTAAAAGGAATCTCAGTCCGTGTCAATAGATCGAATACAACTTTGCATGTCTGTGCATGTGTTTGTGTGTTGTTTAAGGTCACATTCAGCATATTCCAAGGATATGACGATGGTCTGTAAATAATCAAATAAGTCAATCCAGTGATTGATATTATGAGCATCCATCTGCGCAATTGGGATACGATGACATGCTTCTACCAAGTCAGCGAGACTCACCACTAGATCTCTTATGACAAGCATGTGTTACTGAAAACAATTTCTAACCCTGATCTTGATTGGGCAATTTTGTCTATCTCCTAATTGCATTACGTATCACCAAATTACGTAATTAATGATAACCAATAGAGAACATAGAGACAAATCAAGTTTCACGCAAGACCTAGACAAGAAATTGGCAGGGGGACCTTGAATATAGCCTTTTTCATAGGGTATGCGGTATATGTACGAGCTGAAAGATGTTTTAGCTTCTACAATATCAAACAATATCATACAACTCATACAGCCATGTTTCAATTCACAAAACATGTACAACATGCCATTTAAGTGATTTACCATTCGTTAAACCGTGTGAGTTGTTTTCAATAAGATACTTTGAAGTGCCAATTACATATAACTTATGATCCGCCAAACTCACTAAGTGAATTATCAGTCATATAACCCTTTATGTCAATGTTTTACCAGGCAAAGGCAGGGCGATTGGGTAGCTTAATGACCAAAACTCTCTCTCCTCCAGCCGAAAGATTTGAGTCGATTTCCTTTAAGAGTAAATTGTGTGAAACCAATTTCTGGTGTCCTCCCTCGTGATATTGCTAGAGTTCAGCTAATAGTGGCGTAAACCCATACATTTACTCCTACACACAGCTGGCTTGAATCTTTGAACTAAGCGTAACTAAAAATAATTATGTTAAAGCTTAATTCTGTAAATATGTTTCTCCCTATAAATCTGTTCTTATGACATAAGATTGGTGTGGAACTATACCCGAGCGACTGAGCACTCATAAACGAGTAAGTACTACCAACAATAACATAAACGCCTATCACACAGTCATGTTGACCAATGAGTATGGACGCCAGTGGAGAAGGTGCCTCAAATATATTACAGAAAAACTTTTCCATTTTGAAAATGTTTTGATCGTACTGATGCCTACTACATTCATTTCAATGGAATAATACTTATTTTCACGAACCTTCTATCCCGCTCTTCTTGTGTCCGTAAGGTTGCACCATCATATGACCATGACGAATTGATATTTCAATGTCTCGGTGGGCTGGAGGGTGACTTTCATTACTTTCGTGCGTAAATCCACCGTTGGAAGACAGCAGAGTTTCACTGACGGATGCAACTGAAAACGTTTGCCAGAAGATAAAACCTGGTATTTTTGTTAGAAACAAAATATTTATAGAAAAAATATTTTAAAACTTCCATATCACATTGTGTTTGTTTTGTTTGTTTGTTGTTAAACGCCACACTCAGCAATATCCCAGCTATTTGACGGCGGTTTGTAAAAAATCTAATCTGGACCAGACAATCCAGTGATTGATATAATGAGCCTCGATCCACACAATTGGGATACGATGACATGCATCAACCAAGTCAGCGAACCTGACCACCCGATCCCGTTAGTGGCCTCTTACGACAAGCAAAGTCGCCTTTCACAGCAAGTGACACTAATTAATATCATAATCCTGATTAGTCTGCACCAGGAACATTAACATATGCCCCATGTCAATGTAGACCTAACAACGAAAGGACAAAATACTCACATTCTGGATTAGTCTGCATCGGAGAGACATCAACGGCACCGGGAACAATGTCAATGTCGAGAGCCAGAATACCCAGCTGCACACCAGAATTATCTGTACACATTGTAATGTCATCATCACAGTCCATGACGGTAACAGACCATTTACAAACCCCATCTTTCACACATGCAAAACTCTGTGCGATTCCAGAGAGTGATTCTTCCAGGGAGGCTACCCTTTGTCGGTGAACTACATTATATTTCAACTGGACTGTGGCAGGAGATGCAGGTTCTACAAAAGATAAAACAATTTAGTGATATCTCCTCCAAGTGCAAATTGTTTTCATTCTCCAGGGTACCCAGATTGGAAATTGAGCAAATACTTTGTCAGATATGTTCCCCACCCTCTTCGCGGCATAAGAACAATTCCCCAGATGAGATTTCATCCTCTGCTTTGAATGTAACAGAAAGGATAACTAGAGACACAGCTGAAAAAGGGGTTAGTAATATTAGTATATTACTATTATCAGGAATCAACCCCATGTGGCAATAGAATGATTTAAACATAATCCACAAGGTCAACCTGCTGCTGCTGCTGCTGCTGAACCAGATGAAGACAAAGCACAAACCTGCACATGACTGTATGACCCGTCCTGGCGTCCACTCTCTTCCTTTGCAAGTATATTTCATGTCAGGGTGGAACGGTACCAGACCAAGACGGCATTTACTGTGACATCTCAATACGCCATCCCTGTCTTTTGTACACTTCACATCGGTGATATCCCGGCTATATAGAAGAAACTCTTCGTGGCAGACTGGTAATGAAAATGTTTTAGGTTCAAGTACCAAGTCGGTTGATTCATTAGATCGCAACAACACGACATTTCACTGCCAATATCCAGTGAATGAAAGATGAAGAACAAGATGATGACAACAAAAAGATATATAAAAACAGACCTTGAGTGATAATCGGTTCACAAAACTGTTGCAGTGACCTGAAGGTGGGCGTGTCAAGAAAATGTGTTCGAAATATTTCTCCAAAGAAAATACTGACATAACAACATTTTCACCTTAACAACAAATATGAGTTCAATTGAAATACTACAAGAAAAATAACCGAAAAAACGATTTTTAAATCTAAAGTGTGTTTATGATAAGTAAATAAAATGTTCCTGTTGTAAGATGAAAACAGTAAATGTTAAGAGCATTAATTACCTCGACAAGGTTCGGCGTTACAAATCGCAGTGTTTATGTAGCTGCCCACACAAGGTTTGCTGCCGTCTTTTAGGCTGTCGCAGGAGCGATGTCTTGTTTTATGGCCACGCCCACACGTCACGGAACACGCCCCCCAATCATCCCACATGCCCCACTCACCATCAGCTGTGGAAAGATAATTCATAACAGTAATTTTACGGCATTGTCTTGCGGGTACTTTAACAGGCATCTGTCAAATATTTCATAACTTACATCTGTGTTTGCAACTGTAACAGTGACATGGAAAACGTAACAGAAAAATAATTCTTAAAAGCGAAGAATACTACTCATTGTCATATACTACAATAGATTTGTAAACGACTTTTGTCGACATCTTATATTACTTTTCAGACAGTAAGGTCAAAACGTTATACTTTATAGAATGGGAATTATCCGTTATGAGTGAATGGGTGAATTGGGTTTAACGTCGCTTTTGAACAGTATTCCAGTTATATCCCGGCGTGTCAGCTTAATGTGGGAGGAAAGCCCGAAGTGATGCAGGTCTCAGATGTTACCACTCAGGTGAAACCCACGAGCACGGGTATGGTGCTGACAAACCTAGAAACATAATCGGGGCGAACCGGGATTCGAACCCACAATCATAGGTTTCTGGCGTGCCCAAGGGACGCAACTCTGCACAGCGAATCGCGGTCCCGAAGACGACTGGGCCACCCGTGCCCCCTATCCGTTATGAAAATAGATGGGTTCCCATTGTGCATCGGTAAAAGTTTGGCACGCACACGCACACGCACACGCACACGCACACGCACACACACACGCACAAAACACACACAAACACTAACTGAATGTTTGAATAGTTCAGGAAGTTGGTACAGGAATGTTTTTTCTCTTACGCTGTTCATCTTCACACAGCTTTCCAGTAAATCCAGGAGGACAAGCACAAGTGTACTCGGCCCCTCCCCCCGGTCCTGCCAGACATGTTGAGCCCTGAGCACAGTCGTTGTCTTCACACTTGTCTGGCGGGGTCAGACACCGAGGGTCTGTGTACCCTCCACTGCACTCACACTGTGGCTCCATGGTTGCGTTCAAAGAGCACCTCCCAAATAAGCCACAGAACCCCTCACATGGGTCAATTTCTGGGGTAAACATTAAACATTTAATTAGTACCCCCAATCTTGTGACAACAGCAATAGCAACAAAACAGCAATTTGCAAAATGCATAAAGTACCGATCTGTTTGCATAATAACCAATTCACGTACGGTACCTCAGACGCAAATATTACATAAACTTTTTTTTATTTAACACATTTTGTTAATTTTTTTTGCTTATGATTTGTTTTAAATTTACTAAGTCAAGGGATTCTACGAATTTCCATTTTTGGTGTAATCCAAAATACAGAATATTATTATTATGGATGAAAACCATGGGCATACTTATTGTATTTAGGGACCTGGACTAATCATAGCTTAAGTGCCATATTCAACTTCCCTGAAGGGACGAATCTATAAATTCATAGGGAGCAATATGTATGACTTTGGCCCAGTAGTGAGCTGTACAAGACATTCATAGTCTTACCTTGGCATGAAGATGGAACGACCTCCAGAACTCGGTCGAGATAAGTCATGTTGAGGTTTTCCACCGAAAATATAGTGTTTGGCAACATTGCCTCGCACGATCCTGCTAGGGGTGCAATAGTGGTGGCATCAACTGACGACACCAACGCCAAACTCTTGAGTTGAACAGCTTAATAAATAAAAGGCTGATATAACCATGTAAAAACATGTGACAGACACGAATTCAAAGATGAAAGGGAAAGTTTGATATTTTACGGAAAATGTAGATGCATAGACGCTATCACTCGTGTGTGTTTTGAGATATAAATATCCAGTATTGTTACCCATAGGGTTTGCAATAACCGAGTTGATAAAAATCACTGAGTGCAAGTATCACTTCACGCGCGCCAGTATTGTTTATTTCTTACAACCTGTTTGAGATAACTGGTATCAAACATAAGTGTGAGATCGAAATTCCAAGCCCTGTTGGAAATTCCCTCTCCTGTGATATCATCCACTGTCATTTTAGGCAAAGCAAAATTACTGTGTGTTTAGAAATCTAAATATCGGACCCAAAATAACACATTAGTGATCACGGGAATCTGTTTTTCACCAAAACACCAATGATAAATCGGAAATCTCGCCGAGGAAACTGGAATCGTTTAGAATGTTCTGGAAATAACCCAAACACGAACGCCGAAGTGCACTTTCCGCCGAAGTGCACTTTTTGGATAGTGTTGACAAAAATCACGTTTCGCGTATTCGGGTTATGAAACGCATATTAGATCCCGTATATTTCAAACTCAGCTGCGATACATGCATCCCTGAATTCCTCCTACATTGTAGAATCAAGTGACAAATGGTCTTTGTCACCAATACAAATTATGGAGATGACATCAAGCGAAATAAATTAGGTGCAGAAACGAACACTGTGCTCGGAAAGCTGTATTTGATAAAATGTAAACAAAGCAAAATTCAGATTTTACACTCTCCCATTTTGAGAGATCAGTTCTTTTAATTGTTGCAAACATTGGCTGACGCGTCTGAGAATATTCATGGGGAGAGTATCGTAGCACGAATTATGGAATTAAAATTATAATATATATTACAATGATCAAGGAAGTTCAACTAAAATTGTAAAAGTTCCCGTCCTGTGTGACGCCATGACTGACGCAAAGTCACGCACAACGACGACGGTAGTTATCTGCATTCTGACAAATTCTCTTGGTTACATTGGAAACATAAAAACAAATAACAGTACGCAAATTGTCTGATTGTTTCCAATTACTACTATGACGCATTTATGTATATACCATCCCACAATCAACGAAAATCCTCCTCTGAATATCCCGCGTACTCTTGTAAGCGAACATGCAATTTTGTAGAAGTCGGTCACCGGCAGTGATGTCATACGGTAGTAAACATTGTTGTACATATTTGGTAATTTCTTTGAGGTAAATTTGTTTAACTTGGCATCATGCGGGTTCTTTGATCTTATCTGGCACTATCATCATCGCCTTGTAATCCACAGATGGCGGAAACATTTTTAGGTTTATGTGAAGGGTCAGATTATTTATGAATAGTAAGCAGTTCTTCGGATGACGTCACTCCTGACCGTTGTGTTATGTATTAATGCGCCACTGTGATCAGGAGAACAGACAAAATGCATCGATTCGATGCGAAAAAGGTGCGATTTTAGGGTGTGTAAGAAACAGATTACTGCATTCGTGCCTGTCAGATACCATTTATCTTACAACTCGTTGTTTCGAAGCGTATGTAACTGGCTTTCGCTCGTTAGATACGTCTTAGAACAACTCGGCGTAAGATAAATGGTATCTGACAGGCACTCGTGTAGTAATCTCTATGTCATTGTTGTCGTTGACGTCATTCGAATCTTATTGTGACTGTTGACGTCATTCGATAATTCGATAATTGTTTTCTAAGACGGCGGTCGTGATCAGGAATCTCAAAAAGATGAAGAAACAATGGGTAATAAAGAAATGATAACACTCGAATGTGTGTTATACTGATTACTTTCGCTCGTGAAATACATGAATTCTGACACTCATTTCGTCACATTACTATGACAAATCTCTATAAATGCGGCTCATATAAATGGTTTCTTATGATAGTCTCTGGCATCAAATATCTAATAACACCTGAAAAAATACATTTTAAGTCTCAACTTACTGACTTTGTCTTCGACTGTTATTCTCATCCTTGTTCTGGGCGGAATTGTAGAAACGGAGGAGGAAAATTGTTGATGATGAATCTGATCACCGCCTCTGAAGATTGTTATATTATTTGTGGTCCAAGTGAAGGCCACATGTACCCAAGAGGTTGACAGAACATTTTTCTTGATGATGTTGTTACTGCAAGAACAAGCGATGCTTCATTGAGGTGTTGTAGTAATTCATTTTGAGAAGATCATTTACAATCCAAAGATAAAAGGAAGACTGTTTATGTTACCTTTCTGCAATCATGTCAAGGTGAGGCGATCTGGTTTCACATTGCGTATAAATAAAGGATTTCTATTTATCATTATTTATGAAATATTGGTAAACTCTTTATGGTAAACACATCGTTGACCTTTATGGGATGATGGTTTATGTTGAGTCTCGTCTTTTTAATATGATGAGCATTGTAGCTCACCTCACTCAATCGTTTTCTATATATTGAAGAAGGGAGATGCAATATGATATTTCCAATTCAGGTGAATGAACAGACAGTATTTATTGTGATTAATTCAGTCTAAAATCACATGACATCCATTAAATTACTTATAATGACACATAACATAGTGATATTTTAAATCATCTGGATTAATAATTTGATAAATTTGGGAATGAACATACATATATTTACGGACATGCACAAAATTACAGGCCGACGAAGTAAAACGGGCATTAACGGACAATAGAAGTGCTGTCACGTCGTTTTAAATGTGATTACCTTACGGCTGATACTTCAATGTCAGACGATAATGACACGGAGAAGGAAACAGAGTCTTCCAGGAACATCTCAAATTTGATACGATTGCCCTTTGAATCGACCTTGACCCACATACTAAAGGTGAACTCTCCAACTTCAGATTGACAACCTGATGACATGCTGACATTCACAGGGCCCTCCATACTGACATCGTAGGCTGTGATACATTAAAAGGAATCCTTAAATACCGTATTTATGTACGTAAAGGAGATGTTAATCAGCATCGTCGTTTAAATGGTCAAAATTTAGGAATCACATCAACATGAAAATCTACAAAACGATATCACAATGTCAACAAGAAAACAGCGTTATCACTATCCCCCTCCATATTTGTTCAAATTGTAGTGCATATAAACTATAAAAAAGAGTCCTATAAGCCTTAAGCACTTGGGCAGCTTAATGTCATCAGAAAAAATATTAAACGTGAAATTAATACACACAAAAGGCCCCTTCTCTTGATAAAATATCGTTTAGATAAACTAAATTCGGTAGTTTCCGCGAAAACGTGTGACCATTGCAGACACTATGTATGCACCAAGTAAAAGAATATGGAAGAAGGGCCGTAACCCTTCAAAAAATTACGGGACCAATTTACGAACTCAGTCTTAACAAGTATCTCTTAGATAAGCTTGCAAAGTTTCATTCATGTAACTCCAGTTCAGAAAACTTGTCCCCATTGCACACACTATGCCTTAAGTAAAACAACATCGATTAGGGGCCGTAACTTTGTAAAAGAAAAAATTGACGGCACCAATTTTCGGATTCGATCTTGACAAGTATCTCTCAGATAAGCTTGCAAAGTTTCATTCATGTAACGTCAGTAGTTTCTCAGAACAATTGTGTCCCAATTGCAGACACTATGCACTAAGTTGAAAAGCACGGCGCAAAGAAAATAACGACAATGAGCAATGGCAATAACGGACGAAAGGAAGAAAATACGGACGGACGGACGGACGGACGAACTCCGTTCCTATAATAAATAGTGATGATAATAGGCACACATGTACATATTCAAGTAAAACTATGAAAAGGTAAAGAGATATGAAACTAACAGAAAATAGTTGAAAATACAATTAATTTCATTTTCATTTTTCAAAGATATTGTTTAAAGGGTGGACGCTCACCACTGGACCACGGAGGCGGTCCAGACACAAAGACTCGAATTTACTCTAATTTCCAATAATTGATAAAAAAAATACCATCACAACATCAACAGACAATATGGTCCTTGAAAGAACATTATTGCGCCATGAATCGGGTAGCCGGTAGATTAACAGAAAAGCTGAAGGTGAACTTACAAACACATTGTGATTTAGATGAGGAGGCCACTTTCTCTGTGGTGAATCCAGTGGGACATTGTATACATGACTCCTGTCCTTGTTCAGGTTGATAACGCCCTCGGCGACAAGGTGAACATGGAGTCAAACCATTTGCAGACAGATTGCCCGGCTTGCACATTTCTGAAATGGAAAGAGTTTTTCGACATCAGTTGTCAAATATTGAAAGCATATACCAATACCAAAACAACAAAGCACAGTCGATGCATTCTTGAGTGAACGTTTTCTGGTTCCCCACTTGAAATGAGCATGTCTGAATCTACTCATGCTTTGACACCTGTTGGGAGTGCGGGGAAGAATCTACTCATGCTTTGACACCTGTGGGGAGTGCGGGGAAGAGTCTATTCATGCCTTGACACAAGTGGGGAGTGCGGGGAAGAATCTACTCATGCTTTGATACCTGTGGGAGGTGCGGGGAAGAGTCTATTCATGCTTTGATACCTGTGGGGAGAGCGGGGAAGAATTACATAGGTCACCAGTATCCCACGTTTGTTGTAAGATTCAACTCAGTGAATCTCGTGGTCAGGATCCGTGATCTGGTTGGTGGTGTGTCATTGGCCCCGATGACATGGGTAGTTGTGCTCAGTTGCTTTCTTTGGTCCATGCTTATTTTTTACAGACTGACGTGATATAGCTGTAATATTGTTAACTGTCGCGCGAGACAAGCAAACCCTAATAGAGCTGGCGATTATATGGATGTTATTTAGATATCGATAGTGCAGACTTAAGCTGTTCATTTTGATGCGTCATCGGTGCATTGCTGTCTTTAATTGTACAATTCATAGATATTGTCTCCCATACAGAATCTGAAACAAAAATATCCGAAAACTTCCAAGCGAGTCTACAATACTTTAGCTTGTTTATTATTCTTCAGATTCAAGGAAATGAAAATGAAGGGATTCTCAGGGATCTTTCCAATTATTTATTAAAAGATAAATTACCAAAGAATATTTAAGATATCTGTTAAATTTAGAGACATAATGTCAGTCTATAGTCCTTACCTTTACACTGACTTGCGTTGAAGCTGCCCTGCTGGAGAGTGGTATAACCTGCCGGACACTTCTTGCACTCAGTTGACCCTGTGATGTCCTGATAGTGACCAAGGGGACACAACTCACAATTTTCCTCGCGATAATACATTCCTTTTGGACATGGAACTGGAATCAAATATGATATAAACAAGAAGCAGCCTCATATATCTTCACGCTGTCTGCTGTAGAGTTGATTACACTGGTGTAGTTGCTTTATAAAAAGTGTCAGTCTTATAAACTCAGTATTATACACATACCAATTCAATAATAATCGCCCACACAATAAGCTGTAGTGCCGAGCTATATTCACAAACGTTTCGAAATGCGAACAGTGTCCATATGATGTCAACAATGATAGAACATGTGACGTCTTCTACTGTGACAGAATTGCACAGTACCTCAAGAATAATATATCTTTATTTCAACGATTGCATACTTATGCATTTTGCTCATATTAACGAAAAGGGCATGTGTAGCAGGGAATTTATTATTAGTAACCGCCACTAAGAAAAACAATATTTGTAGTTTGCCAATTTGAGCTTAGTGTTTGATTGTTTCACGACAGGTACTGCTCCGCGTTTACTATCCAACATCTACTTGTCGATGCTGATACAAAGCTAAGAATCCTGCACGGTAATATTCTAATATAGTCCACTGGCATTCACATGCTACTGGTCGCCGCTACATACATTTTAATTTAGATATTTAATGGTCGGTCCCTTGTTCTCCATAAAGCTCACCACAGAACACTCACCACAGTTTGATCCAGAGTATTTGCTTTTCACGTATCCATTCTGACAGAGTTCTTTTTCTGGCAGCTTGGTAAGTCCTGATGGGGAAATCATTTTTCCGTTTACCTGAAACTCACAGTTTTTGTTCAAGTCTTGGAAGACGTTATCGAGAGTGCCTCTAACTTTGCTGACTTGTTCATCATTCGATAGGCCTGGTGAGGCCTCTACTTCAACGTCGATGTCAAAGACGATGTAGTTTGTTGTTGATCGTCGAGAACGCCGTACTCCTGCTGGAAGTGACCGTCTTTTCCTTGTTCCTCCACAATAAACCTGCACGTTGTTGACGTTACAGTGCGGTGCCGCTGTCCCAGAACATATACGACTTGTAACACGCTTGGCTTTGTCAATGAATCCCTGTTTAATGTCGCCAATGGCACTGTTGCAAGGTCCATCATACATTAGGTATACTGGTAAACGTCTTTTGTTGAATGGCGTCTTAACAAACACTACAAATTATAAACGTAGAAGAAATTAACTTCATAACAATTCAACTGTCAACAATATTCCTCTTTCAGAATAACCATTTATCATCTTGGTTATTGGATGATCTTGGATGGGAATAGTGATAAATTCGGCTTATGTCACCATATCAGATGAAATAATAATTCGCCAGGTGTGAACACTGACTATTTATGTATTATTATCTGCCTGGACGGAGATTGTTTCATTTTGGCATGGGATGAGAGGACACAGGAGAGGATGGGTGTTATCCCGGAAGAAGGAATTTGCTAGATTTGATATTTAATATGACATGGATTTTTTAAGACTAACACCCTTACACAAACAGCTGTCACCGAACCTCGTCTGATGGCATGTTCATTCTGACTAATGGCACACTCACCATGTGTTTGATAGAAATAAGACGGGCAAGGAATTAGCACATTTCTGATATCAAAATGATACAAGTACTGGTGGTACCCAAATAATGCCCGCCTACCCTTCAATCCTGTACAAATTCCTCCCCTTACCCCCAACAAAGCATCGCAAAAACGCACACAAACGTACACACGCACGATGAAACACACACACACACACACACACACACACACACACCGAGCACACACACACACCGAGCACGCACGCACGCGCACACACACACACACACACACACACACACACACACACACACACCGAGCACACATAAACCAATTCCACCTACATGTACATTCCTGCGGTAGACGGTGGACACCTGGATGCCACGTTGGATCATTTTGAGCGTCACCATAACACTTGAATTCATAATCGGTTCGGTCTGGAATGTCGTACTTGTCGTTACAGTGTACGTTACAGAGCCGCTGTCCAGTCCAGAACCCACAGGAAATAGCGCCGTTCTTTGGCGCCGTAAGGTTCATACACATATCCACTGTAAATCATAGAACAGTGTATATCCTTCACTTTTCTGATTTCAGATTTAATCTATTTTGAAGTGAACATATATGATTTCATTTATTTCTAAATATTGGACTGCTCTGGCTAACATGCTATCTTCCAAATATACCAGGTTTCGAATAATGAACAATACCCAGAAACCTAAAAGCCAAAAAGTTTCCAGACGTTGTAGGCATCGATTTTCAATGTTACTGATGACACAAGAAGTGAGTGATAAATATATGTAAATATGAACTCCGTTTGGACGCAGTTTAGAATACATCCCCAACACCCTATCGACGGTCGTTGGAGGCGACTAAATTGGATTGGGTGGTCAGGCTTGAGTGGACTGTTATTCATGTTTTTGGTCACTGTTTACCTGGTCCAGGCCTACTGCAGTATAATATAACTGCAATATTACCGACTGTTGTGTTGAAGCATGTGCAGACACACATAAAAAGTTCATATTTTTCTCCTTTTTAAATGCGCGGAAGGGAAACAAAGTGTCTAATTGATATTGAACTCGTTACGAAAGCATATGAACTACAGGCGTCTTAGAAGCGAAAACACATCACAAATAAATCACATAAAGGTACTTACGTTACAGTTCACAACGAATACCTAAATGGATTCCAGCAATTGTTACCTTGGCAATATGGTTTTATCAAAGGTGGAGATTCCTTCTGCCCCCAGTCCCAGAATGTA
The DNA here is from genome assembly GCF_023055435.1 of Haliotis rufescens. Classification (NCBI taxonomy): domain Eukaryota; kingdom Metazoa; phylum Mollusca; class Gastropoda; order Lepetellida; family Haliotidae; genus Haliotis; species Haliotis rufescens. The sequence continues at coordinate 16,688,282 of NW_025964112.1, forward strand.
GTAACAGGATTACTTCCTGTGTCCATGCTGCAGTTGATGTATTTCCTCCCTCTCAGTGGGAGCGCCAGGCCACACTCAACTCGGCATTGTTTGCCAACATCAAAAGGAGGAAGACAGTTGGGAGTATCAATGTAATCTCCATTAAACATCGGAGGGTCACACTCAACCCCTACGAGAAAAATGTTTCAATAAAATTCAGCATAATAACATGGCAGTAAGAATTGTAGGTCAATGTGTCAAAGTCATTTATAATTAAAACTGAACTAAATAGACGTACTCTATATATATTCAAAACATCAATGACAACTTAGGCAATTGATTCGACGCTTATAGCGTATGTTGTTATGCATAGATAGATAGAATTAGACCACTGAAAATATTATTACTCATAAAATTCGTTTTAGATTAATTATCATAAAACTAATGTCTTCTCGTTTTCTGTATTATTATAGTTTTTAATATATAATTACTGATTATATCTTCACTGCAAAACACACCAGTCATCTATTTAGTAGCCTCGTGTGGCAGGGATAGGTTACTTGGTAACTATTCTAAACGAGAATCCCTAAATGGATCAACTGTTTGTGTACATTCTATGTATCATGTTTAACATACGTTCAATTTTAACAACGAAGATGCACTGCGTTGCCTTGTTGCCAGCTGCATCCTTGGCATCAAACCGCACTATATGTGTTCCAACTGGGAAGCTGCCGCCGATGCTTGTCACAGTGTGAGCAAACGTTGGTGTCATGGTCACCTGTTGACCAGAGTTGTCTGATACCGTTATTGTCGGCCATATCACCTTTGTGAGGTTACTAGCCGGGTCCGATGTCTGGTGTATCTTCTGTGATGGACAATTGTTGAAAACCGGGGGTTCCACATCTACACAAAGTACATTAATGAAAGTAACCATAAGAAGAAAGACAAAATACGTTAATATATCTGACCATCTGACCTATTTTGCGTAATGGCATATGAAAACACCTGTGTTCAATGAGCCATGTAATGCATACGGCAAAGACACGGCAGTTATCTAAGGCGCCGAAATTTGCTGTACAGGCGGCTACAGGAATCGTATAAGCGTTGATCCGAATACGCAATTCACCCTGAGTAGATATGATCTTTGTATTGTCAGCACCATACCCGTGTTTGTGGGTTTCAACAACATGGTAAACATCTAAGCCTTGCATTACTTTCAAACGTGTTATGGCTGAAATACTGTTCAATTTATATACCATTATGTACTTGAAGTTCTGTTTAATTAATATACCGCAATATGACTGTTCAGTTGATACACTGATATAACTGAAGTACTGTTCATTTAATATTGCGCTATATAACTGAAATACTGTTTAATTTCAGTTTAAATGATAGACCATGAATTTACTGAAATACTGTTCGATTTATAAAGCCATTATATAACTGAAATAGTGTTCAATGTATAGACCACGACACAAATGAAATATTGTTCAAATGATAGACCAGGATGTAGCTGAGATACTGTTCAAACCGACTTCACGACAGGGTCATGCTCCACGGTCTTGTGCCCATTACCAGTACTTTCCAAAAGTTGGAAGAATGGCCATGTGCGGAATGAGACATTGGCTCTGTGTATTCACGACGATAAGCTAGATTGATCACACGGTTTGTAAAGTGGAGCTTAACCACTTAAATCAAATTTGCTGGGACTGCAAAGTCGCCTGAGCCTTGTCACCTATTAACCCTAATGTGCTGACCCGTTCGATTCCAAGTATGCCTAACGCCATAGAATGTATTGTGCACATGTCTACATTGTTAACACATACATGTAAAGATGATCTCTGCACTAAGTGAGAGGGTATTATATATCATGCCATTTGACAAACTTTAGTAAGACCAATCTTATGTAGGATGTAGATTCGTGTTACGGCCATGTCATTCTTACGGGTGACGGATTTGAGTTTGTCAGATGAAATTATACCAAATAAATACCTGCGCATTCGAAATCAGTTGTGGACCAGCCTTGTTCACCGCATTTAGCGTATCTTGCTTTTGTTGCAGCGTATCCTCTGTCTCGGTCACATTTCAACTGGCATACACTTCCATAAAACCATTCATTGTCACACTCAAATTTGCCTGCATTCTTTGGAGGAATCAAAGCACTGCAAGATTTTACTGAAAGCAGAAACAGCCATGCCATGTAAATATATCGTCTACATTCGGCGTAAGATAGATACCGTATTTTCTAACGTTGGACATATGTGAAGTCACTGATATTTAACTTCCTGGCACACACGGCGTTAATGCAGGAGATTAAAACAACAATCAGGCAGACATCCTTTTAAATTGCTGGATTTGCAGACCCGCTGACCGAAAATTGGACACACGTGAAATTAAATTATTTTATTAGTCTTTTTCCCATCGAAACTGCCTCATTGAGTCATTTCATAGAGAATGTTTCAACCAATGCAATTATTTTAAGATCACTTACCAGAATTGATTAACTATATATTTATGTTTATTTCAAGCAACGTCCCTGCGTTTTATTAAAGGTGTCTGTAAAGCAGGTGAGGAAAATAGGGGACTTACCATTCCAAATGACACGTCTTTTTTAATGAATCCGGATTGTGTTTCCATTTCGTTATTAAAGCACCCTCGTATACTTTGTTGACACAGACGGAATTATTCCTATTGTGTACATTCAGTGTCACATATGCTGCTCACAAATGTTGAAGCATGCAATTACAATCAATTCACTTTCACTTTCTTTCTGAATCCAAATCACCTTTTCTTAGTACTTTAAGCCCCAATTGATCTAATGATTGGGGTCACTTAGGCGAACAATCACTTGGTTTTCGTTGCACTGAGTAAGTTTTTCTACTTTTCCTGCTGATCTGTTGAACAAACATCTTGTTCATTCTTAACATCCTACATGTACTTTATCTTCTAACAAATACATTAGGATATTACCCTATGCTAACCCAGCTAGTGACAAGATGACCCCCGGTTCCGAAGCATGTGGTCTTGACATGCTTGTCCACATCACCTAACATGTATTTGATATACACTTGAGAAATGTGAAGTGTGCTTACAATCATATCACTGCATCAGTACAGGGCATTTCAAAGTGTATTCCCTGCGGTATTTCCATATCATATCAAATACATGTACCATACACGTCAATCGATCAATCGACCCGTGAAGAATAGGTCTTCAGCAACCCATGCTTGCCGTAAAAGGCGACTATGCTTGTCGTAAAAGGCGACTAACGGGATCGGGTGGTCAGGCTCGCTGACTTGGTTGATGCATGTCTTCGATCCCAATTGCGTGGATCGATGCTCATGATGTCAATCACTGGATTGTCTGGTCCAGACTCGATTATTTACAGACCGCCGTCATATAGCTGGAATATTGCTGAGTGCGGCGTAAAACAACAAACAAACAAACAAAGGATCAATCGGCATCTTTCTAAATTGTGAATAATCTTTTTACTGATAAAACCGTCCTACCGGACGTGCGAGTGAGATGTGTGAATCGTTTATCTGGAGAGCGTTTATTACATGTACATGATGACTTGTCCATTGCCATAAAATTCCAGTCCGTAAACCTTAGTCAAGAAAATACGGATTAAGCAGATTTTCCTTGATTTTAAATGAACATAATAAATTCGCGACCGTAAGTGTGGCCGGCGTTGACAGAACTGGTTTAGCCAGAGTCCGGATCAGAGAGATCATTTCATTGTATTTATTACAAACCTTTACAGGTCGGAGGCGGTGTCGACCATCCGTTTATCTCGCAAGTAGTTTGTCTTGATCCAACCAGATTATAGCCTTTGTCACAGGAATACTTGCATGTGTCTCCGAACTTCCTCCCCTGAAGACAGTTCACCTTTCCGTTGTTTGGATAAATCAATACGGGGCACCTGTGAACTAATATGAAACAAATGACAATGTATTTGTCTTTGCTATCATACAAAAATACCACATGTAGATGTCAATTGAATGCCCTCATTTTTGTGAACTTACCTTTCAGGGGAAACATATTTTGAAAACATAATGAAATAATATGCAAAAACACTGTATGGAATTGACCCGTGAAGATCCGGGGTAGAATAGGTCTTCAACAACCCATGCTTGTCGTAAGAGGCGACTAAGGGGATCGTGTGGTCAGACTCGCTGACTTGGTTGATGCATATCGTCGTATCCCAATTGCGTGGATCGATGCTCATGATGTCCATCACTAGATTGTCTGGTCCAGACTCGATTATTTACAGGCCGCCGTCATATAGTTGGAATATTGCTGAGTGCGGTGTTAAACAACATCAACAACAACAACAAGGAGCTGCATTTCGTGTAACAGTGTTTGACCAAGAAAAGTCATTAGACATTAGAACTTGTAGACGAGTATACTATTTACCTGGGAATACAGTTTGTTAATCATAATTAAAACATCCACAGGAAATGCTTCAAAGCAATGTTTTGTATATAATACTTAAAAAGGCAAGAGATATTTATCTTCCCCTTGAGTGTCTGTTTTCTGCTTTAGATGTTATGATTTTCCTAATATTATTATACGGGTCTGAAAATGTGAGGATACGAAATCGTACGTTTATGAAGATAGCAATAGGGCTTCAGAACTCATTTCTAATTTCAGGCTTTTGGCAGAGATTTCTCATGAATATATGAACAGGGTTTTGTAGCTTTTATTTAAGGTTGGATGTCTCTTCATAATAAAGTCTACAAAAGAATGACAAATACCTGGCATAAAACAATAACCAGTAAAACAACTTTCTCAATTAGTTTATTACTTTTATTATATATTATGATACGTGTGGTTTGGGCAACATATTTAGTAATCCTCACTCATTCTCTCCTGTTAAATCCGTCATGTTGAAGCCATTTTTTGAAATTCTTCAAGAATGGATAGGCCAGATCACATATCGCTCAAAAGGCACCCTCTATCAGCACCTAAAACCGCATTTATACAGTGTACTTTGAAAGATATCTGAACAGAACAGAACAGAATTTATTTCGTATAGTCTGACCATGAGGCCAATAGTACAGATGGTTGGATAATATTTGACATATTGTGACAGAGCGCTTCAGTAAATATTGGCTTTGGAATTTCTAAGTTTAAACATTTTATCAATATAAAGAGCTAGCTGAAATAAAAGTTGTCATTTGTTGTGAGTAAAAATACAAACATTTGCAGGGTAGGGTTTTGAAAATAATACGAGAGCAAATACCTTTAAGTTATAATTAAGTTAGTATAAGCTGGACATATAAATAGTGCGTGGTATTCATCATCAAAGTCTTCTTTATAGAAATTGCATTGACATGGTCATGGTCACTAGACATAGACAAAGTCATGGTGACTAGACATTCTATATTTATGTATTTTAAAATCATTTAAACAACAAGTAAATTTTGTTAAAGATCTTAAATTTACAGTCTTAATCAATGATAGATATTTTTTCAGGTTGTGGTAAGGATTTGTAAGTGCAATATGAATGTAGCCTGGGTGAATTAGATATACAATCTGGCGATTCTTGCATAAACGAATCTCTTGTTCTTTCCTTCAATGTATACATAAAAACATCACAGTCTCCGACATCTTGCATCAACCATACATTATCAAAACCATAAAGATATCTTTTACTAAACAAAACTGTTTCGTCACCTTTACTTAATTTTAGGACATGTTATCAACTGAAACAGGCCGCTGACAGAACATTCCAAACAGGAAAGAACTTGCCTGTTATTTAACTCTCCCGCAATAGCCGACGAATTTCACTATCTATTTCGGTGTGATTATTTACGTCCTTAAGAAAACACTATATACCCGAAAATTATTATAAATTTCCTAATTTAATAAACAAGAGAATCTCCTTAACACTAGAAACATGAAAACACTATCCATCACGATTCATTAGTATCCTGTTACATGAGGTCAGCATCTTGCCATCTTGATATGTTAATTCATTTATATGTATCCAGGTGAGAATATAGGTCCCCAGCAACCAATGGTTGTCATAAGAGGCGACTAAATGGATCGAGGGGTCAGGTTCGGTGATTTTCATTACATGTCATCGTTTCCCAATTGCATGGATCTATGTTCATGATGTCACTGGATGATCTGGTCCAGACTCAATTATTTTACAGTAACAAACAAAACAAACATCTGTGTTACAGTCAAGGAGGCGGGTTGGCAGAGGTTGTTCAGTCGTCTGACGTGCCGCCATTCGCTGTGCAGAGTTGCGTCAGTTTGTAAATGCCATGAGCCAAGTAGTCAGTGAGTGAGTTTAGTTCACTGTCTGTTTAAATGTCAAACTTTTTTACAGATCAGTAAATATCCCTTCAAATTTCTATACGTGGCATAACCCTTTTACATCTGAAGACTACTTTGTCCCAACATTCTCTTAAATCAAGAATGTGCCCAAATGCATTATAATAGTACATCGTATCCATTATAAGTGTCTTGTGTCATCCATAGAGATGATGTCATGTATTGTATATGTAATATTTGTTCACTCTCCTCTGAACATGAGAATATGGAATCTGAATCTGATCCTGAATCTGATCCTGAATCTGAAACAGTTATGTCACGGTGTGTCAGCTTCTTGTGGGAGGAGTGCCCGAAGTAATGTAGGTTTTATACTTTTCCCGCTTTTATCACTTTGGTGAACACCGAAAACATGGGTGCTGAAAACATGAGACACATAACCTGGGCAAATCTGGGATTCGAACCCACCATCATTGGCACACCCAAGGGACGTGTGAAATTGTAGAGTCTTAGACAATTTGGCCAGTCGTGACCCTTGGAATAACAACAGTATGTAAACATAATTATTCAAAAGGGAATAAAACAAAGGACTTACCTTTAACCGTAAAACATTTGTCGGGGCAAATCGACCAAAGATGAGTGCAAGTGTCGGTGGTTTTATATTGTATGCAGTGTTTCCCCTCAGCTAAAGGAGTACCAGGAGGGAAACCATTGATCAAGGTCAGCTCGAAACATCGTCTGAAAACGATATGATACATTTGCATTAACAACGAGTGAAATGTCATGTGTGTATGATGTCGTGTTTTTTATATGCATTGTCAAGTGTACATGTGACTAGTGTACGTGTCCGATGGTAAATCAAAACGTTTGTGGCCTCAAAGATATTGCTTTGTGTTAGGTGAGGTTTTCACCGGGAGTATGAAGAATATCATCTCTTGGAAGACATAACACCCTTGAATGTAAGTGAGGCAGTGGTAGCACTTAAGATGACCTTAGAAACTGAAAGTGGAGGCTTCCCAATGCATGGTTATGGCAAACTGACGTCATAAAATTAAGGAGGAGTTATTGGACATCTCGTGGAAGGTCAGGCCTATACGTACTTAGGGATGCAGGTTTTTTACAAACACCAGAATGCCCAAATCAAGGGAAAACGTCGGGCAGAGTACAAATGTAGACTTAAGAAAATCTCAGAGCTGAACGCTCGCAATAAAGTTAAAGTCACAAATACATATGCTGTACCCGTCCTTTCATATTCTTTTGATTTAAAAAAATTTGTTGATTAGACGAAACAAGAAATTCAGAGTATTGACACCTTCACACAAAGAGTCATATCAGACAATAGATCCCACCACCCTCGCTCTTCCCTCAATTGCTTATATTTACTAATCATAAGGGGAGGGCGTGGTTTGATTAACGTTGGGGCTCTTCATGATAGAATTGTTTTGTACACTTTTGCAAACATTTATTTGTCTGATGATCCTCTTGTGAAGCATGTCAAGATGAAAACAAGGCATTCCACAGTGTACGTAAACGAGCCAAGTTTGTGGGACATAATCTCAATGTCATTGTTTATTTTGTTGATGGTTCCGTTCAGCTAGGCGGTACAGAAATGGGTGTCAATCAATCGTAGTGCTATATCTAATCTGCCCAGACTCAGTTTTTCAAGGAGTAGCTATCATAAAGTTCCTAACTTCCACCAAGGCGTTCGCTGCTCAGCGGCGATATGACAGTTAGTCCAGTATTTTTACATAAGATGGGTGCAGAATCATGTTTGAGTTTCTGAATGTTCAGAATGTTTCTTTCCTTGGACCTTGTTTGAGGTCGACTGGAAGGGAATTCCAGAAGCCACTGAAGAAAGTTCTATAAGCCAATATTGTCTTGGTGTCTGGAATCGTAAGGCAGATACTTAGTTGACGTGAGGGTTATGAGCCGATGAAGATTCTTAAGAACAGGGTGATATCTACGTGTTCATCTCATCTGATAAGTAACATTGTTTTAAATCACGAAACTGGTCTTATTAAATACAAATCAGGAAGCTGCAACTGTCTCACTTGTTAGAAAGTTCTGTTCCTTCAAAATCAGTGTGGCAAGTGTGGCCAAGTCATCTACGGTGCCGCAATTTCCTATGCAGAAATGCTAACCTTGGTCACGCAGGAAACCTTCTATCGTGGGTTTGAATCCCGGTTCGCCCCGGTTATGTTTCTAGGTTCGCAGCACCATGCCCGAGCTCGTTGGTTTTACCGACGTGGTCAACGTCTAAGACCTGTATCACTTCGGGCTTTCCTCCCACGATTTGCTGATATATTTGCCGTATAACTGGAATACTGTTCAAAACGGCGTTAAAACCAACTCACCCCAAAATAGTAAGTGAGTTATGTAAGACATTAACACACTGTGTTTGGATTTTAAATCTAGGTTACCTATATTGGATCCATGACACAATAAACGTGAACTGTCAGCAAAGATATTGATTGAATTAATTGAATTAATGAAACATTGATAATAACATTTTAACAAATATGGCGCTTTATATGCTTAAACATTGTAGTTTTACATCATTACACTTCACTTTAATGTGACAGGCATTGAAGGTATGCAGCTCAGCTGCTTCGTCAGCTAACATCAACTGGGCACTTTAAAGAAAATTAAGCAAACCTTGTAATGTTTTGTTGTACACCTTTTAGCCGCTTACTATCAGTATATATCAAGTTTACTTCTAGCCGCTGACTGTGACACAAACTATCTGACGTCACATATGGAGAAACACCAAATATCAAACTCTCTGTTGTCTTGTAAACTTTAAATACACCTTTTCGTCGATTTCCAACGTGTTTTGTGTGCAAACAGTATTGTTACACATAGCCATGACATGCATATGTCTATAATTACTTAATTTGCCATTTTTTATAAGATGTTAAACCCAATTGTTAATCCCATTGTATTCAAAATAACCCTTTGAAATACCAGCCGACAACCGAACGTCACTGAACTGCGTTTGGGATTAGACTTACAGGTTGAGTTACCATGTCGCCTCTCAACCAAATTTAAGACAGACTGGATACAAACCACTCTCGAAGTGACAGAAAATGGATCAGTTATCTAACTTTATAATGGCAGTGTCATATACATTGCAACATTTCCCCACAATGTAATCTGTTTCGGCAAATAATCGAGACCGATTATCTCTGGTGTCGGCGCGTACAAGCATGACTCAACATTCATGTATGTTAGGTCAAATACAAATAGCTTTGAAGTCAAAGACGTGTTCAAATCAAACATCCACACAAGTATTACCTGAAATCTCCCATATTCATCTATTTACATATTAATCCATACACCAGTACTATATAAATCCATACATCCATGCCATATCAATCCTGACATCAGCAACATATCAGTCCATACATTAGTATTTTATAAATCCATATCAATCCTGACATCAGCAACATATCAGTCCATACATTAGTATTATATAAATCCATATAAATCCTGACATCAGCAACATATCAGTCCATACATTAGTATTATATAAATTCATATCAATCCTGACATCAGTGAGTGAGTGAGTTGGGTTTAACGCCGCTTTTAACAGTATTCCAGCTATATCACGGCGTGTCAGCTTACTGTGGGAGGAAAGCCCGAAGTGATGCAGGTCTCAGACGTTTAGCACTTCGGTGAAGCCCACGAGCAAGGGTATGGTGCTGACAAACCTAGAAACATATTTGGGGTGAACCGGGATTCGAACCCACAATCATAGGTTTCTGGCGTGCCCAAGGGCCGCAACTCTGCAGCGAATCGCGGTGCCTTAGACGACTGGGCCACCCGTGCCCACCAACGTTATATTATTGAATTGAATAGAAAACTGAATGCCTAATCACCTGTTTGATTGAACGGGCCACTTTACATTGGCTGTAACCTTTCTTTTGTCGGCAAAATAATTTGTATTTATACTTGGGCTCCATGGAGTTGGTGGAGATGGAGGTGGACGCCCTGAAAAGAAATAGTAAAAGTACATGACCAATCATAATGTCATATTTAAGTTGGTTACCCGTAGGGATTCCGGATGAGAAGACTGATCCTCAGCAACCTACACTTGTCATAAGAGGAGATTAAATGGACTGTGTGGTCAGGCTCTTTGACTTGGTTGCGTGAATATCATCGTATCTCAATTGCTTGGGTCGATGCTCATATATAAAGGTTCTGGGTGCGGCATTAAACAACGAACAAACAAGCACATTTAAATGCATGTTTATATCACCTGATATGCTTTGAGATAATGAATAAGAAAGGATGGTACATGCATATGCTATGTAAGCACAAATGTACATGAATGGACTTGCGTGTCACCCTGTGTACGTGTCAGCTGATTCTTGTAAACTACAGAGGACTAAAGTGGCCATCGGCTGTTAACAGGTCTTCGTGACTTCGCTCAAAGGTTGCTGACTGCTTTGTTCAGTACTCAGTTCGAGAAATGTTATTACTATAGAATGAAACTATTTCTCGTACATGCATCCCTTAGATTTGATATTATCCGCTGATCATGGGCTCGTATGTCATTTGCATTTGTTTATAAGCACCAAAACTGTTTTACAGAACATATTATACTCACGTCGATGACAGCAGCACGCATAGTGTACGCTCACTGCAACACATATATTCATATGTTTATAGGTAATGTTGTTAGAGTAATATTAAACATTGATAGATGATGATTTGATTTTATGTCGATTAACAATAGACAATATACCTAATCATTACACGATAATATGCCATTCAAATACACAATACCTGCTAAAAGAACGGACGTAAATCCCAGCCCCATCAATCTCTTTTAGGATCTGAAAACAAATCTGAAACTGTTATGACACGCAATAGTACACGTCTGTTGTAGTTTGTTTGTTTGTTGTTTAACACCACACTCAGCAATATTCCAGCTATATGATGGCGGTCTATAAATAATCTAATCTGGATCTGACAATCCAGTTATTGACATCATGAGCATCGCTCCACGCAATGAACACCCGATCCCGTTAGTCGCCTCTTACGACAAGCACGTCTGTTGTAAAGGTCACGGTACATGCTACATGTATCTGGTTACGAAGGAAATATATATGTTATCTGTTACGAAAGTAATTCATTGCAGTGCAGATTATCCGTCATGAATGTGGTGATAATAGGAGGCCAATAAAACAAACAAACCAATCATTTCCGCAGAATCAACTTGATAAACTAAATGACATTATTTCTGTTACTCTCAATGCGGACTGTTCTTTGCATGATATTAACTGTTGCGTCTATGCTGCTGCTCGAACACTGGAGGAACTCCATACTGTTTCCAAAGACATTGAACCACAAAAGGGTAATATCTAGGGAAAATCCTGGACAGAACTTTGCTTAAAATTACGTTCATCACGGCAATCAATGTCAAAACGCCAAAAATCAGTTCGGAAAAAATTGAAAACAAAATAGAAGACAACGAAAGGGAAAATTCTAAATCAAATTCTTGAAACTCTGAAGGCAAAATTAAAGGTTTGGACAGAAAGAAGAAGAAAGTGGGACAAGAAAAATAATTTCATAAAACAAAACAAATTGTTCAAATCTATTGAAAAACAATTTTACAGGCCATTAATTTCAACCAATGGCAGTGATAAGAAAATACCCACCATAAATTCCTCTGAAAGGTTTTGGAAACAGTTGTGATCTACACACGACAACCACGGAACCATGGGTAAAGGATTACAATGATTGTGAACTTGAAAAAAACATAAGGTCACCATTGTTGTGTTTCATTACACCTGATTGCCTGAAAAATGTCCAAATCTAATACGGCGCCAGGGCCTGATGGTATTCGAAACAAGTTAAGGAAACTGTTCCCATGTGTTCAAACACCATTACATCACTGTTTTAAATCTTTTAAGCATACAGGGGATGACCCCGCCTTGGTTGTGCAAAGGTCGAACAATACTTCTCCCAAGGAAAGGTGACTTGACAGATCCCAAAAACGTCCGCCATATTACTTGACTGAATACACAATACCAAATATTTTCTGGGTGTCTTACAGATCTTGTGTCATCACTTGCGCTTCCAATGTCATTATTTACATGGAGCAGTAAGGAGCCAGGAAGGGATGTTGGGGTTGTAAGGATCAATTGCTAGTTCAGAATGATCCTTGAAGATAAAACTGATCACCGCAACCTCTCATTGTGTTGGATAGATTAAATGTGTTGATTCTGTACCTCACGAATGGATTTGGAAGTCACTGGAATGTTTTGACCTCCCCAAGCGATTCTTCGTGTCAATACCCCTGGTATAAGATCGAGTTATCAGTGGCGTCGAACATAATGGAAATATCTAACTTAGTAAAACCAACAGTGTAAATTGTTGACTTTCCGTAGGCTTCATTATGTCATCATGAAGATTAACAAGTGCTGTTTCCGCAAGTTGGAAGGTTCTAATAGCTTAAGTGTTCTGCTAGACGACGTGAGACTTGGATATTTGGAAATGAATGACAGATTTGACACGCGTCTGTGGTTCTTCAAGTTGTTGGTGACTTCGAGTGACTACGGCTTGCTTGAAAACATTGGGGACTTCGACATGGTCAGAGATGTGTTTATTACATCTATCAGAGGTAGTACTATACTGTCAAACAACAAAGGAACTGAAATCAAATTCAGCAACGCATTGTTCACTGCGGATATGTTGTAATCTTGGAGTTAAAAAAGACTGCAAATCGCTACTCTAGATCAACTACTTCCTCTGGACGAATGTGAACAGTTACTTCGTATTGCATTGTTCCATTCAATGCAGACGCGTATAAAAGTCTGCTTAGCTTGCAATAGGGCCGTGTTGACATCGCTTCCAGACTGTTTGTGGTGCTGGCGGTGCAATTTCAACTTAGACGAGCGACACCGTTTCTCTGCTGCGCAGCAAATATTTTTCTTTTCAAGAAAATCATCATTTTCCACCAAGAGTGAAACCGGATCACAATGCATCTTGATTTCAATTGGGCATGTGAATCCAATATGTTAGATGGTGTTCATGTGACTGAGGCTGCTTTGTCATTGACATATTCCATGTTGGATAAAGATTCAAGCGTATTCGAAGATTCAACATCATTTGAGAAATTATTCATGACAATATTCCTCGATTTCCTGTAGCTGTGGTTTTGGTTTGGCGAATTTGACACAGCACTAGATAATAGAGTGACCTGACATCAGTTTGTCACATACATTTATATCTACAACATCCACATTGTGTCATTATCCTTCATGATGATGAGAGGGGCGGTGGGGTAACCTAGTGGTTAAAGCGTTCGCTCGTCACGCTGAAGGCCCGGGTTCGATTCCCCACATGGGTACAATGTGAGAAGTCCATTTCTGATGTCCCCCAGTATACAAAGAGTATTATATTTCGATGTCTCATATTAACATACATGAATTGTGGATTAGTTTGTTTCTGAATCAAATTAAAAGTTGAAGTTTTACAACAGTGAACCATTTTAACTGGAGAAATTATTTATAATTAAACTCAAATTTGTCAATTTACTGTTTTTAAACAAAATATTTGTCTTTTGAAGTTTGATTTAACATGGAATTTGACTTCTTTAGGTAAAACCCACATACCTTGATAATCTCTGAAAACATGTTGTCACCCTCAGGAAAAAGGGCTGAGTCATGCCTTTAGTATCCCCCTACTGACAAAATGGTCAAGACGTATTTTGTAAGAAATATATACTGAACCGCAAAAGAAACGTCACCATGGATAGATATATGAGAAACCTTATTTGTCCAAACACTGTAAACATACTTTGAGATATAATAAAAAGATGAAACTTGGCAAAACTGATCATCAAGATAGAAATTAAAGTGTCAAATGTTCTTAAACACAACACTGGTCTCTGAGCAAATATCATTACAAGCCATTATCTCGTGTGTCCGCCATGTGCATTGAAGATTGCCGTGCAACGTCGATACATGGAATGGACGAGGCAGTTTATGAAGGCCATAGGCACCACTGCCTCTCCCTGGACCGATGTTCTGGAAGACCACAGGGCCGACCCTCTGTGCAAGGCCAATTCCACCCTCCACCGTGGTGTCAGAATGGGTCCTCGGTGTGGCCTGTGACAAAGGAGGTGTCTGCTCGTCTATCGTCGACGCACGGTGTCCGCACTAATGTGTCGCTGGTGTGTCCCCATGGTCTGTCGAGCAGTTTCCGCAGCAGTAACAAAGGGATCTTGAAGATGCCGACGCACAATCTGACGATCCTGACGTCGGGTGGTGAGCCTTGGTCTTCCACTACGTGGTCGGTCATGGTACCGTTGCTGTAGCCTGTATATGGTCCTTACGTGGACTTGAAATGCATTGGCTACTTGCCGGACGGTTTGTCCGGCTTGCAATCGTCCAAGGGGTTGGTGTCGCTGATTTTTTGTCGATCTTGGCATGTGGTAGCAATTCAATAACGAATGAATGTTACCCGATCTGGGTGGATTTTTATAGGGCAAGAAATGGGGGAACCCAAGTGCATTTCAATTTGCACGCAACTCACGTGCATCGGGTTACCATTTATCATCAAATTTCATTTTTCCGGACAAGGTAATGTTAAATTTTAGAAACTTTGACAAAACTTACCCAGATATTTGAATGACAACTTTTCATACGATGTAACTTGAGGTGTCGTTTCTTTTGATGTTCAGTATATGTTTGAATCGCCCAAACATAATGATATTGTTACGAGAATTCAAAACGTAAGGGACCTTTCGGGGTAAATAAACATACCCTAGCTCTTAAAGTGTGTGGCACTGATGTGTGGCACCAGTTACATGCTGCTTAAGGTTGAAGTAAGAGAGTAAATCACAAAAAGCTTTTAGAATGGCAGTCCGTTTCTTTCTCCACAAGAATGTTAAAAGAAAGAGTATAAGGTGACCTGATTCAAGTGCGAAGCATTCAAGTTGATCAGAAAATCCCTTCAAGAAATCCTCATTTGAGAGTTTTTGCTTTTTGGACGGCGACAGAGTAGAACTGGTCTAAGCACGTCACATGCAAGCTCGCTGGTTATATGAACATATATGTACATACATGTATATGAGATTTGGACTGGATGCGTTGGACCGGAAGTGATTGTACAATAATAATCGCAACATCACCTCCTTTCCTGTGTGATCTGTTGGTCTGTACTACGTTGTAACCTTCTGGCAACAAGCTCTTTTAAAACGGCTTCATCATTGTCTCCCAGTCACGTCTCAGTAACTGCAAACATATCATTATCCATTTCCATGGTATGGTAATCCAGCATAAGAACCTAGTTCCCATTGGACAGTGCATCCATTCTTCCATGTGTGGACTGTAGGGTTGAAAGTGACAGCTGTTTGGGTATTATCGACTTTCACCAGCTTATCTTTTATCAAATGGAGGGACAGTCATAACGTTGTCAACATTTACTTCACAATGTTTGATAGGAACTATTCCAGAAGATATTTGAGTGACATAGATTGGTATCCGTTTATCGCGCCCTTCTCAAGAAGCCCGTTTAGTTCCTTGTACACAACGTATTTTACGCTTTTTCGGAGTTCCGACAGCTGCCCATTGACACAGCACAATAGCCAGTGGTCGATGGATTTAGCACACCCAAGCTAGAGCAAAGTGTAAGTTTATCAGCTCTATACAAAATGTTCAAGGTCAACAACAGCAGATACATTGTCCAACAGTGTTAACATCAAACGTTGGATTTACCATTTGGATTATCTGGCCCCTTATCCATTACTGTTCTAAGTTTTGTGTTTTGCAGTTATTTCAAACAGGAGAAAATGACAGATTTTGTGAAAGTGATACACACTGCTGCTCCCAAGTGCAATGAACCCCACAATGATATCTGCTATGAAGGTAATCGAACATGACATCTGTTACGAAGGTACTAGTACATATTATCTATTATGAAGGTACTACGATCTAGTACATGTTATCTATCATGAAGGTACTACGATCTAGTACATGTTATCTATTATGAAGGTACTACGATCTAGTACATGTTATCTATTACGAAGGTACGACGATCTAGTACATCATATCTATTATGAAGGTACTACGATCTAGTACATGTTATCTATTATGAAGGTACTACGATCCAGTACATATTATCTATTACGAAGGTACGACGATCTAGTACATGTTATCTATTATGAAGGTACTACGATCTAGTTCACAATATCTATTATGAAGGTGATAGTACATGATATCTCCAATACATCTTCTATAAACGTAATAGTACATTATACTTGCTGTTCAGGTTACAGTACATTATATCTGCTATGAAGGTTATATTATGTGATATCTCCTTTGAAGGTAATAGTACATAATATATCTTATAAAGGTAAAAGTACATGATACATCTTACAAAGGTAATAGTACATAATATATCTAATATAAAGGTAATAGTACATAATATATCTAATATAAACGTAATAGTACATGATACATCTTTCAAAGGTAATAGTACATAATATATCTAATATAAAGGTAATAGTACATAATATATCTAATATAAACGTAATAGTACATGATACATCTTACAAAGGTAATAGTACATAATATATCTAATATAAAGGTAATAGTACATAATATATCTAATATAAACGTAATAGTACATGATACATCTTACAAAGGTAATAGTACATAATATATCTAATATAAAGGTAATAGTACATAATATATCTAATATAAACGTAATAGTACATGATACATCTTTCAAAGGTAATAGTACATAATATATCTAATATAAAGGTAATAGTACATAATATATCTAATATAAACGTAATAGTACATGATACATCTTACAAAGGTAATAGTACATAATATATCTAATATAAAGGTAATAGTACATAATATATCTAATATAAACGTAATAGTACATGATACATCTTTCAAAGGTAATAGTACATAATATATCTAATATAAAGGTAATAGTACATAATATATCTTATAAAAGTAATAGTACATAATATATCTAATATTAAGGTAATAGTACATGATATCTGTTATGAAGGTTAAGGCATAAAATTGTCTCCTATGAAGCTTAAAGTATATTATATCGGCTGTGAAGGTAATGGTACATCATTTATGCTGTGAATGTAATACTCTATGATATATTCCATGAAATAGTACACACATGAATGTCACATGTGAAGGTTACTATACATGAAATATTCTATGAAGGTTTTAGTACATTATATCTGCCATGGAGATGATAGTATGAATTGTAGTACCGTAACGTTATATCTGCTATGAAGGTTTTATTACATGTTATCTCTCATGAAGGTAATCGCACAGGGTATCTCCTGTGGAAGTTACAACACATCATATCTGCTTTGAAGGTAATCGCAAATGGTATCTCCCATGAAGATTATAATACATCATATCAGCTTTGAAGGTAATCGTACATGGTGTCTCCGATGAAGATTATAATATATCATATCAGCTTGGAAGGTAATCGCACATGGTATCTCCCATGTAGATTATAATGCATCATATCTGCTTTGAAGGTAATCGCACATGGTATCTCCCATGAAGATTATAATATATCATATCTGCATGGAAGGTTCTCGCACATGGTATCTCCCATGAAGATTAACATACATCAAATCTGCTTTGAAGGTAGTCGCACATGGTATCTCCCATGTCGATTATAATCCATCACATCTGCTTGGAAGGTAATCGTACATTGTGTCTCCGATGAACGTAATAATACATCCTATCTGCTTTGAAGGTAATCGTACATGGTATCTCCTATGAAGGTTATAATGCATCATATCTGGGTTGAAGGTAATCGCAAATGGTATCTACAATGAAGGTTATAATACATCATATCTGCTTTGAAGGTTATCGTACATGGTATCTCCTATGAAAGTTATTGTACATTCTATATGCTTTGAAGGTAATCGCACATGGTATCTCTCATGAAGGTTATAATACATCATATCTGCTTGGAAGGTAATCGTACATGGTGTCTCCAATGAAGATTATAATAAATCATATCTTCTTTGAAGGGAATTGCATATGGTATCTCCAATATAGATTATAATACATCATATCTGCCCGGAAGGTAATCGCACATGGTATCTCCCATGAAGGTTATAATACATCATATCTGCTTGGAAGGTAATCGCATATGGTCTCTCCCATATAGATTATAATACATCATATCTGTTTGGAAGGTAATCGCACATGGTATTTCACATGAAGATTATAATATATCATATCTGCATTGAAGGATATCGCATATGGTATCTCCCATGAAGATTAAAATATATCATATCTGCTTTCAAGGTTATCGTACATGGTATTTCCCATATAAATTATAATACATCATATCTGCTTGGAAGGAAATTGCATATGGTGTCTCAAATGAAGATTATAATACATCACATCTGCTTTAAAGGTAATCGCACACGGTATTTCCCATGAAGATTATAATATATCATATCTACATTGAAGGACATCGCACATGGTATCTCCTATAAAAGTTATTATACATCCTATCTGCTATGAAGGTAGTCGCACATTGTATTTCCCATGAAGGTTATAATACGTCATATCTGCTTGGAAGGTAATCGCATATGGTATCTCCAATAAAGATTATAATACATCACATCTGCTTTGAAGGTAATCGCACATGGTATTTCCCATGAAGATTATAATATATCATATCTGCATTGAAGGTTATCGCACATGGTATCTCCAATGAAGATTAAAATATATCATATCTGCTTGGAAGGTAATCGCACATGATATCACCTATGAAGGTAATAATACATCCTATCTGTCATGAAGGTAATCGCACATGGTATCTCCCATGGAGGTTATAATACATCACATCTGCTTTGAAGGTAATCGCACATGGTATCTCCCATCAAGATTATAATACATCATATCAGCTTGGAAGGTAATCGCACATGGTATCTCCAATGTAGATTATAATGCATCATATCTGCTTGGAAGGTAATCGCACATGGTATCTCCCATGAAGATTAAAATATATCATATCTGCTTGGAAGGTAATCGCACATGATATCACCTATGAAGGTAATAATACATCCTATCTGTCATGAAGGTAATCGCACATGGTATTTCCCATGGAGGTTATAATACATCACATCTCCTTTGAAGGTAATCGCACATGGTATCTCCCATCAAGATTATAATACATCACATCAGCTTGGAAGGTAATCGCACATGGTATCTCCAATGTAGATTAAAATGCATCATATCTGCTTGGAAGGTAATCGCACATGGTATCTCCCATGAAGATTATAATATATCATATATGCATGGAAGGTTCTCGCACATGGTATCTCCCATGAAGATTAAATACATCATATCTGCTTTGAAGGTAGTCGCACATGATATCTCCCATGTAGTTTATAATCCATCACATCTGCTTGGAAGGTAATCGTACATTGTGTCTCCGATGAACGTAATAATACATCCTATCTGCTTTGAAGGTGATCGTACATGGTATCTCCTATGAAGGTTATAATATATCATATCTGGTTTGAAGGTTATCGTACATGGTATCTCCCATGACATTTATTATACATCCTATATGCTTTGAAGGTAATCGCACATGGTATCTTCCATGAAGATTATAATACATCATATTAGCTTTGAAGGTAATCACACATGGTATCTCCCATGTAGATTATAATGCATCATATCTGCTTTGAAGGTAATCGCACATGGTATCTCCCATGAAGATTATAATATATCATATCTGCATGGAAGGTTCTCGGACATGGTATCTCCCATGAAGATTAAAATACATCAAATCTGCTTTGAAGGTAGTCGCACATGGTATCTCCCATGTCGATTATAATCCATCACATCTGCTTGGAAGGTAATCGTACATTGTGTCTCCGATGAACGTAATAATACATCCTATCTGCTTTGAAGGTAATCGTACATGGTATCTCCTATGAAGGTTATAATGCATCATATCTGCTTTGAAGGTAATCGCAAATGGTATCTCCAATGAAGGTTATAATACATCATATCAGCTTGGAAGGTAATCGCACATGGTATCTCCAATGTAGATTATAATGCATCATATCTGCTTGGAAGGTAATCGCACATGGTATCTCCCATGAAGATTAAAATATATCATATCTGATTGGAAGGTAATCGCACATGATATCACCTATGAAGGTAATAATACATCCTATCTGTCATGAAGGTAATCGCACATGGTATTTCCCATGGAGGTTATAATACATCACATCTCCTTTGAAGGTAATCGCACATGGTATCTCCCATCAAGATTATAATACATCATATCTGCTTGGAAGGTAATCGCACATGATATCACCTATGAAGGTAATAATACATCCTATCTGTCATGAAGGTAATCGCACATGGTATCTCCCATGGAGGTTATAATACATCACATCTGCTTTGAAGGTAATCGCACATGGTATCTCCCATCAAGATTATAATACATCATATCAGCTTGGAAGGTAATCGCACATGGTATCTCCAATGTAGATTATAATGCATCATATCTGCTTGGAAGGTAATCGCACATGGTATCTCCCATGAAGATTATAATATATCATATATGCATGGAAGGTTCTCGCACATGGTATCTCCCATGAAGATTAAATACATCATATCTGCTTTGAAGGTAGTCGCACATGATATCTCCCATGTAGTTTATAATCCATCACATCTGCTTGGAAGGTAATCGTACATTGTGTCTCCGATGAACGTAATAATACATCCTATCTGCTTTGAAGGTGATCGCACATGGTATCTCCTATGAAGGTTATAATATATCATATCTGGTTTGAAGGTTATCGTACATGGTATCTCCCATGACATTTATTATACATCCTATATGCTTTGAAGGTAATCGCACATGGTATCTTCCATGAAGATTATAATACATCATATTAGCTTTGAAGGTAATCACACATGGTATCTCCCATGAAGATTAAATACATCATATCTGCTTTGAAGGTAGTCGCACATGATATCTCCCATGTAGTTTATAATCCATCACATCTGCTTGGAAGGTAATCGTACATTGTGTCTCCGATGAACGTAATAATACATCCTATCTGCTTTGAAGGTGATCGCACATGGTATCTCCTATGAAGGTTATAATATATCATATCTGGTTTGAAGGTTATCGTACATGGTATCTCCCATGACATTTATTATACATCCTATATGCTTTGAAGGTAATCGCACATGGTATCTTCCATGAAGATTATAATATATCATATTAGCTTTGAAGGTAATCACACATGGTATCTCCCATGAAGATTAAAATACATCAAATCTGCTTTGAAAGTAGTCGCACATGGTATCTCCCATGTCGATTATAATCCATCACATCTGCTTGGAAGGTAATCGTACATTGTGTCTCCGATGAACGTAATAATACATCCTATCTGCTTAGAAGGTAATCGTACATGGTATCTCCTATGAAGGTTATAATGCATCATATCTGGGTTGAAGGTAGTCGCAAATGGTATCTCCAATGAAGGTTATAATACATCATATCTGCTTTGAAGGTTATCGTACATGGTATCTCCTATGAAAGTTATTGTACATACTATATGCTTTGAAGGTAATCGCACATGGTATCTCCAATGAAGGTTATAATACATCATATCTGCTTTGAAGGTTATCGTACATGGTATCTCCTATGAAATTTATTATACATCCTAGACGCTTTGAAGGTAATCGCGCATGGTATCTCCGATGAAGATTATAATGCATCATATCTGCTTGGAACGTAATCGCACATGGTATCTCTCATGAAGGTTATAATACATCATATCTGCTTGGAAGGTAATCGCATATGGTATCTCCCATATAGATTATAATACATCATATCTGCTTGGAAAGTAATCGCACATGGTATCTCCCATGAAGGTTATAATACATCATATCTGCTTGGAAGGTAATCGCATATTGTATCTCCCATATAGATTATAATATATCATATCTGCTTGGAAGGTAATCGCACATGGTATCTCCCATGAAGATTATTATATATCATATCTTCTTGGAAGGTAATCGCACATGGTATCTCCCATGAAGATTATAATATATCACATCTGCTTTGAAGTTAATCGCACATGGTATCTCCCATGAAGATTAAAATATATAATATCTGCTTGGAAGGTAATCGCACATGATATCTCCTATGAAGGTAATAATTCATCCTATCTGTCATGAAGGTAATCGCACATGGTATCTCCTATGAAGGTTGTAATGCATCATATCTGCTTTCAAGGTAATCGCAAATGATATCTCCGATGAAGGTTATAATACATCATATCTGCTTTGAAGGTTATCGTACATGGTATCTCCTATGAAATTTATTATACATCCTATACGCTTTGAAGGTAATCGCACATGGTATCTCCTATGAAATTTATTATACATCCTATGCGCTTAGAAGGTAATCGCACATGGTATCTCCTATGAAGGTTATAATACATCATATCTGCTTGGAAGATAATCACACATGGTATCTCCCATGAAGATTATAATATATCATATCTTCATTGAAGGATATCGCACATGGTATCTCCCATATAGATTAAAATATATCATATCTGCTTGGAAGGTAATCGCACATGATATCTCCCATGAAGATTATAATATATCATATCTTCATTGAAGGATATCGCACATGGTTTCTCCCATCCCATAAAGTTTAAAATACATCATATCTGCTTGGAAGGTAATCACACATGGTATCTCCCATGAAGATTATAATATATCATATCTTCATTGAAGGATATCGCACATGGTATCTCCCATATAGATTAAAATATATCATATCTGCTTGGAAGGTAATCGCACATGATATCTCCTATGAAGGTAATAATACATCCTATCTGTCATGAAGGTAATCGCACATGGTATCTCCTATGGAGGTTATAATACATCGTATCTTTGAAGGTAATCGCACATGGTATCTCACATCAAGATTATAATATATCATATCAGCTTTGAAGGTAATCGTACATGGTATCTCCGATGAAGATTATAATATATCATATCTGCAGTGAAGGTTCTCGCACATGGTATCTCCCATGTAGATTATAATCCATCATATCTGCTTGGAAGGTAATCGTACATTGTGTCTCCGATGAACGTAATAATACATCCTATCTGCTTTGAAGGTAATCGTACATGGTATCTCCTATGAAGGTTATAATGCATCATATCTGCTTTGAAGGTAATCGCAAATGGTATCTCCAATGAAGGTTATAATACATCATATCTGCTTTGAAGGTTATCGTACATGGTATCTCCTATGAAATTTATTATACATCCTAGACGCTTTGAAGGTAATCGCGCATGGTATCTCCGATGAAGATTATAATGCATCATATCTGCTTGGAACGTAATCGCACATGGTATCTCTCATGAAGGTTATAATACATCATATCTGCTTGGAAGGTAATCGCATATGGTATCTCCCATATAGATTATAATACATCATATCTGCTTGGAAAGTAATCGCACATGGTATCTCCCATGAAGGTTATAATACATCATATCTGCTTGGAAGGTAATCGCATATTGTATCTCCCATATAGATTATAATATATCATATCTGCTTGGAAGGTAATCGCACATGGTATCTCCCATGAAGATTATTATATATCATATCTTCTTGGAAGGTAATCGCACATGGTATCTCCCATGAAGATTATAATATATCACATCTGCTTTGAAGTTAATCGCACATGGTATCTCCCATGAAGATTAAAATATATAATATCTGCTTGGAAGGTAATCGCACATGATATCTCCTATGAAGGTAATAATTCATCCTATCTGTCATGAAGGTAATCGCACATGGTATCTCCTATGAAGGTTGTAATGCATCATATCTGCTTTCAAGGTAATCGCAAATGATATCTCCGATGAAGGTTATAATACATCATATCTGCTTTGAAGGTTATCGTACATGGTATCTCCTATGAAATTTATTATACATCCTATACGCTTTGAAGGTAATCGCACATGGTATCTCCTATGAAATTTATTATACATCCTATGCGCTTAGAAGGTAATCGCACATGGTATCTCCTATGAAGGTTATAATACATCATATCTGCTTGGAAGATAATCACACATGGTATCTCCCATGAAGATTATAATATATCATATCTTCATTGAAGGATATCGCACATGGTATCTCCCATATAGATTAAAATATATCATATCTGCTTGGAAGGTAATCGCACATGATATCTCCCATGAAGATTATAATATATCATATCTTCATTGAAGGATATCGCACATGGTTTCTCCCATCCCATAAAGTTTAAAATACATCATATCTGCTTGGAAGGTAATCACACATGGTATCTCCCATGAAGATTATAATATATCATATCTTCATTGAAGGATATCGCACATGGTATCTCCCATATAGATTAAAATATATCATATCTGCTTGGAAGGTAATCGCACATGATATCTCCTATGAAGGTAATAATACATCCTATCTGTCATGAAGGTAATCGCACATGGTATCTCCTATGGAGGTTATAATACATCGTATCTTTGAAGGTAATCGCACATGGTATCTCACATCAAGATTATAATATATCATATCAGCTTTGAAGGTAATCGTACATGGTATCTCCGATGAAGATTATAATATATCATATCTGCAGTGAAGGTTCTCGCACATGGTATCTCCCATGTAGATTATAATCCATCATATCTGCTTGGAAGGTAATCGTACATTGTGTCTCCGATGAACGTAATAATACATCCTATCTGCTTTGAAGGTAATCGTACATGGTATCTCCTATGAAGGTTATAATGCATCATATCTGCTTTGAAGGTAATCGCAAATGGTATCTCCAATGAAGGTTATAATACATCATATCTGCTTTGAAGGTTATCGTACATGGTATCTCCTATGAAATTTATTATACATCCTAGACGCTTTGAAGGTAATCGCGCATGGTATCTCCGATGAAGATTATAATGCATCATATCTGCTTGGAACGTAATCGCACATGGTATCTCTCATGAAGGTTATAATACATCATATCTGCTTGGAAGGTAATCGCATATGGTATCTCCCATATAGATTATAATACATCATATCTGCTTGGAAAGTAATCGCACATGGTATCTCCCATGAAGGTTATAATACATCATATCTGCTTGGAAGGTAATCGCATATTGTATCTCCCATATAGATTATAATATATCATATCTGCTTGGAAGGTAATCGCACATGGTATCTCCCATGAAGATTATTATATATCATATCTTCTTGGAAGGTAATCGCACATGGTATCTCCCATGAAGATTATAATATATCACATCTGCTTTGAAGTTAATCGCACATGGTATCTCCCATGAAGATTAAAATATATAATATCTGCTTGGAAGGTAATCGCACATGATATCTCCTATGAAGGTAATAATTCATCCTATCTGTCATGAAGGTAATCGCACATGGTATCTCCTATGAAGGTTGTAATGCATCATATCTGCTTTCAAGGTAATCGCAAATGATATCTCCGATGAAGGTTATAATACATCATATCTGCTTTGAAGGTTATCGTACATGGTATCTCCTATGAAATTTATTATACATCCTATACGCTTTGAAGGTAATCGCACATGGTATCTCCTATGAAATTTATTATACATCCTATGCGCTTAGAAGGTAATCGCACATGGTATCTCCTATGAAGGTTATAATACATCATATCTGCTTGGAAGATAATCACACATGGTATCTCCCATGAAGATTATAATATATCATATCTTCATTGAAGGATATCGCACATGGTATCTCCCATATAGATTAAAATATATCATATCTGCTTGGAAGGTAATCGCACATGATATCTCCCATGAAGATTATAATATATCATATCTTCATTGAAGGATATCGCACATGGTTTCTCCCATCCCATAAAGTTTAAAATACATCATATCTGCTTGGAAGGTAATCACACATGGTATCTCCCATGAAGATTATAATATATCATATCTTCATTGAAGGATATCGCACATGGTATCTCCCATATAGATTAAAATATATCATATCTGCTTGGAAGGTAATCGCACATGATATCTCCTATGAAGGTAATAATACATCCTATCTGTCATGAAGGTAATCGCACATGGTATCTCCTATGGAGGTTATAATACATCGTATCTTTGAAGGTAATCGCACATGGTATCTCACATCAAGATTATAATATATCATATCAGCTTTGAAGGTAATCGTACATGGTATCTCCGATGAAGATTATAATATATCATATCTGCAGTGAAGGTTCTCGCACATGGTATCTCCCATGTAGATTATAATCCATCATATCTGCTTGGAAGGTAATCGTACATTGTGTCTCCGATGAACGTAATAATACATCCTATCTGCTTTGAAGGTAATCGTACATGGTATCTCCTATGAAGGTTATAATGCATCATATCTGCTTTGAAGGTAATCGCAAATGGTATCTCCAATGAAGGTTATAATACATCATAATCTGCTTTGAAGGTTATCGTACATGGTATCTCCTATGAAATTTATTATACATCCTATGCGCTTTGAAGGTAATCGCACATGGTATCTCCCATGAAGGTTATAATACATCATATCTGCTTGGAAGATAATCGCACATGGTATCTCCAATGAAGATTATAATATATCATATCTGCAAGGAAGGTTCTCGCACATGGTATCTCCCATGAAGATTAAATACATCATATCAGCTTGGAAGGTAATCGCACATGGTATCTCCCATGTAGATTATAATGCATCATATCTGCTTGGATGGTAATCGCACATGGTATCTCCGATGAAAATTATAATATATCATATCTGCATGGAAGGTTCTCGCACATGGTATCTCCCATGAAGATTAAATACATCATATCTGCTTTGAAGGTAGTCGCACATGGTATCTCCCATGTAGATTATAATCCATCACATCTGCTTGGAACGTAATCGTACATGGTATCTCCCATGAAGATTATTATATATCATATCTGCTTGGAAGGTAATCGCACATGGTATCTCACATGAAGATTATAATATATCACTTCTGCTTTGAAGTTCATCGCACATGGTATCTCCCATAAAGATTAAATACATCATGTCTGCTTTGAAGGTACTCGCACAAGGTATCTCCCATGTAGATTATAATACATTATATCTGCTTGGAAGGTCATCGTACATGGTGTCTCCAATGTAGATTATAATATATCATATCATCTTTGAAGGTAATCGCATATGGTATCTCCCATATAGATTAAAATACATCATATCTGCTTGGAAGGTAATCGCAAATGGTATCTCCCATGAAGGTTATAATACATCATATCTGCTTGGAAGGTAATCGCATATTGTATCTGCCATAAAGATTATAATACATCATATCTGCTTGGAAGGTAATCACACGTGGTATCTCCCATGAAGATTATTATATATCATATCTGCATGGAAGATAATCGCACATGGTATCTCCCATGAAGATTATAATATATCACATCTGCTTTGAAGGTAATCGCACATGGTATCTCCCATGAAGATTAAATCCATTATCTGCTTTGAAGGTAGTCGCATATGGTATCTCCCATGTAGATTATAATCCATCACATCTGCTTGGAAGGTAATCGTACATTGCGTCTCCGATGAACGTAATAATACATCCTATCTGCTTTGAAGGTAATCGCACATGGTATCTCCTATGAAGGTTATAATGCATCATATCTGCTTTCAAGGTAATCGCAAATGGTATCTCCAATGAAGGTTATAATACATCATATCTGCTTTGAAGGTTATCGTACATGGTATCTCCTATGAAATTTATTATACATGCTATATGCTTTGAAGGTAATCACACATGGTATCTCCCA
Organism: Haliotis rufescens; assembly: GCF_023055435.1. Classification (NCBI taxonomy): domain Eukaryota; kingdom Metazoa; phylum Mollusca; class Gastropoda; order Lepetellida; family Haliotidae; genus Haliotis; species Haliotis rufescens. The sequence continues at coordinate 16,716,457 of NW_025964112.1, forward strand.
TGAAGATGATAATATATCATATCTGCATGGAAGGATATCGCACATGGTATCTCCCATGAAGATTAAAATATATCATATCTGCTTGGAAGGTAATCGCACATGATATCTCCTATGAAGGTAATAATACATCCTATCTGTCATAAAGGTAATCGCACATGGTATCTCCTATGAAGGTTATAATGCATCATATCTGCTTTCAAGGTAATCGCAAATGGTATCTCCCATGAAGGTTATAATACATCATATCTGCTTGGAAGGAAATCGCACATGGTATCTCCCATGAAGATTATTATATATCATATCAGCTTTGAAGGTAATCGTTCATGGTGTCTCCGATGAAGATTATAATATATCATATCAGCTTGGAAGGTAATCGAACAGGGTATCTCCCATGAAGATTATTATATATCATATCTGCATGGAAGGTAATCGCACATGGTATCTCCAATGAAGATTATAATATGTCACATCTCCTTGGAAGGTAATCGCACATGGTATTTCCCATGAAGATTATAATATATCATATCTGCATTGAAGGATATCGCTCATGGTATCTCCCATGTAGATTATAATCCATCACATCTGCTTGGAAAGTAATCGTACATTGTGTCTCCGATGAACGTAATAATACATCCTATCTGCTTTGAAGGTAATCGTACATGGTATCTCCTATGAAGGTTATAATACATCATATCTGCTTTCAAGGTAATCGCAAATGGTATCTCCCATGAAGATTATAATACATCATATCTGGTTGGAAGGTCATCGTACATGGTGTCTCCAATGAAGATTATAATATATCATATCTTCTTTGAAGGTAATCGCATATGGTATCTCCCATATAGATTATAATACATCATATCTACTTCGAAGGTAATCGCACATTGTATCTCCCATGAAGGTTATAATACATCATATCTGCTTGGAAGGTAATCGCATATGGTATCTCCCATATAGATTATAATACATCATATCTGCTTTGAAGGGAATCGCACATGGTATCTGCCATGAAAATTATTATATATCATGTCTGCATGGAAGGCATTCGTACATGGTATCTCCAATGAAGATTATAATACATCACATCTCCTTTGAAGGTAATCGCACATGGTATTTCCCATGAAGATTATAATATATCATATCTGCATTGAAGGATATCGCACATGGTATCTCCCATGAAGATTATTATACATCATATCAGCTTTGTTGGTAGTCGTACATGGAGTCTCCGATGAAGATTATAATATATCATATCAGCTTGGAAAGTAATCGCACATGGTATATCCAATGTAGATCATAATGCATCATATCTGCTTTGAAGGTACTCGCACATGGTATCTCCCATGTAGATTAAATTCCATCACATCTGCTTGGAAGCTAATCGTACATTGTGTCTCTGATCAACGTAATAATACATCACATCTCCTTTGAAGGTAATCGCACATGGTATCTCCCATGAAGATTATAATATATCATATCTGCATTGAAGGATATCGCACATGGTATCTCCCATCAAGATTATAATACATCATATCAGCTTTGAAGGTAATCGTACATGGTGTCTCCGATGAAGATTCAAATGTATCATATCTGCTTAGAAGGTACTCGCACATGATATCTGCTATGAAGGTAATAATACATCCGATCTGTCATGAAGGTAATCGTACATGGTATCTCCTATGAAGGTTATAATGAATCATATCTGCTTTCAAGGTAATCGTACATGGTTTCTCCTATGAAGGTAATAATACATCATATCTGCTTTGAAGGTAATCGCACATGGTATCTCCTATGAAGTGTATAACACATACTATCTGCTTTGAAGGTAATCGTACATGGTATCTCCTATGGAGGTTATAATACATCATATCTGCTTTGAAGCTAATCGCACATCGTATCTCCCATGAAGATTATAATACATCATATCTGCTTGGAAGGTAATCGTACATGGTGTCTCCAATGAAGACTATACTATATCATATCTTCTTTGAAGGTAATCGCATATGGTATCTCCCATATAGATCATAATACATCATATCTACTTGGAAGGTAATCGCACATGGTATCTCCCATGAAGGTTATAATACATCATATCTGCTTTGAAGGTAATCGCACAGGGTATCTCCCATATAGATTATAATACATCATATCCGCTTGGAAGGTAATCGCACATGGTATCTCCCATAAAGATTATTATATATCATATCTGCATGGAAGGTAATAGCACATGGTATCTCCAATGAAGATTATAATACGTCACATCTCCTTTGAAGGTAATGGCACATGGAATTTCCCATGAAGATTATAATATATCATATCTGCATTGAAGGATATTGTACAAGGTATCTCCCATGTAGATTATAATCCATCACATCTGCTTGGAAGGTAATCGTACATTGTGTCTCCGATGAACGTAATAATACATCCTATCTGCCTTGAAGGTAATCGTACATGGTACCTCCTATGAAGGTTATAATATATCATATCTCCTTTCAAGGTAATCGCAAATGGTATCTCCAATAAGGGTTATAATACATCATATCTGCTTTGAAGGTTATCGTACATGGTATCTCCTATCAAGATTATTATACATCCTATACGCTTTGAAGGTAATCGCACATGGTATCTGCCATGAAGGTTATAATACATCATATCTGCTTTCAAGGTAATCGCAAATGGTATCTCCCATGAAGATTATAATATATCATATCTGCATTGAAGGATATCGCACATGGTATCTCCCATGAAGATTGAAATATATCATATCAGCTTGGAAGGTAATCGCACATGATATCTGCTATGAAGGTAATAATACATCCTATCTGCCATGAAGCTAATCGCACATGGCATCTCCAATCAAGATTATAATACATCATATCAGCTTTGTAGGTAATCGTACATGGTGTCTCCGATGAAGATTATAATATATCATATTTTCTTGGAAGGTAATCGCATATGGTATCTCCCATGTAGATTATAATGCATCATATCTGCTTTGAAGGTAGTCGCACATGGTATCTCCCATGAAGGTTATAATACATCATATCTGCTTGGAAGGTAATCGCATATGGTATCTCCCATATAGATTATAATACATCATATCTGCTTTGAAGGGAATCGCACATGGTATCTGCCATGAAAATTATTATATATCATGTCTGCATGGAAGGCATTCGCACATGGTATCTCCTATGAAGATTATAATACATCACATCTCCTTTGATGGTAATCGCACATGGTATTTCCCATGAAGATTATAATATATCCTATCTGCATTGAAGGATATCGCACATGGTATCTCCCATGAAGATTATTATACATCATATCAGCTTTGTTGGTAGTCGTACATGGAGTCTCCGATGAAGATTATAATATATCATATCAGCTTGGAAAGTAATCGCACATGGTATATCCAATGTAGATCATAATGCATCATATCTGCTTTGAAGGTACTCGCACATGGTATCTCCCATGTAGATTAAATTCCATCACATCTGCTTGGAAGCTAATCGTACATTGTGTCTCTGATGAACGTAATAATACATCATATCTGCTTTGAAGGTAATCATACATGGTATCTCCTATGGAGGTTATAATACATCGTATCTGCTTTGAAGGTAATCGCACATGGTATCTCCCATCAAGATTATAAAACATCAGATCAGCTTTGAAGGTAATCGTACATGGTGTCTCCGATGAAGATTCAAATGTATCATATCTGCTTGGAAGGTACTCGCACATGATATCTGCTATGAAGGTAATAATACATCCTATCTGTCATGAAGGTGATCGTACATGGTATCTCCTATGAAGGTTATAATGCATCATATCTGCTTTCAAGGTAATCGTACATGGTATCTCCTATGAAGGTAATAATACATCATATCTGCTTTGGAGGTAATCGCACATGGTATCTCCTATGAAGTGTATAATACATACTATCTGCTTTGAAGGTAATCGTACATGGTATCTCCTATGAAGGTTATAATACATCATATCTGCTTTGAAGCTAATCGCACATCGTATCTCCTATGAAGATTATAAAACATCATATCTGCTTGGAAGGTAATCGTACATGGTGTCTCCAATGAAGATTATACTGTATCATATCTTCTTTGAAGGTAATCGCATATGGTATCTCCCATATAGATCATAATACATCATATCTGCTTCGAAGGTAATCGCACATGGTATCTCCCATGAAGGTTATAATACATCATATCTGCTTGGAAGGTAATCGCACATGGTATCTCCCATATAGATTATAATACATCATATCCGCGTGGAAGGTAATCGCACTGGGTATCTCCCATAAAGATTATTATATATCATATCTGCATGGAAGGTAATCGCACATGGTATCTCCAATGAAGATTATAATACATCACATCTCCTTTGAAGGTAATCGCACATGGTATTTCCCATGAAGATTATAATATATCATATCTGCTTTGAAGGATATCGCACATGGTATCTCCCATGTAGATTATAATCCATCACATCTGCTTGGAAGGTAATCGTACATTGTGTGTCCGATGAACGTAATAATACATCCTATCTGCCTTGAAGGTAATCGTACATGGTACCTCCTATGAAGGTTATAATGCATCATATCTGCTTTCAAGGTAATCGTACATGGTATCTCCTATGAAGGTAATAATACATCATATCTGCTTTGGAGGTAATCGCACATGGTATCTCCTATGAAGTGTATAATACATCATATCTGCTTTCAAGGTAATCGTACATGGTATCTCCTATGAAGGTTATAATACATCATATCTGCTTTGAAGCTAATCGCACATCGTATCTCCAATGAAGGTTATAATACATCATATCTGCTTTGAAGGTTATCGTACATGGTATCTCCTATGAAATTTATTATACATCCTATACGCTTTGAAGGTAATCGCACATGGTATCTGCCATGAAGGTTATAATACATCATATCTGCTTTCAAGGTAATCGCAAATGGTATCTCCAATGAAGATTATAATATATCATATCTGCATTGAAGGATATCGCACATGGTATCTCCCATGAAGATTGAAATATATCATATCTGCTTGGAAGGTAATCGCACATGATATCTGCTATGAAGGTAATAATACATCCTATCTGCCATGAAGGTAATCGCACATGGCATCTCCAATCAAGATTATAATACATCATATCAGCTTTGTAGGTAATCGTACATGGTGTCTCCGATGAAGATTATAATATATCATATTTTCTTGGAAGGTAATCGCACATGGTATCTCCCATGTAGATTATAATGCATCATATCTGCTTTGAAGGTAGTCGCACATGGTATCTCACATGTATATTGTAATCCATCACATCTGCTTGGAAGGTATTCGTACATTGTGTCTCCGATGAACGTAATAATACATCCTATCTGCTTTGAAGATAATCGCAAATGGTATCTCCAATGAAGGTTATAATACATCCTATCTGCTTTGAAGGTAATCGTACATGGTATCTCCTATGAAGGTTATAATGCATCATATCTGCTTTCAAGGTAATCGCAAATGGTATCTCCAATGAAGGTTATAATACATCATATCTGCTTTGAAGGTTATCGTACATGGTATCTCCTATGAAAATTATCATACATCCTATATGCTTTGAAGGTAATCGCACATGGTATCTCCATTAAAGGTTATAATACATCATATCTGCTTGGAAGGTAATCGCATATGGTATCTCCCATATAGATTATAATACATCATATCTGCATTGAAGGATATCGCACATGGTATCTCCCATGAAGATTGAAATATATCATATCTGCTTCGAAGGTAATCGCACATGATATCTCCTATGAAGGTAATAATACATCCTATCTGTCATGAAGGTAATCGCACATGGTATCTCATATGGAGGTTATAATACATCGTATCTGCTTTCAAGGTAATCGCATATTGTATCTCCCATGAAGATTATAATAAATCATATCAGCTTTGAAGGTAATCGTACATGGTATCTCCCATGAAGATTAAATATATCATATCTGCTTTGAAGGTAATCGCACATGGTATCTCCTATGAAATGTATAATAGATACTATCTGCTTTCAAGGTAATCGTACATGGTATCTCCTTTGAAGGTTATAATGCACCATATCTGCTTTGAAGGTTTTCGTACATGGTATCTCCTATGAAGATTACAATCCTAGTACATCATATCTGCTTTGAGGATAACCATACGTGGTATTTTCCATGAAGATTATAATACATTATACCTTCTTTGAAGGTAATCGTACATGGTATCTCCTATGAAAGTTTTAATACATCATATCTGCTTTGAAGGTAATCGCACATGGTATCTCCTATGAAGGTTATAATACATCATATCGGCTTTTAATGTAATCACACATGGTATCTCCTATGAAGGTTATAACACACCATGTCTGCTTTGAAGGTAATCACATATGGCATCTCCTATGAAGGTTATAATACGTCATATCTCCTTGGAAGGTAATCGGAGGCGGTCGGGTTGCTTAGTGGTTAATGCGTTCGCTCGTCACGCCGAAGACCCGGGTTCGATTCCCAACATGGGTACAATGTGTGAAGCCCATTTCTGGTGTCCCCCGCCGTGATATTGCTGGAATATTGCTAAAAGCGGCGTAAAACCAAACTCACTCACACACTGGAAGGTAATCACACATTATATCTCCCATGAAGATTATAATATATCATATTTCCTTGAAAGGTAATCGTACATTGTATCTCCCATGGAGATTAAACTATATCATATATCTGCTTTGAAGGTAATCGTACATGGTATCTCCTATGGAGGTAATAATACATCATATCTGCTTTGAAGGTAATCGCACATGGTATCTCCTATGAAGGTTATAATGCATCATATCTGCTTTGAAGGTAATCGAACATGGTATCTCCTATGAACGTTATAATACTTCATATCGGCTTTGAAGGATATCGCAAATGGAATCCCCAATGAAGGTTATAATACATCATATTTTCTTGGAAGGTAATCACACATGGTATCTCCCTTTACGATTATAATACATCATTTCTGCTTTGAAGGTAGTCGCACATGGTATCTCCCATGTATATTGTAATCCATCACATCTGCTTGGAAGGTATTCGTACATTGTGTCTCCGATGAACGTAATAATACATCCTATCTGCTTTGAAGATAATCGCAAATGGTATCTCCAATGAAGGTTATAATACATCATATTTTCTTGGAAGGTAATCACACATGGTATCTCCCTTGACGATTATAATACATCATATCTGCTTGGAAGGTAATCGTACATGGTGTCTCCAATGAAGATTATACTATATTATATCTGCTTTGAAGATAATCGCATTTGGTATCTCCCATGTAGCTTATAATACATCATATCTGCTTGGAAGGTTATCGTACATGGTGTCTCCAATGAAGATAAAATACATCATATCTGAATTGAAGGTAATCGCACATTGTATCTCCTATGAAGATTATAATACATCGTATCTGCTTTGAAGTTAGTCGTACATGGTATCTCCTTCGTAGGTTATTATATATCCTATCTGCTTCTAAGATAATCGTACATGGTATCTCCTATGAAGGTTATAATACATCAAATCTGTTTTGAAGGTAATCGTGCATGGTATTTACTATAAAGATAATAATACATCCTATCTGCTTTGAAGGTTATCGCACATGATATCTCCTTGAAAGTTTATAATACTAGTACATCATATCTGCTTTGATGGTAATCGTACATGGTATATTCCATGAAGATTATAATACATCATATCTGCTTTGAAGGCAATCCTACATGGTATCTTCTATGAAGATTATAATACATCATACCGGAATTGAAGGTAATTGTACATGGTATATCCTTTGAAGATTATAATACTAGTACATCATATCTGCTTCGAGGGTAATCGTACGTGGTATTTTCCATGAAAATTGTAATACATCAAATCTGCTTGTAAGGTAATCGTACATTGTATCTTCTACGAATGTTTATGATCACATCACATCACATCACATCACATATGCTTTGAAGGTAATCGTACATGGTATCACCTATGAAGGTTATACTACGTCATATCTCCTTTGAAGGTAATCGTACATGGTATCTCCTAAGAAGGTTATACTACATCATATCTGCTTGGAAGGTAATCGTACTAGGTTTAGCCTATTAAGGTTATAACACATCATATCTGATTTGAAGGTAATCGTACATTGTATCTTCTACGAATGTTAACGATACATCACATATGCTTTGAAGGTCATCGTACATGGTATCACCTATGAAGGTTATAATACATAATATCTCCTTTGAAGGTAATCGTTCATGGTATCTCCTATGGAGGTTATAATACATCATATCTGCTTGGAAGGTAATCGTACTTGGTTTAGCCTATGAAGGTTATAACACATCATATATGATTTGAAGGTAATCGTACATGGTATCTCCTATGAAGATTATAATACTATTACATCATATCTGCTTCGAGGGTAATCGTACGTGGTATATTCCATGAAGATTATAATACATCATACCTGCTTTGAAGGTAATCGTACATGGTATCTTCTATGAAGATTATAATACATCATATCTGCCTGGAAGGTAATCGAACATGTTATCTCCTATGAAGGTAATAATACATCCTATCTGCTTTGAAGGTAATCGTACATGGTATCTCCAATGAAGGTTATAATACATCATATATGCTTTGAAGATAATCGTACATGGTATCTGCTATGAAGATTATAATACATCATATCGGCTTTCAAGGTAATCGCAAATGGTATCCCCAATGAAAGTTATAATACATCATGTCTGCTTTGAAAGTAATCGCACATAGCATCTCCTATGAAGATTATAATACGTCATATCTGCTTGGAATGTAATCACACATGGTATCTCCTATGAAAGTTATAATGCATCATATCTGCTTGGAAGGTTATCTTACATTGTATCTCCCATGAAACTTATAATACATCGTATCTGCTTGGAAGGTAATCACACATGGTATATCCCATGAAGATTATAATACATCATATCTGCTTGAAAGGTAATCGTACATGGTGTCTTCCATGAAGATTATAATATATCATTTCTGCTTGGAAGGTAAACGCATATAGTATCTCCCATGAAGATTATTATATATCATATCTGCTTTGAAGGTAATCGCACATGGTATCTCCTATGAAGTGTATAATACATACTATCTGCTTTGAAGGTAATCGTACATGGTATCTCCTATGAAGATTATAATACATCATATCTGCTTGGAAGGTAATCGTACATGGTGTCTCCCATGTAGATTATAGTACATCATATCTGCTTGGAAGGTAATAGTACATGGTATCTCCCATGAAGATTAAACTATATCATATCTGCTTTGAAGGTAATCGTACATGGTATTTCCTATGAAGGTAATAATACATCACATCTGCTTGGAAGGTAATCGTACATGGTGTCTCCAATGAAGATTATACTATATCATATCTGCTTTAAAGGTAATCGCATATGGTATCTCCCATGAAGATTATAATACATCATATCTGATTGGAAGGTTATCGCACATGGTATCTCCTATGATATTATAATAAATCGTATCTGCTTTGAAGGTTGTCGTACATGGTATCTCCTTCGTAGGTTATAATACATACTATCTGCTTCTAAGATAATCGTACATGGTATCTCCTTTGAAGATTATAATACATCACATCTGCTTGGAAGGTAATCGTACATGGTTTCTCCAATGAAGATTATACTATATCATATCTGCTTTGAAGGTAATCGCATATGGTATCTCCCATGTAGATTATAATACATCATATCTGCTTGGAAGGTAATCGCACATGGTATCTCCCATGATATTATAATACATCGTATCTGCTTTGAAGGTAGTCGTACGTGGTATCTCCTTCGTAGGTTATAATACATACTATCTGCTTCTAAGATAATCGTACATGGCATCTCCTTTGAAGATTATAATACTAGTACATCATATCTGCTTCGAGGGTAATTGTACGTGGTATATTCCCTGAAGATTATAATACATCATACCTGCTTTGAAGGTAATCGTCCATGGTATCTCCTATGAAGATTCTAAAACAGCTTTGAAGGTAATCGTACATGAAGGTTATAATACATCATATCTGCTTGGAAGGTAATCGCACATGGTATCTCCCATGAAGATTATAATATATCATATCTGCATTGAAGGTTATCGCACATGGTATCTCCCATGAAGATTATAATACATCACATCTGCTTTGAAGGTAGTCGTACATGGTATCTCCTTTGAAGGTTATAATACATCCTATCTGCTTTGTAGGTAATCGTGCATGGCATTTACTATAAAGATTATAATACATCGTATCTGCTTTGAAGGTTATCGCACATGAAGGTTTTAATACATCATATCTGATTTGAAGGTAATTGTACATGGTATCTTCTATGAAGATTATAATACGTCATATCTGCTTTGAAGGTAATCCTACATGGTATCTCCTATGAAGGTTATAATACATCATATCTGCTTGGAAGGTAGTCGTACTTGGTATCGCCTATGAAGATTATAATACTAGTACGTCATATCTGCTTTGAGGGTAATCGTACGTGGTATATTCCATGAAAAATATAATACATCATACCTGCTTTGAATGTAATCGTACCTGGTATCTCCTATGAAGATTATAATACATCATATCAGCTTTGAAGGCTATCGTACATGAAGGTTATAATACATCATATCTGATTGGAAGGTAGTCGTACTTGGTATCGCCTATGAAGATTATAATACTAGTACGTCATATCTGCTTTGAGGGTAATCGTACGTGGTATATTCCATGAAAAATATAATACATCATACCTGCTTTGAATGTAATCGTACCTGGTATCTCCTATGAAGATTATAATATATCATTTCTGCTTGGAAGGTAAGCGCACAAGGTATCTCCCATAAAGATTATAATATATCATATCTGCATGGAAGGTAATCGTACATGGTATCTCCCATGATGATTAAACTAGATCATATCTGCTTTGAACGTAATCGTACATGGTATTTCCTATGAAGGTAATAATCCATCACATCTGCTTGGAAGGTAATCGTACATTGTGTCTCCGATGAACGTAATAATACATCCTATCTGCTTTGAAGGTAATCGCACATGGTATCTCCTATGAAGGTTATAATACATCCTATCTGATTCGAAGGTAATCATACATAGTATCTCTTAGAAGGTAATAATACATACAGTACAGTATTCAGATGTCTACGAGAGGTTTAAGGAGACAGATGTGGTGATCATTGATGAGATAAGTATGATCAGCTGAAAATTATTTGAACATGTATATAATCCAAGCTAAATCATCTTCACAGTTCCATCACAAATCATAATATTAATACAGTTTAAACAGTTTAAAACTTGACATGTAATCATCAACCTACCACAACAAAGGTTATCTTTAACTTATTAATATGTAGGAATTATTCTCATGAATAGTGCAGTCACAAGATTAATATACTTGTCATAGTAACTATCTCTGAGACAATGTTTTTTTAAGTGTGACATTACACTTTAAATACTGTCACACATTTTTACTTATCTCCTCAAAAGTTGTATTCTTTTGGAATATTTAATATATGTCCACTCCCATGATTCCTATAATTTTATTGTTAACATATGCACCATGTCAATATTGTCAATAAGCGTATCATAAAGAAATCGACCTGGATATCAAATGTAAACAAACCGGCAAGATGGAGGGTGGCGCTCCTTTTCCCTACTTTCATATAGGGGGTATATATTTTTATTTCTGACCAATAACGAGTTCCTGTAGCTTGTGTACACGCCACCGGTGAGTGACATTACCTGTCTCTCAGTTTTCTTGTTCCAGTCGGTGTGTCGCAGTGACGGTGTGTATTGTGTAAATGGTCGGGTCGTGCTCTCTGTGGTGAGAGGCCATTTTGTCCACGTGGTCGGTGTGAGTCGACAATTGTATAGGTGTAGCATGATGCGTTAATGATAAGTGAGGTGAGGTAAAATTGGGTTTAACGTTGCGTTCAAGATTATTGCACTTATATCGCGACGTGCATGCACGTGTGCATGTGTGTGTGGCTGCTTGTACCAGTCCGGACTAGTGCCGATATCATAGTGCTAGCTCACTGAGATACACAGTATACTGCTCAGTTCTTGTTTTACACCCTCAATGCCGATCGCCAGGCAGGGTAACAAGTATCACATTTTAACGTCTTTCGGTATGACGCGGCCGGGGATCGAACCAGACGCTCTGCTACAAGACCATGGCGGTGGTCGATATCTTTTATGAAGGTAATAATACATGGTCTCTGTTACAAGTGTTCGGTCCCACTTGGCCCAAACTGTCAAAAGTAACTTCAATTTTAAGATATGGACCACCAAATTTGTTTACCTCTATATACTAGTATTATATCCACCTGACTATCGCCTTAAAGCGTTGCAGATCGTGGTATCTAGAGCAACCATGTTGCTCAAAGTGAAGCCCGTGTTCCCATACTCTCTGTCACAAGTGTTAGGTCTGCCCAATGATGAACTTCGGCTGTAAAAAGCATTTTATACTTCACAGATGTATCATCTAATGTGTGTACATCTATAGAATTATTATATTTACTTAAATATCACTTTTTAATGTCACTGTTCATCGTATTTAAAGCAAACACGTTAGTTTAGAGTGAAGTCCTTTAATTTCCTTTTAACATTCTCAAAATAGTCTCTTTCAGAGGCGGGGGCACCGGTGGCCCAGTCGTCTAAGGCGCCGCGATTTGCTGTGCAAACCTATGATTGTGGGCTCGAATCCTGGTTCGCCCCGATTATGTTTCAAGGTTTGTCAGCACCATACCCGTGCTCGTGGGTTTCACCGAAGTGGTAACATCTGAGATCTTCGGGCTTTCCTCACACATTAAGCTGACACACCGCGATATAACTGGAATACTGTTAAAAGCGGCGTTAAACCCAACTCACTCACCCTTTCAGAGGCGTTCAGTCTGTGCTTCACGGAGGAATCGCGGTGTCACGGTGCTTAACAAACAATTCCGCCGCCAAATCTAGAGTGAAGCCTCATCTCGTCTCGTAATTTTCTCGTAACAGCCGGACAGCGACTCACGGGTCTGTCAGGGTATGAACTGATACGTTTGGGAGTATGAAGTAGAGGGTTAAGAGGTCGCATTCTGCCTTTGCAATTTCGGCTGACCTGCCCCTCTTTGGGACTCGTGTGTGTGAGTAGGCTATATATCTGTATATATTTGGTTTTTGAAGTTACTTCAATGAATAAACATGTCCAGATCTCAAACCTCGATAATGTATATTGTGCCAATGATTGTATAATTAATTATTTACATATGTACTCGCACATCAGGAATCCTCTTTATCATCTTTTGGGGAACGCTATGCAATTTTCAAATGAGTTTCAATGTATTCCATCATGTATGGAACTTATTCACTATAGTTTCTGCCAGATGATCTCATTTGGATGTTTCTCGGATCGTGATACTTAGGTAATCGGATTGTTTTATCGCATCGATAACACTATCCATGATATAATAAATGTACTTACGGCAGATATGGTGAAATTTGAAGGCACAAAGACCAAGGCTGCTGTGGATAGTTTCTTTCAACGTATTGATCAAGAGCCCTGCTTGCTGCTCAATGACCATGTGCACGGTAGCCGTTTCAGTGTATCTATATAGTCATGCCTCCCCTCAAAAACATCGTGAATCGTTATAAGTGATTACACAAGCTGTCGAAACTTTAATCCTCACACCTTCTTCCAAGATACATGATACTTTCAGTGACATCGTAACGAGTGCCACCCAAACCAGCAAGTAACTGATACGGGGATGAAGATGTGTTGTTTGATATGCAGACATGTTTGAGAGAAAATCGTTAAACAGCAAATAACAAAGGGAGAATTGTTCCTCAGTAATAGTTTACATAGTTCCATCCGTGTTCACAACTTCACAGTGTGTTAATACTAATATCAAACTGGAAGGCTCAACATCAGTTGGCGGCAGGTTGCAGTGAGTAGTGATGGAAACCTGCGCGCTGCGCACATCCGATACCGTGCACAACGTCACATGAACTGATCATAAAAACAACCATAGTTTATTCGTATATGCATTCTAAAAGTTAAATACAAACAAGAAAAATCAGCCTACCGTTTTCAAATAATGAAAGGTTGTCAAAGCATATTCATGTTTGTTTAATTGAACGCCGCACTCAGCAATATTCCAGCTATATGACGGCGGTTTGTAAATAATTGAGTCTGGAGCAGACAATCCAGTGACTGACATCATGAACATCGACGCAGTTTGGACACGATGACATGCATCAACCGAGTCAGGGAGCCTGACCACCCGATCCCGTTAGTCGCCTCTTACGATAAGCATAGTCGCCTGTTACGGCAAGTGTGGGTTGATGAAGCTTTTTACACTTTAACCAAAACTATTCCAATGTGTTAACTAAACAAATGGTCATCTTAAATACATTTATAACTAACAGTTGCGTTGAAAATCAAATTTCTGGCAAATTGCTAGAGATTTGTACTTCTCAAAATCGCTTTCAGGTGCATACCTGTTATTCCAACAAACAACGGTCTCTTTAACGAATATTGTGGATACATTGATTGCTAAAAATGACCGACCACTAAGGCAGAAATGCTTCAGCAGGGCCAAGGGTCCTTCACATGAAGCGATCTTACGAGTCGTTGCGCAACCGTACATACCCCAAATTAATACCCGTTTAGTTTACAGGTATTCGTGATGTAAGTGGGTTTAGTTTGACGTCCCAATGGTTTTTTAGTTACACCGCGGCGTGTCAGCTTTATGTAGGTGGAAAGCCGAAGTAATTCAAATCTTGGACGTTTACCACTTGGGTGAAACTCAAAAGCATGAGTATGGTGTTGATAACTAAGAAACACAATCAGCGTAAATTGGAGATTCCAACCCACGAGTATAGGTTACCGAGGCGTAACCCAATACATTGCGCCTCAGATGCCTTGGAACCTGTGCCTCGTACAGTTTATGTACCCGTGTATTATGTTTCCACCCCAGCATGATAAATACCTTGGTTTTAGAAGTGCCGCCATATCAATGTCTCTGATAATTTTTCAATAAAATGTATCTAATTTGACCGGAAGGCTGATTTGTTATGATAACATAATGAAGACATAATGCACTGGATAATCGAGGATGGATGCGGTTACAGTGACCGTGTAACATCACTCAGTACTTATGTACGGGACCCGTGAAGATCCGGGGTAGAATAGGTCTTCAACAACCAATGCTTGCCGTAAAAGGCGACTATGCTTGTCGAAAGAGGAGACTGACGGGATCGGATGGTCAGGCTCGCTGACTTGGTTGATGCATGTCATCGATCCCAATTGCGTCGATCGATGTTCATGGAACCAATCACTGGATTGTCTCGATTATTTACAGACTGCCGTCATAGAGCTGGAATACTGCTGAGTGCGGCGTTAAACAACAAACAAACAAAACAAAAGGTATGTACGGTAGGAGTCGTGAGAAACTGAACGAGTATCACAAATCCTAGACTGCTTCCATGAAACAAAAGAGTATTTAGTTTTGCGAGTGTTGACGACTTGAATGGGACACGCGTTAAAGAAGTGTTCACGGGATGATACCTCGGATTTGTCGCAGATGTCGTCCACAGTCCTCCTCCAGTGTTCAGCTCAGGTGTTGTGATAATGAAAACACTCCAACAGAGTGGTACACGTGGACAGCATGAATATGAGCGACAGCAGTAGTAATATGCTTATACAAGTATGCACACCATCAGGTGCGGATACAGCTTCTTGAAAGGGGGATTGGGTGCACTTAATATTTAGAAATCAATGCCAGATGAATTAAGAATTAATTAGGGACACAAGTTCCGTTTATAAACTAAAATCTAGTGAAATAATTGTTTTGGAAGAATAAATCTCCAAATGATTATGTTATTTTTCTATACGCTAGCATGATGGATTAGCTACTCAAAAAGGGGTGCAGTCCCACCCCTAGATGCAATATAAACTATTGTATATGCTCACCAACCTACTTTACTCATCGTCACATTACATGCTTTTTTGTGACGTTATCTACCTCCAGAAAATAAATTCAACTAGTGAAGTGAAGATGTACTAGTTTTCTGAAGACGTAACAGTTAACATATACATATACCAGAAGTGAGATATTGTGTAAGTGTTTGGAGTTCTTAATAGCAGGTGTGAGGACATAAAAGATGACATAGTTGGAGTTATTACCCTCTCGCGATTTTATGGCTAACAGATATGGTGTAACACTGTCAGACCTCCTCATCATGACACCTTTGAGTATCTTACATTGAAAAAATACCCGAGTGAATGACTTCACTTCTATATCTACAAAGTGAGTGAGTGAGTTGGGTTTAACGCCGCTTTTAACAGTATTCCAGTCATATCGCGGCGTGTCAGCTTAATGTGGCAGGAAAGCCCGAAGTGATGCAGGTCTCAGACGTTTAGCACTTCGGTGAAACCCACAAGCACGGGTATGGTGCTGACAATCCTAGAAACAAAATCGGGCCGAACCGGAATTCGAAACCACAATCATAGGTTCCTGGCGTGCCCAAGGGACGCAACTCTGCACAGCGAATCACGACGACTGGGCCACCCGTGTCCCCCATATCTACAAAGGGATGCGTGGTTGCTGACTCATACCTGGTTGCATATGAAGATCTACACCTCCTAAGCGACTTTCAAAATTGAATGCGATAGGACTCTAGTACATCATCCACTTGGTTTAGAGGATACTGACCCCTGTAGAACACAAGACCACTCTCGCTTAACTTGGGGTGTCGGTACACAGGAGAATGTTCAGCGAGTGGCCCCAGGATCTGCTCATGCAGCAGAATACTTCGCCTATTCCATTTTCTCTATACAGGCTAAAATTATATTGGCAGTCAGATCTTTGAAGAATGAAAAGGTAGTAGGTGAGAAGACTACCAGTCTAAAAAACCCTTTCTCTACGAGTTCCTGAAAATGTGTTATGACAGTGGACGAATGTCGGGGTATAATTCAACCAGTAGCCAAACGAAATACAAAGGACCAGAGAGACCGTCTGGCGTACCGGGGTAAATTTAACATTGACCTCATGTGTAAGGTATATTGCCATTTGGGCGGAGGAAAAACCCCTTGTTGGGGAGCAAAATAGATTCAGTAAGGGGAGAAGCATCATTTAAAAAATCTGACTAATACTGTGGAGAAACAGAACAAAAGATGAGCACGTTCAAGGCTTGTATAGACTCAAAAAAAGCCCATGACTCTATCAGTATAACCCTTCTGTGGACAAAGCGCGAAGATGTGGGTGTTACCTCTCAACGACCTGGAACATTTTCCGGTATGTACAGGGGATGGTAGTAGTTGTGTTAGAGTTAACGGTGTAGCAACTGAGGGGTTCCAGGTAAACAGCCTCTGTTATTTAATTTATTCATAAACGACCTTGCACTGATGTTGAAGAGTCTTAAAATCGGCATTCATTGACAATGAGCTTGCATGTGTGCTGCTATGTGCGGATGACATTGTCCTGATGGCAACAACAGAATCAGGCTGTCAACGTCTTTTTAACTACCAAGGTACATGGTGTAAAACTAATAATATAGGTATCAATGCCAAGGTTTCTTTTAAAGCCGGTAATCTGCCTATTGAAACTGTTCATCGGTTGATCACCAAGACTACATTACAGCTACAACTGTGACTCAAGCAGCAAGGGGTGCACTGGGTCTTGTCATTGTCTGCTGTAAAGGGTTTGGTTATGTTGACTACAGTGTGTTCACAAATCTGTATGACAGTTTGGTTTTATTTTAAGTAATAATATGTTGAGCAACAGTCTGGGATCAAAAAGAGTTCTCGCCCATCAATGCAGTTCTGTAAAGAGCAGACCGTTCCTTTTAGGGAGTGGGGAGATATACACCCTCTGATGCAGTACTTGGGAGACTTGGGATCACTTGCTGTAGGAATAAATCTGAGCCTAGCTGTGGTACGACAATGGCGCAGATTCAAGAACACGAGTGATCAGATAATATATATAAAAGGATTTCCACGTGGAATGACAATCTGTCATCTTCCCGTTGCAAAACGGGTCTTTGAGAGTCCATTGTTTATTATACGAGAACAGTGCTCATATCCATTTACAAGATCAAGTTACACTATCAGCAACAAGGGCAGATATCGATAACCCGGAAACTAACTGCAATTGGGGGATCGCAAATGCCACAGGAGTACGATGCTGCTATCGTACTCTTAAAATCACCCATGGTACTGAAGTCAATATGTTTATACCTGTTTGGATATTGAGAAGCTCTCAGCATGTTTTACTAGTAACCACCTATGTTTAAATGTGCAAACACCTGTTTTAATATTCACACGAGACGTGGGTATCTACTACACAGGTAATATCTGTTTTTATTCATTTATCTTTTTTTCTTGTATTTTACCGTTGAATTTTATGTGGTGTATATATACACATAACCGTTTATATACACAAGTCTCTCGTAACTCTTACAGTGAGTGAGTTAAAATTGTCGCATCGGCAATATTTCAGCCATATAGCGACGAGTAACTCTCACAGTGGCTCATGCATAACTATATGATACTACTGTATTCTTATGTTCTTTTACATGTATATATGAGGTGAGACTCAAATATATTATCTGTCAGTGTTGGAACTGCGGTCCTGAAACGTATCAACTGGAGGACGTTTATCACAGACGTAGTGTCATGCACAATTCAACATCATATACACCATTCAATTGGAGGATGTGTAATTACTGCATACCCTTTGAAATTACGTGGACAATAATAATGAATGTAAATAATGTTTCTTGGTTAAAGTAGATTACATTTTACTGCCGTTGTCCATCACCACATACGTGACTGTGACACATTATCATAATCAAGGCATCTTCCCGAGGCAAGGGGGCCGTATTTCCACCCTTGCCGAACTAGGCTGAAATTATGGACTCATAGATTTTGGCTCGACAAAAGAGTCTATGCATAGTCCAATCAAAATTATGAAACGAAAAAGACATCCGGTTCATAAACTATCGTGCAGATTTTGGTCGATTGCAGGATTTGCAAAGCATGTGTACTGTAGCGACATTTTCCATATCTGTTCATGTTTTAACCAATGTGGTCACGTGATGCACTTCGCAGAGTAAGACCCGTTTTATTACAATATAGATCTTGATTAATGATCAGATCGTCTCGACTGGGCGCCGCCATTTTGTTTGAAGCAAATGCAAGTGATATATGAGTCTCGAATCTGATTGGTCAGTAGGAGGGACATAAAAGGGACATAGCTCGTAATAGCCACTGGTGGCGCTACGATCGAGCCCAGAATATCCAGCCAAGTACGACAACGGTGGAAACTATCTTTTTTAGTCAATAACTCCCTTGCCTCGAGAAGATGTAATCAAGGTACCTCCTTTACAACCCTATAATACAGTTGTACTACACCAGAGAGTAAATATTACTTTAAGCAGTTTAGCAATCTCATGCTTATCAAAAATCATAAACGGAAATGTTTTAATGCGAAACATTGTTGACATAAATACAGAGAAGTATTAAACGACGATGACGGGGACTAGCTTATAACATTACTATTGCACAAGGTCTATATGTAGAAGACAAAGTTAATTGTAAATTGTGCAGTCTATAGATGCATTGGAGGATTCACACGCTTCAGGATTCCCTCAACAGAAAGCCTGAAAACCGTGTCCATGGACTCTGTCTCAAACTGCCAGCTGGGCCGTAGTACTTGATGACCTTCACCTTGTGACCTTCCCTCACGTGGCACACTGCAGTTCCTGAACCAGTTGACCAAGCACTTTCAACACGGACACGAGTAGAATAGGCGCTATCTTCACATTTGAGTTCGTATTCCTGTCCAGGGCCACCAGTCACCATCACCTGAACGGTGAACAGGTAAAATCCTAGTGGAAAGAGAAAACCGCAATGCAGAGTAATATTACGTGAAATAAAACACACAGATATTTGAGTAGGGCAATAATTCAGTAGTGTCTGAGTATGGTTATCATCGCTTTGAACAGTATTTCAGTGATATAACGTCATGTCAGATTGATGTATGAGAAAAGCTTGAAGTGATGCAGGGCTATCACCTTGATGAAACCCATGAGCAGGGGTATGGTGCTGCTGACAAACCTAGAAACATAATCAGGGCAAACCGGAAATTCGACCCAACAAGCATGGGTTTCCTCTACGTATGACGGACTCAACTCTTCACCGGAATATCGACACCCTTGACGACTGAGCCATCCATGACCCTCGAGGACAATAACACAGAAATGGGTAAGTTCCCCTGGCTTTACTTTCTCAACCGCTTGTGTGATATGGACAGACATGGTTAGACATTTACAAATTAATACAAGATTGCCAAACTACATAAAACAAGGTCAGAAGAGAATACAGATAATAAAAGGGGTTTCATCACGAAGCTGGGGGGCATTATACACTCTTCAAAAAAAGAAACGTATAGTTAAAAAATAAGCATATTTATTAAGCGGATGTAAAAGTATCTACACAGAATATGCGGGAACACAATCAAATGAAATTGGACACAGTGATCGACAAATGCATTGTCAGCATTAATTCAGTTCAGTCATTGCAATGTGTAGCTACAAGGGGGCGTCATGGTCAGAACCTGGTCACACCACCTCTTAAAGCCGTCACTGCTCGACACCTCCTTGGCACAGATTGCACAAGTCGTCGGATTTTTTCGTGGGAAATTCTTCGCCATTCCTCCTGTAAGGCGTTGGCGAGTTGTGCCAATGTTGGCGGACGCATCGATCAAGTTCGTCCCACAAATGTTCAATCGGGTTGAGATCAGGCGATTTGGACGGCCATGGAAGGACACTGATGTTCTCATTTACAAGGAAATTAACTGTTGCACGTGCTGTGTGGGGCCGAGCGTTGTAATGTTTGAACAGCTCCCTCTGGCGGTCCAAAGTTGGGAAGAGGTGAGGACGCAGAATTTGGTCTATGTATCGGTTTGCTGTAAGATTGACCTGGACAACCACTAACTTTGATCTACCCATGTAGGATATGACACTCCCTCCACCAAATCGGTCCACCTGTCGAACGAAGTTCGGCGCAAAACGTTCATGTCGACGTCGGTATACACGTTGTCTTCAATCCCATCGTTGAAGAAGCAAATGTGAATCATCGCTGAACCAAACGCGTCGCCAGTTCCTGAGATCCCATGCCTGTACTCTGTTGCACCACCCGACACGTCGTTGACGGTGTAGACGTCGCAAAACAGGTCCAACTTTTGGTCGTCTCGCTCGAATTCCCACTTACCTCAGACGAATTCTGATGGTTTGGTCGGAAATTTTTCGCATACCAGGCACCTGCCCTGCAGTGTCCGTTACTCTACCAAATCGATTCCGAAAGTGATGCAACCGGATGTACCGATCCTGAGCAGGGGTGGTCACTCTTGGTCTTCCACTTCTGGGATGATCTTGAGTCGAATTAGTGCGGCTATATCGATCCCATAGTCGAGATATCGTGCTTTGGTGAACGTTGAAGTGTCTTGCAACGGCAGACTGGGACTCCCCTGCTTCCAAACGTCTAATGGCGATATTTCGGTCAGCTGCAGTTAATCTTGGCATTTTTCGATCTCCGTTCACGTCAGAAAATTCGTAATGAACTGATGAATTTTGTACGGTCTTTTATAGTCAGTGTCTCTACTCTTGTTTCCAACACTTTGCACGTGCATGTGCTGAAAACGTTTTCTGAAAGCAATTTCCGTGCATCTTTTGCATTTTTGCTGATAAACGTTTACAAAAAACATTTTGAGATGTGTCAAATCAAACATAACAATTGTCTTCATGACGATTGCTGGGGAAAAAATCTAATTGGAATTCTCAAAACGCCTATGCGTTTCTTTTTTTGAAGAGTGTACATTACAAGGAACCTATTCAAAACCAATGAAGTAAAAACACCCGTTTTGAACATGCAATTACCTAAAAAAAACTCTTTGGAAGAAACAAGCGTTTTTGTAAAGGTTGCACTTGGATAGTTCTATTTCGAAACGAACATTGTTATTGATGTCACTTTTCCCTTTCCTCTAAACATTTGTTCTTGTTGTTAATGACGCAAGTCGCAAGTTATCCCAAACTGTTTTGTTTGTTCATTGTTTAACGCCGCACTCAGCACTATTCAAGCTTTATTACGGCTGTCTGTAAATAATCGAGTTTGAACCGGATAATCCATTGATTGATATGACCATCGATCCAGGCAATTTGGATGCGATGACATGCATCAACCAAGTCACTCGATCCTGTTAGTCGCCTCTTGCAACAAGCATGGGTTGATGGACACATATTCTAACCCAAAATATGAGGGATCATACCAAACTGTCCACCTTTCTGGCTTACAGGAACATTATGAAGTCAAGGGGCATTATACAATAAACCTTTAATGTATATTCAATAACAACGGAATTGCTGATGACTACATTGGATCATAATACGTGCTTCAACTGCAACAATGTTGGACTCAGCAGGGCCCGAAAAATCCACTCGTTCGTTCATATTGACGAGTGGCAGCATGTGCTGGTTGAGAAACGCTCGTCATATCGGACGAGTAAATATATCAATCATATCAATTTATCTGTACTCGTTTTCATCAAAATATGAAAGATAATCTCGAACCTAAAATATGTTATCATAGCCCGTACGTTCTCAGTAATGATAGCGGAGTGCAGACAGACAGGCCACCGGCCCAAAGTACATTGATACAACATGATAAACCACGCATGCGAGAGTAAAATACACACATACAACATTTTTTATGAATGACAAAAAGGTATAAGGTATTCATTAAATTGTAGGCTTTTGCTAAGAACAAACCCATATCATGAAGGTTATCACCCGTTTGCATTATTTGTGTGAATGTTATTAGAGATCGATATTCAGTGTAATATGGCGAGAGGTACTTTCTTTTTATAATGGCATATAAACATCTTATGGTATTCATCTTTAAAATATTTGCAGTTATTGGACACACAGAAATCACAAAATCGTTCATTATGAGAGTGCAACCGTGCCTTCCAAGACCCACATTTAAACGGAAATTATTACATCTAAACTTCGAAATACATATTTTAAAGTAATATGGAATGTCATTTGTTAAATAACGTTCTCATTTGTACTGAACATAGTAATTACATTTCGAAGCTAATTCCATTGAAGAATGCCAGTTGTGTCACAGGTTATCTGACAATCTTTGTTGAAATTACTTTAGGGATAATGTTGTATCGCCGATCTCTTGCTATAACCAGACCAGCCCAAAAACTAAGCTGAACAAAATGTTTTTAATTCATGTAGCATATGTCCCTCTGCCCACCTCATCAAAGGATTCATGGTTAAGAAGGTTTGACGGGGTAATCTGTGAGTCCAGACGAAGACGTTTGCACCAATAGTTAACTGCTCTTGTCATATAGACAGATTGCAGAGGGAGCCTGCCACAATCCCCAAGTACCATATTACAACACTGTCACATATTTTAAAGGCATCGTGAATGATAGGTATCCATTTTTCTTTTGATAGTAGTTGATGCATCTGATTGATTTGTTTGCTTTAGCTGTTACACTACTGAAGGTCTTACTCCACGACAACTTGGGGGTGAAAAACTGTTCCTAAATATTTATTAAAATTCGCAACATTAATTTTTTTCTCCTTATACAATATTTCGTAGCTTTTTTGATATTCCGCCCCGTCGAAATACTCGAGAACATTTATTTTCATCTGCATCTGCAAGGCAGTGTCCGCAACAGACGATACATCACCTGCGTATAATAATGCAAACAAATATGGTATCTCACTTCTAATAAATATGCCTTGACCACCATGTTTTTCCAACATCACTACTGGGTTCTTTTAAAAAGATTATAAAAACAATTAACAGGTGAATTAATCAGGAAGACCACCATCCTTCATTCGAAAATATGATGATAAGTTAGAGTACATCGATGTTAGTAATCGTAGAAAGAGTATGTATTCCCACTCGATTTAAGCTTTCTTAAAAAATGCTGTGCTTCACTCGTTGAAAGCCTTCAAAAATTCAATAAAGATGCAGTAAAATCTCTCCCTTGGTCTATGAGATGTATCTTTAAAACGGGAGAAACATGTTGCTAATAACAAAAATAGACGGCACTCAAATGTCAAAGTGAAAAGGAAGGATTTTGTGAAGGAAATGGCTGATATAAGTTGGCCCCTTAATATTTCACATGAGGAATTTGTCATTCCCTCTATCAATCGTTCTTTTGTCACCTTTGACAAACACATAAATAATTCTGTATGGCGTTACGGTTTGTGGAACAATAGGTTCACGGAGTGGAAGTGATGAGTACAGTGGAAGGGCTGTGGGTCGGGGTACGTACCGGATACAGGGGCAGTGAATTCACCAGTGTCCGGGTTGTACGCTCCTCCGATGTTCTCGTCAACTTGGTCAAACACTATGGTGCCTTTTAACGTAAATGCTGCGTCCTGTGTCAGTGAAGTTACGAAGTGCACTGTTCCTGTTAAAGACAACTACATCATTACTTCAACACATATCAACAACAGCATTACTTCAACACATATCAACAAACAATAATGTGTTAGATTCCACTTTGGGAGGACTCTCCCACGCAAATAGCTATGTGGCTGAGATGATAGTGCCCATAACACATAAAAAAATTAAAAAGCGACAGAAAATCCAAATATTGAAATCAAATTTCGCACTGCACCTCTCTTATAGGCATTAAAAGTGTTAAACAAACAAGAATCTATGTGGTAGTTTTCAAATTATAGGCCACCCCAAATAATGTCCTGGGATGGACTGACGGGTGGAATTCCTTGGTATAACTATTAAAATTAAATTTAAAGGAGCATCACCAGGTGAATTGAGGAGCGGTTCACAATGTAAAAACAGTACCAAACTACTCTTGTGCCACACGCTGGACGACACGAGTCCCAACTTTATCTGCTCTCACAGCCAAATACATAATCGTTTTCTAAACGTGAATAGTCTCTACTCCAGGAAGAATAAAAGGGGGAAGTTCAAGCAATAAATTGAGCGAGACAAACAAACTCATGTGCACACATGTTGTCTGTGGGGAGCAATATCTTGTATGGCCACCATTAGCGGCCAACACTGCCATCGTCGTCCCATGAAAGCAATCAGATACCGACTCTTGGCCTGGGAAATGTTCACCCACTCTGCCTGCAGTGCTTGTGCCAACTGTCGGATGTTCTGTGGTTGTCGTTGTCGCTGTCGTTGATCCAGTGCAACCCATAAATGTTCGAGTGGGTTCAATCTGGTCCATGGCCGGACCTGAATGTTGTGAGTCTTGCCTTGTGAGTCTTGCCTTTTTGTCAGTCTTGCCTTGTGAGGTCGGGCGTTGTCTTGTTGGAAAACGACGTTCGCTTGTTGTATAATGGGATGGACGAGTGGCCGAAGAGTGTCATCCGTGTAACGTTGTGTCGTTAAAGTTCCCTAATCTTACACCAAGTCTTCTCTACCAGTGTAGGAGATGGCCGCCCACATCATTACACTACCACCACCAAATCTGTCCACTTCCTGTTTGCAGTTTCCAGAATAACGTTGCCCGCGACGCATGTAAACACAACGTCTACGATCCGTACAGCAAAGCATAAGACGTGACTCGTCACTAAACCAAACTTGTCTCCATAGCAGTTGTGACCATTCTCTGTGACCTTGACACCATTGACGTCGCAGCCGACGACGCAGGTCCGTCAAAATGACATCTCGAACTGGTCGTCCAGCGCGAAGACCTTCAACGCGTAAACCGTTACTCACTGTATGGGCTGGTATCCTCCGCAATCCTGGTATTGCTATTGTTGTTGAGGTGGCTGTGTTTGTATGAATATGCCCTGTGCTCTAGTAGTAATCGACGTGGTCGACCGGATCTGGATAGGTCACGTGTTGCCCCGTGTGTTTGATAACGGTTCCACAGTATTGAAATGATGCTTGGTGCTATGTGAAAAACATCTGGCTACAGCTGAACATGATTCTCCTACTTGCAGTCGGCATTGTTGCTTTGGGCTATCGTCAGTCGTGGCATGTTTTCGCTGTTCACTTGCTGTAAGATTGTGATGACATGCACGTGCACGTGTTGTGTTTCGGCGCGAGGCTCGCACGTAGTTGTGTTTTTGCGATTTTTTCATCTTTTTCTAACAAATTTCTGCAGTACCTCATTCTTTCCACACAAATCAATCCCAATCCATGCAGAAATGACCCTTTCACTTTGGGCATTAAATTCGATTTTCAGATATAAAAAATATTTTATTGATATCACAAATTCAGTTTTAGATATCTTAAAATTATTCATTGATTTTAAGAATTCGATTTAATGATATCATTAATTTTTTTTTTTTTTTATATCAATAATTCGATGTTTTGGTTGCGGACAAGAAGCGTGGGGAGGTTTTTTAAGAAGTCACCAACCCAAATAAATATGCCAAATTTAGCTTTATGCGTGATAAGCGTGACAGACAATATTGTAAGCATGTAATTATCTATTGCGGTATGACTTCAAAGGAAAATCATTTTTTTCATGAACCTCGTGATTCATTGATATCACAAATTCGATTTTGTACGTCAATAATACATTTCGAATTTGTGATATCTGAATGTAGCGACATCAAAAATAAAACTGTGATATCACAATTCATTTTTTATATCAATAATTGGATTTAGTAAAAATTCAAAACACATCGGTCTAACTGACATTTCAAAAGGATAAAATGATAAAATAGAGAATATATAGTATAACGGTGCCGCATAGCCTTTCTACATGGACAGACATAACGGGCCGATCTCTATTTTGAGAGAGACAATGCTCGCTGAACGATACATCTACTCACCACTAAACTGTCCGGCCTCAGATGCACCGAGTATGGAACAGCCCTTCCCGATGTCCATCAGTCTGCCAGAAACTAGCGACTTCCGATCGGTCGGTTTTCCCGCCTCGGGATCAGGTTTGACGCCGCGACTGCTCCGATTCCTGCGCATGTGTTTCACTTCCGCATGCAAACTAGACTTGTCGGGTGCAGCAGTTGTGATGGACAATTCCACTGCATCTTTAGTCGATTTCCTGTTTGTCAGCCGGTCCGATTGAGCCTTCCTTCTCCCCACACCTTTTCCCCGTGCAGGCATGCTCTATTGTCGATTATTATCCTTGTATTTTGGCGACGAACAGTTTCACAGAGAGAGATCACCCCGTTTATCCCGGTCGTAAGCGCACGAGATCTTGTCCACAACAGAGGCACAGCTCCAGAAGATTTATCGACTAGTAATAATCTCTGGGTTTCTTAGATATGCCTTATTAATAGGGACTGCTTTGATTTGAAGTACCAGCAGTTACTCTTCAGTACAGATTGTATCACGACATTAATGAATATTTATTTTGTAATCATCGATTACCTTCACACTTAGTTGTCGCATCTACCGCACGATTCACTTGTTTCGTTATTGACAATGCGCCTTGGATGGTAGTGTCTAAAGGGACGCTACTCTTCACTACTGTTTGAGTCGTATGGTAGAGCTCACGCATGAAAACTGAAAGGGATTTCTGTGTACGATTTATAAATATTATTTTACAGACAAAAAATACCGGGTAAATTCAATGGTCCGGAAACTAAGCCAAGAATTATGCCACAATGAGCGAGATGGATATGTAGTTCCTTTTCTGATCAATCTCTTCAAATTATAATTTTCGCTTTGAAACATGACGTTAAAAACAATAATGTTAGGTTCATAGCTTTTGTACATATCAAAATATTTTGTTGGTGTAACTACATAAACTATAGCGGTACATATGCATACTGTACTAATATAATGTATCTATGCCTCTGTTCAGAACGTTTTGGAGCAACTTCGTGTAATAGCCTGAGAGTATAAACTTTGGATTTAGAGTGAGTGAGTGAATATGGTTTTACGCCGCTTTTAGCAGCAGTCCAGCAATATCACGGCGGGGGACACCAGAAATGGGCTTCACACATTGTACCCATGTCGGGAATCGAACCCGGGTCTGCGGCGTGACGAGCGAACGCTTTAACCACTAGGCTACCCGACCGCCCCTTGGATTTAGAAGCTGTTACTGTTATCGAACCTGTGTCAGTTTGTATAGGCCCCCTCATAACTAATACGCCAAGATTCGGAGATAAGTCGGAGAAATACGATTTTTACTTCACGCTGATTGAGTGACTCAACTCCATCGGGCTATTGTTAGCGAAGAGGTCCTAAAACAGATAACTACATTGTCGCGAAGAAAGGAATAACCTCATTCATTGTTTTTGACGTTACAGAATATTTTTGTTGAGTCTCCGAAGTACATCAATGACCGAGCTGAAGTTATGGGATCAACAAACCCTCTTACAAGACCTCGGGACAGAATCACTAATAATAATCGCTCAAGACAGATATTCATAATTTCATAGTAGCACAAAGTACTCTCTAAATATCTCAGCTTAAAAATAACATCAATCAATGTGTGTTCAAGCCATATGCCGGCGGACTGTAAGTGAGTGAGTCAGATGGGCTTAATATGGGAGGAAAGCCCGAAGTGATTCAGGTTTCAGACGTTTACCTCTATGGTGAAACCCAGGCGCTAGGGCATGGTGCTGACAAACCTTGAAACATTATCGGGGCGAACTGGGATACTTCAGGTTTCAGGTGTGCCCAAGGAACGCAACTCTATCTGCACAAAGAAAACGTCGACTGGGCCACCCGTGCCCCATATCTTATTGAGAATCTCTATAATTCAAGATAAATCTATCGTTTCAAATTTATCATAAAATAAAAGAGAAACTTAAAATTACACCAAACAATCATTCTACTCTCAATCACACAACACGCACGTAACTGGGTGTGTATACATTTATTGATGTAGCAGTCAATTGATCAAACAGTATCGTGGCAATATGAAAGTTTTAATAGTTTACTGTGATTTAATGTTTATTTATTGATACGGTTTGATACTTTTATGTAGGCAGGTTAAAAGTGATCATGCTGAATCACCTACACACTCAACCACACAAGGAAATAATGTAACTAAGATCAATACAGATAACCTATGTGTAAAATAAACAAAGCATATTAAGGAAACAACAAGGTAATAGAAAGATTACATCTTTATTGCTTAAATTTCGTATGTAGTAATACAATGATTTAAATTTAAACTAATATGCTAAAATCTATAATAAAAAAATTATGGGTATCAACATAATTTTTATATTACTGGGAAATTTATGATTCAAACACTAGCTGCAGCCATGAATAAATTAAACAATGGTAGGACTACATCTTCAGACGAATGATGGTGTTTTTGTCTAGCATGTCCTATGTTTCAATGTTTCAATGATACAAGAAATGGCCCCCGAAACACATGCAGGGTACCGATAATCTCTGTGGCTGAGTGATCACTTCCCTTGGACTTGCACCGGCAATCCTGGCTGTACTTTGTTGCGTAATGCTGGTCCTCACTTGGGACTCCATTTTGTGACCGGGGTAGGGACTGACCATTGATATCCTGGGTGTTGGGGGCCTGGGATTTTATCGAAAAAAATATTGTCCGCGAAAATGCTTGAAAAAAATAATTCTTCTTCTGACTGTTGAAAAAAGAAATTTCAGCCACAAAATACACATTGTTGCAAGATGGGTTGTTTTTGTTTTGTTTTTAAATTAGATATTTAGGCTCATTGTTTAAATAACAAAATATCTGATTTTGAAGCTGCAGCTAAAAAAAATGTCTTGCCTCCATAAAAAATCCCAGATAGCAAATGGGATAGCTCATGACACATATTAACTACAAAGGACGATAACTCCTTGATTGACTCCATACAAACAAATGAAATGGTTTGGAGAGGGACGTTTTGATGCAACAGGCATGACCGATTCAATAGCTGTGAAACACAGTTTTAAATACTCATATTAGAGAGTAATTCCTACCCTTTGTATGACATTGGGGTGCAGACGTTACAGTGTCGTCAAGCCAGATTTACCAAGCGTAACTAACTTTTATGTAAACACGAAGCAACATAACGGCGCAGCACCTATATATATATATATATGTAAGCGTTATAAAAGTATGGAACACACCGAAACAGTTCTGGCTAATACCACATTCAAAAGTACATGTACATGTACTCTATTCTTTCTCTCACACATGAAATCAATAAATCAACCTTTCAAACATACAACACTTCACTCGTAGAGAATTGAGAAATACTTGATTCGATTAGATAAGTTACTTTATGAATTTTTATACTAAATTCTGAACTGAAATTCACTAAAACTGATTCATTGATGATATACATTTGGGTTAGATATAATCATTTAGGTTGAATTGACTGGTTATACTTTATATCCAAACATTAAGAACATAGCAAGTAAATCTGTACGTGCACACTTATGAACCAGTGTGAAAGATTACACCAACCTGTAAATTATTATAATCTTCGAGGAGATCCAAATCTGGAAACAGTCTTTCTGGTGCAAAAGTTAAATGGATAGTGTGGATTTAAATTAGGAAAGAGACATGACATAAGCTCACTTGACTTTCAGTCAGGTGAGCTAAAATGCAAAATATATCTCACTATACATTATTAAACATCAAGATCATTTGAATTAGAATTTGTAATTGTGAATGTATTCAGTTGAAAGCAAGATTTAACACAGCTCTTCAAGAGAAAAAGAGCTATAGTTCGCCTCTACAATGTTAGCCTTCACTTTGAGAATATCCTGTCAATACAGTCAGGTATACACTCTAATTCCACAAACTGTTAGCACTAGTATGCTGGTGGTACCAGTAAATGTAATACCATCATTGATTGGAGCTGTGGTTGCTCTGCCACTGTGAGAAGGACTTGAGAACGCAGTCGTAGTCTGGTCAGTTGCACCGGTTGTCTGTGACACTATGTTTGATGAACTTGTCTCCATTGTACTAGTATGATTTGTCTCCTTGTGATGATTGGCAAAAGTTTGTTTGACCAAATTGAGCAAAGGAAAGGGCCCTTTCTTGCAGTAGTTCTTGGCGTCGTCATAGCTTAGCTCCCAAAACATGACTCCCCCAAGATGTTCATCAATAACGTACTGGACCTGGAGTTATACAATACGAGTAATGTTATTTCTGCAGTTATATGTCGAGAGTTAAATCGTCGATAGTTAGACCGTGTGCCATAAAATATATTATGATCATGGCTTTGTGCTATGATAGTTTCGATACCATGTTATAAATATTCTTTGAACAAATAGCACGAATGTTTAATGAGAACACGTAAAATATGTATCGCATATTACTTTCATTCATGATCAATAACAACTTAACTTTCAGTACATAATACATTCTATTTTCAGTCCACACCCCATACTACCTTCAGTCCTCACCCCACACTACCTTCAGTCTAAACCCCAAACTACCTTCAGTCCACACCCCACACTACCTTCAGTCTAAACCCCAAACTACCTGCAGTCCACACCCCATACTACCTGCAGTTCACACCCCATTCTACCTTCAGTCCACACCCCACACTACCTTCAGTCCACTACCCACACTACCTGCAGTCCATTACCCACACTACGTGCAGTCCACACCCACTACCTTCAATCTGCGACCCACACTACCTGCAGTCCACGACCCTCACTACTCACAGTCCACATCCCACACTACCTGCAATCCATTACCCACACTACCTTCAATCCACACCCCACACTACCTGCAGTCCACACCCAACAATACCTTCAGTCCACACCCCACTCTACCTGCAGTCCACACCCCACACTACCTGGAGCCCAGACCCCACTCTACCTGCTGTCCAAACCCCACAATACCCGGGAAGATCCGGGGTAGAATAGGTCTTCAGCAACCCATGCTTGCTGTAAAAGGCGACTATGCTTGTCGTAAAAGGCGACTAACGGGATCGGGTGGTCAGGCTCGCTGTCTTGGTTGAAGCATGTCATCGATCCCAATTGCGTGGGTCGATGCTCATGATATCAATCACTGGATTGTCTGGTCCAGACTCGATTAGTTACAGACAGCCGACATATGGATGGGATATAGCCGAGTGCGGCGTAAAACAACAAACCGACCACAAAACTAACCAACCACACCCAACACTACCTGCAGTCCATTAACCACACTACCTTCAGTCCACACCGCAAACTACCTTCAATCCACACACCACACTACCTGCAGTTCACAACCCACACTACCTGCAGTTCACACTCCACACTTCCTGCAGTTCACACCCCACAATACCTTCAGTCCACACCCCACAATACCTTCAGTCCACACCACACACTCCCTGCAGTCCACATCCCACACAACCTGCAGTCCACGACCCACACTACCTGCAGTCCACACCCCATTCTACCTTCAGTCCACACCCCAAACTACCTACAGTACACACCCCACACTGCCTTCAGTCCACACCCAACACTATCTGCAGTCCATTACCCCACACTACCTGCAGTCCACACCCCACACAACCTGCAGTCCACACCCCATACTACCTTCAGTCCACACCCCACAATACCTTCAGTCCGCACCCCATTCTACATTCAGTCCACACCCCACACTACCTGCAGTACACACCCCACACTACCTGCACTCCACACCCCACATTACCTTCAGTCCACACCCCACACTACCTTCAGTCCACACCCCATTCTACCTTCAGTCCAAACCCCACATTACCTGCAGTCCACTACCCACACTACCTGCAGTCCACACCCCACAATGCCTTGAGTCCATACCCCACACTACCTTCAGTCTACACCCCACACTACCTTCAGTCTATACCCCACACTACCTGCAGTCCATACCCAATTCTACCTTCAGTCCACACCCCACACTACCTGCAGTCCACACCCCACACTACCTGCAGTCCACACCCCACACTACCTTCAGTCCTCACCCCACACTACCTGCAGTCCACACCCCACACTACCTGCAGTCCACACCCAATACTACCTTCTGCCCATAACCCTCTTTACCGTTATTCCACAACTCATTTGACCTTCAGTCTATTACTTTTTTTACCATCTTCCCACAACCCACTCCACCTGCAGTCCATAACCCACAGTACCTGCTGTTCATAACCCACTTTACCTGCGCAGTCCATAACCCACTCACCCTGCAGTCAATAATTCTACCTGTAGTTAACCCCCTTTACCTTGATTCTGCAACCCACTCCACCTGCGTTTTAGACCTTCTTTACCATCTTGACACAATCCATGCTACCGTCAGTCCATAACCCACTTTCCGTCCACAACCTTCTTTACCGTCAGCCAACAACCCTTTTTACCGTCAGTCCACAACCTTCTTTACCGTCAGTCCACAACCTTCTTTCCCGTCAGTCCACAACTTTCTTTACTGTTAGTCCACAACCCTCTTTACCGTCAGTCAATAACCTTCTTTACCGTCAGACAACAACCTTCTTTACCGTCAGTCCACAACCTTCTTTTCCATCATTCCAAAACCCTTTTTACCGTCAGTGCAAATACCCACTTTGCCTTCAGTCCTTAACCAATCTAAAAACATCACTTATGCTGCTATTTTACCTTGAAGTCAAAGCTCTGACTGTCATCGTACCCCACCCACTGGTCGCCGCTGTAGGCGTAGGGCACCAGCTGCTCCTCGTCCCAAACTCGAGTCCAGCCCGTCTTGAAGGACACGCAGATCTTGCAAATATAAACCATAAGGCTTCAGATCACTTAGTATTTGAACTTCAAACAACAAACAACACTCTGTCTATAGTTCAGTTAATATGTTTTAGAGAGGGACGTCTATCCTCTATCCTCGAGAACATCACATCAGAAACTGATTTATTATGATAACAGGAAATGAAGCACTTGAGAAGAATTAGGATGAAGGTTTTTGGCGCGATCCGTCGTTAGTACTTTGATATATTTGTTTTTGTGAACTATACTGAGTCAAATTAAAAACTTCACATTTTTAAAAGTAATCCCATGTATGATATACAACGGACAAATGTATCAGAGAAGGTAATTTTTAATCATTAATGTCCAAAGAAGGATTTTAATTAACGTAGGTAACCAAAATTTGTTCCAAGCACCTACGGTATTCGGTAATAACATCAACAGTTTAAATCATAAGTCCCAAGCACGAGAATCTGATGGCACACAAGTTCAGTAGCGTGTATGGCTACGATGTGCGTTGACAACTGCCTCACAACGCCTCCGCATGGACCTTGTGATGCTTGTGAACACATGATTGGAAAGACGACGCCATTGTTGCTGCAAAATGGTGCCAAGGTCTTGCAAATTCTGTGGTTTGTTCTGGAGAGTGCGCAGACTTCTGCCAAGAGCATCCCAGACGTGTTCGATGGGATTGAGGTCAGGAGACCTTGACGGCCAGTCCATGACGTTGACTCCCGCATTCTGAAGGAAATTCCTTGTCAAAATTGCTGTGTGGGGTCTGGCATTTTCGTGTTGGAAGATCAAACCGGGTCCATGTGCTGCCATAAAAAGCAGAAGTTCTGGTGCCAGTACCTGGACGCGGTAAGCAGCAGAGGTTGCGGTTGCCACGGATGACAAGAAGCCTGGAACGTGCATTGCCACAGAAAGCACCCCACGCCATGACACTTCCGCCTCGAAATCTGTCAACTTCCTGTACACAACACTGGGCGTAACGTTCATGACGGCGCCTCCACACCCTCGCCCTACCATCAGCAAATCGAAGATAAAATCGGGATTCATCACTGAAGACGACTTGATTCCAATTCCTCTGAGTCCATCGTAAGTGTCGCTGTGCCCACGATTGACGTTGACGTCTGTGTAATTGAGTCAGAATCGGCCCGCAGTATGGCCGTCGTGCTTGAAGGTGAGCAGTTCTCAGACGGTTTCGAACAGTTTGCGCACTCAGTCTACCCCTAAACAGTTCATTTCTGGTTGATGTAGCCGTCAAAAATCGGTTACGGAAGTGACGTAAGACAATCTGACGATCCTCTGCATGTGACGTCACACGTGGTCGACCTGGCCGAGGGCGATCAGCGGTGGTACCCGTTTGCTGAAGACGCGTCTGTAAATCATAAACAGTCCGTCGACTACAACCCATCGTCCTTGCGACTTCAGCTACGGACGTTCCCGTCTGCAACATGCCTATGGCACGTTCACGTTGCACATTTGAAAGGCGTGGCATGACAAATGGCCGTAAGGACTTTTGTTTTCTTGTGTTTTTCTTTTTTTGTTATTGACTGCTAACAAGTATGGCTGAAAACACGTGCGGTATTATGGCCACGTGCCAGTTGCACGTGAAAAAACACTTTTGTCACTACAGTGCTGTGCACATGATTTTCATCGATTCACCTGCACAAAAACGGGTGTTATCTGGAGACAATACGTGGCCATTACTGTTTAAATACACAATAAGGGCCCACAATGATAACTGGTCAAAATGTTAAAATTTTAGGATTGTGGAGTTTTTAATTTGGTTCAGTATATTACCACTAGAAGTAGCGGTAGCGGAAGCAGTAGCAGTAGCAGCAGGGGCAGTAGTCATATTAGTAGAAGCAATGCATAATCAATCATAAGAGTTTTAAGAAATTCATATAATTTTCACAGCTATTTTTGCCCTTAGTATCTTGCAATGACGTTTCCTACTTACAAACGCAGATAGATATATTTACCTCTGGATAGATAAGTCTGCCTGTTTTCTTATAGAGAGGACCGGGGCGCCCTCCTCCGACTATGACAGGGGACCCGACGTTATGATCGCTAATGTTGCTGAGTGTGAAGCTAGCTCCTGCACCCGTCATCCCCATGATCACCTTGCTCCTGTCCGCACCCCCATTGATCCACACGTTCAGGGCGTATTGCTGGAGTTATTGACATTTATGTTGAAAACTCAAAGACAAAATATAAAAAGCCACTGGTATTCAAGATGAATCGAAAGGCTTTTTAAAATAATTAAACACTTGTTCAGCTGACTGAAAGTCAAGTAAGCTCGTGTCGTGGCGCAATCTTTGTCAGTGTGTCCGTCCGTCGTTAACTTTTGAATTTTCGGCATCTCCTCTCATACTACCAGGCTCAAAGAATTCCGAAAATATCATTTTTGGCCATAACTCATCATATATACATGTATTATTGTTAAATTGAATGTGCAGAAAGTACATGTAGGTGCTTTTCGAAATAAAATATGATACATTTTTCTGGCATTGTTTTTATCCAGTTACGACCTTTGACTTTCAAGTACCCACATGTATCTGGTGTATTTGCATTTTCGAAACTACACTCTGAGGAGGAGATGTGAAAAGGACTTTACGGTCGCGTTCAAGATGGTGGCACTTACACACAAGGCCTATGGAGCTGAAACCTTGTATGAATGATCGGTCATCTTTCTGCAAAATGTATTGGAATTTGGCAGAGGTGAAGTTAGTAGTGAGGGCTATCATGTCTGTTTCAAATTTTGCACAATTATGAATTTCATTAAATTATCTGCACACAGTTTGGTGCAATTGGAAAAAGTAGGTTTTCGCATATAGCTGCCATGGCAACCAAAAGCAATGGGAAGGGCTGCCGGTAGGTTCATCCAGACAAAGTTTCACCACCATACATTTTAGATATATGAGAAAATAGCGAAACTAGTTGAAGAAGGACAAACCTGTCCATGGATGGCAGGCCAGCAATTTTGCGGATTTAAATAGTGTGTCATTTACCCCTTGACTGGTCAAATCCTTAAACAGACATTGCTTAGGGACATAGAGAACGTCAAAAGCGGGTCTCTTGCTTGTGATGCACTACCTAAATGACCATGTGATCCCTAGTAAGGCCGGCACTGACCTTTGCAGTGGAAAGAGTTTTGCCATTTAGCATACTTTTGAATATCTTCTCCTTTCATAATGATTGACTGATGAAGCTGAAAGTTGGCAGGCAAGTTCCTTGTTTTGTACAATGTTTTGTACTGCAAGAGTGAGTGAGTATGGTTTTACGCCGCTTTTAGCAATATTCCAGCAATATCACGGCGGGGGACACCAGAAATGGGCTTGTACTGCAAGAAATATTCCTTATTGTCGGAATAGCTTGTTTCACTTTATATTTTTTATAACACATTCAGCTAACCGCGTAATTAATAACCACAATGTTTCGTGATTCTATTTCAAGTTTTAAGGACTATAAGCCATATAGTGACTGAGAAGCCTTGACATGTTGACAATAGGCAAGCATTTCATGAAAATATTTCGGGTACTGACCACATTATAAATTTTCGAGAAGCGAGTGTCGTTCCTGGCATAGAGGGGGCTGTTAAATCCAGTGACAGTGCTCCAACTTCCGGAAAAATCGTACGTCATTACGAAAATGAAGTCCACATTCCTGAAAAGCAGCAGTCGTTAATAGCGTGTAAAGCATTCCCTTTTACAATTACATAATAATTATACTGAATATTACGAAGTAACGACAACAAGCTTCAAAAGTATTGCACTTACATGGCGACGTGCAAGTGTGGCTGCTTGTACTAGTCCGGACGTAGGACGTTTTGAATGTGCAAGCCCACCCAGGTACCATGCCGTAGTTTAACATGGATATCCCATTCAGACACAGCATACTGATTCGAGCCAACCAGTCATTATTTTATCCCTTTAACGCCGAAAAAGCACCATCTTTTAACGGACCGACGGGCGGGCGGGCGGACAGACAGACAGACAGGCAGACAAATAGATTGATTATATTAAAGAAGATAGTGAATAAAAAAATTAGCTTTAGATTATATATGTTAGCTTTACTAGCGTCCACTATATATAAATGTTAGACCTCTATATGTTGTCAAACGCTACAGTTATAAATGTTAGCTTTACTAGCGTCCACTAGATCACGGAGGCAGTCAGATTATATAAAGAATGTCACCGGGTTTTAAAACGTGTCTAGTCACGGTCTAATCTCCAGCGATTTAATGGTCCACTTTTATCATGTTTTGGTTTCAATATGTTATGTCATAGATGTTTGCTTCCTTATTCATGTGTTGAAAATGATTTTGTAACTTTGATTTTCACGCACTAGCAGGATTATCTGGTACATTGTACTTGTAGATATTTCTCATGTATTTATGGTCATTCTTGCCACCTATATAATTGTACCTATCGGGTAGTGGTACCCGCCGCTATTAGCTGTGCAGAGTTGCGTCCCCTGGGCAGACTAGAAACCTATGATTGTGGGTTCGAATCCCGGTTCGCCCCGATTATGTTTCTCGGTTTGTCAGCACCATATCCGTGCTCGTGGGTTTCACCTGAGTGGTAAATGTCTGAGACCTGCATCGCTTCACATTAAGCTGACACGCCGCGATATAACTGGAATACTGTTCAAAGCGGCGTTAAACCCAACTCACTCACTCACTTTAGTGGTACCGTCTTGTCAATATAGGTTTTTGATCCTTCATATTGTCGTCTATTGTTACAATTAGCTGATACTAATAAACCTGTGGGATGTACTACCACGTTTTCATTTTTTCTATATTCTTGGTTAATGACACCCTTGTCACTGACAATCAAACTGTCATTTTGTTCATATTTCATACATATTTGATTATTGTTGTTCATGCAAACGCAAAAACTGTTGAAACGAATGGGTTTTGTATCTATTCTGTGTGAGTGAGTGGACAGTTACGCCGCTTTGAACATTATTCCAGTTATATCACGGCGTGACAGCTTACTGTGATGGAAAGACCGAAGTGATGAAGGTCTCAGACGTTTATAATCGAGGCGAACCGGGCTTCGAACCCACGATAGGGACACAATTCAGCACGGTAAATTGCGGCGCCTTAGACGACCGGGGCAACTCGTGACAAAAACGAAAATAGTTGTGCATTTTGCGTTGTACAATACTCACGCACTGACTGCCTTGATGTCATAGCCGGCTTTTATCTTATCTTCACCTGCGGCAACTGCTGTGGTCAACAACAGTGGCTCCCTATTCGTCGCCTCCTTAGTAAACTCTTGTCGCAAAATCTAAACGAAATATACGAAACAACACGCTTTACCAAATGACAACAAACCTGTATGATATCAATGTCAAAACCTATTTCCTCCATAGTCGATGTTGTCAAACGCCATAGTTATGTCACAACCGCCCCTTGTCATGACCTCTATATGTTGTTAAACGCCACAGTTATGTCACAATCGCCCCTTTTCAGGACCTCTATATGTTGTCTAACGCCTCAGTTATATCACAACCGCCCCTTGTAAGGACCTCTATATGTTGTTAAACGCCACAGTTATGTCACAACCGCCCCTTGTCAGGACCTCTATATGTTGTCTAACGCCACAGTTGTGTCACAACCGCCCCTTGTAAGGACCTCTATATGTTGCCTAACGCCACGGTTATGTCACAACCGCCTCTAGTCAGGACCTCTATATGTTGTCTAACGCCACAGTTATGTCACAACCGCCTCTAGTCAGGACCTCTTTATGTTGTCTAACGCCACAGATTGTGACGGCGACCTCTAGTCAGGACCTCTATATGTTGTCTTACGCCACAGTTATGTCATAACCGCCTCTAGTCAAGACCTCTATATGTTGTCTAACGCCACCGCTATGTCACAACCGCATCTAGTCCCGCCTCTAGTAAGGACCTCTATATGTTGTCTAACGCAACAGCTATGTCAGAACCGCCTCTAGTAAGGACCTCTATATGTTGTCTTACGCAACAGTTATGTCACAACCGCCTCTAGTCAGGACCTCTATATGTTGTCTAACGCCACGGTTATGTCACAACCGCCTCTAGTCAGGACCTCTATATGTTGTCTAACGCTACAGCTATGTGACGGCGACCTCTAGTCAGGACCTCTATATGTTGTCTAAGGCTACAGCTATGTGACGACCGCCTCTTGTCAGGATCTCTTTATGTTGTCTAACGCTACAGCTATGTGACGGCGACCTCTAGTCAGGACCTCTATATGTTGTCTAAGGCTACAGCTATGTGACGGCGGCCTCTTGTCAGGGCCCCTATTTGTTGTCTAACGCCACAGCTATGTGACGGTGGCCTCTAGTAAGGACCTCTATATGTTGTCTAACGCCACAGCTATGTCACAACCGCCTCTAGTCAGGACCTCTATATGTTGTCTAACGCCACAGTTATGTCACAACCGCCTCTAGTCAGGACCTCTATATGTTGTCTGACGCTACAGCTATGTGACGGCTACCTCTTGTCAGGACCTATATATCTTGTCTAACGCTACAGCTATGTGACGGCGGCCTCTTGTCAGGGCCCCTATTTGTTGTCTAACGCCACAGCTATGTGACGGTGGCCTCTAGTCAGGACCTCTATATGTTGTCTAACGCCACAGCTATGTGACGGCGACCACAGTCAGGACCTCTATATGTTGTCTAACGCTACAGATTGTGACAGCGGCCTCTAGTCAGGATCTCTATATGTTCTCTAACGCTACGGATTGTGACGGCGGCCTCTAGTCAGACCCCATATATGTTGTCTAACGCCACAGCTATGTAACGGCGACCTCTAGTCAGGACCTCTATATGTTGTCTAACGCTACAGATTGTGACGGCGGCCTCTTGTCAGGATCTCTATATGTTGTCTAACGCTATAGCTATGTGACGGCGGCCTCTAGTCAGGCCCCCTATATGTTGTCTAACGCCACAGCTATGTAACGGCGACCTCTAGTCAGGACCTCTACATGTTGTCTAACGCTACGGATTGTGACGGTGGCCTCTAGTCAAGATCTCTATATGTTGTCTAACGCTACAGCTATGTGACGGCGGCCTCTTGTCAGGGCCCCTATTTGTTGTCTAACGCCACAGCTATGTGACGGTGGCCTCTAGTCAGGACCTCTATATGTTGTCTAACGCCACAGTTATGTCACAACCGCCTCTAGCCAGGACCTCTATATGTTGTCTAACGCAACAGCTATGTCACAACCGCCTCTAATAAGGACCTCTATATGTTGTCTAACGCCACAGCTATGTAACGGCTACCTCTAGTCAGGACCTATATATGTTGTCTAAGGCTACAGCTATGTGACGACCGCCTCTTGTCAGGATCTCTTTATGTTGTCTAACGCTACAGCTATGTGACGGCGGCCTCTTGTCAGGGCCCCTATTTGTTGTCTAACGCCACAGCTATGTGACGGCCGCCTCTAGTAAGGACCTCTATATGTTGTCTAACACCACAGCTATGTGACGGCGACCACAGTCAGGACCTCTATATGTTGTCTAACGCTACAGATTGTGACAGCGGCCTCTAGTCAGGATCTCTATATGTTCTCTAACGCTACGGATTGTGACGGCGGCCTCTAGTCAGACCCCCTATATGTTGTCTAACGCCACAGCTATGTGACGGCGGCCTCTAGTCAGGACCTCTATATGTTGTCTAACGCTATAGCTATGTGACGGCGGCCTCTAGTCAGGCCCCCTATATGTTGTCTAACGCCACAGCTATGTGACGGCGGCCTCTAGTCAGGATCTCTATATTTTCTCTAACGCTATAGCTATGTGACGGCGGCCTCTAGTCAGGCCCCCTATATGTTGTCTAACGCCACAGCTATGTAACGGCGACCTCTAGTCAGGACCTCTATATGTTGTCTAACGCTACGGATTGTGACGGTGGCCTCTAGTCAAGATCTCTATATGTTGTCTAATGCCACAGCTATGTGACGGCGACCTCTAGTCAGGACCTCTATATGTTGTCTAACGCTACGGATTGTGTCGGCGAGCTCTAGTCAGGACCTCTATATGTTGTCTAACGCTACGGATTGTGACGGCGGCCTCTAGTCAGGGCCCCTATATGTTGTCTAACGCTACAGCTATGTGACGGCCGCCTCTTGTCAGGCCCCCTTTATGTTGTCTAACGCCACAGCTATGTGACGGTGGCCTCTAGTCA
This sequence comes from Haliotis rufescens, assembly GCF_023055435.1. NCBI lineage: Eukaryota > Metazoa > Mollusca > Gastropoda > Lepetellida > Haliotidae > Haliotis > Haliotis rufescens. The sequence continues at coordinate 16,758,385 of NW_025964112.1, forward strand.
GGACCTCTATATGTTGTCTAACGCTACAGATTCTGACGGCGGCCTCTAGTCAGGACCTCTATATGTTGTCTAACGCTACAGCCATGTGACGGCGGCCTCTAGTCAGGACCTCTATATGTTGTCTAACGCCACAGCTATGTGACGGCGGCCTCTAGTCAGGACCCCTATATGTTGTCTAACGCTACAGCTATGTGACGGCGGCCTCTAGTCAGGACCCCTATATGTTGGTAAACGCAACAGCTATGTGGCGGCGACCTCTAATCAAAAACAGATCAACCAGTGATTGAAAACAACATGCATGTCATACGTGAACGATGACAAGCAATCAGCCCAGAGCTAGAACCAGAACCAGAGCTAGAACCAGAACCAGAACCAGAGCTAGAACCAGAACCAGAACCAGAGCTAGAACCAGAGCCAGAGCCAGGGCCAGGGCCAGAGCACCCGATCCAATTAGTCGCTTGTTGCGAATAATAGGTTACCGAGAACCTGATTTCAGGAAGCCCATTATTACAAAAACGTTTATCACGTGCGTGTTGAAATTAATGATATTCCATGAGTGAGTTGGGAATAACGACAGTGTTCAGGTGCAAAGCCTCAAGTTCACCAGTAACCGCGGGTATGGTGCGGGCAAACCAAGAATCATAATCAGGGCCCATCTGGGATTTAAAACCACCATCAAATGACGCACGGCGAATAGTGGTACCTTGGACGACACAGCAACTCGTCGCCAATCAACGTGTTTTTAAGCAATAGTAATTAAGCAATAGTAAACCCATTAATATCCGATTTAGAATTGATGTTAAGCAACCAATGTTTGTCGTCAGAGGCGGCCAACGGGATCGGGTGCTGAGTGCAGCTTTAAACAACAAACAAACAAAGCAATGGTGTTTTGATGACCAAGGTGTTTTATTTGTTTGTTTGTTGTTTAGCGCCGCTCTCAACATTATTCCAGATTTATGACGGCGGTATATAAATAATCGAGTCTGAACCAGACAATCCAGTTATTGACGTCATGAGCTTCGATCGATGGGATACGATGACAAGCATCAACCAAGTCAGTGAGCCTGACCACCCGATTCCATTAGTCGCTTCTTACGACAAGCATGGGTTCTAACCCGGACCTTCAAGGGTTGACCAGCCAGTGATCGGATCTATAATGACTTGTGCCATTTTTGTCTGCGAGGAACTTCTGTTCATTAATTAAGTAAGTGAGTGAGTGAGTATGGTTTTACGCCGCTTTTAGCAATATTCCAGCAATATCACGGCGGGGGACACCAGAAATGGGCTTCACACATTGTACTTGAACCACTTGGCTACCCGACCGCCCCTCATTAATTAAGACAGGTGTTTACCTTGAGAAAATCTGTAAAATTCTGTTTTGTTTTAGCAGTGGGGTACTCCCAGTCAACATCTAATCCATCAAAACCATACTTCCTCAAGAATGTGATAGTATTTAGAGCAAACTGTTGAAAGGAAGACGACGAGGCTGACAGTTGGGAAAACTCATTCGCTGAACCCTCACCGCCAACTGACAACAGGGTCTTCAGGTTTGAATTCTTCGATTTGAGATGGTTAAAGTTCTCATATTCATGAGCTGGGTCTATTGCAGCTATGGTCTTGGCCTGCACATCCAGTTTTGCAAAGGCGTAGATCAGATGTGTGCACAGATCAGGATCAGTGTCCTCCACTGGAAGACGAACTTGGGTATTGGAGGTTTGAGCAGACCAGCTGGTGAAATAACAGGCTGTGATGAAGCCAGCAACTGAAAATGAGGAAATAATGGCTTAAGATTTCTGTGGATGCGAATTGATTTGCGTTCATTCAGTTGATACATCTTTCATTTGAAGAAAACACAATCATAGCTTGTGTGAGTTATTGGGAACACCTTATATCATGTAAATGGTTATTTGGGGAGGGATCTTTTATACCTATTAAAGTAAAGCTAACTAGTATAATATCAATTATCAAACCTCAATGTCAGAATTTATGAGATCTGATTGGTCCGCGTTATCTTGATAACATACTGTGTATCCCGCCTTGGAGGGGAATAAATTACTCAGCAGGAGAATAAATCTCTTACACCTCGCCGCGAGCATGTCTGGCTGCCCGTGGATTTGTGTTTGTTTGTTTGTTTGTTTGTTGTTTGTCAGCAATATTCCAGCTATATGACGGCGGTCTGTAAATAATCGAGTCTCGCCTTTTACGGCAAACATGGGTTGCTGAAGACCTATTCTACCCCGGATCTTCACGGGTCCGTGGATTTGTGAGAGGCAGAATAAATCCTTTATATCCCGCTTCAAAGCAAAAAGCGCACGCTTTTTTCCGTGTCAGCGGAAGTCATGTGACATAGCGCAAGCTAACCTCAGCTCAATCGAACATCAATTTTGAATTTGTTTGAATTATTTTACAATGTCATATTAAAACATGTCGGTAAGATAAATTCGTTGTTGCAGCATCAATCGGGGTACATCGGGTTTTATGCGCCCCCGTTAGGTTTCATACCACGAGCCGGGGGGTAACAACAAGTACCATCTTTTTTGGTGAGGTGAAATAGGATTACACGTCACGTCCAAGATTATTGCACTTGTATAGCGACGTGCATGCACGTGCATGTGTGTGTGTGGCTGCTTGTACTAGTTCGGACTGATGGTAGCTCACTGAGATACCATGCCATGGTTTAATTTGAATACCCCACTCAGACACAGTATACTGACTCCGAGCCGACCAGTCCTTGTTTTAGCTCCTTAATGCCGAGCGCCAGACTGAGTTAAAACAAATACCATCTTTTAACGTCTTTTGGTATGACGCGGCCGGGGATCGAACCCCGGACATTCCGCTCTCCCCGGGGCTACCTCTACCACTAGACCACGGAGGCGGACAAAAGTCGTAAGAAAAGGCTAAACTGGAATATGCAAAATGAGATTCGATACTACAAATTAGCATGACTATTTCATCATGCAACTTACAACTTCAATAACACGGTCATTGTGACAATCATGGTGATCAAATCTTAGAGACCCTCCAGATTACCATAATCATGAATGAAAGTGTTAGTTACATATGTCTCGTCGTTTCTTCGGAGATGTCAAAAAATTAAAGTTCACAGACATATAAATGAATAGACGGACGGCAAACAACTGGCCACGTCATTAGCTCACCGGAACTTAATGTTCGGATCTGGAATGTTGTCATGTAGTTTAGAGACCGTCAATACCTCACCTTTGCAGTTTTCTGGCACTGACATCAGCATCAAGGCTGTCAGCAGGTAGATAGTGGCCATGGTTACGCTTTGAAAAGTAATGAATTAGACACTTTATTTTGCAACATCAATGTGACACATTGCGATACCATGTTTATATTCGCTAGAAGAAAATTGTCCTGGGATTAGTCAATTAGTCTCATTAGTTTTACATCAAAGTACCACAGTGAGGGACGTTTACACAGCTGGTAACAGTATGTCGGCAAGGGAGGGGTAAAGTTCACACACTGTACTCATATCGGTAAAGCCACTTGCTAGATTACAATTCCAGCGACCCTTGTCAAAATAGTTTTTACGTTTTTTAAAGTTTGAGGAGAGTAGTACAAGATGCAGGTCTTTGACGTTTGTGACGTAGGGTACCTGGGAGTTTGAATTGTGGCCAAATATTTCTTTAATTACAACAATGAGAGAGAGAAATCCACACCCCACACCCCACACCCCACACCCCACGCCGAATATCGAATGGTCGGCCAGTAGTGTGAGCGATGAGCGATAACATCTCAATCTGCCGAGTCACACATTGTGACCCATCACTGTACAAATTAAAACTGAAAGGGTATCCCGCAACTCCGGGTACGCCGATCTTTTGTTTTCCCTGACCTATGAATGTTGTACTTACCTCCTGCAGAGTCAAGTAATCATACCTATCTGATTACACGAAGCTTTAAATACAACGTAACAGGAAGTTATTTTCAGTCCTTTCCTGGACATGACGCTCGCATATCAGTTTAGGATTTCAACATGACCCATGCGCAAAACAAGTCGTGACGATGAGTCATATCAAACTGGAACACGATCTTTCATATCTGATAAATGATTTTTTTTTCATTTAAATATGCTGATATACATTGGACATATTTTTAAAGTTCAAGGCTTGGCCGATTACGACATTAAAGTGGGCGAGGGTTGTATTAGACCGAATTATGCAATAATGCAATGTCCTAAATACATGCTGGTGGCCTGTAAACAATAGACGATCAGTGAGTGAGTGAGTGAGTGAGTGAGTGAATACTCGTATAGCAATATCACGACGGGGGACACCAGAAATGGGCGTCACTCATTGCACCTTGTGGAGAGTCGAACCTAGGTCTTCGGAGTGCCAAGCGAACGCTTTAACCACTAGGCTACCCCACCGCCTCCATTAGGGTACGATGATCCACAATCAGTCACGTCACACATTTTAACCACCCAATACTCAATTTAGTCGGATACGACGTGCATTAGATACCGGGGACTAACAAAAACCAGGCACACAATATTTATGGGTATTCAGATTTGCGGGTGTTATTGAGTATTCGATGCCCGGATATTGCATTTGAAACCGACAGTGGTGACCGAAGGTTTCAAATGCTAACATTTGAGAAGAAAAAGATACATACCAAGAAAAGTATTCATGCGCAGTGAAAAGTCCGAAAGTTTTCCGGTATCCAATCCCAATCCCATCCAACGTTATTCAACCATAAGCTTGCAGCACACACTCTCATTCATTTTACAGTGGTGTATCATCAGGTCATCATACTTACGTTTGATGGTTTGTCTGCTCCGATTATACATGGTGGCCAACCACCAACTCTTTTCAAATAATGCGATGAGAACTCGTGAAAGTTGGTCGAAGGGTTCATAAAATCCTTAATTGTGCTTATGCTGTCGTTGATTGTTGTTTGACGACGCACTCAGTAACATTCCAGCGAAATAACTATGGTCGGAAAATATAATCGCGTGATTGACATCATGAGCATCGATTAACGCAAATGGAAAACGATGACATGTAAATCAACCAACCGAGCCTGACCACCAGATCCATTTTGTCGCTTCTTAAATTACGATAAGCATGGATTGCTAGTGATCTATGTTACCCGGGATCTCAACCGATGACTGCAACATACATCTCAAGGAAAAACCGTAGACAGAACTCTGGTTTTATGGAGAAAAAAATTAGCTTTGTTGCAAGTTTGATTTCCTAAAATTATCTCTAGGCTTATTTACAGCTATAGCTGTAAAAATATCTAGTCTCCTTACAAAATCCTCCCTCCCCTCCCCTCCCCTCCCCTCCCCTCCTCCCAAGAAATGGTTGGTGCCTTATATAGCTTGACAGGGTGGCATGGCGACAACAAGTACCATCTTTTGGTATAACGTGTCGGGGGATCGAAGCATCAACCTTCCGCTCTCCGGGCAGACATATTGAACATTGTCAACGATATACAAAATATTTAATACAGGTTCTGTTCACCACTTCGACGATATAGTAGACCACGGACCACATAGACCTTAAGACCTTATATAATAGCCCCAGTAAGAAATAGCAATGCTACATGTATTTCAAGCTATTTCTAAAATGTATCAGAGCATTTTTCATTTGAACTGAGAAGCCTTCGTTCCATCGGGCTGCACGTGGAACACATGTTCTCCGCGTTTGACGCGCGTGCACTCGGCTTTGAGGTCTTTGAAGTCTTCAAGACGCCAAGTCGGGACCCGTAAATCATTCTCTTCAAGACCTAAGCATTAATATTCTGTTTCTTCTTATTAGACGTATACCCCAGCAAGAAGAATTTCATATATTTCAAAAGGAACATTTTTACTTTAATCACATGATAACATAAGATATTTATAGATATGCTTGGTACGGATGTAAATATCAGTCTTTTGTGCATCACTAACCGTGTGTGCATTGTTACCGTGAAGCCTGTTGTCAGGGTTTAGCGACGGTAAAATGGGATATATATATATATGCGTACGTGCGTGCATTTCCATTCCATGACTATCCATCAATCTCATGGCGGCCATCTTGAAAGTTTCGGCTAGCAGGGGGCTCTGGTGACGGTGTTTCATATCTAATAGTGTTAACTCTGCTTCAGTGAGTGCCAAGTTATAATTATGCACATGAGTCCTAGCACAGCCTAACCTCATATTGAGAAAACATGTCGCCCATTTTGAATTTTGTAGGTTTGTCAATGGTCGAAAACGTTCAGTAGCTCTCATGAATATGTTTTTTCGAAACTTAGTATGGCTGTTTTGCAATAAAGCATATACTTTGGAAATACCTAACCTTACTTTGCCTTGACTATTTGCGGCGCTAATAGATGCCATGACGCAGTCTGACATGAATTCCTCAGTCAGATACATTATACAGAATCGGAGCCGGCCAGTCCTTGTTTTATCCTGTTACTGCCGATCGTTGGGCAGGGTAACAACAAGTACCATCTTTAGCTTATCTTTCTGTGACGGGGCCGGGGATCGAATTACCGACCAATCGCTCTCGGGGTAGACACTCTGTCCACACCATGAACGGGGGCTTCGCTACATGTATCAGCGGTCAGTGAAGTCTTGTCCAGGTACCCCAGTAGGAGCCACCGACACAGATCAGTAAAGTCGAGTGCTAAAAACAATGTCCGAAAAATAGGTATGTGTGATGTAAAATCAAATCATTCAAACCCTCAAGTCTCTGAATGTCCTGGAGCTGAGAAGAGTCTGAGTAAGAGATGACAAGGGGCTGAGTAAGAGGTGACAAGGGGCTGACTAAGAGGTGACAAGGGGCTGGATAAGAGAAAACAAGGGGCTGAGTATGAGGTGACAAGGGGCTCAATAAAAGAAAACAAGGGGCTGAATAAGAGGTGACAAGGGGCTGAGTAATAAAAGACAAGGGGCTGAGTAAGAGGTGACAAGGGGCTGAATAAGAGAAAACAAGGGGCTGAATAATAGAAGACAAGGGGCTGACTAAGAGGTGACAAGGGGCTGACTAAGAGGTGACAAGGGGCTGAATAAGACGTGACAAGGGGCTGAATAAGAGAAAACAAGGGGCTGACTAAAAGGTGACAAGGGGCTGAATAAGAGGTGACAAGGGGCTGAGTAATAAAAGACAAGGGACTGAGTAAGAGGTGACAAGGGGCTGAATAAGAGAAAACAAGGGGCTGATTAATAGAAGACAAGGGGCTAACTAAGAGAAGACAAAGGGCTGACTAAGAGGTGACAAGGGGCTGACCAAGAGGTGACAAGGGGCTGAGTAATAAAAGACAAGGGGCTGAGTAAGAGGTGACAAGGGGCTGAATAAGAGAAAACAAGGGGCTGAATAATAGAAGACAAGGGGCTGACTAAGAGGTGACAAGGGCTGACTAAGAGGTGACAAGGGGCTGACTAAGAGGTGACAAGGGGCTGTCTAAGAGGTGACAAGGGGCTGACTAAGAGGTGTTAAGGGGCTGACTAAGAGGTGTTAAGGGGCTGAATAAGAGGTGTTAAGGGGCTGAGTAATAGAAGACAATGGGCTGAATAAGAGGTGTTGAGGGGCTGAATAAGAGAAAACAAGGGGCTGAATAAGAGAAGACAAAGGGCTGACTAAGAGGTGACAAGGGGCTAACTAAGAGGTGACAAGGGGCTGAATAAGATAAGACAAGGGGCTGACTAAGAGGTGACAAGGGGCTGATTAAGAGGTGACAAGGGGCTGAGTAAGAGAAGACAAGGGGCTGACTAAGAGGTGACAAGGGCTGACTAAGAGGTGACAAGGGGCTGAATAAGAGAAGACAAGGGACTGACTAAGAGGTGACAAGGGCTGACTAAGAGGTGACAAGGGGCTGAATAAGAGAAAACAAGGGGCTGACAAAGAGAAAACAAGGGGCTAACTAAAAGGTGGCAAGGGGCTGAATAAGAGGTGACAAGGGGCTGAGTAATAAAAGACAAGGGACTGAGTAAGAGGTGACAAGGGGCTGACTGAGAGGTGACAAGGGGCTTACTAATAGGTGACAAGGGGCTGAATAATAGAAGACAAGGGGCTGACTAAGAGGTGACAAGGGGCTGACTGAGAGGTGACAAGGGGCTTACTAATAGGTGACAAGGGGCTGAATAATAGAAGACAAGGGGCAGACTAAGAGGTGACAAGGGGCTGACTAAGAGGCGACAAGGGGCTGAGTAATAGAAGACAAGGGGCTGAATAAGAGGTGACAAGGGGCTGAATAATAGAAGACAAGGGGCTGATTAAAAGGTGACAAGGGGCTTACTAATAGGTGACAAGGGGCTGACTAAGAGAAGACAAGGGGCTGACTAAGAGGTGACAAGGGGCTGAATAAGAGGTGACAAGGGGCTGAATAATAGAAGACAAGGGGCTGATTAAGAGGTGACAAGGGGCTTACTAATAGGTGACAAGGGGCTGACTAAGAGGTGACAAGGGGCTGACTGAGAGATGACAAGGGGCTTACTAATAGGTGACAAGGGGCTGAATAATAGAAGACAAGGGGCTGACACAGGGCTGAGTTAGAGAATACAAGGAGTTCGGTAAGAGATGACACGGGGCTGAGTCATAAAAGACAAGGGACTGAGTAAGGGAAGACAAGAGGTTCAGTAAGAGCACAGGGGGCTGTGTTATAGATGACAAGCTGTATGTTAAACAGGTACAGTACAGTGCCGAGGTGAAAAAAAATGAATGGTTGTGGAATGTGAAACATACTCAAATACCCAAGATGTGTGTTAATTAATAGTGAAAATGAATAGATTGTTTGATGGTGCTCAGTACATACATGGTTTGTTGGGTACAGCAGGGGGGAATATTGTTCTCAAATAATTCCACCCCCATCTCCACCAGCTACCCTATAAATCAAATGGATGCTCCCTGATTAATGTGTAGTTATCTTTGGTTCTCATTATGAGAGTTGCAATTGCCAGCAACAACACAAACTATTGATCAATTATTATTTAATAAGTTAATAATTACTGTAGAGTATTGTTTATTGTTTCTGATCCATCAAAGGTTCAGCAGTTGGGCAAAAAAATAGAAATCTAAACTACTTGTGTTATGTTCTGATTGTTCATTTTGTCAGTTATGTCCGCAAACCAAAAAATGACACTATACGCCTATTATCCTTGTTATGTTTCAACACAGAATCAAATACAAACAAATATTATTTCGAAAATTTTTATTCTTAAAACAAGCAGTTGACACATAAGAAGCTATGGCGAAAGTTAAACTAATTCGTGACAATATTCTTCTCATTTCTAATGTTAATGTTCTTCGTGCGCTTTATGATTTACGAAGCAAATGAAGCAGGGAAAATGTAAACATGTTTTATACCCTTATATTTGTCTCTATGGAGAGTTAAACTAGAAGGCTGCTACATAAATGCACTACGGAAACAGCGTGGGCAGTGTGTGGAAGTTCATCTGAACTGGAGCAAATATTTGCATCTTTATAGGGTAAGCGCTGTTGTTACAGAATGGGTGTCAATATCTCTTGACATTTTACAAACAAAGCGAAAATTGTTAAAACAACCTTTGTTGAGGATTTGTCACGCAATCTGTCACTTCTCAAACAATGTTACTACAGCATAACACATCGTGTGGTGCATGGGCAATTATCCCGACATTTCTTAGCAAATATTACAATATAGATATTTACGAACGTTTACAATTCTTTGATACAAATGAAATGACATGAGCCACACGCGGTCAAGAGTTAGTTCGAGAAAGCGTGGTTCGAGTAGCAAAATCCATAACCTTCACAAACAAATGTATTTGACTGAGTGAGTGAGTGTCTTGAATTTTACGCCACTTCTAGCAATGTTCCAGCAACATCACATTGCTTCCCACATTGTACCCATGTGACAAGTGAACGCTAAACCACTCGGCTACCCCACCACCCCAACACATGTAATAAGACTTCGTTATTCTGATGCTTTCTTTAATTATTTGTATCGAAAACAAAATTTCTAACGTATCTTACAACTACAAAGATATAAAAAAACAGTGTTCCAATCATCAATCGAAGTAATATAATTGTAGATAGTTCCAATAGCTAGTGCAAGGTATTGCCTCAATGCTAAGCTGTGTATACCTAAGTCGCTTGCTAATAAAGTAAAATGTATACAGTAATGTTAAACGATTAATGATACGATAACCAAACACATGTTTATGTACTCTTATTATAACTACTTCTTTAAAAAAACGAATGTGTTTCATTCATCCCATGTATGCACAACATGTCCCTTGCGCTACTAATTTCGGAGATGTCAACTAAAATCTACGTGTTATCTTTGTAAAACGGGGGGCGGTCGGGTAGCCTAGTGGTTAAAGCATTCGCTCTTTACGCCGAAGACCCGGTTTCGATTCCCGACAATGTGTGAAGCCCATTTCTGGTGTCCCCCGCCGTGATATTGCTGGAATATTGCTAAAAGCGGCGTAAAACCATACTCACTAATTTGTAAAACGGATTTTCCAGGAACGTCTCATTGATGAAATTAATCCAGAAAATTGTAATAAAATGTATCCAAATGTCTATCATTCTGACCAAAAGGGCAACATCTTGTATTTTCTTGATTCTGTTAGCCTCTGATGAAAGATTGCGTTTTACGTTCTTTTACATGATTTCTTTACATTTCTTAAAACACGGTTCTCATCTCCTTCACGTGTATTTCTGTTAGGGCAGGACATAAAATACATCATTTCATTTCATCCTTCTTCTTCATCCTCTTTCTTGTTTTGTTTAGTCTATTTTGTGTTTTGGAAATGCTGTAAGCCAAGCACGAGAAACACGATAATAATGAGTGACGCTCTAATTCATGTCCCTACATCTATTGATGGCATTATATATTCATAAGGATTCCACAAACGCACACTGTAACAATGAGTAGGTCGCTGATACATCTATAAGCGTGACTGGTAAGACTTGTTGCTCTGCCACCGTGAAATTGACTGATACGTTTGGTCATAACGACCGGTGTATTTGCGCCTGTTGTCTGTGGTACGTAGCTAGTGGAAGTGACCTCGCCAATATTTGCAAAAGTAATCTCCCCTGTACTTGTAGAAGTTGTCTCCCCTGTACTTGTAGAAGTAGGTTCACCTGTGCTTGTAGAAGTTGCCTTGGAAGTAAATGTTTCTTCAGCTACATCTGTGGTCGGTGGCATCTTGGTTGTGAAAAATATTTCCCAGTTCCTCACTGATGTTGCTCCCCACTTTGTAGTGAAGGGTGTCTCTTTTTTCTTCATTGTGACACTTTTTCTTGTAGGCGTTACCCATCTTGGCCGTGGAGAAGTTGCAGCCCTTGTTCTTGTAGAAGCTCTCTTTATTGTTGCCATGTATTGGTCAATTATCCCTTTAGATCTCCACACCTTTCGAGATGGTTCTCTCACCCGAGTTCTCGAGGAAGGTGCCTCTGTTGGACCTCTCACTCGTGTTCTTGAGGGATGTGCCTCTATCGGGCTTCTCACCCGTGTTCTTGAGGGAGATGCCTCTGTTGGACCTCTCACGCGTGTTCTTGAGGGATGTGCCTCTATCGGGCTTCTCACCCGTGTTCTTGAGGGAGATGCCTCTATCGGGCTTCTCATCCGAGTTCTCGGGGGAGATACCTCTGATTGACCTCTCACTCGTGTTCTTGGCGGAGATGTCTCTTTTGGACTTCTCACCCATGGTCTTGGTGGAGATGCCTTTATTGGGCCTCTATCCCATGTTCTTGGCGGAGATGTCACCGATCGGTCGGGCTCCCGTGTTCGTAGCGGATACGCCTCTATTGGGCCCCTCTCTCGTGTTTTTGGTGGAGATGTATCTATTGGACTACTGGCAAATTTATTCTTGACAACATTAAGCAAAGGATAGGACCCATTTTTGCAGTAGTTGTTTGGGTCGTCAAAACTGAGCTCCCAAAACATTACTCCTCCCAGCTGTTCCTCCACAGCATACTGAACCTGAAATCGTCGCAGATAGATATATTACCACATGTACTTCATACAACAGTCTTTAGACTCGTTTAACCATCACTTCATCAATTAAGTTTTCTATATTTCTGTATACTCGCTCGTTCAGTCTATACACTCACTTTACCGGCAGCCTTATGTCCACCTTCCCGTTTGTCTATAGACCCTGTTTCCCGACAAGCTTCAGGCCCACCTTCCCGTCAGTCTTATATACACATTACCGTCAGTCCATCGACCCTCTTTACCGGCAGTCTTATACCCACGTTACCGACAGTCTTATATCCATGTTACCGGCAGTCTTATACCCACGTTACCGACAGTCTTATATCCATGTTACCGGCAGTGTTATATCCACGTTACCGTCAGGTAATAGACCCACTTCACCGTCAGTCTTATGTCCACTTTACCGTCAATCGTATATCCACTTTACCGTCAATCGTATATCCTTTCCCTGTTATATACCAATTTCCTTTTTCCTTATCTCGACGTTTGATTAGCAGGTAAAATGTTAATTAATTGTTAGCGTAGTTTAACCAAAATGCGAGCAGGTTGATAAAGAGGATGTCAGTGGGCTAGCACAATAAAACTGACATTAGTCCGGAAAAGTAAAAGCAGCCACACTCACAAGTGCATGCACGTCGCTATACACGCGAAATAATCTTGAACGCGACGAATAGCCCAATTTTACCTCACATCAACCTCACCTTACTTAAACGTACTAGTCTTCCGTCGTCAGTGTTGCTGGTGGATTACAGTTCGTCTTTTAAACAGTTGTAAATAGTATTGTTATCCTAAAATATGTTTGACAAATTTGCTTTGTAGTCATGTGACGTGCCAGTAGCTATTAAAACCTCTTATCGTCGCTATATGGTTGAAATAATGCTGACGCGACGCTACATTGTAACTCACTCACTCACTCGCCTGTCAGTCTTCTATTTTTTACTTTCAGTTTTCCACTCAATCAGTACATTAACCGCCTTACCTTGAGGCCAAAGCTGTACTGGTCATCGTACCCCACCCACTGGTCGCCTTTGTAGGCGTAGGGCACTTGCTGCTCCTCGTCCCAAACTCGAGTCCAGCCCGTCTTGAAGGACAAGCAGATCTAAAACAAAAAAAATAATACCCCTTCAAACCTATTGCACCCAGGTACGATTCTATATTTAAGCAACATAAGTCATTCAACGGTACTTTTAGTTCTTATTTCTAACCACCTCAGTGGTGTAGCGGATAGAGTGTCTGCCTGAAGGGCGGAAGGTTGGTAGTTTTATCCCCTGACCGCGTCATAACAAAAGATTATATTTGACGTTAATTTCACTGCTGTTGGGCTTTAGGGGAATAACTATCAGGCTCGAAGTCAGTTTCATGTGTTCGGGTGGGGTATCAATGTTAATCTGTGGCATGGTATCTCAGTGAGCTACATGAGCTATGCATAGGTACATGGACCCGCACAACGGTTCTGGTATCGCGATTCCTAGGTTAATCGTAACAGTCAAAGTCAACGGTAACATGTGAAACACACCTACCCTGCTTCGAAGTTTCCTCGGGCAAAGCATACGACATTACACTTTTCCACCATGAACGACATCTTTTTTATTATTGTCGACGAATACTGGAGGTAGCAATAGCAGCTGCACGTAGACTAATTACTGTAGTAAATATACAACTCAACGTCTGAGAATAATCAGTCTCAGTTTTCTGCCGAAACAGATTCCAATGTGCGTAAAAGGCAAACCAGCGCGGAAAATTATAGGAATGGATCACTAGTGAGTGAGTTGGTTGGGTTTAACGCCGCTTTTGACGGCATTCCAGTTATATCACGGCGTGTCAGCTTAATGTGGAAGGAAATCCCGAAATGATGCAGGTCTTAGGCGTTTTCACTTCGGTGAAACCCACGAGCACGGGTATGGTGCTGACAAACCTAGAAACATTATCGGAGGAATGGATCACTAAACATCAGTGATTGCACCAGGTGTTCGCGAAAGGGTAAGCACGCCGTGCTCCACCGATAGCACCCGCCATATAGTTTGCATAAAAAGTAAGTGTGTTTGTTTGTTGCCTTAGCAATTACCTCTGGCAGGAGAAGTCTGCCTCTTCGTTTGTAGAGTATTCCAGGTCGCCCCCCTCCGACCTTGACGGGCGCCCCGACGGTGTTGTTGTTTTTGTTGCTGAGGGTGAAGCTAGCACCTGCAGCCGTCATCCCCATGATCACCTTGCTCCTGTCAGCTCCCCGGTTGATCCACACGTTGACGGCGTATTCCTGTATGAAGATGTTGCATTGTGAGTTGGGCTTAAAGCTGTTTTGAACAATGATTCAGTTTCATCACTGGGTGTTAGCTGAATGTGGAAGGAAGAGAGCGAATTTGGTTTAACGCCGCTTTAACAGTATTCCCGTTAAATCCCATCCGTATAATGTTAAGGAGGGTTCAATATGATGCAACTCAAAGGGAGTCATGTGACAAACATAGGTCTATTTTATCTGGAATTCAAGACGACCAGCGGATGCTGGTACCGCCAAGGGATGCAACTCTGCGCTGATGGACTACTACTACAAGAACTATTTTTTATCACAATGTATTGTAAAATCAATATTATTTGTAAGTGTGAATGTATTTTTACCATGTATTTATGATTTAACCGTGCCATCGGCACTTAAGTATCAGGAATTTCGAAACTGGAATGTCTCAAACTTGGATTAGAAGGGAGGACTACGCCTCAACAGCCACAGAAATACGGACAATGTTAATGACCGATGGATCTGCTTATCACATAGGGTACAGGATCTGAGTACTGACCACGTTGTAGGCTGGGTTGAAGTGGATGTGCTTCTTGGCTCGGAGGGGGCTGTTGAAACCGGTCACGCGACTCCATGTTCCGTAGAAGTCGAACGTCATAACGAAAATGTAGTCCACATACCTGGAAAACCACAGTCGTTATTCGTGTTATAAATTCACTTTTTGAAAAATTGATTATAATCTATTATGAAAAAAGGCATTTATGAATGATACATATTAATAAATATTGAATGCATGTTTATTCGTAACTACAATTTGTGAATCCTGTTTTCGTGTGAACCAAATGGTATATACTCTTTCCTCCTGCGGTTCCTCCTGTGGCAATTCCTTGTAAAATATGTTTGTTTATCCACAGACATCCTTTTTATGATTACATTGTTCAATGGCATTGTCTTTATAACCAGCAGCAACAGCAGCAAAGTGAGTGAGGGAGTGAGTTTGGTTTAACACCGCTTTTAACATCATTCCAGTTATATCACGGCGTGTCAGCTTAATGTGGGAGGAAATCCCAGAGTGATGCAGGTCTCTGACGTTTACCACTTCGGTGAAACCCACGAGCACGGGTATGGTGCTGACAAACCTAGGGACATAATCGGGGCGAACCGGGATTCGAACCCACAATCTTAGGTTTCTGGCGTGACCAAGGGACGCAAGCCTGCACAGCGAATCGCGGCGCCTTAGACGACTGGGCACCGTGCCCCCAGCAGCAAAGTGGATGAGTGAATGAGTTTGGTTTAACCCCGCTTTTGAACAGTATTTTAGTTACATCACGGCGGGTGGGGTTAATGTTTTACAGGTCTCACATTGTACAGACAAACCATGGATCATAAGCGGGATGGATATGGGATCCCAGCCCACAACAAGCGGATCCTGACAAAGCCACGGTACGGAACTCTGCACAAAGACGAGGCACCTCATATCACTGGGCCAACCCTACTCTCCGATGCAGGACAAACTGCTCTTGCGTGAGTGATTCTTTTTATGTTTTTATGTTTTTTCGCAGTTAAACACATCGTTTCACGATGATATAGTGCACAACTCACTTGTTGATGGCCTCAACGTCATAGCCGGCGCTTATCTTATCTACCCCAGCTGCAGCAGCTATGGTCAGCAACAAAGGCTCCCCATCTTTCGCCTCATTGTCGAATTCCTTCCGCAAGATCTGAAATGAAAGAATCTCGATGAATGTTTAATGACAAAACGCTTTGTTCGGCTCTGAATCTATCTTCAACATTGTCAGGTTATTTAAGCCCAAGGGAGCACTGGACTATATATAACTATTCGCAAATCGAGTGGGCTTCCAACATAAGACCATAAACATTTACTGGGACAATGAAATGACACAGGTTAAGGATACATGTATATCGAGTATATTGTGTCACGACTACTCGGTAACTGTAGGGAACAAAATAGATGAGCTGATTGTACGATAAATGCTGACACTGACCTCGGTAAACGTCATCATACATCGCAATCCCTACCCTGAATGAATATAAAACATTGTATGCAAGGACCATCAAATGTTTCGTAGTATCAAAGTTGTCTGATACCGATTCCACAACCAAATCACGACGTTCACACCTAGAACGAGTTTCACAAATGTAATCCTAACACCACTTTGCACTAAAGTTAACTGATTTGCAAACAAAAAAGGGGGGGGGGGGATTATTCACCAAAGATAGTTGTCTTTCATGTGCCATCGATATTGGGTTGGCCAAGAACACAGAAGGTTCAAAACAAAATGAACGGATTTGAATGGCCAGCATTGTTTATAGAGTTTGCACTCTTTATCTGGGGCGGTCGGGTAGCCTAGTTGTTAAAGCGTTCGCTCGTCACGCCGAAGACCCGGGTTCGAATCCCGACATGGGTACAATGTGTGAAGCCCATTTCTGGTGTCCCCCGCCGTGATATTGCTGGAATATTGCTAAAAGCGGCGTACAACTATACTCACTCACTCACTCACTCACTCTTTATCTGCACGTGTGTGTGTACGTATCTGCACTCGGGCCTCAACATATAAGGCAACGATTACATATATTGTATCGAAATAAAACACCTGTATCGTGATATATTGTATCGTTTCTTTGGTGATGTTTTACCACCCAAGGGTATGGCCATCCATTGTTAAATCAGCGTATTTCAATCGTTATATTTCGTTCAGATTTTATGTTCATCAAATGATCTATGAGGCCATGATCCCTCTGTTAGTGTTTTCTTAATTACCGCAGACTCAACATTTCACAAATATGAATCTTATTCTTCCTGTCAAGTTTACCATGAATGACAAGAACTCCAAATCAGGTCGATATGTGGAGGAAAAGGAATTAATCCTTTGACTTTATATCCCAAACAACACATGTACATGCATGTTTTCACACGTTCTAGACATGCGATAATTCTTTTTTAATTGTTTACACTTGTGGCCAGATTTAAAACACATGTTGACGTCTTGTCCTTGAGGAACATCCTTTTGGAAATTTAAAGAAGAACTTACCTTGAGAAAATTGGTAAACCGAGATTTTGTTGAAGTATAGGGATACTCCCAGTCAACATCTAAGCCATCAAATCCATGTTCCCTTAAAAATCTGATCGTATTGTTGGCAAACTGTTGCAAGGAAGGTGTCGAAGCTGACAACATGGAAAACTCCTCGGCTATGCCAGGGGTTTCACCGCCAACTGACAACAGAGTCTTCAGGTTCGGATTCTTTGACTTGAGGTGGTTAAACTTCTTATAGTTTCCCCAAACACCATTGTGGCTGTATTCATTACCTGGATCTATAGCAACAACAGACTTGGACGGTACGTCTAGTTTTGCGAAGGCGTAGATTATGTGTGTGCACAGGTTAGGATCAATTTCTTTCACTGGAAGACGAACTTTGGTGAGACTGGTTTGAGCAGACCAGCTGGTGAAATAACAGGCGGTGATGTAGCCAGCAACTGAAACGACAAAAGAAATTAAATCGACTTGCGTTCATTTACCTCATTTATGTGTCAGAAATCGTGAGTATTTAAATTGGATATTAATTTAAGGTGAACATTTTAGAATTAGTGCCAACAGATTTATCTTTTTGTACATAAGTGAAACAACATGTGTCTTTACATTGGTAAAAGGAGCCATGGGAATATTGTTTATTTTTAGAAGCATCCCCACAGAAGGGTAGGGCTTCGGTATACCCAGGATGGAAAGGATGCGCTGACTTTGTTTAACAGGTCCAATTGAGGACGTATTCCATTTCTTGTAGTTTGAGATAATTTGAAAACTTAAATAAAGGACAGAAATATATACCAGTAGACAATAGAGAAAAAATAGCCTCTCCATGTCTTTATCACTCTTATGTCCGGTAATAATGGGGAAAATATCAGCAGTACATCATTATTTATTTGCCATACTTTTACCAGCATGAACGCGACTTTAAGGCCCATTTCACTTGGCTTCATTTTTTAGAATGCTCAATCGTATATCACGAAATGCTAGTTTCATGGGGCTTTGTAACACGAGGATGCTTTTGAACGCATAGCTTGGTAACAAGTAAAATACATAAATGGAGTAACTTACACGAAGATACTTTCATGTGATCCTATGATCCTGGGTTCGAATCCCTGACTCGCTCGAATCCCTGACTTTTGTTTGCCATCACCATATCCGTTCTTATGGGTTTCACTAACGACCTTCAACTTACATCACTTTGGGCTCTCCTTCTATATCCCAAAGTGAAGATCAGGGGTAGAATAGGTCCTCAGCAACCCATGCTTGCCGTAAAAGGCGAGTATACTTATCGTAAGAGGCGACTAACTGGATCGGGTGGTCAGGTTCGCTAACTTAGTTGATGCATGTCATCGATCCCAATTGCGTGGATTGATACGCATGATGTCAATCAGTGGATTGTCTGGTCCACACTCGATTGTTTACAGATCGCCATCATATAGCTGGAAAATTGCTGCGTGAGTCGTTAAACAGCTAACAAACAAATCCTTCCATATGAAGCTGATATAACAGAAATAACTCCCTCTTTCTAACTTTAAATGCTCGTAATTTGTGCAAGGAACGAACCTTGCTCAATGCATTGTATAATTGATGTGAGACATGAAGTAACTAAAAGGATGAAAACAGACAGAACACAGATGAAACTATTATGATCAAGCTATTGTTCTTGCAGTTAATTCTGCCAGGATTTCACTGACCATTTTGAACGTGCATTTAAAACAAGTAAAACTGACGTAACTATAGGTCATGATGCAAACCTATAGAGACATTATACATCAACCATAACATGATTTAAGTCAGGTTTGGTGAGGTGCGGTGAAATGGGGTTTAACGTCGCGTCCAAAAAGTTTGCACATATAGCGACGTGCATGCACAAAGCGCCAGACAGGGTAACAACAACGTCTTCTAGTATGGAGCGGCCGGGACGCTCCACCACTAGACCACGGAGGCGGTCGGTTTAAGTCGGAGAAATCACTCGAGCCTGTTCATTCCAAAACTAGACTCAACAGATTCTCACGATTTCTCCAATACAGAACCAATACTGCTACACAGACAAAAAACACACTACCAGTCTCTTGATGCTGTTTGATATTAGCTCAAGTTGGCCTAAGTATTCCAGCAGGTATGTGAGACCATTGACATCTCGTACAATATAGTTATTATGACTGATGAGATACATGAAATGATCCTATCATTTACTATATATAGGGCCATAACATTCTGATAATGGATGACAAGTAGGGGATTAACTGTGCAATCAATATACCGTTTGTTGTTGTAACCTGTCCGAAAAGTGACACCCCTGGCGAATTAGAAGATACCTATCCAGGAACTTCACTTCCATAACCCCTACACTTACATAAACTCTACAGTCTTTAAATAGTAATGGCCCCACACTAATCCTCTACACAAACAACTGTTGGGGTCATGATAGTGTAGGGGTAATGTGAGGACACCGCCCAGGCATCCATTTCAGTCACACATATGTATATCGTAACGTTGTGGTCTGGCTTAGTCCTTCAATACCTCACCTTGACAGCTCTCTGGCACTGATAGCAGTATCAAGGCCACCAACAGGACGACCGTGGCCATTGTTGCTTCTAAAACTGAAAAATATAATTGCCAAAGGCTCAAATGACATGAAAACAGATCCCTTCGACTACGTGCAACGGAGCGACTTAAGCGTTTCAAGAACTACATATCTATTGCTGGATTTTTTGTCGGCGGACTGAAATCGCAATAACTGTATAGTCGTGACACTTGTGGACCTTCGTATAAGACACACGACGCTGATCTGATGACGTTCTTGGTTTCAGTATTTTATTTATTTATTTTTGAATTAACTTTTTACGAAATTATTCCTTTATCGTTTACAGAAGAAACCATTAATCAGGGGTTACTGAAGACATGTTTTGTTAAAAGTAAGAATTCCCAAGTGAATTATTTACGGTTACCTTGAACTTAGAAGTCAACCAATCATATGCCAGAAATAAATAAATCAAATGTGTGTAAGATGTCTGAATGTCCTGCTACTGGAAGGGAAGGGCATTGTTACGACGTAAATTGTAATAAAAAGGTAAATTGTAATACTTGCAGCAAATTGTAATAATTTTGACGTAAACTGTAATAACAACGTAAATTGTAATAATATTTGACGTAAATTGTAATACGCAAATTGTAATAAAAATTGACGTAAATTGTAATAATCTCTACTTGCGGTAAAATGTAATAAATTCTTACGTAAATTGTAATAACCTTACTACCGTAGTGTACAAGACGCCAATTGACTAGAAATGATCTTTGTCAGTTGAGCTTGCGTTTCACATGTACAATTCGAGAAATACTGTGTATGATGACAAACGTACAAAACTGTTAAGTTAGGGATGGTTGGTATAGGCTTTATCGTACAATCGTCATTAAAGGGTGGAGTCAACATAGTGAAAGACATTTATTGGAAGTGATGTGGTGTTTGTGGCATGCTATCATCTACGTAGAAGATACTACCATCTGCGTAGAAAATACTATCATCTACGTAGAATTGAGTGAGTGAGTGAGTTGGGTTTAACGCCGCTTTTAACATTATTCCAGTTATATCACGGCGTGTCAGCTTAATGTGGGAGGAAAGCCCGAAGTGATGCCGGTCTCAGACGTTTACCACTTCGGTGAAACCCACGAGCACGGGTATGGTGCTGACAAACCTAGAAACATAATTGGGGCGAACCGGGATTCGAACCCACAATCATAGGTTTCTGGCGTGTCCAGGGGACGCAACTCTGCACAGCGAATCGCGGCGCCTTGGACGACTGGGCCACCCGTGCCCCCTATCTACGTAGAAGATACTATCATCTACGTAGAAGATACTTTCATCTACGTATATGATAGTATCTTCTACGTAGATGATAGTATGCCATCTAGATACTATCGTCCACTTACATACTTTCATCTACGTACATGATACTGTCATCTAGAGTATGTAGAAGTGCAGTCATATATGTGATACCAATGACATAGAGCTCACATTAACTGTTATTACATACACACCTACATGCGCGCACAAATACATACATACATACATACATACATACATACATACATACATACATACACACACAAACACACACAAACACACACATAAATACATACATACCTATGTGTGTATGTGTTTGTATGTATGTGTGTGTGTTGGTGTGTATATGTGTGTTTGTGTGTATGTATGTGTGTGTGTCTATACTGATGAGGGCATAGTATCGGAGATAAATATAATTTGGTTTCTTAGTTAGTCACTATTCTTTTCATTAGAATGTTAAGAAGGTATGCTATAATTTCAATATTTTATTACAGTGCTTGATGTTAGCTGGAATTATTTTAATCCTCTTAAACCCCGAGAGAAGATTATCCTCTGAGGTAATTTTTGTCCGTATATATGTCACAAATTAGTGATAACTTATGAAAAACGTAATTATCTGTTTCGAAAATTATGTACCGCATTATACGTGAGGTACCAAATTTTGTATCAAGGTTGCTTGGCGCAATCCACCAACGATTGCCGAGTTTAATGATCTTAGAATACTCTTCGTATAAGGTCAAAGAGAATATTTACATTATTGACAAAACCCTTTTCATTATAGATTTTCCATCCTTTCAATTTTGATCAAAACAGTTTTATTTCAGCAATAATTGATTGCAACAAATTGATTATACATTCTGATGCTCTTTGAAACTCAACAAGACATGCCCGAAGATACCGGATTAAATTTGTGTATGCTTGTGAATTATGATTTCGTGCCGTTATCATGATGGATTCTGTTTTTGTTGTTGGGGCAAGGAGTTGTCAGTAAGTTGATGTTAGTTCTTCATGACATATGAAAGGAATCCAGACAGTAACATTTATTCATTTATTTCATTAAATATACTTCTTCCTATGAAAGGAAATATTTTATGTTATATTCATGATCCATATGTTAATCATACATTGCTACAAATATTGCATAAGTTAACATGGTTTGCATTTATTTATTATTATTTCTTTATCTGTGAGAAGTTCAGAGAGATCGAGAATACACAATATCTAATAGTATATGCAATGTAGGTAAAGAATATCCTCGCCCCTCTTTTGATATATATAAAACATTGTATATAATGTTATGTATTAAGTATTCTCCTTTCCCATGGATGGAAAATCTATGCTGCATTTGCTGACTACTGGGTTTTTTTCATTTGACATTGCACACAGGAGATCTGTCACTCATTTGTTGTATTTGAATTCTTCGTCAAAATATAATACAAAACACACAGAGTATTTCTCAAATAAATAAGAAAACTAAGTTCATTCTAGTAATTAATCAACTTCTGGACAACCATAGAAATGAAATTCCAATGCGTTTATATATACATATAATTATACAACAATGTACGATAACGACCTCAATCCTCCCCCACACCCATACTTTAATGACGATTGTACGATAAACCCTGTACCAACCCTGACAAGGATAGGTTCTAGTCATTTAACACCTTTGACACTAAACTTAAAAGGTTATTACAATTTACGTAAAAAGTTATTACATTTTACCGCAAGTTGAGATTATTACAATTTACGTCAAATTTTATTACAATTTACCTTTTTATTACAATTTACGTCGTAACAGGCATGCTTACCTTCTCTGATTTTCAATCTTTCATATATTTTTTACCACAATTTTGCCTTTACGCCCAGTGGAATCCGTTTCGTCGGATATTCGACATTGATTATTTTCTGGCGTTGACGTTTTATGTTATATTGAATATGAGGTCTAATATACGTATATGCATAATAACCGTTTGACTGTGGTTGCAGTCGTTTTGTTGGTGTGAATATCTATTGATCCAGTGTGGAACCGATTTACAATAGTCCCCAGGACTATATTGGTGTCGTTAGAGTCGACTAAATTGGAGTGATAGTCAGGCTCGGTCACCTTGTCATTTGCGTGTCATCATACCCCGACGAAGTAGATATCATAATATCAACCACGGGTGTGTTAGGCCAGGACTATTTGGAGGCGTCCGTGGTTTAGGCAGCACAACATTCACTCAACCCGATTACGTAGTGAAACTTTCCTCTTGGTCGGTCACATTTTTTAAAGATATAATTATTTTATTCTTCTTATCATTAAGTTCAGACTTTCACAGAGTTACAGAGTATCAAATATGGGTTATTTGGGATTCTGGGTAACAATATAGGTCCCCAGCAACGCATGCTTGTCGTAAGAGGCGACTTAACGATTTGATTGGTCAGGATCGGTCGCTTGGTTTGGTTCCATGTCATCGTATCCTAATTACATGGATCGATGCTCTGATGTCAACCAAAACACTGTCTGGTCCAAACTCGATGATATACAGACCGCCGTCATATAACTGGAATATTTCAGAGCGCGGGGTTAACAACAACAAAAATACAAACAGTTGTCTACCTATTCCTAAGTATTTCACACTGAAAGTGAGACACTCACGTAAGCGAAACATAGCTTTGAACAGTATTCCGGTTAGATATCATGGCGTGTCAGCTTGATGTGGGAGTAAAGCCCGAGGTGATGTAATTCTTTAACGTTTACCACTTTGGTGAAATCCACAAGCACGGGTATGGTGCTGACAAACCTAGAAAAATAATCGGCGCGAACCGGGGACGCAACTCTGCAAAGCGAATCACGGCGCCTTTGACGACTGCCCGTAAACAAAAGAGGTCTAACAGAACTGCAGAGGTAATGCTCTTATATCTATAGTTTTATCATTTTAATTGGGCATACATGAGATTTTTATTATAATCCTGCACGACCTTAGATGACCGTCGAGTTAATTATAACAATCTGGTACACGTAACAAACGGAAATTAATATCTTATGGGTTTGGGATGCTTATTTCAGAAATTGTTTCTTGCTGACAAATTGTGATTATTTTGAGCAGTGATTTCTGATTATTATGGAAATGGTTTTGTTGCTTTAAAACAGGTAGAAGGTAGTTGTATCCGTACCTGACAGGGTGACGTCACCTACACAATTTGGTTGTCTCATTTGAGTTAAAACGTTTATGGTTTGTCTGAATCATCACCTATTACAATGTGAGAACACACATTCTCTCTAACCAAGCGTCTCGGTGTTCTGCAGTAAAGATGTAGACTTGAGGGGATCGTTCATGACATCTGTAGTTTCTGTTTGTCCGAGACTGGACATTCGACAAGAACAAAGGCTGCGGGGCCAAAGTTAGCGATTGCTTTAAATATTGCAAAGTAGTGTCAAAATGGAAGGGATAATATAAGAATGTGATCGTAGTGTCGAAACGTAAGGAATAATATAAAAATGTGATAGTTGTGTCGAAACGTAAGGAATAATATAAAAATGTGATAGTTGTGTCGAAACGTAAGGAATAATATAAAAATGTGATAGTTGTGTCGAAACGTAAGGAATAATAGAAAAATGTGATCGTAGTGTCGAAATGGAAGGAATAATAGAAAAATGTTATAGTAATGTCGAATTGGAAGGCATAATATAAAATTGTTATGGCAATGTCGAAATGGAAGGAATAATATAATATAAATGTGATAGTGATGTCGAAATGGATGGAATAATATAAAAAAAATGTCATAATAGCACCAAACTCGAAGGAATAACATAAAAATGTGATAGTAGTGTCGAAATGGAAGGAATAACATAAAAATGTGATAGTAATGTCGAAATGGAAAGAATAATATAAAAATATGATAAAACGTTTAAAACAACCATTTAGTAGATAAAATGAACAAACGAACTCTCGAAATACTTAATTAACGTAAGAATAAATCGCTACAACGAATGAAGTAATGGCAAACCATCCCCTGGTTTGTATGACCAATACCTGCCGAAGCTAATGCTGTATGAATATTATTTCAATGACGGTCACTATCTCCCGTTTGAACCTACCTCTGAGCCAGGATGTTCCTGTGTGGTCCTCACTTCACCACGGCCACTTTAAACATGGCGTCTTCACATCGAGGATCTGTATGTCCCTACCGGGGCGGCCAGAGATCATTCTATCGACATTTTGTAGCTTGTGAAAACAAACCCAGCCATCGTGTTGACCGTACTTGTTTAAACCGTTGTTGTTTTGTCAGGCATAATGCAGGACAGGTTGTTTATTGTGTTAGTGTTGTGATCAGGAGTTTGCTCTGGCAAGTCTTGTTATACTTTCTGATGGCCAGTGGTACATGGTCTTCCACGGTTAAGCATGTAGACATGTTTGTCAGATTGCACACTCTCGGCGACTCTACGTGCATGAGGATAAAAAATAATACGACATGTGATTCTTTGTGATATGCTTTTTTTCAGCGGCAATAAAGAGTTTGAATAATCAATTCAGCGATTATAAGAGTCATGTCCCAGAGAGGTGGCCTGTACCAGAGCTGGTCGTTCATTGGGGCCAGGATGTTTACTGCATACAAGCGTGTTGATGATTGCAATGGACGACACACATGCATGGCTGAACGTTAATTTACTCGAACTTTAACCAACAACTATCGATAAAAATGTGGTGATATATTATATAATAGCGTGAGGCCAGACCAATTAAGTAATTTCTAGTACGGATATCAATCGAGAAATTACATTAAGGGATGAAATATTTATTAAAATATATAAATAGATATGTAACGACAAAACTGGAGAATAATCAGTCCTGATTACCGCCGAAATAGGTTCTTTATAGGGGTAAAATCAAAATAGAGGCGACAATTATATAAATGCATCACAGAAAATCAGAGATGACTTCAGGTGTACTGATTTATTACTGACTGTGCCTATTACCGTATTTTGTTGTGTAATACACACACAAACACACTCATTGAGTGAATTGAGTGAGTGAGTGAGTTGGGTTTAACGCCGCTTTTAACATTATTCCAGTTATATCACGGCGTGTCAGCTTAATGTGGGAGGAAAGCCCGAAGTGATGCAGGTCTTAGACGTTTACCACTTCGGTGAAACCAGCGAGCACGGGTATGGTGCTGAAAAACCTAGAAACATAATTGGGGCGAACCGGGATTCGAACCAACAATCATAGGTTTCTGGCGTGTCCAAGGGACGCAACTCTGCACAGCGAATCGCGGCGCCTTAGACGACTGGGCCACCCGTGCCCCCTGAGGTACATGTAGGTGAACGTCATTTCAAGATTATGGTATTTATATAGCGACGTCCCTGTACGAGTATGCGTGCGTGTGTGCTTGTACAAGACCGGACTAATATAGTTTTAAATTACTAGCCCACTGAGTAACCATGCCGCATTTTTAACATGAAAAACCCGCTCAGACATAGTATACTGACACAGAGCCGACCAGTCCTTGCGTTAAAACCATAATGTCAGCGCCAGGCAGAGTAAATAAGTACCAGCTTCTTCTCGTCTTTGGTCTGACGTGTCTGGTGGTCAAACCACCGACCTTCCAGTCTCCGGGCTGACGCTTTATCCACCTCGGTCCTCTGAGCATGGATAACACCAAGTAAAACATCAGTAATATGAAGAACATTTATTGATATAAAAATGACATGATAGATCACAACAATCTAATTTTCCAAGTACGCAAACAAGAATAACAGAAAACAAAATCAATAAATTACATTAAATCGAACACATACGACGTGGTAGATACTTGACAGATTCTAGGCAATATACATGAAATTATTACATCCATGGCGCCAGGGCTGCGAAGCATTGTGTACGTATCAGTAAGGCTTATGCTAATGCTATTTATTCGATGAACCTTAAAAAAACTACTCACAAAACAGTAACCTAGTAACCAGACGTTTACCACTTCGGTGAAACCCACGAGCACGGGTATGGTGCTGACAAACCTAGTAACATAATCGGGGCGAACCGGGATTCAAACCCACAGTCATAGGTTTCTGGCGTGCCCAAGGGACGCAACTCTGCACAGTGAATCGCAGCGCCTTAGACGACTGGGCCACCCGTGTCCCGAATATGAAAGAGAATATAGAACGTCTACATTGACTTTATACATAAGCGTCTATTTACACGTACGAAAACACAAAGTGTACTTTCGTATTCCTCTCAAGAAGGCACTGATTTGTTACTAATGTAACTTTACTATCATTCTTTGGGTTCCGATCCAATTCATCCAGTGTCTTCCACTCGAGAAACAGTTACACGCTGGTTCCGCTGGTTCAAGACCCGTGAAGATCCGGGGTAGGATAGCAACCCAACCAGGTCTTCAGCAACCTATGTTTGCCGTAAAAGGCTTGTCGTAAGAGGCGACTTACGGGATCGGGTGGTCAGGCTCGCTGACTTGGTTGATGCATGTCATCGATCCAAATTGCGTGGATTAATGCTCATGATATTAATCACTGGATTGTCTGGTCCAGACTCGATTATTTACCGACCGCCGTCATACAGGTGGAATATTGCTGAGTGCTGCGTTAAACAACAAACCAATCAGCCATCCAACCTAGCTACATTTAATCAGGCTGTGCTCATGGAATGATAGCTTATAAATACACCAGAAACCCATTTAATCCGAAGTGAAGTTAGGAAGAATATTCTCCCCAGTATAGTGTTCAAAATGTATGTTGTACCATGTCCATCATTATCAATATACATCATCGTGCAGACACCTTGCGTGAAGAAACCAGTTTTAAGTTCAAGAATGTCCTTAGGTTCGCGGCCGTTTGAAAGTAAATGTAAAAATATATCTTCAGTGATGTGGCCAATTTCTTTGCATTACTGGCATTAATTAAGATGTTGAGGTCTAGTAACCATTTAAATGGGGCATAACTCCTTTGAACTCGCTCGAGTGAGAATATGAATAGGCCCTTGCTCCCTTGTTAAACACGCGAGACACGTTGACTTTGATGGATTGACTTCGTTGAAAATACAGCATTAACATGGCATTCTCCGATTGGAGATTATTGATATCGTTTCCTAATATACAAAAAAAGCAAAGATCAGTTGGTCCATATTAAAATCTACACTTATGGAAATATGTTCAATGTAGCAATGGACACCAAGGGCCTATTCTAATGGAGTTTCGATATTATAATCTGTGTCTGGTCAACTCTCTAAACCGTATCTTCATCAGAACCCAAACCATCCAAGTAAACATAATTAAATAGGATAAGCATTTTCACGATTAGGATTCAAGTCATACGTTGTGGTTGATAAGCTTTTGCGAATACACAGTATTCCAGTAACATGCAAACAAAGCATATTGAATAGCTGCATATATTAGCCTATTAGCTGATATAACGTTAAACTATCATTGTTACTTTTACAGACGTGCAAGTCATGGATTTGACGGTTTTTAATATATAATTGCAAGCTCACCAAGTTGAGAGAAGGAGATCACATACGGGAAGATGAGCGATGAGTACACCACAACAAGTAACACAATCCAACATAGCCATGATGGTACTGAGCAAGGACAGGAACAATTGTATTTGAAATAACAAATATGATAATAAATTTGATAAATGTTCACGCACAAAACTCCAAATACTGTGATAGTAGGATCATCGAGTAACTATGGTAACTATGCCTGTCGCATCATCAAATATTCTGGGGGAATATTTCACATCACGATAGTTCATCGTTGCATGACAGACTAAGAATATAAATATGAAAGAATCAGGTGTTCGCTGACTTCTTTTGAGTAGTAGAAATATTAGTGTTAGTTCACCCTGTCATTTCAGATTATTGTCATTGGAGATAGAATAGAAACACAGATGTTCTACTTTATTTTGATTGGTATGATAGTCATTTGTAGTTATCATCCGGATTTGTTATTTCCTTGAAACGTTAATCCACACTTTGAACACATTTAAACATCATGTAATTTCATGCAGTATAAATTCGTAAATCATTCAAACAAAACTTAACAAACACAGATACAATAATCACAACTTCATAAACCATTGACAAAGACAGATACAGACTAAAGCACTTATAACAGTATAGAATCCAGTTTTATACAGAGTTGTCGACCCCTTGCCCTTGGTCATTAGAACTATATCCGGGTCAATGTTCTTCGTGAGTGGCGTTTCTCCAGATTCAAGTCCAAACGCTTTTTTGATTGTGTTGAGGAGCGGGAACTTCCCTTTCTCGCAGTATTTGCCCTTGGGGTCGTCAAAACTTAGTTCCCAGAACATCGCCCCTCCCAACTGTTGATCAATGATGTACTTCGCCTGTAAAGAGGGTTGACGTTTGTATTGAAGCGTTATAGTATCGGAGATGCTGTAACTGCATGGTTTAATGAGCATGGACAAACGCCTGGCCAGGGTAACAGAGATCACAAGTTTGGACCAGTAGAACAGGCCGTTCATACGTGAATTCAAACTGAAAATGATGTTATTAACGAATATTAGTATCATACCTTTAATCCTACACTCTGTTTGTCATCGTATCCGACCCAATTATCTCCAGAGTAAGCGAAGGGTACTTGCTGTTCCTCATCCCATTCCCTCTTCCAGTTCACGTTCAAGGCCAAACATATCTTGAATATGATAAAGAAAACAAATTTAGATACGAACAATTACTTGTGTAGGTAATGCATTAAAACAATTTCTTCTTGTCTGGTGTTTTACCTATATTCAATTATGAGCCTTTTATATTTGATTGGCGAAAAAAATACGTCTGATGTCTCTGGAAGAAAGTTATTGTGGAAGTGTGACTTACCGTCGACACCCCTGCATGTCAATCGCAATCCTAAATAACGTCCTCTGTGACATCTATCCTTAAACATGCAGATATCACTGACCACATCCATTTCCACTCTTACAGCTGAAGTAATGCATCTGTCCAAAACTATATCCATTTCACTCATACCAAAGTAATGAATAACAACATCCACACTCGCACCCACTACCATAGCTACATCCACATACACATCCACGTCCTCATCAACAACCCACTTTAAAACTAAACCCCCATCCGTACCTAAAACCACATCCACATCCATGACTAAACCTACTAACAAAACCACGTCCACAACTTGAATTGCTTGAGAGGCATTTCAAAGATGTTGACTGGTGACAAAGTTGATACAATTTATGGATAACAACTTCTTTATCATACCGTAGGGACGTTTCGGTACAGGTCGTTCTTCTGTTGTCCTTGTGCATCCACATCCACAACAAAATCCACATCTACAACCACACCCATGACTATATCCACACCCATGACGAAATCCACACACCCAACGAAACCCAATTCATGTCAATATCCACTAACTAAATTCACATCAAACAACGAAATCTACATCCATTACTAAATCCACGGTCCCATCCGCAACTGCATCCACGGCTAATTCCAAAGCAACAACTACAAATAACCAGCCGCATTCACATCTTCATCAACATCCACAAATCCATTTACAACTCTCAACCACAACCACATACGCAACAACATACAAAACTACAATCAAGTCCACATTCACATGGACAACTAAGTCCACATCCACATGCACAACTAAATCCACATCCACAACAAAGTCCACATCCACAACTAAGTCAACATCCACATACACAACTAAATCCACACCCACAACAAAGTCCACATTCGCAACTTAGTCCACATCCACAACTAAGTCAACATCCACATGCACAACTAAGTCCACATCCACATGCACAACTAAATCCACATCCACAACTAAGTCCACATCAACAACTAAATCCACATCCACAACAAAGTCCACATCCACAACTAAGTCAACATCCACATACACAACTAAATCCACACCCACAACAAAGTCCACATTCGCAACTTAGTCCACATCCACAACTAAGTCCACATCCACATGCACAACTAAATCAACATCAACATGCACAACTAAATCCACATCCACAACTAAGTCCACTTCCACAACTAAGTCGAAATCCACAACTAAGTCCGCATCCACATCCACAACTAAGTCCACATCCACATGCACAACTAAATCAACATCCACATGAACAACTAAATCCAAATCCTCAACTTAGTCAACATCCACAACTAAGTCCATATCCACATGGACAACTAAGTCCACGTCGACATGCACAACTAAATCCACATCCACATGAACAATGAAAAGATTAAGAAAATATCTGTTGACAACGAGTTAGCGGTGCACATGCTTTGCAAATCCTGCAGTCGACCGAAATCTGGATGACACTTTACGAACCGGATTTCGATTTCGGTGCTCGATTTTGATTGGACTATACATAGACTCGTTAGCCCAGCCAAAATGTAACTCCATAATACCAGCCTAGTTCGGCAAGGGTGGAAACTGGACTTTTATAGTCAGTTAACTCACTTGCCTCGGGAAGATGAGTCCACGAAGACATGACAACTAAATCCACATCCACATGCACAACTAAATCCACATCCACAACAAAGTCCACATTCGCAACTTAGTCCACATCCACAACTAAGTCCACATCCACATGTATGCACAACTTAACCCACATCCACAACTAAGTCCACATCCACATGCACAACTAAATCCACATCCACAACTAAATCCACATCCGCAACTAAGTCCACATCCACAATGCACATCCACAACTAAGTCCACATCCACATGCACAACTAAATCCACATCCACATCCACAACTAAATCCACATCCGCAACTAAGTCCACATCCACAATGCACATCTTCAACTAAGTCCACATCCACATGGACAACTAAGTCCACATCCACAAGCACAACTAAATCCCCATCCACATGCACAACTAAATCCACATCCACATGCACAACTAAGTATACATCCACAACTAAATCCACATCCGCAAATAAGTCCACATCCACAATGCACATGGACAACTAAGTCCACATCCACAAGCACAACTAAGTCCACATCCTCAACTTAGTCCTCATCCAAAACTAAATCCACACTCACTTATCCAAAACAACAACTAATTCCACATCCACAATCACAACGAAATCCATATGTACAGCCATGAGTAAATGGACATCCATATCCAAGACGAAATCCACATGCACAACTAACTCAACATCCATGACTAAATCCACATCCACATCCACATCCACATCCACATTCACACCCAAAACTGCATCCAAACCAAAATCAACAGCCACAACTACAACTACAACCATAATCACAGCCACAGCCACTACAGACACAACTATATTCTTATCACAACTGCAACCACGTTCACTCCCTTAGCCATGGATATAAGAAAGCACAATTACAAACGCGTCAGTATGAATATTTACACTTACACCTACATACAGTCAGGGATAAAACACCTACAGTTTTAGACACATCCTAACAAATTATGTTTTTTCACCGACCACAGTCATATGCATACATTTCAATGTCCGCTTCCTCACTCACATAAGCGCCAAACGACAGTCAAATCCACACCTGTACCCAATACCCGAATATACATACCTCGGGGTAGATGAGTCTCCCTGGCTGGGCATACAGGGTACCGGGTGGCCCACCCCCTTTCTTCACGGGTGCGCCTACTGCATGGTCATCGGTGTCGTTGAGGACGAAGCTGGCTCCAGCCCCCGTCATCCCCACAACCAGCTTCCGCTTGTCCACCCCACCGTTCACCCACACGTGGACGGCATGGTCCTGCAATAACCCTCGATAGTTACATGATGCTCATGCTGGCAGAACAGAACGTACATTCCACTCTGTGAGACTACATAGAATATTCGTGTTAACAGGGCATCATGTTTGTTTTTGATTGCTACAGGTAGAGTAGGACAAGCCTCACCTTTTCGCGAACACCCGTGTCATCGTTGATTTACAGGGATCCATTCATATACTTCCTTGGCTATTTTTCTTTACACCCTATGGAATCTGTTTCGGTTTTATGTTTATTTTTACAATTATTCTACTGACATTTGCATGTTGCATTAAACACATTTAGATACAGAAAGGTGGTGTGTTTTATCAAATTTGCAGATATCATGAATTCCCAATGTTGTTAAAATAGTCGCAAAAATAAAGGATCACCTACATCATCACGATTACATGATGTACAGAGTATTTTATCCATAGGTACGTTATTCCATCTCCCTTTCTCAGTTGGTAGTCGATGGCACAGAGTTCTACATTTTGGCATGTTAAAAAGTAAAGTCTGTGCGGTTTTCATACGTACAAGACATCACTGCAAAAAAAAGAGTCCATTGTACGTTTCTGAATCACAATCAAATGGTGATGATTCCTGGTGTTGGCGAAAAGGTGAACATATACTGCCCCAGGGGGCACACGTCACAAACACATGCAAAGGCAAATCAATTATTCATCTGAAGAAAGAAACACGGGGACATACGGCATTAGTCAAAATATGGAATTGCATCGATCATCATCTTGGTCTCTGATGCATCAGTTATGTAAATGTGCTCCCCATGTCCACCATAAACATTTTTCAAAGCTTTACTTAGGCCTTGGCTGTTGTAACCATGCAAACAGCTTTCGAGCAAGAGCCGTATCTTTGTAGAAGGATCATGCTCGATTGAACCTCAAAAGTTGTGCATGGTAATTCCTGTTGATCCAACGTGTGGACATTTGCTGTTTTGTGCACTGGAGCATCACAACATTCCACAATTACTCCACGTTCCTGGTTATTATGAATCCATACGACATCCCTAGGTATTATAAATCTCTCCTCATTCCTAGATATTTATGAGTCTACTCCACATTCTTATGTATGGAGTCTCTCCACATTCCAAAGTATCACGAGTCTCTCCACATTCCAAGGTATTATTAGCCTCTCCACATTCCTAGGTATTGTTAGTCTCTTCACATTCCTAGGTATTGTGAGTCTCTCAACATTCCTGTGTATGGAGTCTCTCCACATTCCTTGGTAATATGAGTCACTCCACATAACTAGGTATTATTAGCCTCTCCACATTCCTTGGTATTATGAGTCACTCCACATTCCTAGGTATTGTGAGTTTCTCAACATGCATGTGTATGGAGTCTCTCCACATTCCTTGGTAATATGAGTCACTCCACATAACTAGGTATTATTAGCCTCTCCACATTCCTAGGTATTGTGAGTCTCTCAACATTCCTGTGTATGGAGTCTCTTCATATTCCTTGGTATTATGAGTCTCTCAACATTCCTGTGTATGGAGTCTCTCCACATTCCTTGGTAATATGAGTCACTCCACATAACTAGGTATTATTAGTCTCTCCACATTCCTAGGTTTTATGAGTCTCTCCACATAACTAGGTATTATAAGCCTCTCCACATTCCTAGGTATTGTGAATCTACTCCACAACCTCTGAAACCCAGAGATGTGCATAATGTTCAACGTAATGCCCGTGAAACCGTTAGAAGTCGTGTCCAAAAAGTGGATTCCACTGTGACGCAGTTAGGGCACGTGTTACTTCATGTCTTCCAGCCTTTAAGTATCGTTCATTATCTTCCTTTTATATGCCAGTTGTCAATAACTACGGTATCCGTCTATTTTAAGAAATGACGATGAGTAGGAGTAACAATATGGTATAATAAAACACTGCTGGAAGAATAAATCATGAGGGGCGCAACCCCGAGTGGTTTATTCTCCCTGCAGCGTTTAATTGTACGATAAACAACGATCGTTTATTTATTGTATGAGATATCAACATTGTGTATAACCTTTTTAAGAATGTCGACAAAGTTGTACAAGCTTTAAACACATTTACCCGTATTTAAATAACGATGACTCCCCGAATGCAATCCGACCTCTGTAATGTCGGACAACTCCATTTTATGTACATGGGGTTAAGGTTGGTATTCTCACAATTTTCACGTAGATTATCAGCACCTATTCTTCCAGTACTCATTGTCATATCGCTCCCACTTTTTGGTGCGATCGTTCGACAATTAGCGTTCATCTCCGCTGCCCAGCTACATCTATGAGGAACAACTCACTCGACACTTCCCTCTCAACAATAACGTCGTCCTATTTACGACGTCATCAAGTAGCCAGGGCATGTTCCAGTCTCCAGAAATGACCTCATGACAGAACAATGTTTTATCGTGAAATAAACCACGCTTCGTTCTTCATTGTTCTTTGCGATTTATCGCGATGCTATTTTAAATATGTAGATACTCTGACTGGTTGAAGACATGTACTTGGCTTTCATAAAGTACTTTACATTTGATCAAATAGCATCGACATTTTCTATATTTTTCCGGCAGCCGGCAAAATGTTTATGTAACGCTGGAATGGAAGACGGACTTATCGCTATTGTATAGGCACTACATATGTACCAATAATACTAAAATGACGTGTTGAATGGAATCAGATTTAACTCTAAGCATCGTTGTTGGGGAAATTGACCGTTTCGGTTGGACTTTTAAACATGACGCTCTTTTTTCACTTGTAATTACATTACCGTTGGATATTACCGCTTAGAAAAGGTCCCCAAAGGTCCTACCTAAGAGGCAGCTAAATGGAGTGTGTGGTCAGGCTCGGTGACCCGTCATTATAAACAAGCTGGTGAGGTGAGGTGAAAAGGGGTTTAGCTTTGCGTCCAAGATTATTGCACTTATGCACGTGTGTGTGTGGCTGCTTGTACTAGTCCGGACTGATGCCGATTTATAGTGCCAGCACACTGAGATACCATGCCGCAGTTAAACATGAATACCCCACTCAGACACAGTATACTGACTCCTTGTTTTAGCCCCTTGCCTACCAGTCCTTGTTTTAGTCCCTTAATGCCGAGTAACAAACAAGTACCATCTTTTAACGTCTTTTGGTATGACGCGGCCGGGGATCGAACCCCGGACCTTCCGCTCTCCGGGCGGACGCTCTACCACTAGACCACGGAGGCGGTCTATTAACAAGATGGCTACGAGCCAATTTCTCGATAACGTACATATCGCCGTCAAAAAACTTGAATATTGCCGACCGCGGCATCAGACAACAAACAATCTACTTACAACGTTATAAAGTTTGGAAAATGTTGGATCACTTCTTTCTTTAAGAGGGCTGTTGAATCCAGTCACTGTACTCCAAGATCCAAAGAAGTCATACGCCATCAGAAAAATATAGTCCACGTGTCTACAAACAAAACAAAATGATCAGATTTCTTAATTTGGTGTATATTAACAATAAAATCAAAGCGACAAACACATTTCCATAATCATAAGATTGAATATCCAGTACTCCACACTGCTAACAACCTGTTGGTAACATAATCACGACTGACTTCTTTATTGATGACTTTGACAATAACAGTGAGTGAGTGAGTTTGGTTTAACGCCGCTTTTAACAGTATTCAAGTTATATCACGGCGTGTCAGCTTAATGTGGGAGGAAAGCCCGGTATGGTGCACGTGCTGACAATCCTAGAAACATAATCGGGGCGAATCGGGATTCATAGATTTCTGGCGTACCTCAGGGACGCAACTCTGCACAGCGAATCGCGGCGCCTTAGACGACTGGGCCACCCGTGTCCCCTTGGCAATAACAACCTTCGCCAGTTATTTAAAAAAATGTACCCGAAAACAGCCTACGTCAAGTAATAAACCAAACGAGGAGAGGAACCTATTGAATGTATTTCAGAGTGTGTTAAGTCAGTACGTAATGTTGAAAAAAAGGAAAACAACTGGTTAAAACCCATTCTATCCAATGTGAAACTCTTAATAAAATAAGCATAAGAAACCTATTGTCAGTAACTTCACATCATAAATATCTGGGCATTATATTTTCTACCAGGTTAATCTGGTCTAAAGCTTGTGAGACTATTTCATTACAAGCTAGAAAGTCATGTTTCCCGTTATGTCAACTTATGAAAACCTATCCAGACATATCTTTGAAGACAATTTTTGCTATGTTTTATTAAAAACGTCCACCCATTCTATAATATGGTAGTGAAATCTGGGGATATACATACAGAAAATCTTTAGAAAGTTTATTCTTTGAAAGATTTTTGAAACTCGGAAAACAAGCACCTTCAAGTGCCCATTTGGGCGAAGTTGGCCTTTATAATTTATGTATATTAGAAACTATTTTCGCAGGTGTTTAAAATATTGGTGTAGACTTATTTCTATGACTCCGAAGCGTTACCCTGTTAAGCGATAATCCTGTTATAAAATATTAGTCACACGATGCGAATGGGGCTTTAAATTGGGTTTCACATGTCAGGATGTTATCACTGCAAACAGGTTTTGCTTATGTCTGGATTGCACAGGATTGTGGAAACACGAAGGGTTTCAACACTGTGTTTAAACAGAGATGTGTGATATTGAGATACAGAAATGGTTTCAAAAGATTACGAGGTCATATTTCCTGTCACATTGTAATTCATTATCAGCGCCAGAGATGTATATCACATCCGGTGTTTCAGATAAAGAATTGATCTGTGTATTAGCTGAGTTCCGCACTCTTTCTCATACAAAAACTGCGTTATGGTAATTATAATGTGAAAACAAATGTTGATTAGCTGCTGCTCTACTTTGACCATTGTGATGAATTAGTTGCAATTGTTGAGGACGAGTACCATTTTGTGGTTGTCTGTTCATATTATAAGCAAAGTAGAAATACATTCATTCCACAATATTACCATAAACATCCATCTCGTAAAAAATTAATTGAGCTAATGTCCTCTACAACTCATTCAACAATCAAATGTCTTGCTTTGTATCTGAAGAGAAATTTCAAAAACACACACACAAAAAAAAAACATAATGTATTATGTATTACGTCATATATCATAGAAAAATTGTAAATCAATTGTGTGAGATCCACAAATAAATTGGATACAAATGTATTGTACTCTGGACCACGAGGCCTCCAATACTGAAATAAATAATCTTCAACCTTGAAAAAGAATCTTTAAACCTATTCTGAAAGCAGAGTCCATTGTTCGATAGCGACTGCATCATCAACATGGGCCTAGGAATAATTATCAAATAGTGATGATACCAGGTGTACGCGAAGAGGTGAGCGTATCCTGCCCCACCGGTGGCGCCCATCACAAACACATGCAAAGGTAAGTCAGTTGTTCACCTGATAAAACACGGAAACTAACTGCACAAAATTAAAATTGAGTATTGCGTCGGACATCGTTTTGGTCACTGGTCATTTGGAAATGTCCATCGTGTCTTCAAAACTTTTTGAAAGCTTCACGAAGGCCTTAAATGTAGATCAAACATACTTCAGCAGGAGTCATATGTCGCTCTTTGAAATCTTCTTAGAAAGAGCATGCCATACTTGAAAAACATAATTTGCAAAATATGGTTCGTTGTGTAGAAAAGGCATTTTGGCTGAAAATGAGTACAGTACGATTTCGTTTGTTTATTTTTATTTGTCAGTGTGTTGTCATTATTGAATCAGTTTTATTTCTCGTAAAAGTATAACACTAAATATCTTACGTTGTAATGCTTCTGATGTCATATCCGGCCAAAATCTTCTCTTCCCCTCCCGCCACCGCCACCGTCAGCAACAGCCGGCGTCTACCCGTCTCCTCCGCCTCACGGTCGAACTCCGTTCGGACCCCCTTAGAAGATTAATGTAGATGTGAGTGAGTGAGTGAGTTCTAAACAGTATATCAGTCAATAACCGACTATGATTATATGTAAATACTTTCCCGGTTATAATTGGAAATAATTTTGCCTCAGGTATTGTACCAACATAAAAATGTTCGCAGGGCATGCTTGAATTCTGAATAAAGGTTGTTGTTCTCCTTGGACAGTGTCTCCATGCTGTCTCATAAGCTACAAATAGAAGAGACATGATGTTGTCGGGATCATGAAGAAACTATGAAACTGAAAACTTACATAAAAGCAATTAATACAACGTCTGAACCCAGCCCGTTTGTCAATACCAAACAGTGTTACTTTGCTTCTCTCGAAGTCAAACTAAATAATCATTTCTTATGAACCGCTTGCTCCAATACTTTCCCCTAAAAAAAGGTTCAACCATTTGTACCCGCAGTGTATCAAAACTTCCGGTGATCGCAATGAACGGTTTTCCACAACACTCAGAGGGTAATTTGATCCGCATGTGCCTAATCAATTGATCTGAATACAATTCCATCGGGGCTTTGACGATGAAAGATTTCAACGCCAATCACACCTACCTGTAAAAGTTTCACATATAAATGCTTGGT
Source organism: Haliotis rufescens (assembly GCF_023055435.1). Taxonomy (NCBI): domain Eukaryota; kingdom Metazoa; phylum Mollusca; class Gastropoda; order Lepetellida; family Haliotidae; genus Haliotis; species Haliotis rufescens. Next base: position 16,797,660 of record NW_025964112.1, read on the forward strand.
TGTGGCGTTAGGGTACTCCCAGTCAATGTCAAGGCCATCAAAGCCTCGTTTCCGCAAAAACTCCGAAGAAGATCTGGCAAACTTGGTAATCCACTCCGTTTTGCTTGCCATGTGTGCAAACCTATCTGACAAAGCACTGTTTTCACCTCCTACGGACAACAGCGTGTGTAGGTTCGAGTTTCTTTCTTTAAGTTTATTGAAATGGGTGTACCGTCCATTTCCACCCACGGGGTCTTCAGACCTTGCGTCAGCCGCCACGAGTTTCATAGAGTACTGGTCTAGATTTGCAAACGCATAAACAAGATGGGTACATATCCCTGGGTCGATGTCCTCCACAGGGAGCCGGATGTTGTTGTTGGCTCCAGCAGACCAGCTGGTGTAGTAGCACACACTGACGTACTGGCTGCCTGCAGAACAAAACACACTCAACAATCTGCAGGAAATGACTCAATTCTTCTTTTTGTCTACACATACTATTCAAAAGTAGTTCAAGAGCACTCGATTTGTCCATCTGTCATGTCATTTACTATAGTCAATCTGTCGTGTCCGATTTGTTCATATGACTATAGTTAATATGTCATGTCATGTACAGCAGTCAATCTGTCGTGTCCGATTTGTTCATATGACTATAATTAATATGTCATGTCATTCACAATCAGTAATATGTCAAGTCCTATTTGTTCATATGACTATAATTAATATGTCATGTCATTCACAATCAGTAATATGTCAAGTCCTATTTGTTCATATGACTATAATTAATATGTCATGTCATTCACAATCAGTAATATGTCAAGTCCGATTTGTTCATATGACTGTAGTTGGTATGTCATATTCACAATCAGGAATATGTCAAGTCCGATTTGTTCATATGACTATAGTTGATATGTCATGTCATTCACAATCAGTAATATGTCAAGTCCGATTTGTTCATATGACTATAGTTGATATGTCATTTCATTCACAATCAGTAATATGTCAAGTCCGATTTGTTCATATGACTATAGTTGATATGTCATGTCATTCACAATCAGTAATATGTCAAGTCCGATTTGTTCATATGACTATAGTTGATATGTCATGTCATTCACAATCAGTAATATGTCAAGTCCGTTTGTTCATATGACTATAGTTGATATGTCATGTCATTCACAATCAGTAATATGTCAAGTCCGATTTGTTCATATGACTATAGTTGATATGTTATGTTATTCACAATCAGTAATATGTAATGTCGTTGTCATTGCATAACTGTAGTGATATCGGAAAATCGGGTGTTCTTTAACTACTTAACTACTTGAGTCTTAATATCATGTATTGACAGAGTTACAGTGCACTCTTCATTTAGTGCACGTTGGGTTTAAATAATAACAACCCTTTAATAGAACGTGAGAATAAGCCTGGAAATATACATGACATAAATATATACATTGCAGTACTGGCACGTAAATAAACAACAATGCGTTTGGTCATTAATTGCAATAGACGTGGCTTAGTTATGCTTAATGGAATTTTAATTGCCTTGCAATCTGTTACAGCTTGACACTGCATCGGCAACATTACAGCTATATGAAGGCGGTCTGTAAAAAGTCGAGTTTGTATACGATGACATGCCTCAACCAAGTCAGCGAGCCTGACCACCCGATCCCTTAAGTCGCCTCTTACGACAAACGGGGGTAGCTGAAGACCAATTCTAACCCGTAGATCTTCACGGGGGAGTAGTAGTAGTAGTAGTAGTAGTAGTAGAAGTAGTAGTAGTAGCGGTGGTGGTGGTAGTAGAAGTTGCAATAGTGGTAGTGTCAGTGTAGTAGTACTAGTAGTGGTAGAAGACCTAGCCTCGGTGTCAAAACAATAAGCATGGCGAAGACGGTTATAAAATGATCGAGCCACTCCATCATGTCGCTTCAGATACTGTGCTTGTGCCAGAGCTGGGCATCCACTGACAATGTGTTGGACAGTCTCATTAAATTCATTACATAATCTACATTTCATATTTACATTTCGATGCAAAATCGCACATTGACGGTTTCGAGTGGGAAGTGACTGGTCCTGAGCAGCAAACAGAAAGCCTTCTGTTTCACTTTTCAGACCAGACGACCTCATCCAAGCGAAGGGCTCTGCAGGGTTGATTACCTTATCAACACACTGCATATAAACACGATGCAGTGGTCGTTCACATAGCCTCTCCTTGGGCCGATTTAATATGGCACTTCGCTTGGTTGACACTCATTTCTGTACAGTCCAGCAGTAGAGAACCATCAACATAATAAACACTGACACTGAGATTATGTCCAACATCCTTGGCTCGTTTTAGAAAACTGTGGAATGCCTTGTTTTCATCACGAGTCTTGACATGCTTCACGAGAGGATCCTCGGATAAATAAATGTGTGCAAAAGTGCACAAAACAATTTTATCATGAAGAGCCTCCACATTAATCAAACCACGCCCTCCAATCATAATTGGTAAATATAGTAGTTGAAGTAGTAGTAGTAGTAGTAGTAGTAGTAGTAGTAGTAGTAGTAGTAGTAGTCCAACAAAACGGGTTAAAAGAAAAAATATATAACAACTGAGATGACAAAATGTACATTGGAAGCTAAATATATTTCCGGTCAGTAGGAACATGGTGATACGTGTCCTACAATAACTGATGTCATAGCAGGTTTTTACACAAAACTCGTTGCAGAAGATTCAACCATTCTTGGACTTAACGTCCGTGTGACCTTGGTTAAGAAACGTTCTCGCAGTTTTGTTCCGAATTGATAAAAGAGAGCCGTACCGTGCACACCCGTCAACGCCGCCACGAGCAGCACCGTCACTCCTTGTATCCAGTGACTCATTAGCCTCGTTCTGAAACAAACACAAACAAGACGTTTAAGAGCGAATATGTTGACCCAACATGACAAACATGAACTATTCCATAATATTACCACGAAAGAAAGAGACAGGTAACAACCTAATAATCCCGAACAGCTAAGCGATGTACCACACGTTCGTGGCTACAATAAATCCACATGCCTGCTGATCAGCCGAGTGTGTAAAGTTCATGCATAGTTCATGCTAGCATCAACATGACACCGCTTCACGTGCTGATTTCTGTACGTTTGCATGCCAGGCTTGTGCTAACAGAGAAATTTGATCAGGCAATCCCCGGGGCAGTGGTGTACACCTGTATCGTGGCTTCAGCTCCCGAATGACATGATCCTAGTCACTGACACGGTTGAATAGTTTCCATGTTTGACGTTTGCCAAGATTTGCTGAAGTCAGGTGAGGTGAGGTGAAATGGGGTTTAACGTCGCGTCCAAGATTATTACATTTATATAGCGTCGTGCATGCCCGTGTATGTGTGTGTGTGTGTGCTTGTACTAGTCCGGACTGATGCCGATTTATAGTGCTAGCTCACTGAGATACCATGCCGCAGTTTTACATGAATACCCCACTCAGACACAGTATACTGACTCCAGTCCTTGTTTAAGCCCCTTAATGCCGCGCGCCAGACAGGGTAACAACAAGTACCATCTTTTAACGTCTTTTGGTATGACGCAGTCGGGGATCGAACCCCGGACCTTCCGCTCTCCGGCCGGACGCTCTACCATTAGACCACGGAGGCTGTCGGCTGAAGTCAGCGTAACATGAGGACATGTGTAGCATCCACAGTTTAACCCGAAATTGGTACTTAATTATCATAGATTGCAAGACACATCTTCATAAAGTATATAATTTGATATAATCCGTTCGTACGTTTCTGATCATGGAAGACATTTCCTAGGTAACTTCATCTCTGGTGAAGGAGAGGTTTAGGACTTTGCTTTACAGCAATGTCAAGGTACAAACGTTACACGAATATTCGGGACTGCTCGGCTTGCATGACTTTCGTGCGTTCAATCTCGGGTAGCAGTTGAGAAGTGAGATTGTGACTGATTTCACTGTAAACGGCATACGTACCGAACCCCATGAGTTCGTGACGGCCGATTTTGAGAAACTTGCTTTGGGTTTATAGAACTTAGAAACACGACTGATGTGGAGCAACAGTTATATAAAGTGTGACGACTGACACAACAGTGTAATGTTGAAGTCAGGCCGCGATAACTCATGGGATTGGGACTGCAAGTAAAGGGAGATAATTTAGAGAATTAGCGCTTCCTGGACCAATGATTTGCTCCATACAATAGATGGTATAGAGAAGGATTGTCCCATTCTAGACACCTCTCAACCCATGAACCATGCCAAACTTTGAATGTGACGGCTCTTATCGTCAAAACGCCAACAACCACCGTCACATAGCTGGAATATTGCTGAGCAGCAAACAAAACAAAACAAACAACTGTTGGCTGTAACGACCTAATTGAGCACAACGCTCGTAAAATCACCCGAAAACCGCCTCTGCGTGTAAGTCCAGGAACCTGTTTTGTTGGAACCATTTGATTTTCAGGGGGAAAGTCTGGATTTTAGTTCGAGATAAGTATTTGTATTAAAAATGTTCAGAAATTCAATTATTTTTCCAACATAAAAAGGTGTCCAAATATATATTTTAATTATAAATGCTGACGTCTTTACTTTGGGCATTTATCTGCATGTTACTTTTTTTCTGAAGTAAATATTAGCCATTAGTTAAGTAATTATGGGCAAGAACAGGAACCTCCTTGTGATGCTTGGGTGCAGCAGGATGGAGGATGGTGATCAGATTAGTTTAAGATGTGAAAAACATTGAAGATACATGTAACATTGAATTAAATGTGTCAGCTGTTGTTCCAGCAAAAAAAGGCTTCATTATCTTTGTCACACACACACACACACACACACACACACACACACACACACACACACACACACACCACCCCCTCACTCCGGCAAGTGGCTGTTCCTTAAACATTGCTTGGGTAGTGGGTAACACAGTGATACAGTATATTTGCTTCGTGTACATACTCCGCATAGCGTCACGAGACAGAGTTATCAAATAGGTCATTAAACGGACATCCCCCACGCCGTGGACATCTCCCGTCGTACTTAACCTACAAATATGTGTTTATGGAAATAAGAGTTATAATGTTGTCCTCTGAATGTCCACCACGTACACATGTTATCTCCGGGGGCGGTCGGGTAGCCTAGTGGTTAAAGCGTTCGCTCGTCACGCCGAAGACCCGGGTTCGATTCCCGACATGGGTACAATGTGTGAAGCCCATTTCTGGTGTCCCCCGCCGTGATATTGCTGGAATATTGCTAAAAGCGGCGTAAAACCATACTCACTCACTCACTCACATGTTATCTCCGAGAGTCATTTAGATGTATGTTATGTATCCATATAACTGGGGTGCGGTGGAATTGGCGAGTATTTTTCTAAGTTAACATTGCTGATGCGCATGGGTTCAAAAGCATACGTAGTCGTTTGGACATTGGTTAGAAGGGGGGCAGTTAAAGACATCTCGACTTGATCGCCAGTGTCCCCCGCCGACGTCAGTTGTAACTGGGTTTGCCTGCTCTTACTCGAACATGTTGATTAAACTGTCACGATACAATTTTGTGTTTAATTCTAACACGGTAGCCAAACTGTCACTCGTTATAGTTGTAAATATTGTGCACTAAATTGAACACGGTAGCTAAACTGTCACTCGCTATAGTTGTATATATTGTGCACTAAATTGAACACGGTAGCTAAACTGTCACTCGTTATAGTTGTTTATATTGTGCACTAAATTGAACACGATGGCTAAACTGTCACTCGTTATAGTTGTATATATTGTGCACTAAATTGAACACGATGGCTAAACTGTCACTCGTTATAGTTGTATATATTGTGCACTAAATTGAACACGGTAGCCAAACTGTCACTCGTTATAGTTGTAAATATTGTGCACTAAATTGAACACGGTAGCTAAACTGTCACTCGCTATAGTTGTATATATTGTGCACTAAATTGAACACGGTAGCTAAACTGTCACTCGTTATAGTTGTTTATATTGTGCACTAAATTGAACACGATGGCTAAACTGTCACTCGTTATAGTTGTATATATTGTGCACTAAATTGAACACGATGGCTAAACTGTCACTCGCTATAGTTGTATATATTGTGCACTATATTGAACACGGTAGCTAAACTGTCACTCGTTATAGTTGGATATATTGTGCACTAAATTGAACACGATGGCTAAACTGTCCCTCGTTATAGTTGTATATATTGTGCACTATATTGAACACGGTAGTTAAACTGTCACTCGCTATGGTTGTATAGATTGTGCACTAAATGGAACACGATGGCTAAACTGTCAATCGCTATGGTTGTATATATTGTGCACTAAATTGAACACGATGGCTAAACTGTCACTATGAATTATGTGTGATCTTACGCCATCACGTCAGTCAAACTGTCACGTTACAGTCATGACTGTTAAACTTGCTATGCATGACCGTTTGGCAAAACACGACCATGTCATCGCTCACGGATGACCTTCACGGATGAGTAAATGTCAAGATAATTATAAACGCCTCAATGAAAGTTATCTATGTTAAAGATGAACAGATTAGTATTTGCTCAGGGACTGAATAATATATCATACCATCTGCGAAGTAAACATGTGTACAGCTGGACACACGGAAGCTTCAGCCCCAGTAGTTGCACATCGACTGATCCACTCACTAACTCACTCACTCACTCACTCACTCGCTCATTCACCCGTTGTAATTAACGACTTATGTGAAACTGAAAAAGTGTGTGTGATTACGACATGAACATTCTTTATGTGACAAGCACATAGGGTTTTCACTTACTTGAATGAAACTTGCTGGGTTAGTAAATATACTCACACGCAAAAGAAACGTAAGTGGTTTTAAGCAAATAGGTAACAAACACGGAACCATAAATTGATACGAGTTTTAGCATGTAGTGAAGCCTGATGGTGTTATCAGTATTTTTGGTTGCATTTTGGAAACCCCGAGTAAAAACGCAACATAAAAAACGAATCGACAAAACGCACCATTTCAATGAATATGTGGGTATCATGCACCCATTTCTCGCGAAATCGAAAATGCAGGAACTGTCACGAACTGTAGTGGGTATAAAACTGTGGCCGATTATTGGACCTACAACTCCTTGGTCAACAATGCCACGCCTAACTCAAATTCAGAGAAACCAGGCTATCGAACGTTTGGAAGCTGGAGAGTGTCCAAGATGTTGCCCGTCATTTCAACGTTAACATAACCACAATTTACCGTCTCCTGCATCGATACAATGCTACACAGACCACAGATGACCTTATTTGGAGCGGTCGTCCTAGGGTCACCACACCTCCACAAGATCGGCAGATTACCCGTCAACACCAGCGACATCCGTTCCTAACTGCAAGTGAAAGTACTCGACAGACCATAGAAACACATAATCAACACATTAGCCGGGACACTGTGATCCGACGTCTCCGTTCCAACAACCTCAGATGTCGCCTACCAGAACCTCGTCCTGTTCTCCAACCACGGCATCGACAGGCACGACTTCAGTCGGCACAGGGTTATCGCAATTGGCGTCATCGTGAGTGGAGGCGTGTCATTTTCTCTGATGAAAGTCGCTTTTGTGTCTCCCATGCAGACGGAAGAGTCAGAATTTGGCGGCGTCGAGGTGATCGTTTCGCTGACAGAAAGGTTTTGAAAGGGATCTATGGGGTGGACCTAGCGTCATGATATGGGCAGGGATTGGACTTAATCCGAGACTTGGACCCATGTGCTTTCTGAATGTTGGTCAAGGTCGGGGACACGGCGGCACTGCTCAGCGGTATATCGACCAAGTGATCAGACCCCACCTTGTTCCATTTTTTGCACAACATCAACAACACATTTTCCAGCAGGACAACGCTCGTCCCCATGTTGCCATAGCTACCATGGCCTTTCTGCAACAACACAACATCCGTGTTCTACTGTGGCCAGCCCTCAGCCTTGATCTGAACCCCATCGAACACTTGTGTGATGAGGTTCAAAGGCGTCTGCTCAATGTGCGCCCAGTCCCTACAACTGCCGATGAACTACGCACAGCTCTCTGGATGTGTGCAGGAGGATCCATAGGGCCTTCACAAATCGTCTGATCCACTCAATGTACAGGAGATGTGTAGCAGTGATCAATGCTAATGGTGGTCACACCAGGTATTGACTGACATTTTGGGTATTGACTCGAAACTGTGTTAGCCCTTAACATTTGAAAATAACAATTATGTCATCTGCCTTTTAATCCATTAAACTGTCTTCAGTCAATTTTTTGTCAATCTTGCCCTATTAGTATTTCTTGTCTTTACTGTTGAAAATAAATAACATGTATACTGCATACTCGACTTGCGTTTCTTTTGCGTGTGAGTATATATAAATTATGCTTGCGATTATTGCGAAATAATCCAAAGTGGCGAACTGTTTTTGGCGTAGCAGAGGTTGTTGTACTCGTGTGTGTCGTAGCGTAGAAGAACAAGTGGTTGTGCAGTAGAAGGGGTAGTATGGAAGTGAATCAGTAATATCAGTACCAATAGAGATAATAACATTGAAATCATAGTCACTACCGGTTACCAGCAATAACTGCGACAGGCTCTATAGTAGTTCTAGTATATTGTAGTAGTGTGTGAGTGAGTGACTGAGCGGTTTAACGTCGCTTTTAACAGTATTACAGTTATATCGCGGCGTGTCAGCTTAATGTGGGAGGAAAGCCCGAAGTGATGCAGGGCTCAGACGTTTACCACTTCGGTGAAACCCACGAGCACGGGTACGGTGCTGACAAACCTAGAAATAATCGGGTCGAACCGGAATTTGTACCCACAATCATAGGTTTCTGACGCAGCTCAGGTAGACAGATATACACTAAGAACACGATTTGCCATATCCATAAAATACACTAAAACCTCGTTAACCTGCACCCAGGTCTTCCAGACACCCTTCTTCAGTTTCATTGCAGCGTGGAATGTTGGGAACAAAGTGATTCCGTTCCAATAATCCGTGTACATTTTTCCTAACTGAATGAAATACTGAAAAGAATAATTCTATTCTTGTAAAGTAATAAATGTTATGGTGCAATTCTTAATTGTGAAATTATTCTTGAAAAGTTAAATAATTAAAACTGTGTGGTTGGTGGTATTGGGAGTGATCCACAATTCGCTACCCAAAGCTGTACCCCAATACCCACCCCCATCCATCCAGGTCACACAGTGAAGATCGTTTGCCAAATGTTCCTAGTGTGTACCCTGAGAATCAGTTTTCACAGACTAGTCACAATTACCCTTACATCAGTCAGACCGGGTACCCAGTACTTGCTCCACCACCAATGGTGAGTTCAGACCAAAATCTAATTGGTCTCATGTCACAATTGTCTAGTAGTGTGCTGGGTCTTGCACAAAGGATTGACACTCTGGACAGATACCCCCCAAGGGGAGATCATTCAATTGGAAAAATATCTCTCCAATTGCCTAAATTTAATGGCCAAGGAGATTATCGTGCTTTCGAAGCACAGGTTAAGAATCTGGCCGCACAGTCATGCTGGGATAATACCCAGGCAGCCCAAATTTGGGATGTGCTCTGGAGGGCGTAGCCCAGCGGTTTTATGCAGGCCTTCCTGAGCAGGAGCGACTGGATTACCAGTGGCTTTCACACACTCTGCGCAGGCGGTATGGAACCAGTCTTCCAGATGTTAAACGTGAAGAGCTGATGAGGCGAAGACGTAAGTCTGGTGAGAAAATTGCCGACTTCCGAGATGATCTCTGGCATCTTGCTCAAGGTGCATACCCCGATCTTCCTTATGAACGTCATGTAAGGTTGGCCCTGGACGCATTGAAGAGGGCTGTGGATCAAGATTTGAAACTCCGGTTCATGGACCGAGGTGTACGTACCTTACAGGAGGCGGTGGGTGTACGTGAGCTGTACGAGTCAGTTGTAGGCAAACCTGGTCAACAGAGGTCGGTGCGGGCACTGAGTCCTTACTTGAAGTAAGGAGAGTTCATTTTGACTCAGAGTTGGAGGAGAAATCTGTCAACCAGAAACTTACTACTCTGACCAGTCAGCTGGCTGATCTTCAAAAGACAGTAGAGAAGCTTGCATCAATGCAGGTACAGCCATCTCGCTCACGAAGTTGCATTGGTAGAGGAAGACCTTTTGAGAACAATAAGAGCAACACATTTCAGAAGAATGAGGGGCGACCTCAATCCTTTCAAGATAGGAGAGAGCATTCCAATGGTCGTAGTTATTCGCGATCCCAAAGTGCTTCTAGGAGAGGAAACACTGCCTGTTTCTCATGCGGTGAGAACGGTCATTGGTCTTCCGAGTGCCCTCAGAATTCCAAGACAAATATAGTTGTCAGGGAAACGGTACCCCACCGACCCGGACATAGGTCGGGCTTCGGTGGAGAGTTCTGAAATAGAAACCACAAATCCTAAGGAAGTGAGAGCTAATAAAGCAAGTGGTCAGATGGAGGGAGAGATTTGTCTGGTTTCTGGTCAAGGGGAGATAACCCCTGATTCCTCCCTTAATCCATCTGACCCAGTCAAGGTGAAGACAAATTTCCAGGCTTGTTTTAAAGTTAAAGATAAGGGCCAATCAGTGAATGTCTAGATTGGCAACATTTACTTCACGTTGACACAGGTAGTCAGGTGACCTTACTTTCCCCAGCTGCAAGCAAGCGCTTACCGTCTTCAGTAGCTGTCAACTCCATTGACATGGTTCTCGAGGCTGTTAATGGGAGCTTATTCTAAGCACATGGAATATTCAAAGCACCTGTTCACATTAGTGATGACATGAACCCCACTGTGGAGGAATTCTTGGTTGCAGAGGTTGATAATTCCCATGATTGTGATGGTATTCTGGGTATAGATGTACTGGATAGACTCGAGGGTCTGATCGACATCCCTGGGTCAAGGATCCGGTTGATGGGCAGGTGGTTACCAACTGTGAGGGCTGAAACAATTGTCATCGTTGCAGATGATGTCTCTTTGCCGCCCCAGTCTGTATCTTTTATCCAAGTGAGCTTGCCTCAACTTCATCGGGAACAGTCCTCGATCCTGATAGGACCCTGCACATTCACACATGGTATAATCATGGGCAATTCAGGAGTCACAAATAGTAATAAGGCAGCTACAGTTAAGGTTATCAATGTTCTTGATACCAAATTCACTTTAGCTAAGGGAAGAATTATTGGTCAGTGTCAGTGTGTCAATGTATTACCAGATAGGCAAATAAAGAAAGTATCACGAGCCTGATCATTTAACAGATTTATTTGATCGCAGTAAAACAAACCTCAGCTCTGAGCAGCAGGATGAGCTGAGAGATCTCCCGTACTCATAGAGAGATACATTCGCAAAAGATGATGATGATCTTGGTCGAACTAACCTTGTTAAACACAGCATCAATACTGGTGATGTGAGACCTATCAAACAGGCTCCACGTCGTCAGACGCTGGCGAAGCAAGAGGCAGAGGAGAAAGAAGTGGCTCGAATGTTAGAGCAAGGTGTAATCAGTCCCTCGAAAAGTCCTTGGGCTTCCCCGACAGTTCTTGTGCAACGCAAGGATGGCCGTTGGAGATATTGTTGTGATTTTAGGCTAAATGAGGTTTCTTGGAAAGATTCCTACCCCCTACCTCGCATTGCAGACTGTATTGACAGTCTGGGTGGTGCCAAAATGTTCTGCACAATGGATTTGCAAGCAGGATACTGGCAGGTAGAAATGCATCCTCGTGATCTTGAGAAAAACGGACTGTTTGAGTGAAATGTCATGCCCTTCGGTCTATGTAACGCCCGAAGTGTGTTCGAGAGACTTATGGAAATGGTGCTTAGAGGTCTCCAGTGGAATGAGTGTCTATGTTTCCTGGATAACATCATTGTCTTCAGAACTCATTTGAAGAAACAATGTTCCGGCTTCAATCAGTTTTCGACCGTCTGACCTCAGCTGGCCTGAAATTAAAGCCTAAAAAATGTCACCTTTTTAAAGAGAGAGTCGATTTCTTAGGCCATGTTATTTCGGCTGATGGTGTTCACACCCAGACAGAGAAAATAGAGGCAGTAAGATGTTGGCCTACCCCAAAGTCTCAAAAGGAGATACTACAGTTTTTGGGTCTGGCTAACTACTATCGGAAATTCATAAAAGATTTCTCTAAAATTGCCAGGCCACTGACCAAACTTACCAGTCCATTGGTTGATTTTCTTTAGTCTGAGGAGACTGATCAAGCTTTCATCAGCCTGAAGGAAGCACTTACCTCAGCACCAATTCTCGGATTTCCAAGGCGTGAAGGCGAGATAACTGTTGACACAGATGCATCTGGTGAAGGTATAGGTGCAGTTCTGTCACAAAATCAAGTTGGCAGAGAAGTCGTTCTTGGCTACTACAGCAAAAGTCTCACACCGGCAGAAAAGAATTACTGTGTCACCCGTCGAGAATTGCTGGCTGTAGTAACTGCATGTCGCCATTGGCATCCATATGTCTTTGGTAGGCCTGTCACTATCAGAACTGACAACTCTGCAGTGGTCTGGGCAAAAAGAATTAAGAGTCCTGTCAACCAGATGGCTCGCTGGCTACAAGAGCTAGGCAATTATGATTTGACCGAAGTACACCGGCCAGGCCGAGTGCATGGGAATGCTGATGCACTAAGTCGCAGACCTCAGGCACCCTGTCCCCAATGTAAGAGGGAGAGTAGACCTTGCATCATAGGGTTGGTAGAGTCGAATCCTAGTTGTTATGCCATCACCAGATCACAAACTGCCAAACAGGATAAGGATACCTCCTGTTCCAGCTCAAACCAATTAGGTAGAGTTGAGGAAAATTCCTTCAGTCCTGAGGAGATTCACGACCTGCAGCTTCAAGATCCCGATATCAGCCTAATATACAAGGCTAGAGATCAAAATACCCGACCTGAATGGGAAACTGTTTCAGGATATTCTGAGGCATGCAAAGTGCTGTGGGGTCAGTTTATCGACTGTCGGTAAGGCAGGGTATCTTACACAGAAGATGGGAGAGTCAGGATGGAAAGGATTGGCATTGGCAGATAGTTGTTCCATCCATCAAGCGGCGAATTATCCTCAAAGCGTGTCATGACTCACCTATGGGAGACCATCTTGGGGTTTCCAAGACTTTTGCCAAGACTTACTTCTGGATTGGTATGAAAACTGATGTGCGTCGGCACTGCATCAGTTGTGACAAGTGTGTTGCCAGGAAGAGTCCTAGAAAACAGAAAGCACCCATGAAAGAGTATACAACAGGCTCACCCATGGAGAGACTCACTACCGACATCATGGGCCCACTGGACCGTACCTCCAGTGGCAACAAGTACATACTTGTTGTCACTGATTCGTTCACTAAGTGGACTGAGGCCTATGCGATTTCAAATATCGAGGCAAAAACAGTGGCAAAGAAGATTGTCGAGGAGTGGGTCTGTCTCTATGGTACCCCAGCTCTTATACATACTGATCAAGGTAGACAGTATGAGGCTAACCTGTTCCAGGAACTATGTAATTGTTGGGAGTTGTTAAAACTAGGACAACTTCTCTCCGACCACAGGCAAATGGCCAAGTCGAGCGGTTTAACCGAACATAAGCAGCCATGCTTACTGACTGTTTGTTTAATGTGCAAAAACAAAATGTGAACCCGTTCTAAATCACCTGTTTCGATTTGGCAACGTGATAGTTCGTGTGACGTCGCCTATATTCGTGAGTCTGTTCCACGAAACTATTTCTTGTGGCATAATGGCTTCAATCTGCCTTGTACGGCTACAAAATTGCATCTAGTCCATCTAAATGCATTGTATATTACTTCATAGCCGTGACACGAAGTAAAATTACTTCTGTCACTGGTGGAGTGCAATTTCCCCACGTTCCACCGACCGTATCCTCGTGCGAGAGACTACTTCCGGGATGGCGTCACTTTGTTGACAGTTTTGATCGGTGTAGAATTTCTAAAACGTGAGAGTAATTAATAGCCGGTTCGAGCCGAGATATGTGAGTTGACATTCAAGTATTTTATATTTATTGTACATTTTCCTAAGTGAAAGAAATACTGAAAAGAATAATTCTATTCTTGTAATGTAATAAATGTTATGGTGCAATTCTTAATTGTGAAATTATTCTTGAAAAGTTAAAAAATTAAAACTGTTTGGTTGGTGGTATTGGGAGTGATCCACAATTCGCTACCCAAAGCTGTACCCCAATACCCACCCCCTGAACCGTTACAGTCCGGATATTTGATAATCTGGGCGATTGCAGTGGATAGCTACAGTCCGGATTAACTACGTTTCTTGGTACTTAAGAAAGAGAGAATCATGGCTCACTAGGTATCTTGACCTACATCTGCTTCAATTTAAAACATGTATACATTTTGTCACATACGACGGGGCAAGGATGTATGTTGGTCGTCGGTCGTTATGTCCACACGAACAACGGAACATTGATTTGTTTTTTGTTTAGTTGTATCGTATTTGTGTATAGAGCACATATTATATTGCCAGATACATGAGTTCCTCATTTCAAATAATGTCATCACCATACCCAGGTTTTACCAGAGTTGTAAAAGTCTAAGACCTGCATCGGTTAGGAATCTCCACCCAAATCAAGCTGACACGATCTGATATAGCTGAAATATACTATTCAAGTTATCCTTATACCCAACTATTCTTGTCGTGCGAGGCGACTAACGGGATCGGGTGGTCAGGCTCGCTGTCTTGGTTGATGCATGTCATCGTATCCCATTTGCGTAGATCGATGCTCATGGTATCAATCACTGGATTGTCAGGTCCAGACTCGATTATTTACAGACCGCCATCATATAGCTGGAATATTGCTGAGTGCGGCGTTAAACAACAAACAAACAAATTATACCCAACTCTCTCAAACATGCCATTAACACTTGAAACATAAATCATAACCCCAGCCTAGTCATAGGTTCAACATAATTGAATTCTCGATATCGCACAATAACTGCACAAAGCTATAAATTATGATCACATCACACGAGATTATAAAGTGCAAACCACTTACCATGAAATTAATCTCAATTAAACATCACAGATGTCACTTAAGTACAGGTTAGATAAAACCACCATCGGCTCAAAACATGTTAAAGTGGTATTTATTACATCTCAATTCATTATTCAAACTTCAAACGGTTTCCTCAAAACAGTTAATAGTTTCAATCAATACATACTAAATCAAATCGCCTGCTTAAAGCAAATAGTGATCCTTTCCTTCTCACCCGGCCGACCGCCTCCGTGGTCTAGTGGTAGAGCGTCCGCCCGGAGAGCGGAAGGTCCAGGGTTCGATCCCCGCCGCGGCCGCGTCATACCAAAAGACGTTAAAAGATGGTACGTGTTGTTACCCTGTCTGGCCTCGGCATTAAGGGGCTAAAACAAGGACTGGTCGGCTCGGAGTCAGTATACTGTGTCTGAGTTCATGTTAAACTGCGGCATGGTATCTCAGTAGGCTAGCACTATAAATCGGCATCAGTCCGGACAAGTACAAGCAGCCACACACACACACACACACACACACACACACACACACGTGCATGCACGTCGCTATATAAGTGCAATAATCTTGGACGCGACGTTAAACCCAATTTCACCTCACCTCTTACCCAGCCAGTGGTTAGACTATGAAACAGGCGATGATCGTTCTTGACAGGGCGGCAATTAAACGTTCCTCATTCTTTCATTGCTCACCATGTTATCCGCAATATTTGCGTGGGTTAAATCGTGCTCACGTCCGTACTATGTCAACGAGACAACGGCTTGTAAAACAATAATTTCACCAGTGATAACTGGTATGACAAGACTGTAGCTCACCTAATGCAACCATTAACTTATAAAGGTCGTAATGTGGTTTAACACACTAAAATGTACAGAGCCTCGCATACTTTGATACAACAGAAAGGACCAGAAAGGTCGCTGCAGGATCCAAAACAAATTATGTCCTAGCAAGTAATTTGTTATTCTGCATATCACATGCGCCATAAAATCAAAATGACAACATTTTAAAAGTCAGATCCGTCTCCTGTGAGCATGTTTAGAGACACTGTTGGTGGGGTCGTGTACAGTTTTCAACTTCATAAACTGAGAGGTTTCGGAGAAGATATTGAGTTACAGTCCATCAATATTGATGGGGGTATATGAGTCAGAAGAGAAGTAATGTTTCACAACTCTACGCTCGTAGCCGGGAACAAAAATCTACGGATGTCCGTTGTGGTTATAAAGCGACCTGAAAGCACTAATTAAAATATACGGTTCCCTGTTTGGGCTGTAACTTGCCTGGAGAATCGCAAATGACACCCGGGTGACATGTTAATGAATGCCCCAAGGCGCTGACTTGGCAGTTTAAGACATTTATGGTATCACTTGCGCTTCAAGTGACTCCTATGCAATAATAAAACATAAGATCGCAATCGCTTGTAAGTTCATTTCGAGCATGTCGTTAAATACGTACAATGAGAATCTGTCAGGGTAGTAGTATGTAGGAATAAATATTGCTTTACGCCGCATCAGCAACATAACAGCAAAATGACGGCGGTCTGTAAAGAAATAGAGTTTGGATACGATGACATGCATCAACCAAGTCAGCAAGCCTGACCGCCCGATCCCGTTAGTCGCCTCTTACGACAAGCATGGGTTGCTGAAGACAAATTCTACCCCTGATCTTCAAGGGTCAGTAGTAGTAGCAGTAGTAGTAGTAGTAGCAGTAGTAGTAGTAGTAGCAGCAGCAGCAGCAGCAGCAGTAGGAGGAGGAGGAGGAGGAAGAGTAGTAGCAGCAGCAGCAGCAGCAGCAGCAGCAGCAGTAGTAGTAGTAGTAGTAGTAGTAGTAGTAGTAGTAGTAGTAGTAGCAGTTAGAATCTGCACAAGCTACTCTCGATATTAATTTTAATTCCTTAGAATACAAACGATACGTAAACGCAAGTAGGTCATAATCTCTTTCTCATATAATGTCATTCTTAAAATATTGAGTGCTTAAGGCGTAATTTAACACACTAAAGTACTTTTAGAATTTGCTCAATTTATGACACAGTGCCAAATGCACACATGTTCGTTGGCAGAAACACAAACATTCAGAAGTCCCGGTACAGTAACTGCGGACATTAGGTAGAAGTTCTTTTCCGCATGGGGCTTATTAAATGTCAGGTGATCTTATTTAAATAACAGTATCCATTACATGAAAAATAGTGCACTTAACAATACACTGATAAACTTCTCTCGAAAAAGATCAGCATCCCAACCAAGGCCCACAATATTCTGGGTAGTTTGGTCGATAAACCCTGAAGTTGCCGTGACGTTAATCTCAACATACTGATCATCCTCAATTCCCTACGGTATTTTATCTCTATTCAGTTGTGATAAATAACCCAAAACCATTAGCTCTTTGACCAGCAACCTCCCACCTAATATATTTCCCATATTATTTGAGAGGACGGCTATATTTGAATCGAAGCTATGGTAGAGGATGAGCTCAAGGCTATGTGTAACAATAGTTTTAAGATATGATGCACTGGGTAATCTTGATAAAGACTAGGAATTGAAAATAGATATTAAACTTTAAAATCCACTGATATATATACATGTATGCTCACGATCACAGACACGCATGAAAGGCGTATTTAGACGTTATAAATTAGGGTTCGATGATTATAAATAGATAGTCTGGGCAAATCGACCTTAACTGAACTACTCAGTAAAGACAAAGACAGCGAGGTGAGTCAGAAAAATGCCGGGACTTGTGACAGGAAGCCATATCTGTGATAGCAATGTGACAGGCTGACATGTAAAGTGGAGGTGTGCAGACATACGATCCGAGACAAATGATGTACCGGGTCTATTCGGCTTGACTGACTTGATGGCGCGTTTCAGGGACGGACGGGTCAAAGGCGACATTTGGGCATGGAGTCTGATGTGTTTATCAGATAGGCATTGTGAAGAGTTCAACACACGATGTAGGCGACGCACTAGGCCAGTCATCACATTCATAACCATTTGGGTCATAACACATCTTCGTCTATTGCCAAAAGCATCTCGATTGTCATAATCAACATAGCCATCATCATGATCATTTCTATAACAATAACATAACTATCTTCATCATAATCTTTCTTTTCTTTTTTCTATTTTTCAGATCATGATACCTTAAAGATTTCAGACATACAGTTTTGCATACGATTTACAGTAAGTATACTAAAATATGCAAGGTGATGTCAGCTTTCCGTAAGGTCGTAAGCTACATGTGACGAAGACCCGTGAAGATCCGGGTTACATCTCAGCAACCCGTGCTTGTCGTAAGACGCGACTAAGCATCCAAGCCTGCGTGTCTACATTAACACAACAACTACTACTTCTACGACTACTACTACTGACCCCTGAAGATGATCTACTACTACTACTACTACTACTACTACTACTACTACTACTGACCCGTGAAGATCAGGGTAGAATAGGTCTTCAGCAACCCATGCTTGCCGTAAAAAGCGACTATGCTTGTTGTAAGAGGTGACTAACGGGATCGGGTGGTCAGACTTGCTGACTTGGTTCATGCATGTCACCTTTTCCCCAAGTGCGTGGATCGATGCCATGATGTCAATCACTGGATTATCTGGTCCAGACTCGATTATTTACATACCGCCGTATACCTGGAATGTTGCTGAGTGTGGCGTTAAACAACAAACAAACAATCAAACATGTGACGAATGCATTGGAGTGAGTGGGCGAGTGAGATTGGATTTATGCCTCTTTGAGCAATATTCCAGCAATATCACGGCGGGGGGCACCGAAGTGGGCTTCACACATTGTACCCACGTGGGTAATCGAACCCGGGTCTTCGGCGTGACGAGCGAACGCTTTAACCACTAGGCTACCCGACCGCCCGAGTGCATTAGATCATGATTCAGACTGATCCTACTCAATTCATATATGTTCCTCCCATGTTGAATAACGTATCGTATTTCGGGGGCGGGGTGACACAGACAAATGACAAGACACTGACGCGGACATACAAAGAGATAACACCATTTCAAAAACTGCAGATAACGAAGAGAAGACGCAGTATCTGCCAACTGCAATATGTTTAAGCTTGACAAATACCAGTTACTATGAGGAAGAAAATGTTTTGAACGTCCCAGTTACACAATAAAGGCGCAGGCAGAACACACCATACCGGTCCGACAGATGACCGTATGATGACAAATTAATTTGGCACGTGAGAATGTCAAGATGTAAGAAGGCGCCCACATTTGGGACTAACCAAACACAGACCTTCAGCTTCTATTCTCACGAGCATTAGATACGAATCGTAGACAACCACACAGAGCGAGCATTTTCACTGGAATAATAGAATTTATGCTTTGGAAATTGTGTTACTTTCTGTTTTGTTGTAGTAGAAGTAGTAGGAGGAGGAGGAGGAGGAGTAGAAAGGAGGAGTAGTAGTAGAAGTCGCCGCACACAGCTATACTCCAGCTATATGATGGCGGTCTGTAAATAATCGAGTCTGGACCTGACAATCCAGTGATTGATATCATGAGCATCAATCCACGCACTTGGGATACGATGACATGCATCAACCAGGTCAGCGAGCCTGACCACCCGATCCTGTGAGTCACCTCTTACGACAAGCATAGCCACCTTTTACGACAGGAATGGGATGCTGAAGACCTATCCTACCCCTGATCTTCACGGGTCAGTGGTAGTAGTAGTAGTAGTAGTGGTGGTGGTAGTAGTAGTAGTAGTAGTAGTAGTAGTAGTAGTAGTAGTAGTAGTAGTAGTAGATCATCTTCACGGGTCAGTAGTAGTAGTCGTAGAAGTAGTAGTTGTTGTGTTAATGTAGACACGCAGGCGCAAGCGAGTATTTAATATCTGTATTACATAATGTCATTCTTGGATGCTTGAATCTTGACATTACAATATGTACAAGTTTACTCAGCAGGTAGGAATTCTATTCCACTTATGTTCAGTCTCTTAACATATCATAGTAACAGGCAACTGCATTTAAACTGAACAGAAGCCCCAGGGAGATGGGAGTTCCCTGAACCTGTAGAAAAGCACTCTCAGTAGAAGTGATAGTAGCAGTAGATATGTTAGTGAGTGAGTGAGTGAGTATGCTTAAGCCATACTCCAGTCATACACAGTGAAAACATTTCCTCCTCACATTGTCAGGCCTACCAATGAAACTGACAGACTGCAACAGAACACTGTCATATGTCTACAATACAGAAGGAATTGGCAACATAAAACAATGAGTTCGTAACCAAAATCTGAGAAACGGCATTATAAATCTGACACGCTGCTGAAAACATGGAAACGGCAGCACCTAAACACACAGGCCATGGCTTTCCAAACTAGGCATGCGCAGAACATGAAGGAAGATGACAGTCATGTCATGAGGATCAACAAACAAACAACGAGTAAATTTACATCTTACAGCGCCAATAAAGAATATTCTGGACGTGTATTGTTGTATTACCGCTGTGGGATGTAAATGTATTCGCGTATAAATATACCTGTACTATTGCTTGCTGTATAAACAGATATGGGTTCAGACCTGTACTACTGGTTGCTGTATTTACAGACATGGGCTTAGACCTGTACTGTACTAGACATGGTTGCTGTATAAACAAATAATTATGGTGATCAACTGATGTACCTTGAAGTACTGCATTACTTACGACAATACTTTGAAGTACTTCATCACTTTACAGCAATACCTTGAAGTACTTCATCACTTTTCAGCAATATCTTGAAGTACTTCATCACTTCACAGCCATACCTTCAAGTACTTCATCACTTTCAACTGTGTACCGTGAAGTACTGCATCGATTAAGACAGTGCCTTGAAGTACTCCATCACTTAATAGCTGTGCCTTGAAGCACTTCATCATTTTTACAGCAATACCGTGAAGTAGTTCATCACTTAAGACAGTACCTTAAAGTACTTCACCACTTTACAGCTGTACCTTCAAGTACTTCACCACTTTACAGCTGTACCGTGAAGTAGTTCATCACTTAAGACAGTACCTTTAAGTACTTCACCACTTTACAGCTGTACCTAGAAGTACTTCACCACTTTACAGCTGTACCGTGAAGTAGTTCATCACTTAAGACAGTACCTTTAAGTACTTTACCACTTTACAGCTGTACCTAGAAGTACTTCATCATTTTTACAGCAATACCGTGAAGTAGTTCATCACTTGAGACACTACCTTTAAGTACTTCACCACTTTACAGCTGTACCTTGAAGCACTTCATCATTTTTACAGCAATACCGTGAAGTAGTTCTTCACTTAAGACAGTACCTTTAAGTACTTCACCACTTTACAGCTGTACCTAGAAGTACTTCACAACTTTACAGCTGTACCTTGAAGTACTTCATCACTTAAGACAGTACCTTTAAATACTTCATCACTTAAGACAGTACCTTGAAGTCCTTCGTCACTTTACAACATTTCCTTAAAGTCACTTTACAGCTGTACCTTTAAGGTATTTTTCACTAAGACAGTACCTTGAAGTAATCAATCACTAAGACAGTACCTTGAAGTAATCCATCACTAAGACAGTACCTTGAAGAAATCCATCACTAAGACAGAACCTTTAAATAGTTTTCACCAAGACAGTACTTGAAGTACTTCATCCCTAAGACAGTACCTTTACAGCAATACCTTCAAGTACTGTATCACTTTACAGCAGTACCTTCAAGTACTGTATCACTTTACAGCAGTACCTTCAAGTACTGTATCACTTTACAGCAGTACCTTCAAGTACTGTATCACTTGACAGCAGTACCTTCAAGTACTGTATCACTTTACGGCAGTACCTTCAAGAACTGTATCACTTTACAGCAGTACCTTCAAGTACTGTATCACTTTACAGCAGTACCTTCAAGTACTGTATCACTTTACAGCAGTACCTTGAAGTAGTGCATCACTTTACACCAATACCTTCAAGTACTGCACCACTTTACAGCAGTACCTTCAAGTACTGTATCACTTTACAGCAGTACCTGGGACTCTGGACCGGTATTTATCTACAAAATGTATGTAGTAATGTGTACATCTAAAATTTAGTGAGCCTCAAAACATTTCTTAGGTTATCCCAACTTCAGGAAAATGTTGGAGATATCAATCTGGTGATAAGTCCTGGCGGCAAACCAACTGATCTTCTTTTTAAATATGACATTTACATAATATGACCTCAGTTCCATTCGTTACGTACACGTTGCAGTTAAACCGTAAAATGTTAGTTTCGTTAGCTCGGTATAATATAGTTATCAAATTATCGTCTCATTGTTCAACCAAATAGAATTATTATCTAAACATCCCCGTTAAACGTACGACAAGACATACACTTTGGAGCCTGCCTCTCTATAGAAGGATTCTCGTGCAGAAACGCACAATTGAGTTTCAGAAGCTACTTCAATGTCGTTGTACGTGTTTTAATCCCACCAAGAAACTGACACTAACCTCATCGTGGATTTATGCCTGTGTCTAAAAAATCCAACTGTGCATCGTGGTTCGACTGTCTCACGAGGTAATACAAACGCACTGTTGCGTTTTTCAAACACGGATATCTGAAAATGGTGTTTATCTCTACGCCCGTACACTCAGTTAATCCCGCCCCTCACTTGATAATGGACAGGTCCAAACTCCATAATACTTGAGACAAAAACCTCAACTCAATTCAATCTTGAAATAAAGCCAAATAATTTAAAATACTCTACACGGGCTAGTCTACCGTGTTTCTGAACGGGTCAGCTTATTACTCCCCTAGTCACTAATAACTTTATTTGGATACCACTGTAGGCGAAACAACTGTAGACGAAGGTGGGCGATAATAAATCAATATCACACGGGGTGTAAAAATTTAAAATCAATATTCCAGGACACGGTAATAATATAACCCTTACAAGTAAATGTTCACTTTCCAACCAGGAAGCAATATTTACATGTGTGACGACATTAAATAAAAAAACACTTGTATTCATGCAATACAAATCCAATAGAATCCCGGGATTATACTTACGTAAGACATATATAAGTGAGTGAGTGAGTGTGGTTTTACCCGCTTTTAGCAATATTCCAGCCAAATCACGGCGGGGGACACCAGAAATTGCTTCACATATTGTGCCCATGTAAGGAATCGAACCCGGGTCTTCGGCGTGACGAGCGAACGCTTAAACCACTAGGCTACCCCACCGCCCCGAGAACTTTACTAAAACAATAATGATAATAAAGAAATCATCATTTCAAAACAGAAACCATTCTTTGTTAAAACACGCTACTCTCTCTGGTCAGATAATGCAAGGTATTATAATTCCCCAAGATGTTATTTTTGAAATTTCTAAAAGAACACCAATGTTCCGTCAAAAAAGTCCAAATTTACCTGCAATCGAATCTCAATCACGTTCGAGTACTCCAACCGGTATCCACAAAGGGTATGTTTATATCACAGACCCAGGCACGTCATGCAGCGTACATACTGACCACTCAGAAGTACAGATACAGAAACACATGCGCCAGCCTTCATCCACAAGTTGTCTCCGCGTGTAACGTTGTTCAACGTCCGCCCCGGTCTCACTGCTTGTGATCCGTGGATAACCTGTCCTCGGGCTAAAGCCGGGCGTTGTGAAAGAATTGAGTCATAGCTGCATTCGGTTTACCGAGTTGGGTGGTTATTGCCGTTATAAATGTGCATTTATGTCGACACAAGACAATTTATGGGTTTTAATTGCCCCGAGTGATGTGTGAAAAGTAACGTTGACGCGAGATAATTAAACAAATGTCGTAGTGGACTATATGTCCTGTTTGGTAGAACAAGTGAATTATTATTGTCGTGCTTCCGTCTGCGCTCCCGTCACAATCCCATGTCTCATTTTGTAATCACTGCAATAGGATAGTAACGGGTTCAGGAAATCACGAACATGTGATAAATGTGTATATATGAGTACAGCACCCCTTGTGGATTGCGGATTGAATTTGTCCCTAGCAACCTATGCTGGTTGTAAGATACGTCTGTAGGCGTACCCCGATGACGTGGATCGATGTTCATGATATTAATCACTGGCTTGTCTGGTACATATTTCAACGCACAGGTGGGTCGTAGTATAGGTGGAATATTTCTGAGTACAAGCACAACATTTCTTATACACACGCACACACACACACACACACAAACACACGCACGCACACACACTCACACACACACGCACGCACACACACACACACGCACGCACGCACGCACACACGCACACAATCAAACAAACACACACACACACACTCGTGGGAGTTTTGAATTAGTCTTCAGCATCCCCTAAACAATAACACCTAGAGGCGTATGGTGATTTAATGTATACAGTTGTACTATAATAAGTCTATGTTAAAGAACATGCTTTTTGCGGAAAGGGAGACTGCTCTAACTGACTCACTCACTCATCCAAAACATCAACAACAACGTCAAATCTGCTCAACCAGCCTCTCGTTACAGATGCCATCGGTCTCTCGCCAGTCAGACACGGATAAGGTTCACATGTGGTGAAACGGCTGAATTGTTACCTCCGGCTAAACATTAAACTTAGTCGGCGTCTTGCAAGTCACCGTGTCAAAGCTCACTATCATCAGTCAGTGGCTATAAAGTAAATCACTAAGCGTAATGATACGTATATAATAAGTATAAATGGGAACAATTGCCGCGCGGTTAGTAACATTTATGCAATTATTTATTCGCCCCTAATGCCCTGTCTTGCGAGTGGCAATAATGTTGTATAGGATCTGGTATTTGAACAGGAATAATGAAGGAAAGTATGAGCCTCACAACGAGGAAGGATGAGTGGAGCTATTCAACAAGGAGTCCAATCCTTATTTCGCCCACCTTCCAACAAACCACAAACACATATCAGACTGCATCACTGACCCGAACTAGGGATATTTATATCACCTGATTTGTTTTTTCTCGGCAAAGGTTTATCTAACTGCTATAAATATGAACATTGTTGTAGGTAACCTGCTGTAACACAAACTATGTACATATTATTTTGAGCTTTTAAGCATTATGCAAAATTATGAAAATATGTAATAGTTATTTTCACACCATACCTTCATGTGCCGCCGTAGCTGAGGTTGACAATTACACATTCTCAAATCAAACGATGCGGGCGACACATGTTTTCGGAAAAAAATGAAATTATTCATTTGTCAATAAATGTAAAAATAGTTCGCTCTATTCCAAGTGGAAATTAATTCAAATGTTGGTTCAAGATAATGTATAGTTGATAAACAACTCTCCATTCCTGAAAAATAATGGAGCGTTCAAATAATAGAATGACGTCACAGATGTGTTTTAATATTGAATAACGTCAACCACCCCGCCTTTTTCTTGTCAATATATGTAAACCCATGTTAAATTCTGAAACAATAACAATGAATTTTGTTGACAGTGTCTGTAGGTCTTACATGTGTACCGTTCTCCAAAGTATCCAAACACATCAGTTCACCACCCCTCTCCAGTTTGTCTCTGTAAACCCTTTTTTTGTAATTACTCCGTCTAAGTTTGAAACGATGTCCATGAATTCAGAGGACGGTACTTTTGCAACACTCGGGCGACCATTACACGTGAATATCTAAAGATAAATACAGTAAGTGACCAAATACTGGGTACGCCGTTGCCATCAAAAGAACAGCTATATCTCGGTAATAAAGCTGTATCTCGAACGCTTTAACCACAATATCACAGCAACACAGCTGTATCATGGCAACACAGCTGTATCACGGCAACAATCGTATCCCAATTGCGTGGATCGATGCTCATGATGTCAATCATTGGATTGTCTGGTTCAGTCTTGATTATTTACAGACCGCCGCCTTTTTGCTGTCATATAGAGTGTGACGTTAAACAACAACAAACAAAGTCTCATCTAAAAGCTGTTAATATCGCTGGTCTGTCTTCCATGTACTCTCCATGGACATCGTGCACACAGGTCCTCATTGGGTAGCATCTTACAACTATGGGTAACCCGTCCTCATTGGGTAGCATCTTACAAGTATGGTTAACCGGTCCTCATTGGGTAGCATCTTACAACTATGGGTAACCAGTCCTCATTTGGTAGCATCTTACAACTATGGGTAACCCGTCCTCATTGGGTAGCATCTTACAACTATGGGTAACCGGTCCTCATTGGGTAGCATCTTACAACTATGGGTAACCAGTCCTCATTGGGTAGCATCTTACAACTATGGGTAACCAGTCCTCATTGGGTAGCATCTTACAACTATGGGTAACCAGTCCTCATTGGGTAGCATCTTACAACTATGGGTAACCAGTCCTCATTGGGTAGCATCTTACAACTATGGGTAAAAAGTCCTCATTGGGTAGCATCTTACAACTATGGGTAACCAGTCCTCATTGGGTAGCATCTTACAACTATGGGTAACCAGTCCTCATTGGGTAGCATCTTACAACTATGGGTAACCGGTCCTCATTGGGTAGCATCTTACAAATATGGGTAACCAGTCCTCATTGGGTAGCATCTTACAACTATGGGTAACCGGTCCTCATTGGGTAGCATCTTACAACTATGGGTAACCGGTCCTCATGAGGTAGCATCTTACAACTATGGGTAAAAAGTCCTCATTAGGTAGCATCTTACAACTATGGGTAAAAAGTCCTCATTGGGTAGCATCTTACAACTATGAGTAGCCGGTCCTCATTGGGTAGCATCTTACAACTATGGGTAACCAGTCTTCATTGGGGAGCATCTTACAACTATGGGTAACCGGTCCTCATTAGGTAGCATCTTACAACTATGGGTAAAAGGTCCTCATAAGGTAGCATCTTACAACTATGGGTAAAAAGTCCTCATTGGGTAGCATCTTACAACCATGGGTAAAGAGTCCTCATGAGGTAGCATCTTACAACTATGGGTAAAAAGTCCTCATTAGGTAGCATCTTACAACTATGAGTAGCCGGTCCTTATTGGGTAGCATCTTACAACTATGGGTAACCAGTCCTCATTAGGTAGCATCTTACAACTATGGGTAACCCGTCCTCATTGGGTAGCATCTTACAACTATGGGTAACCAGTCCTCATTGGTTAGCATCTTACAACTATGGGTAACCCGTCCTCATTGGGTAGCATCTTACAACGGTGGGTAACTGGGGACTTATCCTCTCTAGAATCTCCAAAAGAACAATCTATGTTGCACCCCAGTGTGATCTCCTTGTGTCTAAAAGGCCCACCCAGTCTATTGACCCTGATGTCTGGTCCATCAGTCACCACCGGTGGAGCTACTGTGTGGATAATTGTGTCGAAAGCTCTCTTGATCTCACTGCCAATTAGTCAGACGCCTTCATGTACAGCGCAACCAACACAAGATGACCTTCATGCTCAGTGAGGGCTGCAAAGTGGGAGTATACAGCCCTCGTTGTGCGTTACTGCCAATTAGGTGTGTCAGGTTCTCTCTTGATTTATTCTTAAAAACATAATGCGAGTCTAAGTCCTTGTTCAGGGCTGGTAAATATATTTCTCGGCCCTTATCGTGGGTAAATAATTTTTTATTACACACTTGACAGGTAACACTTACAAGAAAGGTATGTGTCTGTCATTATTACGGACAGTTTAAACAGGTTTTGAGTAACCACAAAAAGTGCAGTTTAAACCACTTCGTCCCATAGCGTAAATTGCTGAGTTTACTCAGTACAGCAAAAGTGGTTGTATTGACATGGACAGTCAGCGAGTCCACTTGTAGCAATATTGGCTTATCGATTTACCCAATGTCGCGATCCCTTATAGCATCAGAGGCACATTGAACCAGAATCCTTTTTTTATGGAGGGTGATATATCTTAATACAGTTGGGAATTAAGGTAGTATATTTCGTTACGTCTAATCAAAGTATTTGTTCAAATACCCTTTTTTGCCATGTTCGGAAATGATTATGTTTTGACTCCTGTAGGGTTTCAGGGCTTGTGTGTGAGTGTGTGTGTGTGTGTGGGGGGGGGGGGGGGGGGGGGGGGGGTCGTTAAACAGCAACAACAAAAACACAATACGTATGTTCTGACCTTATTTGAGACATTTGAGACACAAATAAGGGCCCACTATGGCCTCATAGCCGTGTAACCAATTGCGAGCTCTATTAATGTCTCTTACTTGAGTTAATGAGTGAGTAGTGTTTAACGCCGCTTTTAACAGTATTCCAATTATATCGCATATCCAGCTAAATGTGGGAGGAAAGCCCGAAGTGATACAGGTCTCAGACGTTTACCACTTCGGTTAAACCCACGAGCACGGGTATGGTGCTGACAAACCTAGAAACATAATCGGATCGAACCGGGATTCGAACCCACCATCATAGGTTTGAGGCGTGCCCAAGGGACGCAACTCTGCACAGCGAATCGCAGCGCCTTAGACGACTGGGTCACCCGTGCCCCCCTAGAGTAGATGAAATTCAATATAGAGATAACCAATTACTCTCAGTCTACTTCCACTGTAGTCCGGAGAAACATATTCCAGAATGTACTTCTAAAACATCGTAATCGTCTGTTGTTCACGTAAGACGGATGACATCATCGACGAAACCATGATAAACATATCCAGTGAAAACTCGTTCCCTCCTTGATTGTTACCATAGTATCAACATGATTCTTCTGGCATCATAAAGCTTCATCGTCTGAAACGAGGCATCGAGGTATGGAAATCGAGTTACTGAGATTGAAATGTACATGTACATGTATCAATCACTGCATGCTGACGTTGGAATTCCTGATAGGAACTGGTCCTCAGCAACCCATGCTTGTCGTAAGAGGCGTCTATATTAAATCGGGTGGTCAGGCTAGTTGACTCAGCAGAATGCGTACCATCGTACCCCGAAGGTATGGGACGTTGCTCATAATTTCAACCACTGGTTTGTCTGGTCCAGACTCAATTACTTACTGACTGCCGAGATACAACTTGAATACACCTGCGTGCAGGGTAAAATGACAAATACACCTCGCACACACTATGGCTGAGGCTGATATAACCATAGAATGAATGAACAATATTTAAGATGTTCATTACTTGTCCAACGGGGATGGTCGGGTAGCCTAGTGGTTAAAGCGTTCGCTCGTCACGCCGAAGACCCGGGTTCGATTCCCGACTTGGGTACTATGTGTGAGGCCCATTTCTGATGTCCCCCGTCGTGATATTGCTGGAATATTGCTAAAAGCGGCGTAAAACCATACTCTCTCACTTACTACTTGTCCAACGGAATCAATAATGTACAAGGACAACCAAAAAAGCAGCAAAATGTTTCTACATAATATAAAGCCGAATTCAGCAGTTTTGATAACTGATGCACAACTGGCATAGCTCTTCAATTCCGCCGTCATCTAAATAATTATCCTTCGTTTAATAATTACAATTACCTCTAACCAGGATTACTAAACACAAATAACTATAGTCAACACAAGGAACACAGTTGGTGCATTGAATACTAGTATTTAACTTATGATGTAAAATACAAGCGTCTTCAACCTCATTGGCCTCCAGGGTTTGCTTTGTGCCCACAAGCCTACTTGTACATAGTAAGCTCAAACACTCGACAGTAGAAATTGAAACATTATGTGAATTACAAACAGGCGTGATCTGAGGAGCGTTTCCTACTTGGACGAGGGTGTTTCAATATTGTGGCTGACACACCACATAATGTGAATGTCCAACGTGCACCATTCTTTATACAGATACAACTTAATCTAAAACCTTCGTCTAAAAGACATTCCTATGTCATATCATATTTTTTCAGTTTGATCGTCTTTGACTAAAACATCTTTCATTAAAAATATAAAATTATTGTTTGTTTTACGCGACATGGGAACCACAAATAAAATCACAGCTTTATGAAAGATAAAAATGCTAGGTGAGCTGTTCGCGAGATTGGACTTGTGTGAAGTTTGACACCTTTCTTTGTGAAGGGATTCTCTTATTTGCCCCGATTTGGTCGGAATGGAAACAACTGCCTCAATGCAAACGTGTATCTTATCTCTCCTGAATCGTCTCAGAGCTCTTTGTGGATTTTTTTCACCTTGACGTTATGGTATGTGTACCAAGGAGCTTTGTGTGTTTTAGGGGACAATGAATTTTGATAATACACGTTCGGTCGCCATAATGATAGACACTCCTTGTGAAACAGCTGAATATATATTATCATTTCATGAATAAGTGAGTGAACACTGTTTAACGTTGCATCAACCAGTTTGCAGAAATGCGCAAGGAAAAGCATTTATCGAACCCACTGCATAAACAATAAAATTCTCAAATATACGCTGTTACGGTTAATAGTTTCTTAATTATAATTGTTAGCATTATACTGAACAAAATTGTAAGGGATCATGAATATTTTAGGGCATGTTTTTTGTAGTGAAGACTAAGCACACAATTTCATAAAAATATCCCCCGAAATATTCATGATCCCTAACTTATTTATGTTCAGTAAATTTACACAATGAAAACAAAAAACTTCCGAATGCGTATTACAAATTATAGGCTTTCAATATAGTAAAAAAACGGGCAACTTACAACCAACGGCAATATCATACAATAGGTTGAAGATCACAGAATAATAAATTAAAAGTTACGAATGTGTATAGAGATGAAAACTGCAATTTAATGCACGTGACTGTTGACATCACTGCATGTTAAAAAAAGGTATTTTAAATATTCAACATGTGACGCGTAATTATATGTTTTAAAACCTTGTCGATATTGTTTTGTGTTTATGGTCATACAAGTGCACTGAATGACCTACATATACACCAAGGTCAGTAATAAACGTAAGCTTGCCTGGTCTATTCCTGACTGTGAGGTTTCCGCACAATGTAACGTAAATGTGCTGTAGCTATTGATCCTATTTAGCATCACGGTGTTTTACAGTACTGAGAGCGGCGACGTAACCCTGTGAGAATCCACTGCGGATAGACCATGACAGACGATACAGTGGTGCTTTGTCTTAATAGGGTTTTTCCTAAGGCTAAAAAAACATCAGGTAGCTTAGTAACTTCAAAACCCAATAACAGGTGGCGAGATATGGGGTTTGCAGGAAAAAAAACATTCAATGACTTTGAGATGTCCATAGTATGCGTTTGAATTATTTGATCCGATGTTTGAGAAAGAGGCATGTCGAATGTGGCGGAAATACGTTATGAAACGATTGCAAAAAAATGAAAAAGAAATAGAATGGTTTCATTAGATTTCCTCGAGAGCCGAAATGTTACCAATTTGATCGTACCTTTAGTTAAACTTGGGTAATCTCCCAAAGCTGTCTTTTTCTTGTGTTTGATGGGTTTTTTTAAATCTGGTGATCGATTAACAAACATTGTAATAAGCCAGAGAGGCAATATTTGAGTTTGGATCAGGTTCATTTGAACATACTTTGGATGGGATCAGCACATGCTCTGAAGAATCTGTGGTTTGGTAATTTGAATCTCTGGAAAATCAGGCTATGCATTAAAGACGTTTGAGGTAGACCTCGAAGGAAACGCCCACTGAGTGGAATCCCATTGTATAGTTCAGATATATTAAATAGGTAATTCAATTACGTAATCATTTTCATCACTGATAAGATAGTAAATCTGAAAATATGTTGACTGATAAATTGTGTTAACCATCGTATCTGTTTCTGTAGGTAGGATTTTACAGATTTCTAGTTCATGTTAACGTTCCCTATAGCCTAAAACAGTTTATGGAAGTGATAACCTCACCTCGTAGAGATGGGATTGTATCTGTAATACATACTTGTTTGTTTGTTTGTTGTTTAACGCCGCACTCAGCAATGATATATGACGGGTAATACATAATTGTTTGTTTGTTTGTTGTTTAACGCCACATACAGCAATATTGCAGGAAATGACTGGTAATGCATAATTGGATGAATAGAAAGTATAGTACACGGTGTAAATTGGGGGATACCTTTGCGTCTTTCTCACCTGCAGACAACAGATGATAATCTTCTGTTGTATTATAAAACACACATTCGCACATGTCGATATGTAACTAGATGTATGTAAAACTAAGCTAACGACATGCACCGTCTCTGAAAAAAACCTTCACATAATGATAATCCGCTGCTGTACTATAAAACACGCATTTGCACATACGTCATGACACACATAAAAACCTGATGGTACGGCTCAATGTGTATGGTCAATATGTAATATAAATCTCAGAGTATAGCCTGTGGACGCTGAAGATCGATTAATGACTGTATGTAGAGGTATCCTATCGAAACACACATTATCTCTGAACAAACCCTCATAGAATGAGGTCAAGTGTTTGAGAGTACACGTTCATTATTATGTAAACACGACCAAAATGACCAACATACTGAAACACCACCACCCAAAGAGTTAAAAAAAAGTCTACCGCACCTACCGCGTGATACTTGCAAACACGTCACACATGATAACCATAGATCGCGTTGTGTCTGTACAACGAGTACGGGACAACTTGAAGGTGTGGTTTTCGGGAACTTGGAGTCAAATGAGAGAGACAAGGTAGTCTTTGTTTGGGGATTTTAGCCAGCGTGGACGCTTGATGGTGGAATCGATACGACGATGTTGACACGAGACAAGCGTCCAATTCTAGCCTTGATTTTCAAATCAAATAAACACACACTGGGTTTACCATAGATGCATGGAGGAATACCAGCAATGTGAGCGGTAAAAAGTCGAGACTCCAAGCTCCAATATTGGTCGTAGCTGTGTAATTGTATCGTAATGTTGATTGACTTGCAGTCTGGATTCACTGTGCAGTTTGATAGACAAATGAGAAACATGTAGACTGTCATTGCTATCTGCATAGTTCATTTGCAAGTCATCGATCTCGCCCAAAAGAATAAATAGTTTGAGCTTCAAACTTTGAAACACCAGATGAAAATACGATGTTCCAACTTCCTTGAAGTCTGGGACGAGGAATGGTTGCCATGTCGAGGACTAATTGTCTACATATTGTAAAAAGCCGTAGTTCCAAGGTGAAATAATCTTTCTGTCTGAACTAAAAAGTCTCATTAATGTTGCATATGTAGCCTATTGACGTATTTGCGTCAGATAATATTAAGCAATTAAACATTTAAACCAAATATGTTAAATCCAAGAAAACGTAACTCGTAAAAAATAAAGAAAAGATATAGTTAATTACTACTAAGTATATTACTGGAAACGATAATTATCACTATTAATAACTTTGCATTGAATGAAGCTTGAAAAACATGCATTAACGCTTCACATTCATATCACTGAATGCTGATTTCAAAACAAACGGAATAATATATACATAGATGTTGGGAATGGAACCCAGGCTATGTGCACATGAAATAACAAGCCCAGTTACCAACGGACTACCCAACCGACCTATAACAACCTGAAGTTAGAACTATGTTTCCACAGATACGTGTGATTCATTCATATAATTTCACTTCTCTTTCACGTCCAATAAAATCTGTTTCGGCAGATAATCGAGACAGAATATTCTCTGGCGTTGACGTTTCCGTAGTAGAGAGTGGGTTTACTGGACGTGTACTTATCTCCTGTTGTAGTTGAGTTATATTCTTGAGTGGTAATGACAGGCGATGTCTCTGCAAAACATTCTCGGCTGCAAGTCAAGTGATGACCGCTAATCACGTGACATTAAACAACACAACGCCACTAGGAAATACGTATGGATTTCTGATAATTGCCTAGAAAATGCTGGAATTTTTCTAGTTTCTACAAGCTACCCTTCTAAGTCAACACTTCGGTTTCGCAATACATTAACCTGAGCATATTCCATACAATATGTGGAACTTAAAAGGATCTAACCACAGTTACACTGAAACATCAGTAGTGATTTCGCGAAGGTGAAGTAAATACTGTCGACAGTCAGTCCTGTCAACAAACACAGTGTCCCTTTGTGACTCTGTAAACTTGGCTTTAGGATTACTGGCCAGAGATCAATGCAGTGAGGACACACGTGTCTATGGGCTGACAGTATGACAAGCTGGACATGGGTTGGCGTAACTGCAGGTCCCCGACATTTAATGTAACTAGGCTACCAAGGTCACGTGGGAAGATACATAACGTACACTTGTTTGATGGGCATTCCTTAGAAGTTGAAGGATGACAAAAGTAGACACAATTTTTGATAACAACTTCATTACTTACTGTCAAGACGGGGTTTCGGTATAGATCCTTATACCGTTGTCAAGTAAGACTCAGTGGTGAACATGGTAAAGAATATATCTAGAAGTTGGAGGATTAACAGCTATATGTACATGACGGCATTCTGAATAATCGAGACCTAACCAGACAATCCAGTGATTAACATCATGAGTATCCATCTACGAATTGGGATACGATGACATGCATCAACCAATTCACCGAGTCGCCGTTAGTCGCCTCTCACAAGCATAGTTTTTTATCCGGATCTTCACGAGTATACACACCGACAAAGTGTAAACTTTTAACTAAAATATGTTCCCTGACGCAGACACAGTTGCATACAGGTATTTTACAATCGTGAGATTAACTATATACACTGACTGGTTTACCTTTAACTATAAAGTCAGTTCTGAGTGACTATGAAAATGTACAGAATATAAACTAGACAAATGACGATTGAATTTCCTCAACTGAGGCCAACAATGTCAATCTCTCACAGGAAAGTAGTGATATGGGGGCCCTCAAAATAAGACTTGTTTAAGTCACTGTCCATTCAACAAAGTGTACCTATGTAGCTACACGGACAAATCTACAGACAATCCTTATTAAGGAACTATTTTGTAGGTCCATTCAGGCAATGACATAATATAATAGTGATAGTTTTAAAATGGACACCTACCTTCCAATGCTAGCACTCTTATCAAAAGCGTGTGCTCTATTACGCGTGTGATAAGACACTATTAGTTTCAACATTTCAGACATGTTGTTACGAAAAGTCGATGGCAAATGCAAACATTTATCACACAAGCAACGCTCTACAAGTAGCCGGGAGAATTAAGCTGTACCTGTTTCTACAAATGGGCGACGAGGTCCTTCACAATGGCCTAACAGGATAACCCGCGGTACCTTTATTTGATGTTCCTAAGACCACTGATCCTATACCCTGTCGGCAAGTTGTACGCACGCGTATGCCAAAAGTTGCTTTCTATTTCCTCAGATTACCAGATTTAACGTTTGTTCCATATTGAGTTTTAAAAAACGGCGAGTTTCTGCTGTGAGAGTCTGATGGTATTCACTTTCTGTGAATGCAGTTTACAAATTATAAACTTAATGTATGAAAACTGTTCTTCACGTGCTTATAAGTATATGTATAACAAACCTGTGCACTTCGCCGATGTTTTTAAAAGATAAAATAATACAAAGTAGTCTAAAAGAATGTTAAAAGTAGAATATCAGTTTTAATAAATCAAATTTCATATCTCTCTCAAATCATGACATTTTCAGGGTGCGCAAGCAAGCGTCTTAATGAGAATCTGTGTATTCTAGAAACTTTTTGACCGACTTTAATCCTGAAAAACGAACACAAGCAATTTATCCATTTCAGACTTAGCAATAACCTCCGTGGTCGATGATAATCTCGGCTCCGCCTGTGCCCATTTATGACTTGCGACTCTTAGGCTGTTTCTTGAGTAAATCTTAAAGCTTTCTCTGCCTAAACCATCTGTTGAGCACTGAAGGGCAGGTTGCAGACACAAGCTGACGTTTAAACATGGAAATCAACAAGTAGACAACCGTTTGATCGGATAAATCTTAGAGTTTAATGAAAAAATGACGAAAATGCTGTTTAATGCGGTTAAGGATAGCATGGCTTCAGAGAGCTCTTGCTCTTGAGGGCATGGTAACCATTTGGCAATGATTCAGTCAAAATTAGATATCTCTGTGAAAATTTCAATGTCTATAAGGTGTTTTGTTTTTGGGTGTTTATTGACACAATGTTGCATGTTTTTTTCTTATCAATCTGTATGTATATGATAAGTATAGAAAATAACAAATATCACATTACAAGTAGATAAATATTTTTGAAAGGTTTAAGCCGATATTTCCCATAACCACACAGAAGTATTGGTGTGGGGATTGTTTTTTGTTTTAGAAAACGATATAGCATTTACTCAAGTGAAAGTCGGCTATAACTTGTAGCTTCAATTTCGCAACAAAGTACAGTACGTGTATGAATTACCGGAGTTTGTTGAAGTTCATAAATCATTGTACGTGTATGTATCTAGTTACTGTTACTGCCTCATGCACTGTACTGACGTTTTAATAATGTATGACTATTTTGTTCAGGTCGCAAAATAGCTGAGATATTGCCGACGCGATGTCAAATCTGAACAAACTTTCTCGTCATAAATATATAACTTACGTTTTCTCTGGTTGTTGTATGCATTCTCCTGATGATATTTTCACAATAACACTGTCGTAAAAGCAGAACATATTGTCAGGAAAATACCTATGTACGTAGGTTTCAAAGAAGTGGAGAGCAAAGTCTACGACTTCCATCTACAATTAAGCCTATACGCTGCAGTGATGGTATACCTGAAATACTGGCAACATAAAACTTGACACTTATCCACTCAATTTCCCTCAACGTTCAGCCGACCCGTGAAGATCCGGGGTAGAATAAGGGCTTCAGCAACCCATGCTTGCCGTAAAAGGCGACTATGCTTGTCGAAAGAGACGACTAACGGGATCGGATGGTCAGGCTCGCTTGACTTGGTTGATGCATGTCATCGTATCCCAATTGCGTGGATCGATGCTCGTGATGTCAATCACTGGATTGTCTGGTCCAGACTCAATTATTTGGAACTCCGTCATATAGTTGGAATATTGCTGAGTGCAGCGTTAAACAACAAACAAACAACGTTCAACTATAATGCAACACATTACATGCGTAAGAATTATATCACATACATTTTACACCAAAAACATAATAGTGCAAGTTGGAAATCATTTCATCCCTACCAACCGAAGGAAACAACCGTATCTAACATAGAGACTTCTTTCATCTTGAGAATATCATCCTATATTTAATTTAATGACTTGGAATTTTTAGGTCAGCTTGGCAGTCAGTATTTCGGTTTGTCTTAACTTGCGAGAAGAGCACAATATGGCGCAGTAACGTCTAATACCTTGGTGGAATCCTCCACCTGCCAAACAAAGTTTACTGTCGAGGTGAATCTAGTATCCGAACCTGAGATATGCCAGCTCAAGCACCTCGTCACAGAGAACTGCTACGTCTTTAGCAACCAGACCACTCATGTACCCATCTTTGCATTACAATTATCGATTTTGCAAGAACATTTTCTCTCAAAGCCAGATATAAAAGAACCAGCTAATGCACAATCACATGGTATTCTGTATTAGATTTTATATGTTAGTATGTCTACGCGTTGGAGGTAACAATAGCTGTTATTGCTTTTATGTGGATATATTAAGATTTATGAAAATAGTTTTTTAAAAAGGTAATATAATGTCTCGTATGTCTCTTTGGCATCATGCAGAACAATATTCTGTCCCATTGTTTAAACCAATTATTGCTATGCTTAGGATCGGACTGAACCAACTCTTGGCGAGCTTCAGCAATATGTCTCAACCTGGCGAACACACAATGCAGGCCCCTCGCTGCTGTTGTTATGCCAAATGCGTAAATGAGAATGAGACTTCCAGGTGTGAAAGGTGTTGGCTGAAACGACCCCTTGCCAAAACGGCCTCATATTTCACTGGCGGAAACGACCCAAAATTGGCAAAATGTGTGCATACAGAGTAGTCATTGTATCCGACGGGAATTAGGTGAACAACAAAAGTTCCTTTGGAATAGTTTTCATGAGTTTATTTTTCAGGGTTTGTTCATTTTACTTTCACGACGAGAACACAGGTTCCTAATTCTCCATGGATACAATATGTGAAGCCTATTCTTAATATAGTTTCGTATATTTTCATTAATTTATCAGCATGTACTTGTTTATAAAGCGACGGTTAAGGACAAAACCTACATAATACATATCAGACCGTAACTAGCATATGAAATTAGAACCAGCGACCCCCTAGTACCAAACTTAAAATATAATAAATTTGGACAACTCATCTGATGCAACCAAGGATACGGATAATGAGCCTTCACATGAAAATGACGTAGCCCATGATCCACGTATCAACCTCAATAAATAACCAATTGACGTCCACAACGATGTGACACCGTTCTTTTTTAAACCCAAATCACAAAACGACATAATTTTATTGATGTGCGTACTTACCCATTGCGATAACCGGAATGAATAATCCACAAAAAACAGTCACGGTCCTTACACAATATACAATATTCACTCAAAGAGCTGTTACACACAATCCACGAAGTGAATATTTTATACCAACCAGCAAAAGATTACACAATTCTTTATAAACCAGCCACACATGAATGGAATATAAAGCTCATGAACAGGTGTACTGAAGTGCTAAAAGTGAGATCCATGTTTTAAGATGACACTGCCAACCCAGATATGTCAAATAAACCAACTTGATATGAACATCATAAACTTACTGACTCAAACTAACTATGAACTCATTTAATAAGACCAGTATGTTGTTAATTGAGTTCAAAAGCAAATCAAATAGCAATTACACACATGGGCACGATGTACTTACTTGTTAACTGCGACAATCGCAGAGGTATAAATCCAGCACAGGTGGTGCTGTTGTGCCTCTCGCTCTGACTGGCTGTGGTATGACAGAGATCCTTGTATCTAAATAATTGTGTCGCTACAATGCTGTTGAGATCCGCTTTCTGTTTGGGAATTCCTACAGCATTAGGCGCGGTAAGCGAATGCGACTTCGCCGATAAGCAAGAAACTTACGACAGCAACTATTTAATCTTGAATAGACACTGGAAAATACATTCAAAGCGACGCTTTGTTAAAATACATGTACATATTTGAAGTTACTTACATGAAATAGCCTTGAGGATGCAGGTAATCTAAGCACACACAGATAGAGTTCACATGCATGTTACGCCTTACGGCTGTTTACAAGTTAATATTTATTTAACTGTGAGTATGGGTTCGTATAAGTGTGCTTAATAAAAGTTCAATGTATATTGTAATTGGCTGATCATGTCAGTTAGTATGCATCAATACAAAGACCAAAGCCTTTAGAGTTTTAGAAAGTTATCGCTATCAACATAAAACTCGTTTATATGACCATAAATTGCTTGTGAAAATACATTCTGTATAAACATACATCAGGTAGCATTAGTAAAATTATCCCCCGTTTAAACAACCATAATGACACTAGTAAAAGAATGGTAACAGTTTTAAAAGTTCATTTTTGACTATCAGCGTGAAGACATAACTTGCTCATCAGTGATGTAGGAGAAATAGACGCCTTCCAAGGCTTTCATATAATTTCGGGGCTGGTCTCGCCTTGGGGCTGTCTCATGACAAATAGACAGACAGTCAGATATACAGAAGTGACAAGAGCATACATTGTGAGAAGTTTATGGGATGGCTACTGAGATGGAACAACATCAGTGGTACACGGGTGTGGGATGTTTCGGTGTATATGATCCCGAATGTATAAATGCTATGTGTTCATATGACCAAACGATCGTCGGGAGCATACAAGCAGACGAAGTATTATCTCATATTCGCATGACCGCCTGACATCATGGATATTGACATGGGTCATTGATTCGGTCATGGCTTTAATACACTCTCTTTTCTCTGAAATGACCAAAGGAACGGTTTTGGGGGCACACAACCTGTGAACAGTTTTTAATCCTGTTTTGTTTTATCAAACCTGAATGATTTCTTGACAGTTTTTATGTTTTTATATCCTTCGTGTATCAGACCCATGTTTGATCCTTTCAAGAATATGCAAGAACTTAGAATAGGATCAAAACAGGACTGCAACACATTTTAAATTAAGTGATAATTGATCTTTCAATTAGGGCTGAAACTGTTACCTGGGTATTCGAGTACATGTCGAGCATTCGAGTGCATGTCGAGTATTTTTACTACTCAAGTAGTAAATTAATATTCAAGTAATTGGACAGTTATCTATCTTGTTCAGTGTAATTATCTCCCTTTTTAGAAGCCATTGCAGCGATAGAAATTGGCACTAGTCGTGCAGTCCTTGCCAAACTGTCTTAAGGACTGGTAGAAATTTGCCATTTTTAAGGGTTTTGCAATATACTATGATAAAAGGTCCAGTGGAGTAAACATGTTAGTTTCTATCGATGCATTGTGGAATCTGATCGGGTATTAATTGTGGCGCACCAATATAACACAAAAATATATTTGATCACTGATCACTGAAAAGTATGGAGGACAAACAAACAAAAAATAGTTAAAGGTACATTGTAATGCTTGAAATTCCACAAATTGCATTTTCTGGGAATAGGGTTTTTTTAAATAGAAACAAATTTGTCTGTTATTTTTTAGGTTCGAGACTTACAGCCTCAAACATCCCTATTATTGACAAACACATTTTAATTTTCACCCGAAAATGGGGAGATTGTAAAAAAGTACTGTCGGTAGAAAAAATAAATTATTTTCTACATATTTGGCAGTTAAACAGACAGGGTGATTCGCTATCTGACCAATATATGAGGGTAAATTGTGATAAAGTCCATTGGATGCAATTTTTCAGGACGGCATGAGCATTTTCTAGAAGTCTCAGGTGTGAGCTGTGGCTTGGGGATTGCTTTCAACCAGTAATCATTAACGAGTACAGTACTCGTTTCAGCCATAATTTCAATGTTTTCAAGACTTTGAACATGAACAGTCATTAAATAAAACTACTGATACCATCATTCATGCAGAAATTCTGCAAAAGCTGGCCATGATGAAATAGAAATAATAACAGATAACAAAACTTACATTGTATGAACACATGAAAAGAATGGTTTCTTCTTTTGGACAAACAAATTGACTATTTATTAATTTTCACACATATCCAATAAGTAATAAGTAAATAAGTAACAGTAAACCTTGAACCCATCGGCATGTTGGATACATTCTAATGATTTCCAAAGGATGGGATATAGGACATCTTGCCAGAATATGTTTTTTCACACATTTTGTTACATCAAGGTTGATGACAGTTTAACAGTGATCTGTGACGCATCTCCAAATGTCCAAGTTGTTTTGCTGGTCATGGCTAATCCCCAGCAGGTAATCCACAAGCTTGGGTGTATTTGCCTGAATGGGAGACAGCCAAGCTGGGCTTTAAACAAGGAAGGAGACAAGCCTGTTCTCTTCATACAGATCAGTGTAGATTTGCCAGACGAACTTGGAAAACTTGTGATGTGTGTATTCGCTATGTTTTCCATCCAAAGACAACAGCCAAAGGCTCAGCTTTGCTCAAAATATTTTTCCTCATTTTTTTTAAAACATATTCTTAAATTTGCTTTACTTGAAGCTTATTTTTTTTACATTTTCTTGAAAGCCTGATCATAGTGTCTGACTAAAAGAAATTAATTTTCATGAGTTTCATTTTAGTTCATGAATATATGTAGGTGAAACAAAGGAAGCCACATCTACATTTATTCATACAAGTAAGAGTGTGTTACTGAGAGAATGAGTGGATGCTTCACATATCATCAGCAGTTTGGCATATATACAGCAGTATATACAGTAATTAACATAAGATGGACATAATCTACATTACTTTTCAAATATGCACTCAGATAAAGCATGTGCACTTAAAAAATATTTTGAAGTCATCAAAGCTTTATAAAGTAATGATGTGTTACTGTCATCATTCACAACAACAGGTAAATGTCTCTCCAAAACACTGCCTTGTTAGTTCCATACAGGCAGTTAATTAACAATAAAAAATAGGGTATCTTACAGAAGATAATGACATCTGTCATATCAAACCCTTGAAATTAAGAACACTTAAAAAGGTGTTCTAAACTGGTATAAGATCATTTATGGATCACTATGAAGAATATAAGTGAGAGAGCGAATGTGATTTTACGCTGCTTATAGCGTTATTAAAGCAATATCACCATACAAGAGCTTCACACAATGTACCCATGTGGAGAATATACCTGGGTCTTCAATGTGACGAGCAAATGTGTTAATTACTAGGCTAACCCACCGCTCCATAAAGAATATGAGAGAACAGCATTGTGCACACAAGGAAACTATTTCACAGTTGAGTAAAGAGTATCATGAGGACAGTTGCAATACACTTATTGTTTGTCATCAGACTGTCAGTGGCTTATTCTTCCATGTCGGTAAACTCCCTGGTGTACTGGGATCTCAGGTTGCTAAGATACAGCCTTAAACTTTCATCATCAAGTCGAGAATTCTTCGCTACCTGAACCAACTTAGTTGCTAGTTTGAAATTCATTCGTTGTTTTCTTGATTCTGAATCTCTTGTCCTGTTTTTCTGAAATGGACATAAAACTGATAAATTACTATGATAAATGGAAGGAAACTAGCTAATTATCTAAGGTAGAAAGTACCAAAGCAAAAGGTTTCACACAGAAATACCAGTGACCTTGCATTTACCTACTATACATCAACTGCATTAAAAATGGACTTAAGAAGGATTTGTCCACCAAGCTACACAGCTAAAATAATGAATAAGACTGCCTCTGTGGTCAAGTTGATAGAGCATCTGCATGGAGAGCGGAAGTTTGGGGTTCCGTTCTTCTGCCATATCATACCAAAAGACATTAAAATATGGTACTTGCTGTTACTCTGCCTGGTGCTTGGCATTAAGGGTATAAAACAAGGTCTGGTCAGCTTGGAATCAGTATACTCTGTCTGAGTGGGGTATCTATGTTAGCCGGGATTACAAGAAGCCACACCCACACACACATCGTTATATATGTGCAATAATCTTGAACGTGATGCTAAAGAGTTTAGACCATTTCATCTCATGATGTTCTTCATCTTTGTATTTGTGGATCAAAACAATTGACAAAATTAAACTAAGAATCAGTCCATGTCTGTTAGATTTACTAATAAAATGTGTAGCAGGAACTGCAACAATGTTAAAGTGTCATCCATCATGTCCGTATTTGCTCCCTAGATGTAAACAGCTCCCACCATACAAAGGTGGCAAAATAATATAGATTCTTAGGCTACTGTTCATAATAGGTGTCCCCATAGGGGAAGAGAAACGATACCGGCACATACACTGCAATCATGGTAAACTGGTCCCAGACTAGCAAATAGGTGTGTGGACAAGTAGTTTTCTCCTAAATGGTAGTAATGTTACAATAGAAAACTAGTACAATGAATTGTGGAATTTAGCTCTGAGGTTTGTCCCTGCAGTGTACTGTTAATTCTTTTTACCCTCTGTTGTTCACAGAAAAGTGTGTACAAGCAGTATGATGTAAATTCCATATTGGATATTGCTGTTCCAAAACAGTCTGGTCAGTTTTTTACCTAATTTGTTAGTTTTTGGTGCCATGGACACCTAATATGTCCCATACCCTCTACCATCCTCAGAAAGGACCAACAGCATGAAGTAAATCCCTGCACCATATTACCCTCTGAACTTCAAAGAAAGGGTGAGCATGTACAGACAGTATGTACATTCATGCACCATATTACTCCCTACTGTCCAAAGCAGGGCTGAGCATGTACAGACAGTAATATTTCTGTTTCTGCACCAAACTCACCCCTACAGTTCACAAAGGCATGAGCATGTACAGACAGTATCACGTAAATTCCTGCACTAAATTCACCCCTTCAGTTCACAAAAGCATGAGCCTGTCCAGACAGTATGATGTGAATTCCTGCCCCACATTAACCCCTACTATTCACAAAAGGCATCAGCATGTACAGAATATATGATGTAAATTCCTGCACTATATTACCTTTCGCTGTTCCTCGAGATGTTTGGCCAGTGTTTTTGCCTCCTCTGTAACTGCTCTTGGCATTGTGGACACCTCTGCAAGCTGAAGCCCTATAAGGAAAGATCATGTAACAGTTTACCTAAACTCCTTCCATGCAAACTGGTATGGCTGGCTCATAAGTGAGTCAAACTTCAAAGCAGACACAGTAAATATACATGAAACATATCACATGAAATGAATGTGAATGCTGTAGCAATGTCCTCGTGAAAGGTAAAACATTGTAGGATGTACTGTAGTGAGAAACAAGTATTTAAAGCTTGAAGTATTCTGAAGATGTCAAAAGTCACTAAACAATCATGTATAATGAAGTAACATTAGCCACATCCATTCTGCCACTAG
This sequence comes from Haliotis rufescens, assembly GCF_023055435.1. Lineage (NCBI taxonomy): Eukaryota > Metazoa > Mollusca > Gastropoda > Lepetellida > Haliotidae > Haliotis > Haliotis rufescens. The sequence goes on from NW_025964112.1 coordinate 16,841,816, forward strand.
CAAAAAGAGGAAATAATTACAGACTTGTTAAATATTTCTGCTGGTTTTCAAACATTGATATCTCTTTGTGTGTCTGCTAGTATGATCAAAGATATTTGTGTACAAAGAAGGCTACACAAATGTAAACCATGAACCAATATTCTCCTCCAAGTATTCAATGAACAGAAAACATTTATTGAAAATGTCTAGACTTTGGAAGAAATACTACTTTCCAATTAAGATGTGACTGTACATCTACACAAGGAAATAAATTTGTTACAAAAAGTAGCATCAGGAACAATAGTTATTCCAAGCAGTGCAAAGAGAAATAGTTGGCTGTGTTGAAATCTCAGAGACAAGAATAGAAGCCTTGTCACATACCTCAGAAATGCAGAGGTTGGAGGATACTCCTCAGACAATTCACAAGTTGGGTTGAGATTTGCAGCATGTCAAACATAATCAAGATATGAGAAGAGCTTCAGCTGGAATATTTCTTACAGTCATGTCAACATTTAAATAATGGAAGCTTTGTCTGTACTTTAGCACATCGGCTTATTGTCCTACCAATCCATACCTCAGCTGCAGACTTTTAATATCTAACACAACTTTAATACCTGGGAATCATATGCTTTTACAGAACTCTATATGCAGATGGATAACCTTGGACAGCCGATTATCACGGCCACTGACTATCACTGCTTCAGAAATGCTGCTGTTTTAACCACAGACAATGAAAAATGTGCATATTAGTGCTATAAACTGTCTTCTAGTTTCTGGCTGATAATGTATATTTGTTGATCAGTTTTTCAGTCACAGAAGCTCCATTGCATTTAACAGAATTTCTCATCATAGATCAAATCAATTCAACTATTTTATAATTAGTTTGTAAACATTATTTTAGCATGTACTGTAATATAGACCTTGTCTTTCAGAAGTAAAGGGAAACAAATAAAATTTACATGATGAAAACACCAAAATTTTAATACATGTATGAGAAGATAAATTTACATACATAGAGAAAAAACTGTTAGTTAAGATATGTAACTTTATATGTTTCATCTGTTGAAAACTCATTTTATATAAACAGACCCATTCTCATTTAAATCAATTAAGTTATACTAACACTGTGTTACTTTTCAGCATACCAACATCACAAACAATGTTGTGAGTAATTGGGATTTCTTTCATTTAAGGATTTATATACAAATCAATAGTTTCAGCTTCCAAGTAAATTCACATACTGGACACCCAAACTAAGACAGTTTGGTAAATATGAAAAATAATAATAAGTTGAAAGCATATGCTTTTGGAAAGAGATGGGGTACTTATCACATCAAGAGGTATAGCTAAACTTTGATAGTTAAGTTCTAGTAACTAAATATAGTCATTTCAGTTGCTGCATTCCTACAGTTTTGTCATATATTCTGTCCACAAGGTAACTTTCTGAATGCGTTTGTGTAGTTTTTAATGCCTGTGAACAGTTTTGTTAAGTAAAAGACAATTTGACCAAAAAGACATACCATAATGTTTCTCCTGTGTTTTCCCTTTTGACAGCACATGCGTGTAGTTGATCTTCTCACAGTTACCCTCGGTGCTAAACACTCGCTGAACCTCGAAGAAATAGCTGAAACATAGTTACAACCCAGCTTCGAGATGATAAACTATGACATGTATTTGCAGTCTTTCAGACCACACGTAGAGATATTAATTCCACTTCCATTTAGACTGTAACTAGAGAGCAACTAATAAAACCATTGAATATGTACACACTTTAAATAGAAACAGCCACACAAATAAGAAAAGAGACTCAATCTCAATGAAGTGTGCATCAAAATGATTAAAACCCACCATTTTTTCAATGGAGACAGCAATAAACTAAATGCGTACATTATTGGTTCCACTGACAATGTGGCAGGTTTTCATCATTACATGGATACTTAATTGGGATTGTCTCTTGTTTGTAATTAGTGTGGCTATTTCTGTTTAAAGTGTGCACATATTCCACAGTTTGGTTGCTCAAGGCAAACATGGTCCAGACTACCGAAGTTTCCCTGAATGTCAAATAATAGCAGTTTAGACCAAGGACTGGCTATTAATCTTAAACAATCTAAGATCATGTATCAATTTCTTAAATATTAACAATAGCTAGTTAAAAGTTTTGCCCAGTGTTCACTTCTGACTTGCATGCACATCGTAACATTTTTTATTGATATTATCAAACAGTCACTGTCACATTGTTCCAGAAGTGTTCAAACTAAGTTATTTCAAGTCTTGCTTTGCCATTTGTAAACAGGATGAGCACAAATCTCTGTTTCCAAATTCTAACATATCACATAATCCACTGGGAACGGAGAGTGAAAATCTATAGTCTTGATTTTGTAAACCAAACTGGGATGTTCTTGCAGTTGATGATTTAACACCCTTTTCATGACATATTTGATGAGATTTAGAAATACTATTTTAAAGCACATTGTCTTAGCATGTAACCAGAAACTGTTCAACCGAGATCTTTATTTCAACTGCATGAACATTATTTAAGGGGGATACTTCTCCAAACATTCACTTGAACTGTGGGGTAGCCTAGTAGTTAAAGATTTTGCTTGTCACGCCAAAGACTCGGGTTCGATTACCCACATGGGTACAAAGTGCGAAGTCCATTTCTGGTGTCCCCTGCGTGTTGTTGCTGGAATATTGCTATAAGCGGTGCAACCCATTACTCACTCACTCTTCACCCAAACTGAAATTTTATTAAAACAAATCGAAAAGTTTGCAAAACATTGTTGTGTTAACATGGCTCTTGAAATTTTGTTTTCATCAGTGTTGTGCCATATTGACAGACAGTGGCCATTGTGGTGCTGCCATCATGACAGTCAATATTCCAAACTCTTGACAAATATGGGACCATTTTGTGACAGAACTTGAAATGTCCGAAACACTGACCAGTCAGTAAATATCAGGCATCATCCATGAGACCACAGCTAACTTTTTCCTTTGGGTCAATATTTGAGAATTTCAAGAGAATTTGGCAAAGTAGTTGTCGCTAACTGTATGAATCTCTTTTCTCCTAGTAAAGACGCACTTCGGCAAAATATGCAAAGTTCCTTTTATTGAAGCTGAGGATTTATGCAGCAATAGAAACTGACCTTTTTAGTCCACTAGTCCTTATAATGATAACATATAGCAAAACCCTTAAAAATTTCTCCCAGTCCTTATGATACCATAATTATTGGGCAGTGTGGCAAGGACAACAGGACTAGTGCCAATTTCTAACACTCTCATGTTAAAGTTGGAAAATGATAGCTAGCTTCACAAGGTGGCAGTAGATATAGCAGTATGTATAAGTAATATTGTCTATTTGTATTAAAATATTTAAGTATGGAAGCATCCTGTGGAGATTCTGAGATAGAATTGGTCCTCACTACCTAATGCTTGTAAATGGATTGTGTGATTAGATTTTATCGCTTGTTCATTGTTGCATGCCATTATTGGACATTGCTCATAATATCAATTACTTGCTTTTCTGGCCCAAACTTTATTGTTTGCTGGCTGCTGTGATATAGCTGGAATATTGCTGATTGAGACATAAAACAACATTCACACACTCGCAAATGATAGCACATTTACCACTAATTATTACTTATTATAATCAGTAATCAATCAGATACTCAGTAACACTGAAATGATTGATTGTATACATCATGGTCAGTATTCAATCGGTCAATATTTATTTATTTTATAAGCAGTTTCAGAAATAGGCACAAGTCACACCATCAAAACAAAAATGCTCAATGCTTAATGCTTCAGGTTTAATAGACATGTTGTGATAGACAAAAAGGCAATTCCCAGTAGTGGCATCCACTAGAATTCTGTATACCACATACTTGTCGATCAAATTTCAAAATGGTTCATGCAGAAATATCTGAGTAATGGGCAATAATGACATTTTAATATGAAAAATTGGATCAGAATTCTGTGAGCAATTATTAGAGACACCATGGCTGGAAACATGCTTACAAAGTTCCCAAGCCTTGTGTTTTCAAAGGAGATGTTGAAAATGTAAAAGATGAAAAGATGGACTGTGGACAACACACCATTCCATAAGTCACTTGATACTGAAAGTTCAGGTAAGCCAAACACTGTATGAGATTGATTGTTGTTCAAGCAGTTTAGTATTTGTCCCACTTACTTCTCCACATTTGGATAGAGACTATCCATATTTGTCAGTTCCATGAAATGTGTCACAAAGAACGTATATGCCTGAAAAAAAAAGTTATTGTTTTTAAAGCATGAAAACATGCCTAACATTCAGAAGAGAATATAAAAAGAGATTCTTTTTCTTGCTGACTCATTTCAAAACTATCATGCATACAAAATTAGTGCTTCAGAATGAGCCTGTGCTCAATTACTTAACAAACAAAGAATACAAATTGTCATTGTTAACGTTGTCATTCATATTGTCATGAACACACATAACAGAGCAGATAATAAGTACAATTGTTCAAATGTTAATACAAGTACAAACTTCACATATCTGAGATTTAGAAAGTTCTGTTTCAGTACTGGTTGTTGGTCTGGTAAATTGTAGGTGCTAAGCCTGCACCAACTGAAAAGTTAAAAAATATGTATCCTTTCTAATCAACTTAGAAACACGTTGGAGATTCCAGAGACAAAACTCTCAACAACACCTCATGTCACATGACTCAAATTCCATTCCTTTAAATACTAGGGGTGGGTATTGGAAGAAAGTCTGTATTGATATATCACAATAAGGAGAGCTGTATTGCAATACATATAGCGATACATATTGATGACCAAAGTATCTTTTTTTGTACCATATTTGTACTGTTCAAAAAGCCCCAAACTGATCAATATGGAATGTTAGTGTAAACAGCGCAAACCCCAGTTCACCTAAAAGCCTCAAGGTAGTAGATATAATCAATATACTAATGTTTCAATTCTTCTGTGACTGTGTTGGAAAATATCAATACACAAGAGTCATAGTGTGATACATGACTGATGTAAAACTGACAGCCATATTGCAACAAAAAGGTCATAATGGTAATATTGCGCACCCCTACCTAATACATTTATGTCCTAGATAGGTTGTACCCATGCATTAGATTTACTTAAATATCAGATAAATGCACAAGAAAACTAAACATTGTTTTTAAGAGACTAATATCAGGCTTCCTTTAGTTCTCATAGCCAACAGACATTACAGAGAAGCTTGAACTTTCAGTTGAAGTGTGCTAAAATCAATATGAATCACACATGTAATAATGACTTCACGTGCCTACAGCATTGTTGACTTAATCATGAAGACACCACTCTACAAAACACACAACAATGTTGAAGTAATGTGTAATGACACTACCTCCTAGTAGTAGAAGACGAGTGACAGTACTTTATTGGCTATAATGGTAGTTGTAAGAACAATGGTTAAGGCAAAACACAAACATCACTTTTTACTTTCTACTCAAAGCGCCGAACAGATGGCATAGGTGTTCATGCAGTTAGTCTAGTTGTACATGTATGCAGCTCAGTGGCACTGTTGTACAAAGTCTATATGTAGGAGTACATATTTTAGATATAATTGTAATGCATGACCCCAAATGACAAACACCAATTGGACAGCCTCAGTCGTGCCACAATCCTTGCCAGTGGGATGGTGACTAATACTGTAAACACAGTCACGCTGTCATGAATTGTTGATGACATAGATCTTAAAATTGCAAATGTGTGTTATACTGATTTCACTAAAGTTGTGTCAGAAATCCTGTATTTTCTTCACACTCAAGAAATACAAAAGCCTGTCTAAAAATATTTAAATCAGTATGACACAGGGACTCATGGAATAGTCTCAGTACACTGAACTAATCTATAACAAGTCAAATCTAAATGAAGATCATACTGTTGACAAAGATTTCAAAACAATATTCCTATTGTACTTTTAGCGGGACTATTATAACAAGTTTACACAAGCTATTAGCCTAAGGGCATTAAATGTTGTAAAATCCTATTATGAGGACTGGGTGGCAACCATGTGACTTGGCTGATCTCTTGTCACTGTGGCCCGAAGATGTGGTTCGATACCAAACATGCTGCCTCACACCATTATATTATCCCAGAAATACCTCACTATAAATCACTGTGTTTTCCTTCCTTTCTTTACTTGATGAAATACACCATATACATAGTCCTCCCAAACATTCATGCTTCGTGACATGACAATCAATGTACGCAGAAGTCTTGAACAGTTGGTTTACAAAATATAAAACATATTCATTAAAATGCCTTCCACTTCAGATTTTTTAGAAATTTGGATGGAAATTGAATACATATAATAATTTATGGTAGCCTAATACATAAATTATATTTTTTTTGTAACATTAATATATTAAACAAGCTAGGAATTTTATACCTTGTACAAGCATTTGAATTTGACATAAGATCCATAAATTCATTTGTGTTACCTCAATAGATGTGTCATGGCCCAGGGGTGCTCATAAATTGAATTATGGAGACATTTATCATACATATATCAAAATCAAAAGGAACGAGATGTCATCTGTCACCCTTCATTTCATCAATTCATTGTAAATAGGTGTAGATGATACATTTCAACTGTCATGTTTAAGCACCAGTTACGAATAAACTGTTATATAAGTGAAACAGTGCTAAATGTAATAAATATGTATTAAATTGTAACAGCATATCAATATCTATAATAATTCTATAACCAAACATATAGATGATCTGTGAAAGATTTTCTTATTCTTCAAAAATAAATATAAATTGTGAGTGTTGTAAATACTGGATACTTTATTGATCATGTTGATATAAAATACTCTAAGGTAAAACACAAGGTGCTCACTCAACCAAGCAATTGGTCCAGTGTTGAAAGTTTTCTTTGAATATGCACAAATTTCATATTTTTATCAGTTGCCCATTTGTTATCATTATTCAGACAAGTGCTGTGAAAAGTGAGTCATTTTCCCTGCACTCCCTTGAATTATTTACATTCTTGTCAACACTACTGTCATAGGAGTGCAAAAAATGTTCTCAAACATGCCATTCATGTGGCCAAAATGTCCCATATGCTCTACATTCCCTGTGCTATTAACAGGGAAAGGTGAGACAAGCAAACAATCTCCAATAAAGGTTTAAAGTCTCCTCAAGGAGATTCATTAGAAAATACACAGAACCCTCTGTGAAAAAAAATTATGAATAGGCACTGAAATCACTGTTCACACTTTTCTTAATGTGTTAAGGGCACAACAGCCTTAACAATAACTCTGCCATTGTTTCAAAACTAATCCTTGTTGAAGTTACATAAAGCTTATCAAAGTCTTGTGCTGAAACACTTGGCTAAGAACTGAATACGAATGAATTTTCCCCTTTACCTATTGAAAGGGTGTGGGTCAAGTAGGCACTGTGATACTGCAATGCGAAGTTGTGCTGTTCAGTGTCTAGGCATCACAAAACAGGGCTACAAAGCTGAACCAAAAGACAACATTCATTCAACAGATCCCAATTAATCTTTACAAATCACTGTGACACCTAGGGCTAGAGTAATAGCAAGCATGGAAACATTTCCATTGAATTGAGTATTTGCTGCTGACAAACACTGCTCCTCTACATACATGTGAAAAAATATGCTGTCAAAGGCCTTTGAGAAATCAATGAAGAGGCAGTAAAATCTTCCATGGTTTTTTTTAATAAATATTTCTGAGCCATAGTCTGTAATACAAAAATATTATCAATTGTTGAATAATTTTGTCTAAAGCCAGCTTGCGATTCATACAATATTGCTAGACTCACGCCATGTTTTAATTCTATTGTTTACAATTGACGTAAACAGTTTGCATATTGAGTTGATTAAAGATATTCCTCTGTAATTGTTGGGGTTATTGGTCACACCTGATTTGTGGATTGGACACATAATACTTTTACCCCAGTCATATGGGAATTCACCCTTATTCAGTATCTCATTAAACAATTTGGAAAAAATAGGTGTTGTATAATGCTTTGTTACTTTAATAGAGTCCATTTGGACCTGGCAATTTGCCATTTTTCAATGACTTTAAGCCAAAGTAAATTTCTTCATTTGAGATTTCTTTATCTAGATCATTATTTATTTTGTTTTCTGAAATATTCTCTTTTTTGGGGCAAATAGTCTTTTAAATCTATTGCAGTTAGTTCTGTAATTACATATATCTAAAGCATAGTGTCTGTGGGCTCTAAGAGATGAATATTTTGTATTTTTGGCACATTGAAGGTAATTATCCCACTAGGGTGGTTGTCTATTTGATATGTGTTTTTTCTTATTGCCCATATATAATTTTCTTGAGTCTTCAGCTACATTTTGAAAAATATTAACTAACAGATCTAGTCCTTCCAGGATGTTATCTTCAATTGTTGAAGATATCTGATCATACATTGGTAGAAATAAACCCTGAAATCTAATTAGAAAAGATTTTGCATTTTCCTTATTCCACTCATATTTTACCCAGTTTGCAACCTCATCATCATTTTTATCAGTAGTTTGATTTGTGTTATCTGTAGGCATTGGTGTAAATTTTAGTGGCAAATTCCATTGTTGTAAGATGCATTAAATCTAGTTTTTCTTGGCATTTCAAAGTATCTTGGCATTATTTATAGTCAGTTTTATTATTCCCAAGTCAAAGGCTTGTATTATCATTATGGACAGGTGGTATCTAGAAATACATAAAATCAAACTCTCTTTCTAAAGTTACACTGAATCATTTTCTTGTTTCATGCAAGTTAGTTTTGGAAACAAATGACGATTTTCATTTTGTTGTTTTGAGGAAAAATAGAATCTAATCAATTTGGGTGAAATTTATATTCATCATGTACACTTTTACCACATTTTAAACTCCAAGTATATATGAAAAAGACACTGTTATTTTACATGATACCAAGTACATATCATACACTATTCAAGTAGACAGTTTTTTCATGTTCTATCATTTTCTAATTTCAAAATGATAAAACAGGCCCATTGAAATGCAAATATGTTGAAGATACGTAATATATTAGCAACCAATCTTCAATGATGATTCATCCCCTTCAACTAATCAGTTACAACCATTGAGTGACTGATCAGATGATTATTAGGGGCAACATATATTTTGATATACATTTAATCATCAAACTACAACACATATGACTTAACGAGTCAAAGTATGTCTCCATTCTCTGTCAACTAAGATTCGTTTCAAGATGTCAGTAGTGGGAATATGATCGTGGTTGTTGAAAATAACGGTGAGTTGGTAAAGCCGACATTAAGGAATGGGGCAATCAGATGTTGTAAGTACCGGAAGGACACACGATTTTGCCGAAATTAAAGTAAATATTATTGAATGAAAGTTTGATTAAAATTAATAAAATAGATTACGTAGATTACAAACATGAGTCCAGATATACAATGAACACTATTTCTTCTGATGGTGTAACGACAGGATTAACTTGCGTAATTAAATATGTATTTGTTTATATTCTATCATGAGGGATCATGATGAGACAAAGTTTTAGGTCGAGGTCCAGCTTATCTACTGCACATGACATTTTGATACAGATTTCAAGGACCAAGTTAAAACCTCAACTTATCTATGAGATCGACTTATCTATGGTCATATACGGTAATGACAAACTGACTCATTCAGTTAGGGTGGGCAGGAGACTACAACAGAGCATAGGTGATTAATAAAGGGTATTTCAACCAATCTAACATGAACGTGGGATAGGTAAGACATTTAAATAGGTCCATGATAAAGCACATTCCATGTCTGCTCAGTGTTATCAGTACAGGTAGGAAGAAAGCAAATATTTTCTTTTGCATTCTCACAAATCCAGTCATACAAGGGAAGGTCTTACATCAACTCATACCAAAGATACTCGTCAAACTTAAATCTTTCATGATCAAAACATCTTTGACACACATTTATACAGAATGATTTTCGATGCTAGATTTGCAAGTAACAGTAGCCCTTAACTATTATATTCAAGTGGATTGGGACTGAAACAATTGGTGATCTATTAGCCATTGATATTTAAGTGGTAGACCACTTTTGAATGCATGCACTTCATAACAAACTGTGATATATGTACAAACATGGGGAGGATATTTCCCACAATATTGAATTCATCTCATTGATCTAGATAAGGACAATAGATTGTATATTTGTTTAATGCTTCACTTAGCAATGATCCGGCTATATAACAGCAGCCTGTACATAATGAAGTCTGGATCAACAAACTAAGCAATTGACACTACCATTATGAGCTTAGTCCTTCAGGACACAATGACAAACAATCATCAAAGTCACTGAATCTGACCACCCGATCCACATGGTTGCCTGTTATGACAACTTTGACAAGTATTGGCTATTTGGGTACAAATTCCTAACCGGATTCAAAATACGACTCATGTACTTAGAGATAAAAGTATCAACTGATTTACTTGGGCAACTGTTAGTGTGATCAACTTGTTGCTGACGTGTTCCGCTGAACTAAAATTAATGCTTTTGATACTGTGTACATATTTACTCATGAGATTAACATCCTGTTTCTTTCTATTTCAAGAAAGTACCCAGGGTATATTGCCACATCAAGATTTCACCAAACACATCTTAATTACAGACAGCTCGATTAAGTAAATATGGGTCCACAATCTCAAACTGATACCTGAGAAGTTAATAGTTCAGGGTATATCTAACCTTGGTAACATGGTTAGGAAAACTACAAGTACATATTCTACCGACACAAAATCACTAATGATTTCAATGTAGCTATGATTGAGGAGCACATGTTCATTACCGTGGCATTGCATCTGAATGTAACACAGGGTTCGACAAATATGCCGGGCCAACTAGACAAATGCTAGTGAAACTTGATCTGGGCCGGTAATTTTATATTTATACTGGACCAGCTGGTTATTGAAATAATATAGTGTACCAATCGCTTTAAGTCAGGTTAAAACTCACTCGATCTTTTATTCAGTAAACAAAAGCCGTACACTAACATGTCTCTGCCAACTACCAATCTTAGTTACCTCCCTTACTGAGACCGTAACACGATGTATAAAATATCTGAAAACTCGCTATTTATGTCCGTGTGGCATGTACATGCTATGATAAGAACTCTACATAGGAAAGTGTGAGACCAGTTGTTAATAACCAATAAATTCCATCGTAGCAAACAGGAAGTGATTAATGTGACCATTCAAATTAATGCTACTTTCTACGCTTCACATACCGCTATTCTGTAATGGCCGTCACAGCCGGATCCGCTTTGTGGAATTATTTAAAACCTAAAGCCACTGCGGCAAATGGAAAAGCCCTATGAACCAACACAAAGTGTAAGAAAGAGGGGAAGGACATTCCAACAGTCGTGGAAGCTCAAATTTCCATAGTCAGAAGAGCATGAAACAAACAAAGTCAGTAAAGTCATGAATAAAATGACCTTAACTATATTGACAAGTGTTTGCTCTCTTAAATTTCTGAATTTCTGTTAGACTTGTAACTTAATATCTGTAATATTTCTTACTTGACCAGTGGGCTAGCGTGTAGATAAGACATTTGTCAAACCCTGTAACATCTAATGAAATTTCTCATCAGGCATATGACATAAAGCATGTGATGCACATGAACACAGAAGGGGTTTAACGCCGTGTTCAAGTTAATTGTACTTATATAGCAATGTGCATGCACGTGTCTGTGTAACTGTGTGTGTGGCTGCTTGGACTAGTCCGGACTATTGCTGATTTTATATTGCTAGCCAACTGAGATACCATGCCACAGATACCCCACTCAGACACAGTGTACTGACGCCAAGGCAATCAGTCATTGTTTTAGTCCCTTAATGCCACGCACCAGGCAGGGTAACAACAAGTACCATCTTTTAACGTCTTTTGGTATGACGCAGCTGGTCATCTAACCCCCAACCTTCTGCTCACTGGGCAGGCGCTCTACCACTAGACCATGGAGTCAGTCATGTGTGCCAACAGGGCATCACAAATGTAATTTAGCTTTGCACACACTTAAAACTGCCTCCGAGACAGTATCTCAACAAAAAGGCAGAATAGAGACTTGTGTGTACGACAGAATGGGGACATCAATATCCCAAGTTGCCCAAATGTTTGGCAAATCAAAAAGTGTAATTTTTCAACTGTGGGACAAGTACAGTCAAACAGGTGGCGTGGGTGTGTCACAGTGTCAGGCCAGAAAAATGACACCTAGCCAAGATCATCTCATTACATTAATTACACTACACAACAGATTCAAATCTGTTCCTGTTATCAAAGCAACTTCCATACAATAACAAAAATTAAGGCAAATTTCAACATCTACCATTAAAAAATGCTCTATGCAGGTAGCCTGAAAGCATGGCATCCTGCAAAGGGGGTGACCCTAACAGCTGGTGGCAAAGATTGGGATAGCCTATGCAAACCTAGGGACAAATTGTGCACCAACAAATCAAGGTTTTGTCTCCTATTCACCGATTGCAGAAAACGTTGTTGGCGATGTTGCGGAAAGTGGTATGCAAGGGCAACAATTCTTGGCCTTGATCGATATTAGAGGTGGTAGTGTCATGGTGGTCGGTAGTATATATATGAAAAAGTTAACAAAATCAACCTACATTGAGTAAGCAAATGTTGTTTAGTGGTATTCCAGTTACAAGTATGTCTAGTAGCCTTTAAAAAATAAAAGCAGTGCCATTGCACTGTAGCTCACAGGAACACGTAGTCAAGAGATTAAAATGTCAACAAAGACAGCTTCTCACCATAAGTTGCTGTCATCATTGGTGGGAATAAGCATGAGCAACTTAAACTAGTTTCTAAAGAGATGATGCTTACAGTGCAAAGAAATGCAGTTTGAGGGAATTTATGAGAATTGTCAAAACACCAAGCTTAATTCAAGGTCCATCTTTAAATTATCACCAAAAACAACCATATGACCCATACTAGCTAAGCATAGAACAATACCAAATTTCATTACATTTTTAACAAAAATGGCTGAGTAACAGCCATAAATAAGTTTTTCAATAGGACTGCTGTGGAGGCCATACTAAAAATTAGACTCGAATCTTTGAACAATTTGGATTGGCACAATTGGTAGGAAGAAAAAAGTGACGTCAGCTTCATTGGTCTTGGTCTTCATGTTTACAATGGACGATGGACAAACGGACCACAACATAACTTTACTTGACTATAAGCCAGGAAAGCTAAAATCTGGGAGTTTGCTCATTTCATAAACCAATGATTTCCATGGCTAAAACTTCTTTACTTACCATGACAGCTGGACATTTGCTGACCTTTACTAATCACTCTCTCACTGACTGTAGCAAGTAGCAAGTACCAATGAAGTACATGTATTATGTATCAATATGTACACAGCAGACCTTTTCAATGATCGATTGTTTCACTGCATTTCACACAGTATCATGCATTCTAACAGGATATTGTTCACTAGCCTACCTTGAACTTGAGCAGATATTCACAAATAGCATGGCAGATCCCAACACCCTCTTCAGCACTGGTGCCTATAAAAAACAAAAAACAAGGACCCTCCATAGTTTGTGTTAATTCAATGGGAAAACATAACATAACATAAATACCTGCTTTTTTGGTGCCTTAGAATCTTAAAAGTTCAAGAATCCAAGTTTGAAAGATGACTTCATGAGAATTGTTTTTCGGTTACTGTGTTTGTTTTCTATCTTAGGATAATGATGCATATAAATATACAAAGACAAACATATATATACTGTTTGAAAAAGAAATGTAAATGTCAAACGTGAGGATGAGCTAAAATGCACTTTCTGCCAATGATGTTTGAAAGTTTGAAATCTGTTTATATTATCTGTTTGAGTAAATGAGAAGAAAAGGATGATAGATAAAGAAACGCTGAGCTTGTGTTTAATTGTCATAATGGCCAGTTCCACTAACTAGTCTACCAAACAATTTCAGTAAATTTACACTTGGGTCCAAATGGTCTAACCTATTTAAACTATGGCTAAAAGTCAAAGAGCCTAAGGACTCAAAATGCTTCCACAAGAATCATATTTCAAAAGATATTTGTGAAATCTATGCTTAACTGTGAGACCTATGTGTGAGTCACTCTTAATGATGAACATGAAATGTGTTCACTGAGCCTTGCACACTCATACACCTAGCTCACTGGCAACTCAGATTATGAAATGCATGTCCCAGGGCAAGGATACAGGACAATTCAAGTATATTTAACAATTGCCAAAATACTGTTTGCCCTATTCATATAGGAAAAACTTGAACATATTTATCAATAACCAAGATATTGCTTGCCCATGTTGATTTGCCTATAATAAGCAAACAAGCCTGTGATTAGACAAAGCTGTTTTCAAACAGAGGAGTAATTGATTTAAATACTGGTAATGTTTAATGTCTCACCTCTTCCAAGTTCATCAATGATGATGAGACTGTCATTACAGGCATTCTGGCAGATATAGTTGATTTCCTTCATCTGAAGCAGATATTTTACACACGCTTCAGTGAGATAGGTGGTGCACATTATTAGTAGGAGTATTTGTTGTTACACAACATAAAACAAAAGAAATCATTTATGAAACAACAAAGCCAAAGGCCACCATCAAAATCATGTTGGCTGTGTTATGGGTTTTCGGATGCTTCAGAAACATTTTTAGTTTTCTCTCTAATCACATGCACAACTGTAAAACATCTCATGCACATATAACAGACAACTTTCTATTAAAAACAAGCCATCATCGAGTATTTACAATGTTTGTGTGATGCTACACCCCCAATTATAGCACGAGTAACATATTACATCTATGTCCAAAAACCTATGATCTGATGATAAGTTGAGTTTCATTTTCCCAACAATTCTATTTCTAATGGATAATGGACAATGGACAAGAAGAGGTCATCTATATCCCCCACCTTAGGACAATTCACTCACTTAGATATCATGAATTGTATGATATCATGAAATAGCAGAAGGCACATCTACACTACATGGTAAATGTATGTACTAAGTTTCAGAAGATGGCTCGAATAGTTTTCGAACTCTGCTCCAGAACTGAAAAACCACTGTTTCACAGTCGGTTCAGAGACTAAGTCCAAAGTTCAAAAACTTATATAAAATATTATATTAATAATGCAGGGGAAACCAAAATAGCCAAAGGCACATCTACACCATATGGTGAATGTCTGAAAATGAAACATGATGGACGGACAGATCCCATATCTATATAACTACCAAAAAAAAATTATCTTAGAAAAGAACAGTATAATCTGAGATCACTGCAAACAGATGATGAAGAAACCAATCCCTTTCTGACAGAAATAAATACTCATCACTATTAAAAGAAGTAATTATTTTTTTCACACTAAACTGACCAACCTAAAATATTGAGTTACAGTTTTTTTTATTGGTGTACCTAAGTTAATTTGTTGCCTCAAAAATTTAATTATATGATAAATCTAGTGTGGCCTTTAACATGCATACCACTACACATCACTTGTGTTGAAAATAGTGAGTGTATACAGTGTATGAGAATGCTGAGAGAAACTATACTGGTAAATAACTTCACTTTAACATCACTGATCATACATATCTTCTCACAAAGCCACTTTCCATATCATTCCTTCCACAGGGTTACAAACTAACAGTTTTCATCCACTAGTCCTTATAATGATAACATATAGCAACACCCTCAAAAGGGGCAAATTTCTACTAGTCCTTATGATACCTTAACTATTGGGCAGTTTGTCAAGGACTACAGGACTTGTGCCAATTTCTAACGCTGCTTCCATATGTTTATAACATTCATGTCACAATGTGTTGTTAACATAGCACAGTAATTTATCCAGGATTCTAAACTAAGTGACCAAATTGGGACAAAAATCATTATTTGGTTCAAAATTGAGATTTTTGTTATAGTTTTTATTTTCCTTACATGAGAGACATTTAACACTGTATATAAACATTGCATTCAGTTGTAATTTAAAAATTAGCTTTAAATCCTCTTCTAATTGATTGGTCTTGTTATCAGTAAAATACAAGTCTTATTGACAAACCAAAGCATTAGCATGATGAGTCATAAATATCATAGCATGAATTGAGACATGTTTTATTCCATAATTTGCTGCAGATTTAGAGCTGAATATTGGCCTCGGAGCAGGTGTAGATAAGTCCCATGTAAGTATCATGGTTAGAACTGAACACAGGAAAACTGAACTATTATAGAAGATTTTACTACAAATTAGGGCCTATTTTTAATCTCTGGTTTATAAATATTTTATCTTATTGTGTCTTTTGGCTGTAGTCGGTCGAATCCATAAATGTGTTGCCTTACTTACAACCGATATGACAAAAATATGAAGACATGAAACTTTTATTGATATATATAACCATTTCTTTATTATTTGCAACTTTGTGATTTTGTATCAGGGATTCTATTGGCAGTTTTATCAGGTGACTACTGAGAAAACATTATGTGATTTAAAATATACACCTATGCTGATATGTTTACACAGGGTGAAGGTTAATGTACAAAGATAAACAGTACAATGAAGAAGCCAGTAGGATAACAACCAAGAAGCTAAAATAACTGCAGTGAAAACAGAGTGATAGGACTGAGCATGCTAACTTAGAGCTGACAAGGATTACAATATGACAACGTAAAAAGTTAACAATCAAGATGTCCATTTTCACACTCAGTTTTCACCTGATGAAGAGGCAAGAAATGCCTATCAATGACCTCCTATATCAGCAGATGGCAACTGCTTACTGCCAGGTTAATTTAAACAAAGTTTGACAAACCTCCAACATAAACGTTGATGAGTTTGTTTCCATGTCATCATCACTGCCAATACGGGAGAAGATCTGACTGGCAATCCGGAAGGATGCATACTGTGCTGGAACAAATGACCCAATCTGTGCCATGATCTGCAGAAGAGCCACTTGACGTAAGTAGGTCGACTTCCCACTCTGAAATAAGTTATGGAAGCTGATGCATACCACTTGAGCTGCACTGGGAAAATATAACCTTGGTATTTCAATTCAATGGCCATTTGTGTCAAGTTGGCATAAACTTGTACTATAAAGGCCAGATTAGGCAATCACTTGTTTTACAGGCAAAATCTGTCATCTATAAATCATGTAAAAAACATCTAGGAAGGGAACCAGGAACTAATGGAATGGTGACTAGTAATCTCATCTCACTATTTACAGTTACATTCATAATTCACCTGAATGGAAAAAAAAGCATTGTGTCCCTGAAACACTGCTAAAGGATTAACCCCCAAATGTGAGTGTATGACATGAAATAACATGTAATAACGCAGTAATAAATTAAGACATGTGAATTTATTTTTCCTCCTTCCTGTGTTCAGTTACTTTTGGCATAAACATCTGTAAACAAGTAATTAAATTGGTCATTCCTAAAGAAACATTTCTCCAGTCAATCAAATTGCCAAAACACACACCAACCTCCAATAACTCACATGCACAGATGCACAAGCATTCTAAAATATCTCATCTTTCAGAATCATGTTGAATGTGTCACTTAACCCCCTTGTATAGGACTGTTCCTGGTTACATTTGTCTGGTCCAAACATACTTATAGGCCACCCAAATAAAGCTACAGTAATGCTGAATGTTGTGTTAAGCAACAGTCACTTACTCCTTGCACTACAACAGTTTTTTGATAAGTGACGTTCACAATCTATTCATATAAACGTTTGATGCGTGTGTCCTTTTGATCAACACATAATTCCTTCACAAAGAGCAGGTCAATGGATTTGTTATCAAATAACCAGAGAGATGTTATTATACAAACCATGTTAGGACCTGTGATGATAATAAAGTTACTGTCTTCAGATGCATACTGAAAACAGGAAAAGATTCAGTTAGGCACATATAAATGTTTCACTTACAAAAAGATAACAATCTAATTTATCCTTACCAAATAGGACTGACTTTTCAAATCATATCTCATTGTTTTCATACATTAGCAGCAAGGAAGATATATCTTGATGACTTAAAGATGACCTTGGGGATTCTTGGTAAGAATATAGATGACTAAATGGATCGGAAGGTCAGGCTCAGTAATTTGGTTGAATGCACATCATGTTACTGCATTATATCCCAAATTGTGGATCGATGCTAAGATGTTAAACACAGGATTGTCTGGTCCAGATTTGATAACTTACAGACTGCCATCGGTATAATTGAGCTCGAAAACGAACAAACAACAATCAAAACAGTTTTAATCCAAGGACTCAGTACATACTCACAGTATTGTTTGGTACTGGAGCTTCTACTCCAATATTTTCTAGAATGGGATGACGGCCCTGCTTGATTGCTAATGTGTCTGTAAATTCTGGTCTCACTGTAGAAAAGAATACACCACTGACAGTAATATTGTACCTGAAACTTCATGTCAAACCATGGTGCAGACACACCAAGGATCAGGTCAGTCTTGGGTTTCAACCCTATTATCAGCAGATCTTGCCAGTGGACAACCAATGGATGCAACTCTGCACAGAGTAAGGTCACACTAGAGACTGCTAGGCCACAATGCCCTCTTTTGTATGATAACTTACAGTTGCACTCATCTGTTTCAACAATTAGAGCTCAAATCATGAAAAAAATGTCAAGATGTCATCAAAGCAGGCTAACTTTAACATTCTTTCTCAACTAAATAATATTCTCATTTTCTCAATCTCATATAGTCTTACAGTCTTACAATATATGTACTGGGTATTCCTTTAGTAACAGGATCAGAACAATACTTTATGATGTTTATACAACATAACACAAAATACAGAACTTAACATGAAATCTCATTAAAATACATGAATAATGTTTTCAAAAGTCTTAAAACAAAAGAAATAGGAACATGCATGACCAAATTAGATGAATATTGAGGCAATGTAGTGAATGAAACATGTTCTCAATGTAATCATTAAATGATTAAGAGAAATCACATTTTAATCATGTTAATATGTCATATACCATTTCAAATTACCAAGGTTTTATGCAGACATTCACATTTAAGACAAAAATGATATACCAGGGGTACCTTTTAATCCTCAGACAAGGGTTTACATACCAATAGTGATGGTTTGTCACTGATTGATTGCTGATTAGGCTAAATTAGGGGTTTTTTTGGTTTCCTGAACAAACAACTTACCATACGAGGAAAGACTACAGGCCTTGGCAAATGCAAGCAGCATATCCAGGTTTGAAACACATTCAGACAGCTTGTACAAGCAGCCAATATGCTCTCGAATGTCACTTAGGAGATCAGACACGACACTGGAACAAACATTGTAATTTATCACATGAAACAGATAAGGTCACCTGTGAGTCTAATCGAAATCCATATCAATTCCCTGATACATTAAACATTCAATGAATAAGAATTCTCAGCAATTACGCAACAATAAATTAATTATTAGATTTTCATCAAAATACTTTCATCCTGTAAGCCAGAAGGCATAACATTTTTTATATTCTATATTTTGAAAACAAACTGATATAAACATCTGTATACATTGGTTGTTGATGGATGAGATGTTTGGTAGAATTTTGTATATGCGGTATTTCATCAAGGAACGAAAGAAGTGAATACACAGCAATTTTCTTCTTGAGGACACTATAATTATGTAACGCAGGACGAGGCATAAGAAAATCTATTAATATATTAATCATGACCTTGAAGAATGAAGATATATTAAAGTAACTGTAACATATAAATATATGCAAATGCTAACAGATTTGCAAAATGCATACTTACATGTTTGTCATGAGATAAATCTCCTGTAGTGATTCTTTAATACGATCTGAAGAGTCAATAAATGCATTCACTAAAAGACCAGTAATCAGATATAGGCTGTATGTTTTAAAGGATTTGAGAGGCAGACATACTTCCCCATGTCATCATGGTCATATTCAATCACTCAATCTTATTTCTTTACTGATCCGTTACCACCAACATGGTAATTATGTACTGGTATAGACCACATATAATCAATAATAAGCGATGTATCATATAAACAATTTCATGATAATAATATTAGCTGGGCAAAAGTTAAAAAACATCAAAGAAAAAACAAAAAACATGAGTTAACAGTAAATTATCTCTGTGGGTTAACGGCCTTTTACTAAGGAATATGAACAATGATTTTAACAATTTTTCATCTAATGATACATTTCTTCACCCAAGTGAACAGCCAACTATAAACAACATAAACTCTACAGTAACAAAATAACCTCAGAGGATGAGTTTCTCTGTTAACCAAACACAACTTACCATTCAGTTTGATCTGTGGATAAGTGGATTTTACCAACATCGTATTTTCACAACATAATTATACCATAAGGTTCATCATCTAACACAGTTGAGACATCCACCATATTTTATTTGTTCAATATTTGAAAACACAAATTAACAAAGGACTAATTTGCCACGCACACACGCACACACGCACATATATACATACATACATACAATACATACAATTACATACATACATATACATACATACATACATACATACATACATACATACATACATACATACATACATACATACATACATGCATGCATGCATGCATGCATGCATGCATGCATGCATGCATACATAAATACATAAATACATACAATACAATACAATACAATACAATACATAACATGTACAAATTGTGTATAAGTCTTGTATGTATAAGTCTATCAAGAGTTGTTTTTGATAAGGATGTCTAAATACAGGGCAACAGACTCATAAAATTTGAACGAGCAGATACTTTGGGTGCATTTAGCAATGCCAAAAATTTACAAGTTATCTTATGACATAATGTTGATTTCAACATTTAACATGTGTTTAAGGGTCAAATGATGCCCAGTACAAACAGGGTTTCAGGAATATCAAAATCATTTGGGTTTCTTCAGGGTCAACAAAACTGGTCAATGACCTGTGCCTCCTGGCAAACTTAAACTCTTGACATGTTGCAGCTTTCACATACTTCATAAACATATCACCCAAAGAACACAACTATTGTACATGTATCCTCCTCCTTAGACCACAATAAATGAACTATTAAATTTTCATCCAATTTATTTTCAAAATAGTGGGAGTGAGTTAATTTATGTTTTATGCTGCTGGACGCAATATCATAGCTATTTCACAGAGGCCTATAAATAATCAGAAGTGGACCAGGCACACCAGAGGCTAACATTGGGATCAAACATCCAATTATTTTCTGGCCACAATTACACACATTCAATCAGGTCACACAATGTTTCTACCCAATCCTCACTACTGGGCACTGGCAATAAGCATATGATTTGGGGACCTATTCTATCCTGAATCCCATCTGGGCTAATAGGTGAACTACTTACCAAGTCTGACGTGGTGAAACTGAGAGTGCTCTTGCACTTGGTGATCTTGATGAAGATGCCCGGCAGGGTCTCCTGTGTGTAGGCCTCCTTCCCTCCGCAGTACAGCTGGATGTAGAACCCACGCACTGTGTTGTATGCTGTCCGTAATGGGAGGCTGTACTTCTCACCAATCTGTTTCACCATTTCTGGAACATTGCCACAACAGGGTCTCTGCTAATGACATCAGGGGTTGCTTTCAACCACAAAAATACCCGTTTTTTGTGGTGTTCACAATAGAAGAGCACAAAGGTCCCATTATTTTCTCTCAAAGTTATTTTAATATTTTAGATATTAGGTGAAGAAATTGAAATAGTTTTGATCTGTGAGAGTATGGTGCATCCAACACTGCAAACTGATGTGAATAGTTATGGTCACTTGAACCAGTACCTGTAAAAAAGATTGGCCAGGAGTCAGGGATATAGGGCAATGGGGTGGGGTACACTGTATACCTGTCTATAGCTGCAGAAAGCAGTAACAGGCACTTACCAGCAATGTCATCCACAATTTCAGTGTACGTCCTCCGACCAACATCCAACAAACCTGGAATCAATAGAAGAAGCAATATTACTGCTATATACAGGTAATACAAAGAAGTGAAAATTTAAAAGAAATATTTAATAATATTAGTATATTAGAAACATGTGACACATCACATTAAATCTTTCAAATAAGTCTACACATTGTGTGAATGAACATTTGAGGTAAATGTGATTCATTTCTTGTGCATAAGATACACTGTTATCCACTCACCATTGAGATTTGGCTGAAAAAATACAAATGAAATTATGCCATCATATGATAAACAACAAGTATAATTTTGGTCATTTTTATCATTTGAATAGCTTGTGATGTGGTTCTGGCAAACAGATATTACCTCTAAAAGTTTAAATGGTTCTGAGGGAAGTCCTTTTGTAAAAAAATATTAGTCAGTAAGGGGGAAAAAAGACATTCTTCTGTTCTTCATGTTGCCATGTGTGCCATGCCAAGATGGTATTGCTGGTCTTGGTGTTTATTGTTTGCATAACAAAGCTGTTAGGCATGGAACTAAACAAACATCCATTTCTTATGTAGAAATGTAAGAAAATTTGCAAAGATAAGCTTTACTTAACATGAAATACTAATAACTACATTCATTAGATATTTTTCCCCAGAAATAGATGGTAATGTTTTATTCAGGATTTCAACATGCCTACCTTGACAGCAAAACACTTCTGTGTCCTTATGTTGAGCGTTCCTTTCTCGTACTTTGTGTCTTCATGAATCACTGTGTGGATCTTTGACATGATTGCCTCAAAACGTGGATCCTCAAGAGACTAGATTTTCATGATAAATACATATATTGTTTTCATTTCATATAACAAATATTTTAAGGAAAAAGTAACTGTTATCATGTTTCAAAACTTCAAAACTTCCCATTAGTGATGTACAGCAGCTGATAAATAGATAAGTTTTAGATGACTTTCTTTTCTACCACAAATGTCATTGCAGAGTGTAACTGAATTAAGTCCTGTTTACACAATTAGAAATGATCAAGCTGTAAACAATGGTAAAGCCATAAATATATATACATGTAGTCAATTCCATCAAATTTTTCATTAATTCTAGTCAAAACTGCTTCAAATATGACTTTTAGCGAGTCATGGTACGGCATTTATGATATGTGTATCCATTCTCTTGCAACTAAAGTTCGTTTCAAGGTGTCAATAGCGGTAATCTGACCGTGGTTGCTGTAAATAACGGTGAGTTCTGCGATCACTTCGCATACGATTTCACTGAAATTATTGTAAACATTATTGAATGAAATTTTGAATATAATTTAAAAAAATATATTGCAAACATTAGTCCAGATAAACAATGAACATTTTTTTTATTACCAGATATTATAATAATAGGATCAAATTGCGTACTTCATTTTGGATTTGTTGACTGGTATTTCCGGTGTTACGTGATCGCGGTGATCAGCTGATAATGTTTTCTGAGATGGGGGGGAAAACATCGCGTCATTGGAAAACTTGAGTTCATTGAAAATGTTAGTAAATTTTGGTAGCCATGCTTTACCGCGCGCTAAAACCGAGTTAACGCTATATCGAAGGGTACAATAACAAGGGAACACTGTATTTACTTTTAAAACTAATTAAATTTTTGTTGTGTTCACTGCAATTCCTGCATTCTGATTACCAGTATCATCATTCAAAGGAGTTTTTAGTGAAATTCATGCATATTCATAGACCAAACTATCCTTTGAGGCTGAAGGCCAAGAAGGGATAAAACAGCAAACATGCAGACTCGCTTGCCTGGGTTCCATAAACTTCATGTCTATGGGTCTCATTTCTAATTCGCATTTTTTCACTGTGTCTTCCCGTTCTCAGGGAACTAATGTTTGAATCTGGTGGTTACTGACCATGTCATTTGAAACAGACGCCTTATCCCTGACATATTTGTTCCATTCGTGACAGTCTGATAGTTGCAGTTCTTGCCTCTTGCCCCGCTTGACATGTGCTATGAACTTTTTTTTATGCTACCCTGGTGATTGGTTGCAGACTTTGCGGGCATGTCAAGTTATGTGCATAAATGAGACAATCACCTGATTCATGTCATGTCACAGCATGTATTCCTATGCCTGTTTATCAATCTTGTCATATTTGTCTTCTTTGACTTATATAATTGTATTTTATTAAACTATTGTAGATAACACATGTGTTTGTTGTCAAATTTAATTGTAAGGATCGATTGATTGTGTATTTTTTTTTCGGTTCATTGAGGTATGGATTACAAAAATGATGTGCAAACTGGATGAATCTGTGTAGCACAGTCAATTCTTAAATGCCTGTAATCATAGCTACATTGAGTATCTAAACGACAGACCTTGTTAAGGAGAGCACCAGAGATATATGTATATGTATCTTCATTATGACCACGATACTGGCAGAAATAATCATATGCAGATGAATCTGTTTATTTCAGACTACAAATTCATGAGATACAGGTTTGAATTGAATTGTTAACTTCTTCATAACAAGTGTATTGTGAGCCAGAAACATGTTCAGTTAATGGAAACAAACATACTGTCTCGCTTACTACATCAAACATATTGTATATTTATTTATTTTTAAATATTATCATAAAAATCAGGAATGAAATATTACTATTATTGTTTCATAAAATATTTACCTTGCAGTATGCTTTAAGTAAGTCATTTTCACAGTCCTTGAGGAACTCAGTGAGATGAGACACCAGCTCCAGTGTGTGTTTGAGGTGAATGATGTTGGTGATCTTCGACTCGGCAGTCTTGAGCGTCTCCTGTTTGGGCAGCTGGACACACAGGGAGATGAGGTGATCTATGTCCAGGAAGCGACTGACCACAGACTGCAGGTTCAGAAATATCTCCTCCTTTTCAGTCAGCTCCGCCACGATGTCCTGTCTGGTGCATATTGTTTCAAAATCTACAACAGAAAAGAAATGTTTTCATATCTGGAAAAGACTTTTTAAGACAGTTTTGAAATGGGAAAAGATATATTACTTGGGGGTCCAGAATGTTAATTTTTTTTGCCTTACAATAGAATGAAGATATTTCCATATGTGCCATCATATGACAATGTTTTGTTTAAGCCTAATTTGAGAACATATTATCTTATGTGACATATTAGCATGGCTGGTGTTAAACACATGATAACAAACGTGACAGTTCATTATTTCATCGATTTGGTATCATGTACACAGAAAGTGGTAAATTTCAATCAGAATACAACAAAAAATCCTTATAAGTTGTATATGTGGGGCTATCTGAACAATTTTCAACAGTGACCAATTAGCTGCATGTGCTACCAGTGTTAATGTAAGTAATACAGCAGTCAAACTCAATGCATTACTGAATCTACAACTGTACAAAAGCAGTCCAGATACCAGCCAAGTCAAGTAAATGTAGGTCTACTATGTGTAGCTTAAAGAGTCGGCATTGTAAACATATTCTGTTATGGAAACCCTTTTTAGAGCAAAGACAATTATCATAACAACTTTATTTATCCACAGACTAGACTTGATTTCTTTTATATGCAGCTGAAATTCTGCAGATGCAACATTAAACCTTTAACTCCCTACTGATAACAAACAATCTAATTAATGTTGACAAGTCATGATATAGATGTGAACCTAAGAGAGACAACAGTATGTTAGAGCAGAGAAAGGACAAGCTATTACCGGTAACATTATCAGATAATGATAGCGATGTGAAACTGAGGGAATACTACATTATGTTGGAGTTAGATCCCAGTATTTAATATTGACAGATTAGGATAGAGATGTGAACCTGATGGGGGCTGCAATATGTTGGAGCGGAGCATCCTGGCCCCACCATGCGTCTTGGTGTGATTCAGGACGCCATACAGTGTATGCTCACTCTTTGGATCTCGTCTGTTCTGAAGCAACTCCAAGTTCTTTGCAGTTGATGCATCTGCAGTATACATGTCACTGCTCGAATATGTGTCACACAAGAAGAATGATCATATTGAAATGGGTAGATATCATAATGTCCCAAGAGATCAAAGATTTTGTAACCTCTGTAACATTGGTCTTATCGAAAATGAATACCACTTTCTGTTAATTTGTAAAACATATAATAATCTTAGACATAAATATATTCCAGGAAAATATTATGTCCATCCTACATTAAATAAATAGTCATCATGCCATGCTGCAACCATGAAAAACCTCTCATTATATATGTTCAATGCAATGAATGTTAGAAGTTCTTTAATGTCAGTTGTGGACCTGACTACCCAAATGTACAATGGGTTGTCGGCCTACAGTGTGATATGAATAAAGAATAACCATATCCAAGAAGAATGATAACTATATACACAAACCAAAAGTTTAAATTTCCATACATAATGTCAGACATATAACACTTCCTCTTGTAAGATGTGGATTTTTTTTTTTGCAATATGTCTATTTAGCATATGGTTATTGAAAAAATCATATTTTCATATGTCCTGATATCAATATCTAGTTGTGTATATCTCACCTATCATTGTGGTCTGTTCACTGCCCTTGAAGATCACCTTGACGGAGGCTGGAGCATACATGATGTTCTGTATGAACTCTGTGTACTTGAGCAGCGCTGCTGTGGTTGCCAGACAGTAGTACCTAGTGGTGTGCAGTAGGGCATCAGTATGGATGATATACCGGTAGTTTTACTTGTTTTCGGTAAAGGGAAGCAATATTCAAAGGCTTGAACACACAACATAAATACATAACAGTGGAATTAAATGTCTGCACCAACACAAGTGTTTTAACAATCATGATAATGTAAGTCTCTTTTCTATATCATTATCAAATTTGAAGAAGATCTGTGGGACATCTCAGAAAAAAATCAGTCAGTGTCCTAGAAGTAGAAAATGAACCAATCTGAAACAATGTCTCTGTTTTTCTTCTTTTCCTATTACAATGTTTGAATTCATTAAAACAACCCTATTTTAAGCTTTTGCTCATTTCAAAGAGCAATATAATAAAATATAAAGAACAAAATCCTTCATTTCCTTCCTAACATATTTATTACCCAGAGCAAATGTTTCACGTACTTGGATGCCACCTCTATTTCTACAGTCTTCAGGTCTGGCACGACAAGGTAGCGGATCTGCTGCAGGCCTGGAAGGGAGATAACCCATACTGTCAACATATCAGCAAGCATGACTACCACAAAACATCCTCAACCAGTGCAGTTTTATTATGCATGATTGAAATCTACAGCTTGATTGCTCATTATACCCCAAAACCAGCTCAGCTCAATACAATTTACTTGTCTTATTTCTTGTTAAATTTACAGTAAATATTCACTTCATCTTAGAATGACAAGGATGAAAAAAAAAAAGACCTACCTATTTAACTCAAATCTTAAATTGTAGGTTGGGCACAAACAAGTCAATACATTATGTTTGAATGGTCCCTATCCCAACAACGTGAGCTCGGGGCATCTGTTTAGTTAAAGTCAGATTACTCCAGAGAAGAATGTCCTGAGTACCCCTATGCTTGTCAATGCTGGTCAAAAGAACTCAATAGAACGAGGATCAAGTGGCTACCCAATGTTGACAATGGTATCAACTACTTGTTTGACTGTCCCTAACTCAATTAACAGCTTGCATGATACAGCTGGAATATCACTGACTGTGGTGTAAAATAATATTCACAAGCTTATATCATGTCTCTATCAGGGGTGAAAACTGGTCACAAAATCACCACCAGTCCAGCTCAAAAGTTGCCAGTCTCCATTTTCCTGTTTTTCTCTTACAATAATAACTCCCTCTCTATCAGTTAGTACTAGTATGAAACACAACATATATTCAAAATTCTAGTTCAAGGATATAATTTACATTGCCATGATATCTGTTACATATCCTGCTGCCAACCTAAAGTCCATGTAATACAATACATATCATACAATGTGAGAAATTAAATGTATCTCAATGAACGATATGAGTGGTCACTTGTAAGGACTATTGAAACAAACACTAGTTAGCCAACTAACATACCTTTTGTTTCATTAAAGTATTTTCTCTGCACAGTTGATACTGTAGAGTTTTGGAAGTGATCGTTGATGAGGGTGTAAAGTTTGGTCATGTTGCCAGTCTCGCAGGCCGTGTTGGGCATGATAATCTGAACAAAATGTCCAAAAACAATTGCAAAATCATAGGTATTGGGTTCGAATTTCAGATAAGCCGTCATGGCCATGATTATGATCCTTGGTTTGTTAGCACCATACCCATGATTGCATGTTTCACCAATATCACACCATCTTTGTCCTGCATCAATATTGACTTCCCTCCCACATGAATCTGAAATACTGTAATATACTTGTTAAAACATAGTCACTCAAAACAATTTACATTTTAAAGGGAGTCATCTCTGACCAGAAATTGGCACTGGTCCTGTAGTCCTTGCCAAACTGCCCAATAGTTAAGGAATCATAAGGACAAGTAGAAATTTTCCATTCTTATGGATTTTGCTATATGTTATCATTATATGGACTTGTGGACTAAAATAATTAGTTTCTAACGCTGCACTTCAGAAAAAAATAAATATGTACCAGGAAAGCACTCTAAGTAAATGATTTAACAATTCCTTATTGTTGTTTTTTTCACTACTTAAATAGATCTTTTACCAATTTCTGATTTACTTCTCTTATTTGAACTTTTGGATTTATTTGAATGACAGTATCTACTTTCATTTTTCAAAATCATACACTGACAGACATTGGGCATCAACTGTTATTGTTGATTCATGTGATAGTTGATAGAGAGTGCTAGTTGATCAGATACATGCAGTTCTCACCTCTATTGGCTGAAGAATCTCCAGCTTTGTCATGGTCTTCACATACGTCTGTGTATCAGAGAACTGGGAGAGATTCAGAACAGGTGACTTCAGATCCAAACTTGTCATGCCAATCTCTCCACGAGCCAGACCACGTCCCTCAACAATGGCTGAAACACCATAATATATGTCGACTAAGCAGTTATGACACTTGCCAAACATGTCTGATGGTGTCTTCGTTTTTGTAGCCTTGTCAAATAATGTTATAATTAAAAGGCACAAAACTGCTCATCCACATAGTGAAAATGTCCAGTACAGTAACAGTAAATTTGGTGATGCCTAGCTAATATATAAAATCACCTGTCCATGTTCATGTTCAAAATAATGTGTAATATAACTTGGAACCATTACATTTTTCATTGACTGACCTGACCAATGTTATCTGAATATGCCAGATTTGGCAGAGTTACATCATTTGTCAAGGAGGAGGAGTTTAGTTTGTGAGAAAAGGAAATTCTAATATTCAGTCAATGGTAATGATTCCCCACACATATACTGGTATTCTAAATTAACAACAGCCTTGGTGTTGTTGATTGCTGATTAAGGAGATAGTGTTTTTCAAATTCAAAGGCATTGGGATACTTGCAATAACTACATGACACATTTTAGGACAGGGGACAGCACTCAGATTAATTTGGTAAGAATTAATTTCAAGATTTTCAGTATCTTACCAACAATGACTGATGAGTTATGGTCAGCCGGTGTAGTGGTGGACCCTCCGGTGTTGTATGGAGTTCTCCTTGACCCTGGGGTGCGCATGTTAGAGGATGGGCCTCTCGGTGTGATGAATGGTGTTCTTGAGGCAGGTGTCTTGAACAGCGAGCGGCGATGTGGGATGGCCGGAGTGGCAAAGGAAGAGGATTCTTGAGGGTACTTCGACACAGAGGAACTACATAGAAAAGACCATTCGAATTGAAACTACTTAACATGCAATGACAGATGTTCTACTTCTTTGGTCTAAGATATGATTTATTTAGAGCAGCTAGGGTTATGTGAAATAAGGTCAGAAAAATCTTTTCCTTTTTAGACAATTTTGCCATAATTATGGATAATTGTTTTGAATGTCTTATCACTGCAAGTGCAGCAAACAAACATTTCAGTAATCTGAAGTCCAAAAAAAATCAATGCTTACTTACTCAACTAAAATTTTAACTTGTGTCCTGAACATTTCTATCAGGAATCTCATGAAAGAGTAGTGGACAGGTCCAAGTTTTAGATGCAATTTCATATAACAATAACAATTTGTTTTCATAAAAAGTGATGTCTTGGTCACTATACCTCCTGGATGAGGTGCTGTCACAACAGGCTGTAGGCACATGAGCTTGTTGGTGAACGTCACTTTTCGAGCTTGGTACATAACTAGAGCTTGATAGATCTGTGGTGTCTGGTGTCTCAAGAAGTCCAAAATCTGTTATTACACCATACCATTGCAACAATATCAAAGTTAAACCTTGAAAATTACTGTCAATTATAATTCTAACCCAAGAGCTTATATTTCTTTTGTTCCAGTGAAGCATAACACCACTCAATATTCAAGCTCATTTTTGTGGCAAAAAATACAAGCATTAATGATTATCATGATGAGGAGATCCATGCATGAAATTTGGCACACCTGTGAAAAAATAGTTGTGACTTTGTCAAAATATTGGTTCAAGCATACACTGATGACTGATATAACCATATGTTTACATGGGTAAGAACATTTAGGCATTGGTTGACCCAATAAATAATCAATTTGATTGATACATAATACCATTAAACAGATCACAGATCAAAGAATAATAAACACCGTGTTTGAAAGAAAAAAGATATCTAGCTGCCATGAGGACACAAATACTTTAGAAGCTGCAGCCCCTGACCAAACTCTACAGGCCCTCATGTACAAATCTGTGACACAAAACAAGGCATGTAAATTTACTGAAGGCAATAAGGACCCATACAAATTTGAAACTACGGCCCGACAAGATCTACCCGCCACAGGCGCTTATTTCGAACACTGAATACATTTGATATGTTGATACAGATTCAAAATTATATGAAAGCGTTTCAGATAGATTTTTTCATAATTTCTGCATTGAAAACTCAATCAATCATATCAATAAATTCAAAATTAACAGTTCTTTCATTAAGCATAAATACAAAATATGTTATCTAAACTAGAACAGCCTAATTCCTTAAGGTCTGTTGTTTCCATGTGTGTCTGTTGAACATGTTAATAATGAGGTCTCATAATCTCCTAATATTCAGTCTGGGCTCACAAGCTTAATTAACTGGCTTACTCATAAACAATTTGGCAAGATATTTTGATTATGATAGCTGTTATGATTATTATATTTTCCGGTTTTTAATAGTCTCTTTCCGTTCAAAGATCATCATTTTAACCATCATCTGGGGTCATGCGGTGTCTAAATTCTAATACCGACTTATTACTAACCCCTGTTTGTAACGTTTGATGAACGTCTCGTGAGTGCGACTGTGATTTTCTTGTGTACAGTCAGCTAAACTGTAGGCGAGCCTAATGCACGTTCAACACTATTAGCAACATATTCGGTTAGGCTACGACGATGAGACTTCGTGTGTACAAGTTGACTAGTTCTGACTAAAATAAGGGGACACTTACTATATTTCGGCTGTTTAGGTTTGGACGCCATATTGTAGAAATTTAAGCCATTTGATTACAGTTTGCATTCTCGTAATAAGGACCCAAGGAACGTGGCGTGGGTTTCGTTCGCAGCAACTTTGCGTCCGTCAGTTCGGACGGTCATCCCTCAGTGCAGGAATCGCAATGAAAACTAGTAGAGTTTGATATATATGCGTCATTCTTCGGCGAAATATTTATGAAAAGTTGAGCACTCGTTTGCACTTTCCCTTCTATTGTCGAGCAGACGATTTCAAGATCGCGCACCTTGGTTAGAGTAATCTCCCTTGACGCATCAGGGGACATAACTGAGACTAAACCGTGAATATTATTTGGTCTCGTTCAATCTCATTGAAATCATTTCTTTTACGCGCCGATACGATACCTCTCAGCATGACGCAGATCTGATTTTAATGAGATTGTAAGCGTGGGTCATATTATAAGGACCTATCCGTCTGACAACCAACCAAACACATCCGACATATCAAGTTATTTTTAAAGAAACATTTCTGAGATCACAGCTATATAGGGCTGGGGCGAGTCCACATTTACTACCCGGGTACCAAACCCCCTACTACCCGACCTTACCCGGGTACCCACTGTATGCCTCAAGAGATAGGTACAAAATGTCCAATTGGGATTTATTTTTTTAACCATAACCCTGGCAAAACGTATTTAGACACAATCTGGTCATGCACACACTGAAGTTGACTTAAATTATATCTTTATTCAACCATATGAAAAGTCAGATGGAATGGGTGCATATTTTTTGTCATTAAACAATATACTAGTATCACGTGACTAACCACGGTTCCGGGTAGTTCTGTGGGTACCCGGGTCCTACTCAGTACCCATCCGACCCGGGTACCCGAGTTACCCGTCCCAGCCCTTCAGCTATAGTAGTACCATTTGCAAGAACATCATCATTCAAGTGAATATTTAACGTTGAAATGAAGTTGCAATTTAACGGTGCATTGTTAGCTTTCCCTCGGTACATGAATTTGAGGACCCGTGAAGATCCGGGGTAGTATAGGTCTTCAGCAACCCACACTTTCCGTAAAAGGCCACTATATGCTTGTTGCTAGAGGCGACTAACGGGATCGGGTGTTCAGGCTCGCTGACTTGGTTTATTCATGTCATCGATCCCAATTGCATGGATCGATGCTCATGATGTCAATCACTGTATTATCTGGCCCAGACTAGATTATTTACAGATCGCCGTCATATAGTTGGAATATTGCTGAGTGCGGCGTTAAACAACAAACTTAAATCAATGAGCCTTCATTATGGTTTTCTCCATTACGCTCCTCGTTTTAGTAAAAGAAATGATGGTTCTGTTTCTTCTTGCAAGGAGTGAGTAAGTTGGGTTTAACGCCGCTTTTAACATTATTCCAGTTATATCACGGCGTGTCAGCTTAATGTGGGAGGAAAGCCCTAAGTGATGCAGATCTCAGACCTTTACCACTTCGGTGAAACCCACGAGCACGGGTATGGTGCTGACAAACCTAGAAACATAATTTGGGCGAACTGGGATTCGAACCCACAATCATAGGTTTCTGGCGTGCCCAAGGGACGCAACTCTGCACAGCGAATCGCGGCGCCTTAGACTTCTTGCAAGGAACAACTCGTCATTATCAATGTCTTTCCGTGTATTTCTTTATGATTTAAAACATTGTTTATTCCTTTAATATTTGTTACGTAAATGTTTTTGAATTATAATATTTAGAAATGTGTTGATGTTTGAGAAAGTACATGGCATGAAAACCTGCGACAATGGCAATCACACAGATTGGCCTCTCTGTTAATTGCGACGGTTTGAGTGGATGCAACCTGGTCGTAAAAGTAGACATAAGTGACCACCACATTTGAAAGCCTCCTGAGTACTACCTTTGGTGATTCTCTCAGCGATAAGAGAGTTAAAGTTACTTTATACCACAAATGGTTTGACTCCCACCAACCCAGCCTGTTCAGGTTTCCCGACATCAACAATATACACCTGGTTCACTTGCAATGAGCCAATTTGGTAGCATTTGCAGTTATTCCATCTGGGACGTATATTTTGTCATTTTATACCCCCATACATCCGTCCGTACGTACGCACACACGCACGCACACACACTCATACGTACGCACGCACGCACGCACACACACTCATACGCACGCACTCACGCACACACACTCATACGCACGCACGCACACACACTCATACGCACGCACGCACGCACGCACACTCATACGTACGCACGCACGCACACACTCATACGCACACACGCACGCACACACACTCATACGTACGCACGCACGCACACACACTCATACGCACGCACTCACGCACACACACTCATACGCACGCACGCACGCACACACATTCATACGCACGCAAGCACACACTCATACGTACGCACGCACGCACGCACATTCATACGTACACGCACACACTCATACGTACGCACGCACGCACGCACGCACGCACGCACGCACACACACACACATACATACATACATACATACATACATACATACATACGAAAGTAGCCAAATACATACATTATTTAAAATAAAACCAGTGGTGCTTCGATCGGCTGTCTTATTTCAAGAAGATTAGAGACATTCTGATTCATTTTTTGTAGAATCCTCAGTTTAATCCATGCTTACAGTATTAACTAGTTCTGGGATCTGTGTGTCATATGAGAGGTGTATTTTCTACCACGTTGACTGTATATTTATCCTGTTTTCGGTCAGCTGTGAAAATTGAAAACAAACATTTGATGTTATATCCATGTAAATAGTGTTGTAATTTGTTATACGAATGCGTTTAAAATATGAAACATGCTTCACCAAGGAAAACATAATGTGCATTTCTTTGTTGTAAAATTTCAATCAGGTCCATCTGTCATCCTAATTTAATGAATAAAAAAACATTTTAAGAACTATCCAGTTCTAAATCTGTGCAGGTTTTTCAGTCGTTCGTTGTTCTACAATACAGTTTCCGGTTCCATTTTTCCGGGGTCTGTATATCAGAGGATTCATATGTGTAAAATTGAAGTGATTTTAGAATTGATTCGAACCTGTGTATTGTATTATGAGTAAGAATGGGTCTAAGGCAAGAATGTGTTTTTAAATACAATATGACTTTAGGCTGAAGGTTTCTTTTTTATCGACATGTGCATAAAACCCGAATGAGGACTATGTTTAGCAGCGTACGTACATTACCAGCACGGACTGAAAGAAATGTTTGTGCAGATGTAGTATTTAAAGAGCTATTGACCCTGGTCAGGTAAATATAATCGATCGCAGTCACCTTGCTGTTGATTATTACCGGGATTGCAACCATGTGATCAAAACTCAATGATGATGTTTATCGCTATATATGAAACCGGATTTCTTTCTTGAAAAGGGCTCTTTGCATTTTTTTCATCACTGTAAGTAATATTCGTTGTCGGCGGAATGGCTTGTTTTCATTATAAAAACGGGAAATACGTATCAGCACACATGCAAATATTTCGTGATTCTATTTCAAGTGGCGAGGACAATAGGATATTTCGGGTAGGTCTGTTCTGTTACATAAAATGTCGTGTGCGATCGCAATATAGATGTACATGAATAACGAACAATGAATCAAGATATATAAACGTCGTTGAAAGATTACCGCCAGTGCGGTGTGTTGTGAAGGCGGCAAGCCGTGTAGCGCCGTCAATGTTAATGGTCTAAGGGAAATAATCGTGTTATGATATGTTAATAATAAGTAAGGGTAAAGTCCCTTGTATATGAGCTCCATACACGCACTGACGAAGAGCTTAGACATGTATGGTTATCTCCCTTGCTAAAGGTCTAACAAGCTCCTCACAGCGATAGTACGTTCCCGGAGAGTGTAACGAAGGTGTCACGCGCTGGGAAGGAGCTTGAAGGTCTAATGACGTCATAATTTAGTTTGGACATGCGCAGATTATTTTCACAGTTACTCCCCTTTGATTAGTTACAACGCAGTGTCTGAAGTTTACATCTCAACCCTGAAGGGAGCTTGTACAAGGGACGTAACTCCGTTTGAAGTAAACTGGTTCCACTGTTGGTACGCGCTGCAAGTTTAGCGCTTTTAGACAAACAGGAGCACAGTCTACTAAGCTGAATTACTTCCCTTTGACCACAAATTTTACCAATTGGAAAAAAAAATGAGCTGAATTGTCTCCCTTTGACCATGACAAAACCAAGCTCCTCAGCGAGTGGTGATGGGTTTTTTCACTACATGTGCCAGTCGACCAGACATGTTTAGATTGTCAAATATTTGGTAGATCTAATGATAGATCTGTTGATAATTCTGGGACCAAGGTGCAGCCTGGTTTTGTTTGACGCTACTGCATGGGGTTTACATGTCTACATGCATTCTGTGCAAGTAAATTCAAGTTCCTAAATTGGCCCTGTCCCCAAAAGGGATACCGTATTCGACGTAATAAGCGGCCAGGGCGCTCTCAAAATTAGAAATAGGGGGCTCTTATTAGAATATTATTTTGGTGCTATAAAAAAGGATGACAAAAGTAACTTTAACAGAAAATGGTCACCTTTATTCTCAACATTTGATTCATAGCTCTCTGTTGATACATGATATGTTTGAGTCTGATTGTGTGTTGCAGCCGTTTTCTGTTTGAAATAGGACATTGTTTGTTTCCAACCCTTTAATTTTATAAAGAGTGTATTGTGCCATTCTATGCAATCCGAAATATGTCTTTGAAGGAATACGGTATTATTCTACAACTCTGGGAACAATAAAAATGTTGGAAAAAAGAAAGAATATTATTTTGGTGAAAAAGACAGAGTTGAATGATAAATTTCGTGGTTTATGCTGACAGCCTGAAATGTTTATATACGAGAGATACATTTTTCCAGAATTTAAATGCCCATAATTAAGGGTGCATATAACATAGTACGTATTATACGCGAATAAATAAGTGTTGTGTACATTGATCAATCGGAAGGGGTGCTAATTGGTATTGTTCACTAGCCAATATATTAGCAAATATCGCCGTGGGCGCTTATTAGAGCAGGGCGCTTATTACGTCGAATACGGTAACATTCATTCTCAGCAGCTGGTTGATGCCATGTATTTGCCTTCACTGATTTAGTGAACATGGGCATGTGCAACAAATAACCCCACAAAAACATTGTAGAAAATCTTTATTAATACAAAATGTGGATGCTGCGATAACAAATATGTCCCATCCCATGACTTCAAAATATACATGTAAATATTATGTTCAACATTTCATGGTCTGAGACATTTGAAGTGTTACTGAGAACAAAGGGTAAATATACACTAAAAACGCCACACTGTACACACTTTGAAACCTCTTTTAAGAGGTAATAACACTGTAACAATGGCATAAAATTAATAATCATTTACAAAAAAATAACCATGACTTCACTTTGAAAATATATTATGCTTCTTTCTCTCATATATCCAACCATCCAAACCACTAAGAATGCATTTCTGAAAACAATAGTCACAAAATATTTAAATTTAAATATATAAAAAAAATCTAAAAATACTACTACTACTTTTGGAAAAAGTACTCAACATCTACTTTTTGATGCAATATTTGGCATAAGTTGCACATTCTATTTTCAGTGTTAAAAATCCAGAATATTATGGAAGCTATCAGATTCAGGGAAAATCTAGGCAGTTGTGTTCGGATTAATAAATGTGAGTGAAACGGAATATCTCGATATATGAAGCAGAGAGCAGTTACAAGTTAGTGTAAACCAACTAATGACTAACTATCACTGAACCATCAACTCAACGCCACATTTATCAATTAACTTCACACCCAAATCAGATTAGATCTTTCTATGTGTCAAACACTTTCTCTACCATGTACAACATGGGCGGATACAGAGAGAGGGGGGGGGGGGGGGGGGGGGGGGGGGTGCAGGGGTGCGCACACACCCTTTTTATTTCGAAAAAAATCTTTATTTCTGTATAAATTACCACCAAAGACAATAAATATATCTTAATTGTGCACCCCTCCTTTTCAAAAAAGCTGTATCCGCCCATGTACAAGATGACAAACTACCAGTTCCTTTGATTCTGGTGCCAGACACGGCCATACCTTTATTTCCCTGGGTATTTTATCTCTATTCTATCATGATACATTCCCTGGACCCATTCACTACTAAAGCTTTGTTTCAGAAGTGATTTTCACTATCCATATTCTTGTTACAAAGAATGTCTCTTGCTCACAAATACAATTTGGATTGGGCAGGTATTCTAAGCATTCTTATTATCATTTCATTGGAATCAGGCTCAAGGAAGTTATGAATGGTGAGGTGAGGTGAATTGGGGTTTATCATCACGTCCAAGATTATTACACTTATATAGGGACGTGTGGGTCCAGGAAACTTTACATGAAAGAATGGAGATATGATCCTGTTTATTCATTGAGGGTGGGTAGACCCTAAATTAGATAGTGAAATGAGTGAGTGAGTTGGGTTTAAAGCCGCTTCCAGTTATATCGCGGCTTGTCAGCTTAATGTCGGACGAAGGTCGGAAGTGATGCAGGTCTCAGACGTTTACCACTTCGGTGAAACCCACAAGCACAGGTATGGTCCTAACAAACCTAGAAACATAATCGGGGGCGAACCGGGATTCAAACCCAAAATCACAGGTTTCTGGCATGCCCAAGGGACGCAACTCTGCATAGCGAATCGCGGTGCCTTAGATGACTGGGCCACCCATAGATCCAGATAGTGAAATGGAGTGATAACCATTTTGGTCAGTTGAACATCATGAACATAGTAAACCACTTAAGATCGTGAAAGGTTCTTCAGTGAGAACTATCTGAAGGAGCTGGTCTAACACATGCAGTGGGTGGGAAGTTCCAGGTGATGTAGTGAAATGGTGCTGACCAAGAATCTCCATGTTACATCCCACCAACTGAGACACAAGACTAGACTGCAAACAACATCTATAAACGTGCAAGTTTCTACATCATAAACATTTTGTTAGGAACAAAATTGCTGTATCTATCATTGGTGTAGTCAAACAGAAAACAATATACACAGATTCTTGACATGGTAAACAATGTTACAGATAGAGCAGGACCTTCACCAGAACAATTTGAGATACTGAATGAGTGAGTTTAGATTGACAACACCTTTTCTTATCTATGTCAGAGGAAATGTCACGTGAGAGTGAGTGAGTGAGTTGGGTTTAACAACGCTTTTAACAGAATTCCAGTTATTTCAGCTTAATGTGTAAGGAAAGCCCGAAGTGATGCAGGTCTCAAACGTTTACCACTTCAGTGAAACCCACGAGCATGGTGCTGACAAACCTAGAAACATAATCGGGGGGAACCGGTCACGTGAGAAAGGTCATAGACATCTACCACTGTGAAGAAACCCACCAGTACGGCTATGGTACTAACAGACCATTGACAATTATCTGAACATTTTCTGGGGTTCAAACCAACATAATCAATAACAGAAGCTAAGATTTATAGAATCATTCAAACATAATCATAGTGTGCTGATCTGCTATACAGGCTACAGAATAAGTTATTTTCTAAAGTCTGTCTTAGTCTCTATAAACGCGCTGTATTTGTGAACCTGACTCACAGAAACAATGCAAAAGCTGACATATCTCAACAGTTGAGGATGAACAACAGCCTTTGATGAGGTATACACCCAATAGCAGGTAAATATGGACAAGCCGTCAAGACAAGACACGGATGTGTTGGCTCACTCAACATGTGCTTTCCCAAAGTACTCTGGGAAATAAATGGGAAATAAAGACACTTCTAATCTTTCTAAATCCTGCATGATGCTTACTTGCTGTGGATATGTTCATTTCATGACAACTCCCATCCCTAAAGTATGAGTCTCTGATCTGAAATAAAGTATAAAGCACGACCAGCCTCGACAATATTGCATAGAAATTCAAACCATATTGCATGATGATACGTAATGACTAAATTGCACTATCAATCTAGGATTATTTGTTCTTACAGGCAATAATCGTGTTACACAGATGATGTATAAAGGACACAGCAACGTCTAAAGCATCCACCATTACCCAGTATGGTAGTCTCCATTCTATAATACCCTGGGCCCATTCACCACCATTAGTTCAGTTTGACTGACAAAAAGCCATCCAATCAAATTACCGTATTCAACGTAATAAGCGCCCACAGCGATATTTGCTAATTTATTGGCCAGTGAACAATCCCAATTAACTCCCCTTCCGATTGATCAATGTACACAAGACTTATTTATTCGCATATAATATGCACTCATATGTTATATGCACACTTAATTATGGGCAATTAAATTCTGGAAAAATATAAACATTTCAGGCTGTCAGCTGTCAGAAATTTATCTTAATAATATTCTAATAAGAGCCCACTATTACTAATTTTGAGAGCGCCCTGGGCGCTTATTACGTCGAGTACGGTACAGTTATTTCATGATTAGTACAAGGGGCAATATCACATGATATCACATTACCGTAGTCACCATGTTGCACACTATATTAAAGACACCTAGGAAAGCCTGGCAGAATGAGGATAACACCTTTTTCAACAAAAATGTGAGCGAGTATGGTTTTACGCTTCTTTTAGCAATATTCCAGCAATATCACAGCAGGGTACACCAGAATATGGGCTTCACCCACAGTAGGGAATCAAACCCGGGTCTTCGGTGTGACGAGCGAACGCTTTAACCACTAGGGTACCAAACCGCCCATTTCAACTAAAAGACCATTAGTAATAGTGAGTGAGTGGGTGAGTTGGGTTTAACGTCGCTTTTAACAGCATTCCAGTTATATCAGTTCGGTGAAACCTACGAGCACTGGTATGGTGCTGACAAACCTTAAAACATATTCAGGGCAAACCAGGATTCAAACCCACAATCATAAGTTTCTTGCGTGCCCAAGGGACGCAACTCTGCACAGTGAATTGCGGTGCCTTAGACGACTGCCCTCCCCCCATTAGTAATAGTCGTCTTCTATAAAACACAGGAAGGCCTCACTTGTTTGAGAGCATAATTCTAAATGTAGGTCTATGCCAAACTCTCGTTCAGAGTCATTTGATCACCTCTTCGGTTCCAAGCTCACAAGAAAGAGAAATGAAAGTTAATGGTGGGAGACATGGAGATGTCACAGAAACAAAGCTCTGGTGGAGAAGCAGTCCAGGGTATATTTGCATAACAGAATGGAGATATAATCCTGGATAGTCAAGGAAGGCAACGATTCACAAGTGGTACACTCACGAAACACACTCAGACAAATACAATCGACCACACAAGATATCTGACTAAACACTCACAGCCTTTTTCTCATCCAGGCTGTATTTCCAGCCAACCATTTTCTTTCGTAGAACAAATATTATATATTTGAATATGTACAGCAAAATTTCATATTATATTACACAATGCAAATCTGAACAAAGCCTTGCTCAAACACCACATGCTATACAACTTTGAATGTCCTCTACGGGAAAGGTGAGTTCTGGGTTAAGCAACGCCAACAATTAACAAATTTACCCCCACACCTGCCTTACATATACTTTTTATATGCTTGTTCGTTGTTTAACACCACACTCAGCAATATTCCAGCTATATGACAGTGGCCTGTAAATAATCATATCTGGACCAGACAATCCAGTGATTGATATTAAAGGCAAAACTCCACGGGGTGTGATGACACACAAGCAACCAAGTCACGGAGTTGGACCTGATCCGTTGCAAGAACAGGTTGTTTCAGTTTCATGTTGTTTAACGCCGCACTCAGCAATATTCCAGCTATATGACGGCGGTCTGTAAATAATTGAGTCTGGACCAGACAATTCAGTGAACATCGAACCACGCAATTGGGATACGATGACATGCATCAACCAAGTCAGCGAGCCTGACCATCCAATCCTGTTAGTCGCCTCTTACAAGCATAGTCGCTTTTTATGGCATGCATAGTCGCCTTTTACAGCAAGCATGGGTTGCTGAAATCCTATTCAACCCCGGATCTTCACGGGTCCAAGAACAGGTTGCCCGGGACTTATTCCTATTCCTAAACCTATTCCTATTCAGGAGCAGGGGACACTGAAACTTGGACCTATTTATTATTTAGACTGACTCTTAATCAGTACAAATTATAGTTGGGAAATAAAATCAGAAATTAACAGCTCAACTGGCAAACATTGACACTTCTGTGCTCATACAATCACACCAATCTTGTTGGCTGAGAACAAGGAATTTCAATATCGTCTTGGAAATGTCCAATTCTACAACAGATCTCATTTTGTGTATTTTCTTGTCTACTTCTATATAGCATGTTCACTGACCTAGATTATTGGGTACTGAAAGAAATCTTTGAACATTTTTCCCTGAAAAATCTGTAATGTGGTAGAGATGTACTTATGGAATGTTGTTCTGCATCAAACTTATGGACAAATGCAAATAAGTTGATTAAAGTCTGATAACAACTAAACATCTAAACTAGGTCTAAAATTCAACATGCACTATTTCAAACACATACTCAAATTGCCTTTGTACTAAACAATTACTTTTTTTAAAAATCAGGTTAATTCTTTGAGCAAACCTGACACAAGTTTAACAACAAATGCTTTAAAAATAGTCACACAGCTCTGAAGCTTACCTCAACTTGTCTGGAATATTTACAAAATAGGGTCTCAAGTTCATCATAAAATGGTAAACAAGAATATGTAAGCGTAAATATTTCCACACAAATAAAAGAACCTGAACATTTCATGATCGGCCATTTCAGGGTCAGAATTCAAAACAGGACAAAACTTCTGACATGTCTTTCCACATGCCACATACTAACAGCACATCAAATTTCACAACAATATATGCAAAAACAGATGACTTATCTGCAAAAATGACAAATTCAAT
Source organism: Haliotis rufescens (assembly GCF_023055435.1). Taxonomy (NCBI): domain Eukaryota; kingdom Metazoa; phylum Mollusca; class Gastropoda; order Lepetellida; family Haliotidae; genus Haliotis; species Haliotis rufescens. The sequence goes on from NW_025964112.1 coordinate 16,884,150, forward strand.
ATGGTGGTCATGCAAAAATCATTTCAGAATTTTACAGAAGCCATTGTTGGAATCATGTATGCCAAATTTCTTCATCGTAGGCCTTGTGGTTTCAGAAGGAGTGATTGAGTATGGTTTTACGCCGCTTTTAGCAATATTCCAGCAATATCACGGCGGGGGACACCAGAAATGGGCTTCACACATTGTTCCCAGGTTGGGAATCGAACCCGAGTCTTAGGCGTGACAAGCAAACTTTAAACACTAGGCTACCTGACCGCCTTGTGGTTTCAGAAGGAGGGGTTTCAAAATGTAGAGGTTTAAAAGCGGTAAGACAAAGCGCCATGACATAAGCTTGCTTGAGCCATCGGTTTAAAAGGTTTACTAAAAACTGCCGGAAAATCAGAAATACATCTGCAAGCTATTTCATAACCATTAGTTGCTTGAGCAGCACAATACAGAATTCAGAGTGAATGAGTGAGAAAAAAGCTGCCACCAGCTTCCGAAAGGCAGCCTGTATATTACATAGCTAGGGCTGAGTTTGGTTGTGGGAGCAATGATTGTAATATTTCAATCATCTCTATTATGACAGGGAAAGTGCACTGGGCGTATATTAACAAATTACAGCCTGTCATCATTTTCTATTTTCATTTTTAGAAGGAAAAATCATTGTTGAGGAATCACTTATATGTGCCAGTATTCCCTGTGTTAAACATACTTAATCTGAGGGCAAGTAGAACTTCCAGCTGTGACGAGATTGTTGAAATGGAAGTTTACAGATTAATTACTAAAAACAATAAACACAATCTGAAATTTCGGATTGAAATGTCACTGTTGTTCTTTTTTTTCGGCAATTGTACATTAACTTCACATATTGGGTATTTTCAAAATGTACAAATGATATGTTGTACATCAGGCATTGTAACTGTTACAACAATTTGGACCTTCACAATACAACAACAAACAGGTAACAATCAAATAGCCTTCATTCATGAAAAACATCCAAACCCAATACCTTGCACCATTATGCTCAGCTATCGGAAAAAGCTAATATCAATGTACAGCCCATCAGATCTATGTTCGTATTGGTTGGAACACAAGGTCAAGGTCAAGGTCGATCATATAACTTGGGGTGAGTCAGGATGATAACTGACACTTAAAATTTGCATAATGTTTGATGCACGGGTCAGAAGTCTGAGCATGGTGATAAATGTACTGTATCTACTGGTATACACAGATGTGTTGAAGGTGCACAGCGACGCAGTGGGTGTCATGGATGATCCCAAAGGGTAGTCTGCTTAGTGCACATGTCCAAGATGCAGAGGTTGCACCTAAATTCATGATTACACAGTCAACAGTGCAGCTGTAATCCTACAACATTCTGACCAGGCCACACATCCTGTTCATTGAGGTCACAATGGAGGTCTCATCATTTTCTGTTTGTACCAGTAGGGTTTGAAAATATTCTGAAAATAACCAATCGAGAAGGACAAACTGTGTCTATTTCTATACCATATGTTGTAAATGTTCTAATATACTTCTCAACATTTGCTAAGGACCACACCTTTGACTAAAGATGACTATTTTTGTCCTTAAGAAATGTTGTGTATTACACAATGCAGGTCAGTGACCCCGCGTTATGGTGGGGACGCCCAGATGTACCACATCAGTCGACACTGAGGCATTGTGTTTCCATGAGGTATACAGTAAGCCATGAGCTTCAGCACTGAGGTGGGGGTATCTTGACATAAGCATAACATGTGGCAAGTAGGTCATAATGACCTGACATATGTCATCTTGACATGTCGTCTTGACCTCCAGAGTCATATTGACATCACACAACCATCTATGTATCACAAACGCTGAACTATATACTTTCAGATGAGCAATATTGCAAATATTCCCCTTTTCTCGATGTACATCATGCTTGTCTACCTTTTTGGTAGTTTGTGGAGAAATACTTGAATCTTGACTGTTTAGTTTTCCCATATCACACTGTTCATATGGGAGCTGAATCATTCAAAGCTGTGGTCATCTTGATTTGATTGGTCAGGTTTTACACCAATCAGAGAGAACTGTGGCAATTTCATCTCTGACTTGGGCTCACAATCTGATTCTTATACTGGTCATCAAAATCACTGATAACTTTTAAGGATCATCCTCGAAACAGGGATATATGTCTACTATTCACTTCACCCCCAGCCCTGGGATAAGACCATGGATAACTCTCACTGCAAATTATGTGACTTCTAAAAATGTTGGCCTTGTAAAATGATTCAATCTAACTGATAGGGAAAGTAAGAAACCAAGGGAGCCAAATCCTCATTCCAATACAACAAATTATCACAATCATATGGGACATTTCTTCTTTGAAGCAAAACCTTTTGATTAAGTGAAGAAAATCGGACTTGGACAGTAGAGTTTAAGATGTATGCTAAATTTAACGCCATAACTGAGCAGTGGGGCTTGCAGTCAAACCATTTGCATCCACTCCTGCTATAGGATGCAAGATATTGTGCCCAGCTTGACCCTGGTCTTGTCCCAGCAGCAAGGATGCTGACAGTCGTTACTTGAGGATGTTTCGACATATACATTGTCATACTTCCATGTTACAGTTGTGACCAGATTCTTTCAATCCTGTTGATTGCATGGCAGTCTGAAAACTCTTTTCAAATAATTTGATTTGCTTTTTACAAAAATATCATCTTATTGTTGACATTGAATAAATAATTACAAATTACTTTTAAATGTAGCAGTTAGTCTGTACAGTTACCTTCACTGCTGACTTTCCAAATTACTCTCACACTGAAAGATAAAAGAAACTAAGCACTTCGATCTTCCAAATTTCTTGTCCATTATATCACAAATTGTTGACAGCCACCATCTTGGCCTTCAGTCATGCATCTGGGCCAGTTTGACCATGAGAAAGTTAATGAGACCAGCTTGTTTGGAGCGGATTTTGGTGACAGTTTTGGGTGAGATTCGACCAGTCTTTCCTTCCGGCCTTGTGACGTGAATCTCCAGCAGAGAATACTCCTGGACATGCTGCCACTCAATCTCAGAGTACTTGTATGACTGAAGCATTGACTGGGGAGAAAGACAGAGCACACTTAATGAACTGATCAATCCAAGCACAGAACCAATAGTGCCATAACACTGCAGCTCACCTGTCTATGTTCATGTTTAAAACAATGTGTCATATAACTTGGAGTGAGTGAGTTGGGTTTAACGCCGCTTTTAACATTATTCCAGTTATATCACGGCGTGTAAGCTTAATGTGGGAGGAAACCCTGAAGTGATGCTGGTCTCAGACGTTTACCACTTCGGTGAAACCCACGAGCACGGGTATGGTGCTGACAAACCTAGAAACATAATCGGGGCGAACCCACAATCATAGGTTTCTGGCGTGCCCAAGGGACGCAACTCTGCACAGCGAATCGCGGCGCCTTAGACGACTGGGCCACCCGTGCCCCCCATATAACTTGGAACCATTACAACGATGAGCTACACATCAACAAGATTCCTCATCCAGACTGTATTTCCAGCCAACCATTTTCTTTCATAATATGCCTCGTAGAACAAATATTATATATTTGAATATGTACAGCAAAGATTTTGAAGTTATCATACACAATGCAAATCTTAACAAAGCCTGGCTCAAACACCACATGCTATACAACTTTAAATGTCCTCTATGGGAAAGGTGAGTTTTGGGTTAAGCAACGCCAACAATTAACAAATTTACCCCCACACCTGCCTTACATATTTTTTTCATATGCTTGTTCGTTGTTTAACACCACACTCAGCAATATTCCAGCTATATGAGGAAGGAAATGGTCTGTAAATAATAGAGTCTGGACCAGACAATCCAGTGCGGCGTTAAACAACAAACAAACAAACTATATCAAAAGATTTGTTAAATTTGTAAAGAAAAAGTATAAAGTAAAAAGGAAGTAAAGAGGCATAAGTAACTGTTGAAAACTAATTAATCTTTTTAACTGTAGTCCTCACCTTGTTCTGCATGCTGATGATATGTATTCCGACATCGTTCACTCCTATGTGACATTTTGTTGGCGAACCCTGGGAAAAAAGAAAGAAATGAGACTAAATACACGGAAATGATTCCCCCAGCAACTGTAAAAGTACCCTCAACAACAGAACCCTTTTCTGTTTTACCACAAAGGTCGAATAAGTATTAAACAAGAAAACAGTGTTATCACTATCCCAAGCCAAGGGACACATTAGAACTTTGTTTGGTCACATCCCATCTATTTTTTATCTCAGCCTTGACAAGTTTCTCTATTAAGCACGTAAAGTTTTATGTAGTTTCTCAGGAAATTTGTCTTCATTGAAGACAGGATGCACAAAATCTAGAAACACGTAGCAAGAGACTTCGTGGCATGGGATAAAATTAGTGCCGCGGCTCTGTAGCTCACCTGGATATGTAGTTTAAAATGTCAACACTGGCAAACACTTCAGAAAAGTTGCTGCCAGTATTATTATTCAAATATGTTCTGCATAAATCCTGAGCAAAAACATATTTTTTCAAATCATTTCGAAAAAATAAGTGATCATAAGGATTAACATACAAGCCAAAATTCAGCTCCCCCAGTCCGGCAGTTCCAGAAGAGGACAAGTTTACAAAGCCACTTGCGCATTTTGAGAGAATTTGGAAACATGGTCAAAGTACGAAGGTCAAATAAAGGCCCAAAATTAAAACTTGTGAAGAACAGAACCCGAGGACCGATTATTTTCTCAGTAATATCATAATTACTTTTAGTTTACTGTGAAAACTTGAGAAGAAAATTATAAAGTTCATCAGCTCAAAAAGTTATGTCATATTAACCTAAACAGCTAAAATTGTCAACAAATGAAAAAAATCTTGCAATTTGATTAGCATCAATTGATACTATTCACGGCTTCACCAGTCCACCCCAAGCAGGGGTTGGTTTTGTATTGTTCTAATATGAACACTTTAATGTTTCGCCCATTCCTGTCTCAACAGCCATATGAATATACACTGAATGTCGTTAAGTCTGAGGTGAATGCTGTCTTACCCTAATGCCTTGGGGGTTTGGTAAAGTCCCAGTGAAGAAAGCAGAGCCGTAGACAGTGAGGTAGTGACAGTGTGTTAAAAACTGACGTTTCAATGCCTGCAAAGAACATAAAGAATCAAATTAAAAAGTTGATGCAGCTATCAAACTGTGCATCTTTATCAGATGAGATGAGTGATGATTGTGTGTGACGTATGAGGAAATATGTCCTACCCCTGGGTAGTCTCATGTCACTGGTCTCTGTGACTTACCAGAGGAGACATGGATCGTCTCATGGCACTCGTGTGTGTGACTTACCAGAGGAGACATGGATGATCTCATGGCAGTCTTCTCTGTGACTTACAAGAGGAGACATGGATCGTCTCATGGCACTCGTCTCTGTGACTTACCAGAGGAGACATGGATCGTCTCATGGCACTCGTGTGTGTGACTTACCAGAGGAGACATGGATGATCTCATGGCACTCGTGTGTGTGACTTACCAGAGGAGTCCTGTCCTTGCCCTGAATGATCTCCCGGCACTCTCTGAGGATCTTGTTGGCCCAGTGTGTGGCTCCCCTCTGCACCAGGATAGGCTGAGGCACGAGTTCCTGCTGCTTCTCTCTGCTGCAATGAGAACCAGTCACAGGTCACTGGACGATCCAGAGGTAGGGGGCATGGAGTGTACACCCCTCCTTTTTTCAGACACCATACACGTTAACTCCACCCTCGACCAAGTCACTTTTTTTATTTGGGTGTTATGGGCACACACCCTTTTTCAAAATCCTGGATCTGCTTCTGCAGGTTGAATACCTAGCACATGACACAGAGAACATCTTGATGTCAGGGCTACAACCATACACTGTTGTATTTTCAGGTTGTGTACCAATAACAAACCACATATGAAAAAATAAGTGAATGACCATGGTGATGCTGGGATGTGTTCGGGCAAAATGTTTTTAGAAGCTGGAAACTTTGTTCAAACACTTTTCCACATAAGGATCGAAAGAAGAAGGAACAAATGCAAAGTGTGAGATAGGATAAGTTTATAATTATGGAATAAATGCTTGTCCTTCCCTGGGATCCCAACAGGGACTGAACCGTGGCAGTGAGATAATCACAATGACTTACTTTGACAGGAAAGACTTCGCTGAACTGGAGTCCAAGTTGCCATGCCAGAGAAGAAACAAGATGGCGGCAAATATAACTGCATCCTGCTCCTTGCATGGGTAGAGGGCGTTGATGTAGTTGTAGTATGCCTCGTGGAAGAGCAGGTCGATGGCCTTCTGATGTGTCAGCTGTACAGAAGATAATTATCTGACAATCATATCCCACTTTTGTGGCCATGGTTTCTTTTGTTTCAGCCATAAGTTTTTAGTCAAATACCACTCTCACTTAAAGTGTAGATGCATAATACCATGCCATCACTGTATTAGTTGGCTCTTAGGGACCAATCATTTAATATTTTGGGGGGCCAAGGATTTTGGTTATAGAAAGAATATTTTGTCAGAGAAATGAATTATCAATGAATAGAGGCGGCATGCAATAATTTTTTCTCAACACAATTTTTTCAGGTCATCTAGCATGTCCCACAAAAACTTAATTGTGGTAATACCTGAAGGACAATTATTTTGTCAAGTATTTTCTGCTTGGAAATTTTCTTTACCGAAACATCGCCATTACAATAAATAAAGAAGTTGTTGTCCATAAATTGTGTCTACTTTGTCATCCGTCAACTTCTAAAACATGCCTATCAAACCAGTATTTTCTGGAACAAACTATCCGTAATTATTTGTTTCCCCAAAATATCTGGCTCCAAAACATCCAATGGTTGGACCCTTCACACGAGGCACTGGAAACTTTGTACTCATCTCCCGCTAGTTCCCGCTATGTTTTTGTACAAACAAGTATAAAGTGTCAATTGCAGTACTCATCATATAAAATAACACTCTCTCATTCATGTCCAGACAGAAACGTCAAAGACTAAACATGCTAAATCAAGTCTTCCAATACTAATTTCTTGTTGAACATTTGCTTGTTGATCAAGTTAATTCTGGACCAATGGAAACACTGGTGTGTGTAATTGAGGAAATGGTTCACAATCGTCTGACTAATAAATAACTAAGCATTTCAGAGATGTACAAGGAAATCCATCCCACTACTTTTGTTGGATACCGATGTACCCATTAAGGTGTGTGAGTGAGTGAGTGAGTTGGGTTTAACGCCGCTTTTAACATTATTCTAGTTATATCACGGCGTGTCAGCTTAATGTGGGAGGAAAGCCCGAAGTGATGCAGGTCTCAGACGTTTACCACTTCGGTGAAACCCACGAGCACGGGTATGGTGCTGACAAACCGAGAAACATAATCAGGGCGAACCGGGATTCGAACCCACAATCATAGGTTTCTGGCGTGTCCAAGGGACGCAACTCTGCACAGCGAATCGCGGCGCCTTAGACGACTTGGCCACCCGTGCCCCCCATTAAGGTGTGAAAACCATGTTGTCAAGTAAGATCCATGTTGTCAGTTGTTTGTCTGCTATTGTAGAATAAAGCAGGCATGTGGTATGTTAGAAGTGAATATACCTGTTTTTCAATCTCCACACCAATTTTGGCATTTCTTCTCCACTTCAGGACCGGCTCCTCATGGTCGGGGTTAGCGTCCGACAACATCCCCACAGTGCGCGTCTGCCATATTCGCAACTGGTTCATCGGCTCATGCTCCGGTTTCAGCTGCAGCTCTGCATGACAAAGAGGGAGGGGTGAGTGATTGAGTGAATGTTGTTTTATTCTGCAGTTGTTATAAGTACAAACCAGTGGATGAGAGAATGAGCTCCAAATGAGAACGCTTTAACCACTAGGCTACCAGTCCGCCCCTGCATATTTGTTGTCAAGCGATGCAGTCTGCTTTACATCAGCCTTAGCACAGTGGCCTGGTAATGATCATGTCTGGACCTAAGAAAACAGTGATTGATATTACGAACAACATTCCAAGCTGTCTGCTTACAATGACAAGCAATCGATCACGTCACTGAGGTTACATAGGACCTATTCTAACTGAGAATCACCATTAGAGCTCAGTTGTGGGCTCCCATGACAAGCAATCAACCAAGTCCAGAGACGAGTTCAAATTTTCTGCCTGGGTACCCACTCCTCCTATTACACGGCCCTACCTGGTACCCGCTATAGGTTTCAAGAGTTGGGTACAAAATGTCTGAATGGGAATAGTTTAACTGCAGCCCTGGCAAAATATCTAGATACACGTATATAACGATCTGATCATAAATACACTGTAGTTGATACACGCTTTATCCTTACTCAAACGACCCATGTGGGTACCTGGGTCCAAATCAGGACCCACCTGACCTGAGTACCTGAGGTTACCTGTCCCAGCCCTACTGACTCAATCCATTCAATAGCTGTTATGACAATCTTAGGATATTTGGGACGACAGGAGATCCTAAAAAAGGGCTTAGGATACTTGGGACGACAGGAGATCCTAAAAAAGGGCTTAGGATACTTGGGATGACAGGAGATCCTAAAATAGGGCTTAGGATACTTGGGACGACAGGAGATCCTAAAATAGGGCTTAGGATACTTGGGATGACAGAAGATCCTAAAAAAGGGCTTAGGATACTTGGGACGACAGGAGATCCTAAAAAAGGGCTTAGGATACTTGGGACGACAGGAGATCCTAAGATAGGGCTTAGGATACTTGGGACGACAGGAGATCCTAAAAGAGGGCTTTGGATACTTGGGACGACAGGAGCACCCAAAATAGGGCCTAAGATACTTGGGACGACAGGAGATCCTAGAATAGGGCTTAGGATACTTGGGACGACAGGAGATCCTAAAATAGGGCTTAGGATACTTGGGACGAGAGGAGATCCTAAAATAGGGCTCTCATGACAGTCATAGGGTGATGGGAACCTCTGTTGCCATGGAATCCTCACAGGAGAAATGACAAGGCATTTGAGTACATGTGGTTTATTTGCCAGGGTTTGCTGTTACACTAAAGGGGTCTTTGTAATCTACAGTACTACAGACATACACTGAAATATACCCTAGCTAAAATCAGAATTCACAAATGTACCCTGACAACATGCACAACATCAGCTCTACACACAGCTTCACTTGACTTCTGTGAGTCAGGTCCTCATTTAAAAAGCTGACAGAAAATAGAGATGCCTCACCACTACACTTCTAAAGGTTTATGTATTCAGGGCTGAAGGAGGAACACAGTGCCTACAGCATGGAAGTGAGCGAGTGAGTATGGTTTAACACCGTGTTTTAGAAATATTCCAGCAATATCACGACAGAGGACACCAGAAATGGGCTTCACACATTGTACCCATGTCGGGAATCGAACCCGGGTCTTCGGCGTGACAAGCGAACACTTTAACCACTAGGATGCCCGACCATCCCGCCTACAGCATGTGAAGTAATGACAGTTAGATAAAACAATGTTTCCGATTATTGTTGAATATGGTTTTAAAGTTGCTGTAAGCACTTCCAGCAATATCATGGCAGGGGACTCCAGAAATGGGCTTCACACATTTTACTCACACAGGGCATTGAACATGGGCCTTCAGCATTATGAGCAAACACTTTAACCACTTGGCTACCCTAACATCCATTTCAGATATAATACAAAGACATCATAAAGAAATAACAGTATCATACAGGAAACTATATACGGTTTCATTTACAACTTACCGAGACTGTTAGAGCAGATCCATATTGTGAAGATCTGAGCATATGGAACAGGCGGCATCCCAAACTCCTGAAACACACAGTACAACCCATGAATGTCGGCAGGTGCTTGCTGTCTACAGCCTTCATACTGTTTCAACAGAACAACTTTGGAATTTCATGCTAAAACACTGAGAAAGCTTTAAGAGAATAGTTTATATGAACATGATTACTCAACACTTTATTATCATACCAACAGCCAACTTTGTTTTGTGTAAGCACTGATGTCTTACACTGAGAACCTGTTCACTGATATCTGACATTGAGAACCTGTTCACTGATATCTTACATTGAGAACCTGTTCACTTATATCTTACACTGAGAACCTGTTCTCTGATATCTTACATTGACAATCTGTTCACTGATATCTTACATTGAGAACCTGTTCACTGATATTTGACATTGAGAACCTGTTCACTGATATCTTACATTGAGAACCTGTTCACTGATATCTTACACTGAGAACCTGTTCACTGATATCTGACATTGAGAACCTGTTTACAGATATTTGACATTGAGATTCTGTTCACTGATATCTTACATTGAGAACCGGTTCACTGATAGCTGACATTGAGAATCTGTTCACTTATATCTTACACTGAGAACCTGTTCACTGATATCTTACACTGAGAACCAGTTCACTGATATCTGACACTGAGAACCTGTTCACTGATATCTTACACAGAGAACCTGTTCACTGATCTTACATTCAGAACCTGTTCACTTATATCTTACACTGAGAACCTGTTCACTGATATCTTACATTGACAATCTGTTCACTGATATCTTACATTGAGAACCTGTTCACTGATATCTGACATTGAGAACCTGTTCACTAATATCTTACACTGAGAACCTGTTCACTGATATCTGACATTGAGAACCTGTTCACAGATATTTGACATTGAGATTCTGTTCACTGATACCTTACATTGAGAACCGGTTCACTGATAGCTGACACTGAGAATCTGTTCACTGATATCTGACATTGAGAACCTGTTCACTGATATCTGACATTGAGAATCTGTTTACAGATATCTGACACTGAGAACCAGTTCACTGATATCTTACATTGAGAACCTGTTCACTGATATCTGACATTGAGAACCTGTTCACTGATATCTGACATTGACAACCGGTTCACTTATATCTTACATTGAGAACCTGTTCACTGATATCTTACACAGAGAACCTGTTCACTGATATCTTACACTGAGAACCTGTTCACTGATATCTGACATTGAGAACCTGTTTACAGATATTTGACATTGAGATTCTGTTCACTGATATCTTACATTGAGAACCGGTTCACTGATAGCTGACATTGAGAATCTGTTCACTTATATCTTACACTGAGAACCTGTTCACTGATATCTTACACTGAGAACCAGTTCACTGATATCTGACACTGAGAACCTGTTCACTGATATCTTACACAGAGAACCTGTTCACTGATCTTACATTCAGAACCTGTTCACTTATATCTTACACTGAGAACCTGTTCACTGATATCTTACATTGACAATCTGTTCACAGATATCTTACATTGAGAACCTGTTCACTGATATCTGACATTGAGAACCTGTTCACTAATATCTTACACTGAGAACCTGTTCACTGATATCTGACATTGAGAACCTGTTCACAGATATTTGACATTGAGATTCTGTTCACTGATATCTGACATTGAGAACCGGTTCACTGATAGCTGACACTGAGAATCTGTTCACTGATATCTGACATTGAGAACCTGTTCACTGATATCTGACATTGAGAACCTGTTTACAGATATCTGACACTGAGAACCAGTTCACTGATATCTTACATTGAGAACCTGTTCACTGATATCTGACATTGAGAACCTGTTCACTAATATCTTACACTGAGAACCTGTTCACTGATACCTGACATTGAGAACCTGTTTACAGATATTTGACATTGAGATTCTGTTCACTGATATCTTACATTGAGAACCGGTTCACTTATATCTTACATTGAGAACCTGTTCACTGATATCTTACACAGAGAACCTGTTCACTGATATCTTACACTGAGAACCAGTTCACTGATATCTGACATTGAGAACCTGTTCACTGATATCTGACATTGAGAACCTGTTCACTGATCCTACATTGAGAACCTGTTCACTTATATCTTACACTGAGAACCTGTTCACTGATATCTTACATTGACAATCTGTTCACTGATATCTTACATTGAGAACCTGTTCACTGATATCTGACATTGAGAACCTGTTCACTGATATCTGACATTGAGAACCTGTTCACTGATATCTGACATTGAGAACCAGTTCACTTATATCTTACATTGAGAACCTGTTCACTGATATCTTACACAGAGAACCTGTTCACTTATATCTGACATTGAGAACCTGTTCACTGATATCTGACATTGAGAATCTGTTCACTGATATCTGACATTGAGGACCTGTTCAAAGATGACATCTAATAATGACTGTGTACTAACCTTTAGCATCTGTTCATTGAGCTGTCTGACAGATGTATGGTATCCAGAGGTCAGTCTGAGGTTGATGATGTTTGCATCCATTGTGTTGACAGCGATTGTGGGACTCTACAACATAAACACAACTCTTACAACTCTTACACCCCAAGACAGTCAATACAACAGTCACATGCACATCCTCCAGTGTTAGACACTGCTTGGTATCCAACCACAGGGTAAATACTGTAAGTGTACACAACTTCACCATGACAAATTGGAAGCAGGCACTGGGCAGGTACAGAGTGCTGTGTTCAAAAGTGAAAGCAGGCCATGGGCAGATAAAACAGTTTTCGAAGTGTCTGGTTGGAAATGTAAATACTCCTATGCAGGAAAAATCCCAGGGTCATCAGCTTGCATGCTTTTCCCTTATCCCACACACATTTCCAACCCAGCCCCAAGCCCCTGTTTTTTCCATCACAACAGCTCCTATAACATTTCCAACCTAGCCCCTGCTTTATCTATCACAACAGCTCCTATAACATTTCCAACCTAGCACCTAGCCCCTGCTTTATCTATCACAACAGCTCCTCGAACATTTCCAACCTAGCCCCTGTTTAATCCATCACAACAGCTCCTCGAACATTTCCAACCTAGCCCCTGTTTAATCCATCACAACAGCTCCTCGAACATTTCCAACCTAGCCCCTGTTTTATCCATCACAACAGCTCCTACAACATTTCCAACCTAGCCCCTGTTTAATCCATCACAACAGCTCCTCGAACATTTCCAACCCAGCCCCTGTTTTATCCATCACAACAGCTTCTCGAACATTTCCAACCTAGCCCCTGTTTTATCCATCACAACAGCTTCTCAAACATTTCCAACCTAGCCCCTGTTTTATCCATCACAACAGCTCCTCAGACATTTCCAACCTAGCCCCTGTTTTATCCATCACAACAAGCCCAGAGTGGTGAGGAAGGAGACACAGCTTACCGGCCGTGTGCCTGACTGTTTGATGAAGTTGGCCACCTGCTCGTGTTTCCAGGTGTGGTCCGGACCCGATTGGCAAATGTCCAGCGCTGTCTTGCCATTCTTGTCACGTGCAGCCTGTGTTGGGAGGTGGTAGAAAGTGTGACAGTGAGTTCAGCTTGATGCCAGTTTGTACAGCATGTCAGTTCATTTTGGTAGGAAAGCATAAGTGATGCAGGTATAAAACATTTAACACATTGGGGAAACCCATATTCTACCTATATTCCATCAATATTCCATTGATATTTCATCTATATTTCATCTATATTCCATCTATATTCCATCTACATTCAATCTATATTTCATCTATATTCCATCTATATTCCATCTACATTTCATCTATATTCCATTTATCTTTCATCTATATTTCATCTATTTTTCTCTATATCCCATCTATATTCCATCTATATTCCACCTATATTCCATCAATATTCGATCTATATTCTATTTATATCCCATCTATAGTCTATTTATAACCTATCTACATCCCATCTATATTCTATTGATATCCCATCTATATCCCACTCATATTCCATCTATATTCTATTGATATCCCATCTATACTCTATTTATAACCTATCTACATCCCATCTATATTCTATTGATATCCCATCTATATCCCACTCATATTCCATCTTTATTCTATTGATATCCCATCTATATCCCATGCATATTTCATCTATGCTCCATCTTTATCCCATCTATATTCTATTTATATCCATCTATACTCTATTTATAACCTACCTATATCCCATCTATATTCCATCTATAATCTATTGACATCCCATCTATATCCCATGCATATTCCATCTATATTCTATTTATATCCCATCTATACTCTATTTATAACCTATCTATATCCCATCTTTATTCTATTGATATCCCATCTATATGCCATCTATGCTCCATCTTTATCCGATCTATGTGTGTACATTGCCCCTCAGGCACTTAAAGGGGACAAGGCTTGGTCCAAATTGGCAGTCCCAGCATGTTTATGTCTGCTAACTCAAATATTGTCATAAATATGCATCACACAGCACAAATTACAATGTCTATCTCAGAGTGCACCACTCTCCATTCCAACCCTTACCACATCAACTCTGTGCACCAGCAAGGTCTCTGCAACAAGCGAGTGACCTTTCCGCGCTGCTAGGTGGAGAGGTGTACTGTCCTCACGGTCGGCAATGTTTGGGGAGCAGCCAGCATCTAGGAGGGCCGTCACCACATTAGAGTAACCATACCTGTCAACATGCAGTTGAATGCTCAATAACCAGCAGCCCTGTTTGAAATGTACATTATACTCCTATGAAAATCACCATAGACTATGAAAATCAAGTACCTAATACCCCTGCCTTAACTCGTGCACCACACAGCTCTGTCCTGTTTACAGCCGGTGCCTGTCAAAGTCAATTAGACATCAGGGCCCCGTTCCACAAAGAAATCTTAGGGCTAAGTTGATTGTAACTCACTAAGTATACGATTTTAAATTTTTGTTACGATCAGCCGCCCGTTCCACTAAGAGAGTTGTAAGTTAAGATCAAAATGCTAAGTTGCTCCGGGCCAACTTAGGATTGCTAAAATCGATCTTAAATATTGTACCATAACAACAAAGATGGCGACTTTTATTATGGTGTGCAAGGAAATGCGTCGTCTGCTAAACATGACCAAGGGAGGTCACTCTAAGCGAAACTTTCGTATCTTCATGGCTGAAGATTCCGATCTTTATTAAGATCGGCTACTTAAGAACTTGTTAAGTTACAATCGCCCTAAGATTGCTTTGTGGAACGGTTGTAAACTTTAGCTTAGACAATTTTAGAATCAACATAAGTCTCTAAGATTGATTGTAGTTACGATCGCTTTGTGGAACGGGGTCAATTTCGACCAGGTTTGTGATGGGAACTGAGTTCCTCCTATACTGGCTAGACACAACGCTTGTTTACAGTTGTATGATGCAGACTTGAGTCACACTTGGGTGGGGAACACTGAAAGGTCTGCTGACAACACATTACTGACCTGCTGACAGTTTTACTACAAGACAAGACCGTTCTAGATGGACACTTTCTGCAACTTGACCTTGAGTAAGTACAGATCAAAGGCATCAGAACACCTGGATATGCTCAGTAAAGATCGCTAAAGTGCATATGATAGAGGTTCAATTTTGAGATCATATAATCATGTCATTAGTATTGTTAAAAAGTTTGGCATTTCCCAGTGGGAATAACAAGTCAAATAATTGATGCATCTTGAGAGACATATGTTTCAAATTTACAAGGGTGTCCATTGAACTGTATTCAGAGTATTAAACTGAGATAGGTATTTGTAGCAAATGTTATTATTTAATCTAATTGTCCAAATCAGAAAAGAAAGGGGTTAGTGTGCATTTTATTGCGAGACAGAATTGTTAACTACTGCTCCAAATTCCCACTTTACTACTGAGGAATATTGGAAAATCATTCACTGTGTTAAAAGTATCGCATAAAAATATAATTAGTTGTACATAACTTCTTAAAATATTTTGACCACATATGGATAAAACATTTATCTATGTTAGTGTTGCAATTGTTTTAAAACAACTATACTTCTCTGTCACCATGGTAACAGAAGAAGGACCCTGCTACACGAGGATGAGTGAAGCGAGAGAGGTTGAGGAAGCAGTTACCATGCTGCATAGTGTATAGGTGCCCACGATATGGAATCTTTCTTGGAATGCAGCTGGCCTTGACTCAGCAGTGTCTTGACCCCATCAAGGTCACCTTCGGCAGCACAGCTGTGGACGGGGTACTTTTCCCTCCACTTCAGGGCTCTGTAATACCATGCAGTGTACAGAGTGTTTAGCTTGCTGGGTCAGAGCAATCAGCAAATCTACAGAACTTGCAATGAGATGAGTGAGTGAGTGAGTGAGTGAGTATGGTTTCACGCCGCTTTAAGCAATATTCCAGCAATATCACAGCGGTGGACACCAGAAATGGGCTTCACACATTGTACCCATATTGGGAATCGAACCCAGGTCTTCGGCGTGGCGAGCGAATGATTTAACCACTAGGCTACTCGGCCACCCCTGTAGTGAGATGAAATTAGGTAGTTTGTGGTGAGATTAGTAAGCCATCTGATTTGCAGATAATAAAATGTTTTGTAAATGACACTAATAGACATGATGCATACACGGCATGGCATTGTTGAACATTATCATGTGATATACAATCAGTGGATCATTCCAGTCTTGGTTGGTTGGTTTGTTGTCAGCAATATTTCAGCTATATGACGGCAGGATTTCAGTCTTGGCATCCTGCCAATATCATGGTCCCTACAGTATCAGGAAGCCAGGTGGGCTAGGGGTTGATAGTGAGAGCAAGAGTGTCTGTAACCATGGTAACACCCTGTCAGGCATACAAAGCATCGGTATTGTTAGTCAACAGTGGGAAGCAATGCCATGCAACAACTCTCCACAGACCAAAGACATTCACTGAAAATATGTACTAAAAGAAACATACATGTATGTGAATATTTGTATACAGACATATATCAACATAAGTTCATCGGGTGTTGTGTAAATACAGAATACTAAAATGAGCTCCCATTTAATACCAATTTTATGAAACGAGTGAAAAGTTCTGGTATCTGATGAGGGAAAGTGATGATAAATCAAATATTCAAATAAAAGATTTAATGACAGCATTATTATAGCAGGAATAGTTTACAAACTGGTGTTTACACATATTTATCAAACATTACATGTACCTGCAATCCATTCACAGCGTAGTATCCTAGTATCCATTGTACATGTACACGTATGGAGCGTATTGCCATGGCCTGACACGCATGAGCGTCATAGTCCAATAGAAGACTAACATAGTTTCGCAGAAATCTGCAGATATCCACAGACTATTCACAAATCATTCACAACATATCCACCAATTATCCACAGATTAATTGTACTTTTACAACAAAATACGATATCAAACTTTTGTGTTGTTGTGTACATACTCTGGTATGGGGTCTGGAACCACTATTCTTCCATAGTCAGGCTTCTGGGGCCAGAAGTTGTTCTCTATCAGTCTGTTCACCTGCAAACATACAGAGTTCTTCTGGGTAAGGGAGACAATCACTGGGATGCTGGAAACTCATCACAAACTATCTGGTGAAACAGGGTTTAACGTCGCGTCCAAGATTATTGCACTTATATAGCGACGTGCATGTACGTATGTGTGTTTGTGTGGCTGCTTGTACTAGTCCGGACTGATGCCGATTTATAGTGCTAGCTCACCGAGATACCATGCCGCAGTTTAACATGAATATCCCACTCAGACACAGTATACTGACTCCGAGCCGACCAGTTCTTGTTTTAGCCCCTTAATGCCGAGCGCCAGACAGGGTAACAACAAGTACCATCTTTTGACGTCTTTTGGTATGACGCGGTCGGGGATCGAACCCCGGACCTTCTGCTCTCTGGGCGGACGCTCTACCACTAGACCACGGAGGCGGTAGACAGACTATCTACATCTGAATCAAAATTATACCATTTTCTGCAGAAGCTTGGTTTGTTCCTTTCTCCTTATTGCAAACATTCATGTTATGTTTAAGGTATAATGACATGGTCCTACATTAGATGCTGCTCATAATATCGATCACTGGATTGTCTTGTCCAAACTTGATTATTTACAGGCCACCAACATATTGCAGGAATATTGCAGCAATGCACAAACAAACAAAATGGTTGACAAACTGACTGTCTTATCACCCTGTTGGCCTTATCACCTATGCTGGTCATAAGAGGCGACTAAATGGATCGGGTGTGCTGGTCTCTTTGACTTGGTTGATTGCGTGTCATCGTACAACTCATGTCATGCCCTTTGCCTTGACAACACTGAAAACACTTCCAGAATTTATCTGAAACTTTCAAATGGAGGAACTCTCATTGCGAATCATAGAAAACATTGGCCAGTTCAACCTAAATAGAAGAATATATTTTGGTCACAAACCTTTGTCTTATACTGTAGGCCGGACCCAAACAAGGGGTTGATAACAACAATATCACACTTCTCTATGGACAACATTTTGGCTCGGGCTTCATTGGCTGTGAGTTGTATCTCCGCGGGGAGGTCACCCAAGTTCTGAGTTCCGCTGTCCTCGGGGGAGATCCTGCTGGATAGGAAGACGGGGTTGTGTACCGTCAGACGCATCCTGTACTCCGCCCGAGACCGGAACAACGCCTCCACGGAACCAGACCGCATGTGCTTCTCTCGGAGCCAGCTGCAGACAGGAACATGTGTCACACTTCAAATCATTGCCCATTTTAAGAGTGAGTGAGTATGGTTTAATCCTGTTTTGAATAGTGTGTATTATACTTGTCAACCTCATGTGGGAAGGAGTGACTGAGTATGGTTTTATCACACTTTTAGCAATATTCCAGCTGTATCAAGGCGGGGATGGAGGGGGCACAAGAAATGGTCTATGTAGGGAATCAAACCCAGGCCTTCAGTGTGACATGTAAATGCCTTAACCACAAGGCTACCCGACCGACCTGTGGGAGTGAGTGAGTGAGTGAGGTTTTACGCCGCTTTTAGCAATATTCCAGCAATATCACGGTGGGGGACACCAGAAATGGGCTTCACACATTGTACCAATGTCGGGAATCTAACCCGGGTCTTCGGCGTGATGAGCTAACGCTTTAACCACTAGGCTACCCGACCGCCACACGACCCGTGGGAAGGAGCTTGAAGTGTAGAATAACATTTACCATGTGAGAAGGTGTGTGTCTCTGTGTTGGTATGCAAGATTTATGGCCTTCTCATAGAGTATTCGGGTGGTGGTGTAGCCTAGTGGTTAGAGCGTTTGCTCATAATGCCAAAGTGAGTGAGTGAGTATGGTTTTACGCCGCTTTTAGCAATATTCCAGCAATATCACGGCGGGGGACACCAGAAATGGGCTTCACACATTGTACCCATGTCGGGAATCGAACCCGGGTCTTCGGCGCGACGAGCGAACGCTTTAACCACTAGGCTACCCGACCGCCCCATAATGCCAAAGACCTGGGTTACTACTCCCCACAAGGGTGCAATGTGTGAAGACTATTTCTGGTTTCCAGTGCTGTGATATTGCTGGAATATTGCTAAAAGCGGCATATAACCAAACTCACTCACTCATTTATCAAGGACTCATGATGCAGAAGTGTGGTTCGTGTCATGATTATTTTCCAAAACAAATTATCTATTTATCATAACGGCATATTTTTACACAAATCACTCGAAGATGTCAAAAGTGTAAAATGTATCAGGAACTTGTTTGCTCAACATACAACAATAAGACCCAGTCAGTACGTCATTGTGTTCATGGCGTACAGAATATGAACCTTGCACAATATATGTGGTCATTGCCCGACTGGTCTGCAGACGAAGGGGCAGCAGATGAAGGGGCAGCAGATGGGATGCAATGACAAATTACAGAGTATCTGGGATATGGAGATTGAGGTGGGTGCAGGCACCATCATAATCAGAGAAACCTAAGATTCAAATTCACAATGAGCAGATCTGGGCAGATCTAAGGGACACAACTCCGCACAACAAATATTTTCACTGCACTGCCTATGAAAACCTGTTGAGTGAGTGAGTGAGTGCGCTTTTACACCGCTTTTAGCAATATTCCAGCAATATCAGTGTGGGGGACACCAGAAATGGGCTTCACACATTGTACCCATGTCTGGAATCAAACCCAGGTCTTCGGCGTGACGAGCGAACGCTTTAACCACTGGGCTACCCGACCGCCCCTCAAAAAACCTGTTGAACCACCAAGCATGACTACATTTGAAATTTAGGGTCCTGGGTTCCTTGATATTTGCTACTATGGAATTTGCCCGGTTGCCAGGCCTGATAAATAATGTAAATTATTACAAGGAATTGGATTTATTGTTCAGCCAGAGAGCAAGAATGTGTGTATCAACTATGTAGGATACATCAAACCTCCAATGCCGTCAGGTCACACTGAAATACCCTCGCGACTCCCAAGGGCTTTCCAGTCTAGTGCCCGGCCCCTCTCTCAACGAAGGGACCTCAGAGTTGTGACTATCATATTGTATGGTAAAGTATGGAGTTATGAAACACAAAGCTTTAAGGCCCTGGAATGAGTTCCCTCCCCTTAAACATTCTCCTCACTTTCCAAGGTGCTGCAGCAGTGGTAATGTTGGCGAGGGGAAGTTGACGCTGCCGTTGCTGAGCATCTCAATGACTGCCTCCATGGAGTAGAAGCCCGGAGCGTTCTGTGCCTGGTCCACATAGCGCTTACTGAGCTTCTCTGCAACATCACACCAACTCACTGTCATATTTGTTTTCAGATTTTGTTTCCAAAATCGAATTCATAAAGCTTCCTTATCAAACCTCATGGGACCTAATGGATGTAAAATATTTCCATCGAATTTACACATACTGAACTGGAGAAAGCATGAATGAACATAATTTAATAGCTGTACTAAAACCTGTGTAGGATTATAGGTTTTGAAGCCCTTGCATCTTCTATTACCAATTTCATGTCAGAATGAGAAAATGATCATTGCTTGCTTGTGCACTGCTCCCACTTTTCAAAACCAAGGACCTGCCTCTTATGCATGGTGTGAATCTCGTGAGAACTTACCTAGCTGTGAAATAGGCACACAGAACAAGGAAAATCTAGACAGGGATTCCCGGGGGCCTCTGGAACTGTCGGACTGATGTGGCGGGACCAGTATTGCCCTCTCTCCTGAAACAGATACATCAGTAGTTGAAGTCCAAGCTGTATTCCATGTTCTCAGTATCAGCTGTTACAATGTCCATTTCAGTCCCCAGTGTATTGCGTGATTCCGTGGTTGCAGAATATTTTGCAGAAATGGCCACTCAGTGCATAAATGTACCTATCTTGCAGAAAAATCACATGCTGTGCCAAACTTGAGCAGAACTTTGCATTTATATGCTGCAGAATTCATCAAATGCACTGCAGAACTTTAGCATGTGAGTCCAAACCTGGTTTTAAACATGAAAACGGACATTGATTTCGTTTTGAAGTGAAACTGACTTTTGTATAATTGCTTACCGAAAGTGCATGTCTGTATGTCTAAACTATTGATCTCTTGATTCACTTCAATAAGCTATCCTAGACAGGGATAGGGTTATCAAAAAATGCCTGCCACAAGTCAAACAGGTGCAAAAGTATGAAATTTACGAAAACTAAAGTTAAAAGTTGGCAGAATTGTGTGTAGAACAATCAAAATTTGGTTGCAGAATTTACAAAAATTGAGAATTTGTATTTTGGCCTAGGAATAAAGCGGGGACTGACTTACTTATGATTCAGTGATAATACAGCTGACTGAGGCACTCTCCACCTCCCACCTTCCCCACCCTGTGAGGCCTCCATGGTAGAGTAGGCCTTTATTGACACAACAATGAGGATTACCAACAATGAGGATTGGGTGTTTATTGACCGCAGAATTTTTATTTTGGCCAAGGTAAACTGACTGACGTATGCTTTAGTGATAATACAGCTGACTGAGGCACTCTCCACCTCCCACCTTCCCCACCCTGTGAGGCCTCCATGGTAGTGTAGGCCTTTATTGACACATGATGCAAAGGATTACCAACAATGAGGATTGGGTGTTTATTGACCGCAGAATTTTTATTTTGGCCAAGGTATACTGACTGACGTATGCTTTAGTGATAATACAGCTGACTGAGGCACACTCCACCTCCCACCTTCCCCATCCTGTGAGGCCTCCATGGTAGAGTAATATTCAGCAATATTCCAGCTGTATGACATTGGGCTGGAAATGATTGAGTCTGGACCAGACAAACCACTGGATGATATTATGAGCATCATCCCACATCACATCCTGTCCATTCAGCCAGTCACTGAGCCTGACAAGTCAATCCATTTAGTTGACTCACATGACTAGCATACGTTGCTACCTGTTTTAACCTGGAATCCCCACAGGTTTAAACTCTATTTACTACTCGACCATTAAGAGATGCCCCGTTTAATACATTTACAGCTGTATTACACATTGTGTAATACCAACACATGTGCTTATGTACTGTGGGAACAAGTTTCACAAACAAATATTGAAAACTCCCTACATCCCTGGGTTTATTCAACGACATTGCGTGTAGAGATAATAGGTCACTAAGAGGAGCTTATGCATGCTCGATTACCCACCAACCCTGTTGACATCACATGGCATTGTTTTGCCGGTAGATCTTGCATCAAAATTCCACAAATTTGTCATAGGGTATTGTGACATGATTGTAAACTTTCTGGTGAAGAGCCCCTGCCCCAAGGCGATCATTTTGCAACAACGGTTGTAAATATATGTTAAAGTATGGGAGTTACATTAACCTTAGCGCTATGATAACTTTTTAGAACGGACCCCTGATTTCTAATGGTAGACTGTTATTGCATTAAATTAATGTGTCAACTTTCCATGTGTTTGAAGTATTATTCTGTTAAACTCAATGGGATAATGCTGTGGATCAACAGATGTCTGCCTATTTACACACGACAGTGAACTTTTTACATTAAGTTACAAACAGCAAGTAATAAACACAATACTAAACTCACTCCTGTGTAACAACAAATGTATTAAACTCATGAAGAGTTCTGGTATCTGACTCACTTTCGCTCATCAGATACTCAGTCGTTTCATAAAATTGTTATAACTCAGGAGTGAGTTTAGTATTCCATATTTGTCTATCTGAGTCCCCCACCTTTTATCCCCAGCCCCATATCTCCTCCCGTCAGCGTATACAGGTGGGTCAGGACCATCTCTCTCGGCTCATCCTCGCCTAGCTTCATCGAGACCATCGGCAGGTATTTGGCGGCCTTGACCTTGTCCCCAGGAGGCGTCTTGCTGTCCAGTAAGAGGATATCGTACAGACGTGGACGGTAGTCGCCCCTGGCAACATTGGCCTTGGGGCGTATGACTGCTAAAACACCTTCCATGTTGTGTGGGTTCTGGTCGATAATCATCTATCTGGAAACATAATGATTACAATGTTTTACTTTCAGCGCTAACGTTGTTACCTACTACAGATTGGAATCGATTGACATGGTCAACAATCCAAAATAATTTACTGTTTTCAACCGACCAACTATAGTCACCTACCATCAGATACTTAGTGTTTCTGGGGAGGGGAGGTAGTCTAGTTGTTTAAGCATTTCCTCATCACAGCGAAAGCTCAGGTTTGATTCCCCACATGGGTACAATGTGAGAAGCCCATTTCTAGTGCCCCTGCCATGATATTGCTGGAATATTCCTATAAGTGACATTAAACCATACTCATTCACTCTTTCTTTCTCTTCATTCACACTTGGTGAACCCACTTCACTGTTTGTGTCACACCATTAGGACAATGAATATATCGTTATGTTAGTTATGTTAGTTATGTTAGCGTAATTAATGCCTGTCCAGTAGCCCATGGCTACTTTCTTTTGTTCTGGCTACAGAAAATATATTTAGGTACCACACTAGCTTAATTTTCTATCTAATGAGCAATAATATAAACCTTCATTAAGACAAACCTTGTGTAACTTTTCCTGACTTAAGTTATGAAACATTTTTAGTGATTGTTTGATTGGTTGTGTCCAACCAAGCATCAACTACTGCAATGACACAGTGCCTCACTCCAAGCTCCCACCTCATCTATGAAATGATATATTTGGTTGGTTTGTCAGCTGCACTCAGCAATATTCCAGCTATATGATGGCGGTCTGTAAATATTCAAGTCTGGACCAGACAATCCAGTGATTGGCATCATGCGTATTGTTACGATGGAATGCATCAACAAAGTTAGTGAGTCTGACCACCTGATCGCGTAAGTTGCAGCTCACAACATGATTGGGTTTCTTAAGACTGATTCCAACCCAGATCTTCACAGGTGTATTTCTGAAATAATGTCAATGACACGCCATCAAAATAACATGAATGTACCTGAAGATATAAAAACAGCTGTATACTGTACCTCACCTGGCTATATCATATCAGACACATTTCAACACCTTGAGAAATTGCACACATTTGTGAGCATGTATATACTGACATCATGAATTCATTGTTTAAAATTGTTGGAGAAACGTGCTTACGTTCCACACACAGCTGCTGTGTAGGTCATATTGTAAATCAGATTAGTGCTAAATGTACAAACGTAGGTGGCAACTTTGGATGGAGGGAACTTGCAAGTCATGTTACATCCTCGATTATCCAGTGTATCAACCCTTCATTCTTTCTTATATAAACACCCTAGCCCCATTCACCACCAAAGCTCCACACAGAAGGGACATCACCATCTCAATCTTCACAATCTCTTAATCTTTATTATACAATCAAAAACGTAACCAAAATATATTTTATGTTTAACCCAGTATTTTGACATAAATATAGAAAATTGCTGGTCCAGTGATCTACATGATGTAAGGCGTAGTAACTTGCTGTGAGGCTAAGGCCCATACAATTGTACATTATACCTATCTGGGCCCACAAAGCGATCTTAGCGCTAAGATGATCGTAACTTCCATACTTTAACATAGACTAACAATAGTCTTAGCGCTAAGATGATCGTAACTTCCATACTTTAACATAGGTAGGCTTTGTGCAAGTGGGCCCTGGAGTTCATAACTGTGGGTTTGAATCCAAGGTTACGATTCTTGGAAGTTTAACAGTCAGCATCAGATCTGTGCTGGGATTTCACCAAACTTTGTTTGTTGTTTAACACCTTAATATTCCACAGGGCTCCAGATAATTTTTCAGCATCAGGAGTATGTACTTCTTATTTTACTGTAGAAGGTCTGGCAAAACTAAAGAATACACTTAGAGTGCTGAATGGAATTTAATGGATTAATCTTGTATTTCATTTTAGATATGCATGACAGCATTTCTACTCTCATGTAAACAGGTCAATAAACAATAAATAATACTTCATGGTTGTACATAATGCGCACTCCCCTCTGGAGTATTCAGTATTTTGGGGGGAATTTGAGTATTATGAGCAGAATACTTTTACATCAAATCCCCTTCAGTAAAGTCAGGTTAACGAACAGATGATAACATATTTGAGGAAATACAATATTGAAATTTGAGATTAAATATCACTAGACATGATGATTTACTGTTTAAATTGTATTTCCAGTTCTACTAGCCATTGTTTTACATGCAGAGATTGAGATTACTGTGTGTATTTTCACGTAAACTAAATCAGAAACAGCAATGAGCTGTACACACATTTTCTACCAATCTACCGGTGATTCGGTTACAAATGACCCACTAATATAACTTGAAAGAATGTTGATGCAATGATCGGAAGAATTGTACCTGAAAACTATTATCAAATCAAGAATAATATATTCCAATATCATGTTATTTTAGTTGCAGCCGTACTACATATATCTAAAATAATAATAAGCATTAGCGTACTACTAACTCTCGTACAGCAGATCGCTATTGCCAGACATATATTACGTATTGAACAATAAAACCAGTCACTGTCGAGGCTCCCTGCATTCGCGCTAGAAGCGCCATGTTGACATATAACAGACAAACCACAACAAATATGACTTTCAATTAGTCAAAGTATGGCATTTATTATCCATGTATCCATTCTCTGTCAAATAAAGTTTGTGTCAAGCCATCAGTAACAGTAACCTGACCGTGGTTTCTGTAAATCATGGTGAGTTATGTGATCTACTGATCACTTCACAAACGATTTCGAAGAAATTAATGCAAACAACACTGAATGAAATTTTGAATAAAAGTAATAAAATAAGTTACAAACAAGTCCAAATATAGAATTAACACTTTTGGTAACCAGACAGTATAAATGCATGATTTCTTTGCATACTTCAGTTCAGTTTTGTTGACATGGTATTTACAGTGTTACTTGCTCATGGTAATGTCTTTGTGTTGGGAAAAAAACACATCAAAAGTCATTATGGCGAGTATAATGCACACCCCCTCCACAATAAGTTTACACAGCTGTGTTTTTTGGAAAAAAGTGTGCACTAAACTAAAGAAAGTAATCATAATATAATTTTGGGGAAATATGTCTAGAAATGAATGTTAGACGCATGTAACCAAGTCACGGAGCATGACCACCCAATCTACATAGTCAACTCTTACAACCAGCATAGTCTGCTGGAGAATAATACTAACCCAGAACCTCAAGAGTGTCCACCAAAGTAGTACATGCCAAATACTTCAGTTCTTTTGACTTTTCTCCCTCCCATCAAAAAAACTGACAGTCATGTCACCAAACATAACTTTCAAAATGAAGTGACATCCTAAACATCACAAGCTTCTAACATGCTAACTCACACACCAATATGTTTTTGATTAATTTCCAACTGATCTCTGCATTTTATTTTAATCCAAGCACTGTAATCAAAACCGCAAAATTTTATCATTTTGTCCTGATGTATATATTGTCTTGATCATGCTGATGTTATTACAGTTTTAGGACCCGTGAAGATCCGGGGTAGAATAGGTCTTCAGCAACCCATGCTTGCTGTAAAAGGCGACTATGCTTGTCGTAAGAGGTGACTAACGGGATCGGGTGGTCAGGCTCGCTGACTTGGTTGATGCATGTCATCAATCCCAATTGCGTGGATCGATGCTCATGACATTAATCACTGGATTGTCTGGTCGAGACTTGATTATTTACAGACCGCCATCATATAGCTGGAATGTTGCTGAGTGTGGCATTAAACAATAAACCAACCAACCCTATAACAGTTTTAAACATTGGTATAAACATTTTACTACAGTGTTGTTATATGCAGTATGTGCAACATTGTTCCAATCTACAAGTAATAAAATAAGGCTTTCGAACTTCCACTCATTTAGCAGTTAACTGAGGGATTCCTTTATGTCAGAGACAACCAGTCTCTCGAAATATAAGCTAACTGCTTTTGTGTATAAAGAAATATGACGGTAGCAACAAAAGATATCGTACTCACATTCGCAATCTGAAGTCATTAATGACCGTATTTCTACATGAACTTGCCGTGGCAGAGCCTATCGTCAGGGCGGCCGCTGCAGAAACACTGTCATTATTTCAGCTACTTCGCATTTATTGCTAACCGAGGTGTCTTGCAACTATGTAGATCTCACATATGAAACATCGCGTTTAATTAGAAAACTTTGCACGGAAGTAAACTCCATAAACTTCGACCATAAAAGTTTGCTACTATTTGTGACAGGAGAGTCGCAGTCTAGGGAGCAGTCATTTAGGGAAACTGACATACGGCATTCTCACACTGCACGCAAGTTCGCGACCTCTGCTGCGCCATTCGTAAGCGCATTAGTCACTTTTATGGGTGGTAATGAGGGCGTATGGTCACATTGATCAACAAAATTAAATACAGTTTTCGAGATAATTAGGAAATGTAGGTATCTTTGTGGGTAGCATCGGTAATGGTGACGAAGTTTTGATAAGTCACTAGCTTGGTAATTTTGCGATTTCCGTTTACACTATTTTGACTTGCAACACAAAGTAAATATTTCACCTGAGCATTGCTTTTTTATAGTGTGTATATTTTTTTACTGTCAAAATGTGTAACATTTTCAAATTTATTAAACGCCTAAATATTCAGTTATTTTACAAAGTGACTGAAAAACATTTCCATCTGTATTATTATGATAACGAATTCCAAACATTTTTATGTTTAATGTCATCACCAAGAGGCTGAAAATGTTACGTTGAAAAGTACATTTCTATGTTGTTTGGCTTCTAATCCTACATAATAATCTGTTGTGATGTTTTTAGGCCCTTTTGATCGTCCTAATCACTTTTAGTCGATCTGGACAGATTTTTCAGTCAAAATGACAGAAATATTTACATATTCTATAAATTGCCCGAGAGAATCCCATTTTACAAATTGACGGTAATATATACACGCTTACAAAGGAAAAGACTTGAGAAAACGTCTATTTCCCAACCAAGACGTAGAGGAACAAGAACGAATCGGTTCAATCAGAGACCATATAATAATCTATTATATGGTCTCTAGTTCAATGCTACAAAAAAAAGTAAATCAACTGATCATTCACCTCTTGCTGGGCTGCCACGTGTATATTATATAACACACATTTAACCTCACTTCAAACCTGGATTTAGATTGAATAATTACCCCAGACACAATAAATGCCAAATGGGAACCTTTGTCAGGTAATCTAAGTGGTGCTACCACTAATTGTACCTGTAATAAATTCATTAACTGAGCATCAAGTGAATAACGACAAATACACAAGTGTAGGTTATACCAGAAAACGTGGATGACAAGGGAGTAGTAATCGAGGCAATCCGAAATCCGAAAATGCTTTCACTGCATGGATACTTTTTTATTATTATTAAACTATAACCATCTGTTGTATTTCCAAATGACGACATCCGATGAGCTCCGCCGTTCTTTTTGTCTGTTTTTGTTTGTTTAGACTGAAGAAATTAATTAACATGCGCCCTTTGTCGAAATCTTTATAGATCACAGTTAACCCATCAGTGTTCAAAAATGCGTAAAACAAATATTGCCTCCAGCCTCCAAGTTTATTTAGCTATCCTTGCAGACGGTAGCCCAGTCTCTATATCACGCTCAGTTGCGTTGCGTATCATCCGGGTACTCACGGGGAAAAAACAATAACAAAGGCAACAACCAGTCCGGGGAACTGTGTTAGATCAGTGCCCCTTTAATGACGTCGTTATCAGTAAAACCAAAAGTAGATTTTTTAATTTTATTTTTTAACTAATCAAGGTTATTTCACATCATAAACACCCCGTTAAAACATAACAATGAACAATATGCAATTATGTTCATAGCTGAACTTATAGAATCCTTTTCGTCATTGTACAGTCGGTTACATGGAATGAAATGTGTAAACATATCTTTGCGACACATGCATGTGTTCTATTTTTAGGGTTATAGATATAGATTATTACTGAGTCTTCAGCAACCCATGTTTGCTGTAAAAGGCGACTATGCTTCTCGTTAGGGGCGACTAACGGGATCGGGTGGTCAGGCTCGCTGACTTGGCTGATGCATGTCATCGATCCCAATTGCGTGGATCGATGCTCATGATATCAATCACTGGATTGTCTGGTAACAGGGTCAACATGACGTAAACACGACTCGGTGACGTTATCATTGTGACGTCATCACGTCACTATTTTACGCTCTCCGTATTACAATGCTGTTTGGAATATATAGAGATTATTATACGAGCATGTGTGTCATACTGATTATACAAAACGAGTGTCATTATTCCTGTATTTCCGCGAGAAGAGAGGATAATATATGAATTCTTACACGAGTTTCGTCAAATCAGGATGACACATGCGAGTGTAATAATTTCTTTGATACCCATTTTCTCTTAATCCTTTTGAGCGCCCCTTTAGAAAAATGCACCGATAACGAACGCCATCTCAGAAAACCACAATTGTCGAATGACGTCAACAATCTTCATCTGTGACTTCTTTGAGAGGTATTTAGAAGTTGGAGTACTAAGTAAGGATAAGATATATGGATGAACAACTTCTTTATTACAATTAGGAGCGACGTTTCGGTGTAGGTTCTAACACCGTTATCAAGCAAGTGATAGGGATACAGGTATGAGGCAGTGTTTATACAGTTGAGTAGATTTGGGTGTAGTTACATTGGAGTGGCGAAGCCTGTTATGTACACAAGTGATATAAGGTTAACATCAATTAACTGTGGTTCACTCCCAATAATGTCAGAGGTGCCAATCATCGGACAGTGTGACCAGTATCCCTGCCTACCTACTTAATTAATGAGCATCTCCCAACTGTGAGCAGAGTAAGATTCTTCAACTCGTTAGAGGATACAGATTTACAAGGTTTTAACCAGTGTTTAACTAGTATTATAAGTTGTGTTTGATCTGTGCACGTTGATTTCAATCTTCCACGGTCTGTTTCCCATGTGGGTCTAGGCATCTCTCAAAGTGCATGGTGGTATTTGGAGACAGTGCCTGTGTTTCGAGATATTGGACGTTTGTAGAACACTTCTGAAATGTATTTGAATAATCTAGCCTCATCCAAAACATCACACATATAAGACTAATATTTGATCCATATATAGTCCCAAACTGGACTGGTATAGACGTCGTAGACGGCGCGTCACAGGGGTAAAATGACGTTTAGCCATGTAACGTGAATCCAGTTTATATCAGTGGTGCCTTTAAAATGTCAGCATAATAACTGCTCCCTGAGCACGAATACAAGGTACTATTCTTTACAACTAGCTATTTAGCTTGTCTTCTCTATGAATTTGACGATGCACTGTTGATATATAATTACAAACTATATCTATTTTTATATACACATTACTGAAATAACTGATTCTGTTATATTTGATAAGCGAATAAATTCATTTTAAAAGAAATGCGTTACTAATATGAATACATTAACATTAGTTCTTACGAAACATACATTCGAAGGGGCATCTGCAGCACAAATGAACCTGTGACATTGCAGTCATAACAGGATGTGTGTTCGTCATTCAAAGGGAAGTAACTACAGGTGAATAAATGTGTGGTCAATGAACCAACCACAATAAACATATCGGCAGGTGTTGAGAGTGAAGTTTTGTGGAATATTCTTTCTGAAGGTAGGAGAAATTTATTATTTTGCATATTTGTAAACGAGCACAACATGTGATCGCCAGCGTTACTTTACCACGTTAAAGTGTATTGAATGAAAAGGGGTGGAGCAGACGGAATGTCTTATATCATTGTTTACACCTGTGGATAGACCTTTGGGTCACGTGTAATTTTATTTCATAACGCGGAAATGTCATGTCACATCGTATAACGCTGGTCGCTTTTCTCTCAAATGATGCTTTAATATAGTGACGTCTGTTAGCCGAGTAATATCATCAGCTGATCGTCTGAGGTAAGGCTTACAACTTACTGTGACACTTTGTGATTTTTTTTAGGATTGACCCATCTACCTGATCACTTGATGACAGCCCCTTTAGTTCTACTGTCTGCATTGCAATGTAGCATGTTGGATGCCATGAAATGTTTATCTGGTATGGATGCTTGTATAGCAATGTTGAAATATATTTTTGAGTGATAAATCACTAAAATATTTCGCCTTAAAGGGGGGCACTGATCTAACGCAATTCCCCGGACTGGTTGTTGCCTTTGTTATTGTTTTTTCCCCGTGAGTACCCGGATGATACGCAACGCAACTGAGCGTGACCAGAGACTGGGCTACCGTCTGCAAGGACAGCTAAATAAACTTAGAGGTTGGAGGCAATATTTGTTTTACGCATTTTTGAACACTGATGGGTTAACTGTGATCTATAAAGATTTCGACAAAGGGCGCATGTTAATTAATTTCTTCAGCCTAAACAAACAGACAAAAAGAACGGCGGAGCTCATCGGATGTCATCATTTGGAAATACCCCAGATGGTTATAGTTTAATAATAAAAAAGAGTATCCATGCAGTGATAGCATTTTCGGTTTTCGGATTGTGTCGATAATACGATTACTACTCCCTTGTTGTCATCCACGTTTTCTGGTATAACCCTACACTTGTGTATTTGTCGTCATTCACTTGATGCTCAGTTAATGAATTTATTACAGGTACAATTAGTGGTGGCGCCACTAAGATTACCTGACAAAGGTTCCCATTTGGCATTTATTGTGTCTGGGGTAATTATTCAATCTAAATCCAGGTTTGAAGTAAGGTGAAATGTGTGTTGTTTAATATGCATGTGGCAGCCCAGCAAGAGGTGAATGATCAGTTGATTTACTTTTTTTGTAAATCAACGGATCGTTCGTAGTCATCAAAGGATTAACAGAAATACGTTGATTGATTAATCACTGTTATCTTGCACAGTGGATATGTCAAAAGTGAGTGTTTACATGTCTAGGTTTACTAAAACAAAGGGAATACACTCATATCATGGCGTGAAGTGCCGATGTAAAGATAACATACTTTGTTCAAAGGGTTAACTGATAATACGTTGATTGATTGCTCATTGTTATCTATCACTCAATTGATTTTTTAGGAACCGTGGACGTTATGAAAATAGTTGTCACGTGGGTTTTCTCAGCCGACCCTTGAGACTTGACACCTATGTGAAACACCTGAAACAATCTAAGTGATCAGTTGAGAAACGAACACGGATTATAATATCCCGAAACGATATATATCTTTTAAAGTATTTGATTGTTACAGAGACACGTGACATCGAATAAGTTTCTTTGTACAGCTGCAGATGAGTGGCAAATTGCTCCTTTGTGTGGATATTCACGGATACATTCCTCGAATAAGGAAGCTGCCTAAAATTATATACATAAATTTGGTAGGTTGTAATTATGGTATTTGCATTTTGTTTTCCTTCATTTGCTGTAGCATTGAACTGATTCGTTCTTGTTCCTCTACGTCTTGGTTGGGAAATTCTTCAATGCGTGATAGACGTTGTTTTCACAAGGCTTTTCCTTTGTAAGCGTGTATATATTACCGAATTTGTAAAATGTGATTCTCTCAGGCAATTTATAAAATTTGTAAATATTTCTGTCATTTTGACGGAAAAATCTGTCCAGATTGACTTAAATTGATTAAGACGATCAAAATGGCCTAAAAACATTACAACAGATTATTATGTAGGATTTAGAAGCCAAACAACATAGAAATGTACTTTTCAACGTATCATTTTCAGTCTCTTGGTGATGACATTAAACATCAAAATGTTTGGAATTCGTTATCATAATAATACAGATGGAAATGTTTTTCAGTCACTTTGTAAAAAAACTGAATATTTAGGCGTTTAATAAATTTGAAAATGTTACACATTTTGACAGTAAAGAAATATACACACTATAAAAAAAGCAATGCTCAGGTGAAATATTTTCTTTGTGTTTCAAGTCAAAATAGTGTAAACGAAAATCGCAAAATTACCAAAACAAGTGACTTATCAAAACTTCGTCACCATTACCGATGCTACCCACAAAGATACCTACATTTCCTTATTATCTCGAAAACTGTATTTCATTTTGTTGATCAATGTGACCATATGCCCTTATAACTACCCATAAAAGTGATTAATGCACTTACGAATGGCGCAGCAGAGGTCGCGAACTAGTCTCGTTTTCTGCTATACATCCGGGTACTCACAGGGAAAAAACAATAACAAAGGCAACAACCAGTCCCAGGGAATTGCTTTAGATCAGTGCCCCTTTAAGCTCCTCAGCATGCACGCACAGTGTACACTGATATGACCAGAGTTATTTAATTGGATGCCAAGACAAATTAAGTGGTATACCGGATGCAAAGAGGGTCGGGGGTGGCACCCTCATAGATGACTGAGAAGTAACCAATAAAGATACAAATGTTAATACCTGGGCCCACTTGCACAAATTGATCTTAGCTCTAAGATGATCGTAACGCCAATACTTTAACATAGGCTTACAATAGTCTTAGCGCTAAGATCGCTTTGTGCAAGTGGGCCCTGATGTAGGGTACAGAGACTACACATTAATTACATAATATTTAATTATTATAATATCTGTGACCATTCGTCATATTTATAAAATTTTGATCAGATTAACAAGAAAAAAATACCCATCAAAGACATGAGAAAAATATTGTCACAGACCATTTAGATAGGTTTGGCACAATCAAGTCAAGTTACTGTTACTATAGATTATGGCTGTCAGCCTATATTGCTAATGTCCCACATTGTTGTTGTCATGGACCATTTTTATATGTTTGGAATTATATGGGTAGTTTATGACAGTTAGCAGGTACCAGATGTCTGTCTGCAGCCCGGCAGTGGCATATCATTGTAATATATATGTCCAGTCCTTCTCTTTTTATGAAAACTCTTTCAGGATTCAGTGTTAGAATTGGTCCACAGGAATCCTTGCTTGTTGCAAGAGGCAGCTTAATGGGTTCAGTGGTCAGACTTGGTGACTTGGTTGATGGCCAAGATATATTGTTGCTGTTAATAACAATCACAGGATTGTTTGGTCCAGAATCAATTGTTTACAGGCTGCAATCATACAGCTGGAATAAAGCTGATCATGGAGTAAACAACAAACAAAACAAACTCTTATTGTAAACATTACAGCTTAATTACCAAAACCTCCTGGGTCTACTTCCCAAAATTGTTTCTTGGCATCATTATTAGTAGATTTTAGCATTATATTAGTATTAATATGGACTCTCTTCGATAAGTGTACCAGATCAAAGACAGTTTGATGAAACTTGGACTTTGGACTATATATAGTGGCTGATGTCCAAGCCTGACATGATTTATGTCATTGTGTTGAGAGGGAATATCAATGCACCATACCTTGTATATGTTTCTTTTTTAGGGCTATTTCATTTAATATGGCTGATGTTGGATAACATGCTTATTGCAACAGGCTGTGTCTCCAGGATCACAATGTACAACATGTTGCAATATTGTTTTGCTGCTTCAGAGTTGTTGCCCATTTCCAGTATTAATTGATGTAGATGTTGTAAACTTGTATTCATTATCATGATTACTGCAGTGTGTTATACTGAAATAATATCTCTGTGAAATTAGGATATTCAGTAACTGATGGATTGATAAACAGAAATCGCATGGCAGTCAAAGCTAAGTGGTGTTTGAAAACTTGCTATGACTTCAGATTTGCTCGAGAAGGAGCAATACCAAAGTTGCAGTGAGAATTTTATTTTTTGTAGCCTATGTCATGGACAGTAATAGATTTATTAATGTCTGTGCATACTTTCATGATGATTTTTTTCATATTAAACAGTTATGATGATGTCAAACAGTAGTTGTTGCAGCTGATTTCAAATCTAGGAATTACCAGCCATTCTGAATGCATTTTCAACAAGTAAAACTGACGCAACTGCCATTATGCAAAATTATTGAGAAATTATATGTAAACCATATGTTTAAATGTTTAAATCATAGAATTCTCATTATACTTCTGGAATCAACAGTTTTGAGTGATTTCTCCATTACCTCTGATATACAAATATTTTATTTCGTAGAGATTTCTTCCATACCCCAACTTCCAAGGTTTATTCAATGTATTACAAAACTTCCATGTATCCCTGTTCCTTTATCCTTCAACATAATACAAACATAGATTGAACCAGAATGTGCATAACAAGAGGAATTGATTGTGTTAATACTGGTAATAAAAACCTTCATTGAATAGGCAAGGAAAAGTACAAATAAACACGCAACTTATTTCTTCACAACCAAAAAAACCTCTTCCTTGTTTGAAAGAGTTGCAAAAGAGCCTTCTGTATGTTTGACTTTTTGAATGAAAATAATACTTTTCAATCATGCTGTTAGGTGGCACAAGAAAGGATGAAGTCAAATCAAATTTTTATCCCCAATTTTAATCCCCAACTCCTTAAATAAGTGAGTGAGTGAGTTTGGTTTAACGTTTCTTTTAACAGTATTACAGTTATATTGCGGCGTGTCAGCTTAATGTGGGAGGAAAGACCGAAGTGATATAGGTCTCAGACGTTTACCACTTTGGTGAAAGCCACAAGCATGGGTATGGTGCTGACAAACCTAGAAACATAATCAGGGCAAATGGGGAATCGAACCCACAATCATAGGTTTCTGGCGTGTCCAAGGGACACAACTCTGCACAGTGAATTGCGGCCCCTTAGACGACAGGGCCACCCGTGCCCCCACCTTAAATAAGACTTGAGCAGGATTACCTGTGATCTAAGCATTTAAATAAGCCCAGTTTGACTGAGAGAAATATCTATTTTTAAATAAATAGTAGTCTGATAGTCTTTTGTTAAATTAGGGAAAAAAAATATGTATAAACATTGTTAACATCTGAGTGACAGATGGCTGTTATCTTGTCATGCTGTTTGTGTGGGACATTAAGTCTCACAGTGACCTGACCTGGAGGCAGCCCTAGCAGTAACCAAGTAACAGTGATATACCCACCATCGAGACAGCTCTGTGTTATCATGGCCACACTGAGGATGGGTATTGTTGTCTTAATCCTGGCTTATCCTAGTCAGAACCTGCTCTATCTGCATGATCTGTATATTATATCTTGAAGGATGGTGTATAATGATAAAGATTAAAAGGTGAGGTCTGGAATTATTTTGGGCAGTCTTAGAATGTTTTGTTTTGCCAGTTAATTGTTGTTCAGGGGTGGATTTATGTTGGGCCAGCTGACGCTGACAGTGACTGGACCAGCTGATGTTGACAGTGACTTGATCAGCTGATGTTTACAGTGACTGGACCATCTGACCCTGACAGTGACTGGACCAGCAGATGTTGACAGTGACTGGACCATCTGATGTTGACAGTGACTGGGCCAGCTGATGTTGACGGTGACAGGACCAGCTGATGTTGACGGTGACTGGGCCAGCTGACGCTGACAGTGACAGGACCATCTGATGTTGACAGTGACAGGACCATCTGATGTTGACAGTGACAGGACCATCTGATGTTGACAGTGACAGGACCATCTGATGTTGACAGTGACTGGGCCAGCTGACGCTGAAGTGACAGGACCATCTGATGTTGACAGTGACAGGACCATCTGATGTTGACAGTGACAGGACCATCTGATGTTGACAGTGACAGGACCAGCTGATGTTGACAGTGACTGGACCATCTGATGTTGACAGTGACTGGGCCAGCTGATGTTGACAGTGACAGGACCAGCTGATGTTGACGGTGACAGGACCAGCTGACGCTGACAGTGACAGGACCATCTGATGTTGACAGTGACAGGACCATCTGATGTTGACAGTGACTGGACCATCTCCTGTTGACAGTGACTGGGCCATCTGACGTTGACAGTGACTGGACCATCTGATGTTGACAGTGACTGGGCCAGCTGATGTTGACGGTGACAGGACCATCTGATGTTGACAGTGACAGGACCATCTGATGTTGACAGTGACAGGACCAGCTGATAGTGTCAGTGACTTGATCAGCTGATGTTGACAGTGACTGGACCATCTGATGCTGACAGTGACATGACCATCTAATGTTGACAGTGACTGGACCATCTGATGCTGACAGTGACAGGACCAGCTGATGGTGTCAGTGTCTTGTCAGTGACTTGATCAGCTGATGGTGACAGTGACAGGACCAGCTGATGTTGACGGTGACTGGACCATCTGACGCTGACAGTGACAGGACCAGCTGATGTTGACAGTGACTGGACCATCTGACACTGACAGTGACAGGACCAGCTGATGTTGACAGTGACTGGGCCAGCTGATGTTGACAGTGACTGGACCATCTGACCCTGACAGTGACTAGATCATCTGATGCTGACAATGACTTGATCATCTGATGCTGACAGTGACATGACCATCTAATGTTGACAGTGACTTGACCATCTGATGTTGACAGTGACTGGGCCAGCTGATGTTGACAGTGACTGGACCATCTGACGCTGACAGTGACTAGATCATCTGATGCTGACAGTGACTTGATCATCTGATGCTGACAGTGACAGGACCATCTAATGTTGACAGTGACTTGACCATCTGATGTTGACAGTGACTGGGCCAGCTGATGTTGACAGTGAATGGACCAGCTGATGTTGACAGTGACTGGACCATCTGATGTTGACAGTGAGTGGGCCAGCTGATGTTGACAGTGACTGGGCCAGCTGATGTTGACAGTGACTGGACCAGCTGATAGTGTCAGTGACTTGATCAGCTGATGTTGACAGTGACTGGACCATCTGATGCTGACAGTGACATGACCATCTAATGTTGACAGTGACTGGACCATCTGATGCTGACAGTGACAGGACCAGCTGATGGTGTCAGTGTGTTGTCAGTGACTTGATCAGCTGATGTTTACAGTGACTGGACCATCTGACCCTGACAGTGACTGGACCAGCAGATGTTGACAGTGACTGGACCATCTGACACTGACAGTGACAGGACCAGCTGATGTTGACAGTGACTGGGCCAGCTGATGTTGACAGTGACTGGACCATCTGACCCTGACAGTGACTAGATCATCTGATGCTGACAATGACTTGATCATCTGATGCTGACAGTGAAATGACCATCTAATGTTGACAGTGACTTGACCATCTGATGTTGACAGTGACTGGGCCAGCTGATGTTGACAGTGACTGGACCATCTGACGCTGACAGTGACAGGACCAGCTGATGTTGACAGTGACTGGGCCAGCTGATGTTGACAGTGACTGGACCATCTGACCCTGACAGTGACTAGATCATCTGATGCTGACAATGACTTGATCATCTGATGCTGACAGTGACATGACCATCTAATGTTGACAGTGACTTGACCATCTGATGTTGACAGTGACTGGGCCAGCTGATGTTGACAGTGACTGGACCATCTGACGCTGACAGTGACTAGATCATCTGATGCTGACAGTGACAGGACCATCTAATGTTGACAGTGACTTGACCATCTGATGTTGACAGTGACTGGGCCACCTGATGTTGACAGTGAATGGACCAGCTGATGTTGACAGTGACTGGACCATCTGATGTTGACAGTGAGTGGGCCAGCTGATGTTGACAGTGACTGGGCCAGCTGATGTTGACAGTGACTGGACCAGCTGTTAGTGTCAGTGACTTGATCAGCTGATGTTGACAGTGACTGGACCATCTGATGCTGACAGTGACATGACCATCTAATGTTGACAGTGACTGGACCATCTGATGCTGACAGTGACAGGACCAGCTGATGGTGTCAGTGTCTTGTCAGTGACTTGATCAGCTGATGTTTACAGTGACTGGACCATCTGACCCTGACAGTGACTGGACCAGCAGATGTTGACAGTGACTGGACCATCTGACACTGACAGTGACAGGACCA
Source organism: Haliotis rufescens (assembly GCF_023055435.1). Classification (NCBI taxonomy): domain Eukaryota; kingdom Metazoa; phylum Mollusca; class Gastropoda; order Lepetellida; family Haliotidae; genus Haliotis; species Haliotis rufescens. The sequence goes on from NW_025964112.1 coordinate 16,923,228, forward strand.
GCTGATGTTGACAGTGACTGGGCCAGCTGATGTTGACAGTGACTGGACCATCTGACCCTGACAGTGACTAGATCATCTGATGCTGACAATGACTTGATCATCTGATGCTGACAGTGACATGACCATCTAATGTTGACAGTGACTTGACCATCTGATGTTGACAGTGACTGGGCCAGCTGATGTTGACAGTGACTGGACCATCTGACGCTGACAGTGACTAGATCATCTGATGCTGGCAGTGACTTGATCATCTGATGCTGACAGTGACAGGACCATCTAATGTTGACAGTGACTTGACCATCTGATGTTGACAGTGACTGGGCCAGCTGATGTTGACAGTGAATGGACCAGCTGATGTTGACAGTGACTGGACCATCTGATGTTGACAGTGAGTGGGCCAGCTGATGTTGACAGTGACTGGGCCAGCTGATGTTGACAGTGACTGGACCAGCTGATAGTGTCAGTGACTTGATCAGCTGATGTTGACAGTGACTGGACCATCTGATGCTGACAGTGACATGACCATCTAATGTTGACAGTGACTGGACCATCTGATGCTGACAGTGACAGGACCAGCTGATGGTGTCAGTGTGTTGTCAGTGACTTGATCAGCTGGTGTTGACTGCGGAACCTATTATGACTTGAACGATGATGTCAATGCAGCTGTAAGAAGAGTTACAATTGACTAAATGACAATGAGGAACACTAAATGAGGGCTATTTTTAGCTTCTCCATGCTGTCCTGGCTGTTGATGATCTGAAGTGATTGTGAAATGAGGGAGATAAAATTCCTTAGGGAAAAAGGTGCTCAGAATTACCTCCCTTCTTCCTCTTGTACAGACAATAAATTGTCAAATATTTTTTTTTGCCTTGTTAACATGGTTAGTTTATCGTTGAATGTCAGGGTGCCATTGTACAAGGCGATCTTAGCGCTAAGGTGATTGTAAAACCCTTACCTTAACATAGACTTACGACAGTCATAGTGCTAAGGTTGTTTTGTACAACGGCACCCAGATATGATAATTAATTAGACCATGATACATCCAGACTGACATAATTGTACATACATTCCACATACTGGGCATTTTAAGTACCGGTACGTAAGATTATAGGTGTTGAAGATATATCAACTGTTTACCTGGCCACAGACTTTGTACACTATTAAACGTTACCGCAGTAAGGGTACACGTGGTTTTATAGGTTGCAGCGAGTGGTATAAGATCTAATGAGGGACACCTAAAGCCATATCTACCCTACACATACTGCTACTACAAATTTATCTTGCTGACCTGTTTCAATCGGCTATTGTAAAAGAATTAAAACAAATTGATAACTGATAGACAACAGCTGTTCGATTGAGCGTAGGTGAACTTGTGCTGTGTCACGTGACTTTCTATGACTCGTAAACAACGTCCAGGCGGGATACGTAGTATTTGATCAAGATTCTGTTAACCACTGACATGGAGATAATATATGCATGTAAAATAGCATGCCTCTCCTTATCATTCTTTTGGGCAGAGAGCATGGAGATTCTGGTTTAGAACTGCCTATGCTGGTTATAAGTGGCGGTCAAATGGATGGGAGTGGGTGGTCAGGCTTGGTGACTTGATTGATTGCATGTCATTGTATCCCAATTGCACTGATTGATGTCAGTCACAAGACGGTCTGGTCTCAACATGATTATTTACAGGCCACATCATATAACAGATATATTGCTGTGTACAGAGATAAAAAACAAAACAAAATCATTTATGCATGGCATATAGAAATGGGCTTTGTCCATCTGCCTGTACACCTTTCAGTATGGCTTTGTGAACCTTGTACACCCATCATGCTTGTGTTGAACTGGTGCCTTTTACTATTAAGGAATTTCTGAAATTAATCATTTTTGAGTTTCCAAGGCAAACACATGTACCGTTACTTTGGTACAAATGAGTGTTACATTCATTATTAACTACAGTAAACTACGTTTATAACGAACACGCCTATAACGAACTGACCGATATAAGGAACCTATTTTTTAGTCCCGGACATTTGTTGGATATATGCTGTATATATGCTTATAACGAACTGGGTTATTCAGACTAAAATTAGTGGTCCCTTTGAGTTTTATAACCATAGTTTACTGTATTACTCATATATCATTCAACATTTCTTTGTGAAAGTTTGTATACAGACAAATGCTGAGCTGGTGCTATTCTGCTACATGTATTTAGAAATTTGTGAAATCTTTATTGGTTGTGTTTCCAATGTTCTTCATGTTCTTAGGCCCTCAATACATTGTTTTGGCCTAGATGGGACTGGTGCCTATATATTGTTTCACAGAATGTTACCATACAACTGTAAACCCATAAAGTTGGCCGGGGATGTCTTTATCTTCATGTTCTGTTGGTAATAAACCAAAGCAAGCCCTGCATTACTCTCTCTCCCAAATTGAGCCAGCATTCTGGGATATACCGGTAACTGAAACACAGCAACGAGCTCACTCATGTATCATCAACACACACCTATGTATTGCTGTGTCAGTGAGGGTTTGGGTTATCAAGTATTGGTTGTGTTATCACACAACTTTCTCTGACCGTGCTCACTGACTTTGAAGCAGGAGTTGATGTGGTCGGACACTCAGAGGTAGGCGAGATATGTGACAGTCATGGTGAAGTGTTGTAAGACTGTGGTCGTTCATATGTTGTATTCAGGATATGGTTCCTACCCTGTAATTGTTCTTGTAGAAGTTTCTAACACATTGATGGAGATTTTTTGATTTTTTTTTTGGTGGGGGGGAAGGGTGTTAGAGGAGAAACAAATGTTTTGTTAATCAGAAAGGTAGGTGGGATAAACAATTGGATGAACATTTGGGTATTAGGCACCCTGCTCCAACAAGCACTCCAAACGGCCATATTTTAGTCCAGTCTGCAAATAATGTTTACATAACAGTTACTTAATGGTTGGTTACATAACCGACCATCTTATCTTTTATATAATACACATATTTTCCAGGAATAACAGCTGCATATTATACATGCAGACAATGAATATTGACTTATTTCAAAGTGAAGATATTACCATGGACATGTTGTCACCGGAAATGCCATGTCAACAGATCCTCTTTTAGGTATGCTGGTACTGAGATTTAATAAAGTGATGAACACCATCTTTCAGTATTTATGATGCATCTCATTACCACAGTCATATTATTTAAGAATTGATCTCAACACACATATTTCTGTAAACGTAAACCCGGTGTGTACACTGTGTGAATTGTTATACACTTGCATGACCTTCAGGATTTACACAAAGTGTGTTCACCGTTTTTTACGTTTATACCTCTAAAACCGTAAAAACATATTGAAGTCAACTGTTATAAATATATAAGTCAAGAATAATATCTTCACAGATTTAATGGTTAGCACAATAAACGCACACAACCACACAAAATCAGTGACATCTTTTGGTGCAATAACGAAATCCAAGCCCAGTTACCCTATCATCAGCCAATCAGGAAACAGTAGTTAGCTAGTGGGTGTGGCCAAACTATTTTTCGGTATATAAAAACACGAACATGAAAAAAAATGCTTGCTTAGCCGATCAAATGCCATGGAGTCACTTGCAGTTGATTTATACAATATTTTATGCAATATGGAGAAGTTTACTTCCTGCAAAATCATGATGAAACTGATTATCAGCACCAACTCACCACCATTTACAGCAACACTGACCAGACAATCGTTATTGGGGCCTTGAAACGAACCTTTGTTGTCACAGATAAATATATTGACATAGGGTTGGCATGTTATTGGATGATCATCTCACCAGTGTTCCCCTTTACCGGTGATTACCAGTTTTTAACCGGTAAAATTAGGCTTGAACCAGTAATTCATGTCTCTGCAAGTCCCCGTGAACCGGCAAATAAAGTACCTCATAAATCTTTGTTGTTGAACAAAACATCGGCGATGTTCATATGGTATATTTTTCGAAGTCAGCTTCACTTTGTGTGAATGACTTGTAGATCTAAGTTACTTCAGAGATGACATCATTGCATTGAACATGATGTTGAAAGAATGAAATCCAGGTAATTTTTATATGTTTTTCTATTTGTTGAAAGTTGGGACTGACACAAATTAGGGGGACTGGTAATTTTTATAGTTGCCAGTCCACCGGGACTGGCAGTTTCAAAAGCCAGCGGGAACACTGTATGTCAATGGAAGAGGGGCGGTAGGGTAGCACAGAGGTTCAAGCGTTCACTCATCAAGCTGAAGACTTGTTACCCTGTCTGGCGCTCGGCATTAAGGGGCTAAAACAAGGACTGGTCGGCTCGGAGTCAGTATACTGTGTCTGAGTGGGGTATTCATGTTAAACTGCGGCATGGTATCTCAGTGAGCTAGCACTATAAATCGGCATCAGTCCGGACTAGTACAAGCAGCCACAGACACACACGTGCATGCACGTCGCTATATAAGTGCAATAATCTTGGACGCGACGTTAAACCCAATTTCACCTCACCTCAAGCTGAAGACCCTTATTCAGTTCTCTGTGTGGTTACTGTTTCATACAGGCCTACAAGTCAGTTATGCCAGGATATTACAGTCTCACTGAAGGAGATTATTTTGTGACTTAGTATGTGGTATGACATTGGGTACAAACCATGTACATATTATTATGAACTGTCCTTTGTAACTATTTATGGTTTGATACCTGGAATGAATATCTTACATATGCATTGTGTAAAACCTTTTCTCACTCACTCAAGTAGAGGGGGCAGGGTAGCCCAGTCGTCTAAGGTGCCTCGATTCCCTGTGCAGACTTGCGTCCCCTGGGCACGCCTGAAACCTATGATTGTGGGTTCGAATCCAGGTTCTAGGTTTGTCAGCACCATACTCGTGCTCATGGGTTTCACCGAAGTGATTAACGTCTGAGACCTGCATCGCCTCGGGCTTTCCTCCCACATTAAGCTGACATGCCGAGGTATAACTGGAATACTGTTAAAAGTGGCATTAAACCCAAGTAGAAGATCAGTATGGGTAACTTAATCTTACAATAAGCAAATTTTGTATATTCAAGCAGAAAATCCCCCACTTTGTATTATACTGAACATTTGTATATCCATGACTATTTTTGTTCAGTATACATGTTCCTTGGCCAGTCTCTATTAGCTGAACCTTGCATAATAGTTTGACAATATTGTTAACAGGTTGAAGAAAATAAATGGGTTACCATTATCAGAGCTACCGGTAATTAAAATTTCAACACTGGATGGAGCTTTTATCATTACTGTTAGTAAAAGCATTATCTGTTACTAAATAATCCAATATGTTAAAGGATTGTTAAAGTAGGTTATCTTGACATTGGCTAAGTTAATCATCAAGAACACCATAAGAAGTAATGGTAAAAGCTTCATGTTTTTGGAAGTATGAATTTGTCTCTTTTTTTCATAGTTAACAATATTGTTTTCAATAATTTTGGCTAAATCGTTAGTGCACTAATCAGCAGATCGCACCAACTTTCTGTCTTTTTACTGAGATTATGATCAGATTCCCTTGAAACTAACTTTAGTTGTCTAAGAATGGGTTCATATGCCATTAAAGCTTTACTTTCCCTTAGTAGTCATGCGTGTTATAGTTAAACTATTATATGTCAACGTAACATTCTCACGATCGAAATAGCAAGCCTGCAGGAAGTCTCTACGGTGACCGATCAAACTGTTCCATATGTAAAACATCTCTTGCAATAGCAATCAGCTGTACCAAAGTGCTACACTTATTTTATTATTATTTCAAATATATATAGTAAATGCAACTAAAATAACACGATATTGGAATTTATTATTCCTGATAAAATAATAGTTTAAGATACAATTTCGTCCAATCATTGCACCAAAATTCTTTGAAGTTATGTGATTGGGTATTTTTTAACTGAATCACGGGTAGATTGGCAGAAATGCATGTACAGCTGATTGCTATTTCCAGCTTAGTTGATGAGAAATACACATGGTAATCTTACTCCCTACATCTGCAACAATGCTAAGCAGAACAGGGAATATGTAAATGATGATGTTGGGTGCCAGATGATAAATTGCTAAACAAACATGGTCAGGCGTAACTGCTGTCTGGCACAAAATGTGTATTTTGCACTCTGTGTGATTGAAAATCACTGTCTGGATCCAGAAAGTGGATTTCTAGATAAAAGTAGCATTTTATGTAGTATATATTTCGTTCACGTAAATATCATCTGGTTGGGGAGGTTTCCGGGTATCTGAGGTCCGGATAAGGAGGGTTCCACTGTACATTGCCCGTTTGCACTAGCTTGATAATGGTGTGAGAACCAACACCAAAACGTCGCTCCTAATTGTTATAAAGACGTTCATCCATATATCTTATCCTTACTTAGTTCTCCAAATTCTAAATGCCTCTAAAAAAATTCATTAATAATATTTTTACTAAAATCAATAGTCATTTGAATATACTTTTGCTTGTGTCTTCAGCATGTACAGTAATTCTGATTGTATACTTGACACTGTTGTCTGTCACTAAGTATCAAGTTAACTGATAAAGGCTTGTATTTCTTAATCCAGTGTTTGACTCAAGAGAGTGTGACGTCCTTGTGACTTGATGATCACTGTGTCGTGGACTTATATATAGGAATTTCAACAACAACAACATATTGGTATATTTGGATGAGTGAAGGCTTGTTTCCTGCTTGTTTCCTGCTTGTTTCCTGTGAATAGTTTTCCTATTAATGGGCAGACAAAAGAGTATAAGTTATACTTCCTGCTCCTCATTTGTAGTTTCAACAATATTCGTGAACTGCGATGCAGCAATGTCAGTTGTGAGACAAATAAAGCATGTGAGATTTTTATGAATATGTCATTTTTCCTTGTTCCTTCTTCATGCATCTCTTTAATCATGCCTTCCTCATGCATGCATCTATCTGTGTGATGTCAGGACAAGATAGGTGTTGAACGCTGACTTGGAGTCCTCTTTGCAAGACATGCAGTGAGTACATGCTACAGTCAAATCTGACAAAACTTATTTGCTAATGACCATGGCACTTTTCAGGAATGTTAGAATAGCTGTATTATCATAGCACATACATCATGTATGTCTTGGACCATCGACAATGGAAAATAGGTTAATTGTTATCATGGCTATGGGCTGTGGGCTGGCTGTGACCATTAGCATTGAAATGTAAGGTCTGTTCTTGTCCAGATCTACTGAACGGGGTGTTCTCTTTTTGCCGACACGTATTGTTTCGGGATTAAAATTAGTGGCCCGTACTAAATCCCTAGAACAATGGGGATTACGGCTATAGTCTGTATTTTAAATGCAAGTATGCAGGCAAATAAGGGAAAAAAGTAAAGTTTATCACATTTTGTTTTTATTGTATATAACGCATTTTAAATTTTTAATTTACTAAATATACATGAATATGAATTAATACACATGACATAATACACAAATTTACAATCCCACAAGATGAGAAACAGCGTCACCATAAACAAGTGGTGTGATGGAACCGAGTCTATGTTTTTGAATGTCAATTCTTTCCTCCAGGTTTCTATATTTTCTTCGTTTTGGTGTCAGGGAACCACCGGCCTTCAGCTGAAGAATGGTCACTTCATTGTAGCATTGTTCTGATTTGATGATGTTAATCCATTTGAACATGTTTGGGTGGCTTGCAGCAATGTTGTTAAGTTTGGAATGCCACCCTTCCACATGATTGGTGGTTCTGGGGCCAGTGGTGCAGAAGTGGTTCCACATCAACCTATCCCCTCCCTCAACCCAAAACTCGGTGATGTAATCAGCAAAAGCTGAAATACCAGACATGCCCATGTCCAGTTGACAGTTTGATTTCTTCTTGACTTCTTTCTAAACTTATATCCATTGAATACTAAACTCTAGCCACCCCAGGAATTGGGAACAAATTGCACACGTGCTTCTGCCATTGTAGAATGACTTACCGTACACTAACTTGCTTTTTTATAACTCCCATGACACATGTCATATTTGATTACTTGATGCCACAGTACAGAATGTTGTCAAAAGATGTTCATAAAATCTTTCTGTACATGTACAATGAAGTAAGGTTTTACTTTTGAATAATTCAAAAATGTTGTCATGGCACCTGTTAGCATGCACACACGAATACCATGTTAGTAGGTGGTAGAGGAGATGGACATTGTAGGTGGTAGAGGAGATGGACACTGTAGGTGGTAGAGGAGATGGACACTGTAGGTGGTAGAGGAGATGGACATTGTAGGTGGTAGAGGAGATGGACACTGTAGGTGGTAGAGGAGATGGACACTGTAGATGGTAGAGGAGATGGGACACTGTAGGTGGTAGAGGAGATGGACACTGTAGGTGGTAGAGGAGATGGGACACTGTAGGTGGGTAGAGGAGATGGACACTGTAGGTGGGTAGAGGAGATGGGACACTGTAGGTGGTAGAGGAGATGGACACTGTAGATGGTAGAGGAGATGGACACTGTAGGTGGTAGAGGAGATGGGACATTGTAGATGGTAGAGGAGATGGACACTGTAGGTGGGTAGAGGAGATGGACACTGTAGGTGGTAGAGGAGATGGACATTGTAGATGGTAGAGGAGATGGGACATTGTAGATGGTAGAGGAGATGGACACTGTAGGTGGTAGAGGAGATGGACACTGTAGGTGGGTAGAGGAGATGGGACATTGTAGATGGTAGAGGAGATGGACACTGTAGGTGGGTAGAGGAGATGGACACTGTAGGTGGGTAGAGGAGATGGACACTGTAGGTGGTAGAGGAGATGGACACTGTAGGTGGTAGAGGAGATGGACACTGTAGGTGGTAGAGGAGATGGACACTGTAGGTGGGTAGAGGAGATGGGACACTGTAGGTGGTAGAGGAAATGGACACTGTAGGTGGGTAGAGGAGATGGACATTGTAGGTGGGTAGAGGAGATGGGACACTGTAGGTGGGTAGAGGAGATGGGACACTGTAGGTGGGTAGAGGAGATGGACACTGTAGGTGGTAGAGGAGATGGACACTGTAGGTGGTAGAGGAGATGGGACACTGTAGGTGGTAAAGGAGATGGACACTGTAGGTGGGTAGAGGAGATGGACACTGTAGGTGTGTAGAGGAGATGGGACACTGTAGGTGGTTAGAGGAGATGGACACTATAGATGGTAGATGAGATGGACACTGTAGGTGGTTAGAGGAGATGGACACTGGTGGGAGGGCAGGAAGGAAGATCTGTCAGTAGTGGGCAGACATTGGTATTTGGGAGTGAATGTCAACAGCTGTCAGTACTGGGCAGACACTGGTATTTGGGTGTGAATGTCATCCAACATGACGGTGTTGGATACAGATATGTCATGTGACATTTGCAGCTTGTATCACATTCACATTTGCTGACAAACACAACGCCTACTTGATAATCATGAAGTATTAGTGATTATGAAACACCTGAAAGTGGCTGTAACCCTCGTACTTAAACACTATTGTGACTGAGTGAGGGCTAACACAACTCTGGTCTGACAGTTGCAGCTTCTTGCAAGCGCGGCCACATGGAACATGGAATAGTTCACACAAAAAGTAGTATTGTGATAATCATATCGTCACTCAAGTGATATGTATTAATAGGTAGGTGTATCTTGACATCAGCTATCACCAGTGAAGAGACACGGAATCATGGCCTTAACCAACTACCAACAGTCAGTGGAAGCACAAATCCTATCATTGACTGAAGCTAACATGTAATGGCCAAGATCTAATATCTTTTCAACTTTCATACTTGTATGAAAATTAACAGTTTTCATATTTAATGTTTATTAATTTTCTCTTTGACATTACATTACAGATTTCTGTAAATCGACTCGAGTGTTTGATAGATGATCAGTGACTGACATTGTACATGTCATATGTAGATATGCTTGGTAGATTGTTGGTTAATTACACACCATGCAAATGTAGATAGTCAAACAGCACATGTTACAAACCAACTACTGACTATAAAATACCAAACATCACCTGTAGTAAGATATCATTTGTCATTATCACTGGATACCAACTAATACTCTACTTTAAAACTATACTTTACCAACCAACCATCACCTGTAGTCAGACCTCTCTAGTTGGGGGCATGGGTGGCCCAGTCGTCGAAGGCGCCGCGATTCACTGTGCATCCCTTGGGCACGCCAGAAACCTATGATTGTGGGTTCGAATCCCGGTTATGAATTATGTTTCTAGGTTTCGGTTTCACCGAAGTGGTAAACGTCTGAGACCCGCATCACTTCGGGCTTTGCTCCCACATTAAGCTGACATGCCGTGATATAACTGGAATACTGTTAAAAGCGGCGTTAAACCCAACTCACCCACTCACCTCTAGTTACTGTCTAACTATTCTCTATTCTTTACCAACCATCACCTGTAGTCAGACCTCTCTAGTTACTGTGTAACTATTCATTCACTAAACTTGGTAACAGCTCCATTCTATCCTGGGTTGAGAGTTGTTTTTGTTAACTGTTGTTCGACAAAAGTGTAGGACACATAAGACTCAGTCAAGACAAACAATGAATCTTGTTATCTGCGGCAGTAATATCTGGCCAGTTAAGCAAGGAAGTGATGTTCTCTAATCTTGTTCCCCTTGTGATGTGCTGTCAACACCATGTTCACTCAGCCATATCTAAGCAGGAGTTTTAGGATAAGGCGGAAGAGTGAAACATTCATTAATCGTTTTTAAAGAGACCCTTGTTAGGTGCTTAATTTACATTTTTATGTTGAATGAAAAGTTCAGAAATGAGATCACTTTGCACAATGGCCCCCAATCTATCTAACCAGACTTGGATCTACAACTGACTGGTAACCTCCTTGACACTCACCAGTATGGCTTGCTATCAAATATAATCTGTCTTCACATCATGAACACAATTGACTTTGAATTGTGTCAAGTACATCAATATGTGTTGAAGTAATGATCATCATTCTCTGAACATGATTCACACACCTGTGATAGATAACTTCTTATCTTACTTTACATACAAATGTGGGATTCTGAATGGCTCAGACTCATTCTATTATTTCAATCTGTCGCGCCAACATGTAAGGTACTTTTCTTATGTTCCCTGCTGGAATTGCCCAACTGTTGGCATGACATTCGCAACATACCTACTGATAATTTTGTATCTCGAATAAATGAAGAAGGAAGCCATTCTCCAGATATTTACAATATTTTTAGAATGAACTAGATCAAAGACTCTAAGTCTGTCATCTGCTAAGTGGATATTAATGCCAAACTATGGTATACCGATTTGGACCAAAGCATGAATGCATATGTTATACCTGCAATATAATTAGGTTTGCAATAAGATAAATTTGGTGTCCACCGATCGATCCCTTCACGGAATATAAATTAACATAGGGGGTACATCAACCCATGTCCCCCTCGAGACCGGCCTACAACTTGTAATGTTTGTCCGGACACTGAACATTAACTAACAACAGCATAAAACTACCAGTCAAGTAATATCAGTCATGTGACCCATGACACCTTTGCTATTTACCAACTTTTCTGGCTATGAACCAACTACCTAACTATGAGCAACAATCGCTAAAATAATAAATTATACAAAATTCCATCTACAGTAAACAAAAGGCTTTAACAGACAATATTATGTTATTAAACTACTTACCAAGACTCTACTTATTGTAGTCAAAAACTTGGACTGTCTTTTGATTTGATCATAGACTGACCTGTCAGTTATCTACAGGTGATCACTACACCTCTACTATATTTGAGTGGTCTGTCAGTAATCGCACACATTGTTTTTTCAGGAATGCAAGGTGTTATTTTCAGGAGAAAACACTTCAGTGAACTCAGGAGTTGAATTCCCCACATTTCCTTTTCTACAAGGGGCGGTCGGGTAGCCGTCAGCCTCTTCACAACAATGCGTTCAATCACTTTAGATATAAATGAGAGGTTGGAGACTGGACGGTAATTTTTCAGGTCATTTGCATCCAACTGAGGTTTTTTTATCAAAGGTGTGACAAGAGCATACTTTAGATCATCTGGAACGCAGGATTCCTCGAGTGATTTATTCACAATGCGAGTAACGACAGGAGTGAACTCGTCAAGGCACTCTTTTAGCAGCCAAGTTGGAAGTGGATCCAGGGAGCACGATTTCGCTGGACTGTCACGGATGACTCGTTTGATCTCTGTCTCTGTTGTCAGATGAAAATGATGTAATTGATCTGTGGACATTTGATATAATGTATCCGTTGGATTGGGTTGTACAGGTTTTGAAGGAAGGTCTGCAATGTTCTTTCTGATAAGACAAATCTTTTCTGAGAAGAATCTGGAGAAGTTTTCAGCTTTTTCTTCATCAGTTGTGTCATCATCTGGTAACACATGTGGTTTTCCTTTGTACAAAAGTCGATTTGTTATCCTGAAGATGTCCTTTTGGTTTTTAGCATTATCGATCAGAGAATTAAAATATGATCCTGCTCTATAGTCATATGCACTGATCCTGCTCTATAGTCACATGTACTGATCCTGCTCTATAGTCACATGTACTGATCCTGCTCTATAGTCACATGTACTGATCCTGCTCTATAGTCACATGTACTGATCCTGTTCTATAGTCACATGTACTGATCCTGTTCTATAGTCACATGTACTGATCCTGCTCTATAGTCACATGTACTGATCCTGTTCTATAGTCACATGTACTGATCCTGCTCTATAGTCACATGTGCTGATCCTGTTCTATAGTCACATGTACTGATCCTGTTCTATAGTCACATGTACTGATCCTGTTCTATAGTCACATGTACTGATCCTGTTCTATAGTCACATGTACTGATCCTATTCTATAGTCACATGTACTGATCCTGTTCTATAGTCACATGTACTGATCCTGCTCTATAGTCACATGTACTGATCCTGTTCTATATTCACATGTACTGATCCTGTTCTATAGTCACATGTACTGATCCTGTTCTATAGTCACATGTACTGATCCTGCTCTATAGTCACATGTACTGATCCTGTTCTATAGTCACATGTACTGATCCTGCTCTTTAGTCACATGTACTGATCCTGTTCTATAGTCACATGTACTGATCCTGCTCTATAGTCACATGTACTGGTCATGTTCTATAGTCACATGTACTGATCCTGTTCTATAGTCACATGTACTGATCCTGCTCTATAGTCACATGTACTGATCCTGCTCTATAGTCACATGTACTGATCCTGCTCTTTAGTCACATGTACTGATCCTGTTCTATAGTCACATGTACTGATCCTGTTCTATAGTCACATGTACTGATCCTGTTCTATAGTCACATGTACTGATCCTGTTCTATAGTCACATGTACTGATCCTGTTCTATAGTCACATGTACTGGTCCTGTTCTATAGTCACATGTACTGATCCTGTTCTATAGTCACATGTACTGATCCTGCTCTATAGTCACATTTACTGATCCTGTTCTATAGTCACATGTACTGATCCTGCTCTATAGTCACATGTACTGATCCTGCTCTATAGTCACATGTACTGATCCTGTTCTATAGTCAAATGTACTGATCCTGCTCTATAGTCACATGTACTGGTCCTGTTCTATAGTCACATGTACTGATCCTGCTCTATAGTCACATGTACTGTTCCTGCTCTATAGTCACATGTACTGATCCTGCTCTATAGTCACATGTACTGATCCTGTTCTATAGTCAAATGTACTGATCCTGCTCTATAGTCACATGTACTGATCCTGTTCTATAGTCACATGTACTGATCCTGCTCTATAGTCAAATGTACTGATCCTGCTCTATAGTCACATGTACTGGTCCTGTTCTATAGTCACATCAGAGACCATATAATAGAGGGACGGCCCTCACCAACAGTTTATCACTAACCATCAGCGCTACGGTCTGGCATGTAACTGATACACCCCGACACCCTGCTGTTAACCTCCCTGTACCGCTGCAGATGCGCAATAGATGCGCAGACATTCACGACTGACCATTCTGGTAACCACGTAAACAATATTACATAATATCCGGGGTAAGAGTTAATTCCCTTAGCCGAGATTTCTCCGACTACGACCAGCGACAATCCAATAAAAGGACGTCTCTTAGCGGATTACAAAGATTTTTGTATGATATCTCTCATTAGGACATGTCAGTTGGCTGCAAATTATTTGCTGAACATGTGTGTCTTCCGGGACATTTATTTCAATTTACATATCTCATTTTATGCTGCAATTGTTAACTATTATAAATAAACAAATATACCAAATCTATTACGAACGCCACAGAAAACTACGATCCGGTAAATTGCACAGGAACTCAGGAAGTGTAAATAAAACTCATTCAGAAGCAGGGAAGACACTTGTAACATATCACCATATTCCCGATGTTCACAAAATATATCTCCAGATTAACTTCATATCTTATATTAAGTCCAGACTAGATTTACTTGCAAAAATGCATGATCACCGACTGGTGTAAACGCTTTACTATTAGCCAGAAAAAAAATGACGCCATATTAATGTTTTTATTTCATGTAAATTCGCTACTATTTTATAATGCTAATAGTTCCAATGAATTAAAAATACACATTAAACTACGAGCGTTGTTAAATGAATTTTCGATGTGTCTGACAATGGGCTTCGAAAGAATCAAATGTTATTGGTTAATGCCAGTTTGGGGCTAGCAGTGATAATAGGGTTTGCCGGAGCGAGATAAGTTTGACACCTTCGACCTTGTTGTCTGGAACTTCTCTCCCGACGACTGCCGATATAATCCTTCTTTTTTCTTGGCATTTACAAAGCAAATGATAATTTTATAATACAAATATTTCATTTAACGGATTTTTATTTTTGTATGATGTTTTCATTGTTGTGTAAATACACAAAGTAAGTAGTACCTTCATCATATTTACATTATTATGATTGGGTTTAGGCCAAGATCATTTTGCTCATAATCAATATTTACACGGCATAAAATAAATAATTGATTAAATGTAGTCATGATTAATACAGACAAAATCTTCAGAAGATAACAAATATGTAGTATTGTAGTATGTAGTATATGCGCGATATGTGATAGAAGCCTAACTGAAACAAAGTTAAACTTACGAAAAAATGGCGAAAGCAAAGGTAAAAAAAATACGCGTCTTACAAAAACAATTCTAATATCATACAATATAAGTCACTTTGTATAATGTTTCAAAAGATATATGCGGATGATAATCACAGACAAAATGCATGTTATTTCGTCTGCTATATGGTAATTTAATTTAAAATATGTGACGTAAAATATGGCCTTGCGCCAAAAATCATACAAAAAAAACTACCGATCGTACCTAAATAACTTTGGTACCAAGCCAAAGGGGAAATCGTGATGAATGTAAAACTATTTAATTCAGGACCGATGATAGGAACACATTCGTCTGAAAGCATGCGGAAATTAAGAGTTGTGGTGTAATTATTTCGGGAAAAGTCAGATTTAGTCCCATTTCTTGAGTCAAAATCTGAAATATCGCATCCGCCCTAAATTTGTAAATGGCACTAAGCCAATTTTTAACATATATCCTTTTTATACACCTTGGTAACCAAGGACTTTCATTGCGAATTAGAGGCCGTTATTGAAAATTAAAATCTGCACTTTTGCCGATTTTACATGTGCGCCATTTTGTTCTCTCGGACAAAGACAAAGCGTGATCACAGTCATCAAATACAGTGACAACGACATGCTTTAGGGCACCAACAAATCTCAGTTGTAATGTTAACAATGTTAAGAAATACATGAGTGTAATTTTGTTTTGTAAAATATATCTTTTGCATGGGAAAAAAAGGCGACAGCGATGACTGCAGTTAACGCGTTTCTGCTCGCTTCCGGACAGGCTGCGCAGTACAAGCCGTAGCACTGATGGTTTCGCGCATAGGCTAGAGGGCCGTCCCTCTATTATATGGTCTCTGGTCACATGTACTGATCCTGTTCTATAGTCAAATGTACTGATCCTGCTCTATAGTCACATGTACTGGTCCTGTTCTATAGTCACATGTACTGATCCTGCTCTATAGTCACATGTACTGATCCTGTTCTATAGTCACAATTGTACTGATCCTATATATATATATATATATATATATATATATATATATATATATATATATATGAAGATAAAAAAAGGTATGGCCGGGATATTGTATCATTACTCAAGTGACTCATTCCAGCTAAAGTTAGCATGAATTGTGAACAAGGCAAGGATTTTTTTTTCAAATTTCTCTGCACACAACCACCCATAACAGCCATTGTTGACCTCAGGCACTTAACATTGATAGGCATGCTGTCCGATATTATCGTTTTAAAGTTATCATGTTTTCCCATTGATCGTAAATTTTAGTTTGTTGATGACAAGAACATTGCAGTACTACTCACATTCGTCTTTGCAATAAGCTCTACACAATATTATAAGATGGGACTTATTGGTTATATCTTTGACTATTTGATATTTATTATCAGCATACCTTATGTCCTCACAACACTCACATACTTGACAGTTGGAGTTGTGCAAAGTGATTGATAAATCAGAGCAGAAGATATTGTTGACACCCAATTTCTTTGAACGTAACACGGAAATAAATATCATTGTGTAGGTTTTGTTTCTTCACATGAAATATATATAGCAGAGGAAGCACATGTGATGTCTTCTTAGGCATGTGACTTTGTTCGAAATATGCCTCTTTTCACCCAGCAATGAATGGTACCCAGTAGCTGATCGTGACTGTTAACCTTCTATGCCTCACAGGCAGCTTGGGTTGTATACTTCCCAGGGAGCTGAGAAGGATAATAAGTGCACACTGATCCTTTGACCAGGATAATGATAGTGTTAGTGCTTTGAGCTTCAACGGATGGACTAGCGCATTACTACTTTCCATATAGTACAGTAAACTACGGTTATAACGAACTAAAAGGGACCATTAATTTTAGTTAGTTATACTTATAACCGTAGTTCATTATATACAGCCTATATACAGGAAATGGACGGGACCCCAAAACAGTTTGTTATATCCGTCAGTTCGGCATACAGGTGTTTGTTAAAAACATAGTTTACTGTATTATTATTTATTATTATTATTGTTGTTGTTGTTAATCTCTTTATTACACAATGTATGATTGTATATGAAACTAGAAACATGATGATATTCACCCCGTGTCATCATTATGTTGATTATGACATGGTGTCACTAAACATAGTTCAAGGATATTCTTAAGGTATGGCTCAAGACCTCACTTGTTTGATGTCTTCAAGCTTGTGAGAACATATTCAAGATAATAAAGTCAATGACTATTTGCCTGGTCAAGATGGGACATAGATTCTGTGGTTTAAGATAATCTTTTTCTACGCCAACACACAACTGATAATGGCCAACGTGTTTGACATGTAGGTGAGTGTATGCTAGGTTTTGTATCTTGCTTAATGACAAGTTTTGGTCTGATTTCATACACCTTGGACCAGGGTTGTTTCTTAGGCAAGTGAGTGAGTGAGTGAGTTGGGTTTAACGCCGCTTTTAACAGTATTCCAGTTATATCGCGGCGTGTCAGCTTAATGTGGGAGGAAAGCCCGAAGTGATGCAGGTCTCCGACGTTTACCACTTCGGTGAAACCCACGAGCAAGGGTATGGGGCTCACCAACCTAGAAACATAATCGGGGCGAACCGGGATTCGAACCCACAATCATAGGTTTCTGGCGTGCCCAAGGGACGCAACTCTGCACAGCGAATCGCGGTTCCTTAGACGACTGGGCCACCCGTGCCCCCTCTTAGGCAAGTGGTCAGTGTGTTTGCTCATTTGACAGATTTTCCTGGTTTGATTCCCAAATGAGTCAACTGTGAAAAGACCATTTTGGCATAAAATATTTAAGCCCGGAAAAAAATAATTATGTGTCATGTTTATGCCGTTTAATGACACAACGCTAAATATAGCTATCCAGTGAAATGAAGGTGTTCTTTAATTATTGAAACATGACGCCTGATATGACCAGTCCTCGTCTCACCCTTTTCCATGTACACTCAAATGATACTGGGAATGCCTTGTAGAAAAAGGACATCCTTCTCATCTTCATAATCCTGATAACAACCTTTCCATCAACAATATAATTTAGAACAGTCCTCTGAGTCGCCCAAATATTCCTGCTTGTATGAAGCTGCGATTTTGAATGTAGATCTATGCTGATCTCACTTGAACAAGATTCATTTTTATTGGTTATTGATATGCAGCATGTGAACTAGAGACATTCTGTGCTAAATTGGTCATGGTAATACAGATGGAGATGGAGATTTCACTTCTGAAACAAAGCTGTGGTGGTAAATAGTCATGACATCATTGTTTCATTGTATAAATAGAATCAAGTCAAATGCCCAGGACAATCGAGGATGTGTTAACATGGTTAATTCCCTTATCATTTCCGACTTTCAGCATCAGGGTCCTGCTCATCAAAGCGGTCCTAATAGCACTACGCCTATCATAAACCTATGTTAAAGTATGCCGTGTTTTGTACCAGCTGCAAGAAATGAGTTCATATTCAGCTGTATGCACCAGGGATTTACCTGGTTCCTGGGAAAGCTGAAGAGTACTTTTAAGGATCCTCATGAATTAGCATGAAGGTGGGAGTCCAAGGTTTTATCATCGTCAGGCTGGCAACATGTGGCAGACATCATAACCTTGTTGACCGCCTTCGAGGTCTAGTGGTAGAGCATCCGCCTGGAGAGGGGAAGGTCTTGGGTTCGATCCCTGGCCGCGTCATACCAAAAGACGTTAAAAGATGGTACTTGTTGTTACTCTGTCTGGCGCCCGGCATTAACAGGCTAAAACAAGGACTGGTCGCCTCGGAGTCAGTATACTGTGTCTGAGTGGGGTATTCATGTTTAACTGCGGCATGGTATCTCAGTGGGCTGGCACTATAAATCAGTATCAGTCCGAACTAGTACAAGCAGCCACACACACATATGTGCATCCATGTCGCTATATTAGTGCAATAATCTTGGATGTGACGTTAAACCCCATTTCACCTCACCTCACCACCATAACCTTGTCCAGGCTCTGTAACCCACCATAATTATACACATATGTGGTTTCCTTGTTGGAAACAAATATAATAATTGTAATTGTAATGTCAGGGGATTATTTTGATTATAAATTAAATTCAAATAGAAACCTAGTTAATTTAAATGTACATCATAAAATATGCTGCTATTGACACATGATTACTCTGATAATCATTAATTATTCAAACAGGAATTTGCTTTTGGCCCATGAGACTGGCGGTATGTATTATTCTTAATTTTTATATGTTAGGACGCAAAAATATTTTTAGCCGGTTGCGCCTTGATGAACCTTCAATGCCCTACACTTTATAATAAAAAATAACTACAATATCAAATTTTGATACAGAATAGGCATTGGATCTTAATGAACATTTTATCAATTTGCAGTCGACCACAAGTCCGACAAGGATTCGTTTCATTTCATTGTTCATTTGATACACTGTCACTACACATCTGTGGCTTGTGTTCCAGGTTTGATAACGATGTGCTGGTTGTTCACTGTGCCGTCTTGATTGAAACATTAGGTAGCCATGTAGCCAGTGCACAGTGTATTGGATGATGCATCACGTTCACATGACTCACCATGTGTACATCTATGACTTGGTTGACATGAATTTGTTTGTCTGTTGATGTTTAAATTTAGTTGATAATATGAAAACTTGATAGAATAACTGGTATAGGAGTGCTGAGTAGATTTTCTGGCAACCAACAATTGTGTAATGTAAATATGTGATAAAAAGATGACCACAAGTGAAGGTCACCAGACAAGAGCACGTACCAACTTGATAAAACACACTGTATTCATAACTGACATTCTTGAACAAAGTGGGCAGATAGAATTATATGGTTGACAAAAAAAAGACAGACATTTGGACAGATAGTAGACGTTTTTTTAGTTCTATTTTAAATGAAGAACTTACAAACAGGAAACAGACAAGACAGAAAATATGTTGTAGCTTTTTGCCCAAATCAGTCTACACAATGTCAACATGGTGATAAAGGTGAACTATACAATCAAAATGAAGATGGTTATAAATGGGCATTCACAACTTTGAGGATTTAACTGTACAAAATGATGGCCATAGTGTTATAGAACAGGAGCCTGTTGTCACTGGTCAGTGAGTGGGCCATCTCAGTGGACAATAGCCGCTCAGTGACCATCAGCCTTGGGAGGTATCAGAAAAGACTGACTTAATCAGAACAATTTTACATGCTCAAATAATAATAGTCAAATCTATACACTTAAACAAAAAACTGCCCAAAAGCACTTGTGAAAAAGTCTGGGGATATCCTTGGTATATATGTGTAGATCATGTTGAATGTAGATATGTGTTTTTAGCCTTGACTAGATTGTTGTCCTGGCTGCTTCTCATGTTAGAAGGTAGAGAGTTACATGAAGAAAGTCGTGTAGGTATCATTCACAGCAATCCCATTGTTCAAACTGGTTTAATACACTATTGACACAGCTCTCATATGTCAGTGCCTGTTGCTGACACTGGATCGGTGACAGGCAAGAATGAGCTACTGTACTTTCATCCCTGAAGTCCTCATCCTCCCAACTCATGTGCTTACTGAATAATTCATGACTAGCAGTGTGATCAGATCACTGTATACAGCATGGCAGAACAGGTCTGCCCAGGAGATCCCTGACCAACTTCTAGACTATAGACTGTAAGTGATCTTTATGACCACCCCTTACTCAGCCCGAAAATTAACATGCCAGTCCATATTTTCTTGATTAATTTCAGATTTGTTTGAAAAAAGAACAGCAGTGTAGAAGGCATATATAATTGCCAACTATATATATTCAAAATAGTTTTAGTTTCATCGATAATTTTCGCTTTTTATGGCAAATTGGTATGGATTTAAGCGTCATTCCTGGGCAGTGAAGGTTGAGTTGCCTGCTGTAGTGAACGCTGGTCAAAAGTCTCATGTTTCATTGCTACATGACTGGACACAGAGAGCACAGATCAGATATATCTCAGGTATATCGTCACTGCTTGACTTCTTCCCTCTATCTTCCTTTTTTCATCTTTCTTTTGCTTTTCTTCCTAACTTTTATTCTGGGATTTTGGTGCAGCAGTCTCCCCTACCCCAAGCTTGCTGTATGAGTAACTATAATGAGTATCGATCATTCATGATTACTTAAGTGTGATTTGCGGTTTGTCATTGTATCCTGAGGATGTGGAGTGATGTTCATGGTATCAACCACTGGTTTGCCAAGCGACAGTAAACTATGTTTATAACCAACACGCCTGTAATGAACTGACTGATATAACAAACTTATTTTTAGTCCCGGCCAGTTGTTGTATATATGCTTATAACGAACTACGGTTATTACGAACAAAAATTAGTGGTCCCTTTGAGTTTGTTATAACCACAGTTTTCTGTAATTCTGACAGCAGTGCAAAACAACATTCACTCTGTTTCTTTTTGTGAGTTGAACTCAATATGAATACCAGTCCTCAATGATCTAAGGTAATAATCTATGTACATTCATTATATACCCTGGACCTGCTCGCCACTACAGTGACCTCACTAGCTCCTCCTGATTCAGGGTAGAATTTCACTCACTCATCATCGTCAGAGGTCCTGAAATCAACAAACAATCAAAATAGAGAGATCTATATTCATGATCTTGTTTGAGTGAGCCCTCAAGATTTACTACTCAAAAGAAGTTACGGACCACCTGATTCTATCATGTTGCCTTGACAGATTAACTATAGTATTAACATAAAAGAATCAGGTGGTTTTTAACTTCTTTTGAGTAGAATATTTAATTGTTGCAGAAGACTAATGAATAACTGGTAGCTGGAAAACATTAGATTAGGTGAAATGTGAGGGAAGACCTTGTTTGTTTGGCTGCTTAAATGTTAAGAAAGAAACCCTGAAACACTTTATCATGCCTTATAGCTCTGGGGATTATTGATATTTTATTTGCTATTGATAAGCTGAAAGGTGCAGTCAAGAAACGATAACTAATGGCACAGGACCATGTAATAATAATAATAAACGAGGACTTGTCTGCAATTTTTTTGCGAGTTTGTTTATGTATTATTAGTAGTTACACGGTCCTGTGCCTTAAAATTATGCTACAAATTGTTCCTTCCCGTGAAGATCCGGGGTAGAATAGGTCTTCAGCAACCTATGCTTGTTGTAAAAGGGGACTATGCTTGTCATAAGAGGCGACTTATGTGATCGTGTGGTCAGGCTCGCTGACTTGGTTGGTCCATGTCATCGTATCCCAGTTACGTGGATCGATGCTAATGATGTCAATCGCTGGATTGTCTGGTCCAGACTTGATCATATAGCTGGAATATTGCTGAGTGTGGCGTTAAACAACAAACAAACAAACAAACAGACAAATTGTTCCGGTTGTATTTGGCAGGCAAAAGTCAGGTACAGGTGATATTGAGGGCTTTTTCAGTACATGTTCAGTGTCATCTTTCTATGTTGAGTTTGTTTGTTGGTTGTTTAATGCTGCTGTCATAGCGACTGATTTACGACATCCATTGTCTGAAGAACATTTGATTGCAAAGGCTCATTACCCTGGAGCCATGCCATCTATATGCCTTGAAACACTTAATTGCTGTTATTTATTAGATGCTAATCCTATTTGTTAATCCCCAGTTTTGTGTACATCGACCGTCTGCCATCCTGAACAGGATGTGCAAGTATGTCACTGATGATTTACTGTTTACATTTATATTTATTACTTACTAAATGTCAGGTGACCTTGGCTATATAAGCCTTGGTCCAGAAAGAGAGAGAGAGAAAAGGGGGAAAAAAAGGTCTTACCCTTAGCCTAGCTAGGGTTAGGCTGGGTGCTCCGGGGCACCTAGACACCAACCACTACCACCATGTGCTGACCTGGCACAAAGTGTCTTTTGTATGTATATATCTACATGTATAAAGTAAAACTGTATATACCGCACGCCATCGTCTCAAAGTTGTCACTTCCTACTGAGAACCATATGTCGGCCCCTTGCATATATACGAGTATACAAATTGTTCATTAATCAACGTAAGACCGACACGCGTTGATAATTTGGTGGAGAATCCGGGTATGACAGACTTCTTAGTCTGTCCTTTCCTGTACCTCTTTGCAGCATGGCATATGGTTCACAATACTGTAGGAAGTGACAGTCTCTTATTGAAAGGATATACTACCTTCAGGAACACTTCAAGATGACACTGCACTCACCAATATTCCAGCTATATGACGGCGGTCTGTAAATAATTAAGTCTGGACCAGACAATCTAGTGATTGGCATCATGAGCATCAATCCACGCAATTGGGAAAAGATGACATTGCATCAACCAAGGCAGCGAGTCTGACCACCCGATCCTGTTAGTCGCCTCTTACGACAAGATTAGTCACCTTTTACGGCAAGCATGGGTTGCTGAAGACCTATTCTAACCCGGATCTTCACAGGTCGTCTGTATTGTGATACATATTGCGATATATTTTGGGAGCTGAAGTACAGTGATTGACACTGATTGTACATGCAGATCCTATTTTCTACACAGTGAAGAAAGTGTTAGACAGTTTGGTCAATCATCGCCATTTTGGAGTCATGGACACAGGAGAGATAACATGATAGAAAAATCACTTCTGTATTTCTGCCATTTTGTCAATCAATATCAAAGGGAAATGTTTGTGGATGAATGTCTGTGTAGATGGTAGGTTAAATGAAACATATAATAACAACATTTGTCAAACTATTTTTAAATCAATATACCAGAACACACAAAAAATATTGCAATACATGTTGTTTGAAAGCGTAACACAGTATACCAGTGTACCAGTAATACTGTGCAGACCTATTCAACAGGTAATGCCAGTAACATGACCTTTTATTATTTGCATGGTGAAATATGATTTCTTGTTAATCACAAAAGTGAAACTAACTGGTGTCTCTCACAGTCACAGTCTCACACTGTGTTGACATATTCCTGGAAATTATGGAAGTTGTGTTTGGTCTTGTTTCAATGAAACATTGTCAGTCACATAGTGTGAAATACATGGAACTGAACAATTCTGAATATTATATATGCAAAGTATAAATGCACAATATTCAGAAGATTTAATATTAATTTGTTTTGCATTTATTTATGTGTGTGTTGAGGGGGTAATCAGAACTGTTTGACTTCACACATTGACTATCCATGGATGTAATTGCATATAAGTTAGGTAGGACTGTTCTACTGGAGACTGGGAGTATTCAAGGATGTAATACTGCATATTGGGTAGACAGGACTGTTCTACTGTGGGGAGTGAGTATTCAAGGATGTAATACTGCATATTGGGTAGACAGGACTGTTCTACTGTGGACTGGGAGTATTCAAGGATGTAATACTGCATATTGGGTAGACAGGACTGTTCTACTGTGGACTGGGAGTATTCAAGGGTGTAATACTGCATATTGGGTAGACAGGACTGTTCTACTGTGGACTGGGAGTATTCAAGGATGTAATACTGCATATTGGGTAGACAGGACTGTTCTGCTGTGGGGAGTGAGTATTCAAGAATGATATACTGCATATGAGGTAGATAGGACACTTTTGCTGCTCATGGTAAATACAGTCTTTCCTTGAATACATATTGAAAACATTATCAGTTGTGTAGCAAATTGTTTTAGTATTCAAAGGAAAAATAACTTTGATAATATTTTTATTGATAAAAGTCATTTTATGATAATTATGGTGTGGATTATGTTGCTTTGCAGACTGATAAATCTTCTGAGTACACAACAAACCAAGAACTGTTTGATGCCATATTAATGTGTGGTAGAAGTCAGAAAATGACACACCTCCGCTTTTCTTTGCCTTTCCAACTGCAGGGGAAATAACGTGACCAGACTCTTTGGCATAATTTGTGTAAAATATGCAAAAATTGTGAGGCATAATTTGAACATGTTGAATTTATTTTAATTTAAAAAAAGAAAACTCTTTAAGAAAACTTTTGGAGTCAACTTTCAGTCCATTTAAATACAAGTACATATAAAAACTTCTGACAGTAAGTATTATAAGAGAGGGTTAATACATTCTTAGCAGTAGGGTAGCCTCAGTGGTTAAAGCATTTGCTCGTTTCGCCGAAGACGGGTTCAATTCCCCTCATATTTACCATGTGTAAAGCCCATTTCTGAAGTTGCCCTCCGTGAAATTGCTGAAAGTAAGAACAGTTACTTTTGCCACTGAGTATACATGTGAACAATGGGACGTGTGTACTCATAATGTGGCACCTAGATGTGACCTTTCACTTCTGTTGTATCATGATTGATAACAATTATCTCCCGCAAATATCTGTTTGTCTTAGAATAAACATCCATTTTCAAGGCCTCTTGATAGTTTATTGTTGCCCTAATCATGGATAATTTGCTATTTGCAACAACACTATTCACTGAATGTATTTATGACAGCAAGTGATTGACTTTCGCACATTAGCATGTGACCCAGATACTCAGTGCCAATGACATTTACACTTATCGTCACTCTACTCGGTAGGTTGTTGAAGAATATTTGAAAGCAATTTCTATGGCCTGATGCAGTTTTTGCTTATTTTCAGGATGAGGCTACCCTAAATTTTACAAAATTAAAAAAACTAATTTTAAATGATGTGTTTCAACAATTAGTCATGTTAGTTTATGAAACCAGATTAGTTATAGTCATTTTGGTTTGGAAAAGTTTTGGTAAAAGTGATGTTATTGAAAACATGAAAGTGAGGAGCTCTTGTCTTGGTTATAAAATATAAGACCTGGGCACCATTCCACAAAGCTGTCTATGTGATACAACTGTTGTAGCTCCCATACGGTACTTTTTTTATACCCCCGATCTATAAAGTTATACCAAGGAATTCCATCTGTCCTTCATTCCATCCGTCTGTCCTTCCAGGAACATTTTTTGTGTGAGACCTATAACTTGAAAACTACTGCATAGATTCTTTTCATCTTTTCAAACTTGGTGAACACTTTTTATACCTATAGGAGAGGAACAGTTTATAGTTTGTTTTCAATGTTTGAATTTTCTGAAAAAATACAATATTTTCTTCTTCTTTTTTAACTTTGAATGTTTTTACTTCAACAATTGTGCGACCTATAGCTTGATAACTACTTCTTCATAGATTCTTTTCCAACTTGGGGTACAGCTTCCCATACCAATAGGAGAGGTGCAGTGCAAAGTTTGATTTTGCTAAGTGGATTTTCTAAGAAAATATTGTTTATTTGCTTTGAAATATCTTTTACTGTAGTCAAAGTCGGGTGTATTAGTGAGTCCTGCTCACTTTTTACCTTGTTAGATTTGTCTTTTACTTATAATACCTGTAGCCTTAGACCGTTTTGCGGATTGAGGTCGTGATTCCAAAGTGATTGAGCTGTGACAATCATTTACAATATTCATGATACTATTCTGCAGAGGTACAGCAGCTCATTAACTCAGAAATTCAGATATTTCGTATTTGTTCTAACATGTTTTCAAATTCTGTTTCAGATGATGTTCAGGAAAAATGCATTACAATTTGAAAATGACGAGACCCTGTGATAGAAAACCCGGTCTTTCCTGGTAAATCCGCATTCCGCACTACAACACCTGCCAGACTACCCAATACCACACTCCAAATACCCTATACCACACTGACAGTGTCCGGCCAGCCCAACTCCAACCCTGCCTTGCCTCACACTGCATCAGTGATCTACATAAGATTACACTAGTTTGTGTAATGATTAAATCATCTGCAATAATGAATTATTCAGTCTGCCTCAGATCAGATCTAAATCTGAATCCAGTCTCTCTGTGCGTCAAGGGAAACATTTCAAGATGAGCACGTTGAGCTGGACATCATGCTCAGTATTTATAGTTCCTCAGTGAGGTGGAGAAGTCCTGGAGATTTTACAACTCTTCTCTCACTATGGCACCATAGGATTTTATGAAGAGCCAAGAGATTTGACAATTGTATCTCGCTATACTGCACATTTGAAGACTTCTGCACTGGCTTCATTATCCCCAAGCGAGTTCCTCCCATCATCAACCTTCACACTGATTTCTTAGAACATTGTGGACTGGTTTTAATCTGACATTTGAACCAAAATTTGTCACCCTGCTGATTTGTCATAAAGCCATACTCACTCCCTCACTCCAATACATGCTGCAGATGCAATACAGTACACACCACTGCACTGGTATTTGCCAATAAAATATAAAACTGTAAGTCTAATAATGTGGAGGTACGAGTTTGTGTACATAACATGAAAGTATGATAATGTTTGCAAAATAAGTGAAGTTTGAGAGAAACATGAACAGAGGGACAGAATCATGAGTATGTAAGTTTATGTTTGTAGATTACAGGTACAAATACCGAACTAAATTAACTTAAATGATACAGATATCTATTTGAAATGTTGTCTAAAAACAAGTCTGTGAATAAAATGGAGTATGAAGTTGGAAGAAGAGCTTCATGTTTTCTGAGAAAATTTGTTTTTAGTTCTGAATTGAAACTAACATATGTCACACCCCCATCATTCCAAAACCCGCACTGCACAGGTACATGAAGATCATCTGGCCAAAAGTTTTAAATCTTTTTAAACAGACCATGAATATTTTATGATCTTCTAAAGTAGCTGTGAAATACATCTTTCTTTTTAGGAAGTGTTTGCTTTTAATTTTTGTTCTGTGATAAAAAAACATATATTTTTAATATTTCCTTAGCATCTTACAACACTAACTGTATATTCCTATTATTTAAATTATTCTTAGCCCATTTTTTTTAATCTATAAATTGCTACAGCTTTATTATTATAGCTTGCTTATGCTGAAGTCATATTGGAAAGAGTTGTGTCCCTTTAACTGTTGCCCGTAACCATCAAGGTAAATGTGACTGTTATAAAGATAATGCAAATAATGAATAAATATTAATGAAAAACATTTGTCTGAAAATATATAAATGATTATTATTCAGTTTTTATAAAATTTTATTAATAGTTTTATATAGAAAATATCTAATTAATAACTTATAGTTTGTAATTAAAGAAAAGAACATATAAAACAAATACACAAGGAACATGGACCTTTCTCAGAAATAATATATTACAACAAATATATTTGTCATAAAGATTCACTATCATGCTACCATATGTCCCTAACACAGTTCAGTCACAAAGCAACACAGAAAGTGGGAACGATCGGATTCTGAGGAGAAGAGGTGTTTTAAATCGAACAATGGCAAACCATCATTTTACTCAGTCCGTCTTTGTGACGGGGACTCCTAGAGAACACACTCCAGTCCAACAGCGTTGGATGGGTGAATCTTGTGAAGTTGTACCCCGAACGACAGGGGGATTTCAAATCTACCAACCTAACGCAGCTGCAGAGTATATGCAAAAACAGGATGAAAAGA
Organism: Haliotis rufescens; assembly: GCF_023055435.1. Classification (NCBI taxonomy): domain Eukaryota; kingdom Metazoa; phylum Mollusca; class Gastropoda; order Lepetellida; family Haliotidae; genus Haliotis; species Haliotis rufescens. The sequence continues at coordinate 16,951,704 of NW_025964112.1, forward strand.
AAGCTGATATTCGAAATGATTTAACGCGAAGTATAGAAATGGCAGCTTCCAAATACAAACATAACATTCGTAATCCTGAGATGAAGAAGATGCAGATCGAACGCTCGATAGTGTATGAGAAAAAACGAGCAATGACGAGATCATTGTATGTGTCAAGGCATCATAATGCTGGTACTCAAGAGCGAATAAGTCATCATGAATCCCTTCTTCCGGCAAAGATGACGCGTGAGCATGAATTTCAGTGCAGTTGCAAGGAGTATCATTCCCATCCTCTTGTAGTGGTGGGTACACCTGTCAACAAAAGCATTGCTGCTGAAATGCGGAAAAGGGAAAAAGTGATTGCAGCATTGAATTCATCGACTTCCAAAGTCGACACACATGATGATCCAAGAAATATTTTCTGGTCACCTGAGTTGTCCTTCCACCCTTACAAACATGGTGATTCATTGGTAGATTTTCCTTCACTTTGGCTGAAAGAGAAGGAGCTGAAGAATCACCTGAAGAACCCTGGGATACAATTGACTATGCTACGTGGTGCAGTCCTTGACCTGTGTAAGCTGGCCGTGACCTGTGGCCCTGTGCGTCTGCTGCGATGTCTCATCGATCTGTCTCTTATACGTGAGTATCATTCTTTATGGATGACCCTCGTTAACCCCAAGGCAAATGAGTTAACTGACTATATAAGTCCAGTTTCCACCCTTGCTGAGCTAGGCTGGTATTATGGAGTTACATTTTGGCTGGACTAACGAGTCTATGCATAATCCAATCACAATTACGCAACGAAATAGAAATCCGGTTCGTAAACTGTGATGCAGTTTTAGGTTGATTGCAATATTTGCAAAGCATGTGCACCAACAACTCATTGTCAACAGTTATTTTCCAAAACTTTTCATGTTTTTAATCAAGGTGCTCACGTGATTTGATGCACTTCGGGATGTAAGACCCGTTTTATCACAATTTAGATCTTGATTATCAATCAGATCGTCTTGACTGGGTGCCGCCATTGTTTGAAGCAAATGCAAGTGATACGAGAGGTGGAATCTGATTGGTCCATAGGAGAGGCATAGAAGGGACATAACTCGAAATCCCCACTGGTGGGGCTACGGTCGAGCCCAGTAACTCCAGCCTTGTTCGGGTGGAAACTGGACTTTAAATGTAGTTATTTCTCTTGCCTCGGGAAGATGCGTTAGAGCAGACCAAGTACAAAAAACAATATATCGTTGTCAACATTTATATATTTGTTTAATATATGTAGATGTTATATTATTAAATGCAACATTTACTCTGCAACCATTATTTTTTAATCCAGAAATTTCACAGTACCCTCCAGATTAACGAGATCTTGGCGTATACTTATGGCATGTTTGTTTGAAACAACATTCTTTTGGAACTGAAGTGAAACACCATGTACCTTATTTCATGTATAGGAAGTATCTATGGTGAAAGCATTACTATGTTTATGTGTTCCCGTATGTATTGCCGTGATAGAGAGTGTATGCAGCTGTGAATCCATCAATATTTTTGTGTTCCCATGTTTATTTCCATAAGAATAAATACAATCATTGTTAATGGGTGATTCTAGATTTGCAAGAATGAAGCTTGGATAAAATAAAAAACCCAACTTTGTTGGATTGTGAAAACAGAAAACAAATTTGAAAGGTTGAAAGAAGAGAAGAAACTTTTTTAATATCAAAGTGTTCATACAACATATTGTAACAGCAAAAATCCAACATCTTTAGTCTTTTTCATTACTCTTAAATGAGCATTCTGAAAAATAATATTTCCAGAAATATTCAGGTGAGCTACGGAGATTTGTTACTCGTTTTCTTCACAGAGATTGTTGTGATACTTAATGAGCTGCATCATGTCCAAGGCATATCTTCAACAAGGAAAATAATAAAATATTCTTCGTGGATATGATATTTGATCTATTCCCCACCTAAATCCCTCAGTTGTTGAGTTGTATACCAGGTTACAGGTAATAATTTCGATGAGAAGTTTTTATCCTGTATGGCTCATTTTATTTCATGTACACTTATGTTTGTGGAACATTCATGAAAGTGTACCGTATATAAAAGATATGCCGGCAAGGATGCAACATTTCCTGAAATGGGGGAGGTGGGGTATCCTAATAGTTGAAGCATTTGCTTGTCGTGCTGATAGCCCAGGTTAGATTCTCCACATAGGTACAATGTTTGAAGCCCATTTCTGATGTCCCCCACTGTGATTTTGCTGGGATATAGCTAAATGCGGGCTAAATCCAACTCATTTATTCATTTAACCTGAAACATTTTACAAGCCTGAAGAACACCCACTTATGCCGGAAACTCTACTCGCCCTTTGGATATACTCTCAAGTTCACTTGTGTCAATTAGCATCCCTGTGGCATGTCTTTACTCAATAGTTGCCAATATATATGCCCCCTTCTCTCCCCAAACAACATTTTGTGTTTCTAGACCCCACCTGCACCATTTTCAGGTAGAATATTGGGTAGTCCAGTGGGCACCCAGGTCCTACTGACGTCCCACCCAACTCGAGTACCCGAGTTACCCATCCCAGACCTAATCAGAGGCAAATAAGAAGAACAGATCATGCCACAGGAGGTTTCTAAGAATTGTTAGCCAGGCAGGGATGTGAATACTGATGTGGTGCATTGTTGAACCCCATGATGACTTGCTAATGCCACACCGACCACAAACAGGAACTAAGTCATACAAGCATGTGACATGGCAGGAGGATATAAACATTTGTATTTTGAAACACGATTGTCATAGGTCTGCAATTTGATCTTGTGATGCAGCTGTGAGATTCAACAAATTATGGGAATGTAGGTAAGAGTTTTTTTTGCATTGGATGAAGAGAAGATATTTGTTTGTTCTTATCAAATAACATGTTTTATCTCATTGAGTGACACAGCCACGAGTGGCAATGTCAACATTGTCAGGCCACTGGATGAGATAAACATGATAGTTGACAAGAAGGGACAACTGTTCTCTTAATCATGTATTTTCTTTATGAACTCTCTCTGAAAACCATTGTCATAGAGGCGATTGAAAGTACCAGTTGTTCTGACATTCAGTATTACTTCTCTAAAGTGAATATTGATTTAAAAAACAGCATATTTAGAGTCCAACGCCCTGTGTTAAGACAGCTGTACATCAGCTGAGTAAAGTACTGTTTTATACAGGATATTTGAGTAATCTTGCCAAATGAAATGTTTAGCTTATCTGTGATATTTTCATGAGTGACCCAGCTATGTGGAACTCTCGACATTTTGTCAAGATGAGACAAACATGTTGTTTAACAAGAAAAGACAAATGTTCAATGTTTTACCAGGGCTTGATTTAGCTATATATAATATGCACCAGTGCAACCTATGTACAATGAATACATAATAGCATCAGTTGTATGGAAAAAATGTATTCTCCAGTTTTGTTTCCTGCATAAGTTGAGTATAGAGAACTGTGTAGAACTTAATCAGTGAACTTACAATCTGCTATTGTGTTCTCTTGAAAAAATGAGTTGTAATCTGGAGATAGACACTACTGCACTGAATGAACAGGTAAGACAGCAACTTCAGACTAAGCTGATTTTTTTAGGCATGTTAACAAACTAGCTTTTATAAGCCTGCACATGAATGGTTTGAACTTCATTGATTTTTATAGTTGATGTCTGTGTTACAGTGTGAATGCCATTTGCTGTTATGTAGCTTGGTTTCTGCTAAACCTCAGTGAAAGAAGAGAGTGGGAGAGAGTTGTACTTAACTTGTACAGAGTATTATTTTACTTGAACAGAGTGATACTTCACTTGAATAGAGTGATATTTTACTTGAACAGAGTGATACTTCACTTGAATAGAGTGATATTTTTCTAGAAAAGAGTGATACTTCACTTGAATAGTGATATTTTACTAGAACAGAGTGATACTTCACTTGATTAGAGTGATATTTTACTAGAACAGAATGATACTTCACTTGAATAGTGATATTTTACTAGAACAGAGTGATACTTCACTTGAATAGAGTGATATTTTACTAGAACAGAGTGATACATCACTTGAATAGTGATATTTTACTAGAACAGAATGTTTCTTCACTTGAATAGAGTGATATTTTACTAGAACAGAGTGATACTTCCCTTGAATAGAGTGATATTACTAGAACAGAGTGATACTTCACTTGAATAGAGTGATATTACTAGAACAGAGTGATACTTAACTTGAACAGAGTGATATTTTACTAGAACAGAGTGATACTTTACTTGAATAGAGTGATATTTTACTAGAACAGAGTGGTAATTACCTTGAACCAGGTTTTGTTTTACTTGAACAGAGCTACTTAAGTAGAGTATCATTGCTTTACTAGAACACACTGTGACAACAGTTGGACATCTCACTGTAATTTTGCTGTGATGTCACAAATAAATATCTCACTGTTACACTGCTGTGATGTCACAGTTGAACTTTCACTGTAACACTACTGTGTTGTCACAGTTGAACATCTCACTGTAAGGTTGCTGTGATGTCACAGTTGAACATCTCACTGTAACACTACTGTGATGTCACAGTTGAACTTTCACTGTAACACTACTGTGATGTCACAGTTGAACATCTCACTGTAAGGTTGCTGTGATGTCACAGTTGAACATCCCACTGCAAGGTTGCTGTGATGTCACAGTTGAACATCTCACTGTAAGGTTGCTGTGATGTCACAGTTGAACATCTCACTGTAACACTACTGTGATGTTACAGTTGAACTTTCACTGTAAAACTACTGTGATGTCACAGTTGAACATCTCACTGTAAGGTTGCTGTGATGTCACAGTTGAACTTTCACTGTAACACTACTGTGATGTCACAGTTGAACATCTCACTGTAAGGTTGCTGTATATGTCACAGTTGAACATCTCACTGCAAGGTTGCTGTGATGTCACAGTTGAACATCTCACTGTAAGGTTGCTGTGATGTCACAGTTAAACATCTCACTGTAACACTACTGTGATGTCACAGTTGAATATCTCACTGTAACACTACTGTGATATCACCGATGAACATCTCACTGTAACATTACTGTGATGTCACAGTTGAACATCTCACTGTTACATTACTGTGATGTCACGGTTAAACATCTCACTGTAACATTACTGTGATGTCACAGCTGAATACCTCACTGTAAGGTTGCTGTGATGTCACAGTTGAATATCTCACTGTAACACTACTGTGATGTCACAGTTAAACATCTCACTGTAACACTACTGTGATGTCACAGTTGAATATCTCACTGTAACACTACTGTGATGTCACAGTTAAACATCTCACTGTAATATTACAGTGATGCCACAGTTGAACATCTTTTCCCTGTTATCTTAAAGGTTGGCCACAACATCATTGATAGTGTGATCATTTTTGATTAACATGTGGATGGGCAACTAAAAACATCTGCTGCAAGGAGGACTTGAAATGAAAAGAGTTCTCTATTTTAACAGTTATTTCAATGCATTGTTTACATAAGGCCATTGGAACTGTGTTTTTAAGTAAAAGGGTGACTACAATAGAATCACTAGTGGGAGGTTAAATATTTCAGTTGAGACCCACCAACCAGTTTCTAAAGAAGTAAATAAAGATAAAATCAAGTAATTAAAATTGCCTAGGACCCTGTTTTCTGGCTCCCTGGTAAGATTTTGTTAGGGTCAAGGAGTCAGGAATCTGAACATGCAACTGGTATATTTCAAACATGTGGTACTTAACATTTTGACGCAGAAGAAATATTATTACTATTGTTTGTGAAAAGTGAATGATAAATTGGTCATTTGTCCCACAGTTCACAATGTGGGGTCGTCAGATTTTCCTTCATGATAAAATAACGTGGTAAATTGACAGAGATCTGGATAAGTCCAATTTTGAAAGATTCCACTATATGCATGATCACAATTAAAGCTGATTCACTTATGATATATATAACATGTGTAACATTTGGAAATTAACAATTGCGAAAGGATGTCCACACATCAGAATAATGTTAGTTATGGTGTCTTTTGTGGACGTATACAGTGTTATGTTAGGTAAGCAGAAAAATACTGGCTCAGTATTTTGTATACGGCACCTAAAGACACCATAACAACAGATTTCTGTACCAGAATTTTCATGTAAACTATGTGAAGCTGATGTTGGAAAATCCAAGATGGCTGTTACTGACGGTACACGGTCTCGTATTAGGTCAGTAACAATCATTTTGGAATTTTACTGATGCTCTATGTGCTCATGTGGGGTCAGTAGTTCTACTCTCTGATTGGTCAATCTCACTTTGACGCTTAATAAATCTTGATATGAGCTCTTTCAGCCAATGAATGTTAATACTACCATCTATGATATCTTATTAATGTGTTCATGACATATCACATCAATGGCATTGTCCTTGACTTTCACTGATGTAAGAGACTGACCTTTATCAGATAACCACTGGACTGTTGGCAATGCTTCAACATTATACAAGTGATGGGGTTATCTGACTGGCTGATGTGGCACAGTCTGTTGGTATTAGGACCTGGGCCCCATTCCACAAAGCGATCTTAGCCCTAGGACTACCGTAGGCCTATGTTAAAGTATAGGAGTTACAATCATCTTAGCGCTAAGATTGCTTTGTGGAACATAGCCTTGACCACCATGCACCTGAACTATCCTGCATGATAGCAGAACTTTGAAATTAGACAGAGTTTTATTCAGAGTAAATGGTGGCAGATGTGGACAAAGCATTTATTCTAAACAGGGCATCAGGCCATCAGGGCATTGACATATTTGTTTTGGTTATGACACTGAAATATAAACTGCATGCAGAAGTCGGATGGATAGTTTCAAAAATAAAAACATAAGGGAATATGTTTTGAATAGGTAAGGAGCTTTGTTCAAGGCTTCAGAGTTGATGTATTGATTGCAGTACCTGACACATGATACATGTTGTTGAATTGCTTGTTTTAACTTTTGGCCTACGCTGATACATGCAGTAAGAGTTTTTAGACATTTTAAGAGAAAATCCAAACAAAATACCGAAAAAATGTCAAATTGTGGACTTCCATTCATGAATTTGAAGTGTGAGCAATCTCATTTAAGTCAGATGTGTCTCTGTGTCAAGACCTGACAAGACCTCCATGTCACATCAGCTGAACCACGAGCAAACTTGGACTGCCCAATGAAAATGACAGGTGCATGGGATCTTGAGTCAAGATGTCAACTGTCTAAAACAATTCAGCCTCCTTGATTTGGAAATTTTGATCTTAACAAAAGAAAAATGCTACTGAACAAACATATACCCACCATAGTATACCCTTTGGGTGACGATGCCATGGCATTCAGAAACAACACTATACCCTCCACAGTACACCGTTGTGGATGAAGATGTCATGGCACTCAGAAACAACACTATACTCTCCATAGTACACCTTTGTGGATGAAGATGCCATGGCACTCAGAAAAAACACTATACCCTCCATAGTACACCTTTGTGGGTGAAGATGCCCAGCGCTCAGAAAAAAACAGTATACCCGCCATGGTACACCATTGTGGATGAAGATGTCATGGCATTCAGAAACAACTCTATACCCTCCATAGTACACCTTTGGGTGAAGATGTCATGGCACTCAGAAACAACACTATACCCTCCATAGTACACCTTTGTGGATGAAGATGCCATGGCACTCAGAAACAACACTATACCCTCCATATTACACTGTTGTTGGTGAAGATGCCATGGCACTCAGAAACAACACAATACCCTCCCTAGTACACCGTTGTGGATGAAGATGCCATGGCACTCAGAAACAACACAATACCCTCCCTAGTACACCTTTGTGGATGAAGATGCCATGGCACTCAGAAACAACACTATACCCTCCCTAGTACACCGTTGTGGATGAAGATGCCATGGCACTCAGAAACAACACAATACCCTCCCTAGTACACCTTTGTGGATGAAGATGCCATGGCACTCAGAAACAACACTATACCCTCCATAGTACACCGTTGTGGATGAAGATGCCATGGCACTCAGAAACAACACAATACCCTCCCTAGTACACCGTTGTGGGTGAAGATGCCATGGTGCTGACCAATTTGGTGTCGCACAGCATCAACACACAAAATGGTGCTGTGTGCTGGAAACAAACATGTTTACATTGTCAGAACTGTGTAGGTACTTGTGATGTGCTATATTCCGGAACGCTTTATGGAAGGGTATATGAATTAGCATTGATTTTGAAGGTTTTTACAGGGTGGGTGGGGGTCCCTTATGGGTGGGGGTCCCCTAAATTATAGGTGGGGTTGTTTTATAGACAGCGATATATGGGAGCTTTCATAATACAACCGTTGGGTGTAGATGCCATGGCACAACAATATGAAACAACAATGTATTGCCGGGCTTTAAGTTTTGCATGTAGAACTACCCAATAACACTTTTTTTAGATACAGAGATGAGATATGCTTGTCTGGATGCATTTCTTATTTGACCAATTATTTAGAATCTGATTGGCTGATTTTGGCAATTACATCAATTGAAAGAAGAATCTGTACAAGCCTTTGATGAAACTCTTTAAAATAAATTCAATTTCTGGTTTGTGAAAATATGAACATTAAGTTTGAAAGTGTCTAAATTGTAAGTATGCTTTTTAGAGCATTGATTATTAACTTGATGATAAAGAAAATACTGAACAATTGGTCTGATATTGAAATAGATCTGGACCATACATGATCTCTGATAACGCCTACTTCATGTATTTCAGTATATAATTATATATAGTTCATAACATCATGACAATTGACACTTACATGGTGCATGGCCATGTCCTCATACTAGAACAAATGTAGAAATGTGTAGTTATATAGTATAGTTATTACTACATTGTACTATCTGGTGCAGTACCCTAGTAACCTCTGTGATATAAATGTGTTATCGCTTGTAATGCTGTTGCTAAGCTTTGACCTTGCTTTTCATGGATGTAACTAATGTCTACACATGAGTTTTATCAGATGACGACGAGACTATCACATTTCCTCTTATTCTTTGAACAAGTTTCCAAGCCCAGTGGGAGGCCCGCTGGCAATTAGAGACCTGGCGCTTAATATTTCAACTACTGTCTAGCATAAGCTACAGTCAGTTATACACTGACATACAATAGAATTTTATGTTCTTTATACAGAATTTACCTGGCGCTTATGAGAGAGAAATTACTATCCAACAAATTATGTAGTTTATATACTGAACCATAAAAGAAACGTCACCCCAAGTAACATTGCATGAAAAGTTGTCATTTAATTATCTGGGTAATTTTTGTCAAAGTTTCTAAAATTTAACATTACCTTGTCCGGAAAAATGAAATTTTATGATAAAAATGCAAAGCAGATGACAATAAAACTGATCGGCCAAATGCATCACGGCAACAGCCATGGTAACCTGATGCACATTAGTTCCGTGCAAATTGAAATGCAAATGCGTTCCCCCATTCTTGCCCTATAAAAATCCACTCTGATCAGATAACATTCCTTCGTTATTGAATTGCTACCACATGCCCAGATTGATAAGAAATCAGCGACACCAAGCCCTTGGACAATTGCAAGCTGGAAAAACCACCTGGCAAGTAGCCAATGCATTTCAAGTCCACGTCCGGACCATATACAGGTATACAGTACCAGACCAACAACACTGCAGGTGATCGATCACATAGTGGAAGACCAAGGTTCACCACCCGACGTCAGGATCGTCAGATTATGCAACAGCATCTTCAAGATCCTTTCTTACTGCTGCGGAAACTGCTCGATAGACCAAGGGGACTCAGCAGCGACACATTAGTGCGGAGACCGTGCGTCGACGATTGACAAGCAGACACCTCCACTGTCACAGGCCACACCGAGAACCCATTTTGACACCACGTCATCGCTGGGACCATCTTCAGTGGGCAACACAGCACCAGCATTGGCGCCACCAGTACTGGAGAAGAGTCCTCTTCTCAGACGAGAGCCGTAACTGTATCTCAACAGCAGATGGCAAAGAGTCAGAGTTGTGGGGAACGTTATTCTGGTGCTTGTGTTGTTGAGAGAGACTCCTGGGATGGTCCGAGCATCATGTTGTGGGGTGGTATTGGTCTTGCACAGAGGGTCTGCCCTGTGGTCTTCCAGAACATCGGTCCAGGGAGAGGCAATGGTGTCACAGCAGCTTGGTACATTGATCTTGAGACCACACACCAAACCTCATTTGGCACGTCGAGTTTCAGCATGATAACGCCCGTGACCACACTGCGAAAGCGACAGGAGACTTCCTTCAGGAGAATGGCATCAGAACCATGCAGTGCCCGACCTCAGTCCCGATTTAAATCCTATTGAGCACTTGTGTCGGACGAGATTCAAAGACGGCTGAATGACGTCCGACCAAGGACGACAACTGCAGCTGAACCGCCTCAGGCGTTCCTTAGAGTGTGGACTTCATCAACCGCCTCATCCATTCCATGTATCGACGTTGCACGGCAGTCATCAATGCACACGGCAGGCATACACACGAGATGCTGACTTGTGATGCCATTTTCTCAGAGACTAGTGTTGTGTTTCACTTAAAGAACATTTGAGTCTTTAATTTCAAACTTGATGATCAGTTTTGACAAGTTTCATCTTTTTAATATGTCTCAAAGTATGTTTACAGTGTTTGGACAAATAAGGTTTCTCATATATCTATCCATGGTGATGTTTCTTTTGCGGTTCGTATATGTGCATTACCGGTATATATCATATCGTACATAATTTTTGAATAACTTACATGGTGATATAACAATAGTATGTAAATACTGCAGTCAAGACTTTGGGAGATATACTGATCCACATTGCTTGTTCTTCTGGAGGTTTTTGTACACTATTCAACAATAAATCCAGAAATCAACCAATTTGGTTTGACCATGAATGTACTCAACTGAAAAAGGAAAAATATAGGTATCTTTATTTATTTAAGCAGTTCAAATGTAATGAAAATTTGCAAAAATATGTTGCAGCCAAAAGAAAATTCAAAATATGCTGTGGTCAGAAAAAGAAACAATTTGATGGTAAAATAGTTGAAGATTTGAAAGATGCTGCAAAACATGGTAATTGTAAAACATTTTGGAACACCCTTAAACGGGTTTTATGTAGCAAACACTCTAAATGTGCAATATCTCCTGATGCTCTTCAGTTATATTTTAAAGATTTGTTAAACTCTAACAAAACAGAAGTGAATGAAGATTTTAATGTACCTGTAAATGAATTCATTGACAGTCACTCTTGTGATAATTGTGATAGCTTACCCATTACAGATGAGTTGTTATCAGATATTATTACTGATGAAGAAGTAGCTGAAGCGTTAAAAAGATTAAAACTCGGGAAATCTCCTGGTGAAGATGGAATCCCTCCAGAATTTTTTAAACTTTCAGAAACAATTCTTATTAAATACTTGAGACCTTTATTTAATAAAATATTAGATACCGGTATATTCCCTGAAGCATGGAACATTGGACTTATAATACCTATACATAAATCTGGTGTTACCTCTGACCCAAACAATTATAGAGGAATATCCCTGCTAAATGCAACTGGGAAATTATTCACGTCAATACTTGAAAAAAGACTACGATCATGGATGGATATAAACGATTTAATACATGAAGCACAAGCTGGATTCAGATCGAACTATTCAGTAACAGACAACATTTTCACACTCCAGGCTCTTTGTACTAAATATTTATCAAAGCGAGGGGGGCGATTTTATTGTGCTTTCATTGATTTCAAGAAAGCCTTTGACTTTGTGGAAAGGAAAAAATTATTATATATGCTCTTACAAAAAGGTTGCCATGGCAAGTTGTATAATGTCTTAGCTAGTATGTATTCTGCTGTTAAGGCTTGTGTAAAAACAGACAAAGGCAGAACAGATTTGTTTACAACTAGCTCCGGTGTAAGACAAGGCTGTATCTTAAGCCCGCTTCTGTTTATCTTCTTTATTAATGAGCTTGTAACTGACATTTATAAAACGTGCTGTCATGGTGTGTTTGTTTCAGAAAGTATTGAAGATATTATGCTACTACTTTTTGCCGACGATGTGACTATGTTCTCATATACAGTTATTGGTCTACAAAGACAATTAGATATCTTAAGAAAATTTTGCATTACCTGGGGCCTAAGTGTGAATCTTGATAAAACAAAAACAATTGTTTTCCGAAACGGTGGCATTATACGAAAAAATGAAAAATGGTTCTATGGTTCTATAAATGTAAAACTTGTCACTTACTACAAGTATCTTGGAGTATTTTTCTCCTCAAGGCTAATCTGGTCAATGGCCTGTAAAAGCCTAGCATCACAGGCTTCTAAAGCCACTAGAGTCATTTATCATGTTTTCAAAAGAAATAGCTATATAACATTCGAAACAGCTTGTACAATGTTTGATTGTAAGATTGCTCCTATATTACTTTATGGGGCTGAAATCTGGGGGGCAAAATATTATGAATGTATAGAAAAAGTACATACGTCCTATTTTAAAAATTATCTTTGTATCGGAAATTAGCCTCTAATAAAGCTATTCTTGGTGAAACTGGACGATTAAATATGTTCGTGTTTAGCAAAATAAGGGTACTTAAATACTGGTTGAGATTGCTACGTATGAATCAGTGTCGATATCCAAAACAATGTTACAATCTACTTAAACAGTTAGATGATAATGATAAACACACCTGGGTGTCTGATGTAAGATATATTTTGTTTTCTTCAGGCTTTTCATTTGTATGGATCTCTCAACATATTTGTGATGGAAATCTCTTTTTGCTAAAAATAAAACAAAGGCTGAGGGATATGTATACTCAGAGTGGCATGACTCTATTTCTTCATCAAAATATCTGTCACATTATGCAAATTTGAAATCACTTTTACAGCCAGAATTTTACATCAGTAATCTCACGAATAAATCACTCAGGAGAGCATATTGTAAATTCAGAATATCGCTACACGGTTTTAAGATTAACATGCTACGAAAGTCAAAACATACAAATGAAGACTTGAGTTTATATCTATGTACCCACTGTACAGGGAGGCAATTAGAGGATGAATTTCATGTTTTGTTTATATGTTCAAAATATTCTTCTGTCAGAAACCACTATTTGCCTTGGTTATCCAATGTCCATCATGATAATCACAGTTTATGTAATCTACTCAACTCCAAAAATATCAACATTGTAAAGGCTTTGGCCTTATACTTAAATCGTGTATTTAATGTGAAATAAGACTACATGTATTTATTTTCCTGACATCACGTGACGCAGCAATTATTGAAATTGTAATTGTACTCTAGGCCACATGGCCCTAAATACTGAATAAAGAATCTTGAATCTTGAATAACAATAGTATTAGTATTTTCATCAATGAAAACAATGTGGCAGAGTGTTTAATAATATTTCAATGCTATTGACATGTGTTTAAAGGAAACGCTTTTTATTATACTCCCGACCTAAAACGGCAGGGGTATATGGTCATACCAAGGAATTCCGACCGTCCTTCCGAGGACATATTTGTGTGTGACTACTGCATAGATTCTTTTCAAACTTGGTGAACACTATCTATACCAATAGGAGAGGGGCAGTGCGAAAGTTTGATCATGAATATCACTCGAGCCTAGAAGCTTTAAAACATTTGTCTATCATCAATTAATATTAACATTCTCATATTCCATAATATTAGAAATATTACCCTTTCTATAATGTGGACATTATCTAAAATATGTGAAGAAGAATAGATGAGGATGAAGACGAAGAGATGACGATGAAGTTTCCCAAAATGTGAGAAATATGTAGGACATGGTTTTCCTGAAGAAATCCTGAAAGAAGGTGAGACTTAGTGTGATAACCTCTTTCCTTATGTAAATACATGTTTGTGTACCTGCAGCAGAACTGTCAAGAAGTCAAAAGAGGGGAATTTCTGGCCTAGGCTGAACCTTCCCCACCTCAATTCAAGGACGGAATATCTGGCCAAAGGTGGGGAAGAATTGGCCTATGCTGTGACCTCCCTAGGGAAGAACTGGCCAGGGGGATGTTTCGTCCTGTTACACAAGCACAGCTTGTATTGTATTGTATTCATGAAGAAAAAATGAATGAAAGTAAAAATTGTATCTGTGGTAGCTGAAAGAGGAAAATATTTTCTTTCAAAAAGACATGCTGGTGATAGATAGAGGGGCCGGTCAGGTAGCCTAGTGGCTTAAGCGTTGACTCGTTACGCCGAAGACCCAGGTTTGATTCCTGACATGGGTACAATGTGTGAAACCCATTTCTGGGGTCACCCGCTGGGACATTGCTGGAATATTGTTAAAAGCGGCGTAAAACCATACTCACTCACTCACTCACTCACTCACTCACTCACTCACTCACTCACTCACTCGATAGAGATTATTAGTTGAGTGTATTTCCATATTATAAATATCATGTACATTATAAGAAATATAAACTGTATTATGCGAGCATTATACATAATGTTTTTCCTGATACATGATGATAAATGTTATGACTGGGAACATTCAGGTAATAATCACTTTGTGCCTTGGATAAAGGAAGATCCCACAACATGCAACTGATATACATGCCAGCGATGAATCAGTCCCTGCTTTGTCTTAACTTATCATTGAAGATACACTGGTGATCCAAGCAGTGACACTGCCTTGTACTGTAACAGCAGAGATGGGATGTACGCTTCATTAGCAGATAACATTGAATGTAGGGAGTGTTTCCTCATGATAACGCTGTCTCTGTGGCCAAGGTGATGTAACTGCATGGAGAGTGGAAGCTCCGTGGTTCCATCCCTGGCCACATCAAACCAAAAGACGTTAAAGAGATGGTACTTGTTGTTACCTTGCCTGTTTTCAACATTATGGGATAAACCAAGGACTGGACGACTTGGATTAAGTATACTGTGTCTGAGTAGGGTATTCAAGTAAAACTGCAGCATGGTATTTAAGTGGACTATCACCAAAAAAAATCAGCATTAAGTCCTGGTTAGTACACGGACGTATATACATCTTTGGTTAGTACAAGCAGTCACACACAAAAACACACATGCATGCACATCGCTATATCAGTGCAGTTATCTTGAAAGTGACGTTATGCCCAATTTCACCTCACCTCCATCATGAGAGCTCATTTCCAGATGGGTGCATTGAAATTTGACAGCAATATATAGAACCAATAGTTAACATGCTATATATTACAGCTATGACACTGTGGCCTGCTGGTTCAGCAGCCTATTGGTTGACCATTGGGTGGAAATGACACAGTCATGTGCAGTGCACTGGTCGTCCCGTGATCATCACATCACTGTCCATACTCAGTACCCATAGTGACCAAGTAATCTCCATTCTACCCAAGTTTGAGCTACATTGGTGAAGGCCACGGTTACCTAATGCTCTCACTCAGAGGTGCTGCATCGCATCACTAGCAGAGTTTCATCACTTGGCACTATCAGCATCTGTTGCCTTGGTTACCTGATGCTCTCACTCAGAGGTGCTGCATCGCATCACTAGCAGAGTTGCATCACTTGGCAGTATCAGCATCTGTTGCCATGGTTCCAATCCCAGATTCAGCCTATTTGATCCTGAATACTGTTCACATTCTTAAGGGCTTCACCAAACTTGTAAATGCCTCATTAACTGGAATATCAACTGAACCTAGCCAGATCACGCAACACTAACTGTATCAACTGAACCTAGCCAGATCACGCAACACTAACTGTATCAACTGAACCTAGCCAGATCACGCAACACTAACTGTATCAACTGAACCTAGCCAGATCACGCAACACTAACTGTATCAACTGAACCTAGCCAGATCATGTAACACTAACTGTATCAACTGAACCTAGCCAGATCACGCAACACTAACTGTATCAACTGAACCTAGCCAGATCACGCAACACTAACTGTATCAACTGAACCTAGCCAGATCACGCAACACTAACTGTATCAACTGAACCTAGCCAGATCACGCAACACTAACTGAACTGTTCACAGAAGCCAAGTTTCCATAGTCCCTATTAACATACAGCTGCTCAACTGTCTCCAGATTTATACAACTTGGCAAAATTAATTGCAGAGTACTTAAAATATTCTCAAAATGTACAACTGCCACAAATTCTGCTATAAGATATGCATGTATGTATAGATGCTGTGTTGTTTCTCTCCTAGGCCACATGGCCTGACATTGTATACAGTTTATGAATATGTTTATTTTCATACTTACATTTTACGCTTTACATGTGTGCCTCTTCAAAAAAATATTTTTCTTCTTTTTCTCTAGTCATTCAACAAAGTCCCATTGTGCATGCAATTGTTTGTGAAAAGATTTATGTAGGGCATATATTTTTCTTGTGAAGACAAGTCAAGTTATTTATTTTGAAGATATTTTCAACGTTTAGCATGTAATACAAGGCATCTTTGAGAAGCAGCTACATCCACATGACAGCTCAAAGGGTCAGTACGTCTACTGATCTGGAGCATTGTTTGCAAACAATAGACAATAGAGTTTACTCGACTAGATTCGCCTTACTCTGTTAATGAAGTTTCTGCTCCAGTGACTCCACAGTGGGTGTTGGCTTAACACATGATCAAACTTTTCTCTTGTTTGTAAAAGATGCACTTCTTCTGAAATAAGAACACAGAGGCCCAAAGAAAGCCTTTCAGTGCACTTTCCATATTGCTTTGCATAATTATATAGATATGCTACTAGAAATACAACAGTGAGGTGCATGACAATATATCTTTACACATTAAAGTGGCCGTATAAAAAGCTCTCCATAGGGCTTCAAATATAGTATGTATGGCCGTATACCCCACTCCAACCCCTCACTCACTCACTCACTCACTCACTGTAGATAGAGATTATTAGTTGTTGTTTCACAATTAACCATGACAGAATTGATTTAGTCACATATGTACATAACAATAGATTCATGGTGATTGTAATACATTTTTCTGCCATTTAGCTATGCCTGTTTGTACAGAAAAATGCAATATGAGTAAATCATAAAGGTTGTTTATTGACAACTTGTGAAAGAGAGAGATAGGACACTCCTTGCAGTTATGATTCCCTGTTATCACACATGTGGCCAGTATTCATCAACTGGGGTGAAGCAAGGGGAGCTATTTTGTCATATTGCATTCACAGTGAATGCAGAATTTTGATTGATATTTCTCACATGTGTAACTGTGATTCTCCTTTTCAAGGTATGTCAACATTGATAATTAATGAGGATGCACATTGTGGTCATGTGACCATGAGTGGTACTTTTATCAATGAAGCAAGCATGGTTATTTGCCACAGCAGTATCAGCTAGGTGCAAAGAGAACCAAATTGTGTTAAATAATTTGTTATATGATCATCATTCATTGAAAGATTTTATGATTTATTCACCTAAATCATCATGCTACTAATTTGTTTTTAATTCACATGGTACCAAATTTAATAATTGAGAAATTAACAGTGTACATTCAGTTGAAATCTAAAGGTTCCAAATTCAAGTTTCTAAAAATAGTCAGCTTTGTTTCACAAGAGATTAATAAGTATTGCAGAATTTGAGATAGTGGAGAAACTTTACTTGTTTGGTCATCTAGCCTTTTGAGCATGTTGAGTTACACATGATAGTTTTTATTTGAAATCTGATGTACATGGAACCACGGACCTATACAAGTCCGTGATGGAACAGATACTGGCTTTTTATGTTTTATGTTCACATTTACAGCTGGTTTATAGTTGCTAAGTAATGAGACTGTTAACAGCATGTCGGTCTGACATAGCTGTCAGTCATGTCAGCTGTCAGGGGTCATAGAGCCCTGCTGGAATGTACTTGTTGATGAACATGTACTGGTTGATACAAGGAAGATCTGATCGTGAAGAGGTTTATTTGTGTCTACTGGTACTCATATTTATTCATGAGTACAATGGCCATAAACAGCCATCCTCTCATAATATGTGTAGAGACAGATACAATATATCTAGCTTGGGTCTTTGGTATGGACATGAACCATTTTGAATTGATGCAGATAATGTCAATGTTTCATTGTAAGCATTCTCATCGTGGTGTGATGTACATCTCATTCACTTTACTGCTTAGCTTTTTAACAAATTGTAAGTCTAATGTTCATGCCACATTCATTCCAAGACAATTTTGTTCTTGTCCAAGTAAAGGCTGTCGTCTCCTGGTTCGTTTTATTTAAAGTTACGTACTGTTAATCATACTTTTATGCAAAAGCGTATATAAGAAGAGGGTATTCCCTATATTTCAATGTATAGCAAACTGAATTTTGCACACCAGTTATAAAATGGGCCCAGCCTTATAGAATGCATACTAATTTCCTTCTACAAATTTAGTTTAAGTCATCTACAATTTATAGGTGAGGTGAAATGGGGTTTAATGTCGCGTTCAAGATTATTGCACCACTATAGCGACATGCATGTACGTGTGTGTGTTTGTGGGGCTGCTTGTACTAGTCCGGACTGATGCCGATTTATAGTGCTAGCTCACTGAGATACCACGCCGCAGTTTAACATGAATACCCCACTCAGACACAGTATACTGACTCTGAGCCGACCATTCCTTGTTTTAGCCCCTTAATGCCGAGCGCCAGACAGGGTAACAACAAGTACCATCTTTTAACGTCTTTTGGTATGACCCGGCCGGGGATAACAATTTATAAAATAAACCATCTTAGAAAAGTTAATTATTTTGTATACACATCAGCAGAAATCTTTAAAAAATAATGTTCATCTCACCACTGCTTAGAATTGTTTTATAATTAACGTAATTAATAAGAGTCAGATGAAAAAAATATTATCAGAATGGATATGCTCCCAATGATTCTGTTCTAAGTTATGATTTTATTATGTAGGTTTATATAAATAGAGGGAGGGAAGTAATATTTTTAATTGTCATTTTATCATAGATACAACCGTACATGCCTGATTTTAATTTAAGATGTATATGTGTGTTTGCATGTGTGTATGCATGCATGTAGGATGATTAACAAAATAATGAATATGTATATTTAAAAAAAATTGTATAACATCCTACATGTCCTACGTACCATACTTTCAATAAAAAAAGTTCACAGACATTTTTTTAACAATTTAAGCTTTTAATTTCTGTTTTGACCACAATCAGATTGGTTTTGAGTTCTAAGGATAAGTTTTCATAATGCTCCCTTGATAATAAACACTGCTTTGTTAAAGAAAATGAACATATTGTCCTTGAAGTTTGAGTCGGGATGAAATGTGAAGGTGACCTGGTCGAATTGCGACTGATTGCAGGCGAGATAGTCACCTTGCAGTATCTGGCGTAACTGTCACCGGTGCCTGCATTCAGATAGCGGATGCTGCTGTGTCATAGTGCTGCAGCAGTTGTGGGTCGCTGTACATCAACACGGAGAGACAGTCAAGATAAAATTGTTATCCTTAGTCACCACCCTCCCACCCTGTGCCACATCCACTCTCCCTACACCCACCCTTCCATTCTACAATAACCCTCCACTCAATCCTACACCAGCGACCATCCCTATACCTCATGCCACACCCACTCTCCCATCCTAAACCTCATGCCACACCCACTCTCCCATCCACCAGCAACCATCCATACGCCAACCCTCCCATCCTACACCCACTCTCCCATCCTACACCTCATGCCACACCCGCTCTCCCATCCTACACCTCATGCCACACCCACTCTCCCATCCTACACCTCATGCCACACCCGCTCTCCCATCCTACACCTCATGCCACACCCACTCTCCCATCCTACACCTCATGCCACACCCGCTCTCCCATCCTACACCTCATGCCACACCCGCTCTCCCATCCGACACCTCATGCCACACCCGCTCTTCAATCCTACACCTCATGCCACACCCGCTCTCCCATCCTACACCTCATACCAC
The DNA here is from genome assembly GCF_023055435.1 of Haliotis rufescens. NCBI lineage: Eukaryota > Metazoa > Mollusca > Gastropoda > Lepetellida > Haliotidae > Haliotis > Haliotis rufescens. The sequence continues at coordinate 16,971,658 of NW_025964112.1, forward strand.
ATCCGCTCTCCCATCCTACACCTCATGCCACACCCACTCTCCCATCCTACACCTCATGCCACACCTGCTCTCCCATCCTAACCTCATGCCACACCTGCTCTCCCATCCTACACCTCATGCCACACCTGCTCTCCGATCCTACACCTCATGCCACACCTGCTCTCCCATCCTAACCTCAGGCCACACCCGCTCTCCCATCCTACACCTCATGCCACACCCGCTCTCCCATCCTAACCTCAGGCCACACCCGCTCTCCATTCCTACACCTCATGCCACACCCGCTCTTCCATCCTACACCTCATGCCACACCCACTCTCCATTCCTACACCTCATGCCACACCCACTCTCCATTCCTACACCTCATGCCACACCTGCTCTCCCATCCTACACCTCATGCCACACCCGCTCTCCGATCCTACACCTCATGCCACACCTGCTCTCCCATCCTACACCTCATGCCACAACACTCTCCCATCCTACACCTCATGCCACACCCACTCTCCCATCCTACACCTCATGCCACACCCACTCTCCCATCCTAACCTCATGCCACACCCGCTCTCCGATCCTACACCTCATGCCACACCTGCTCTCCCATCCTACACCTCATGCCACAACACTCTCCCATCCTACACCTCATGCCACACCCACTCTCCCATCCTACATCTCATGCCACACCTGCTCTCCCATCCTAACCTCATGCCACACCCGCTCTCCCATCCTAACCTCATGCCACACCCGCTCCTCCATCCTACACCTCATGCCACACCCACTCTCCATTCCTACACCTCATGCCACACCCACTCTCCATTCCTACACCTCATGCCACACCCGCTCTCCCATCCTACACCTCATGCCACACCCGCTCTCCGATCCTACACCTCATGCCACACCTGCTCTCCCATCCTACACCTCATGCCACAACACTCTCCCATCCTACACCTCATGCCACACCCACTCTCCCATCCTACACCTCATGCCACACCCACTCTCCCATCCTAACCTCATGCCACACCCGCTCTCCGATCCTACACCTCATGCCACACCTGCTCTCCCATCCTACACCTCATGCCACAACACTCTCCCATCCTACACCTCATGCCACACCCACTCTCCCATCCTACATCTCATGCCACACCTGCTCTCCCATCCTAACCTCATGCCACACCCGCTCTCCCATCCTAACCTCATGCCACACCCGCTCCTCCATCCTACACCTCATGCCACACCTGCTCTTCCATCCTACACCTCATGCCACACCCGCTCTCCATTCCTACACCTCATGCCACACCTGCTCTCCCATCCTAACCTCATGCCACACCCGCTCTCCCATCCTACACCTCATGCCACACCCACTCTCCCATCCTAACCTCATGCCACACCTGCTCTCCCATCCTACACCTCATGCCACACCTGCTCTTCCATCCTACACCTCATGCCACACCCGCTCTCCATACCTACACCTCATGCCACACCCACTCTCCATTCCTACACCTCATGCCACACCCGCTCTCCCATCCTACACCTCATGCCACACCTGCTCTCCCATCCTACACCTCATGCCACACCCACTCTCCATTCCTACACCTCATGCCACACCCGCTCTTCCATCCTAACCTCATGCCACACCCGCTCTCCCATCCTAACCTCAGGCCACACCCGCTCTCCCATCCTACACCTCATGCCACACCTGCTCTTCCATCCTACACCTCATGCCACACCCGCTCTCCCATCCTACACCTCATGCCACACCCGCTCTTCCATCCTACACCTCATGCCACACCTGCTCTTCCATCCTACACCTCATGCCACACCCGCTCTCCCATCCTTCACCTCATGCCACACCCACTCTCCCATCCTAACCTCATGCCACACCCGCTCTTCCATCCTACACCTCATGCCACACCCACTCTCCATTCCTACACCTCATGCCACACCTGCTCTTCCATCCTACACCTCATGCCACACCCACTCTCCCTACCTTATAGTTGATAGATGATAGTTGGTTCTTCCACATTTTTGAATATATATAAATTATTCTGTCTAAATTCCCTCCCAAAACAAGATATATTTCCAAACTGAAGTGTGTGTACCCAGTGGTTTCATGTTGACCAGCTTGAATGAGCTGTTTATGACAAGTTCTGACTGACAGCACAGTCGCCAAGTACACAGTGTTGCTGACGGGTTTAGTAAGAAAGGATGACATTCACTTCTTGCATTGACGTTTTCCTTTCCTTCAGATTAAAGAAAGAGGTTTACTTTACTTCATTGCCAGTACTCCGGATATATTGTCAAAACCAGAATCAATGTTGTAATTCCAAAAGTGATTGACATTAAAGATGTATTCATGTACACAGTACACTCAACTGGTCCCTAACAGCTCAGTCCATGTTTTAGCCACATGTTCATTTTGTAGACATGGGGCACAGGTGGCACCACTGTACAGAGTTGCATCAGAAACCTAGGGTTAGTTTCTTAGTTTTGTATATATCACTCACTGACTAACTCAATCACAGGCTCACTCACTCAAGGACTCACAAACTCACTCGCTCACTCACTCACTCACTCACTCACTCACTCACTCACTCACTCACTCACTGTGCGTCATATGCAGTGGTGCGGTAGATATATATCATGTGTCTGTAGGTTTATGTAGATTACCCTGCCTGACACCCGGCATTAAGGGGCACACACACACACATCCATGCACGTCGCTATATAAATGCAATAATCTTGAATGTCACCTCGCCTCACCATCTTGTCCAAAACATAGAAATCGGCTGGCTGGCTGGCGTATATGAATACCAGGATGTCATATGACATCACTATCTCTCCATGCACAGTTTGTATCAGTATACTAATAGTGTCACACATTTATGTTTAATGGAAAATAAGTTTATATTTATAGTATACAAGTCAATTTCCCTCATAAAATTCTGGAGCATAAAGTACTAAAACATATAAACAGTACAGTTTTGCAACAAGAGAGGAAGAAAGGTATATTAAACATGTGGTACAGTTTCTCAATGTAACTCATTCTGGTGCATTGTGGGATGCACATGATAGTTGGGTAGAGATAAACACTGACTGTGTTTGTGGACACTGTTAGGAATTATTGAAAAACATCGCTCGTTGGGGGGATGTCAAAAACTGATTCACATTTTCTAAACCACTGTACTGTTTGTGATGGGGCAGAGACTCAGCCTAGTGGTTCATGTGTTTGCTTGTCATACTCCAAAGCCTGAATTTGATTCCCGCATTGGTGCATTTTTGGTGTCCCCTGATGTTATGTGACTGGGCGTTTGATGAATCAGCATGAAACTCCACTCACTCACTCACTGATTGGAGGATGATCTTGTGGTTGGACACTCGTCACCCACCCCTCCTTCATTACGTGGCCTGTCCCCGCCCCCTCAAGCACATGTCAACTACCATTAGTAGTTGGATACCATTAGTATAACCTGTCATCGTATCAATAGGTGGTAAGCCATTAGTCACCACTCGCCCCTTTCCGTAACCTGCAAGAAGACTCGTCCTCCTATCGATGAATGTTATGTGCAGAAATATGACAAACCAATCAGAACGCGCGTATGATTTCAAGTTCTTCGTCAAAGAATCCCTCAGAAATAATTTTTGATTTGACATATGTCTTGCATCTAAAAATATACCCAAGACACAGTTTTAATGTGTTCAGTCATACTGTATAATTCCGCATGTCCAGATGTGCTTTAAATTGCATCTGAAATATATATAATATATGGGGAAATATATGTGAACCACTACACAACGAGTTGACAATTGTTTTAAGTATGCCCGTTTGTGCTAAGACGGAACCCGGTCACAAAAATGGCCACGAGAGGGGCATGAGTCGCTATTTGGCTTGTCCCGGCATAACACAAGTTGGTCACGAATGGTGGTGAGCAGATGGCGTAAAAAATTCTCACTCAAGGTTGATAATTGCTGCTGTGTTACTGTGACCCTGACACTATATATTAGTACAATTAAATCAGCTATTGTCTGTAGATATGGTAAAGGTAGATAGCAAAGTAGTTGAGTGTTCTCATGTCAGATGTGTGCGTGCATCGTGCAAGTGTAAGTAAATGTAAGCAAGTGAATGGTGTTTTATGCATCAGTCACCAGAATACTAGCTATATCACAACCGCCTGTTATTAGTCCAGTCTGGGCAAACTGCATGAACACAATCCATCCTGATGCCCCACAAACAGCCTGGTTACACATTTCCCTTCATTCCCCATGTTACAGTCATGGGATTTGACATGACTGGTTTGCCAAATGTCCATGCACATGAAAACATTAAAATGATATGAGATGACGATGATATGTGCAGAACGTGTACTCCACACCAAGTGTGTGTACCTACATGAGTGACAGTGGGCTAGACAAGTGGTAAAAGCAGTCCAGGCTAGTTGTTGAAGAAGTCCAGGATTTTAGTCCCCCCATTGGTACAATGTGTGAAGCCCATTCAGTGATATTGCTGGAACACTGCTGAAAGTGGTTCAGAACCCAACCCACTCACACACTGTACCTACATGAATTGTGTGGCTGGATCAGTCTTGCTATTGCGCAGTTATCTATGAGTGTTCCATGTAAATATTATTTGTTTCATAATCTTGTGATAACTCTGAGTACTGTCTTGCGGAGTAAATATTTTGATGTTTAGATATTTCCTGTAAGCATGCTATGTATGACAGTGTCAACACCAAGCCTTTGCCACTGATAACCTGTTTTTATCTCACACATCACGTTGAGCAGAGATGATACCGACTGTCACAATTGTCGAACCTTTTAATCACACTGTCACATTGGTAGGCCAATGACAACAATTAGCATTCAGTTGACTCCCAGAATTCATCCAAGCAGGAGCTAGTTCTTCATTCTTGCAAAACTTTTGGAACTTTCAAAATGGCTGCTTCCATTATGACTTTTGGTTTAGTGGATGTTTATAAATCTACAAACATTCATCATCCACGTCCGCGTAAGTAGAAATTGTTGTTTATTCATCAGAATGTATAATTCATTCTGTACAATTACAAAATTGCTTCCACCTTGATTCAGACTGACTAGTTTAAAGTAATATCGACGTACTTGTACTTGTGACGAGAAAGTTATTGGTACACGTGTGAATTTGATTAGAAGCTGGTTGCATCTAGTCTTTGGAGGGTATTTGTTTTTTGCACATTATCTCAATATACATGTATTTTGATAAATTTTATTGTGCACTTTTTTTTATTTCTGAGTTAGTGTGACACATCAGTGCATGAGAATCATTTAAAAAAGTCATGAGTTTCATTCAATGAGTATTTATCCTGACGACACAGCTCCCACTGAGCATGTTCAGCTTCTCAGTGTCAAAAAGAAACTTCATATCATGTCATTTAATTAAAAACAATTCTTACAAGTTATCATTTCTCAACTTTTTCATTTTGAATAATTATTTTGATTTATTGTGTGCAGTTGAGTTCTCGAGTCTATATTGATTAGACACGGCTGAAGAAAAGCTGCTTGTCCACTCATATTAAGTGGCAGCATGTTCAGGATGATAAGGAAGTAATCAAAAGCTTGTACATAATTCAATTGTATCAATTTATCTCAATTCGTTTTCAATAAAAATATGCTTGATAATTTTGATCCTAACATAATAGTTTTCATCTCTCTCACATTCTTATTAATAATAATGAAATATATATGTCACTCATAACATAAACAGACAGCATTCTTGGCAACTGTCTGTTAAAGAAATAAACAGAAAGAGTGTGTGGTCTCAAAACTACTTTTAGAAGGAAGATAATTATTTTTATTATATTTGTTGTAAACTACTCATCACAGACACTCAAATGACAAAGATAAAGTAATTATTGTGTGAGGGAAACAGTTTTCTTATACAGAAGTTAATAATCACGGATGGTGGGGGTTGATGAGGAATATCACGATTTGATTACGGAACAGGCTGAACAAGGAAAAACTTCTCCAAAGCAGTATGACTAAAAAAGCCAAACAATTTGTTCAAGATTCATGGTTGAGCGAGTTTGAATTGGTGGAGAAGAACATAAATGAAAGTGACTGTGAATAATTTTGTACTGTCTGTCGTAAATATCCTCATCTGTCAGGTCCAAAATCTGAACTTGTGCTTGGATTAGAAAATATGTTCAGAAATGTGAGGTGAAATGGGGTTTAACGTCGCGTCCAAGCTTATTGCACTCACATAGCGACGTGCATGCTCATGTGTGTGTCGCTTCTTGTACTAGTCCGGACTAATGCCGAGATACCATGCCGCAGTTTCACTCAGACACAGTATACTGACTCCGAGCTGTCACCAGTCCTTGTTTTAGCCCCTTAATGCCGAGCACCAGACAGGGTAAAAGCAAGTACCATCTTTTAGTATGACACAGCCAGAAACATTAAATTTTCACGGGGAAAGTAGAAAACACATGAAGTGCTAAGTTGACGAAAAAAACGGCTGCAATATGTTCTCACAAAATACTGCAGAGTTATTGAAGGTACAAACTGTGGATTTAGAAAACAGTAGATTTGTAAGCATTTATTTTATATTGCTTAATTACAGAAATTGTAATATTAATTTAGAACATGAAGTTTTTGAAATCTGAAATTTAAACTTTATTGCAGGACAAATGTGAAATAATATATACTTGCCCTGCAGGACAAGTTGAGTTGAAGACATTCTTCAAGCTCTTGACAGGGTAAGGGCACCTCATGGTTTAGGATATGTATTGCAGCTAGCACCAAATCACATCTCCACAAACCTTCTTTTAGCAAGGGTTTTTCATACCTGACACTATTTGGATTATTGTAAGTGCAAAATTGTAGCATACTGCCATTCAAAAAGTTGACAGTTTCCTGAGCTATGAACTGAAAACCACTTTATTAATGAGTGTATTAAAAAAAAATGTAAACTGACCTACATACATGTACCGATATTGTGTACAATGTATTGTTAGAAGATGTCGACATTAACAGTGCATCTGAGTGATGTGTAATATTCAGCCCTGTTTAACATTGAACAGTTTAATTTATTTCTGTGGATAATGTCTTAGTTTGTCATTTATCATGATTGTTGTGTACTCAGTGTCCCAGTAAAGACAGAAGAATAAGGACTTTTGTTGCACGCTTTATATATCATAGGAATAGATTCCTGTGTTCAGGAAGGTTTTGCATGGTATGAATAGCAATACTGGAACTCTTTATTGCTTTACACTCATCAACATTCGCAGTACAAAATCCACCCCCTTTAAATTGTCAAGATTTGTGACGTGTTTCTCATGAAATGCCAACATTGATTGCCTTCATTACAATAATGAATACTGATGAAAAGTGTATTGGTTTTTCTGGATTAGATGCATACATTAAGTAATGGACTATATAAACAAAACAAGGGAAAGTTTCTACTTTTCTCGCTTGGGCTTCTAAGTCATTTTCCTGTACTATGTATAAACACCCATCTCTGAGCCAAGGTAAGTTTTATAACACTGAGATTTAACCCTAGGAGGACCAAAAATCACTTGATGATATACTAATCATTACCTGGAATAAACCATGGCATGTGGATATTTGTTTCAAGCAGAATACTTTTCCCTCCTAATTGCTCAACTTTGCAAGTCGTATCTTAACAATCCATTTCCAAGCTTTATAATCTGTGCTAAATCTATAGATCCCGAGTAGTTAATCTGTTTGTATTGTGCTGGGCTGTCAATGTACATTATGCTTGGTACCCTTATGGATGTGTTTGACATGTGACAACTTTATTTGTGGTGGGAAATAGGGCTGTTATCTGAATGTACACACTGCTGGGTATATTTTTACTTTACCTGTAAAGGTGAGAATTTGTCTTTGACCGTGTTTACGTTGAACACTGACAGCAACAGATACATTGATTCATACACTGACTAATTTAGTATTGAATGTATATAGATTTGATAATAATGCCTCCAGGTGTAACATATTGTACACGAGTAGATCCTGAGGGGATTATTGTAACAATATCTGTTAATTCAGAGCCAAAAGGAAGACTTTCAGAAATGGACAAACTGATTGATACATAATGATAGCACCTGAAATTATGTCTTAACGTTGCTATCAATCTTAATGAGAGCATTTCTGTGTCCATGGCAGTGAAGATATGGCTCCTAACACAATATACTGACTAGACTTCACAATCCCTGTATTGCCTTTTCCCTGATTAAGTGTCAAAGCTATAATGAGAACAACATTTTTGCTACTTGCTGCCACTAAGCATCATAATTTAATATATAAAAGTTAATGTTTTTCATTTTGAATATTTGTGTTCTTTTTTGTGAAGAATGGTATGTTGAACATTATGTGATCCATCTTGGGAGTAATACTGCACTAGAACTAAACCAACAGTCATAGTATGAAGTAGGGCTGGGACGGGTAACTCAGTTACTCTGGTCAGGTGGGTACTGAGTAGGACCTGGGTACCCACAGGACTACCGGTTAGTCATGTGATATATGTTTTTATGACATTAACTATAAAATTTCATGGTTACACTTTATGAGTACACGTCGCTAATGTTTGCATTTCTTTCTGACTATGCCCACAATCCTTCTGATTTTTATATGTTTGAGTAAAGACAAAGCTTCAGTCAACTTCAGTGTATGCACGATCAGATCATTTTGTCCTATATCTAAATATTTTTTGCCAGGGCTCCTGTAAAAAACTTCCAAATTGAACTTTTTGTACCCAACTTGAGACCTACAGTGGGTACCTGGGTAGTAAATTTAGACTCGTCCCAGCCTTAGTATGAAGTTTTCTTATTGTATTGAAACTATGCTTGTACAGGAGAACGCAGTCTTGTGAATCCCTCATGTTCACTCCCATGTGAGGACTTTACCTGCCTTCTATATGAGGAGACCGCCTCCATGGTCTAGTGGTAGACCACAGAGAGGAATGTCAGGGGATCAAGCTCTATAAACTCTTCCGCACTAGTACATGCAGCCACACACGCGTGAAAGCATGTCACTATATAAGTACAGTCATCTTGGACTTGACCTTAAATCCAGTTTCACCTCACCTTATATATGAAGCAAGTGGGAGATGTTTTGACAGTGAATGATGAGTTCACAGAAACTTAGTGTCTTCAGTGCCTGCCAACATGTTTGTTGTTAATGGGCTTTTTATATACTTCTATTACAGTCTGTGCCAAAAACAATTTGACTTTACTTGCCCGGACCTGTCACTTAAAATTATGTTCAGTTGATCTTAATGTATGGACTTTGATGAACAAAGCTTACTGGACTGAAAGATATTTTACTAGACTCAGGCAACAGGCTAGTGTCTAAAGTCACAGGCTGAATTACAGGAATACTTTGTCAGATTACGATTGTCAACTTACTGTTATCTTAAGATGTTGCCATTATTGTTTTTTAACTTAGTAATAGTAGTGCTGTCTCATCCATTTTATCATTATCTTGAATATTATTTAGAGTCAAATTATGCATGATATTGTCATAAATAGATTTATATATTTATGAATATGTATTCAAGTTGACAGAGTCATTATACAGTCACAAGTTATAAACAGATCACCCGTGATTGTGTAACTTGAAATCTTCGTATCACTACCATGTCATCATTTCATTGATAAGGTGCCACTCATGTTTTTGTTGATAGTATGCAAGTGATTATATAGGCCTCATTAACCCAACAATATCAGGGGGTTTGGAACCTTTCGGCCAAATACGCTTATCTAATGCTAACGTGATGTTGATTGACCAATGGAGAGATAGTATGATCAGACTTATTTCAGAACATAAAACTTGTAGACGTGATAGCATCATCTTCATCTGCTCCTGCTTGAAGTAGGCTTTGAGCAGATGAAGACACCGCTATCATAATGAAATTAAAATTTCAACATGCAATCTGAAATTAATAATTTAATTTTGTGTTATTCATCTACTCTTTTATGATAATATGTCAATGTCAGATTGATTTATTACATGTCAATGACTTATAAAAGTTGATATTTAACATCAAGTAAGCATGACAAGGTTTGCCAGATGGCAAAATGCAGCTGAGTTATAATACTCCCGTCTCTCTCTCTCTCTCTCTCTCTCTCTCTCTCTCTCTCTCTCTCTCTCTCTCTCTCTCTCTCTCTCTCTTATGCCAACACAATACATTTACAGATGATAAGGTCATCTTATTAAGAAAACAAAATATATTTTAAAACAACAATTTAGAATCACATATCAAAGAAACATGTCAATATTAGTCAAAAGATTTTCTCTTCATTTTATTATCCTTTTCATTTACTTGCAGATGTTTCAACACATATATGGTTCTCAAAATTCATTAATTGCAGAGGTTTCAACATATCCACAGTTTTCAAAATTTATTAATGATGAATGATAAACATTGGGGATAAATCTTGAAGCTGTATTTACTTACTCGAAACACTTGTCAATGGCCTCGAAAAGATTTACTGCTGATGAGAGATTGCACACTGGCATATCCAGGAACTTTGTGACTATTTCTTCCTGAGTGACATCAACACATCTATGCTTGTCGTAAGAGGGAACTAACGGGATTGGGTGGTCAGTCATGCTGACTTGGTTGATGCATGTCATCATATCCCAATTGCGTGGATCAATGCTCATGATATCAATCACTGGATTGTCTGGTCCAGACTTGATTATTTACAGACTGCCATCATATAGCTGGAATATTGCTGAGTGCGGCGTTAAACAACAAACAAACTCAACACAGAAAGACGACACTGAACAACTGCTGAAAAAGCCCTCAATATCACCTGCACCGATTATTTACAAAATTGGAATATTGCTGGGTGCAGCGTAAAACAACAAACCAACCAACCAACTTTACGGTCATATTCATTTTAGTCTTTCCGCACTTGAATAGTTTTGCAATCTCGCCTTCCAGGAGCACCTTTGGTACCATCTTTGTAAAGTGAAATGCCAAGTTGCAGTCCATGACCATCTTAGTTAACAAGGTGTCTGTGATTCAACCATTTCAGATGCAGCTAGGTTTTCCACACATGTGAGTGATGTTATCAGTTGAAAGGATTAAACCTCCTTTGCAACCTGAGAATGTTTTTCACTTTTAATATGTCACTTCATATCATAATATCCTCCTGAAGAAAGCATACACAGGACTTCTGTCTCACGTTTCCCTTGAGCAAGGAACGGATGGTCTTTCTTCCAGGTTTCTTGATACATGCCAGCAAATTTCTTCTTTTCAAAATTGATCCTGGTGTTGCATCCGTGGGGCATTTGGTTGCCATAATTAAAACAACCTGAATTTTGAATCGAATCACCATGATTATAAAGCACGTGTATTTATTAGTCAATATCATCAGGTGTTACAAAAAGCTCTGAGTTTTACACGGAGAAGGGCGATTGCATATGAATTTAATCAGAAAACTTACTTGTAGAATTCTGTAATCATCAACTTCCTGTTCTTGGTTTTTACGCGTAGGACAATGGAGGCACATTTTACATTCTTGAAAAATGCTGTTTTATGGGAGAAATAGTACCTCATGTGGGAGACTGGGAGATTTCATCAATTTGCGTAAGTCTCTCACAAAAAGCGAGAGGGTTAACAGGTCTGTCATTGACAGTGCAGAGTTGCATCCCTTAGTTATGCCAGGATCTGCTGATAGCAGGAAACCCACATTCTTCCTGATAATTCTTCATACATCATCACCTTACCTATTCTCAAGTGTCTTGCCAAAATGATAAACCTCTAACAGTGTTATTTCTGACTGTTCTCTCCTTCATAAAGCTGACATGCTCGCATACTGCTGAAATACTTTCAGAGTCGCATTAATCTTAGCTAACTTTTATTTTGTAATATAAATAGAATTACTCATGTGTGACTGCAGCAGTAAGCACTATATAGGTGTGTATATATTCAATTTATTTCATCCGGGTATAAAGTGATACAGGTGTCGTCACATAAACTTGGTTAAGACTAAATTTAGCTATGACTTTATAAGTAAATACACTGCATGAATATCATCTTGTTTTGCTGATCTGTTGAGGTAAGTCGCATTGTGCATGTGTTGGAAGAGTTACATAGATGGAAAGGGTTTTGTTATTGAGGATGATGCTGACATTACAAGATCGTTGCATTAACCATGAGATTACACCAGTCTGGTAAAATTTCAGTTGGGTTTGTAATCTTGGTACATGAATGTAAAATGTGTACCTCAAGACCTTTAATCCTCAGCTATATATTCATATAAGTTTAAACACTCAGTCAAGTAAAATTTCTGTTTGGCTGGTACATGGTAGCCAAATCTGGTAATACATGTACATACCAGTTTAGGCAGTAGATATATTTCAGTTATACTACAGCAGGTACACCAAGAATGGGCTTTACTTTTTGTACCCACGTGGTGAATCCAACCCATTTTGTGTGTATTGTAGGTGAACCACTGTATTGTCAACCACTGAGGTCACCCCACAGCCTACACAAATTTAAGAATATATTTTGTTGAATTAGCACAAACATTATGTCTCTGGGAATTCTGCTCACAGAATAAAGAGTACAAAATTCAGCAGTGATAAAAACAAGTGTTTTTTTAAGTGTGCCCCAGGGCACTGATAATGTGGGTTTTTTTGTGCCCTGGGGTGTGTACGTGCCATTTATGTACATGCCAACAACATCAGGGACGTTTCACCACCCCTTGTAATTACGACTTAAAATATAGTTCAGTGTTTGCAAAAATCTGAAAAAATATAGACAAAAGTAACAAAATATTTGAGGTTACTAAAATATTTATCATATGTTTGGGTATGATTATATACAAATTCTGCTTCAACAAAAAGATTATTGAAATCTATGAGACTGCTGTTGGAAGCGAAAGAATACATGCTGGTCAAGTGAAAAAATGGTGTTTGGGGAAATGAACAGTTTCTATATATTGACGAGTTAAATGAGAAATTTACAGTTTATAACCAAACATTTTCAAGAGAATAACAAACAGAAAGAAGCATTATTAACTCCATAAGTGACCATCTGTCACTATTGTGCCTTGTCAATGTGGAACTAAAGTGAATATGAAGTTAACAGTTTATGAACAGGCAAGACACTTACAATAAAGGGAGACGACTTGGGGAGGTAACTCTTGTGTGCCAATAGTTCCGTCAAAGTGTCATGTTCTCTTCAGTCAAATATCAAGTGTTATGTTCACTGCAGTGAAATATTAAGTGTTATGTTCACTGCAATGTAAGTATCAAGTGTTATGTTCACTGCAATGTAAGTATCAAGTGTTGTGTTCACTGCAGTGAAATATCAAGTCATAATTATGTTCACTGCAGTGAAAATATCACTCTTTCTCAACTTCAGAAACTCATTTTCACACCGAAGTATGTAATAAAATGTTTGAAGCCCATTTCCGGTGTCCAGCGTGATATTGCTGGTTTATTGCTAAAAGCGGCGTAAAACCGTACTCACTGACTATAATCCTATACAGGAACACAACCTGACATGTTGTGGGACATTCTGCAGGTGTTTCTATTCTGTAGCAGTTGATAGGAGAATACTACTGTTGTGGTATCTATACCCACCTGTTTCTAACTGAAATTCGGTCACCTACATAAGTCATTCACTATCTAATGTGTCCTTGGTGGCAGAATGTGTCTTCTTACATCAGCTTGGGGGAACTGGGACTGTGTGATTGTTTGATCATTATGTGTTAGCAAAACTATTAGTTCACAATCTGGTATCTGGGTAAGTATTTGTTAACAGTTTCATGTTTATCATGTTGATGTGTGGCAATCAGGTATTTCATATTTCTGCAGTGAAGGCAATTTCTATTAGCTCCCAAAACTGAATGTTCTTATAAGAGTGATACATAATTAAATGTACTTTGGACAATAGGTATATATGATGCATTTATGGCTTCCTGAACCTAGTTTATTGAGGATGAGTCGACCAGCTCCTCATTTTGGCTAAAACATCTGATGAACAATAGATACTTTTATGTCGCAGAAGTTATTTCTTCTCCTGTGTATAATCTTGCATGCAGTGTGGTAATCAGGATACAGTTGATTGCTGAACAATTATCATTATAACTTTCTTGATTTTTTCAGTTTTTTTTGCATGGTTAAAAGAGTATTAAAAAACACATTGCATTTAGGTCAACAGTCTTTATGATTTCTACCAACCAATCCTAAAGCTACTTCAGGCAACAAAATTTGGAATAGTTGCAATGTTTCATTTTTTTCTGTTTCATCTTTGATGGATAAGAACAATAAAAAGATACAACTACAAAAATGATATGAAAGTAAACTAACTATCAACTTTTTGTGTAATGATTGATGAACGAATTGTATGTAGTCTCTTTTAAAAGGAACAAAACTTCTCAGCAGTAAATACAGATACATCTCTTAACAAATACTAAACAACCTGCACTTTAAACACTATCAGTATTGATTCGCTCCCATCGGTCCAATGACAAATAGAATGACAAAAAGTTACACAAATTTCTAATAATAGGTTTCTTTGGCTATGTAGACCGACTCAAACTATTTGGAGAGCAAAAATCTGAGAATCATATATTAGAAAAAGTGTCGCCTAAGGGATGATTGGGTTGTGTGGTTAAAGTGACATCATTTCCCAAAGACGTGGACACAATAAGGAGCCGCTATTTTGTCTACCAGTCATGCTACTGTAGTTCTCTTTCTGAACATCACATCCTCATAAACTAAATGGGAAGGATTCGGTTGAGATCGTGACAGGCCTGGGGTTATTGCCCCCGAGGTCGCTTGCCTTGGTCAGATGTCCTCAGACTGACCCTAGGCCTTATTCCATATGCTTTAGTTGGCAACAAGGTTCAATCACTGATTTATCAGGTTTATGGTAAGCAAATATTGTTTTTCTTCCAGTTGGATATACTATTATTATTAAACATGTCGTGGTGAAAGTGACAGCTTGTTTGTCATGATGTGAATAATGTGTGTACTTATATTGTGCTAGGCTGCATACACTTTGGGGAGTATACAACTCAAGCTGCCTTGTCTGGTGCTAGTTGGTTAACAGTCACTTTGTCAGACTTAAGATAATGGTGTCCATAGAAGAGTATTACCCATCTTTTGTCTGTATTATTTTTACATAAAATGTTTGCTGCAAACAGTTTAATGTGCATTGGCTCTGTTCTATTGCCTTTGCATTAATAACATAAAAAATGTAAAAATCCAGAATATAAAAAAACCTTGTAATATCACATAGAAAAATATGTTATTCATCAATATTTGATTTAATTTTTTTTCTCAGGCATGTTATGACTTCTGAGGCATGGTATGACTTTAGACTAACATATAGTCCCTGAATAATTTCTGTATTTACTGTGTGTAGCAAGTGTAGTAATTCCAAAGGAACGCAACAATGGATCACCACTGCAGCAACAATTCCAATTTCTGTCCCATCAGGGTTTAGTACAAAATATATTTTCAATAACTACCGACCATATTTTTCACAAATTTGAAAGTGATTTTTTTTCAATCACTGAGTTCAGCTTTTGAGAAAAAAATTAATCTGAAAGCCAACAGATATAAAAAAAGACCTTGGTTAAATAAAAATAATTCTGTAAGGGAACCCCCAAGTATTGAGGAACCCCCAAGTCTCTTAATGTTCTAGAGGCATGGAGGGAATGGGGGGATTGTTTTATTCAATATATACTTTGGGGTCTGTAACAATAACTAATTATTTACCAATGAGGCATGTTATAACTCCTTAGGATGATTTGTTTTTCTTGTTCTTCCACCTGACATGTTGGGGTCATATAAAGGCCTGTGTATGCTCATTGATCATACATTTGACAGAGATAAGTGTCCAGTTTTGCACATGTATACATAGTAGTTACTCTGCTAGACAGGTTCTAGGTGATATGTGTGATCCATGGATGGTTGAGTATCTTCAGATATATCTTTCATCCTTTATCTATGCTATATTATATATAAAGCTGGAAACTAAGTTCCTATTTCTCTATTGCAGGTGTGGACCAGCAGTTTGATAATGGCAGCGGAATGCTTCACCTTGCGTGTCTGGCCCGCAACAATGATGCTGTACAGTACCTGATAAACACTGGTATCTCTCCAAAACTGAGGGATAAAAACGGTAAGATCCCCATGCCACAATATATAGATTATTAGATTGTCATCCAATTATGATTTTAGTTAGGCAGGAGGCATTGCATAAATACATGTGTGTATTTTTATATTTTTTTAAAACTAATTCTTCAAGGGATATGTGAACATAAACTGTGGACAGATGTGATTCACGTGAAACATGAGTCTTTCACAGGACTATGTACATGGTGTTAAATCAAGTGTAGAAAGTCTCAACACACAGCCCAGACGCACTAAATACCATGAGTATTCCTAATACAGGATATTTACCATCCCCAAACACACTGACTTGATAATCTCTATTTATCATGCAATGACTGCACATACACCTGTACAGGGCGGTTCTCTTCCGGGACCTACATATGTTCTTTCAATTCATTTATTTATATTTTATTATGTATGACCTATGAAATGTGTGCACTAGCACGGTGGTGCACCAAACCGGTAAAAACTGTGGATTGCAAAGTTTTATTGTAATGTGACATTTAAAAGTCTTTTGCCAAGTTTAAAAATATTTTTAAAAGTTTAAAAATATCTTGCAAAGATTAAAATGACTTTGACTAGTTTGGCATGCCACAGGATTTACCGAACCTTGATATAAGTTTTTTATTGAATGTCTGCATGAGGGATGGTTTTTGATTCTTGCTGCCATTCAATAAATGTCAAATAAGGGCTGTGTAGATATAGTTATAGATAACACAGAAAACAACAACAGACTTTTCCCTTGGTAACTGAAAAAACAACAAAAAACGGACATAGAACATGGTAGGTTGAACAGGGAAATCATAATTGTTTTATTATATCTTTTTGACAACATCCAGTTATTGCAAATGAAACCAGTCATGAAAACAGCACAATGACCACCTGCTCTCCCAGAACAAACAAACTACTTTAATATGTTGTGTATATAGGTGTCTCTATGTAGCTGGACAAACAGGAAATTCAGTAATTGGAATAATCAGCAGAGCGTGTTTTGATAAGGCTATGAAATAATAAAAATGGTATTCTGGGATGTGGAGGACTGAGTACCAACATGGAAGATTCATCAAGTCCAACTCTGAACATTTACAAGAATATACTAAATTACAAGGTGCTCAGCTCTAGAGTATTTGCAGTTTGCTGGAATATTTCTGACTGTTGCATTCAATAACACTCAGGTCCTTACTCTCCCTGACTTGTCACCCCCATTAATCTTAAGACCCGCCTCCTATGATCTCCTAATCAGCAGGGGATCTGGAATTAGCAATTGAGTTGTTAATTAGTTGCTATTAAGAGATTAAGATAACAAACTTTGGATTAGCTGTACATTATAATTAGAGGATATTGAGTTCATAGAAAGATGTTGAAAAAATGTTAAAAAAGGTCAATAGGAAAAATTAATTCTTTTAGAATAAATCTGAAATTAAGCATATTATGAATGTGGTTGTTACGACATGATTAGTTTATTGTGTGTCAATATGGGTGTCCAGACATGAAGACCAATACTAGGAGTATTATCCTGATGTCTCAACATCAGAGGTGGTAGTTATTGCACTGATTCTCACGTCAATAAGTACTGATATTACCCATAATGCCCAGCTTGTAGTCAGTGAATCGTAAGGGTATATATAACAAGGACAGATCACATTGGCATGATTCAGCGTAATGGCTGTAATTGGGGAGAGTTTTAGAACATTCGTGTTTCCTGAATCTAATAGTGTCATATACTTGTCAGAGAGTGATGTACGGATGTATGTAAGACCTAAGGACAGTTATCATTACAGGCCAATGGGTAAGTAGAAGATCTGTAGAACAACCCCACTGTGACATTTAGCTGTATAGGAATCATGCTTTTGTTATCACAACTTTTAACCCAATGGGGATGGGAGTGAGAATAGGCCCCCATTCTCTGTTGCATGTCAGGGCACGGGTAGCCCTGTCATCAAGGTGCCAGAATTTGCTGTGCACAGTTACTTCCCTTTGGTGTACCAGCAACCTATGATCAGAGGTTTGAATCATGGGTTTGAATCCCAGAGTCTACCTGACTATGTTTCTAGGTTTGTTAGGCTTCTTAATGGGCTGATGGGTTTCACCAAAATTATTTGATGAATGTATATCATGGAAAGAGATATGATTTTCCTATTTTAGTTGTTGTCTGTAATCTGGGTTGTGTAAACTCATGTTTATGTATAGACCACCATGAAAGAAGAGGTGGGGTTTGTGTAAGCTGACTGAGATAAGTACTATATATGTAGAATATTGAGTATGCATGTTTTCATTGCAAGCAAGAGTCAGTGTTGTGATTTAATCTTGCGTAGCTTCAGAGTTGAAACAGTTTATGATGTTGGTGTGTTGTCATTTTTTATTTATTTTTCTCTTTAATAGTATAACAACAAATTTCCGGTGAATCCTATTAAGTAACTTATTTTTCACTTTACTTTTAAGCGAAAAAGCTGTGAATAGTTTTCAAAATTGCACCGTAATGCAATGTTCACTCACAAAGCTAAAACAAAAAGTTCAGTCTACACAAACTTCAGTTCAACTGGAATTGTTCCACTGCTAGGATTAGTATACCATAGGCATTATGGGATTAAATTGTGCCAGATTGTGGTATAGTCATAGCAGCAGAAAATCATCGGACAGAATAAACCAACATTCATAAAGTCCTTATGTCACAAGTGCTAATGTTCAAGGATGTTCTGACAGTGTATCTTAGAGCTGAGATAACTGTTGGTCACTGCCTGTGGTGGTATTAACACTACTTGCGTGACAAGCTGACATCAGACAGAGTACCCATTGACTCGAGAGACCTAAGTATGATAATGTGGGATTTACAAGGGATGATTGTTTCCATCTGTCTCGTAATGTGATTAATAGCAGACACAACAAGTCAGTTAGTCAGCCAGTAGGAAGAATGACCTGTATTTACTTATAGACTGTTCAACACATCTGTTAGTCAGTTAGTAGGAAGAAGGACCTTTATTTACTTATAGACTGTTCAACACATTAGTCAGTCAGTAGGAAGAAGGAAGAAGGACCTGTTTTTACTTATAGACTGTTCAACACATTAGTTTGTCAGTTAGTAGGAAGAAGGAACTGTTTTTACTTATAGACTGTTCAACACATTAGTTAGTCAGTTAGTAGGAAGAAGGACCTGTATTTACTTTTAGACTGTTCAACACATTAGTCAGCCAGTAGGAAGAAGGAACTGTTTTTACTTATAGACTGTTCAACACATTAGTTTGTCAGTTAGTAGGAAGAAGGACCTGTATTTACTTTTAGACTGTTCAACACATTAGTTAGTCAGTTAGTAGGAAGAAGGAAGAAGGACCTGTATTTACTTATAGACTGTTCAACACATTAGTCAGTCGGTAGGAAGAAGGACCTGTATTTACTTATAGACTGTTCAACACATCTGTTAGTCAGTTAGTAGGAAGAAGGACCTGTATTTACTTATAGACTGTTCAACACATTAGTCAGTCGGTAGGAAGAAGGACCTGTATTTACTTATAGACTGTTCAACACATCTGTTAGTCAGTTAGTAGGAAGAAGGACCTGTATTTACTTCTACACTGTTCAACACATCAGTCAGTCGGTAGGAAGAAGGAAGAAGGACCTGTATTTACTTATAGACTGTTCAACACATTAGTCAGTCGGTAGGAAGAAGGAAGAAGGACCTGTATTTACTTATAGACTGTTCAACACATTAGTTTGTCAGTTAGTAGGAAGAAGGAACTGTTTTTACTTATAGACTGTTCAACACATTAGTCAGTCGGTAGGAAGAAGGACCTGTATTAACTTATACACTGTTCAACACATCAGTTAGTCAGTCAGTAGGAAGAAGGACCTGTATTTACTTATAGACTGTTCAACACATTAGTCAGTCGGTAGGAAGAAGGACCTGTATTTACTTATAGACTGTTCAACACATCTGTTAGTCAGTCAGTAGGAAGAAGGACCTGTATTTACTTCTACACTGTTCAACACATCAGTTTGTTTGTGACATTCTGCAGGTAGTACCGCTGATGAAGTTTGCATGTGCCCTTCGGTCAAGCGGCAGTTGCCCCAGCGCTACCTGGTGTCCAAGAGTGAGGTTTCGGCCACAGGACACAGGATGCTGATGAACCCCAGCCTCCAAGACAAGGACAATATATTCAGTCTCGCCAAGAACCCAAAGTTCTTTGATGAGATTCAGAAAAAGTTGCAGGTATGTAAAATTATTTCCCCAAATGTATCAAAATGTCTGAAGAATTAACATGTTTGAAACATAGCCTGAGAGTTGCTTCCCTTAGCTATTACAGGATCTGTTGGAAAAGGATTTGAACACCAAATTTACCCCCATCTTAATACTTGGTTTGGCAGCAAGATACATGTTCTCATGGGTTTTTGACAAAGGTTCTAAATTTGTACAATCTGCATCACATTGGTCTTGTTCGTTTTTGTCTTAACCCCAATTCACTCACAACTTTTCTAGTTGCTCCCTGAGGGCTGCAACTTCCACAATTCCTACTCT
The DNA here is from genome assembly GCF_023055435.1 of Haliotis rufescens. Lineage (NCBI taxonomy): Eukaryota > Metazoa > Mollusca > Gastropoda > Lepetellida > Haliotidae > Haliotis > Haliotis rufescens. The sequence goes on from NW_025964112.1 coordinate 16,992,296, forward strand.
TACACAGATTTACTATAGTATAACACTGTGGTCAGTTGTGGAATGAGTCAGGGGATCCAGTGTTAGTATTGCATGAAGCATGCCATGATGACTGAATGGTCAAGTTGATGACCTGCATGTAACCAAAACAAAACATACAAGTGACTGGAATAATCAGCAATGTTGTTACTCATGGTCAGTTTTTTATGCTTTCTTCAATTATTTTTCAGATATTTGACTTTAATGTAAACACTGAGTGTGACAGCAATGGTGACTTCCTACTTCACATTGCATGCAAGGGAGGTAAGTTATCAAAAGGAATATGTATTATTCAATAATAAGAGGACCATATTATTGTTTTCATAAATATATGAAACAGTCCATATGTGTGATAATCATAGTAAACCTTCCCAGGGAGAGCCCAGTAGCTAAAAGGCTTGTTCACATGTATTAGACTCATGTTTGATTCCCCAACTGGGTAACCAATTCTTAGTTTCCCTACCTGTAATAGGGATGCAAAATTGACCATTAAATAAGACCTTCCTTCCCTCCCTCCTTCCCCCTTCTCTCTCTCCTTCATTCACTCATTCCCTCCCTCTGTAGGTCTGAGTCAGCTGCCGCTGGTCATGGCGTTGGTCAAGATCCAGGGAGCAGACGTGGAGCTGTGCAATGCAGACGGGATGACGTCACTCATGTTGGCTGCCACGGCTGGCAACTGTGTACTCTGTGATGTGAGTTTGGCATCGTTATTTGCAGCAAGCTTGTCTTGTAGTTATGACATGTGTTATATACTGTGGCACCCAAATAGTCCGGAAATAGCTGCCTTCTGTTTGGAAGGTCTACACATAACATAACAAAGTACATGTATGTCATGTCCATGATTTGTAAAACTAGACAAAATGATTAATATTTCATGTTGTAGGGAGATTCTGTGTGTTTGATTTTCAAGGCTAACTCAAATTTCACATTTTACTTTACATTGAAACAGTATTTTGTATTTGAGATACCTTTGCTTACAATTCAAGTTTTAATTATGTTTGAACATTCTTTTAGGACATTTGCAGACACAAGTAGAAATTTCTGTATTACGTTTCACAGGTGTTGATGTGTCTGTTTGGAGCGGACCCGAACAAACCCAACCCAAACAATGGGAGATCAGCATTGCATTATGCTACAGAAGGCAATCACAAGAAGTCTGTCGAGTGAGTTGTCATCTCTTTGAAAAACAATTAGGATTTCCTTGCTCTTATCAGGGGAGATAACATCCTGATTATGAACTATTAAAAGGTTAATTACTCATAGTTCTTCTCAAGCCAAACATTGAGTTAAGCTTCTTTCAAATTATTTTATTAATTGTCTCCAAGGTGTCTCATTCGACGTGGTGCAGACGTGAATATCGAGGACCATGATGGCCGCCGCCCTGATGATATCCCATCATGCCAGAATGTGCAGGATGACTGCAAAGAGGTCATTGACTTCAACAGAATGCAGCGTCTTGAGACACTCAGTGAGAAAGTCCGTAAGGTAAGCTGACATTTAAATTGAAATCTAAAAATGGCATAATCAAATCTTCTGTTGGCATTGCTGGCTTAGAACTTCAAATGACAGTCTACACTCAAAAGAAAGGTCGCCAAATATAATAGGTGTAGTCATTAACCCAACTTAGGACTGACTTTACGCTTGTCTATTGAGTAATCGTTTGAGTTTCATGTCTTCATGTGTGTTGCAGGGAGATGTAGAAGCCAGCATGTTGCTGCCGACTGACCTGTGTGTAGTTGCCGATGACGGCTACACGCTGCTGATGATAGCGGCCATCTACAACCGTGGTAACACATTGTCTCATCTGCTGGCAAAGAATAAAGCCACCATAGATGCTCAACATACCAAGGTGTGTCCAGCTCAACTGAAAGAATTATACACCAATTCTCCATACAATTATGTGATCATCAAGTTAAAAATCTAGTAAAAACTCATTTTCATGGACCAGATTGTTATTTCTATTGGAAATTAAAACTAATCACCTGTATAACAAATTTTATGCTTAATGGTATAAAGGTATAGTGAACCATCATCCTTGTAATTATATCATGCAAAGTATCTGATGATAAGTTAAAGTTCAATTGAATTTAATGAAATTTGAAGAAATTGGATGTAATTTGTAGTAAAGAGTTAATACCATATTGAGAAGGCTTTATTTGAAACCTGTTTCTCTTTACCAGACTGGAATGACCGCTCTCAGCATTGCATCACAGATGGGCAATGTCGAGGCAGTAGAGATTCTTCTCAAGTAAGTGGGGCAAGAAATGGCTTCATATGATGGACTTATTGGTGAATTACGAAATATCAATCACATGTTTTGCCAAGTCAAGATTAGGCTAAAATAAATAATAGTCTCGGTTCTCAGGCACCACCCACATCATCATAAAGTCTGCTGCATGTTTTATTGTTTTTATTTCCATTCACAATGCACAAAAAAAAAATTGAAAATTGAAACAAAAACGAAATGTGCAATGAACTTAATGATGATGTGGGCAGTGCCTGAGAACCAAGACAATTTTTTTTTTTAGCCTTATGATATTAATATTATCTTTTATATGGAATATTGCTGAGTGTGGCCTCAAACAAACATACGTTAAGTAAGTTAACTGTGATGTGGGCCATGGGACTGCATATTATGTTGAGAAATACGTAGTGGTAAAGGTAATCAGCTGATATAGGGTAGGCAGATACATATATAATATGAACCTTTGTTCGCAGGAACGGTGCTAACCCCTCCATCTCTGACATGGAGAGTTATCTCCCCCTACACCATGCAGTGCTCAACAATCATGAAGCGGTCGTGGACTTATTTCTTGATTTCTTCCCAGATACATATGTGGTTAGAACCTTTGCCTTTTTAAAGCTGATACTATTTCAGATAAGATTGAAATAATCATATAATAGCCTTGTGTAATTTTGTTTCGGTGGTTACGGAAAATAGTTTCTCTTTTTGTTATTTGAATTTTGAGTTCATTTGAATTCATGGGTCTGTGACCTTAGTCATTAGTCCAAAGCCCGTGTCTAGTAAAATTATGTTCAATATGTTTGATACTCCATATGATATCTCTAAACTCTGCTGAAAATGATGCTTTGAGCCATTTTCGGGCCAATGGACGCAACTGTTTTGGCACGGACTGCATTGGATTGGATTTCTGTTTCCAGGGATTGCACACAGCCCAGAGACTGATCAAGAAGTCCTCCATTCATCACAAAGTGAAGTCGGCATGGGAACGGTCAGTACATATGCATTAAATGGAATATCAGTTATAAAGGCTTCATTTTATGTCATTTTTTTAAAGTTATAATTTTATTTCTGTTTATTTGATTATCATGATTATAGATTAAGAGTATTTTTTATTGCATTACTTTTCTGACAAGAGTATGTGGCCAGTTGAATTTTCCTATGCTGTTTTCCTGTACAAATATGAAGTACAATATATTTGAAATCAGTAGATAGTGCAAGGCCTTGCATTGGTCTTAGGCAAGGTCTTATTTCACAACCCGGGAACTTAAGCACTGAATGGGGCGGTGGGGTTGCCTGGTGCATAAAGCATTTGTTTGATTCCCCACAGGGGTAAAATATGTGAAACCCAATTCTGGGGCTGGGATATTGCTGGAACATTGCCAAAAGTGGTGTAATACTGAACTCACTCACTTGAATCTTGATCAAATATGGATAATGTTAGATGTGAATGGTGAACAAATATGGATAATGTCAGATGTGAATTGTGAACAAGTATGGATAATTTTTATATGTGACTCTTGAACCAGTATGGATAATTTGAGATGTGAATTATGAACAAGTATAGATAATGTCAGATGTGAATTGTGAGCAATATGAATAATATCAGATGTGAATCGTGAGCAATATGGATAATGTCAGATGTGAATCATGAACAATATGGATAATGTCAGATGTGAATCGTGAGCAATATGAATAATATCAGATGTGAATCGTGAGCAATATGGATAATGTCAGATGTGAATCGTGAACAAATATGGATAATGTCAGATGTGAATCGTGAGCAATATGGATAATGTCAGATGTGAATCGTGAGCAATATGGATAATGTCAGATGTGAATCGTGAGCAATATGGATAATGTCAGATGTGAATCGTGAGCAATATGGATAATGTCAGATGTGAATCGTGAGCAATATGAATAATATCAGATGTGAATCGTGAGCAATATGGATAATGTCAGATGTGAATCATGAACAATATGGATAATGTCAGATGTGAATCGTGAGCAATATGAATAATATCAGATGTGAATCGTGAGCAATATGGATAATGTCAGATGTGAATCGTGAACAAATATGGATAATGTCAGATGTGAATCGTGAGCAATATGGATAATGTCAGATGTGAATCGTGAGCAATATGGATAATGTCAGATGTGAATCGTGAGCAATATGGATAATGTCAGATGTGAATCGTGAGCAATATGGATAATGTCAGATGTGAATCGTGAGCAATATGGATAATGTCAGATGTGAATCATGAGCAATATGGCTGATGTCAGATGTGAATCTTGAGCAATATTGATGATGTCAGATGTGAATCGTGAGCAATATGGATAATGTCAGATGTGAATCGTGAGCAATATGGATAATGTCAGATGTGAATCATGAGCAATGTGGATAATGTCAGATGTGAATCGTGAGCAATATGAATAATATCAGATGTGAATCGTGAGCAATATGGATAATGTCAGATGTGAATCATGAGCAATATGGATAATGTCAGATGTGAATCATGAGCAATATGGATGATGTCAGATGTGAATCGTGAGCAATATGGATAATGTCAGATGTATGTCCACAGACGCCAGGAGGAGGTGGTCATGCCCAAACTGATCCAGTGTGCCCTCAACGGCAATGCTGAAGACCTCTACTGTGTCCTGGACGAGGGGGACAGCATCAACCTCAAGGTAGTCAAACATTGCATACTGTGTCTCCAACACGACCTGCTTCAGTCAAACATTCATCACTATCCTCTATGCTCATCTTGGAGTAGAATCTGACTTTGCTAATAGGAGCAAGTATTAGTCTATGCTCAGAGTTTTTTTCAGTCTTTTTGAACATTTCTTCAATTCATATTTTGTTATGTTAGTACTTATATCATTGATCTCTATGCTCATCGAGGAATAGAATGTAATTTTGACAAATCTGAAACAGGTGTATGTATGATAATACTTGCTTAAAGTAACAATTGCTGATGTGGTTCCTTCAGAGTGGGAGCGGGAACTGGCCTCTGTACCTGGCTGTAGAGAACGGACATCTCGACGTGGTCAAGCTCCTCTTTGAGGTCAGTCCCTGGCACAGATAGGTGTAGAATGATATCAAATATGGTTAATACAGCTTTCTTACTCATAAAATAAATGTTGTGTGCACAGAAGTAATGATTGGTTCATTGTTACACTCTGTTAGATTCAGTCCCAAGACTCCATCACAACAATCTGAAATTCAGACTAAAATTACAGTTTGTAATTCTGATCAGACCAGATTCCAGTGTGTTGTAGTTATGTATTAAAAAGAGTCTTTGATGAAAGAAATGTTCTTATTTTAATCAGAATTTATGAGACTGACTCAATGCTCAGTGTCGTAGCCAAATGGTTCATTACAAAAAGTAATATCTTTTTTCATGTAAGCTGGAAAAAGAGATGAATTGTTTTTAAAAGAAACAGGATTTTAATTTTGATTAATAATGGGATAGTTGTTTAACTTTGGTCTGCTCTTGCAGAAAGGTGGTGACATTCGCAAGCGACATTCATCGACTGGTGCAACTGTGTTGCATAGGGCTGCCAAGATGGGACACTATAAGATTGTGGACTTCCTCATCCAGTTCTGTCGGACTGCCACGCCCGGAGACCAGGGTGGGCGGGGCAAGAAGCTGCTGGACATCAACGCTGTCGATGCTGAGAACAAGACAGCTCTACAGTTGGCTGCTGAGAAAGGTACAACAATTGGGGGATTTGGCAAAGGAGAGAAGATATGATGTGAATGCAATAGTCAGCAATGTTGTCATGGCTCCCTGCAGAGTGACTTCAGACCTGTAGACAGGCTAGTGATAATGTGGATACATACCCTCTCCATTTTGGCATGATCGAACACCATCTCAGCCAGGTCTTGGTAATACTCCTGTCCAGGCCAAAAAGTGGTTGATGCATAGGGAATGGTCCATGTCAGCCAGGTATGATGGATCCCCACTGGCCGGTCTCAATATGGATGCTGAATATATGACATAACTTTGTCTTATTTTTAGCCAAGAATGTCAGGTTTATTTACTGTCCCAGATTATGCTTAAGAATTGAAGAAGCTTAACTTGCCTAATGCCTTGGATACTGTTGTTGTAGTAATGGTGTCTTCATTTGTCAACTACAATACAGTAGTTTGAAAACTTAACCTTGGTTTACCTTTCAGGGTTCAGTCAAATTGTTCTACTTCTGCTTCAACATGGTGCCACGACGGCCATCTTGGATGCCCGGGGTGCACTGTTCACATGTCCTGAGTACGAAGGTGTACGGATCATGATTGAGACTCACAGAGAGAAACAGACCAAACTCATCATGAAGTGTGTGCAAGACAAGTCAAAAAAGGCTCTGGCGATGTTACAGAAATCATGGCTGGTATGTGTACATTTATGTGGTAGTTTCTTGTTTGATGTTACACTCAGCAATTTTTCGGCTATATGTTGCTGTTTGTTAATAATCGAGGCTAAAACAGAGAATCCAGTAATTGACTTCATGAGCATCTATCCGAGCAATTGAGACATGATAACATGCAATGAAACAAGTCACAGAGGCTGACAACGTGATCCATTGCGTCACTTCTTAAAACAAGCACAGGTTGCTGGAGACCTATATTCTTACCCGGAATCATATGTATGTGTACAAATAGGTTGTTGTATTCACTTACTTGATTTGTGTGTCAGCCATCTTTGCGCTCTTGTTATGATATGCGTGTTTGTGTTGCAGCCCTGTTTTGACCACAACCTGCGGACGAAGCTGGGAGACACCCCCCTGATGGTGGCGTGTCGGGCGGGGCGGCTGCCGACAGTCAAGTTCCTCCTGGAGTCCGCCGTCTACTCCAAGGATGTGGAGGAGGAGGAGTGAGTCACATGTTCTATTATCCCTAGAGGACAAGGCTCCAACATATAGGCAGCCCTAGCATGTTGTATAACAGTCATTCATACATCACTTTGGTTAAGTATTTGGAAGCATTAGAAGTTGGAAGAATATGGAGACATGAAGTTTCTCTCATTAATCCCATTGTCTTCCTCATTATATTGTTATCCTTGTACAATAGCTCGTGTCATGTAACATTAGATATAAAATCAGTTAGTAAAAATTGGGCAGTTGCAAGCATCGTTGTAATCTCTTAGTTCTCATACAGACCCCAAAATCAAAATATCTGAAAAAATATTGGTATAGAATACTATGGCAAGTCTAGATGCCTTCAGTTCTGTGAAACTGAATAGATTCTGTGGACCCCTTTTCCATGACATGTATATGTTATGAAAATATTTAACAAGAAAAATAGTTAGATGTTTTCTTTTCTGAGACTAACTGTTGGTCTGTGTTCCCTAATCAGTAGAAACAATCAGTTGTTGATTCTGGTGTGGGGGCTTCTGTGAACCATCTAACATCACATCCTGACATATTAACCATCTGGATTTTCTATCTTCAGTTTGGATGATTCAGATGTAGACTCCGGAGTCAATGACCCAACCCGAGGACCACTGAGGTCACGAACTCCAAGACACATGGAAGGTAGGTTCTGACTGAGAAAAGATAAATTTGTCAATTTGGGGTTGGTACAGTTGAAGTTTTGTTGCCTTAGGAGAAAAAAAAGTCACTTCACCTATGTAAAGCTGATAAGAAATTACCGTATTTTCTTGAGTTTAGTGCACACTTTTTTTCCAAAACACACAGCTGTGTAGAAGGGGGTGCACATTATACATGCCATAATGAGTTTTGATGTTTTTACCCCAAACGCAAAGACATTACTGTGAGCACGCAACACCGGAAATACCATGTCAACGAATCCATACTGAAGTACACAAATTAATCATGTAATTACACTGTCCGTCTATAAAAAGTGTTCATTGTATATCTGGACTTGTGTTTGTAACTTATTTCATTGATTTTATTCAAATTTCCTTTTAATATTATTTTAATTAATTTTGGCAAAGTTTTGTGTGAAGTGTGAATTTTTTTCTCCAAAACACTGAATCGGCTAGAAGGGGGTGTGGATTATACTTGGGTGCGCACCATACTCAAGAAAATACGGTAATGCATCATGTTTGGATGAAAAAATATATTACCAGATAAAAATGTAATTTTTGTTGATGTATTGTAGATACATGTAAAAGAAATTGAACTCCGTCCCTCCAGATAAGTATAAATAATATGATCAATGATTTGGTGATGTGTCTGATGCAGTATCACGTGAATGTGGTCTTCAGTTGATTCTCATGACCTTAAAGATAAGGTCAGATGACCTGTAGGGACCAGATATAGCTATCTACCAGATAACCCTGTTCGAGTGAGCGAGTGAGTGAGTGGGTTGTTGGATGTCACTTTGAACAGTATTTCAGTTTTGTCATGGCTTTTGAGCTTAATGTGGGAAAAAACATCATGATGCAGATCATAGATGTACATGATTTAGATGGATCAAGGATAATTCAGAAGGAATCTGAGATTTAAACTTAGGTCAGTGGATCCTGGCTGAACTAGAGGGGGGGAACTCTATAAGATTAACTGAAGGCTTTGGACCGCTTTCCCCTCAGTACACCAACTGTTTGAGATAGTACTGAACTGTATACCTATTGAGATACTGAGTTCTCTACCTTCTTGTTCAGATTGTGAAGATGGCTTTGCAGCAAGTGGTAACTTCTCTCAGTCAGTGGAGGTGCATAACGGGAACCGACTGCAGACCAGTGGAGACTTCACACGTTCCATGGAAGTGGAAGCCAGGTGGGTAGTGGGCTTTGCCACCCTTGTGGAAGCTTGTCTCAGGGGTTATTTCTCCATCACTACTGCCTTGACAACAGAGCAGAGATACTCATAAGTGGAAGTGACCACTGAGGGTGTGCCCAGCCAGTTTTCAATCAAGCCATGCAGGCTTACCAACAGTGGGATGAACTCCCAGCTATTAAACATCATCCTGGGGTTTCAATGATTGTGGAGGACCTGTCTCTAGCAGATCGTAACACAAGCTAAATTCGTAACCTCAGTGTATGCACTGTGTCGATATGCGGACACCGGATGTTGACCAGTTACATGGTAGTGGACCAGGATTGTTACTATGTTACTATGAGGATTTCAGTGTTTATTCCGGTGCCGATATCTTCTGTGACCATATAGCTGCAACCACTGCTGCCTGCCTTGTAAGAGAGTGGTTTCGTGTAGGGCTGGGATGGGGAACTCAGGTAGTTTGGTCAGTTAGTTTCTGGGAAGAACCTGGGCTACCTGGACCTGTGGTCAGTCACAGGATATATTGTTTAAAGACAATAACAATAAAACCTGACAGTGTTCGTATTTCTTTCTGACTATGCATGCATTCCTTCTGACTTTTGTATGTGTTTGAGTAAAACTAAAATTTCAGTCAACTTTAGTACATGCATGATCAGATTGTTTTATATGTTTATCTAAAAAGTTTTTGGAACAGGCTCTGATAAAACAATTTCCAACTCTTGACACCTGTAGTGGGTACAGTGTTAGCAGCTGGCAAACATGAAACATCCATGAAATGGTTACATGTAACTCCATCATCAAAACATTCAGTTACATTTCTCTTCAACCAGACCAAGACTTGGGGAGATGAAGATCCATCGCCCTCTGTTGTCGGCGCGGATTGACAGCACAGTACATGCACTGCTGAGAGATGTCAGCAGACCTAAGGGTCTCTTTATATATCATGGTGAGTGAGACAAACGAGAGCTATCTACTCCTCCCTACGTTCCTGGTGGGGTATGTTTGGAATTTTGTTTTGTTTTTACAATGTTGGTGGTGTTGAGGAAAAATAATTTTCAAATGAACATGTCTGAATTTCCCGAATTATGCCCCGAGACTGCACTCACAAGGCACAAAAATGTTGAAAAAAATTTTCCGCCTAAACTACTATATAACCAGATATGTCATATCAAAGGGCCTGAAATCTTTATCAGTCTACATTGCTTCAAACTTTGCAGTAAACATTTCAGTATATACTGTATTCGACGTAATAAGCACCCCGCTTTATAAAGCACCCACGGCGATATTTGCTAATATATTGGCTAGTGAACAATGCCAATTAGCACCCTTCCGATTGATCAGTGTACATAAGACTTATTTATTTGTGTAAAATACTCGTGTGTTATATTCACCCTTAATTACGGGCAATTAAATTCTGGTAAAATATAGCTGTCATGTATAATACTCACAGACTTTTCTTTAGTATCATTTCAGGCTGTAGGCATAAACCACGAAATTTACAATCTTTCAACTCTTTCACCAAAATTATATTCTAATAAAAGCCCCCTATTTCTAATTTTGAGAGCGCCCTGGGCGCTTAACACGTCAAATACAGTTTTTCAAATTTTGAAATGAATCCTCGTTACAACAAAAACTAATTTGAGTGATATTTCATGTTAATTTATTTTTGTTACTTCTTTTTATACCAATAGAGTTGGCGGTATAAAAAAAATAACAACAGAAAAGCCACTTTGATCTTATTTTCATGTTGCTATTTTTCATGTCCGTGAATAATTAATCACCTTACCTGTCGATACACTGGACATTTTAGAAATGTTTTTACTTTTTAGTTTAGATAAGTCCCCTTTAAAGATAGCCAGAGAGTGCCTGTAACATGTCAATCAGTTTTCATCCGATCCTGTAGGAACCTGCGCTAGAATAGCTAGTCGTTAAAGACTTCTATGTCAGATCAGAACAGAACATTGGCCTCATGGCCAGACTATACGAAATAAATTCTGTTCTGTTCTGTTCTCTATGTCAGATCAGGTGATAACTTGTTTGATTGAGTGTCTTTGTCCCCCGATGGTGTTGCTCGTAACATCAATCACTGGTTTGGATGGCCCAGATTCATTTGTTTACGCTCACCTTGGAATGGATGGAATGTTACTGATTGCTTTCATGCTGATGTACACATGCAGCTGGAGAAAAAAAACATTTGAAGTTCAGCGCTAGTGGAAGTATTGGCTTCTTACTTTCTGTAGGACTTTTGAAAGAGAAATAATGACTTGTTAATGATGAATTGATGATTTGTTGATGATTAGTTGATGATAATCTCTAGTACTCTATTGCACATTGGGGACACGGGTGGCCCAGTCATCACAGTGCCAGAATTTACTGTGCAGAGTTATGTCCTTTAGACATTACAGAATCCTAAGATCATGGGTTTGAATCCCAGAGTTTGAATTCGCAAGCTAATGTTTGTAGACAAGAACTTCTGTCTCGATCATTTTGGTAGGCATTTTGAAATAATTATATGTACTTAATCTTAATTCCATTTGCTGAAATATTCAAAGTATGTGTGGCAATAGATATTAGAAAGAAAACATGATAGAGATGGACTGAGAGAGAGTATGTTTCAAATTTCTGTTTATTGTTTGCAAACAGATGACTGCGTAAGTCATGTATCTGCTGTGAATCTCTTCGATGGCTGCACGTCACTGCACCGCACGATCGAGGGCGGGGACAACGTTCAGATCGTGAAGGCGCTACTGGGGGAGGACGCCACCTGTCTCAACGTCCAGAACGATGCAGGACTGAGTCCGCTGCATCTCGCCTGCACCAACGGGAGAAAGAAAACCATCGAAATATTGTTGGTAGGTGTTGGTGAAGAATTCCTGTTGTTGACTGTAAGTCAGCCTGTAGACTGGCATTTGTGTAGTTGGTATTCATCCATAAGGTGTATTCATGGTCCTTTAACAGCCATCTCTGTGCCCTACACCTCCACACTTTGGCATGTAACAATTTAACACCAAACACCTAGCACACTGACATCCAAACCATTGACACTTTATACAAATCCAGCACTCACCACTCCAACTCATCACACCAAACTCACCACTAGAACTCACCACTTCAACTCTTAGATCCAACTCACCACTCCAACTCATCACTAGAACACACCATTCCAACTCTCAGATCCAACTCACCACTCCAACTCTCAGATCCAACTCACCACTAGAACTCACCACTCCAACTCTTAGATCCATCTCACCACTCCAACTCTTAGATCCAACTCATCACTAGAACACACCACTCCAACTCTCAGATACAACTCACCACTCCAACTCTCAGATCCAACTCACCACTAGAACTCACCACTCCAACTCTTAGATCCAACTCACCACTCCAACTCTTAGATCCATCTCACCACTCCAACTCTTAGATCCAACTCACCACTCCAACTCTTAGATCCATCTCACCACTCCAACTCTCAGATCCAACTCACCACTCCAACTCTCAGATCCAACTCACCACTCCAACTCTCAGATCCAACTCATCAACCAGGAGGGTTAGGCCAAAAACAAAATCTTTGTGGTTCTGGTAACCCGACTGACCCATTGTTTCACTTCATACCCAAATGTTTTTGTCACAGCTGGTAGCAACTGTCAAGAAACCATATCTTAAATTTGGAAACAAATCCTATATTTGCACATACCCATAGTGTCGCGGGTATAGACTCGTCTTCGATCGCTAGTCCGCATGCTATTTTAGACAATGACCGATACCTAACTGCTCTCACTGCTCTACATCGAACCTGGTTGTCATGTTTATTGACAATTATTTGAGAAAAAAGTAAACCTGTGAGAGATTTTAGAAGTATATGGACATTATGGGATCAAGTTGTTCCACAAGTGATCACACTTGTCATTTCCTAAATATCTCTTCAAGACCATTTCCAATGTTATTTTGTTTGTTTTATTCCCAGGCTCGTGAGGAGATAGATCTGAACTGTCGCACTCTGGACGGACATCTTGCGGAGGAGATGACATCCAACAAGAGCATTATCAAACTCATCCAAAAGGCTCGCCTCATTCAGACAGGAGCGTATGTATCCTACTCTCTCTACCTTACCATCAGTATAAGAACTATCTGCCATGTAGAGGATCGATCCCATGTTTGTTGAGCTGACAGATGAGGATCCCATGTTTGTTGAGCTGACAGAGGGTTTCATGTTTGTTGAGTTGACAGAGGATTTCATGTTTGTTGAGCTGACAGATGTGGATTCCAAGTTTCTTGAGCTGACAGCAGACATATTTTCTCATGACAGAGCACCTGTCTCAGTTACTGAAATCTTCTTCAGCAGAAAGATGGATAGCATTTAACAGCACTGAGGCTATACAATGCTTCCAAGGTTTTACAATTTGCTCTGAAGTAGGATATTAAAACAAGACCCCCAATTATCAATGACATGAAATAAAATGCTTATTATTATTATTTTAAATTCCAAAGATAGTGTTTGAGGTGAACAGCAATATTTCTTGTTGTTTGTTGCCATGACAGCTGATTCTCTGCATTTCAGAATTCTCCCCAACACTAAGGCTCCAGAGTCACCGGATGCATCAAAAGCTTCCAGCATTGAAGGAACAAACATCAGCTTCGATCAGCTACAGACGCGATATGAAACACTTAAACAGGATATTCGGGCGAAGGCCATGTTCAAAATGTGAGGTCAAGTTTCTGTAGACTTATTAACATGGGCTGCAATGGAGAATGGACGTCAGCAACGCTTCATTGAAACACTGATTAACATCATCAACTTACATAACACCTTTGACATCTCATCTTAACATCATTTTGAAAGCTTTACATTCTGGTGAAATCCCTAACAATGTAATAATATCGGGGTGGTTGGATGTGTTGGTTAGCTTGTGAGACTAATGGAGATGATTTGGAAAAGGAAATGTTTATAGAAGGATGGTGGCAGAAGATGGATTTTACAAATTTAGGAAGATTTGTAAAAATTATTCGTCACAATGCGCTGAATAAACTTTGAAGGCCATAATATTCTGCCATCATTGGACAGATTTTATTTTTCAGACTGGAAGACTCTCACAGCCAAGATTATCCTTGATAATATTTACCGGTATTTATGGACTATTAAAACATAGCTCACTTTTTGCATGTGTATACACGTTTGTTGATATTGACTGGCTTGTGACATGGGTGTTTTGTGGACTTACTTTTGTTCAGCATGAGGCAGTACAGGTGGGCAGGGTGTAGGGTTTAACACTAGGGTTACTGTTGGTGCATGGATATGTGTGTGTTCACTGTTTGGTGTCTGACTGTGTGACAGTCCTGTTACAAAACTAACAGCAGCAAAGGATTCACTTTCACATCAAGCTGTAGGATTTGGGTGATGTGGAGATCCCAAATGGTGTAAGCAAACATGTATAGGGTTACTGAGTGTGGATAGAACATCTCACTCGGGACAAAGGAGAACTACCCACTAGCTGAAAACCGTGTCTGACCAAGGAAGAGCAGACGTCTACCTCAGACAGCACCCACAAGCTCTAGACGTCTGACCAAGGAGAGCAGACGTCTACCTCAGACAGCACCCACAAGCTGTAGACCTCTGACCAAGGAGAGCAGATGTCTACCTCAGACAGCACCCTCAAATTGTAGATGTCTGACCAAGGAGAGGTGACGTCTACTTCAGACAGTGCCCACAAGCTGTAGACATCTGAACAAGGAGAGCAGACGTCTGATTCCAAGTATCAGACATCTACCTCAGTGTCTTGTCACAAAGCAACAGATATACCCAGTTACCTGACAAAAACGTGAAAAGCCTGTTTGAAAATGATTAGGTTATGTTTAACACACAGGGTATTAGACAATGAAGTACTCTGAAAGTACAGACTTGAACCCTACATTGTGTTTATACTGACCATTAACACACTGTACAAAACAACATATTCTGTTTATATATGACCTGTATAGAGACGACAGCAATATTATTTGGCCAACATTCTTAAACCTGTCTGTGTCTTCATGGGACAAAGTGTCTCATGATGTGGAAAATGACAATCAATCTGTGATATGAACCATCAGGACACTCGAAAATATCCCACGTCATTCCTGTAGGTGGTGGGGTGAGAAAATCTCCAAAGACTATGAGATACCGGTACACAAGGAATGTTTCCTACCAAAAGTGCTTATTTGTTGCTATAGTCACAGGTTTTGAAAAGAAATCTGTAAGCCAACAAATGAAAGAAAGTCAAGATTGCTCTGATACGAGTGTGATTAATGGTATGTACCAGCATGTGGTATGTGACCTGTTATGACTGTTATATGTTACTGTTTTGTATTCCATGTATTTGTTTTTGTTACATGTGATGTTACAGATGTTTACCCATGTGATATAGATGTATTGAACTTTAAGGGATTTTTCTTATGATCTCTAAGAACACACCTGGGAAGAATTTAAGCACTACCTTTTGTTCTTCAATGTAAAGTGGCCATTTTAAGAATTACATCCTGTGTCAGTTTTCTGATGAAACATATTTATCTTGTTTAAAAAGTTAAATACTTGTATTGAGATACTGGAAGTAAAATATATTTTTTCATAATGTTTTTTGTAACTGTTCCATGGCAATAGTTATTTGTCTACCCAGTCTATGCTTCCTCTGCCTCTTTGGTTCACAGGCATTAATAGTACTTGTGAATATCTGGCAAAACATACTACTGTGTTTTTGTACTAACATTTTAGCTGGTGTTGCTGGTATCTAACACATTTATCCAATGAGATCAATTTCAAATGTGGATATTCCCGTTTGTTTTTATCCCCCCGGTTTGAAAAATTGGAGATATAGAGATCACCATGTCTGTCCGTCGGTTTTCCGTTTCCGGAGCAGAACTTTAAACTATTAATTGTTTTTAAAAAATTCATTGAAACAGGTACTTTTACTTGAATTGGTGCCTTGGGTTTTGATAAATACTGAACAGCATTATTTTTCCCTACACTTAACTAACAGTCATCTTCCCAAGGCAAGGGAGTTAACTGACTGTAAAAGTCCAGTTTCCACAGTTGATGAAATAGACTGGAATGACGGACTTACCTTTTGGCTGGACTAACGAGTCTATGCATAGTCCAATCATAATTGCGCAATGAGCTAGACATCTGGTTCGTAAACAACTTGGATTTGAATTGCAGATTTCCATCAACTGCAAGATTTGCAAAGCATCTGTATCATCAACAGGGTGTTGATAGATATTTTCAAATCTTTTCATGTTTTTAATCAAGGTGCTCAAATGATTTGATGAACTACGTGAGGTAAGACCCATTTTATTACAATATAGATCGTGATTTTCAATCAGATCGTCTTAACTGGGTGCTGCCATTTTGTTTGAAGCAAATGCAAGTGACATTAGAGGTGGAATCTGATTGGTCAATAGGAGGGACACAGCAGGGACATAACTCGTAAGAGCCACTGGTGGTGCTACGATCCAGCCACGAAATTCAAACATAGTTCGCCAAGGGTGGAAACTGGACTTTTGTAGTCAGTTAACACCCCTGCCTTGGGAAGATGGAATACCATGGCAATGAACCAATAGTCGGGTAGCTAAATTCTATTTCCAAATTGCACCAGACCAGGGGGACATGTCATCTCCTGATGACTCTTGTTAAAATTTCACTGCCGTATGTGATGCAGAGCATAATCCAATTGGGGTTAACAGAATAATACTTCAAACACATCAAAAGTTGACATGTGTTTATTTAATACCATACAACTGCCTAATTTTAGAATTCAGGTGTCCATTCCACAAAGCTGTCGAAGCGCTGAGGTTATCGTAACACCCATACTTTAACAAAGAGGACAGTCTATGGGCTATGATCACCTGTAGGGCCCTACACGCAATGTCATTGAATAAGCCGGGAGATGTTGGGAGTTTTCAATCTTTGTTAGTGAAACTAGTTCTGGCAGTACATAAGCGTTCGCTTTTCTATTAAACACTGTGTGATACCAGCTTGTTCTGATTAAACAGTGTTATCTTCAAGGGGCGAGTATAAATATGAATATGTAGAAGTATGAATATGAAGAAGGTGGTGCTTAACCTTTATCCAGGTGTGTATATGTTTATTTGACATAGAAATGACAGATACTGTTCCAAGAAGTCAAGGGAAGAAATTCAAATGTATCAAATATGTGAATTAAATTTCTTCATATGGAATGTTTACATGTGTACTGTCAGTGCAATATTTTTGATCAATAGTTACCACATGGCTTGCAGGTCAAATGTAGATGACACTAAAATAAAATGTCTTGATAGATTTCATAATGTCGGATGTTTTAAACTTTATGTATAGATAGTTATCAAATGGGAAAGGTCTCCACAGATATGTGACAGATAAGAGGTGAATCAATATTTTATGATGTGTAAAGATCTTGTAATAGCTGAACTTTGACAAACACCGACCCCATACCAATAAACAATCTTGGGAAGGGTTGTGCACAAATGTTTGCAAACACTGTTGGGACAGTTTGCAGGAATGCTTGAATTTAGACGTTTGAGACCAAGGCCTGCTACCCAGACAGGCAAGTTGGTCCTTCCATGTTTTTATAAATACCGTATATCGCTGTGTATAAGGCGAGTTTTTCGTACCTAAAATGAGGGGGCTAAGAAGGGGGGTCGTCTTATACACGGAGTCGAAGATCTCACCTTTTTTTCCACTGGCGATGTCAATCGGCGTCCGATAGCCAGCCCAGCATTTGACAATAAAACTTCGCATTTCGTCCTAAATAACTGTTCCAATAACTATTTCCATACATAAACATGATTTGTATCTCTTTTCCTTGAATAAAGTTTAATAATTTCTGCAAATAAAGTTGAAATGACCCTCTCCTCGATGCAGATTGTCAAACCAGCTGACACGGTAAAACAATCAACATCCGTTGCTTGTTCAACAGTCAGACCTTGTTCAAACCCAAACCATGTTTTGGCATCAGTAGGGTCCACAAGGTAGAGTAGAGATGATTGCAGAACAATTTGTGTTTGTTTGTTGTTACAACCACATTCCAGTATATTATGGAATCTGACATGCACCAACAAAGTCACAGAGTCTTATCACTGATCCATTTAGTCACCTCTTATGACTGGCATAGGTTACTGGAGTCTTACACAAACCCAGAACCTCCTCGAGAGTTGCTGAACAATGGAATACAGGAGATATTAAAGTCTCGTAGGTTATCCAGTGAGGCATTCATCTTCTCACCATGACCCCCAGATCGACAGTCTTGTCATTGTAGATGTGTTCATTGAGCAGGTACTGTGTCAGTAGCTGGGTTAGTTTGCTATTACAAAGAGGGAGGTAGGAGGTCACACTGGAGGTGTTTCTTGTGTGGAGTCAGATGTCCGTGACCTTTACTGGGTCCTGCATCAGTGATACCATTTAGATGTGTTTAGATATAACCCCTTCACTGTGCCACTGTCATTTGTTCACGGCGATGTCATATTGATGTGTTGTTGGGGGCAGACAGGTGTTTTATGTGTTAGAGCCTGCTTCTGTTTGTGTGAAGAATGTCAAGCTGGGAGGAGGACCAGGCCTTTGTTTTGAATAATGATAATGATGATAATAATAATAATAATAATAATAATAATAATTCTGTCCATATTCATAAGAAATCTCTGCTAAAAACAGTCTATTGTACGATGCCCACTATATCATATATCACACTACGACTATTACAAGCTTACAGTGTAGGAGTTACAATGGTTGAAGTGATTTGATTCCTTTTTTTAACAAGTTACTGAAGAGTTGAGATTTTAAGATGCTGAAAGTGCTGTAAAACCATGTCCTTTATGGTTGTGTACTAGTCAAGTATCGTGTTTACTGTGTATTTGTCTGGGTTTGGAGCTTGTGTACAATTGTTTGATTCAGCAGTGTCACTGTGGGCTTTGGTATTTCTGCCTCGTTGATGGCTCGTATGTTGCAGCTTCTCCTTGCTTCTGGGAAGGTGATAATGCATTTTGTTGGATGCACCTGGGGCCATCTGTTGGATTCACATGGAGTTGGGCTAATTGTTTCTCTCAAGTTCCTTCTGTTTCAGGGATAATATTTCCGGGCTGTGCCTATTCTGCAAGATGGGGCAGCAGGTCCATCACCTTGGTTCCATTGATGTCCTGAATCCTCTCTGATCTTTAAACAATGCTTAATAGAGTCTTGTAATCTTGATGCAGTGATGTTTTCTGTTAAATTGTTGCATTTGAGACAAGTCACCTCAGAGTATACCCTAGTCCAGGCTCATATCGGGGTGTACTCTACACCAGGGTCATGTCAGATTGTACCCTGGACCAAGGTCAAGTCAGGGGGTACCCTGGACCAAGATCATGTCGGGGTGTACCCTGGACCAAGGTCATGTCGGGGTGTACCCTGGACCAAGGTCAAGTCAGGGTGTACTCTAGACCAAGGTCAAGTCAGGGTGTACTCTAGACCAAGGTCATGTCAGATTTTACCATAGACCAAGGTCATGTCAGGGTGTACCCTGGACCAAGATCATGTCAGATTGTACCATAGACCAAGGTCAAGTCAGGGTGTACCCTGGACCAAGGTCAAGTCAGGGTGTACCCTGGACCAAGGTCAAGTCAGGGTGTACCCTGGACCAAGGTCAAGTCAGGGTGTACCCTGGACCAAGGTCATGTCGGGGTGTACCATAGACCAAGGTCATGTCGGGGTGTACCCTGGACCAAGGTCATGTCAGGGTGTACCCAAGACCAAGTTCAAAGCCTGTAAAACGTACATTTAGGAAATATATTCAGCTTTGTGTAACCATTTTCACAACCACTTAGCTCAAACTGTCAAGACCATCTACTGGCAAGCAAGGTGATTTACCCTCTTGGACAACTGATGTGGCAGACATCTACACCATACATCTACATGTGACATAACTAAAATGCTGTTGGAAGTAGTGTTAGAACTGTTGTCACTCACTCACTCCCCTCATAGGTCTTCATTTTACAACGGTCTAGTTGCCATGTTGAGAAGATGGTACATATGTTGTGTCTACTGAATGGATGACGAGCAGATGTTTGGTGTAGGTGAGGTGAAATAGGATTTAATGTCACTTATAACATATGTGTGTGTGTGTGTGGTGTGCGTGCATGCGTGCGTGCGTGCGCTTCTACTAGTCCTGACTTATCCCGGTTTTATAGTGTGTGCTAGCCCACTGAGATACCATGCTCAGTGAAACATGGATACCACACTCAGATACATCATACTGACTCTGAGCTAACCAGTCCTTGTTTTCTTCCCTTAGTGCTGAACACCAGGCAGAGTGACAACAAGTACCATCTTTTGACATCTTTATATATGGACTTGAACCACAGACCTTCCACTCTCTGGGCAGACTCCCTATCCAGGTGGTCAGGCAGCAGATGTCTGTGTCTAGTTAGACTGGAACCAGTCTCTGCTTCCAACATGAAAATGCAAATAATATAAAAAGTCTAAGATATGTGTTTTCCTCACCACTGGTGTGTTCCAAATGCATAAAGTTGACAGGGTTTTATTTTAGAACATCTTTTGACAGTGTTTCAAATTTATGAATGTTTGAATGTTTTGTTTGTAGGCTTATTTCATGTCTTGTTTACAGGAATTAGAGACATTATTTGATCAAAATAAAATGAAGATGAAGTTATAATTCCACTTTCAAATATCCTCACTGGGATACCTCTATGTTTAGAAAGTCCCTCCCTAAACTAACACTCTTGTGTATATGTGAATGAGAATATCTCTTCCTTGACTTCAATGCATACCCTATGTATAAATTCATGACCACCCAATTCTTTCATATCCTCATTTTATCCTTGTAATTTTCATACATTACTGAATCATTCATGTACAAATGCTGTAAATATTCATGGCATGACAGATTTACTATAGTGATATGAAAGAATCGGGTGATCCTTAAGTTATTGTAAGTAGTATTTCACTTCCCTTCAGTTGACTGGAATGAGGAATGTGATGATGTAATTACATTCAATGAAACCGTCTTGACTAAAACTGTATTATAGCTAAAATGGATAGACTTATCATTGAACTATCCGCATTTTATCAGAAATCGGTGGGCCACTGTAACTTGATAATGCCCTCATATTGCTTAACAACGGGCCATTATCACGCCCGTTGATAGGTGACGCCATAAGGTAGGGATAGTGAGGTCATGTTTAATAGTGACGTCATCTGGTTTGTTCTATGACGTTTCCATATTTATAAAAATGGGTCAGTGACTTTCGTGTTGATTGCAGTAAATGTTTCAAAACCGATATTGTTATTTCTTTTCAACTGATGACAAATTCCATCCATTTTAGCTATAATAAAGGTAATGCTATTTTTCAGGGCATTATCATTTGCAGAACCCCTCTGTCTTTTCAACCGCCCTCCTTCGTTGGGCAGTTAATGGGAGACTGCGGGCTTCTGCAAATGATAATGCACTGAAAAATAGCGTTACCCTCATATCATACCTGAGACAAGGTAGCATGTATCTGTATTGTCATGGATACCTGCAATGCCTGGAATGTGTTATTCCCATGCTTTATAATACATGTATATCCTATTAGCTGCACCATCCTAAGGAGATGGTCTGTTGTTCCTTAATCAAAAATACTTTCTGCTTAATGGACGTGAAGTTTCGAACATAAATTTAGTTCAAACAATATTTTAGATTGTTTAAGATTTGAAATACCTATTAGCTTTAATATCAAAATCAAATAGTATCAGAGTGTATGCTTGGAGAAACCTTTGTCTATTGGTGGCCATTGGAAAATGGGATATTATAATCTGCTATAGCTGTTTTTGTATTTAATATAAATGTTATTTGGTATGTAATTTGTTATTTTGTTTTGTTTTTATAACACATTCGGCACACCAGAGATATTATTTTGTGTCAACATGTGTATTGATGAAAGATGAGACATTGTTTTATGTTTTTACCTCACACAATTCATTTTTTATATGTTCCTCATATACTCATTTTATCCGTGTCATTTTCACACTTTATTGACTCATTTCTGATGTACAAATGCTGTAAATATTTGTATACTGAATTAATCTGTACAAAAGACAGATTATTCTTATATTAAAGACATAAAATATTTTCTGTTGTTTTGTGTTTTAATACAAGTAACCAGTACGAACTGTGGGAGAGTCTCAAGGCAGGGGCGACCCCCGAAGCCAAGTCGCACTCAACAACTGACTTGTTGACTTTCTGCGGAGCACTACAAATTTCTCATAACAGTTTTGATAGCTAGTGTTTATCATAGTTTTAAAAGCTCTTGATCAGTAAACAACATTAAATAAGGAACATATTTTTGAGTTTGCCAGAGAGCTATGATCATGGTTTCAAATCCTAGATTTGTGGTGAATATGTTTCTAGGGTTTGTCAGCACCATACCCCTGCTTGTAAGTTTCGTCAAAGCAGTCTCATCTCAAACATGCATCACATCTGGTTTACCTCCATCAATCTGACATTTACAATTATTTGTATAACATACGATACTCCAAAGAAGTTAGAGAACATGACATGACAGATTAACTATACATATGTTAGTTATAGGAAAGAATCGGGTGTTCTTTAACTTCTTTTGAGTAGGATAAATAACTTTTCATTTTGTTTTCTTGATAACGTTATGACTTGATTCACCATGAACATGCTGCACTAACATGGACCAAGTAACAATGAAATGTGTTGTTCCTTCTTGTTCAAGTGAGTGAGTGAGTATGGTTTATTCCGCTTTTAGCAATATTCCAGCAATATCTGGGACACCAGAAATGGTCTTCACACATTGTACCCATGTCGTGAAATCGAATCCGAGTCCTCGGCGTGACGAGCGAATGCTTTAACCACTAGGCTATCCGACCCTCTTGTTCAAATATCTAATCAATGAATAATATATATAAATTTCTACCTCTAAGGGTATGAAACAACACTCTGCACAGTTTAATTGGGGTGACTTGGGCATAGTGAAAGAGATAAATAATTATGTCTGTCTAGATCATTATCTGTAATGTGTTGTCTCTTAAAAAATATTGTAAAACATCTGGTGAATTTCATATATATCTGGGCCAAACTAAAAGTTAGCCTGATGTACATTCTATGTATTTATATTAAAACATTAGAGGAAGTGATTTGAACTATAACAATATATATTGTGAAATAGTGACACTCCTGTATGATTAATTTTATTTTTGCTCTTGATGTCAGTCACTGGATTGTCTGGACCTGACTTGATTATTTACACAGACTACTGCTGGAATATTGCCGAGTGCAGCATTAAACAACAAACAATATTGTTTTTGTTTTTTATGGAAGTAGTTTTAAGGTGCGTACACTGGTTTCTATCTTATATGCAAAATAATATTGAAGTAAATTCTTCTAAAAATAAATAAATCAACGATAATAGTGAGTGAGTGAGTTGGGTTTCATGACTTTTTTAACAGTATTCCAGTTATATCACGGCGTGTCAGCTTAATGTGGGAGGAAAGCCCAAAGTAATGCAGGTCTCAGACGTTTACCACTTTGGTGAAACCCACGAGCACGGGTATGGTGCTGACGAACCTAGAAACATAATCGGGGCGAATCGGGATTCGATTCCACAATCTTAGATTTCTGGCGTGCCCAAGGGACGCAACTCTGCCAACTGGGCCACCCATGTCCCCCTCAACAATAATTACTTCACCGACTTGTTTTTTATTATAATCATTAACATAAAAAAATTGTAGACAATATGAAACAACTGACATCATTCAAACCAATCAAATAACACAAGCCCAACCAAATATCAGCCAATCAGGAAACAGTAGTCCATTAGTTGGCATGGCCTAATTGTTTTTCGGTTTGTGGAAACTTAAACGTTAAAAATTAGGTTGGTAAGCCATGCCATGGAATTACTTGCAATTTATTTATTTACAAGTATTTATTATTCATATATTGAATATTTTGTCACAGAATTTCCAGCTAAGATTCTTAAATGATTAGTAACCAGTTAATGGATTTGTATCTTGACAGTGTTAGCTGAGACAGGCAATTACTGATATTGTCTGTAGGTGATGGAGTGAGATTGTACCCAGCTATATCACAGCAGCCTGCAAAGTGTATCAGGCACATGAATCAATGTCAGCTTTCACTTACTTCAGAGTACACTCAATCAGCCATGTCACAAACAACTATCAAACTGTCCTCACTCAACAGCCTTTAGTGCAATCAAATTCTCATTTGGTGGGGGGATCTGTTACCTAACATCCTCCTATGAATACCATCTTCCCGAGGCAAGGGAGTTCATTGACTTTAAAAGCTCAGTTTCCACCCTTGCCGAACTGGCTGGAATTATGGAGTTATACTTTGGCTGGACTAATGAGTCTATGCATAGTCCAATCAAAATCCTGTAACGATATCGACATCCAGTTCATTTCCACTATTGCAACTGCCACGCCGAATTCGTTTAATAGCAGGATTTGCAGAGCATGTGTGCTGTCAACTGGGCGTCAACGCATACTTTCGAAATCCTTTCATGTTTTTAATCAAGATGCTCAAGTGACATAATGCACTTCTCGAGGTAAAACCCCTTTTGTTACAATAAGATCTTTATTATTGATGAGATCGTCTTGACTGGGCGCCATCACTTTGTCTGAAGCAAATGCAAGTGATATCAGAGGTGGAATCTGATTGGTCAGTAGAGGGGACATAGAAGGGACATAACTCATAATAGCCACTGGTCAAGCTAGTACATTCCAGCATAGTTCAGCAAGGGTGAAAACTGGATCTTTCAAGTCAGTTAGCTTCCTTACCTCGGGAAGAAGTATGAATGCAACCCTCAACTTACATGTACATGTTTACCAAGAAAAGATGCAACCTAATTCCATTACAAATAAAAACATAAGGGTTATTCATCTATGTTTACCAAGCTTGTTTATCCATGTAAGAAAGTTACTCATATTTCACATCTTGCAACACGATCATGCTTACAATATGTTACATTGCAAGATGAATATTTGACCTGTTTAATAAACATGGTGCACAGGGTTGTATATACAGATTACATTTTGAAGACATTTTCAATAAATACTCTGTGAACTGTGATAAGAAATGTCTACCCTGTGTGCAGTGTGTACAAGGTTTATCTTTTAATACAATATTTAGCACTATTTCATTCTTCAAATAAAGGTTGTCCTAGAGTGATTCTAGGTAGAAGAATTCATCATTATACCATGTTTGTCATGAGTGAGTTGGGTTTGAGCAGTATTATTATTATATCACGGTGTGTCAGCCCAATGTGGGACGAAAGGCCGAAGTGATGCAGGTCTCGGACGTTTACCACTTTGGTGAAACCCACAAGCATGGGTATGGTGCTGATAAGCCTAGAAACATAATTGAGGTGTCCCAGGATTTGAACCCACGATCATAGGTTTATGGCTTGCCGAAGGGAGGCAACTCTGCACAGTGAATCTGGGTGCATTAGAAGAATGGGCCACCCGTCCCCCCTCGTGTCAGGAGTGTCAAGTAGAGAGCACTGGGCAGTTACAATCTGTGACCTGGCTGTTTGTGTGTCCCTGTGCCTGATGGCATGGATTGGTGCTCCTATTGTTAACGACTGGTTTGCCATTCAAAAACTCAGCAACACACAGGCCATCGTCACATGGTTGTAATATACCGGTACCTGAGTATGATGTAAACAACATTCACACGCACACATGCATGCACGCATGCACGCACATAATGAATAATAGACTTCTCACATGGTTTTCCTTAGGGGAATCAAATTCGGCCATCAGCATAAGAAACAAGACTTGAACCATTGGTCACCTGGCTGCTCTGTTTTCTGCTGATGTCATAAATCATACAGGATACATATTTGCTGTCTTGAAGTGAACTGGGGGGCACGGGTGGCCCAGTCGTCTAAGGCGCTGCGATTCACTGTGCAGAGTTGCGTCCCTTAGGCACGCCAGAAACCTATGATTGTGGGTTCGAATCCCGGTTCTCCCCGATTATGTTTCTAGGTTTGTCAGCACCATACCCGTGCTCGTGGGTTTCACCGAAGTGGTAAACGTCTGAGACCTGCATCACTTCGGGCTTTCCTCCCACATTAAGCTGACACACTGTGATATGACTGGAATACTGTTAAAAGCGGCGTAAAACCCAACTCACTCACTCACTTGAAGTGAACTAAAATACAAACCACATCATGTGATAAACAGTTTATTGTATAAATCATAAGGCAGCCAGTGCATGATAAACACATACAATATACACAGTAAAGCAAACCTACAAAAGTAATACTGAATGGTGCTTCAAATACATGTGTGCATATCTGAGTAAATATCCTGACAATAATACTTATAAAAGGTTTTCACCTGTTTGATTTTTCTTGCAACGATGATGTATCATTACTAGTTACTGTCTTTAAGTCAAGAATATATACAAATGAATTGATTCTTATATTTTAAGCATGATAAGTGAACAGTAATTAAAAGGTTATACCAAAACTTGATCTCTGAAAAGGGATCTGATTTGATGTAAGACACTGTAACATTGTTCAACAAAAACAAGTGTGTAAAGCAGTTACTACAAACAAGATATCTTTGACTAGCCTATTCTGATTCCCTTGAAATACATGATGTACCGTATTCGACGTAATAAGCGCCCAGGGCGCTCTCAAAATTAGAAATAGAGGTCTCTTAATAGAATAAAATTTCAGTGAAAAAAACCCAGAGTTGAAAGATCGTAAATTTCGTGGTTTACGCTGACAGCCTGAAATGATACAAAAGAAAAGTCTGTTCCTATTATACACGAAAGATAAATTT
Organism: Haliotis rufescens; assembly: GCF_023055435.1. Taxonomy (NCBI): domain Eukaryota; kingdom Metazoa; phylum Mollusca; class Gastropoda; order Lepetellida; family Haliotidae; genus Haliotis; species Haliotis rufescens. The sequence goes on from NW_025964112.1 coordinate 17,019,124, forward strand.
TTCAAGAATTTAATTGCCCATAATTAAGGGTGTATATAACACATGAGTGAATATTATACACGAATAAATAAGTCTTGTGTACATTGATCAGTTAGAAGGGGTGCTAATTTGGATTGTTCACTAGCCAATATATTAACAAATATTTCTGTGGGTGCTTATTAGAGCGGGGCGCTTATTACGTCGAATACGGTATTACTTGTCTGCACCCAGAGAAACATAAAAAGAATTAAAGGCAGGCATTTATTAAAGAATACTTACCCCTATGTTAGCTCTGGAATACTAGTACTTCATTCAAATATCAAAATGAAAACACTCACAATTGTAGTTTTCAAAACAAAGCTTATTGGAACAGAATGCTTAGGTATGTTCAATGTTAGTCAGACCTGACTTCCAGTGTTCAGGACAAAGTAATCTCAGCCCTGATTAGGCAAGTTCCCCTTAAACAGAGGTCACTCTGAAGGATGTTGTGTGACTGGCTTTGATCCAAAGAGGTATTCAATCATTGTTTGTTCATATGCACTAAAACATCTGTGGTCCTCATTTGATTGGTTGATGAGTATGACAGTACAATAAAATACTATTATCATGATTATTGTAGCATAAGTTCCTTGATAGTTAGGAAGATATAAACGTAAAGAAAGGCTTATTCATATCTCGTAAGAAAATCAAGATAGATCATTGATTCTCAAATCAATAGACGATTCAAACTTAGGTAATCAAATGGGGCAATTAACATGACAAACAGGCCTCAAATCTTGTGATAAAGAAGTCACAGTATTATGTTTGTGAAAATAAAATAAAGAATGTTAAGTGTTTTCAGGGTGAATAAGAATAGCTTACTCGGTGACATAAAATAAATGTATCACTTGACACTAACAAAACAGAAATATCACAGGAGCTTAATAACAGGGCAAACTTCTAGATGTATTTCAAATCAAAAGTTCTAACAGTGTTATAATATTCATAAAACAGGAAATATTGCCACTTAAAACATATATGAAAATGATCACAAACTTGAAATGACATCTTATTAAAGAACAGTTAAAATGCCAAATGGAAAAATCATAAATTATTCTGTTCCAGCTTTGACGGCTTTTGTGCTGTTCTTTGAAAGGAAGATTGTGTTACCAGATAACATGAAAAATACTGTATATGGATAAAGTAATACTGACGGTCTTAACACTATAATCACTCATCACAATTATACATTTGGATCAATTTTCAAAATTTAAATACTTAATGCAGAGGTGACTTCATAAAACCCTGTTGCATTGTTGAAAAACACCCAAAAGTAGGTTAGGACAGCTTATATTAACAATCGGCAAAGCTCTTCCAAGCGCAGTGGTTGCCATGGAGACAGGTTGTCGAAGTAGGACAGGTGATACTGTATTTCTACCATTGTTGGGTGTAGTCTGTGGACTGAAAGAGGAAGATAAAACAATTAATTCACACGACTAAAACAGATTTCTTTACATTAACAGCAAAGGTGTGAGGAAAGTTCTAGATGTACCTCTAGTGACATCATCCTATTGTTCTCAAATTGGGTTAAATCTCATAACCAGGGCAGTTATAATATCCCGGGGATTTTATTTATGCAACTTCCGTTTATATTGTAACATGTGAATGTCTCTTGCTAGAAATTAATATTGTAATGAAAGGGGCGGAATGATGTCACATCAAATGGCAAATGTTTTCTTTATATCTCCATGAATCGAACACCCGACCTTTGTATCTGTAGCCCAGTGAGTGTTCCATTAGTATATAGGCTACAGAGGCGCTGATAAACCACAATGCTTTTAAGAATGTCTTTTTCAAGTACCTGAACACCAGCAACAGAGATGTCCGTTTCCTTATGTTCGTGTAAAGTATGTTTGAAACATAACAATGTTGACAAATGTTGTTTTAAGTTTCTCTTTTTTCGGTTTCTAAGTTAGATAAACACACTTTCCCTTGGGTTATTATGAGCTATGAACCCCTTGATTTTCTCCCTTTGATTCAGGTTTTAAATCTCATTAAAAAAAACTGACACTTTTTTATACATGTATAATCTCCAAAATAGAGTCATATCAGGTCAAGTGTTAATGATTCTACAAAGTAACCCTCATGTATCAAGGGGCCCTCAAGTCTCTTAATCTCCAAGTGCTGATGAGGGGATGAATATAGGATGCTAGAGCTGAAGAGGGGATGAGTATAGGTTGCTAGAGCTGAAGAAGGGATGGGTATAGGCTGCTTGAGCTGATGAGGGGATGAGTATAGGCTGCTAGAGCTGAAGAGAGGATGAGTATAGGCTGCTAGAGCTGAAGAAGGGATGGGTATAGGCTACTAGAGCTGAAGAAGGGATGGGTATAGGCTGCTAGAGCTGGAGAGGGGATTGGTATCGGCTGCTAGAGCTGGAGAGGGGATGAGTATAGGCTGCTAGAGCTGAAGAGGGGATGAGTATAGGCTGCTAGAGCTGGAGAGGGGATTGGTATAGGCTGCTAGAGTGAGTAAGTGAGTGAGTATGGTTTTACGCCGCTTTTAGCAATATCCCAGCAATATCACGGCGGGGAACACCAGAAATGGGCTTCACACATTGTACCCATGTCGGAATCGAACCCGGGTCTTCGGCATGACGAGTGAACGCTTTAACCACTAGGCTACCCGACCGCCCCTATAGGCTGCTGGAGCTGGAGAGGGGATGAGTATAGGCTGCTAGAGCTAAAGAGGGGATGAGTATAGGCTGCTAGAGCTGGAGAAGATATGGGTATAGGCTGCTAGAGCTGGAGAGGGGGTGAGTATAGGCTGCTAGAGCTGGAGAGGGGGTGAGTAAAGGCTGCTCGAGCTGGAGAGGGGATGGGTATAGGCTGCTAGAGCTGAAGAAGGGATGGGTATAGGCTGCTAGAGCTGAAGAAGGGATGGGTATAGGCTGCTAAAGCTGAAGAGGGGATGGGTATAGGCTGCTAGAGCTGAAGAGGGGATGAGTATAGGCTGCTAGAGCTGGAGAGGAGATGGGTATAGGTTGCTAGAGCTGAAGAGGGGATGAGTATAGGCTGCTAGAGCTGGAGAGGAGATGGGTATAGGTTGCTAGAGCTGAAGAGGAGATTGGTATAGTCTGCTAGAGCTGGAGAAGGGATGAGTATAGGCTGCTAGAGCTGGAGAAGATATGGGTATAGGCTGCTAGAGCTGAAGAAGGGATGGGTATAGGCTGCTAGAGCTGGAGAAGGGATGGGTTTAAGCTGCTAGAAGTGGAGAAGGGATGGGTATAAGCTGCTAGAGCTGGAGAAGGGATGAGTATAGGCTGCTAGAGCTGGAGAAGGGATGGGTTTCGGCTGCTAGAGCTGAGTGAGTGAGTGAGTCAGTTGGGTTTAACGCCACTTTTAACAGTATTCCAGTTATATCACGGCTTGTCAGCTTAATGTGGGAGGAAAGCCCGAAGTGATGCAGTTCTCAGATGTTTACCACTTCGGTGAAACCCATGAGCACTGGTATGGTGCTGACAAACCCAGAAACATAATCAGGGCGAACCAGGATTCGAACCCACAATCATTAGTTTCTGGCATGCCCAAGGGACGCAACTCTGCACAGCGAATCGCGGCACCTTAGATGACTGGGCCACCTGTGGCCCCTATCTTGAGCTGAACAGGGGATGAGTATAGACTGCTAGAGCTGGAGAAAGGATGAGAGAGGACTGCAGATTTTTCATTTAATATAAAGCTCCTAAGAGAGGAATTTCTCAGTTTACATATTTTGTCTTTGAAAAATCCAGGTTGGTAGGTTGGAAAAACAAAAAACGATAAAAAGATTTCAAATTTAGGGTTTGTTCCTCAAGTTATTCAAATATCTGCCATGTTTGCAGTGTTTCTGAATCTGGTCTAATCAGTTTTCCAGTTTAAACTATTGTATATACAATTGTTTTGTGGTGAAAAGTTCATTTGCAGTCGGTATAATAATTTTCAGTATTTCTTTTTTCCTTTTTTCATTTTGTTAGGGTCAGCGTATCCATATTTGTTTGGCCTGAAGTTGCACTGGCAATAATTTGAATTATACTTATAATTATAACTCATCATTATGTTACATACACTTCAAATATAAATATTTGAAACTCCCACTGACCAGGTTTAAGAAAGCATTATTTTTTATCTCCCCAGTCTCTCTATTAGCTTACATGATGATGCGTGTTCTAAATAAGCATTTTTCTTGTTATAAGAAGCCTGTTACTGGGATTTGAAACCTCTGATAAGCCAATCACAATTGAGTATTTCCTAGTAATGGTGAAATTCACATTCACAGTGTAATTACAGTGAAAGCTCATTATTCCAGACTCCATCAATACAGATGCCCCTCCTGGACGATTACCAGATTACTCCAGGAAGCTTACTCAGTAACCCATGGTTCGTGTACCGTATTCGACGTAATAAGCGCCCATGGCGATAATTGCTAATATATTGGCCAGTGAACAATCCCAATTAGCACCCCTTCCGATTGATCAATGTACACAAGACTTATTTGTTCGTGTATAATATGCATTCAAGTGTTATATGCACCCTTTATAATGGGCAATTCAATTCTGGAAAAATATATATGTTGTATATAAACATTTCAGGCTGTCAGCATAAACCACGAAATTGATCTTTCAACTCTTGTTTTTTCTTCACAAATTATTATTCTAATAAGAGACCCCTATTTCTAATTTTGAGAGCTTATTATGTCGAATACGGTATTCATAATTCTGTTAATCCAGATGTTTTCCCTGGAAATAGGACTTTCCAGATTAAGAAGGTTTCAGTGTAACAAGGTACTCACAGAAAGCCTTCCAGGTAGTTTGGCGGAGTAGTCCACTAGCTGCTGTTGTCTCACTTGCTCTCGCCGCAGTCTGAAGAACAGGAATAAAAACATCAGCTGAACAGTAATATCACCGCGGGGACACGCGTAATGGAGTTCCCACATTGCCCCCATGTGGGAAATCAAACCGGAGTTATTCGACAGACAACTAAACGTTTTAACAATTAGGCTACCCTCGAAAATGTTGATTTAGTTTTGCACCAAATCCAGCATATGAGTGCAGAATCTTTCTGAATAGATGTTTGGTAATCCCACAGAAATGATGGATGCTGCTGTTTTATTTTGTTTGTCCCTCAATTTTGTTTTACAATAAAATAAGTAATTCTCTTGTTTTACACACAAGACAATGAATGAATAAATGAATGAATGAATGAATGAATGAATGAATGAATGAATGAATGAATGAATGAATGAATGAATGAATGAATGAATATGTTTGCATTATTGTTTAAGCATATATATTTTTAGGGATTTAACTTCTATTTTTGTGATTATTTATCTTTTGCACATACTTGAGACATAATGACAATGAAAATATGTTATACAGGAGAATCAATTGGTATATCAATAAACATGAAAGAATTATATATATACTGCTAAATATTCAACAATTTCAGGAAGGAACAGCATTTCAGACATGTCCATATAGTACTCACGATGATTCAGTTTGTCTGATAAAGTTCCATTACATCATTATAACCAAACATCTGATGACCAAGCACTCAGCAACTACCCAGTATTCCCAGAGTGTCAGTCTCATCAAGCTCAACAGTCTAGAAAAAGTTTGTTTAAGTGAGTCAGTTTCTTTGATCAGAAGCAAATACCCATACACACTGTGTAACAAGACAGCATTCTACATGCCTGGCATGAAATGTTTACAGACTGCTGTCAAATAACCCAAGTTCATTGCCTTTTGAAACCAGCAATATCCCATAGTTAGACAACAATGTAGAACACAAAGCACTCTCAAGTCTTTTAGTTCTGCAGACACTGTATATTAGTCTGCGGAAAATGGCCCTTTGGTCGGGTTAATTTCATGAGCAGTTCTTTTGCTAATACAGTCAGGTAGAGGCAGTAAAGCCACAGAGAAACATTCTTAGCTTAGATCAATGGCTTGGCTTGTCCATATCGACTACTGACAGCTACAGGGAAACGCCACAACGCTTCGACGCCTGCGGTGAATAGCGTGTATTCATTGATCAGCATGCTGTAGGGTAATCACCAGTTTCCTGACTGGGACCGAGTTTGTCTCTAACGAGAAATAGATCCGAACGGGAGAAGTGAGATTTCTGGTATAAAACAGCCTGGCTGATTGCACAAATGGTATTTGATGTCCCTGATCTGAGGGATTAGGAGAAATAGCCAGAAGTGTCGAAGTGACTGAAGTATTAATCCTTTCATTTGATGACGACTTAATAGCTTTCGATGGCCTGAGAATTAAGTCCCGTGAGCGAGATAGGAAGTAAGTGGCTTGATTAATTTTAACTACCTGGGGAGATTTTGTACATTAAGTTATTAAACCTAACTTGTTGAACAAAATTTATGAAAATATATCATTTGACAAGGGATACTTTTCATGATGCTTTACGAGGCCAACCAATTGAATTTCTTGTTTCAAAGATTTGCAATGGCCAGTGAGTAATAACAAACCAAAAGATCAGAGGAAAAAAAAGGTCCCCCAAAAACATAAACAAAACATCCCGAAATAAACTTTTTTAATTTGTTCAACCCCTCATGGGATGACATGGGATGTACCATATAGGTAATGACCAACCATGTAGCTTAAAATTCAAGACTAACTTAATCATTTTAATGGTAACAATAGATAAAATAAAGTTAGACTAACTTAATCATGTTAATGTTAACAATAAATATAATAAAGTTCGACTAACCTAATCATGTTAATGTTAACAATATATATAATAAAGTTTTTATCAGCTTTTTCGCCATGAAAATATTTTCCTCTTTATTATATTTTCAGGATCAACAGGTTCTTAAGAAGCCATTGTATCTCTAAACAAGTCTGACGCCTTAGGAATAGGCTTTTAAAGTTCAGAGATATAATCACAGTTAATCTTTCACCTGTGAAAATGTCAAGTCGCTTGATATCGATCTTCCTGTACAAGCTTCCCATAGCCCAGTTAAATACACGTATTCACAGCCAGACAAACTTCTGATCATTGATATAAAGGCACAGTAAGTATTAGGTGGCGATAAAGGATAGCTTTTTCACCGTCAAGCCATATTTATTACACCAACACCATGCTGATTGTGGCCACAACTCTTTACAGAGTATGTCTGTCACGGCAGTGTATTGAGCTTGTATGTTGAAAGCGCCCAGCTGATACCACTCACAACTGATACGAGTTTAATGAACTAATGGATCGAAAGGACACAATTCTTTCCCAAACTGGTTTTAGTTATTGGTAGTGTATACATGGTATATAGCGTATTCAGGCTTCGGGTTATTGCAATATACCCACTCTGTGACATATACTGATGGTAACCATAGGACAAGTGAACAAGTGTAGCTATTCAACTGTCCACAGAGAGGAAGCCTGGCAGATCAAGTGTCTATGGAGCAGTTTTTGACATGCATGTTGTATACTGTATTGTTTGTTTCATCTTCCCGAGGCAAGAGAGTTAACTGACTTTAAAAGTCCAGTTTCCACCCTTGCCGAACAAGGCTGGTATTCCTGGGCTCGATCGTATATTGCAATATACCCACTCTATGACATATACTGATGGTAACCATAGGACAAGTGAACAAGTGTAGCTATTCAACTGTCCACAGAGAGGAAGCCTGGCAGATCAAGTGTCTAAGGAGCTGTTTTGACATGCATGTTGTATACTGTATTGTTTGTTTCATCTTCCCGAGGAAAGAGAGTTAACTGACTTTAAAAGTCCAGTTTCCACCCTTGCCGAACAAGGCTGGTATTCCTGGGCTCGATCGTATATTGCAATATACCCACTCTATGACATATACTGATGGTAACCATAGGACAAGTGAACAAGTGTAGCTATTCAACTGTCCACAGAGAGGAAGCCTGGCAGATCAAGTGTCTAAGGAGCTGTTTTGACATGCATGTTGTATACTGTATTGTTTGTTTCATCTTCCCGAGGAAAGAGAGTTAACTGACTTTAAAAGTCCAGTTTCCACCCTTGCCGAATAAGGCTGGAATTCCTGGGCTCGATCGTAGCGCCACCAGTGGCTATTACCAGTTATGTCCATTCTAAGCCTCTCCTATGGATCAATCAGAATCCACTTCTCGTATCACTTGTGTTTGTTTCACACAAAATGGTGGCACCCAGTCAGGACGATCTGATCGATAATCAAGATGTATATTGTGATAAAACATCTGGAAATGCATCAAATCATGTGAGCCCCTTGATTAAAAACATGAAAAGATTTGGAAAATATTTGCTGACGAGTTGGTGGTGCACATGCTTTGCAAATCGACCTATGCACGACAGTTTACGAACCGGATTTCGATTTCGGGGCGCAATTTTGATTGGACGATGCAAAGACTCGTTAGCCCAGCCAAAATGTAACTCCATAATACCAGCCTAGTTCGGCAAGGGTAGAAACTGGACTTTTAAAGTCACTTAACTCTCTTGCCTCGGGAAGATGTGTTTGTTTATGAGACGCTGAGTCTTCAATGAATGTAAGTAGTAGAGACCAGAGCTGATTTCACAGTCACTGTTTGTTTGTTTGTTGTTTAACGCTGGACTCAGCAATATTCCAGCTTCATACGGCGGTCTGTAAATAATCCAGTCTGGACCAGACAATCCAGTGATTGACATCATGAGCATCGATCCACGCAATTGGGATCAATGACATGCATCAACCAAGTCAGCGAGCCTGACCACCCGATCCTGTTAGTCGCCTCTTACGACAAGCAAAGTCGCCTTTTACGGCAAGTATGGGTTGCTGAAGACCTATTCTACCCGGGACTTCACGGGTCCTCACGGTCACTGAGCTATTCTTATAACCTATTCTACAGTCTCAGAAACTTGATGCTTAACTTTAGGTCTTGTGCTTCCTTATAATTAACATTATTTTTTGCTATATCAGACAGGTCTACCATGTCTTGGGTGATAGATTTTAAAGCTTAGTATTAGGGACCTGTTTTTAATCAGGGATGGGCTGACTGGAAAAATGGTGGAATCGGTCAGCTAATGAATATTGTTTTGTTGAAAATATGTCATCAAATGATTTAGTTATGTTTTTTTTCTACATCAAGATGATAAGCATGCTCAAAACACACACGCACACACAAACAAACATGCACTCTCACACACACACCCATGCCAGGGGTGGGTTATAAAAGAACAGTTTGACATCACAGGGAGATTCATGAGAAAAGATACAATGAGGGTCACCAGTGAATGGCAATGGTAGAAGATCAAATCCTTTTCCTAACTCTTCTCATGAGCAAGCCACAGTTGGCAATGGACAAAGTACCAGCAAGGTCAACCAATAGTTTTATTCAAACAAAGCTTTAATCTCCTGAGGCAAAGATATGTATGCTATTGTATACCCAATAAAAAAAGCATATCAAATTAATATTGAATTTATACACAGGAGGCCAAATGGATTACCTTAGAAAAGGTAAGCCATTGCAAATAGCTATGCAGAGTTGCATCCCTTAGCTGTCACAGGATCTCCTCGTTTCACCTTCTTTTAGATTTGTACATCTTGAGGATTCTGGAGTAGATTGATCCCCACTATCTCATGCTTGTTGTAAGAACCGACTAAAGAGAATTAGCTGGTCAGACTCAATGACTAATCTAACACCGTGTCATCACGCACTGATAGTGTGGATCGTTGCTCTTTCCCTCCTTTTCAGTTACTGGTTTGTCTGGTCAAGACTGGATTATTTACAGTTAGCTGAAACAAGATTCTGACCTCCATCAGATCTGCAAGACCGTCTCCTCCCAGAGTGTAACTTACTTGTCAATGATGGGGGCGTGATGGTCGGAGATCCCTGGCGGACTGCCAACTTTCCTCATGTGTGAGGAGGAGTACTCTGTGTCGTACTTAGACTGGGGACGCTCTGCTGGTGGGGGCATGTACATATCCGGGTTGTCTCTTAGTTCCTCCTGTGAAGGGAAAATATTTATTACAATTCTTAAAGTTGTGAAACACATTAAAGGACTAACCAACAACTTTTCTTGTTTTCAGATATGGAATATCTTGAGAAAATTACAAACAAAATGATATGGAATGTTTAGTCTATGTAAAATTATATTTGACCTTTTGATACTGGCAATTTATTGTAGATGTGTCTGCAGAACAAGAAAATTCGTAGGGTTTTTTCCCCAGCAAAAATAACAATGTAATAACTGGTGTAGAGTAAATCTAACTTAAACATGGAGTAATTTTACCCAGTTGTACTTGTAGACTGAACCCTCACTCACAGCAGTGAATAATCAGATTAAATTTTTTTTTTAAATCTCAAAAAGTATCCTACATAAAGAGTTTGTTTTCTATGATGTCTGTCAAATAGACACAATTTGGGAACCGTAACCTTGGTGTTAACAAACTTTGAACAGTGTGATTGTCAAGTCACTGATATCGACACTGAGTAGAGGAACAAACCTTTGGAAACTAACTTTTTATGTATTAAGGACAGCTTTCGAAAATATTTTATCGCTTTTTCAGTTACTTTTGTCAGCTATGAACATCACAATTAATGATTGAAATAAATGTTAATAAGTTATACCCATACCTTTCACAGAGCATCGACCAAATACACCAACAGTTTTATTATTGAATATCTTAGGCTAAAGTTTCCCAGATCCCACAACAAAACTGTTGGTGTACTAGCTGATACACCTGGACCAGCATTGGGATAATTCTTACATACAGTCAAACCCTGTTAATCCAGATGATACTGTTTCCAGGAACACTATATCCGGATTAACAAATATCTGGATTAAATTGTAACAGGATAATGCCTTTTGTCTGCCGATATAGCCAACAGAATCCTCCAGAAACTGACTAATGAGGTCCGAACTAACATGACTCAACTCTACTTGGCAGACGCTAGTGCTTGTTGAGTTTTTCTGTCTGTTGACTGTGGCTCGTGTGTCTATCTTAGCAATTTAAAGGCATTTAATTATAAGGCCTCACGGTGATCTCACTATATTCACATGACAAGAAAGAAAAATACCGGTATGTGAAAATACAATGACACCTGTTGCTTATCTCTCTCAGTACATTCAGTGCTTGTGTTAATTCCATTTGAACATAGTATTATGAATTTTTCAAATGAAAGATGTGTTGTAAAAGGTACTTAATTTTGTTCCTAGGACAGTTAAAAATATTCACATAAGTAGAAAGATATTCTTTTCACAATATTAATTATTCCCAAACTAAATCAATTTACATCTTCCAAATGCTTGATATAAAACATTACTCAAAGAAATTTTAATCCACACCATTTACTGTACTCAGTGACCTTAAAACTCTCAAACCCATTCAACCAGCGCTTAGTCAAAGCACCCTCCAAATGACACCCTCAATAACAGTGTAACGAGTAGCCATTGCATACCATTTAAGTTACGTGTAATATACGTAAATGCTCAGCTTGCAAAATATCAAAACTTTCAGTTGTTTATTTACCTCAAAAAGAAAACATTTCAAGTTAAGAAAGTATCAATGATGTAATTCAGGAAAGTTCAAGAAAATTTACAAATTTTATGTTCGCTTTGGTCTTAACCTTGGTATGATTGAAAACATCCGGATATTTTTGTATAGTAAGGTATAGTTTTCTATCGGGAATAAATGTGCAAAATAGTTCTACAATTGTCACTTGTTTAATGAAGCATTGACTGTTTGAAACCATACACCCTCTTTACAGTGCCTTATGCTAAAACAATTCTGCATGCTAAATGTTAATACCAAGTCTAATACTTAGTTCAGAAAGCAGGGTCAGATCTAATCATCAAAATATAATATGTTTCACTGACAATACCTCATTAACATTGAGTGCTTAACTCATATGAAAATAATCCATTGTAAGAATAATTAAAATAAATCAAATTAACTTAAAGAAGCACTGGGGTAGAAACATTTTTTTTACAGTTTTAACAAAATGAATGGATGTCTCTCAAACACCACGCTGTCTCCTAACCTAAGTTAACATGTATACGTCAGTGTGGCAGTTCAATAGTACACCTTTTTCAAATAGACAATGTCACAGTATCATACATGGAACAAGTACCAAGTCTAGACCAAGACAGGACACAGGCTCCAGACAGTTGGGTTTCGGTACCCTTTAATTGACTAGAGAAATGTAACTGATTTGAAGATGGCAGACTCTTGGCTCAATTTCAAACACTGTTTGATGTAAGGATATATAAGATGTATGTTCCTTACAATCATATTCTTGATATTGTAGGCTCTCCTGTTGATGACGATCTGTTTCCTGCGAGCTTCAGCATGTTCAGCTATTCCAGAGGCAGCCATGTTTATCAAAACTCCTGTTTCCTGAAAACAATTTCAGTTTGATAACGTTCTAAAATTAGGTTAATTATCATACTATTTGTGAAACTAGATGACTTTAAAATGAAGTTAAGCATTTTTATAGCAAATATTTGTATTAAATTAGGTGTTTGAAATTAATGGAGGCCACTTGGGTGTTTGAGGTTTGCTCCAATGGTATCCTGGGACTCTAAATAATCCACTTTTAACCAGTGTTAACTATCCAAAAGCAACCCTGGTTAAAAAGTTGCCAGTTCAGATTTTTCGTACAATATTCAATAACCAACATGGGGCATACCCTGTTTAAACTTCATGTCAAGACATTCTGTAATTGAGTTAAATAACACTGTCAAGTATCATCAGCTGACCATGCACTGTTGTCTATGTGGAATTTCATGCTTAATTTCAAACACTGATTACTGTAATTTTCTTGACTATGGTAACCTCCTGTTTCATGACTTAATTAGAAACCTAATATACACATAAAAATATATATTGTATATTAGTTTGTCTTTGAATGAGAACTCAAGACAGAAATGGTTATAACTGTGTGTTTACAAAACAAAATGGGCATCTTGAAGTTTGTCTAGTAAATTCCAAATTATAACTGCAAGAATAAAATGAAATAGGATATGCTAATATATAAACATCTGGGAGTTCATAAGTTCTTATTACTATAAATAATTGTTATTTAGGATATATTTATATCAAATAATCAAGTGATCATATTATTCGATTTACAGTTCAAAACATAATTTCGGATTTCCTTGTTGGACCAATAATACAAGACTTAGTGTTCCCAATACGTTAACCTTTTATAATGCGATCAAGAAAAAAAACGCCAAAGAATGTAAATTAAGAAAGAGTTAATTAATTATAAATGATGTATTTGTTAGACCTAGCAACACAGCATGAAATGGCATCGACCGTTTGATTAGGGCCTATCTGCTGGTTAAAAGTGGATTTGGTGAGATGGCTCATTTGTTGAGATGCTTCAAATGGGACGTACGCTATATTCAAATGGGTATAAAACTCAACCTACCTTATAAAAAGTGACGACAGTTAGAAATCAAACTTTGGAATGCACCACAGCTAGCTCTGTAACAAACCACCTGTCGATCAACCGCTGAGATCACTTGCACACTGAATCACTGAAACGGGTCCTATCCACACCTGACTTGCGTTGCCTAGCACACAGATCCTGACCTTTGACACATAATAAGGGACGCAACTCTACATTAGTAACGTAGGTTTTTAAGCTGGCGATATATACGCGCTGTTGACCAAGATCGAATCCGTATTTGCCTTTCCTTTTTTGTATTTCGTATGACGAAATGAGTTTGTTGGATTATACAGGAAAGTCACAATTGATGTGATTTTATCTGTAGAAGTTCATTTAAAAAAAAAAAAAATTTGGCAGATATTATAAGAAAGATTATGTAGATCATCTCATGACCAGGTCTGGTTAAAAAAAAGATTTGATTCGCATGACTCTATACTAAACTGACTGTGTATGGAGTGTCTGTGTTTGTGTGTGTTCTTAATTTCATTATCAGGTTACAAATGTATTAGCTTGAATCTATTATACCATATCACCTCTAATTCTAATGCCATGACCTCCCCCCAAAAACTAGAAGAAGGAAGTGATGTGACTGAGGCCATGGTGATGACCATCAGGTTCCCCTTTGAATAGGACTCATTATGAGAACATGTGCCATTGTATGTGCAAAAGTCTGATCTTAAGACAAACTGTGAATTGAAAAGTTTTTTTCTTTACCGGTAATATAAATAGGACTATAATGAGGGAGGGCAAGTTTAGGGGTGCACAGGTCACATGAAAGATTTACCAAACCTTACAATTAGCACCGTGTCTATAAATGGCAAACCCGTCACCAAAGCATCTGCCAGTCAGGCAGAGTATCCCAAGGCTGTGGCTTCTTTATATTACACTACCTGTCCCATATACCACCTTATTGATCTGTTAACTCTAACTGCTATATGGCCAAAGTATTTGGATGCTGTAAAATTGTAACACACTCATACACTTAACATGGACCTCATACGTAATAACTTGGTGGCCCAGTGGTCTAAGAAATGAACATTAGCTGTGTAGAATTAGCTCTGTCAGTATCAAGTCTTTGAACGGCATTTAGAAGAGAACTAACATCACAGAGAATATATGGATGTCAACTTCTTTATTATAAGGAACACGTTTCGGAATATATGCTTCCTCCTTCATGATCTGTTGAAAAAAGAAGTTGACATCCATATACTCCGTCTCTTATTAGTCATTATGCACACAATAAAATGTCAGTGCATAATGTACCTGTACCCATTTTTGATCTGGAATAAGAGTGAGTGAGATGGTTTTAACACCACCTTGAAGAGAATTGGACTGGCAACATTCTCTCTGGTCTGATACCTCTGCAATGTTGTCAGTCTGGTTGTCTGACTGGAATTTTGGGGAAGTTTATACACTGCTTGCATGGCGCCTACTTTTCACATCTCCGCATCTCAGTGTCCACCACATTGTACCCATGTAGCTGCTCTTGGCACCTCTGATGTAGTTATTTGTCTCCTTTATCAGTGTGTTAACACCCTGTCCATATTGATGGTGTTTACAAGTTTCTATACAACATATGTCAGCAATACAGTCTGCCTTGTACAAGTCAGTGTGTTTGTTATAGTTTTATGAGCCAAATTATGTTGGTTCCATAAACTCTCCCATTTCCCTAGTACCAGACCATCATGGTTGAACATCACTGTAATTCCTCTAGATGAATGACGAACAACATTCAAACATTGTTTCTGCAGTAACCTCTCCATGTGGACCATTCCAGCAAACACAATCCATAAGGTATGCTTTCTCAAGTGGCCCATAGAGCAAACATTTCACTAATGCAGTATGAAAAGAAACATGATGTATTGGCCACTCACCCCCAACCCTCCATAGCGATTTAATTAAAAAAAGGGTCAAAGTTGGTCAATATTCAAAGCAAAGTGATCCTTGAAAACTTCATTTGTTCCCTATTTCACATGACCCACAATTCTTTTCAGAAATCACTTAAAAAACATGTCATTGAGTCTTGGTAAAGAAATTCATAACTTGATAATGACATTCATAGGCTGAAGTAAACTTCAACTGGGACTTGTTCCACAAATGGTCTCAGTGCAAAGACGATCATAACTCCAAAACAATAACATAGACTTAAAACAATCCTAGTGCTAAGATCGCTTTGTGGATGGGGCCCTTGACAAGGTCTTACTTTGTCAATGAAAGTACAATAAAGTCAATGTATAGTCAAATCTTTTATCAAGCAAACTACACATACATAATACAAGCACTTGCAACATTAGCCAATAACTATGTATATTACATGATCACATTAAGCCTCTTGGCTGCTGATAAATGGGAATGTTATGCAAGCTGACCAGCATGAACACAAGAAATCAAATTACGTTTCAATAAAATTATTATAACATCATTTAGAAAACACTTTGGAATCTGATTTCAGTTGCATTAGTCAATACTTTGACACAACAATGGATATTACCACCATGTGTACTAGGGTTAAGCCCAAGATTTTCTCTTATGAAACAATTCAGTTAATCACCCCAAAGAAAGCCCAAACTAGATAACCGATGGATTTCATTTTTAATTGTCACAAGTTTATTCTAAACCCTTATAATTACATAACAAATCTGTGATAAGTTTCTTAGCTCAATAAATCTTCAACATGTCCAAATGTGAAATAAATCTGTATGTAACAGGAGTATATAAGGTGGGCACTCAGATCACGAATACAGCAGCTGACACTATCATACACAAGCAATAAATAACAAAAGAAGATTACTAGTCTGTGTGATCCACTGTGCTCAACTAACATAAGAAATGATGGCATTCCATTAACTGATTCAAGTGCTTCATACAGGTTTCCATTAATCTGTTATTCAACAACTTCAACTTTTCAGAGAAAATTAAGAACTACCCAAGTTACACTAGTGAGTGAGTGAGTATGGTTTTACGCCGCTTTTAGCAATATTCCAGCAACATCACGGCGGGGGACACCAGAAATTGGCTTCACACATTGTACCCATGTCGGGAATCGAAACCGGGTCTTCGGCGTGACTAGCGAACCCTTTAACCACTAGGCTACCCGACCGCCCCCAAATTACACTAAGTTCTACCAAGTTTGAGACAAGCAGAATTCTGACATCAAGCCATAGTGTCGATACTGTTTGTTGTTTAATCCCTAACTAAGCAATTTTCCAACTGTACAACTCAACAGCTGACATGGACCAAAACAGTAACCTTTAGTCAACGGTGTGAACCTTAGCAAATGTTGAGTAGTATATATGAGAATGACCTGTAAATAATCCAATCTGTACCAGACAATCCAGTGATTGACATCATGAATGTAAATATGCTATCAACCAAGTCATCTCTTACACCAAGCTAATGTTGCTGGGCACCACCCCGGGATCCAAGTGTGGTTGTGTGGGATACTGACAGGGCCTTAAGTTACAACCATATTTTAAGTTCAAGGAATTTGAGGTGATGAAATTTCTGTTTGGTAACAAAGAGACAGAAGGATCAATCTATATCATGTGAATCATAATCTTAACCTTCAGTTGTTCAGTGAAATATGAAGACCATAGTTTTTTCAAGCTGTCCTACTGGTATTTCTAATTTTTTATGACAGGATTGGTCATTTTAGAATACATTTAATTAAAATTGGTACTGGAATTTTATATATTTTTTATGAATGCATTGGTAATTTTAGACACCCTTTTCTTGAAACTGGTCTGAAAAAAATCTGAAAAAAACTAGGGAGTTATGAACTTTACAAGGCCCACTTTCTTTCGGATTTCAAATAGCACAATGTGGAGGATCAAACTCATGTTGCCAGCTTGAAGCTAAGCTAGGTTAGTGAGTTAATCTAATACCACAGGTGCTATCACAAATACCGGTACTTAGGTCTCACTTACCAAGTGATCAGCACCTGACTGTTCACCTTTAAGCACATGTGCAGAAGCCATTTTCTCTGCGAAACTTGAAACTTGATAAAAATTGCTAGGATTTTCCTCAAATTAAATTGGATAAAATTGTCCAAAGAGATAACCTATATCCTTACACAAAACTAACCCCTAGGTTCTAAAGGGGTGTTTTATTGACAAGGGGCGCCCCCAATCCTAAGGATCATGAAGAGGTGTTTGATCGAAAAGGGTACCTAACCCAAAGATTGCAAAGGGGATCTAAGGGCTAAGGATAGAGTTAGGGGTAACCCATCCCAACTGGAACTTATTATCATAGAAGAATGTTCCTTTGATAAATAACTATTTGTAAGCTAAAGAATCTGTCAGTGAGATCAGTAATGAATTCAGTCAGCTTGACCAAGCAGAGAAAATTATGTATATCAATAACAACTGATACAATTTTATTCAACAAAACAATGTCATTGTAAGGAGATTGAAAACACATGATTGCTTAAACAAATACATCTTCTTTCACAGATTTAACCAAACCAAATAATAATTCTCTGACAAGTCTATCAAACTATCAGCAAATGTCATAATACTGTTCTCCTGAAAGACAAACATGCTTAACCAAGTTAACCATATTTAAATCTATTTCCAAACAAATTTCTCCCAAAGCTGTATGGAATGGAATTGGTAGTGCTGCGATATTTCCCCCATGCCCCGAACGGTATAATCATTGCTGTTGTGTTGTCCTCCGAGCCGAACTGAAGTGCTTGGTCAGTCAGCATACTGGCAGCCTCATTGGTATCACGACAGCTGCCCACGATGTCCACCACTTCCTGGTCGCCCATGACAAAACTCAGCCCATCCGTGCCCAGAGCCAGGAAAGCATCTTTCCCGTGTTTCACCTGCAACAGAAAGTAACAAATACAGTAGGGATGTCACGATATGACTATCTCCCAATATGAAACATATCGCGGTACTTTGTTCATGATATAATATGCATCGCAATACTTATTAAACATCACCAGCAGAGTAAGGCACAAAATGCAACCTTTTAATTGTATTTTTTTATCACAATTGAACTTAACAATAATTAACACAGTAAATGGATAAACACATGTGCATTTACCATGTTAATGTATTTCCCTCATTTTCAACTGTGCAACAACTTTCAATGGTGATGCCATGCAGTGCTATGATGTCACACAAAGTGAGCACTGAACACAAAATTATAACAGCAGCATCACTAAGCCTTCCCAGTCTGCTCACCTCAATAGACCTGACATGAGGCTTGGCGATGACACCATACTGCTTCAGTTCCACGTCTCCAATACTCCTGGTCATAGAGAGCCGCCCGT
Source organism: Haliotis rufescens (assembly GCF_023055435.1). Taxonomy (NCBI): domain Eukaryota; kingdom Metazoa; phylum Mollusca; class Gastropoda; order Lepetellida; family Haliotidae; genus Haliotis; species Haliotis rufescens. The sequence continues at coordinate 17,037,775 of NW_025964112.1, forward strand.
TCACCTGGGCAATACCCAGACTGTTGTGCACGATCTTGCCTCCATGTTCCTGGATTCGCCTGCTCTCCTCAGCATTATCTGGGTCATCGTCTTGTGTCAGGCGTATCGGGTTCCCACTCCGGCAGAGTAGAGCACAACTGTCCCCAACATGACCAACTACCAACTCCACACTGTTTCTCAACAAACACACAGTAGCTGTTGTTCCAGTATTGAAAGTCTCCTTGCCTGTAAACAATGGAAGGATACAGTGGTGTCGGTTGTTAAGGATGATGCTGTGAACGGGATGACGATTGAATGTACAGTTGGATTAACATCGATACAAAAAAAATTTTGAAATATTTGGGATACCTTGTTTGAGCATGTTGACATGTAGCAATGCTTTGTTTTACCAGAAGCCATGCAATAATCACGATGTAAGTTCAAAATGGACAAATTGTGACTGGAATTAAAATTCAAACTCCAGATGGTTCCAAAAGACGAAAAGAAAACAAGATGTGTCCACAAATAGCCAGTCAACTAGAAGTCCATACTGACCCAATGGGCCAAATATGTTTATAGGGTATCTGATGAAGTTTTGAACAAGTGAACCATTACAGATTTCTACAGACCTGTAAACATAATAAATGACTAACCCTTTTTCCCTTTGTACAGACTTACCAGCGTGATAGTGAACAATATGGCGAGTTAATACATTGTTGATATCCACAAATGACTGGTGGAGGACTTTAGTGAGGTCAGACGTCTGGGTGAGCCAGTACAGCATATGATTCTCAAGGTTGTTGCAGACATAGTCTACAGCATAGGATCCCCCATGTCCATCAAACATACCAAAATAAAGCAGAGACTGTGGCGCCAGCTCCTTGAATATGAATCTATCCTCGTTCACCTTTCTCCGACCAATTACACTGGCAATTCCAATTTCATCCAGGGGGATACGAGGTATTGGTATCCCTTTAATGATACTCTGCTCATACCAAATGGGCATATCCAGACGGTTGTTCCATGACCCGAGAGTGTCAAAGTTGACTCCCCGACTGTGATGACCCTTGTTCTCTGGGTCAGTCATGGCCCGATGTTTGTGGCTGCATGACTGGTGGACATGTCGTCTTGGCTGCAGCTGGTTAGCTGTTCTTGGCTGACAGCTGTTGGCAGTTGATGACAGTAGCACATAAAGCTGTCGCCATTTGAGCAGAAAAGTTTCCTGGAGTGCAGACATTCAATTATCAGTATTGTCTGTTGGAGGCCTTCTGAAACATAAAGATGACTTTGATTATTATGAGACATGTTCATTGTTCAAAATCAAAGAAATTAAATATCAAAATGTACATTTAGGGAGTCCATAGTTTAAAAAAGCCCATAGCAAATGGCTGTGTAGAAAATGCAAGACCCCTGCATACAGTTCATATGCAATTACTGTGATTACTATACACTTCTGGCTCCTAATCACTCTAAACAAACGTTTGCCAGCTACGAACATGATGAAGACAATCAGCAGACAGAAATTATGCAGTCTTTAGGACAAAGAATTGATGATGTTAAGCCTGGAATAATTGAAGAATGTCATTATGGTCATTATACATATTTAATGATTGATATCATGTTAAATTAAAAAGATTGACATTTGATGCAGGTATGTCTTCACAATCACACCAGGGACACAAGTCATTTTGGGGACAAATAAATTCAAAAAGATAATATACACTTAATAAATTTTGTTGCAATTTGTCTTTGAAAAGTACCATAACCTGTTTGAACATGATGAGTATGCAATACTTAATCATGTTAATAAGTCTCAAGTTTTGATATATTAAGCTATGAACCTATATTTGTTAACATGGTCAACATGGCTCATGTCGTGATCTTTCAGTACAACACAATGTCATCTGTAATTGCAGAGTACCTATTATCGCCAACACAACATGATATATGTTATAGAGTGCACATGACGGCGGCTCCTTTTACTTTATTGGAAAGTGATGAGGAAAATTGATTCCTGTACATGTTGTAAGGAAATATTGGAGCACCTTTAGAATACAGTACCACAACTTCTCGTGAGGACGGTCTCTGCCGTAGGTCACATGTCTCAAAGACAAGCAACCAGTTTTTGTGAGAATCCGTCAGACGAGAACTCGTGACCTTCAGATTGTTAGCCCGACAGCTAACCGACTGAGCTACGTCCACACTGTGAAACAAAGTGCAAATTAACCTAGTCATGCCACGACGTTACTGAACTGAACAAAAAGGGTCGAATAGGTGACGGATCCTTACGAAGGTTATGAGTAGGCATGGTGTCTCGTGACTTTAGTCTATCTACACTTACGAATGATCCCGATGCCATATGGCACACTCGTGCCATTCTGTAATCTACAAGATACCGAGTGGCGAGGAATGATCCGAAATGGCGAGAACTGAAAACGGCTCCAGGCATCAGACGTCGAACTCACAGGTACGCATGAATGACGTGTTATTTAATAATTCGTCAGATGGATTTTGTGACAGAAAAGTGTGGTAGGGAACAATGGAACACTGTAAGGATGATGTGGATAATATTAAGGAACGAGGAAGGCATGTGCATGGCTAGTGACGACACAACAGTGAGTTTGCTTTTGAATCAGTACTGAAAAAATGTAGCCGGTGAAAGTGGCTTGTGTGAATGTTCCAGGACAGTTTCCAGTAGCCAAAGTATTCGACACAAAACCATTTCATTCTTTTTACTCGATGTTTTTGTGTGAAGAATCTTAGGAGCTGCTATAGAATCTATAATAGAAACTAAACGGGCAGATTTACCGAACCCTAATGATCGTGAAGGGATGATTGATCGTAAAGGGGATCCAAGGGCTAAGGTCAGAATTCGGGTAATCTAATAGCCACTAAATGGGTACCTAACCCTAATGATCGAAAATGGGTGATTGATCGTAAAGGGGATCCAAGGGCTAAGGATAGAGTTCGGGGTAACCTACCCTAACACTAGCGATATTTGGATGTGTTCAGCGCCAATATATTATCCCCAATAAACTACATTCTTGTGCACAATAATGAAAATTAATGCACCGAAAAAATGAGTTACGAGATAAACGAAATATAAAATATAAAAAAAATAAAAGTGCTTTCGTAGACTTGCGCTTGCTATAAAATGCGCCGCTGCAGGCTATATTCAGTAAACAAATATTCAAAACTCTCAACAGCGCTTGGCGTATTCAATGACATTTCGTGTAGAGATGATAGATCACTGGGAGGAGCTTAAGCACACTCGATGACCCCTGACGTCACAGGGCATTGTTTCGCCGGTGTGACTGGCAACAAAATACTACAAATTACGTCATAGGGTATTGTCACGTGTTTGAAAAGTTTGTGGTCCTGTATTCTAAAGGTAGTCCGAAATATTATACACCAGATAAGCACCTTCCATCAACACAACTTCAGAAAGGACTAGTTCACAGAAACAAAAATCCATCAACTAGATGATCATGGTACTTGCACATATAACTCTGTTATTGGTAACAATCTTTCTGTCATTTCTTCCTGAAAGTATTTGTTGAACACTCAGAACAGGCCTATTGTGGTTCCTATGTATACCTGATAATGTCACAGACACTTTTGAGTACAGATCAATACAATTATGTATATATGCATATGTTTCCTGGTCAGAATGAGGGAAAGTTGTCCCCTTATACATGGCTGTAAGTCAAGAGCCATGTATTTATATAATACTGGTTTGTTTGTTTTGTTTGTTGTTTAATGCCGCACTCAGCAATATTCCAGCTATATGACGGCGGTCTGTAAATAATTGAGTCTGGACCAGACAATCCAGTGATTGACATCATGACCATCAATCAACGCAATTGGGAAATGATGACATGCATCAACCAAGTCAGTGAGCCTGACCACCTGATCCTGTTAGTCACCTTTTACAACAAGCATAGTCGCCTTTTACGGCAAAGCATGGGTTGCTGAAAACCTATCCTACCCCGGATCTTCATGGGTCCAATATGTACTCATTTGTACAGCACATTGATGCAATGCAGAAGATGGCACTGATGTGCACAAGAGAGTTGGTAACTAAGTACTGCTGCCTCACATCTCACAAACTGACTTTACTAATCTCGCTTACTTTATGATCTTAGTCCTTGACCCCTTTACCATCGTACACTTAGCATGCTTAGGGTTGTGCTGGAACTTTTGCATCTTTACCATGTGTTTAAATCACATACCTAGGAATTAGAGTGGAGTTATTGTGGGGTATTTATAGGTTTGGGTCCACGGTGAGACAAGTGACCCGGCAAAAAGCAATACACACACCCCAACATGCCGACATCACATGATCATGAAGATAGATCTTGGGGCCTAGATCTTCACTAAATACACGTTTGCATGAAGCCATTTTCGGCCTCTGTATTCTATTTATAAACGTACTTACGCAAATACAAAGTTTGCAAACACTGTTTTCTATCACGTCCCCGGCACGATAGAAGATGACCTAATTGACCGTAGTTCCAGATGAGGCAGTATTGAGGTCAAGAAATGAGATCGTCCCGTCTGCTAGTCTGCCAGTATTTTCACCGGATGTTGTCAAGTGCTCGTGCAAGGGGAGGCAACTCCGCACCAGCTGTTCTTTTTTCCGTTCGCTCAAGTTAGTTCAAGACCTAAGTTTTACTGGTCCAAGCTCGCCCAAAGTTCTACGACTGCTATTAACATTTTCCTTATTTGCCACTTAGACCGCAAATCTTTTTTCAATGAAAATATAGATCTATACGAATACTAGCCAGATAACAAAAGCCATACGTAATGTTTATACAGTTTTACTTTTTCCAATAAAAAGTTATTTTTTAAAAATTATTTAGACTGATAATTTGTTATGGGGTGTGTCATGGACAATTATTTAAAAAAACTGAGGGGTGTCAGGCAAATATGAATAGTCTTGACACCAATCTCCCCCTATCCACCCCTATAATAAATTACCAGTCACAAATAAACATAATTGCGGCTTATTTGATCTTTTACTTAGTTGTTTTTTTTCATATCCTAAAATATTTTGTTGTTAATATTTCCTTTTCCACCTTTTTTTTTATTCTCTGTTTGTTGCACAAGGACGTTGAAATACTACCATGCAACTTGTTGATGATTCATCCTCTTTTTATAACATTATTCTGTATGGTGTCATCCTTTAAAGGACGTAGTGCTTTTAAAATAACTTTCACTATTTTTTTCACCAGATGCCGACAAAACATCTGGTGAAATGCCACCTAAATTGCAAAAGCAATGCATCAGTTATGTAAGGGGCCTAACTCTTCAAGTGATGTCGTAGCGATGCGATTGAAAGATACACCAGTAAAATGACCATCAAAGGTGGGAGTAATTATGTTTCAAATGGAACTCTTCACACAGGGTTTCTGTCAAAAACCAAGGGGAAGGTGATGTGAACTACAACTGTAACCTGTATCTCTTCTACTACTACTACTACTACTACTACTACTACTACTACTACTACTAATACTAATACTACCCGTGGTGATCCGGGTTACTGTCGGTCTTCAGTAATCCACGCCTGACGTAAGAGGCGACTAACGGGATCGGATGATCAGGCTCGCTGACTTGGTTGATGCATGTAATCTTATCCCATTTGCGTTGATCGATGCTCAGACTCGATTATTTACTACTACTACTACTACTACTACTACTACTACTACTACTACTACTACTAATGTTGCTGTTGCTCCTCAGCCTGCGTCTGCTGCTACTACTACTGCTACTACTACTACTACTAATATTGCTTCACAGCCTGCTGTGCTACTACTACTACGCTGCTCCTACTACTACTACTACCTGTGGTGATCCGGGTTACAGTCGGTCTTCAGCAATCAATGCCTGACGTAAGAGGAGGCTAACGGGATTGGATGGTCAGGGTCTCTGACTTGGTTGATGCATGTGATCTTATCCTATTTGCGTTGATCGATGCTAATGATATTCACTGGGCTGTCTGGTCCAGACTCGATTATTTACAGATAGCCGTCATATAGCTGGAATATTGCTGAGTGCGGGGTGAGACAACACATTGTTTTAGACCGATTTTAACCCGGATCTTCACAGGGGACGAGTCTGAAGTAATATTTCAAGGCATAAATTCTACTTAAGGGACTGTAATAATTATTTAATGGGGTAGGTGATATCTACCAAACATTTAGGAAATGCCCCAACTGCTGTCGGTGAAACTGAACTTGTATTTGTACAGAAAACCTTTGTCATTTGCTTATAGTTGACGGTGTATGGCAACAAGGACAACTATATCGCTAGAAAGATGTTATTTAACACTAATGTTACCCCTCTCTACACACGCACACGCACGCGCACGCGCAGGCGCACGAAGGCACGCACGCACGCACACACCTGCTCCGGTATGTTTCAGCCTTTCACGGGGGACACGGGGGCCCAGTTGTGTAGGCGCCGCGATTCGCTGTGCAGAGTTGCGTCCCTTGGCCACGCCAGAAACCTATGATTGTGGGTTCAAATCCCGGTTCGCCCCGATTATGTTTCTTGGTTTGTCAGCACCATACCCGTGCTCGTGGGTTTCACCAAAGTGGTAAACGTCTGAGACCTGCATCACTTCGGGCTTTCCTCCCACATTAAGCTGACACGCCGTGATATAACTGGACTACTGTTAAAAGCGGCGTTAAACCCAACTCACTCACTCATTCAGCTCTTCAGAAGCTTTGGTGTGCCCTATGCACAGCCATCCGTGCCCCTACTTGCGTTGTTGCTCCTGACATCACGTAACGACACTCATAATGGTTTGTGATCCAAGTCAAAACTTTACGACACTGTTGTAAAAACTACTTTACTGTAATTGTAATAGCTATGCCTATCACTTGTCCATGTGACAAGTTCGCTGACCTCATCACGCACATACCTGGGAGTTTCCATACCTCGTTATACCGCGGCTTGTCGGACACGACTCTGCGCCAGCCCAAGCGCCGTATAATAGGCATTGGAAGAAGTCGAGTGTTAAACACAACAACGGAAAACTGAAACAGTAAACTGCTTCCCGTTGACGGTTGCGTAAGGATAAGATACCCAGTTTGTCACACAACAGTGACGGAACAGAGGCGAGGAACCAGTAAACCCACCAGACACGTCAATACTGTATCCGCCAAGCGTCATCTGAACTGCCAGGCTGAAGAAAAAATACACCGATGTTTGATGGTGGCTAAAAACGGAACAAACAAGAAACTGTTTTTCGATGGTGATGTATTTGATTCGGGTATCTTAGTTGTGTCTTGGTTGTTTCCGTAACCTACAACAAGGCTTCATTCGTCACCACTCGCCCCTTTCCGTAACCTGCACCTTGTCCCGGAATAACACAAGGTTGGTCACGAATGAACAAGGCTTGTCCCGGAATGGGACGAGTTGGTCACGAATGGGACCTTAAGTTTGCAGTGTTTCCGCGACTGTTTTCATCAAAATAACGTTTTGATAACGTTTGTAATTTCTGGTCAAATCCACTTATTAAGTGTATACTTTATGTGGCAAATTTAGTTTGCGACAAATTACCTTCTTCGTCATTCTTTCAACAGATGTAATTTTGTTTACCAACCAGAAGCATCATACGTTACGTAAGCTTCTAAACAATGTTTGCAGATAGATTAAAAAGAAACAGGAAATAAAAAAAGAAGGCCGCACGTCGGGCTCAGGTGGCCAACAGGCCGCCGCAATTTGTTGTGCAGAGTTGCGTCCCTTAGTCATGGAAGGATCCTCTGATCGTGTCTTCGAATTACAGATTCGGTCTGATTACGAACCTTGGTCTAGCAGCATCCTGCTTGTGCTCGTGGGTTACACCAAAGTGTTAAACGTGTTTGACCTGCGCCACTTTCCTCCAACATAAACCTCCTTGGTCACTCTGGTCACAGTAGGCCCACACTCTGCATTGCTTGTTGTCGGAAGGGGCGACTTCGTGTATCGGGCGACGAGGCTGCGTGACTTGGCTGATTGCGTGTCATGCCCCGATCGTTGCTCAGTTTGGAGTCACTGGCTTGTCTGATCTGAGATCGATTATTTACAGGCCGCCTTGATATAGGCTATTTATTGCTGACTGCACTCACTCACATATTAAACTGACACGCCGCTCACTCACATACACATATTAGTTTACCGTATTTCCTCTTTTAGACACCGGACTCTAATTGACGCCGGGTCATAGGGTCTGTCCAGATAAAAGAAGCCGGAATTTTATTAACAATGACCGTTTCCTATAAATGTACCTTTTTAATGAGTGTAGAATTGTGTAGAATTTGGGATTCGGTAATGTAGTGAGTTGCCACTGTGACAGCATTAAACAGAATATACAACAGCTTGCGCGAAATTAATAGAGGAAGTACGTTACCTATCTATATTAATATTGTTAATATGTAAAAAGTATTTTCCCCGGATTATCATTTATCATTACTCGTTAAAGAATATATGGCTATCTGATTGGTCAGTCGTCATCTTGTGAAAATCCAGACAAGTCAACTCGCCGTCCTGCACGGACAAGATGACGTCTTAATATTTGCTGTGACGTCAACTGCTTGTCATGCCCTAATTGACCTTGTCCCCGTGATCACAAGCTGGTTCTAAATGCTGTAAGTTTATTTCTGATGATTGTTGGTTGTAACAAATTCAAGGGATCGTAAATAAGAGTGACCTCCCTTAGTTGTTTACAGTAGAAGCTCCGTCTCACCGCTTGACACCTTTGTTATCCTCCCGTTATAGATATCTGCGCTGTGATGAGCTTGTTACAGGCGTTGATTCGCTTTCGGGACTTCCTCCGTCATTCGTAAAGTTTTGCGAGGGAACGGTTTCTAAAAGACCGGCTTTACCTACAAAATAGCGAGACTAGGGTGATTCGACGCCTTCAACGAACTGACATGCTACTTTTACCTTTCTGAAAGTGCCGACATTTCTGTCGGATTTTAGAACGGAACACTCAAAACATTCGACAGATACGAATTCTGTAAATTCGTGTGTGCATTGACTTATGAAATAGTGCTGTTGCCACATATTTGACCCATTGTATTGTATTTTATGATTGTAAACCTTATCATGTGTGTCTCAATATGATTTGATAAGTATTAACTGTTCTTGTGTGGGTATGTACTGATTTCAGACCCGTGTAGATCAGGGTAGAGAATATAGGTCTTCAGGAACCCATGCTTGTCATAAGAGGTGACTAACGGGATCGGATTGTCAGGCTCGATGACTTGGTTGATGCAATGTCATCGTATCCTAATTGCGTAAATCGATATGCTCATGATGTCATTCACTGGATTGTCTGGTCAAGACTCGATTAATTACAGACCGCCGTCATATAGCTGGAATATTGCTGAGTGCGGCGTTAAACCTATCTAACAATGTAACAATGGACGGCACTGCTGGATATCACCGAAGGCATAAAATATAAACACAAACACACAGGTGGGAACACAAGATTAGCAGCATGCTGTGTGCATGGCCTTGGCGACCATCGACAACAAGACGGACATAAACAGCTGATAAACGTCCTGTTTGTCATGTTAATATTCCTCATTTTCCAACCGGGTTTTCGTATATGACAAGAGTGGGCAATTATAAACACGGTTCTTTAGCAGGGCTTTCATGATTACCTTGGATATGTTTACGTTAATCCAAACATTTTCCCGTGGGGACACCGATTAGAATACCGTATTTCCTCTATTAGACGCCCAGTATCCACCTCTAACTGATGCCGGACCATATACACCCTGTCCCAAAAATATAGAACAGGCCTCTATTGGACGCCTGTTCTCTAAAATGTACCCTTTGTATGGATGTAGAATCTGGGATTCGGTAAGGTATAGCGAGTTGCCATTAACAGAACAGACACCGGGAAACAGCTTACTTGTTTGTTTGTTGTTTAAGGCCGCACTCGGCAATATTCCAGCTATATGACGGCGGTTTGTAAATAATCGAGTCTTGACCAGACAACCCAGTGATTGACACCAGTAGCATCGAGCTACGCAACTGGGATACGATGACATGCATCAACCAAGTCAGCGAGCCTGACCACCCGATCCCGTTAGTCGCCTCTTACGTCAAACATGGGTTGCTGAAGACCTAACTCTACCCGGATCTTCACGGGTCTCAACGGCTTGAGCGACTCCAGCGCAGCAAATTTAGATTAATTGTGTTAATACCTCATTTAACTTTTATTAACATGGTATAAGCTGCAACATATCAAAAAGCAATGTGTCAAGATAGGCTTTCGTTTCGACATTCAGCAAGTCTAGATGCACCGTTTCTTTACCTTTACGCCTGGTTACCTCTATTGACTGCCCGCGCTGTGCGGATCGGCTCATTGTGACAGGGAATGCATCACGCTGGTGGCAAACACTAGCTGCTCTTTATGTCCAGGTAGAAACATCGGGGCAAATATTACTTATGTTTTATTTGGCCGTCACGGCTCAGGTTTCAGAAGGGTTAAAGAAAGGGTAGATATTTCCCCTGTCGCGATGCGCTGATAAAATGAGTATTCGATTTGAATAAATGGCTGGGTCATGATTGAAGCCCGAAACACAATATGTTTGTGCAAGCTTTGAACAGGATTTGGAGATTTTTATCGGCTATACTACACAAGCCATTATTTAAATCCACACTTGCAGCTGTTGAATTCGATGTTTTGTTAGACGTGACGTCAACTGTAATTTCAAGTCGAATGCGTTTTTGTTTCACTGCGTCACGTTATAGGCTCTCATTGTTAGGATTTGTCTGTTTGTTGTTTAACGCCACACTCAGCAATATTACAGCTCTATGACGGCGGTCTGTAAATAATCGAGTCTCGGCCAGACAATCAAGTGAGAGACCCGTCAAGATACGGGGTAGAATAGCTCTTCAGCAACCCATACTTGCCGTAAAAGGCGACTATGCTTGTCGTAAAAGGCGACTAACGGGATCGGGGGGTCAGGCTCGCTGACTTGGTTGATGCAGGTCCCAATTGCGTGGATCGATGCTCATGATATCAATCACTGGATTGTCTGGTCCAGACTCGATTATTTTACAGACCGCCGTCATATAGCTGTAATATTGCTGAGTGCGGCGTAAAACAACAAACCAACCAACCAACCAATCAAGTGAGTGACATCATGAGCATCGATCTTCGCAATCGGTTACGATGACATGCATCAACCAAGTCAGCGAGCCTGACCACCCGATTCCGTTAGTTGCCTCTTACGACAAGCATGGGTTGCAGCTGAAGACCAATTCTAACCCGGATCTTTACGGGTCGGTTATGTAAAGTCTTAATGAGTACTCGCTTTTCATCCTTGGCAAGACCGCCTCCGTGGTCAGGTGTTAGAGCGTCCACCCGGAGAGCGGAACGTCCGGGGTTCGATCCCCGACCGCGTCACACCAAAAGACGTTAAAAAATGGTACTTGTTGTTACACTGTCTGGCGCTCGGCATTAAGGGGCTAAAACAAGGACTGGTCGGCTCGGAGTCAGTATACTGTGTCTGAGTGGGGTATTCATGTTAAACTGCGGCATGGTATCTCAGTGAGCTAGCACTATAAATCGGCATCAGTCCGGACTAGTACAAGCAGCCACACAAACACACACACGTACATGCACGTCGCTATATAAGTGCAATAATCTTGGACGCGACGTTAAACCCCATTTCACCTCACCTCATCCTTGGCCGCAATCTGGTAAAAAGAACTAGGGCTCTGTAACATGTATTTCAATTTTAATATCAAAAGAAATCAAAATGAAATAACGGACCAACTCCCCCACATGTCCTGTAATGATTAAACTAAATTGCGGGGCAAAAGATAGATAGTATAAGTATACACTTAAAAATTGAAGTGACCAAAAAATTACCAACGTCGTCCGGCAGTTTAGTTCAAAAGTTGGACCTCACAGCCAGTCCTTTTAGTCGAGAGGTAGAAGGAGCCCAGTCAATCATGATTTTAGGGTGATCATTCCTTTATTCACTTTCTACCGGGTACCCATAAACAGATCGGAGTTTCTGTTTCCCAAAAGCATTTAAGAGGTGCAACATATGCATCGTGCCAACACTACATATGTGTATCGATCAGTTTTATGCACTCCACAGCCTGACGTAAAATAAACTTTGAATAATTAATTCATTAATTTAGATATCAGCACAGCCAAGTGACATTAATATTTCAGCACGGTCTGGTCTTATTCCTAACTCACCATACAAGGAGGCAGGGTTAGCTGCCAATGTATGCTTTTTGTCTGACCTTCCAAGGTTGCCGTGTTGTGTAATGACTATATCATGTTACAAACGGGAGACTCACATTTCAGTGGTCGTGGGTAGTGCTCGACGGTGAACACTATACTTGAGGCGTTCTTGCTAAAGAACAAACCTCTGGACATCGTTTTTGTCTTTTCGTTCCCAAATAGGGCGGTCGGATAGCCTAGTGGTTAAAGCGTTCGCTCGTCACGCCGAAGACCCGGGTTCGATTCCCGACATGGGTACAATGTGTGAAGCCCATGTCTGGTGTCCCTCGCCCTGATATTGCTGGAATATTGCTAAAAGCGGCGTAAAACCATACTCACTCACTCGCTCGCTCGCTCGTTCCCAAATATCCTGGAAAATGATTTCGCATCATATTTTGATTGTATTCAATAATGAAAGCACGTAAAGATGTAACAACTTTACACGCTTCCCACCTACACTTGAAGATATCTGCCGCGTATTGACATAGGTAAATTGTCGTCACGAAAGGTATTTTCAGCGAAATTCGAAACAGCAATATGTGCATATGAGGTGAGGTGAAATTGGGTTTAACGTCGCGTCCAAGATTATTGCACTTATATAGCGACGTGCATGTACGTGTGTGTGTGCGTTTGTTGCTGCTTGTACTAGTCCGGACTGATGCCGATTTATAGTGCTAGCAAACTGAGATACCATGCCGCAGTTTAACATGAATACCCCACTCAGACACAGTATACTGACTCCGAGCCGACCAGTCCTTGTTTTAGCCCCTTAATGCCGAGCGCCAGACAGGGTAACAACAAGTACCATCTTTTAACGTCTTTTATATGACGCGGCCGGGGATCGAACCCCGGACGCTCTACCACAAGACCACGGAGTCGGCATGTGCATATGAAGTACGACCTGCAAACAAAGCCGGGGCAAATATACAGCTGCGATCTGTGCGGATATCGTGCGACTGTAGAGGTCAGCCAGCTGCATGATTTGCATGTGCACTCCCAAGACCACGGATCCATTCACATGGCTTCCCCTCCCCCCTCCCCGACAAGGGTAACCTCCCAAAACTCCTACATCCCATTTCCCCTACAGCTTAAGACAACAAAGTTCACGGTCCATGGCACTGCTAATCCCTAGTCTGTTACCTATTTCATACAATGGAACAACCCAAGAAACACGAATAGATTGAGATAAATATTTAATTACGATTACGATATTATTCAAAATTCATAATACATTATAATAAAATGTTCATTTTTCAAAATTCATAATACATTATAATAAAATGTTCATTTTTCAAAATTCATAATACATTATAATAAATTTCATCTCAAATGTTCAATTCACTCTTTATCCCAGCCTGAGGAGATGGCCAACCGCATCTAGAAACTGCATTGGGGATTTCTCCTCTATTCAACTCGTCCTTCAGGCGGCAGAGACGGTTCTCCACCTCTCTGTACACTCTCTTCCTGCCTCTTGGAGCTGCTCCAAAGTCGAGCTGTAAAATCTTAGCTCGTTCTGCCTGTTCCACCTTCCTGACTACCTCCACAAATCGGTAGATGTTGGGATGTCGGTGAGGGAGACCTCGGTTGAGTCGGTTATGAAAGCCTTCCAGGTTGTTGTTCATCCTGGGACCTGTTGTACCGTGATGGTTCCACAGTGGTAGGGGGAATCGTGCTCCGTGGACGACCCAGGTAGTGACGATGTAGTCGTTGAAGGCGACAGCTCTTGGTACATCTGGTGTGTTGTCCATTGCGTCAACCCACGTGTCCTGGATCTTGTTCTGGGGGAGTAGGGGTAGGCCAGCTGCTCTTCTTATCCAATTGCAGACTTCAGGATCTTCTCGATACGTGACAGCTAGTCCCAGATCCTGGACCTTCCTCCATATCGCCTGGCAGTAATGGAAGAAACACCCCTTCACATCGGCAGTAGGAAACACGACTTGGACAGCTCGAATAGCAGCCATCTAAAAGTCTGTCTGGATGCATGACGGGGAAAGTGGTCTGTTTAGTCTCTGTTGAACTTCATCCTTGAGTAGCCCGAAGAGTCTTGAGTAGGTGTCTGTCTGACGGTCGATGAGTAAGGCGCAGATGAGGGGATAGGTCGTGGCTCCGAGTCTTGCATGGATGATGTACACTTGATTCCACAGTCCAGGGCAGGCAGTGAACGTCCCATCCATGTATAGAATCTCAGATGACTGCAAGGCCTCGAGACTCTCTAGACTGCCAAACGCCAGAATCTTGTCATCATCACCGTCAGCAAAAAGGAGGAACGGTCGTCCATCTGCTGTCTGCGTCCAGGAATCCTGAAGATCCACCTCCGATCTTGTCTGTGGTAAAACAGGAATCGTCTCCTGTCTGTGCCGGTACAACGCGCTGCTCGTGGTGGGGAAGGATGGCATCATTCCTGTCTCGTCGTTGTTCAAGTTGGAGAGTTCGTCGTTGTAGAGGGTGTGCATCGGGGTTGACTCTTCTCTCGCTCTCTTCCCCAGGGTGCTCATAAACCGGACCTTCTGGCTATCCTCAGGGGCATGGTTATGCTCTGTAGCTTTCCTCATCACGGTTCCTACTGTCGTGAGTCTTCCTCTACATGTGGACTTGACACACTTCCAGTGTACGCAAGTCAGTCTCTCGACGTTCTTAGTGTGAAGATAACCATCAAATCCCCTAAAGCTCTACCCCTTTCATTTCTACTACCTCTACTCCAGACCTTAATCTCTCCTTTAGGTGAGTTCATAATGCCAGACAGGTAAATGCCGCGTGTTGTTTTAACTAATGTAGGGGAACTGGGTTGTAGGGGAAATGGGATGTAGGGGTTTTGGGAGATAACCCCGACAAGCATACATGCAGAAGGTGACTCGGGACCATTATTTCCTCGAATGTTGTAATATCATTAGATCTCGTAGATTACTGCTACATGAATTTTCCAAATTTGGCCTGAAATTAAAAGTTAACATTATGCTTTATGGCGACCCAAACTTAGATGACAGTGTCAAGAAATTCCTTTACTATATAACTATATTCTGTCATAAGTCTTTTGCATGATTCATGATTTTGTATCCAGTTATGTTTGTTGTAAAACATACTGTTATTGCATATATTGATGTATTATCCAATCTGTACTTTTGAAAAAGAGTATTTCTAATCCCATTGATTGTCAATAAAGATGTCTGAATCAAAAGCGTCAACTTATCCAAGATAATCATGTAAGCCCTGCTAACGAATCGTGTTTATAATTGCCCACTCATGACATATACGAAAACCGGGTTGGAAAATGAGGAATATGAACATGACAAACAGGTCATTTATCAGCTGTTTTTATCCGTCTTGCTGTAGATGGTCGTCAAGTCCATGCATACGCATGCTGCTAATCTTGTGTTCCCATGTGTTTGTTTGTGTTTATATTTTATGCCTTCGGTGATATCCAGCAGTGCCGTCCATTGTTAGAGAGGTGTAAACATCCGAGTGAAAGAACATAACTCACACTCACATATGCAAAATAACGTCGTTCTCTCAAACACTCACAACACGCAACCCGAGCCACGCCAGCCGATACATTAATTGTCGTTCAACATCAGTTGCTAGCGACCTTTAACCGGGAATCACTATACGGCGCGATGTTTGTTTACTGGTTGGTCGTGTGAAAATCAACTATCTGTGTAGACCAATGCACGTGAAGCACGGACTACTGATGTAATTATGTGAGTGAGTTGTGTTTTAGGGCGCTTTGATAAGTATTTCAGTTATATCACGGCATGTCTGCTAAATGTGAGAGGAAAGTGGCGTTGGTTTTAGATGCTTGTCTTATGAGGTTTTTCTTTTGTTTGTTTGTTGTTTAACACCGCACTCAGCAATATTCCAGCTATATATGACGGCGGTCAGTAAATAATAGAGTCTGGACCAGACAATCAAGTTATTGACATAAGCATCAATCCACTCATTTGGGATACGATGCATCAACCAAGTCAGCGAGCCTGACCACCGATCCCGTTAGTCGCCTCTATTTACTATTAAACAAAGATATGAGTAAGTATATCTTGTCTAACGCAGCTTTGAACACTTTTTGAGTTACATCACGGTTAGCACAGAGCATTTCGGCGTAACCCACGAGCACAGATATGGTGCTGACGCACCTAGAATGTTGGATTCGTCCCCCTATATGAAATGGCATTGGTGCATTCAGATGAAACAGGGTTTCACGTCACGTTCAAGATTATATTGCACTTATAGCGACGTGTGTGTGTGTATGTGTGTGTAGGGTTTCACGTCACGTTCAAGGTTATATTGCACTTATAGCGACGTGCGTGCGCGTGTGTGTGTGTGAGAGAGAGAGGGTGTGTGTGTGTGTAAGTGTGTGTGTGTGTGTGTAAGTTTGTGTGTGTGTGGCTGCTTGTACTACTCCAGAGTTTTGACGGTTTTAATAGTGCTGTCTACTGAGATACCATTCCGTAGTATAACAATCTTCCCGATGCAAGGGAGTTAACTGACTATGAAAGTTCAGTTTCCACCCTTGCCGAACCAGGCTGGAATTCCTGGGCTCGATCGTAGCGCCACCAATGGCTATTACGAGCTATGTCCCCCCTATGGCCTCTCATTCCAACACTCGTATCACTTGCATTTGCTTCAAACAAAATGGCGGCGCCCGGTCAAGACGATCTGATCGATAATCAAGATCTATATTGTGATAAAACGGGTCGTACATCGCGAAGTGCATCAAATCACGTGAGCTTCTTGATTAAAAACATGAAAAATTTGGAAAATATCTGTTGACAACGAGTTGGCGGTGCACATGTTTTGATCCACCGAAATCTGCATGACAGTTTACGAGCCGGATTTCGATTTCGTTGCGCGATTTTGATTGGACTATACATAGTCTCGTAAGTCCAGCCAAAATGTAACTCCATAATACCAGCCTAGTTCGGCAAGGGTGGAAACTGGACTTTTAAAGTCAGTTAAATCACTTGCTTCGGGAAGATGTAGTTTAACATGGATACCGAACTCAGACACAGTAAACTGACTCCGAGCCGACCAGTCCTTGTTCTAGCCCCATAATTCTGAGCAGGGTAACAACAAGTGCCATCATTTAACGTATTTTGGTATGACGCGTCCAGGGGATCGAACCACCGACCTTCCAGTCTCCGGGCACAACTATTAAAGGTATAAACCCCGTCTAACAGAATGTGATCTTAATGTATGACAAAAGTCGACTCAGATTTCCGGGAAATGCCGAACCTGACCTGGGTATGTGTCTGGAATCTGAAACAGATAACAGTTTAGATTCGAAACGTCGCCATTAGTTTGAAGGGCCCTTATAAATAAATGCTTTATGTAGACGAGCTTGTTCGCTTCTTATCCAACATGATAAACGTATACGGGGATAAAAAAGGAAGTTATGTGATCTATTTCGGCGCGTTCCATAAAATGTAAAATAAGCGATTTAATTTCTTTTAAAAATCTCTCAGTGGTCTCTGAACTGGTTATTGATGCGACAGTCAGCTGACGCTACCCTCATTACGCGGAGTAAACACAATACGTTACCATGGGGATGTTTCCCAAATCAACTACACAACTACATTGTATGCCACACTGTCCCAATCACTAACGTCCTCACCAGTGCAGGAAAACCCCGTGAGGATTCCTGGTTAGAACTGGTCTTCAGAAACCCATGTTTGTTGTGTATGAGGAGGCTAACGGGATCGGGTGGTCAGGCTCGCTGACATGGTTTGATGTATGCCATCGTGTACCAGTTTCGTAGATCGATGCTCATGATGTCAGTCACTGGATTGTCTGGTCCAGACTCGATTATTTACGGACCAAAATAGCTGGAATATTGTTGAGTGCGACCAAAAACAAAACAACTTAAAGGTCAATGTCTGAAATGAGACGCGACGTTTTGCGATGAATCAGACTTTACCTGAGAGATATGATTTAAGCTTTGTCGCTCTCTTTAAAATTTCAGTATCTCGAGAATTGATGCTGGCGCCTTAATGCTATGCAGTCACTTTTCAAGTATTTTGGAATGCGGTAGACTCAGATTTGGGAATATAAGATGGTAAAATAATTATGTCAGTATTTACTTAAACAACAAGATACAACTATTATATATGGGAAACACGTCGCTTTATGGCTGAAACGATGCCAATGCGACGTTAAATTTAAATTTTAACCCATCTCTATGCGAAACGCTTTGTTTGCTTGTTGTGTTTGGCCGCAATTTAGATACGATGACTGCATTAACCAAGTCAGCGAGGCTAACCTGATCCCGTTAGTCTTACGACAATTGATTGTTGAAGACCAGTTCTAACCAAGATCTTCACGGGGTCGGTAAGTCTTTTAGTTTCATATTTCCACTCCTCCCTGGGTTGCGGGAAGGCAATGGAATGTCAGCTGTGACTTCGTGGATCGGTTGTCACCGTAACCTAATGGCGTGGAACGGTGATCATGCTATCAATCACTTGCTTACCTGGAACCGACTCGATTGTGTATGGACCTTCGTGGTATAGTTGGGCTTTAAACATATTTCAGTTGCTATAATCTTGTGGTACTAGCATAATAGTGAGTGAGTAAGATCGGTTTAACGCCGCTTTTAACATAATTCCAGTTATATCACGGCGTGTCAGTTAATGTGGGAGGAAAGCCCGAAGTGATGCAGGTCTCAAGACGTTTACCACTTCGGTGAAACCCACGGGTATGGTGCTGACAAACCTAGAAACATAATCTGGGCAAACCGGGATTCGAACCCACAATCATAGGTTTCTGGCTTGCCCAAGGGACGCAACTCTGTACTAGCATAATAAGTACGAATGGTTTCATCGGAGTACGAAAACATTTATAAGAAATATATTTGTTATTTGCGAAGGCATCGTAAGCTACATGTGTTATAAAAACAGCTACACGATGATTCATACCAGTCAAACAATCCTTCGGCTTTTTAATTATGATATGATATTTTTTTTATCTATTTATTTATGTATACAACTCCGAGTTAGCATCTTAATATGCTTGTCGTGCGAGGAGGCGACTTAATGTTTCGGTGACTTGATTGCGTGTCATCGTACCCGGACAACATGGGACGTTGCTCATGAGATCAATCACCTGTTTCTCTGGTCCTGACATCTTTATAGGGGCGGTCGGGTAGCCTAGTAGTTAAAGCGTTCGTTCGTCACGCCTAAGACCCGGGTTCGATTCCCGACATGGGGACAATGTGTGAAGCCCATTTCTTGTGTCCCCCTTCGTGATATTGCTGGAATATTGCTAAAAGCGGCGTAAAACCATACTCACTCACTCTTTCACTCACTCACTGGCTGCAGTCACATAGCTGTAAGTTCAACTTTTGACAACAAACGGAATATAATTTCAAAGTCAAGTTTATATTTTAAATAATTGACATGATCACTTTAAACAATGCACGAGAAAAAATATCAGATAGCAATAGCTAACGCACTTTCTGGCAGCACAAGGTCAAGGTGACCTGCGCAGACTGCTGGTGTCGTTCTATTCTTGATCAGGAAGTAGGGTGATTATTGTCAAGAACATGTTTGAGGAAACCACATCTACTCCACAGAGGTGTGTGGTTTCAGATCACATTGTAGTGCTTCCTACTTTGTGCTGTGGGGAGCTCATATCGTTACTTCTGCACATATGTTGGTGCTGTGTTGCTTGTGGGTCAGACATGATCGACGCTATTCCCAGCAGTAAATAGATTTGGCTCTTGGATTAATCTCACACAACAACAGTTCTGAATAAGAGCTTATTTTTCCACGTCGAAATAAACTATCAACAGTTTTAATGTTTGATAACTATGTTCACAAAACCACGACATCGACAGACGGCACGGGTGGCCCCGTCGTCTAGGGCGCCGCGATTCGCTGTGCAGAGTTGCGTCACCTATGATTGTGGGTTCGAATCCCGGTTTGCCCCGATTATGTTTCTAGGTTCGTCTGCACCATACCCGTACTCGTGGGTTTCGTTTCACCGAAGTGGTAAACGTATGGGACCTGCATCACTTCGGGTTTCCCTCCCACATTACACTGACACGCTGTGATATAACTGGAATAATGTTAAAAGCGGCGTTAAACCCAACTCACTCACTCACGACTTCGACAAATATACTTAACTATCTACATGTATAGTATAGAGCTTGACGTATGTTCTTACATTTCTTCTCGACACTTAATGGATGAAATATTGCCGATGACGTGAAGTTGTAAATCTGTCATATATCACCTGGGACAATAAGTATTACATGAGCTAAGATAATACAGGTCACTTTAGAAAATAACGACTGAAAAAATATTTTACAACACGCAATGAATGGCTTACTTGTATGAAATATCGTTCGTGTCGTTTAGGCTCTTACTGTGGGTTGAACGTGATAAAGCAAGGTTCAAATCTGGTTATAGTATCAGCGTTATCAAACACGTACGGCGAACATTGTTTACCAGGCATGAATCACCACAGCGATCAGCTGACAAAGGTATGTGTTAGAAATAGCCGACAGGCTTTGAAGTCACCTTGCTCACTGGATCAAGGCAGGCCCTACACCCGGCAGCAATATGGTTAATATATTTACTGAAATGACAGTTACTAGAATTCAACCAAACAAGTGAGAGTTGACCGCATTCATGCACTTAATGTTTCGAACGAATATTGAAACATATTGAGAGGGTGGCGCCGCGATTCGCTGTGCAGAGTTGCGTCCCTTGGGCACGCAGGAAACCTATGATTGTGGGTTCGACTCCAGGTTCGCCCCGATTATGTTTCTTGGTTTGTCAGCACCATACACGTCCTCTGGGGTTTCACCGAAGTGGTAAACGTCTGAGACCTGTATCACTTCGGGCTTTCCTTCCACATTAAGCTGGCACGTCGTGATATAACTGGAATAATGTTGAAAGCGACCATAAACCCAACTCACTCACTCACCCTAAAGAATAAAATTGAAAAAGGAGTCCAACTCAAGTCTAGAATGATTTGGCAAGTTTAGATTGCCTCAGCTAGAGAAATTAAGAATTGTTCTGGGCTCCATTTGGAGTTTTTTTATTTCGTAAATGTATATTTTAAATAAGATAACTTTATTTCTGGGACAAAATATCAGTCTAACGTATTTCTGGGACAAAATGTCAGTCTAACGTAAGCTGTCCACAGTTTATTAATATAGCATGTCTTTCGCTAGTCCTGCACCATGACCGTGGAATATATTTATTTTATGAAAAAATAATAATCTAGAAATGCATACAAAAGCAAGTCTAGCCAGCTCAAGCTAGCTCTATTCTGAAATCAGCATAGGGAATTTTTTTATTTTTAGAGTCAAGAAGGATATTGTGTAATATAAGATTTCAGAGACTAAATGTTAGTCTAGTCTTTCGCCAGTGACTGGTACATAGTTAACGTACCAGTACAAGGACCCCACGTGGTGTAGAACTCTGCGGCAGGCCCACTCGCTGTGTGTCGTGATTCATTATAAACATCAGATGTAAATAACAAGTCACGGATCTCGAAAACACAATCTGGCGCTGATGTGTACAATGTTTCTCCGCTGGAAGAACCAATTGTATATTCTATTGAATGATGATTGTAAATACCAAACGAATCAATTCAAAGCCTTTTGACAGCATTTATTAACGTTAGTTTTTACGTTAATCGAATCAAACAATCGTAATCGAACAAGGTAATTTAAAGGCATCGTGATGACTCGGGGATAAAAGTGAGATTGGAGTTCAACGTCGTGTTCAAGATTATCTGACTTGTGACGTGCATCCACGTGTGTACGTGTCTGCTTGAACTAGTCCTGACTGTTATCGTTTTTTTATCATGTAGTGTTTGATTTTTAATTGAAAATATCTCAAGTTAGCGCTGTTATATCCAAAAGATGAACTCTACTGGTGCTTAGTCAGCACTCAAAGAATAGGTGTTGTTTTTAATTTGATTTAATACTTTTAAATATTTAAAAAGTCGAATAATACATAACTGCTGATGGGTAATTTAGACAAATTATCTTATAATTATCAATAAATGTAATTTTTCGGCACAAGTTTACATTGAAAAAATGGTAGGGGTCCTGTGGTTACATGTTCAATCCATGTTCAATCAGGCTCGCTGACTTGGTTGATGCATGCCATCGATCCCAATGACGTGGATCGATGCTCATGATATCAATCACTGGACTGTCTGGTCTGGGAGTCATATGGAGAATCAGATGTTTTGAACAAATTCCGGTGTGTTTCTTTGAGGAGATGGTTAAGTGACGTCGACGTGGCAGCTAACCCAAATTTCAGCAAAGTGAGCTAGACTGAGCTATCGTGAAGGGTATTTTGTTTGTTTCATTGTTTGTTTTTCCGTTGTTTTAAGCCTCAGTTGTTTCACCTTCAAAGTTGTCTACACCGACACCACAATATAGACGACTTAATTGTGAATCAATGTTGCACATATCTAAAACAAGGGTAACGTTATCAGCATCCTTCTCAACAATTAAAAGGCAGGCTTGTTTTTATTCAAAATTGTTCAAGGGGTTTGCTATCTACCCGCACCCTCTGAACCTGGGAAACACAAGAAATAACATGGCTACTAGACATATAACTACACATATCTCTTCCCGTCCTGTTGGTTTCAGAGCTGAAGAGATCGTAAAGGTGACAAGAACATTATCAGGTGGTGACACGTTTAATTGTACATATCGCCTGGCTGTTTTTGTGTTATCGTACCCTCTCCGTACCCTGTAATTGTGGATCGTTGCTCATTCTGTTAACCTCTGGTTCGTCAGACTCGATTATTTACAGGCATTTAGACATTACTTGACTGTACTATATCTTACTATATCACTTACTGCGGCATTCTGCAACATTCACTTTCTTCTCGCCATTGGGTGCACGTTTCGGAAACTACTTCCAAAATAACTCTTTTGAACAAAGAACATGGATTCAGTGCATTTGTTTTGTCATGCTCATGATGTCAATCACTAGATTATCTGGTCCAACCTCGATTATTTACAGACCGCCGTCATATAGCTTGAATATTACTGAGTGCGGCGTTAAACAACAAACAACAACATACATTATTGTTTTGTTTCCACTACTCTTGTCTCTCAATGCACCATATGTATTTCTCTGGGTGATGCCAGGCCAGATTAGTCCCATAGGACCCAATGCTTGTAAGAACCGACAAAAATAGTGACTTGGCTGACATCCCGACGAAGAGGACCGTTGCTCATGTTTTCAGTCACAGGTTTGCCTCTCCCCGTCTCGATTAATTACAATCCCATGTGATATAGCTCTTTTGTTTAACGCCGCACTTAGCAATATTCGAGCTATCGTGAAAGAAGTATACAACGTGAATGCGGCGTTAAACAACATTCAGTCACTTATACATAACCCCTGTTATCAACACAATAATAAACCAAAAGATGTGCGATCAGTGTGTCGAACCAAACATCTAACTTCACACTGGAAGTCATTAAGAAAACCTAGATTATCAAATAAATATCTGTTTTCAATGTATATTTGTCAAACATATTATCAAGATAATAACTTTCTTGAAATTGACATATAGATTCGCCATGAAGTTATCAAAATTAACATTATCAGGAAGTAATTTACATTTTGACGATAAACATTCGTAACAATTCCACCAAGGATACAAGTTTTGCTTGCCATGATAATTCCTGAACAAATTAATCTTCCTTTCAATTTCCAGGAAATTGATGCCATGGCTTTAACAACTTGACAAATAAACCCGTCTTTTAACAAACAGCTAACACCCGGCCGCCGGCCGCCCGTGAATGCACCCACACAAACAATTGAATGAAACAGACTATAGCCATACCCGCTTGTAACAGAAAACGCATTGGTATAATGTTTGGAGTACGATTGAATAGAGATACAGTCACACAGGCTTTGTCCCCTTGAGAGCTTTTGAGTGACACGAGAAGTTCGCCGTGTAAACGCCGTTGTCAATGTACCGGAGATTTAAACGTGCAGCACGTGCAGAGGTATTCGATAACAAAGCAGTGCAGGTGTCGTGTGGGGAGTTATGTGTGGCGAGCAAGGCAGGAGAATTTCGTGCATGAAATTGACATAAGGAAGTCCTGACGTCGGGGTGCGTATTTCCCAGACAAGGGCACAGCTTAGACATGTAAACTGTCACTATTTATGGCTATAAATAGAAGCGTGGGCGTCAATGTAGGAATAGGAAAAAATATTAAGATATTTTTAATACAGGATTATTTTAAAGCAAGTATTAGTTTCCTTCCGTGCTCTCTATGATTAAGAACTGGTTCACAGGTTATTGTCATTGACAACTAATGTTGTTGGAATATGCAATGAATGTATTTTACGCCACAATCAACTATATATGTATGACGCCTTTGTTCATTCTGTAAACGTCATAATCGAGCCTGGGCCAGAAAGGGATAACCAGCGGTTGGTTACAGACGCAATATATGCCGCCGGAGTAAAGATGACGCAAAACCAGTTGGGCCAGGTATTATCTCGAACTTTTCAACTGCCCTCCTTCGTCGGACAGTTAATGGAAGACCTCGGGCTTCTGCAAATGATAATGCCATGAAAAATAGCGTAATCGTTATTATAGCTAAAATGGATAGAATTTGTTATCAAATAAAAATAAACAACAATATCGGTTTTGAAACATATACTGCAATCAGCACACAACGAATGTCACTGACCCACTTTTAGCGATAATAACGGTAACGCAATTTTTCAGGGCATTATCATTTGCAGGAGCCCGAGGTCTTCCATTAACTGTCCGGCGAAGGAGGGCAGTTGAAAAGATCGAGGGCTTCTGCAAATGATAATGCCATGAAAAATAGCGTAATCGTTATTATAGCTAAAATGGATAGAATTTATCAAATAAAAATAAACAACAATATCGGTTTTGAATTATATACTGCAATCAGCACAAAACGAATGTCATTGACCCACGTTTAGCGATAATAACGGTAACGCTATTTCTCAGGGCATTATCATTTGCAGAAGCCCTCGGTCTTTTCAACTGCCCTCCGTCAGTCAGTTAATGGAAAATCTCAGGCTTCTGCAAATGATGATGCCCTGGAAAATAGCGTTACCCTTATAATAGTATTTAATTGTTCAGCTCTTCCGAGTTATACTGCATATACATTTACTCTTAAAAAACTGGGAAAACCTCTTTAAATCTACGTGTTACGCCCCGCTACACATTTGCTTTCTCGACACCCCTACATTAAGAAACTGAATAACACCATGACATGAATGTAATATTGATAGCAGCATTTACCAACGTTGTGAACCGAATCACGTAAGGCTCATTACCTATGCCCCTGTAAAAAACGTCCGACGAGAAACTCTGTGGGGCATATGTTAATTATGAATAATTGTCGCATGGAGTGGAAGGTAAATTACCTTGACTGGGACATATTAATCATATCAGTGCACCGTGATTGAGATTCCTGAGTGTCGACAACACAGGTTTAGGTGTAATTATAGACTTGGAGCTGGGTCGGCAAATACTGGCGCACCCCGCTGAGCGTATGTGACGTTGATGTCTCCGATCATCAACGAGGCATAACGCGGTAATAAATCATATTCCTTTACGATATGACAACATTCATACCAGAACACGTTTGCATGTGGTTAGAATACGTGTCTTGGGAAACTTGAACATTTTTTTAGAAGCGGGTTCTTCCGAGTCGTTTTGTTTAGGCTCATATATTTGTTTCCCCAAAATGTTCATTAATTTTAAAGGAAAATGCATGGCTTTCCGTTTTGGATAACGTTAAGTTTTCATCGGGTACAAATTTGAGTCTGGCGTTGTTCGTCGTCCGCCTTTTTTAAAATAAGGAAAGATTCGACCACCTTGACCGGAATCCGATTTATTCATGGCGTTAACAAGAACATTTGGTCTTGCGAGAAACGTTCAAATTGTGCAAATAAATTTATCGAAAATTATAAGGTATCAAATAAGGAGTGAAACGAGAACAAATCAAATATTGAATGACGCCTGCAAGGAATATTTCCTTGTTGAATGTACCCTTCAAGGAATTATTCCCTATTGAATATAACCTGCAATGAATTATTCCCTGTTGAATGTGCCTTTCAAGGAATTACTCCCTGTTGAATATAACCTACAATGAATTATTCCCTGTTGAATGTGCCATCAAGGAATTACTCCCTGTTGAATATATACTGCAAGGATTTATTCCTTGTTGAATGTATCCTTCAAGGAATTATTCCCTCATGAATATAACCTACAAGGAATTATTCCTTGTTGAATGTATTCTTCAAGGAATTATACCCTGTTGAATATATCCTGCAAGGAACTATTCCCTGTTGAATGTACCCAAACGGAAAACGCATGTTGAAAGTCATGCAATTCCGAGTCAGTAGACGCTTACTCCTCAACTAATGGTTGATAACATGATGACCTTCGACTATCGAATTTTTTCGGGTTATCCATAGTTTCAGACAAATGGAGTGTTGATATTGGGCGATAGAATACCGAGGAGAACATAACGTTACATCGCTTTAGACGATATATGGTAGTAATGGAATTCAAGTTATCGAATTTTTAACGATTTTTTCTATTGTTCAATAACATGGGACTCCTTAGATGAACATTCAAAAGGCCTAGGACACATTAAATCTGAAAAAATGACACAGCAAAACATTGTAACCAGACTGGGTGTGACTATTCGATGACGTCATGTTTTTGTTTCATGACGGAATAGTGACGTCAATGAACAGTGTGCTATGTCAATTGTTTTATTATAGCCCTCGGAAGTTTTGGGAAAGGTATTTCAAAGCGCTGTCTATAACAATAAGTTTATACAAATCAGCAAAAAAACCATTGTCAATTCGTGATCTACATACACCCAAACAATTCAGTTATGGCATCGTTTCTGACTGACACTGACTAATAAGGTTTATAATTTCACACGTGAAAAGCATATATTTTCATAGTGACATTTGACTTTCGCACGACTGTGCACATCAGATGACTAACTCAGAACAGGTGTCACAACAGAACGTGCCCCCGACAGGAACATTCTGATTGACAAAACGACTAAATCCGAGTGCTTTCCCCACGTACTCTATACACGCGAAGGTCGGTTGACGGATGTTTCAGCCCTGGAACATGTGTTATATGATGAATACGTTATCTGCAGTCACAACACGTGGTGCCGGCTGTCATAATGTAAACTCGTCTCTATATATGTATCCGTTTATCCGTCTTTCACAACCACGCTTTCATGTGAGTGATTTGGGTCAAATCAGTAGGAAATCAGACAGCATGTATTGTGGACAAGCGTGAAGTATGAAACATGTTTACATACACGAAATGAAAAAGTATTTTTTCGTTTGACGTAGGTTGTTTGAAGACTGGCGCAATATCAGGTTAAAAACACGGAAGCAATTGAAAATAATTCAAAACGTGCATAATAGTGTGAAATGCATGTATCGTTGCATGAAAAGCATTCAGGAAAGTCACGTGTCACAATTGTCGAGCAGGAGTTATTCTTTATAATTTTGTAAATTATTTGTAATATATATTGATTATATATAGTAATATGAATTTACTGTCAACCAGTAACAATTGTTTTAGCTTATCATTTTTGTATTGTGTAGGCATTGCTCCAGTAGTCATTGGGATATCACATATACGTTATGCGAGCAGTTGATTTATTCAGTGTAGCGTTGAGTGGATTTTGTATTCTTTTGTTAATCATTTCGAAAGCATTAATGGGATTATATTTTTTACGCCACATTGAGCAATGCCTCAACAATATCACAGAGGGAACACCGAAAAAGGTCTTCACGCATTGCACCCAGGTGGGAAATCGATCCGAATGATTCAACACCTGAGGTACACTATTTCGAAGGAAGCGTTTAAACTACTTCATTTTTAATATATGTGTGACCAACCAGAAGAAAGGGGACCGTATGGATGATAGGATACAATTGTGCTGTGACGTCGTAATGAGGGACGTTTGGTGTCAACTCACTTCCGTCAAAAATGGCCACGTGTACGGACTACAGAAATATCTTCTTTTTTTCTTGTTAGTTCCAAATGTAATAAAAAACATCATTTAAAAAACCCATCAGCATACATGTCTTCTTTCAATTAATATCAAACAGTATATCTAAAATCTGCAATTACGACATAAACAGTTATAAATCTGAAAATGGGACTTTGCAGAAAATGAGTCCAAATATTTGATGCCATGTATCTCTGTAATAAATACGAATTGAAGCTTGTGTATTATATTTGTGTTCCTAAAATACTGTAGTTTTGAAATATAATGAGAAGTCAAAATGTGATTTTTCACCCATGAGGACCCGTATATCCTATTTAATTTCTATAATAATATGAATGATAATAAGCGCATGATTATATCGGGAAGGATTTATGCCAGATAACATCTTCGATAATCCTGGGTACTATGTCTTCAATCTGATAGGACAAATACCCTGGACTTATTTGCCTAGACTAACATATAGTCTATGAAATCTTTTATGACAAAATACGTTTCTTTTCTAAAATTAAAACAAATAATCTTCCTGATGGAATAGAGCTGGCTATAGTTGGCTAGACTTTTGTATTTGCTTTTGTATATATATATATCCCAATTGGTTTTGTTTTCATAAAGTAAACATGTTCCAGTCATGGTGTAGGACTGCCATTTGCCATCAGTGCTACGTTTAGAGTTAGATTTGAAATAGACGACGGTAAAAATAGCCGTCCACTTAAATTACATCCATGAGCGAGTGAAATGCTGAGCGGAGTTAAGAGGTCGAGATAAAGACGTGACGTCACTTCCGGAACGAAGCTATGGAGAGGGTGAATCCAGAGTATTTATTATAATAGAAATGAGATATACACCCTGGATAGATGAGGATGCGTAGAGGGACAAGAACAGTTAATAGGGAGTGAGTGTACTGCCTCCCTAAGCCAACATTTTTTTTACTCCTTATATGTTATTTTGAATCAGGAAATGAACTTGCATATCACGGAAAAATATTACACAAGTATACTTTTCCGGAAGGGTTTTTCGTTTCACCCCGAAACCAGGTTTTCAAAATGTCATAGATATTCTTCTCCGACGACTTAACGTGTGTGTACATCTTATCCAGGGAAACGAATCGATGCGGTAATTGTTGAGGGCATGTCTGAAGCCTGCTGGTCGTTTTTGTAATCACGTGACGAGCTTACTTACATTGAAATTCCTGCTTTGATCATAAACTGGCTCCAATTATTTTTACAGGTAATGAGTTTACTCTCCTGACTGAGTAATGGGTTTTATCAACATGTTGTGCCGATAACTCAAGCTCTTATCACCTGTTAATGATACAAACGAGGCCTCGAGTAAATACTGCTTGTGTTGTGTATGGCGTACATGGAGAGATTTGCCGTGTAACTCGGTACAAGAGGAGGAGCACGAATTGTTGGGGTTAACAAGAATGAACAGAATGAGTGAGTGAGTGAGTGAGTGAGGCGTTAACCACTTTGGGGATTTCAGGTAACAATATACGTCCCCAGCAACCTATGCTTGTCGCACGTAAGAGGCGACTAAATGAATCGGATGGTGAGACTCCGTGACTTGTTTCATTGCCTGTCATCGTGTCCCAATCGCGTGGATCGATGCTCATGATGTCAGTCTTTGGACTGTATGATCCAGGGTGCCGCTGTACAAAGCGATCTCAGCCCTCAGGTGATCGTTGTGTGTACATCGGCACCCAGGCTCGATTATTTAGAGTCCCCCGACATACAGCTGGAATGTTGCTGTGTGCGACGTCAAACGACAAAAGAAAAAACACAAACTGAAACCCACAAGCATGGTGTTGTCAAACCTAGAAACAACCAGGACGGATCTGGCTTTCGAACCCACGATCATAGGTTCCTAGCATGCCCAAGGGACACAACTCTGCACAGCAAAGTGTTTGTGATTTTAATATCAATTTACTTCACTAATATCACAAACTAAGGAATCCAGACGTTTTCTTGATGAAGCTGTCAACGAGGATCCTGGACCAACCCCCCCCCCCCCCCCCCCCCCCCCCTCCCGCCGCAATCTGGATCCGCGTATTGATGTCTGTGTAACTGTGTAGCTGACTGTATTGATGTCTGTGCACCTGTGTAGCTGACTGTATTGATGTCTGTGCACCTGTGTAGCTGACTGTATTGATGTCTGTGTAACTGTGTAGCTGACTGTATTGATGTCTGTGTAGCTGGCTGTATTGATGTCTGTGTAACTGTGTAGCTGCACGTGTGTAGCTGGCTGTATTGATGTCTGTGTAACCGTGTAACTGACTGTATTGATGTCTGTGTTACTGTGTAGCTGACTGTATTGATGTCTGTGTAACTGTGTAGCTGACTGTATTGATGTCTGTGTAACTGTGTAGCTGACCGTATTGATGTCTGTGTAACTGTGTAGCTGACCGTATTGATGTCTGTGTAGCTGGCTGTATTGATGTCTGTGTAACTGTGTAGCGGACTGTATTGATGTTTGAGCACCTGTATAGCTGACTGTATTGATGTCTGTGTAACTGTGTATCTGACTGTATTGATGTCTGTGTAACTGTGTAGCTGACTGTATTGATGTCTGTGTAACTGTGTAGCGGACTGTATTGATGTTTGTGCACGTGTGTAGCTGACTGTATT
The DNA here is from genome assembly GCF_023055435.1 of Haliotis rufescens. Classification (NCBI taxonomy): domain Eukaryota; kingdom Metazoa; phylum Mollusca; class Gastropoda; order Lepetellida; family Haliotidae; genus Haliotis; species Haliotis rufescens. The sequence goes on from NW_025964112.1 coordinate 17,068,637, forward strand.
GATGTCTGTGTAACTGTGTAGCTGACTGTATTGATGTGTGTGTAACTGTGTAGCTGACTGTATTGATGTCTGTGTAACTGTGTAGCTGACTGTATTGATGTCTGTGTAACTGTGTAGCTGACTGTATTGATGTCTGTGTAACTGTGTAGCTGACTGTATTGATGTCTGTGTAACTGTGTAGCTGACCGTATTGATGTTTGAGCACCTGTATAGCTGACTGTATTGATGTCTGTGTAACTGTGTAGCTGACTGTATTGATGTCTGTGTAACTGTGTAGCTGACTGTATTGATGTCTGTGTAACTGTGTAGCTGACTGTATTGATGTCTGTGTAACTGTGTAGCTGACTGTATTGATGTCTGTGTAACTGTGTAGTTGACCGTATTGATGTCTGTGTAACTGTATAGCTGACTGTATTGATGTCTGTGTTACTGTGTAGCTGACTGTATTGATGTCTGTGTTACTGTCTAGCTGACTGTATTGATGTCTGAGCAACTGTACAGATGATTATATATTCATGTTTGTGTAGCTGTGTAACTGACTACATAGTTGACTGTGTTGCTGTGTAACTGACTACATAGTTGACTGTGTTGCTGTGTAACTGACTATATAGTTGACTGTATTGCTGTGTAACTGACTATATAGTTGACTGTATTGCTGTGTGACTGACTACATAGTTGACTATATTGCTGTGTAAATGACTATATAGTTGACCGAATTGCTGTGTAACTGACTACATAGTTGACCGTATTGCTGTGTAACTGACTACATAGTTGACTATATTGCTATGTAAATGACTATATAGTTGGCTGTGTTGCTGTGTAACTGACTATATAGTTGACCGTATTGCTGTGTAACTGACTACATAGTTGACTGTATTGCTATGTAAATGACTATAAAGTTGACTGTATTGCTGTGTGACAGACTAATAAGTTGACCGTATTGCTGTGTAACTGACTACATAGTTGACCGTGTTGCTGTGTAACTGACTACATAGTTGACTGTATTGCTGTGTAACTAACTTTATAGTTGACTGTATTGCTGTGTTACTGACTATAGTTGACTGTGTTGCTGTGTAACTGACTTCATAGTTGACTGTATTGCTGTGTAACTGACTACATAGTTGACTGTGTTGCTGTGTAACTGACTATATATAGTTGACTGTATTGCTTTGTAATTGACTACATAGTTGACTGTATTGCTGTGTAACTGACTATATAGTTGACCGTATTGCTGTGTAGCTGACTATATAGTTGACTGTATTTATGTGTAACTGACTATATAGTTGACTGTATTGCTTTGTAACTGAATACATAGTTGACTGTATTGCTGTGTAACTGACTATATAGTTGACCGTATTGCTGTGTAACTGAGTATATAGTTGACTGTATTGCTGTGTAACTGATTATATAGTTGACTGTATTGCTGTGTAACGGACTATTTAAGTGACTGTATTGCAGGGGTTCGAACCGCTCTATCCACTAGACCACGGAGGCGGTTGAATAAACACGGAAACAAACAGCTATAGCAGTATCAGTTGAATGACCTGTATACTGTCACCGTGAAAACCTGACGGAATTGATTCACCACACAGGGCTGTAAGTCCTCCTGTCTACTTCAGTAATCAACTCTGACAACATAACAAGGATGAAGATGTTGTGTAGAGTTATGTATAGAAAGCTTTTGTCGTAAAGTGGTTCAGACGTCCACGACCAACGATGAACAATGCCGTCTACGATGTACCTATTGTTTAGTATGCCATTGCGATGTAGAAAAATCAACTATCCCTATTCGTTATGAGAGAGAGAGAGAGCGAAAGAGAGAGCGAGAGCGAGAGAGAGAGAGAGAGAGAGAGAGAGAGAGAGAGAGTGTGTGTGTGTGTGTGTGTGTGTTCCCCGGGCCTTTCGCAAGAGCACCTCGCCGATTTGGGTTATGAAATGCATATCCTTGGGCAAGTATACCATTCATTTTGGACCAACTCGAGCACATGTATCAGTCACCTAAATATTACTTGCCCACATTGATGGGCCTATCATGTATTAGCAAACATAGCCCTGATCAAGATGATATTATCTCTTCGTTTCGTTGACAACATTCGTTAGCCTTCAGTGCGGACTTCGCAGGTTCGAATCCCGCTGGCGACAAACGTTTTCCATGAAATTGTTCTATCACCAAGATAAATGATAAGGGAAAAGAGAAGTTCCGACATTGCCAATTGACCAGACAACTCGAACCGCACCATTACTTTCGTAGAAGAATATAAGAAGCTACTGTCCTACAGTACAGTTGTTAATCAGGGGAGCGGAGGTCGACTGTAGTCCCGAGTCGACAGCAAGGTGAAGTTACAGCCTCCCACTTGCCTCGCGTCATCAACATCGTCCAGAAACTAGCGACTATACAATGACGAGGCATTGTGATGGAGAGCATCGGAATCTTGTTACAGTAAATCCTTGAAAAGACACTACCTTAAATACACGGCGGGTCTGGCAGACGGGCGAAATAAATAAACGTCTGCCTTCAATAGACGCCAGATAAAAATCTCTAAACATATAGATATTCCTTTATGTACTCAATAAAGTGTGTTGTAGCGAAATCCGTTATCATATATAATGCAAACCACACAAATTACACGTCCCATCTTCATTTAATTAAAAGTATTTACTGTAATTAAAAAAATATGCCTGCATTGAATAGACGTCGGGTGAAGTCGCCCTTGAAATTGAAAGGGTTCACGGGTTCAAGGGTTTACGGTAAGCTGTTACCACTGCGACGCAGTGTATAGAGTTGGTTTCGTGTTATATCACGTTGCAGACCGGGTTGAGACAAGTGTTTCTGAAATATATCCTGATATGCGATATATTTCTATTTCAAAACCTTAACAGGTCAACTTTTATGTCAGAACCGTGCAGCTAAGTGAAAGGGGTCAAGTAGCCTAACTCACACGTCAAGTTTGTTTGGGGTTACTTGTTACCGTTTGAAAGCCTGCTGTTAAAACTTCCAGGTTAAGTTTCGATAAATTAATTATTAGATTTCCACCCAAATGTGAGGCGGGTGCCATTTTATTTTTTATGTTTTTCACAAGCGAACTTTTCAGTGCATCTATACGCATTAACTGTCGATGGATGTGATTCAAATGAAGAATTAATGTTCGGTAGAACTACCTAATGTCAAATTTAGCATGTTGATAGCACAAGAGTACTTTGTCTGCATGTTTCTTTATTGTTAAATGCTGCACTCAGCGATGTAACGTCACTTTGTAAATAATCGAGTTTGGACCAGACAATCCAGTGATTGACATCATGAGCATCGATCTACTCAATTAGGATGCGATGACATGCAACCAAGTCAGCGAGCGTCTCTCTATATGTGTGTTTATTCATGTATGGGAGGCCATAGGCCCATGTACATTTCAGTTATATATAGTAATATACAATTGAGACAATTTACATTGCAAACAATCTTAAGGGTATAATATTAGGACTTGGTACGTAATAATAGGGCTTCCTTCACATACTTAGCTACATTTCTGAGTATACAGTCATTTTTGCTATTTAAGAGATTACTAAAAGTCTTAATACATGGATTGTTATAGAATCTTACAGGAATATACTTTTGTCTTATTGTTGCGTAAAACGTCTCGCGTCTCGCAACAAGCATGAGTACGGTGGTAAACCACAAACAAGCAAACAAACATATTAATTTTCTTTCATTAATTTTCATTAACGCGTAACAATGGTTTTAGGCCTTTACACGAATATCGTAGTAGGGTAGATTGTGGGCTTTCGCTAGTCACACCAAGGATCCTGTTCGATTCAGTAGATTCGTGCATGAACACAATTCCCAATTTGTGAAGCCCAGTTTTGGGTACAATAAATGCTGGAATATTGTCTTAAAACATTACTCTCGCTCTCTGTTTCGTGAGTACACACAATCGTCTTTCAGTTTCAATGTCAGTAGACGGATTCCCAGCCGACGGCGCTGAATACACAGCCGAAGATACTTAGAGAGGTGTAAGAATTGATCAATCATTTCATCTGAAGAGGAGACCAAAGATCCAGCGTTAATCTACACGTGACTGTTGTACTCGTATACATCACACACTACTTCCTGTTTAAATCCCATAGGGGAGTAAAGGGAACGGAAACGTTAGTGTATGGAGCTTGTAAAAAGCGGAAATACAACGTCAACTGAAGAAAACAAGACCGGATGCCTGGGCCGTCTAAATTTATCAGGTTCTAGTGCTGGAATGCGCGGTCGTCCTTAGATGAGAGCAGGTATCGGGATACTAGACAGGACCTCATCTATGTGTTTTGATCTTTTCATTGATTAAATGCAACACTGTAAACAATCAAAAGTTTTAGTTTATGTTTGGAAATATTGATCCGTGAAAACACCATTATATTGTTTTCTTTTCAGAAACCTGTGATTGGACAGTAACAATTTCGCAACTGAACATGAAAAAAATCAATCTGAAACCTTGCACGTAAAATAATAAACTCCCGTTTTAGCCTGCCTTACTAAACATTTATGGTAAATATTTAATCCGAAGCGGATTGTTTTGAAATGTAAGTGGCAATCAATTACTCAGTGAATAATTCGGTGCTAAATGGACAATTAGTTCGCCTTGCAGAATTCTCTCAGCATATCGACATTCCCCCCGCTTTGTCTGAATCGAACTCTCGTCGTGGGCGTTTGCTCACCTTAACGACGGATCGTTTTGAAAGGGCTCATGCGTAGCACCGTGGAATGCTAACGCTCTTTGTGACACTCAATACAGTTCGACAGCCTCTCGTCATAAAAGATGCATGCTCGAGAAAGCATCCCGTTCAGCGCTGTAGAACATGCAGTGGAACCTTTGTGTTGAAGACATTTGTTAGAAATATGATTCCTGTGGCGACAATCTGAATGTACCTTTAAGGTCACGTACACTAACAACCCCGTGTCTCGCCACGCAACAAGGACGGGAGTGAATGTTGATTTACGGCGCTTTAATATTTCAGCTTCATCACCGCGGTCTGTTAACAATTCAGCTTGGACAGACAAATGTGTGGTTTGCTAGCACGAGGATAGGTTTAATTGATGGATTGTGTTAATGTATATATTTTACCCATGATAAATAGAAAAATTTGGCGAGGAGAAACCGAACGAGGAACAGATCGTTTCATCATCAATTGCCTTTTTATCTTGTAAAAATATTTTATGATAATATAGACTGAACAAAACAGGTTAGGGATCAAGAATATCTTTGGATTTGGGGGATATTTTTTGTAGACTGAGCACACAATTTTTTAATAAAGAACTCTTACAATATTCATGATCCCTAACCGTTTTTTGTACAGTATTTATCTACACGCAAAATATGAATAAACAAACGTATTTCGGTGTGGCTTAACTAAGATGGACACGCCCAACACCAAATGCGCCGGGGGCCTGAAAATGACATGTTTGTGTGTTTAAAAAAGAAACAATTATATACTGAACCGCAAAAGAAACGTCAGGATTGATAGATATATGAGAAACCTTATTTGTCCAAACACTGTAAACATACTTTGAGACATATGAAAAAGATGAAACTTGGCAAAACTGATCATTAAGGTTGAAATTAAAGTGTCAAAAGTTCTTCAAGTGAAACACAACACTAGTCTCTGAGAAAATGGCATCACAAGTCAGTATCTCGTGTGTCAGACATGTGCATTGATGATTGCCGTACAACGTCGATACATGGAATGGATGAGGCGGTTGATGAAGGCCATAGGCACTTGAGCCCACACTCTGAGGAACACCTGACGCAGTTCAGCTGCAGTTGTCGGCCTTGGTCCGACGTCATCCAGTCGTCTTTGAATCTCGCCCCACAGGTGCTCAATGGGATTTAAATCGGGACTGAGGGCAGGCAACTGCATGGTTCTGATGCAATTCTCTTGTTGCTCTCGCAGTGTGGGCACGGGCGTTATCATGCTGAAACTCGTGGTTGCGGCGATGAGCCAAATCAGGCATAGCGTGTGGTCTCAAGACTTGATCAATGTACCGAGATGCTGTGACACCGTTACCTCTCCCTGGACCGATATTCTGAAAGTCCACAGGGCCGACCCTCTGTGCAAGACCAATTCCACCCCACACCATGGTGCTCGGACTACCCCACGTGTCTCTCTCAACAACACAAGCATCCGAATAACGTTCCCCACGGCGTCGCCAGACTCTCTCCCTGACATCTGCTGTTGAGATACAGTAACGACTCTCGTCTGAGAAGAGGACTTTTCTCCACTGCTGGTTGCGCCAATGCTAGTGCTGTGTTGCCCACTGAAGACGGTCCCGGCGATGACGTGGTGTCAGAATGGGTCCTCGGTGTGGCCTGTGATAGTGGAGGTGTCTGCTCGTCAATCGTCGACGCACGCTGTCCGCACTAATGTGTCGCTTGTGTATCCCCATGGTCTGTCGCGCAGTTTCCGCAGCAGTAACAATGTGATCTTGAAGTTGCTGTCGCACAATCTGACGATCCTGACGTCGGTGGTGACCCTTGGTCTTCCAATACGTGGTCGGTCATCTGTAGTATTGGTGGTCTGGTGCCGTTGCTGGATCCTGTTTATGCTCCTTACGTGGACATGAAATGCATTGGCTACTTGCCGGGCGGTTTGTCCAGCATGCAATCGTCCAAGGGCTTGTTGTCGCTGATTTCTTGTCAATCTTGGCATGTGGTAGCAGTTCAATAACAAATGAATGTTATCCGATCTGGGTGAAATTTTGTTGGGCAAGAAATCTGGGAACCCATGTACATTTCAACTGCATCGGGTTACAATGGCCGTTGCCGTGATGCGTTTAGGCGATCGGTTTTATTGTCATCTGCTTTGTCTTTTTATTATAAAATTTCATTTTCCGGACAAGGTAATGTTAAATTTTAGAAACTTTGACAATAATTACCCAGACATTTAAATGACAACCTTTCATGCAATGTTACTTGGGGTGACGTTTCTTTTGCGGTTCAGTATACCATGTTGTGTTTCAAACCCACCAACCTCCAATACCCCACCACTCAGTCTAATTCAGTTTGATAAGTTGAAGCTGATAACTGAGTGATCTTGACCTATAAAGATTATCTCTAAACTGTGATGCTATATATTACTTGGCCTAAATTGTATCCATGCATGTACTTTTTCATCAAAGATGATATCTATTATGCATGATTACACTAATTATATCGGTAGGATTGATTAGTTGATTGTGCAAGCGGAGCTGTAGAGCATATAAAGTTGTTTAAAAGATTTGGGGGTGGTGGGAGTGGGGGTGGGTGGGGTGGGGGTACACTGAGAATACATTCTTATCATACACACACAGTCCACAAAAAGGGTTGTTTACTTGGCAGATATTTATATCAAAGTGGCATGACAGGACATGTTTTTTCAAATACAAAGTAAATATTCCCGCATTTTTAACATATTGCCCAAGCCTTTATCTACCATTGCATTCGTAATACATAAGTAAGGGTCGGAGGGGTTTTTACGCAAGCGGAGTAACTTTGTAGTATTGTTATCGAACCTTTTCGTAAATTCGACGAACAAACAATGCGGTAGTTGGGCCTAACATAACTTCTTCAACGACTCGGACTACCGTTTTTCCTTTAATAAGCGCTTAGTATTTCATCAAGCTTCAACATTTATGTAGACGTCCTCTGTCAAGTTAAGGCCAGCTAGTTATTATTTCTAAGCCGCGACCAACAGTATCAGGGATGAATCAGTACCGGCGTTTACTCCAGATCCGGCTCTTATCAGAGACACGGCGTTTATTGGAGATACGGCGCTTATCAGAGACGCGACGTTTATTGGAGATCCGGCGCTTATAAGAGACACGGGGTTTATTGGAGATCCAGCGCTTATCAGAGACATGGCGTTTATTGGAGATCTGGCGCTTATCAGAGACATGGCGTTTATTGGAGATCCAGCGCTTATCAGAGACATGGCGTTTATTGGAGATACGGCGTTTATAAGAGACACGGCGTTTATTGGAGATCCAGCGCTTATCAGAGACATGGCGTTTATTGGAGATCCGGCGTTTATCAGCGACATGGCGTTTACTGGAGATCCGGCGCTTATCAGAGACGCGGCGTTTATTGGAGATACGGCGCTTATAAGAGACACGGCGTTTTTTGGAGATCCAGCACTTATCAGAGACGCGACGTTTATTGGAGATCCGGCGCTTATCCTAGACATGGCGTTTATTGGAGATACGGCGCTTATCAGAGACACGGCGTTTACTCGAGATCCGGCGCTTATCAGAGACGCGGCGTTTATTGGAGATACGGCGCTTATCAGAGACGCGACGTTTATTGGAGATCCTGCGCTTATCAGAGACACGGCGTTTATTGGAGATCCGGCGCTTATCAGAGACATGGCGTTTATTGGAGATGCGGCGCTTATCAGAGACATGGCGTTTATTGGAGATCCGGCGCTTATAAGAGACACGGCGTTTTTTGGAGATACGGCGCTTATCAGAGACATGGCGTTTATTGGAGATCCGGCCCTTGTCAGAGACACGGCGTTTATTGGAAATACGGCGCTTATCAGAGACGCGGCGTTTATTGGAGATCCGTCGCTTATCAGAGACACGGCGTTTACTCGAGATCCGGCGCTTATCAGAGACATGGCGTTTATTGGAGATACGGCGCTTATCAGAGACACGGCGTTTACTCGAGATCCGGCGCTTATCGGAGACATGGCGTTTATTGGAGATACGGCGCTTATCAGAGACACGGCGTTTACTCGAGATCCGGCGCTTATCAGAGACCCGGCGTTTATTGGAAATCCAGCGTTTATCAGAGACACGGCGTTTATTGGGGATCCGGCGCTTATGGTATACCTGTGCTCTTTTAGAGACCCGAGTCGTATTGGAGACAAGTGCTTTATTAGAGACCCGGCGCTTATTGGATGCCCGGTGATAATTAGAGGAAATACAGTACATACATCACGACTAGACCCTAAATATAGCAGGAACTGTTGTATACATTTCTTCAATAGATTGATTGACACATTACTGTATTTTTATAGACTCGTGCAGCTTTCACATTGACCGAGTCACACATTCGTACAATTACACGTTTGTAAACGAACTAATGTGCCTGATCTCTTGGTTATGACCAATATCTCGTGACAAATTAAATACCTAAAGAAGATTACAGATGTAACAATCTAAAATATGTGTAAAACAAACCAAATCAATTCGAAAATATCAGCAATGCTAATGAACATTGTTGTAAGTGCCAAGCTGAGGGGTTTAATACTATTTCAAAGGTTGCACCTCTCGTTAATAATAATATAATAGTAGTGGTGACATTTTAGCTTGAGCGCGTTGACCTTTCTCATAAATATTAGACAAAGAGAGTATTTGCCTATGAAATAAATACAGATTCAAGTCGTTACATTTTCAATGGCCTAAAACACTACTTTGCTCCTTTTTATCAAAAAGACTAGAAATTATTTATTTCGCATTGAACATCTTCTATATCTGACGTGACTATATCTTGACTGGAAACTGTTCAAGAACAACGTGCACAAACCGACCTCAGCACTGAGCTCTTGGTACTCCTTTGCATAAACACGTACTTACGGTAATCGCAGCATTCAGATCCCTTTGTGGGACCAACACATGTTACATTAATCAACAAAGATATTAACTTGATTTCATCAGTCTGGTTCTAAGAATACGACATATACTACCGATAGCTACACTCTAATCTTAAGCGCCCTTATTTCATGTCGGTATTGTGTGAAGATAATTTCTGGTGTCCCCCGCCGTGATATTGCTGGAATATTGCTATAATCGGCGTAAAACCAAACTCACTCACGTCGGAAGTATATGTGTTTCAATATAATTGTGATTTGGACAAGGTTTGCACAAAGAAAATTGTCAGAGTTCGTAGTTCGTAGCCAGGAATACATACTTCACGTACGTGTGTGTGTGTGTGTGTGTGTGTGTGTGTGTGTGTGTGTGTGTGAGCGAGTGGTTTTACGCCGCTTTTAGCAATATTCCAGCAATATCACGGCGGGGGACACCAGAACACACATTGTCGGGAATCGAACCCGGGTCTTCGGCGTGACGATCGAACGCTTTAGCCACTAGGCTACCCGACCGCCCCATGTGAGTATGTGCAGTTGCCACACGTGTACAGAGGAACGTTCGTTCGGCATTGCCCACCTTCACACAGACATCCATCTGTCTACCATCCTCTCCCTCTATGTACAGGGCGTGCATCTTCATCTTGTAACACCCATCCTTATATACAAAGTATGCATCTTCATCTTGTAACACCCATCCTTATATACAAAGTATGCATCTTCATCTTGTAACACCCATCCTTATATACAAAGTATGCATCTTCATCTTGTAACACCCATCCTTATATACAAAGTATGCATCTTCATCTTGTAACACCCATCCTTATATACAAAGTATGCATCTTAATCTTGTAACACCAATCCTTATATACAACCCGCCGTGATATTGCTGGAATATTGCTAAAAGCGGCGTAAAACCGTACTCACTCACTCACCTTATATACAACGTATGCACCTTCATCAAGCTACTTCTATCACCATCACTCCTATATACCAAACATGCACCATGTAGCTAAGACAGACACTACAAACAACTAGTACGTGGTTCACCCCGGGGATGTTATACCTCAGAACTTTAAACCCACAATGGCGGGTTTCAGGCGGTGAACCTGCGTCACTTTGGGCATTTATCCCACATTTAACTTTGTGATAAAACTGAACTGCAATGTATAAAGCGTTGTTAAAGCAGTGTCATCATCTACCTTTTTCAGTCCTCGATCCACCCTCTCCACACAACCTTCTACCCTCTTATTCTACTTTTATCCCACATTAAGCTATAAGTGATAAAACTGAATAACAATTCTACAATTTTATCTCTCTATCATCTCCCTCTCCCTCTATCATCCATCCATCTACATCCTCTCCCTCCATTCGTCTGTCTACCGTCCTCTCCCTCTATCATCCATCCATCTACATCCTCTCCCTCCATCATCCATCCATCTACATCCTCTCCCTCCATCATCCATCCATCTACATCCTCTCCCTCTATCATCCATCCATCTACATCCTCTCCCTCCATCATCCATCTATCTACATCCTCTCCCTCATTCATCCATCCATCTACATCCTCTCCCTCCATCATCCATCTGTCTACCATCCTCTCCCTCTATCATCCATCCATCTACATCCTCTCAATCCATCATCCATCCATCTACACCCTCTCCCTCCATCATCCATATGTCTACATCCTCTCCCTCTATCATCCATCTGTCTACCATCCTCTCCCTCTATCATCCATCTGTCTACCATCCTCTCCCTCCATCATACATCCATCAACATCCTCTCCCTCTATCATCCATCCATCAACATCCTCTCCCTCCATCATCCATATGTCTACATCCTCTCCCTCCATCATCCATCTGTCTACCATCCTCTCCCTCTATCATCCATCTGTCTACATCCTCTCCCTCCATCATCTATCTGTCTACCATCCTCTCCCTCCATCATCCATCCATCAACATCCTCTCCCTCTATCATACATCCATCTAAATCCTCTCCCTCTATCATCCATCATCTACATCCTCTCCCTCCATCATCCATCCATCTACATCCTCTCCCTCCATCATCCATCTGTCTACCAACCTCTCCCTCCATCATCCATCTGTCTACCATCCTCTCCCTCTATCATCCATCCATCTACATCCTCTCCCTCTATCATCAATCCATCTACATCCTCTCCCTCCATCATCCATCTGTCTACCATCCTCTCCCTCCATCATCCATCTGTCTACATCCTCTCCATCCATCTACATCCTCTCCATCCATCTACATCCTCTCCATCCATCTCCCTCCATCATCCATCTGTCTACCATCCTCTCCCTCTATCATCCATCCATCTACATCCTCTCCATCCATCTACATCCTCTCCATCCATCTACATCCTCTCCATCCATCTCCCTCCATCATCCATCTGTCTACCAACCTCTCCCTCCATCATCCATCTGTCTACCATCCTCTCCCTCTATCATCCATCCATCTACATCCTCTCCCTCTATCATACATCATCTACATCCTCTCCCTCTATCATACATCATCTACATCCTCTCCATCCATCATCCATCCATCTACATCCTCTCCCTCTATCATCCATCCATCTACATCCTCTCCCTCTATCATCCATCATCTACATCCTCTCCCTCTATCATCCATCCATCTACATCCTCTCCCTCTATCATCCATCCATCTACATCCTCTCCCTCCATCATCCATCCATCTACATCCTCTCCCTCTATCATCCATCCATCTACATCCTCTCCCTCTATCATCCATCCATCTACATCCTCTCCCTCCATCATCCATCCATCTACATCCTCTCCCTCTATCATCCATCCATCTACATCCTCTCCCTCTATCATCCATCCATCTACATCCTCTCCCTCCATCATCCATCCATCTACATCCTCTCCCTCTATCATCCATCCATCTACATCCTCTCCCTCCATCACCAATCCATCTACATCCTCTCCCTCCATCACCCATCCATCTACATCCTCTCCCTCTATCATCCATCATCTACATCCTCTCCCTCTATCATCCATCTGTCTACCATCCTCTCCCTCTATCATCCATCCATCAACATCCTCTCCATCCATCATCCATCCATCTACATCCTCTCCCTCTATCATCCATCCATCTACATCCTCTCCCTCTATCATCCATCATCTACATCCTCTCCCTCTATCATCCATCATCTACATCCTCTCCCTCTATCATACATCATCTACATCCTCTCCATCCATCATCCATCCATCTACATCCTCTCCCTCCATCATCCATCCATCTACATCCTCTCCCTCTATCATCCATCCATCTACATCCTCTCCCTCCATCACCCATCCATCTACATCCTCTCCCTCTATCATCCATCATCTACATCCTCTCCCTCTATCATACATCATCTACATCCTCTCCATCCATCATCCATCCATCTACATCCTCTCCCTCTATCATCCATCCATCTACATCCTCTCCCTCTATCATCCATCATCTACATCCTCTCCCTCTATCATACATCATCTACATCCTCTCCCTCTATCATACATCCATCTACATCCTCTCCCTCCATCACCCATCCATCTACATCCTCTCCCTCTATCATCCATCCATCTACATCCTCTCCCTCCATCACCCATCCATCTACATCCTCTCCCTCTATCATCCATCATCTACATCCTCTCCCTCTATCATACATCATCTACATCCTCTCCATCCATCATCCATCCATCTACATCCTCTCCCTCTATCATCCATCCATCTACATCCTCTCCCTCTATCATCCATCATCTACATCCTCTCCCTCTATCATACATCATCTACATCCTCTCCCTCTATCATACATCCATCTACATCCTCTCCCTCCATCACCCATCCATCTACATCCTCTCCCTCTATCATCCATCATCTACATCCTCTCCCTCTATCATACATCATCTACATCCTCTCCATCCATCATCCATCCATCTACATCCTCTCCCTCTATCATCCATCCATCTACATCCTCTCCCTCTATCATCCATCATCTACATCCTCTCCCTCTATCATACATCATCTACATCCTCTCCCTCTATCATCCATCTGTCTACCATCCTCTCCCTCTATCATCCATCCATCTACATCCTCTCCCTCTATCATCCATCCATCTACATCCTCTCCCTCTATCATCCATTCATCTACATCATCTCCCTCTATCATCCATCCATCTACATCCTCTCCCTCTATCATCCATCCATCTACATCCTCTCCCTCTATCATCCATCCATCTACATCCTCTCCCTCTATCATCCATCCATCTACATCCTCTCCCTCTATCATCCATCCATCTACATCCTCTCCCTCTATCATACATCCATCTACATCCTCTCCCTCCATCATCCATCCATCTACATCCTCTCCCTCCATCATCCATCTGTCTACCATCCTCTCCCTCCATCATCCATCCATCTACATCCTCTCCCTCCATCATCCATCCATCTACATCCTCTCCCTCCATCATACATCCATCTACATCCTCTCCCTCCATCATCCATCCATCTACATCCTCTCCCTCCATCACCAATCCATCTACATCCTCTCCCTCCATCACCCATCCATCTACATCCTCTCCCTCCATCATCCATCTGTCTACCATCCTCTCCCTCCATCATCCATCTGTCTACCATCCACTCCCTCTACCATCCATCTGTCTACCATCCTCTCCCTCCATCATCCATCTGTCTACCATCCTCTCCCTCCATCATCCATCCATCTACATCCTCTCCCTCCATCACCCATCCATCTACATCCTCTCCCTCCATCATCCATCTGTCTACCATCCTCTCCCTCCATCATCCATTTGTCTACCATCCTCTCCCTCTATCATCCATCTGTCTACCATCCTCTCCCTCTATCATCCATCCATCTACATCCTCTCCCTCCATCATCCATCCATCTACATCCTCTCCCTTCACCATCCATCTGTCTACCATCATCTCCCTCTATCATCCATCCATCTCCATCCTCTCCATCCATCTACCATCCTCCCAATCCCTCTCTCTACCATCCTCTCCATCCATCCATCTACCAACCTCTCCATTCATCTACCATCCTCTCCATCCATCTCTCTGCCATCCTCTCCCTCCATCACCCATCAATCTACAACCTCCCACCCATCGGTCTACCATCCTCTCCATCCACCAATCTACCTTCCCATTCATCAATCTACCATCCTCTCCATCCATCCATCCATCCGTTCCACCAATCTACAATACTCTCCATCAATCTACTATCCTCTCCATCAATCTACGATCCTCTCCATCAACCTACCATCCTTCCCAGCAATCAATCTACCATCCCACTCATCCATCCATCCATCCATCCATCCATCCATCCATCTACCATCATTCCCTTCCATAAATCTACCATCCTCCCCATCCATTAACTATCCTCTTCACCCATCCTACCATCCCTCATCCATCTACGCCTCCATCCACCCCTCTACCATCCGTCTACATCCTCTTAATCCATTAATCTACCATCCCCTCCAGCCCTTTACCCTCCCCATCCATCCATCTACTATCACATCCATCCATCTACCCTCCATCCTTTTACCCTCCCCATCCATCCATCTACCTCTCCACCCATCCTTCTTCCATCCCCATCCATCCATCTACCTCTCCACCCATCCTTCTTCCATCCCCATCCATTATCTACCTCTCCACCCATCCTTCTTCCATCCCCATCCATTATCTACCTCTCCACCCATCCTTCTTCCATCCCCATCCATCTACCTCTCCACCCATCCTTCTTCCATCCCCATCCATTATCTACCTCTCCACCCATCCTTCTTCCATCCCCATCCATTATCTACCTCTCCATCCATCCTTCTTCCATCCCCATCCATTATCTACCTCTCCACCCATCCTTCTTCCATCCCCATCCATTATCTACCTCTCCACCCATCCTTCTTTCATCCCCATCCATCCATCTACCCCTCCATCCTTTTACCCTCCCCATCCATCCATCTACCTCTCCATTCATCCGTCTACCATCCCCTCCACCCCTTTACCATCCCCATCCATCATCTACCTCTCCATCCATCTACTATCACATCCATCACTCTACCCCTCCATCCTTTTACCATCCCCATCCATCCATCTTCCATCCCCATCCATTATCTACCTCTCCACCCATCCTTCTTCCATCCCCATCCATCTACCTCTCCACCCATCCTTCTTCCATCCCCATCCATTATCTACCTCTCCACCCATCCTTCTTCCATCCCCATCCATTATCTACCTCTCCATCCATCCTTCTTCCATCCCCATCCATTATCTACCTCTCCACCCATCCTTCTTCCATCCCCATCCATTATCTACCTCTCCACCCATCCTTCTTTCATCCCCATCCATCCATCTACCCCTCCATCCTTTTACCCTCCCCATCCATCCATCTACCTCTCCATTCATCCGTCTACCATCCCCTCCACCCCTTTACCATCCCCATCCATCATCTACCTCTCCATCCATCTACTATCACATCCATCACTCTACCCCTCCATCCTTTTACCATCCCCATCCATCCTTCTTCCATCCCCATCCATCCATCTACTATCACATCCATCCATCTACCCCTCCATCCTTTTACCATCCCCATTAATCCATCTACCTCTCCATCCATCCGTCTTCCATCCCATCATCCTTCTCCACCTATAAGAATCTGAAACGTCGCCTTTACAGTAATTAAAGAAGTTGTTTTCCATACATTGTGTCTACTTGTCGTGAAACGCCCGGGCTAGTACAAGCAGCCATACACACGTATAAGTGCATTATCTTGAACGCGGCTTGAAACAGCATCTCACCTCACCGCGTCCCGTATTTTCGTATACCCGATGACTATCATACTCCGGGTAATAAGTGTAACCATTCACGACCCTTAGTTCACTTTAATAGCACTGTTGAAACATTACCTGTCTAAATGTTAAACATGTAGTATCCTTAATGGTATTACTCTCCAGATGACTGAACAAGATGCACTTACAGCGGCGTTAACTAATTGCTATACTGAACCAAAGGCATCGTTAACGACCCACACAGTCGAGTGTACGTGATTGGTGATGTGTTGACATCCTTGCAAGTGAGACGGGATCGATGTATACATTGCTCTACCGATGGTATCATTAAGTCATTTGGTACATGGTCACTGGAGGTTAGATGAGATTATATAATTATCTCCCACTGACGTAATTTCATTGTTTGTCCCGCCTGACAACACACGTGGTTCTCCAGACGTCGAGAATCAGTCGAGCGTGACCACGCATCTTGAGTCACGCCGAAGGGAGTGACTTGAATATAGTCTGTTTCTTATTGAGACCACCTGTCATCTGTCGCTTGTGAAAAACTTATAGTGAAGCGGCGCTGGTGGTCTGTCATACAGACCATCAAACAAATATATCCAGTACAGCCCATGCAAGTCTATAACATTTGGCAAGTCTAGATTACTGCAGTATCAGTATCTGAAGATGAAAGTTCATTTCAGAGACTAGATGTTCGTCTACCGCGCTGGGGACAGAATGGATAATGATACGTGTTATGGGCGGGGTACTTACCGTTACCACCCCTTGGGGTTTCATGGCTAGAATAGGGCCCCAGCAACCTATACTTATTGTAAGAGGCGATTAAATGGATTGACTGGACAGTGTATTGGTTGATTGCCGTCATCGCGCCCGACGGCGAGGGACGTTGCTCTTAATACCAAATTGTTTTATAGGCGTTTCTCAGAGGTTCACGGATGATTTATTATACTGTAATATTAATAACCTATTTGGGTGGTCCATGCAGGTTCTACCCGTGAAGATCCGGGTTAGAATTGGTCTTCAGCAACCCATGCTGGCAGTAAAAGGCGACTGTGCTTGTGAGAGGCGACTAACGGGATCGGGTGGTCAAGCTCACTGATTCGGTTGATGCATGTCATCGTATCCCAACTGCGTAGATCGATGCCCATGATGTCAATCAATGGATTGTCTTATCCAAACTCGATGGGTTTTTTTACAGACCGCCGTCATATAGCTCGAATATTCTTGAGTGTGGCTTTAAACAACAAACAAACAAACAAATACAAACCATGCAGTAAGTGAGTGAGTGTGGTTTTACGCCGCTTTTAGCAATATTCCAGCAATATCACGGCGGGTGACACCAGAAATGGGCTTCACACATTGTACCCATGTCGGGAATCGAACCCGGGTCTTCGGCCTGACGAGCGAACGCCTTAACCACTAGGCTACCCGACCGCCCCTACAAACCATGCAGGTTCGATTACTTACATGACGTTGTGATATAGTTGGAATATTTCTGACTAAACAACAAACAAACTCTAAAATACAACTAGTTTGTACAGACAGCAATGTTCATGTGCGGCGATGGATGACCAAGTTCATGTTTTGTTCATAAAGAAGAAGACTCGGGTTTGATTCCGAATCTGGAAACAGATCTGAGCAACTTCCAACGCCGTCGGAGTATCCGACACATCACTTATGACCACCATGGGTTACCAGGGGTCTCTTCTAACCCGGAATCCCCATGGGGCCAATGAGTTTCCGGTTATTCGGGAATTCGACTTATCAGCCCGTGTTGCTGAGTATTCCAGACTGGACCGCCTCCGTGGTCTAGTGGTAGAGCGTCCGCCCGGAGAGATGAAGGTCCGGGGTTCGATCCAGGGCCGCGTCATACCAAAAGACGTTAAAAGATGGTACTTGTTGTTACCCTGTCTGGAGCTCGGCATTAAGGGGCTAAAACAAGGACTGGTCGGCTCGGAGTCAGTATACTGTGTCTGAGCGGGGTATTCATGTTAAACTGCGGCATGGTATCTCAGTGAACTAGCACTATAAATCGGCATTAGTCCGGACTAGTACAAGCAGACACACACACACGTTCATGCACTTCGCTATATAAGTGCAATAATCTTGGACGCGACGTTAAACCCGATTTCACCTCACCTCACGTATTCCCGACTGAGGACCGACGGCAATATTGCGCCATGATGTTAGCCTTCATGTTAGCAATGTGTTTTTTTAAATAAAATAAAATAATGCAAATATCTTCCTTTTTGACATATGCAGGGAATATTTTCTTTTACAGAAATATTTCCGAGTTGAATCATGATCATGTGAGAACTGAGTGTCCATCTGCCCCATGTATAATGAATACTCATACTCGTACTCATGCTGCAGCCGTACCTCCGTGGGGTTTCCAGGTTACAATTGGTCCTCAGCAACCTATTCTGGTCGTAAGGGAGACTTAATGGTTCTGGCGGTCAGGCTCGGTGACTTGGTTATTGGCGTGTTATCGTACTCCTGCAGCGTGGATCGATACTCTTGATGTCAATCACTGGAATGTCTTGTCGAGTCTCGATTATTTACAGACCGCCGTCAAATAGCTGGGCTTTTGCTGAGTGCGGCGTTAAATAACAAACAGGCACACACGCACGTGCACACTCATACACACACAGCAATCATTGTGGCCACCGGATCCCCAACTCAGTCGCCTCTTTTTAAATATTTTTTTATAACGTAGATCCATTTCGCGGGGCGTATAATTTATGATAAATACTTTCTATACGACTGTAATGGCCACGAGTTTCAGAATAGCAGTGTTCTGCTGCATTGATGTTATTAGGCGAAGTTTAAAAAACAAGACCGCCTCCGTGGTCTTGTGGTAGAGCGTCCGCCCGGAGAGCGGAAGGTCCAGGGTTCGATCCCGGGCCGCGTCATACAAAAAGACGTTAAAAGATTGTACTTGTTGTTACCCTGTCTGGCGCTCGGCATTAAGGGGCTAAAACAAGGACTGGTCGGCTCGGAGTCAGTATACTGTGTCTGAGTGGGGTATTCATGTTAAACTGCGGCATGGTATCTCAGTGAGCTAGCACTATAAATCGGCATCAGTCCGGACTAGTACAAGCAGCCACACACACACATACACATGCATGCACGTCGCTATATAAGTGCAATAATCTTGGACGCGACGTTAAACCCAATTTCACCTCACCTCACCTTTAAAAAACAAACAATCGATAACCGGCTTGGGGACAATCAATATGCATAGAGATTATTTCAACATATGTGGGCATGCACAGTAATGTTTAGATACGAAAGAACACCAACACAGGGGTCATGTGTCGACAATGACATTGAAACATATAATTAGTGACATATACCATAAATAAATGCTGAACAAGAACATCGCCTTGTCTGAACACCAACCGAAATCTACCAAATCAAGTTCTAGTGAGCTCAGTTCACGGCAAAACAAGTGATTCACGTGATGAGGAATGTCCACCAACTTCACCCCCACCCCCCGTGAGATATTTGTGTGGGTGGGGAGATCCGGGATATTTGGGAGAGGTTGCAGGTTTACTTCTTTCAATATGTTCTTCCGCTCACTGAACCGGAAGATTTTGTGAAAGGTTCCCGTTGATTTCCCCAACAGCTGCCCACGTTACACGTATGTGACCGGACAATATAATACTATATACTACGAGTTCTTATATATTTCAAATGGTGGCTAAAAATGAAATCAACAGGAAATGGTTATTCGGAAGTATTCAGGTATCATAGTTGTGTTTTGGACATTAACTTTGCAGTGTTTCGGCGACAGTTTTCGGTCAAGTAACGTTCTGGTAACGTTGGTTATTTTCAAGTAAATTTCGGAGGGGGTAATACTACAGCACAATGGGTCCGGCTGTATACATGATGAGTCTTCTTATAATGAGGTGGGCGGGGAAGGGCCCCATACTTCGCTGTATTACATATCTTCCTTCTTCCTACTGAAATGAATGGTTATGGATGGGAGGAATCTATTTCTCCGACGCCGTAAAAAGAAGAGTATTGCTATTATTTTCAAATAATAAATGGCTAAGAGCTTCACTACATCGAAAACGAAACAGAGCAGAACAGGAAATTGGGAAGTGTTATGAACGACCTTTGTATTGCCTAACGATAAATGCTAAACAAATTCTTCCTTCATATTTTTGTCACGTTTGATAATCGTTAAATCTTGATTTGGTAGGCAGGGTTTGCCCAGATATAGTATTCCTATTAATACTCTCAATTCCTATATGTTATTATAGTTAATCAAGCAAAAAGAAAGTGAAGAAAAAACATTCTTTCATATTACTACAGTTAATCGGTCATGCCATGGCAGATTAACTTTAGTACTATGAAAATAAGCGGGTGTTCTCTTAACTTCTTTTGCGTATCTGTGATGGCATGGCAGATAAATAAAAAAAAAATTAAATTGGGTGGTCTTTAAATTCTTTTGAGAAGTATTTATATATGACTTTGTTTTTATAAAATCTTTGAGCACAACACATTCATTAATTCGGAGTGACGTCGTTAATTGTTGGTTATTTCTACTGAGTCCGGTCCGGCTAAGGTCGGTACTAACAGACATGACCCGTGAAGATCCGGGGTAGAATAGGACTTTAGCAACCCATGCTTGCCGTAAAGGCGACTGTGCTTGTCGGAAGAGGCGACTAACGGGATCGGGTGGTCAATCACTGGATTGTCTGGTTCAGACTCGATTTATTTACAGACCGCCGTCATATAGCTGGAATATTGCTTTGTGCGGTGTTAAACAATAAACAAACAAACAGACATATCTACACCTTTAAGTGTACTATATCTCTGATATCCCCGATCAAAATCTCTCTCTCTCTCTCTCTCTCTCTCTCTCTCTCTCTCTCTCTCTCTCTCTCTCTCTCTCTCATGACTTTCAGACACATTTACACCCTTTCTGTCGCGTTTCTATTAACTATTGCAAGATCAATTAATATTCGGACAAATATAAAATGCATGAGCTAAATGTTCCATGAAGAAGAATCTAGTATGTCAGGTCTAAGTTTAACGACAATCACTGCTCAATAATGAATCCGAACTGATGACTCACAATGCCAATATGATATGTCAAACATTCATTATCAAATGAGACAAGCATCTTTATGAATAATTGTTTGAATATAAATGCAGTATTTTCTTCACCAAATATATACCTTTGCTTAAAGTACCATATGACTTTTACAATAACATAATTACATAGCAAAGAAATAATAAGAAGAAATGATTTGGAAGATAGCTATTTTACAGACAGGTATTTCTGAAAAGAATCATAAATCAAGTTTCAATTTTCCCTGAATTTTAAAGTGGAAATTACACAACCCGGAAATTAAAATTATACACCAATGCGGCGTTCCATCACTGTCGTGCGAGTATAGTAATCGAATGATGTGTAGTTAGCCGTTGTATATTTCGGAGAAATGTAATGGGGCACGTGCCATCGCGTATAACGTATGTACGTCCTTCCTATTTTTATATGAAATTATGTGAAAATTAAAGAGACGTATAACTGATAATTCCGATAGACGTTCGGGTTATTCCTTTCCACACTGCCCGTGGGGATTCAGGGTTTTGAAGCCTAAAGGATCGGGTGGTCAGGCTCGGTGACTTGGGTGATCACGTGTCAACTTAACCTGACGTAGTGAATCGTTACTTATAATATCAATCACTGGATTGCTTGGTCCAGACTCGATTATTTACAGACCGCTGGAGCCGGAGCATTACTGAGTGTGCCGTTAAACAACAAACACACACACCGCTCGATTGTCTATAGTGAATGTGTGTCAGATACGGGACGCACTGTGACATACCTAATAAACGAAGTGAAAAACGGCAATGGTATTAATTGATAATCAACCCATCTAAATTTAATGATAGAATTAGGCAAGTCAGGCAAAAAAGGATTACTACTTAATAAACGGGATCGGCAGTAGGTTTGAGATACAGTTAACCTGAGACAATCCATCAGCAATACACAAACGCCAATCCCGGATGCCTGGTGGATTACATGAGACGTGAAACGATTTTATTTTCATGGTTTATTCAACTTCACACACGAGGTCAGCGAGTCATCTGACCGCGATATGGAACAACTTTCAACCCTTCCCCCCTCTCCTTCAAAATGTTCTCGCCCGGACGCCTAATTGACAGGATTTTACTGATTTCCCCCCTCCGCACAAATCGGACAATTCACAGAACAAAGAAAATATTAAAGCAATCGTGGTCGATGAGTAGATTTTTTTGTATGGAGCTTACACAATAAATTCCAATGAATAAATATCCGTGATTATTTTGTGAAGATATGGTGTATATTGTGCGTCAGACACCGGTGAATATTCTGCACTTTGTGTTTTCAGAGGGAGGAGAACGGAACAGCCTGATGACAACTTGATAGTCGGAGACGCGCGAGCGAATCGTCTACGAGGTGTGACTTGTTTCTATGTTATTTTATTGAGTATTTGTTATATTTTGATCGATTTCTATTGTTTGATGTAATAGGTCTCTAATAGTTCTTCACTTTGTGATAAAATATAGCCAACAAGACGGCATGAGTGCCCGTCTAGGTTGATCCGAGCCGAGTCCTTTGTGTGCAAATAACTCATGTTTGTCGACTGAGTGTATTTGGAGAACATTTGGTTTATCTCAACTATTGCCTGCCTTTTTTGTCCGTTCTGATCACCTATACTTCTTATTCTACCTCTTCGCCACATACAGGCGAGTCCTGATTCACCCGTTCAGGTAATATTTTCACGAAATCTAGGAAGTTGGCTAAAACTTCTCCTGTGTTGTGGTCACTCGATCCTTGTTATCGGTGGTGAACGAGATTGAGATCCGAGGGCCTTTATTTCTGTTTCAGTTCAGAAGGGATACTGGATCTACCTGAATATGTCTACGTCACATGCACAGCCCGGACCCTCCGGAGGCTCGGCCTCGGGGGTGGGGGCGACCAGCGGGCGGAACCCCAGTGCTAGTAGTGGAAGAGGGGGGCAAGGCGAAAAAGAAACAAAACCCACAAAATTGAGCAAGGCTCCTAGCACCAGTGCACGCAGGTAACTGTCTTACTGAATATATTTATATTACAGATTGATTCAATATACCTGCACAGTGTATACAACGCATACCACGCTCTATAACTTGATACAGTTCAATAGCAGCAGCAGTGTATTCGCTATATCCCCACGTGCACAACTCTACCCTAGCTCATTTGCATATAAGCTTTTTCGCCCTCTTGTCGCTTGTGAAAACACTCTACGGTCAAAGTAAGAACATATTTGGAAAGCCCTCGATACGATCTTTCCAATGGTGTATGACAATTTAGGATCCGATATACGGTTAAGTGATAATTTGCGAATTACCCTTCGTGGCTTTCCAAACCTTCGATCGCCATATTGTTTGGTGATCTTTACTCGAGTTGACCTAATCAAAGACAAGTTTGGCGTACATTGTAGATTGTGATCAGTTTCGCAGCGTCACATGACACATGGTATTTCATTCTGTTTAGATTGCAAAGAGAACTGGCCGAAATAACATTGGATCCGCCACCAAATTGCAGGTAGGTACATTCAATACTATTACTAACTCATGTGATAACAGCCTTATAGCATGTGCCTACCTATAGATTGTGTGATGAGATGATGATAGCGTGACGATTATTTACATATTCAACATACTTTCTTTTCACACTTCCATTCCAGCACTGTCAGTTATTATGATAACAAAACATTCAATTTGTGCTGGTATTATACATACCAGTATGCAAAATAAGATCTGTTAACAACGCATTACAATTCTGAAGATTCGGAAATCTGAAGAGCTGATTCCCCATAATGAATGTCATTATCAAATCAAGGGATACAGTTTATGAATTTAGTTTGACATCTAAATTTTTTATAGCTTTTCTCCCAACACCCCCCCCCCCCCCCCCCCAAACACCCACCCCACACCCCCTTCCAGCTTGTAAAACTTTAGGCCCTGTAATGTGTCAACATCCTCAAGCACTGATAATATTACAGCCAACCGGGTGAATATGAATGATATGATTTAATAGGAGGTTATTGACCTTGATCACCATAACCAAGTTTTTCCTTTTTTATGTTGATATTATTACGGTATTGCTTTGAAAAATATCTCTATGCATTTGCCTACAATCCCCTATGAAAGCTTTACTGTCTTTTAAACAGGAGCAGTAAAAGCTTTAATTAGCCTGTCATTATGTAATGACTTTCTTATAGTTCCCACCCTAGGAATTTACCTGTACACAATTTTCAAGAAGGTAAGAGGACACCAGCCAGTACACTGAGGATTAACTCCAACAGTTGAGAAAGTGAAGTGACTGATGAGTGTGACCGACCACTAGATGTAGTCTATCTGACAGCGGAATATTCTCAGTGGTGCTTTTATCTCTACAGTTTCAGAAGTTTTGATTAACAAATGACAAGTGTTTGCCTGGGCCTTGTATTTGGTAGGCTTAATTTGCTGAAGTTAGCGTTTATATTTTACAATTTGACTGGAATATTCTCCCCAGAGGAACTTCCCTGCACAGGATAAAGACGTTACCTGGCCAGGATGCCACATGCCCTCAAGTGTGAGGTCTTCCTCATGGTAACCCAGTGTACAGTCTAACTGAATCCGAACCCTCTCCCCCAGGACACGCCCCGAACTCTCTCCCCTGGGCCCCACCCCGAACTCTCTCCCCCAGAACCTGCCCCGAACCCTCAATGAAATATTTTTCTTTCATTTTTTCTCTCAGTAGGTCTCATAGGCATTAAGTTTGTATGCCCAGCCATACCAAACTGTGCTCTTCTATGTATCTTATATACCTGTGCTCTTGCTGGAAACAAAAACCATGATGAAAAAAGGAAAAGAAGTTTATGGGCCCCTCCTAATGTGATTGACTGACATTTGTAAATTACTGGCTTCACGTTTGTAACAAGAGGTTGCTGTGTATGTCATATTATATCCTTAGTTTGTGTATATTCCCATGTAAACATTCACCCTGTAGACAGTTCTTTTATGCTGTTGAGAATCTACCCATCGTAGGATGACTATACTGTTACAGGGTCTTGTTATTGTGTCTCGATGAATTTCGCACCTGTCATGGGTGGAGTGACGTGGTGATTAACGATAGTTGGTGTGTTACATAAGTATCCTGGTATGAATAAGAGATTAACATGTTCTCTTATTGATTAAGAGGATCTAGACAAAATGTGCAAATTATCTGATAGAAGACTTCCGTTTGAATTATGAGTTGTTGCAACCATATTTTGCAGGAAGTAATTTTGTTGCATTGCAACTCCCTACTATAATACACACACGAGAAATAGTTTTGTGTAAATAACAAACCTTGTGAAATAATGTCTTAGATTAGGGAAAAAAGGAGTGACTGCAGTGGATGATTGGAAAAAATGTTTCACCCTGTCAAGGTCTGGATTAGGCTTATTGAAAAGGTTTTACCTTGACTTACAAAACTGGGAGTCCGGGAGACCCCCAATAATTACTCTTAGGGTCCTTGCAGGCAATATGAGGGTCCTGTAAAGGAAGGATATGGTGTAGTCTACTGTACATCTTGATGATACTTTAGAGCCTGAATGAATCAATGCCCATGTGGACAGTGGTCATTATTGATGGATGAAATAACACCCATCACTGCTCTTGAAATGGAGTAGGTGCAATGAATATTATTGTGCATCCTTTTGGACGCAGAATACTTTTTTCTGCGTCCATCACTGCTCTTGATGTGCAGTAGGTACAATGAATATTATTGTGCATCCTTTAGGATGCAGTATATTTTTTTCTGCGTCCATTCTCTACATTTGTGAGTAATGGACGCACTCTTGTGCGTCACGTAAAACCCTGAAAGCTGTTTTGGCTGTAGAGTCGACCATGACACTCTACTTCTAAGACTACTAGAATATAGATGCTTTTATTAAGGGGTGAAGGTATTGTCATTCAAACATCGACAACCACATATATACCATTATTAATTGTTGAATGTACAATAGGTTTTTCTCCAGAATGCTTCCTATGATTATATATCAATAATGAATATGTGATAAACCATCCTTAATTTAAAAAATGTCTCTGCTTACTCATGGGGATCATATGCCCCAAACTGTGAAGCTTATGTTTTGCTTAATTGTTTTTTTCTTCTTGATTGAGGTTGTTTAATTTCATTTAGGTGTTAGATAGTATCATCATCATAGGATTTAATTTTAACTAGAATATTGCCAAGCGCGACGTTAAACAACAAACAAAAATAAATGGTGTATACGAAAATGCAAGTTAAGATGTATTTTGTGACGTAGTCCTATCACAGGTTTTTTAAATAGCCTGATTTTTTTTACATGGGTTTGGTCTCGAGCATTTGAAAATAAATTGAAATTGCTCATTACAGAAGCCATTTTCTGTATTGAAGATACTGTAGGTTTGTGATCCTGATGGAAACAGGATGGAGTATGTGTTTTCTCATTGTGTAAAGATGAATGTCCTTAAATCTCAAGGCCTGAGCTATTTTATCATGACTGTTTATATACATGCATTGGTTCATGTTGTAGTCCTTCTCATTAATATAGATACAGCTGTCAGATTTAAATTATTTCCGTACGTGGCATGTAAATGAAAAAAACAGGTCTACTTCTGATACAAAAGGAAATTGCCACTGCTTTGAATACTGGCCGCTTTCCTTGTTCAATTTGCACTTAGAAGAAAGCAAACAGGTCATTCAAGTACGTGTATTGATATTTACTCCATGCCATTTATTCAATGTCCAGGAGGTCTTTCGGACTGTTTTAGCTTAACTTGCGTGTTATGAGAGCTTATGGAGACCTTTGAAGCAAGATAGATGGATTTTAATAATGCTATGTTGAGTTATGTGTTTAATTTGAAAATAGGTTAATAATTGATGATTTTTTATTCAACTTTTTTGGTTGGTTGGTTGGTTTGTTGTTTAACGCCGCACTCAGCAATATTCCAGCTATATGACGGCGGTTTATAAATAATCGAGTCTGGACCAGACAGTCCAGTGATTAATATCATGAGCATAGATCAATGCAATATGGATTGATGACATGCATCAACCAAGTCAGCGAGTCTGACAACCCGATCCTGTTAGTCGCCTCTTACGACAAGCAAAGTCGCCTTTTACGTCAAGCATGGATTGCTGAAGACCTATTCTACCCCGGATCTTCATGGGTCTCCATATATGAACCACGCAGCTTGATCAGACGAGGTTCTGCTGCACGTGGGTAGTGATGAACCTGATGCTTGCATTCCCCCACAGTAAAATGGCAGCAACTTTGCTATGATTGATATATATGCAATAGCATGCTCATCCATTGATAATTTACATTTGTGCACCTGAAATAGAAATGTTTTGAGTTGCTAAGCATTCTGAGAGTGATGTTTTGTTTGAAAGTTATTTGTTGGTCATGTTTGGTATATCCTGGTTTTCCATAAGTGGTTATGATACGTTCAGTGAAAATCTGTCAAGAAAACATGTTGTGTAGCATAGTGTTGTTTTATTGATTGATGGTAATAAATTATTGATCCATTGCCCTGTATTGATGTAAACTGATAATGGAGAAAAATGTTATTTAATCTTAGATGTTCAGTGTTGAGCAGTTCTGTAGGTCTGCAGATTTGCACTTATGATTAGGTTTCATTAACGAGGTGCATATGGTGTAAGTGCTTATGTATCGTCAAGCAATTATTACCCTAGGGCAAGGGTATCGGTGCAATTATATTCAGTTATTCTCACTGAGTGTTGTCATTTTTCCTTCATGCTGATTGGCTATTCTGCGCCAATTGTTCTATTGTGTACAAGGGGGCCACAGAAACTAAGTCATATGGACACACTGTTGCAAGTACTTGAAGATGAAGTCATCCATTGGCATGATGTCACAGGTGAATTTATGTGATGTGGTTCCAACAATAGTGTTACTGATGTCACAAGGTCATATCATGAAACTCGCACTTTTCTACATTTTCTCTAGTAATGTACAGAAAAAACTACTCTCAGTTACAACTTTTATTCACTCTGGAATGATAATCTGTCATTCGTATTAATTTGTATTTAGTTCTCTCAATATTTATTCATTCTGTCATTTTTAGTTAGATATTAAGGGACACGTGAAGATCCGGGCTCTTCAGCAATTCATGCTTGCCATTAGGCGGCTATGCTTGTCGTAAGAGGCGACTAACGGGACCAGGTGGTCAGGTTGATGTATGTCATCGTATCCCAATTTTGTGAATCGAAGCTTGTGACGTCAACATGGTCAATCACTTGATTGTCTGGTCCAGACTCGATTATTTACTGACCACCATCATATAGCTAGAATATTGCTGAGTGCGGCAAACAAACAAACAAACAGTTAAATATTAAGGCTTTTGAAATTCAAATCCTGACAGTAATCGCTCAACAAGTTACGGGCTGGTATTTCAAGGTGCCACTCCTCCCAATGCAGCTGTGTTACGAATCTGCCAGGAGCCGCTGCTGGTGGATTAAACTAAGATTTACCCAGAATAGGAATCATTCATCTGCGAGCTGCTTTGTTTGAGCTGTTATCAACATGCTGGGATACAACTGAAAACAAAGTTGTTTTAGATCCCAACTAAACTAATCACCATTTGAATTCAGTTTTGACTTGGTAGCCTAGTGGTTGAAGCATTAGCTGATCATGTGGAAGGCCAGGGTTTGATTCCCAAATGGGTATATTATACGAAGCCCTTTTGTCGTGTCGCCTACCATGATATGGCTGGAATATTGCTATATACAGGGAAATACGTACTAGGAAAATACAAACCCTGGTGGTTAGACTCGGACATTGGTTGATAGCATGTTTTGTACACCGACGGGATTGCTGCTCATAATATTAATCACTGGATTGTCTGTTACAGTTAATACTTTACAGGCTGCTGTCATGTGGCTGGAATGTTATGGAGTGGGGCAAACAAATAAACAAAAACATGATCGGTACAGTTTACAGTCATACTGGCTGTGTGTTTACCATTGACTAGGGATTGTGTTGGTAAGATATAGTACAGATAGGTGTAATAGATAATACATTTGAACTGCTGAACTTTGTCACCTGTTCAAGCTTGTGTTCACAACATGTTCTAAGGTGGCTACTGATTGCCTGGCTGATTGTGTCATAGAACTCAATGTGGATCGTTGCTCACGCTATCAGTCACTGGTTTGATTGCTTGATTATGACAGCCTACCATGATATTGCTGTATATTTAGCTGATATTGTTGTATATATTGCTGTATATATTGCTGTATATATTGCTGATATTGCTATATATATTGCTATATATATTGCTATTGATGTATATATTTCTGTATATATTGCTGATATTGCTGTATATATTTGCTGATATTGCTGTATATATTGCTGATATTGCTGTATATATTGCTGATATTGCGATATATATTGCTGATATTGCTGGGCTGATGTTGCTATATATATTGCTGTATATAGTGCTGATATTGCTGTATATATTGCTGTATATATTGCTGATATTGCTCACCTTGACATAAAACCATGAGTCACACTCATTTTCACTGATAAATATTTCTCCAGTCCTTTTTAGAGGCATGTATTTTTTAGACTGGATGTACATTCCCCTCGTTTGCGTTGATAGTGTAGGTGCACTTAGTTGACTCTGTCTGATTGAGTGGTTGCAGTTTAGTTGAGGATGTTGAGTGTGGCCATGACCATGAACAACATGGGTGTTCAGTGTACAACAAATAACACATTCACACTAGCCCATATCTGGTAGAATCACAAGTGGGGTTTGTTTGACAAGTTCACAAAAAAATTTATCTTTTGAAAATAATGATATCAGCTGATGTTCACAGAACTCTATTGTGTGTAGCACGATGCATTGTAATAGTGAATACGGTTCAGAAAACTTGTTCACGAGCTTCAGCTAAATATAGTATGATGTTTTGAGGGTTTATTTGTTTATTGTTTAACGCCGCACCCAGGAATATTCCGGCTATATGACAGTTCAGTGATTGATATTGTCAGGCACAATCCAAACTGTCGGGGTACGATGACATGCAGTCAACCAAGTCCGGTCCACCCAATCATTTGGTTGTCATTTTCGACAAACATAGATTGGTGGAGGCCTATTGTAACCCGGGAGCCCCAGGGGGTAAATAAAGGTATGAAGTGCAGCCTAGTACTGAGTAAATGTTTCTGACTACAAGCCAATGTGGTTAGCCAAACTCTCTTTGTATTTCTAAGACTGGTTGCTACTTAAGATTTAGGTCAAAGGTCAGATTGAGTAAGGATGTTATGGTAACTGTGCCTGATTTGCTGTGAATTAGAAACAAGTTTATTTAAGTCATGGAGGTTACTGTAAGATGTAAATTAGTGATCAAAGGTCATATTACCTCAAACATGTTAATAACGTTCTGACTCGCTGTCTTGGTTGATGCATGTCGTCAATCCCAATTGTGTGGATCGATGCTCATGATGTCAATCACTGGATTGGTCCAGACTCGATCATTTACAGACCGCCGTCATATAGCTGGAATATGCAGCGTTAAACAACAAACAAACAAACAAACAATAATAACATTCTGAACATGCTTAATGAAGCTGAGGCTTTGACACAGTGTTAAACAAATTATGATCAGGTCTAATGTTGGCTTAGTCATATGGCTTAGGTCTGTAATTGAAATAGGTGGATTTAATGGGAATGATTATGATCTTTGACAAGTTGATGTGTTAGTTTCCTCATTCCTCTATAGGGGCGAACGGGTAGCCTAGTGGTTCAAGCGTTCGCTCATCACGCCGAAGACCCGGGTTCGATTCCCGACATGGGTACATGGAGCAACAATGGTTTTATATTTTCATTATGCTCATGGATGTACTTGATATGGGAGGCGAAAGATTCTAGGCTTTATTACTGTGCCCTGGTAAAAGATATGGGATGTTTTATATGTGGCTATTTTATCTTGCTGTAGGCTATATATGCATTCATCACAATGCTGAGAGAATCTATTACAACTCTCAGCTCAGGGTGACTCAATGCAAAAATAGCCTGGTCAGCCTGTGAGGAAGCTTCCTAGCAGCTTGTCATACAGTTGTAATTGTGTTCGGTGAGGCAGTGATATTGCCAGTATCTGTTTTCACACAAAACCTTGCAGCTTGTCATACAGTTGTAATGTGTTCCGTGAGGCAGTGATATTGCCAGTATCTGTTTTCTCACAAAACCTTGCAGCTTGTCATACAGTTGTAATGTGTTCGGTGAGGCAGTGATATTGCCAGTATCTGTTTTCACACAAAACCTTGCAGCTTGTCATACAGTTGTAATGTGTTCGGTGAGGCAGTGATATGCCAGTATCTGTTTTCACACAAAACCTTGCAGCTTGTCATACAGTTGTAATGTGTTCGGTGAGGCAGTGTTATGCCAGTATCTGTTTTCACACAAAACCTTGCAGCTTGTCATACAGTTGTAATGTGTTCGGTGAGGCAGTGATATGCCAGTATCTGTTTTCTCACAAAACCTTGCAGCTTGTCATACAGTTGTAATGTGTTCGGTGAGGCAGTGATATGCCAGTATCTGTTTTCACACAAAACCTTGCAGCTTGTCATACAGTTGTAATGTGTTCGGTGAGGCTGTGATATGCCAGTATCTGTTTTCTCACAAAACCTTGCAGCTTGTCATACAGTTGTAATGTGTGCGGTGAGGCAGTGATATGCCAGTATCTGTTTTCACACAAAACCTTGCAGCTTGTCATACAGTTGTAATGTGTTCGGTGAGACAGTGATATGCCAGTATCAGTTTTCACACAAAACCTTGCAGCTTGTCATACAGTTGTAATGTGTGCGGTGAGGCAGTGATATTGCCAGTATCTGTTTTCACACAAAACCTTGCAGCTTGTCATACAGTTGTATTGTGTTTGGTGAGGCAGTGATATGCAAGTAACTGTTTTCACACAAAACCTTGCAGTTTGTCATACAGTTGTAATGTGTTCGGTGAGGCAGTGATATGCAAGTAAATGTTTTCACACAAAACCTTGCAGCTGGTCATACAGTTGTAATGTGTTCGTTGAGGCAGTAATATGCAAGTAAATGTTTTCACACAAAACCTTGCAGTTTGTCATACAGTTGTAATGTGTTCGGTGAGGCAGTAATATGCAAGTAAATGTTTTCACACAAAACCTTGCAGCTTGTCATACAGT
Source organism: Haliotis rufescens (assembly GCF_023055435.1). NCBI lineage: Eukaryota > Metazoa > Mollusca > Gastropoda > Lepetellida > Haliotidae > Haliotis > Haliotis rufescens. The sequence continues at coordinate 17,101,294 of NW_025964112.1, forward strand.
TGTAATGTGTTCGGTGAGGCAGTGATATTGCCAGTATCTGTTTTCACACAAAACCTTGCAGTTTGTCATACAGTTGTAATGTGTTCGGTGAGACAGTGATATGCAAGTATCTGTTTTCACACAAAACCTTGCAGTTTGTCATACAGTTGTAATGTGTTCGGTGAGGCAGTGATATGCAAGTAAATGTTTTCACACAAAACCTTGCAGCTGGTCATACAGTTGTAATGTGTTCGGTGAGGCAGTAATATGCCAGTATCAGTTTTCACACAAAACCTTGCAGCTGGTCATAGAGTTGTAATGTGTTCGGTGAGGCAGTGATATGCAAGTATCTGTTTTCACACAAAACCTTGCAGCTGGTCATACAGTTGTAATGTGTTCGGTAGTGATATGCCAGTATCAGTTTTCACACAAAACCTTGCAGCTTGTCATACAGTTGTAATGTGTGCGGTGAGACAGTGATATGCAAGTATCTGTTTTCACACAAAACCTTGCAGCTTGTCATACAGTTGTAATGTGTTCGGTGAGGCAGTAATATGCAAGTATCTGTTTTCACACAAAACCTTGCAGTTTGTCATACAGTTGTAATGTGTTCGGTGAGGCAGTGATATGCAAGTATCTGTTTTCACACAAAACCTTGCAGCTTGTCATACAGTTGTAATGTGTTCGGTGAGGCAGTAATATGCAAGTAAATGTTTTCACACAAAACCTTGCAGCTGGTCATACAGTTGTAATGTGTTCGGTGAGGCAGTGATATGCAAGTAAATGTTTTCACACAAAACCTTGCAGCTTGTCATACAGTTGTAATGTGTTCGGTAGTGATATGCTATTATCAGTTTTCACACAAAACCACGTACAGGATAGTACTGGACGTAAATGATTGGGGTTGGAGTATATATTATTGTACCATGAATTTGGAAGTTATTTGATTCTGATTTGTAATTCAGAGGTTTCAAATCACATTAAGCACCTATTATTGAAACAGCTGATTTGATGGCTGCATCACTGCAGAAGCTGGTATTTAAAAAGTAGTATTCCTTCCTTAATCATTATCAGTAGGCATTTTGAAATACTGATATGTATAATTATAATGCTGCAATATTTCAAAGTATGTGATATTAATAATGTATTCGGCATGTTAAGAGCCTGCTCAAACTTCTAGACCAATTTGTGCGTATAGTCTTTTTAAGTGCAGGCTATTAAGACTGAACATTTACGTGACAGTCTGTATTTTCTTGTGTATGTTACAGTTTTCTTATATAAACAGCTGTGTAGAGGCGGAATATAATTGCCTTGTAACTGTTCTAAAAACAGTTTCATTGATGTTTGAAATATGTTTCAAGTTTTAGTGACATCAGAGAGCTTAAAATTTGACACCTTTCTGTATCCAACAGTGACATATCTTTTGTGTCACAATAAAGGATGTTATATCATGAAATATAAGTGTGATATAAACCATGCAAGGCCTGCTTAAATTTTTTGAAGGGTGTACTATTAACATAACATTCAATGCCTGTCATGTATGCGAATAAAGTGGAATGATGTAACAAAATCAAGTGTTTGAGTACATGCAGCTGCATTACTTTTTTAAAGACCATTATCGGTGTTGCCTTAATTCCGACCGAAAACCCACTTCACATTTTAGACTTGCCCCGCGCTGCTTGATTCACTATTTAAACAAACACAGATGAGTTCATGTTAAAGTTGTCATGGTAGAATGGAGATAAACATGCAGTGTTTTCAATGTAGAGCCGGGTTATCTGTATATTTAACTATGCTAATTGGAATTTGCACCTGAATGCTCCAATAAGTCAAAGAAAAATATATTAAAAAGACCTAAGCGCATAAATTAATTTCTCGCAGAAATATATGAAATATCACAGGCCAAAGGACATTGTTTAGAACATGCCAATATGATCGTGTACCTTTAACTGTTTCAAAAAAGACATTATTTGTCTTAAATGAATTTGTTTTGCCTTGTTAACATGGAGTGCTTCGACCATCGAAAATGTATCCAATTACCAGGACTTTGTGACTGGCCGGAAGCTTGTGTCAGAAATGAAATGTATGTGTATGTGTTGGGGAAATAATCAACATTACGTTTTGGCTGGGAAGTGTTTGATGTACCAGTGAGCATTGACTTACTGACACTTGTGTACTCAAGAAGACAATGTCTTAGTCAGGTTCATATAACCTTAACTAAAATGGTTTTTATCTCAAATTATCGGAGCTTAGTTTATTATGCTTCCTCTGTATACGACTAGGTTTGTGTGATTTTAGTAATTGTACATCCGTAGAAAAAAAAGTGCTTAGAACTGTTTATATCTGTTTGTGAGTTATTTACAACCAGATTTGTGAAATATCAAACCCACTGATGTAGTGTGATACCAGTGTTCGGTTTGTAACCTATTGGTGTTTGTTGTAATGGTATTCCAGAACGTTTATGGCTGATATATGATCAATTCTTTTTCTTTTCTTATTTTGAGAAGATTTCTGAAGAGTGTTTGAAATAGATAATGCATTCAGGATATGTATTCACTCTCAATGTAGACAATTTGCCCATTTGCGAGATCAGACTTCTTAAGTGGTATTGTGTTTGCCAGACATTCTTTCAGTAGCAGTGTCATCATGTCATACAGTCATAGAGTTGGCAACTTATAACTGGAGGCTAATCAGTGCAAAGCAGGATTCTAGAACCTGAAGCTGATATAAACAACATAGATGGTTATGAAGGAAATGTGGACTGGATCTGAACCCTCGATGTATCTATTTACATCAGTTACATATTGATCTTATTGTGTAAAGTTCCTGATATGGATCTCGCAGTATGAAGCTCTTAAATGGATCTGGGGGCACGGGTGGCCCAGTCGCATATGGCGCCGCGATTCGCTGTGCAGAGTTGCGTCCCTTGGGCACGCCAGAAACCTATGACTGTGGGTTCAAATCCCGGTTCGCCCCAATTATGTTTCTAGGTTTGTCAGCACCATACCCGTGCTCGTGGGTTTAACCGAAGTGGTAAACGTCTGAGACCTGCATCACTTCGGGCTTTCCTCCCACATTAAGCTGACATGCCATGATCATGATGATATGACTGGAATACTGTTACAAGCAGTGTTAAACCGAACTCACTCGCTCGCTCACTCACTCACTCACTCACTCACTCACTCACTCACTCACTCACTCACTCACTCACTTAAATGGATCTCTAAGTATGAATCTTTTAGTATGGAACTCTTGATATAGATATCTTAGTATGGAGCTCCTAGTATAGATCTCTTGATATGGAGCTCCTATAATGGAACTCTTGATATGGATATCCTGATATAGAATTCTTAATATGGATCTCAAAGCATGGAGCTCTTGATATTGATCTCCTGGTATGGAGCTCTTAGTATGAAGGTCTTAATATGGGTCTCTGAGTACATAGTGGTGTAATGATACGTTGATACAGTATGGTATTGCGATACGAGGCCCACGATGCAATATCTTGATTTATGACCCGTTTCGTCTTATATACATTTCATTACAAGCTACCTTGGTGTAAAACGTGTGAATAGTAACAGAAATTGTTCAAGCACCTGCTGTCACAGATTTTCTAGGAATTTAAAGGTTTGTCATAAACAACATAACATTCACAGTGCCCTACCAATAAGTTTCTGCCCTACAATATCCCATCTTTGATCTCTGAAATGTAATGACAAATGATTCAGGGTTGTGATTCACCTGCAAAATTAAAGAAGATCATCTTGTGAAATAACAGTACTGTATTGTATTGCATCCATGGCATTGGGATATGCACCGTATCGCTACACCACTGTATGATAGATTAAGTCTTCAACAACCCATGAATGTTATAAGAGGTGACTATGCTTGTCTTAAGAGACAACTAACAGGATGGGGTGGTCAGGCTTACATGTCATTGTGTCCCAATTGTGTTGATTGATACTCATGGTATCAGTCATTGGAATGTCTGGTCAGGCGTCATTTATTTGCAGTATAGCGGAATATTGCTGAGTGCGGTGTTAAACAAGAAACAAACATAATATTTGATATGACGTCACTTGCTTGTAATATCTTAATAATTGATCCTTTACATATGATCGATGCTCATGATTTTAATCACTGGATTGTCTGGTCCAGACTAGATTATTTACAGACCGCCGTCATATAGCTGGAATATTGCTGAGCGCGGCGTTAAACAACAAACCAACCAACTGACATACTAACTCAAAAGAAGTCAAAGAACACCCAATTTTTTTCAAATTACGTTAGTAAATCTGTCATGCCATGACAGATTATCTATAGTAATTTGAAAGAATCAGGTATTGTTTAACTTCTTTTGAGTTAGTATATTTCAGCAAAACCAAATCTTGTCGTTTAAGAACTTGTCATGATAAATGTGTTGGATGTGCCACCAGTGTGTTTACGAGATTTCCCAAGCTCAATGCCCATTTAATAATTGAAATGTTTTTACAAATGTTTGGAGACTATCTGATCTATCAGAAATGTTTTAATATTGATGCAGACCATGGCAGTGGTTTCAACACTCCATGGACACAATTCCAAGTAAGGCTGAGGGAAGTTATATTTGATTGTATCTGAATCAAATAGACAAAATTCTAAAGAATAATTTAAGACCTCTCAAAATAGTTTTGAAAAATATGAGTTTTTCCTGTGGTAATGACATTTTTGAAAATGAAATATGTTTCCAAGCCATGTATGTTGCAATCAGTAATGGAATTATTGATCCAAACTTCCACTCATAAAAATATTTGATCACACAATCTGGCTGGTACTTGTTTTTTTTTGTTCAGGACTTGGGTTTCAAAGAGTGCTTTATACAAGTTGTAATGGGAATGAAACGGTTGTTGTGATCAGCCTTGTAGCTGGCATTTTGTTCTTTTTGCTTGAAAACCATCACGATAATAAGAACAGGGAAAACAACTTGGTTCTGTTTCCACTTACCTAGGCTATAAACTAATCTATTTGAAAAACAGGCAATATCTAGTTATTCTCCATACTTCCTTTTAAAGGTTCATGTGTAGATGGGAAATGCTGCTATTTTAATATGCACATCCTGACTGATAAAGGTGGGTTTTTTCAGTAATGTTAAGGATTGCAGGTTTCATATGCATACTTAACATACACAAGTATTTTTGTTTGTTTCAAATTCAAGTGGCATTGCTAGTTTTGGTTATCATGTTCTGCTAGTTGGGTTTATCATGTACTGCTTGTATGGGTTATCATGTACTGCGTGTATGGGTTATGTACTGCTTGTATGGGTTATCATGTACTGCTAGTTAGGTTATCATTTACTGCTTGTATGGGTTATCATTTACTGCTTGTATGGGCTTTCATTAACTGCTAATTGGGGTATCATTTACTGCTTGTATGGGTTATCATGTACTGCTAGTTGGATTATCATTTTCTGCTTGTATGGGTTATCATGTACTGCTTGTATGGGTTGTCATTTACTGCTTGTATGGGTTTTCATTTACTGCTAGTTGGGTTATCGTTTACTGCTTGTATGGGTTATCATTTACTGCTTGTATGGGTTATCATTTACTGCTTGTATGGGTTATCATGTACTCTAGTTTGGTTATCATTTACTGCTTGTATGGGTTATCATTTACTGCTTGTATGGGTTATCGTTTACTGCTTGTATGGGTTATCATTTACTGCTTGTATGGGTTATCATTTACTGCTTGTATGGGTTATCATTTACTGCTTGTATGGGTTTTCATTTACTGCTTGTATGGGTTATCATTTACTGCTTGTATGGGCTTTCATTTACTGCTTGTATGGGTTATCATTTACTGCTTGTATGGGCTTTCATTTACTGCTTGTATGGGTTTTCATTTACTGCTTGTATGGGTTATCATTTACTGCTTGTATGGGTTATCATTTACTGCTTGTATGGGTTATCATTTACTGCTTGTATGGGTTATCATTTACTGCTTGTATGGGTTTTCATTTACTGCTTGTATGGGTTATCATTTACTGCTTGTATGGGTTTTCATTTACTGCTTGTATGGGTTATCATTTACTGCTTGTATGGGTTATCATTTACTGCTTGTATGGGTTATCATTTACTGCTTGTATGGGTTATCATTTACTGCTTGTATGGGTTATCATTTACTGCTTGTATGGGTTTTCATTTACTGCTTGTATGGGTTATCATTTACTGCTTGTATGGGTTATCATTTACTGCTTGTATGGGTTATCATTTACTGCTTGTATGGGCTTTCATTTACTGCTAGTTGGGTTATCAGTTACTGCTAGTTTGTGTTATCCATTTCTATTTTAGGTTATCCTTTACCTGTTGGGGTTATTTGGGCACATTGTGTGAAGCCCACTTCTGGTGTCCTCCACCGTAATATTGTTAAGAGCAGTGTAAAACCTAACTCCTCACTCACTCACAGCTAGATTCCTGTTCATCATTACTTACATCATGCAGACAAAGTGTTGTTTGAGGATCAAAATTGCCCGAGCTGCCAATTGCCCTGATGTAAGTTTCTCTTTAAACAGACAGTTTCCTGTTAATATGACAAGACATAGTTCATGATGCAGTGTGAAGAGTTTGTGTAACTCCGTTAACAGAATATTTAGTTCATGAAATAAAAAGGCGAATGTAAGAATTACCGCTTGATAAAGTAGGCTGCTTGTCGATGCATTCATACATGCATGCATGCGTAGTTGGTTGAGTAAGACTACGACTGTGAAGCATAATCTTGTTACTTCACGTTGATGTATGCCAGGCTTTTTGACTGGCAATGCTATGTCCCTCTCGATCAATAGAAAAGGTAATTATTGCGTGCTGTAACGGTAGTCGTGGATTGTCTGCTTAAATATACAGTGGACTTCTAATGCCACCAAACTAGAGGAAATTACTCTGTGCTTGCTGTAGAAGTGATTGACATCAGTGCACAAGTGTCTGTGTATGACATCTGGTATCACACACTTTAAATGCATAGATATTAGATCTATTATTCGAGAAATTATTTGGTTAGGGAGCTACCACAGAATGCTATGATTTAGCTATGAAGGAATATTGATTTTTGAGGAAGATGGTTAGTTCTCTGCCTTGAAGGACATTGTGGGTTTGTGATTTTTTCCCTTCCACAGAAAAACATTAAAAAATAAAAGTTGCCGACAAGAATGTTAATGGCAATTAAAGTAGTTTTCAGCATTACTTGGCAAGAAGTAAAAGTCAAGTATGTTGTGAAGTTGTCAGTGTCAAGTGGTACAAAATGTGTTGTATTTTGGAAGAGTATTTGTTATATCAATTATGTTGCATGACAGATGGTACCCTGTGTTATGACATTTCTGGTATGTTGCAAGACAGATAGTTTCTGTTGGTGAGAGATGGTCAATATGTCTTAGGGCCGATAGTACCTGGTATTGAGATATATCTAGTTTAATGGGGCTGAGAAATATGTGGCTGTATACTATCTGGTTTTAGGAGATATCTTAATTGTTGTAAGACATTCACTATCTGGTTTTAGGAATACTGAGTATGTTGTAAGACTGATAGTATCTGGTCTCAGAAAATATTGAGTATTTTGTAAGCCAGATAGTATCTGGTTTGGGGAAATATCTAGTATGTTGTAAGACAGATAGCATCTAGTGTTAGGAGATATATTTTATGTTGTTAGACATTAGTTTTTGGGAAATACCTCGTACATGGTAAGAACTTTCCACATGATATAGAGCATGTTGCAAGTCAGCAATGTTTGCTGTCAGGTATTTGATTTCTAGCTGTTCATTCTGAAACACAAATTTATCAGGATAGCAGCGGGGTAATAGTTAATACTTGCCATTGCTATCTATGCCATTAATTGTAATTGTCAGTCTTTAAGCATGTTAAATAGAAAATGCAGTAAGATATGATAAAAAAAATTATTGTTAAAACTTTGATTTGCTGTAAGTAGGAACTGAGGTAAATTCAGTCCGGCATTTGGGCGTAAATATTAATAGCACAATTTATGCAATTAATTTGGAAACTATTGCAACAATGAATTGTGATGTCCGTTGATGTAAGATACTGCCATTCAGAGGCCCGTGATTGTGACCAGGTCTACTGTTTATGCAGTTCAGATTTCAGATTTGTGGCGCTTATTATCCAAGGTTGGTTGGCACCTACCTGGTGCTCATACTTTTCTCCAAAAGTTAAATTGTGTAAGACTTACGTCATGTTGGTCTTTTGTCCCACTTTATGCTGACACACTTTGATTGAACTGAAATACTGTTCAGTTTCCAACTCACTCCAACTGTATCCCACCCCTATGAAGATCGGGGGTAGAATAGGTCTTTAGCAACCCATGCTTGCCATAAAAGGCGATTATACTTGTCATAAAAGGCTACTGACAGGATCGGGTGGTCAGACTCACTGACATGGTTGATGGATGTCATCGATCAATGCATCTATCAATGCTCATGATATCAATCACTGGATTGTCTGGTCCAGACTCGATTATTTACAGACAGACGTCATATAGCTGGAATATTGCTGAGTGCGGTGTTAAACAATAAACCACCCCTATGCCAGTATTGCCTGTGATAACACTGTATTCCACACCAATGCAAATATCTCCTGTGATGACACTGTATCCCACGCCTATGCAAATATCTCCTGTGATAACACTGTATTCCACACCAATGCAAATATCTCCTGTGATGACACTGTATCCCAAGCCTATGCAAATATCTCCTGTGGTGACACTGTATCCCACACCTATGCAGATATCGCCTGTGGTGACACTGTATCCCACACCTATGCAGATATCTCCTGTGATGACACTGTATCCCACACCTATGCAGATATCTCCTGTGATGACACTGTATCCCACACCTATGCAGATATCTCCTGTGATGACACTGTATCCCACACCTATGCAGATATCTCCTGTGATGACACTGTATCCCACACCTATGCAGATATCTCCTGTGATGACACTGTATCCCACACCTATGCAGATATCTCCTGTGATGACACTGTATCCCACACCTATGCAGATATCGCCTGTGGTGACACTGTATCCCACACCTATGCAGATATCTCCTGTGATGACACTGTATCCCACACCTATGCAGATATCTCCTGTGATGACACTGTATCCCACACCTATGCAGATATCTCCTGTGATGACACTGTATCCCACACCTATGCAGATATCTCCTGTGATGACACTGTATCCCACACCTATGCAGATATCTCCTGTGATGACACTGTATCCCACACCTATGCAGATATCGCCTGTGATGACACTGTATCCCACACCTATGCAGATATCGCCTGTGATGACACTGTATCCCACACGTATGCAGATATCGCCTGTGATGACACTGCAGGTATAATGGGATATGTTTGTGTTTAAAGTAATACGCACCGTGCATGGCTGCCCACAGAGTTTTTGTTCGTTCCACCTGCTTCCTTACATGTAATCCTAACCCTGTACGGCAACCTTTCTCTTAAGTTGTTATGATGAGCGGCTTAACCTTGTAAGAGTAGGGATCACATTCTTAGCCTGGTCTCTAACCCTTGAGGTAATAAGTGTGCATGTTTATTTGTGAATGTGATAGAACTTATGCAATGTGTTATTATGAGTGTGGAGATCCAGCAACAGGTAGGTAGGATCTGTATGTTGGAATGTGTTTTACAAGAGACAATAGACTGGCTGAACGATGAGTATATGTCGTCTTTACCCATGATCTTGTATGGCTTGCTATGTTTTCTGTTCTCACAGTATGCCCATTTGCCTTGTGTCACTGTAGGGCTGTACTGATACACTTCAATGCGATATTATACGTTTCTCGGTAGCATGTTTGGGATCTGAGATATGATACATGAAAACTTGATGGTTGACCAGGAATTTATCAATATACTAGGGATCAGTGTCCTTGTCAGGCAAAATTGGGGACAAGTTGTTTTCTTCATAAATGGGATTTTCTCCATTGAGAGGTATGTTACCTTTGCATTTTATATTATTGAATTCAGTGCAATAAAGTAAAAATAAGCTTTTATATCTTATTATTTGTCGTGTTGTCAATGAAATACAAGTCATCTCTAGAAAGCCATTCCAATAGTTACTGACTACTTACATGACTATGTTAACATGAATTAGGAAATTTTATATATCCTATATATAAGCTGGGACTTCTGACCTTTACAGCAGACTGCAGCCTCTGAGGAGGCCTCGATACATCCCTGTTGTCAAGTTAAGGAAACAGTTCCATCTTCAAAGGAAATTAACAGCAGCCTAACAAAGAACTATTTAGTAGATTTGAATCATTTGATGAAAAGTGACTCGAGACATCTTGTATTTAGGGCAGGGATTTGCCCTGGTCTGGCTATCCAAGGACTCCAGTAATATAATTTATTGTTTGTGGTTGAAAACAAGAACATGGGAGTCCCCTGTTTCTGATGAGTCGTCAGTTACACTTTCCCAAGATCTGACTGATGTTGCTGTTGTACAGTTTTGTACATGACCTCACCCCTTGGTCCCTGAGGGCATAGCTTCCCGTCACTTTTGTTTGTCCCTAAATTGGGGATTCACCCAATCACACGAAGTATTTCATGGGTTGTGACCAGAACTATTTGTACCAGTATTGATGGCGTCTTGTGCCAGTTTCATTAGAATAGAATATTTTCATGACCTTGACCTTCATATGCAACAGTTTTCAGCCCTGTACAATTACTGTGCCCTTGTGAATAATGGTTTGATCCTTGACATGACTCATGGCGTGATATTGTCCAAATCATGGATTCGTCAAAGGAGAGTGAAACAGCACCAATACTGGACAACTCTTCTGGAAGTGTGGCTATATGTGAGTCTGTGGCAGAATTGGTCCCCAGTGCCCGATTCTTGTCAGAAGAGATGACAGTCAGGATGATGAGAATCAATTGGAATACCTGACCACAGAGATGATCAACTCACAGATCTACTATAGAGATGTAGATTGAAGTTCATTGTGTTAACTGTTTAATGTCAACCATTGGTTTGTTCGGTTTCATTTCCATGGTACACCGTGAAACACCTCACTTCCTCTTGTCAGTGTGTAGGGGGACGTGGGTAACCTTGTTTAAAAGGTTCACATGTCATGCATTAAACCTTGGCTCAAATCCTTGTGTAGGCTGAAGTTTGAAGCTTGAAGTTTGAGTTTGAAGCCCTTTTGTTGTGTCCCCCACCTTTAATGACCACGTGTTGTTGTATGGCCACACACTTACTGGATCTGTTAATATAAGATGGTTTTTGTTTTGTTGGTTATTTAAACTTCTCACTAAATATTATCCATCTTTGTGATGGGGGTCTGTAAATAATCTGTGGTTGGATTGGACAATCCAGTGATTGACATAGGGAGCATGGATCCATGCAATTAGGATACAATAAAATGCAATTAGGCAAGTCAACCCGTCTGTGTAGTCATCCCTTACGACAAGCATAGGCTGCTTGGAAGTATATTCTCACCCAGAGTGAATTTAAACGCCATAGCTCCTGTTTGCTACACAGTTCAGTTGGGTACTAGGAGCTGCTGGCAAGCTTCAGATATACTTCTGCTACAAGACCGAACAAGTAACAGGCCTTATGTCAAGATAACTCTCTCCCCCTTCTCTCCCCATTAAGAAAGTTAGTTCCATTTGCCCAGGTGCTTTGCCTGAGAATGTTGATTTTTTTTGGTAGATTTTGCTGATTTCATTACAATCTCTGTGCATCTGTTCAAAAGCAACAACCTCAATCAAGGCAGACTCTCCCCAAAGCAGATGAAGGGAAAAAAATTAATGCACATGACAAATCTGTCCTCTTCTGTCGTCATGCAAAAAATTGTATTGCTTTTGTATGAAGTACACAGTATATTTCTTGACCAACTTGATACTGTAAATCCCCTGACAGCTTCATTTCCAAGCAGTCCTTATCCCAGATGATGGGTGCATTCCCTCAGCTTGCCACCTTATCAGATTGAAGGTGAAATACGGATGCTTGAACAGTGTCAGCAGACAGGCTTGGAACAGTGTTGGCAGAAGGAAGACTTTAATGTCTAGTTTGCAGATCCTGTTCTCAGTGTCCATGCTTAACATTGCTATGGGGTAGCCTAGTGGTTAAAGCGTTTCCTCATCATACAAATAATCTGGGTTTGACTCTGCTCATGGGTACAATGTGTGAAGTCCATTTCTGATGTCCCATGCTGGACCTTGCTGCAATACTGCTAAGGTTGTGTAATACCACACTCACTCTGTAATATTTCAATATTTTGGAAGTTTACAAAAACTAACATCACTGAGTGGTCCAGACAATTTTGAACCAAGAGATCTTTGTGCTTCAACTATTGTAACTACCAACCTCTACACTAACCTAAGACAGTCGTAGTGCTATGATCGCTTTGTGGATCAGGGACCAGAAGTTGCTATGGTAATAATGAGTTAAAATTTAACGTTGCATCAGAATTGTTTCAGCCATATAGTTACGATACTATAGTTATAGTGTTAGACCTCTCTCTGCAAGTAGGCCCCGACCATATTTGGATGAACTGAGTAACATTTGTAAGCCTTGATATAGGTTTGAGGTTTATCCTAGCATGTCATCATGCAATTAATTCTACCAAAATGCTTGTGCTTCTGGCAGAGTCAGCAGTAATTGATCTCAATGTGTGGCAATCATCGGCTACTCTGTCAGTCCAAGGCAGTTCTGATTAAGGCTCTCAAATATACCTAACCCTTTCCTGTGGCAGTTTATGTGAAACCTTCTTGGACCTAACTTGCATCCTTTGGAGGATGCTTATGTCAAAAAGCTAGTGAATTAGTGCTGTTTGTTTTTCAGGACAAAAGCTTGGTTGAGATCTCAAACATATTGTTATTGTGGTATTGGAAAGGAATTGTAGGAAGTTGAATGTGAATTTAATGATGTTTGAACAAAAGTAGACATGAAAAAAGTGTTCAGTGGATTGCATGCTGCTGGTGGTATTAAGTTGAATTAACATGACATTGTTCAACAAAAGAAAACGGGAAGTGACAAATCAAATAGGATTGTCACTGGAGAACTCTATCTTATTATGAAACTAATAAATTCTGACTAATTGGAGAGTGAAAGAAAATGATCCTTTCAACAATAATGTGAGGATTTAGAATCAATTGCTTTTAAACTGGAACATCGGGTCATTTGATTGTCTAGTCAGCATCCTTGGCTGTTAGTGCCACTTCAGTTTCTTTTCGCCACAGCACAGACCTCGTTTTCTTTCTGCACCCCTTTTATCATTTTCTTACCTTAATATCAAGATGTTTATCTTCAAACAACTGTATCCATTTAAGCAGACTGTTAGAAGTTTATTGTCAACAACTCTGGGACATTGTTGAGAAGGTCCATCACCTTAGTGCATGCAGCTCCATTACTATGTTGCTCTTGTACCCTGTGAGTGCTTATGAATATGTATATTCTAATTTCGCATTTGTCAGTAATAAATTAGTCATGCCCGAGCTGGCGTTATGTTAAACATAACTTTGTCAGATGAGGCAAAGTGATGGATTAACTGCTGAGCTAACTTGTTTAAGTATTAAGTACCATATTGGCTTGACTGTAGTGTGCACAAGCATAATATGCAGACCTGTCAAGGGGAGGCACTATTTAAAATAGGATTTTTCGAATATTATGCGTAGACACAAACTACATACCGTATTCGACGTAATAAGAGCCCAGGGCGCTCTCAAAATTAGAAATAGGGGGCTCTTATTAGAATGTTATTTTGGTGGAAAAAAACAGAGTTGAAAGATAAATTTTGTGGTTTATGCTGACAGCCTGAAATGTTTAAATACAAGAGATACATTTTTGCAGAATTTAATTGCTCATAATAAAGGGTGCATATAACACACGAGTGCGTATTATAGGCGAATAAATAAGTGTTGTGTACATTGATCAATCGGAAGAGGTGCTAATTGGGATTGTTCAATAGCCAATATATAAGCAAAAAAATTGCTGTGGGCGCTTATTTCGTCGAATATGGTAGTATAGCATCAGGTGAATGAACGAGACATAAACTTTGTAAAAGAAAATGATAAATTTGTATTAAAAGATCACTGGACATGATGATTTACCATTTCAGTTGTATTTACTGTCCTGCTAGGCATTGTTTTATATGTAAAGATTACTGTGTGTATTTTGTCTGGTAAACTAAGCCAGAAATAGCAATCAGCTGAACAGACATTTTCTCCCATTTCTGTCGGTGATTCAGTTAAGAAAATACCCAATACTAGAATTTTGATTGGAAGAAATTGTATCTTAAACTATTGTTTTACCACGAATAATTATTGCCCATATCATGTTTAGTTGCAGCTTTTACTGCATTTATTTAAATAATAAACAACTTAAGCGCAGCAGTTTTGTGCATAGCAGGGTATATTTATGTATTGAAGAGTTTGATGAGTCTGCCTATTTTGATCACGAAAACAATATGTTGAAATATTATAGTTGAACTACAACAAATATGACTCTTAACAAGTCAAAGCATGGCATTATCATATATGTATCCATGCTCTGTCAATTTATTGGTTTCAAGGCGTAAATAGCGGTAATCTTATCGTGGTTGTTGAAAGTAATAGTGAGTTGGTACAATCTGGCGATTAGTTCACACAATATTGAATGAAATTTTGAATAGAATTAATTAAATAGATTATAAACATTTCCAGATATACAATGAGCACTTTTTCTAATCAGATAGTGTAATAACAGGATTAACTTGCATTGATCAGTATGGATTTGTTATCAGTCTTGCCGGTGCTACGTATTCACATCCAAACTCCTCGTATGCATGATGCACACTGCCATCTGTGCAGCTAGCTGTATTAGTATGGAAAAGAAAATGTGCACTTTACACAAGATGATACTGTATGTTAGTGTTGCTGTATTTCATTAATCCTCATGTTGAAGTCTATGCTTGAATAAGTAGTTCATTTGATTTAGGCAGCACATGCCACAATGTATTGATATTCTAATGATTGATTGTTAACCATGTATCAATATAATAATCCATAGTAAGTGTCCAGAATTGATTGTGGAGAGAAGTGTTATTTGATGGTAAAATGTTTTAAATGTTAAATTGTTAATCAAATCTGTGTATTAATTTCTACACAAGATAAATATTGCAGCCAATGAGTGCATTTTCAGTCTGATAAAACAGGTGCTTTAACACATTTATTACTTAAACATTCTTCAACAATTATCGGGAACATTATCAGAGAGGATAAGGGAAAACGAAGTGATTATCTCTGAACAGTCCTGAAATAATAACCAGATAACTGAATCCCATTGCTAGTGAATCCCAACACTAATGAATCCCATTGCCAGTGAATCCCAACACTAGTGAATCCCATTGCCAGTGAATCCCAACACCCATTGCTAGTGAATCCCAACACCCATTGCAATGGAATCCCAACATCCATTGCTAGGGAATCCCAACACCCATTGCTGGTGAATCCCAACACTACCAGTCTTGTGAATTTCAACACTAATAAATCCCAAGTTGTATATAGATTATAAATTGAGCGCTTCTCTTCTTTGCGAGTGATAAAACAATTGCTTATCAATAATGACTAGTCTCTGAAATGGTTCGTTACAGTGAAAGACAAAATTGATCTATGGTCAATACAAATTGTGTTTGAGATGGCTACACATCCTAAATGATGTAGAGTGGTTACAATCTGCCGTTCATTGATTTCAAGGTATTGATGATTGATGTGTGGTATGCTTATACTGATGAACTCTGAACAGTGTGTTTATAATGGCAGAGTTCCAACAGGTTCTCCAGCACTGTTGTGTTAAAAACATGTTGTAGATAGAAAATATCAAATGTCATCCACTCATTACATGTCATGGTGCATCTATTTTAGAGTGAGACGTTGACATGATTTGTAACAAGAGATGCTTCATGCAACATGGCTGTCTATCAGAGTAATGGACAAATCAAATATAAATATGTATACAGAAATAGTGTAATGGATTCTGTCCTGAAATATATGAATACATTGTTGTTGAGTAAGCTAGAAAAGATTGTGTCATCTTGATATAGTGATTCAGTGAACAAATTTGATTATCTGCTCACAAGTTAGTTCATATAGATTTTTGTCTGAATAATGGGAGGTTAGGTGTATATTACTCCACCAAGCTGTTGGCGGAGGGGTGAGGGAGTGATACAATTTTGTATAACAATTTTCCTCAACAGTTGTTCATTTACAGTCTGTATTTCTTTGTGACACTTGATTTTCATTTTACGAATACTGACACACGAAAACACAGTCGAATTTTGGAAATAATTTTCAGCCAGTTGACAGAACAAAGAAATTAGTATGTTGTAGAGAGGGGCCTGGAGGCATGAAGCACTGCAGTAATGATGTTGAGTTTGAATCCTCTCACGTCATACCTCTCACGTTGTCATACCTGGGCAGAAGCTTCTGGTTACTTGTTACTTTTCCACTATACATTTTCAAAGTGTTTCAGTATAAAATGAGTAACCCACAAAATCTATGTAGGCAGGAGCTGATAACAGCTTGGAAACTCATGTAATCCTCCAAGTTGGGGTCTCCTAGCATGTATGAAGACAAAAGTACCATTGTTCATATCAAATCAGCTGATTCTATCACTGCAACTTACATTTGCAGCTAACACCTCATGTGTCCCTGGCTTGAGGCTCAGTCCTCATCTATCTGCCACACTGAGCTGGGGCAGGTTTTCAGTTGAGCATCTGTCTCCTAAGTCTGTCTCCCAGATCCTAGAGTTTAAGTTGAAGAAGTCCAGCTCAAGTCTAGAATGATGTGGCAAGTCTAGATTGAAATTAAGGATTGTTTGGGGCTCCATTTGGATTTTTTTTTTTTTTTTTTTGTTGATATATATTTTTGAATAACTTTATTTCTAGGACTAGTAAGTCAGTCTACTGTCTCATGAGATGACATGCTTTTGTTAAAATTAAATTATATCCATTATCATTGTCATCATATGTTTTGTTAAACAACCCTGTGAGTTTACCAACATGTTCTACTCAAAAGAAATTAAAGAACACCCAATTCTTTCATATTACTAAAGTTATCTGTCATGGTATGACTACTGTCATATGAAAGAATCAAATGTTCTTTACCTTCTTTTGAGTAGAATATATCAAGGAAGCTATGCCGAACACAGTACTTGCAGTGAATCAGTTGACATATTTTGTCAGTGTGCGATCAGCTGAAGTAAATATTCTACCAACTGGTTGAACTGAGATGGACTTTCTATTTAACATTTGATCTCTGATTACAGTTGACTTTTGAAAAACCGTCTTGTTTAGGCTGCACTTTTTGTGGGTAATGGTCCCCAGTAACCTCACCTGGTCAAGAGAGGTGACTACATGGATCACGTGATCAGGATTGACGCATGTAGTCATATCCCATGGATTGATGCTCATGATTTCACAGGGGCAGTTGGGTAGCCTAGTGGTTAAAGCATTCACTCGTCACGCCGGAGACCCGGTTTCGATTCCACACGTGGCTACAATGTGTGAAGCATATTTCTGGTGTCACCTGCCTTGTTATTGCTGGCATAGAGCTAAAAGAGGCGTAAAAACATTTTCAATTACTTTCACTCACTCTCACGAACGAACGAAAGAACGATATCAGATACTGGATTGTCAGGGCTAGCCTTGATTGTTTATGGACTGCCATGATAAAGCTGTAGCATTAGGCAACAAACAAATCTTTTTGTTAATTTCAACAATTAGGTTATATGCTCATGTTTCAGATCGCCTTATATCATGCCTGGCCATGTCAACTTTCAATTTGGTTGTCACCTGATTTTGTTTGTCAGCCTGTCTGTCCAGGGCTGTTGTAAGCCTACTGTGCACAGGAGTTCACTTTCCTTTGAGGCAGAGTACTTTAAGTAGGACACAGGCTTTCCTCCAACATTTAGCTGCCATGCAGGGATGTAACGGAAATATACTGTCCAAAGCGGTGTTAAACCAGACTCTCACTCACTCTTTGAAGGTGTGAACAGCAGGTTACAGGGAGTAAAGGAGAAAATGTGCTTGCATCATAGATATAATTCCAACATAATTATTTACAGGCTATCTAGATACAGCTGGAAATTTGCTGACTTTGGATTAAAACAAAATTAACTAAATCACCTAATCTAAAATCATACAGGATGGTGACATTTGGACAAAGATTTTGCAGATAAATCATCACAAGAAATAGTAAATGAGTTGGAGAAAGAAACCAAATACAGTTTATCTGATACATGTATTCTCACAAACACTTCACACTCTGACAGCTGAGTATGTTCAAGGCAACGTTAACCCATGAAGCTCTGTAATCATTAGAGTAGGGTTGATTTGGCTGCAGGCCTAGGTAGATGTAAGGGCAGTTCTCCGTTAAATGTAAACCTTCTGTTGTGAAAGTTTCATGTGTCCTTAGTGAAGGACGTTTATGTTGTGTTGTCAACAGGGCTATCAGGACTATATATATGCAAGGTCTTCATGTCGTGAAAACTGAACTAGGACAACCCAAAAGATTGCTGACCACTGTAGCTATAAATAGTTGCACTGTAAATAGTTTCCCTGTAAGTAGTTTCCCTGTAAGTAGCCTGCAACACAGGGAACTGGTAATACTATGGTAGCCTATGAACACCTACCGTCACACAAGTAGGAATTGAAATGATTTGTCTCTGGTGGAGGATATTTGTTAAAGAGGTGATGCATAGTTAGGAATGTAATCATGTAAATAGATCTATTTTCTACAGCAAATAAAGACATAAGACATTTGAAAATAAATAACCTTTGTCCTGTGCTAAGATTAAACCCCTTCTTTTCCCTCCATTATGAATGCATACCGAGGCGGGAGCTCCCTATGCCTGTCTTATCGCAAGGTGCAAGGTGGGCCCACATTTGAAGCTTAATGCACTTGTTACAAAGAATATGTAGCCAGTTCCAAAAAATGTGCCTTACCATTTTTACTCTTTTGACAATATGTAATGTTCCTGACTTTTAATTGGAATTGAAAACACAAATCATATCTCCATTCTACGAACACACAGAACGAGGTTGTCGACTCGTTAATATTTGTTCGTTCTTTGTGGAAGTTCCAAAAGTGTTTGATGTGATCACTCATAGATTTGTCTCATGTCCAAATTATGACATAATTTTGCTGTTCATGTGACAGACGATGTACAAGATTAGATTATTGATCTTTAGGAAAAAGTGCCGTGGACACCTTTTTGTATTTAGTTTCAAGTAAGTTGCATGATTTTAAACTATTTTTGCAAAATTCTTATGCAATGAGTGACTTTTTCTTCCTATCATGGAGGTCAAAGCACACAACACCTTTGACAGACAATTTCAATCAATACAACAAAACGAGAATATCTGTTGTTTTTATCCATGGAAACAAAGACAAATGTGGGCCTACCTGTTACAATCATGATGGAGTAAAAGTGGGCCTCATTTTAAAAAAGATTATCAATACGGTAGGCCAACCAATTGAAGCTTCGCAATTTATAAATGCAGACCCACCTGTTGTAATCATGACAGAAAAATGGTGGACTAACATTTAGAAAATGTTTATCAGAACTTACCCAACCTAATCAAGCTTTGAGATTTACACACATGGGCCCATCTTTTGTGATATCAATACATGATGGAAAAAAGGCAGCCAATGTTCTCGGAAATGATTACAACACTAAGCTTGGTGAGGATTTAGTTGATGCATGTCATCGTATCCTAATTGTGTTGATTGATGCTCATTATGTCAATCACTGGATTGTCTGGTCCAGACTTGATTATGTACAGACCGCTGTCATGCAGCTGGGATATTGTTGCGTGCGGCGTTAAACAACAAACACAACAAAATCCAATAATAATTGACATTCCATCCACATAAATTTGTGAGACTGGTAGGGAGATGTGTGATAACGTTTATCTTCACAGGGGTCGATAGGGAGGCTCATTGATTATTGTTGCTGATGTTATGTTTGAATTTGAAGTAGATTTTTTCCACATATTACGATCCTGGTCTATCCATTAATTGAATTCGAACTTATCTTGCATTCTGTTTTGAGAAATATTTTCCTGAAATTCAGATCAACATCAACATGATCAATAGTAGAGAAAAAGAAACCATGTGTCCATGTGTATCTTCTATGGACTTCTGTCTGTTTTCAGTCATATGTTTTTGAATATCTTCCAGAAATTACCATCAATTGTCGATCAAGAGAAGCCATATTTTATCTTTTTTTCATGTCATATTTTAGAGGGGAATTTCCCCCCATTACAGTCATGATCCACTCTAGTTGGAAATTATACGTGATCAGTTGTGTAGCATGAAAGCTTATTGACATGATGTACATGAAACTGACGGAGTGGTCACTTGTGTTACCCTGCGGTCTGACAATACAGATAGCAGATGACCTCAGTCACTGGCCTTGAGAAAAGACTATAGTCTGTTCCATACTTTTGGATGCTCTGAATATCTGCTGGCACTCAATTTAGGTGCATGTGGGTTGGCCTGTGTATAACACTTTAATTTAGCATGGAGATGCCTAGCCTTGCTATAAGGCTGAACTAAAGGAAAAGTCCATGGATGTGTTGTAATTCCATCCTAATAGGCAAGTCTAGATTTGTGGACAGTACAAGGACTCCAGTCTCTTATAGGGACAACTTGTTCTGATTCTTTACATTATCAAGAAATAATGATTTGAACTAATACTTATTGCCTTTGAGACTTGTGCGAGTCAAAGAAATGCCCTGAGCTGCTTATTCTTTGTAGGGTAGTAGAGTGGCCTAGTGGTTACAGTGAACTCACAGGTAGAAGACCATGGAGTACGCAGATCACTGTGTCGGATTAATGAGACTGATTAATGAGTGATTTCGGTAATTCGTTGCAAATTAGGTGTGTCGGAGTCGGAATGCAAGACTGTCGGATTAACGGGTCTAAATAGCACTGATTTAATCGGTTCCCATCATTATTGTCGGATAAAGCCGATCGTCGGATTAACGAGACTGTACTTCTTTTCTCAGAAGATGTTACCCATCATTAAAAAGATTGACTTCAGATAACCCCTGTGGACATTCCAAGTTAGAGTTGGTCCCCAGCATCTAGGGCTGGGACGGGTAACTCGGGTACTCGGGTTGGGTGGGTCCTGAGTAAGACCCTGGTACCCACAGTACTACCCGGACCCGTGTTTAGTCACATGACATATTGTTTAATGACAAAAACTCACTAGAGCTCAGTGGTTACACTACAAGTCGCTAATGTTCCCATTTCTTTATGATGATGCACACATTCCTTTTGACTTGTATATGTTTGAGTAAAGATAAAGCTTCAGTCAACTTCAGTGTACGCATGATTCGATCGTTTCATAAGAGACCATATATCTATTATATGGTCTCTGGTTTTATACATGTATCTAAACAGTTTTTGCCAAGGCTATAGTTAAACTATTCCCAAGTGTTCCCAACTCTTGAGACCTACAGTGGGTACCCGGGTAGGATCGTGTAATAGGGGGTTAGGTACACGGGTAGTAAATTTGGACTCGTCACAACCCTACCAGGATTATATGCTTGTGAAAAGAGGCTATCAGGCTAGATTAATTATTGGATTGCATGTTATTGTACCCTGATAATGTGGATAGTTTTTCATGACATCTATCACTGGATTGTCTGGTTCTGACTTGGATGAGTTACAGGTCACAGAGTGCAGTGTTAAACAAGAAACAAACGTCTTCACACAACAGATTTTGTGAACTGGTAACTGCTTCTCCACTCTTGTCCATACCCGAAGAAAAATGACATTCACGTTGATGCTTAGTGTGGTTTGGTATCGGGACACGACCTCATAAGGCAAGGAGTCACATTGCACCAGCACATTCAGGCCTACTTTATCAGTAGGTTATATTTCAGCCAATATTAAGCTATGTCATGTTATAGCCCACACGATCTTGTCTGTTCCTGCTCAGTGGTATAAACACACTTAAGCTACTGATAATGTTGACACTTGAACATTCATATTTTTTCGGTGCGTTACGAGCAGATTACCATTCAAAGCATTAGTCATCCTAGTATTAGGTCACTTACAAGGACAGATCAATAGTAATTCCCACTTGTGCTGGGTCTGCAGGTGGTGTGGCCTGTCTGGTGAACATACTGGCCATACTGTTTCTTTAAGACTAGGGCAGGAAAAGACGTATGTGCATTGTGTTCGATCAGTGCACTGTGTCGTTGATCGGTTAAGGGTGTCAATCGAAACATTATGAATGGCTGAAGTCATTACAGTAAGCTTGTGTCAAATCAAGATTCTCGGGTGTTCTGATGATAGCTTTGTTGTCTGAATTGGTAGTGCTGTGATTGCTCTGTATTAAAGTTGTATTAGAGTACATGTCACTTATGACTGAAATAGTGTTGAAAATGGTGTTAAACCTAACTCAGGTATTATCTTCTGGAACTCCTTTGGATATTGGGTTATAGATTGTGATGCAGTGACTAGATGGTGTCATGCAGGGTGTCAGTATACTAACATGACATTGATTGATGTGGCCTCTTGTTTGCCTGCTTCAGTATCCCATGGGGATTCCAGAATAGAATTTGTCCCCATGCGGCTCTCTATGTCATAAGGGCCACTAAATAGAACAGGAATCAGGCTTGTAGACACAGCTTTAGAAATTGTTTTTCCTGAGTCTAGTTCAAAGAACTAATGTAAACCTTATTTCAATTATCAGTTAACTAAGTTCCAATTTGTAGCAGTGTTGAAACATTGAAAACAGGTTCAGAATTATAGTCTTCAAATGCCACTTGTCAGTGAGGAATACCATCATTGGATTTTTACTTGCCTTCAGTACAATTTAGTAGTCTGGGGCTGGCAGACTATCATGAATTTGAAAGGCAGACTTGGTTGATTTTGTTTCATTCTACCCTCACCGAGCAAGATACTGTTCAATATTTACAGGCTGCTGTCATATAGCGCATTAAACAACCAAACAACAATCTGCTCCTGTTGCCTCCATGTAGATTTGTTCAGGACACACTCACTCACAGGCCTACACGGGTCTTCACTTCACATCATTGCCATGTCTGAAATCGGTAGCCATTGATGTTATGGAGAACAGCGGTATGCAATGAATAATTTGCAAGTCCTTTGCCCAAAGGATGGATTTTGAAACTTGTGAACATTTAGTCTCAAAGTTGTGTATGATGGATGATGTATTAATGCAGCAACTATGGGCATCCATTACTTTGAATACTGTAACTTTATATTGCTGCCATTTTTTGTGTATATTAGGTTTTTGAAGTAGCTCTGGTGGTCAGCAAGGGAATGATACATCAAGACCACTGATGGGGATAGCACAGCTGCTGGTGATTGTTTAGTGGTAAATCACTGGTCTGGGGTATACCCGTGTGGGAGGTTTGAGAATAATATTTGGTGTCCACACATGCCTCTTTGTTCCTACCATTTCAGAGTCACAGAGAGATTTGTTTGGCCCATTATAGTACTGTGGGGGGTCAACCTTCGTCTCCTCATTCTGTTGTAGATTCATGTAGTTCCCTCACATGGCTGTGTTCTTGCAGTCATTTATATCAAGTAACTGCAGTGGTCCAGTTTATGTGGAATTAGATTGGTGTGAGCACTTTTCATTGTGTTAACATGGTATAAATTAAAGTTGTTAGTGCCAGGGACCACATGAATGTGCTGTAGAAAGATGCTTGCCTTGCACTGGTCAATGAAAATGTTATACAAAGTGTTGGACACAAGGAATCCTTGACAAGAATAGCCAGTTATCAAAACTGCCTGCTCATTTGTATATTAACTTGCTTGATTACAGGACACCAACTCTCTCTCTAATAGCTCTCTAACATATTTAGCCTTCAGCTATGAAACTGATTAATGAAGGATATTTATGTAGAAGTATTAACTTTCATTCATGGCAGTGTGGAAGTGGTATCATTTCATGAGTGGTGTTTCATTGGCAAATCTCTCCTAACATTTCTCCATGTATCAACACTTGTTTGTCTCCGATAACATGGTGTTTTTATTCTGAAACTTATCTTAAAGTTAGCTTCCATCAACATCATGTGGAGGTGTGTGAGTTTGCCATAGCTTGAATGTTTGCCTGCAGTGTAAGTTGTGAGTCTTTTCCTGGCTTCATCAGCTGCTTCAGGAATGCAGATGGAGTGGGTGTCATTTACATCGTGCTTGTAAATGTTTGAAGTGATTATAATGTGGATTGGGTGGTTGTGATGGAGACAATGACATTAGACCCAGGCGTCTTATGTACCACAATTTGCTGTGCAGAGTTGCTTCCCTTAGACTTGCTAGGATTCTCTCATTGTGGTTTCCAACGCAGATTGACACTGATATTATCCTGTGCTAATGGGTTTCACTAAAGTGGTAAATGTCTAAAACGTGTGTAACTATAGGATTCCTCCCATATTGAGCTGACCAGCTGTGATACAACTCAATTATTGCTCAAAGCGGCATCACACTCAACTCACTCCCTTCCAACAGTACAATGACTTAGTCACTCACCCTGCTCCGTCTGTCCATTCAACAAGTAGAATGAAAGATCATGAGAGATTAGCCTTGATCAATATATATATATATCAATATATCATCCTGCATATATCACACCCATTAAGTATGTCTAGAAGCATGGCAGCTGACCCAAGCAAGTCCATCATGGGTTGTGTCTGGGGCGGGAGCCGATGGAGCCGCTGAAGCTGCTGCAGCTGCATCTGCCACCAGTACAGATGGACGGGGACTATCTGCAGGGGGATGCTTGTCCATTCTGGAGACACTTGTCTTGCTTCCTGACAAGCTTCAGAGCGAGCCAGTAGCCTTGTAGCGTCCATTTGTCTCACACAAAACAAGACATTCAATTCCCAAGCCAGGGACAAATTTTGACAGGGAGCCATACAAAACAAAACCTGGCTTTTTTCAAGGCGTAAATATTTACTGACCATGCTTTTTACAGTTTCCAGTAATAAATTTTTAAGACTGACGGAGGAATAGTGTGTTCAAAAGAAGATTATTTTCTTTCATTTTTAAGGGGGGAAAGTCAAGCTTGCCAATGTACAGCAGTAAGATTTATGAAGCCCACTATCTTTTGTCATTGAAGTCTCTGCTTTATCAGTGAAAGTGATACATTTACTTACAGTGGTAATTACAGGATTTCATCGATAACTGGATAGGTTACTTTTTGAGTTTGTGGTGGTAATGGAAGTGTAAGCAGTGAGTGGGTTGGTTTTACATTGCTTTCAACGGTATTTATGTTCTATCACGGTGTGCCAGATTGATGTGGGTGGAAAGCCTAAAGTGAAGCAGGTGTAATACATTAACTCCTTTGGTAAAACCAACAAGTACAGATATGGTGCAGACGAACAACTTAAGATAAATAGGTGTCTGGCATGCCCAAGGGATGCAACTCTGCACAGTGAATTGTGGCACCTTAGACGATTGAAAGACCTGTTTGGTTGGTCATTTAGAACATGGGGAATTAATACTTTTTGTTTTTTTAACTGAAGTCATAATAGGAAAGGCTAGATACTTTAAATCCAACTCAGAAGGTGGAATATTTTCACAGGTGTTCATGGTAACTGAAAGTTTTCTTCTGTTGCCTTACCTACAGTAAGCCTTTGATTGAATATGCTTATCCCCTCAGAACAACTAACAACAAACTTGCTAATCTGATTGTCAATAATTCTTTCATTTCTCCACTATCTTTATCGGGATAATATTGATGGAATCTACACCATCCAGATTAAACAGGTTTTAAAGTTTGTTGTCCTGAATAAATATGCTATTCTGCTTTAATATGTTTGATAAATAACCATTTAATATTCCTTTGCCACTCTTTGATAAAATTGATTAAATTCTTTCTGGCTAAAAAGCCACTGGTAATATTATTGATTGAAAGCATAATGAGATTTGAATGAAATTTTAAGATCATTGCTTCCATAGGTGAGCACTTTTTATCACACACTGATAAAGAATTCTCAGGCCAAGGTTATTATGGTTTGGAAGACATCGATAGCCCATTTTATTCACAAGCTTCTACACAGGGTTATGTCACCCACCTATACAATTACTTCCTTAAATTGAATGTATTATAATGAAACGGCCGTAGACTGGCTGATCATTACTAGAGGATGCACTACTAAAATAAATGGATGATGCTGCCAGTAAGAAAATGTGGCAAGATAAATACCAGAGCTGGGAGACAAGGTTTACTAAAAGTATATCAAAATAATCTCCAAAGTTATGAATGTAGAAACTAGGGAAATGCAGAAGGACCACACAACAAGTAGGTAAAGTTCAATAACTAGTTTATTAATTAATCATTGAACTGAAATTTTTTGTACATGGTCTCAAGATCAGAGACACGATACTGGCTGTCAGCTGTACTGGAAACATCAGTCGCTCGGCATTGTCTGTCACATCCTGGCTCTAGAATCCGGTACTTGTCTGTATCCCTCCCACAATTGATATATCTGAACTGTTAAAACAATTGAACTGTACAATAAACTTTGAAACTTGAAAGTGTACGAACTTGGCTGCATCCAGAACTGGACCCATGCAATGTAATAAACAGTACATTCCAGAAGTCACATGACTTTGAATGATAAGTCAGCATGAAGACAAACCCTAAATTTTCCTGTAATAACATCGGTAGATGAAAACCCTTGACTGTGACGGCATCATCGACTGTAAACAATCTGGTTGGAATGACCTTGGCCACCAAACTCCTCACCACCTATTTTATAGCTGTAACTGTAACTTGAATCATTACGATCTTGGAATATTCGATCGAAATGAATCCAAAATGGCTGTCAGATTTTCGGAACTGTCAGACATCATCCGGACATCAACAAAGGTAAATAAGAATTGCTAATCCAGACCAGCCATGTAAATTAAAAGTTATACAATAAATGTTTTATTTGAGGTTTAAGTTGCTAACCAATGCTAACCAGAGTTGTTGAAGTAGTTGTCAAGGACAAAAACATATAGTAAATGAAGAGTTACCTCCCCCTTCAGTTATTCAATCACTCCCCTTCTCTTGAATCAACCTTTTGGCTTATTTAATAGTTACAGTGTTTTCATGGTGTCCTTAATTAGCAAACTTGAGCTTTGTATGTTCTACCCTGTTTGGAATCTGGGTTACAATGGGTCATCAGCAGCATTGATCGGGTCATCGTACAGTGGTTGCTCATAACTGCAATCACTGGTTTGTCTGGTTCAGACTGGATTATCTTCTGGCCACCTTCTTTGGAAATGTCGCTGCATTGAACAACCAATAAACAACAAACAAAAGAAGTTGGCTTTCTTGGTTAATTACTGCAAGGTTTAGAATATAAATGTGACATTGGTGTAGAAGGAAATCAAGTGTAATTACAGTTACTAAAGTTACAAGGCAGGGCAGTTAATGTTAAACTGGGGCGCAGGTGGCACAGTCATCTGTTAAAGGTGCCGCAGTTCGCTGTGCAGAGTTGCATCCCTTGGGCATACCAGGACCCTAAAATTGTGGGTTAGAATCCCAGTTCGACCCAATAATGTTTCTTTGTTTGTCAGCACCACACTTGTGCTCGTGGGTTTCACCAGAGTTGTAAATGCCTGAGACCTGCATCACTTCAGGCTTTCCTCACATATTCTCTTTCAACACCAATATAATTTATTTAAGGATTTGCTTGAAATGTTTTTATTTTGCTCTTTGACATGTAAGTATGGACCAATCGTCAAAGCATTTGTCTGAGAATATTTTTTTCCAATAACATTGAGGGAAATAGATAATTAATTTTTTAATCTGTCAACAAAATATGATTAATTGAAATGATACATTTTATAAAAGAATGATATGACAGGTTCATTAAAGTATATACTATGTTGACGGGGCTACCTGTGGCCGGAGTCTCGGGACTCAGGATGTCTTGGCTGGTGTACCGACCTGCATTTTGGAAAGAGTTAAGACATGCTGTAATATAACTGGAGTATTGTCAAAGCAGCATTAAACCCAACTCACTCACTAATGTTAAACTGTAATGCAATGATAAAACTAAGAATTTTGTCGCTCACTAATATTAACATCCCATTTTAGACAATATGTCTAAAGAACAACCTGGAATGTTTCCAACAGAGCATCTTTCATTTTAACATTGAATGTATCTTATCTTTTCAGGCAAAAAATAAGGTGTTGAGTATGCTGTTCAGTTGAAATCAGATTTTATTCCCTCAATTCTTTTTTGTGCTAAACAATATGTGGCAGGTTTACAATTTGTCAATATTGTTTTTCTGTGAGTAGTGTGTGTAATGTAAATACTTCTTCACAGGTCTGTTTTGCAATCCCACCTGTTCTTTCTAGCCACAGGTAATATTATAATAATAGAATTTGATTAAATTTTGAGAAATTCTTTAGACTTTAATTTAGCGCAAAGCTTGTTGTTACAAGAAATAATTCTCTTTAAATACTGTCACAGACTCTGTGCATGAAGGTTCAACAGCTGTATTTATGATTTGTACAAATGGGTTTGATACACAAAAAAGTTAAACCAGTATGAACAGGAAGAGAGTGAAAAAAATCAATATTCTTTTCTAATTCAGTACTGCAAACATACTCTGCCAAATTTCTCCGAGATTCTCAAAGTGAATATTTGCAATTCAATAGTTGAATTGCTTTCCCAGGCCATCGAATTCATTCATCCTAATCACCTGCTAATAAAGATAATAATATCACTATTGACCCAACAGCTGATAGGAATCACAGCCCATCCCCCCTGGCAGGAAGTGGACTGGTCCATCTTGTCTTCAGCCAGGCTGTCAGTTTCAGTCAATCTGCCTAGAGAATGCCTGACTTGTAGCAGGGGGCCCAGTTTGGGTTGGCAAATCTGAAGAATGTTAATGACCTTCTGTGTTCCCAGTGCCATTGTAGACCAGAATAGCTGAATCTGTTGTGGCTGTTACTCATGAGCTCTTTGCTTCCAGCCAGTCCAAGATAGTGAATGCCTACCAATCGGTCTGTCATTGATACTTAGTTCTCAGTTGCCATGGGGAAAAAATCACAGGAAATAATTCAACATGAATGAAAGGGAAGTAGTTGTATTGTTTTTTGGTCAGAGGGAACACTGTGGGATGCCTGCATTTTGTTGTTGGGAGAGAGAAGAGACAGGGTTCAATCTGATGCAGCTTCTCATCCTACCAGGCATAAGGCACCTCGACCATCACATGGGATATCATCAACTACCCCTGTGTAAGGAGTCGTCTGTGTGCCTGGCTACCATGTATCTGTGTCTGACTGCCTGATTGTGTCTGAATCTAGCGGTATATGTGGTTGTGTCTGACTGTGGCTGATTGTGTCTGAATCTGGCAGTATGTGTGGTTGTGTCGAACTGTGGCTGATTATGTCTAAATCTAGCAGTATATGTGGTTGTGTCTGACTGTGGCTGATTGTGTCTGAATCTGGCAGTATGTGTGGTTGTGTCGAACTGTGGCTGATTATGTCTGAATCTGGCAGTATATGTGGTCGTGTTGGACTGTGGCTGATTGTGTCTGAATCTGGCAGTATATGTGGTTGTGTCGGACTGTGGCTGATTGTGTCTGAATCTGGCAGTATGTGTTGTCTGAATCTGGCTGTTTGGTTGTCTGAATCTGACTGAATGTGTGATTGTTTTTGACTGTCTGTCTCAATCTGACTGTATGTATTTGACTTTGTTCTCAGTCTCACAGTACGCTTCTGTCTGTGTGAGTGTCTCTGTAACTGAGTCTGAATTTGAAAAAGGACACTGCATACGACCAAAGACAAGAAGTGAACAACACATCCAAGACCGACTGCACACTGAATTGACACGTGGTTTCTGGGGCGAAAAAGGTGTGGGAGGAGGTAGAGTTGGAAAAATGGGGAAAGGGAGTTGGATGTATCCACTTCAGTATTGCTCAACGTCTGTCAGTTCCACCTCAACATTTTATCCCAACTAACTAATATTGACAATTTATCAAACCTACTCTATCCATACAATTGTCGCTGTAAAGTTCGCGTATATTTTCATGTCCTACTAAGGAAATGCTGTACAATGTTCATTCCCATGTTTCCCATGACCTGACAAGCAACAACATACAGATTCCCTATCCATGATCTGGTACACATTTCCTAGCAACTAGTCCACCACGCACAGCCTACACAGCCCACTGCACAATCTCTGGTAGCGTTTCCCTTGTATTCCAGAAAGACAAAACACACACGCTTGTCTGGGTCTTAATCAAGTCTCTCATCAGTCTTCTTTACAGACAATAGAAAAACTTTTAAAATTATCCATGTGTGTGTTTATTTGTTTGGCAAGTTTTAACACTTTGTGTCAACAAAGCTTAATATCCGTGCCAAATACTGCAGATTTTTTATTCTTATGGTTGTGTGGGGATTCCCCTGCTTGGAAGCTTCCCGTTCTGTGTAGGAGGAGGAAGTGAATATTATGGGGATTCCCCTGCTTGGAAGCTCCCTGTTGTGTGTAGGAGAAAGAGGTGAAATGTTTTGGAATTCCCCTGCTTGGAAGCTCCCCCCTTGCATGTAGAAGGTGGTGAATATTTTGGGGATTGCCCTGCTTGGAAGCTCCCTGTTGTGTGTAGGAGGAGGAGGTGAATATTATGGGGATTGCCCTGCTTGGAAGCTCCCTGTTGTGTGTAGGAGGAGGAGCTGAATATTATGGGGATTGCCCTGCTTGGAAGCTCCCCCTTGCGTGTAGAAGGAGGTGAATATTATGGGGATTGCCCTGCTTGGAAGCTCCCCCTTGTGTGGAGGAGAAGGAGGTGAATATTATGGGGATTCCCCTGCTTGGAAGCTCCCCTTGTGAGGAGGAGAAGGTGAATATTATGGGGATTGCCCTGCTTGGAAGCTCCCCCTTGCATGTAGAAGGAGGTGAATATTATGGGGATTGCCCTGCTTGGAAGCTCCATGTTGTGTTTAGGAGGAGGAGGTGAATATTTTAGGGATTGCCCTGCTTGGAAGCTCCCCCTTGCGTGTAGAAGGAGGTGAATATTATGGGGATTGCCCTGCTTGGAAGCTCCATGTTGTGTGTAGGAGGAGGAGGTGAATATTATGGTGATTGCCCTGCTTGGAGGCTCCCCTTGTGAGGAGGAGAAGGTGAATATTATGGTGATTGCCCTGCTTGGAGGCTCCCTGTTTTGTGTAGGAGGAGGAATTGAATATTATAGTGATTGCCCTGCTTGGAGGCTCCCCTTGTGAGGAGGAGAAGGTGAATATTATGGGGATTCCCCTGCTTGGAGGCTCCCTGTTGTGTGTAGGAGGAGGAAGTGAATATTATGGTGATTGCCCTGCTTTGGAGGCTCCCTGTTTTGTGTAGGAGGACGAATTGAATATTATGGTGATTGCCCTGCTTGGAGGCTCCCCTTGTGAGGAGGAGAAGGTGAATATTATGGTGATTGCCCTGCTTGGAGGCTCCCTGTTTTGTGTAGGAGGAGGAATTGAATATTATGGTGATTGCCCTGCTTGGAGGCTCCCTGTTGTGTGTAGGAGGAGAAGGTGAATATTATGGTGATTGCCCTGCTTGGAGGCTCCCTGTTGTGTGTAGGAGGAGAAGGTGAATATTATGGTGATTGCCCTGCTTGGAGGCTCCACTTGTGAGGGGGAGAAGGACGTGCATGCTGTGGGGAGTGGGTGGTCAAAATTGTACTTAATGTATTTGCTGTATTAAGCATCTTGCTCCATAATATGGTGTATTTCATCAAAAGAAGAAAGAAGGGCACACATATTTTGTCTGCAGGTTAGGGTCATTGATGTGAAGCAATAGATCAAAAACATTTATTATGGTCTTAATGTTTTGGGGAATATTCACTGATATATATGATATTGAACAAACTGGTGCCCATTGATTCCAGAATCACCTCAGGGTTTTGTCTTAACCATTTCCTTTGTATTTCACAAAAAAAAAATTTGTTTCAAAAGTTGACAAGATGTTGACATACAGACACACAACAGATTGTTGGAGGCTTTGTTTTGTCTTCCTGTCCGTGGTTATGATCGTTCATGAGACCGAATGGTCTGTTTAGACTATTTCATCAGAAAGAAAATGAAGTCCTATGTTCATTCCATCTTGTTTTCCCCCATAGGTTTGTGATTGTTGTGTCAGTAGCAATAGATTCAGTTTCTCAGAATACAATTGTTTTCAACCACAGACTGTATTGGGCACAGAAAAACTTCAGTGACAACAAATGCTGTTTTTGTGAAGGTCTCATGTGTAAGCCATTAAATCACTTTTATCAGTGCGGGAGGGGAAAAAATCCTGTTATTTGTCTGGCAAGTCCTGTTGCAATACTTTTGGGAAGTAACTTGACAAGCCATTCAGATCACATAAATGTGATGTAGACCACAACAATATGGCAGTGAAGATCCCAAATTGTTCATGTTATTTTATACTTTGCCAGTAAGAATGCTATTTTTGCAAACATTTTAACTAATGACCTGAGCTCCTTCTGTGAAGAAAAACTTTAGCATAAAGAATATTGTATTTATTTGATTGGATGCATTGTTATAATTGTGCTGAGATTTTGAATCATCCTAGACTGTGAAGCCTGGTTACTGCTTGACCATGGGCAAAGAGAAACCTTTGCTGGTTGTAACAGGCGACGAAATGGTGACGTGGTAGATGTCATCATTGTATGCGAACAGCAGGGAGTGTCGGTCCGACATAGCTGGAATGTTGCTGAGTGTGGTGTTAATCAACGAACTCCAAACTCAATCACCAGCCGTGTCATTCCAAAAGAAGTTAAAAGATGGTAATTGTTACCCTGCCTGGCGCTTGGCATTAAGGGGGCTAAAACAAGGATTGGTTGGCTTGGAGTCAGTATATACTGTGTTTGAGTGGGATATCAATGTTAAACTACAAGATGGCATCTCAGGGGGCAAGCACTGTAAAAACTGGCATTAGTCCTTATAGCACAAGCAGACACACGTATGCACGTCGCTATATAAGTGCAATAATCTTAAACACTATGATAAAACCCGTTTTACCTCACGTCACCTTAAACAACAAACAAGTTGAAAAGCAATAACTAACGTATTGCTCAAGTGACCGTTGGAATGAACTAAGTGGAGAACATGGATGTGTACCCACTGGTCATAGTTGTGTTGAATGAAAGCTCATGAAGGTTACTTTTGTTGTGACTGAGTTTCATTTCAAGTCTTGACAGGTGGGGTAGCCTAGCGGATGAAGCGTTGCCAGGTCGCTTCTGAAGACCTGTGTCAGATACCTCTCATAGGTGCAATGTGGGAAGCCTATTGTAGTGCCCTCTGCCTTGAAAGGGCTGGAATATTGCTGAGGGTGAGGTAAATCCTCACTCAGGCATTTCTGGTCTGAAACTTGGGCAGCTTGAAACTGTCGAGTCAGTTTGAGATGAGATGATCTTTTATTAGCGCCAAAGGATATCTTCTGCATCTAGGAGTCACAGAAACAACAGTATCTGTACACAAATATAACAAACACAACATAAGCAATTTTGAAGCATTTCTGAAACTCTATTATTAAAGAGAAATATATTTTATATATCTGTTCAGCTGACTTTTGCAGATATCAGAGCAACATGCGGGCTCAATTTCCAGCACTGTTTTATAGTTACCATAGATATTATAACGTCCGATTAACTTCCCACCAATGGTTTGTTAAACTGAGATAAGCTCTGCCAAAGCTACAGTGAAACTTACATGGTTTTATCTGACAGATTCAGGCCGCCACATAAAAACTAGCTTTGCTAGATCTGTTTGTTTTTACTTTTCAAAAGAAACTACAATAAACGGAAACATTCCCTGTTGGGCTCTGCTGAGTGAAGTTGATGTGTTGACGGAGCACATGTTTACCCTGCTATATTTCCCTGATCAATATGGAAGCTGGGCTGGCTCTTCAAGCAGGTGTTATTATTATGTGTCTCATTGATTGCTCATTAGACTGCATGTTAGTTGTATAATTGCAACAAATGGGATAGTGAGTGACAGGGGAGTTAGCCTCTATCTGTCATCATTCCTTGCTGTGAGATGATGGCCTCTCTGATTATTATTGAGTGATGGATGTTCTTTTCCTTCATTGTTGTGTGATGGCCTCTCTTTTCCTTCATTGTTGTGTGATGGCCTCTCTTTTCCTTCATTGTTGTGTGATGGCCTCTCTTTTCCTTCATTGTGTGATGGCCTCTCTTTTCCTTCATTGTTGTGTGATGGCCTCTCTTTTCCTTCATTGTTGTGTGATGGCCTCTCTTTTCCTTCATTGTTGTGTGATGGCCTCTCTTTTCCTTCATTGTTGTGTGATGGCCTCTCTTTTCCTTCATTGTTGTGTGATGGCCTCTCTTTTCCTTCATTGTTGTGTGATGGCCTCTTTTCCTTCATTGTTGTGTGATGGCCTCTCTTTTCCTTCATTCTTGTGTGATGGCCTCTCTTTTCCTTCATTGTTGTGTGATGGCCTCTCTTTTCCTTCATTGTTGTGTGATGGCCTCTCTTTTCCTTCATTGTTGTGTGATGGCCTCTCTTTTCCTTCATTCTTGTGTGATGGCCTTTCTTTTCCTTCATTCTTGTGTGATGGCCTCTCTTTTCCTTCATTCTTGTGTGATGGCCTCTCTTTTCCTTCATTCTTGTGTGATGGCCTATCTTTTCCTTCATTCTTGTGATGGCCTCTCTGTAATAATTCTTTCTTATATATATCATGTCATGTTATCCAGTGAGGACAAAATTGGAATGTCATGAAACGGGGACATGTGACAAGATATTGTATGACTTCTTTTCCATGTGCAGTCATCTTCCTGCAACAGCTGTTTGAAGTTGAATTTTGCAATAGGTTGCAGGTGTTGTAGTGCAGAGAAAGCGTGGGAGGGAAGGGGTGTTAAAATGACTAGTTAAGTGTTTTCAATTAAACACGCTTCAATAACAAAGAAACAGACTTTCAATATAAAAATTTAACCCATTCTAAATGAACATGAAAAACATATTTCTAATTTGAAAAACTTAACTTAAACGAGTCCGACAAAGGCATTTATTTTTGCTTTTAGCATGTTTATTCACTCTGGTTGTTTTTCACAGTCATTCCAGAGCAGTTATTTTTATTGATTCAGCTTAAGTGTCAAGTCAAAATATTTATTCTCTCAAACATTTGAGAAAGTGGAGGCTGTCTACACTTGTAGGCTTGATCAACCAACCCTACTATTCACGACAGACATCTAAGCTGACATTATGCTGACAGTCTGCTATTCAAGGCATAAGCATATCAGTTGCATGCATAATTGCTGCATATCTATTCTAAACAGTGTTGACAGATAAAAGATATTCAACTCTGACACTATTTAATGCATGGCTTGCTCTGACAAGATAGTATCTGATATAGTTAAATGTTTACTGATGTTTCAAACATTATTCAATGTTTTTTTACTTTTCAGTCTCTTTGTAATATAATTGTGTATTTGGTAGTAGCTCAGTTGGATTTATAATCATTAAATGATTCCTTCAAAGTCTGTTAATAAATTTACTTATACACCTAAATGAGAAAACCTTAAACTTAGAGGGTATAACACTGCTGCTTTTAACTGGTACAGATTTTCACGAAATAGCCGGCTCTGAATCTCAAACCTTTTGCAACCCTCAGGACATAAATGGCTTTTTTGGCTGACTGGGTATGACTGGCTAGTGAAACTATTGACTTGTCAGCTTAAATATTTATACAGACATGGAACACACAACGTCAGCCTTGCTTATTTCTTTATAGAAAAGGGGAAAATCAATATTTCTCCAACCCGTTGAGGGCCCCATCAAAGTGCATCTGTTACTCCGAACCTGAACATATGTCCTAATGCTTTGATGAATAGAGTTATGTGCTTATTGGTGAGTTGAGGTGTAAGGAATTTTGGGAAGGCTTCGTAAGGGATAAAATTGTCCTCAGATTTAGTTAACATTTTCAGGTTAGGGTATTTTGAGTAGACATTAATGACTATTTACAAGTGGTTTAATTAATGTGATGTGATCCACATTTGTCTGGTGTGTTTTGGTTTGATTGTAATTGAAGTCCCTGCTGTGCCCTGACTGACTGTCATGGCGCCCCAGGTGCTCTCACTATCAACCATTGGTAGGGGATAGTTACTTAAGTTACTTCTAACATCGTTTCTTGACTAATAGACCTGTGAAGATCCGGGGTAGAATAGGTCTTCAGCAACCCATGCTTGCAGTAAAAGGTGACTATATTTGTGGTAAGAGGCATCTAACGGGTCCGTTGGTCAGGCTCGTTGACTAGATTGAGGCATGTCATCATATCCCAATTTGCGTGGATCGATGCTCATGATGTCAATCACTGGATTGTCTGGTCCAGACTTGATTATTTACAGACTGCCATCATATAGCCGGCGTTAAACAACCCCCCAAAAAACAAAACAAACTTGACTCATACAGACCTCTTGTGGTAAGAGGCATTTAACGGGTCGGGTTGTCAGGTTCGCTGGCTTGGTTGATGCATGTCATCGATTCCAATTGTGTGGATCGATGCTCATGATATCAATCACTGGATTGTCTGGTCCAGACTCTTAGTTTCAGACCACCATCATAAAGCTGGAATATTGCCATTAAACAACAAACCAGCCAACCAACCTCAGTTACAATCATGAGGACAAATGAGTACATATTGTGCTGCAGAAGTCTGTCATCTTTGATTTAAACATGTTGAGAGAGAGAGAGAGAGAGAGAATGTTGTACCTTTGTGCCCACATTATCAAGCCCTGGTTAGCGTGCCTTGTGCAGTGAAATTATACTGCTGAAATATGGCTTGGAATATCTCCTTAATATTTTTCTCTTGAAAGTTTAAGTAGATTGATGTACTTTAAGAAAGTAATGGAATTGAAGATAATGAAAACAATACTTTTTTCTTTCTTTTTGGGTTTAGTTTTAAGAACATAGTGTAGTCAAGGGTTTACAACCTACAGTGAATAGAATTTGGGGGCAAAATTTAAACATGTGAAATAGATGTTTGAATAAATATCTGATTCATGGAGTACTGCTTGAATTAAGGGCCAGATCTTTAAGCGAATTGAATTAAGCGCCTTTAATCACAAGAGCAAACAAAAGTCACTCTTTTGCCAATATTGAAGCGTTTTGTTCTGATTTCTGAGAGAGACAATCTTATCGGTCTCCACAAACAGCTCTGGTTGATATTGTACTCATTGTCATTTACATTCTGTTGTTAAAATAAATATTGTCACTATGAAGTGTGTATGAAACCTTTCTTTTTTGATACCTTTTAAATAAGTTAAACTGTGTTCTGATAGATCAATGACAGATGCTGTAATCTGGGGCAGCTGTCCACAAGTGCTGCTTCACTGATGTGTAGCAATTGTGATGAATAAAAACCCATTGAGGTATTGATTTGATTTGTCATCAGTCCACTTTGATCATCAGCCTGCCTTTTCCATACAATTAGGTGTCAGAAGTGAATTATAGAGAGCTGTCAGCAGTTGCTGGTGTAAAATAGAGAAAAAAAGAATTCCTGGAAGTTTGGTGGAGTATAAAAAAATAATGCTAGGGACATGTTGACAGAAGGCTGCCTGAGAAGTGTGTTGACATTTTGATGAACTGGTTTGTTTTCTGTATTTATTAGTTGTTGGAGATGATAGAGCTCATGCAGTAAGCATGGTGGTATTCAGTTGTCAGGCCAACAGTCCTCATCCTGGTAATACTTTTGTTTTCCAGATTACTTGATATTGATTATTTTGACCTGATTGTGCTTTATGGACATTCCCGAATACCATATTTGTCAATTTTGACAGCATGTCATTTGGTCAATATCCAGTAGGTCATAGATCACAGGAACAGGCTATTACTCGTGAAAGACTCATTTTTGCATGATTAACAGTGGCAAAGATTGTTGGATTTGAATATAAGAAAACATGTTTGACATGTTGACACAGAAGCTAACCAAATCAGTCAGCATTAGTGAGTGAGTGAATGTTTATAGCTGCATCAGCATTAACACTGCTTTTTACGGCTGTGAAGTCACACAATTCTGCACATCAAAATCAGTTGAGCACAAATATCCTAGAAGAGATGTCGCTCATGCAGGCCAGATAAACAGTGTCATGGAATGTTGTAACATTAAACAGCAACCCAGCCAGAACATTTTAGAGAATTTAAGAACCTTCAAAATAAGTTGTTTTATTTCCTTTTGCTTCATTTTATTATTTACAAATGTTAGCAAAAAGCATACATGTAATGACATTGCTTGATCACATGTTACTTAAGCATTAATTACGCAAACAGTTATGATTCTGAACTGGTTAACCTGACCTTGACCTTCTGTTGCAGTGCTGGACCAAAGGGAGACAACCTGTATGAGTGGGTGTCCACCATCCTGGGACCCAAGGGGTCAGTTTACGAGGGAGGAGTCTTCTTCCTGGATATACATTTCACTCAGGACTATCCATTCAAGCCACCAAAGGTAGGTCACTACAAGGGCACAACTGACCATCAAGTAGACGTTGAGTTGATCACTGATGTGGAAATAGGCCCTGATCATAAAAATATACCAATGAGATAAGTATGTGCTGATCGCTAATGGATTG
The DNA here is from genome assembly GCF_023055435.1 of Haliotis rufescens. Classification (NCBI taxonomy): domain Eukaryota; kingdom Metazoa; phylum Mollusca; class Gastropoda; order Lepetellida; family Haliotidae; genus Haliotis; species Haliotis rufescens. Next base: position 17,139,860 of record NW_025964112.1, read on the forward strand.
GGTCTTTTGATAGTAATGTAACCCAGAGCCAAAACACATCTAGCTAGCAGTCTGGGGTATTTGTTAACAGGGACAATGACCGCCCAGCAGTTTAAGGCAGGCCCATTTTCACAGTTCAAGTATCCACTAGCCTTGGGTTCGGATCGAATATTCCCACTGATCACAATTCTTCATGTGATGTAGAAGTAGCTGCAGGGAGTGACATAGAGGTAGTTGAAGGAGTGAAGTAGAGTTGGTTGCAGAAAGTCATGTACAGGTAGTTGCTCAGAGGGGCTTATAGGTAGTTACAGAGAGTGATGTAGAGGTGGCAAGTTGCAGAGAGGAACAAGGATGCAGAGGTAGTTGCAGAGAGTGACAGCTGTAGATGTAGGTGTAGAAGTAGTTGAAGAAAGAGGTAGCCCCAGAAAGAGGTAGCTGCAGGAAGGGGTAGTTGCAGAAAGACATAGTAGCAGAAAGACGTAGTTACAGAAAGACATAGTTACAGGTGGTGACAGGAGGTAGTTGCAGAAAGAGGTGGTTACAGGAGGTAGTTGCAGAAAGTGGTGGTGACAGAAGGAGGTAGTTGCAGAAAGAGGTAGTTACAGAAGCTACAGAAAGAGGTAGTTGCAGAAGGAGGTAGTTACAGAAGGAGGTGGTGACAAAAGGAGGTATTTGCAGAAGCAGGTAGTTACAGAAGCTACAGAAAGAGGTGGTGACAGAAGGAGGTAGTTGTAGAAAGTGGTGGTGACAGAAGGAGGTAGTTGTAGAAAGTGGTGGTGACAGAAGGAGGTAGTTGCAGAAAGAGGTAGTTACAGAAGCTACAGAAAGAGGTGGTGACAGAAGGAGGTGGTGACAGAAGGAGGTAGTTGTAGAAAGTGGTGGTGACAGAAGGAGGTAGTTTCAGAAAGTGGTGGTGACAGAAGGAGGTAGTTGCAGAAAGTGGTGGTGACAGAAGGGGGTAGTTGCAGAAAGAGGTAGTTGCAGAAGGAGGTAGTTACAGAAGGAGGTGGTGACAAAAGGAGGTATTTGCAGAAGGAGGTAGTTACAGAAGCTACAGAAAGAGGTGGTGACAGAAGGAGGTAGTTGTAGAAAGTGGTGGTGACAGAAGGAGGTAGTTGCAGAAAGAGGTAGTTACAGAAGCTACAGAAAGAGGTAGTTGCAGAAGGAGGTAGTTACAGAAGGAGGTGGTGACAAAAGGAGGTATTTGCAGAAGGAGGTAGTTACAGAAGCTACAGAAAGAGGTGGTGACAGAAGGAGGTAGTTGTAGAAAGAGGTGGTGACAGAAGGAGGTAGTTGTAGAAAGAGGTGGTGACAGGAGGTAGTTGCAGAAGGAGATAGTTACAGAAGGAGGTAGTTACAGAAGGAGGTAGTTACAGAAGGAGATAGTTACAGAAGGAGGTAGTTACAGAAAGAGGTAGTTACAGAAGGAGGTAGTTACAGAAGGAGGTAGTTACAGAAGGAGATAGTTACAGAAGGAGGTAGTTACAGAAGGAGGTAGTTGCAGAAGGAGATAGTTACAGAAGGAGGTAGTTACAGAAGGAGGTAGTTACAGAAGGAGGTAGCTACAGAAGGAAGTAGTTACAGAAGGAGGTAGTTACAGAAGGAGGTAGCTACAGAAGGAAGTAGTTACAGAAGAAGGTAGTTACAGAAGGAAGTAGTTGCTGAAGGAAGTAGTTACAGAAAGGTAGTTACAGAAAGAGGTAGTTACAGAAGGAGGTAGTTACAGAAGGAGGTGGTGACAAAAGGAGGTAGTTGCAGAAGGAGGTAGTTACAGAAGGAAGTAGTTACAGAAGAAGGTAGTTACAGAAGGAAGTAGTTGCTGAAGGAGGTAGTTACAGAAGGAAGTAGTTACAGAAAGGTAGTTACAGAAAGAGGTAGTTACAGAAGAAGGTAGTTACAGAAGGAGGTAGTTACAGAAGGAAGTAGTTACAGAAAAAGGTAGTCCCGAAAGGAGGTAGTTGCAGAAAGAGGTAGTTACAGAAAGAGGTAGTTACAGAAATAAGTAGTCACGAAAGGAGGTAGTTGCAGAAAGAGGTAGTTATGAAAGGACGTAGTTGCAGAAAGAGGCAGCTACAGAAAGAGGTCAGACAGAGGTAGTTGCAGAAAGAGTTAGTTACAGAAAGAGGTAGTTACAGAAGCTACAGAAAGAGGTAGTTGCAGAAGCAGGTAGTTACAGAAAGAGGTAGTTACAGAAAGAGGTAGTTGCAGAAGCTACAGAAAGTGGTTGCAGGAGGTAGTTACAGAAAAAGATAGTTGCAGAAAGGGGTATCTACAGAAGGAAGTAGTTACAGAAAGAGGTAGTTGCTAAAGGAAGTAGTTACATAAGGAGGTAGTTACAGAAAGAGGTAGTTGCAGATAGAGGTAGTTGCAGAAAAAGGTATCTACAGAAGGAAGTAGTTATAGAAAGAGGTAGTTGCAGAAAGGGGTAGCTACAGAAAGAGGTAGCTACAGAAAGAGGTAGTTGCAGAAGGAGGTAGTTGCAGAAGGAGGTAGTTACAGAAAGAGGTAGTTGCAGAAAGAGGTAGTTGCAGAAAAAGGTAGTTGCAGAAAGAGGTAGTTGCAGAAAAAGGTAGTTGCAGAATGAGGTAGTAAAGAGGTAGTTGCAGAAGGAGGTAGTAGCAGAAGGAGGTATCTACAGGAGGTATCTACAGAAGGAGGTAGTTACAGAAAGAGGTAGTTGCAGAAAGAGGTAGCTACAGAAAGAGGTAGCTACAGAAAGAAGTCAGAATGAGGTAGTAAAGAGGTAGTTACAGAAAGAGGTAGTTGCAGAAGGAGGTAGTAGCAGAAGGAGGTAGTAGCAGAAGGAGGTATCTACAGGAGGTAGTAGCAGAAGGAGGTATCTACAGAAAGAGGTAGTTACAGAAAGAGGTCAGAATGAGGTAGTAAAGAAGTAGTTACAGAAAGAGGTAGCTACAGAAAGAGGTCAGAATGAGGTAGTAAAGAAGTAGTTACAGAAGGAGGTAGTAAAGAAGTAGTTACAGAAGGATGTAGTTGCAGAAGGAAGTAGCGACAGAAGGAGTTGCATCTTTTGAACTTCCCTTCCTTTTAAGACCCAAAATAGCGGCATATATCAGCTTTACCCCTTTTATCGGAACATTCTTGTAGTCGAGAGGCTCAGCCACCATTGATAACATTTAATCAAGGAGGAAACACAGCAACAATTTGCTTTGGTGTACTCGAAATATTGCTCACCTGAGATTAGCTGTACGAGGAAGATGTTAATTATTTCATTATGGCCATAACCCAAAGAAATACACCTACCCACGTATGTTCTAAATATACCAACCCATGTAGATCATAACGCAATACATTCTGTTGAAAGTTTTTATCACGGTTTACCTAGGTACCAGCAATACCATGCAGTCTTACTATATGCAGTTTATAATATGAGAAGGGATAGTGTCAGCAAATATAGTTTAGTCAGTATTGGCTATTCTGTTGCTTCAGGCAGTAGTTGGGCCTAATGTTAGCTTTGATTTTATTATGACTGGTGTATGAGATTACACTGTTGGATAATGGCATCAGGCTATATAGTTTATGAAATAGCACTTTGTGACATGACACTCAGTGTTTTTTACTGAGGCTGGAGTGTTGTAACAATCAGCCACAGTGTGTTATGGCCTTGTGTATGATGACAGTGTATTGATAATCAGCAGATTGCCTACAGCAATGTAACAGGCCATGCATTGTAGTCAGGTCCTGGAGTCCAGGTGTTCTTGCACCTCATCCTTGCCTCAAAACGAGGATCAGATGATCAAAATGTCTATTGAGTAGGGAGTATATTATGTGGGTTCAATACTATCATCATGATCATGGAAGACACTTCAAAGGTCATGTAAGTTGAGTAAGTGTTTGAGTGAGTGAGTTGGGATTAACGCCGCTTATAACAGTATTCAAGTTATATCACGGTGTGTCAGCTTAATGTGGGAGGAAAGCCCGAAGTGATGCAAGTCTCAGACGTTTACCACTTCGGTGAAACCCACGAGCACGGGTATGGTGCTGACAAGCCTAGAAACATAATTGGGGCGAACCGAGATTCAAACCCACAATCATAGGTTTCTGGCGTGTCCAAGAGACACAACTCTGCACAGCGAATTGCGGCGCCTTAGACGACTGGGCCACCCGTACCCCCTGGTGGTGTTTGATGACAAGTAGTTCATGCCACTGTTTTCCTTGTGCATCAGATGATGCAGGCACACAGACATTTGTGATTTGAGCTGTCTCACAAACATCATAATGTACTGTAATGAATCAAACAGCATATTTAGAGTCCAGTGCCCTTTGTATTGACAGCTGTGCATCAGCTGCATAAAGTACTGTTTTCAACAGGATATTTGAGTTATCTTGTCAAATGACATGTTTAGATCATCTCTGATCTTTTTGTGAGTGACACAGCTATGTGAAAATGTCAACATTGTCAGGCCACAAGATGAGATAAACATGTTGTTTGACAAGAAGAGACAAATGTTCTCTTTTTTGTTTTTTCCTTAAGAACTCGCTCTGAAAACCATTGTCATAGAGGTGATTGAAAGTAGTTTTGACATTCAGTTTTTCTTCACTCAAGTGAAATATTGATATTTTCTGGATAAATACAGTATTTCAGTTCTCAAGTACCTGTGTATGCTGATTGTTGTGAAGAACATCTTCAGTTGACAAACTTCATAAAAAGTTGAGGTTGGGTTGGTAGCCAAGTGGTTAGGACATTTGCTTAAGACCCTGTTTTGATTTCACACATAAGGCAGATTAACCTGCATTACAATCTATTATGGGTTGGCCCTGTGGTTAAAGGTGCAACACTTTACTGGTCATGAGTTTGAATCCCAGATTTTGCTGACACAATATGATATTACTGAAAATACTAACTCAGTGATGATATGCTGGTTAGATCTTACCTAATATATGATACATATTGAGTGTGTTTGGTGATCTGTGACAACATGGGCGATGAGACATCACGTATCATCTTATGATGTTGTCAGGTCAAGTTTTGAATTCATGCATAAGGCAGACTAACCTGCATTACAATTTATTATGGGTTGGGCCCTGTGGTTTAAGGTATAACATTTTTTATTTGGGTTTGAACCTCCAACATAGGAGGTAAAACCTGAAGAATCGTCTCATAATGTTATTAGGGCCCCGTTACACAAAGCGATCGTAGCACTACAACTGTCGTAAGTCTATGTTAAAGTATGGGAGCTACGATCACCTTGGCGCTATGATCATCTTGGCGCTATGATCGCTTTGTGGAACAGGTCAAGTCTGATTGGTGTTCAATATCATAAACCTTGTCGCCATTCAGATGACCTAGACAAGATTTACCACAGTACTATTTCACAACTGACCCGTGAAGATCCGGGATAGAATAGGTCTCCGGGAACTCATGCTTGCCGTAAACGGTGACTATGCTTGTCGTAAGAGGCAACTAACGGGATCGGATGGTCAGGCCCGCTGACTTGGTTGATGCATGTCATCGATCCCAATTGCATGGATCGATGCTCATGATGTCAATCACTCGATTGTCTGGTCCAGACTCAATTATTTACAGACCGCTGTCATTTTGCTGGAATATTGCTGAGTGCGGCATTAAACAACAAACCAACAAAACTATTTTACAGCTGACAATTTCAACAAATATTAATTTGGATAAATCCAATGTATTAACAAGTGAAGAGATAAGCGTAGGGCAGGTGGGTAGCCATCCAAAATCTGTTATGAAAGCATGCATTTCAGAGGCTAACTCTGACATTAAACAACATTCAGTCGGTATTAAGTAACATGACACCAGTTGAATGATATAAGGTTAAGTGGTGGGATTTATTGTCACTTGAATGTTTAATTATGTCTTCAAATATATCTGGTTGGTCGATAAACAAGCTGTTGTTTCTTTCAGGTGATATTCCGTACCCGCATCTACCATTGCAACATAAACAGTCAAGGCACCATATGCTTGGATATACTCAAGGACAACTGGAGTCCAGCACTTACCATTTCTAAAGTCCTGCTGTCTGTATGTTCCTTGTTAACAGACTGCAACCCCAACGACCCCCTGGTTGGCAGCATTGCCCAACAATACACCAACAACCGCGAGGAGCACGACCGCATTGCACGACAGTGGACAAAACGCTACGCCACGTAAAATAGTTCCTTGGATGTTTGAGTTGCTTGGGTTGATGACTGAGAGTCGATGTTATGTATGCTGAAGTGCACCTTCTGAATGCGGAAAATGTGCAGTAAATGTGACTTCCCATGAAGCCATTAAACTTCTCGCGAGTGAATAGAGTGGCTATATATTGTGCCAATTACCCGCATCAATCAAAGTAGAGAACAAGAGGTGTCATGGTCACTCTGGACTGTTTTTCGTCATTGAAAGTCTGTGCGCTCCTGGACTGATGTGGAGTCACGTGCTTGAATTAGTGTACAATTTGGTTCATTTAGACGAAGCTTTTTCTGATATTACTGCCAAAATATTCAATTAATATCTGTAGGATAAGATGAGGCTTTGAGGGGATTTGTCCTTGAACAGTAAGGTTGTAGATTCATCACTACAACTGAGCTAGATAAGAGGGTTGGATTCAGCTCTATTTCTCAGTGCTGAATGGACAAATCCTCTGTTTAAGCCACCCTCTGAAGCTCTTTGCCTGATTGTAAGTTTAAACTTGCCATGAGGTTTGTGGATGATATAGTCAGACTTTGTGAAGCACTTTACTCATGTACAGATCACCTGAGCATGGTTACCATGGTAAATTTCAACATGGTTACCATGCTAACTGTTTCAGCTTAGTAACCATGGTAACAATTTCAGCATGTTTAAGTTGATCCACTCTTGTAAGGTGTCTATGCGTTTTGTTTTTTGCAAACTATGTCTTCTGTCGTTGCTTTTAGAAAAGAATCATATTGGAGAAGTGTCTTGCAGATTTGATTAACATGTCAGTTTGAACACTTTGGTTGAAAGATTAACAATTTAGAAGTTAATGGTTGGCTTTGAAATGTTTAACCATAATCTTTCATATTGGTGAATGGTAAGACCTTTGTATATTTGCCTCAGGATTCCATAAAAAGAGACTTAAATATGTTATGATACTGATGGTATGATTGTATGTCAACTTAAATGTTGTACAAATTATTTGTATTTTCAAACCCATTTACGAATGCTGAAATCATATACTACCCTTACTAGTACTGAGGGGTATTTTTACGATGTTAGGATTCTAAAATGAGTATATGTCATATATGTTAGAAAGAATTTGTTGGGAACAATATTTTTGAGAATATTGTTTCATGGAGCAATCTTTGTCGGTGATAAACTTCCTAAACACTAGTCACTTAGTTACGGTCCTGGTGTCATAACTAGTGTATCCCAAATTGTTCTCCAAACCAGACCGTCGCAATCTAACCCTGACCTCGATTCACGGTATAAAGTAGCTGCAATCCCAAGAAATAGCTTGTCTTTCATCCTATCATATTTCATGTAAATTTACTGTGGAATTATTTTGATCTGTTTGTTTTTTGTGGCTATTTTATACCATGTGTCAAGGGTGAAAACTGCAAGTAATTTTGGGACCCCACCAGCAGTACACAGTCCCAGTCTTCAGCAGTTGTATATAAATATAGTTGGTGAATGTATTCAGTTTGTTCCACACCGAAAAGTCTGCTCGGAACTCCATTTGTTTGGCACCTGGCAGGTTCTTCTTTTCCAACAACCCAAGCATCTCTTGCTGAAGGAAATTTCATCGCCAAAATTATTCTCTCCAGTAGTACACCATACCTGTGTTAAGTGTCGCACATGGATTCCTTTGAGCAAGATGTATGGAAGGGTTGGAAGAAATAATTTCAGGGAGTAAATAATGTGACCTGTTATGATGCCATCTATCATGATCTATGAGGGCATGGGTTAGTCTAGTAGTTAACGTAGTCATCAGTCGCAAAGAAGCCCATCATGGACCTGCTTAAATGCCGATCTCTGGCTCCAAGTCTGCTGTAAATGTCAGAAAAAATCCCAAATTGAAAACTTCATGGTAATGTTTATTAATGGTGTGATGACTTGGTCCAGGTGACCTGTATTTCACTGACAACATGACCAATGAAGAGGAAGAAACTTTCACATTAATTTTGCATTATTGTATCGAATGCAATGTTAATATGTCTCTGAAATAAAGAAAATAAGAGCCTTTATTTTGAATCCTAGATAAATCCCTGAACATTATTTGAACCACTCTGCATGTGTCCCTGCTGTGATATTGCTGCAATATTGCAAAAACAAAAGTGATCTAAAATATTACTTCTCACCTGGGTATATATTGGTGGAAACTGGACCCCGGGAGAGGAGCAGGAGAGTTAGACTAAGTTAACTCACAGACGTCTTTGAAATTGATTATATAATTATTTTAAATGTCAAATTTTCAACCAAGAGTTATATGGATGTTACTAAATTGTTACTTTAGCCTTTTAGTTTCTTTCGAATATGTCCCTTGTATGTCAACTTTGAAGGGCTTACTCAATCGTTTCAGAAACATATTTGCTTCTTTTTTTTCAAAATACGATTCCTAGCTGTTTCATCCTATGAAATACAAGACATCAATGACAGCAGCAAACATGCCTTTTCATCTATCTGTGTCCAGTTAAGCCATCCAATAAAAAGGACCCTAGTATTACCAAGATGCATTGATAGGCCAGTGGCTATTTTGTTAGCTGATATAAGATTTCTGTCTTAATCATGACTATGACAGCATGTGCTGTATAAAATCAGTGATATTGATCAGGACTTGCTTCTCAACAACAAGAGCACCGAAGTACCAGGTTTATGTTTGATGTCGCATACGAGTGATGTTTCTTTACAGTGTTGGACATAGAGATCACTCTTGTACATAACCTTTGTGACAGTTGCCATTTGTTAGGGGAACAGTATCAATGGGTTGCAGCAGAACATGTATTTGGGTAAGCTGAAGTAACATGTCTTTAAGGTCGGAATTAGTATTCATAATTTTTCACATACATCCAGTCATTATTTGCAGTTTTGTTGGGATTTCATTGAGGATTATTGATCATAATCTTTTTGTCATAACTAATTCATCATAATTGGTTCCGTTTCATATGTTTTCCCAACATGTCAGTGCCCATTTTCATCATAATTTCAAATTACAGAATGTTATTCAAAAACTGTTTCCTGTTTTTTCCTGACAATGTATCCATAAAGTACTTATTTTTGGTGCAACTAGTAAATCTTTTTTTTTAATCATTCATCATAACATCACTATGTGTCATCTGAGTCTTGTAAAAGGATGCATATCAGTGATGTTGATTGTAATACAATAATGTTACACCCCTAACAAGGCTTTCAAATTGCTAAATCCAACATGTATAAGCCTTGACATTGACTCTTGAGCACAAGTAGATGTGCCTGTCCGGTTGCTTACCATGCTTACGTCTGTCGATAAAACAGAGCATGTTTTACTTGAATACAACCCATCGCTTCATCCAAGGACATGCTGCGGAAGTTGATCGACTGCCCAAGGGATTAATTATGCCTGACTGTATCATATTCCATTTGATGATGTTTGTCTGGTATTTTCCTTTGTTCTGTACACAATGTATTTAAACTATTGATGCTTCAGGGAATATTACTACAGTAAAAATTAAATGTATTTAATTGTAATTAGTATTGTAGACTCACTGGTTTAATGTCAAGATAATTTGAACGGTATAAACTGTGGATAATTGTGTAATGGATATAATTTGTATTTATTTGTGACAAAATTGAGATTTTAGTCAGTGTATGATATTAGTTCCTTTCATCAATATTAGTTGCTCTGTTTCAGTTGTTAGTTATTCTCTTATGAGTAGAGTACCAACATTACCAATATCTTTGGCCTGTTTTCGCATTTAACATTATGTTACAGTTAGCAGACTGCAACTTTGAGTTTTGATCATGTTTGACTTGAGTTTGACCCAAAACCATAAGAAATTAGTTGCCATGATATGTTTGATTCCTTCATGCCATCCTGTTTGACCCATTGATGTTGGTGGATCTAACTGGAGTTTGACATTTTGTATTTCTTGGTTTGTAAAATTATGAAATATTTATTGACATAAGTTCGTCTCAGCTGTGAATTGCTACCTCATTTAGTATATTCTTGTAGCATGGAGAGAAAAAATATTAATTTTGGCAGTCTGGTGTTCACTTGCTTGTGCATGATATATTTAATGCCACTAAAATTTCAAGACCTTACTGTATGTGTGCAGGAAAGTTTGAAAAAGAATGAAATCTGAGCTAGATAACGGTGACACTTTGGAATATTTGACCTCTGTTACAAGTAGTGTATGCATACTCCCAAGATACACTGTCACAAATGTTCATATGTTTAAATTTTCAGGGTAATATGTAAAAGCTGTTATACAAACCTCAAATTTTTTTGATTAATAGGAAGGGGTAGCCTTGGGATTTTTGTTCAAGAAAATACTTCTCTTTTGTTGTTATTATTTCAACCTGACATTAGTTTGGGCATCCATTACACACCAAAATCCCTTCCATCATCTAGAAGTTTATTTTTTGTGCAGAAGTTATGTTTTTCCCCTTTCAGACTAGATTATATTTTAGGTAATATCCCAGCCCCCCACCACCCCCCGAGGATGACATGAACAGTCCCGGAGCCTTGTGAAACCCGTTTCCTCTGTATCCGCTTCATTGCATACTGTCAGGGGTATAGTCTTCGTTCAACAGATAACAACATGGTTTGTCATGTGTATGTAAATATATGTGTATATGTATGTATGTGGTTTATCAATGATATAAACTATGTGCTATTAATAGACTTTGTTTTGTTTTTTTCACTCCATTTGTACTGGATATTTAGAATGAATGTGACACATTGCCTTCTGTGTTTGATTATTATTGGAGACTGGATGATCAAATCACATTGTCAGTGGTAGATAACACCATTTATACTAATTATTGCCTGCTGTTTACGAAAGCACTTGCCATTTCTTCATGAGGGAAACAATTGTTATTCAGAATCTGGTAGTGTTGTCGACATTACCAAAGGTAAAGTTGAAGTATTGTTCATGAATCAAAGCTGTTACTGAAATGTATTTCAACAAGGGGATAGTACGTCCTGTCAAATCTGCCAAGTCAGAACAAATATTTTCCTGATGCAGTAAAACCCTCTGTCCTCAGGGAACCTTCTGGTTAAATTTTGTCATTATTTCAATGATCGGGATGTGAATCTGTGCCCATTCTTCTTGTTGCCAGTTGATATTGCTGAAATATTGCTTAATTTTCCCACTCACTCACTCACTCATTCAACACAAGTACAGCTTGGTTTTTATACTTTGTTGAGTGTGTTAACAGCTCGGATCTCATGGTGTTCAAGAACATTCATGGGCGGATACAGAGGGGGGATGCGCACCCCCCTTTTTATTTCTGTATAAATTACCACCAAAGACATTAAATAGACCTTAATTATGCACCACCACCCCTTTTCAAAAAAGCTGTATCCGCCCATGACATTGATTATCTTCCAATTCTTGAATTTGTCTTTTGCACCGTCACGCTGTAGATCATTTGTTTTCCTGCTCTGACCAGTCTCATCACCATAAACTATTGGTTGAACAGTCTCACCACACTACCAACCATTGGTCTGCCAGTCTCACCTCACTACCGACCATTGGTCTGCAAGTCTCACCACACTACCAACCATTGGTCTGCCAGTCTCACCACACTACCAACCATTGGTCTACCAGTCACACCACACTACCAACCATTGGTCTGCAAGTCTCACCACACTACCAACCATTGGTCTGCCTGTCTCACCTCACTACCAATTATTGGTCTACCAGTCTCATCACACTACCAAACATTGACCGCCTCCGTGGTCTAGTGGTAGAGCGTCCGCCCGGAGAGCGGAAGGTCCGGGGTTCGATCCCCGGCCGCGTCATACCAAAAGACGTTAAAAGATGGTACTTGTTGTTACCCTGTCTGGAGCTCGGCATTAAGGGGCTAAAACAAGGACTGGTCGGCTCGGAGTCAGTATACTGTGTCTGAGCGGGGTATTCATGTTAAACTGCGGCATGGTATCTCAGTGATCTAGCACTATAAATCGGCATCAGTCCGGACTAGTACAAGCAGCCACACACACACAAGTACATGCACGTCGCTATATAAGTGCAATAATCTTGGACGCGACATTAAACCCCATTTCACCTCACCTCACCAAACATTGGTCTACCAGTCTCACCTACTACCGACCATTGCTCTGCCAAAACGGCCAGTCACACCACACTACCGACCATTGGTCTGCCAGTCTCACCAAACTACCAACCATTGGTCTGCCAGTCTCACCACACTACAGACCATTGGTCTACCAGTCTCACCACACTACCAACCATTGGTCTGCCAGTCTCACCACACTACCGACCACTGGTCTACCATTCTCACCACACTACCGACCACTGGTCTACCAGTCTCACCACACTACCGACCACTGGTCTACCAGTCTCACCACACTACTAACCATTGGTCTACCAGTCTCACCACAATACAGACCATTGGTCTATCAGTCTCACTGCACTCCCGACCATTGGTCTACCAGTCTCACCACACACCCAAACATTGGTCTGCCAGTCTCACCTCACTACCAACCATTGGTCTGCCTATCTCACCACACTACCGACCATTGGTCTGCCAGTCTCACCTAAATACCAACCATTGGTCTACCAGTCTTGCCACACTACCAACCATTGGTCTGCCAGTCTCACCACAATACCATCATTGGTCTACCAGTCTCACCTCACTACCGACCATTGGTCTGCCAGTCTCACCACAATACCATCATTGGTCTACCAGTCTCACCTCACTACCGACCATTGGTCTGCCAGTCTCGCTACACTACCAACCATTGGTCTGCCAGTCTCACCACAATACCATCATTTGTCTACCAGTCTCACCACAATACCATCATTGGTCTACCAGTTGCGCCTCACTACCAACCATTGGTCTGCCAGTCTCACCTCACTACCGACCATTGGTCTACCACTCTCACCTCACTACCGACCATTGGTGTACCAGTCTCACCTCACTACCGACTATGGTCTACCAGTCTCACCTCACTACCGACCATTGCTCTGCCAGTACTGCCAGTCTCACCACACTACCAACCATTGGTCTGCCTGTCTCGCCAAACTACCAACCATTGGTCTACCAGTCTCACCTCACTACCGACCATTGCTCTGCCAGTCTCACAACACTACCAACCATTGGTCTGCCCGTCTCACCTCACTACCGACCATTGGTCTGCCTGTCTCGCCACACTACCAACCATTGGTCTACCAGTCACAAAACACTACCAACCAACGGTCTGCCAGTCTCACCACACTACCAACCATTGGTCTGCCAGTCTCACCTCACTACCGACCATCGGTCTGACTGTCTCGCCACACTACCAACCATTGGTCTACAAGTCTCACCTCACTACCGACCATTGCTCTGCCAGTCTCACCTCACTACCGACCATTGGTCTGCCTGTCTCGCCACACTACCAACCATTGGTCTACCAGTCACACCACACTACAGACCATTGCTCTGCCAGTCTCACCTCACTACCGACCATTGGTCTGCCTGTCTCGCCAAACTACCAACCATTGGTCTGCCAGTCTCACCTCACTACCGACCATTGGTCTACCACTCTCACCACACTACCGACCACTGGTCTACCAGTCTCACCTCACTACCAACCATTGGTCTACCAGTCTACCCACACTACCGACTATTGGTCTACCAGTCTCACCTCACTACCAACCATTGCTCTGCCAGTACGGCCAGTCACACCACACTAACAACCATTGGTCTGCCAGTCTCACCCATCTTCCCGAGGCAAGTGAGTTAACTGACTATAAAAGTCCAGTTTCCACCCTTGCCGAACTAGGCTGGTATTATGGAGTTACATTTTGGCTGGACTAACGAGTCTATGCTTAGTCAAATCAAAATCGCGCACCGATATCGAAATCCGGTTCGTAAAGTGTCATGCAGATTTCGGTCGACTGCAGGATTTGCAAAGCATGTGCACCGCTAACTCGTTGTCGACAGATATTTTCTAAATCTTTTCATGTTTTTAATCAAGGTGCTCACGTGATTTGATGCACTTCGCGATGTAAGACTCGTTTAATCACAATATAGATCTTGATTATCGATCAGATCGTCTTGACTGGGCGCCACCGTTTTGTTTGAAGCAAATGCAAGTGATACGAGAGTTTGAATCTGATTGGTCAATAGGAGAGCCATAGAAAGGACATAACTCGTAATAGCCACTGGTGGCGCTACGATCGAGCCCAGGAATTCCAGCCAAGTTCGGCAAGGGTGGAAACTGGACTTTTAAAGTCAGTTAACACTCTTGCCTCGGGAAGATGGTCTCACCACACTACCAACCATTGGTCTGCCTGTCTCGCCACACTACCAACCATCGGTCTACCAGTCACACCACACTACCGACCATTGGTCTGCCTGTCTCGCCAAACTACCAACCATTGGTCTGCCTGTCTCGCCAAACTACCAACCATTGGTCTGCCTGTCTCGCCACACTATCAACCATTGGTCTACCAGTCACACCACACTACCAACCATTGGTCTGCCAGTCTCACCTCACTACCGACCATTGGTCTGCCTGTCTCACCTCACTACCGACCATTGGTCTGCCTGTCTCGCCAAACTACCAACCATTGGTCTGCCAGTCTCACCACACTACCAACCATTGGTCTGCCAGTCTCACCTCACTACCGACCATTGGTCTGCCTGTCTCGCCAAACTACCAACCATTGGTCTGCCAGTCTCACCACACTACCAACCATTGGTCTGCCAGTCTCACCTCACTACCGACCATTGGTCTGCCTGTCTCGCCAAACTACCAACCATTGGTCTGCCAGTCTCACCTCACTACCAACCATTGGTCTACCAGTCTCATCAAAGTGCAGCTCAGTAGTCTGCCTTCTCTGTCATGTCTCATCACATTACAACTCTAATGAAAGTCAAATTTATTTATTTTATTTTACCTCTTTTTTTAAAATTTATCACTGAGGCAAGTAATAAATCCATGTAACAGAAGTTTACATAGAAAATGTTATCACTTGGCCATTGTTATGTGACAGCAAACCCCTTTGTCCAAATGTGATACACATTCAAATTATTTAGATAAAACTTCCAGTGCTAGATCAGAGAAAGGACATCATTTACAGAGAATCTCCACTGCCTTAAATCTTATCCCTGGAAACAATCGCACTTTAGTTGTGATGCTGCCCCAAAGCCGAGAAACGATGTCCTGATCTCGCATTTTTTAAGTCGTGATATGGAAATGTCAATCATAATCAATTTGAAACCATTTATGATCCTACCATTGTTTTTACGTTTGGTTTCTGTCAATAATCATATTGTTCCCCAAAAATAGATCATTGTTAAATAGATCAATAGATTAACACACGATGGTAGATCTGTAGGGAGATAGGTTCTTCAAAGCGAAGCAAATAAGGCACTTGTGCTAGCGCTGAGATAAACATTTATGTTGATAAATGTATACTGAGGGCAAACATTAATTTGTTGAGAACTGAAAATATATAATTGTGATGCTATGTACAAACTGGCTCTATATATTGTTCAATGTGCTTACAGTGTACGAACAATTTTGTCAAGACCGTCCATAGAGTGAGTGTGTATGATTTTATGCCGCTTTTAGAAATATCCTAGCAATATCATGGCGGGGGACACCAGACATGGGCTTTGTACCCATGTCGGGAATCGAACCCGGGTCTTCGGCGTGACGAGCGAACGCTTTAACCACTGGGCTACCCGATACGAACTGTACAACATGGCGGAAGGACCGTTATGTTCCTGGAAAGGATGTGAAATGGAATATTTTATTATGGATGGAAGCAATGACGCAAAAAACACATGCCTCATAGATTTTAACCGGTTGAATATGTTCCGTAGACCTTCTTCAAAGGTCCCGAGTCATACACGTAGGTCGAACGACTTGACCTGCTGGAGGACAGAGGAAGACAAGCAGACGTCCCATTTCACATGGCACGTGGCACGTGGGTGAAATCATTCAACATCAGGAACATGGTTGCAGCGCTGACCAGTAATGTGTATAATGGATGAATGTGTATAATCGACTACTGGTTGGCCCACTCTCTATTCCCGATAACATTTAAAGATAGCGGGATACAGCTGTAATATTGGATCCGTTATGCCATAGTCATCTCTGCCTGTTCCTATTTACATGTGTGTTAATCCGACTTCTTGTGAGCGGACAGTCTAGAAATCTATAATATTGTTCACGAGAGTGTTCACGAGCGCTGACAATATTTTGTGTGGTTATAACTTCTGCTTCTACTTTGTCATCCTAATAGCAAGATTATCACATAACTAATCGTTATTCACCAGCTAACGTTATATCGGCATGAATATAATTAGATCTTCCCATTCCGACAAAACAAACCAGGATTGATCCGTAAACATGACCCCACTCAGGCAGCCTGGAGCGGCATCACCCCTCGAAGGTACGTCTGTCAATAAAGTATGTAAGAGGATGGCATTTGTCATAGCTTGGCTCCATCATTACAGATCACCAGCATATGTCCAAGGTTGAGGATGACGATGTCTAGCTGTACGCGTGTCAGTGGGGTAGTCTGGTGGTTAAAGCGTTCGCTCGTCACGCAGAAGACCCGGGTTCTTTTCCTCACATGAGTCCAATGTGTGAAGCAATTTCACCGTGATATTGCTGAAATATTGCTAAAAGCGGCGTAAAACTGTGCTTACTCAGTCTGGATGTACACAGAAATGGTTCAATTTGATAGGGCTCTGGTCTCAAGTCTTCTCTATGTGGTATATCATGCATGGGCAGCTCGATTCGTAATATAATTACACTGTATTCAACTGATGCTAATTTGGATGTGATTGAATAAAAAATGCACATACACATGGGTGGTTTTCTTCATGACGATTGCAAATATCAAACATGTGCATCTTGATGAGGGTTGAGCGGAGGATGGAGGTCCTGTGGCGGCTACGACATTGTCAGTTTCCGACGTCCCCGTCCTCTGTCCCGGATTGCCTGCGCCGAATGCGAGACTGCGATGCTGAAACAGCCATTTGTATAATCAGTGACTGACATGGGCTTCCCTCACATTACTTCATCTCCATAATAAAGATGTAATCAACTCCCTATTTGTCTTTGTAACACATTACATACACTGTGTTGTAACGACTGTAGCCAATACGTGGCTTTTGTTGTGTATAGGAATCTTTGCGTCACAGAGTTTTGGAGGTACGGGTGACCCAGTCGTCAAAATTCGCAGCAATTCGCTGTGTTTACTTACGTCCCTTATACGTGCATGCACCTGTGGTCGCAGGTTCTAATAATAGATTCATCCTGATTATGTTTCTAGGTTTGTCAGCATTATAACCTGGCTCTTGGGTTTCTTCAAAGTGATACATGTCTAAGACAATCATCACTTCGAGCTTTCGTCCTGCGTCCTTGCTGACAGTCCACGTGATATAACTGAAATACTGTTCAAAGCGGCGTTATAAAATCCAATCACCTTTTTTGTATATATATATTAAGTATTTGAGTTATTATGGGAGGAACGCCCTGTCTTAGACAATATATGGACTCGGAACGCCGAAGACCCGGGTTCGATTCCCAACACTTGTACAATGTGTAAACCTCATTCCAGGTACCCTCCCACTGTCAAATGGCTGGAATATTGCTAAAAACGGCGTAAAATGCAACACACGCACCTACTTTCGAACCAGAATATGTACTTAGTTGTAGTTGAGGATGCTGGGTAATAGCTGTTTGAGGAATTTGATAGCAATCTCATTACTGGATCGTCATGTCTGACAAAACAAGAGTTCGAATATTTAACTTTCGTTCGTAATCTTGCTCGGTAGTCATATGATCCTATCTGGTCCCAAATCGCAATATGCGGCCAAATATACATATGCATGTAACATGTCCAGTGATAACTGTTTACATGGTTATGTGTTAATGAATATATTCCGTAAGGATTTTCTGATAAGAGCGCTTTATTGCTCTACGGTATTTAGAGGACGAGGCCAGATTTCGTGTTGGTGTATGCTACTGAGTGAGTGAGTTAGTCGTGTTTAACGCCTTTCATCAGTATTCAGCTATGTAACGGCGTGTCAGGGTGATGCGAGAAGAACGCCGGAAGGGATGCAGATATCAACCTTTTACCACTTTTGGTGTAACTCACGTGCATGGCGCTGTCAAACGCAGAAACATAATCGGATTCGAACCGACGATCACAGGTGTCTGGCACACCCAAGGGAAGCAACTCTGCACAGCGAATTGTGGTGCCTAAGACAAACTGTTTGTTTGTTTAACGCCACACTCAGCAATATTCCAGCTATATGACGGCGGTCTGTAAATAATCAAGTCTGGACCAGACAATCTAGTGATTGATGTCATGAGCATCGATCCACGCGATTGGGATACGATGACATGCATCAGCCAAGTCAGCGAGCCTGACCACAAGCATAGTCGCCTTTTACGACAAGTATGGGTTGCTGAAGACGTATTCTTACCCGAATCTTCACGGGTCTTAGACGACTGAATCATCCGCACTCCCTGCTGGAAGTCTAAAGCCTATCTCACATCTAGAAATTGGTCTATTCATGCAGTAAGTATAACTTGATATTACATACATTTGTATAACCACCCATTTTGTGTTGTGTATAATTCTGTGCATAACGGAGAATACCATTGAAGAAAGACAAGTTCTATGGATGAACAACTTCTTTATTACAATCAGTGAGGACAAGTTCTATGGATGAACAACTTCTTTATTACAATTAGTACAATTGTTCATCCATAGAACTTGTCTTTCTTCATCACACCAACTTCTAAATGCCACTGAAAGAAGGAGAATACCATTGCTAGTGCAATCGTTTGTTTTAATACATGTCCGGATAAACGAGTCATTGGTGCAGAGTGATGTTGTAGTGAGTGAGTTGGGGGAACCGTTTTTAACAGCATTCCAGTTATATCGCGGCGTGTCAGCTTGATGTGGGAGGAAAGCCTGAAGTGGTGCAGGTCTCAGACGTTTACCACTTCGGTTAAACCCACGAGCATGGTATGGTGCTGACAAACCTAGAAACATAATCGGGGCGAACCGGGATTCGAACCCACAATCATAGGTTTCTGACGTGCCCAAGGGACGCAACTCTGCACGGCGAGTCGCGGCGCCTTAGACGACGCCACCCGCGCCCCAAGTTATGTTGTAAATACAGATAATCGCTCCTATCAATATCGTTCGATTAGCGAGGTTTCCGAACAACCTAGTTTCTTGTTTGTTTGTCTCCACACACTATTAACACCAAACGGGCGGTCGGTTAGCCTAGTGGTTAAAGCGTTCGTTCATCACGCCGAAGACACGAGTTCGATCCCCGACATGGGTACGATGTGTGAAGCTCATTACTGGTGTCCCCCGCCGTGATATTGCTGGAATATTGCCAAAAGCGGCGTAAAACCATACTCACTCACTTTAACACCAAACTCAACAACATTCGAGCTTCTTTCCGGTGTAGTCATGTGTTATGTTTCTTTAAAGTATTTTTTTATATTGTTCTGTATTTTGTTGTTTGTTCGTCTGTGTTTCGTTGTTGTTTGGGGGTTATTGTTGTTGTTGTTGTGCCCGCGTGCGTATAACGCGTGTTACATTCATGTACCTTTTAGTGTATTTGTGTAGACGGATTGATGGGATCATGGCCGGGTCATGCGTCGAGATGGATATGTCACTCGGGCCTAGTTTATATGGTTAATAACTACAGAGAACACCGTCAGTAAATGTTGAGTTATTTATATAGTTGGAAGCTATCTGTCAGTCCCTTGTGATGATTCATCTGAGGTGTTATTGGAGTCAGACAGCACGGAGCACGCAACGCTGAGCAGCAATACTGCAGCTATATTACGAGTGCCTGCAGATAATGGTGCCGAGACTGCATGAACAGTTCAAACACCGTGACAAGATGACACAGCAGACACGTAGATTACGCATTGAAACCACGTGACAGGCATAAAAACCCGTGGTGGTTCCGGGTTGAAATGGACCGCTTCCGTGTTCTAGTGGTAGAGCGTCCGCCCGGAGAGCCGCAGGTTCGGGGTTCGGCCATGCACGTCATACCAAGACGTTAAAAGATGGTACTTGTTGTTACCCTGCCTGGCGCTCGGCATTAATGGGCTAAAACAAGGACTGGTCCTATCGGAGTCAGTATAGTGTGTCTGAGCGGGGTATTCATGTCAAACTGCGGCATGGTATCTCTGTGGTATATCAGTGAGCTGGCACTATAAAAAAATGCATTCGTCCGGACTAGTACAAGCAGCTACACACACACGCTGATGCCAATATTTCAATGCTGAAATATATATTTATCGAGAGACAAATCGATAAATTATCTAGCCCAAAGCTTATGAGTGAGTATGATTTTACGCCGCTTTTAGCAATATTCAAGCAATATCACGGCAGGGGACACCAGAAATGGGCTTCACACAATGTACCCATGTTGGTTATCGAACCCGGGTCTTCGGCGTGACGAGCAAACGCTTTGACCACTAGGCTACCAAACCAAGGATCACACGCGGGGAGAATCTGCAATTCGAACCCAGCGGATCCTTTTGGAATAACAAGGGACAAAACTCTTTAGAAACTAACTTGTATACAGTTTACTGTTTTACGTATTAGATCATGGCTCCCTTGTCTTTCATCGTACATAAACTAACTGAATTTTTGTTAACACGACTAGGCAATGACGGAACTTCTTTTTGTTCATTTAATTTAACTTCATAATTGAACAATTTTACGAAATACGTGTACCACCAGCGTATATCGAACCAGCGAACTCCGTTCCGAAAGCTAACGAATGTGCGTTTCTTAAGCTGAGTCGCCAAAGAACAGTGTTCGAAATACCTGCCTGCCCGACCGTCCGAGACGGGTTGATTTCAACTCGGGCTGCCAGATTTTCAAATCCCCCTGCCCGACGGTCGGGTTATATTTCATATGTGAAAATATTCAAAATATTTCCCGATGATAAGCATTAATTCACATGTAAAGATGAATGATAAAATGTAACCAAAAAGAAACCCCGTTAGCTTATCCTGAGAAACATATGATTATAGTGGGCAGGCAGGTTTTGGTCAGGGCGGGCAAGTATTTCAGCTAGCCAGTCCTGTGGTCTGGCTGAAATCTTTGGGAGTTTCATACCCTGTTTCAAAGAACGAGAAGCACGTCCCAAAGGTACTAGGAACAAATTTCACGTGCATCACGCAGAGGCGACTCGCACAGTCTTCCCACCTTTTAATACAGAGTTCCACAATATCTGTTTCTTTTATAAATAAGGTTATCAAAAAAATGTTGTTTTAACATTTTGGGTGTTAGGGTTCTTTGAATGAATGTCAGCCATGTTTAAATAGGTTAGGCCACGCGGCGCCGATGTTTAATCGCTGAAATGGTTAGTTAAACACCCCAGCGCCCCTTTTCTCGGGGTTTAATTGACCATTTTTAACGATTAAACATCGGATACCAGCTTCCAACTTATACTTACAGTTGTTACAGAAGCGGGAGTTCTTGAAAACAAAGCAGTCCCTGTTACATCGTCTACTATCATTCTAATGATGAACATGATGACAAAGAGTGAGTGAGTTTGGTTTAACGCCGCTTTTAACGGTATTCAGGTTACATCGCGGCGTGTCAGCTTAATGGTGGAAAAGCCCGTGTGATGCAGGTCTCAGACGTTTACCACTTCGATGAAACCCACGAGCACAGGTATGGTGCTGACAAACCTAGAAACATAATCGAGGCTAACCGGGATTCGAACCCACAATCACAGGTTTCTGACGTGCCCAGGGGACGCAACTCTGCACAGCGAATCGCGGCGCCACCCGTGCCCCCCAATATACAAAGTTGAAATAAAGGTCAAAGTATGCAATGTAATAGTGAAATGTTACGAAAAGACGTCATGTGAAAAGAAAGAACAATGTGTACTAAAGAACGACGAGCCATTTTTTCTATCGACTGTACAACGTTATACAAATACATACATACATGTTTTACGCGACAGACAGCAATGTACCACCAAGGTTGACCTGCAACGAGCCTGGGGGAGACAAACCAGTGGTCGACAGCGTGATCAATGACGACGTCTTCGTGATCACATGGGCATTTTGACCTCTAGGCCTCATTTTAGTAGACCGCCTCCGTGGTCAGGTAGAGCGTCTGTTTGGCAAGCCGTTTTCACATTTATTACTTGAGTTACCGTTATCTCCAGTTGTTTTAAAGATATCTTGAATCATATTGAAGATATTTTGAATTGAATTGAAGAGATCGTGATTTCCATTGTAGACATCTTGAATGGGGAAGATATCTTAAATGCAGATAATTGAAGATATCTGCAATAATATTTAAGATATCACGAAATGAATTAAGGATATCGTAAAGCTTATTGCTGATATCATGAAAAGAAATGCTGATATCTTAAATTCGATTAATGATATCTGAGACTAGTTCCTGCACAAGTTGGGCATGGTTTGCCGCCATTTTGGAACCGGAAGAATTTACAAATAGGTAGCCAGACAGGAAGTATTTGAAGATATCTGTAAAACCCGCACTTTTCATGTTATATTACAGATATCAACAACTGATATAAAGATATCTTCAAAATTACTAATGTTATCGTAAATTTGAATTTTTATATCAGAAACGGTCATAATTAACGAAATGTTGAATTTAATTAAAAATATCTCTATTTAATTAAAGATATATGTATTGCATTTGTGATTGATTGGTTGATCATATTTTTGGATATGTATAACTTATTTCAAGATATCTTGAATTTATTTCTAATATGATTATGTACAGTAGGATGGTAATTGTTTAATGATATCTTAAATACATTTAAATGCATTATTACGAAATATTTTGTTGATCAGTAAATGTATTTTGGAATCAGAAATTCATTCAAGATATCTTTCATTATTTTTTTTTAATCTTTCGATAGAATACCGATATCTTTAAAACAATTGAAGATATCAGTAATTTCGTAATAAACGCGAAAGCGGCTTGCCATACGTCCGCCCTGAGAGCGGAAGGTCGGGGGTTCGATCCCCGGCCGCGCCTGTCCATCATCATACATGAGGTATAATTGGCATAAGTAGTGCGACCTGAGGTCATCACCATGCAGTAGCCAATCAGCTGTTTCAGTTTTCTTCACCAAAATGAGATTTACAGTATTTTTCGTGGTCTGTTCAAGGTAGGTCAAATATCAAACCTGACTTAAACCACCTGTTAGATTCAGCTTAATCGGGTTATTTCAAACAATGCAATTCGACTTTTCACGAGTAAAACCAATCGAACTTTATTGTGACGTCATAGACATGTGACGTCACAAATCGTCAGTCTCATCGACAGAAGCGGGCGTCTTTGCTATCTGAGGACGTGTCTCTGTAGATATGGCGAGCTTACTTCACCTGAAAACCTTCTCCAACTGTTCCATGAACTTGGCCTTCGGTAAGAAATTCATGTATAAAGAATTGGACATAAAACCAAGTTGATATCTTACATTTTCAGTTTTCACGCTGCATCCTGTTCTTAGCGACTGTAGATGGTGGATTAGCTTAATGGTTTATGCATTTTGTCACACCGAAGACCCGGTTCGATTCCCCAAATGGGAAGAAATTCTTCGTGTCTCCGCCGTGATATTGATGAAATATTGTTTGAAGGGGCGTAAAATCCTACTCGTTCACCCTTGGCAGCTAGAATTTTGCTCTATGTGGACCAAGGGTAAAATCAAGTTAAAACTGTGGGAGATACTCTGAAAATGCATGCAGTTGCTGAGATTTATCAACTCTTTCTTTCCCCGACTGCAGTTTATTATGTCTTGTCATCATACATTGTGCATCCTCCTGTATTGTGGCGCTTTTGTAATAACTGACCCAAAAAACGTGAAGATCCGGGGTAGAATAGGTCTTTAGCAAACCATGCTTGACGTAAAAGGCGACTATGCTTGTCGCAAGAGGCGACTAACGGGTTCGGGTGGTCAGGCTCACTGACTTGGTTGATGCATGTCATCGTATCTCGATGATCGATGCTCGTGATGTCAGTTACTGGATTGTCTGGTCCAGACTGATTATTTACAGACAGCCGTCATAGGTTTAATATTGCTGAGTGCGGCTTTAAACAATAAATAAACAAACAAACAAACTTAAGATATGATGTGAGTGGATTCTTTCCATGTCTATGAATGAAAGAATCCCACAAATATTTAGCTCATCTACCACTCAGATAAGTGTTTATCATTGCTAAAGAAAATCAAAATCATCATTGGCTAACACATGGTGTTGATATTTGTCTACGGTAATAAGTTTGTTTGTAGGTCCCTACTGACCTTCCCATATCATTGTTTAGTAACACCAAAATGTGGCGCCCACTCCCACCCCATTGCATGTGGTATGATATCAACTCTTGTATGTCCCCCCACCATCCATGTGGTATGACATCAAAGCTTGTCTCTCCCCCCACCATCCATGTGGTATGACATCAACTCGTGTCTCCCCCCCCCCCCCCCCCCCCCCCCAAACATCTATATCTATGTGGTATGACATCAACTCTTGTCTCTCCCTCCACCATCCATGTGGTATGACATCAACTCTTACTACCTATACCCCTTCCCCACCCCCACCTCTAATTTCCCACTCCATGCCAACAGTATTATATGACATCCATTTCTCCCTCCTCTCCTTCATTCACATGGTATAAAATCCAGCTAATAGATTTATTCTTTCTCTCCCTTGGTCCTCCAGCAAGTTCTTCTGCATCCATCTCAGGGCCACACAATGCTGCTGCTGAACTTTGGAGAGAACATCTCCAGACATCTGACACGGCCAGGACCAGTGCCACCCCCAACACCACGTACAACACACGGGGGTCGGCTGCCGACATCGGAACGTCAACCGGTGCCGGGTCCCAACCAACTGCTCCCACAGATCCACCAACACTCGTTGGTCAAACCATCAATGGCTACTACTTCGAGGGGGTCATCGAGTTGGGTGGGTGTGCTAGGGTATACAGGGTGAGGAAGGACGGGGTTCTTTACGCCGCCAAGGTCTCCCTACACACGGCCACTGATGACAGCTTCGCAGTTCGCACCTGGGTTAACGAGTATGCAGTTTTAAGATCCATTGATCATGAAAACATCATTAAGGCATACGACCTGTTCCGGTACAATATGAAGATGTTCATGATCATGGAGTACTTTGAGGGATATGACATGGTATATTTTATCAGCAAATTCAGTGTGAAATGGAGACAGGAGAACCTGAAGCCGATTGCCAAGCAGATTATGGCAGGTTTAAATCACTTGCACAACAACAACATCGTGCACAGGGACATCAAGCCAGAAAACATCCTGATCGGATCTGGGAATGAGGTGAAAATAATCGACTTCGGCGGAGCGATACGACTGGAGCAGCAGCAAACGCCTGAGGATAGGCACGTGACATGCTCCACGTCCTACTTCGCCCCACCGGAAATGCACAGAGGAGATGTCCGTGCCACCTCTAACGCTTGGATAAAATCCTTCGACATGTGGAGCACTGGTGTCACTCTTTATACGGCCTTAGCTGGGCAGTACCCGTTTCCTTTGGGGTCGGATCGAAAGATAACATCTTCCGTTTTTGACCAGGGGCCAGACTTTGGTGTACTAGGACAAATAGACACCAAACTTCTATCCCTTATGAAAAGGTGCCTGGACACCAACCCTGAAAGGCGCATCACGGCCAAGCGTGCCATGCACCACAGGTACTTCTGGAGAGGGGCTCTGGATGTCATTTCGTATGCTTTGTTTCAGTGTTTTGGGAAATAGGTTTATAGTTACAGAAACGATTAGCCCAGATACCTTTATATCCCAGGATCCGCTGGTCGTGGGTTCAAATCCCAGACAGGCCCCGATTATGATCCTTGGTCTGTCAGCACCATGTCCGTGTGAGACGGGTTCTACCAAAGTGGTGAACGTCTGTGACCAGCGTCACATTGGGTTTCCTCTCACATCAAGCTGACGCGCCGTCATGTAACTGAAATACTGTTTAGTGGCGTTAAATTAACCGACCAGCCCACTCACTCCTTCCTTCATATCCGGGGTCCTCGTAAAGATTCGGTAAGGACTGGTCACCTAGGCGCGCCAGAAACCTGTGATGATGAGGTTTGAAATCCCTGTTCGCCCTGATGGTGTTTCTAGGTTTGTCAGCACCATACCCGTGTTCGTGCGATTCACCAAAGTGGTAAACGTCTTAGAGGTGCATCACTTCGGGCTTTCCTCCACATCAAGCTGACACGCCGTGATATAACTGGAATAATGTTTAAAACGGTGTTCATCACTCATTCCTTCATATCCTGGACCTGTGAAGATGTCCAACCTGGCTTGGTCTGTCATCGGTCTGCTTGGCAATAGGTGCATCGTCACGCATATTTACCAACACTTACAACCTTACCTATACTGGTCAAAATAGACCCTGTGAAGCACAAAGACGTGTGTAATTCTCTTCTGTGGCTTCACAAAGATGTGTATAATCCTATACTGGTGAAAATGGACACTGTGGTAGCAAACCAATGTTTGTAAATCTTCTACAATTGGAACTGGACACGGTGTAGCATAAATGTGTGTGCAGTCCTCTTCAGGTGAAAACGGACACTGTGTTAGCACAAGGGTATGAAAATAGGTGCTGTGTGAGCACAAAGGTGTGTGTAATCTTCTACTGGTGAAACTGAACATTGTGTTGCATGAAGGTGTGTGTAATCCTCTACTGGCGAAAATGGACACTGTGGTAGCACGAAGGTGTGTGTAATCCTCTACTAGTGAAAACGGACACTGTGTTCACAAAGGTGTGTGTAATCCTCTACTGGTGAAAACAGACACTGTGGTAGCACAGAGGTGTGTGTAATTCTCTACTGGTGGAAACAGACACTGTGGTAGTACGAAGGTGTGTGTAATCCTCTACTGGTGAAAACGGACACTGTGGTAGCACGAAGGTGTGTGTAATCCTCTACTGGTGAAAGTGGAAACTGTGGTAGTACAAAGGTGTGTGTAATCCTCTACTGGTGAAAGTGGATACTGTGATAGCACGAAGGTGTGTTATCCTCTACTGGTGAAAACGGACACTGCGTTCAGAAGGGTGTGTGTAATCCTCTACTGGTGGAAACGGACACTGTGTTCACAAAGGTGTGTGTAATCCTCTACTGGTGAAACTGAACATTGTGTTGCACGAATGTGTGTTATCCTATACTGGTGAAAATGGACACTGTGATAGCACAAAGGTGTATTATCCTCTTCTAGTGACTTTGGACACGGTGTTGCAGAACGTCGTGTGTAATCTACTGGTGCTTATCGACACCGTGGTAGCAAACCGATATTTGTAAATCATCTACAAATGAAACTGGACACTGTGGAAGCACAAAGACATGTGTAAACCTCTATTTGTGAAAATAGACACTGGGGTAGCACAAAATCTAAGGTGTGTGTAAATCCTGTACCTGTTAAAACGGACACTATGGTTGCACACAGGTGTGTGTAAACCCTATACTTGTGAAAACGGACACTGCGTTGCATAAAAGTGTGTGTAATCCTCTACTGGTGAAAACGGACACTGTGGTAGCACAAAGGGGTGTGAATTCCTCTACTGTGAAGGTGGACACTGTGGTAGCACGAAGGCGTGTGTATTCCTCTACTCGCGAAAGTGCATACTGTGATAGCACAAAGGTGTGTGTATTCCTCTACTGGTGAAAGTGGACACTGTGGTAGCACGAAGGTGTGTGTAATCCTTTACTGGTGAAAGTGGACACTTAGGTAGTACAAAGGTGTGTGTAATCC
Source organism: Haliotis rufescens (assembly GCF_023055435.1). NCBI lineage: Eukaryota > Metazoa > Mollusca > Gastropoda > Lepetellida > Haliotidae > Haliotis > Haliotis rufescens. Next base: position 17,167,755 of record NW_025964112.1, read on the forward strand.
TCTACTGGTGAAAACGGACACTGTGTTCACAAAGGTGTGTGTAATCCTCTACTGGTGAAAACGGACACTGTGGTAGCACGAAGGTGTGTGTAATCCTCTACTGGGGAAAATGGATACTGTGATAGCACGAAGGTGTGTGTAATCCTCTACTGGTGAAAGTGGACACTTTGGTAGTACAAAGGTGTGTTTAATCCTCTGCTGGTGAAAGTGGACACTGTGGTAGCACGAAGGTGTGTGTAATCCTCTTCTTGTGAAAACGGACACTGCGTTGCATAAAAGTGTGTGTAATCCTCTACTGGTGAAAACGGACACTGTGGTAGCACGAAGGTGTGTTTAATCCTCTACTTGTGAAAACGGACACTGCGTTGCATAAAAGTGTGTGTAATCCTCTACTGGTGAAAACGGACACTGTGGTAGCACGAAGGTGTGTGTAATCCTCTACTGGTGAAAACGGACACTGTGATAGCACGAAGGTGTGTGTAATCCTCTACTTGTGAAAACGGACACTGTGTTCATGAAGGTGTGTGTTATCCTCTACTGGTGAAAACGGACACTGTGTTCACAAAGGTGTGTGTAATCCTCTACTGGTGAAAGTGGACACTTAGGTAGTACAAAGGTGTGTTTAATCCTCTACTGGTGAAAATGGACACTGTGATAGCACGACGGTGTGTGTAATCCTCTACTTGTGAAAACGGACACTGTGTTCACAAAGGTGTGTGTTATCCTCTACTGGTGAAAACGGACACTGTGTTCACAAAGGTGTGTGTAATCCTCTACTGGTGAAAGTGGACACTTTGGTAGTACAAAGGTGTGTGTAATCCTCTACTGGTGAAAACGGACACTGTGTTCACAAAGGTGTGTGTAATCCTCTACTGGTGAAAACGGACACTGTGGTAGCACGAAGGTGTGTGTAATCCTCTTCTGGTGAAAACGGACACTGTGATAGCACGAAGGTGTGTTTAATCCTCTACTGGTGAAAGTGGACACTTTGGTAGTACAAAGGTGTGTTTAATCCTCTACTAGTGAAAATGGACACTGTGATAGCACGAAGGTGTGTGTAATCCTCTACTGGTGAAAATGGACACTGTGATAGCACGAAGGTGTGTGTATTCCTCTACTGGTGAAAGTGGACACTTTGGTGGTACAAAGGTGTGTTTAATCCTCTACTGGTGAAAATGGACACTGTGATAGCACGAAGGTGTGTGTAATCCTCTACTTGTGAAAACGGACACTGTGTTCACAAAGGTGTGTGTTATCCTCTACTGGTGAAAACGGACACTGTGGTAGCACGAAGGTGTGTGTAATCCTCTCCTGGTGAAAACGGACACTGTGGTAGCACGAAGGTGTGTGTAATCCTCTACTGGTGAAAGTGGAAACTGTGGCAGTACAAAGGTGTGTAATCCTCTACTTGTGAAAGTGGATACTGTGATAGCACGAAGGTGTGTGTAATCCTCTACTGGTGAAAACAGACACTGTGGTAGTACAAAGGTGTGTGTAATCCTCTACTGGTTAAAACGGACACTGCGTTCACAAAGGTGTGTGTAATCCTCTACTGGTGAAAACGGACACTGTGGTAGCACGAAGGTGTGTGTAATCCTCTACTGGTGAAAACGGACACTGTGATAGCACGAAGGTGTGTTTAATCCTCTACTGGTGAAAGTGGACACTGTGATAGCACGAAGGTGTGTGTAATCCTCTACTTGTGAAAACGGACACTGTGTTCACAAAGGTGTGTGTTATCCTCTACTGGTGAAAACGGACACTGTGGTAGCACGAAGGTGTGTGTAATCCTCTACTGGTGAAAACGGACACTGTGGTAGCACGAAGGTGTGTGTAATCCTCTACTGGTGAAAGTGGAAACTGTGGCAGTACAAAGGTGTGTAATCCTCTACTTGTGAAAGTGGATACTGTGATAGCACGAAGGTGTGTGTAATCCTCTACTGGTGAAAGTGGACACTGTGGTAGTACAAAGGTGTGTGTAATCCTCTACTGGTTAAAACGGACACTGCGTTCAGAAAGGTGTGTGTAATCCTCTCCTGGTGGAAACGGACACTGTGTTCACAAAGGTGTGTGTAATCCTCTGCTGGTGAAAGTGGACACTGTGGTAGCACGAAGGTGTGTGTAATCCTCTGCTGGTGAAAGTGGACACTATGGTAGCACGAAGGTGTGTGTAATCCTCTACTGGTGAAAGTGGACACTGTGGTAGCACGAAGGTGTGTTATCCTCTACTGGTGAAAACGGACACTGTGGTAGTACGAAGGTGTGTGTAATCCTCTACTGGTGAAAACGGACACTGTGGTAGCACGAAGGTGTGTGTAATCCTCTACTGGTGAAAGTGGACACTGTGGTAGCACAAAGGTGTGTGTAATCCTCTACTGGTGAAAGTGGACACTGTGGTAGCACGAAGGCGTGTTATCCTCTTCTGGTGAAAACGGACACTGTGGTAGCACGAAGGTGTGTGTAATCCTCTACTGGTGAAAACGGACACTGTGGTTGCACAAAGGTGTGTGTAATCCTCTACTGGTGAAAGTGGACACTGTGGTAGCACGAAGGTGTGTGTAATCCTCTACTGGTGAAAGTGGATACTGTGATAGCACGAAGGTGTGTGTAATCCTCTACTGGTGAAAGTGGACACTGTGATAGCACGAAGGTGTGTGTATTCCTCTACTTGTGAAAACGGACACTGTGGTAGCACGAAGGTGTGTTATCCTCTACTGGTGAAAACGGACACTGTGGTAGCACGAAGGTGTGTGTAATCCTCTACTGGTGAAAACGGACACTGTGGTAGCACGAAGGTGTGTGTAATCCTCTACTGGTGAAAGTGGATACTGTGATAGCACGAAGGTGTGTGTAATCCTCTACTGGTGAAAGTGGACACTGTGGTAGCACGAAGGTGTGTGTAATCCTCTACTGGTGAAAGTGGAAACTGTGGTAGAACAAAGGTGTGTGTAATCCTTTACTGGTGAAAACGGACACTGCGTTCAGAAAGGTGTGTGTAATCCTCTACTGGTGGAAATGGACACTGTGTTCACAAAGGTGTGTGTAATCCTCTACTGGTGAAACTGAACATTGTGCTGCACGAAGGTGTGTGTAATCCTCTACTAGTGAAAATGGACACTGTGATAGCACAAAGGTGTATGTTATCCTCTTCTACTGAATTTCGACACGGTGTAGCAGAACGTCGTGTGTAATCTACTGGTGCTAATCGACACCGTGGTAGCAAACCGATATTTGTAAATCTTCTACAAATGAAACTGGACACTGTGAGAGAACAAAGACATGTGTAAACCTCTATTTGTGAAAATAGACACTGGGGTAGCACAATTCCAAAGGTGTGTGTAAATCCTGTACCTGTGAAAACGGACGCTGTGGTAGCACAAAGGTGTGTGTAAACCCTATACTTGTGAAAACGGACACTGTGGTAGCACAAAGGTGTGTGTAAACCCTATACTTGTGAAAACGGACACTGTGGTAGCACAAAGGTGTGTGTAAACCCTATACTTGTGAAAACGGACACTGTGGTAGCACAAAGGTGTGTGTAAACCCTATACTTGTGAAAACCGACACTGTGGTAGCACAAAGGTGTGTGTAAATCCTGTGCTTCTGAAAACGAACAGTGTGGTAGCACACAGGTGTGTGTTAATTATGTGCTTCTGAAAACGAACAGTGTGGTAGCACAAAGGTGTGTGTAAATCATGTGCTTCTAAAAACGGACAGTGTGGTAGCACAAAGGTGTGTGTAAATCCTGTGCTTCTGAAAACGGACACTGTGATAGCACAAAGGTGTGTGTAATCCTCTACTAGTGAAAATGGACACTGTGATAGCACAAAGGTGTATGTTATCCTCTTCTACTGAATTTCGACACGGTGTAGCAGAACGTTGTGTGTAATCTACTGGTGCTAATCGACACCGTGGTAGCAAACCGATATTTGTAAATCTTCTACAAATGAAACTTGACACTGTGAGAGAACAAAGACATGTGTAAACCTCTATTTGTGAAAATAGACACTGGGGTAGCACAAAATCCAAAGGTGTGTGTAAATCCTGTACCTGTGAAAACGGACGCTGTGGTAGCACAAAGGTGTGTGTAAACCCTATACTTGTGAAAACGGACACTGTGGTAGCACAAAGGTGTGTGTAAACCCTATACTTGTGAAAACGGACACTGTGGTAGCACAAAGGTGTGTGTAAACCCTATACTTGTGAAAACGGACACTGTGGTAGCACAAAGGTGTGTGTAAACCCTATACTTGTGAAAACCGACACTGTGGTAGCACAAAGGTGTGTTTAAATCCTGTGCTTCTGAAAACGGACACTGTGGAAGCACACAGGTGTGTGTAAATCCTGTGCTTCTGAAAACGGACACTGTGGAAGCACACAGGTGTGTGTAAATCCTGTGCTTCTGAAAATGGCCAATGTAGAAGCACAAAGACAGGTGTAAATCCTGTCCAAGTGAAAAGGGAGACTCTGGTGGCACACAGACTCGTGTTATCCTCCACTGCTGAACTTGAACACGGGGGTAGCACGAGCCTGTGCAAGTCCTACATACGTGAAAATGGACACTATGGTAGCACAAAGATGTGTGTTATTCCATCAATTGTTTTCTCGGCCGAAATGTACCGCGATTATTTCTGACCATTCATTAATCATTAAGGACAAGGCATATGGAACCTCTAGTAGTGTAATCAGTTCAGAATAATTGTCACGATTACAAACATGTTTAACGATAATATGCTTCATGATACCCTTAAGAGGTAAAAAAAATCAATTCAGGGAGATAAAGGTGCTCATAAAAAGCAATATGCGTGAAAGGAATTAAAAAAACCCAACCATTATACTATTGGGATTAACACTTTTCAATTTGCCACCTGAAGTGTTATTGTTTTAGATTATTTGTTTGCAAAGTTAATAGCAGTGTAATAAAAAAAATAATTCTGTTGTAGTGTAAAATTTTTGTTATGGAATTTTTATCACGAAAATAAAAGAATGCCAAAAAAACAGTACCACTTGACCTATTTTAGTCACGCCCCCTGTGGATCGAAGTCTAAGACCCGGGCCAGAGGCCATGGCATGTTGGAGTCAGAACAATGAATGAGAACAACTGAATACCACGTGACTTGCTGAGTGAGTGCACGTTGCTACACTACGTAGTCAGCTATAGTCCGGTATTCGAATCCATGGCATGCAGGCAAACCAGTGACTGAAAACATGAACACTATCCACCCCATTGGCATACGGTTATTAACTACCTGTCACAGAGCCACCCGATCCACAGTTTAGTTGTTTCTTACAATCCGCATGGGGTTCAGAGGTACCTGTCCTGACCTGGAATCCATCTGGCTGAACGAGAGACATACTGCCATTTAAACATCTCCATATACCCCCAAAAGAAGTAGAGGATATTCGAACATGACGGATGATTACAGAAATACAAAGAGGTTTCGAGTATTGGTAACGGTTGGATAGGTTGGGTTGTTGTTTTACGCCGCATTCAGCAATATTCCAGCTATATGACGGCGGTCTATAAATAATCGAGTCCGGACCAGACAATCCAGTGATTAATATCATAAACATCGATCCACGCAATTGGGATCGATGACATGCATCAACCAAGTCAGCGAGTCTGACCACCCGATGGATGGATAGGAAAAGGGAAGGACTATGTGTAACATGACAACAGAACGTGTTGCCGGTGTTTTATGAGGTGCAACCAACCAACAGGGGGTGTAGTCAAAAAATGAACGTTTGAGATGACTTGATCAATAATGGGACATGTTCCACGACTGGTCGAACATGCGTTGATACGACATAGCATGGTCTGAATCATTCTCCTATTTCAGGGAGTCTTATTCACTCTTTTCCGCCTGCCCCATCTCGGCTAACGTAGCGACCCTTGACGTCGGCGCACGCATATCCCGCTCATGCCCCGGACGTGGTCTGTTAGGGAAAGGTCAGGAGTTGTGGCTGACCATTGTTTTCTGGTATTGTTTTGCTACTGGGGCTAGTCATTATCATATGTACACTGTGGGCACGAGCGTTGTCGTCTTGAAGACATAATATGAGCCATCATGGCGCGCAGACGGCACAGCTATTTGCGCTATAGTATGTATTCTTGGTGGTACCTCCAGAGACCATTCCATGGACAATGTATTGTGGCGTTATGGCAGTCATAGTGATCCCGCCCCATATCATTACAAACCTACCCCAAAATCTGCCATGTACGTTCGCATGACGTTCGTTCGGGTGCCGCCAGACACGTCCACACCTATCCAGAGTGAGTGAGTATGGTTTTACGCCGCTTTTAGCAATATTCCAGCAATATCACGGCGGGGGACACAAGAAATGGGCGTCACAAATTGTACGCATGTCGGGAATCGAACCCGGGTCTTCAGCGTGACGAGCGAACGCTTAAACCACTAGGCTACCCGACCGCCCCACGCCTATCCAGAAAGTGAATCTGGACTCATATCATCAGAAAAACATTACGCGAGACCATCGGCAATTCCCGCTGTTTTCTGCGCTCAAGACACCATTGGCCTCTGACTTGAATGTGTCATTTTGTTAAGGGTGGATGTACTACACGTGATCGCCGTGACCACAAACATATAGGTTACTATAAGCTTTACACCACAATCCTCACAGACTTGTTTGTGAAGAAAAGTCAAGAAAATGTTAAAGGTCAGTAATTAAAAATTACCTGCAACCTTCCAACACAATGGTTTGGAGAATCTGTCAATTTCACCAGAACCTATGCAAACATTGCAGACGGACTGACGGATGATGTACGTCACACCTGGACGATTGTTAAGGTTCCTCGACCGCATCTGTCCTCCCGTCTCTCCGCAGTCCATACAGCTGTACCATGAACCTTACACGACGAGAAATACAACACCGCACTGTCTGCCGCCAGGCGACACCAGACATCAATACACGACATGCATATTATTTGATATCAACATTTTCTTCAAGGAGACCGCCTCTGTGGTCTAGTGATAGAACGTCCGCCCGGAGAGCGGAAGGTCTGGGGTTCGATCCCCGGTCGCGTCATACCAAAAGACGTTAAAAGATGGTACTTGTTGTTACCCTGTCTGGCGCTCGGCATTAAGGGGGCTAAAGCAAGGACTGGTCGGCTCGGAGTCAGTATACTGTGTCTGAGTGGGGTATTCATGTTAAACTGCGGCATGGTATCTCGGTGGGCTAGCACTATAAATCGGCATCAGTCCGGACTAGTACAAGCAGCCACACACACGTGCATGCACGTCGCTATAAAAGTGCAATAATCTTGGACGCGACGTTAAACCCAATTTCACCTCACCTTCAAGTCTTGGCCGCCCCCGTCTGTTGATCCATGGGGATTTTACGGACGTATATACCATATATTCACACCGTGGTAGCCGCGGGTTAAACGTTCAAAATGACGACGGTCACGAAATATATATATACGCTTACGCTTGTAAATTGAATATATTGGAAAATATTGGTTGACACTCATATAATGTTCCGGATAATATTGCCATTATTATACGCAGTTTGACGTATATAGGTGGCAGCCGAGGGCGCAAGATGACTTTAGTGTTTGTTTTTACAGAGTGTGTGAGTGTGGTTTTACGCCGCTTTAAATAGCAATATTCAAGCAATATCACGGCGGGGGACACCAGAAATGGGCTTCACACATTGTACCCATGTCAGGAATCGAACCCGGGTCTACGGCGTGACTAGCGAACGCTTGTCGTAAGAGGCAACTGGGTTCGGGTGTTCAGGCTCGCTGACTTGGTTCACGCATGTCACGGTATCACAATTGCGTAGATCGATTCTCATGATGTCAATCACTGCATGGATTATCTGGTCCAGACTCGATTATTTACAGACCGCCGTCATATAGCTGGAATATTGATGACTGCATGTGGCGTTAAACAAGAAACAAACAAACTAACAAACCTACATGTACATCAGCGCAAGGGCGTAGTATTGCTGATTTTGCCATTGCCTGGATCTCCAGCTCTATTCGATTAGAGAGAGAGAGAGAGAGAAAGAGAGAGAGAGAGAGAGAGAGAGAGAGAGAGAGAGAGAGAGAGAATGATCCACGCCGAGCCGAGCCTGACCACCAGATCTATTAATCGCCTCGAACGAAAAGCATAAAGGTTGCTGGGACCTTAAAATTGCTATTCCAATACGGAATCCCCCCGTGTTTTCATATGTATATAAACGAATAGCTATAGTTTGTATTTATTCTCTACCCCGATCTACACAGGTAGAATGAATTGATATAGATCTAGCCACAGTTAATTTTGAATACATTTTTCAATAAATGACAACATAGTATTTTCGTTATTTATCGTTACATGTGTGCTTGTGAAATACAACCAGAGAATATCAATTTTAAGCATGATATATGTTTTGTTGACTTCATAAAGAAAATCATATCACTTTTTCAAAAGCTCTTAGAAAATGTCAACCTATCATTGCGCGAAATGATTAATGGCGTGGTAATATTATGAGATTTAAAGATCAATCGTCTATATGCCTAGTGTTTTTATTTGTGAATTAAGACAAAGCTACGATTCCATTAATCATTCAATTGAAATGTCGCTTTCGTTTAAGTGTAATAGCCCTTAATTAACAGTCAATTACAACCCTTGTGTTTGTTGCACGCATGTACAGACATGTAGCAATGACGTCGATGTACATTTAAGTTCGAAACAGTGGTCGATCAGACCTGCAATAGCTCTACACGTTTCCCCGGAAGTAGCGCTTGTCGTCTGTTAGAAGCGTTGCTTACGTGTTAACGGTGGTTTTGTTGCTGTCACACAGACATGTTGAAGGCAATTATCCTTATCGGCGGGCCTATGAAAGGTAAGAAATAGATTTAATCATAATTGTGTTTCTGGGTGACGTCACAATGGTCATACTTGTCACGTTTTAACAAAACATTCAATGAACGGACACCTGCAAAAGTGCATTCCTGAACCGGTTGTGATACGTCAGGCATGACAGTCGCGTGTTATTCAAGCATTCCATTACATTTTCATGTGTCTGATAAAATAAAAAGCGCTTCAGTGATATTTAACATATTTTTACAGAATTATATCCATGATTATCAGTGAAAATTAATTTATCTGAGAAGACAGTAATGGGCGTGACTCCGGGTGCAACCGGGTAGAGGGTGGTTGGAAATAAAAGCTTGAAGGTTTTGTGTTCATGAACAATAAGCATGATAAGAGTTAGTCAGACGCATGCACGTATTTGTACATGCATTTGGATCATGTAGACATATATTAGGTTGAATTTTTCAATAATAGGTTGCATTGGTGCAATGTTTTTATTGCTAAAAGGGCGGTCGGGTAGCCTAGTGGTTAAAGCGGTGGCTCGTCACGCCGAAGACCCGGGTTCGATTCCCGACATGGGTACAATGTGTGAAGCCCATTTCTGGTGTCCCCTGCCGTGATATTGCTGGAATATTGCTAAAAGCGGCGTAAAACCATACTCACTCACTCACTTTAGTGCTAAAATCGAGTCCTGAAGAATACAAGCACGTGTTTGTGTTGCTGATTGTACTAGTCCAGACATTTTTATAGTGCTAGCCCACTTTGATATCATGCCACAGTTTAACATGGATACCCGTGCAACCGGGTAGAGGGTGGTTGGAAATAAAAGCTTGAAGGTTTTGTGTTCATGAACAATAAGCATGATAAGAGTTAGTCAGACGCATGCACGGTTTTGTACATGCATTTGGATCATGTAGACATATATTAGGTTGCATTTTTCAATAATAGGTTGCATTGGTGCAATGTTTTTATTGCTAAAATCGAGTCCTGAAGAATACAAGCACGTGTTTGTGTTGCTGATTGTACTAGTCCAGACATTTTTATAGTGCTAGCCCACTTTGATATCATGCCACAGTTTAACATGGATACCCTACTCAGACATTATACTGACTCAGATCTGATCAGTCCTTGTTTTATCCCCTTAATGCCGCCAATAGTCACTCGTGATCCATTTTCCTTTGAAATGTACTGGTGGTACAAACAGATATATCAAGTTATAATTTTTTAATTTGAAGTTTACACGATATAAGGCTTTTCCATTGGATGAGAGGTCAGTCACCTGACCACAAAATTGACGTTCATAAGTGAGTGAACAACACAATTTGACGTGCATACATTTTTCACAAGACCGTGTTCTTGAAGTGATGTAAACACTGACAGACTACTTCCATATTCATGGGGAAACCCCTGGGAATTCCCTAGCACAAATACATTCAGAAGCGTTCTTTCTGTTCATTTAGACCCTTTAATCTTGAACGCAGCGTTTTAGTATACATTGAGAAACATCAGAGAGTTTAACTGCACGTTCGTTCACGAATATCCTCGCTATGACCCATCCTAGTGAACGAAACAAAGAAATGCACATCTAAACTATTGGAGTATTGACTCGATCCGTGTCTAGGCTGACACTGACAGTCTAGAGAAATCTATGAATTTACCTTAGTGTCTATTTGACAAATCTTTATTCATCTTTCAATGATCGGCCAATTGATCAATGATGACTAAAACATATAACCGCCACAGGTTCATTAAAAACTTCCAAAATCTCCCCCATCACGTTTATTGTGTCGGCCATTTTGACGTCTTGTACTTGATATAAATGTTTTATGACGCGCTGTCATTGTGACTGACTTACTGAGGTAGTTCTTAACAGACCGTTCTCATCTAATGGTGATATTATTTGAATACATGTCTTGTGTAAGATGTTTCTGAAGAGCAAGTTGTGCATACATACGCTCCATCTTCCCGAGGCAAGAGAGTTAACTGACTTTAAAATTCCAGTTTCCACCCATGCCGAACTAGGCTGGAATTACTGGGCTCGATCGTAGCGCCACCAGTGGCTATTACCAGTCATGTCCCGTCTAAGCCTCTACTATGGACCAATCAGATTCCACCTCTCGTATCACTTGTGTTTGCTTCACACAAAATGGTGGCGCCCGGTCAGTTAGATCTGTTCGACAATCGAGATCTATATTCTAATAAAACGGGTCTTACATCGCGAAATTCATCAAATCACGTGAGCACTTTGATTAAAAACATGAAAACATTTGGAAAATATCTGCTGACAACGAGTTGGCGGTGAACATGCTTTGCAAATCCTGCAACCGACCGAAATCTGCACGACAGTGGACGAACCGGATTTCGAATTCGGTGCGCGATTTTGATTGGACTATGCATAGACTCATTAACCCAGCCAAAATGTAACTCCATAATACTAGCCTAGTTCGGCAAGGGTGGAAACTGGACTTTTATAGTCAGTTAACTCTCTTGCCTCGGGAAGATGACATACGCTCATGTCACTTCTCTTTTTGAGGAACTATTTTATTCTGCAATATAACTGGTTGATGTATGGCTCTCAGTGTAAACATGAAGTCACAAATACTAAATAAAATTGTGTATAGATCTAGGCCTACATCCTTTGAGGTAAGAAATTGTGACCAAAAATTGCAAGAATTGACTTTCTCTTTGTGTGAGTCCATTGGAGTATGAACCTTCATAGAGTGAGGGCCAAACAATGTATGAACATCATCGCAAACCCCGATGTTCATACAGTTTGGCCCTCACTCAATGAAGGTTCATACTCCAAATGAACTCACACAAAGTGAAAGTCAATTATTAAGTAAACTACCCAGATTTGTGTTGCCATATTGTTTTGTACCCAGACGATACTATATCAAAGATGCACTGAAAATCTATGGATTTGTTGTAATGTTACCTCACACAGGGGTAGAATTATCATAATTAAGAAATCTATGCCCATTTCCAAGGACTAATGCTAAAAAATATCTTAACTGGTCCTTGTTACAAGTCAGTATGTTTGTATTATCAATGACATACCAGATATGAAGATTCAATATTGTTTTGATCGTGCATGAATAATGTCTCCTTGTTGTGCCAGTTTATAGCACACCTATTCACATGAGTTACCGTATTCGACGTAATAAGCGCCCCGCTCTAATAAGCGCCCACGGCGATAATTGCTAATATATTGGCTGGTGAACAATCCCAATTGGCACCCCTTCTGATTGATCAATGTACACAAGACTTATTTATTCGTGTATATGCACCCTTAATTACGGGCAATTAAATTCTAGAAAAATATATCTGTCGTGTATAATACGCACAGACTTTTCTTTTGTATCATTTCAGGCTGTCAGCATAAAACACGAAATTTACGATCTTTCAACTCTGTTTTTTTCTCACCAAAATAATATATTAATAAGAGCCCCCTATTTTCTAATTTTAAGAGCGCCCTGGGCGCTTATAACGTCGAATACGGTATATATACAAAGCAAAAATGAGTGTTCCCGCAAAGTTTGGTAGGCTTGCATTCCCTAATCTTGCAGTACTTATGGCTTTCAGTTTATTTTTAAATAAAGGCAATTCACCAGTGTCAAGTGTTAATGTTTATCAAAGCGTCATCGTTTTTTACAATGTTTACAAATAAGTATTTTTTCCGTATGAAATTTACATTTTACATAAAGATCGATGACGAAAGGTCATGTTGGAAGGTGCGTTTCATATTCTTGCGGAATGATTTCAAGGGGCCTATAGTTTTTTCCCGGGCACACAAGGTCAGCTTTCAATCATGTGACTTTATGAAGCTTACAGACAAAGTTTTTCAAGCAGCAAAAAGGTTATTTGACATGGACTTGTTAAATTATGATGCATCAATGTTAATAACTTCATAACTAATTGTGTTATCATATAATCTTCTAACCAGTCACTCAAAACATGAACATCACTTACCCCAGACATTCGTAAAAATAAATGAACATTAACAGGATTAATAATGACCCTCTTAAAGCTTAACAGTCAACTTGTTTTTCATAATGGCCAATCTTTTTTCTCTCAAAATATTGAATATGATTCATGTTCTTGATGATTCCAATATTGCAGGTACTCGTTTCCGCCCCTTGTCTTTAGAGCTGCCCAAACCTCTGTTCCCAGTGGCTGGCTTCCCGATGGTTTATCACCACATCGAGATGTGCAGTAAGGTAAGTCACGTTCCCATCTACGGCGCTGTTGGGGATAGCTCAGGGGTTAAAGTCCCCAGTGCAAACAAGAACACAATGATGCTGAGCATCAAAATCTGACTGCAAATAGTCGTGTTTATAATTTTGATGTTTGGAACGCTGAAAAAAAAAGTCAAAATAGTCTCTTCATTATTTGCTACACTATTCTCTTCAGTAGGTTAATAACATTCAGGCTTTATGATAAGAGGTAGTCTAAGTCAGTGGGAAGTGAAGTTGAAATGATTTGCTTAAGATTACTCAAAAGGCACAAAAGCAAGATAATTTGTGCAAATCCTCTTAAAACAATGCAGAAAGGTTTGAGAGCCATACTCTTGAAACAAAACCTAGATCCTAGTTCTCTCATTGTGAATGTATGTATTAATTGATGTTACATGTTGTTAATGAAATACTGAAATTTTTATAAGTTTGGCTGTGGACTTAGTCCTTACCTTCAGTTGAAATTTCTTCCAGTGAAGTGCAAAAATTGAAAATGTTAAATTCCTGAATAGCGAAAGGCATCAGCTCTGCAGTTCCCTGAAGTATATACAGACTTAAATCTTTATGAAAAAAATTGAAATGTTTATTAGTTATGTTAGGAAAGTGATCCTTACCTACATTTTCATAAGTCCAATTCTTTGTGCTGGAAAAGAAAACTCTAAACAATAAAAATATCATGAATGGTAAAAGTTTAACATTTGGACAGATTATGAGTTATGTTCCTGAAATGAATCCTTCTTTTTATGGACATGTGTTGTCTTTAAATGAAATGCAAACCCCCTAATTTGTTTTTTGATTCCTTTATAGCGAAAGGCGTCATTTCAGCTCTTGTCTGATGTGTATAATAATTGGTTGAACGCAGATGCATAGTGTGCACATCAGTTAATGGATTCACACCTCAATAAACAAAAAGAAATACATAGTCAATCCTTATGATTACATTTCACAACAACATATGTTCTCAACATAGCTGTATGACAAAAGACATAAATCAAAACAGATGAATATATGATGAAACCGATAAACATTCCATGTGTAGGATACATTTTGACTAATGGGTCAGGTTATATACTGTGGGACTAATGGGGCAGGTTATATGCTGTGGGTCTAATGGGTCAGGTCATATCTTGCGGGACTAATGGGTCAGATTATATGCTGAGGGACATGGGGCAGGTTATATACTGTGGGACTAATGGGTCAGGTCATATCTTGCGGGACTAATGGGGCAGGTTATATGGTGAGGGACATGGGGCAGGTTATATGCTGAGGGATATCGGGCAAGTTATATACTATGGGACTAATGGGGCAGGTTTATATACTGTGGGACTAATGGGGCAGATTATATCTTGCGGGACTAATAGGGCAGATTATATCTTGCGGGACTAATGGGGCAGATTATATGCTGAGGCACATGGGGCAGGTTATATGGCGAGGAACAACGGGCAAGTTATATACTGGGGGACTAATGGGGCAGGTTATATACTGGGGGACTAATTGGTAAGATTAAGTAATGGAAGACTAATGGGTCAGGTTACATACTGGGTAAACAATAAATTATTTAGGGATGAAATGCTATATTTATTTGCAAAACTGAAATTGGTATTTCACTCCAGTGAATTCAACTACTTTCAGTTTGCCTCAATGACTCTGATTTTCAGAGTAAGATCACAAAGAACATTAGAATATGTGTCTTTTCTTGTCGCATAACCTATTTATATCATTTTGTGATCTGAAAAAGTTAACATCTTGCTTCTACCTCATCTTTGTTCCTTAGTATATTTACCTCCTCAATAGAACAGATCAGAATCTATAACTATAAGTAGGCTGAACCAATGTGTAATATAGAGATCTTGGTGCACTATTTCACTTCACGATTTCACAGGCACTGTTAAATATACAGTTTTGTTGAAAAATCAATCAATCACCTGTCACATCTGTTCAGGTGTTTTAGTTCAGCTGATTATGTTTGCACATTGATTATATCAGTATAGTAAACCTTTCACATATTGTCGATATGGCAGCTAGGCAGCTCAGATTATCTGTCATCTTTCCTATCAGGGTGAAGGATTGATATAAAGAAGTATTTTTAGGGATGTAATAAATACAAAGTCTACCTAACTTAGTATGATCTAAAGCCACCATGCCAGAAACTGGATACAAAGTTTGAGAGTTTTCCATACAGTAATTGCTTCAAAGTTTAATTCATGCTGGTAGGCAAATAAATTGGCAATCTTAGGTTGTAGGTGATCACAATCTTTCTCATTCATTTTTGGTTTAAGGTTTTGTTCTTGGTGTTTTCTTGCCTCCTGCATATTTACATATTTGGCTAAAAGATTCTAAACCAAAATATGTATTACATTCATCCCTTTCTGTTCAATATGTTAGGTTCCAAACATGAAAGAAATCATCCTCATTGGGTTTTACCAGCCTAATGATGCACTGAGCAAGTTCATCATCAGCTGTCAACAAGAATTCAAGATACAGATCAGGTGAGTTCCATTTGCCACTCTGTGTGAATGTCATCAATGGTATCAGTAGAATTGACATCTGATGCATATGAAAACAGCAGACATGTCATAACAGGTCTTCATCTGAGGCAAGTGAATTTCCAACAGGCAAGCAAAATGTGCTGTCTTGACTTGTCCGTGGTCAAGTGAATTGTACAATTATATTTACTTTCCCTTTACGCCTGTGTATTAGAGTAACTTCCCTTGCTGAGTTAATTAAACTCAAAAGATAAGAACTATGACAGCAGTCATAGAACAAGAAAAAGATGTGTGAGAAATATTCTTGGTTCAATTACAATGAAGCATGTGATGTTATGGATTGCAATTACTGGACAGTTGTCCGTCTTTCTCTTCAAGGCATCGGATGAAAGACACGTTTGTTAAAGGATGTGCACAGATTAAAATTGTGTATGATGTAAATATTCATGCCAGTTCTGCCATTCATAACAAATGCTTGCCTTACTACTACATAGTGAAGTGAGCTCAGAATCCAGGCAGATTTTGTGCGAAACCATGCCCGATGTGATTGAAACGGAGCACAAACGTATTCAGTGCTTTCAAAGGATAGATGAAAACTACATAGTAGCAGAACTGTCACTCATTTTCATATCTACAAGTTCTAAGGAAGGTGAAATAATATACAACTCATTACATTAATGTTTTTTTACATTATTCATTGAAATGTTTTGGGCAAGTAGAAATATTGGCAAGTGATTTTATCTTTTTCACTTGTCCTTTGGCAAGTGGATTTTCAGAAATAATTTAAACCCTTGCATAACTTGTTAAGTCATGTCAAATATACCATGCAGACTGCAATATTATATTTCTTTAGGAGGGTATAACATGAAAAGTAAAAACCAATCAGCAAACTTAGATTCCCTGTCCACCAATACCACCAGTTTTTCCACAGAAGAATTATGCCTTCAGTACATCAACCGCCAGCAATGATGAATGTTTCTACTGACAGGTATCTCCAGGAGTATACTGCTCTAGGCACTGCAGGAGGAATCTATCATTTCCGGGACCAGATTCTCACAGGCAACCCAGAGAGTTTCTTTGTGATGAATGCGGATGTGTGTGGAGACTTCCCTCTGACCGAAATGGCAGAGTTCCACAGGTCTACTCCATCAGGCGCCTATGGGACAATCCTAGCTACTGAGGTAGGTGGACCAAAAGTATCAAGATTGATGTTATACTGAGGTCACATGTAAAGTCACTTGACATGTGCATATGTTCCACACATCTTATTTATGCCTTTAGAGTGCATCTGAGACATGGATTGGACTTAACTAGTGTGGTTTTCTTTGTTTCCTGAACTGTTTTATGTGTGGTTTAGTTGCTATTCTTGTTTAAGTTTTAAGGTAATTGCATCTGTTCTGGGATGACAGAATACAATCAGATATGTCAGGATGACTGTTAATTGGGACTATTACATGTAAAGACTAGTACATTTTGGTTGGACACTATCCCTTTGTCTAGAAGCGATTTTCATAAATCATTGACCTGTTTGAACAACTTTGAACAATATCCATCAGATGATTTTGTACTTCACAAAAATAACCTTTCAAGGCATACATATGATACTTAAAGGAACAGGATGAGATTGTACACTCACTCAAATTGCCTTATTTTATGCCACTATATAAAGAACCAGTTTATTGATTCAGATTGTAACTTTATTATTTTGGTTCATTTTAAGGCATTTGTTTGACCTTTGCCATGTTTGCAGGCAACCCGACAGCAGTCCTTGGAATATGGCTGTATAGTGGATGATAAATCCACACATGAGGTAAGATCACACACTGTTCCTTGTGGTTAAAGCATTCACTCGTCAAGCTGAAGGCCCGAGTTTGATTCTCCACATGGGTACAATGTGTAAAGCCCATGTTTGGTGTCCCCTGCTGTAATTTTGCGGGAATATTGCTAAGGCAAAGTAAAACCCAACTTAATCACTCTTTCCTTTAAAAAGATGCCATGCATCTGAAGTTCTTGAGGATGTCATTATTATGGGTTTAGTTTACAAAAAGTGTTGTCAGTTTGTATTAACACATCAAACTATCATCAATCATGCCATAATGTAACCGAATTACAAAGCTGCTTTAAAACAATGTTACATGGCTAAACCAAAATATGATTCTTCACAGATGGGATAGAATATGTGAATGATTACTGGGAGTCCTCAAATATTACTAGCCCTGTCTGCAACTTTAGCCACTAGTCTGAAGCTTGAGTCTTGTAAAAGCCTGTTTGGTGTGTTAAACTCAGCAGATAATGGCCTATGTGTCCAACACTAAACTCTACTGAAAATGATGCCATGTTTGAGCAAGTAGACTCAAAGGATTTTGGCACAGACTGCTAGTCACTGTCATGTCTGTTATGCGTTTTGCAGGTACTGCATTATGTGGAGAAACCTGGTACATTTGTCAGCACAACAATCAATTGTGGAGTGTACCTCTTCTCACCAAGTGTTTTTGAAAACCTGGAAATTTCATTTAAGAAGAATCTGGAAGAAAATTACAAGTAAGTGTTCATGTTTATCATGTTTATTGTGATGTATTGACATCATATTGTTGATATTTTTCCTAAATTGTTAGGTAAGCATTTGGATGATGAGTATAAAACACTGACTAGTTAGTGGAGTATGTTACAATGTGAGCACAATGTCAGTTTAGTACAAAAAATTGAATACTGATGTTGACATGAATGATGAACTGTCGAATACCCTATGCTCATAATGTGTAGGTTGTTAGAAGCTCAGGGAATCTGGAAAATAGGGTTTGGTCTATCAGTGTGTATTGGATTACCATAAATATACATAAAAGATCAGGACATGTTGTAATAACCATAAATAATGTTGATAGTTATTGAAAAGTTATTTTGATTGTTGAATGCCATCAAGGTATGCCTGTTTTCTTTGCCCTTCATCCATCTATTTATTTTACTTTCATGTAAGAGGCAATATTTCCTTCGTCTGTTTCATAGTTTATGAAGCAAGTTCTGTAAGATAACAAAAAGGGTATTACAGTATTAAGTAGCATATTGCTAGAGATAGAGCATATTTGTCTGCATTGATTTGAAAGAATATCTTAATTCATCTGATATGCCTTCTGAACTTAACCACTCAAATGTGACTCAAACATTGTTTAGCCAGGTCATTTTATCCTCATGTAAAACACAGTGCATTATTATGTTGATAATATTAAGGCCATAAAAAAACTATACTTACCTCATGCCGTTGACATGATTGATAAGAAATTGTTAAGTTCGTTTAATTTTGAGAACGGTGCATGTTTTATATTGAGTATCTGGTGATAATTTGTTCCAGGTTTTGGTTTAATATTTGCACTTTATTCTGACTTTCATTTTATGATCATGTTGAAATAAATGTCATGTTCTCTCACAGATAAGGCTTAATACTGCCAAATTATTAGCAGGGAATTGTCAAGTAAATCTCCCACTGCACACACAGAGTACACAACCAATCGCCATGAAATCAGATCTTGTGTTTCGATATGATACCTCTGTATGAAGATCTGATGTCGGGAGGTTGCATCAGGTGAACTTTCTAATAAGCCAATCAACATCAAGGTTTCCAAGTTATTGGTACATGTGAAGTATTCAGAGCAGTATGTCTGATTTCTGTATCTCAAAAAAGAAAAAATACAGGCATTTCCAAATGGAAATAATAATGGCAGTACATTGTTGTAGATATTTAATACTGTCAGTCATTTTTAAGCACCATGTCATCTACACCTAAAAGGGAGTACTATCAAAGGACTATATGTGCCTGGTGTCAGTTTTCTTTTCTTTTGGTCGGCATTTCCAAATTGAGATGAATTAAACAAAAGTAGTAGAAAGTATACATCTGAACCCACAAAATTCATCATTTAGAGTGGGCTTTCAGAAGTTTCTCAGGGTTCAACTGATGTGACCTCCCATGGAGGTTTTTAGGTCCTGTGTGTTTTTTTGCACGGATGGCCCAGTCTTTTAAGGCTGCAATTTGCTGTGCAGACTTGTGTCCTTTAGGTATGCCAAATTCCAGATTTGCCCTCAATTTGTGATCATTACTAAGCTGGCATGCTGGAATATACCTGAAGTACTATTTAAGGCAGTGATAAACAAGTCTCACTCACTTTTGCTCAGGTTATGAGCACAGTTCAGCTGAAACAATCTTTTCACAAAATATGAAGCAGACGGCTTTATGGTACGTACTTATGAGCCCAACGTTTCCTTCTAGTTACACAGATTTCTGTAGGTATGTACACTGCCTGCAAACGCATGCCCTGTCACCCTAATGTTTGCATGCAGCATCTACAGTTCTCCTTTGAATGCATAGTCTACCCCTGCAGAGTGTTTAGATACATTATCAGTGAAGGCATGTTTCCCTAATTGTGAAAATGTACTGATTAACGTGTTATTGCTGTTGGACTTAGTGTAGAAGAGGTGTTCTGAAGGTGGATAATTTTCTTAATATTCTGGGATCAGGGAATAGTTGTGTGTAGCATGCAGCTGTGTTGTCAGTGTGTGAGATGGCTGAGTGGTTGTCATTGTTGGTTGGATGTGGGCTATAAATGATGTTTGGATCGCTGTCGTTTGTAGTTTTGAATGGTGTGTGGTTAATGTCAGTCTGTGCCATTTCCTCATTTGTTCCTTGCTTTGTTAAAGTAGGGTTCCCAGCTAGAACTCCATGCTTGCTGTAAGAGCCGACTTATGAGGAGCTGGTGATAACTTACTATGAGTGCCTTGGCTGATTGTGTTATTGTGCATTAACAGTGTGGATCGTTACTCGTGTTGTCTCTGGTTTGCCTTGACTTGATTATTTAAGGGCAGCCACATGGCTTCAATATTGTTGACTGTTGTAAAACAACATTCACTTCCTTCTCTTGTTAAAATATGGATATATTGATCAAGCTGATTTGGTTTAACTATTTCATGTTTGTGTCTATATCATGCATCTCATTATTCATCATTCAAAATGGGGGAAAGTGTAAGCTTGATGTAATTGAGACATAAGACCTCAGCACTACTCTGGAAATTCTTAAATCAGTCAGTGGTAATGAATGTTTATGTTGGATATGATAGAATGCAGTTAATACAAACATACTTTTATGTGTGTATTGCTGTTCACCGCCGTCATATAGCTGGAATACTGCTGAGTGTAGCGTTAAACAACAAACCAACCAACCCACAAAATACTGTGGTGGAACAAATAAGAGTTTATTACACAATCTCCCGAGATCATTAGCTGAATGTTGGAATTGGCCGAAGATGAGGTTTTTCTTTCAAACATTAATACTAGTCACAGCTTGCTGGAGTGATGGGGAGAAATCACAACTCGAATATGACAGATTTTTAATTATTGTTGGATTGCACAACACTGACTTTCAGAAGTTGGGGTATTGTAGATGGTGAATGTATTATTTCCTTAATAGATAACTGTACTCGCTGTATTAAGCACCCTCCTCCAATAAGCATCTCTCAAACAAATTCTAAACCAACTTATAAGTAATCATATAAGTGCCCCCTACTTGACTGAAAATGTATGTGACAGGCCGTATGTTCTTGCAGATTCTTTTACAGAAACAAGGGTGTAGAAAGGGCATATAATTGCAAAGTGACTATTATCAAAAGAAGTTTTAGTTTCTTCAACTTTCGAAGTGTTTGTTCACTACTGCTAGGAAATACATGTATATATTACTTTTTGTCATAGGTTTAATAGGTGCCTGAGGTACTTATTGTGAGAAATACTATGTTTCATGCATGCTGTAATATAATTGGAAATTAAAAACCTTTGGATTTTCCCAGTTACCAGGATTTGTATATTGACATGGACTGATTTATAAGGTTTGGTTA
Source organism: Haliotis rufescens (assembly GCF_023055435.1). Taxonomy (NCBI): domain Eukaryota; kingdom Metazoa; phylum Mollusca; class Gastropoda; order Lepetellida; family Haliotidae; genus Haliotis; species Haliotis rufescens. The sequence continues at coordinate 17,189,172 of NW_025964112.1, forward strand.
CTTGTGTATGTAACATATATTACATAATTAAGCATCAGCATGGATTAGAAAATATTGATATTAATTATCAGTTGATTATATACATGATATATGGCAACAACATTGTTAAAAAATGATTCCATTCTTTCACCTTTCCTTCGTTTTTTGTTCACAGTTTTGAACAATGTCATTAGTGCTAATCTTCTGCTCCTCTTTATATAATCAGTAACACATTCATACTGTGTTAAACTTCTTTACTTCATTTACAGGTACTTACTTCAGATCCGGGGTAGAATAGGTCTTCAGCAACCCATGCTTGCCGTAAAAGGCGAATATGCTTGTCGTAAGAGGCAACTAGCGGGATTGGGTGGCTTGCTGACTTGGTTGAAGCATGTCATCGATCCCAATTGCATGGATCGATGCTCATGATATCAATCACTGGATTGTCTGGTCCAGACTCGATTATTTACAGACTGCCGTCATATAGCTGGAATATTGCTGAGTGCATCGTTAAACAACAAACTAACCAACCTTCTACAGTCAAGTCCCGTTAATCCGACATTGTTGGTTGCATATGATTATGTCGGATTAACGAGTATGTCGGATAAACGAAATTGGTGGTATAAAGGTTCGTGATCGAAAATTGGACAACTACCTGATAGATAACGAGACGAACACGTCAGAAAATGAAAAATGAAATATTCATATTGTTGTGTTACATTGTCAGGGGAATATGTTTTCTAATCATGCAGCCACTAAACTTTAACACAAAACTATTGTTACAGACTGTATGACTGATTCAAAATTAACTGAAATTGACTCAAAATTTTAGAGCATAGTCTGGAATGGAAGTCGCTTATTTGAAACTAGTGCCGCAATGCTTAAGAAAGCTGCTTTCTTAGTGGCTAATGTCGACTTCCTGTAAGTAATTTCATTGGTCGGTCAAAGTTCGCGAAAGGTCTCGCATCAAAACATGGCGCTGTGTACTCGTAGGCAGATGACCACAGATCACTGTGTCGGATTAACGAGACTGATTAATGAGTGATTTCAGCAATTCGTTGCAAATTAGTTGTGTTGGGGTCGGAGTGCGAGACTGTCGGATTAACGGGTCTAAATAGCACTGATTTAATCGGTTCCCATCATTTGTGTCGGATAAAGCCGATTGTCGTATTAACGAGTGTCGGATAAACGAGACTTGACTGTTCTTCTGATTAACCTCTTATCACTCAATTGTTCAAATTGAGTTGACTTGTCAAAAATGTCAAGACAGTTGTACAGCAATAAATAGTATTATCACTCAAATGGGGTATGTAACAGCTTGAGACAATGTGAGAGATGATTTGGGGAAGTTTATGTTCTATTTTGCTAATCTACATGATGTTAGGGTGATGGGTCCTACAATTGCCTTTTCCAAGAACAGTAATGTTAAGTTGACTTGACTGACTTATGATTGCAGTAGGACACATTAATAACCAAATAACATATTTGTTGTCAACTTCTCTACAAGTTCAAAAATAGGCTGTTTGTGGGAGGAAATATGCAGAGGTCTATCATGTTCAGCAACTGTGTGAGCTTGACATTTTTTCAAATTATATCTACAGATCTAAATATTCCTTTACAGGCCATAATTCATCAATGATTTTTCGCCGCTTCAGCAATGTTCAACAAATATATTATTCAAGTTTGGTGGTCTAAGATTGTTTGGTTGCTGCAAATTGATTGTAATGGAGTTTATGCACTAGGGATTAATATGTTAGTTACAATTTATTTTACTGACACTTTTCAACTGAATTCAACCGATATTGATTTCATTAACTAGTTGGCTGCTTGAGCCGTTTCCTAAAGCTGCACAGTCCATGAATTTAGCACTTTTTGTTTTTTTGTGTAGATCTATTTGTATCGTTTTCAAACATGTCAAAAACAACTTATCATGTTTATGAATCAGGTAAAACTATATTTTGTTAGCTATACACCTTGGATCGATGCTCATGATATCAATCACTGGATTGTCTGGTTCAGACTCGATTATTTACAGACCGCCGTCATATAGCTGGAATATTGCTGAGTGCGGCGTTAAACAACAAACAAACCAACCAACCAACCAACCATGTGCAAGATGATATTGAAAATGCAATCACTTGCATCAACTTGATTAGTTATTTTGTCATGAAAAACATATCCTTGTAGTGTTTTAGATTAAGAATAATAGTTCAGGAGTCCTTAGATGAAGGTTTTATCATGGAAATCCCCAAGGACCCAGGGAATCACACACCCTACACCCACAATCCCCATAATTCTATTGCTGTCATTGGGAAAATTCAATTTGAAAGAAATGAACAACTTAGTAGCTTTATGCTGGTTCTGCTAAAGAACAGCAGAATGATTATGAGTTTCTGTGATTTATAACTATTACAAAGGTTGTAAGCAATATAATGAACAACTGAGGAAGCAATGTCTTGCACCATGTGGCATGTTAGTGTGATACATTCATGTGTTTTCAGCTCTATCGCATCTGTGTCTGTTGATGTACAGTTCTCCATTGTGTGCTTCAGAGAATACTTCAATAGTTGTTGCCATGTCCTCAGGAAGTGTTGCAGCATAACGATTATCATAGCTCACATACAGTAGTTGCAGCATCAAGATTGTTGTGTGTAACTAGTTTAAGTCATTTACTATCAGCTGGAACTAAATAGAATCTGTAACTCATGAGATAAATTTTGAATAATGACATTCTTAAGGGAATATTTCTACTAAGTTCAGAGAGTGATGTCAAATATTATAGGCAGAACTGATATCTGCTTTAAGCTAATGTTAGCTCTCCATTTGTCAGTTTTGACTTCAATACGCCGTCAAAAGAGGTGATTCGCTTGGAACAGGACATCTTCGCTCCCCTGGCAGGCACAGGGAAGTTGTTCATCTTCCCCACAACCAGGTTCTGGAGTCAGATCAAGTCCGCAGGGTAAGATACAACAGCCATTTGTTAGCTCTAGATAGCTTTCTATTCTAAGACCAACTGTCCATTTGATACCCTCTTGGACAAAATAAAGAATCGTCTATGGCAAACAGTCAACATGGTCAAGTATGATTGTAATGATGGATATGAGGAAATCATATTATGGTTTTACTGTTAATTGAAAATAGTATTTACACCGTGTACATCTATCCCATAGGGATTCCGGATTAGAATCGGTCCCTGGCAGCCTATGCTAGTTGTAAGAGGTGACTCTCAGTAGATCGGGTGGTCAGGCTTGGTGACTTGGTTAATTTCATGCCAAAGTACCCCCAAAGCATGGATCATTGCTCATAATGTCATGATCTACTCTCGGGTCCAGATTTGTTTATTCATAGACTGATGTCGTATAGCTGGAATATTGGAGTGTGGAGTTTAACAACAAACACACACCATGTACACCTGCAGTTTTAAAATATTGTCTGCTAAGTGATACTAAGTTTATGAGCATTTTTTAATATTTCAGCATCTTAGCATTTGAAAATAACTTGTTTAGTTCTCAGCCTTATGTATCTCTACAGCAAGATTTATTGGTCATATTGTGAAATTCTGTTCTACATTCAATGGTGTAAAGTGGGATGTGACATGCTGAATGAGATCTGTGTTTGTTCCCAGGGCTGCCATCTATGCAAACCGCCACTACTTGGCCATCTACCACAGCACACATCCAGAGAGGTTGACAACCAATGGAGAGGGCAAGATAAAGGTCATAGGAGACGTCTTCATCCACCCTACAGCAATGGTGCACCCTACAGCTGTGGTAAGATTACTGGCATTCCTGCATACCAAGGGGCCTGTAGTGTAAGGCCTTACAATTCACTGGGATGATCCCTTAGAGTCAGCAGTGTTAGCAATCTCATTAAATTCAGATTTTTTAATCCAATATGATACCTCTCCACATGAAGATCTGAGGATGTGAATTTTCTAATCAGCCAATCGGCATGGTTTTGACTTAATTCTCTGAACAAGTGAGCAAAACATTTAGGCAAACATATCTGATTTCTGTGTCTCAAACGTGAATATAAGCTTAATGCAATAATATAATGCTGTGCTATTATCACATGATTATATTGTTGAGGATAGATTATACATCCTGTCGTTTCTGATCACCATGACATCTAAGCCCGAAAGGGTGTACTACTGAGGGTAGAGATGATTGAAATACTGTTCAAAGCAGTATTAAGCTCTCTTACTAGGGCCATTGCCTCATGGGGGATTAACTTGGCATCACTATATCAGGATTCAAAATTAACATAAGTGCTCTAGTCTGAGACCAGTGACATTCAAGGAGGAGAATTGACATTTCATTGTGGACTACCACGTTTTGCCATGAGATAGATTACAACTCTATAGCATGTTATTTATTGCGGACAAGTGAAAATATCAATAAATTTCTAACCCTGTATATTACAGTCAGAAACAGAAAGACATTATGAAGCAGATTGGTAAAGTTGACATTAACATATTTGTATTCTTTTATTTCTTGGTTTATGACAGGCATATGTTTTTGTCTGTTGGGTTGGTTGGTATTCATGATATATATATGTTACTAAACAAATTTATGGGGATGCAGGTTAGCACATGTTCGAGGCCCTTAACATACCGGTATATGGTACTACTTGGAATAATTGTTGCTTTCTGGTTAAGCAATTTCTTGCTTTGATATTTCTAATGTAAAAGATTGGTCATATAATTTATATATTTTTTACCCTACAGAAACACTATTTAACAATCTCATTATAATTACATTTTTTATTCTTATGCATTACCTCTCTGAAGATCTGACAACACCTCCAAAATGCCCATAGAAGGAATTAGAGAAGAGTGTTCAACACTACCATGGTTTTGGAGGAAAAATCAATTAAAATTTTATCAGTTTTAATTTTGTTTGGCCAATTAGAATTATTTTAAAACAAAATATAATGTGTACATATGTCCTATGTGCAATTAAAATGTTTGTTTTTTTATTCTTCCATGAACAGTTATATTATTTTTACATTTTTACAGGATATGGTTATGTAAACTGACGTGTAAAAACATTCATGAATTGCAATTATCAGGAATATGAATCTTGTCATGCCCCAATACACATCCACGCCTTTATAACACTTGGTGACAGCAGTTGCTTAATCATGTTACTGGTGGCATGTAGTGTGAACTCTGACTGAGGAGAAATCAAAACCTTTTCAGTTTAGACAAGGATGTCAAAAACAAGTAGCATGATATGTAGGTGCACAATAACCTTAACATGTCATGAGATGAGAGAGAAATCAGAGGAAGATGAACACAAGTGAATGAAACAATCTATATAGCCACTGAGCGCTTGATATCAATGTCAGGTGAAATGGAGAAGTGTTGACACACATCACTGCCAGCTGTTTCATGCTATAGTCTTTTTCTTATAGCTTTGTAAAATTTGTGAAAGTAATTGGTAATTTTAGGGGTAAATATGCCTCTTATTCATGTAAGGCATTGTGACTGCTACTTAATTTCCACAGTTGTAGATGATGATACAAAGCAACATGTTTGACTGTCTAGAACTGCTTGATGTATTATGACCGCCCCGTGGTCTTGTGGTAGAGCGTTGATTTTACAGTAGTAAAGAAGTTATTATTCATAAATTGTGTCTACTTTGTCAAACAACTTCTTTAATACTGTAAGGGCGCCGTTTCATTACAGATCCTTATCAACGTCAACATCGATTGATTTTACAGTAGTACAAGAGGTTGTTATCCATAAATTATGTTTACTTTGTCAAACAACTTCTTTAATAATATAAAGGCGACGTTGCGGTATGGTTCCTTATACCGTTGTCAAACAATAATCTTGAACGCGACCCTACACCTATTTTCTGTTTATTGTTGAGTTTAACAGTTCAGCCTGAATCATATGCTCACGCCTGTTGGTTCATGTGTACTCTCATGAATCAAATCCTGCATGGTGGAGTTATATTCCTTGTAATAAACAAATTGGATATGAAGCCACCATATAGTTGCTCACCATTTTTATGTTTTTAAACTCACGATAATATTTTTTTGTTTCCAGCTTGGTCCAAACGTGACAATAGGTCGCAATGTTACCGTAGGCGAGGGAGTGAGAGTAAGGGAGAGCATCATCCTAGAGGGCGCCACTCTACAGGTTGGTTCTCTAGCACCGTGGTCAGATGGGGAATTCTGATCAGTAGGCCCATGCATATAGATTCTTTGCATTCAAGGGTAGCTGTAAATCCAGGTGATGTTCAAGCAACATTGCCTGCGGAGTGTGAATAAGATTGGCTTGGGGACCACCTGAAAACGCTAGAATCCAAAAATGCTTAACTCAGGTTGATGAATTATTCAGAAACTCTGTTTTCATGTTTCCTTCCAAGAATTGCTTTGTTACCATCCATTAATATGATTTTCATGTGAGGGAATCAGGGCAGGGTCACCAAAGACGTATGACAGTCTCTAGAGGAAGATTATATAATAATAGTTCACATATGTGGAAATGATGATGATGAACATTGAAGTGGACATTTAAAGATACAAAGTGCTTTTGCATTTTGTCTTTTGGGAAGGGTCACGAAAAGATAAGTGCAAGGATATGGGGTGGGTCATCAAAAATAAGACAAGCATTAGGGGAGGGTCATTATTGTCAAAACAGTAGTACATAAAAAAGCTCTGACCCACCCCCTGAAATAAATGATTGGCCCCTAATACAGTTTGAGCTTTCGTACATTTGGCCGTGTTTACCTGATCTTATTGTTTGTTGACCAGTAACATGTGTTTGCACATTCTCTTCACCAGAATCACTGTTGTATACTGCAAAGCATTGTGGGATGGCACAGCACAGTGGGAGTGTGGAGTCGGGTTGAAGGAACTCCCAATGACCCAAACCCAAACAAGCCATTTGCCAAGCTACAAATCCCATCCATGTTCACTGTTGATGGCAAGCTGAACCCCTCTATTACTGTAATAGGTTGGTAATCTTGTTACCCTTCTTTCTTAGTTGGAATGTACAGGCAAGTATGTTGACAATGCTGTCCACTGATTCATGTTCTTTACATACTTGTGATTGTAGCTTCTTGTTATGGACAGCAATGTGTTATGTTCCCCATAAACTCATATACCTCTATGACCGCCTGCATGGTCTAGTGGTAGTGCGTCTGCCAGGAGAGTTGGCGGTTTGATCCCCAGCCGCGTCATACTAAAAGATGATAAAAGATGGTACTTACACTCGGCATTAAGGGGCTAAAACAAGGGACTGGTCGACTCAAAGTCAGTATACTGTGTCGAGTGGAGTATTCATGTTAAGCTGCAGCATGGTATCACAGTGGGCTGGCACTATAAAATCAGCATTAGTCCAGCCTAGTACAAACAGACACACACACATGCATCCACATTGCTAAATGAGTGCAATGATCTTGAAAACGACATTGAACCCCATTTCACCTCACCTCATATACCTCTGTACTATAATACCTACTATCATAGCTTCCATTTGGTTTCCAGAGCAGAACAGCTCCCTCGAATCACGTCACATAATAAATAATAAATTTCCATGCAAAAACATGTGGTTAAAGCGTTGGCTAGCCTAACCGAAGACCCGGGTTCGAATATCACTAAAACCAGCTTAAAACCATACTCATTCACACTCACTCATGCAAAAACAAATGACAATATTCAAATAGTTGATTTGTGTTTGTTTAGGTTCGAATGTCCAGGTGCCGTCTGAAGTGATTGTCCTCAACTCCATAGTACTGCCTCATAAAGACTTGCAAGGCTGCTACAAGAACCAGATCATCCTGTAGGCCTCCCACACCCTGCTCACACCCTGTCCACCAGCACAGGAGCTGTCTCTTTGGTCATCATGGTTTCCTCAGTGATGGTCACAGATGCAAAAGATGTTTAATTACTTCTTACTGAGAAAAATATGACAATTAAGCTCCTTTCTCAGGCACTGGTTTAAGGGATTTTATCATTTTGGATGTCAAAAAGAGTGCTTTCAAGATTGCAGTATTCTGGTAAGCTGTAATCAATTCCTTTTATTTGGGGTGTTTTGATGATGGGGGCTAGTGCAGGAAAAACTGGATTATTTATTTTCAGATTAGAAGTATTTGTTTGAATATCTTTGAGGATATTCACTGGTTTTAAGACATGATTATTGCTGGTCGTATTTCATTACACCATGGGCAGTAACCACTGGTTGTTATTTCAAGAATACTGGAATACACAACTTTCACAAGAGGAAATGAGAGCAATAGCGATTCTACTATGACTACTATCAAATCTTCCACCAGAAGTATAAATTTTAACTGTGGTCTTTCTGTGCACAATAATGATTGAGAACCTCTCAATGACATCTTCTGTTTTCACATGAAGCTTACTGGTTTTCATTCTTTGAAAGCTTCTAAATTTAAAACAGTTTATCTCCTACTTGTTAGGAAATATATGCTGTGGTACAATGGTTATGGATTCATGTAGGGTTGGTTAGTTGGATAGCAGGAACTAGTTTGGAAAACTAGAAAAATTGGAGAATATGGCTTATAGAAAATATCTTCATTGAAGATTCAGACATTGATTCACTGCCATTTGGTTTTATGCAATCAGATGAAATGTTAATTATTTTGTCGTATATTATGTCTGCAGCATTAGAAATTGGCACTAGTCCTATAGTTTAGGTATCCTGAGGACTAGTAGAAATTTGCGCTTTTAAGGGTTTTGCTGTATGTTATCATTTTAAGGACTAAAACTGTTTGTTTCTATCGCTGGATGCTTTTGTAAAGTAATATGTTGCATCACATGGTTAATAGTCCTATTTCAAATCCCACAAATTTGTTTATTTAATGCAACTGTTTTTGTTTTCTATGTTATGGACAAAATGATGTTTGTATGAATGAAATACTTTGTAATGAGTATTGTATGAAAGCATGACTGTGAGTTGTGTGTTTCTGCTGCTCATTTCATATAACATCTCAACACTATTCCATTCATTTCCTTGCTGCCGTTTGCATGTTGCATTAGGGATGATTGGGTGATTGCTTAGCATATTTAACACAAGCAAGTATTATTTGGAGAGACATATTCCTATTGTACCAGTGTTTCTTTGTGTATGTATATCTTTAAGCATACTGAATGTCTTTTTTTGAGGCTTTGAGTGCCACAAAATTGTTTTCTGTGCAACTTTCAAAAGACATATAAAAATGTTTTTAATATGAGTAGAGAAAGTGAATCTCGTTTTTTTACCTCATTTTTATAGTATCTCTTATGAATCAATTAATATGAGAAGATTTATATCGTTTCCAGAAATAGATGGTCCTGGCTGCATCAAAGAATTATTAGCCATGTCCTATTATGACTGTTTTGAGATAAAAGATAGATTTTGCAGGAAATGAGAGAAGAAAACAAGTACTAGAATGCAATACCTACTTTCTCTTCACACTGGTACTAATAAGATTTAGATGCTTTATTTATATTCCTCGCATTATTCAACACCTGTGTCATATTGTCTGCATGAATGATGGAATATATATATGTTCATACAACATTGTAAATAGGAGGGAGAATAAACAATTGAATTTTTTGTGTTTATCTTTCTCAAATCTGTGTGAAAAGCCAGGATGTTGCTGATGCAGCATAATATAAAAACAAATCAGGTCTCCAAAACTAAACAAATACATTTTTCGCATTATCCATTGGTTCACTTCCAAGTCCTTTTTGCGTGTCAGTAGCCCAAATGTTGCTGATACAGCATATAAAACATTAAAAATATTTGTCTTTTGGACAGATGTATCAAAACAAACACATAGGAAATTAGTCCTGCACCATGACCGTGGAATATATTTATTTTATGAAAAAATAATAATCTAGAAATGCATACAAAAGCAAGTCTAGCCAGCTCAAGCTAGCTCTATTATGAAATCAGCATAGGGAATTTTTTTCATTTTTAGAGTCAAGAAGGATATTGTGTAATATAAGATTTCAGAGACTACATGTTAGTCTAATAGGAAATATATGACAAACAATAAGAACAAAACCAATTCATAATGTGATCACACTCTTCCCCCCCCCTCCTGAAAAACCCCAAAACAAACAAAACAAAACAAAGGCGATGAGTGTACTCAACTTGTTTTGATAAGAAATGGTAATATTTCCTTTTTGTTCAGAAATGTTTGATAGTTTGTGTGATAATTTATTGCCAAATAAAGAAAGTTGTGTACTTTCAGCTGAATGTCATGGTTGAGGGTGTGTCATTGATTTCTGCCAATATCTACCTTGTCTGTAATTGAGAATTTTTTTCTGATAGACTTTTCACCTCTACAGAAACAGGAGCAGACAACTCAATAACACTGATCCAACAAATATTTATTTCAAAGTTGATACAAAAATTCCTCTCTGTATTATGGGACATTCTCCACCTCTTCATTCTGTATAAAACTAACAAAACCCTAGGTATGTCACCAACAAACAACACTGCAGGACTTACTTGTTTCCTAAACCTTAACTACGATTTTCATGATACCCTTTATCAGTAACATGCTTATTGCATAGGGAATATCAGTAACTAACATGTGCATGTTCTATTGGAATTATACCTATGGGACGTGTCACAAAGGATTCCTAAAATGTTTGACATACTGTATGGATGTTGAGCAACTGCACCAAGAACACTGCAGATATGTATGATGATCTGATAGTGTGAGTGTTTTTTTGCCTGTTTTAGCAATATTCCAGGAATATCAGGGTTGGGGACACCAGAAATAGGCTTCACACACTGTACCCATGTGGGAATCGAACTCGGGCCTTTGGCGTGACGAGCGAAGGCAAAAAAACACTAGGCTACCCCACCGCCCCTCTGATAGGCGGGGTTACGGGTGGCTGTGCAGAGTTGCGTCCCTTGGGCATGCACTGAGGAACATGACAGTTTTGTGTTGTCTGACCAACACTAGAATATTATGTTCAAGGGAGACTTTCCCAAGACAATTACCTCCATGATCGTAACAAATTTGACTTATGTTAAGGTACACCTTCAGCCTCCCTCTGTGTAACCTTTATTCAGGTTATGCCCCAGAACATCTTGTCTTGTCACCTTGACACTTGCATCACTAGTCGTGTTACTTCACACACTAACACAAATGGGTATTCTGTGACAAACCTGAAACCTGGGCTATTTTGTTTCTTGCTTCTCATTACAAACAGTGAGGTGAACAGCATGGAACATATATGCCTGGCTTTCGAGGATGGGTTTAGAGAATGCATCTTAGCCCGGGGGAATACAGGGCTTTCATGAACTTGCAGTTCTTGTCTTTTGACCTGTATGTAATATCCTTGATACGTTGACATGTATAAGCTATGGCTGATCTGAGGGTAACGATTCCTGGACAGAAACACTATCTCTCACATATAGACTTAAACCATCTATTTTGGAGGGGTGGTCAACCATGACAAAAACAATCAGTGAACATATAGCTTCAAATAAGCAATATGCTGTAGCAAAAACAAACATTAATATTAATGCTTCTTTAAGCATAATCATCAAAGTGAAACATCATTATGAAGACATCATTGGCCTTCATTCCTAAATAACTTGTTCCAACAATTTCTGTTCCCTTTTGATCACCAATGTAAATTATCATATTTTGCAACAAATAACTTATTTCAATAGGATATACAAAAATAAACATAACAGCATAACAACCCTCATTCTACAAACATGAAATTTAAGCAAAATTTGATTAAAGTCATTTACATGTGTGTAAGCATCAGGAAGAAATGATTCAACAATTAAAAGCATGAATCTCTAATATATAAAATTTAAAAAACCCACAGTAATAACAAAAATCATCAAATCTCTGTTTGAAAATGTTGAGTCTCAAAAACACCATGGATAAAGATAGGTATAAAAACAATTCTTATCATGACCCATGTGCAAGTACCCTCAGAACAAAACCCAAGTAATACCCTCCTGACAATGCATTGTTCTTAACTTTATAAACAAACATAACCTGTCAAGCACTGGAGTCAAATGGTAATAATTGGTAAAAATGTACAAAAATAGAGCACACGGTCCTGTACCAATTACTTAAAATGCCATTTGGAGATCTAAGAATAAGCAATGCATTAAAAGCGAATAAAATATTCAGACAAAGTAAGTTTCAAATTTGATGACATCGCTTCAATGAAAAGAAAATGCTATTTATACACATATCATTGATAAACACAAAAACAAACTCTAATCAATTGCAAAAATATTGCAAATTCATACAAAACAACTAAACAAGAAAACTGATCAATAAATATAACTGGGACTAATTTCGGAAAATTGATGTACAAAAGCACATAAAATAATCAGTGCAATGATGAGACACAACATTCAATATCTCCATCACAAAATATAAAATACAGACTAACTACAGAACTAGAAACTTTCTTTAGAACTGTCACCTCTTATAATTGCATAGATAGTCCTCGTTACAGAAAAAAAGATTGGAGCCCTTCAGACTTCGATAAGTCTTAGTGAAGAACAAATACTGAAATGTCTTAATAAGCTCTCGAGACAAAGGTAAACAATCATCATTGCCATATACCAGGAACTTGACAGCACCATTGAAATGAGTTTTTAAGGAGACTTCCGTCATATTTGATTTATGTTGTTTAAGATCTGATTTGTCTGCTTGCTTGGATATTATGATTATTAATCTTTTAATGATAACCCCAATTACACATAGAAAATGTCACCACATCTGTGGTCTAGTGGATAAAGCATCTGCTGGAGAGAGGAAAGTTGGTGGTTTGATCCCAGGGCCGCATCATGCCAAATTGTTAAATAATTACTTTTTGTTACCCTGCCTGGTGCCCTGAATTAAGCAAGGACTGGTAAGCTCTGTGTCAGCAGGCACACTCTTTATACATTATGTTCAGACAATATGACGGTATGAATATGCATCAAAGGTGCAGATACCAATATCCCAGCACTCTAATGTAAACAGGCCAATTAAGACCTTATGAATAATGCAAAAATTGCACTTGAAATAATGAATTGCAAATAAATTAATACTTTCTTAAATAACTTTTCGAATAATGATGCCCTCTCAGTGTTTGCAATTAATGGGGGTCCTTGATGTTTGCCTCTGTAGTATTTGGATTTACATTTCACCCTTTTTGAATTTGCCCTCACTCATTCTTGACTACATTCATTCTCTTACCAAATTTCCCTAGAAAATATGTAACATAAATAAAACTAGTCTGCTTCAGTATCATCTAATATGATTCATTAAACAAGATGCTTTATAGAACATTTTCACATTGACACTCAACCAGAGTACGTGTACATGAGGCATATTTTCAACAACCAATTAACATATTACAAGGTAGACACAATTCTATGGATAACAACTTCTTTAATACTTTAAAAGCGACGTTTCAGTATAGATCCTTATACCGTTGTCAAGCAAGACTGGACTGGAATGTCGCTTTTTACAGTATTAAAGAAGTTGTTATCCATAAAATTGTGTCTACCTTGTCATCCGTCAACTAAGTAATGCCTATCAAACAATTCAATTAGCATGTTTAATACAGCAGATATGGACATGCTCTTAAAAGCAAACAGAAACTGAGAAGATAACCACAGTACTGCTATACACAACAAGAACTATGAATGTAAGTAGAATGGTCCAAATTCAACAGGATATACAAACAAGCAAGACACTGGCCCATCAAGAATATGTGCTACTTGACACAGAAACATCTTTGGTCAGTGAAGAACATAATCTTAATTATGTTTGCAATCAAGTTTGTATTTCAACAGAATCACTGACATTCTTATCATTAGGGGTAAATTTTATACTTCAGTTTTAATGATTATGCTGCTTTGTCATATCACTTTCATATATCATTTCTGAGTGATGATTCATTTTCAGTCATCAGAATTAAAAGGTCATGATCATGATGGAAAGTGGTTAATTTTATCAAATTTGACTAGAACTGACTTTGGCAGTTGGACTTATTTTCAGCACCGACATGTAGGTTTGGATTACCCACAATACCATCTTGTGATGATGTTTGTAAGGCAAGACCAATTATATTACTTGTTTTACATATGTGTCTCCTCTAAATACCTAAAGGCAGGAATGGACAAAATTGAAAATGAAATTCTCTTTCAAACAAAAATACATATAACTGCATTGTGCCTTTTTACCATATTTTCTTCTGCTTAATAGGAACCCATAATCTGAGGTTCAGTTGGTTGGTTGGTTTGTTGTTCAACGCCGCACTCAGCAATATTCAAGCTATATGACGGCAGTCTGTAAATAATCAAGTCTGGACCAGACAATCCAGTAATTGATATCATGAGCATCGATCCACGCAATTGGGATCGATGACATGCATCAACCAAGTCAGCGAGCCTGACCACCCGATCCAGTTAGTTGCCTTTTACGACGATTATAGTCACCTTTTACGGCAAGCATGGGTTGCTGAAGTCCTATTCTATCCTGGAATCTTAATGCAGTCAAAACATTCATATTTTGCTTCAGGCAAAGTCTTTGTTCAAGAAACTAGCAATTTTGTAATTTGGGTGGAAAATGAAAATGGCTGGATTGGAACTTTCACAAAATCGCAGAAGTATTTCCATATTTTTAAGAAGTACATCACAAAGCACATCATTCATATAAAGCTAAACTTTGAATATAGAACTTAATAAATACTAAACGATTAATATGTGAAATTGATTCCTATGAATAAGATAAACTGTAAGGATTAGATACCACAATACCTAGTATACTATTAACAGTATTCACAAATAATTTGTAAATTTCATCTTCCTTGACAATTATTGCCTTGAACACTGGATGGGTTTGCTAAATTCCTCTAATTGAAATTCAGTATCAATGAAACACAGTGGGACATGATTATAATACACAGATATAGCCAACTTTACTATACACAATAACAACAGGTTGGTGATACTGGTGATGGGCTTGCAGAACAGAGATCACAGGAAATAAACAGCGTGTTTGAGGAACCCCCAAATATGGTCACTTGCTGTTCCAACAATAGTTCCACCCTCCCTCGTAGTATATCATTTCATGCAATTAAAACAAGATGCTGTAAACAGATCCATTTAATAAAAAATAATGACTCATATATTTTCTTAAAGCTATTTCTTGTTGATTTATATAACAGCATGTAACCTTTAAATGTCTGACAATTATTCCCTTAACTTTCCTGAAAATACATATTTTCTGACGGCCCTCTGTCACCCCTTTCCCCATGCTTCAAATCTGTCCCTTGAAAATTCAACGGATGGCGTATCTACCATATTTGTCCCTCAAACAAAGCAATCAGTGAGACAACATGAGCAGCATAAACAGATATACACAGATGGTCATACCAACTATAAACAGTCACAATAAATACTTCAGACATATATTTGTCATCTTGAACTCTGTGTAACAATATTAGTCCACACTGCCTTCAATGCTGGTTGATTCATCATGGAGTATGTTTGGTGACATAAAAAAACATCACATTTTGAATTATAAAGTCATATAATTTTGATCATTTAATTATTTGTATTCTTTACTTCCTGATCATAACATACTAGTGAGTGAGTGAGTGAGTATGGTTTTACGCCTCTTTAAGCAATATTCCAGCAATATCACAGCAGGGGACACCAGAAATGGGCTTCACACATTGTACCCATGTCGGGAATCGAACCCGGGTCTTCGGTGTGACGAGCGAACGCTTTAACCATTTGGCTACCCGACCGCCCCTCATAACATACTACTCAATAGAAGTAAAGGACCACCCCATTCTTTCATATTGCTATAGTTAATCTGTCATGCCATAGTACAATAGTAATAGGAATGAATTGGGTGGTCCTTGACGTAACGTCATTAGAGTCGTATGAGAAACTCATTGGAGGTTGTTGTTTTTTAGCCTTACTGTCACTGAACTCTCCTGATGTAGCATCATGAGTTATGTAGAGTAACAGACATTGTTCCTAAATAAGATTACTTGGGGCACGAAGTGTTCCATTTTCACGGGTACAAAAGTATCTATAGGTGAAACTACTTAATATCCTCTTCAAAATTAACAATTAACTTTGATTGTGGGGTTAATGCCATCACAAGAACGAGAGGAGTGCATGGTTGTGGATTTGAACAAAACTGGAGTGAGAAATGTTATGGTACATTAGGGGCAGCATAAATAGAGAATCTCTCTATGGAAATCAGTTTTCCTGAGATTTTATTTATCATCCAAAATCAGTCTTCCAACTTTTTCGCTTTGTAGACAGTAATAAGCAGTGTCTTAGTGTAAAAAGTACTGCAAACAGCTTCAGTAGCAGAGCCATTAGTGATGTCATTTGATTGTGACGTCATGGTAACCAATGACGTCACAATGGTCTGCAAAGCATTGTGATGCAATTTCATTGCAGCGATATCTACAATGTAGATATCGCTTGATCTCACCCAAGCATATCTCCCGTGGGACCCAGTTTTGGATGATAAATAGAATGCACAGCCTTCACCAGTCTTGTCATTTGAACAGTACCAGTATATTATGATGTTTTGAAAACTAGAAGGATTAAGAAAAATAACACAACTTTATTAAGATGAGCAGACAATCCTAAAAACATTGCTTCTTCAAATTATCCCGGCTCATGTTGCTATTGTTTAATGTATCAATATTACCAACTTGCTAATAAATGCAAACATTAATTAATCAAGGTATTTGTGATGATATTAACCCCTGATGTTTGATATAAAGGAGCAATAACAGTCAAGCGGACATTTACACTGTGTAGCCAACATTTATGCTAAGAATAACTGGACAATATGACGGGTGTTTAACATGAGAAAATATTCACATTCAGGCATTTTGGTGAGAGGTAACTCTTGTTAGCAGAGGCCTATCTTTACAACAAGGAAGTGGAGTATGCGATGTAACAAGGAAATATTTTGAAGACACGATGTACTCATAAAATATTTCTGCAGAAAAGTGATGCACCAGTGAAATATTTGCATCTTGCAACAGTGGACGAAAGTGGAGGGACTTAAAACTCAGCACTCATGATTGGACAAGCTTCGAAAGTTGTGAACAAGGACTGTTAAATGGATGAATCAGTTCACAAATGTGACCAGTGCAACAATTCTGGCATATACATGATCTTTGGTGTTCAAAAACAGATGATACCGGGTTGACAATTTTTACAAATTCATCCATCTGTACATTCCACATCTTGTTAAAACACTGCCTCTTCATATACCTTTTCATCCCCATCTTTTACCAATAATGCACATGTTCACCAATCAAGGTCAGTTAGGAAATACTTTCACAGTATACAACAAACACATGTTCACCTCCATTCAGAAACAAAGCCTACATGGCAAATCAAGGGTCATATCCCATACAACCAATCAAATCATCCATAACATCTTTCTTCAAATTATGAACCAATTAGAAAGCACTTAATACAAATACAGCCAATAGCACAACCAGTTCCATCAGTCCTCTTCAAGAGTCTCAACATAATACTGGTTTTCTCTTAAATAGTTCTTCACTTTCTCCGGCACTGGCAGGACGTCGATGTGATCTCGCCGGACCCAGCGTAGGATGAGGAAGCGGCACATGTGCTGCAGTGACGGAACACGACAGAAGCGAGACACAGGGTGGAGGAGACGGATGGCAATTGGTGGCGATCCCGGCCCGGACGGACGCAGGAAGTACAAAAACTTCCCTGAATGGGAGAAGTGGACTGCCTGCTCGATGAAATCTTTAATGGTGGAAGTCCCATGGGAGTCTGGCTGAGACCAGAAACTGAACACACCTGGAAACAGTCAAAATACAATTGTTACTAGATCTGGTAAAAACTGAGTGAGTGAGTTGTGTTTGATGCCGCTTTTAACATTATTCCAGTTATATTGTGGCGTGTCAGCTTAATGTGGGAGGAAAGCCCGAAGTGATGCAGGTCTTAGACATTTACCACTTTGGTGAAACCCACGAGCACAGGAATGGTGCTGACAAACCTAGAAACATAATCGGGGCAAACCGGGATTCGAAGGAACAATCATAAGTTTCTGGCGTGCCCAAGGGACGCAACTATGCTCAGCGAACCATGGCGCCTTAGACGACTGGGCCACCAGTGCCCCCACTAAGTAAGAGAGTAAACATTGCTTTAGGCTGCTGTCAGTGATGTCCAAGCTGTGTCAAGGATACCTGTAAATAGATGCGGCTGGGGGCACACATGCATTATACCTGACACCATGTTTGTTTAATGCTACAAATAAAGTATTTTGTATCTAATTTGGTAATTATACATTTCATTTATCTATTTTGGTAATTACACATTTCATTTACATACGAAAGCATTTAATTCAGGCCATTGAGTGGGGGGCAAGCCCCACAAACCCCTTGTTGTTTTAGCGAGGTGACAAGAATGGCATCTGTAAAACATGGAAACCGTTACTAAGGAATAAGCTCATGCACATTTTTTCCAAAGTGGCGGAACTGCATTCTTGCCACGGCTGGGCCAGGCTAAACTGGTTTATTACGTACATTAACAAAGACCCACACCATCTGCATCCAATCGCATACTATCCATCAGGGCACACATAGTAACCACAAATTATTCATTATTGTTGGCACTTATGACTATTAAAACGATCCCATGGGATTCTGGGTTAGAATAGGTCCACAGCAAACCTATACTAGTTGTCACAGGCAAATGGATCAGGTGGTCAGGCTTGGTGTCTTGGTTGATTGCGTGACATGACCCCGATGCTGTGGACTGTTGTTCACCATATCGATCAGTGGAGTGTCTGGTCTAGGCTTAAATATTTCCAGGCCGCTGCGATATAGCTGGAATATTGCTGTGCGTGGCGTTAAACAACAAACATATAACATGTGTTTAACATGGGGAGTCGAAACCCCAAGGAAGACATGTCCAGGTGACCTGGAA
Source organism: Haliotis rufescens (assembly GCF_023055435.1). Taxonomy (NCBI): domain Eukaryota; kingdom Metazoa; phylum Mollusca; class Gastropoda; order Lepetellida; family Haliotidae; genus Haliotis; species Haliotis rufescens. The sequence continues at coordinate 17,208,100 of NW_025964112.1, forward strand.
AGTTCTTATATTACTTTTGTCACATTCACCTTTGTTGTGCTCGATGCGTGTGTGGCACACGGACCCCATGCACTTGAATGACAGGCTGAGGATGTAGTTCTCGTTGGAGCTGTCCCGGACCAGGAAGGACCCGTCAGGTTTGTTCAGCAACTTGTTCACTGCCTCGTTGTAGCTGAGCGGACCCCAGTACCACCCACACTGAAACAACATGTTTGATAATACAGTCATAAATACACATTGGTCTTGACCCATCCAAATGAATCTTTATTTGGCAATAATACATTCTTTACTAGTTTTCCATCCCCACCCACCTCACTACAAAACACCCTGTCTCATATCAATGTATTGGCCCCAAGTACCAACGAGGTAAATCGCACATTAGTTGTCTTGTTTCTCTACTTGACAGAATATACCACATACATAGTCCTTCCAAAAGTCCAACAACAGTTAACATACACAGATGCCTTGACAATTTAGTTCAAAATACAATATGAAATAAAATGGCTCCAGCCTTTTCATTGAAAATCTAATAAGTATTATATTGTGGCCATAAGACTGTTGATCTTGCCTAACATCATCCTAAATCAAGTGAATCATTTCTCCATTCTATATGCTAAATACCCTGGACCCATTTAATGAGCGACTGACTACGTGGTCCAGCTGTCCCTGGTTCGATCCCCTGGCCCTGTCAGACCAAAAATGTTAAAAAGACGGACCTTGTTGTTTGGCATTAAGGGGACAAAACAAGGACTGGTCGGCTCGGAGTCAACGAAATATGTCTGAGTTCGGTAACTGTGGCATGGTATCTCTGTGGGCTGGCACCTATAAAATAGCATCGCTATATGGCTGAAATAATTGCCGATGTGACGTTAAATTTGAACTCACTCACTATTAAAATTGCATTAGTCCAGACTAGTGTGAGCATGTACAGGTCCAGAGTTCGGTCCCCGGCCTCGTCTTACCTAAAGACATTGACAGATGGTACTTGTTGTTACCCTGTCTGGCGCTCAGCATTAAGGGGTTGAAACAAGGACTGGTCACCTCGGAGTCAGTATACTGTGTCTGAATTGGGTATTCATGTTAAACTCGGCATGGTTTCTCAGTGGGCTAGCACTATAAATCGGCATCAGTCCGGACTAGTACAAGCAGCCAAACATACACACACGTGCATGTCGTTATATGAGTGCAATAATCTCCAGCATGAAGTTAAAAACATTTCACCTCACCTCACCTCACCTCACCTCACCTCACCTCTCCTAACCTCACCATTTAAAGAATATGGAGTAAACACTATTGTTGAAGTTTCAAAGTGTACTGGTGTGTTAGTGAGGTGAACCCAAAATACATTCAAATAATGTATTCATAATAGTGATCTCTGGCAATTTTTGTGTTCTTTAAAACGCAATTACAATATCAATTTTAGCAATTGTTATCATAAACAAAATATTAAGCAGAAAAGTGTCTGGTTATATTAGTTGATGATGATGATGTTTCTGCTTTTGTCTACTGGCCATGCATGTTCTGTCCATGTGGAGGTGTCCTGAGATGCTCAGTGAGTGCAGTCAGGTGGTGGTCGGGGTTCCAAGAACACTGTTCTTCCACAGGGATGAGCATAGATGTGTTCGTGTGGCTGCATGTACTAGTCCAGACTTAGGCAGGTTTTATAGCGCTAGCCCACTGAGATACCATGCTGCAGTTTAACATGGATACCCCACTCAGACACAGTAAACTCTTTGGAGATCATATTGAGAATTGGATCATAATATTAAATAATAAAACGGGTCTTACTTCGAGAAGTGCATCAAATCACATGAGCACCTTGATTAGAAACATGATAGGATTTGGAAAAAATCTGTTGTCGTCAACTTGGCAGTACACATGCTTTACAAAACGAAATCTGCATAGCAGTTTACAAACTGGATGTCCATTTCGTCACTGATTGGGCTATGCATAGACTCATTAGTCCAGCCAACTCAATAATTCCAGCCTAGTTTGGCGAGGGTTGAAACTAGACTTTTATAGTCAGTTAACTCTCTTGCCTCGGGAAGATGCTCTTCAATATTCCCTTCATTGCCCCTTCCTGGGCCTGTACATTTCCCCCTTGACCCCTGCTTGTCACTCCTTCCCTGTGTGGCGCTGCAAGCTAACTTACATCTTTCAGTTGCCGCATGGACTCCAGGAACGCCCGGTGTGCAGCATTTGTTGCATTTTGATCTGCAAGAGAAACAATAGAATCAGTATGTGCGTGGCGTGGAATCTTTCAATGTAACATGATAGGGATGGGTGTTGCTGGATCATTTGTGGCTCAAGTTTGTCAACTGCTGTCGCACAAATGTACTGTGTTGCCCTGAAACAACCTCTGGAAATGTCATTTGCTGTTGTATATTTGAGAACATACTCAACAGAAAACAAGGACTCCAATCTGGTAGCTTGCAGTGTCAATCCTAGGGGACTTCTAGATTCTTGGGTTTTCTGTGAGTGTGTTAGCGTGTATGGTTTAACGCCACTTTGAACAGTATTTTAGTTATGTCAGCTTGATGTGGGAAGAAAGCCTGAAGTGATGCAGTCCTTAAACATTTACCACACTGACCACATTTACTGCATGGGTACAGTGCTGTCAAACCTAGAAGCATAATCAGGGGAAACTGGGTGAGGTGAGGTGAGGTGACATGGGGTTTAACGTCACGTCCAAGATTATTGCACTTATATAGCGATATGCGTGCATGTGTGTGTGTGTGTGTGTGTGGCTGCTTGTACTTGTCCGGACTGATGCCGATTTATAGTGCTAGCTCACTGAGATACCATGCCGCAGTTTAACATGAATACCCCACTCAGAGACAGTATACTGACTCCGAGCCAACCAGTCCTTGTTTTAGCCCCTTAATGCCAAGCGCCAGACAGGGTAACAACAAGTACCATCTTTTAACGTCTTTTGGTATGACGCGGCCGGGGATCGAACCCCAGACCTTTCACTCTCCAGGCGGACGCTCTACCACTAGACCACAGAGGCAGTCAGGGGATTTAATCCCATGATCATAAGGGATGCAACTTGTTTGCCTTAGATAACTGGGCAACCCATCAACCTTGGTATACTTAGAAGGGGAGAAGATTCCACCTGCAAAGTATACCCTGGATGGCTTGGGGAACTCTGATTCCACCTGAGTAGATTCTAGTCCACTAGCAACCTGCTACTGGTCAGATGCCCGGAAAGTGTGGTTCACGCTTCACAATATCAATCACTGGATTGTCTGGTCCACACGGGATTATTTACCAGCAAAATCATACAGCTGAAATATTCCGGAATGTGGTGTTAGACAACAAGCAAACAAAACAAACAAAGAGATCCTACCCTGAGGGAATACAGAGATAACGACACTGTTTTCTAATGAGACTGGTATCCTTGCCAGCCTCATCTTATTATTCCCAAGTACCTACAGTTGAAGAAAATTGTTGTGTGTTGCCTTCTTTCCATACTGGATGAAAAACATCCTATTCATATTCAAAGTGAAAAGATTTCAATGTTTTTAATATACATGGACACCATGTACATGGAGATAATGCTTGTCATAAGGGGCGACTAACAGTTCAGGCTCGCTGACTTGGTTGATGTATGACATTGTATCCCAATTGCGTGGATTGATGCTCATGATGTCAATCACTGGATTGACTGGTCTAGACTCGATTATTTACAGATGCTGAGTGGAGCGTTAAACAAACAAATATACATCGCCTACCAAACACTCATGCATCATGTGTAGCACAAACAGATGCCTTGAACAGTTTGTTAAAAAGATATATATACATATATGATAAATATAAAAAAAAAGCCTTATGCCTCATGTTTGTAAAAATGGATGAATATTTATGAAGTAATTTATTTTGGCCTAAAATAGAGTGCCTAATCTACCCAGGGAATCAAGACTACAACAGGGGTAGACTCTGGTTACATCAAAGAAATAATATCACTTCGAGTTTCCATAATGACTTTCTGTTAAGAAACCCCATTATCTCTACATTTCGTGACGTAAACGTGGACAATTATCCTACTGAAAATACCACCATGGATCAGTAATATCACTGAATAACAGCGATAGCACGTTCTATCCTTAATATATTCATAACTTTTCTGACCAAAGCCTAAAAAAGTAGCCTGATCAATAAGTGAGTTGTAAAACAAGTTTATTTTCAAGAACCTTTTCAAGAAGATTGCTTATCCTGCATTAAATCACAAGCATCCATTATGAGCATGCATATGACAGCTATCAAGCAGAATGTTATCAGCACCCAGTGGTTTATCACTGCACATGCAGTCAAGTGTTTACACAAGCTACCTATCTGAAAAAGCTGATAGCCTACATTTTACACAGCCTGTCAAACAAGCTATTGTGTTACTCTGTAAGCAAGTTGCCACATTGTAGGCTGGTGTGTGTGTAGTCCCAAATCTTGAACATCTTTGACTACCTGTTGGCTCTGTACCAAATTTACTAGCTACAGAACGCTGCTTTGTCCATCCATCGGGATGCTGATTACTATGTATAATAAAACTGTTATAGAATCTAAATATTTAGCTGAATATTCTCTATTGAAGTAAAATCCTGGTGTTTCTAAACTCGACACTCGGTTGAACACCACCTATAACTGATTGAAGCACTTATAAAATATACAAGCCAAAATGCTATGGTCTAATTCTTCCTAAAAAGCCAAGGGGCAAGGTCATATATAGACAGCTCTTGGGACTGAGCCAAAAGAATCCAATATCCGGGTATTCCATAGTTGTGTTTCCAACTTTTTATAACTCACTACATCTGTGATATCACCTTACTACCCAGGTATGAAGCGACATTAGATCACAAGGAAAAGATAAATAGGACACGCTTTGACATTTATTGAATCAACTGTGACTTGGCATTCACCAGCTGTCTGTTTGAAGACAAATGTCCTCCCAAGTTAAACATTGCCAATACAAAATGACTCCAGGGATCAAGGAAATGTTCTTCTGACACAGTTTTCTACTAGGGTTATTCTTGTCCTTGTTTTAAATGATGATATGGAAGGACAGTCGGGACCAACAAAACTATCTGCTTGTCATCAGTTTTTCTAATATTTCAGTTTCTACATAATGACCTTTGGCTGCATGTATAAAAATTTATACATACTAGTTTACCATACCTGCTTCCTGGTCTGAAGTGACTTACCGTATTCGACGTAATAAGCGCCCCGCTCCAATAAGCGCCCACGGCGACATTTGCTAAGATATTGGCTAGTGAACAATCCCAATTAGCACCCCTTCCAATTGATCAATGTACACAAGACTTATTTACTCGCGTATAATACACACTCGTGTGTTATATGCACCATTAATTATTGGCATTTAATTCTGGAAAAATATATCTGTCGTACATAAACATTTCAGGCTGTCAGCATAAACCACGAAATTTATCTTTCAACTCAGTTTTTTTCACCAAAATAACATTCTAATAAGAGCCCCCTATTTCTAATTTTGAGACCGCCCTGGGCGCTTATTACGTCGAATACGGTATATGATAACATGTGGAGTTGGACTTTATTGCCAAGCTTGAACACAGAACATAAGGAACTTGACAGAAGCTCATTGCGTGGTTGATCTACTGGATACAGAGCCTGTCAAGGCAGCCTGACTCTATACAAGGCCTATTATTATATAGGACTGAATAAACATATGCACTTCACCACGTTACATACAATGTGTAAGCTAATGGGGACCAAAGGGAGTTTGTGTGTTTTTATAGGTTTAGAATTTTAAGGTTTATTGGCAGCTTGTTTGTTGTACTTTTATTTTTAACTGCGGCCAAGTAGGCCTGTTTTGATTAGATATATGCCTAGTGCTTTAAATGTTTGTAAGTCATTTAGGGGGTTAAGTACCATTGCTAGTGTCATTTGATTGTTGCAATTGAGTGTGGATTGGAGTGTTGTTCTGTGTTTCTGGTAATGTGTGCACCCCACACAATCCCTCACAACCACTGACAGCTACCTCACACAACACCTCACAACCACTGACAGCTACCCTACACAACCCCTGACAGCTACCCCCCACAACCCCTCACAACCAATGACAGCTACCCCCACAACCCCTCACAACCAATGACAGCTACCCCACACAACCCCTCACAACCACGGACAGCTACCCCACACAACCCCTCACAACCACTGACAACTACCCCCCACAACCCCTCACAACCAATAACAGCTACCCCACACAACCCCTCACAACCAATGACAGCTACCCCCCACAACCCCTCACAACCAATGACAACTACCCCACACAACCCCTCACAACCACTGACAGCTACCCCACACAACCCCTCACAACCACTGACAGCTACCCCCCACAACCCCTCACAACCAATAACAGCTACCCCCCACAACCCCTCACAACCACTGACAGCTACCCCCCACAACCCCTCACAACCAATGACAACTACCTCACACAACCCCTCACAACCACTGACAGCTACCCCCCACAACCCCTCACAACTACATCACACAACCCCTCACAACCACTGACAGCTACCCCCCACAACCCCTCACAACCAATGACAACTACCCCACACAACCCCTCACAACCACTGACAGCTACCTCACACAACCCCTCACAACCACTGACAGCTACCTCACACAACCCCTGACAGCTACCCTTCACAACCCTCACAATCATCACCCCTCCACCACACAATCATAACCACTCCACCACACAATCATAACCACTCCACCACACAATCATAACTACTCCACCACACAATCGTAACCACTCCACCACACGATCCCAACCACTCCACCACACAATCGTAACCACTCCACCACACAATCCCAACCACTCCACCACACAATCCCAACCACTCCACCACACGATCCCAACCACTCCACCACACGATCCCAACCACTCCACCACACGATCCCAACCACTCCACCACACAATCCCAACCACTCCACCACACAATCCACCACACAATCCCAACCACTCCACCACACAATCCCAACCACTCCACCACACAATCCCCATGATCATCTTCCAGTGCCACCCCTTATCCAAGCTGAACACAATCTGTCACCATGCATTTAATCAGGCTTTTCTATCAAAAACAAGTTATGAACAGCTTCATCAAGATTAAATCACACATTTTTTTATGTGTGCACAGCTTCAATGAAAATGAAATTAAACATCTTTTGACTCGGAAGTTCAAAAAAATCCTGTGCATAATTATAGTCATAAACAAAGACAAAAATACTATGAACTATTTCAAAGCTGTGTAAGGTGGTGAAATGGAAAATAACATACGCCCCCACCTAACAAACCATATTGCTACTGTTAATGAGTCCTTGTAGCTAGGTTATTTATACCAGGCAGAATGTACACCACTTCAGTGAAGAAGTGAGTCTCTCACCTGTTCATAAATAAGGCTGGGGCAGGAAGTAGTGGGTGTGTTCACAGAAGAGGAGAGAGGAGAATTGGAAAGGATGTTGCTGTGTGATGGGGGTGAAGTTAAAAGGGGGTGGGGTGGCGTTGTTGGGGGTGTTGTGGGAGAGGTGTTGGTGTGTAGGGGGGGATCTAGAGAGGGATTTGGTGTGGGGATTTGGTGTTCGTGGGAGAGGTGTTGGTGTGTAGGGGGGGATCTAGAGAGGGATTTGGTGTGGGGAGAGGGTGTTCGTGGGAGAGGTGTTGGTGTGTAGGGGGGGATCTAGAGAGGGATTTGGTGTGGGGAGGGGGTGTTCCTGGGAGAGGTGTTGGTGTGTTAGGGGATCTAGAGAGGGATTTGGTGTGGGGAGGGGGTGTTCGTGGGAGAGGTGTTGGTGTGTGGGGGGGATCTAGAGAGGGATTTGGTGTGGGGAGGGGGGGTCATGGGAGAGGTGTTGTGTGTCCAGGCTGATCCATCTAGACATTCCTCAGGGTGTCACATACAGCCAGGATACCAGAGGGCCCAGGGTGATGACAAACTAACAACTACACTCATGACTCATGTGGTATAGGAATGTTACAACACATAGTTTACAATGCTTTTAGCATTAATGGTGTGTGTATTTTAATTTTATCAAAAATACTGCATGACATTCATAGATTATCAACAGGAAGCCACATGTTGAGTGAGTGAGTGAGAGAGTGAGTGAGTGAGTGAGTGAGCTTGGGGGGGACCGTGGAAGGAAGAGAGGGAGAGAGAGAGGGAGGAAGGATGGAGAGGGAGAGGGAGATGTTGCAGTCTGACTCCAGCTGTCCTACTGTGGCCTGTTCAAAACAAACCAGTGCTTGATTGTAGGAACGAACATTCACAGGAGTACCATGACATGTAGAAAACCAAGTCACAGAACATGACCACCTGATCTCCACGTTAGTCACAGAACCTGACCACCCGATACCTGTGTAAGTCACAGAACATGACCACCTGATCTCCACGTTAGTCACAGAACCTGACCATCTGATATCCGTGTTAGTCACAGAACATGACCACCTGATCTCCACGTTAGTCACAGAACCTTGTAACATGATACATTGCAACATGAATAAAAATGACTTGGTTTCACTAAGACTGAAATCCAAAAAGTTATTCACAGATTTTGAAAAATATCAATGAAAATTCATTCAAGTACAGTTTTACAAGTGAGTGAGTTGGTGAAGCACATCCTCACCACTTGAGTTTTAAATCACTGGATAAAGGTGAGCTTCATTGCCTCTTGTACTCTGGACTACACATAACATTCGGAATATTTGTCATTGATGAAAGATTTGCAAACTTTGAACAACAGTATATTCACACCAGGAAATATCTCACTCCAAATTCCGTGAGTTGCTTTCGATGTGTAATGATAGAAATGACTAACCACATAAAAGAATTGACTCAAACCGTAATAGCCACCGATTAGTCATAAAATATTTATGTACAGTAACCCAGATTTCAGATGAACCTCCAAGTCTCCACCAACCAGTGGTCTCAGTGAAGATCTGAACATACAGCTCATGGCTGTTTTTGTTGCTGGGGAGCTGTTCTGCCCATCTGCCTATGCAAAACTTGTCCAGATAATTACCATCCTTCCAACAAGCTTCTATATCCCCCCTGCAATCTTACAACTTAATTCAAACAAAACAGAAGACTCATTCCTGAATCCTCCATGGGTTGTGCTTATTTAAATCTTGCTTGAAACCACGTAACAGGTGATATCTGGGATCCCTTCAGGTGCATGTCTGTGTTCCTGCTTATCTTGCTCTTACCTATGCTATAAAATCCATTATCACGCCCCCACATTGTCCATGTACATCCCCCCTCCTTATCTCTCCCTTCCACAAGTGATAATACTAGTGATGTAGTGTAAAGGTTATCGCAGCATCTCTGTCACAAGCTGTATCAGCCCTCCCATGTTACTACTCCATTCCCCACCCCCTAAATCATGTGCCCCCCAACCATGTGCCCCCTCCCCCATATCCTCCTGCCTTCCCCTTCATGTAGAATCATTATTTTACATGTCACCATACATTTCATTCATGTACTTTCCCCAACTTTTCTTTACATGCTGACACATCCCTGTCCCTACTTTCTCTGACAAATCCCCCCCCCCCCCCACACTCTCTTTGACATCCTTTCTCCTTGATCCCTTCCTATGTACATGCTTCCCTCTGTGAACGTCCCATTCATCCACTTCCCCTCTTCCTACCCTCATAATTTAACCACGCCCATTCTGTCATGCCTCTGTACCTCTCCCCACACTTCTCTTTCCTAACCTTTCTATACACAAGCCCACACCTCTCTCCTCAATTTATCCTTGCCTATGTTAATACCCCTTCAAACACACCCCTTCCCTAAACCCACCCCACACAACCTTACCTCTCCCCACACAACTCTCCCCTACCCACACAACCTTACCCTGCCCAACATCACCTTCCCCCTACACACATCCTTACCCCTCACAACCCTTATGTACCCCCACAACACACATCCCTTCCCTTCTGTTCTCACAATCCACATCCGTCCTTGCCCACACACCTATTACCCCTCCCAACTCAACTTTACCCTGCCCCACATAACCCTAACCCTCCCAAGACATCCCTCCCCCCATCCTTGCCGACATACCACTCCCCATTCATCCTCTCCCCATTCATCCTCTCCTCCCCTAATCCTCCTAAACTCCATCGCACCTCACCCGTTTTAACACATGCTTGCCTGGAGGACACCTCCCCAAAGATCCAACTCCCTCCCTCCTGATCCCCCATCCCTAGGGTTATCTGGAGCCACCCCTGACTAAGGATGAGATAGTCCCCCAATGGGACAGCTTCATCAACAGCTTGCCTATGTGGGAGATCCTCACTGAGTCATGCCCAGATTCAAACGGCACCTACGACACCCCAGGGAGCAGTGAGCCACCAGGCAAACCACTCACAAAGTGACCAGATTGGCTGCAAAAGACATTCACTGTGGAGGCTTATCTTCACCGCCTAATGACTGGAATTAAATGGAAGCACTTCTCACTGACTAATCCAGCAATGCAACTTGATATGTTTTAACTGTGTGCATTAACGACTCACCGTCAAATGCCTTTCCACTGATCTCTAGTGATATGGTCATACTTAAAAGAAAAGTGCATAAACCACATATGTTCCTGACTTGACATTTAAGTCTGCTCTGACAAGATTATACGCAACACATTATGAAATATCTCAAACATTTAGCTTCAAGATATGAATTATTTGCTTGGGCATATCTGTCAATGATTCCTACAAAAGTGAATATTAAAAAATATCAAAACAATCTCGAAAAAAATTCAACCCTTTCACCCAAAATAGTCTTTACATTATTCTTCAATAAGGAATAAAAAAATATCCGTGCAGAAAACCTTTTAACAATTGTAATTTTTTCACATATTTTGCAAGTACTTGAAATACGTATTGAATAATGTGGTTCATACAAAGAAAACAGGTCCACCAGTCAGACAATGAATTTTTACATGTAAAGGTCAATCTAAATTTCAAAGGTTTTCAACCCATGCTTAATGGACGCATATGGTCCATTTCCTATTTTTTAAGGCCAAACTGACAAATGTATGTTCAGCATTAGCATCAATCTCCGTCACGTCTGTCACATCTGTCATGTCAGAGATAAAAGTTAGAACATCAAAGAAAAACAATAAATACCTATTTTGGAATCTCTTTTATAAAACATAGTCAACAGATGATCACTGCCAGTATTGGAGTTCTTCATCTTGAGCATGCTGCTAAATGCCCTTGAATCATTGAATATTTTACCAAAAAAGTTGTGCCTGATACAGCTGGATGTTATTAAATTGATTTTCTAATAAATCATTTTGCACAAACTGTAAACATGGTAATATGCACAACTTGTTTTTTATAGGCTGCAGCTTTTTAACAAACTAAATTATATAATACCCAAACTGTTTTCTATGAAGGACATGTCCAGATCTTTCAATGTCATTAGAAATCATATAATCCAAAAAAAGAAACTTAGCAAATGTCAGGTTAATTGAAGAAAATGCTGCCTTATATATATTAAAAGACTCAACTTATTGTTGACATAACATCAAGTATTATCTTCTGAGATTTGGACCTTGTCCTTGAACTCATAAACAACCCGTAAAACAATCCCCACATGGTATAATGTGTAAAGCTCATTTCGGGTGTCCCTCGCCATGATATTCATGGAATATTGCTAAAAGCTGCGCAAGACCATACTCATTAACAATAATTTTGACATACTGAGTAGTTAACTTATTTAAAATTTTAAACTATTTTCCTGCCCACTGCCTTTCAGAGTCATCTAGATTTATAATAACATCTTATTTTCTAACCATCGCATGCATAAATGACAGCTAGGAAACATTCTGAAGTGCACAGCATAATGCAGACTTGGTTTAGTCTTGGTACTGAATAAAACTCAGGTATGAAGAGACAGACTGTGAGGTCAGCATGTTCCCCTATGAATGGGACACACATGGAGTGGCGAGTTGGAATCCGATGCAAACACGAAATTTATAAAATCAGCGTTGAAGAATAAATAAAAATATTCGGGGCTGGATACAAGAAATTTATTTTGGACAAGCCTAATGAATTACATAATGATTAATTACACACAATGTCCACAATAACCGCCTGCCCCCTTGTCAGTGGCTGGTAACTTTTCTGTCGGGCTGCATTAAATTTACCTCTACCTCTTTTCAGTTTTATAATAACTCCTCGTAGATTCTCAAGTAATTGTTTGTATTAATTCAACTGAATCAAGACACAATTTGTCTCATACTTTTCATGATTTTTCAATATTTATAGTGTCTGAATGCAGGCAGATAAGTTTGAAGATGGGCAGGGAACACTGATTACACAGAGATGATGTTTCCACTGTTACTAATTACATGTAGACATTTTGAAAATGGGCACAAGACCATGCCGCATAGTCCCCCTTTAACTCAGTCAAACAAGTTAGAAGTTACAGTTGTTGGATGACTATTAACTTAATAGAAAATCACTGAGGACTTTACAAAGTCTAGCATCACATCAGAGACATAGTACTGGGCTGACACTTAATGAAAATGTCAGAGCAGGGAAACTGTCAGGTACGATGTCAACTTGCGATCCAGTATTCAGAGTTGGGTAATGCTGATGCAATAATTAAATTCTAAAAGGTTAATCTGCCTACCATGATAATACACGGCTACCATGGCTACCACCACGACAACTCTCCTGGTGTACTGCAACAAGAACCTTACACACTGTTCCTCATGCACTGGTCGCAATGCAAACATGGCAGCTCAGCAATACCCATTTATTACTGACTTCAGTATGACAGATATACAAGCACTGATAACCAAGACTGATAAGATAACCAGGAAGGGATGAAAAAAACACATTAACTGATTAGAGATTAGACCAGTCTAAAATTATTCTTGTCTCATGACTTATTAAATAATGTTTAAATAATTGTTATATTTTTTAGCTCCACTGGCCTGAAATGCCCATCAGCTTATATCATCGCATGTCTTCCGTCAGCGGTGGTTAAACAACCTATATTTTCATCGTCTCCTCTGAAATGGCCTGATGAATTCAGCTGACGTTTTGTGTGAATGTTTCAACATTGGAATATCAGTATGGCCACAACGTAGCCATCTTTACTTAAAATAAATAAATTATAGAATCTCTTTTCCTACAAACCTTGAAGGGCTAAGGGCCAAAAACTTGGTACATCCAAGTTTGTTCAAGGCATCTTGATTGAAAATTATATATGGCTGCCAGAAATTACAAAAAGTCATATGTCTTAAACATCTTCTCCTCTGAAACCATTGGACCAATAAAGCTGAAACTTTGCATGCTAGTCTCACCAATCATAACATAATTTGTTCATGATATTTGAATTTGATTTTCAATATGGCCTCCAAGGCAGCCATATTGAAAATCCTACTGATGACCAAAACTATGCCATTTTCTTTCAAAATGTAATGACACCTGTATTTTTTGTAGTTTGTAGGGAGGCCCAACACATGAATGTGTGTGTGTGTCTGCTTGTTCTAGTCTGGACTAATGTTGGTTTTATAGTGCAGGCCCACTGACATATCATGCCCCAGTTTAACATGAATAACCAACTTAGACACATTATACTGACTCCCAGCAGACCCATCCTTGTTTTATCCCTTAATACCAAGCACCATGCAGGGCAACAACAAGTACCATCTCGGATTGACACAGCCGGGTATCGAACCACTAACAAGCTCCACAGGCAGACTTTCTATTCCCAGACCATGAAGGTGGTCGATACACATGAAACTAACACCACTTAACAGACACAACTGGTCACTTTAGTTCCAGCTTCTTCTTCATCAGTGTACTGCAATGCATCTCTAATACCCTCCACGACAACAACCCCTTCATCAGTTGCAATCACAAAACAATCCCCATCCTCATCTCAATCCCAAGCAGTATCCCACAAAGCGCCCCCTTGAGGTAAATTTACAAGTCGGGAGGGCTGGATATGATAATTACGGTGTTTGTAGAACACGAGGACATGAACCCAGACACCCACTCCAGGGTTACATGAAACATCATCCTCCACCCACGTGAGGAGCACACACAGCAGATTGGGACCACGCATCCATTACTATGATTAATGGTGACTCCATGTTGTGGAGTCACAGGCTGAGCTCCTCATAATGGGGATGTCTCTACCTACAAGGAAATATTGATGTTTACAACTACTTGGGCGGAAAATGACCAGGTTATTAAATTAGGAGGATATTTATTGACAGTCTCAGCTTCAATACCAGGAGTTAAGTTAAATGTATCATGTTTATTGGCCATTATTATTGTGCGGTGAGTAACACAACGTCATTACATGAGGAAGGTTTATTGTGAGAGTAAGTTTACCTTACGAGAGTAAGTTTACCTTACCGCTGTTTTGAACAGTATGTCAGTTATATCAGTTGGAAGAAAGCCTGAAGTGATGCAGGTCTCAGACGTTTACCACTTTGGTGAAACCCATGAGCATGTGTATGGTGCTGACAAACCTAGAAACATAATCAGGGCGAACCGGGATTCGAACCCATGATCATAGGTTACTTCTACATCCTGTTGTCCTGGACCGTGGTCAAACATGGATCAAACAACCGGGGGTGATAGTGTGAGAGCAGTATGATCAGAATTACTACTGGGGTGATTATCAGGAGCTTTTATCTGGGACCACGAAAAGCTGATTACTACCACAAACATACCAAACCTAATCAAAACATATTGATGATAACCAGTTAATGGCAACAGCGAGTGTGAGTGTGTATGGTTTTACGAGCTTTTAGCAATATTCCAGCGGGGGACACCAGAAATGGGCTTCACACACTGTACCAATGTCGGGAATCGAACCTGGGTCTTCGGCGTGACAAGCGAACGCTTTAACCACTAGGCTACCCGACCGCCCCTAATCGCAATAGACTGAAACAGTTATAAAACGGCTATGGCTTCACACAGGAGCTAGGTTGAAGAAAAACACCTGAAGACATCCCCTCCCCGCACCTGAACACTTCTGTGACTAAATTGTACGCCTTTGTGAGGTTCTTGCCTTATCTAATCTTAATGCAAGTCACCTTGACCTTGGTTTGTGACCTTCTTTCAACAATCTAATTCACTAAACATTCCTGGGTTTCCATAAGAAAATGTGAAACACTTCCCCCTTGGGTACTTAAAATGGCTTGAGGACATGTTGCCTTGACTTGACTTAGTCTAATTTAATCCTTGCGTGCAGTGTTTTGGGGTTATTTCCATAAAAAATGGCAAATCTACTTTGTGTGGATCAGAGCATGCTAGCAGGTAAACTAGAAATCCAAATGGGGGATAGAAAGTTCAGAGAATGCAAGCTTAAGAAGAAAAATGTCAACAACAAAAAATGGAGAGAAAATATAGGGTTTAGCTGAACACATGAAATTGTGTCATTGATAGAGTGAAAATATAGAAAAAAGCTCAGAAAGGTATGAATATTATACAGCTTGGTTGCTGATGATTGTCATTAATACAAAAAAGGTTCGACTGGACAGATGAAACCTTGCCATTTTTGGTGTGGAAATTGGAAGAAGAAATCAGAATTCACACCAAATACAACCAGCCAAAGGAACAATGTGAATGCCAAATGTTACAACAAGCACCATGTGAATGCCTCCTACTGTGATCCCCTGGTGTGTTCACCTGATGTGATCCCCTGATATGACCCCTTGATGTGATCTCCTGATATGACCCCTTGATGTGACCCCCTGATATGACCCCTTGATGTGATCACATGACTTGTCCCCTTGATGTGATCCCTTGATGTGATCCCCTGATATGATCCCTTGACATGACCCCTGGATGTGATCCTGATATGACCCCTTGATGTGATCCCCTCTCGTCACACAGCTCTCCTTTGATGCCTGTCCCCAGGGATGACAGCCTATCATGCTAATCAAATCCTAGCAGACTGCCAGGCAGAGAGAAGGTGCCGCTGGTATGAGATCACAGTGATGTGTCTGACTGCGTGATCTGACATACATGGATCAGTCTTACACAGCAGAGAAGTCATTATTACATCATGGGATGGGCTCCTCTTGGGAGTAATTATAGCAACAAATGTCAACGTGAGACATTGTATGTGTGTACTTAAGATAGTCATCAACTGACACATTGATAAACGTATAAAATGTCAGTCTAATAACAAAGCAGTTTTTGAAAGACTTGAATCCAAGTTTGCTTGGATGGACAATTGGCCCTAGTCTCACCTTAATGTATTTCGTCAAGCCTCAAAATCACTAAACTCTTACTTTCTTCATTTGAGTATAACATTTGTACTCTAAACACGCAAAAAACCCAACTTCCTTATACAGAAAACCCACGGAAATACTTGCAGCATGAGGCAGTTTCCAAATTTAGACCATAATGAATAATAACGAATATATTTGAAAAATCAAGATTATTGCACTTACATAGTGATGCGTGCGTGCGTGCATGCGTGCGTGCGTGGCTGCTCGTACTTGTCCGGACTGATGCCGATTCATAGTGCTAAGCCCACTGAGATACCATGCCACAGTTTAACATGAATACCCCATCCAGACACAGTATACTGACTCCGAGCCGACCAGTTCTTGTTTTAGCCCCTAAATGCCTAGCGCCAAACAGGGTAACAAGTACCATCTTTTGATATGACACGGCCTGGGATCGAACCCCGGGACCTTCCGCTCTGAGGGCAGACACTCCATCACTAGACAATGAATATATACCTTATAGACAAGTTACAGAAAAAAAAAATAATGCACAAATTATCTTAACATCTTAAAGGTACAAGTGGTTCAGATAAGTCCTGACCATGACAAATACATCTACATTCAGTTTCAATTGTGTAAATATGCTTTAAAACAAATTTTAAATCAGGGCATGACTGTGTGGGTATTGGTTTTCAGAAGGATTTGAAATTATCATAATTAGTAGTCCGAGACTTGTAATATTCAGGAAGGACTAGTAACATTTGCTTGAGGACTAAAAATTTTAACATGAGGTAGATTGTTGCTCTGAAGCAAAAAAGTCTTTCAGACTAGTGAAAATGACAAAAATAATTTTTGACCATGTAAAATTGGGGTTGGGGTTGCCACCAACAAAGCTTCTGTTCCACAATCCCCCCCTCCCTCCTCCCCCCCCCCCTCCCGTATAACCTCCTTCCCACACAGTCCTCTGTCTGACAAATCTATGTTTAGTAATGTAATTTGTGACACCTGAGAGCCTCTTAATACAATCAGTGTCTTGCAAGCTGCACACCAACAACATAATTGTATCATGTTTTTTTAACCCTGTTGAAAAGTTATTCTCAGTTCCCACTGACATGACTACAAGAAAAGCCGACTTCTACATCACATCTCTCTTCAGTTACGCACTGCAATGTGAATAATGAAAGTTTTTCATGTGAAACATTCACAAACAGTATTCGGCTGTGCCCATTCAACATGGACCAAAAAAACCTGTTATCAGCCTCTTAGAAAATAAACAGCATTGCAAAACACGTGAGTGTGTGACACAATCTGGTTGTTTGAAAAACATTATAAAATGGAATTTAAACCTGGAAAACCTCTCGCCTTTTCAAGGCATGAATATTTTCTATAGTACCATTTTTTCAGTTCCAAATTTGAAGAATGTACCGGGTATGTTAACAGGGGGACATCAATGCCATGTTCATTACATCATCAGTCTAATTTATATTTGAAAGCAACAACACAAAATCATTTTAGTTTCTTCAAAAATTGAACTAACCATGCAGTTTGGTTGCCTTGGAAACATGACATCATCCATTGAATGATGACATACTTGCATGTTATGTATGTCTTAAGCGTACATGTAGAAAAATTGTGTCATAGAGATAATGTTGCACACCATGTTTTACCTTGACTGCAGGGTTTTACCCTGACTTACAGGGTTTTACCTTGACTTACAGGGTTTTACCTTGACTAACAGGGTTTTACCTTGACTTGCAGGGTTTTACCTTGACTTACAGGATTTTACCTTGACTTGCAGGGTTTTACCTTGACTTACAGAGTTTTACCTGGACTTACAGAGTTTTACCTGGACTTGCAGGGTTTTACCTTGACTTACAGAGTTTTACCTTGACTTACAGGGTTTTACCTTGACTTACAGAGTTTTACTTTGACTTGCAGGGTTTTACCTTGACTTGCAGGGTTTTACCTTGACTTACAGGGTTTTACCTTGACTTGCAGGGCTTTACCTTGACTTACAGGGTTTTACCTTGACTTACAGAGTTTTACCTTGACTTACAGAGTTTTACCTGGACTTAAAACACAGGGGGCTCCAGGGGACCCCCCAAAACTAATTTCAAGGGTCCTCACAGGAAATATGAGGGTCCTATTAAGTAATACAATGATGTGGTGAACTGTAGTAAAGATTTGATTATTACCTTAATTTCAGGGTGTTTTTATTTTTTGTCGAGAATTTGGTACAAAGAATATTACTATGCATCCTGAGGGATGAGCTTTATATTTTTTTTGGTGTCCATTCTATACAGTTGTGTGTATTGGACACACATTTCAATGCCTGTAAAACCCTGTTTTACATAAAGTGTAGCAAAACATTATGTGTCTTCAAATATTCAGGTGTTTCAAATTTGATACTAGGAAATTTGACAATCAGTTCCAAATGAAATACCCAGCGAGTCTAGAAACACATGTTTATCATTTGTTTTATTTGATGGAAGCGGACACAAATGATCTTAATTGAAGTAGTGATGTCACCCTCTTAATCATATTTGTCATACAGCCAATGTCAGTATCCTAAAGCAGATTATACACTTCAGTTTGCACAGTAACCAAATCAGCCAAGTGACATGCAGTTGCCAATTTAGTTTTTGGGGGGTTATTGTCTATAAATCTGCAGGATAATTGCGAAAGATGCAGATAATACTAAGGGCCTGGTTGTCTAAGGTGCTGCAATTCGCTGTGCACAGCAGCATCTTTTGGGCACACCAGAAACCTATGATTGTGGGTTTGAATGCTGCCTCAACCCAAAAATGATTCTACGTTTGTCAGCATCATAATTGTGTTTGTAGGTTTCATCAAACTAGTAAACGTCTGAGACCTGCATCATTTTGAGCTGTCCTCCATCATTAAGCTAACATGTCATGACTGGACTACTGTTGAATGCGGTGTAAACTCCAACTCACTCACTCACTCACTCACTGATACTTCTAAGACTTTAAGTAAATAACAAACTGATTATTTGTTTGTTTGATATTATCTATAAAAAGGAAATTATGAATCATGGCCTAGATTTGTCTGTATCTGAAACAGAGACACGATCTTGTTGTAATTAGGGTGATCATTATGACCTAGATTGGTCACACATTTCAGTGGAATTTGTAATGATTCAATCTTGGTATGACTGACACTTGGCCCAGTCCCCTTTTAACATGTTTAAAGAATAGAGGGATTTATTTTAAATGACATCAAATTAAAAAAATAACATAATCCAAAAAGTTAAAACTTTGGCTGATGAATACATCACTTTGTCCCTAACTTTATGTAAGAAAACATTAGGCAGGAATAGTCATTAAGTGTTTGTGTTTTGTTTTATGTAAATAAAGTTGAGTTTGAGACAAACCCACTTTTTTCTATAACAAGACTTATATGTTTAACATATTCAACCCAGACAATATTTATTTGTTTTATGGTGCTTGGAATTCAATGGAATATTCAACAAGCATATCCATATGTGAGAAATTAACAGGTCTGGCTGAATTATCACCTAACATGATTTTCCAATGTGTTTGACATATTTCCACATAAGCTCCTCAAGTCTGTGTCATCTGTCTTCATTTGTTAACATGGTGTCAAAGTTGTTGTAAGAGGTTAAACCTCAACTGATTGATGCCAGGAAACATTTCACCTCCTTGTGAATAAATAAACATTTCATCTGTCAATCTGTGGATGTATACTACTGTAAAATAAATGCATGAGATATATTATGGCATATTTCTGAGAGTGATGAAGTGGCAAACTGATAATTGTCAAGTAATTATCAAAACAGTGTGTGTTAAACATTAACATGATTAAAGAGCTAATAGATACTAACATGTTACTCCTTTAATCTGATGCAGAACAGGTCCCCAGAACCCATTGCTTGGCTCTCTGTGGAGATTCTGGGAAGAACAGGTCCCCAGAATCCATTGCTTGTCTCTCTGTGGAGATTCTGGAAAGAACAGTTCCCCAGAACCCATTGCATGTCTCCATAGTCTCTATGTGGAGATTCTGGAAAGAACAGGTCCCCAGAATCCATTGCTTGTCTCTCTGTGGAGATTCTGGAAAGAACAGTTCCCCAGAACCCATTGCTTGTCTCTCTGTGGAGATTCTGGAAAGAACAGGTCCCCAGAATCCATTGCATGTCTCTCTGTGGAGATTCTGGAAAGAACAGGTCCCCAGAATCCATTGCTTGTCTCTCTGTGGAGATTCTGGAAAGAACAGGTCTCCAGAATCCATTGCTTGTCTCTCTGTGGAGATTCTGGGAAGAACAGGTCCCCAGAACCCATTGCTCGTCTCTCTGTGGATATTCTGGAAAGAATAGGTCCCCAGAATCCATTGCTTGTCTCTCTGTGAAGATTCTGGGAAGAACAGGTCCCCAGTACCCCATGCTTGTCTCTCTGTGGAGATTCTGGAAAGAACAGGTCCCCAGAATCCATTGCTTGTCTCCATTGTCTCTATGTGGAGATTCTGGAAAGAACAGGTCCCCAGAACCCATTGCTTGTCTCTCTGTGGAGATTCTGGAAAGAACAGGTCCCCAGAATCCATTGCTTGTCTCTCTGTGGAGATTCTGGAAAGAACAGGTCCCCAGAATCCATTGCTTGTCTCTCTGTGGAGATTCTGGAAAGACCAGGTCCCCAGTACCCCATTGCTTGTCTCCATTGTCTCTATGTGGAGATTCTGGAAAGAACAGGTCCCCAGAACCCATTGCTTGTCTCTCTGTGGAGATTCTGGAAAGAACAGGTCCCCAGAATCCATTGCTTGTCTCTCTGTGGAGATTCTGGAAAGAACAGGTCCCCAGAATCCATTGCTTGTCTCTCTGTGGAGATTCTGGAAAGACCAGGTCCCCAGTACCCCATGCTTGTCTCTCTGTGGAGATTCTGGAAAGAACAGGTCCCCAGAATCCATTGCTCGTCTCTCCGTGGAGAATCCAGGGACAATTAGGTTCCCCATCACGCCCATTGCTTATTCTGTCCACCACTTGTGTCCTGGCCCAGTCACCTCTTTAGGCAGCCATGATGTAGATGGAATATGACTGACTTTGACAACACTCACACTACCAAATTAAAACTAAAAATCAGCAGCTGTGTATCGAAATCTTTTCTTCCCACAGTCCTGGACAGACAACGGACATTCTATTTCCCCATTAACAGTCAGTGGTCAACAGTTTCTTTACATTTTAATCTACACATGGTTCTCACTGAGTTCACTAGACCAAAAGCAATTTTAGTATCCACAGGCTCCGACCTTATGGCTAAAGTCACAGACATCATGACAGAAATAGAAATTCTCGCTCACTTCCTTACAACATTTGATAAGAGGCGTACATATTTCCACATCACCAAACCTGATTCATACAAGCAGAAAATCATGCCGGCATCCTCCTGGCCCAAGTCAAAGAGAGGTCAAAGGCAAAGGAGAGCTGTCTAAATGTGTTGGAAAGATAAGACAGCTAATATTAGCGATGAGGCATGGGTGAACTTGTGTAGGTGCTGCCACCTATCTTACATAGCTATAGTTCCTGGGATATCCGTTGGTGGTCTGAACAAATGGAAGACACTTTGACCATGGGGTGTAAATCGGTGCAAAACATAATCCTTGAAAAAATATATGCTTGGGGTCAGATTACATAGATTTCAGAATTTGGGCTGTTTGTCTGGTAAACAATTTTGACTAAAACTTAATATTTCTCATAAAAATGATGAATAGAATTGTTTAGTTGTTTTTGTTGTGTGATTGAGCAATTTGCCATATTATATCACTATGTCATGGATTGCTTTTCCAGGGGTTTTCGCTTGTTGTGCAGTTAGTTTATCCATATTTTGGAGCTGTATGCATTTACTGTAATTTGGCATGTGTAGTGTTACAACAGGAATGATTGTATTCTTTGTTCATAGGATGAAAGTCAGCGAGGGATTATTGCTGAATGCCACGACAGCAATCTTGCAACTATTCAAAGCAAGTCATGGGATGGAAGAGAATGCAACACTGTCAAAATTATGGAAGATTTTCAAATTATTTTTTTCATTTTTTTACCTAATTTTCACCAATTTAACATCAATCATAAAGAAAATTTCCTAACATGTAGACCAGGACATGGATTTTCTTGTTTCTACATCTAGCTCAAAAAACCTTTTAAAATGAAATATAATTTTTAATTATTTTGTATATTATTGCTTTTTTTAACAACGTTTTGTTTGTATTGATAAAAAGTTACTTCAATGTTTTCTTATGGTTTTCAGCGTCTTGAAAAGTATATTGAAAAATCTGAAAAATGGAAAGTTAAACTGGTTTGGCCTGATGAGACATTTCCACTTCCAGATTAACAAGGACATACATATTCTGCATGTTCTTGGGGAACATGCATTGAACAAGCAAAACCAGGTCAAAAAAAAAGAGGAAATGAAACAAACTTTATCTTCAAATCAACTACCTAATGGACGGAAGGTTGCATCCACTTTTTGTAGAAGAACTCTTTATAGTCAGCATGCCTTTGAACAGAGAAAGCTAATCTGAAATAAAACAAACCTAATTCTAGCACCTGACGTGATCCAGGCCGTAGTGTTAACACTGAACTTTACACACAAGGAGAAACTGCGGTCTCCCTGAGAGACAAAGAGTCCACAGCAAATGTCAGAGGTCGTAGGTTACAAATTGCCCCAATTATAATCATTTTGAACATCCCTTGACAGTATTCCAACACCCTTGTGTCTAGATCTGTAGCTTGTGGGATCACTCGTCCGGCCTGCTGAAGTTGTGGAGTTCAAGGTAAAATCTGTAAGTGCTGATCATCGTTTGGGAATAACCAGGAAGCCATGGTGCCAATCAATAACAAAACAGACACAATGAATAAATTTATAAGCTTTTCAGAAAATGAATCAGCTATGAATAAATTTTAAGTCTTGAAATGAAAAATGGCAAATTTTCAAAATACCTAAGCAAAAGGTACTCTTCATCACAAATTGGACACGAGTAGTGAAGCAATATTCAAGGTGTTCTGAGTTCTGATTCAAGCAAAGTTCATCTTCAGCAGAGTCATGTTCATCTAGATTTTAGTAACAGACAGCACTTCATTGACATGGTTGGTACGTGAGATACCAGAGTACAGGCATATATATGTTGGTAATGTCGGTATCATACATACATGAGGTGGCAAACATTGCTTCAAGTGGGTTTGTTTGTCTGTTTGTTTGTTTGTTTGTTTGTTGCTTAATGCCACACTCAGCAATACTCCAGTTATATGACAGTGGTCTGTAAATAATCCAGTGATTGACATCATGAGCATCTATCACTGCTTTTGGGATACAATGACATGCATCAACCAAGTCAGCAAGCCTGACCACCCGATCCCATTAATCACCACTTCTGAGAAGCATGGGTTGCTGAAGACCAGCTCTAACCCGGATCTTCACAGGTTTCCAGTGAATGTGTGAGTTGGATTTAACACTGCCTTGAGCAGCATATCATGTACTGATCACTGCATGCTGGCTTAACATGGCTTAACATGGTCAGACATCCCAAAGTGATGCAGGTCCCCGGTGTTTGCCACACAAGGTATGGTACTGACAAATCAAGGATCATCACAATGGCCACTGTGGTATTCAAATCCACAATCATTAGATTCTTGAACAAATAACTATGAGACACAACTCGCAGCAAATGCGGTGTCTTAGACCATCTGTAGATAGGGGACCACCTCTTTAACTGACCATACAACACATATGCAGGTTACCCAATCAATAGTTGAGTCTCCAAAACTTGATGCATATTGAAAAGAAGAGTTCAAGGAAAACACGAACTCACAGCCATCCAATTACCTATGTCTTGTTGCTATCCTTACATATCAGGTCTGTACCTCAATGCTTACTCATCCCTCCCTAATGAGTGAGTGAGTTGGGTTTAACGCCGCTTTTAACAGTATTCCAGTCAGCTTAATGTGGGAGGAAAGCTAGAGGTGAAGCAGGTCTTAGACGTTTACCACTTCGGTGAAACCCACAAGCACAGGTATGGTGCTGAAAAACCTAGAAACATAATCAGGCAAACCGGGATTCGAA
Organism: Haliotis rufescens; assembly: GCF_023055435.1. NCBI lineage: Eukaryota > Metazoa > Mollusca > Gastropoda > Lepetellida > Haliotidae > Haliotis > Haliotis rufescens. Next base: position 17,232,420 of record NW_025964112.1, read on the forward strand.
CCAACAATCATAGGTTTCTGGATTGCCCAAGGGACGCAACTCTCCACAGTGAATTGTGGCGGCTGAGACAACTAGGCCACCCGTGCCCAACCTCCCCAGCTCATCCAGCCATAATGACAATACATAGCTACTGTTCATCCTCATAAAGTATCTCCCAAATAAATCCATGTCATCCTTGCTTCATACAAATGTAATAAAATCACAAGGAATGATAGTATTACTCTCATTGCACCTGATTACAGAAAAATAACTCATTGTAGTGTGAACAGAAACCTTTGACTTCTTATCTTCAAAGAATATATATCACATACATTATTAATATTATTTCCCAATCTATTCTATAATGTCTCCTGGTCACATTACTTCATGACATATGGTCAGAAACTATGGAAGAATTGTGTAGAAACTGTCAGATGAGAAGGTATGTATAAAATAAAGCCATGAAAAACCATCAATATTTATTAAGCTCATGCATAACTTCAACCCTGTCAACACCTTGAGATAGTCATTTCCTGAACTACACACTAGCTTGTCTACACTCAAGCCTGTGCTGATGGAATAGACAAGAATAGAAAAGCAGGCCAAACATATGTACCTACAATCTGAACACACTGCAAAAGCTTGTGAAAAATAAACCTCTGATGCCACCTCTGGCAGCCATTTTGAAAACCTTATCCTGTTTGCTAACCCTACAATATGTAAATATTCTTGAATACATACAAATCGTCACAAAGGATTCCACTGTAAATAAATTCTTCTAACATAAATCACACATCATGAGAAAATGTTCATCCCAACAGTATATTTTTCAACTTCACAAATCACTGTCTGCAATTAAATGATTTGCAGACTGAATCATTTCCTTTCAATTTGTGAAGGCATATTGTTCCACAGGACTTTTGTGAACTTCATCTGGGTAACGTTAATATCATTTGACTGTACAAATATTCTAACGGTTAACAAAATTGTTGATGTCAAAGCCTAAATCAATGTCTTCTGATGAAGTATTGTTTGAGAGGATAATTTTCTTTTGAAATTGTGAAAATAATTTCCCAGTTAGAAAACTCTTAACTTAAACTAAACGGGAATGACTTTTGGAATACACAATGTATTTAGTAAAAATCAATAAGAGTTGTATGGTTAAGTGGATCTTCATGAAAATGTCATGGAATAACGTCCTCATTATACAAATCTAACTAACCTTCCACAATACCTATTCTTAGAGATAATACACCAAAATTATACATCAGTTCTTCAGAAAAGAGAATACAACAATGTTTCAACCAAAATAAACTGTTACAATGATATTTATTTCAGGTTCTCTCGTTGATTTCATCTACACACACAGCTGAGCAGGATGCTTATTTACTGTTCAAAAGTTGAGCCATTGTTCTACATTTCAAATTAATTTCACATTAAAACTTAACAAAGGAAGAGAAACTCAAAGAAAATTTCTACACATCACTCTTATCAAATATACTCATATCTAATCTACTCTTTCTAAACCCTTATAGCGAAACAAGTGGACCAGAAGTCTAAAGAAACCTCGGATTGATTAGGTTTCTAGGTTTGTCAACACCTACCTGTGTTCGTGATGTTCACCAAAGAGGTAAATGTCTAAGACCTACATCACTTCGGGCTTTCCTCCCACATCAAGCTGACATCTAACTGTTATTATAAGTTACTTCATAAAAATAATAATCTACAATGATAATATCCTTTTGGCACGTGGAGTGACTTGTTTCAGTCTTTCTAAAGTCTTGATGAGTTTATCACTCTTCTAACATGAGTGAGTGAGTGAGTGAGTGAGTGAGTGAGTGATGTCACATTTATCAGTATTCCAGTCATATCACGGTAAGTGAGTGAGTGAGTTGGGATTTATGTCACATTTATCAGCATTCCAGTTATATCACGGTGAGTGAGTGAGTGAGTGAGTGAGTGAGTGAGTGAGTCGGGATTTATGTCACATTTATCAGCATTCCAGTTATATCACGGTGAGTGAGTGAGTAAATTTATCAGCATTTAAGATTATATCACAGCATGTAAGCTAAATGTGGGAGGAAAACCCAGAGTGATGCAGGTCTCAGATGCCTACCCATTTGATGAAACCAACAGCATGGATATATATATGATGCTGACAAATCCAGAAACATAATCGGGACAAACCAGAATTGAAATCCACAATCATAGGATTCTGGTGTGCCCAAGGTATGCAACTCTGCACAATGAATTGTGGAGGCTTAGATGACTGGGCCACCTCTGCCCCCTGTACAAAAGAAAGAATGTTAAGAAACAATTGATAGCGTGGATTTCAGGGAGACACAGGATTTTATATTTTTACTTCAGAGATGAAGATGATGGATCATTGATTATGTTTCTTCATCGAACAGAACTTACAACAAGCTCTTATCATAGACTTCACACAAGTTGCCCAAGGCTATTTTTCTCTTGTAACACATGGAACCTCATAATGCACAAGCTCCCTACTAGTACCACCTGTTGTAAAGTACACCGATAAGATAAGCTGAGTGGATAATGTTCAACTTGTGTTCAACTTGGACAACACGTTATCTCCATCACAGTCTACTAAATTTACACAGACTTCATTACCGAGCCGTGTCGTTAATGCACTGGGGATTACTACACATGCATACTGTCGGGCACGACTGGAGGGTCGGGGATTGGCTCACACTAACACTTCACCACCAGGCCCTGATCTACAGAATATACTGTTTCCAAACACATCTCCCAATATTAAGGGCTCTGATCACATATAAACCCTGTCTTATATTTTTAGGTAAAGCTGGACGAAAAATAAAAATAAAATATACAAGATGTTGCCAGAGATTATTGGAACAAAATAATGTTGCAAGGTTGTTTTGAGGCTAAGGTTTTAAGAAAAATACAAACAAAAAGATATATAAAAAGGCATATTTCAATAACTAAATCTATTTTGGATTAATTAAATTTTAACTTATGCCAGATTTGATCATTCTTAACAGTTGGTAGATATTAAATTATTAAATTGGAATGGCCTTTTTTGATGTTTTCTCGAAAAACAATAAAACCCATTTCAGGACTTGGTTCTAAAGCCTTTAAAACTGTTAAGCGAAGCATCAGAATACATGATGAAAGAAACTGTGTCAGTGAACATCATGAATAAATCAAATATTCAACATAAAAAAGAAATAGGTGAACATCCAAGGAATATGGACGAGATAATTTGGTTGGCATTCCTCATGATGTGAGAATTACAGCTTCCTGCACAATGTGGAGCTGTGGCAGTGAGAGTCTGATCCTTATCACACAAGACAAACAGAGCAAGGTGGCAACTAGCCCCTTATCTCTGCTACATGCTTGGTCTTCCACAACCAGGGAGCCAGGGACTGATCACCAGACAGATTTTCTACTTCCCGTCCCAGGTTTATAGGTACAGGGGGTGGGGAGGCAGGGACAGGGGCCGGAAAGGCAGGGACATGGGGTGGGGGTCAGGGACAATTGGGGTGGAGAGACTGTAAGGGACATGGGGTGGAAAGACAGGGACATGAGGTGGGGAGACAGGGACATGGGGTGGAAAGACAGGGACATTGGGTGGGGAGACAGGGACATGGGGGTGGTGAGACAGGGACATCGGGTTTGGAGACAGGGATATTGGGGTGGTGAGACAGGGACATGGGGTGGTGAGACAGGGACATGGGATGGGGAGACAGGGACATGGCATGGTGAGACAGGGACATGGGGTGGTGAGACAGGGACATGGGGTGGTGAGACAGGGACATGGGATGGGGAGACAGGGACATGGCGTGGTGAGACAGGGACATGGGGTGGTGATACAGGGACATAGGGTGTGGAGACAGGGACATGGGGTGGTGAGACAGGGACATGGGGGTGGTGAGACAGGGACATGGGGTGGGGAGACAGGGACATGGGGGTGGGGAGACAGGGACATGGGGTGGGGAGACAGGGACATGGGGGTGGTGAGACAGGGACATGGGGTGGGGAGACAGGGACATGGGGGTGGGGAGACAGGGACATGGGGGTGGTGAGACAGGGACATGAGGTGGGGAGACAGGGACATGAGGTGGGGAGACAGGGACATGGGCGTGGTGAGACAGGGACATAGGATGGGGAGACAGGGACATGGGGGTGGTGAGACAGGGACATGAGGTGGGGAGACAGGGACATGGGGTGGGGAGACAGGGACATGGGGGTGGTGAGACAGGGACATGGGGTGGGGAGACAGGGACATGAGGTGGGGAGACAGGGACATGGGGTGGGGAGACAGGGACATGGGGTGGTGAGACAGGGACATGAGGTGGGGAGACAGGGACATGAGGTGGGGAGACAGGGACATGGGGGTGGTGAGACAGGGACATGGGGTGGGGAGACAGGGACATGGGGGTGGTGAGACAGGGACATGGGGTGGGGAGACAGGGACATGAGGTGGGGAGACAGGGACATGGGCGTGGTGAGACAGGGACATAGGATGGGGAGACAGGGACATGGGGGTGGTGAGACAGGGACATGAGGTGGGGAGACAGGGACATGGGGTGGGGAGACAGGGACATGAGGTGGGGAGACAGGGACATGGGGGTGGTGAGACAGGGACATGGGGGTGGGGAGACAGGGACATGGGGGTGGGGAGACAGGGACATGAGGTGGGGAGACAGGGACATGAGGTGGGGAGACAGGGACATGGGGGTGGTGAGACAGGGACATGGGGGTGGGGAGACAGGGACATGAGGTGGTGAGACAGGGACATGGGGTGGTGAGACAGGGACATGGGATGGGGAGACAGGGACATGGGGTGGTGAGACAGGGACATGGGGGTGGGGAGACAGGGACATGGGGTGGTGAGACAGGGTCATGGGGTGGTGAGACAGGGACATGAGGTGGGGAGACAGGGACATGGGGTGGTGAGACAGGGTCATGGGGTGGTGAGACAGGGACATGGGGGTGGGGAGACAGGGACATGGGGGTGGGGAGACAGGGACATGAGGTGGGGAGACAGGGACATGAGGTGGGGAGACAGGGTCATGGGGTGGTGAGACAGGGACATGGGGGTGGTGAGACAGGGACATGAGGTGGGGAGACAGGGACATGAGGTGGGGAGACAGGGACATGGGGGTGGGGAGACAGGGACATGGGGGTGGTGAGACAGGGACATGGGGGTGGTGAGACAGGGACATGAGGTGGGGAGACAGGGACATGAGGTGGGGAGACAGGGACATGGGGTGGTGAGACAGGGACATGGGGTGGGGAGACAGGGTCATGGGGTGGGGAGACAGGGACATGAGGTGGGGAGACAGGGACATGAGGTGGGGAGACAGGGACATGGGGTGGTGAGACAGGGACATGGGGTGGTGAGACAGGGACATGGGGTGGTGAGACAGGGACATGGGGTGGTGAGACAGGGACATGGGGTGGTGAGACAGGGACATGGGGTGGTGAGACAGGGACATGGGGTGGGGAGACAGGGACATGAGGTGGTGAGACAGGGACATGGGGTGGTGAGACAGGGACATGGGGTGGTGAGACAGGGACATGGGGTGGTGAGACAGGGACATGGGGTGGTGAGACAGGGACATGGGGGTGGGGAGACAGGGACATGGGGTGGTGAGACAGGGACATGAGGTGGGGAGACAGGGACATGGGGTGGTGAGACAGGGACATGGGGGTGGGGAGACAGGGACATGGGGTGGTGAGACAGGGACATGGGGGTGGGGAGACAGGGACATGGGGTGGTGAGACAGGGACATGAGGTGGGGAGACAGGGACATGGGGTGGTGAGACAGGGACATGGGGTGGTGAGACAGGGACATGGGGTGGTGAGACAGGGACATGGGGGTGGGGAGACAGGGACATGAGGTGGGGAGACAGGGACATGAGGTGGGGAGACAGGGACATGGGGTGGTGAGACAGGGTCATGGGGTGGTGAGACAGGGACATGGGGGTGGGGAGACAGGGACATGGGGTGGTGAGACAGTGACATGGGGGTGGTGAGACAGGGTCATGAGGTGGTGAGACAGGGACATGGGGGTGGTGAGACAGGGTCATGGGGTGGGGAGACAGGGACATGGGGGTGGGGAGACAGGGACATGGGGTGGTGAGACAGTGACATGGGGGTGGGGAGACAGGGACATGAGGTGGGGAGACAGGGACATGGGGTGGTGAGACAGGGTCATGGGGTGGTGAGACAGGGACATGGGGGTGGGGAGACAGGGACATGGGGTGGTGAGACAGTGACATGGGGGTGGTGAGACAGGGACATGGGGGGTGGTGAGACAGGGTCATGGGGTGGTGAGACAGTGACATGGGGGTGGGGAGACAGGGACATAGGGTGGTGAGACAGTGACATGGGGGTGGTGAGACAGGGACATGGGGGGTGGTGAGACAGGGACATGGGGTGGTGAGACAGTGACATGGGGGTGGGGAGACAGGGACATAGGGTGGTGAGACAGGGTCATGAGGTGGGGAGACAGGGACATGGGGGGGTGGTGAGACAGGGACATGGGGTGGTGAGACAGTGACATGGGGGTGGGGAGACAGGGACATAGGGTGGGGAGACAGGGACATGGGGGTGGTGAGACAGGGACATGGGGGGTGGTGAGACAGGGACATGGGGTGGTGAGACAGTGACATGGGGTGGGGAGACAGGGACATAGGGTGGTGAGACAGGGTCATGAGGTGGGGAGACAGGGACATGGGGGTGGTGAGACAGGGTCATGGGGGTGGTGAGACAGGGACATGGGGTGGGGAGACAGGGACATGGGGGTGGGGAGACAGGGACATGGGGTGGGGAGACAGGGATATTGGGGTGGGGAGACAGGGACATGGGGTGGGGAGACAGGGACATGGGGTGGGGAGACAGGGACATGGGGTGGGGAGACAAGGACATGGGGTGGGGAGACAGGGACATGGGGTTGGGGAGACAGGGACATGGGGTGGGAAGACAGGGACATGGGGTCGGGAGACAGGGGGTGGGGAGACAGGGACATGGGGTGGTGAGACAGGGTCATGGGGTGGAGAGACAGAGTTTGGATTCATAGGGTTGAGGGGGACCAGGCCTGGGTAGAGAGAATCAGTACACTCATGTCACATGCCATGTCCCAGGCAGTTCTGGAATGCTAACTCTGCACAAACTCCCAGTATGTTATGTCTCCTGTCATGAAATGCTTGCCTGTGGAATGTTTTTACTCCGCTTTCTCTGACATGATCTCATGGTGACAACTACATGAAACAGTCTAACCCAAGTCCCAGTCACATCCCAGGGTATCAGATATCTTCTGGAAACTTTTATACAGTGTATTTGTGCAAATTCGGCAAACTTATTATCCAGACCTTGGACATGAAGAGGTGAGGTGAAATGGGGTTTAACTTTGCGTCCAAGATTATTGCACTTATATAGCGACGTGCATGTACGTGTGTGTGTTCATGGTGTTTGTGTGGCTGCTTGTACTAGTCCGGACTGATGCCGATTTATAGTGCTAGATCACTGAGATACCATGCCGCAGTTTTACATGAATACCCCACTCAGACACAGTATACTGACTCCAAGCCGACCATTCCTTGTTTTAGCCCCTTAATGCCGAGTGCCAGACAGGGTAACAACAAGTATCATCTTTTAACATCTTTTGGTATGACGCGGCCGGGGATCGAACCCCAGACCTTCCGCCCTGTGGGCGGACGCTCTACCACTAGACCACAGAGGCAGTCTGGACATGAAGAGGGAGATGAGACACGATATGTTGTGACTTACAGAGACAGCTTATGACAGTCGTAAACATGCCCTGTGTCTGGAAACTGGGATAACCCATGTCAACCTGAAATCTTCAGTAAAATAGCAAGAAATGTATCAAAGAAATATGATGGGGGCTACAAATGAGTAGGTGACTGAGTATGGTGTTACGCCACTTTTAGCAATATTCCAGCAATATCACGATGGGGAACACCAAAATGGCCTTCACACATTGTTCCCATGTGGGGAATCGAACCTGGACCTTTGGTGTGACGAGAGAACACTTTAACCACCAGGCTACCCCACCGCCCAGCTACAAGTGATACAACTATGGCACAACAATATTCATGAAATACACAACATTCCATGCATTAACATGTTACAAGGTGGTGGTCTTTCAAGGATCTTGTTTCTTGAAACAACCATTTTCAAGAGCATTTACCATGGATACTGAAAGTTATCATCATGCGTACATGCTGTCATTTGAAAACCTAAAGCTGTCTTCTATAATGTTAAAAGACACAGCTGTCAGCTTGATGTTTTCATGAGAAACTGGTGAATGTGTCAGATTCCGCAGGTGCCATGCCACTTACAACAACACCTGTCATAATGAAAACATTTGAACACATTCATGGCTTTAAAAAACTAACTTCATGCTCTATTTAAGTACAAGTCAAATAAAACCTTTCACTGAAAACTTGACTTCAATATTTTTTTTGCATTTAGGCCACACTTTTTTTTCACTTGTGTTACATATCTGAAGACGGTAATTTTGTTTCAATGGGGGAAAAAAATGAAAATTTGCTCTTTTTTTATCCCACAGATAAGCTGATAGCATAATGTACCAAAATATATTTTCTAAACAAGGACCCACTGAGGGTGACTTTGGATTCGGAAAAGCCATTTTTCTTTACCTCAGGTGTCCTCAGATGTGTTTTTAATCCTTCCCTTTCACTTAACGAGCACTCATTGACCTGGGCTAACTTGTACAAGCTGATGATTGAACCTGTCCTAATATTAGATCCCTACCTGTAGATTATCATGATTATAGAGCTGCTTAGCTGACCCACATGAGACACTCAGTATAAAAATACCAATACCTATCTGTTGGATATGTACTTCAATATAATAGGTTATTCTCTGATAAGCGATCTCATGATCTTAGATCATGTTGAAGTCAATCATGTGTTTTACATCCCTGTTCATTTGGAGCCAAATCAATGTTTAGTGTTGTTTAGTATATCACCTGTAGTGTATGGAGTTCTCCAACAACATAGTTTAGTCAGTCTGTGTTTGGTGTAGTGGATGAACGCTGGTATATTTTGTGTTCAGTGCAGAATATCACCTTTCGATGGCCAAAGCATTGATTGTTAATAAGTTGATAATTCACTTACTGGTTAGGCCAAAACTGGCAAAAAGGCAGCCTGCCACCTGTAAACAGTTCAGGCCTGCTTGAACTTTTTTTGCTGTGTTCTATAAAATTAAAAGCTGTAGGATGTTGAAACTGTGCCTGGACCATCCTCCGACAGCTTCTCCCAATGCTGCTCAAACCATTTCTTTTCGAAGTTGTTTGGTTTTCATGTCAACCATATGCAAATACCTACCAGAACTATTTCATTGGTCTCCAATGACTTCAAGATAATTTGATGATTTTGTTTGTTTGTTTGTTGTTTAACGCCGCACTCAGCAATATTCCAGCTACAGGTATATGACGGCAGTCTGTAAATAATGAAGTCTGGACCAGACAATCCAGTGGTTGAAGTTAATGACAGATCATGGTCAGTCAGGTGAGCCCAGAACTTGGAAGAAAAGCAAATAAATTAATTATTGTGGCCTAAGCATGCTAGGAGTGAATATCATTTTAATCCAGGAAGCAGGGATGGAAAGTTCCTAATTAACATATCCTGGCCTAATGGCAACTGTACAGGATATATGATCACCATATTGATACAGCCTTTAGTTACTGGCAATACTTGCTTCATACCACAATGGGTGAGGATGCAAGAAGGAAATCCTGCATCAGAAATTAATGAACAGGGCATGTGTTCAGTGTGATAAGCTCTGAGGAACAAGTGCATAAACCGTGGTAAAAAATCAGAACCACTGTCTGTGTGTACCGCTTGAGTTGGCTTTCATAAGGGTTGAAACTAGAATCAACCATGGACGACAAACTTCCTGAACTTAACATTTCTTAACATGTCAAGGCAGAATTTATTGGATCATAAAAGATTTATAACAAACACATAATCTGTGACACTATTTATGCAAAATTTATCACAGGTGTATCATGTCTAATTTATGAATTCTTCAGCAGGTGATTTTTCCATTATTTTTGTAATGATCTAGGAAGTTTATTTGCTAAATATTTTCCTATTTTTTTCAGGATGTAGACAACATTTTCCTTCATGGCGCATAAACTGATAATAAATTTGGAAAGATAAACGATGCATTAAGTATCACTGTCAGAAATCTCTCCATATCTACTGACAGGCTACATCATCATCATTATCACTAGGGGCATCAACATCAAGACTGGAGTAGATGAATACTTGGGAGAAACATCCCACTCATTCACACTCACCTTTACAGGCAAACACTTCATAAAAGCGCACTAATGCTAAGAGCCTTAAAAGGGCACTGATCTAAAGCAATTCCCCGGGACTGGGTGTTGCCTTTGTTATTGTTTTTTCCCAGTGAGTACCCGGATGTATAGCAGAAATCTAGACTAGTTCGCGGCCTCTGCTGCGCCATTCGTAAGCGCATTAGTCACTTTTAAGGGTAGTAATAAGGGCGTATCGTCACATTGATCAACAAAATGAAATACAGTTTTCGAGATAATAAGGAAATGTAGGTATCTTTGTGGGTAGCATCGGTAAAGGTGACGAAGTTTTGATAAGTCACTAGCTTGGTAATTTTGCGATTTTCGTTTACACTATTTTGACTTGCAACACAAAGTACATATTTCACCTGGGCATTGCTTTTTTTATAGTGTGTATATTTTTTTACTGTCAAAATCTGTAACATATTTTACAAAGTGACTTAAAAACATTTCCATCTGTATTATTATGATAGCGAATTCCAAACATTTTGATGTTTAATGTCATCTCCAAGAGACTGAAAATGTTAAGTTGAAAAGTACATTTCTATGTTGTTTGGCTTCTTATCCTACATAATAATCTGTTGTGATGTTTTTAGGCCCTTTTGATCGTCTTAATCAATTTCAGTCAATCTGGACAGATTTTTCAGTCAAAATGACTGAAATATTTACACATTTTATAAATTGCCTGAGAGAATCACATTTTACAAATTGACGGTAATATATACACGCTTACAAAGGAAAAGACTTGTGAAAACAACGTCTATCGCGCATTGAAGAATTTCCCAACCAAGACGTAGAGGAACAAGAACGAATCGGTTCAATGCTACAGCAAATGAAGGAAAACAAAATGCAAATACAATAATTACAACCTACTAAATATATGTGTATAATTTTAGGCAGCTTCCTTGTTCGAGGAATGTATCCGTGAATATCCACACAAAGGAACAATATCCCACTCGTCTGCAGCTGTACAAAGAAACTTATTCGATGTCACGTGTGTCTGTAACAATCAAGATATATATCGTTTCGGGATATTATAACCCGTGTTCATTTCTCAACTGATCACTTAGATTGTTTCAGTTGTTTCACATAGGTGTCAAGCCTCAAGGGTCGGCTGAGAAAGCCCACTTGACAACTATTTTCATAACGTCCACGGTTCCTAAAAAAATCCATTGAGTGATAGATAACAATGAGCAATCAATCAACGTATTATCAGTTAACCCTTTGAACAAAGTATGTTGTTTTTACATCAGCACTTCACGCCATGATATGAGTGTATTCCTTTAGTTTTAGTAAACCTAGACATGTAAACACTCACTTTTGACATATCCACTGTGCAGTGATTAATCAATCAACGTATTTCCTGTTATTCCTTTGATGACTAGGAACGATCTGTTGATTTACAAAAAAAAGTAAATCAACTGATCATTCACCTCTTGCTGGGCTGCCACGTGCATATTACACAACACAAATTTCACCTCACTTCAAACCTGGATTTAGATTGAATAATTACCCCAGACACAATAAATGCCAAATGGGAACCTTTGTCAGGTAATCTAAGTGGTGCTGCCACTTATTGTACCTGTAATAAATTCATTAACTGAGCATCAAGTGAATGATGACAAATTCACAAGTGTAGGGTTATACGAGAAAACGTGGATGACATCAAGGGAGTAGTAATCGTATTATCGACGCAATCTGAAATCCGAAAAATGCTTTCACTGCATGGATACTTTTTTTTTTATTAAACTATAACCGTCTGGGGTATTTCCAAATGACGACATCCGATGAGCTCCACCGTTCTTTTAATCTGTTTGTTTAGGCTGAAGAAATTAATTAACATGCGCCCTTTGTCAAAATCTTTATAGATCACAGTTAACCAATCAGTGTTCAAAAAAGCGTAAAACAATTATTGCCTCCAGCCTCTAAAGTTTATTTAGCTGTCCTTGCAGACGGTAGCCCAGTCTCTGGTCACGCTCAGTTGCGTTGCGTATCATCCGGGTACTCACGGGGGAAAAACAATAACAAAGGCAACAACCAGTCCGGGGAAATGCGTTAGATCAGTGCCCCTTTAACAGAGCCACAGACTAATGTGACTGGGGGATCAAGGGACCCTATTTTACCTGTACAATTTAGGGGCCGGGTATCAAGAAATATACAGCCCATATTGCTAACAAACTGAAGGCGTTTTCAAGGGACCAAGGTCCCCTGAGATCTAAAGCACTGATATATACTACTCAAAAGAAGCTAAAGAACACCCAATATATATAGTCATATGAAAGAATTTGATGTTCTTATCTTCTTTTGTGTAGTATACCATAAGTTGTAGCAGTACCACAAGGGGTACATGTGGTTTTATGCGTTTGGTTTTATACCATGAGCCAGAAGCAAGTTGTACAAACGCTAACAAGGGAAGCATAACACCACATCTACCTCTCGTCCTGCTGCTTCAACAAATTTATCTTACTGACCTGTTTCAATCTGCTGTTGTAATAGAAATTCAACAATTTGAAAATTGATAGAAAACAGCAGATCAGTTGAGCTGAGGTTAACTTGTGCTGTGTCACGTGACGTTCATTAACTCAGAAAAAGCATGCAGCCTTTTGCTTCGAAGGGGGGTATAACTATAAGGGATGTATTCTCCCACTCAGATATCCATGTGCAGCCTGTTTTCTCTGTGGCAGGGTATAAGGAATCTATTCTCCCGTCAGAAAATTTATTTACCTCCAGGTGGGATACATAGTATTTTATCAAGATAACGCGAACCAATCAATTCTAAACATTTTGACAGGGAGTCATGATAAACGAAAAAAGATGGAATTACAACGTTAATCTTTGGGGCAATCAATTATCGGAACACCACTTAGGAACTTCACAGATCCATGTGGACAATTAATCCTATTAATGACAGGGAACAAAATGTTGACTTACTTGTCTGGTTGGCAGAAGCCCCGTCCTCCTCGTCCTCCTCGTCCTCCATGACGTCCTGATAGTCCTCATCCCCGTCTGACATGGACTCATCATCCGGGGGACTCATCAACTCTGCAAGGGACATGTGTATCGGCTCCTTCTTCCGTAACCTCCGAACACCAGTTTTCTGTCTTGCCCCTTCTCCCACACTGGCAGACATCGAATTGTTTTCTGAACCTCCAACAGCCCCTTTCACATCATCACTCATATCAAAAGCACATTCATTAGATTTAGAACTAGATGCGTCCACCAGAACAGTTTGTAAACTCTGGTCAATGTCTTTAGAAGAGTCGCCCGGAGAGAACTTGCCACGGCCACCCAATTTCAACATGGACGCCTTCTCTTCCAACCTTGCAATGGTTTCATCCGACACTCCTTCTTCAGCTTTATCATCACTTAAGAGGCTGTCCTCATGGGCACTCTCATGAAGCTTAATTACAACAACATTTTTAGCACAAGTTTGGTCCGAATTCCCATTACGATTTGTTATCCTCCTCTCCACTACTTCTATTGAATCAGCATCAACAATGGAGTGAAGACCTGCAACACTGCTGGCATCATTCACAGAGTCTTTCTGAGCCATCTCCTCAACACAAAGATCCGGATCAGAACATTCAGGAGTCTGTATGTCCGCACTGGGGTTTTCTGAATGGGGGTTTTGAGCATGAGGTTCCAATACTTTGCTTTCAGCAATAACTTTTGAGTTCGATGTCTGTACAACAGTTTTGTCGGAAACAGAAATGGCAGTGTCACATCTTATGTTGTCCTGTCTAAATTCCTGTGACTTCACACTGTGAGCAGAATCTTGAGATGCTGATGCTTGTGAATCCTTGCTCTCCTCTGATGGAGGGCTGTTGTTCAGAGTGGTTCCTTGGTCCCCACTTAAGCACATTTTTGAGTCAGGTAGAGTTGCAATGTATTTGGTATCACTGTGACAAGCTTTCAAACTGTTTGTACAATTGTCTTCAACACTTGTTTGAGCAACATCTTCATTATGCTGAGATCTCTCTGCAGAATCCAATAATGTTCTTTCAACAGTTTCACAGGTTTCTGTTCCCAATGAAGAAACTTCTGTAGCTTTGCTTAAAGCAACACTGTCAATAAGCTCAGAAGTCCTAGAATCGGAAGGCTTTTCAAAAACAGCACATGCCCCTGCGTCAGTAACAAGATCCTCCTCAGATTTGATAGAAGTAGAACTGGACTCAGTTTCAGAAGATAATTCTGGACATAAAGGTTCTGGTGTTTGGAGACATTCAGAATTATCTCCCCCTACTTCTCTGATACTGCTAATGCTGGCGACACTATCCTGTGTAGCAGACTGGCTAAGTTCCTGATTGGCTGAAAGAGTGGTGGAAGTAGAACAATCATTGTCTGCAGAATGCTCTTCTTCTGTTCCAACTCCACTCAACCTGGCATTATTGTCCAGGTAGCCACGGTCAGGCAGGGGCGGGGCACCAGTGTCCGAGTCCACAGAGGCTCCCCTTGAAGGTTTCAAATCACTATCAGACACTGACTTCTCTCCAAACCTATTGGTATCAGATAGAGACTTAGTGGCCGAATCATCCACTGCAATAGTACTTGCGGATACTGATTTACTCTGACCCATCCTTGACTGTTTCCTGAACAATATTTGAGGATTCGCATAAAGGTCTGAGTCTGTGTCACTTTGTAGTGGTTTGGTTAGAACACTGTCTGAGCTGTACCTTTGTCCATCACGGAGGGGTTTGGACACATTTGAAGCTGGGCAGCTGTTGAGCCTCTGAATAACACCCCCCACATCCTGGTCATGTTCACCTGTGTCTGGCTGGCTAGACTCCTCTGTCAGTGGTGTATCACTAAACATAGAACTTGTAACACTGCGACTCGGACCATCTCTCCCACTCTCTGGACTCTCCGTAGTTGGGGTGGTAATACCACTATCTCTACTACTTTCATTGGGAGGCGAACCATCCTTTGTCTCGGGCAAAGAATCAGGCTTAGCCACACCAGCAGTCTCAAATTCAGCATGATTTGCAGTGTTATTAATTGTTACCTTTGCTGCTTGTGATCGCTTAGCTGCATCTTCTGCAGCCTGCATTCGAACTTTCTTCCGAATCTCATCCAGAGTTTCATACCCAGGATCCATTTCAGCTTCAAATACATCATCAACATCTAGTGCAGCCTCTGCTCCTGCCACGGAATTTTGTTCTGAATATGCAGGAGAACCATTTTGTTCTGTGTTCACCGGAAAACCACCATTCACTATATGCACTATCATCTGCTCCCTGTCCTCGGGAATTGATTCACTGACACTTCTATTTGGTAACAGTCCAACTCCTGATTGTATTTTACTTTTGTGAATAAGTATGACATCTTCCTTATCAACATGAGATCGCCTGGTACCCCGCAAGGATGTTGCCCTGGACATTATTTTACGGTTATTTTCAAAATTATCCACTGGCTCTTGAGACTGATGTTGATCAGGCTGTACGGAAGTGACGTTGTACCTTCCTTTACTCCCAATCCGCAAACAACGTTTCAGTTTCGTAAAGAACCCCTCGCCAGAGGAGTTTGATATAGGCCTGCTGTTTGCTGGTAGCGTAGTAGCTTTAACTTCCCTTCTATGAGAATTAGACGGCATACTAACAGACCGTGAAACATCATTACCCTTTTTTTGTGCTGTAGCCATATCGCAACAAATGACAATATTACACAAAACGATCAATCAATTTTCTTACATAACATCCATATATATCAGTCAATTCATTGATTCCATAATAAATGACATCACAAACAGGCGAGTACCAGACATATCCCCCTGTGTAGTTTCATGAATATGAAATGAACTTCTCCAAATTAATTCAGGCCAGTCAAAAACATTCCAAGCCAAGTGATGATCTCATGAAATATTTCCTCTGTTTCAACATATGAAATACATCCTTGATGAAACTTGACATTGTTGATGAACATGTTTACATTCCTTCATGGAAAAGGAGACACATGAGTTGGACATCACTGCACATCAGGTTGGCTGTGATACATAGCTTTCAGCCATTACTGAATCTCTTGTTGATAAAGGCTTCAGGGTATTGGACCTGCTTCAGTCACAGTGGTGTTATCAGTTCAGTGGGACCCCATGAACAAAGTCAAGCCGGGGCTGAAACACAACCAGGATTAAACAGAGGTGGCTTATATTAGTCATACTTAACTATTCCTGTTGTGTTATCATTGTGTTGGCCACAAAGCTGAAAATATATACCAATGATTACACTACACCCTTTCCTGAAAAGAGATTTTCTGATAAGCTCATTTGGACAGTGACTTATATTTTTGTAAATGTTGTAATTATATCTAGGATGAAATAAGGAAGAGAATTTATGGATGTCAACTTGTTATTATGAGGAAACACATTGTTTTGGAATATATGCTTACTCCTGTATCGGGTGAATTCATCTGTACCTTACGAAGTTTTCAGTCGTCTGGAGACTGTTTTCAGCCAAGTAACGTTTAGACAACGTTTGTAATTTTTTTGTTATGAGGACCACGACGTTTGTCTATTGCTGATCACCTATCAGCGCCCATTATCTGTTGGCTTCCCTTGTTGAGTTTCCACCTCTTGTTATCTTATCACTTTTGTTGTTCTTACATGTACATATATATGCTCTCTGCCTCATAGCTGGTCTGTCTTAAAGACCCTGATACAAATATATATCAAATACAGCCCATGCAAGTCTATAATGTTTGGCAAGTCTAGATCACTGCAGTATCAGGGTCTGTACAAATCTGCTGAAAATGAAGAGAGTCACTGGGCTCCTTTTTATTATATTTTGATTAAGATAACTGAACAACTGGTTTTTTTATGTACGATATGTTCATTTCAGAGACTAGATTTTAGTCTACCTCATAGCATTCATTCACCTGATGAAGGAGTAAGCATATACTCCAAAACGTTGTGTTCCTCGTAATAAAGAAGTTGACATCCATAAATTCTCTTCCTTATGGGTATCACTTCTAAATGCCTTTCAAAGACTAGGATGAAATAACATGGGAAATGCTAATCCTATTACTAAAATCTAAAAAGTGTTTTGAAACTGATGTGAAAATAGTTGAAAGGTCATCATGTCTAGACCTGCCCGCAGGCATTATTGTATCGAATCCAATGTTAAAGTACCTCTGAATTTAAAAAAGAAAATGTTTCCCCCAATTTGCCTGCCAAGGGCACTTAGTTTTGAATTTTAGCTAAATCCCTGTCATATGAAAAATTGAAGCTGTACCATTTTCGCATGATAAAGCATAAAGAAATATAAACATTTCAAAATAAATTATTACATTGCTTTGTTTTCCGGTAAGGTTAGCATGGTTAGACCAATATATCAAATTATAATTACAGACAAATCTACCATAACGTTTGCAAAGAGTACAAGTCATTGCATGAAATCCCCATTTAAACATCCTTAATATTCAGTTTAAAAAATGCCCATTCTATTAGGGCTGGGACGGGTAACTCGGGTACCCGGGTCGGGTGGGTACTGAGTAGGACCCGAGTACCCACAGGACTACCCGGACCCGTGGTTAGTCATGTGATATATTGTTTAATGACAAAAATTATCTAGAACTCTATGATTACACTACAAGTCACTAATGTTCGCATTTCTTTCTGACTGTGCACCCATCCCTTCTGATTTTTCATATGGTTGAATAAAGAAATAACTTAATTCAACTTCAGTGTATGAATGACCAGATTGTTTAATACGTGTATCTTAATACGTTTTGCCAGGGCTATGCTAAAAATGTTCCCAATCGGACGTTTTGAGACATCTCTTGAGACCTACAGTGGGTACCCGGGTAGGGTTGGGTAATAGAGAGGTGGGTACCTGGGTAGTAAATTCGGACTCGTCCCAGCCCTAAATTTTATTAACATAAATACCCTGGACACATTTGCCACCATAGGTGCATTTTTGAAGGGTTGAAACCCATAACCGATCAGAGTGCAACTTCTGAATGCAAGTCTGGCATCAATCTACTCAAAATCAGCATAATTAATGGAATCTGAAGACTGTCTTAATGAACTATTATCTCCAAAGATGTTTTACAAAGTGGCATGAAGTCATGTTGAGTACTGGCAATATTGACACGTTTTTCCAGTCATTAAAGAATGGTACAATTTGATTGGCCATCTATCTTAGCATGAACGTGTCTCAAAACGAAGGTCTGATGATGAAAAGGTCCAGAATTTATCATAAGTATAATGGAGACATGCTTCTCAAGGTAATCAAGGATGCATTACTATGAGTTGTTCATCTATGTCTTTGAGATGTTCTGCTATAGTATTCTAATCAAGGGACCCCATAAATCTTTAATTCATGTCATGACAAGGACAACATGATTTTCATCCTTAATTTCAAACACTGAAGCAACTAGTACCTTGAGTCCTAGGTAAGCATGGATGACCACAAATTGCAGTACACAAGCTAAAACATTTTGTCCCTATTAGTTTCTGGACCTGTAGCCTTTTTCTGAAAGTTATCATTTATCATATTTCCACACTCCTTGTTACCAGTTTAAATTAGTGTTCAAAACACACATAGAGCCCTGGCCTAACAAACTGTAAATGGAAATTTCATCAATGTAATACCTTCCTTTCAATCAACACAACTATCAACAAACAACTTGTTAATGATCAATAGGCTGATTGAAGCTATAATAAAATGTTAATACCTTCTTAAGTACTGTGATGATTATTGGAGAGGAACTAACAGCTTTGAAATAGGACCTATAGTCATGATAGTCATGACAGTTGCATTTGGTTATTGTCTAAATATTTTTTAAAATTATCTTTATCAATAAACAAATCTCTACCTTATTTACATGATTGAAAGTTAATAAATAATAAAATATTTTAAGGACATGAAACATGTTTTAATTATTTTTGGCACTTATTTGTATATTCATAATGTCTTATCTGATCATACTATTATTTACATATAATACAAAGGATTCGATATTTAAATGAATATAAATCTACCTATCTAATTAAATTTACAAACAAAAAGACACAGAAACGCGCAAGTTAGGAGAAATGATATCGATGATATCGATGAAATTAGGCAAAAGGAGTTTTTATTTAAACTGGTAAATCTACTGTCTGAAGTAAATTAATTAAGACCCTATACTCTTATTCATTTTCTGCATATCTGTTTTTTGGGTATGTAAATAATAATAAAACAATAGTGATATATATTCTTTTCACTTTCTTATTTTATTTTGATTCTCGATGTCTTACAACAAGATTTACATTAAATGTTGAATAATTTGCTCAGCGTATACCAATGCTTGCTGAAGGTAGAATATCATCAAAACGATTCCAGTTCTGTCAAAACAACGGGCACCTGCTGCAGGGCCGTCAAAACACTGGTTACTCCTAATCGAAAGGCAAAATATAGAAAATGCTGGGGTAGTATTACCTTATTTATCCGTGGAATCGAAGAATAATCTCCATACAAAGATATATCCATTTTTTTGTATTTTTGGTACGATCCTATCCAGTGACCATCACACGAAACCCTCAGTGTCAGGCTTCCTAACAGGAAGTGAAATAAGATAACTTACTTCTCGCGAGATCAAAAACTAGAACGAGATGTCACGCGAATTCAACCAGTTCGTTCTAAATTGTGCACGAGTTTCCTATTCCGGAAAAACACATGAGAACATGTATAAATGCATCTTTACACGTATACATCGTGACATGAAATACTAATAAAGTAAAAATAAACGACATATCTTTCATGAACAAGGTTGTTTAAGTATGGCTCCTATATCAAGCTGAACAAAATCCAAACGGGTTCTAAACTATCAGGGGATAAAAGTATACACCCATGGTTGATGGTGGCTCTAAAATGAATCAATAGCATAGGCGGATACAGTTTTTTTGAAAAGGGTGTGTGGGGTGGGGGTGGGGGTGGGGTGTGTGGGTGTGTGTGTGTGCACAATTAAGATCTATTTATTGTCTTTGGTGGTAATTTATACAGAAATAAAGATTTTTTGGAAATAAAAAGGGGGTGGGGGTGTCCTTATGTGTATCGTTTCTAAATGCCTTTCAAAGATTTGTAATTTTTGTTTTCAAATCCAGTTTTCAAGTGTACACTTTCTTTTGCACAACAATTTAGTTGTCTATTAATTTTTGTGATGCGTTACTCGCGTGTTGCAATTTGTTTTGAAAACTGGCAGTCCTAGAAAGATAGGGTATAAAATTTAATCAGTACTTTTCTCGAAAAATAAAATTCTGACCTTATCAGCCTCACTAATTAATTAATTAATTGATTAGGGCCCAATCTCCACGTCTAGACATGAGTGACAATGGACTCCAAGTCGCGCCAGGATTGAAACGCAATCTGGTCATGCAAGCTTGTATTACATAGATGCACCAATGCCGGTGACACAAGAATGTTTAAAATATATTGCAGCCACAGTTTATTTTATTGCATGGATTTGATTTATTTACATCATGATCACTAACCTTAAATGATGATGAAATAAGGGCGGTTATGTAACACGTGCTGGTTTTGTCAACTGTCACTAAGTCACGTAAATGACAACCTGGATGATCAACATGTCTGTGTAGATTCTAACACGTACAGTTATCAAACAAACATCGCCAGTATTCGCCACAGTTGTATCAAAGACGGTGATTGTCCATACTATTTGTAATCAGTTACAGATATCAGTACTCCTATATTCCACTCAAATGCCTCATTTCTGTCACTTAGACCGCCACACCTGTACAATCTGTACAACTATACAACTGAGCTCTTTTTTCCATAGTCAAATGAAGATAATGTTTTTGCTAAAATCAGAACTTGCATGGAATGTTCAGGAGTTGATAGAAATATGCTGAAATGTTGAAAGTAATGATGGCGGTTCATCCTTTTGATTAAAGTTGTGGTGAAATGTGCCATTTTCGTTTTATTTTTGAGAACTTTTCCATGTAACGCTTGACGCATGCGCAGAAAACGTATTAAAACCTCGTGGTAAATTTTGCAAGTAGATCAGCGAAGATGTTGGTGTTATTTGAAACACCGGCGGGTTACGCCATGTTTAAGGTATATAATGTGCAAAATAGAAATATGTGTTTATTATGTCATCGTTGTCATTGTTCCAGAAAGTGTCATTTGCACGTGTTGCAGTTTTTAGTGATGTAAATATCAGGTTGATAAAATAAGATGCTGCTTCTCGACACGTGGTCGGAGTGATTCGAAAACACATCACACGCGTCATGAAGTTCATGAAGAATCAAAATAGAATTCATGTTTGCAACATTCTACCCGTGTTGTCATTTCTTAAAACCAGCATGACGTAGCCTTTCTGCCTTTTTGTTCCACTTAAACTTGACTTCCTTCGTGCTCAATATATGCAATGCATCAGCTGAATATGGACGCGTCCAATTATTATGCCATGATCATTCAGGGCTTGCAAGATTGATATCGTTGACACAGACAAATGTTTTATTAATAATATCGGATACAGCTACCCTTTCCAAATGTTGTTTAAGCAGTGATGTAAATCCCAACAACCATAACCCTAAGATTATTCATTATAATGCAAACCCCTTTCACATTGCTGTTTAAATGGTTAATGGGTTCATAGGCCAAGATATAAATGATTGGCTTATAAGGAATATGTGTAAGGGTGGGAGCTTCTATCACCTTCAGGGGCGATTGGGTACCCAGGGTACATTTCGATTGTATATAGATCAAGAGTAACCCTATCAGCCCATGATATTGCTAAGAAATGGCAGAAAACTCTGTTAAACACAACTCGCTTACCACCATTTTGTGTTTTAAATGTAACAACAAACAATACTATATTGTTTGAAATACTAATTCAGTAATTTCCTTTTGGTCTGCTTTGATGGGCATGTTCATCATGCATTTTGCAAAGTTTGCTATCAGCATTAAACCAACTATCACATTCATCATTTCTTATCTTGTCTATTTTATTTATCTTGTGTGAAACCATTTTATCATGTTTATCTTGCAGCTACTAAATGAAAAGAAATTATCGAAAGCAGATAACCTATTTGAAGATTTTAGTAGTCCAGAGGCAGCAAGTAAAGTGTGAGTAGTTTCATTACAACCTTTATGAATAAAATCAGTGCAGATCTGGGTTAGAATAGGTCACCAATGTTTGCCATAAGAGGCGACTGCTTCATATTTATTTTAAGCTGTGTGGCACTGCAGAGATTCTCTACTTTGGCATGGGTGGCCCTGTCATCTAAGACACAATTTGTTGTGCAGTGTTGCATCCCTAGGCATGCCAGAAACCTATGATTGTGGATTTGAATCCCAGTTTGCTCTGATTCAAGGTTTGTCAGCACCATAACTATGATTGTGGGTTTGATTGAAGTGGTAAAAATACCAGCATAACTCTGTACTTTCCAAACACATGGAGCTAATATGTCATATTATTGAAGTTCTGTTCTACTCATTACTTTCCAAACACCAGTCTAATTTCTGTGAACATCAACAGAATCTGTTTCCAACAGTTAACCATCCCAATAAATAATGGAGAGGTCTCCCAATAATTTAAACATTTATGCTTATTGAATGAGGAATGGTTTAAAACCTGATTTGCTTACTTGCAGAGTCAATCCCAATAATTGAAACATTTATGCTTATTGAATGAGGAATGGTTTAAAACCTGATTTGCTTACTTGCAGAGTCAAATTGAAGCATTTTCAAAAGTTCAAGGACATGACAGAAGCATTAGCAGGTTGGTGGATTAATGTTGATCAATTTATTGTTCTTAAATCTTTGTGCTTGGGTTAAACACGTTAAGGCACTGGCCAGGTATGTAATAAATAGAATGAAAACATTAGTAGACATTAGTATATTACAGTGTTGCAGTGTAGTCTTGCAGTTTCTGTTATTATGTCAGGGAGCAGTTCTTGTGCCTGTTAAAAACTTCTTTTGTTAACCTTTGAGGCATACACCCATCATATCCCCCAAAAGAAGCAGAAGAAAAACACAGCCCAGTTGTACAAATGTTGACATTCTCAGACATTTTCAGAAAGAAAAGCACCCAACATGTAGAACAAAAGGATTTTGAACACATTGAACTGGCATGTTTCTTTAATTTTATTGTTTTACCTACGATTTTGTTTATTATGGGAGTAAGAATATGACTATTCAAGCTGTTGTTCATTGTGCTGAACTATGAAAAATCTGAAAAGTTGATTTTTATAAGATGGAAAACTTTCAGACGAGTTAATATTGTTTACTCACCACCCCCAAAGTAATGTTTGTATCTGACATCAAATTTTGAACTGCTCCTTTACTGTCATGGTCATGGGCCTTGTAGCTTGCAACATCTGACATTTGTCATGAAATTAAGATTAGTTTTAAAATACAGATGGCTTTTTGTCATAGCTGTTATGTCTCATGTGTGAGGGAATGGTAATGGTTCATTTGATTGTATAATGAATAGTGACAGAGGAGGATCTTCATCATTCTTGATATATTGAGTCTGCAAAAACAGTAAATTGGATTGATTGCACCTCTGCATTTGTTGACTTTGTTCTTTCTGTGTTCAGCTGCAACAGCTGCAATCGAGGGGAAGATGAGCAAGACCCTGAAGAAGATGATGAAGAAGATGGTCGCCCAAGACATTCAGGAGGAGCTGGCTGTAGCCGATGCCAAACTGGGAAATGTCATCAAGGTAGGCAAGTCAGGATATAGAAGGGTGATGAGTATAGTTCGGACATAAGACCAAATATTTGCAAAATCCTGGGCTCTCTTGTTATCACAATTATTCAAAGATTAAATGTCCAGCTCTCCATGCAAGCTTGTGTCATTGAAAGGTGTCCACCTGTCTTTGTCAATAAATTTTAGTGTTAGTCTCTAGTCCTCAGTATTTACGTAGGATATTTAAATATTAAAGTTGACTGCAACTTTTAAGTGTCTGTCTTTGTTGACATTGTAATCTGTTGACTACATATCCAGGTGAGCTACAGACAAGACAGCTGCAGCCATTTTATGTTTAACTATTATTTTGAGAACAGTTTGGTTTCTATTTGCTAATCTTTGAATCACAGATTATATCTGATTTTCACTTCTGGGTTGTGAACTGCAAAGCCTTGCTTTTGGGTTCAGTATTGGGATAAAGATCTACTACCTCATGAGATATTCTGTCACTTTCACTTGGTGGTGAATGGGTCCACGGTCTTTATCCAATTAGAATGGACATGCATTGTGCTGGATGATTAAGGATTCATCCTGACCTCAGTGATTATATTACATGAAAGTAGTGGACCTATGTACACTGAGGACACTTCTATGTGATGAGAGGTCCGGGTAGCAGGTGCTTGTTTATGCAATGGTGACTGGAAACAGTCTTCTAGATGCATGCTATGTGTAGATGCTACCAATTTGGATAATTTCTTTCAGAGTTTCTGTTTTATCAATAGCCTTAACATCAGTGAGTTCTCTCATCAACTGTACAGTGCGATTTCACATTATTCTGTATTATACAACCCGTGAAGATTCCGGGGTAGAATAGGTCTTCAGCAACCCATGCTTGCCGTAAAAGGTGACTATGCTTGTCATAAAAGGCGACTAACGGGATCTGGTGGTCAGGCTCATGAAATTGATCACTGGATTGTCTGGTCCAGATTTAATTATTTACAGTGAGCTGTCAGATAGCTGGAATATTGCTGAGTGCGGCGTTAAACAACAAACCAACCAACCAACTGTATTATACAAAGTGTGAAGATCTTTGTGTCTACAATATTACTTCATTAGCTTTGAAAATATTTATCCTTTATAATGAATGTTTTGCCTAACTCTTTAAGAAAAGCTAGTTTTCTATTTGCTAATCTTTTTTGAATCGCAGATTATACCTGGTTTTCATCCTAGGTTCTGATCTGCATACAAGTTCTTAATTAATGAATTGATATTACAGTACACACCTGTGCACAAATGCATTCAAAACTTTGTCCAGATACATTTTCAAATTGGTGTCAATCATTGGCTGTTATGACTTAGGACAGTCAAATCTTTTAACCAAGTGCACACAGCGGAAATAAACCTTTTGCATCGTTTGTAATTATCCCCCGCCCAACAAAGTTTCCGGAGCATAACTCAGAAACCGTTCAATATTTTTTCATGAAACTTTGTAGGTTTGTCAGGTACATGCTGAACTGGTGCCTTTTGCTACATAGAAATTTTTATTTTTTACGCTTCCATGGCAACAAGATGGACTTAGGTTCCAAACTCTTCTTTTTTTATGATTTCCATGACAAGTTCCACCTTGGTTAAAAAAGGTTTTGTTTAGATTTAATTATGTCATAAATTATGTCATAAATTATGCAACAGGGGCGGGGGTTATAGCCACGTTATTGGCAAACTCTTGTTATAATTGGAATGTAGAAGCAAAAGGCTGATGACCTAAGGCTAAGGGTGTTAAAACAGCAAGTAAAAGGAACACAGCTATACAAGTATTCTAACCATGGGATCTGTCCATGTCTTACTGCCTGGGCCAGTCATTCATTAATTGTTGTCATATTGATTGGTTTGGGGGTTCAAGCTCACGAGCGGGATATTCTGTCACTTGAACTTGGTGGTGAATGTGTCATGGTCTTTATCATAACAGAATGGACATGCTTTATGCTGGATAATCAAGGATACTGCATCCTGACCTCAGTGATTATATTACATGAAAGTAGTGGACCTATATACACTGAGGACACTTCAATGTGATGAGAGGTCAGGGTAGCAGGTGCTTGTTTGTGCAATGGTGACTCGAAAACAATCATTTCAGAAATTCAGTCATTAACACAATGGCCAGGCAAAGTTCAATGCATATCTATCTCCTAGATACATGCAATATGTATGCTGATAAATAAGAGTTAGGGATAATGAATATGAGAACATTCCTTAATATAACTTAAATATAGCAAGTACTCTGGGTTAGAATAGTTCCTCTGCTACCTATGCTTGTGGTTATAATCGCAGGAGATGTCTGAAATATTGAAGCCACAGATATTATGAAGTTCACACGCGGCTTTAAACACCATGTCATGGAATGTAACAATTCAGAAAGGGATCTAGAATTAGAAACATTTGGGATGTGCACACTATCGCAAAAAACACCTCATAGGGATACAAATGAGGTGTAAGGCTAACATGTAGTCTCTAAAATAAAATATTTTGCAGAAGAAAACATTTGTTAAATTAACATAATGTAATATGCTAAAAAGCAGCTCAGAGACTCTCTTCAATGCAGTGATCTAGACTTGACAACTATTAATATTATTGACTTCTATGGGCTGTATTGGATATATTTGTTTCCGGGTCTGTATGACAGACTGGTAAGGTGTCTGAAATCCATCCCCCCCCCCCTGATAGTTTGGATGATTAGTCACCGCAATCACTGGATGCTCAGGTCCAGGAGCTTTACAGGTTGCCGTCATACATGTCATGGAACATTGACTGGTGTCAACCAACAGGCGAAGCAAAAAATCCATTGAAATGTTAAGCCCAAATGACCTGCTCACTCTCCTATCCAGAGAGATTGTCAATGATATTTGTGTTCCAGGACAAGTTTGACGTTCAGTGTGTGACAAACTCCAACATTCAGGAGCTCATGCGAGGTATCCGGTCACAGATGGACAGCCTCATCACAGGGTTGCCAGAGAAGGAGATGTCAGCCATGGCCCTCGGTCTCGCCCACAGGTACCCATCGACTAATTCCCATTTAAAAGACTCTTGTTGTGTTTGAATAGCCACGTCCTTGTCCTTTATCATTGCATTTGGCAAAGTTAGACAAATCTCGTCTTTCAGATTTAATCTTAGGTTAGTCTTAACTAGTGAAAAGTACGTAACGTTATCAGATAATGTTTGATATAGAGCCCCTAACTAAATGAAAAGAAGTATTGGTCATATATGTTGAATATCAAATAAAGTGATTGTTAAGAGTTAGTACTTGGAAGTTGTACCACTTGTGTTTGGGTTGAGTGATGTTTCTGTGACAGTGACTCTTGTTGGAATCTTGTTAAGACATAATTTGGTAGAGCCTGCATTTTGTAACATCGAAGTATGACCACTTTAAAACTTTTTGTGTAAGCAAGTTGAGTTATTGCACAATCATTTTAATTTTCAGCCTGTCCCGCTACAAGTTGAAGTTCAGCCCTGACAAAGTGGATACCATGATTGTCCAGGCTATATGTAAGTATCTCGACGACACCTGAGGGTGAAGATGTAATTGGGGGACTTCGTCACCTTTCTCACGAATAGGTTCAACAATTTTTAAAATTCTATGAATTATGATAAATTTCTTAATAGTGTTTAAGCAGTAAGATGAAAATACTGCTGTTGCTGCGACAAGCTGAAGACAATCTTGAGCATGTTCAGTCTTCTCTGTTTCTTGTTTAACACCGCACTTGACAATAACTCAATAAGATTAACAGTAGCCATTTTTGTGCTGTTAGTGTTACACTAACAAGAACAAGGCTATTAATCTATGACACAGTGTCATTGTTTACTAGTCTTGTTCTCTAATGTTTCTTGGGGCACGGGTGGCACGGTGGCCCAGCCGCGATTCGCTGTGCAGAGTTGCGTACCTTGGGCAAGCCAGAAACCTATGATTGTGGGTTTGAACCCTGGTTCGCCCCGATTATGTTTCTAGGTTTGTCAGCACCATACCCGTGCTCGTGGGTTTCACCGAAGTGGTGAACATATGAGACCTGCATCACTTCGGGCTTTCCTCCCACATTAAGCTGACACACCGTGATATAACTGGAATACTGTTAAAAGCGGCGTTAAACCCAACTCACTCACTCACTCACTCACTCACTCACTCACTCACTCTAAAGTTTCTATTAAAATGCTGCAGTGGTAAATGAGTTTGTGGAATATGTAAAACTTCTGAAAAGGCCTAGTCAGCGTGTTTCCAATCTGCTGTGTGATTTGCAGCCCTGCTGGATGACTTGGACAAGGAGCTCAACAACTACATCATGAGGTGCCGAGAGTGGTATGGCTGGCATTTCCCTGAACTTAGCAAGATTGTCACTGACAATGTCGCATTTGCTAAAGTAATCAAACAAATAGGTAAGGAGGACCCTAAAGTTTGTGTGCTAAATTACCAAGAAGGATTAGTCCTCAAGTTTAAAATATGCTCATGACACTAACTAAAGTGGTTGCTGTTCGGAAGTAGCTTTTGGTTTTCACTATGTTTAGGAAATGTTTAAAAAACAAATGTTCTTATTATTTGGGACAGGAAAATTACTTGCATTGTTAGTAATTTGAAACGTCTGTAGAACGTTTGGTTTCCTAGACATGAGTTTTCATCTTTTTGAAACTATTATTGTGCTATCCTAAAGTAATCATTCTGTGAACAGCGTTTTATGTGAAGGTAGTCACAAAGTTTCATGCAGGGGTAGAAAGTGTTATTTATAGAAAATATGCGTTCCTAATAGTTTTGAGGCTTAGATGTTCCTGTTCGCTCTAGAGATGACTTTTGCCCTTTCGTCAGGTGATAGAACTAATGCTGTCTCCTGCGATATGTCGGCTATATTACCTGAAGATGTCGAACAGGAAGTGAAGGATGCCGCAGAGATATCAATGGGAACTGAGATATCGGAGGAGGATTTGTTGAATGTAGGATACCTGTGCGATCAGGTACATGAGAGAATTACATTTGTAACCACAAGTACTTTGGGACTGATTTTCTTCTAAAGTAAATGTTGCCATTATTGTTCTATTAAGACTGCCATCATGAGATTCTGGGGCAGAATAGTTCCCAGTACCTTGTACTTGTCCCAAGAGCCGTCTAATAGGCACTTGTTATTGTGCCCATTGTTATACAAAGGAAATGTGTGACTGGTGTCAAACTACAGCTTATCATTTACTCTTTGATTAATAGTAAATGATAGCTTCATATCTTCATTTATCAGATAGGTATTTGTGGGTTTGTGTTAAAACATTTGCTCACTTGTTTGATGTACAAGGCTCACAAGCTTAAATAAGTGCCCACTCACCTGAGATATGTTTGTGTGCATGTTGCAGATATTAGAAATCACTGAGTATAGGACCCAGCTGTACGACTACCTCAAGAACAGAATGGTGGCGGTGGCCCCAAACCTGACAGTTCTGGTGGGGGAGCTGGTTGGAGCAAGGCTTATAGCCCACGCAGGTAATTGGTGTATATGTAGCATGTGTTAAATGTACATGTGTGTATGGATAATGTCCGACTTAAGAAACACACAAACCCCACCCTGCCCTATATTGGTTATAGAAAAAATGATAGGCACAGAGCTCCCTATAATCATGATAATCTGCATATTTGGGTAAAGTACGCAAAATAACTCTCCATTACCCATTTATTTTGAGTTACTTGCATACAAACATGCATACAAAATTTGAAGAAAAAAACCCAAACAGTAATGCACTGCTTTAATTACCCTATGTAGCCTTTTTAACTTGTGTACTAGCATTTCTGTATGGATATCTATTAACTGATTGAATCACATCGCACATACATAAAAAACTACTGCAGTGAGTGAAAAAGGCTCAACGCCCTGCTGTTCATTTGAAATATGTATCGCTGTTTGTGCAACATGCTACACACTTGTAGTAGCACACATACAAATACATATGATATTAGAAGTCTCCTCAAACAGCATTTTTAAGCAGAATTAAGAAAAATGTTTGACCTGGCTGGATTTAGTTTGTTTGTTGTTTAACGCCAAACTCAGCAATATTACAGCTTTATGACGGCGGTCTGTAAATAATCGGGTCCAGACAATCCAGTGATTAATATCATGAGCATCGATCCATGGAATTGGGATCGATGACACGCATCAACCAAATCAACGAGCCTGACCACCTGACCCTGCTAGTCGCCTTTTATGACAAGCATAGTCACCTTTTACGGCAAGCATGGGTTGCTGAAGACCTATTCTACCCCGGAATCTTCACGGGTCTGACCTGGCTGGAAAAAGGGTGGGTTTCAATGTGACCTGGCTCTGGGATTGGGTGATTTTCAGTGTGTGACCTGGCTCGGGATTGGGTGGTTTTCAATGTGTGACCTGGCTGGGGATTGGGTTGTTTTCAATGTGACCTGACTGGGGATTGGGTGGTTTTCAATGTGTGACCCTTGGGATTGGGTGGTTTCCAATGTGACTTGGGTGGGGATTGGGTGGTTTTCCATGTGTGACCTGGCTCAGGATTGGGTGGTTTTCAATGTGGCCTGGCTGAGGATTGGGTTGTTTGCAATGTGACCTGACTGGGGATTGGGTGGTTTTCCATGTGTGACCTGGCAGGGGATTGGGTGGTTTTCAATGTGACCTGACTGGGGATTGGGTGGTTTTCAATGTGTGACCCTTGGGATTGGGTGGTTTCCAATGTGACTTGGGTGGGGATTGGGTGGTTTTCCATGTGTGACCTGGCTCAGGATTGGGTGGTTTTGCAATGTGACCTGGCTGGGGATTGGGTGGTTTGCAATGTGACCTGGCTGGGGATTTGGTGGTTTGCAATGTGACCTGGCAGGGGATTGGGTGGTTTGCAATGTGACCTGGCTGGGGATTGGGTGGTTTGCAATGTGACCTGGCTGGGGATTGGGTGGTTTGCAATGTGTGACTTGTCTGATTGTGTCATGCTATGCTATTAAACATTGGTTTGCTGGAGACAGGCTTAATTATTTACGGGCTGTGAGGCTTCACCTGGAAAATATCCGTGTAAAACATGCACTGCAGATGTATTATGACAATGCTGAATATAGTGACTGTTGACACTGTAAGGGGGCTACAGTCAAGATTTTACTGTCAGAATGATGTGTTATGTAAATGTCATCCTGTCTGTAGGTTCTTTGCTCAACTTGGCGAAGCATCCGTCCTCCACAGTACAGATCCTGGGCGCCGAGAAGGCTTTGTTCAGAGCCCTCAAGACCAAACACGATACGCCCAAATATGGTCTCATCTATCATGCATCACTCATCGGCCAGGCAACTCCAAAGAATAAAGGAAAAGTAAGAGAATGAACCTAGAGTTGAATGTATTTCAATCTCGCAATTCAACCATTGCAAGACTAAAACTGGATCTAAAATTTGAACAACTTAAGTATTCTTAATCTACCCGTCATGCATAGTAGAGTTTACAAAGATTTTATGTCCATGTGTTATACCTGATCATAAATTTGCCACAGACATCACATGTTGCACTGGTTTTGTAGATGTCTCGAATGCTGGCTGCCAAGGCGGCTCTGGCCATCCGAGTGGATGCGCTGGGTGAGGAGACGAATGTTGAGCTGGGCTTGGATCACAGAGCAAAGCTGGAGCAGAGGATGAGGGCACTGGAGGAAGGAAGTGTGAGTGCTGGAGATTCTGGTTATAGCATGGCATGGTGGAGATACTGGTTATATAGTGTAGCATGGTGGAGATACTGATTATATAGTGTAGCATGGGGGAGATATTGGTTATAGCATTGTGTGGGGGAGATACTGGTTATATTGTGTAGCGGGTGAGGGGGGATACTGGTTATAGCAAAGCGTGGTGAGAAACTGGTTATAGCATAGTGTGGTGGAGATACTGGTTTTATAGCATGGCGTTGGGGAGATACTGGTTATAGCATAGCGTGGTGGAGAAACTGGTTATAGCATTGTGTGGGGGAGATACTGGTTATATTGTGTAGCGGGTGAGGGGGGATACTGGTTATAGCAAAGCGTGGTGGAGAAACTGGTTATAGCATAGTGTGGTGGAGATACTGGTTATAGTATAGCGAGGGTGAGACACTGGTTATAGCATAGCGTGGTGGAGATACTGGTTATAGCATAGCGAGGTGGAGATACTGGTTATAGCATAGCGTGGGGGAGATACGGGTTATAGCATAGCGTGGTGGAGATACTGGTTATAGCATAGCGAGGTGGAGATACTGGTTATAGCATAGCGTGGGGGAGATACGGGTTATAGCATAGCGTGGGGGAGATACTGGTTATAGCATAGCGAGGTGGAGATACTGGTTATAGCATAGCGAGGTGGAGATACTGGTTATAGCATAGCGTGGGGGAGATACTGGTTATAGCATAGCGTGGGGGAGATACTGGTTATATAGTGTAGCAAGGAGGAGATACTGGTTATAGCATAGCATGTGGAGATACTGGTTATAGCATAGTGTGGTGGAGATACTGGTTATGGTGTAGCATGGTGGAGATACTGGTTATGGTGTAGCATGGTGGAAATACTGGTTATAGCATGGCTTGAAGATACTGGTTATGAAGCGTAGCAGGTTGGATAAACTGGTTATGATAGTATAGCAGGGTGGCTAAAGTGGTTATATAACCACAGCAGGGTGGCTAAACTGGGTATATAGCATAGCAGGGTGAATATACTGGTTATCAGTGTGTTAGTATCGCAGAACAGATATTTTTCCTCCCACATTAAGCGTTCAACCTAAATAACACAACTGTTCAAAGCAACATTTGACCCAACTCACACTGATTGATCATGTTTGTTTCCAGGCCAGGAGAATCAGTGGAACAGGCAAAGCCAAGTTCAAGGCTGAGAAGTACGAGAACAAAAGGTAACAGTCAAATCATCACCGTTCTTCGGGTGTCGTCATGTAAAACAGATTGTCCAGATTGACCAGCAGTACTAATGTTAGTTGTAAAAGCCTGTTCTGTCACTATCTACGATTTGCTATATTATTAAAGCATGATTAGGATTATCGCATGAAACAATCTTGAAATATAGTTTGTTGTATAGTGGTGTCAAATGTGTCTGTTATGAGGAATGATGTGTGTAACACAGTGTAAGTGGACCAAGCAAATTTAATATGAACCCACTTGTCAATTAATCAAATCTTGTTTGCTTGCAGTGAAGTCAAAATGTACAATGTTGGTGACGACTCCACATTGCCCAGGGTTGCTAAGAAGAGGAAGTTTGACGAGCAAGAGGAGGAACCTCTCACGCCAAAACAGATAAAACAAGAACCTGCCGAAAATGGTCAGTGGTTTATTGGTGGATATTTACACGGAACTCAGTTGTTTTCAGAAATAGGTTTTGTAATGACAGCTTATAAAGTTTTCCTTGAAATGTTGTTTGTGCCAATGATGTATTATTGATACTTACTGACAACTTGATGAGATAGTCAACTTCGTCACTACCTCTGAGGCACAGCATATTCCTTGGGAATCTCATATGATGAAATGATCCAAAAGTTTTGGTGTTTTTTACCTGTCAAATGGGACGACTTTAATGTTTTGGTGGAATTTATCTGCTGTCGACATCTAGAAAATGAACTAGGCAAAACAATGACTGATAATTTATCTTGTTAGCGGTTTTGATGCAGTTCACAACTATACTTGTGGGGAAATTAGGAACTTTGATCAGTGTTCTGCTGTTTTCAATATGTGCGCAGGGGCGGTCAGATAGCCTAGTGGTTAAAGCGTTTGCTCGTCACGCCGAAGACCCGGGTAAAATTCCCAACATGGGTACAATGTGTGAAGCCCATTTCTGGTGTCCCCCGCCATGAAATTGCTGGAATATGGCGTTAAACCATACTCACTCACTCATTATGAGTGCATGAATCATGTTTTGGTTTGAAATATTCATTTAAGTGTTCATTACATGGATATGTAATGTATGCTCAACACATGCATGGGTGTTTCAGGGTCAAGCAGTGCGGAGGAATCGGAGAAGAAGAAGAAAAAGAAGAAGAAGAAGAAGCATGAAGACGCAGATGTCAGCCAGGAAGCTTTGGGTGAGTTAACAGCGTCGACCATTGTCGGGCGGTTTGTTCAAGATGTCAATAAGCACCGCTGAATTTGTTATGGTGATCTAACAGGTGGCTGTATTACAGGTATACTGCATTTTGAAATACTATTTAATACATATCACAATACGTTTGGAAAAATACTGGCAAAGTTTACATATCTGACATGCCGAATTGAAATTATGAATTTCATGAATTTGCAACTGTTACTGTGATCTCAAAGCGAAACTATTCGCGACCAACTTGACTATGAAGTTATCAAAATGTGAAGAGGTAGTCCAATGCATAGGTCGATTTGTATTATGCCCACCTCCCTAAGGTCCAGACCTCAGTGATTATATTACATGAAAGTAGTGGACCTATATACACTGAGGACACTTCAATGTGATGAGAGGTCAGGGTAGCAGGTGCTTGTTTGTGAACTGTGTAAACAAGCATTTCTGAAGTATGGGTTGTAAAATAATGATAGAAACTTCAAATGCATGCCTGTTTTCTGTTGCAACTGTGGCGATCTGGATATATGCTTAGAATTGTAATTGATTGCTTCAGCCTTATGGGGATTCCTTGAAATGCATTTTTGCCTCATTTTCACTTCACTTTGTTTTTAGGTTAGAGTGAGTTAGGAAGTATTAATCTGTAAACTCACTCTTTACATTATCAACTTTGTGCAATGTGGGTTTGAAATCTCCAGAAAAGAATGACCACGTGTGGATTTATTTCAACAGTTCCATCATAGATAAAACTACTTAAATCTTTGTGTCATCATACCCAGGGAGCTTGGGACATTGCACACAATATCAATCATTGGGTAGGGCTGGTCCAGACGTGAATATTGACTGCTCGTCGTTATGTAGCTGTAGTATTGCCAAGTGTGGCATTAAACTTGTTGGAGTCACCTGACTTTAAATGTTTTTATTCACTGATCTAATTGAGTGTTTGAGACTACTATAAAAAATTGTGTGGAGTTTTATGTTATTCAGATCATGTTGACACAATGTGTAAATATAGTATATGAAGTTTTCCTTGTGCCAATGATGTATTGTTGATACGTACTGACAACTTGATGAGATAGTCAACTTCGTCACTACCTCTGAGGCACAGCATATTCCTTGTCATTATTTCAAATTTCAGATGATTAAGCGACACATGAGCATTTTTGCTGAGTCCCATAAGTTGTCTAACTCTACAGCAAACTATGTTTGTATCATGGATATAATGAACTGTTTTTGTGGTCCTGGCCATTTGCTCTATATATGCTTATAACGAACTTTGGTTTTTACAAATTAAACAATGCTAAACTAAATGGCCCATTTGAGTTTGTTATAACCGTAGTTTACTGTACCCCTATAACTGCTCTTGTTTGAAGCAAGTTTAAGATGTTTTCTACAACAGGTTATGTTGTTACAGGTTCACCCAATGGAGATGTTGCTTCAGAGAAAAAGAAGAAGAAAAAGAAGAAGAAAGCTAAAGAATCAGACAGTGATTAGTTCTGTGATCTGTAAATGTAAACTCTTGTACTTTTTCTGAATGAACTGATCCTGGCTGTGTGCATAGTGCTGTCAACACATGGCACCTGGAGAGCTGGTAGTACCTCATCATGTACATGCGTTGAATCCATGTACAGGGAGAGAAACTGTCTGCCAACACATGGACGTTAACCGGGTATGGAGATCATCAGCTTCAGTGCATTATTATTGAAGGTGGATATCACATTTTCTGTTGGGCATTAAAGAAGTGTTTGCCGAATTTGTGAAGATTTTAAGAGGTCAAGTGTCACAGATGTTCCAGTAGCTTTATCATGGCAATGTATACCACTCAACATTTGCTAAAGACCAAAATAGTCGTCTTTAGTCGAAGGTGTGGTCCTTGGCAATATATGGTGGTTGAGAAATGAATAATATCAGCCAGCAGATATACCACTCAACATTTGCCAAGGACCAAAATAGTCGTCATAAGTCAAGGGTATGGTCCATGGCAAATGTTTGTGGTATATATGCTTGCTGAAGTTATTCTTTTCTCAACCTCTATATACTTTAGCTTAGGAATGTTACCTGTTCTCTTATTCAAGAAGTTACATGTTGTGGAGGGCAAGTTAATGTCATGTCAGTTTGTTGTCTTTCTTTTGAAGATGTGTAGTGAGAAGTGGAAATTTAGGAATGGTACGAGATGAAATAAGCTGTAGTATTTGTTACTATTTGTTGTTGCTGAAATGACACTACTTTATTGAAGGATAATCAGTGTTGAATATTCACTCAAAATCTATCCGGACTGGCAACTCAAAGTTATCTGCCCTGTTAGAAAGTTGGCAGTCCAAATTTTATACGAATGTTTATTCATATTTACATTATGGCTGAAAAAGTCAGCACGGCCAACGTGGTGTGCATTCTCTAAAAGTTGACTGCCCAAGACAAAAACAGCCCTTCTTGGACAAATGGGCAGGCAGGCATTTCCAATGCTGGGTTAATGCTTTCAGACATAGGAAGCCAAGGCCCATCTATGCGATAGTGCGGGATGTGTGCACTTGACCTATGATATTTGAGAACAGTGACAGGTATCACCAGTAATATGCATTTATTCCTTGTAAATAATGAACCTTGAGTCAACTGGACATATATTTCATACCTTTATTTCAAGTTTGTAGAGTATACACAAGTTTTTGAAGCTGTTGAAGCTGTTTTACATCCCTGTTAAAGGTTGCAATTTTAGTTCATCAACTTATTTTAGTATGATCTTTTTATTGAGGTAAGCAAGTGTTATGTTACTGTTTAGTAAAAATGCAGATTTTATTAATGATTTGTTGACATTAGAAGCTATGAATTTGTGAAAATGGTTCCAAGTTGTTTTTGAATGCTTGACGGTTTGTCAATCATGTGAAATAGATTTTACTTAAGTCGATTCCATATCATTCATTCATGACTGCAGAGGTACTACCGTACAGCAGAGGTATTTAATTGTACCTGAGGAAAGAGTTAGCATTCCAAGTCACTGTGTTAGAAAGTGTTGATCTGTTTGGACTTGTAGTCCACTTCAGAAATGTCATTTCAATCCTTCAACCCTTGATAATGTGTTGCCCATGGCATCAATCTTGTCCTGTATTCCTCTGTTTGGTAACCTTGGTTACAACTTCTGACTTAAGAACTTCACCTAGGCTTTACATACCAATATATCAGAAAAACTCATTGTAAATACACGCCCATAACTTTCAAATTCTGTAAATATTTTCCATTTCCCAACCTATTAAGACATTTGAGTTCTACGCTGGTTTCTGCATGAATATACATCCTGACTGCTACAGAGTGCCGGCCTTCGTGTGTGGTGGGGTCATCAAGGCTTTATATTTGTCATATTTCATACATGAGAACAGTAAAAATATCAAACGTGTGTGTTGTATTTTCATTTACCTTCCAAGACTGGCCTTTCAGCATATATTGATAGACAAGAACTAATTTTGTAAGATAGCTTTTCTGGAGGCAAGATCTCGTGGATCAAGTTGCTGCAGACTTGTCTCCCTTTTGCTGCTACTCCGCACCTCCTTCCTAGCCTGTAACACTTTCATTACAATCTCGGCAACATTGCTGCCCTCAGTGTGGAAGTGGCCGTTACAGGAATCTTGAAATTTGCCCTCTAACCCCAAATGTAGTTACGTTTATATTTTTGTTTGGGAATGCCAGCATGGTGAATTTTGAAAGGGTTTAGGACTGACCAGATTTTCCAGATGAATTTACCATTTTGTGTTTGTTTAATCAGATTGGTTCGAAAATCACCCAACATTCCCCTTAACATTCTTACTATACCAGTTACATGATGGTTGAAATGAAATAGAAATTCAAATTGAGAAAAAAATAAAATCATTAAGCTGGGGTAAGAGTATTCGGCATCACGGCAGTCATCACATGTTTGTAAACAGAATGGCCAGTCTGTTGGAAGTTCCAACAGCAAGCATGTTTATGGCCACCCATCACAGTGGGGAGCTTTGACTGGTGGCAGTGATGGTATAGAGAGCTGTGAACGCGCTTTGAGGAGCTTGGCTGCCAGGATTATTGAGCAGGGTTGGTTGGTTTGTTGTTTAACGCTGCACTCAGCAATATTCCAGCTATATGACGGCGGAGATCACTCCAGTGATCCCATGGTAGACGTCTGCAAATTGTATGAATTTGGGGGTTTCCCCCGCATTATTTGACAATCTTTTTATAAAGAAAAACAGTCTTCACAGAAAGGGTTTGAAGACTACAAGCTGAGGTTCAGGGTTTTTTTCAGTTTTCATTCATCCATAGCAATATTTCAACATCACCAGTCCGTAGGTCTTATTTGGCACAGACAAACCCAAGAACCAATGATAATGGTGTTCTGCAAGCAGCCAGGATCCTCAGTGCGGTCCTTAACTATTCTGACCGCCTCCCCTGTCTTGTGGTAGAGCAGAAGACGTAAAAAGATGGTAGGTGTTGCCCTGCTTGGCGCTTACGTTTAAGGGGGCCAAAACAAGTACTGGTCGGGTGTTTGTGTTAAACTGCGGCATGGTATCTCAGTGAGCTAGCACCACTGAATCGGCATTAGACCGGACCAGTACAAGCAGATGCGCGTTGCTATAAAAGTGCAATACTCTTGGACGATACGATAACATGCTTCAACCAAGTCCGCGAACCTGACCACCCGATCCCGTTAGTCGCCTCTTACGACAAGCATGGTCGCTGAAGGCCTATTCTAACGCAGATCTTCAGAGGTTCACGGCTACCTGACTGCGGCCTGTAAATGATCGAGAGTGTCTGATATTGTGAGCTGTGTTCAACGCCCTCGAGGCAAGGTGACTTGCAAGTCGCCGAGTCGGACCACCCGACCCATGAAGTCTCATACGAAAAGCATAGGTTGCTTAGGAACAATTCCTTCCCGGATTCCCCAAGTGGGGTGATGACGACAAACACCGGGCGAATTTACAAGTGAAAATTTACCATTTTAAAGGGTTTTGCTGTACATGTTATTTCGGGGACTAGTAGACTAAAAATGATAGTTCCTACCGCTGCCATGGTCGTAGTGTAGTTGAATTTGTTGAAATGGCCAAGTACAGAAACAATACAAACAAACCTTGATTTTCAGTTTTCATCGTCATATTCCATAACAACTCGTCACAAACCATTCAAAATTTCGATATACGACCTGTCCTTAAATACTTATGAAATACGAAACGTAAAGTGTATGCATGACTGTCACTAGAAGTGTAACAAATCAAATCAACATATTATACAAGCGGAATCTGAAAAGACGAGATCACCCGATACCAGATTACATATTACTGTCTTTTTCCATCAATTGAAAATATTCTTATCACGATTTTCCCAAGTCCTACCGACTGCAACTATGTCCTTCGACATAGCAGACAGGGCTAATCATCAAGACGTACAATGACTGAAGGTGTCATTAAAACAGGGTCATTGGTTGTTTTTATACATGACGACAAACGGTATCAACCTATCATTTAGTTTCCTGTTTGTAGTTCTTCAGCAAACCATGCTTGCCGTAAAGGCCGACTATGCTTGTCTCAAGAGGCGACTTACGGGATCGGGTGGTCACACTCGCTGCCTTGGTTGATGCATGTCATCGTATCCCATTTGGGTGGATCGATGCTCATGATGTCAATCACTGGATTGTCTGGTCCAGACTCGATTATTTACAGACAGTCGTCATATAGCAGAAATATTGCTGAGTGCGGCGTTAAACAACAACAACAAAATGTTTCAAAATATGTTGTAAGATTATCAAGATTTACTATTCATAAGGTTAACGCAAATTCGAGTGGGTTATGTAACATGAGAAGATCTTTTGCATACGGAGGTACAATAGCAACAAATAAAGACAAGAAATGTATGAAGATAAATTTACAGATAATACCTATAGCTGAGCCGTCTGATGTACTCCAAAAAAAACACTTTTCTGGCCGACCATCGGACCAACACATGCATCAAACAAAGTCAGCGAGCCTGATCACCCGATCCCGTTAGTCGCCTCTTACAAGCATAGTCGCCTCTTGCAACAAATTCGCACGTCTTTGAACATATTTGATGGCTTTGTTTTACTCTAATATATGCGAGCTAATGGTGTCCGTGATGTTGGTCTACAGCAGAGCAAAGCAGTCAACTTCATATGTTCAGATGGTGCATTGTTATAGATATTATTGTTCCCTATGTTGTGCTCCGGGCATGTTAAAATAGCTGACAACTTGGGGGCTGTTTTGTCCCGGAATTCCTACAAAGGTTTATTACCAATATGAGCAACTGAAGTCTCAAAAAAGTAACCGGCTGAACGTTCATTAATTTAAAAGCATTCTGGGACCAATCTTCATGATTCTCATTTCAATACTCGTCGAATGAAAGTTAGGTAATGTGTTCCAAAGAAAACTGTATTGCCCAACACTTACCTTACATCATACAGACACTGATAATTTGCATTCCGTTTGGTTGTTCATGTACGCACGCTGACGGGAATATTTTACGTAACTTCTATCAGTAAAGCACCTGCATTAAGAGTTACCATTTTAGTGCGTTTGATTGCCGACAGGCGGTTTCAATTATTTATCAGACAATTTGATTGGTCAATAATCGCAGTTCCAGCCAATGGCAACCTATCTTACAAAGCTGTATACATAGTTGCATGTCTGTCTCGACTCGAAGCAATCTTAGAAGCAACAAGATGAAAAACTCACATGTTCAACGAAATTAAGGACATGTCAGAAACTTGCAACTGGCAATGACATAAACTTATAAGTACGTACATTTCTCTATAATTCATTAATTGCAACATGTTCAGTGAACGAAAAATGTACCATTAGAAACAAAAACTGTTCGATTGTCGATATGTCCGGCAAAAGGCTTGTTCACTTTTAGATCTTCTGCTCGTGTGCAGTTGACAGTTCTAAATACACAATCAGTCTGTGTATATTTACGCAATGGCCCTACATCGTCTTGTCCGTAACTCAGAAGTATTTGTTGGTTGTGTTAGCATCAACTACCGGTATCAATTATAGCTGATTGTCTCTGCCCCGACTTTCACAAACACTGAAAGAGATCAGAGCGGAACGACGAACGTAACTCCCATCAGCTGAACATAGACTCACGATAGTCTTATCGCTGAGACAATCTTTGTTCTAATTGGACCTGAATACTAGTAAATTAATTGTTCATATTTTTGCAAATTTTAAAGGGTTCCACAGACAAGATATAATCAATATTGGTAAACGGAAGGCTTACATTTATTCTCAGCTATCACACACTTATGACATGCTTAAATATTATTAGAACTGAGATGTGTCAATACTTTGGTACCTGTTAGAAAAAACTTCTTGTCTCTGAAATGAACATGTTTTACAGATAAAAACAGTTGTTGTATTATGGTTATGAAATATAATAAGGAGGACCTCTGATGCTCTCTACATTGCATTAATCTGGATTTGCCAAATATTATAGACTTGCATGGGCTATATTGGTTATTTCTGTTTCAGCGTCAGTCTGACAGACTAGGGTACCTACGTGAAATAGATATTAAGAGTGAGTGTGTATGGTTTTTACGCCGCTTTTAGCAATATTCCAGCAATATCACAATGGGGGACACCAGAAATGGGCTTCACATATTGTGCCCATGTGGGGAATCAAACCCAGGTCTTTGGTGGGAGGAGTGAATGCTTTATCCACAAGGCTACCCCATCACCCTGTTATTAAGAAGTGAGGGAGTTGGGCTTAACACCGCTTCTGGGGGATAGCCTGAAGGGGTTGCGGTAATGTCGTAACCCAAATGAAATTTTCCCCCTAGAAAGATTTGAAACTAAAAATAATAAACTTCTTACCCAGCGTTAATTGGCACTTGTCCTATAGTCCTTGCCAAACTGCCCAATGGTAAAGGTATCATAAGGACCAGTAGACATTTGCCCTTTTCAAGGATTTTGCTATATGTTATCATTATAAGGACTAGTGGACGAAAACTGTAAGTTTCTAACCCTGCTTAACCCTATTTTTTATTTCTAAATATTTGTTTATATAAGATAATATTATCAGTAATTCATTGCTTTTTGCATTGTCTATTTCTAGGGGTAAAAATTAATTTGGGTTATGAATTTACATACACCCGCCTGAAGTGAAACAGGTCTCTGATGTTTTCCACTTTGGTGAAACCCACAAGCATGAGTTTGTGCTGACAAGCCATGAATCTTTGTCATGTTTGTTAGGGATTTGAACCAACGATATTAGGTTCCCAGCAGTTTCTTCTGAAAGTTAAACATGCTTTAAGACCCGCTGTCATAATCCAATCTCATTAAAATCAG
This sequence comes from Haliotis rufescens, assembly GCF_023055435.1. Classification (NCBI taxonomy): domain Eukaryota; kingdom Metazoa; phylum Mollusca; class Gastropoda; order Lepetellida; family Haliotidae; genus Haliotis; species Haliotis rufescens. The sequence goes on from NW_025964112.1 coordinate 17,274,769, forward strand.
ATCTATATCAGAGATATCACCACTTTCACTACCATAGAGACATCATCACTTTCACTACCACAGATACATCACCACGTTCACTACCATAGAGACATCACCACATTCACTACCATAGAGACATCACCACGTTCACTACCATAGAGACATCACCACTTTCGTAACCAAAGATACATCACCACGTTCACTACCATATAGAGATATCACCACATTCACTACCATAGAGACATCACCACGTTCACTACCATGGAGACATCACATTCACTACCATAGAGACATCACCGCTTTCACTACCATAGAGACATCACCACTTACACTACCATAGAGACATCACCGCTTTCACTACCATAGAGACATCACCACTTTCACTACCATAGAGACATCACCACTTTCACTACCATAGACATCACCACATTCACTACCATAGAGACATCACCACTTTCACTACTATAGAGACATCACATCACTACCATAGAGACATCACCACATTCACTACCATAGAGACATCATCACTTTCACTACCATAGACATCACCACGTTCACTACCATAGAGACATCACCATGTTCACTACTATAGAGACATTACCAGTTTCACTACCATAGAGACATCACCACGTTCACTACCCATAGACATCACCATGTTTACAACCATAGAGACATCATCACTTTCACTACCATAGACATCACCATGTTCACTACCATAGAAACATCACCATGTTCACTACCATAGAGACATTACCACTTTCACTACCATAGAGACATCACCATGTTCACTACCATAGACGTCACCATGTTCACTACCATAGAGACATCATCACTTTCACTACCATATATACATCATAACTTTCACTACCATAGAGACATCACCACATTCACTACCATAGAGACATCATCACTTTCACTATCATAGAGACATCATCACTTTCACTACCATAGACATCACCACATTCACCACCACAGAGACATCACCACGTTCAAAACCATAGAGACATCACCATATCCCTTATCACAGAATTACTTTTTCTTATTAGCTTCAATCAACAACCAGTCTAAACAACTCTTCTGAACATGATTTCCATACAGATTAACATTAAAAATTGTGAGTTCTCTATACACTCAGTCCATACACAAAACTGTTATAAATAAACTTTTAGCATGTTCAGTTGTATTCCGGAGGGACTGCCTCCGTGGTCTAGTGGTAGACAGTATGCTCGGAGAGCAGAAGTTCGGGAGCTCAATCCCCGGTCGCGTCATACCAATAGACGTTAAAAGATGGCACTTGTTGTTACCCTGACAGGCACTCAGTGTGACTGGGCATTAAGGGGCGAAAACAAGGACTGGTCAGCTCGGAGTCCGTATACTCTGTCTGAGTGGGGTATTCATGAGCTTGTGTCCGTCCAACTAGATTGAAAACAAGGCTATGGTGTTAAATGGGTCCAGGGTATTTATCATAATAGAATGGACATACAGTACACTGATGGAGGATGCACTTAATACAGTGCATTTGTATTCAAATTATAAGCAGAAGCTGTCAAATTACTTGTGCATTGGACCATAGACCAGAGTAGAAAATCCATTCTGTTTGTATTTTACATGATCAGAAATAAATACCTGTTTAAGTTCAATAATAATTTGCTTAAGTACCATATGCAGGATTGTTCACATAGTGTACATCGTTTGTTTTATTGCAGAAGCATGGAAAACTTTGTCCTGTATGAGGAACTTGGAAAGGGAGACCACTCCGTTATTTACAAAGGACGACGCAAAGGCACCATCAACTTTGTTGCAATACATTGTATTGATAAATGTAAAAGGGCCGAAGTTACGAATACGGTTTGTCTTTTTTGTACTGTGCAATGTATTTCTGAAATTCATGTCAATGTCAATTTAAACTGCTAAAAAAATACAGATGCTTCTGAGAGTGCTCACACATCAAGTTTATGATGTATCTTGAGTTGAGTAAAGTTGTGATGAAGGTCCTCATCCAGAGGGCCAGAAGGGTAGCCAAGTGGTTAGCATTTAGCTCATCACACTGTTGGGAGCTGAAAATCAATCTTATCTAAATCAGATCTTAGTTCTCACTACCGCTAAACAAAGATCTGAGGACATCCCATTACGGGTCACGACAGACCGACCTTGCGCGAACTTTGACTGACCGATGGAATGACCAATCAGAAGGCAGCTTTCTCGTGCTTTACGGCACTATTTTCAAATTGGTGACAACACTTCGAAACATATTTTGACAAATTCTCGATTAAAAATTTGAAACTCGAACAAAAGAACATTCTGGAATCACTAATAGATGGACTAGATTGTATGGATTCAATCGTTAAACCCGTAACTATCGTTCGGATCACCCTGTGTTAAAGTTAATGAAAATGCATGATCAGAAATCACATTCGGACTGTCACTTTCATGATCTGGTAAGTGACGCTCTGATTGGTCTGATGAAAGGTCGTTCTGACGTGACCTCTACTGGGATGTCCTCAGATCTTTGTTTAGCGGTAGTGAGAACTAAGGTCGGATTTAAATGACATTGGCTGAAAATGAAAATCAAGTGCACACTGATCCACTGACCCCATGAAGTGGTGCGGGGGATATGGAAACAGAGTTTGGCTGTCCATCTGTCTGTCCTTTCACTTCTCAAATGCAGGGGTAGAAACTAACATTTTTAGTCCACTAGTCATTATAATGATAACAGATAGCAAAACCCTTAAAAATGGCAAATGTCTACTAGTCCTTATGATTCCTTAACTATTGGGCACTTTTGCAAGGACTACAGGACTAGTGCTAATTTCTATTGCTGAAATGGACTAATTTTCTCAAAAACTATTTAAGTTGGAGAAGTGAAATGATATTACTTGTCATTGTTTCGAAAATTGGTGTCTTAAATTCATTTTGTACAGAGTTATGGCCAATGCTCCATGCTTTTCAACTCTGAGTGTAGTATGTGCAGTAGGGACAAGTTTTCTCGGAAACTACTGAAGTTACATGAATGAAAGTTTTCATGCTTATCTAAGAGATACTTATCGAGACTGAGTTATTTTTGCCAGAGCAGGGGACTTTTGTGTGTATTAATTTCATCATCACACCAAACACTTGCATTACATTCCTCACATAAGAAGAATTCTCAATTCTCGATGTCCCCATCCCAATGAGATGTTGCTGAAAATAGCAGAGAACCATATTCACTCTATCACTTTCATCAGTTGATTTTCAGTCTCAATACTATTCAACCGGAAATAAATTTCACTTTCACAAATTCCTGTTGCATTACTGTAGAAATGAAGTAGTTGTTTCATGCACTTTGTCATCCCTAACTACCTATGTATTTTCCAGGTTCGTATGACCCATGACATTAACCATGAGCATGTTGTCAAGTTCTACGAGTGGTATGAGACTTGCAACCACCTGTGGCTGGTTGTGGAGCTGTGTACAGGGGGCAGTCTAAAGACACTCATTGTACAGGATGGCAACCTCCCCGAGAGCTCTGTCCGCACATTTGGCGTCCACCTCGTCATCGGGCTGCACTACATTCACTCTCTGGGAATTCTCTTTCATGATCTCCGACCATCAAAGGTATTTTTGTCTCATGCCTGTGTCTGATGTATTGGCTTCGGCTGAAATAATAACAATTTATTTGCTGGGTTTTTGGGCACCCTGTCATCAGCAAAAGCACTGATTTCAGACAACATTTTTTTTCACGCCCGAATGATATAGGCTACCTTCCCACAACAGTTTACACATGTGTTTTTCTGAGAGCTGATATCATTTATTTCAGCCATGTGTTAAGGTTATGATTTTGCTTCTCATTTTTATATGTTTATCAATATATATTGGTATGTTGTAAATCTTTGAGATTTCAGGGGACAATTTCATGTTTTTATTGCCACCTACACCTGCAACCTACCGTATATGACGCCATGCTTACGATGCTGAATTCAAACTGCGAGTCTTCGCTCCAGCTGATATATTTTCTCACGGGTCCATAATTCTATATACACCGACTCACAAAATGGCGCTTGGTTGTTGATGGCAACATATAACGATCATTATGAGATTAAAAAACCCACGAGAAACAGCTTCCCACATTATGAAAGTGGATGACTGGTTTGTTAAATCTTTATTCGAAATAATAATGACTTTTTCAATATAATTACAACGTTTTTCATCTTATATTTTTTAATATCTGCGAGTACCGGCACATGTCTTTCAGTCCGACTTCGCAGTGTTTTTTGTCTTTCAATTCCTGATTCGGCTTATCTGCGGGTCATATCATTTTCTTTCGTATTTCAATGGTCAAATTAACACCTCGGCTTATCTACGGGGTCGGCTTATCCGCGGTCATATACGGTACAGAATAAATCAGATTGCAACATGTTAATGTGATTAGAAGTAGCAGTAGAAACTAACAGTTTTAGTCCTCTAGTCCTTATAATGATTACATATAGTAAAACCATTAAAAATGGAAAATTTCTACTAGTCCTTATGATACTTTAACTATTGGGCAGTTTGTCAAGGACTACAGGACTAGTGCCAATTTCTAACGCTGTTAGAAGTATGTTCAGTTCTGTTAGTGGCTGAAATATTGCTAAACAATGCATTTTTTAACCCACCTCACTGTGTGTGTCTCCACAGATCCTGCTGGACACGTCTGGGATCCTAAAGTATGCTGACTTTGGACTGTCCAAGATCGAGGGTGAGAACCTTCATGAACTGTTCCTTAAGTTCTCCGATGCCGGCGAGCAGTGGAACTCGGAGACTTTTGAAGATGATTTGAAGAAAATCAAGACAACTGGTGAGTAGCCATGGTTTCAGATGCCAAAGTGATTCTGCGATTTTATTAACTGATAATTAACATGATTAAGAATTATGATTTTCAAACTGGTTACAATTTCGGCAGATTTGAAATTCACCTGATTCCACTTCTGTGATACCCTTGAAGAACTGGGTTAGAATTGGTCTTCAGCAACCCATGCTTGCCATAAAAGGCGACTATGCTTGTTGTAAGAGGCGACTAACGGGATCGGGTGGTCAGGCTAGTCAGGGTGATGCCTGTCATCATATCCCAATTGCATAGATCAATGCTCATGATGTTAATCACAGGATTGTTTGGTCCAGACTCAATTATTTGCAGACTACCGTCATGTAGCTGGAATATTGCTGAGTGTGGCGTTCAACAACAAACAAACAATCATGTAGATATTCCATATCTATACATTCTGAGTAAACAACATTTCTATGGATGCTGTCTGAACTTAAGGTCAATAATCATGAAAATTTGTGAGGAAACTAACCTTTAATAATGGTAGAGCCTTATGTCATTCCTCATGATGATATATCTATGGTAAACATGGTAAAAGCTTTAAATCTTAGTAAAATCTTGTAGTCCTACTTTAACCATGATATATATAAGTAACAAATGTGAACCCACCAACACTGATATGTCAAACTGATTCTCATATGGAACATGATACAGTGATTTGCCCTTGTGCCAGGAATTTGTCCCAAGTAATATAAGGTTATTACAGGGGCTATAAAGGTATGTGTGTATGAATAATACTTGGATGGTCACACCTTGGCTGTTATGTCTCTTAGTGTGTCATTGTAGCTGGAAGCTTGTGAATTTGTAATGTCTGTAATATTGCCAACTACAGCAGACGTGCTGATTTCTTCACTACATACAGTTGTTTTTGTTTTGCAGGTAGCGTCACCTATATGGCCCCTGAAGTGATAGATGGAGCTGAACCAACTGTACTCAGTGACCTCTGGGCTCTTGGATGCGTCTTCTACGAGATGTTCACTGGTAAAGAAATACAGTTTCTAAATTATTGTCATATTTCACCCTTGGTTATCAATGGATGTTGTAGAAATACTAGAATATCCTTCATTTGTAATTCTGAATATGTTTCTGATGTGCAAAATGATTTTTCACTAGATATATATTCATAATTTTTAAACTTATCCTGTCTCACACTATGTATTTCTTCTTTCTCCTTTTGATCCTGGTGTGGAAATGTCCTTAAACAAAGTTTCCTGCTTCTAAGAACATTTTGCCAAAGCATGACCAAGCCTCACCATAGTCACCATCCAAACAAATTGGTCTTGCACTGTAACCCCGTGCACTGTGACCCTACCTGGCTTGATCACCTGACTACCCCTGCAACATCATTCCCTTTCTCATCGCCAACGTGTGGGAACGCGTTTTGAGTAGTAGAGAATTGATCTTTTTTTTTAAAGAAAAGCTTCCTCTTACATTTTATCACCATCTATGGCGAAACATAGGAGCTGCTCAGGATAAATGTCCGGCCTTTAAGAATTGCATATGTACCTTTTCATGAGCCTATCCACCTATCCATCTGCTGTGGTCTTTGCTCGCAATGTTCCCAGCTGCCTGCGGAAGCCTTTCGTACTTATCTATGTAATTGCTAGAAACACAATGTCGATTGTCGGTCTAAATCTAAAGATGCGGAACATGGACCTTCACCATCAAAAGAACCAAGCAGGTGACCAAGCCAGTTGTTCCCTCTACGATTGTCAAGAAACCTCCAGTGGCTATATCCGTTGAAGAAGACATTGTATGCACAGTTCTTGTTAAGGATAGTGTCTCAACTACAATTACAACATCTACTGCTATCAACCCTCCCTCCATTCCCCGACCCTCAGCTGAATCACTGTTTAGTGCTGTTGGCACTCAAACACCCTCTACCTCTTCGCCAATGGCAACAGCTGCTAGGTCTTGTGACGTTAACACAAGCACTGACAGAGGGTCAACTCCAACTCCAGCCAATCCAGTACTTCCTCAAGCCCTACCTCCAAGATGATAACTACCGGGTTCTGATCAGCCTCCCAGTATCACTACACTGACATCTCCAGTGGTGGCTACTGAGGTCGAATGTTTGCTCCAGAGTCTCTTGCAGCTCTTCAACCCTACCCATCACTTGTTCGTTGACGCCTCGACCGTGGGCTGGGGAGCTCACCTCCAAGGTTGTCCAATGGCAGGGCGCTGGTCCGACAATGACAAGAGGCTCCACATCATTAACTTGGAATTCAAGGCAGTCATTCATGATCACAGCTGCTCCGTGTGTCACAGCTCATGATCCAGTCAGACAATCTGTCAGTCGTTTGGTTCATCACCAAGATGAGCCCCATCAAGTCAGCGTCGATGGCTCTGGAGTTCTTCTGACTGATTGATTCCTTGAGCATTCAAGTCCAAGTGGGGCACATCCCTGGATCCACAATGTCATAGCAGACTCTGTCCCTGTCCCGACCAGACCAACCATTTCTGATGGAATGGTGTCTCCCTACGATGATTTTTCAGTGGATTTTTTAAAGCCCTTTATAAAAGCCCAAACAGCAACCTCTTCACGACACGGTTCAATGCTCAGCTCCCAAGGTTTGTCTCCTATATGCATGGGACCACGACGCACTGGTCATCTCGTGGGAGAATCTGAACACCTACGCCTTTCCCCCGACAAGCTATCTATTTTGGGTACTTTAAAAGGCCGCAAACACCAACCAACTTTGACTGCTTTATGTTGCCCCCTATTGGCCAGCGCGAAATTGACTCACAGTACTAATAAACTTTGAAGGAAAAAGACACCGTCCTCTTTCATTTCGAGCCAATCTCCTCCAGCCTTACTCCCACTTGCTACACCCGTCACCGCACACCCTCCATCTCTACCTTTGGCTCATCTCCAGAAATCACTCTTCGCCAAAGGGTATTCAAAAAGAGGAGATAGGACAATCACTGAAGCTCATAACACCTCCACTCAGGCCTTGTACAATCACAAGGCCTTTCAGGGGCATTGTTGTACATGTGGTATCACCACACCGACCACTGCTTCTCCCTAACAAGTTGCCTAATACTTACAGCACTTCAGGTCTACATGGAAGCTTAAAGGTTCCACTTTGGCTGCATATCTTGCAGAAATAAGTTCAGTAATTGCCACTACCACTGACTCGAAGATCTCAACGAACTACAAGCTCTCGTCCGATCCTACAAGCTCTCGTCCGATCCTACAAGTTGGCTGACCAATCATCCTGGTTTTGTCCCCCTACTTGGGATCTGAATGTCATCCTACGCCATCTGACTTCGGAGGACTATGAACCCTCGAAGAGAAGAGCTTCGAGTATGACTCCCTGAAGATGTTTTTTCTCCTGGCCCTTGCAACAGCTGCTCGAGTTAGCGAGATACATGCTCTTGACGTCACCAGACTCTGGTTTGTGAGGCTGCGTCGTGGGAAGGTTTACTTGGGACTTTGTTGGGATAATCAACTTCTGGGCCCACCAGATAGACTGTTCATCATCCCTTGTTTGGCATCCATCGTGAACCCAGATGACCATGAAGACATCTCCTTATGTCCGGTGAGAGTTTACCTCAAGGCTTCTTCGATGCTACGATGCTGGAGGGAGAGGCACTTCATCCCAAGATGGCCACCACAGAAGTCTCCCGTACCATGGTCTCCTTCTGGCTTCGTTTGATGATTCTTTGTGCTGGATTGCCTCCTCCTGTTACATCCAATCCACACGAGACAAGAGACACAATGGCTCTACGCAGCAACTGCATGTTATCAGATGTAATGGAAGATTGCTTCTGGAAGCTTGATACTGTCTTCGCTTCCCACTATCTGTGTGATATCTCAGTGTACCATGTACCCTCTTCAGAAGCACAGGACACCTTATTATGTACAAGTGGTGTTCATTAAAGATTTCCCCTAAACCACTTAGGGTTATCATATTTGGTTGAAATTTCACATGTGTAATGATACATGTATCTATGGGTTATTTCTGAATTTGCAGCACCAAACTATTAATCTTACCACTTTTACAGGTGTTATGATCGAGTAGGGTGTGACAATGGAGCCAGTAGAATACCGAGCAGTGATTAGGTTTTTATATTTGAAAAGTCGCACACGAAAAGAAACTTTCGATGAAATGAAAGCAACTTATGGGGAAGATGCCCCATCATTTGACATTGTTAAACACTGGCATCGCCAGTTGAAGTGTTATCGGACATCTGTGGAAACAGCTGCCATTCCTGGTCGCCCCCATTCAGCCATTGATGAGGACACTATCCATCAAGTGGAGACTGCCATTTTGGCAGACAGACGTATAACTGTTCGCCAGTTAGCACAAGATGTCAAGGTCAGTGTAGGGTCTGTGGAAAAAATCATCCATGACAATTTAAACATGCATAAGGTGTCTGCACGATGGATTCCCAGGTTGCTCACACCTTTCTAAACGCAGGAACGAGTCAATTGCTCAAAGGATCTTTTGGACATGTACCAAAAAAAACAGGCAAACTCTTTTGACAGACTTATCACATAGGATGAAACATGGGTCCATCACTATGATCTAGAGACTAAGTTCAGTCGATGCAATGGAAGCATGTGGAGTCACCACCCCCAAAGAAGGCACATGTCCAACCCTCTGCAGGCAAGGTCATGCTCACAGTGTTTTGGGACCAGCACGGAGTAGTGATGATGGATTTCTTGGCAAAGGGTACCACAATTACAGGAGCTTATTATGCTTCACTGCTGCGGAAATTGCGGGACGCTATCAAGCTTAAGAGGCGTGGCATGCTGACCAAGGGTGTCCGTCTCCTGCAAGACAATGCTCCAGTACACAACTCTCATGGTGTCCAGACAGAAGCGCGGTCCTGTGGCTATGAAATCCTTCCACATCCTCCTTACTCTCCTGGGGCGGTCGGGTAGCCTAGTGGTTAAAGCGTTCGCTCGTCACGCCGAAGACCCGGGTTCGATTCCCGACATGGGTACAATGTGTGAAGCCCATTTCTGGTGTCCCCGCCGTGATATTGCTGGAATATTGCTAAAAGCTGCGTAAACCATACTCACTCACTCCTTACTCTCCTGACCTTGCACCATCTGACTTCCACCTCTTTCCAACCATGAAGTCATTTTTGAAGGGAAAATGTTTCACAGATGATGAAACACTGATTTCTGAGGTGAAGTCCTGGTTTGAGACGCAAAATGAGGGCTTTTACAAGCGAGGTCTCCATAGTTGCATAAAACGATGGGAGAAGTGTGTAACTCTTGGTTGTTCCTATGTGGAGAAAGACTAATACCTATGCCAAGTTTCATTCCACTAGGTCCATCGGAAGTGGGTCAGGGGAACTCTTTAATGAACACCCTCGTACATATTGAATAAATATTGGAATGTCACTCCCTTGTTTTTCATTATTATAACTCGGGTTCCCAGATTGAGGTCACAGTGCACAGTGTTGCAGTGTGTGACCCATTTGTTTGGGTGGTAACTATGGTAATGCTTGGATGTGTTCAGGTGAAATGTTTTTAGAAACTGGAAACTTTTTTTTAGGACATTTCTTCACAAAGGATTGAAAGGAGAAGGAAGAAGTGCATAGTGTGAGATCGGACTAGTATAAAAAAGTACAATTTATTGTAAAATTTTCAATTTTGTTTTGCGGATTATAAATGTCATAAACACAAGATAAGACAAATGTCTTCATTGCCTACATCTTTATCATACTGAATCATAGGTTCAGATCACTGTTGTCAATATGGATTATTTGTGTGGTAACTATACCATATAATGTATTTCTATTGCAGGTCATCCGCCATTTCTTGCCGATTCTGAAGAACAACTAAAGGAAAAGATAATGAACAAAGATTTTCCTCCACCGAGAGTGAAAGGTGTGGCATTTTATGGTGGTATTAGAACCTATTGGGCACTAAGTGCTTGTTGTAAGAGCTAAGTGAGGAACAGGTTGTCACTTGGCCGATTGCGTGTCATTGTACCCTGATGGTTTGGATTGTTTTTCATGATAGTGATTTCATGACTGGATTGTCTGGTCCAGACTTGCTATTAACAGGCCTCCATCATATAGCTGGAATATTGCTAAGTGCGGTGTTAAACAACCAACAAACACCATCATTGAAAGCATGGATCATTGATGGTGCCGTCAATCACTGGTTTTCCTTGCTGGGATGAGATTATTTAACATGCCTCTATTATGGGGAAGGAATATTTAGAGGTTATTATATGGCAATATTGTATTTTTACAGGAAGCAGATTTTCAGGAATTGCCTCCCCTGATTTCTTGAGTATTTTGGAGGGTTTGCTGTTAAAGGACCACATGATGAGGTAAGGCCATGTGTCATGTTACATGACACAGCAATGGAATTGTAGTTAGCACGATGACAGTGGCTGGAAATATCCAAAAACAATTGAGATTAGTTTAACTTCAAGCTCATAAGTATAATATCACTGGTTTTTGCACACTGGAGCACGAACAAAACTTGCATGAAATCATTTGATTATCATTGAAGAAACAAACATGCTTACTTTGTTTAGCAAACAGTTTCTTACCAAACAAGCTTCTGGATTGTACAAGCATTTCATTGCCTGAGAACCAGTTGTTATTAGTGATGTGCCTCCTGTGGGGAATCCAGGGCAGAGTATTTCACAAGCACCCTGTGCTTGTTGTAAGAGCCTACTAATGAGGATCAGTTTGTCATGGTGAGATCCGATGTAGAATAGGTCTTTAGCCACCCATGCCTGCCGTAAAAGGCGTCTCTGCTTGTTGTAAGAGGCGATGAATGGGATTGGGTGGTCAGGCTCGCTGACTTGGTTGATACATGTCATTGTATCACAATTGCCTGGATCGATGCTCATGATATCAGTCACTGGATTGTCTGGTCCAGACTTGATTTTATACAGACCGCCATCATATAGTTGGAATATTGCTCAGTGCAGTGTTAAACAAGAAACAAACAAACAAACAAACAAACAAAGAAACGTCATGGTGTGTGACTAGGTTGATGGAATGTCATCAGACCCTGATGATGTTGATTGTTGCCATTGTTTTCAGTCATTGTCCAGAATCCATTATTTACAGGCCACCTTGATAATATTATGGCTAGAATCTTGCTGACCTGGGTGTAGGAAATTAGCCTCCCAATATCTCACTATTTGTTTACTGACTGTTGCAGACTTGGGTGGCAAGGCCTGGTGAACCACTCGTTCTGGCAGGGTGAGTTGTCTCACCTGGCGAAGGAGTTCACGGTGAACCAGGACATGGGGGACAGTGTGGTAGAATCCACCAGTCGGAGCAGCGTCTTCGACATCCGTGGAGGTTCCTCCCTCGGCAGAATCAAGGGTGTGGATCCTCGTAAGAGCATAGCATCAAATCTGGACCAATTTGATGCTACTAACAGGCCAGGTAGCTACTGACGAAGCTAGTTTCATTTGCTATCCGATGAGGAGTTTCTTTATCATGTGGATTGAATTATTGCATTCATATTCCTGTTGTCATATCTACTGTATAGATAACAGATGAGTTGTCATTCATTGTCATTCACTTTCATTCACTGTGGATCACGAATACAGTTCAGTATGTTGTGTGAGTGCTATCTGTGAGGTATTGCGAGGGCTTTCTTTTACTGAATGTTTTGCCAATTTTATAAATAATAGTTAATTTAGGTAGGCTTATGTACCAAGCCTAACATATAACATATTGAAAGCCCACTGACTACCTGTTCACAGGATCTACACTTGGTGACTATATGCGGCCTAAGACAGCCCCAGGAGATGACGGCGGTGGCAGCCTCTTCACACTCAGGTAGGATCTGTAGGAATTATTACTGTGCATGGGGAGCACTGGGGTAGCTTAGTGAATGAAATGATTGCTCGTCATGCTGAAGGCTTGTACATGAACGTATAAAACTCATTTCTATTGTTCCTGATATTGCAGGGATATGCTACAAGAGGCATAAAACCCTCGTCTCTTATTTTGTGTGTTTGTATCAGTCCAACTCAATACATGGAGACACTACCAACTTGTGTTGTATCTTGACTTTTGGTAACATTATGAATAAGGTTTCTGTTTGTTATATTTTGTACTCTCAATGTAGAATGTGATGGTATGAAGTGCTGCCTGTTGCTTAATGCACTTTATTGTTGGTCATGGTGCACTTTGCTCAGAAGAGTTGTTCCCCTTAGCCATGATTAAGGATCTGATGCTGACAGGTTCGAATCCAAGATTTGCCTTAATTATGATCCTTACCATTTTAGCATCATACCTGTTCTTGTGGAATTGTTGTACCATTTCCAGCTTGCCTCCAATATAGAGCTGATATTCTGTGATATAATCTGTATCTGATCATAGTACGAAACCATCATGACCCATTTGATTGATATGGAATAGTTTGTTGATTGCATTCATAACTGTTTCTAGTGCTCGTCCTCACACTGCCGTCCCGCCTGAGGACCGACTTGTCCTGAACACCAACTCAAATGACCAGGACGAGACTGACGGGACCCAGATTCAGAAACTCATCTACCACACATCCGACTTTACTGTCTCCCCCATTGTAGATAACCACAAGGTAAACTGTCCCCTGCGGTCCTGTTCTTTCTAATCAGCTATGTGAGCACCACATTGGTCTAGTAGATAGTGTGTCTGCTTAGACAGCAGAAGGTCGGTGGTTCGATTCCTTGGCCGTGTCGTACCTGTCCCCTGCGGACCTGTTCTTTCTAATCAGCTATGTGAGCACCACATTGGTCTAGTAGATAGTGTGTCTGCTTAGACAGCGGAAGGTCGGTGGTCCGATTCCTTGGCTGTGTCGTACCAATAGACGTTAAAATTTGGTGCTTTTTGATATGTGTGTTATCCCTGGTTTTGTTTATTGATTATTTTGTGCATATAAATGCACAGGTCTGTGAATCACGGTGTTGTGTGGTTTAGATGTTGTAGAAAGGAGATGTGTGTGATACACAATATTGAACCACATCAAGGCAGTCTGTTGTTGTATATTCCTGATTTCAGATCCAGAAACCTACCTCTGTAAAGTATGACACCAAGATCCTGCCAGTTCCACCATATAGTGGTGAGTTGTAAGAGCTGCCATGAACACATGGACTGAAGATAACAGCAAATGTCACTCGATGATTTATGAAGAATAATCTGTCAATTATTTATATTTTCTGGTTTTGTGGTGATGAGTGAGGTAACCTTGTCTCGAACATACTGTAACAGCCATGACTCTGTGACCTGTGTGGGTTGAGTGAGAATGATCACATTGGTGAGGCTCGGTGACTCACTCGCTCGCTCACTCACTCACTCACTCACTCACTCACTCACTCACTCACTCACTCACTCACTCACTCACTCACTCACTCACTCACTCACTCACTCACTCACTCACTCACTCACTCTGACCTGTAGAACCCCACACTTTAACAAAGACAGGGTATGACAGTGAAAGGGTTAAGATCATTTTGTGGAATAGGACCAAGGTCATATCAGACTTTTCCTCACTCCGCTGCATAATGAATGTATTTCCATAATCTTCATCCATCAATTGTGACCATGTTTTGCAGTAGAGAAGTTGTCCTCAATGTCTGAGAAGGACCTGATGAAACATATACGGCAGATCCTGGACAATGTGGCGATGTCGGAGAAAGGTCCCCCCTCCCAGAAGCGCATCCATCTGCTGCACTACCTGGTGCAGGTGACGACCACGCCCTTCATGGCCTCCCTCCTGCTGCACAACAACGCCATCGCCATCATGGGGAGACAACTCAAGGAGACACAGCACATTGAAGTGTGAGTTGTGCCTGTAGCAGCTCACTCCATAGTAATACCATCACAGCAATTTGCTGCAACGGGAATAGTTGAGCTTACACCAGTTTTTTTGTTTCCACCTTCACAATTGTCCGGGGCGGATGGGTAGCTTTGTGGTTAAAGTGTTCGCTCGTCATGCCGAAGACCTGGGTTTGATTCCCGACATTTGGGTACAATGTGTGAAGCCCATTTCTGGTGACCCCCGCCTAATATTGCTGGAATATTGCTAAAAATGGCGTAAAATCACACTCACTCACTCACTCACTCACAATTGCCCCTGTGGTCTTATGTCCCTTGTGGCTTCCTCATGCCAGGATTCACCCTGATTATGATCCCCGGTTGACCCAAGTTCATACTTGTTAGTTTCACCAAGTTGTAATGATCCACAGCAGTCGCGTTGAGCTCACCATCCCCGTTCTGCTGACATCCTGTTATATATACTTCTCAAAAGAAATTAAGGACCAACTGATTCTTTCATGTTACTATGGTTAATCTGTCATGCAAGGCAGATTAACTATAGTAATATAAAGGACTTAATTCGTCTTTTACTTCTTTTGAGTATCATAATAAGTTTACTGCTGAATTAAACCCACTTTCTCACTAATGTTTTTTTTGTTTTTTCTTAAGTAAAAGGGTTGTTTAAGTCAGAATAAACTTGGACGTTATTTTACTTTCCTATCAAGATTGATCAAAAACATCCAAGAAATGGGTTTTCAGGATTGTATTTCTGAAATCTACCCCTATCAGATGTGTCATACTGCAGCTTATTAATATGTATGTAAACATATCTATTGTTGTCATGCAGGCGACAGAAGCTAGCTCGGGTGATGGCTCTCATTGCTTTACATGGGGAAGCTCTGGATGAAAACTTGAACATGTCTGAGGTGAGACTGCTTCTTATTCTCTCCTTTGTATCATTTTCTATTATTGAAGGTGTCTTAAAATCTCAAATGTGTGCGGTAAGTATATATTGGCTGACATCAAGGAGAGAATCTTCACCTGACCTATGTACTTTCATGTTACTTTATATCAGATATGTTGGGTTCGCTGCTCCATTTGCTGTTAGGCAGCGATTAGCCAAAACATGAAAGTTATGTATTGCTTGAACTTAAATTTACTGAAAACCCAGAAAAGGTGATTACTGCAGACCTGTTCCACCCTCCCCCTTCCCCAGCACTCTCCTCCCCCTCCACCTCTCCCAATACAATAAAAAAACAAAAAACATATTGAATTAAGATCTTTATCCAATGTCAATATTAATGAGCTTTTAAATGTTTTAAGCTGAAGTGAAATTCTGTTACAGGCACTGACAGCTTTGACTGAGATTATCCGAGAGCATGTGAAGAATGACAAGATGAAGCAAGGCCTGCTCCCAGCTCTGGGGGAAATACTCTTCCTTGTGGCTAAACAGGTGAGTGTAGGTCTAGTAAACACGTTCACACTGGGTAACAAGTATATAACACAGCTTTATCTGATGTTCATATGTTCTATCAAATAGATGCTTATACATGTAATGAAAATAGACACTATTTCTTCAGACGTTAAATCTTAGCTTTTTGTCCATTATTGACAGTTTTAGTTGAAATCAATCTTATCCAGTACAATACATGATACTCAGGTAGCAGGATCACCCAAGCAGAACAAACCAAACTAATTTTGGATTTATTTGATTGTTTTGAACCAACATGTTGATGTGTGATTCAAGCAACCAGAATGGCTGCCCTAATGATTACTTGTCAGCTTCAGCTTATAAACTAGGAAGTCTTTCCATCGTCTTGGTATTAATTACAGAGATAATATTATTTTGATCAAGAAATGTGATAAAGAAATATTAATGAAATATGGAATTTACTGTACAAAGAACATCATTGTGTATTGTCTTGAGTGTGTGACAATGCCTTGTATGTCCAGGAGCAGGACAAGGGAGTGACATATGACAGCTGGTCTGTGCCCTCCATGACCTACACAGTGATAGCGCGGTGCTGCCGAGATGGGGTATGTACTCTCACCCACGTGCTGACCATATCCAGAGTGTGTTTATATTAAAGAATTGAAATGTAATCAGATGCTTAATGTGGAAGTGTACCAGACTGATGGATGATCCATAGATCCAGAATTGTCATAGTTAAAATGACATGTTGTTGTAGCTTTTTTCTTGAATATTTCAGGAAGACCCTGTCGTGAACCACATGGCAGCCAAGATTGTGGAGAATGTGGCATCCACTAAAGGCCAGCATGCTCAGGTAGAACGGGGAGTTGATTGGTTCACTGGGAATGTCCCCATGGGGATTTTCTGGGTTAGAATTGGCCTCCAGCAACCGATGCTGGTAGTATTTGGTTTGTTTGTATAGATCCTTGCAGTTTGGATACGATGACATGCAAAAACAAAGTCAGCAAGCCTGACTGCCTGATCCAAAAGTCGCATCTTACGATACGCCTTTTAAGGCAAGCATGGGTTGCTGAAGACCTATTCTAACCCTGATCTCTATGGGTCAGATGCTGGTATTATGGGTTGGTTGGTCAGGCTCAGTGACTTGGATGATAGTGTGTTCTCGTACTCCGATGGCATGGATCGTTGCTCACAATATCGATCTCTGGATTGTCTGGTCCAAATTTGATTATTTGCAGTAATAAAGCTAGAATATTGTTGAGTGTGGCATTAAATAACAAACAACATACTGTGAATGTTGTTTAATGCCAGTCAGCATTATGCCAGCTATATCACGGTGGTCTGTGTACAATAAGGCTTGGACAGTAACTGAAAGCGTGAGCCACGCCATCAGGCCTTACTGCCTGGTACCCATTTTGGTTGCTTCATGACAACCGTGAAGTGCTGAGGAGCTTTTCTGGCCCAGAATCCCCACAGAGGTAGTTAACTGAGAAGATGTTTTTTTATAATCGTGGTCATTGTCAGCGATAGAAATGTGAATATCTACCTGGGAATTATGTTATGCCTCATTAGATACTATTTACATTAACCAACATTTTCATATTGAATTTGACTACCAGACCATGTGGTGTGTGAATGTATAGATGAGTGAATTTGATCCAGTGTATACTCAAGTAATAGTTGATTGATTCTATTTTCCAGAAATTTGTCAGCAATGAGATGGCCCAGTCTCTGTGGTACCTGTTCAAACATTCTACAATGGACTCGTTGAGGTGCACTGCGTTGTCAGTAAGTAGTTGAAAGAAGGATGTTGAAAGAACGATGATGCTCTAAATATCTCAAAGTGCTCTCAAGTTGTATTGATATCTTTCATCAACAAGATCAAACATTTGACACATATGACTTGTAATTCAACTGTTTTCTTTAAATAACTTTCTTATGAGCTATTTTGTAATCAGTTTCATTGGAATCGCTTTTATCAAGGCCTAGTGAGTAGAAAAAGCATTCAATTTTGCAATGGTTTAAAAATCAAGACATAAATCTTACAGTGGAATCACCCAAGCTAAAGAGATTTTTGAAATAGACAGGGATTAGTACATCACTAAAAGTTGCTTAGATATACTGTTAAATGTAAGAAAACTGTTAGATGCAAGCTACTATTTTTCTATCTAAGTTGGAATTCCATCTTTTTGAACTCCAGGCTTTCTCCTCTTTAAGGTGGGTGTTTGCAGCTCCCAAACTCCTGGCTTTTCAGTCTATTTTTGTCACCCTTCAATCATATGCCTGTTGAATATGTTATTCAGTTACAGTGTGAGATGGAGACAGGTTTTCATGTTGTGTATTGCACAAGTCTGTAACCCTGTACTTTTGTTTCAGGCACTGTGTAGACTCACCTGGCACAAGGCGTCAGTGTTTCAGAATGTGATCGACACAGTTGGCCTATCTAACATCCTGGGTGCCCTGACACTGGGCATCTCACGGCTACAGCAGGCAGTGGTCACCATGTTCGGTGCCCTTCTCTCCAGCGCGTCGCACCAGTCACGACTAACCCAGGACAAGGTCTGTCACTGTCAGGCTGCAAATAGAGAACTGTTCAGCAGGGCTGCAGATTGACACTAGCCCACTAGCCATGATCAGCTTGTCTAATGTTAAAAGTAACCAGCTGGCTAGTAGGATTTCAGGCTTTTGAGTGTCTGGCTTGATATGTTGTAACTGTTGTAAATGTATCAGGTGTTGTTGTATCCCTGTATTACAAAGGTGTATTATGCACTCAACTCATGATTCTTTGTTAAGAATATTACTCAAAAGTTCATGATAAAGATAAAATACAGGTAAAACAAAAGACTTGTTTGTAACTTGTTTCTTCTGTTTAGGATTTCCTGCAAAAGATGATGCGTTTATTTGAGAGTCCATCCACTATCATCCGAGCTAAGGCTTTCTACGTGATTTATGAACTTGCCAGGACCAACTGGGACATGCTGCTCAGTAGCTGTCAGGCCAGGTGAGAGGGGAGCAGTGTTAGGGGTGGGGAGAGGTTTGGGGTCAACGGGATTGGGCAAAAGTTATCCAACTTAGAAGGCCCTTTCCCTACTCTATATGTACAGACAGGGAGAAGTGTTAGCGAGGGGGAGGGAGAGGGAGAAATGTGAAGGGTGGGGAGGGGGAGGGAGAAGGCTGGGAAGGGAGAAATGGAAAGGGGGGATAAATGTGTGGGATGGGGAGAGGGAGGTAGAAATGGGAGGGATGGTGTAGGAGAAGTGTGAGGGGAGGGGGGGCTTGGGGCAGGACTAGCCTGGACCAACTGGGATTTGCTCCTCAGTAGCAGGGAGAAATGTGAGGGTTGGGGAGGGGGAGGGAAAAGTGTAACGGGTGGGTAGGAGGAGGGAGAAGTGTTAGGGAGGGGGTAGTGTGAGGGAAGGGGGAAGGAGAAGTGTGGGGCGTAGGAGAGGGAGAGAGGGAGAAGTGTAAGGGGGAGGGAGAAGTGTGAGGGATGGTGAGGGGGAAATGTCAAGGGGTGGAGAGGGGGAGGAAGAAGTGTAAGGCATGGAGAGGGGGCAGTGTGAGGGGGAGGGAGAAGTGAGTGATGGGAGGGCTTGGGGGCAGGACTAGCCTGTAACAACTTGGACATGTTCCTCAATAGCTGGAAGGCCAGGTGAGTGGGGAGGGTCATGGGTTGTACCAGGCAGGGTTAGGTTGAGTTGGTGGCAAGGCTGGCCAAGCACAGGTCAGACATGAGAGAGACCACGGTGTTGGGTAGGATCAGGGTTGGGTTAGATTGAGGCAACTTGCCTACTCAGCAGCTGTCAGGTGAGTGAGAGGGGTGAATCAAGGAACACAGAGGGACATAGTGTCCTGATAGTTGCACATTGGTGCATAATAGAAATGTCTTGTGTATTGTTACTGACAATATTGAACCTTTGGCCATTAATTTACTGTTCTTAAACATATGGAAATG
The DNA here is from genome assembly GCF_023055435.1 of Haliotis rufescens. Lineage (NCBI taxonomy): Eukaryota > Metazoa > Mollusca > Gastropoda > Lepetellida > Haliotidae > Haliotis > Haliotis rufescens. Next base: position 17,294,716 of record NW_025964112.1, read on the forward strand.
AATGCCAGCCTCTCTGCTGTATGTTTCAGACTTGTGATGTATATAGAAAGAGACAGTCGGCGTCAAACACCAAGAGATCACAGCACCGAGAACCAGGAGGCCGCATCCTATCTCTCACAGTGTCTGGATATGCTCATCTGTCTGCTGGTTGATACTGTGCCCAAAATATTTGGTAAACTACAGTAACACTCTACCCTGAAATATCTATAACCAGTGAACAGGAATAGTCTCTGGCAAGATTTGTGATATAACAGATGGCTACTTATAATATTTTATGTCAATGTTGACATTTAGCAGCATACTTACATGGTTGCGCATCACTTGCTAAGTGGTCTCAGCGTTGTGATGTTTGTAATTCTCATACTTTAACATTGAACTAAACCAATTGTAGTGCAAAGATTGTTTTGTGGAACGGGGCCCTGATCTATTGAGATTAAATGCATCTTCTTCATTCAGGAATCACAGATCATTTGTAAATTCTACTTTGTGTATGAGCTCAGATCATTGAACAATTTACAGAGAAGATCCTGTCTGCATTACAAGACATCTCGGGCAGGAAGCACCCGTCAACCGTCCAAGTGCGAGAACTCAAGTCTGCACTGCCCTTGCTACCAGTGTTCCTCCATCTAGTCACTAGTCAGGTGGGTTCTGGTGCTTAGGTTGAAGGGGGGACTGGGTGGGGTTGATTCGGAGGGTTGATTGGGAGGCACTGCCCCTGTTGCCAGTCTTCCTCCATCTGGTGGGGGCACGGGTGGCCCAGTCGTTTAAGGCGCAGTGATTCGCTGTGCAGAGTTGCATCCCTTGTGCTTGCCAGAAACCTATGATTGCAGGTTCAAATCCCGGTTCGCCTCAATTTTGTTTCTAGGTTTGTCAGCACCATAGCCATGCTTGTTGGTTTCACCGAAGTGGTAAACGTCTGAGACCTGCATCACTTCGGGCTTTCCTCCCACATTAAGCTGACACGCCACAATATAACTGTAATACTGTTAAAAGCAGCGTTAAACCCAACTCACTCACTCACTCCTCCATCTAGTCACTAGTCAGGTGGGATCTTGTGCCTGGGTTAAGAGGGGACTGGGTCGGGTTGATTGGGAGGGGTGACTGGGAGGGGTTGATAGGGAGGCACTGCCCCTGTTGCTAGACTTCCTCTGTCTCGTCACAAGCCAGGAGGGATCTCGTGCTGAAGGTAGGGGGTGATAGGGTGGGGTTGATTGGGAGGGGTGACTGGGAGGGTTGATTGGGAGGGGTTGATAGGGAGGCACTGCCCCTGTTGCTAGACTTCCTCTGTCTCGTCACAAGCCAGGAGGGATCTCGCGCTGAAGGTAGGGGGTGATAGGGTGGGGTTGATTGGGTGGGGTGACTGGGAGGGTTGATTGGGAGGGGTTGATAGGGAGGCACTGCCCCTGTTGCCAGACTCCCTCTGTCTTGTCACAAGCCAGGAGGGATCTCGCGCTGAAGGTAGGGGGTGATAGGGTGGGGTTGATTCAGAGGGGTGACTGGGAGGGTTGATTCAGAGGGTTTGTGCTAAGTGTAATGGGAGACACTTGTAATTGGACTTATCTCCCCTTGTACAGTTAGCCATGTCATTCAAATATGTGTATGGTCATGGGCTTCAGGAAAGTGGACAACATCTAATACTTGTACCACTTCGGGCTTCATTCCCACACAAAGCAGACATGCAGTGATCAACTGAAATACTGTTTGGGATTAGGATCAACAAACTCACTCTCGATGAATGTTTTAGTTTGTGGTTACTGGCTGTGTTGCTCCCTTATTTAGTGATCACTCTGATATCTGGGACTCCATCAACACCTGGTGTCTGAAGTACAGATGCAGCTGTGTGTCCCATGGGGATGCAGGGTTAGAACAGGGTTCCAGCACTCTGTGGCTTGTCATAATAGGTGACTTAATAAATTGGGTGGAATGGAATGGAATGTTGCTCATAATATCAACCACTGGTTTGTCAGGCACATACTCAATCATTTGCATGCCTGCTTCATATTGCCAGACTGTATCTTAAAAGAAAACCCTTGTAAAGTTCACGACAGGCAGAGTTCTGATATTTGGCAAATGGGTTGATAAGGATTCTTTTTCATTATGCTGCTTAAACAATAAGTTAGGTTGATGAAGAGTTTACAAGGTTTCATTTCCATTCTTTGTGTTGCGTTCAGGTATTCAGGAACCGTGTTGTCACAGACAAGTTCATGAGTGACCTGTCCTCGCTGTTGAAGCACGTCCACAGCATCGAGACCAAGGAGACCAACATCGAGTCTGCAGCAGGTCGGTCTCCTGCATCCAGCCTTTCTTGTATTGTGATTGTTCTACTTGTAATATTTATCCGTGAATCTTCTGTCTGTGATCTGTTGAACACTTGAGGACTTTCAATTCAAATTCTGTAGTCCCTTAGTTTAATATTCGAGAATGACAAACATTTTGCCACTGTGATTCATGATCAGAGAATGGTTGCTAATATTTTTGCATCATGATTTTTAGGATTGTTATAAAATGTTGGTAAAGGTATATGCCCAAATTCTCACCGACATTCACACACAAACATTTCATTGAAGTTGTAATGGTCTTTGACCTTCATCACTTCAGGCATTCATCACATATAAGGCTGAGAAGTTGGGATGTAACTGAAATACTCTTCAAAGCCAACCAAAAAACCCTCATTATTGACATGTATTTCTTCAGCCACAGCACTATGGGATGCAATTTCCGTGCCTCATCTCCAATCCACTCACTCACTATTTCTCACAGACTAGCATCATGTTCGGGATACGTAGGGTTCTTGGGGGGCACGGGTGGCCCAGTCGTCTAAGGCGCCGCGATTCGCTGTGCAGAGTTGCATCCCTTGGGCATGCCAGAAACCTATGATTGTGGGTTCGAATCCCAGTTCGCCCCGATTATGTTTCTAGGTTTCTCAGCACCATATCCGTGCTCGTGGGTTTCACCGAAGTGGTAAACATCTGAGACCTGCATCACTTCGGGCTTTCCTCCCACATCAAGCTGACACGCCGTGATATAACTGGAATACTGTTAAAAGCGGCGTTAAACCCAACTCACTCACTCACTCACTCACTTAGGGTTCTGGAATGGGTTGTTCCCAGATTTCTGTGGAAGGTGACAAAAGTGGGGGCAAGTGTTGCTACACCTGGCTTGTGGAACACCTGGGAACACCAGTTCCTGATTGTTACATGTCCTTTGTAGTGTGTGTATTCTAACAGGACTTCTCTCACTGTTCGGCAATTTCCAGACTGAAATGCTCATCAGTGTGCAGGCTGCAGCCTTGTGAATAATGTCAGTCATTCACTCACATGTTTTAATGAAATTATTCTAGATTTTGTAGAAAAGAGAATATCTATATCGTTCAGGCAGAACTGATCATTGTGGATATTGGGTTTCAATGCCTGAAATGAATAATTTTATCTTATCCTGACTCATACTTATTACTCATTTGTATGAGTCAGGATAAGTATAAATGATATTTTTACTCTAAAAAATACATATTTTATCTTATCCTGACTCATACAATTGAGTAATAAGTATGAGTCAGGATAAGTATAAATGATATTTTTACTCTAAAAAATACATAATCTTTTCTTGAAGGTAAAGTCAATAAGATGTTTATATATTTCTGTGCTTTAGATGTTGCACATGTGCTCTGTGTATTGACACTATTGGCTACAAGACACACCTGCAATTTCCAGACTATTCAGTAGTAATGGTTTAGTGATACTGCCTTTCTGACAGATGTTGTACTATAATGCTGTCTTCATTTCTCTCAACAGAGAAGATGAAAGGTATCACATTTGTATTGTATCTAATTATATCTTCTCTGCTTGAGTGATGCCTACTGTATGAATAGATTTGGTCCTCTTTTTTTCTTTCTCTCCTTTTGCTGCAATAGAAGCAAAAATGTTTAAAATATTTAATTGATGTGTAATGTTTGTTTTGTAAAAAATAAGTATTTCATAATAAAGGTAAATGAATTGTCGTTTTTGTCAGCATGATAATTGAAAGAAGACTAGTCAGAAGCGCCTTTATGCAACTTGAAGCATTTACTTTTAACATGCTTATACACAAATGTTTAAAAATAATTCAAATACAAATACAGGTGTCTTACTTGATTTGTAATTATATTATAATATGAGCTTCATATTTTCATGTTCACTAACTGTTTGTAATCCAACATATTTCTTTGTCTTTGTATTGGCTTCCATCTGTTCTAGTGTTGCCACAAGATAATCATCTCTTTGTCTTAGATTTATGGTATTTTTTTTACCAAGCATGAATGGAATAATTATTAGGTTTATGAATTTGTAGTACCTCTTGTATTGTTTTATGATTGCCTTTTCAACTTGGTGTTCAGATCTGTAAGCTTATTATCATGATTGTAGTGATATGGCTAATATCAAAGAAAAGATTTTCCACAAGAAAGTTTCTTGGTAATTTATGGTGAGGAAAGATCTCCAGTAACCTGTGCTTGTTTAACTCAAAACAGCATTGAAATCTCTGTCACTCACCTGTGCTTCTAAGAGTTGTTCAACTGTATCTGTAACAGTTTGTAGCTTGGCTAATTGTGGGTCATCGTACCTCAAAGCCAAGGGTAATTTCTCATCCTTCCAAGAGGGGTACGATTGACCCTCTCATATAAGACATCACAATTTGCTGTGCAGAGTTGTGTCCCATGCTTGTGCCAGGAACCTATGATGGAGAGTTCAAATCCTGGATTGACTCAGCTAATGTTTCTAGGTTTGACTGCACAATACCCTTGTTTCACCGAAATCGTAAATGTCTAAAATCACTTCTGGCTTTTCCTAATGAAGCTGACATGCCATGATATAACTGAAAAACTGTTCTGGCAATAAACAATCACTCACTCAAACCTGCACTGAAGACTAAGCGATGCTGCTATGTCTTCCTGCTTGTGGTGAACAGTAAGGCTAATCTGACCACTGTGCAGTGCCTCATGCAAAGTGTTTCCCGAATCTAGTTGATCCACACCAGAATAGGTCCCCTGTACCCAATGTTTGGAGGATCAGTGGTTATAATGTGTGACCTAAGCCTCAATCCACAAAACTATCTTAGTGCTACGACTGTAATAACTCTTGTGTTAACGTAGGGGAGTTACGATTTAGGTGAACAGTCACTCACACCTGTCTCTGTCTGATGTGTAACAGCTTCTATCGGTGTGGGAGAGTTCGTCACTACAGTCATGTCCATCCTGGAAGGAGTATCCCAGCATCCCACACTACTCATCGAACATCATCAGGTTGTCATGGGAACCATTCTTCCGACTCTAGCAGGTCTCATCGGTACTCAGAATGGTAAGAAGGAAGAACTCATGTTAGGCCAATGGAGGAGGGGTGTCATCCATTAGTTTCAGTTTAACTGATGGATATTTAGTGTAAGAAGATTATGCAACTGAGTTGATAATAGTACATTAGTTGTTCTACAGTTGTGATCAGAGTTTTACAGGATGCCATTCTCATGCATACAAATGAGAATAAGTGTGAACAATATGAACTATGAGTTCCATGGGTTGCAAATTTCAAATCATTTGGACATATTTAATTGTAGCATTTAACTCAAAGTTTATCACGTCCATGTTGTTTCTTTGTTCTCATGTCGTCTCCATGATCTCTATGCCTGGATGCTCATGATATCAATCGCTGGATTGTCTGGTCCAGACTCGATTTTTTACAGACCGCCGTCACATAGCTGGAATATTGCTGAGTGCGGCGTTAATTACATTAAGTAATACGTTACCACTGTTATACCGAGGCTGTTGTCTCCCACAACTGCTGCTATAGCGAAATCTACCACAGAGATCTCAATTACCTCATGCAGCACGTGCGTAGCCACCTAGCTGCCATGTGACACCCTTCACTCTTGTCTCCTTCGTCTGCTTAGCAAGACGTGTTTTCTCCTGCTGAAGCGTTCCTTGAAGATTTGGTGATATTTATTATAGTTTATTCTCTAATAAACTGTGCTTTTATGGGGCGTTGCGGTAGCTACGCTTGGTTATAATTTTCCCGCCAAACGGAAAATTTTTCCCGCCCTTTTTTCTATATACTTGCGGGGTTCGCGTATGCACGTTGTGTTTTACGTTTCCCCTGTTCTTGTATGTTTTGGGGGTTAACATAACTTATTTCTTTAATAAAAGTTATATGTGTATGTTATATGTTCACATTGCTCGTTTATTTTCTTGTGAAAATGTTCGTTTGTGAATCATTGTGGTGCGTGCTTTGTAACCATGTTTTGTTCTTTGTTTATAGCAAACAATCAATGTCTGACATGGATCTGTCCCCAGTATCCACCCCCTCTACCCCTGCTCCTCGGAGTTATGGGGTGTGCAGAAAGTTTTTGTCGTCCCGGGATCCCCACGATCGTTGCCCGCGGTGCAGGGTTCCTTGCGGGGACGCCCGGTGCATCCTGTGCGAAGGTCTGGGGCCTGCGGATTTTGAGCGGTACCGGCTGTACGTACAGTCCGTCTCCACCCCTGTGGTGGCCGGTTCGTCCGGTCGGGGTCCCCGTGCGGGTACCACCTCCTCGGCTGCGGCGGATCCCCTTGCGGCCCTCGGGCTGTCTGGGGATTCCGTCGCCGCATTGTTGTCGAAACTTGTGGATTCCAAGCTGGCGGCCTTATCGCAAGATAGGCCGCTGGCTGTTCCGTCCCCGGCCTCTTCGGTGGCCGCGGGGTCGGACGCGGGGTCCACCGGTAAAGCGGCGGATCTCTTGGCGGCCCGTGTGCTGTCCGGGGATTCCGTCGCTGCATTACTTGCATAACTTGTGGACTCCAAGCTGGCGGCCTTATCTCAGGATAGGCCGCTGGCTGTTCCGTCCCCGGCCACTTCGGTGGCCGCGGGGTCGGACGCGGGGTCCACCGGTACGGCGGCGGCTCCCGTGGTCACCGGTCCTTCCCCCGAACCGTTGCTCCCGCTATCGGTTTAGGACCGCGTGGCCATGGTTTATGACCTCTTTGAGGACATGCCCCGGCCGGTACCGCGGGGAATCCACGACTGTTGGTTCCTCCGAGGTATACGATGAGTCTTCCGACACGGCTTTCCCCGCATCAACCTTGCTGCGCGGTTTCAAGCCTTCCTTGGAGAACGCCTTCGCGGCGGCCTCCGGTCGGGGTCTCCCGTTGCCTCCGACGTCGTGGAGAAAGGGTTTATTCCCGGTACATGACCTTGCCTTTCCCGAGGCTGGTCCTACCGCGGAGGCCCATGTTGAGCGGTTGGGTGTCCGTGCCCCACCGGCTGCTACGGTAACGCAAGCTACCTTGCACCAGCTGGACGCCCTCGCTCGGCACTCCATGTCTCACGGAGACACTTACTTGGCTGCAGCGGCCCGTCTGGTCGAAGGTTCTCCCACGGACCGTGACCAGCGCATTTACAACTGCCTGCTCAGTTTAAATGCTTCCCTGGAGTACGTTGCCGAGGACTCTCGGCACACACTTGCTCTTGTTGGGTCCCTGCATAGGCGCCTGGGTGCCGCTCCTAACCGGAGCGCGCCCCAGGCTGCTGCGGCCGGTAGGTCTCAGGGGTCGGGTTCTTCTTCCTCTGGGAAGTAGCCCCGCCCTGAGGGCTCCGGTATGGGCAATCAGCTGCCCTTTCGCGGGAAGACGGGGAACTGGGGGAAGCCCAAGTCGTCGACGGACGGCAAGGGCCCCTCCAGGTGACTCTCATTGGAGGGGTTCGTATGCCGACAGCGCCAACTTCGGTTGGCCCTTAGGCGAACCCGAGTCACTTGGCCCTGGACAGTTGCGCCTGTCGCAACCTGTCAGGGCCCCCTCTCCTTACCCAGTGGGAGCCAGACTCCACACTTACTGGGAGAATTGGGAACAAGTGTTCGACGACCCGTGGGTGGTCAACACGATTCGGTACGGCTATCGGCTTGATCTCAAAGCGAATCCGCCGCTCACCGTTGCCCCGTTGGCATGCAGGTTTCGATTCGGAAACCGATCTTCCCATCCTCGCCGATGCCATCGGCAGGTTGGTGGAGAAGGGGCAGTACGGGAGTTAGCTCTACCAGAAATAACACCGGGGTTTTACTCCAGGATATTTCTCGTTCCCAAGTAGGACAGTGCCGAACTCAGAATGATTCACACGTCCGCTCCCTGGCTGTTCACCCGGTTAACCACCCCCATAGTGGGGTTCCTCCACAGGAGGGGTGTCCGGTACTTCGCGTACCTGGACGACTCGCTAGTAGCAAATCGAATGACGGACACCCTGTCACGCCATCTCGATTTCGCACGTCGGCTCTTGGAGCAATTTGGGTGGATTATCAATCTCCCCAAGAGCGAGTTAACCCCTTCTCAGAACTTGCTGTTCATCGGAGGTCGGTTCAACACGGTGTCCCATCGCCTCTTTGTCCCCCCAGACCGGTGGCACAAAATTCAGGCGATGATTGCCAAAGTCTTAGCGGTGCAACAGACTGTTCACTTTTGGGAACAGCTGTCAGGGCTACTTGTATCAGCCCAGGACTGCACCGCACGGGGTCGTCTCCAACTCCGCCCGCTGCAACGGTTTTTAATCCAGTTGTTAGCAACGGAGGTGAACAGTGCGACCGTCGCCCTCCCGGATCGGCTCCGACCGCATCTGGAGTGGTGGACGGTCCCTTACATTGTCTTATCAGGAGTCTCTATGCGGCCCTACCGGGCCACGTTGACCCTGTATACAGACGCCTCTCTAGTGGGCTGGGGCGCCCATCTAAAGGGGGAGGTGAGCTCGGGGCTGTGGTGCTTAGACGAACTAGGTCTTCACATCACTTGTCTCGAGTTCAAGGCAGTGATCAACGCAGTCAATCACTGGAAGCATCGTCTCGTCGACGCCCGGCTCATGCTGGCGACCGACAACACGACGGTAGTGTCCTATGTGAACAAACTGGGGGGAACCCACAGTCACTCGCTACTCGATCTCACGTTCGAGTTTTACGCTCTGGTGGACAGTGTCCCGTGCCAGATACGCGCCCGTCACATCCCAGGTGTGCGGGACGTACTGGCAGATGCTCTATCGAGGCCTCAGGATCCGAGCCCCACAGAGTGGATGCTGAACCCAGTAGTGTTTCAGTGGCTGTGCGAACGTTTGGGTCGTCCGATGGTCGACCTGTTCGCAACGCGGTTCAACAATCAACTCCCGTTGTTTGTATCACCAGTCCCGGTCCCGAGGGCCATCGATCACGATGCTCTCGCGTTAGACTGGACGGGCTTGGTCGCTTATGCTTACCCGCCGACAGCGTTGATACCACACATTCTAAGCCGGCTCCGAGGAGTTCGCTGTCGAATGTTACTGATCGCGCCCATGTGGCCGAACAGATCGTGGTACCCCGACTTGCTGACCCAGGTCACGCAGTCGCCACTTCCACTGCCTGTGAGACCGGATCTCTTGATCCACCCTCACACCCGTCAGCTTCATCCAAACGCAGGGCAGTTCAATCTGCACGCGTGGATGTTGTCACCGAGCGTCTGAGGAGTAAAGTTTTTTCTCGCCGGCGTCTCGGGCATACGTTAGTATGCATCGTGATTCTACCCAGAAGGTGTATAATGCACGTTGGGTTATTTTCACGAAGTGGTGTTGTAAACATCACATTCATTCGCCAGATAAGGTATCTGTGCAGGATATTGCTCGTTTCATGTCTCACTTGCGAGAGTCCCGGAAACTCTCCGGGGGTTCCATTGCCAACTATGTCTCGTCCGTTGCTACGGTACGGGACGTTGCTATGGGTACCAGTCTCTCCAAAGAGCCGGTGATACGGGGTATTATCAAGGGTTTCAAACAGCACGATCTTAAGAAGGGCCGCCTTCGGGCACCGGCCTGGGATCTTTCCCTAGTGTTGCAATCACTTACGGAAGCTCCGTATGAACCCTTGCATAGTGCTTCGTTCCGGCATGTGACTTGGACAACAGCATTTCTCCTCTCCTTTGCCACGGCGGCACGTGTATCCGAAATTCATGCACTCGATGTCGCCAAGGTACGATTCGATAGGGGTGACGAAGGAGCGGTCCGCCTGGGCCTGCTCATGGGCTTCGTCGCCAAGAATCAGAGAGTCGGGCAAACGGAGAGAGAATTCACTGTAAGATCACTCAAAGAAATCTTACATCCTGCTGATACTGAGGACAGAGCGCTGTGTCCGGTTAGGGCCCTAAAGTATTATCTTAAGGCTTCGAATGAACGTAGACAAGGGCGTGACCGTCTGTTCATATCGTGTAACCCTAATCGCACGGTTGACATAACTCGCAACTCGATTGCGTTGTGGCTTCGTTCTGTCATCAATCTGGCGTACCGGTCTCGGGGGTTACCGGTAGCGGGGTCAAACCCGCACGAGATCAGGGCGCTAGCGGCAACATTTGCCCTACACTCGAATATCTCTGTTCGCAGAATATTACGAGGTTGTTCCTGGCGTTCTGACTCGGTTTTTGCCAATCATTACCTCAAACAGGTCGCTGATGCCGTCGTGGAGAGTGTGCACCGTCTTGGCCCGCGGATCGCGGCGCAAGCGGGCACCTAAGGGGTGTGCCCAGCGCAATTCCGAACTCCTCAGGCGTCTGACCTTGCACGGTGGTCAATCTGGGTCGACTCCATTGTTCCCACTGCCGTGGGTACAGGAGTTGGGGTCCCGCAAACCAGCGCACTCACACCACAGGTGAGGGCGGCTTTTTGTGTGCTTTGTCCTTATTTGTATTTTGACAATTATGTCTTTAATTGTCTGTCGTGTATCCCAACCTTGTGATGCATGCTTACAAATACTGGAATTAGGTCACGCGCCTAATGCATACTTTAAGTAGGCTTGCTCTGGGATATACGGTCTGAATGAAATTAATTTCCCTCTTTTCGACTGTTTAACCTGATCTAAGATTAAGCTCACGCGGATACAGTGTTCTCATCCGCTGCGGCGATGAAATACCTATCCAGTGGGGCCGTTTGGAGTCACCAATCGTTTTGGCAATGACGATTGAGCCTTACGGTATGCGCTTGACAGTGCTTTGGTATTCCTATAGGGTAACGCCTAGCTAGGTGCATGCGCATCGAGTGCTTCCGCCTTGGTGTTTACTTCCGCTGGTCGGAAGGAACGCTAGCAGTCAGGATTCGGGTTGTAGGTGCTCCCCACCGCCTACTGTGGTAGTCAGCCTCGGTATAACAGTGGTAACGTATTACTTAATGTAATTTGTAGAATTTTCCTATTCGGAATATTCTATAAGTAATACGTTACCACTGGGCTGCTGCCCGCCCGTCCATCCCCCGAGCACTTGCTCTCGCAGGAGACAAGAGTGAAGGGTGTCACATGGCAGCTAGGTGGCTACGCACGTGCTGCATGAGGTAATTGAGATCTCTGTGGTAGATTTCGCTATAGCAGCAGTTGTGGGAGACAACAGCCTCGGTATAACAGTGGTAACGTATTACTTATAGAATATTCCGAATAGGAAAATTCTACAAAACAACAACAAACAAACAAACAAGTAAGGCTTAGACCATGTACTGTGCTTTAATGTAAGACTCTTGGAAGTCAAGTGTAGTGTGTCAGCTGGGTCACTGATTAGTGATTACGCTTCGATCACATTCAAAGTGTAGGAACTCCATGAATAGATAAACCAGGTTGTAGTTGTTAATGTAAGCGTCTGCTTCTGGTCTTTAGTTGACACGAGAGCGCTGTCCCTGCGTCTGCTGTCGGAAATCGCTGCTGTGTATCTGAGCCAGGAGCAGTATGGGGAGGTGAAGGTCAACACCAAGCAGCTCCATGTCATCATCTCCCAGCATCTGCTTCCGCTGTGAGTACAGATGAGTACACACTCCACATTATACCTCCACCTCAAGTCTTATAGCATTTGTATGGGCGGCCATCCAGTCAAAAAATACACAGTGGAAATAAACGACAAAAGTATGCAATAATACTCAATTGTTATGAATAAAGAATGAATGTTACAAATAACGGTTATTGTTAACATACAAATAGTTAATTCAAACTATGAATCAATTCCAATGAACACCTCAAAAACAAAAGACATCATATGTAAAAAGAAAAACATGTACTAAGAACGTCAGCACACAAAAAGGACACCAAACTGCTAAAGGAAAACGTTGACAATAAAGAACGACCGAATGGCTGCCCATAGTAAAGCTCATTATTGGTACGGCCTGCTGTAACATTGTTGGAATATTGCTGAAAGCTGTGTAAAACCAGCAGTTATTGTCTTGAAAATGCAGATGTTTATATATATGAAGTCTCAAAGGTAACTTTGTTCTTTCCAACATATTGTCTGCTGATTCTTCTAAGGTTAGGGGTGGTCGGGTAGCCTCATGGTTAATGCATTCGCTCGTCACGCCGAAGATCCGGGTTTGATTCCTGACATGGGTAAAATGTGTGAAGCCCATTTCTGGTGTCCCCTTCCGTGATATTGCTTGAATATTGCTAAAAGCGGCATAAATCCATACTCACTCACTTCTAAGGTTAGTGTGTTTGCCAGACTACTATTAACACGCTGATGTGATACAGCTGGAATATTGTTGACTGTGGTTTTAAGCAGCATTCCCTCCTTCTGTTCCAGGTGCGAGCAGATCCTCCTGGATGTGGACCCCCTGCCCAGCTACGGCCTGAAGCTGCTGCTGGCTCTCCTGGAGCAGAACTCCGCCTTCATCAAGCAGTTTGAGGAGAAGGGGCTGGTGGCCGTCGTCTTCCAGGTGCTCATGGTGAGTGTGTCTCACTTCACTCACAGCTGTGATCGTGGCTTCTCATAGTCTCACTGATTATGTTTCCTGGTTCGTCAGCCTCCGGGTTTCACCAAAGTAGTAAATGTCTTTGAGTGAGTGTGTGAGTTGGTTTTAACGCCACTTTGAACGGTATTCCACTTATAACACGACATGTCAGTAATATGGGAGGAAATCCCGAAGTGATGCATGCCTCAGATGTTTACCACTTTGGTGAAACCCACAAGGCAGGTATGGTGCTGACAAACAAAAGAAACATAATCGGGGTAAACCGGTATTCAAACCCACAGTCGTTTCTGGCATGCCCAAGGGATGCAACTCTGCACAGCGAATTGCGATGGCTTAGACAACTGGGCCACCAGTGCATGTCTTATACTTAGACATCTCTACAGGCTTTCCTCCCACAACAAGCTGACAAGCCGTGATGTAACGGAAGTACTGTTCTAAGTGGTGTTAAACTCACTCCACTCATTCAGATCCTCCGTGGTGGCCTTGTGAAGGTCACATCATGGTATGTCTCAGGGTTTTAGATGAATTAATATTGTATTGGATGTACAAAAGGAAGAACGAATGGAATCGTGTTTACATAATATGAAGAGAAAGAGTTGCCACTTGACAATTACATCATTTTGTTTTTAATTCATCGATATTTGTCTTTGTTTATTTCATTCAGAAATTTTGTATCATTTTCCATCTGTCTGCCTTGTTTTGAGTAGAAAGCTAGCAGTAAGGCAGTAGCTTTAAGTTCACAGAATGCATTGCAGTTATTTTAGTCTAATCATGCTTGTTCCCTATCAGCAAAATTGTCAGCTAGAAACGGGCCTTGTGAGTATACGTTGATTGTCTCCCCTTGGTGAAGGTCATCTCGATGCCCTTGTCCATCCCCTGCAGAGCTTTTGTATCTGTCAGATGTAGTTTTTAGTGAAGCATTTATTAACTTTATCTCATTGTCTGCTTGGTAGGAAACAGTAACATCATTAACAAATGTACAAAGAAAGTTGTCTCCATGGTGATTCAGTGCTGGAATATTGGTGACCATGTGACAAAGGACACACTAATGGACAAAATGGCTACTGTCAAACTCATCATTGTGTATATATCATGGTCACATCTCAAAATGTCTACAAAGTCTCCCTTCCGTGATTACCAGATTGTTTGTGGCAGTTAAAGGGAGTCCAGTGGTGTGGAGACTGGTTGCAATGTCTCTTGCTGGGTCTGCTACAGAGTGGAGGCCATGTTGTAAGAATAGCATGCCCTGTGTCATGTGATAGTGAATTGTGGGAGATCTTGTGGGCCAGAATATCCGCTATTGATGCCCTATTGATGACATGCTGAACTCATCCACCTAGTCCTTTATTGTCTTTTGTTGAAAATGTCACTAGAATAGGATGATCATCTTACCTGAAAGACATAACAGTATATTTGTTACAACTTGGAAAGTTTCGATTAAATTGATGGACAGACGGTTTCCTATATATTGAGTACAGGTAATGTCAGCATCTGCTTGCTGTACAAGCTTTCGGGACTTCTGTCTCTCCATGTCTGTGTACTAACACCAGCTTTTAGACAATATACTGAGAAAATCAGGAAACTTGATACCAGCAGATACCTGCCCCATGTCTACTGTTCTAATGGTCATTGTACACTTTGTAAATAAACCTGCATGGTTGTGGTAACAGCAAATGTTGTCTCAACAAGAATAACCGTCAGTGTCTGTATCTCTAGACAAACTGCATGCTCCTTTAACCTGTGTATAGAAAATAGGTTGTATGTGAGACCCTATCTGTGATTCTCTGTTGTTGAAATTTTCATAAAACGTTCATGAAAATAGTTTGAAATTAATTATGTGATTTATGCAAGAAACTTCTGCCATGTATTTATAACTCAAACCGACTTTTTGCAATCCTTCGACAGTTCATCACATACCCTGGCTTATTAGTGAAATTATTGGAATTGTTGAAGGAGACATTTATAGAGAAGTAAGAATATGACAAGTTGTATGACTGTTAGTAACCAGTTCATTCTTCAGAACATGTTCTGGTTATTAACTCATACAACAAGGTAGTGAACATTCTTTGACTTTTATCAACATCAACATAATAATTTTAAATTTATTTTAAGATCTGGGTCTAGTCCCCACCGTTGCAATTCTGGGAAGAGGATTAGGTTACCTGCACCTCATGTTGTCACAAGTCAAATACAGTGAGGATTTGTTAGTCACTCTTTGTGACCTGGCTGATACTGTGTCATCAGACCCTGACAGAGGCACGTGTTGCTCATGCTATCAACCCTTGGTTTGTCTGACCCAGACTTGATTGTTTACAGGATGCTCTGATATAGGGGCTTGTTGTTCATGCTATCATCCCTTGGTTTGTCTGACCCAGATTTAATTATTTACAGGTTGCTGTGATATAGCCAGTATATTGTTGAACAGTAGCTGTGATCATATCAGTTTATTAATAACTTGAATCTACACGTGATACACATGATATGACCTATCAATACAGACCTACGTAGCTTGATGCTGTTTAAATGTGTCGGACAGAAAGACACACATTTTCCTTCCCTTTCAAAGTGCTGTGCACCTCAAACAGGGAAAGTAAATAACCGAACATTTCACCTTAATTTGGGTAAAGAACACAAAAATTGGTAGGCAGAATATAAATTTGAAATTTTGAATTTGTTTGAAATGTTAATTTGAAAAATCAAAAGAAACCCACAAAGTTCCACAAAGTGATCTTAGTGCTAACACTTCGCAGTGACCATTGTCTTAGCACTAAGATCATTGTGTTGAATTAGGCTGTGTATATAATTCTTCAAAGAATAAGAAAGGAGTCCCTGATAGGCATTTTGAAGTTGGAAGAACATGCAATCTCATTAAAATCAGATCTTAGTTCTCGCTACCGCTGAACAAAGATCTGAGGACATCCCATGAGGGGTCACATTAGAATGACCTTTCATCCGACCAGTCGGGGGCACGGGTGGCCCAGCCGTCTAAGGCGCCGCGATTCGCTGTGCAGAGTTGCGTCCCTTGGGCACGCCAGAAACCTATGATTGTGGGTTCGAATCCCGGTTCGCCCCGATTATGTTTCTAAGTTTGTCAGCACCATACCCGTGCTCGTGGGTTTCACCGAAGTGGAAAATGTCTGAGACCTGCATCACTTCGGGCTTTCCTCCCACAATAAGCTGACACGCTGCGATATAACTGGAATACTGTTAAAAGCGGCGTTAAACCCAACTCACTCGAAAACCTCGAAAACTTTAACACTGAGTATTCCGAACGATTGTTACGGGTTTAACAACTGAATCCTTACAATCTAGACCATATATTTGCCATTCCAGAATGTTCTTTTGTTCAGGTTTCAAAATTTTAATCGAGAATTTGTCAAAATATGTTTTGAAGTGTAGTCGCCAATTTGAAATAAGTGCCGTAAAGCACGAGAAAGCTGCCTTCTGATTGGATAATGTTGACTTCTTGTCAGTCCTTCCATTGGTCGGTCAAAATTCGTGCAAGGTCGGTCTGACGTGCCCCGTAATGGGATGTCCTCAGATCTTTGTTTAGCGGCAGCGAGAACTAAGATCTGATTTGGAAGAACATGAAGACGTGAAACTTTTATTGATAACTTCTAAATTGTTGATAAAGACATTTCATGACTTTTATGGATAACTTTTAAATTGTTTGTTAAGACATTTCAGAGCTACTTCTTTTCCCTTCATTAGGTGAATACTGAGTAAGTGTATTGAGTTGGGAAAGGAGTTTGGTGCTCTCATAAAGTGACAATATGATCAATGAGAATATGATCACAGTTACTTTTGTGTTTCAGTAGTATTCAAAGAACTTGTGTTGATTTGAATGACCTGCTAGAGTTGGACCTGTTTAAGTATGGCGTCTGCAGCATGAACATGTCTTGTTGCAGGATCACCAGAACAACCCTCTGAGCAGTTTGATGCAGAGCATTGTGGGGATCCTGAACTGTCTCCTGTCACACAAGGACACCGACGTGAAGGAGCTGTATGACCAGGGTAGGTGGGAAGATCTGTGGGTTTAGAGAGCTGTATGACCAGGGTAGGTGGGAAGGTCAATGGGTTTAGAGAGCTGTATGACCAGGGTAGGTGGGAAGGTCAATGGGTTTAGAGAGCTGTATGACCAGGGTAGGTGGGAAGGTCAATGGGTTTAGAGAGCTGTATGACCAGGGTAGGTGGGAAGATCAATGGGTTTAGAGAGCTGTATGACCAAGGTAGGTGGGGGGAACAGTCTGTGAGTGGGAGAGCTGTATGACCAGGGTAGGTGGGAAGATCGATGGGTTTAGAGAGCTGTATGACCAGGGTAGGTGGGGGAACAGTCTGTAAGGGGGAGAGCTGTATGACCAGGGTAGGTGGGAAGATCAATGGGTTTAGAGAGCTGTATGACCAGGGTAGGTGGGAAGCAATGGGTTTAGAGAGCTGTATGACCAGGGTAGGTGGGGGAACAGTCTGTAAGGGGGAGAGCTGTATGACCAGGGTAGGTGGGAAGATCAATGGGTTTAGAGAGCTGTATGACCAGGGTAGGTGGGAAGCAATGGGTTTAGAGAGCTGTATGACCAGGGTAGGTGGGGGGAACAGTCTGTGAGTGAGAGAGCTGTATGACCAGGGTAGATGGGGGGAACAGTGGGTTAGAGAGCTGTACGACCAGGGTAGGTGGGGGAACATAGGGTTAGAAGGCTGTATGACCAGGGTAGGTGGGGGGAACAGTGGGTGAGAGCTGTATGACCAGGGTAGGGGGGGGAACAGTCCATGAGTGGAAGAGTTGTATGACCAGGGTAGGTGGGGGAACAGTCTGTGAGTGGGAGAGCTGTATGACCAGGTTAGGTTGGGGAACAGTCTGTGAGTGGGAGAGTTGTATGACCAGGGTACGTTGGGGAACAGTCTGTGAGTGGGAGAGCTGTATGACCAGGGTAGGTGGGGGAACATAGGGTTAGAAGGCTGTATGACCAGGGTAGGTGGGGGGAACAGTGGGTTAGAGAGCTGTATGACCAGGGTAGGGGGGGGGAACAGTCTGTGAGGGGGACAGCTGTATGACCAGGGTAGATGGGGGGAACAGTGGGTTAGAGAGCTGTACGACCAGGGTAGGTGGGGGAACATAGGGTTAGAAGGCTGTATGACCAGGGTAGGTGGGGGGAACAGTGGGTTAGAGAGCTGTATGACCAGGGTAGGGGGGGTGGGGGGGGGGGGGGGACAGTCCATGAGTGGAAGAGTTGTATGACCAGGGTAGGTGGGGGAACAGTCTGTGAGTGGGAGAGCTGTATGACCAGGTTAGGTTGGGGAACAGTCTGTGAGTGGGAGAGCTGTATGACCAGGGTAGGTGGGGGAACAGTCTGTGAGTGGGAGAGCTGTATGACCAGGGTAGGTGGGGGAACAGTCTGTGAGTGGGAGAGCTGTATGACCTGGGTAGGTGGGGGAACAGTCTGTGAGTGGGAGAGCTGTATGACCAGGGTAGGTGGGGGGAACAGTCTGTGACTGGGAGAGCTGTATGACCAGGGTAGGTGGGGGAACAGTCTGTGAGTGGGAGAGCTATATGACCAGGGTAGGTTGGGGAACAGTCTGTGAGTGGGAGAGCTATATGACCAGGGTAGGTGGGGGAACAGTCTGTGAGTGGGAGAGCTATATGACCAGGGTAGGTGGGGGGAACAGTCTGTGAGTGGGAGAGCTATATGACCAGGGTAGGTTGGGGAACAGTCTGTGAGTGGGAGAGCTATATGACCAGGGTAGGTTGGGGAACAGTCTGTGAGTGGGAGAGCTATATGACCAGGGTAGGTGGGGGAACAGTCTGTGAGTGGGAGAGCTATATGACCAGGGTAGGGGGGGGAACAGTCCATGAGTGGAAGAGTTGTATGACCAGGGTAGGTGGGGGAACAGTCTGTGAGTGGGAGAGCTGTATGACCAGGTTAGGTTGGGGAACAGTCTGTGAGTGGGAGAGTTGTATGACCAGGGTACGTTGGGGAACAGTCTGTGAGTGGGAGAGCTGTATGACCAGGGTAGGTGGGGGAACATAGGGTTAGAAGGCTGTATGACCAGGGTAGGTGGGGGGAACAGTGGGTTAGAGAGCTGTATGACCAGGGTAGGGGGGGGGAACAGTCTGTGAGGGGGACAGCTGTATGACCAGGGTAGATGGGGGGAACAGTGGGTTAGAGAGCTGTACGACCAGGGTAGGTGGGGGAACATAGGGTTAGAAGGCTGTATGACCAGGGTAGGTGGGGGGAACAGTGGGTTAGAGAGCTGTATGACCAGGGTAGGGGGGGTGGGGGGGGGGACAGTCCATGAGTGGAAGAGTTGTATGACCAGGGTAGGTGGGGGAACAGTCTGTGAGTGGGAGAGCTGTATGACCAGGTTAGGTTGGGGAACAGTCTGTGAGTGGGAGAGCTGTATGACCAGGGTAGGTGGGGGAACAGTCTGTGAGTGGGAGAGCTGTATGACCAGGGTAGGTGGGGGAACAGTCTGTGAGTGGGAGAGCTGTATGACCTGGGTAGGTGGGGGAACAGTCTGTGAGTGGGAGAGCTGTATGACCAGGGTAGGTGGGGGGAACAGTCTGTGAGTGGGAGAGCTGTATGACCAGGGTAGGTGGGGGAACAGTCTGTGAGTGGGAGAGCTATATGACCAGGGTAGGTTGGGGAACAGTCTGTGAGTGGGAGAGCTATATGACCAGGGTAGGTGGGGGAACAGTCTGTGAGTGGGAGAGCTATATGACCAGGGTAGGTGGGGGGAACAGTCTGTGAGTGGGAGAGCTATATGACCAGGGTAGGTGGGGGAACAGTCTGTGAGTGGGAGAGCTATATGACCAGGGTAGGTTGGGGAACAGTCTGTGAGTGGGAGAGCTATATGACCAGGGTAGGTGGGGGAACAGTCTGTGAGTGGGAGAGCTATATGACCAGGGTAGGTGGGGGGAACAGTCTGTGAGTGGGAGAGCTGTATGACCAGGGTAGGTGGGGGAACAGTCTGTGAGTGGGAGAGCTGTATGACCAGGGTACGTTGGGGAACAGTCTGTGAATGGGAGAGCTGTATGACCAGGGTAGGTGGGGGGAACAGCCCGTGAGTGGGAGAGCTGTATGAGAGTTATATATCGTGATGGTGAGGAATCCTGTGGTTAAGGGTATCCCTTATCAAGCCAAAGGCTTTATTTCCATTTTCCATGTGGGTCCATACTGTGAAGCTCCTGATGTTGCTAGGTTTGGTGGACTACCTGTCAACGCTCTTCTTCGATGTGTGGACTGTGTGTGTGGAGGGTTCGGATGGCGGTCGTGACATCAAGATGGCCAATGCTACATTGCAGATGTTGCTCGATACACTGCACACCCTCTTCAAATATGTGTCGGAGGTTGTCCGGAGAGCACTACAGGTATGTATTTCTTCCTACTGAAAAAACCCTTGTGCTGGTGACACAGGATATTCCTATCAGTCAGAGCATGGCTGTATGGAAGAAAAGGCTCTATGAGAGGGAGAGAGCACGACCCGGTAATTAGATGCAGTCTTCAATGCATTCTAATGTGATGACCACCTGTGTTTAAACCTATCATGACACTCACAATCCATTTTAGTTATTTATGTTTTGTTAAAACTATGTGGACATTTCATCAGGAATCATGAGTAGAGCAAGATTGATGTCTTTACCCTCCTGTATCTGTTTCCTAGGGCTAGTTATACTGCTCGACATACACTACTGAGAGTGATGTTGTTTAGTGGATCTGGTTGGTTACCCCTGCTTGTCATTGGGTCGTCTTGTGCAAACCGGTGAATGTCCTGTCCGTGGCATGTATGTACAGATGAACTCAGCCTGTCTGGGAGCCACTCAGTCTTGTTGCAGTGGCCTGGCTGTTGCCACTTGCTGCTGCAATTGCTGGACTGTACACAGTAGAGTTGACATTACCCCATAGCTGGCATTATCCACTGGTTTCACCACAGTTGTGGCTGGTGGAGAACTCAAAAGGTGTTCTGTCTCTACTAGTAGCTGACACATTTTGTGTAAAGAACCTTATATTGTTTTCTTGTCAAACCTTGAGGCGTTTCATGAATGTCTTCAATTAACCTGTCTGTCAACCAGTTTCTGGGAGAACAGTATGGTCGAGTATCACTCTTATTACCAGCGTAACAGATCCAAGTGTTGTTTGCATCTTGAACTTCAGCAATGGCTTGTGTGGCCTTGAGCCTTTCTTCCTCAATGATGGCATCGGGTGACACGGGCTGTGTAATAGTGCTGGAACCTCGCACTCCCTTTCTTCTGATAGGAGGCATGATCAATTTGTAAACAAATTCATACCTGTGGATGGCAACTGCTGATGGTGATGTGTTGGAGATTAAACAATATATTCTCAGCTCAACAAAACATACCAACATAGCAGATAACAACATTGCAGCTGGACATGAGCGGAAAAACCAAATATAGACAGCTTCTCAAACAAATAGTTTGCGAATAACAAAATGGTGATTACCTGGCATTGACGAAGATACGTGTGCACACATTATTGAAACATTATGACAGCAGATAAGATATACAAAACGTGATCAGTTTTCCTAACATAAACAAAGTGAGAAACTAATAACTCTGTAATATGGCTTTACAAGACATTTTGAAGGTGTTTGCCATGATTGTTTCTAAGCCCATTATCAAATTGATACTGATTTGAAATCATCCGATATACCATCCCATAAATAAAGTCGTGATTTTGAAAGAAAGAACCACAACTAACTGGCAAACCAGTAATACTGTGCACCCATAGCCTCTGATGGCATTGTATCTCATGGAAGTCACTGATGTTTCCGGTATTTGGTGAAGGAGAGTGTCAGTCTCTGTAATGGGGTCATGTGGCCCAGTCTGATGCCATGATGTGTCAGTAGAAATCCAAGGTGAAGTACTGCCAACATGGTGGGAATGACGTAGTCCACCTGGACTGACACTGATTGGACAGACTGGGTCATGTGACATGTTCAGGGACATGGACACTTTCATTGGCCAGGATGTGTCATGTGATTTTACTGAAGGAGATACAGGAAAAGGTTGGTAAATTGGTAAAAAAAAATCAATTGCCAATACATCCTATTTAGAATACAATATATTGGACTTCAGGGCTGAAAGATCTCATAGATCCTGAACTATCTGGCATGCCTGTCCTGTCTGAGAGAGTGAGCAGACTCACATTGAACTCATGAGTCGGGGAAGGGCATCACCTTGGTCCTGGTATTCTGTAGTGCCCATACTGGTCCCAGTTCCTCCTGTAGGCCACCATACACTCTGTACATATGTACATGGACAGGCTAAACTATCTGGCATGCCTGTCCTGTCTGAGAGAGTGAGCAGACTCACATTGAACTCATGAGTCATGGAAGGGCATCACCCTGGTCCTGGTTTTCTGTAGTGCCCATATAGGTCCTAGTTCCTCCTGTAGGCCACCATTCACTCCGTACATATGTATATGGACAGACTGGACTGTTCTTCTAGACTTTTCAGTGGTTCCCATAATGCTTATGTTTCTGTTTGGCTGTCGACCCCGACTAGCAGTTGCCTTCTCTTTGCACTTGCCTCTGTAACCGGACCGCTGGTAGTAATAATATTTTCTTTCTGATTGGCTTGTCACTGTCTTCCTTTTGGAGCGACTGTAGCATCTCCCCAAGTTTCTCGCCCACACTCTGCTTTCTCTCCCTTTCTTTTGCCATAATGAAAACAGCCAGTATAGCTTATAAGTAAGCAAAATGAGTAAAGATTGGCCACCATAGCTTGCTGCAGGTAACATGAGCAATGAAAAATGCAAAAGATGAATTCGTACAAAGGTTGACATCGCTCAAAGTAAAAGACAATTTAAAAAATAAAAATAACATGTACTCATGAAATTTGCTGAAAAGAGATTCTTTTTTTCCCTGTTCACTTTCTATAAATATGAAAGCATTGTTTATATCGCAATCACCTGCCCTCCAGAACATGCCTCAGGTGTTTCTGTCTGACACAGATTCCTTGTGGCTTGCATGCTTCTGGTCATAATAAGATCTTGATGGAACTTCACTCGTACTAACCTGCTTTGTGGACCCCAAAAGGACAAAATAAGTTACCATACCAGGAAGGTTCCTCTGAGTTCCCTGATACCTGGTAATCAGACACTTCCCTGGTGCCAAGTCTGCTGATGTGTGGTTGTCATGGTGATTGTACTCGTCTGACTGATCAACATGAGGGAAAAATAATAGATTACCAGTGTTGTACAATATGCAAAAAAATGAGTTAGTATTATATTTAAAATGTGAAGAAATGTTCCTATTAGTTAGCTCAATTGATCACAGACTGGTTGAGTCCTTTAAATTGGGAGGTGTCGGCATTCAGTCCTGCAACGTCAGGATGATTGTCAGCTCAACTGTTCACAGACCGGTTGAGTCCTTTAGATTGGGAGGTGTCCTCATTCAATCTGCAAGGTGGAGTTGATGAAAAGGTCAATGAAGGAAAGTAACAAGTAAGCTGTCCTTATTGGCTGGTGTTGCCTCTTACTTCTTTATGGAAATCTTTCTTTGTTCTGCTCAGAGCGTGCCTCTCATTCCCTGTCACACGCTAACTCTGGACTGTTACAAGAAAAGTTAGGGATCTTGTTGTTTGTTGGTGATATGTACTATTTATATAATATGGTAAATACACAAAATGAATCAATCACTTACTTTCATTATCATCATCCAGAAAACGCACGGAGCCAGATGGGGAAACTAAACCCCAGTGTTGGGTAAAAGCAACAAGCCATTCTTTACATATTTAGTAATGATTTGGGACAAAGCTTCACGTCACCGAAACCACATGACACAGTAGCAAGACAATATTAAAGAAAAATAAATCTTTTAACTAGTGATGCACCGCAATCGGGCATGAACATTAAACAAATTAAAACTCCTGATATTATAGGGGTGGTCGGGTAGCCTAGTGGTAAAAGCATTAGCTCGTCACGCCGAAGACCCGGGTTCGATTCCCGACATGGGTACAATGTGAAGCTCATTTCTGGTGTCCCCCGCCATGATATTGCTGGAATATTGCTAAAAGCTGCGTAAAACCATACTTACTCACTCACCCCTTATATAACACTACACAAGTGCCCCCTGTAACCAAGTTCTATTTCTGTATCCTAGTGTTACATGCTCATTCCGAATTGAAACATGAAGGTTAATCCAGAAATCGGCACATACAGAACTAGATTGTTAAATTAGTAAATAACCACACAGGATAAAGGAACAAATTATCTTGACATACACAGGATAAGGTTTACAATCATACAAGGCAATGCAATAGGTCAAAATATGTGGCAACAGCAATATACGATAACAGGCCCTATTACCATCTTCCCGAGGCAAGAGAGTAACTGACTATAAAATCCAGTTTCCACCCTTGCCGAACTAGGCTGGGATTATGGAGTTACATTATGGCTGGACTAACGAGTCTATGCATAGTCCAATCAAAATCGCGCACCGAAATCGAAATCCGGTTCATAATCTGTCATGCAGAGTTTGGTCGATTGCAGGATTTGCAAAGCAGGTGCATCGCCAACTTGTTGTCAACGATATTTTCCAAATCTTTTCATGTTTTTAATCCAGGTGCTCAAGTGATTTGATGTACTTCGCGAAGTAAGAACCGTTTTATCACAAAATAGATGTTGATTATCGATCAGATCGTCTTGACTGGGCGCCACCATTTTGTTTGAAACAAATGCATGTGATACGAGAGGTGGAATCTGATTGGTACAAATGGGAGAGGCATAGAATGGACATAACTCGTAATAGCCACTGGTGGTGCTACGATCGAGCCCAGGAATTCTAGGCTAGTTCGGCAAGGGTGGAAACTGGACTTGTAAAGTCAGTAAACGCTCTTGCCTCGGGAAGATGCCCTATAACAGAAGTCAGTGCACTCACAAATGTCCAGTAGTTGTCACACTTGAATATCTTAGATGAGGCACATGCTCTGTTTTTGAATCCAGGAATTAGTGTGGGAAACAGGCAGAAAAGTGGGATGTTAGTATCTAATCCACACTGGGCAAGTAAATTGATGCAAGTTAGGTTGCCTCAAATCTCCCTCGTCTCGCTCTTATATAGTTACAGCCACCCTTCCAGAAATACTGCCTCGAATTGTCTGGAATAATGTTGTCCTTCACCAACTGTAAACAAGTAGTAGACAGTAGACAAGCTCCTCAGCAAAGCTCTCTATACTGGTAGGTTATCAAAGGTGTCAAACACTGGGACAGAGTTTGGACAATATGAAGGGAGGTCACTCTATAACAAGGTCACTACCAAGGTCAACATTATATGAGCACCTCAATCAAATTGACACTTACTATCACCAGAGTTACGATATACACTGCCACAGAACACTAGGAGAAAGTAATTTCCTTATTATTCGTCCTTCAAACAATAAAACTAACATTTCTTCTTCAACATTAACCACAATAAACAAACAATATTGGAATCCTCTTCAGTGCACCACACCGAGACTCAAAGAACATGCAGTCTAGAGGCCAAGTCGACACTTTCAGACGCTTGTCAACAATCGTTATATAGCCATTCTCATCATTTTCCCTTTTCCACTGACTGTGCCTGCTGATGGGAGACCATCTCTCTTAATATAGTTTTAGTATAGTCTACTGTTTTTTTAATTTAAAAAACTCTTGCACAAACGAACCTCAAGTTGATGTTCAACTGCTTGTGTTAAACCCTCAGTCCTCACAAGTCATGGAGCTCTTTCTGTGAATTTTGAACTTTTTTTCTGAAGACAAAATATGTGGGTTTGATCTATAATGACAAAGTATGAAAGTTCATGACAGCTAATATGAAAATCCATCTCTGCCTTCTGAAAGGGTAGATGGGCATATGATAAAAGATAGGTGCTACTGCTGAAATGTTCCCTGGGTACAAGTTGTTTTTTAACGAGAACTCCAAAATCATGGTATGCTTAGATATGATCTGGGTACAAATGATATGGCATGAAACTCAGGCTATAACTTGACATATTGTTTTGTACCCAGGGTACATTTCAATGGTAAACCGATCAAGAGTGACTATTATATATCAGCAACACTACAGTATGCTGATTGGCTTGAATTCTCTATATTGTCCCAATGTGAAGGGTATGATGAACATACACTTCACATTGCTGGGGATGAAGACAAACATTGCAATGTTGTAAATGTTTGTTTTTGTCTTCAGGCCAAGAAGAGTGGAGTAGAAGGTTCCGCCATGGATGCTGAGGCTGCGGAACATCTGCTGCTGAGGAATAAACCACTGACAGAACTGACGAGTCTCCTCACTCAGCTGGTGAGTAGCTGTGTGTTAATGATGCTGTGATTGCTTCAGTAGTGTGTTAATGATGCTGTGATTGTTTCAGTAGTGTGTTTATAATGCTGTGATTGTTTCAGCTGCGTTATGATGTTGTGATTGTTTCAACTGTGTGCTAATGATGCTGTGATTGTTTCAGTAGTGTGTTTATAATGCTGTGATTGTTTCAGCTGTGTGTTATAATGCTGTGATTGTTTCAGCTGTGTGTTAATGATGTTGTGATTGTTTCAGCTGTGTGTTATGATGCTGTGATTGTTTCAGCTGTGTGTTAATGATGCTGTGATTGCTTCAGCTGTGTGTTAATGATGCTGTGATTGTTTCAGCTGTGTGTTATGATGCTGTGATTGTTTCAGTAGTGTGTAAATGATGCTGTGATTGCTTCAGCTGTGTGTTATGATGCTGTGATTGTTTCAGCTGTGTGTTATGATGCTGTGATTGTTTCAGCTGTGTGTTATGATGCTGTGATTGTTTCAGTAGTGTGTTTATAATGCTGTGATTGTTTCAGCTGCGTTATGATGTTGTGATTGTTTCAACTGTGTGCTAATGATGCTGTGATTGTTTCAGGAGTGTGTTTATAATGCTGTGATTGTTTCAGCTGTGTGTTATAATGCTGTGATTGTTTCAGCTGTGTGTTAATGATGTTGTGATTGTTTCAGCTGTGTGTTATGATGCTGTGATTGCTTCAGCTGTGTGTTATGATGCTGTGATTGCTTCAGCTGTGTGTTAATGATGCTGTGATTGTTTCAGCTCTGTGTTATGATGCTGTGATTGTTTCAGCTGTGTGTTAATGATGCTGTGATTGCTTCAGCTGTGTGTTAATGATGCTGTGATTGTTTCAGCTGTGTGTTATCATGCTGTGATTGTTTCAGTAGTGTGTAAATGGTCCTGTGATTGCTTCAGCTATGTGTTATGATGCTGTGATTGTTTCAGCTGTGTGTTATGATTGTTTCAGCTGTGTGTTATGATGCTGTGATTGTTTCAGTAGTGTGTTTATAATGCTGTGATTGTTTCAGCTGTGTGTTATGATGCTGTGATTGTTTCAGTAGTGTGTTTATAATGCTGTGATTGTTTCAGCTGCGTTATGATGTTGTGATTGTTTCAACTGTGTGCTAATGATGCTGTGATTGTTTCAGTAGTGTGTTTATAATGCTGTGATTGTTTCAGCTGTGTGTTATAATGCTGTGATTGTTTCAGCTGTGTGTTAATGATGTTGTGATTGTTTCAGCTGTGTGTTATGATGCTGTGATTGCTTCAGCTGTGTGTTAATGATGCTGTGATTGTTTCAGCTGTGTGTTATGATGCTGTCATTGTTTCAGCTGTTAGAATGCTGTCATTGTTTTAGCTGTGTGCTATGAGGTTGTGATTGTTTCAGCTGTGTGTTATGATGCTGTGATTGTTTCAACTGTGTTATGATGCTGTCATTATTTCAGCTGTTAGAATGCTGTCATTGTTTCAGGTGTGTGTAATGATGTTGTCATTGTTTCAGCTGTGTTGTGATGCTGTGATTGTTTCAGTTGTGTTGTGATGTTGTCATTGTTTAAGCTGTATTACAATGCTGTGATTGTTGCACCTGTTGTAACAATGCTGTGATTGTTTCAGCTCTGTTACAATGCTGTGATTGTTTTAGCTGTTACAATGCTGTGCTTGTTTCAGCTGTGTTACAATGCTGTGATTGTTTCAGCAGTGTTACAATGCTGTGATTGTTTCAGCTGTGTGTTACAATGTTGTGATTGTTTCACCTGTTGTAAAAATGCTGTGATTGTTTCAGCAGTGTTACAATGTTGTCATTGTTTCAGCTCTGTTACAATGCTGTGATTGTTTTAGCTGTTACAATGCTGTGCTTGTCTCAGCTGTGCTACAATGCCGTGATTGTTTCAGCAGTGTTACAATGCTGTGATTGTTTCAGCTGTGTTACACTGCTGTAATTGTTTCAGCCATGTGTTACAATGCTGTGATTGTTTCAGCAGTGTTACAATGATGTGATTGTTTCAGCTGTGTGTTACAATGCTGTGATTGTTTCAGCTGTTACAATGCTGTAATTGTTTCAGCCGTGTGTTACAATGCTGTCATTGTTTCAGTTGTGTTACAATGTTGTCATTGTTTTAGCTGTTACAATGCTGTGCTTGTTTCAGCTGTGTTACAATGCTGTGATTGTTTCAGCTGTGTGTTAATGATGTTGTGATTGTTTCAGCTGTGTGTTACAATGTTGTGATTGTTTCACCTGTTGTAACAATGCTGTGATTGTTTCAGCAGTGTTACAATGTTGTCATTGTTTCAGCTCTGTTACAATGCTGTGATTGTTTTAGCTGTTACAATGCTGTGCTTGTTTCAGCTGTGTTACAATGCTGTGATTGTTTCAGCAGTGTTACAATGCTGTGATTGTTTCAGCTGTGTCACACTGCTGTAATTGTTTCAGCCGTGTGTTACAATGCTGTGATTGTTTCAGCAGTGTTACAATGATGTGATTGTTTCAGCTGTGTGTTACAATGCTGTAATTGTTTCAGCCGTGTGTTACAATGCTGTCATTGTTTCAGTTGTGTTAAGATGCTGTCATTGTTTCAGTTGTGTTACGAGGACATGGACATCAAGGACCTGTCCATCAAGTGCCTGTCTCTCATCATACAACTGTTTGGCGGAGACTACCGTGATGCCCTGTCACCAGAAAACATGGTGAGATACTCTCACAAAAAGATTAAATGGAGAACACATCTTTAGCTGTGCTTAGACAAGATTCACACTTTCACTCAGTCCCATTCCTCCCTCCAGTTAATGCCAATATTTGAAGACATCATCTGTCCTCATATTAGACAATGAGGAAGTTCAGTGTCATGAAAATATACATTCACTGATTCAATTTATCTGGAAAATCATCTAATATCTTAACCATTTGTGTCCAAGCTCACATTATCTCAGAAAATACAGTGACATCACAGTCCCTAAGTATAGCTCTCACTTTCTCTGTAAGGATACAAGTCTGCTGTAGGCTGATAGCTTAGATAATACTTGGTACAAAACTCAATTCCCATGCTCAAAGCATTGACATGAACACTAGGGAATCAAAAAGAATGCAGACACCTAACACACACATCTTGTGTTCCAGGAGTGTTACAGTCAGGCACTGAAGAAAGCAGATGCCAAGAAACAGAAGGTCCTGCTTCGTATCATCAAAAGACTGGTAGGCCATTACTGGAAAACAGTCTCTCATCTGGGCAGAATAGGTCCCCAGAACCCCATCTTGTTAAAGCTGAATAAGACAATCAGATTGTTACAATGTGTGATGAGGCTTATGTATGTCATGAACATTGACGGTGTGGATTGTTACAATGTGTGATGAGGCTGATGTGTGTCATGAACACTGACAGTGTGGATTGTTACAATGTGTGATGAGGCTGATGTGTGTCATGAACACTGACAGTGTGGATTGTTACAATGTGTGATGAGGCTTATGTATGTCATGAACATTGACGGTGTGGATTGTTACAATGTGTGATGAGGCTGATGTGTGTCATGAACACTGACGATGTGGATTGTTACAATGTGTGATGAGGCTGATGTGTGTCATGAACACTGGCGGTGTGGATTGTTACAATGTGTGATGAGGCTGATGTGTGTCATGAACACTGACGATGTGGATTGTTACAATGTGTGATGAGGCTGATGTGTGTCATGAACACTGGCGGTGTGGATTGTTACAATGTGTGATGAGGCTGATGTGTGTCATGAACACTGACAATGTGGATTGTTGCTCATGCTGTCAACCAGTGGTCTGCCTGGTGTAAACTTGATAAAGTAGTTGGACCATTGCTAACTGTGGTGTAAAATAACAATCGCTCACTTGTTTTCTATCCGAGATTTGTTCCATTTCTGCCTCTAAGATCCACACAAACGATTGTAGTATTCCGGCAATGCAAATCTCAATGATTGTTTTAATGTATTAAGGTATTGATTGCTTGACATGTGGTCCATATTGGTGTAAATGTTTGTTGCAGGTTATGACTGAGAAGCAACACGCCGAGTCTGTGCGGGACCATGGAGAGATTCTGGTGGAGACGATCCGCTCCCTGGCTCACACAGCAAGGTCAGTCTGCCTGGGGCATGTAGACAAATAGTGAGTGAGTCTGGTTTTACGCCGCTTTTAGCAATATTCCAGCAATATCACGGCGGGGGATACCAGAAATGGGCTTCACACATTTTTCCCATGTCATGAATTGAACCCGGGTCTTTGGTGTGACGAGGGAACGCTTTAACCACTAGGCTACCCGACCACCCCCAAAAATAGTGAATAACTGGCACTGAATAATGGGGAGGTGCACTCACTGTCCTGCACACAAACTAGTTGATTTTCCAAATTGGTAATTCTTTTGAAACCCATTATCTCTCTTAGTACAGATTTCATCATAACATTTAGGAGATCAGTAGCAAGGTCTACTAGTGATTTTATAGAGATAATTGGCATCATTTTCCAGATTTTATTGTCGTTTGAAAGGTCATTTTTCTATTGTCAGTACCAAATTTTACAAACGGTTTGAAGACATTTTGGATGTCAATCATTCAGTTTCCTAAAAAATAAAGTGATCTGAAACCCTGTGTGCTCCCTTATAACAGCCTTGGTAAACTGCCTGTCAAGAATGATTTGATTTTGAAGTTTTCATATATTGTTGGAGAATATTACTGATTCAACTGTGTTCAAACTTGCATGAAAGTCAAGAGGGATTTTGCCATGACCCCAAGGTTAAAAGTTAAACATTTAGAAGGTTGTTAAGTTCCAGGATCCACTTGCACAAAGCCATCTTTACGTTCTGACTATCGTAAGTCTATCTTAAAAGTATGGAACTTACACAATCACTTTGTGCTGGTGGACCCAGTACTATAGCAGCAATCTTAGGACCCCAGGAACCCTCTGAATTTCAAACACTGCTCAGTATCATTCATCTCTGTTTCCCAGTTCCCACGCTGACATGGCGCTGTCCACAGTTGCAGCGGAGATCCTGAAAGCCACTGGTCATCTCACATGAAGATAGTCACATCCACGATTGAATTAAAACCCTGCTATGCACACTGCTGAGATCCTTGACACCTCATGTTGTAACTACCAAGTCATCACAGTTGTCGCTTCTGTTTGGGAACTGTGTGATGGATTCGGGAGCATCATCAGGGAGCTTGACACAAGATTCTAGATGGAGGCAGGAGTATACAGTATATGCATATGTATCTGTCGTGATTTATTTAGAGACTACTGGCAAACACAGACACGTTTACATGCTATGGCTGAGTGAGTAAATGTGACTGTGAGACTAGATACACTTCCGTGCATGTGACAGTCACTTTTGCACAAGTATCACTCCCGTGCAGCATGATTCAGTTTGCTATCATTTTAGAAGCACTGCCATTTGTTGAGAGCGTCATTCACCTATTTTTCAGTCAGGGTAACATTGTTTCCCGAAGCCTTCTCTGATGTTCTTGAAGCTCCTGTACCTTCGTCATGATCACAGTTTGCTTCCTGTGTTACCAGTATTTTGTGGGAGCAGTGTGCAGCGTGGTAAATGCCACATGTAGATTGCATGGACTGTCTGAAGATATATTTGTGACCAATGAGAGTGCAAAGAACATATGATGTTTGAGTTTGATTTCAAGTCATGAAGCAAGCTTTATCTGTGAACCACTAAACTAAATAGTAATTGTTACATCAACACCTGAAACAGCAGGTGTGGGATCCATAGATGAAATGTTACTGATGTAAAGATGCACTGTGTTTAACATCCTCCACCTACATCAGTTTAGTCCTGTTTGGTGCCAAGGAGGGTTTGCGTCCCTTGCCTGAAGCTTCTTACAGAATTTCTGCTTGGAGCAGGCTAAGCATGCAGGGGTGATATATTTGCAATAATGTGAACGTCCTCCTGTTTAAATAATCCTAGATCCACCTCCGACGTGTATACCACTATGGCTGTAGTGTTATCTTGATGTCATATAGCAGATGTATAAGCATGCATGCAGATTGTTGGAGGGTTCAGTGTGGCATTAGTATCACATAGTCGAGCGACACAAAATTGAAGTGTATTGTAATCTTATGTCTGAAATCGATCAAAGTATTTATTTTGCTCATTCTGATGTAATCCTATATATCAAATGCTTTTTGTGATCAAAGTATTCATTTAATCATCCCTGGCTAATAATGAACCATTGTGCTTTGAATATTCATCCGTCCTTGTTATTTATTTTGCATGTTGCTGTATGGAAGTTCAGTCACCGTCATGGCCCCTTGTCACAGTGCAATCAAAACATTATGTTAACAAACCCCTAGAAGCATTTCCTGCCAGGATGGGTGCCCAGTACCTTATGTTTGTCAGCTGACTAAAATGGGGATCAGGTGGCTCGGTGTTATTGTACCCTGATGGTGTTCATGCTTTCAGTCACTGGTTTGCCTGGTCCAGACCATCTTCCCGAGGCAAGGGAGTTAACTGACTTTAAAAGTCCAGTTTCCACCCTTGCCGAACTAGGCTGGAATTCCTGGGCTCGATCGTAGCGCCACCAGTGGCTATTAGGAGTTATGTCCTTCCTATGCCTCTCCTATTGACCAATCAGATTCAACCTCTCGTATCACTTGCATTTGCTTCAAACAAAACGGTGACGATCTGATTGATAATCAAGATCTATATTGTGATAAAACATGTCTTACATCGCGAAGTGCATCAAATCACGTGAGCACCTTGATTAAAAGCATGAAAAGATTTAGAAAATATCTGTTGACAACGAGTTAGCGGTGAACATGCTTTTCAAATCCTGCAGTTGACCGAAATCTGCATGACACTTTACGAACCGGATTTCGATTTCAGTGCGCGATTTTGATTGGACTATGCATAGACTCGTTAGTCCAGCCAAAATGTAACTCCATAATACCAGCCTAGTTCGGCAAGGGTGGAAACTGGACTTTTATAGTCAGTTAACTCACTCGGGAAGATGGGTCCAGACTTGATTATTGAACATTCCCTCCCTCACTACACCCAGTATACCCTGACAATGTTCATGCTTTCAGTCACTGGTTTGCCTGGTCCAGACTTGATTATTGAACATTCCCTCCCTCACTACACCCAGTATACCCTGACAATGTTCATGCTTTCAGTCACTGGTTTGCCTGGTCCAGACTTGATTATTGAACATTCCCTCCCTCACTACACCCAGTATACCCTGACGATGTTCATGCTGTCAGTCACTGGTTTGCCTGGTCCAGACTTGATTATTGAACATTCCCTCACTCACTACACCCAGTATGTTCCCAGCTGTGTGAGGAGGTATAACGCTTTGTTGCAACAATTGCAATGTACTGTATACCTGTGAAGGTCATGTATTTGTGGTGCAACAACAACTGTTGCATTAAGGACAGCACGTCATATATCCATAAATGTTGCCAAATGGAATATGGCAACCAATATTATTGGGTGAACAAATGCTCAACTCTACTGGGTCATCCATCCATAGGACATGGTGAACCTCCATGGGTTAGTTTCATGAACTAGGGGTGGTCGGGCAGCCCTGTGGTTAAAGCGTTAGCTCGTCATGCCGAAGACCCAGGTTCGATTTCCGACATGGGTACAATATGTGAAGTCCATTTCTGGTGTCCCCTGCCGTGATATCTCTATTGCTAAAAGCGGCGTAAAACCACTCCCTCCTTTCATGAACTGAGGCATATGTGTACAACTAGCAGCAATAATGTTGATGTTGTTGGGTTTTATGGGGCAGGGGCCAGTTTCACAAGGCCATCTTAGCATTACGACTGTCATAAGCCTAATGAAAGTATTGGAGTTACGATCATCCTAGAGCTAAGATCACTTTGTGAACATGTCCCTGGATATTAAGATCTTATTTCCGTACAGTTCGAGTCAAACAATGAGTTACTGGGGAAACTGTGTGTCTATCAAAGTTGTTTTGCTGTCAGTGTTGTTTGTTTCATTGAAGCTTTATTTGTCACTGTTTTCCTTTATGCATGAATCAGATCGTGATATATTTTTTTGTGTCTTTTATTATCAAACATTCCTTGTTTCAACAAAGTCTTAGCCCTTTTATATGAACTATTTTGTTTTATTTATGAACAATAAATACTTGAGATATTTGTGTTTGTCTTGTTGATGACTGATGTTAATGTGTTTCTGTCAGGTCAGTCATGGGTTATCGAGACCTGTAAAACTTGCCACACCCATACAGATAGTCCTGCACCATGACCGTGGAATATATTCATTTTATGAAAAAATAATAATCTAGAAATGCATACAAAAGCAAGTCTAGCCATCTCAAGCTAGCTCTATTCCACAGTCTCTGAAATCAGCATAGAGAATTTTTTATTTTTTATTTTTAGAGTCAAGAAGGATATTGTGTAATATAAGATTTCAGAGACTAAATGTTAGTCTACCATACAGAGGAATGCATAGGTTGTGCTTATATTCTTGGGATATTCTGGAACAAATTGTAAACACTGTTTGTATATCATGGTAGAGAGGAATGTGTAGGTGGCTGTCGACTCATTGTATGTTGAAAGAAGGAATTGTTTCTTGATGTAACTGGTACGGACTATATGAGACACAATCAGTCAACAGTCTTCAGAAAACATTTTATTCTATGACATACAATCAGTCAACAGTCTCCAGTACATTCCATTCCATACATATGGACAACCAAGGAACTGTATACATGTTCATCTATGCAGTATAAAAATGACACTTGCCTGTGGCGTGACCTGGGGCATCATGTAATGTCACTTGCAGATTTATTCTCTTCCCAATATTCATTAGAACATCTTAAAATGGATCATCTGTCAACTGTAAATCACACAAAGTGTACTTACAATAACAGGTTTGCTGACTTAGTTGATGCATGTCATCTATTCCAATTCCACAGATCGGTGTGCATGATGTTAATCACTGGATTGTCTGGTCCAGACTTGATTGTTTACAGACCCATGTATTATAGCTGCAACATTGCTGAGTGCAGCAATAAACAACCAACAAACAAACATGTATTACAGGGGTGGGTCAGGTTTGTTTTTATGCACTTATGTACCGAAAATAATTACCCCCATCATATTTTTGGATGATCCTTCCAATGTCCTTGATAAATTTTTCATGACCCTCCCTGAAAAGACAAAATACAAATGCCCTTAATATTTTATGATAAAATTTCCATTTTAACCATGACCCACCCATTTGTGGTGTATTTTTTATGACCCTCCCCAAGAGACTGTCATATTTTTTTATGACATTCCCCTGTTTGGCTCTCTTCCTCTGATAAATGATGTTTTACTATTAAATTGTTCCGTTACATCTGCATACGACTCCACTAAACCGTTTCAAACATCCCAAATCATTCACAACGGGCTGTCTGTATAAAGGAACACCGAAGGCCGTGACTCAAGCAGACAAGAGACGATGAATGGGGTCACGTGACACCTGTAGTAATAATACGCTCAGGACGGTCGTGATCGGTTGAGACTTGGAAAAAAATGTGAATTATTTGGATGTTAACCGTGAACCTGTGAATATCTGTGTTTGTGATGTTTCCGATCGTGTGTGTGCTGTTGTCTCTTATAGGTAAGTCGCTACGAGTTGATTAGATTTGTGTACAGGTATTCTACCTGAGCGTTCCTTTTACAGGTGGAATACCACGCTTCAGTGATGGCGTCCAACTGACATAGATTTCAAACAAGCCTGTGGTCGAAACGTACGGGTATACCTTCAGAGGAAATATATCCGCGTCACAGAGTAGATTGGATGCTAACAGGACGCTGACGTTCAGAAATACACACACGCCAATCAATATGTCGATTTCACCGTGAAATAGACATAACATGCCCGTCAAAACAATGACAGCCACGAGCCGGAAGTCAACACCTGCTTACACAAACACTGCCCTAGCCATTTAGTTGTTTCACAACGAATTAAATCGATGTTTGATTAGCTCAGTAAATCTTCTTTCTTGGGGTAGAGACTGTTTATTCGTATCTCTCGCCCACTTCCCCACGACGTTATATACATTTATAATACAGGCCATCGCATCGGGGTTATATAACCGGTTTCAGTTGTCTCCTGAATTTGTACGCAGTGGTGTTTCGCCAACATGGTGATATAGTGGTCATGGTAGCTGGTGTTGGAAATGTAGTCGTAGTTGGAGCAGTACCATGGCTGTATAGGCAAGGTTACAGAATTTACAACTGGGCAAAGTGCACTTGTTTGCTCCAGTCATTCATCCACTACCGACACATTCTGTACGTTTATGAAGTGTGTATACTGAGGGGCTAAAGAAAGTATACCAATTATTTTTTTGTGTGTTATTGAATTTTTTTTTTAAAAACTCTATATATGTGCTCGGTGTCTTGGTTGATTGTTGTTCACCAAACGGCGTGAAAGTTTGCTCATTATATCAACCCCTGGTTTGTCTGGTCCAGATTCGATTATTTACAAACCGCTGTGATATAGCTGGGATAGCTGACTGTGGCGTATAACAGCAACCATTTGCGTTACCTCTTTTTATATTTAGAGTTTTGAGTTGTTGATGTAAACCATAACATAAGATGTAAAGGGTAAAACCAAGTTACGTCTTGCTAAGATTCTACAAAATACCTATGAGGGGTTCTGTCTTCTGTCTGGAAGGGCACATTGCCCTGGTATGTTGTAACAGGTGGCGTGATATATCACATGTCACGCTTGTTCAAACACACCACAACATGGACTGCAATAAATATCAGCTCTAACACTGACTACAGCCAGTATTAAAGACAAATGTACACAGTGTCTGCTTAATGTATGCGTGTGAATCATGATGCATTGCTTTTCCTATCTTATCACGCCACCAAGCGGAATCAGCCACCCTGAGTGAGACTAGACTCGCGGTATAGTTGGCACTCCTCGTAGACTTGATCCGAGTCCTTCAATAACCACTTTCTTTGTCTGTTAGCTCAAAACTTAGGATACATTTGAATCCTGCGTTATTGATGACCTAATTACTCAGACAATGTCCAGTTTCACAGACAACACTCATTACAACGTGCAGATTGAGACAGAATAGTCTCCAAACATTGGTCAACCATTAACCCCGAAATACTCCGGCTATTTTCTGTGTTTACACGGGCGGATTGTTTGTTTCCGGGAATATCCAAGCCTCAGCTCCGACAAATAGAACGGCTCCACGCAG
Source organism: Haliotis rufescens (assembly GCF_023055435.1). NCBI lineage: Eukaryota > Metazoa > Mollusca > Gastropoda > Lepetellida > Haliotidae > Haliotis > Haliotis rufescens. Next base: position 17,331,921 of record NW_025964112.1, read on the forward strand.
AAGTACACATGTATGCAACGAGGTGATAGAACAGCGTCTTACCACTAATGTTTGAAGATTCCGCAATGTGACACCACAGTGATGGATATATGTGGAATGAATGAGGTCATGGTCGCAATACATGCATGACATCACGTACCATGTATGTAATACTGCGCTAATCATTAATTAATCTACTTTGAATTCAGATCTATCGCCAATAAAATGCATTACATTCTCCTCAAATCATCCGTCCGTATCTGAATTTGCCATGAATTCATGTTAAAAAGGACAAGATTATTTCAATTCAATTCTTTATTGACCTAAAGCTTTGCAGCTTATCAGTATCACGTTAAAACTGTTGATACAGGTGATTAAAGAATAACATACCTATGGAGAATATACACACGCCTATATTTCATTAATTCTTAGTTGACATGCTCTATAAAGAAATTTGCCAAGACAAGACTTCTGCTCTACATTGGTAATAGTACATAACTATACACGTTTAAATACTGAGGTTATTTTCCAGTAGTATTTGATGAGCGTCTGTTACTCTCAGGGCGCTGACACAAATCACTCAGGTTGTTACCCATGTGGCAAATGATCCTATTGGACTGGGCCGAGTGTGAAGCGGTCAAGCTGAAGTCGAGGCGATTCATCAATTTCGGCCTAAGTGTATCATTCATATGGAATCCTGTAAAAGAAATGCCAGCTAAAGATTCCACCCTTAGGTTTGTGTTACATATAAGTAACCCGGGGTTCTTTTAAATATACATATCAGTCTTGCATTTTAACCTCGAATATTTCATTCTTTAGTATAAATCTGTTGGCAACAAACGACTTTATAGTTTTGGGACAGCCAGATTAGCGATTGTATCATACAGAAGTTGTTACCTCCTACACCCAAACAGGGGCGGTCGGCTAGCCTGGTGGTTAAAGCGTTCGCTCGTCACGCCGAAGACCCGGGTTCGATTCCCGACATGGGTACAATGCGTGAAGCCCATTTCTGGTGTCCCCCGCCGTAATATTGCTGGAATATTGCTAAAAGCGGCGTAAAACCATATTCACTCACATCCTACACCCCGTGTCATGATTACATGCGAAAGACACTCAGTACTTTAAACGTTAGACAGACGAAGCTGACTTGTAGATGGAGAGACAAAGACAGTTGTTGAAATACCAGTCCAGAGACAACTGATTTACATTATTATAGAAATACTGAAATAGTGAATAGGGTGAATCTGGCTTTACACCAAACCAGCAAATTTGTAGCTATAGAGAAAAACAACTGGAAGATATGACCATAATAATTTCATGTTTTCCAAACATAATGATTTTCTCACCAGGAAGACCTAAAACGATCTAACCTCAAAATAATGTCCGAGCATTCCGTGCATGCACTTGAATATTGCCGACTGTAACGTAAAACAACATTCACTCACACTGCCTTGATACAATCTTCCATTAGCTAATGACAGAGATGCACATCCGAGGAGATGATAATGAATTTGTTGGAGCCTAAAGTTCGAAAGTGAATACCAAGTATATTTGGATGTGAACTTCGATATGTACAGTGACAGCGATATCCCTTTACACCACGTACATGACGGGAAGAGACGGAGAGAAGCTGGCCCCCGTTCCACAAAGCTATCTTAGCGCTAAGGTGATCGTAACTCCCATACTTTAACACTGGCTTACGATAGCCGTAGCGCTAAGATCACTTTGTGGAACGGTGCCTTGTTGTCACGTAGCCTAAGCTAAGTGTATTTCATTAAGCCAGCCGGCGCGGGGCTAAGTTGTAGGTGTATATTTGTACGCTATGTCGGATTTGTTGCACAAGCTATGCTATGCCACTATAGTCACTAGCTCTTGAAGGGTTATGGTTCATACGTATTAATCATGTTATTATTCATACGGTTCATTGTTTGATTCCCCTGTCTCAGACTACTTGTACATATTGGAGGGGCCGGAATTTGATTTTATTATTTTCAGAGAGGATTTATAAGAGGAAATTCGTTGTTTTTCATGACAGTGCATGAATTATTTTTTTCAAAAACGTTATTAAAACTTTCAATTATCCATTTTGTTTTATTTATCATCGACTCCAATATTTTATGTTGTTATCATCATTTCTTTCGTCAAAATCACATCGTTCAGATGACCACGTCTGTCGTCACAATCACATCCACCAGAAATGACTTCGTCACAATCACATTCGTCAGAAGTGTCCTGGTCACAAGCACATCCGTCAGAAATGTCTTTCGTAACAATGACATCTATCAACGACGTCTTTCGTAACAATGACATCTGTCAGAGACGTCTTTCGTAACAATGACATCTGTCAGAGACGTCTTTCGTCCAAAACATACCTGTCAGTGACCTCTTTCGTCAAACAGTCACACATCTGTCGGAAACATCTACTGACGGCTTTTAAAAACCGATACGTCTTTCTCTACGCAAACAGATAAAGATCCAACAGACAAGTATAGGCGCTCGACTTTGCATGCTTAGCAAACACATCAATATGCTGATATGTTTAGGGGTTATTTCAAAACTGTTCGAGGCAACAAGAAAGTAATCATTTTATTCGTCGGATATTTGGTACGAAGTAAGAAGGCGGCGAAGGTTTATTGACTTTTCGCAGTGCAACATTCCTTTTAAAAATAATACGAAAAAGTTAATAGTTCTCCCGAGGGACGTATATAAAAGTGTTAAAACCCCTTCCAGAATCGAAAGGAATCTTTGCTAAAAAAAAGCAGAGTTGATTGTACAATTCCGAGCTTGGGATCATTCATCACTAGCAAATAATCATGGTGCCAGGTGTTTGCGAAAAGGTGAGCGTATCCTGCTCCGTCGGTGTCATACGTCACAAACACATGCAAAGACAAGCCATGTGTTTCCACGGGAATATATGGTAGAAGTCAAAATAGAGAATTGCATCGGACACAAGTTTTGTCACTGATGCGTCAAATTTGGAAATGGCTTCTATAAAACCTTTTGAAAGCTTTACGGCTTTTGAGCATAAGTCGTTTGACGCTTTTTGAAATCTTCGTAGCATCTTCGTATACGTATGACACGTACCAGATAGAACTCAATTGTGTATATCTTCATGTGGTTACCAAGTGATAAATAATTGTATTTGTGTGTTGGATGCGGCTGAAATTAAGAAGTTCTGCCCCTCTTTTCAGTCCCCAAATAAAACCCGGTTTCTCGAATAAACGCCGGGTAGTATTTATGCAAGGGATTTTCCCCATTATTATCCATGCGGTTAAACGCCGGAGTAAAGAGCGTCTGAAAGACATACACACCCGAGCGTTTGATCGAGGAAAGACGGTACTGTCAGCGTAAATGACAGAACAAGCAAGCTACCTGTGTTCTGACTCTGATAGTTTTAGTGATGTACAGAAAGTAGGTTATACAATTAAGCCCAGAATTAATTTTACCTCTGCCTTCAATAATATTTTAACATTTGAAACCGAACGAGTAGGGTCCAATCTGTTCAATCAAATTCGAGTATTTCACGTAGTCGTGGTAGAATCTCTAAAAACTTCTAATTGATGGGGCTCTTTACTTTATATGTTTTTATTCATATATTTTTAAAGAGATAACAAATGTTTTAGATATGTTGTTTTTTTTAGTTTTTGTTTGTTTGTTGTTTAAAGCCGCACTCAGCAATATTCCAGCTATATGACGGCGGTCTGTAAATAATCGAGTCTGGACCAGACAATCCAGTGATTGACATCATGAGCATCCACGCAATTGGGATACGATGACATGCATCAACCAAGTCAGCGAGTCTGACCACCCGATCCCGTTAGTCGCCCTTTACGGCAAGCATGGGTTGCCTTTTAAATCTGTACCGAGGTGATACTTCAAATAAATGATCTGTCTGTCTGTCTGTGTGACTAATGTGCTACATTGTTTTCTGTTCCCACCACCAGGGGTGGGGGATGGCCAGGTCCAGCTGCAGCCAAACTGCCCCTCGGGGGAGGACATCCTGCGCTGTAAGGGGGAATATGTGAGGGATTTAGAAGGCATTATCGTCAACCCCCTCGAAGAGATCTACACCACCAACACATACTTCATCAAACCGATGGAATGGACGTATTATGAAACACAGCAAATATGCAGGTTGGAAATTTGAAAAGAAATGTTTTCTGAAATCCTATTTTGGTTCATGTCTGCTTCTCCGTCAAACCTGGGCAAAGGTGAATCGGTGATACCATGCATCACAACATTGTGCAGAATTACGTCCCTTATCTGCGCAAGGATCCGTTAGTTGTGTTTCGATTATATGTGGGAATCTTATGGTTTCACCTAAACCAGTTATCCTCTACGACACGCATCACCTTTAGCCTTGATGTCACTGAAATAATGGGGCGGTCGGGTAGCCTAGTGGTTAAAGCGTTCGCTCGTCACGCTGAAGACCCGGGTTCTTTTCCCGACATGGGTACAATGTGTGAAGCCCATTTCTGGTGTCCCCCGCCGTGATATTGCTTGAATATTGCTAAAAGCGGCGTAAAACCATACTCACTCACCCACTCACTGAAATAATGTGTTCATGCTATTAGCTGCGCCCTTTTATTGCGATCCTCTGGTCGTGTGTTCAAATCCATGTTTGGCCCCGATTATGATCCTCGGTCTGTCGGCATCCTGCATATCGTCTACCACCCGCACCAGTTTTGCACGTGGCATGACTGAAATACTTTGTAATGTGTTCAAATCAGCAATGAAACTCATGAAGTCACTCTTTGAACCAGGGGCGGGCAAGTCGTCTAAAGGATCGTTGTGTCCCCAAGGCGTGCCCGAAACTTGTGATCTTGGCTCATTCGTGAGCAACTCGTGTTATTCCGGGACATGCCGAATAGCGACTCGTGCCCCTCTCGTGGCCATTTTTGCGACCGGGTTCCGTCTTAGCGCAAACGGGCATACCTAAAACAATTGTCTACTCGTTGCATAATGGTTCACTAATAATTCCCCATATATTATATATATTTCAGCTGCAATTTAAATCACATCGGGACATGCGGATTTATACAGTATGATTGAACACATTTAACTGTGTCTTGGGTATATTTTTAGATGCACGACATATGTAAAATCAAAAATTGTTTCTGAGGGATTCTTTGACGAAGAACTTGAAATCATACGCGCATTCTGATTGGTTTGTCGTATTTTCGCACATAACATTCATCGATAGGGGGACCGGTCTTCTTGCAGGTTACGGAAAGGGGCGAGGGGTGACGAATGAGCTTGGGTTTGAATCCAAGCTTCGCCCGGATTGTGTTTCTAGGTCTGTCAGCACCAAACCAAGGATCGTGCGTTTCACCAAAGTTGCAAAGACCTTCATCACTTCGGGCTTTGAAACTGACACGCCGTGATATAACTGTAATATTGGTCGAAGGGGCGTTTTTACACAACTCACTCACTCACTCATTCAGGACACCGCCTTAATTCGTCTTCGTGGTTTGCTTTCAGATTCAAGACCCAGTACATAAACTATCTGCTGTGCGCAATAGATCTGCGCAGACGGTGCATGCTGCAGGACCAACGCCAAGTGTTAATGTCTCGGGCCCGGATCGAGCAGTCGATCAACTATTTGTGCAGCACCTATAAGTGTGATGAATGCTCAAAGATCTATTGTGATTACTGCTCAAGCGATAGATGTACGGTTGGATTTCACTGTTTACTGTTTTGAATATATATTTTGGGTACATGTTGTGTGTGTTAATCAACACTTGGAATATTAACAAATATGGCGTAAAACCCTACTCACTCATACTCGAAAAACAACTTAAAAACAACCCTTTCAGAGTTTGAGCGTATCTATACGGATAACCTGTGTCCGCCAGAGTGAATTCATCATGTAACTTATTTAATCCTTTAATCTGGTAACCTTAATCTCGAAACAAATCCCAGCAAAACAGGAAATGAATTGAAATGGAAAATCTTCGTCTTGTGATGTTTTATTGCAAATTTCACATTTTACTTGGCCACGTTTTATTATTTCCCACTCCTTCACCTGAAGCGATACAATGTAGTTTTTTGTTGCGCATAATACTCGATTTTTTTTTAACGCATCCCCTAGAGTGTGTGCATTATACTTGGTTGCACACTACAGTCAAGTAAATACAGTATATTGTTTGTTGTTTAACGCCTGGGCCAGCCAATCCAGTGATTGGTATCGTGAGCAACGAACCAGTCCGTCGGGTACGATGTGACACGCAATCAGCCAGGTCACCGAGTATGACCACCCGATCAATTAATTCGCGTTCAACCTGTTCTAACCACTGGGGCTAGGCTTGGTCATATCTTTCAGCCTGCGTCATGTTTGGCTTACCCAACGCCTGTAGGTGTCTCGTTGATATAGCTGCAATACTGGTCAGGATGGCGTTAAACCCAACTCACTCTCTCAACTAACACTTCAGTATTCCAGTACGACTGTGCACAGAGGAATATACCCCAGGTGAGGCAGTGCATGGGGGAGTACGAGACGATTCCACATCACTCAACAACCCCCGACATCGAGAAACGAACATGGGAGTTCCAGAATTACACTTGCAAGTAGGTAACGCTCTGGTTCAAACTAAGGCATGGGATGGGGGCTCCAGAATTACACTTGCAAGTAGGTAACGCTCTGGTTCAAACTGAGGTATGAGAGCTCCAGAATTACACTTGCAAGTAGGTAACGCTCAGGTTCAAACTGAGGTATGAGAGCTCCAGAATTACACTTGCAAGTAGGTAACGCTCTAGTTCAAACTGAGGTATGAGAGCTCCAGAATTACACTTGCAAGTAGGTAACGCTCTAGTTCAAACTGAGGTATGAGAGCTCCAGAATTACACTTACAAGTAGGTAACGCTCAGGTTCAAACTGAGGTATGAGAGCTCCAGAATAACACATGCAAGTAGGTAACGCTCTAGTTCAAACTGAGGTATGGTGTGGGAGTGACCCCGTTGTCTAAGGTTTCCACCGGATTCGAATCCCGGATGAAACACCACCCAAAATATTAGTAGCGTTAATACTTTCCTGAGAAAGTGTAATCCCAAATATAGCATATGGTAAAAATGACAATGTTTAAAAAGGCATTGTCTATTCATGCACATAATGTCTCAGTTGGCAAAACACCCCACTTTGTTTTATCCCCTTTTTTCAACAAGACTCACTGTTTTGTGTAATGTCTCCGGCTGACCCACCATTTTGTTTCAACAGAGTGATCAACACCTACCGCAACTGTATAATCAAAGCCCACCACCCCTGCGGCTACTACACGAAGAACGTGACGGTCTGGGTCTCCTTGTTCGCCAGACCCTACATCTGTTCAGCCACGACACACACCGCGTCCGTGCTATTGACAATAGGCATAATACTATCAGCTGTCATTCACAGAATCTGTTAATAACGTGTTTGGTTTGTTTTCATCTTTGCTTTCATATTTGCAATGGAAAATTCACAATTTGGTATTGATATGATGCTTTACAATCATTTTCAGTGACGGAACAGACTTTATAAAATACGTATGAAATGATGAAGAATATCTCAGGTATTTACGCTACAAGGTCAGATGTCTCGTCTCGGGTAAAAATTTGTTTCATTGCATAAATATAATTGACTTTATGGGGTTCAAACTCGGTTTTATACTTTGTCGGATAAGGGTATAAATCGCAATACCCAGGGTACCTGAAGACTTTTTAAATATCTATTTATTTAATTCGATGAAAAGTGATAATGTTTGTGATGTGTAAAGAAAATGATCTTGACTTGTGTAAGGGAGATAACTCTTGTTGACTTCTTTGAAAAGAATAGCGCTATTATAAAAATAGCCTTAGTTACTTTAATGGTAGACTGCTGGGTACGTGATCTCAAGATGTGAATGAAACCGTGTTTTGTTTATAATATTGTGTATGTACAAATATCAAGGCTTGCTTTCTACAGTACTTGGCAATACCAGTATTATATAGAACGTTAGGACTAGAGTATGTTACTCCAATACTTGCTTTAGAGGGAGTCAACCCTTGAACTACAGGTGCTAGATAGATCGGTGAGACGTAGTGTAGTTTTTTGGTTTCCATGGTAACGTGGTCACTTTCTTGAATCTACGCGTGAATGTGACACTTGAAAACATGTGTTTTCTTGTTGAAGTATCGAATTTCGATTATTGTACATATATCACCGCCATGTTTTTGAAGAAGTGACAACAGTTGGTTCAGGTTTGTATACTGTAAAAACAAGTGATAAAAGTATTGTTTTCCTACATTCCCTTAATATTTCAATAAAAGCAAAAAAGGAACATATTTACCAAGATTAAACGAAGTTCATTTGTACATTTAACATTACCATATACATTGCATTCTACAGCAATATTTTTGAGAAACAAAATAAAAGTCTTTTATTTCTTAGATAATTCGGTCAATTTATTTCCTTCTATTTCAAACGATTTTCTGAATTCACCCATATGGCAATTATAAAGAATTCTCACTTTTGCGTGCAGCTGTATCAATGATATTTTTGTAGATAATATCTGGATATTGTGGTAAACTTTTGTAAATCGTGATGACATTGTTCTTCCAAGTTGTTTTTCAAAACTCAGCAACTGTGCTTATCTTCCTTTGTGAAAAATGCATCTGTACCTATAAGGACAGGTGTACTAAACTCTCATTTTTACATCTTTTATTATTTATACAAATAAAACACCTTTTCATTTAGGCATGTCTTGTTAAAGTGTGTTCTCTGTTTCAAATACTGGTTGTACATGATTTTAATATATATACAAACATGTCTGTGTATATTTCCTGATCGACAGTGATAACACTTACTCGTGTTTTTATCGCTTCTTTTGTTAAAGATTCTCATTGTAAATATAAGATGATGATTGCCATTTTTTTCGTGTTTCACATCGTAATTTTGGTGGAAACCGAAACTTCAAAATGCATGAAATGAGAAAAACGAAATTGCTAATTCTTTTCACCCGGATCAATGGTATTCTTGACTTAAAATAGGGAGAAAAAATGATTGCATTTTGTCAATGTTATAGTTTTGGTACTTCTCAAGATTTAAAGAAAAATCGGGTGATATGTGACGCGCTTTTGAGGTTTGGCTTTTTAAGATGTTGTTTCCGTTCTTCTTTCCCCAATAACTATAGATCGATGGGCGAAACAGAAGAACAATGCAAACATTTCTTTATAAAAAGTGATGTCTTCACTGTTTTGTCCGTTGGATGAAATAAGGAAAACAGGAAAGGAAGTTTTTTATAATGACAACTTGATTAAATGGTTGCTTGCCTTACAATATTAACCCATCATGACCTACTTTTTTCAAGTTATTTTTGTCATTTCTGATGTAAGTTAAACGATTCGTCGAGAAGAAACAATCCTACTCAAATGTTTAATATACTTTCATATTTGTGAAACGTTTAGTCTGTGGATGTTTAAAGCAAGAAATCAAACAGAGTGTGTAAGCATCCCGGAACTCCATTGGTAATCACTAGCTTTATGTCCGGGCTGACGCTGTGCCTTGTTTTGTCCATTCGCGGAATGAAGGTACTGATTACTGATTGAGTCAATATCAAAACTGATCTCAACATATATCTGTACATGTTTTGTCTGCACAATATAACGAGAACGCTTCATATGTAACAAAACTACCCAAATTTCTACTTGTTTACTCTCCAAAAAGATCTGCTTTTATCTAACGTTTGCCCCGCACATCATTGATGGTACAGGGTCTGTTTGAAGTGCGTTTCTCCATCGTTTAGGACACAGTGTATTCAAACCCGAGTAATGAACGTGCACCACTTCCATGTACCGTTATCAGATGCAATCTCCAAGAAACGCAATAGGTGTTGAAGTATGTCTTTATACTAATTGTGCGAGTGGCGAGTGCCACCGGTATGGCAGGACATGCTAACCCTTTTCGCGAACGGGGGCACGGGTGGCCCAGTCGTCTAAGGCGCCGCGATTCGCTGTGCAGAGTTGCGTCCCTTGAACATGCCAGAAACCTATGATTGTGGGTTCGAATCCTGGTTCGCCCCGATTATGTTTCTAGGTTTGTCAGCAACATAACCGTGCTCGTGGGTTTCACCGGAGTGGTAAACGTCTGAGACCTGCATCACTTCGGGCTTTCCTCCCACATTAAGCTGACACGCCGTGATATGACTGGAATAATGTTAAAAGCGGCGTTAAACCCAACTCACTCACTCACTCACTTTTCGCGAACACCTGGTGTCATCACTAATTTTCAGTTAATGGAGACTGGTTATTCTCTGGCATTGGCGTTTTATATTTATTTGACTCAGGAAATATGCTGATCATGTAGAATTTTATTGCGTCATAAAACAACTCTTATAGAGGATTACAGTAGGTGTCCAGTCTAGATTTAGACGTTATGACGTGAAGAATCAGCAGAGGGTCATAGCGGAGTTAGAACACAATTGTATGCTTGCTAGAACTATCATTTAAAATGACCCCACTTAAGCATATCTTTCTACTGTCAGTTAAAACCGTTCGTTAATGTTAACGGAAAGTGGCGAGCTGATTTGAATGAACCACCAACGTTAAGTAACGCGAATCGGCTCAGTGATATTGCGCACGTATCGTCACGCGGCGTTAGAGATATAAGTAGACAAGATCCCAGTCAAGCATTCAGCTTGGTCACGGATTGAAGAACTGGTTACGCTCCTTGACTACGCGGCTACCTTGTCACTGTCACGATCGATGCAACGGACGAGGCAGTGACACAGACCAAACGATGCACTCTTTGGCGATGCCGAAATAGATTATATTTTTTCTTTAATTTTATGTCTCACTCAAGAAGAGTTTGAATTTCCCAGGAAGCAATTCAAATGCACGATCGGAATTTGGACAGTTAGTAACTGTAATATCTTGCAATTGGGCGAAAAGTAATAAAATCTGTGTAGCTATTTCTATTCTTATTAAACCTTCTACAAGGATTGAGTCCAGTGGTTAAAGTGTTCGCTCGTCAGGCCGAAAACATGGGTTCGATAACCCATATGGATACAATGTGTGAAGCCCATTTCTGTGGCGGCCGATGGATTAGCCTAGTGGTTAAAGCGTTCGCTCGTCACGCAGATTACCCGGGTTCGATTCCCCACATGGGTACAATTTGTGAAGCCCATTTCTGGTGTCCCCCGCGGTGATGATAAATGCAATGATGTTTAAAACCATACTCACTCATTTCTGTCGCAAAACATCCTTCTCTCACTTACTTTAAAATACCCAAACATGAATTCAGTGGCGTTAATTATTACTTCGCGGATTAAAATACTCACATTCTCCTTCCCCGTGTTTAATCTTTGTTTGTTTATGTTCTTGATTTAAGAGTGTAGATATGTATTTTACAGTTTCAGCTCTATTTGTACATAAGCAACTAAAAATGTTCTCATTTTATAAAAAAATCGAGATGATTGTCATTTTGTATGTACAGCAGAATATTTTTTATTGTCCTGTTTGACAAATAAATCATAAACTTAATACTAACTGGTGTTTATGTATATTTGACCAGCTAGTCTCTGCTTCACTGTGGTCGTCACATACAAATATTTACTGTGACAATTATCATTTGCGTTTTCTAATAACGACCCATAGACTGATCCCCGGCCGCGTCATACCAAAAAATGCTGAAGATGGTACTTGTTGTTACCCTGCCTGGTGCTCGGCAGTTAGGGCTCAGTCACACATACAGGATTTTTACTGCCGTCCTTGATAGGACCATTCCCGATTAAAATTTGTCAAAAGTCTGATCAAGATCCTGTGATTCGTGGCGGGAAATTCACAAACAATCAGATATTGTTCACGAATCGTCCCGATTCAGCCATTTCCAGCCGAATTCGTCCCGATTCTCCCGTTCTCAATCCGAATCTGATCCGATTTGTGTCTTCCGCATGGTAAAAAAAAGACCGAATCTGTCCCGACAGCGTCCCAATTCTCCCGAATGAGATCCAACAGAGATCACACAGTGACGGGACAGTGAACGGACAAAGACGGTTCGCATTCGGCAAGATCTGGACTCAATCGACAAGAAACGGCAATGAACAATTCATGCCCTTTCATCACGACAGCGTCCCGATCCACAGGACACCGTCCAGACAACACAGGACGTTGTTACGATTTTGATCCGACACAGCAGAATCTGTCACGACATAGTCACGATTGTTACGGGACGCACCATACTGTCGGGAGGGCTTGGCCGACCTCTCTGGACCTTTCCCGATCCGTAGGACCCTGTTACGTACGACTGTGTTCAGACAATGATAGGACATTCCAGATCATTGAGGATAGTAATCCGACTTTTTCACTTTCGTGTCGTAGCGCTGTCAGATCTCAAACGGGAGCCATAATCGGCACAGTGTGAACCTGGCCCAAGGGCCTACAATATAGACTGATCTGCTCGGAGTCATTTAATGTGTCTGAGTGGGGTATCCATGTTAAACTGTGACGTGGTATCTTAGTGGGCTAGCATTATCAAACCAGTATAATATACTGAACTACAACCGCATGATAGGGTGTCACTGGATTTACACGAAAGAGATCAGATGTCAGCGAGCTACGAGAATATCGCAGCACCTTATGAAGAATAGTTACTTTTCTGTAACAAGTAGAATTGCGGCATCTTCACAGGGACTTGGGTGATCTTTTTCTTAAATAATGATAATGAAGAAGTGTCCTTTACTTCAGTTTGAAGAGAGTTCCACAAATAACTGCTGTCATAGATATAAGCTTGATTTTTGGGCAAACTTAGGTCAACATGTGACAATTCTTGCTGCTTCGGATTGGACCATTTCACCGCTACTTTCTACAGTACAGCTGTCCCAGACGTCTGATGCATAGTCTATATACAATAGATAACATACATCATACACTTTTGACAAAATGTTTCTCTAAAATAGAAGTTACATAGTCTAAACATATTTTATTTCGACTGAAAATTGGGATCAGTTAACAAGACGACGCTTTTTAAATACCTCTCCCTCTATATACATCGAGTAACAAAAGATATTCAAGATGTATACATAATAATTACACAATATATACCTTGGCGGTGTAATCAAGTACACAAGTCTTTGGGCGATCGGTTTTATTGTCATCTGCGTTGTTTTTTATTATCCAAGACGATATGCTCGACAACTGCAGCTGAACTGCGTCAGGCGTTCCTCAGAGTGTAATACGCTCAAGTGCCTATGGCCTTCATCAACCGCCTCATCCATTCCATGTATCGACGTTGCACGGCAGTAATCAATGCACATGGCGGACACACGAGATACTGACTTGTGATGCCATTTTCTCAAAGACTAGTGTTGTGTTTCACTTTAAGAACATTTGACACTTTAATTTCAACCTTGGTGATCAGTTTTGCCATGTTTCATCTTTTAATATGTCTCAAAGTATGTTTACAGTGTTTGGACAAATAAGGTTCTCATGTATCTATCCATGGTGACGTTTCTTTTGCGGTTCAGTATATATGCAATACATCAGTATTCATTTACCAATACTATTCATAGAACTATGTACATAACTCCTACAAGACTGACATACTACTGTTGAATATATTACTGAGAGTAAATTATTGATAGAGATAAATGTATGTCTAACAGCTACAGCTATAAGCTGTATACTATATAAATTACTACTGAAAGCACCGTATAACAATATGGTAGCTTAAAACACTAATTAAATTATGTACTTCTGGTACGGAGGCACGGCTGGCCCAGTCCTCTAAGGCGCCGCAAATCGCTGTGCAGAGTTGCGTCCCTTGGGCACGCCAGAAACCTATGATTGTGGGTTCGAATCCCTGTTCGCCCCGATTATATTTCTAGGTTTGTCAGCACCATACCCGTGCTCATCGAAGTGGTAACCGTCTAAGACCAGCATCACTTCGAGATTTCCTCCCACATTAAGCTGACACGACTTGATATAACTGGACTCACTCTCCTGGTTACTGAAATCATTGCTAATCACCACTACTAATACTATTGTAACATGACATTGTTAAATGTACACATGCACTTAATTTTCTAATTCTTCTGGTAACTCAACTATGAAGATAAAACAGCACAAAATCGCATTTATGGTCTGCAGTTCTTTCAAACGGAACGCATGGCTTACATCTAGACTGTATATAATGAACATATTTTATAGATTAAAACATTTATTACGTTGTATTACAATCTCATTAAAATCAGATCTCTCCTCGCTATCGCTTAACAAAGATCTGAGGACTTCCCATTACGGGTCACGTCAGAACGACCTTTCATCCGACCAATCAAAGCATCGCTTACCAGATCATGAAAGTGACAGTCGGAATGTATTTTCTATTCATGCAACCTCGAAAACGTTAACACGGGGTTTTCCGAACGACAGTGACGGCTCGTACGACTGATTCCGTCAAAATTATCGTCTATCTCTCGGTTCCGTGGGATAAACATTTGAAAGGAGGACGCGTTGCACAGTACATAGGAAGCTCTGCCATACACTCTCAACCATATATTAGACATTAGGGAATGTTCGTTTGTTCAGTTTTCAAAATATTAATCGAGAACTGTGTCAATATATTTTTCAAGCGTTGGGAGAAATGGAATTGCTAGGTTGAAACGGATGACGTAAAGCTCGAGAAAACTGATTTCTTATTGGCTGATGTCGACTTGCCTGATGTCATTTCAGTCGTCGGTCAAAGTTCGCGAAAGGTCGTCCCGACATGACCCGTAATGGGATGTCCTCAGATCTTTGTTTAGCGGCAGCGAGAACATAGATCTGATTTAAATGAGATTGGTTTCGAAATAGTTATGAAATATAAGGAAAAGGAGCCCAGAGGCTCTCTTCGTTTTCAGATACCGCAGTAATCTAGACTTGCCAAATATTAAAGCCATTTGTTTCAGGGTCTGTATGACAGACTAGACTTACACGTGGCTGTGAGAACTTCATGACTGCCGAGTCGTCCATGTGGGACCCGAAGAGCCCGTGCAGCATTCGTTTTCTAATGACCGCTCGCGCAGCCCGTGTTTTTATCGTCTACGCTGCAAAAGCGATTCGACGAGGCCAGAGTTTTTCTTAAGTTTAATTACCGGGTGAACTTCTAGTTAATTTAAACATCGACCAGTGAGTCATAAACGCATTCTGATGTATATTTCTTGACATAATTACCGACATCCACACCAGACTCTGTACAAAAGGATTTCCCTGGAGAGAACAACCTGTGTCACCGGGGGTTTGTGGGTAACTAGCTACACGTTGGAAGTCACCGACCCGTGAGTTGTTGACGGTGCGGTGAAGTCAACAAGATGGCACCATGGGGATGTGTGTTTGACTTACTGATGCTTGACGACGGGTGAACACACACGATTCTCGGTACATACAGTTGAAGTTACTGAGTCCGCGAAGATCCGGGTTAGAATAAGCCTTCAGCAACCCAGCAACCCCACTAATGGGATCGGGTGGTCAGGCTCGGTTAATGCATGTCATGGTATCCCAATTGCATGGATTGATGCTCATTATATCAATCACAGGATTGTCTGGCCCAGACACAATTATTTACAAACCGCCGTCGTATAGAACGAATATTGATGATACGTTAAACAAACAACAGTAGGTTATTGCTGTTATTGTTGTCCCGCGGGTTCAACAATTCATTGTTGGGATGTTTACACTATATGTTGTCATGACATGCCTTGTGATAAATCGATGTCTGACAAGTTGTTTGTTTGTTTGTTTGTTGTTTAACGCCGCACTCAGCAATATTCCAGCTATGTGACGGCGGTCTGTAAATAATCGAGTCTGGACCAGACAATCCAGTGACTGGCACCATGAGCATCAATCAGCGCAATTGGGATACGATGATATGCATCAACCAAGTCAGCGAGCCTGACCACCCGATCGCGTTAGTCGCCTCTTTCAACAAGCACAGTCGCCTTTCACCGCATGTTTGACAAGTAAAGAAACAACAATATCCACATAGTATGGTCGTGTTTGTTTCACATTGTCGAAGATACACACCCATACAGTGTGCAAGAGGGACGACGTGCATATGACTCCCGAACTGGTGTTGATTGTCAAAACTATAGGTGTGGAAAGGTGGGGTGAAATGAATTGGGGTCTAACGTCGCGTTCATTATTATTGCCCTTTTTTAGCGGCATGCATGCACGCGTGATGGCTGCTTATGCTAGTCCGGGCTAATGCCCATTTTATAGTGGTAAACCACGGAGATACCATGCTGCAGTATAACAATCGATTCCCCACTTAGACACAGTATTCTGCACCGATTGACATAAAAATATACCAGGCTTGTTCACAGGTATAGTGCTGGTTGAAAGATTCCAAGTTACCCAACGCTATGTAACATACAATGTATACTACACAAATGAAGTTAAGGTCCACTCGATTATTTCCTGCCATGAGTATGAGACGCCAGCCCTGGTAACTGGGTAAATAACGACACAACACAGGCAATGTTTCAATGTCGAGTCCATTATCCGATGTCGTAATAGCTGTGGAAGTGGAGAGAGTACATACCGGTTTTATTTTATTTATTTATTTTTTATTTTATTTTTTATTTTTTTATAATTTATTATTTTTGTTGCATTTTACATAAGTTGCGCATACATATTAGACTTGTCACTACATGTTCTAAAATAGTAAATGACAGCTTGACCAAAACTTATTAAACATGTTAACATTCGAATTCAAAGTTGCTGCATATTTAGTTAAGTTGTAATAGTCGGAAAACTCCCGTTGGATGTCTTTGAAATCTGGCTTTTTATGTTGTATTCTTTTATTAAATATTTAATATTTTAATATAATTATCATTATGTTGAGAGGAGAATTGTTTCTTTGGGTGTAACCCAGGAAAACTATTTCCTCAGATATATTTGTATTTATCTGAGCGTCCGAAGAAAGTCAGACTTTCAATTCGTTCCAAAGAGGGCGAACACAGGAGCATTCCCCAAATAAGTGAAACACAGACTCTTTCTCTTTAGAACAGTAACTGCACAAATCACTATCCGCGTATCCCATTTTATAAAGACGTGAATTTGTGGGTAAAATGTGATGTAAGATTTGATACTGAAACCATTGGAATTTGATGGCATTGGTGCATTTGAAAGGCACTAGGTTATAGCTAGCACGTTGTCTTTCACCTATGTCATGACCAAATAAGTGTTCCCATTTCGCGAAATACCAGTTTTATGTATGCATGATCTAAATCTGAAGTTCATACACGACGAGGTATATGCTAGGTCACATTTGGTCTATTGTATATATTGTTGGGGAAGTCTTCGAGTGAGTGAGGGAGATTGATTTTACGCCGCTTTTAGCCATATTCCAGCAATATCACCGCGGGGGACACCAGGAAGTCTTTGAAACGTTAATTAAAATTATCTAAAGTGTTCACATGTTAACTGAAGCATTTGTTTCCTTTATGAATTTGTAAATGGTCTTTCATATGGGTGTGTGGCTAAAACGCACGGAAAAAGGTCGACGTTACAGTTTTCAAAATTTGTCAGCTAGTGTCGTATACTTGACCTGAATATCTCACTTGTTATAACTTTGTTGTTTTTCTCATTGGCAATAGACTTGACTGACGCGCAGGATGCCCCACTTTCCTTTCTATCCCCCGGTTTGCAATCAGCATGTCCGTCCGTCCGTCCTTCTGTCCTGCGTCCGTTTTCCTCTTCCGGAACTCCAAAGCAGTTGAATATTTCTTGATGAAACTTGCTATACAGATCAGTCTAGTTGTGAACTGATCCCCATTGATGATTTGGGATTTTGAAAACGACTGAACAGCATTATTGTTTTCTTCACTAAACTTGGCATGTAGGCAATTACATGTAGGCATGTAGGCTTTTCCAAATTGCGCCAGATCAGGGGAATATCATCTGATGTCATCTGATGACTCTTGTTTTGCTCTAATAGTATGCAGTACGATTTCGCGGTAAACGTTTATTTAGCAATGGTTTAACTAATAATTCCCGTGCATCCCTTACTATCTTGGGAAATATTACATGAACGCAAAGAAACATCGATTGTGCAACAGCACAATATATTGATGTTCAAGAAACATGAATTTTTCTGTAAACATAATCTCAGACTGAAAATGGCTTGGGGTCAATTGTCAGTTCACCCGTGGAGATCCGGGTAGAGAATATAGTCATTCAGTAAACCATGCTTGGCTTAAGAGGCCACTAACGGGATCGGGTGGTCAGGCCCGCTGACTTGGTTGATGTTTGTCATCGTATCCCATTTGCGTAGATCGATGCTCATGATGTCAATCACTGGATTACCTGCTCCATTATTACATACCGCCGTCATATAGTTGGAATATTGTTGAGTGCGACGTTAAACAACAAACAAACAAACAATTGTCAGTCCACAAATCAGTATCGGGTATGACCACCATTAGCAGTGATACAAACTCTACAACGGCGCCTCATTGTCGACACATGTTGGTTAAGGAAGTCTTGTGGGATGCCATTTCAGATCTGGCCTGAGGCCTGTGGCAGTTGGACCAACGTCACCGGTTTGGATTTGAAGTCGGCGTAAACGACGAATAGATTGTTGGGATGTCTCTGATGTCATGTGACCACACGTGCAACGAGTGGGCGTACTTTGTTGTGCTGTAAATTTATGCGACGCCAACTGGTCTGAACGAACGGGAAAACGGATAACTTCGTCACGGTGCCGTACACCTGTTAGACTGCCATCGATGACCACTAAATGGGTCCTGTGAAGCATGCTTCCCCATTTCGCCCCCAACGCCGAATACAGAAGGTGTAACAACACACGCGTGAGCGTAACATTCCATCCGAAGTCGCTACACACGTTGATGGCCACACGATGGGGGCACGGGTGGCCCAGTCGTCTAAGCCGCCGCGATTCGCTGTGCAGAGTTGCGTCCCTTGGGCACGCCAGAAACCTATGATTGTGGTTTCGAGTCCCGGTTCGCCCCAATTATGTTTTTAGGTTTGTCAGCACCATACCCGTGCTCGTGGGTTTCACCGAAGTGGTAAACGTCTGAGACCTGCATCACTTCGGGCTTTCCTCCCACATTAAGCTGACACGCTGTGATATAACTGGAATACTGTTAAAAGTTAAACCCAACTCACTCATTCACTCACTGCTGTCCTGATGAACCCTGGAATCATCTGCGAAGAGGCAGTTGTCTTGACCAGGCGATGCAGCTCGATGACGTGGCACCAAAAATGGACGTACAGCAGAAAATCGAGGTCGGATGTTATGTTCTCGTACTTGATTCCTGCAGTCCTTGCACTGAGCCAAGAATGCTAACGAGCACTACGATCTTATTTTCACGAGACTGGTCCAAAAACGTTCTTTTCTGACCCTTAATTTGCTTCGTTGGCCATTCTGTTTAAATTACGATTAAGAAAAGCTAATTTTATCGATCACATGTGATTTAACGTTTCATTACAATTCCAAGGTTTTGATAATAATAGCTTTATAGTAAATATACAGTGAAGTCGAGATATTGTTTTCCCAGGGGCGGTTCTCTGAATGAAACATTCCCTGCCCCGCCCTGTTTCACTTAACTCTTTACATGTGGAATTGATTTATTTCCTAGTTCGAGACAATGCATTGATCCAGCCGAAGGGCTGAGTTCAGTAATCATTTAATGGATGGAAGTGATGCATTGTTGTAATCGAATCTAGATCTCGAGGAAATCAATAACTGGGTCGATATTACCCGGCATGTGCCTGGAAGCAAAGGAAAGGCAAAGGATGTCTGTCGTCATTACCCTTATTGGAAAATTATTCCAGCGATATATAGTTACATGGCTGGCGATATTTAACGCCGTACATTACGCTTGATAAATAAACTGTGGGGGAGTCTTAAGTAGGTCTTCCAGTGTTATGTCTTCATTTCCTGCACTAGCATGTTCACAACCTTACTGTCCTAGTGTCGCGTGAACGTGCTGATGTAGTACTTTACCAGTGACAAATCCTCACAAAACAACATTTAACATCAGGAAATATCGATAATGATGAAAGTACATTTAACCCCATCCGCATCTTAAAAAAAACATTTATCTATCTGCATTAAAAACAAATACACCCGAAAGATTTAACATTTAACTTTACCAAAGTACATAATATGTATTGTCATGCCTTTTTATTAATAACATACTTTCCGTTTGAATGGAAGACGCATTGTCTTATATATGAACATATTAGGATACTGCTGTCGTCCATAAGTTTGTTCGAATTTCGCTAGTAACATACACGGTAACCGTGAGTTCACGTCGCGTGCAGTCCGCAATATCCAAGCAATATCACGGCGACCTGCATATCATCGAGTGTGGACCAGATAAACCAGATCCTGCTGAACATGAGGGCACGCCAGCCACACCATCGGGGCATAAGCACACCAATCAACAACGCCACAGAGCCTGATCACCAATCCTTATGTACAGTAAACTACGGGTATAACGAACTCAAAGGACTACTAATTTTAGTTCGTTATAACCGTAGTTCGTTATAAGCATATATACAGCATAACTACAGCAAATAGTCGGGACCAAACCAAAAAGTAAGTTCGTTATATCCGTCAGTTCGTTACAAGCTTGTTCGTTATAACCGTAGTTTACTGTATACTAGTGGTTGCCTGTCACATGCAGTCGTATATCGGCCGGTGGGGACCTATGTGTACCCAGAGGCCTGCACAGCAACCAATGCTTGCCGTAAAAGGCGACTATCCTTGTCGTAGGCGGTCGAGTAGCCTTGTGGTTAAAGCGTTCGCTCATCACGCCGAAGACCAAAGTTCGAATCCCGACATGGGTACAATGTGTGAAGCCCATTTCTGGTGTCCCCTGTCGTGATATTACTGGAATATTGCCAAAACCAAACTCATCATCATCACTATCCTTGTCGTAAGAGGCGACTAATGGGATCGGGTGGTCAGGCTCGCTGACTTGGTTGATGCATGTCATCGTATCCCAAATGCGTAGATCGATGCTCGTGATGTCGCTGATCCAGACTCGATTATTTGCAGACCGCCGTCATATAGGTGGAATATTGCCGTTAAACAACAACCAAATACCAAACAGTTGCCTGCGCGGTTCGCATTCGATGTATCTATATTCTACGCTTTCACTTGAGTTGTCGATGGCATTTTGGTGAAGTATAAATTAACAGCAAATGAAAATATTCTGAAAACAAATATAGAACTTGTTGTGGCCTTACTGCATGACGTAACTCACGTGCAATGTTCAAATATATCACGTACATGGAACCATATGTCACACGCGGGACGAGAAAATGAATCGCCTGCAGCAACCTGTGATGTTTATTTGACAACCGTTAAGAGGTAAGAGCGAGTTGCATGGTAAACATTGCTAGAGAGTACTAATCGATAAATGTTGTCACGGGTAACATCAATCAACGACAATCGATTCATTTTGTCTTTCATTTCACAATGCAAGCGTTTTATCTTTCATTTCACGATGCATAAAGTAAACTATATTCCAGTCCCGTGATGCATATTTATCCATCCAAAAAGCAAGAAAGGTTTTATAAAAAGTTTATTTACAGAGAATTGTATTTTCAAATATACAAACATTATCAGGTTCTTTTAGCGTCCTTTGAGTTCAAGTAAAATAGCAAATTTACAAGACTGTACATGCTCTGAGAGACACACAAAGAAAACGAAACGGCTCGATTGGTATGGAGTGCATATACATGTATGTCAGTAATGAGAGATTCGGTGACTCAAACAGAACGTCGCTATGTAGCTATATAAACATTCATCATTACAAGGCATGCTCATGTACAAACTCTCGACTTACGATCATATAGAACATTTTTCATAAATGCGTATTGTCGAATGACCATTCGTTAGAACTCGTCTTCTTTCTTAGCTTTTACGGGGGCACAGGTGGCCAAGTCGTCTAAGGCGCCGCTATTCGCTGTGCAGAGTTGCGTCCCTTGAGCACGCCAGAAACCTATGATTGGGGGTTCGAATCCCTGTTCGCCCCGATTATGTTTCTAGGTTTGTCAGCACCATACCCATGCTCGTGGGTTTCAGCGAAGTGGTTAACGCCTGAGACCCGCATCACTCAGGGCTTTCCTCCCACATTAAGCTGACACGACGTGATATAACTGAAATACTGTTAAAAGCGGCGTTAAACCCAACTCACTCAAAATCTTAGCTTTTACAAAGATGAGTGGCCACGAATTGTAAAAGTAACTTTGTTTCGGAATCACGAATGCCATCCGGACAAAATGGCATCTTCGTAGTTCGCCGACAAGAGCGACAGCCTGATTCCCTGGGTAGCGCCAGTGAACCATGCTGCAAGGGTGAGTGGTAACGAATGGCATTTGTTTCTTCTTTGCTGCGGACAACCGGAAGTAGTTGTCGACACATCCGTCGCTTTCACAAAATTACAGCAATTTCCAAACACGTCTTAAGTGTGACCTAATTTTTTCTAGCTGGAACCAGCTAGCAAATTTGTAAATAATTTTACAATTTACATAAAGAATGTGTTGGGATGCGAACTTTTTTAAAAACATAATCACATGATACTGACCCAGCACAAGTTTAAATATTCATTTTCAGTTATGAAGTATGCACAGCAAAATAAGAATAAATGATACTGATTTTGAAATATTTAAAAAAAGTATGAAATATGAACCCCCACACTAACTGGACCAATCGTTAAATAGATAAGCGGAATTATAAAGCTTCATTGTTATATCGTACTTGGGGATATTAAATGTTCAGCCATTCTCACAATGTGCATTATATACAATAAACACGGTAATAATGCTAAGATGTTTTTGAGGGATTTACACACTACCAAAGGATTGATAAATAAGCAGACTTTGAAATGCATACTGAAACACTTTAGAAACGGGACACTTTCCTTTATAATTATATTTGTAAACAAGGCAAATTTCCTGCTTCCCTTCCGTTGGTTCAGCATTCGAATGAGACTCATACCTACCATTCTTTTGTGACCTACCTACCATTTACATATTTGAGTGAATCACAAAAAGCAGTTACAACCTTCTAACATATTGAAACACTTCAAAATGGAATTAAAATATTTGAAGTTGGTGTTGCGTTTCTAAAATGTTTCAGTATATATTCACCCTCTTATAGAACTATGTTTATATACTTCCGAGACGGCAACGTGCTGGTTTCCCGTTTAACATAGGAAGTTAACAAAGATTTACAATAGGAAACGCCTACTTACTAACTAATATTTTATACTGTTTTTAATTCCGGCATATGTGTTGACCTGTACATAAAACATTATATCACAGCACAGAAATTCCCCCTGAGCGAGTTATCACAATTCAAACAAATACATGACCACACTTGGTGTGGCCTTATCTACAGACAGTGTTCTATTTGTGTTTCATTTACAATTTCATTTATAGATGATTCTAAATTGTGTTGTATAATTTAATATATTTATATATTCAACATGACATTTAAATACCAATGAAATGGGACTGCAGCCAATGATGCGTTAAGAAAATATGACCCTAAAATTAAACAGGCCATGAATAATAAAATCGTGTAAAATATGCTTTTTCATAATTCGTTTTCATTTCGTCTGCCCATCTTTTACATTTCTAACGACCGCAAAGTCTCTATAATGTAAAGCTCTAAAAGGCACATTCACACTTATTCACTGACACCACCAGCAATATTGTGACGTCACAATGCAGTGTTAGAGCACGTGCAATTCCCAAGCTCCTAACTGCATCCACATCTCGTGTTGAAGAATGTGTCACCCGTTGCAACGGAGGCCTCTTAATTACATAGAGAGGAATTCTGAAAGTTATTTATTCCACTGAATAATTATTGGACGACACCCGTGCTGGGAGTGCCTTGTTGATTGATACGTTTCAAGATTTTCGCTGACATCTTATTTGGGGATTGTTTTCCCACCGAAACAAATATTATTAAGACTTGCACATTTGAACTGGAATTTTTAAGTTGAATCAAATAGCATGTGCAGAACACATGAGTCACGATGTGAAAATTCCCAGCGTCATCAATAAGATACCATGGTCGGCGACCATTCTTATGGCTTACATTTGTTTGTAGATGGTAAAGAAATTGACTGTTCAAGAACACTACTCAATTTACAAAGGACATTAAAAAGTCATGATTTACTTGTGCTATATGCCCATGGACAAATACTGTTACAAAGACCACGTTGTGGCATTGCCAGGGGAACCACGGTAAATACTCGCATGGTATTGACCCCATGTATGTACACGGTCGATCAATGCAGTGACGCTGCTGACACAATTCAGGGAACCTAGGCAACGCCGAGTCAACCTCGGTCAATACTTAACATCCCTGTTTGGCATTTTAAGATAAAAAAATACAAACATAAAACTTCGTATGAGAGTCTAATAATAAATATCGGATCCGAGAGACCACCAATGGTAGTACCTACCTGTCTGATCGCTAATGTATAAATCTAAATACGAAGCGCGGATCATAAGTCGTACAGGTGTTGAACCAATCTCATCCATCTACAATATGGTTGTATTGTGGCGATACGATTCTAATCTCGATAATTGGGTGGTAACACCTTAAGTCTAGCATACATGAATACTCCTTGACTGCCATGTTAAAGAACCGTATGCCATATATTCAGTGCACTCTAGTCAGTGTAAGCTAACAATGACACTGACATGAAACACGGTACGCATCCGTTAGCAAATAGAAGTGTCGACGCGAGTCGATTTATGGGATACATGATATCACGATATGAGACCCGTATCGTAGCATAAATCATCGACTTTTTCCAAAAATTGAAATTAATACTTTTTCAGCAAAGTGAAACTGTAATATAATGTTGCATAAAACAACACCGACGGAAAGCGTTACAGTCTAGTGTTATATTAGTGTGTTTTTTTCAAATATCATAACGTGAAATACCCATAGACTGTAAGATGAATAAGGCACCGAGACGTAGTCCATTATTCCACTGAATGACTTACTGTTTAATAAATCCGACATACGTTTAATCAATTCGTCAAATATTGCTTCAAATATCCTAAGCAAATAAATGTTTAATTATTGTTTCAGCAAAGCATATAATATTTCGAAAGTTTGCAAATCATAGTTCTTTGTTGCTTTGAGAGTACAACAGTATTCCACTGAATAGTTCATCATTTCAAAGTATGTATCCGCAATCCGATCTATGTCGAAATGCTGCTCCTTCTTGTAAGAAATATGGCGGCTCCAGCGGCCATGACGATGAAAGATATAGAGGCTTTGATGACGTCACATCCACACCTGGCTGGTCGCATCTTGTGCAGGATGATGTCCACGACGTTTTTGGTTGTGGCGCTGCATCCGTCCAGGTTACTCATGTAACACCTTTCCAGTTCGTCCATCATACTAAAAATACAAAAATTAAAACTGAATACATGACCACATACTTATGCTTAAACGAGAGGCACCCAACTTGACTTTTTCTCCTATCACTATTTCACTTATTCTCAGTTTTCTCCTCCACAATATATACACATGCACAAAAGTTAAGCGCCACCCACCATATTTGTGAGCTGTTACTTTTGGCACTTAATGATGACTATTATAACGAGATGTACGATTGTTATAAGCCGTATATGTAAACCTCATGTGATGCAAAAGTTGTCCCAAAGCAAGTTTGTCTTGTGTTCCAAAAGAATATGAGCAGAAAGGAATTTTACCGAAGACCAGAAATTGAAGGATTAGAAAACATTGAAAAACTTTTTTTGTCATGTAACTGTCATGAGATAAGCAGACCATATCAGGTGTCACATAGACACCCTAGGGAGTGCAGAGTCTATTGCAAGACAGAAACGTCAGTAACGTGTGTATGATCCACGGACATTGACCACAGCTTCAACCCTACGCCTCATACTCATTACAAGTCGTTGAATGTTTCTCTGAGGCAAACGGATCCATTCTTCATGAAGTGCGGCGTCAAGTCCAGCGAGATTTTGAACTTGGGGATCACGGTGTCTGATTTTCCGGCCAAGAATGTCCCAGAGATGCTCAATCGGATTAAGATCCGGACTAGAGGCCGGCCAAGGAAGAGTGGCAATAGCTTCTTGACGCAAATAAGCCAAAACTGCCCGAGATCTGTGTTGTCTAGCATTGTCGTCCATGTAAACAGGTCTTGTCTGAAGAGGATGGTTGTCAAAATGAGGGACTACCACTGGACGAAGAACGGCACCTTGGTATTGTTGGCCATTCAGGTTTCCACGAATTGTCACCAGCGGAAGTTTGCAGCGGAAGGAAACACAACCCCATATCATGCCAGACCCCCGCCACATGCTAAGGTCTTCTGGATGTTCCTTGGTCCAAAACGAGTGTTACATTGCCTCCAAACACGTATTCGACCATCAACAGTTCGTAGCAGCATTCGACACTCGTCAGTCCAATGGATCCTTCTCCAGTTGGCCAAGTTCCATCGACTACGGGCACGACACCATATCAGACGATTTCGCATGTGCCTCTCAGTCAGTTGAGGACGTTTTACTGGTCTTCAGGCGTTATAACCAGCCGCTCTGAGGCGACGCCTTACGGTCTTCGTCGAGAGTCTCTGATGGGTAATCCACTGCAGTCTTAAATCTGTTGAAGTGGCAAATGGATTTCGTCTGACTATCCTGAAAAGACGTCTATCCTCTCTGTTAGAGGTCTTTCTTGGCCTACTAGACCTATGCCTGTCATTGACATCATTGGTTTGACCATGTTTGACAATCAAACGAGTGATAACACTGTGATGACTTGCAATGGCCCTGCATGACATGCCAGCATTTTTCATGCCTATCACTTGCCTTCTTTCAGCGTTAGTTAACTTTCTCCTCACCATGGCTGATTTTCAACCTCTATTGGAAGGGGAATCTCACACGGGAGCAAAATGCAACCACGTGTCTGAAACTTGAATTTCACTATTTATAGGGTAGGGGAACTCCAGTATACGTAAAGCACGCTTTCCTTGTGGTATCTGGACAAATTTGGGTTCATGAAACTATGGAAGCTTAATTCAGTCATACATCATCATATTTCGTATTTCTGATTCCCACACGTGAAATCAAGAGACTATGAATATGGTGGCGCTTAACTTTTGTGCATGTGTATATCAGTTAATAGTTGAATTGTTTGCATTACTAAGAAGTTGACGGATGACAAAGTAGACACAATGTATGGATAACAACTTCTTTAATTCTCTAAAGACGACGTTTCGACAACGGTATAAGGATCTATACCGAAACGTCGCCTTTACAGTATTAAAGAAATTGTTATCCATAAATCGTGTCTACTTTGTCAGCTAATAGTTATTTTGCGCAGTAAGCAATGTATCGGTTTTACCACGGTGGCCTGTGAGTGGTCGAGGCGGACCAATCAAACCAGTTGTAGCAAGAGCAACGACCCAGGCCATGGCGATTCGATAACACTATCATCGACATGTTATTGTAACCTACAAATACAAACTTTTAAAGTCTTTAGTTTAGATGCTGTGACAAACTAGTCGCATGTGACCACTTCTGTCATGGAGTCCCGATGGTGACGTAATTGGCTTTGGATAAGTATATATCATCGACATTATATATTTCAATAGCAAAAGCTGCACGATATGAGTGTTTGGTAACCTAGCCTCACCTTTCAACTTGAACTTTAACTCGCACAATGGAAACAAAAACATTGCCAGAACCAAAATCCAAGAAACAAGGCCTATGTGAGAATTATTCTTATAAAAACAACAGGTATAAACTTACTCGCACTTGACGTCTGCTGTGGCGGAAGTGATGGTGGAAATGGCGGTGTTGTAGCAGGTCTCTATGGCAGCTTTGTTGGTTGTGACGCACGTTCCAATCACGCCTGGAAGACAGAAGGCGTTGTTTGTTCACAATTACAACATTCAAGGCATCAGTAAAGCTTTCAAAAGCGTCTGTAGTATACGGAGGACATCTCCAAATTGGATGCATCAGTGACCAAAATGATGTCCATGCAATTCCCTGTTTTTATTTGTGCCCGTGTCTTTTTAGGTGAACAATTTACTTGCCTTTCCATGCGTTTGTGACGGGTGCTACCTATTGGGCAGGATACCTAGTATTACCACTATTTGATAGTGATTCATAAACACATGCTTATTATATAGTCACAATCAATGGATTCTGCTTAAATTGGAGATTTCATGTTTTTGTCGTTTAAATTTACGATGCTTTATTCCTTCCGGGCATCAGGATAACATAGATCTTTATTTCATTAATAAAAGCAATCCCAGGCCAACGAGTATCTTTCGTGGTGAAAAGAAACAAAAATTACTCTACGTGCCAAAGTGAGAATGCGACCTGCGCCAAGATTACATACGACACAAGGAACACAGTTACGAGGTTCTACTTTCTTGACCTTGACCCCTAGGTAAAAGGTCATTGCTTTTGTGGTAACTACCTTGCATGCCCTGGAACTATGACGACCAGAAGGGGAGACATCGACAGGGTCTAGCAGACAGATAGACAATTCCAGAAAAAAGATAGCCATGGTGTAGTAGACAGATAGATAAGGTCTAGACGAAAGATTGAAACGTCTAGTAGACGCATAGGCAAGGTCTACCAGACAG
The DNA here is from genome assembly GCF_023055435.1 of Haliotis rufescens. Classification (NCBI taxonomy): domain Eukaryota; kingdom Metazoa; phylum Mollusca; class Gastropoda; order Lepetellida; family Haliotidae; genus Haliotis; species Haliotis rufescens. The sequence goes on from NW_025964112.1 coordinate 17,360,501, forward strand.
ACGGACATGGTCTAGTAGACGGACATAAAGGGTCAAGTAGACGGATGTTCAGGATGTCGTGGACACGCTGACAAGGTCCAGCAGACGGACAGACAGAAGGTGGTGTAGTTCAACTCACTGCCTCGCTGGTGCTCCTGGCAGACGAACTGGTAGACCGTGGGGATGACGTTGATGCTGAGCACGAGATCCTGGTTCTTGGAGCCGATGCACTGCCTCTCCGCCGAGATCTTACACGTGAAGAAGTTCAGGAAGGACTCTTTGCTGGTGTCTCTGAGGACATGAAACATGCAACATTTGATCCCCGGAACAGATATAGTCACAGGTGCATGCATATGTTTGATACAAAGGTATATGTTTCCTATGGTATGGTTCTGGCACAGTCGATGCAATGATTTCGTTTCATGTGTGTGAACCAAATTTTAAGTTTAGAGGGAAAAGGTAGGTCATCCAAGTCACGACAAAACTCCACGATGGAGGATGGGGAGTGTCGAACCTTGCAAAAGTACTTGGCGATACTAACCAATGGCATGCATTTGGGCCGTGTCCTTTTCTGCCGTAAACTCATGGTCAGATATGCTAATCAATGGCAACGACTTTCATGAAAAAAAACCCCCAAAAGCAAGTTAGCCTCCAAAATATTGACAAAGATAAAAACAAAGCCAGAACCTTGGCGCAAGGATGTTCTCGTTGAACCAATATCTTTCCTTCCGATCAACGAATCTATGTCACTGGCTACAAGCATGTACTTACAAACACACTCGGTCCATATCCGCCGTTACCCACGATTTAGGGTCGACCGCCGCTTCGAAGTTGGCGTGGTAGTTGTGGGAGCCGTCGCAAGAGGCCATCTGTGACGCGGAGGGGCAGGTCGTGGTCGGGTGTGAGTAGCCCCCTAAAGTACAAGAGAACCAGTCAGTGATCAATGGACCCTGTGTGAGGATGTAATTCCTCAAAATAAGTGGGATGTCAGATTGGAGGAAGGGTGATGCGGGTGTATTTGTTCAACACCCGGGTGAGAATGCCCCTCACCCAATCCTCGTGTATGAAGTTTCTTTTCTTTGGTTGGTTGGTTGGTTTGTTGTTTTACGCCACACTCAGCAATATTCCAGCTATATGACGGCGGTCTGTAAATAATCCAGTCTGGACCAGACAATCCAGTGATTAATATCACGAGCATCGATCCACGCAATTGGGACCGATGACATGCATCAACCACGTCAGCGAGCCTGACCACCCGATCCCGTTAGTCGCCTTTGACGACAAGCATAGTCACCTTTTACGGCAAGCATGGGTTGCTGAAGACCTATTCTACCCCGGATCTTCACGGGTCTTCTATTCTTTGGAGATACGTGAGTTATCCCTTGACATTTTGTTGGGGGTTTGTAAGATCTAACCTGCAATTAACTTTTATCTGAATCAAATATATGATAACGCCACCCTTTTTGTTTTTTATATGTATACTAGTAGATACTTATATGTAACTGACTCAGCAAACTTTAAAAATGATTTTTGTAGACATAAACGTACACATTTTACATGCTATTTGCACTTCGCAATCACTTTTTCCACTTAAATCAGGTCAAAAATGGATAACAAAATAAACCTAGGTTCAATAAACTGTAGTGGTTTGGCAGTATAAAAGAAAAGAAATCAGGAAGATCTGACGGAAAAAAAATCAATATAATTTGTCTGCAAGATATTCACATCTCGAAATTGAAGATATAATGAGAAATAATTAGGGGCTGCAGAGTCTATATAAATCAAATGCACGAGGAATTGCCATTCAATTCCACAATATGTTTTGAAAATACAAATCCACACCACTAAATTTGATGAATTTGGTTGGTTGGTTGGTTTGTTGTTTAACGCCGCACTCAGCAATATTTATGGAAACTAAATCAGGACCGATACAATTACTGAAGGATTAAGACTTTGTAATATATATGGATCTAATAGTGATGGTCCAATGTTCTATAATTCCTTATGTATAAAGTAATAATTCTACGTGCAATACAAAATGGCCAGTTGTCATCTTCGTTTTGTAACGAAAGGGGCTATATACAGGGTGACCTAGACTAACATCTAGTCTCTGAAATGAACTATTTTACAGAAAAAACCCAGTTGTTGAATTATAGTCGTAAAATACAACAAAAAGGAGCCCAGGGACTTTATTCCTGTTACTGCAGTAATCTAGACTTGCCAAATATTATAGACTTACATGAGCTGTATTGGATATGTTTGTTTCAGGGTCTGTATGACAGACTAAGGGTTGCTCTATCTTTTAATCGTGAAATACCTAGGATTATGATAAGAAACAATAAAGATCTTAAGGAGATAGAGCTAAAAGCAAAGAATGTATATTAGGACAACATGCAGATGACATACTTCTTTTCTTGAATGGAACAGACGAGCATCTTAGAGCCTCTATTTCATAACTCAGTTAATTTCCATAAATTATCAGGACTAAAGATGAAGTTGGCTAAAATAAAGGCTGTTTGGATTGGTTCCATGTCCATGTCATACAAAACTGTGATTCCACTTTGACTGGCATTCAGAAGACTTTGAAGTATTAGGAATCGAACTTCACACGTCTGAAAGTCCTTTGGGTAATACCAGGAAAAGACCTCAGCTGGTTCAAATTACATCTTTTCAGTATCTTTTATTTTTTCCTTTCTAAACATGTCTTAAGGGAGTTATTTCTTGTTCGCGACCACCTCCATGATCTAGTGGTAGAGCACCCGCCCGGAGAGCGGAAGGTTCGGGGTTCGATCCCCGGCTGCGTCATACCAAAAGATGCTGAAGATGGTACTTGTTGTTACCCTGCCAGCGCTCGGCATTAAGGGACTGGTCGGTTCGGAGTCAGTATACTGTGTCTGAGTGGGGTATCCATGTTAAACTGCGGCATGGTATCTCAGTGGGCTAGCGTTAATAATCGGCATTAGTCCGGACTAGGACACACACACACGCACGCACGCACACGCACACACACAAACACACACACACACACACACACACACACGTGAACGCACCGTTAAACTCACCAACTTCACCACCTCACCTTTATTGCTAGCCTCAACACATCGTTATCATGAATTGTATTATCAAACGTCCATGTTTCAGGAACAAATATGTATAGTTTCTTTAAGACCCTGTCCAGGGAGGTTATTCTGGGGAGGATCACAAACAATTTACGAAGAAAAAGATTCCACTAGGCGTAAAAGCCAACATAGCTGTTACAGTTACCGGTACATTAAAACATTGTTTGCGGTATGGCCATTTCAAATACCACGATCATATAGTTCATAATGACACATTCACAATGGCAAACCCCCATTATGTAAACTGAGGGGCAAAAGAAAGTATACCGAGTTTGTCTTTCATGTAAATGAATTGTTGTTAAATTTGATTGTTTATTTAACTCAATCATTCCAGTAACAGTTTGTAAAATGTAATCTGTGGCTGGGTAATTGTGAGTAAAAATAAATTGGTTCAATGAAGCCTGCGCAAGAAATGATTTTGCAACCACTTCTTTGTAATGTTGTAAATTTATGCCGAAAAAGCAAGTTTATTAATTTTCAAAGATAGATGCCTAAGATATCCATCATCTGGGAGGTATTTTTAAAAAAACCCAAAGTTTTAAATCAAATTATATTTTTAACATAAAACAACGTAGAAGTATTATTTGAGTTCGGACTAAGCGCCAGTACAGTTCTTGTTTTTTTGGATATCATATCGCTAACTGGAGATATCTTCAACTGAAAATATCATATATGATATACAGTAAACTACGGTTATAACGAACACGCTTATAACGACCTGACGGATATAACGAACTTACTTTTTGGTCCCGCCTATTTGCTGTAGTTATGCTGTATATATGCTTATAACGAACTACGGTTATAACGAACTAAAATTAGTAGTCCCTTTGAGTTCGTTATAACCGTACTTTACTGTAATCAAGTTAGAGGTATGTTTCTTTTTGCCCCAGAGTTTATAACCTTTAAGTTCCCCTGCTATTATCCTACAACGCTATAAATAATCATACCATTGTTCCATCATGTGACCTAAGTGATAAATCTCGTCAAATATTCATTACACCCATATGTAGAAAATGTAGAAACTGTTCTCTCCACCTACGCCAGGTCATGGCTACAGACTGGAACATCGGTGTGCAATTAATCATTCAACCAACGTGACCGTCACAAAACTGACGTTTGTTTTGATAAACATTGTGGCAGTGACATAGTGATATCGACCACAGTGTAGGCGAGCCAGCCTCTCCTGATAAATGGTTAGTACTACAAGATGTCTTACTAAACGTTACGTATGGATCGATAGAGCCTGGCCACGACTTGTGTGTACAAATGTCGCAATGAAAGCGCGTTGGTGATAACGCCACAGAACTCAATTGATGCGCATTAAGGGCTGTGTAAAACGCATTCCTTGGTCTCAACATGGATTATTAAACATAACCTTTTCAACGGCAGCTTGATATCGATGAAGTTTTTCATGTCAATAAGAGCTACCTTTTAATCTAAATCTGTAAGGATTGTTGAACACAATATTTTAATAAATTAAATAAAGGCAGTTTAACACTTCCAGTGACTGACCAAGGCAGATAACAAACAACAGTCCGCCACTTAATATTGGTAATTAAATACCAGTGTTTAATTGTAGACTGTTTTGGATTCTGGTATCACGGAAAGCCTTTATTAAGGAAGTTGGGCCAATGTGTGTGGAATATTTCATTATTGTTACTTTTAACTTTTATGTTATTCTAATTACGCGTGAATATAGTCATCATTTTGCAACTCTAGCAACAAGGGATGTCAGGCTCCCGTGGGGATTGCGATTTAGAATATGTCCCCAGCAACTTAGGCTGCTCGGTAAGAGGCGGCCAGATGGATGGGGTGGTCAGGCTCGGTGACCTGGTTGATTGTGTATCACCGTACCCCGACGGCGTTGATCGTTGCTCACGATATCAGACACTGGATTGTCTGGTGCAGACACGATTATATACAGGCCGACTCCATATAGCTGGAATATTGCTGAGTGCGGCGTTAGACAACAAACAAACAAACAAACAGGGCGTGTTAAATTCACTATTGGTTTACAACCGACAATAAACTACATAATACGCCTGCCAATGTATTGCTGTTTCTATTCTGTATCGAATTAAAAAAATTATATTTACTTATTTTTTTTAATAACCGGGTTTGATTACACGGGCTTCTGTTTCTGTATGGCATGTCGCGAAAAAGGATAAATGTTTTTAAATAGTTAGTTAAACACAAACTGGTTCCCGCAAAACAACGCAAATAAAGTATCGCGATACACATTGTAACGTGACTCAAGTATCACGATATATATCGAAAAGTGGAGTAATGGCGTGTCATGACACCGCTACTAGTAACTGTATATATTGTTACTTGACTTGAACGGGTTAGAATTGGTCTCTAGCAACCCATGCTTGTCGTAAGAGGCGACTAACGGGATCGGGTGGTCAGGCTCGCTGACATGGTTGATGCATGTCATGGTATCCCAATTGCGTGGATCGATGCTCATGATGTCAATCAATGGATTGTCTGGTCCAGACTAGATTATATACAGACCGCCGTCATATAGCTGGAATATTGCTAAGTTCGTGGTTGTTCGTTCTTATCCGGACTTATATTGGTTTCATAGAGCTAAGCCCACTAAGATACCATTTCCCAGGTTAACATGGATATCCCACATAGCAATGACTCCGAGCCGGCCAATCCTTGTTTTACCCCCTTTGGTGCCGAGCACCAGGCAGGGTAACAACAAGAACCATTTTAACGTCTATTGGTATGACACGGTGAAGGGATCGAACCACAGACCTTCTGCTCTCCGGACAAACGCTGTTGCCACTCCACCATTCACGGAGTCCGTTCTTTGAACATTCGATACTGCGTTGATTGTGTCGTGTTTGCCAATTTCCGCAAACTGAACTTGGACATTCTTTATGGATGAACTGAGAAATTACTGATAAAGTCACAAACGCGAATAATGGAGTTTATTTGTGGAAATAAAAGGTGTCAGTGAAAGAGGCAAGCAGGCATTATCTAGCCGATAACTGATAGGTATTGTACAGTATGTTCCCTCCTCCCGAGAAGTACATGAATTTCACCTTGACCATTTTATGGCTTAAAAACCTTACAACTTGGCAACGGTATATACTCAGTACGTTATGTATGTACTTCTTAGTTCCAGTACCGTTTCTACTTTAAAGGTGCACTTGTTCCTACGGTTAGAGGGACTCTACCGTGACCGTATCGTGCGTAGGCTGCACCACACTTGCTTCATTATTGACTGCAGTGTCATTGAAATAATCTAATTGTCTACTTGTGTATAGCCTTTGCCAAGGCGACGATAAAAACCCAGAACGGGGTATCGAGTGCAATGCGATCAACATGCATGGATCTTATCGTCATGCTCCGTTAGGTTGCTGTATAATTTACTAGGATATATATAGAGAATCTCACCCGAGTGTCTTTTGATATCAAATATATCAACACGAGTTGATAAAAGTGGAAAAATTCCGAGGCTTGCCGAGGATTTTTGCCACTTTTATCAACGAGTGTTGATATATTTGATATCAAAAGACACGAGGGTGAGATTTTATTTATCATCTAACATCATTCTTCCAACTTTTTTAGTTTGTAGACAGTAATAAGCAGTGTCTTAAGTGTAAAAAGTACTGCTAACAGCTTCAGTAGCAGAGCCATTAGTGATGTCATTTGATTGTGACGTCATGGTAACCAATGACGTCACAATGGTCTGCAAAGCATTGTGATGCAATTTCATTGCAGCGATATCTACAGTGTAGATATCGCTTGATCTCACCCAAGCGATATCTCCTGTGGGATCCAGTTTTGGATGATAAATATGGAATATTCTCAGATGATTCATTGACTTTTTGTTTTTTTTGTTTGTTTCCTTGGTTGTTGTTTAACGCTGCACTCAGCTTTATGGCGACGGCCTGTAAATTATCGAGTCGGGACCAAACAAGCAATGATATGTATTAGGAGCAACGATCCACGTCGTCAACCAAGTCTCCTTACGAAACATTACATGCGACCAGCCAATAGGTTGCTGAATGGGACAGATTCGAACACGGAACCCCCCGGGGGCTCATGGACATGTTAGCGCGGGAACGGGCTGCCCAGTTGTCAGAGGCGCCGTAATTCGCTGTGCATAGATGCGCCCTCAGCAATATCAGGATCCGCCGAATTATGGGTTCGAATCCCAGATTATCTATGCTGGTTTTACCAAGTCTACGAACTTTGTCACCGGTGAGTGAGTAGAATTTTACGCCGCTTTTGGCAATATTCCAGGCGGGGGACACCAGAAATGGGCTTCACACTTTGGGGAATGGAACCCGGGCCTTAATCGTGACGAGCGAGGCTACTCCACCCCCACCCTACATTCCCGACCCCACCCCCTATCTGAGAATGAGCTTTCCTCCAGAAGTAAGCCATCCTCGATTGCGCTCGATTCTCTTCATTCTAGAGTAATTCGATTAAAGGCTTTTATTAACGTCGTGTCATTCGAATCAGATTAACGAAAAGGAAGCTGTGGCATCAAGTGGGTCTAGGGTTCATTACAAAGTGTTTGAGTTAAATTACACTATGAAGTATTGTTTTACTCTGCAGTCTGCAATATTCCAGATTTATCACGACAACCTGTAAATAATCGAGCCCGGGCCAGGCAAACCGGTGGTTGATAGCACGAACAACGACCGACACCGTCGGGAAAGATGATTTGACGACGATCCAGTTCACAGGTTGTAACCTGGAGGTATCCATTATAAGTAATTCTCCAGGGGAATTGTAATTTTTGAATTTGAAATTGAAATGTTAATATTTGTTAATATAAATTCTAATATATCTTATAGTTAAGATATATGTTTGCACGAGCATTGTATAAACTGCCGGGCAAAAGAAAGAATATGCACTTGAAAATTGGATTTGACCAAAAAAATGACAAACGTTATCAATACGTTACTAGGCTGAAAATTGTTGCCGAAACACAGTAAACTGATGGTAAAACAACAACTATGATACCCGTATCAAATACATCAACATCGAATAACCAACCACTTGTTGTTCTTTATTTCATTTTTTGGCCACCATCAAATATGAGTCTATACTTTTTTGGCCCAGCAGTTTAGTTTAAATCAACTTATGAAAAAGAATATTGACTTTAATTTCAGGGCCTTTATATTTCTTGTCAAGAATTTGGTACAATATAATATTATTGTGTGTCTCTCGGAGCACACCTTATTTTTTTCTTCGCCCATACCATACATTTGTGCCTGCTGGATTTATGCTTTGCGTAAAATTCTGCTAGTGGTATTGGTGGGGTCACTACGGAAGCCTTTTAGGGCCATTTGTTTTTTTTGTTTTTTTCGATGCTATCTTGAAATTTCAAGACACTAAGTTGAAATTTCAAGATGTAGAAGATGAAATTTCAAGATATAAAAGTTGAAATTTCAAGATATAGAAGTTGAAATTTCAAGATCACCGAAACTCTTAATTTAATTTAATTAATCACTCACTAATGATACGTAGGGTTGTATACAATTTATCAGGGTTACCGATATCGATATTTGTAAAGATACACAAATGAAATAATTCCTTATGTTAAATTTGCTTACTGATTCAGAAAAAGACAACGTGCCATCCTATTGTGTACAACATTTTAAGAATTGGTGAATAAGCTTACATACTAGTACCAGTATATAAATCAGAGAAACGCAGTTCACAGCAACCTTATTTACTCCACGTTGGCAGTCTCTGTACATATTTAAAAATGTTGAAGTATTAAGAATAGATGGAATGTTAAACTTAGATTAAAATAAAATAATATATTTTTTTCAACAAAAAGGATCCACTTTGATCTTACGGGTTGTGGGGGTTTTGATACCCGATGGCTATAAAAACAACAATAATAGATGTCACCAAACGGTTAAAAACAGTTACACATCAAGCACAGATTGAAACGGCGTCGTCACTTTAATAAGACGGTTCTGAGATGTCACAAACAGTCGTTATTTGTCATTTGTTTTGAATTGAAGACAATGAGTAAAAGCAGAATTCTTATTTTAGGAATATCAGAAGTAAATTGACTTCCTTTAAATTATTTATTGATAAATTGTATACAACCCTACGTATCATTAGTGAGTGATTAACTAAATCAAATTAAGAGTTTCGGTGATCTACGGAAGCCTTCTAGGGCCATTTATATATATATATATATTTTTTTTTCGATACTATCTTGAAATTTCAACTTAGTATCTTGAAATTTCAACTTCTATATCTTGAAATTTCAACTTAGTATCTTGAAATTTCAACTTCTATATCTTGAAATTTCACTTTAGTGTCTTGAAATTTCAAGATAGTATCGAAAAAAACCAAATGGCCCTAAAAGGCTTCCGTAGTGATCCCACCAATACCACCAGCAGAATTTTACGCAAAGCACAAATCCAGCACGCACAAATGTATGGTATGGGCGAGGAAAAAAATAAGCTGTGTTCCGAGAGACACACAATAATATTATATTGTACCAAATTCTTGACAAGAAATACAAAGGCCCTGAAATTAAAGTCAATACCAAAACGTACAGTACAGTACACTGCACCATTACGTTATTTTACAGGACCGTCGTATTCCCTGTAAGAACCATTGACAATAATCAGTGGAGGCCCCTTGGAGCCCCCAGTTATGTGCGTGAAGGTAAACACCTTGAAAGGGAACAACATATTAATAATAATGATCATAATATTTTAATAAAAAAGTGAAAGTACCCAACCTTAGTAAAGTAACATGAATCAACTACTACATGCATGTAAGATTATTTTACACATTCGACATCTTGAATAATGTACTTTTACCTATGAATTATTTCAGGAAAACTTACAGATGATTCACATCAGCAAAGAGGAAGTCCACTTACCTCCTAGAAAAGTTAGAAACACAATTTGCACCGGGAAATAATTCATCCTTCTTAACCTATTTTATCAGATTCCAGCAGAATATCACCAGATCCAGCAACAGTAAACGCCAATATGGAAGGTACTGATCAAAGCGTATTTGTATATCTGTCGCCATGGCGACGAGTTGGGCTCTAAAGATAAATATCGATATTTGTAGAACAATGGACGATGATAGGTCGCTGTTGCTGTGGTAGACAGACCCACTGCGGGATCATCGGTGCCAAAGTTCAAATGCTATACAACGATCTCATTAACCTAATACCAAATCACAGGGGAAACGAGAAATAGGTTAAGCTTTAATCCTTCACGGCTGAACATTCAGTCCTAAGGCATTCATTATGAGACATACGTATATAAACTATCAATGGAGTTGTAGGGCTCCAGAGGCATTCATTATCAGACATACGTATATATACTAGCAATGGAGTTGTAGGGCTCCAGAGGCATTCATTATCAAACATACGTATATATACTATCAATGGAGTTGTAGGGCTCCAGAGGCATTCATTATCAGACATACGTATATATACTATCAATGGAGTTGTAGGGCTCCAGAGGCATTCATTATAAGACATACGTATATATACTATCAATGGAGTTGTAGGGCTCCAGAGGCATTCATTATAAGACATACGTATATATACTATCATTGGAGTTGTAGGGCTCCAGAGGCATTCATTATCAGACATACGTATATATACTATCAATGGAGTTGTAGGATTCCAGAGGCATTCATTATAAGACATACGTATATATACTATCAATGGAGTTGTAGGGCTCCAGAGGCATTCATTATAAGACATACGTATATATACTATCAATGGAGTTGTAGGGCTCCAGAGGCATTCATTATAAGACATACGTATATATACTATCATTGGAGTTGTAGGGCTCCAGAGGCATTCATTATCAGACATACGTATATATACTATCAATGGAGTTGTAGGATTCCAGAGGCATTCATTATAAGACATACGTATATATACTATCAATGGAGTTGTAGGGCTCCAGAGGCATTCATTATAAGACATACGTATATATACTATCAATGGAGTTGTAGGGCTCCAGAGGCATTCATTATCAGACATACGTATATATACTATCAATGGAGTTGTAGGGCTCCAGAGGCATTCATTATAAGACATACGTATATATACTATCAATGGAGTTGTAGGGCTCCAGAGGCATTCATTATAAGACATACGTATATATACTATCAATTGAGTTGTAGGGCTCCAGAGGCATTCATTATCAGACATACGTATATATACTATCAATGGAGTTGTAGGGTTCCAGAGGCATTCATTATCAGACATACGTATATATACTATCAATGGAGTTGTAGGGCTCCAGAGGCATTCATTATAAGACATACGTATATATACTATCAATGGAGTTGTAGGGCTCCAGAGGCATTCATTATAAGACATACGTATATATACTAGCAATGGAGTTGTAGGGCTCCAGAGGCATTCATTATCAAACATACGTATATATACTATCAATGGAGTTGTAGGGCTCCAGCGGCATTCATTATCAGACATACGTATATATACTATCAATTGAGTTGTAGGGCTCCAGAGGCATTCATTATCAGACATACGTATATATACTATCAATGGAGTTGTAGGGCTCCAGAGGCATTCATTATAAGACATACGTATATATACTATCAATGGAGTTGTAGGGCTCCAGAGGCATTCATTATCAAACATACGTATATATACTATCAATGGAGTTGTAGGGTTCCAGAGGCATTCATTATCAGACATACGTATATATACTATCAATGGAGTTGTAGGGCTCCAGAGGCATTCATTATCAGACATACGTATATATACTATCAATGGAGTTGTAGGATTCCAGAGGCATTCATTATAAGACATACGTATATATACTATCAATGGAGTTGTAGGGCTCCAGAGGCATTCATTATCAAACATACGTATATATACTATCAATGGAGTTGTAGGATTCCAGAGGCATTCATTATAAGACATACGTATATATACTATCAATGGAGTTGTAGGGCTCCAGAGGCATTCATTATCAAACATACGTATATATACTATCAATGGAGTTGTAGGGTTCCAGAGGCATTCATTATAAGACATACGTATATATACTATCAATGGAGTTGTAGGGCTCCAGAGGCATTCATTATAAGACATACGTATATATACTATCAATGGAGTTGTAGGGCTCCAGAGGCATTCATTATAACACATAAGTATATAAACTATCAATGGAGTTGTAGGGCTCCAGAGGCATTCATTATCAGACATACGTATATATACTATCAATGGAGTTGTAGGGTTCCAGAGGCATTCATTATAAGACATACGTATATATACTATCAATGGAGTTGTAGGGTTCCAGAGGCATTCATTATCAGACATACGTATATATACTATCAATGGAGTTGTAGGGCTCCAGAGGCATTCATTATCAGACATACGTATATATACTATCAATGGAGTTGTAGGGCTCCAGAGGCATTCATTATCAGACATACGTATATATACTATCAATGGAGTTGTAGGGTTCCAGAGGCATTCATTATCAGACATACGTATATATACTATCAATGGAGTTGTAGGGTTCCAGAGGCATTCATTATCAGACATACGTATATATACTATCAATTGAGTTGTAGGATTCCAGAGGCATTCATTATAAGACATACGTATATATACTATCAATGGAGTTGTAGGGTTCCAGAGGCATTCATTATAAGACATACGTATATATACTATCAATGGAGTTGTAGGGTTCCAGAGGCATTCATTATCAGACATACGTATATATACTATCAATGGAGTTGTAGGATTCCAGAGGCATTCATTATAAGACATACGTATATATACTATCAATGGAGTTGTAGGGTTCCAGAGGCATTCATTATAAGACATACGTATATATACTATCAATGGAGTTGTAGGGTTCCAGAGGCATTCATTATAAGACATACGTATATATACTATCAATGGAGTTGTAGGGCTCCAGAGGCATTCATTATAAGACATACGTATATAAACTATCAATGGAGTTGTAGGGCTCCAGAGGCATTCATTATCAGACATACGTATATATACTATCAATTGAGTTGTAGGATTCCAGAGGCATTCATTATCAGACATACGTATATATACTATCAATGGAGTTGTAGGGCTCCAGAGGCATTCATTATCAGACATACGTATATATACTATCAATGGAGTTGTAGGGCTCCAGAGGCATTCATTATCAGACATACGTATATATACTATCAATGGAGTTGTAGGGTTCCAGAGGCATTCATTATCAGACATACGTATATATACTATCAATGGAGTTGTAGGGCTCCAGAGGCATTCATTATCAGACATACGTATATATACTATCAATGGAGTTGTAGGATTCCAGAGGCATTCATTATCAGACATACGTATATATACTATCAATGGAGTTGTAGGGTTCCAGAGGCATTCATTATCAGACATACGTATATATACTATCAATGGAGTTGTAGGGTTCCAGAGGCATTCATTATCAGACATACGTATATATACTATCAATTATAATTGAATAATTGAATCTACAAACTTCCAAACAAAACAAAAACCCTTGAGAAAATATTATCATAAGCGAGGCGTCAGAAATATAGTGGTGTACTTGGGGACCGCATTGCTGAGAAATCAAAAGTATTGTTTTCTTCCATAATCTTTTCGAAGCCCGGAGGCGATATTTGAGCGACTATGTGTACGAAACAGGCAACTGAAAGAGCTCATGCACTAAAGGCGATCATTGAGATAGGGTCATTTATGTCCCGAGATCACAGCTCAAGACAGAAAGCAATGGTCTGAGCCAGACTCGTTTACACGCTGCCTTGTTACCGAAACATTGCTGACTGCAGCGTTAAACGTTCACTCCTGCTATTCAACTTGCAATGAACAGTTTTATTGCATAGGACTCCTTGAATTTTATAGTTTGCCAGTCAGTTTCATAACAATCCATCTAGCGTGTTTTTGAAAATATTTGGTTTGTTCAAGTGAGAAAAATGTTTCATCACAAATCTTTTGCCCTAATCGTTTCGGCAGGTTGAAAACAATGGTTATTAGCTTCAAACACCACGTTAACTATATAATTACATATTGACATGTTTTTCACAAAAACAAACCCGTGGCTGCAAATTGGTGTTTTTATTTCCAATGTGTAACAAAATTATTATCCAACTCATTTTCTGGTTAACGCATTCTTAGTCTATGTTATATTTGTTCATATAATAATGTGGCAGACCGAATTTTTGATAATATTTAATGAGAGTAAGAGCTATGTTAGAAACACTCGTAAAATCCCTGAATACAATTAAGTACATGTGGGAGATGAGAATTTGAGCCAACTACCAGCGTTGAGTTTGGATTAATGTTTTTTGTTGTTGTAATTCTGAGCCTTTTATGCACTGAAAACCTAAAATATATACATAAAGGTTCCGTCTTTACAAGGGGACGGACTTTGGTATTCTGGACTCCGACACCAAACTCCTGTCCCTGATAAAAAGATGTCCTGGCACCGGCGCATTACTGGTAAACGTGCCCTTCGGCACATTATTTCTGGAGAGGACCAATTAGAACTACTTCGCGTTCATTTACTAAGTAATGTTGTAACCTTTCGATCTGGCCCGACAATAGACTAACATATAGTCTCTGAAATGAACATATCGTACAGAAAAAAAACAGTTGTTCAGTTATCTTAATAAAAATCTAATGAAAAGGGAGCCCAGTGATTCCCTTCATTTTCAGATGTCACTAAGTCTCCAATATAATCCCACATGTTGTCTGGCCAGAGTGAGTTGGCAGGGCCAGAGCGGGAGGTCTTGTCTCAGTGTGGGGTCTTGGGGAGTGGTGTGTGTGTGTGTGTGTGTGTGTGTGTGTGTGGTGGGGGGGGGGGGGGGGGTGGGGGGGGGGGGTGGGGGGTGGGGGGGTGGGGGGGTGGTGGGGGGGGGGGGGTGAGGCTCGCCACATGCTAATACTAAACACTAATGACAGCTAGAGATTTACTGATAATTACAAGCTCTGTGCTCGCTTGTGAATTCAGCAGATTTGTACAGACCCTGATACTGCAGTAATCTAGACTTGCCAAACATTATAGACTTGCATGGGCTGTAGTTGATATAAATGTATCAGGGTCTGTAAGACAGACTAGCCCGACAATGGCCATGTATAAATTGACGCCGATGCTCCACATGTTGAATGATCAAATCCAAGTGTCAGGTGTCACACTGGTGTCTTCCCCTGGTCTTCTGGAGAGGTTAGGGATGACGTGCAGAATGTTATTTGCCCATCGTCTTGGGTTTGTTGCTGCTCCACCCAAGTCGATCATTTCTTCATTAACCCTGGACGCCCACAGTGTGTAGTTTGGCTTGATTCGTGTGCACGATGTATATGTTGTACAAGTGGTTGATGCCTGTCATGATCTAGTTGGTGGTGTGAAGGTGTTATCCCCGCGCCTTTGTCAAAGCCAACAGATTTCATCTCATACTTGTTTTGGAAATGTGACTTTGTACAAACTTTCTGGTCACAGTTTATGACATGGTTGTCAGGAGGATATAATCACGTTCATAACCTTAATCTAACATATTTTGTGTGTGTATAAAGGATGTTGTGATTGATGCTGTGTTTGGTCTCTTTATCATCTAAGCAACATATTTCTTGAATAAATGTGAGATAAATGACCTTCCATGTTTTGTACATTTTAAGACCGATATAAAAATGAGATACTATATTGAAAAGACTTAATTTTTATTAAAAAAATCTTTTAATGAGTTTTATATTAAATAGGCAACGAATGTATCATGGCTTATTCGAATAAGATACTTATTATCACTTTATTAGAGAAGCTGTTATCATAATTATTATAATGCTATGAATTAACCCCCGATCTAATATGTGTGAATGGTGAGTGAATGCTGTCTTTGTGTTGTCTTGTGAACTATTCCCCTCTTTGTCCTCTCCACCTTCTAAACCTTTACTTTGTTAAAAAAACAAGGAATAAGTTTCAACTGGTTCTCTCCAGAAGTATCTATCCTGTAGGACACGCTTGGCCGTAATGTCACGTGCAGGGTTTGTGTCTGGACACCTTTTAATCAGGAACAAGAGTTTGGTGTCGAGTCGTCTCAAAACACTGAAATCTGTCCCCTTACTGCAGACCCCAGCTGCCAAACGAAACTGTCCAGCAATTACCGCATCGAAGTGGCGCACATGCTCCACGCACAAGATGGTTTCTACCCTACAAGGAGAGGAAATGTCCGCATAACAAAAGAATGAGATGTGGAGCAGATGTGTGCTCCACATTTAGTACTCAAAGGATTACCGCATCACGTATTGCGCGGTAGCTATACCGTGTACTTCCGGTAGGGCCAATGTAGGCGTGTGGGAATTATCTGCTCATGTCCAGTTGAGTTTGGTTATGGCACTTGTCTGATAGCCACACTGAAGTCGTTAATTTTGAGCACATTCTTCGACCCTACTGCCCTATTATTGGTTATGGGTTTGAGTCAAACACCTTTCTACCAGGGTCAGGAGTTTGGGGTAAGGTGTCTTCGCTGATCGGTTGGACTAATTAAGCAGATAAATGTTATACATTAACTGTACTCTGTCCTCTGTCCTCCCCATCTTCTAAACCTTTATTTGGTTAGAAAACAAGAAACAGGTTTCAACTGGCCCTCTCCAGCAATATATGTGCAGTATGGGACGTTTGGTCGTAATACGCAGTGCAGGGGTTATATCCGGACAGCTTTCAATCAGGGACATGGCTTGTGTGTCGGCCGCCTTGCTGAATACGTAATGATTCTATTATTCTATTGGACCCTCCAGCTGCCAATTGTCTCACAATTACAATACAGAGTATTCCACACACATTTCTTTTCTCAGGGACGTGTTTATTTTATCTGTAAATCATGTAACTCATCCGTGTGTGAATAATAAACGATGAATGTATCCATGTGTGTCTTTATGTTATTGCATGAAGCGTGAAACTATTAATTGTCATTGACTCCAGAAATAATGATCTTTCTGTGTTTTCTTCATGCATCCGGTCTTATTGTTTCGGCCTGTGGTCTTTGCGTGTCACATTTACCGTAAATGTATGCATATACAGTATGTCCTGGACAAAGCAGTTCATTGCGCACCGCACTAAGAAACGACCCGTGATAATTCAGGGTAAGAAATTATAGGTTCCCAGAATTCCATGCTTGTAGGAGGCGACTAAGGTCGGTCAGGCTTCGGTGTACTCGTGATTGCGTGGATCGATGTTCCTGATAACAATCGCCGTAAAAGGCGACTATGCTTGTCGTAAAAGGCGACTAACGGGATCGGGTGGTCAGGCTCGCTGACTTGGTTGATACATGTCATCGATCCCAATTGCGTGGATCGATGCTCATGATGTCAATCACTGGATTGTCTGGTCCAGACTTAATTATTTACAGACCGCCGTCATATAGCTGGAATACTGCTGATTGTAGCATTTAACAAAATAAAAACGACAGCTGAAAACGAAAACCCAACATGTCATTAGTGCAATAATTATTTTATCCAATATAAACATGGAGATACTGTACTTTTCACCACAGAGTTGTAGTTCCTGCGAAGTTTATAGGGTCATTATTCTCATTAATCTGTGGTAGATGTTCTATAGCTGCATAAAGTTCAAATTATGTAGTGATATGTGTCCTTGATTTTGTGTGATGTTGTTTAACGCCGCATTATTCCAGGTATATATGACCGCGGTCTGAAAATATTCAAGTCTGTACCAGACAATCCAATGATTGACATCACGATCACCTATCCACTAATTGGAAAACGATGACACGTAATCAACCAAGTGACCGAGCCTGACCACCCGATCCATTTAGTCGCCACGTACATCAAGCAATAGCTTTCTGTGGCCCTAGGGGCGGTCGGGTAGCCTAGTGGTTAAAGCGTTTGCTCGTCACGCCGAAGACCCGGGTTCGATTCCCGACATGGGTACAATGTCTGAAGTCCATTTCTGGTGTCCCCCGCCGTGATATTGCTGGAATATATTGCTAAAAGCGGCGTAAAGCCATGCATACTCTAGTATACTCTAGTTTCAGTACTGCCCCACACTGAAGCACGTGTTACACGTGGTGTCTCGAACTATGCCACTGTCCACCCAGCTGTGAATCAGTTCCCGGTAGGATGAGATGATATCGTGACTGTTAGCCTTCTATCGCCTTAAAAACAAAACAATGGGAAAGCGCAGTACAACCTAAGGCCCCCGAATTAGCAGATCTGTTTCACAAAGCCACCAGAACTCTGTGTGCTAAACATGCAAAAACATCATCTCGCTTCATGGTTTGGCGACAATGCATCAGTTTCGTAACTTGGGGTGGCGGTGGGACAACCTAGCGGTCAAAGCATTCTCTCGAAGACCCGGGTTCGATTCCCAACATTGGTACAATATATGAAGCCCATTTCTGGTGTCCCCAGCATTACTATTGCTGAGATATACATCAAAAAGCGGCGTAAAACTATACTTACTCGCTTACTCGTAACTTATAGGGACTGGCTATTTGATATGCTGGGGTTGAGGACCTGAGATGTTGTATCGAGATAAGACATTGCTACAGCTACACAACCAGTGACTGGACTGGTTGTCTTTATAGATTCGCTTCACAAGAATTTATATGATCTATAAGAATTTCGTTCAGTGTGAAAATATATAAGTGTGTTAATTTAGGCAGCAAGTTCTGAATGTTTGTGAACAGCGACTATTCGTCGACATGTCCTGCGCATGTGCCGAATTAACCTGTCACGTGTAACGTGTTCGTCTGGCCGAAAATCTGAAGCTTGGTGGTGTTCATACACCGAAGTCGTTCGTTAGCCAACATGGATCAAATTGACTTATAAGATGTTCTATCGAGTGAGTAGACACTCGCTCAAGCTCGTTGTTGTAATATACTGTTCTTCAGTGGTCTACCTAGTACGTACTCGATTAACACCCGGAAAATGAACTATGACAAAGTCAGGTACCATGGACCAGCTTTCAGCTGTTTTTATGCCTCAAATTCATGTTCTAAAATGAAATAAAGGTAGGCTGGTAATCCAACCAAGCCAAAATATCTCTGTCGAAGTATACTTAGTGAAAACGTATTTATCGCCACTTGTCAGAAAATTTTGCTCAAAATGTACTGTCAATAATCTTAAATTCTTTCGGTTTGTCGTGTCAAAAGATCCGGGTTACAATTGGTCTTCAGCAAGTCTTATTTGTCGTTAGAGGCCACTGACATCATCGGGTGTTCAGGCTCGCTGACTTCGTTGATGCATGGCATCGTATCCCATTTGAATAGATCATCGATTAGCCCTAATGCTGTAAATCATTGGATTTTCTAGTCCAGACTCGATTAATTACAGACAACCGTCATATAGGTACAATATTAAGATGTGGCGTAGGCCTATTTATGTACAATCAACAAAAACAAAAAATTCTCAAAATGCATTTTTGTCTCTGTAATAAACAAAATATCTGAAATTGCCAGTCTGAGCAAGGAAGTCGAACTTTGGCATATATGGTTTTCAAATTCATCTTATGATGACATATTATTTCATTTCTTAAGAATTTTACTGTGTTTCTGTGTGGAAAAATCAGAAAAAGTGTGTGGCATAGTAAAACATTTTCAGTAGGGTTTGATGTACAGAGGTGAAACTTCTGTGTTAAAATAATTTAACTGTTGTGTATTGCAATAATGTTCAACAATAGTACTTTCATACTCGCAAATTCAGAAATATTGTGGAGAGTTAGTAATTTGTTAATATTTTTGTCCTCAGTATTTACATAGAAAGTATTTGAATAGCAATTAATACTGCCATAAACTATCTGTATTGACATTGTAAACTGTTGACTATGTATCCAGGTGAGCTACAGTGCCGTGATTAATATTTCTTTTGTTGGTTACAAATCAGTAAAAGTAATTTTGATAAGAGATGGACTAGGGCACAGTCACCATGGCTGATCTGACTCAAATTATATCAATATAGATTGTCTGGTTCAGACAGACAGGCGGCCATCATAGAGCTTAAATATTACTGAGTGCAGCGTTATAAAACAACAAACAGTATCATGATTGTGACAGACCATTTTGTGGAAGGTCACCAGTATTGATGTACATATTTGGTAATTACTTTGAGGTGAAGATAGAATATGATAGTGTATTTATTCACCCTTTCCTCTAAACAGTATCAGTCATGTTTTCTTAAATATCTTTTAGGTATTTTTTGATGCAATAAAATTAACCTAATTTAAATTACTATTCAAAATCATATCATAGGCCACAATATGTATGAAGCTGTGAGAATCTTAAACCTTAGATATATCATGTGAATACACCATACTTCTAGTGGTGGGGGGAGGGGTGTCATTGATTGGAAAAAGTGTTGATATAACGACACAAACCTATTAAGATATATCAAGATATTATTACATGTAGTTTTAAAGATCATTATTCTGTTCTGTATGTGTATAGATAAACTGGGATGATTTTGGAATGACTAAAATTGAATTTCTGCCTTCTCATTGTCCATTTGAACCATTGTAATCATTTCTGTGGCAGTGAATCATTAATTTAATATCAATATTCACAAATTTGTATCAATACATCAGTCCACTCCAGAACAGAACAGAACAGAAGTGCAACTTCATCCCAGTCTGTTTCAACTGATGTGTCAACTGCTGGACACACTGAACATCGACATGTGCACTAGAGGATAATGACATTGACATGTGCACTAGAGGATAATGACATTGACATGTGCACTAGAGGATAATGACATTGACATTTGCACTAGAGGATAATGACATCATCATGTGCACTAGAGGATAATGACATCGACATGTGCACTAGAGGATAATGACATCGACATGTGCACTAGAGGATAATGACATTGACATGTGCACTAGAGGATAATGACATTGACATGTGCACTGGAGGATAATGACATTGACATGTGCACTAGAGGATAATGACATCAACGTGTGCACTAGAGGATAATGACATCGACATGTGCACTAGAGGATAATGACATCAACATATGCACTAGAGTATAATGACATCGTCATGTGCACTAGAGGATAATGACATCGACATGTGCACTAGAGGATAATGACAACGACATGTGCATTAGAGGATAATGACAACGACATGTGCACTAGAGGATAATGACATCGACATGTGCACTAGAGGATAATGACATCGACATGTGCACTAGAGTATAATGACATCGACAAGTGCACTAGAGGATAATGACGACATGTGCACTAGAGGATAATGACATCGACATGTGCACTAGAGGATAATGACATCGACATGTGCACTAGAGGATAATGACATCGACATGTGCACTAGAGGATAATGACATCGACATGTGCACTAGAGGATAGTGACAACGACATGTGCACTAGAGGATAATGACATCGACATGTGCACTAGAGGATAATGACATCGACATGTGCACTAGAGTATAATGACATCGACATGTGCACTAGAGTATAAAGACCGCCTCCGTGGTCTTGTGGTAGAGCGTCCGCCCGGAGAGCGGAAGGTCCAGGGTTCGATCCCGGGCCGCGTCATACAAAAGACGTTAAAAGATTGTACTTGTTGTTACCCTGTCTGGCGCTCGGCATTAAGGGGCTAAAACAAGGACTGGTCGGCTCGGAGTCAGTATACTGTGTCTGAGTGGGGTATCCATGTTAAACTGCGGCATGGTATCTCAGGGAGCTAGCACTATAAATTAGCATCAGTCCGGACTAGTACAAGCAGCCACACACACACATACACATGCATGTACGTTGCTATATAAGTGCAATAATCTTGGACGCGACGTTAAACCCAATTTCACCTCACTAGAGTATAATGACAACGACATGTGCACTAGAGGATAATGACATCGACATGTGCACTAAAGTATAATGACATCGACGTGCACTAGAGTATAATGACATCGACGTGCACTAGAGTATAATGACAACGACATGTGCACTAGAGGATAATGACCACCAGCTTTCAGTCTTTGTCTCCAATCGTAGATCCACTGGCAGGGGATATTCTAGCTCTATGAACGTGGTCTGTAAATAAGTCAAATCTGGACCAGATAATCCATTGATTGACATCATACGACATAAGCATCAATCTATGCAATAGGGATATGATGACATGCATCATTCAAGTCACTGAGCTCAAAGACGTATTTGCCGAGCCTGACCACTTGAACCTGTTAGTTGCCACTTATGAATAGCATGGGTGGCTGAAGACCTATTCCAACAGGGATTTTCATGGGTTGTCGGCCTTACTGAACATGAAAGTTTTACCATGTAATATTATGAAATTTTATTCGTAGCAAGTATGTGGCATGCTGGAAATAACATACTGTTACATACTTTGTGTGCCTCATTTCTTGTTTGATGTACCAGTTTTTCTGGTGCCTGCATTTTCTCTGCTGTGATGGTAATGTCTCTCAAATTTGCTCACTTAAGTCTGATCTGACTGTGGCAGTTATATTGAAATTATTTTCGTCCATTGCAGTCCTTTGAAATCAACCTCACCATTTGATAAAATGTTAAATTTAGCTGTGTACTGTGATATTTGTCATAACTTTGACTTCTGCTTTGGCTGCCAATAGAGCCATGATGTTATTTTGTCCATTTAATGAACATGCTGCCAGAATGTCTGCTTATGACCTTATATTTTTCTGGAATATTATATAAGAGAGTTTGATTTTTCATTCATATCATCCTTGATGATCCAGTGTACTTTCCCCTTATCAGGGATGAGAATGAATATTTTCCTTTTCAGCTGAAACTTCTTTGCAATGGAGCGTGGTCCATAATTTGGGGGTGTTTATTGGGGTAGCCATCAGATTTTAACAAATGTGTGGTCACTAAAATTCGCGGATCTGTGGAAGATTCTCCCCCCTGCCTCATGTAACATGTAAATCTGAGAGCATCATTCCAGCTGTTGGAGATGGCAGCGTCTTCAGTGTCATCAAGGATACCTTGGTCCTTGGTAGTCCACTTTCTTGAGAGCAGTGTGTGCTGCCCAATCTACCAGAGAGTGAGTGAGTTTGGTTTTACGCCACTCTTAGCAATATTCCAGCAATATCACGGCGGGGGACACCAGAAATGGGCTTCACACATTGTACCCATGTCAGGAATGAACCTTGGTCTTCGGCGTGACAAGCGAACGCTTTAACCTCTAGGCTACCTGACCGCCCTCCAATCTACCAGAGGTTTTGGTATGTGCGTGATGTTTCTTTCATCCATGGCCGATGGGCTACATTCAGTCCTTCCCAAAAGTCAAAAGAAAACCCAGTTTCATGTTTAGGTCATGATTAATGGAATTCTCACTTGCATCTGTTTAGCCATGAAACTGAGTTCTGTGATTGCATTTATGGCCTTTGTGACAAGGCAAAACCACTAAGAAAAACAAGATAGTACTAAGTGTTTATTCATGTGTCATGTTTGGCTTACAACAAACTGAGCAAAGTGTCTAGTCAGCAAAATAATGAAATCCAGGGCAAGATGTGCAAAACCTGAATGAAGCCTCAAACTATAAATATATTTAAGAATAGACATCTCGGAAATTGTACTAAAGTAACTAAATCATAACCCTGTCATTCACCCAGAGATCACACAAGATGGAGATATGAATGGAAAGCAAATTCTATGTGATGATTAATATCTAATTAAATGAAATGAATAGCATGATCAATAAAATGATTAAGTTTTTATGCCTCTATCATATCACAATTAGCAGTATGCAAATTTGGTTTCAGTCGAGTAAACTTACTAAAGTCCATATGTTAAAACTATGGAAAAATCTTTGACTTGAAGAGTTTTGACACAGACTTATTATTAGAAACAGAAAAACAGCTCACTAGGATGTAATCAGCTTTGCTATTAATGCGGTTATTTCAACACGTCACCGGTAGTGCATCCATAAATACACACAACACGCAAACACACATCCTGATCAAATAACTGAGGGCCCTATCCCCACAACCGTATTTCCGCTATGGCACCTTACATATAACGCTCTGGGGTGGGGACTTTGGCTACAGTTGGTAGTACCATTAACCTTTACATGTTGGACCCATGGAATTGAAAACCATATCTCAAATAATAATTCTCATCCTCACTTAACAACAAATAAAAAAGTATCTTGGCCTGCATTGGCATGGATACTGCTTTGGGGAACTATATTCGAGTGTAGGTATACAAAAATAGACTTTGCAGCAATAAGCCATACACCGGTGCATGATAGCTTTCACCTGGAGAAAAGATATGGTGATATATGCTTAGGAGGGAAAAACACCAATAAATATACTTGTACATATTGGAAGTTAAATTGTTCCAGCCAGCTCTCCTACAGAAATGATTATTTACAACACAGACAATTTTTTCATTAAGGATAAATGCTACATACATATATATTTCAGATCATTTGGATGGGAATTTGATCTGTGGGGTGAAAGTTGGAACTGTTTTCCAAATGACTACTATTTATAATTTCCTCATTGTCTGCATGTATAATATACACCCTCTCTACACAGCTGTTTATTTCCTTGGCAGAGGGAAGGAGTGTACTTTATGTACTTGAAATAAACAAAACAGTACAGACTATTCTATAACATCAAAAATATAAAAAAATCATTTTCTCACAAAGAACACAACATATTTATGTGGGAACAAAACCCAAAATCAAGTATCCGATTCACATGCACAGTTCATACAAAAATGAAGTCAATCCTAAATAATACTGCAGTGATCAATCTTTGTTAAATCAATATTTTCCCTTAATTCTTTGAAATATTTACACCCAACCAGAAACACAGTAATAACTGCGACATACACTGGACATCTTAAAGTATACTGTCAAAAATAGTTCTTTTCATCCTGTCCATTGTTTGAAAAGGCAACAGTGGACAATAGTTTCCGACATCTATTTCCAATGGGATGGTAGGAAACAAGTACACCACTTTGGGGAAAAATATCTCATCAACATAACAATCTTCAATTTCAGCTTTCATAAATAAGAAACAATCCTCTTTATGAACATGTTTGTATATTATTGAAGTATGGGCTGTTTCAATTTCAGACGGGAGACAAATGGCATGTTGATCGTAGAGGCAGAAGCTAGTCTAGGGGCTGTGGAAGGCGTTGTAGGTCGAGTACCAGAGTTCTCCAGAATGCTTCAGGGTTCTGCGAGAAAAGAAGACATCTGTAGGGAGTGTTCAGATACTGCACATTATGAAATTGATGTGAAAAATGTTTACAATCCTTACATTTATAGTGACACATTTGTATCTGGAAACAGCCACATCAGGGAGCGCAAATGCAATTCATCTCTAGAGTACAATACATGTATATGTGTGTTTCATCTATAAATATAGAATTTTGCAATTGTTTTATTACTTCACAGTCCCAAACGTTGAAAAAGTTATTCCTTTCAAGAAATTCTATGGAGCTTGGAGGCTGTATTATCAACTTTTCAAAAATCAGGAGCAGCTTTCACTTTAGTGTAAGAGACCATGTACTTTCCTGCACTGCAATAGTTTATACAGCATACTTGTATTACAAGACTGAATGTTTGAGGGAGAAGTATGTTATTTTCTGTAAAAACTCGAAGATGTAAGGATAAGTTGTGAAATATTCTTTTCATGTAAAGGGCTTTCTGCTACCCTGGGTGAATCCTGTTTTATCATCCAAAACTGGCTACATTGTAGATATCACTGCAATGAAATTGCATCACAATGCTTTGCAGACCATTGTGACATCATTGGTTACCAAGCCTCAGTTTTTCCACTTTTATCAACGAGTGTTGATATATTTGATATCAAAACACAGGGGTGAGATTCTCTATTTGTGTAGCACATACTTCTTTTAGAAAACATGTTCACTTACCGGACTATATCAGCAAAGGCTGTACCCAGAGGCTTGATTTTATATGAGATGTTGTGTTTCTCACACACTGATCTGACCAGAGCAGACATCTTGTGCAGGTTGTGTCGGGGCATGGTTGGAAACAGGCTGCAAGGAAATAAATGCAAATCTATTGCATAACAAACTGGATTTCTTTCAGAATTGGCTTTCCTTGCTTATTACAGAGAATACATAGTGTATGTAGTCACTTCAGGCAATTTTATGACCTCTACACAAAAATAATGATCCAATTTGATGCAAAGGGAGGTAACTCACTGGTGCTCAATTTGGAAGTTGAGATGGCCTGTGAACCAGTCATTGAAGAAGGACTGTTCCACATTACATGTTGCATGCAGCTGCAGGGCCAGCCAGGGTTTGGCGCTGTCCTCCTCGATGTCCATGGGGATGTGGTTAGACTGCGACACCCAGGTGAACCAGTGGGATTCCAGGCACCTGCAGTCAAAAAAGCATGTGTCATTCATGTTATACTACAGCACTAGCTGTATGTACCAACCTCAAGATGAAGTAGTAGATCCCAGTCCCTGCATATACCTACCTCAAGATGAAGTAGTAGATCCCAGTCCCTGCATATACCTACCTCAAGATGAAGTAGTAGATGACAGTCCCTGCATATACCTACCTCAAGATGAAGAAGTAGATGACAGTCCCTGCATATACCTACCTCAAGATAAAGTAGTAGATCCCAGTCCCTGCATATACCTACCTCAAGATAAAGTAGTAGACGACGGTACTATTGAGTCCCTGCATATACCTACCTCAAGATGAAGTAGTAGATGATGGTACTCCCAAGTCCCAGCATGGGGATGTAGAGGTAGAAGAACTTGACAAAGAACAGGCTCACAGACAGGAGATCCTAAGAACGATATATATTTCAAGACATTACCATGAAACCAGGGATATTTCTAACCCATAACTTTTATTGCAGGAGAATTCATTCCTATTTGAAATAATGCACGGACTATACAGATAGTGAATGTGACACTCATAGCTGGATTGATGAATGCGGTGTTTCACCAATCAGCAATATTCCAGATATTTCAAAGTCGTTGGCCCACAACTCGTCCACACTAATTAAAACTGCTCTCCAACGTCCTCAACCTTAGGGTTGGATCCACATAGCAATGTGCCAACTTGCACGTTACTTACCCACCAAGCCCTCCTGGTGAATATGTGTCTGAAGAGCATGTACTGGAAGTAGACTGGGAACAGGAGGGGTGGTCCGACTGAAACGACAAGCATTCATACATTACCTGAAAAGCAAAGACAATTGGGGACCCAGGTCAATCTGGGAGCAAAGCCCAAAGGATGTATATCGTTGACGTTTATTTACCTCATGTATGGTGCTAAAATACCCAAGACCACAATAAGGTCATATTTGGGATTAAAGCCCTTCATCAGTGGACTTGGTAGTGCCATAGACCAGTTGGCAACCCATTAAATATATATACTTATATAGCACCCAATATCCAACTTTTAGCTGTTCAGAGGCGCTTGCATGTATGTACAGTTATGATAAAATATAGACGTCCAATCTTCAGTCTCGGATCTGTCATTGAGATTGTGGTTAGCATACACTTCATCGTTTTCAGTTTGCCATCTCCTGTTCTATCACTTTTCACATGGGGAAAGAGCATTAATGAGAAAATGTACATTCTGCTATGGACATATTTAGAATTAATTGTCTTGGGTAACCTCCGCCTGACACAAGTGACATTCACGATCAGAATATGGATTACTTGTTTTGCATCTTGTCCTCATCATACCATTCCGAGTTTGAAAGTAACAGCTGGACACTACTTACTGAGGAAGAAATATCTGTGTTGCCAGTTGTACGGCATGCTCTTCTTTCTCTCTTTAGCAATCTGCAAACATTCAAACACAGAATAATTTCATTAAATACAAAAATTTTTTTCTTGATATATACTACTCCGCGATTAAAAATATTCCTGATGCACAATTCTCAGAACATGTCAAGTGTATACCGGTATTTAATGACATATCTGATTATTCCTATCAAAAGTTGAGTAGTATATTTAGCAATATAAACAGATCTAAAACAAAAGGTGAGACTTTGTTCTTTGAAAAGTTCTCTTGTAAAGCTGGTCTTGTTAATATACTCCTAAAAAAGAAGTTAAAGAACACCCTTTTTTTAATCTTAATATGACTACCGTATTCAACGTAATAAGCGCCCGCTCTAATAAGCGCCCACGGCGATATTTGCTAATATATTGGCAAGTGAACAATCCCAATTAGCATCCCTTCCCATTGATCAATGTACACAAGACTTATTTATTCGTGTATAATACGCACTCGTGTGTTATATGCACCAAACTAATAAGAACCCCCTATTTCTAATTTTGAGAGCGCCCTGGGCGCTTATTACGTCGAATACGGTATATGGTATGCCATATGAAAAAGTTGGTGATCTTTAACTTCTTTTGAGTAGTATACATACAGTACATACCATACATAATAATCAATTTTTGCCAAAGAGAAAACCAAACTGAATGTTCAGCTTCAGGGCAAGTTAAGGTCTAACAGATGTAGGGAGCTTATACCTGGACTGGCATGACCTTGCCCACAACAAACAGTTCCTCCACCCTCACATCCGGGTCCTTGTTCATCTGGAAATACAGCACAGTTACAGCTTACCAGAGCGTACATAGAGTTATGTTACATAGATATACACATACGGAACACGCAGCAGCTGCCAAAACTTAAGCGTGTGTTTGAGCTTGAATTGAGGAATGCAAAGTAAGGGTTGGTTGGTTTGTTGTTTAACGCTGCACTCAGCAATATTCCAACTATATGACGGCGGTCTGTAAATAATCAAGCCTGGACCAGACAATCCAGTGGTTGACATCATGAGCATCGAACCACACAATTGGGATCCCGCAAGTCGCCTCTTACAACAAGCATAATCGCCTTTTACGGCAAGCATGGGTTGCTGAAGACCTATTCTACCCCTCATCTTCACGGGTCGTAAAGTAAGGGGATGGATTAATTTGCCATATTATCCAGTAGTGATTGAATGTTGTCATCAATTCCAGACAAACCAACCAGTGACTAAAAGCATGAGCATAGATCGAAATACGATGACGAACTAAGGCAAGTTGAACATTGCAACATCACGATTCTTGTACATCAGCAAGAGACGGGGTAGAATAGGTATTCAGCAACCCATGCTAGCTGTAAAAGGCGGCCATGCTTGTCGTAAGAGGCAACTAATGGGATCGGGTGGTCAGGTTCGCTGACTTGGTTGATGCATGTCACTGTATCCCAATTGCATAGATCGTTGCTCATGATGTCAATCAATAGATTGTCTGGTCCAGACTCGATCATTTACAGCCCGATGTCATATAGCTGGAATATTGCTCAGTGTGGCGTTAAACAATAAACAAACAAAAAACAAAAATCATACATCAGCAGGGTGAAGACAAGCCATCAACAATTGATGGGCTTGGGGCTGCTAATGCATGGGTACTCACCACGTTCGGCTTGGCATGGTGCTGGTAATGCATGTGGTTCCACCACTGGGGGGATGCACCCTGCAGAGGAATATCCATCATTATCAAGTATCCAGCATCTACCCGTACATATCTTACAGTGTACACTCACGTGTAGGCATCGGTAAACAACTGCTATTATGAACCTATTTATACCAGAAAAGAAAGGTCTAGATATAATCAAACTGTACTAGCATTCAAGAATGTGTTGATTTAGATATGTGAGATAATACTACTAAGAATACCCTGAAGTACTCTGTAACCATGGTCAAGTTGGTAACTCAGAAATTACATGTGAGCAAGAAAATTGTTTATATGATTGCCAAAGTTCCCTCTCATAATTACTTTGTTAGTCCTATTTATACATATGAGAGATATTCAGCTTTACATCTAACCCAAATAGACTGTGTAGACCATACCACCATTTGGTAGATAGCCAATGTCCTAGGAGACATACAGAATTGGCACTTGTTGGAATGGCAATTTTGTATTTATAGTCTGTAAAAAGAGTTATAAAACATCCTGCTTCAGACTGTCCTTTTGTTCTAAGGATGCCAATATCTGTAACAATTTCATGCCCAATAGAGCACTAGAATGATCAGGTAGAATTTTGATTTCAAGGTTCATATTAACAGTTTCTTCACCAAACTACTGAATTATTTAATTAAATACAAAACAATTCTTGTAACAGATATTATAAAATATAAGATAACAGAAGACCAACAACCATTACATTAAACTGTTTCAACAATGGTTATATTTTGTGTAAGAAGGTTGTTTTACAAGACCTTTCTTTTCTTCCAAATATTTAAAAGAATACTTGAGGAGTGTGGTGTGGTTTCACAGAACAGCAATATGACTGTAACATGCAATGAAATCCCAGTATCATGAACCTTAATACACTTACTAACATCACAAACATCCCTGGCTGCATTCATGGCCCAAATAGAATATGCACTGTTATATTTACTCTTCTAATTACATGTAATCCAAAAATAACATTGATTAAAAGAGAATACATCATTGTACCCACCAAATTCAGATCCAAACAAAACTCGATATGTTTGAATAGAGTCATTTCCAAACAAACCAAATTTTTATGAAATAGCATAACCTAACTTTGAAAAAAACATATAAACATCTATTCTTTTTCAAGGTTTCGCTCACTTGGTTAAAAATCAGCAAAACAAAGAATTTACTTTATGACTATGCTTTTACATGACACATCTGCATATAAATCTTATATCAGATGTATGGGATTAAAAAATATCATTACTCATAACAAAATCAAGCTATCTGATTGGCCCAATGCAGTCCTTTTGCAAATTGGTCAGTTGCCTGTATGGTCAACATCTCCTTGTCAAGTAAGTGGCCCTGTTCACATTTTCAGTTACCAAACTGAACACACTGGCAGTCGTAAGGCAGATCTGATATTGTCAAAGATATTTCCCCAAAAATAAGTCTCTGTACTTCTGAACATGTCATAATAATTTCGTAACGTGTAAGACTATGAAAGTATTCTGTGGTGTCAAAGCCAATTCAGCTCATAAAATCCCATATACCATATATAAAACCCCATATACCATGCTGGTGACACAAGTAATTCATATCAAAATTTGTATTTCCTTACACATACATCACATGCATACAGAGATTCCATTCTCATACAACAGTCTGTCATGCAGACTTTCAAGGAAAGATATGTAAGACTGCAAAAATCATTGTTATTGAAATCTCAGCAGTATCTTAATCGATGGTCCAAACTAATGATTGTTGGGCAGATAGTGTTATCATGGCCTGACTTCCAACATGAGTGGTCATATCTCCTGGTGTGATGTCAGACATGCTGAGTCAGCTGCTGTATCAGGAGACCCCTGCATGAGCACCATGTTGCAGGGAATGATTACCTTCTCAAGAGTGATAATACGTGCAGAATAGAACAGCATTTAGTCACTCATTCAAACTATCCTATCAGTTCTTGATACTCTTAGCCTTGAATCATTTCTTTTAGCCAGGCAATGATAGAAATGAGTTGGTTGGTTTGTTTGTTTGTTTGTTGTTTAACGCCGCACTCAGCAATATTCCAGCTAAATGACGGCGGTCTGTAAATAATCAAGCCTTGACCAGACAATCCAGTGATTGACATCATGAGCATTGATCCACGCAATTGGGATCGATGACATGTATCAACCAAGTCAGCGAGCCTGACCACCCGATCCCGTTAGTCGCCTTTTACGACAAGCATAGTCGCCTTTTACGGCAAGCATGGGTTGCTGAAGACCTATTCTACCCTGGAATGATAGAAATGAGATCTGGGACATGCAAACCATAGCATATGAGTTGTATTGCAGCATGTCAGCTTGATGTTGGAGGAAAGCCCGAAGTAGGCAAACTGCAGGTCTATAGTACAAGTATCACTGGGGCAGTGTGTGACTTCTTGTCTTGAACTAGCTGTCTTTTGAAGCATTGTCGTATATCTGGAGAATTGTTCTACATCCTTCATAAAGGCTACAAGTATTGTTCTACAGTGAGGAATTGTCCAATGTTCTATCAAGATGAAATCATCTATCTATCATGCTTACATCACGCCACTCATGTTGTACAGTACAAATGGTTGGTTGTTATCTTTCCCAGTGATAACCTGCTCATGCTCCAGATAACGTTTGTGTCATTCATACTGTCAACATCCACTACACCTCACATCAATATGTGGAGTACACACGTTCAAGGCTAACTCGCATCACTGTCAGTTCATCATGAGATAGCATACAGGTGAAGCCACTAATGCCACTTTGAGCAGTAACTCAGTTTTATCATATATTGGGTAGGTTTCTCGGCAGGATAAAGCCAACGGGTAATAACGATATCCGTTGGGGCCATATGCGGATAGTTATGCAAATATCAAAGGTCAAGTAGGGACTACTTTCAGCGTTTATAAATAAACATGGCATCCCCCTTGTCATTCGTCAAACGAGTCAAAATTAACCATCGGGAATCTGGAGAAACTACAGGGATAATAGCTATCATTATAGCTCGCTAAATACAACCGGTATGTATCACAGCTGTGGAAAGGAAGTCCTGATGTGATGCTGGCCTTAATGTTTACCACTTTGATGAAATAACAAGGATAACAAACCAAAAATAAAAATCAGGGTAAAGCTGAAATTTGACTGGGCCACCCATGCCCCCTCATGTTATATAAATCCTAGCCACAAGAGGTTTTTGTTTGTTTGTTGTTTATCGCCGCAATCAGCAATATTCCAGCTATATGACGGCGGTCTGTAAATAATCAAGTCTGGACCAGACAATCCAGTGATTGACATCATGAGCATCGATCCACGCAATTGGGATACGATGACATGCATCAACCAAGTCAGCGAGCCTGACCACCCGATCCCATTAGTCGCACTTTACGGCAAGCATAGTCGCCTTTTATGGCAAGCATGGGTTGCTGAAGACCTATTCTACCCCGGATCTTCACGGGTCCCACAAGATGTACAAAACCCTCCCTCACAACACACACAATACAGAAAACAAACATCCTAATAATATAGTTCTGTGAAAGAAACATGAACACTCTGATATCTATATTGTCATTGATGCAGACATAAGATAGAGAATTAATATGTTCATTTACTTGTAAAACCACACCACTCACCTCGATTATGAAAAATTCAGTTAAGACTACACATGCAGTCATGAAATGTCAAACCTTATCATTTCTGAAATTGAACTCTCAAATTGAATTAATATATAATGTATAGAACCAAGGATAAGTAACCATGGTAATGAAAACGTCACCGTAACCATCACCATGCAAAAACAATTTCCAGGAGTCAGGTAGTATCACCATGGTCATTACAGTGGTATAATGTTTGGTAGTGTCATCCACTCCATGACTGTAGTCCACTCAATAAAATAAATTATTAAAAATTAATATGCTGTTTTACACTGCATTTAGCAGTATTTCAGAAATATCACATTTGTAGTCTAGTTAAAATATTGACTGGTAAAATATCCAAGTACTTGGTGCAACAGACATCCTGAAGCTTGTTTTGCATGGCTTGCATGGTTAGAAATCACTTGTAACATGTAATCAGTGAAACACTCAGTATTCAAATCACAATAACTAATTAATGTTAGAATCTACAGAGTCTAATTATCAAGCACCAGGAGAAGCTGTAGCAGGCTATATACGTGTCCAGGCTCATTATCAACAGGGAAATTGTTTCGTCTCTCACTAAGATACTGCAGATGCAGATAAAGGCAGTGTTGTGGGTCCCTTGCAATCGGGGAAGGTGGTAAGTTGAGAGAAAAAGATCTCATGAAACATTCAGTAAAAACACCCTTCTTTGGATGACTGTCAGCCTGCCTGGGCTTTGCCCTCATACTGCTGGTGCATGCTGGATCATTTAGGGAGAACTGTTGCAGAAGGACACAGTGTAATTATTGTGCAACCAGTGTTTACAAGGCCAGCTATGATAAAAGATAATGTAGTCAGTTATATAGCTGTATCATGGCAACCTTTTGCTAATCAGTTCATGAAGCAAACAAACCAGTGGTTGACAGCATGAGCACAGATACACACACACAGGTCAAGTCACAGACGAGAATTGGTCTTACTCATCCCAGTTCATCTCCAACAAGACAAACACCATCATAGCTGCCACTGGAACTCCTTGGATGACTGCTCTGTACCAGACTCCAAACAGCAGTCAGTTTAGAAAATTATTCAACATCTAATTGAAACTTTGTGATGAGTAAATTTAACAATTGAATATATTTACATTTCAACAATATTGTGTGTTTGTTGTTTACTGCTACACAGCAGTATTCCATCAATATGACGGCAGGCTGTAGATAATCCAGTGACTGATATCATAAAACAGTGATGGGTATGATGACACACAATCAACAAAGTCTCCGAGGCTGTCTGGAGTGTTTGTACCAAAACGTTATCAGGTTATTTCAGCTACTGAAAGGCAATTGTCATCTATCCTGTATCAGTTTACAATAACCAAAACTTTTGCAATTAATCACTTGTTGTCCTACTACTAGCACAAAAGAACTATTTTTGTGTACATGGGGCTAATGGTGCAAACAGCTTCATCAATTGCAACAAAACTATGTGCAGAAAAGTTATTATTTTTAAAGATTGAAAAGACAAATTACAAATAATAAAAAGTGTCTAAAAAAGCTAATGCAAACTCTTGAGAGACGAAACAATTTCCTAAAATAACTACACTTTGAACAAGGTTACACACACAAACATAAGGTTTCCCCAGAAATTATTCACAATCTTCAGGGTCTGAATTACTCCAGGGAGAAGCTATCAATATTTCACACCAACATGACAGGGACGAAAACACTGGGGCATGCACTTCACATCAACCAACCGAATGGGGGACATGTTAACGTCATACCACAAACAACGCGGGATAAAAACACATCTCACAAAATTAAATGTTGAATGCAAGTTGTGTAAGCCTGAGATCCAGTGTCCAGACACCCCCTGAGAACGGCAATGGCAAACCCCCTCTATTGAAGTAAATCATGTTATACCATGGTCAGCAATATCACAGCAATGATTGTGTAATTGAGTGAGTATGACCACATTTACCACTTGTCAGTCCTGGGAAGAAGAATTGGAACCCATTCTCGTGACCATTTTAATGACTGCGATCCTTTGTATGAGTGAGCATTGTGAAAAAAAAAAAGCGCCAACATGTCGTACAATTCATCCTCGATTTTCCAATGTATTAAATAGCCACCATTACAATGTTTTCAGACCAGTTCCATTGTCAAGATACTAAAAATAGACATCCATTCAAATTACACAGATATGCTGTCAAATACAATCAGAATGCCTTATAGCATAAGGACTGGATTCTGTTAAATACGAGGGAGCAGAGCCCCAGAGTTGTGAGATGGCTGTGATTAACAGCTTTATCTGACAAGCATGCCCGAGTAACAAGGGCACATCTGCATTAAATCTTTCTGGCATGGAATGCAATTTATTATTTCAAAATGTTGATACCTTTTTGTGTCAATATTGTTGTACACAGTATCTCTACAACAGATGCAATTATAATGTTGTTGTAACATTGTATTCTGACATTGTATCAGCCAACTCCGCCTTCATTTGGTGAGTATCCAATCAGCGAAGCCGATAAGGGTGGTGATATTTCAGATATATCAGAGTCTGCTTTTGAGTATGGAATATATCGCCATGAAAACATCAGCTATTGGGTTAGTTGAGGTTTCGCTTTGACAAGGCCTGATTGTGAATGTAGATCTGTGCTGAACACATTTTGATTGGTTGCTGATTTCAAGCTCATGAGAGAAATTCAGTGAAGTTACAGTGATGGAGATGGTGACGTCACTTCCAAAATGAAGGTATTTTGGTGGATACTTCCAGGGTTTTATTTATGATAACAGAATGGAGATATGATACATTGGACAATCGAGGAGGTGTACACTTCAGATACAAAACATGCCTGAAAACAGTCAGTAATTGGGAAGGGTTTCTTTGACCCAAGTATGTAAGTCAGAGGCACGTTCAGTTTAGTTCATCGTGAATTTGCCTACAAGATAATTGATAGGGGGACAAGTCTTCTTGCAGGTGACTGAAAGCGGCGAGTGGTGAACACACCAAAGATGGGCAGAGCGGGCAACAACCCATGGCAAGGTACAATGACAATGCTGCAGCTTAGAGCCTCTCATCTGTGGTGATCACCCATTTAAGTATTAGTCAATCACAGCCTCCATTTTGTCCAACTGATCACCCAAAACAGAGTTCTATTCCACAATACTGATTCTTTAAACGTCCTTTCCCTTCAGCAGTCGATCTGAAATCAAAGCAACTTTCCAGCCATAGCCATAGGAAAGGAGTGATCTGATTGGCTGGTAAACACGACCAGACTGGAGTCAGGGACTGAGATTTGACACAAAGGGCATGTCTGGCACTGCATCTGGATCTCGAGGACTGTCGTTTGGGGTGTGGTTTGCAGAGAATATATGATGTTAAATTGTCTTGTGCAAGGTGACAAGTTTAGAATCAGTAATGGTGAAGATTAATGACTTTTACTTAGTTATAACTAATAACCTATCATTCGTTCCTACCCTAATATTGGAATTCCTGTCAGTGTTTTAAGTGAGTGAGTGATATGCAGCTATGATACTCAAAAGAAGATTCTTTCATATTACTGTAGTTAATTTGACATGCCCATATTAACTGTAGTAATATGAGTGAGTGAGTGAGTGAGTTTGGTTTTACGCCGCTTTTAGCAATATCCCAGCAATATCACGACGGGGGACACCAGAAATGGGCTTCACACATTGTACCCATGTCGGGAGTCGAACCCGGGTCTTCGGCGTGACGAGCGAACGCTTTAACCACTAGGCTACCCGACCGCCCCTGTAGTAATATGAAAGAATCAGATGGTCCTTAACTTCTTTTGAGCAGTATACATGTATATCTATTCTATCAGTTTGAGTGAGTAAGTTGGTTTCACAGCGCCTTGAAGCATTTGATTTGGAACCACAATCAGTGGATCAGATTAACTCTGCCACCCACTCGTGCTTCAACAATGCAAGAGTGAAATGGTCAGTCAGTATACTTCACCTAGGACTGGTGCAGATTGTTTGCCATTTGCCTGATACATATATTCACTTGCTCACTTGTTCAAATTTCATAATTTTTAGTTCTGTTAGCAGTTATCCTTGTAAAATATTTTTAGCTGGAAACGACCTTTATGAATTCTGCAATAATTCAATGCAATGTCTGTGAAATACAGGATCTTCATTAATCATATTTAAAACATAGCTGTGCGGATCAATGGACTCCACTGCTGAATTTCGGTTTGCAAACTTTTAAAGATTACTACGATTGGGTGTTGGGCACCTCTGGTAGATTTAGAATCAACAAATTTTCAAATTACAAATTTACAATGATTTGTTCATGATACACATGATAAATTGTGGTTGATGTAAATGACAATATCTTTCTAACAACTTGAGGTATATATGGACTAAATTAGGATACATTTTCCAACACTAAAAGCTTGTTTTTGTACGCATGCACAGACAATGCAACTTTCTTCCAATCTGAGCAACTGAGACAATAGAACACACTAATCTGATGTTCATGCATTATTTTGAAAAGAAGTAAAGTGGATGATTTCTGTAATTTTTTGTGTAAAAGCTTTCATAATGTGTTGTCAGTTATTAGAACATTGACATTAGTTGATGTTTGCAAACATTCATGTTTTGTTACAGTCAGCAGGCAAAATCAGTTCACAGTCCAATGAATCCTAAATGTGCAGTGTGCATGTGTGCGTGCATGCGTGCGTGCGTGCATGTCATGCACAAGTGTTATGTTGATGCGGGTGAGAGTGATTGGGGTTTAACGTTGCTTTAAAGAGTGTTCCAGTTATATCACAGCGTGTCAGCTTTATGTGGAAGGAAATCGTGAAGTACTCTGACGTTAAAGTTTTAGTGAAAATATAGAACGTAATCGGGGCGAACAGAGATTTTAAACAATGATCATAGGGTTCTAGGCGTGCCCAAGGGACGCAACTCTGCACAGCACATTGCGGCACCTTAGACTACTGGGCCATACATGCCTGTTTTGTTGATGTGAGAAGTGGTGAGAGCAAAGGTTGCTTGTAAAGGTTTGACTATCGTGTATGTTAACTTGGGGACAGTACCACAATAGCAGCAAGTTTCAAAAGTGTAGCTCAAACTAAACATAAAAAAGGACATTGCAACAAAAAAGTTTATAACTCATTCCGATAAACCATCAAAGGAAAATATTTCCAAAGTCTTAAAATTCCACCTCTGATATAACGCACACCATGGACATTCATAAACTGTGGCAACAATCCTAATTCATTCCTTATCCCTTTTGAAATGTTTTAGGACGAAAAATAAGCATTTATTTCATGGATCAGTCATTAAGACATCTGGTTGATGACGTAGCTTACTGGTCAATGTTTATTTGCTTGTCCCTACGAAGACCTTCACTCACTCACTCAACTGATCAGACTTCCATGTACCTTGGAAAGAATATCCAGCCTACCATTGGACGATGGTCATACAAAGTGTATTCCATTTTGCTTTGACCAATCACTGACGCGATGAGTACCAAGGGATATATAAATATATTCAGTATTGAATCCCGACCAATGTTAGTCTTGAATGTCTCCGAAAGAATTAAAGAAAGGCATAGCCTCTCGGGAAATGCCTACAAATGTTAAATAGATGCCAAATGGTGAAATGGATTTACTATTATAAGGTGATTATGTTTCTTGACACTTGATGGTTAAGGGAATGAGTTATCAAACACAGCATTGTACAACTGACTGGTCTGAACAAAAACATAAACCAAAACTAGGAACTAAAACAATACAAACAAAACAAATAATATTCATGTTAGTCACAGATGTTGGTTGGTTGGTTGGTTTGTTGTTTAACGCCGCAATCAGCAATATTCCAGCTATATGACGGCGGTCTGTAAATAATCGAGTCTGGACCAGACAATCCAGTGATTGATATTATGAGCATCGGTCCACGCAATTGGTATCGATGACATGCATCAACCAAGTCAGCGAGCCTGACCACCCAATCCCGTAAGTCGCCTTTTACGGCAAGCATGGGTTGCTGAAGACTTATTCTACCCCGGATCTTCACGGGTCTAGTCACAGATGTAATGGAATCACAGATGTAATGGAATAAAGGAAGTGGCAGATCTGATATAGTATCAGCAATCACTGCAGACTGTGTGTGTTGGTGTGAGAGTGATTAGTAAGAGTCTATCAACTGCAAGCAAGTGTTAGATTGATAGGGGGAGATATGAAGTACATTTCTGAAATGTGAAATGAATCTGTACCAGTAAAAAATGGTACTTCTTATTCCTAACAGAAAAAATTATATTTTATATTAAATCACAAATTTAATAAATGGTGTAATTTAAAAATAGAAGTATTTGAAAAATATTATTGACAGATTTTTAGTCCATCAACATGATGAAAACACCAATGGTAGGATATTTCATAACACTAAATGAAGCACATCAATTTGTTTTGATGAATTTGTAAAACAATTTTCACATTTCAGAAATCAATGCAATTTACACTTGATCAAGATTCAGGCATGACACAGACCTCCACCTACTGCCAGCTAGCAAATCCATTAGTACATGTTTGTTAACAAGCAACAAGACTAGATGCAATCTTTGGAAAATATACTTTGACAAAAAGGAATAGTTTTACGCTTTGAACTGTTCGGGATGCGATATGGAGTTCACAATTATTTGTCACATCTAGAATAATGTTGATTTACGTTGATTAAATCATCATCAAAGTAGGCGGAACCTTCATGATTAGTCGATTAAGGAAGCTACAAAACAGTACATGGTTAACTGGTTGATGAGTATACGTATCTGTATGTGTTATGCAGAGGTATGAATTATTAAACTTCTATGTCTCTTCGACTGATTTTGGCCTGTGATGTGCATTTTTTACCTTTATAAATCCAATAGTAATGTGGTGGAGTAAATGGTCCCATTTGGATTTGTGAAATACTGATAAATGGCCAAAGTCATGTTGTAACCACCCAACCTGCGCCTGGAACGAGAGCCATGGACAATGCAGCAACAACGAGGTGAACGAGGTGAAGGTCAGAACGTACATCTGCAAGGACAGCCATTTTGAAAAGTCCATTTTCTAAATTTTTGACAATAAATACCCAATCTGATTCAGTTATAATTTTTCAGAGGCATAATTAAATTAAGAATTTGCAAACTCAGAACTTTATTTCAAAATGGCTGAAAACAGTGAATATCGCTTCTGCCAACAACACCCATCCTATTTCAGCTTAACCTTATATTGTTACCTTGGTAACGCCCATGGTAAATAAGTGCATTAGATGGTCCAATTTGTATCGATTTTTAAAGACGGAAATGTGACCGAAGTCATGTTGCAGCCACCCTGATTGAGCCTACAAAAAAGATGTCATATCATCATGCAGAATGTTACAGAGAGTCAAGATTTTAATGCCATAGTCAGCAATTTCCAGCTCTGTCATGGCAGCCAGCAAACAATCAATTCTGCAGCAGAAAAGCCAGTGGTTGACAGCATGAGCAACAGTGCACCTCAGCATGGTCACACATTCTAGCCAACCGATCCTCACTAGTCGACTCTTATGACAAGCACGGGGAATAGGCATTTTAGAAAAACAATTTCAAATAAAGGTCATCCTACACATTATTCTTAATCAATCATAGAGTAGGTACTAAAACTGTTATACTATTGAGAAAATTATGGAGAATAATGTTCTTTTATAAAACAGAGTCAGTATTTACTATTTTGATAATGACTGTAATGACAACCTGAAAAAGAACATGTCATTAGCAATAATATATATTGAACAACACTATAACCAAAATACCATCACCATTTTCATAAATTGTGTAAGTGTGATGCTTTTATTTCAAATAAACCCAATGTGTAATCCAAACCATATTTTGCACAGAGAGAAAAGTCAAGTTGTATTCATTAATATTCTCTTCGCATACTCTTGGTATATTATTATCTCTTACTTGAACTATGTTAATATCAAGCTAAGAAAAAAGCGTTGATCTGCAAATGACTGCATGATTATCCCTGAAACAAATACTCAATATCAACCCCGATAGTTTGATTTGCTTGTTTATTGTTTAACACCGCACTCAGCAATATTTCAGCTATATGACGGCGGTCCAGAAAATCTATTGATTGACATCATGAGCATAGGTCCACGTAAATGGGATACAATGACATGCGTCAACCAAGTCAGTGAGTCTTGCCCTTGACCCTTTGCCCTTGACCCTTCACTCTTGACCACTGTGACCTTGCTTTCTTGACTGTGACCCTGCATCCTTGACACTGTGACCCTTTGCAATTCACCAATGTGACCCTGTGAACATGACCTGTTACCCTTTACCTGTGACCCTGCATCCTTGACCTATGACCCCTTGATTTCTGATGTCCCAGCCTACCTGAACAGTCGCGTAGAATACAAGTGAGAGGATGTAGGGAATCCAACCAGTGCCAAAGTAGGCCATCACGGCATAAGCCATGTACTCTAACAGTAGGATGTGCCCCAGGTGAAGCACAAAAAACAGGGCGTTGGGCTTGAACAGGTTCTGTGGGAGAACAATCAAAGAATTACCTCACAAATACTTACGCCAATATCAGGTTTACACAATACATGTGGTTTGTATTGCCCAATATCCATTCTCTTTCATATTTTGTATACATGACAGTACCCTATTTTCTTATTGCCCACTGACCAGAGGTAATTTGTCCAATTTATATCCAGAGCCAAATGAGTCCATCACATTGACAATGTATTTGTTTTTAGCTCCCTGATTTCATTTGAACATATTTTATTCACAAGAAGTGAACAAGATTGTTGAATGAACAGTTCTTTACACCAGTCCTTCAGTAGTCCATATATAATGTTGGACTGCCTTAAATATAGCTTCATTATCTGTAACAATGTGATCTGCATTGCTGTATAATAATAGGTTCAGATCAACAGGTCCATGTACGTTAGGCTAAAAAAATAATAGTCTTGGTTCTCAGGCACCACCCGCATCATCAGAAAGTTTGCAGCACGTTTTGTTTTTAT
Source organism: Haliotis rufescens (assembly GCF_023055435.1). Classification (NCBI taxonomy): domain Eukaryota; kingdom Metazoa; phylum Mollusca; class Gastropoda; order Lepetellida; family Haliotidae; genus Haliotis; species Haliotis rufescens. The sequence goes on from NW_025964112.1 coordinate 17,402,687, forward strand.
TTCCATTTTAATTTTTTTAATAAAATGTCAATGGTCAATGCACAAAAAATGCACACACAAAATTTGAAAATGGAAATAAAAACGAAACGTGCAATGACCTTTAAATGATGTGGGCAGTGACTATTAATTATTTTTAGCCTTATGAACAATATTTTTTAGGCTGTTAAACATAATTTCACATTGAGGACTAAACAATGTACATTTCATGAGATAATGATATGTATTTTTTACATGTACAGTTCAGCTGCCTGATCTCACCATTTTCTCAGCAGTGGCACGGAGCTCGCGGAAGTCACGCTCCACCTCCGTCTCCTTGGTCTCCTCCCTCAGACTGCCGATATGGATTGGCTTGAGGTATTTCTTCACGAAGCTCAGATCATTGTGGAATGCTCGAAAGGCATCCTGGACACGACAAGCGAAGTTGTCAATGAGCAGTATTAAGCTGTTGATTAATGAATATTGGTGGAGAGCTCACAGTTAACTCTTTTTGTGTGAAAAAATATGCAAGTTCCTATCTGCAGTACTTGTTGGAAATTTAGTGTAACATTCCTATTGCTGTGACTTGCCAAATACAAAGTGCATCTTTACCAGTGTAGTGGTTGATGATGTTGCTGCCTCCCGGAATGTGTACCCACTATGCCCTACTCCTACACCCTGTCACCACTCTTATCACTCAGGGCAAAACTATTTTGGCATCTTGAGTCCTATTTTCTTGACCAGCATTATAATCGGTTGATGATGATGCCTCCTGGGTAGTGCACCTATCACCCATCAGGCCTGTTACCTGTGAAATATATGCTAACACAAAAGCTTCCTATGGGCCTGCCCCTCTCCTAGAGTTGTAATGACATGATGGGGTCGGGATACAATACGTATACCGATACTATGGGTGAGATACGATTCGTATCCCAATACAGTACTTTATTTCTGTATTTATTCATAAGCAGCGTTAGAAATTGGCACTTGTCCTGTAGTCCTTGCAAAACTGCTCAATAGTTAAGGTATCATAAGTACTAGTAGATATTTGCCATTTTTAAGGGCTTTGCTATATGTTATCCTTATAAGGACTAGTAGACCGAAAACATGGCATGCCTCCTTAGACTCAAATGTATTCACCTTTTACAAGACCCAGAAATCATTGTTAGATTGTGAAAAATATTTACCTCTTCAAATGCCCTGGGAGTACAAATGTCTATTAACAAAGTTTAGAACTGGCTGTAATTCTTTTGGTGTGCAGCATCTATGAAGGGGTGTGTCAACATTGACCGATTATAATGTTGTGTGTGAACATTGCAATGCAATTGAAGATGAAATTCATGTTGTTTATGTCTGTAAACATTATGAAGACAAGTGTAAACTGTTATTACCTAAATTGTCAAATAAGTAGTATCATTCACTTAAAAGCCTATGTACTTCGTCAGATATGAATGTATTATTGCCATTTACCAAGTTCTTAACACATCTTTTAAGAACGGTTCCGCTTAATAAGTAATTTTGTTAATTTAAGTTTGTATAATTTTCATGTGGTAACTCAAATTATGATGTAAAAAGTTTTGTACTTTAGGTCACGTAGCCTTTAATGCAAATAAACCTGTCTGTCTGTCTGTCTGTCTGTCTGTCTGTCTGTCTAGTAGACTGAAAACATTAGTTTCTATCACTGATAACTTGATATTCTTTCATTTTGCATGTGATTTCAGAGATCAAAGATGGGATATGGTAGGTGGAAACATAATGGTAGACGGCACTGTGAATCTTGTGCTATTTATGTCCAACCATGAAATACTAGACAATCTGCATAAGCTGTTGCTTGAACACGTTCTGTTATTATTCACGTTTTTACACCAATAGCTTGCAATAAATGTATCGTATGTATCGCGATACAGGGGTCAATGTATTGTATCGTGGGCCTTGTATTGCGATACAATACTGTATCGCTGTATCGTTACACCACTGCCCTATTCCTACAGTCACCACCCTGCGTCCCTGACTGTTGTGTACACGGAACACTTACAGTTGCGTCTTGACCAGCGTAGTGGCCGATGACCTTGCTGCCTCCTGGATGGCGCCTCGACCAGTCGGTGATGTTGTAGACCTCACCCTGGATCACCAGCCACTTGTCATCCCGCTTGTCGTGATGCTTCACATCGTCCATGGAGAAGTCTTTCACCTTGGAGATGCCATTCTGTGTTCCTTGGCCTCCCTTGCCCATGTTTGGCAGTAAGAGGAAAGCTGCAACTAGTTGGTATTGTTTTCCTGGAAGACAAAAGTATACTTCAGGTGTCATAGGTGCAGTTATCACAAACTGTGAGATGTTAAAATCAATTGAAAAATTTAAGACATAGAAAAAAACAGAAAGACATCCAGGTTCCTTCTCCCATGTTGGTGGACACTCCCATTCATTTTACAGTACACTGTCATCAGGGTAATGTCCACTAATTGTCTCATCTACTGTGATTTAACCATTTACATGGCAGTAACCATATATCGCTGTGTATAAGGTGAGTTTTTCGTACCTAGAATGAGGGGGTTAAGAAGGGGGGTCGTCTTATTCACGGAGTCGAAGATCATACAATTTTTCCAGGTGTTTCACTTTCAGCTTCCACTGGCAATGACAACCGGCGTTCGATAGCCAGCCCAGCATTTGACAATAAAACTTCGCATTTCGTCCTAAATAACTGTTCCAATAACTATTTCCATACATAAACATGATTTGTATCTGTTTTCCTGGAATTAAGTTGAATATTTTCTGCAAATAAAGTCGATATGACCCTCGCCTCGATCCAGAATGTCAAGCCAGCTGACACGGTAAAATGATCAACATCCGTGAGCAGAGAGCCGGAAGTACTGGTATAAGCATTTGCATATTTCACACGTGACCTAACATGTGATAACCAATAGCTGTGATAGCTGAAATCAATTCCCGTTGTTTTTACAGTTGTATTAACAACTGTTGGAGACGGTGAGTATAAGTGAATGTTGAATAAACACGCTGAATGTGACGCAAACATAAGCCTGTCTTATACACAGAGTATAGGATTTTGGGTTGATTTCGAAGGCGTGTACAGGGGGGTCGTCTTATACGTGGGGTCGCCTTATACACAGCGATATACAGTAACCAGATCCTGCTTGAAGGTTTACAAGAGCCATTTGTGATATTTAATAACCATTTGTGTGGTAACATCAGTGTACAAAATTTTAACATTCTCATTACTTTTTAAAAGGAGTTCAGACACATGCATGGAGTTTGGAGCGCAGGCTTGAATTGTTAAAAAGACTGATTTGGTTATCACTGGAACAGCATTTAGTCAAACTTTGCCATTGCTAAAATCAGACAAATTTCTTGGGAGAAGGACATCCAGTCTCATTAAAATCATACCTTAGATCTAGCTATAGCTAAACAAAGATCAGACGACAATGATAATAGGGGCTATCCCTATTAATTATTATAATTATTTACCCTATTGTCATCCTTATAGATCTGAGTACATCCCATTATGGGTCATGTCAGAGGGGTGGGGGGGGTTATCTGCTGTAGTATTTGTATTCAGAAACCTAATATTTGGGGGTTTCAAATCAGGGTCAAACTTATAAGGACACCAAATCTTTCAGGCTAAATTTATACTCTGTACATGGGCATTGGGTAGTACATGATATGAATCCATATCATTTTGGTTCCTGGCTCATGTAACAACTGGGTCTGAGGACAAAATAGGTTCTCCTTCATGAGTCTCATGATGAAGGGGTCCAAGTGACCCCAAGACAATTTAAGCCAGAGCAGACACTGTAAAATGCATATCTTATCAAGGCTAAACCTCTGTGACATACTGAAACACATTCACTAACAGAAAATAGACTGTTTCATAATTTCAAGCCTCCACGGAATAACACACAGACTATCTAATGTTAACATTAGTAGTTGTGAGAACAATCTCACTTTACGCTCACAATATTTATAAAATTTCCCAGCTATCTTGGCAATCATGGTAACCTCCAGACCTTAAAACATAAGTAAAGTAGGATAGCTGAAGCAGGCATTTCGATGAGACAAATGGCATGATTAGGACATTTTCATGATTTAATCAATTAATAGGACATTCTTGTACTTATCCACCAAATTTGATAAATATCTTTAGGACATATTAGATGACGATCAGTCAATGTCCTAGAATATGTACTGATGAGAGAGCCTAGATCAAATGGGTCATCAGTCATACTGCCATCGCCATACAGGTTGTTCAGCCTCTTTACCACAAGTCTCTTAGTCACCGCATAGTTCAGACCAAAAGTAAACTGGTTCGAAGTTTTTCAAGTCTCCTTTTTTGTTTTAACGGTTCTTTTATAGGGATAGTAAATGCCAAAACATGACATGATCTACTGTCTTGACTGTCCTGCCCTTCAGTATATCATTATCAGGATTTGTTGTTGATGTCATTCACTGGATTGTTTGGACCAGACCCAATTATTTAAAGGCTACTGCCATATAGCTGGAATACTGCTAAGCATGCTAAGTGCAACATTACACAACAAACCCGTCATATAGCTGGAATATTGCTGAGTGCGGCGTTAAACAACAAACAAAACACAACAAACAAACATTAAAAAAAAAGGAAGCATCAATTAGAAATAGATTCATTTAAATCAATCTGAAAAAGAATCTGTGTGTAAAAATGTTGATGGTGATCCAACAGGCCAGGGTGCCGGCTATTTGTGCAGGGCTTCACTGCAGCTGTAGGACTCGACTGATTCTGCCACTTCAGATAATAAATATCTACCTACATAGCTTCACTGCATTAACACACATAATCTGTAATTTCACCTTTGTCTCAAAGATAACTACCCTTGGTATATTTTCATGAGGAATCATGTTGATATTTATGACTGTTCAATATTCCAATTCGAGTATTACCTATCATGATCTAAGAGAGCACTTAAGTCTTTTTCATTTCTTTTCTGAACTCTGCTGGATTGGGGTGGGATTTACACGTCTGCAAGTTTTCCATTCAACAAAATCAATTTTAAGTGGATTTACAAGTTCAACTTAAAAAATACATCAGCTCTAATCACATCTTTACGTTAAAAATGAACAGCATCTCCATTGTCAGGAGCTTAACATGCCCGGAGCTCTACAACCACCACAAGCCTTAATCATTGCTTGATAAATAAATCTCTTTGAGGTTGTCAGCAGTTTCAAAATCAATATTCAACAGAATAAAGCACAAATATTTCGAGGTAAATGATATTTAAAGTGATTGGTATATAGATGTATAAATATTTAGTACTTGTAGCCAACAGGATATATAGGAGTGTGGTGTAAATACTACAGCGCACATTGGAAGTCTTATCTGAGAGGACGATCCATAGCCCCCAGTAGTGACATGTAGAAAATCTGATATTACACAAGTAACACCTGAGTAATGGATGAAGGGATATGGCATCTGCAGAAAATCATGTACGTCAAACTTTATTGAGCTGAAAACCCTTCAATATCTGAGTTGGATGGGGAGAAATTACAAGCAGACATTTTCAAGATGTAATCAACTTTGATAAGACATGCTACTATATCTTTATCAATTTTGGAGAATTCATCAGGATATTCTGTAAGACAATCATGTCCTAGAACATGAACGGATCTGAAACACTTCTGTACTGATAAGAGGAAGACTGAATCGTGCATTATGATGCAGCCTCCACGTGTTACCATGGTTACCAGGCATGGAAATTAACCAAGAATATCTACTAGCCTGCATAGTGATAACTATTAACATATAACAATTTTCCCCAAAATGTTTTAAATTCTACTTTCCCTTGGGATACCTTTAACATTAACAAAACAGGTCTGGGCTAGCGGGCAAATGCTAATTCCAACTCTGGATTTTTTACTGAAGCTTCACGAAGCCTTACTCAATAGGCTCTTGACAACAACTGAAAAGCTTTCCTTGTCTGGGTAAAGATAAAATGACCTTGTAAAGTCAAAACAATGAGTAAACAGGGAAACTTGTACAAGCCAACAGAAATTTGTACTAGCCCTGGGCAACCAGGCTAGTGTTAAGTTCTAACATTGCTGGGGCTATTCACAAACATAACTGTAGTTTTTTAAACACACAAAGATGTTTCCTAAATATAACCATGACCTTTGGACACCAACCTTAGCTTTATACTAATGTCATACTAGTACATGCTAATACTCACGTAGCAATATTCTATACACAAATATTTTGATCAGGACAGTTAGCAACAAAGGTATGATCCTACCCTGTGTTGTACCGAGGGTATCGGGGCCTGTTCAACACGTTAACTTGGTGCACTACATCAATACAAGACCTGTGCCTGCTGACTTTGTTACAGTAATAAATGTCTCCAACGGACATTAACTTTGTCAGACATAAACCAACACCTTGGGATATCAGTCTGACTTAAACCATTAGTTCTTAGCCCAAGTGTAGTAAAATTCTGTTCTGTTTAGTAAGCTTAGCTAATAATAGTCCAAATTACAACACTAAAATTGTGCTAAAAACGATGAATAGTCCATATGACAACACTAAAATTGTGCTAAAAATGATGAATAGTCCATATGACAACACTAAAATTGTGCTAAAAATGATGAATAATCCATATGACAACACTAAACTTTGGATAAAAATGATGCTAAGAGCCAAATTCTGGCTATTAAACTGAAACCATTATGGCACAGACTGAGAGAACTGAACAAAGCAGCATAAAATTAAATTCACTAACCAATTACCAATATAATGTTATGTAATGTTCCTTGATATGGGGTTGGAGCTGCTTGCATATTTCTGATTGGTGAAGCAAATCTATCTCAACAAGCATGAAATACTCACATTCCCCCGCCAACATGACATGTCGGGTGTGTGCAATGCATTAGCTCATGTGAACTATGTTCACTGGGTCTTTTTGTAAAGAAATATAGTACGTTTTTCAAGATCTGCTCCGGGAACGAGGCCTATCGCCATTTTCAGTCTAAATCAAAGTCGTTGCCATGGAAACTCGAAAAATATTTTTTTTTTAAATCCCCAAACTATCAAAAGGCACCAGTTCACCACTAGATCTATCTATGTGCCAAGTTTGGTGAAGAAATATGATACGGTTTTCAAGATCTGCTCCGGAAACGAGGACTACCGCCATTTTCAGTCTAAATCAAAGTCTTTGCCATGGAAACTCAAAAAATTACTTTTTTAAAAATCCCAAACTACCAAAAGGCACCAGTTCAACACTAGATCTATCTATGTGCCAAGTTTGGTGAAGAAATATGGTACAGTTTTCAAGATCTGCTCCGGAAACGAGGACTACCGCCATTTTCAGTCTAAATCAAAGTCGTTGCCATGGAAACTCGAAAAATAATTTTTTTTAAAATCCCCAAACTATCAAAAGGCACCAGTTCACCACTAGATCTATCTATGTGCCAAGTTTGGTGAAGAAATATGGTACGGTTTAATAGATCTGCTCCGGAAACGAGGACTACCGCCATTTTCAGTTTAAATCAAAGTCTTTGCCATGGAAACTCAAAAAATTACTTTTTCAAAAATCCCAAACTACCAAAAGGCACCAGTTCAACACTAGATCTATCTATGTGCCAAGTTTGGTGAAGAAATATGGTACAGTTTTCAAGATCTGCTCCGGAAACGAGGACTACCGCCATTTTCAGTCTCAATCAAAGTCGTTGCCATGGAAACTCGAAAAATAATTTTTTTTTAAATCCCAAACTATCAAAAAGGCACCAGTTCACCAAATATGGTACGGTTTTCAAGATCTGCTCCGGACACGAAATGTGACGGCCGGACGGCACCCATTCCTATATCCCCCTTCCACTTCGTGGCGGGGGATAATAACCATGATAACACACAGTGGGCTTTGTCTACAGCATGACTTGCATCCCGTGTTCAAAATTACACCAAATGGCATGGAAATACATGGACTATAAATATTTCAGCGCAGGTTCAAAAGGAAAAGCGTGCCGTAGACACATTCGCGGCAGCTATTTTAGTACCGAACTTGCATCACTCATTACAACACATTTTGCGATATTTGACAGACAAAAACATTCGGGGTCGATAGACGAGCAGTAAGTAATCTATGTTAGCAAGTGTATCGTCTTGTATCGATACAGAAAAGAGTGTATTGTGAATTGTATCGTTGCATGATACTCGCAATGCACCGATGTATCATTTCACTCCTATTCAATACCATGGGAGAGACCCTCAGGGACACCAGGACCCCTAAACTTTTAACACTGCTTTGTGTATTTCTTGGATAACTGATGTTTTGTCTGAATAGTCAGAAGTTCAAGGAGGGGCAAAAAGCACAACATAACATCAATTTCAAGAGAGATGAGACAGATCTCTAGATTTATCATGCACAGAATCAGCTACAACTGATTTGAGAGAACACTAATTTCAAATTGAGCATTCTAGTAATGATATTATATTGTAAACTGTTGTATATAAAACTATTCTCTGTTTGGATGATGGGTAGTGATGGCATCATGTCTGAGAAAATAATATTTCTTGTGTACAATGTGTAGAGTGAGTGAGGGAGTATTTCTTTACGCCGCTTTTAGCAATATTCCAGCAATATCACGGCTGGGGACACCAGAAATCAGTGTTAGAAATTGGCACTAGTCCTATAGTCCTTGCCAAAGTGCCCAATAGTAAAGGTATCCCAAGGACTATAAAATTTTGCCATTTTTAAAGGTTTTGCTATGTGCTATCATTATAAGAACTAGTGGACTGAAACTGTTAGTTTCTACAGCTGGAAATGGGTCTTCACATTTTGTACCATGTCGGGAATCGAACCCTGGTCTTCGGCGTGAGTACAATGTGTAGAGAAAGACTTGATAGTTTCACTTCAGTGTCCGACACTTGGATGGAGTGAGTGGGAGGACATTTTCATAACATCAATGTGGGTAAATCTGGAGCAAGAGTCTTCAGAAGATGACAAATCCACCCAGCCCCCACAATAGCAAAAGGCACCACTTCAGCCCCTGGTAACAAGTTTGGAAAAAGAAAATTCACGGTTTTCAAATTATACGCCGGAAACGAAATATGGACGTACAGAAAGACCAGATGATAGCCATATCCCCCTGCATTATATGCCAGGGGGATAATAAAAGGTTACATGACACAAGGCATTATGATCAATATTATGTCATTCAATAATCCTGAAATAGCAAGCCTTATGAGCTCTGTTTCACAGTGTAACAAAAGAAAAGCTGTTATTTCAGGATGCTAAAGTCAATGTCTGGTTGCATTGTTAGAAAGGTAACACCTGCAAATGATCACATAATAGAAACACCAATGTGGATCAGTGTCAAGTTTGTACATATATTATCTCACCCGTGAAGATCAGGGGTAGAATAGGTCTTCAGCAACCTATGCTTGTCGTAAAAGGCGACTATCCTTGTCGTAAGAGGCAACTAACAGCAGCGTTAGAAATTGGCACAAGTCCTGTAGTCCTTGCCAAACTGCCAAATAGTTAAGGTATCATAAGGACTAGTAGAAATTCTCCATTTTTAAGGGTTTTGCTATATGTTATCACTATAAGGACTAGCGGACTAAAAATGTTTCTACCACTGTAACAGAATCGGGTGGTCAGCCTCGCTGACTTGGTTGTTGCATGTCATTGATCCCAATTGCATGGATCGAAGCTCATGATGTCGGTCACTGGATTGTCTGGTCCAGACTGCCTTCATATAACTGGAATATTGCTGAATGCAGAGTTAAACAACAAACAAACAAACAAAACATGCTTATCTGTTGTGTACATCTATCATGAAAAGTATGTAGTGACAATTTGACATGGAAGGAAGAACTGCCTAGATTAACATCCTAATACATGGACAATTGCTATTGCCCCAGTGAATCTGACATCCATGCTTGATGATCACATCACTCACTTGTAGCAAACCTCAAATTATTAAAATTCAAATAATCATGAAAACATAAAACAATTTTATTGCTTCCCTAGTAAGATACCTGTCGGTCTGATACCTTATAATTCTAACATCCTCAATACTTCACAGGTTTTGTACACACAACATTCTTCCATGTCCCATGTGAAGTATTGAGGAAGAACTTCTAATAATTTCAGTGTTCATCAAAAATTAAAAAACTGAGTAAAAACAACCAGTAACATATCTGGCATTCAATAGGCATAGAGTGAGTGAATGTGTGAGTGTGTTTAATGCTGCTAACAGTACTCCAGGTTTTCACAGCATTCAACGGGCAAAAAGGTACATGAATAAAAACATATTACTCCAGACTGTGCCAAGATTGTATACTAACCCAAACCTTACTCTCAGTATCATTTTCAGTAGATATCTGAGTAATAATCTGGACTGTTATAGGTTTTATTAGTATTTATTAGCTGAGAACCTGTAACTAACAATGTAACTTGCCCGGAGCCCAGACAAGTGGGTGACTTGCAGACTATAACTATTGCTGATGGTTGCTTAAAACAAAAACTAAAGTTATCTCACTGATGTTTGACGTGTATCACAAAGAATATAAATAGGATACATGATCATGACAACATTTTGAATCCAATTTAAATAAAAAAAACAGAACAGTGACAGACAAATTCATAGCTTATGGAAACAAGTTCAACGACCTGTGATTGACCTGTTGAACACTGTTTAGGTGCACCCTACCTGCCCCTCCTGGTTGCCAGGGACGATACGGTTTGTGTACAGGGCTTCCATGACCCAACCAGCCATTAACAAGCGCTATTCAGTACACATTCTGAGATACATAAAAAGGAACATACTGTTTCATTCAATCTGTCTAACAAAGCTCCAGAATAGAGTACTGTAGGCTAAACTGTCCAGATCAACTGACTGTAGGTTTTACATTTTTTGTTATTGCCATTTCCAAATACAATGTATAAACCACACTGATGAAATGGAAGACATACAAGATGAAAATTTCAAGGGCCAAATAAAAACTTTGTTCTGCAACTAATGTAGCTGTGAAGTTGTAGCTCTGTATTTTGTTTCTTTTACTAAATAATATTTACTGTTTATATTATATTATATTATATTATATTATATTATATTATATTATATTATATTATATTATATTATATTATATTATATTATATTATATTATATTATTACAGTCAGTGAGATGCATGGTTTTAAATGTTACACATCTGCCACACTTCTGCAGTTATTAGTGTGCTGGGAACTTGTTTATCAGGTTATATTGCTACAGGTATATTTAGACACTCCATGTGAATACCCAGTGTTGCCTGACTGTGAGTCTTCCTGGTACATATGCAATGAACATGACTGGTATCAGACTGATGCCAGACTGATGCCTGAAACAATCTATTTACAGTTAATGATATCCTCCTGGCAATGGAAAAAGACAATTTTGTCCCTGGTGTAACCCCTGAAAAAGTAAATTTGTTCCCAAAATGTTCCCTAATTGTTCATATGCTCTAAGAGAAAAATAGCATGTCTTGAAGCAGTATTTCTAACAAACACTACAGCCCCTTCCCCGTCATACCCTGTGTCAGACTAACTTGATTGCTTGTCTTACATATTTTTGTGTGAAATATGCCAAATACAAACAACAAAATAATGTCAGGATTGTTTGATTCCCTAAAATAAATAACCTTCAAACAAAAGTGTAACTGCAATTTATCTTACATTTTCCCAAAAGTAAACCTGAAATTAAAACCTGAGTGTTTGTAATTTCAATGCCGCTTGAATGTATCAATAAAGAACAAAAAGGCAGCGACATTACATTATATAAGGTTTCATTTCATTAAAGGGAAATCCTGAATACAATCACCTCCACCCAGATCTAAGGCAATATATTGTGGTATGTATCAATTTATAGCAATACAAAGACATTTTCAATAACCATCTCTACTGATTTCACTAACAGACAGAACATATCAGTTGACTGACGTGTAATATTACTAATACTTCTGTAACAAACAAATATCACGCAGATACAGCATCACTGCTCCATCAGACAATTGATTTCCAGGTGTTTAAAAGTCATATTTTGTTCATTGGGAAGTATTATTTCCCAATGAACCTGGGTTATGCAAATCGATTGCAAATCTTGATTTCCTTAAAAAATATTGAAAGTTTTAAATTGGTAGCAATTATATTCCATTAGGCATATACTGCTTCCATTTTAGTGTCACCATAAACCCATTTACATTGCTGAAAATAACGTCCCAAAATACTTGCAATCTCTAAGAAATGTTTGAACTACTATGATGATTAAAGGAATACTAAGTGGTCTTATAATTCTGTTTTATCCAGGGATGAAAATGGATATTTTCCTTTTCAGCTGGAACTTCTTTGCAATGGAGCTAGTCCATAATTTGGGGGTATTTATGGGGGAAGCCATCAGATTTTAACAAATTTGTGGTCACTAAAATTCGTGGAATGGCGGAAGATTCTTGTCCCTGTTTATCTTTCTGCATGTTTGGGGATAAAAAATGTTGTGTATTACTAAGGCAGTGATACTATCCATGATTTATGTACATAAAATAGAATTCAACAAAACAATTAACATGTATTTCCTTCAATAGCTGTTTAAAGTGACCTAATAAAGCGAAATACATCTATTAATAAAGCATTCTCTAGTTCCGAACATAACATTAAGAATGAGTGAGATGTGTTGTAACTGTTGTGAATGTAAATAGTGACGCAAACCACTTGACATCATGATCTTGATTTCCAGTGTACACCTATGACATGCTTTGACATGAACTTCTTTTACTGTATCGTTCCAATGATTTCTTAGAATTAATTAATACAATTATTTCTCATACCTACAAGATCCTGTTTCCAACATTCAAAAAATATCATGCAGGTCCATTGTCAGTAATCACAGAGTAATATTACCAATACGAACAAGTAATATGGTTTCAAAGAAATAAACGACAGAATTGGCAACACATTTATGACATAATGGTATAAATTTACAAGTCTGAAGCGTGTGTCTAGTAGATTTCTTCTGGCTTTGAACATCAGCTCATACTAGACCATGCAAAGACATGTCTTATTCCACTGAAAATAACGCCAAATACAAGTTCAGCTAGCAGACTAAATAGTTTTTTGGCACAGACTGATTCTGTGGCACAGTTCCTGTTGATTATGTAAACATATTCCATTTGTTGAAGCCCCTGTTTCTATTGCAAAAGTGGCTATGAACTTTGTACATATCATTTAACTGAATGTAAACACTGCATGACTTAGTAACCTTTGTGACTTAATGAGTATGACTCAAATGTCCGGGGCAAATCTCTCTGTTCATATAATCAAGTTTTGGCTTGTTTGGGTACAGCCCTTCTGCACAATAATATAATTCCACTCTAAACTGCTTCAATGTTACAATTTATAGAGTAAGACATCTGTGAAATACATGAAATGAAGCAAAACACTATGGTTGTGAAACTTACAACCATGTTATCACCTTACCTTGCTTACAACCTATTCTACAACCATACTCACAGTACATTGTGTCTTTGATAACCATGTATGACAGAGGCAGCAGTGTCAGAAACATTTAGTCCTATAGTCCTAACAAACATTCATATTGATTGATTGAGTGAGTGAGTGAGTTGGGTTTAACGCCGCTTTTAACAGTATTCCAGTTATATCACGACGTGTCAGCTTATGTTGGAGGAAAGCCAGAAGTGATGCAGGTCTCAGACGTTTACCACTTCGGCGAAACCCATGAGCACGGGTATGGTGCTGACAAACCTAGAAACATAATTGGGGCGAACCGGGATTCGAACCCACAATCATAGGTTTCTGGCGTGCCCAATGGACGCAACTCTGCACAGCGAATTGCGGCGCCTTAGACGACTGGGCCACCCGTACCCCCCATATTGATTGAGGAATCATACAATTGAATGATGATTAAAATGAGCTGGACAAGCATATTAACTGTGCAGGAATATTTCACTTGCAGTCCTTCAGGAACATGAAACATATAAGGCAAAACCTCAAATATAAGGTGTTTAGTGAGAGTGTTTACACTTCAACTTCCGATCAGAACTCTAGCATTTGTTTCTGTGTCAAACATACAGAGCCAAGGGATGATTCACTGACATACTATATAAAATCATTATATTAATTTTCTGCCACTTCAGTAGAATGTAAATATCAAAATGTTCAACACAGGGCATAATCCAAATACTTAACTTTGAGAAAGGATCACAGCACATTAAAAAAACAAATTCGATACTAGGACTGGGACAAGTTCAAATTTACTACCCGGGTACCAGACCCTACCCAGGTACCAGACCCTACCCGGGTACTCACTGTAGGTATCAACAGAATATCTGATTGGGAATTGTTTTTTACCACAGCCCTGGCAAAAACTGTTCAGATACATTCATCAAACGATGAGATCACTGAAGTTGACCGAGCTTTATCTTAACTCAAACATATACAAGTCAAAAGGAATGTGTGCATCGTCAGAAAGAAGTGCGAACATTAGCGACTTGTAGTGTAACCAAGGAGTTATAGTGAGTTTTTGTCATTAAACAAGTAGTAGTGAAGTAGGAGATGTAGTCAACATTCAGCATGAAAAATCAAGCACATCAACATTATTGCAAATACTGACACCTTCAGCATTTTTCAGCAATGCAGATGATCTTCAGTCTATCTCAATATAAGAAGCTCATCTGCTTCAGTGATTGTCAAATATTGTTCATGGCTTAACATGTCTAGATTTGGTTTGGTTTGGTTTGTTGTTTAACGCCGCACTCAGCAATATTCCGGCTATATGGCGGCGGTCTGTAAATAATCGAGTCTGGACCAGACAATCCAGTGAGTGATGTCATGAGCATCGTTCTGCGCAATTGGGATCGATGACATGCTTCAACCAAGTCAGCGAGCCTGACCACCCGATTTGCAGAAGCCCGAGGTCTTTGGTTAACTGCCCGACAAAGGGGGCAGTTGAAAAGACCAAGGGCATCTGCAAATGATAATGCCCTGAAAAATAGCGTTATCGTTATTATAGCTAAAATGGATAGAATTTGTTATCAAATAAAAATAAACAACAATATCGGTTTTGAAACATTTAGTGCAATCAACACGAATGTTACTGACCCACTTTTACAAATATGGAAACATCATAGAATGAACCTGATGACGTCACTATTGAACGTGACGTCACCTATCCCTATGACGTCACCTATCCCTATGACGTCACCTAACAACGGGCGTGATAGTGGCCCGTCGTCAAGCAATATGAGGTCATCATCAAGTTACAGTGGACCACTCATTTCTGATAACAGGCGGGCGGTGTAGTGATAATTTTATCCATGTTAGCTATAATATATATATCAACCGTAGACAGTATTATCTTCGGTTGACAGCAATTGTTGATGTTTATCAATTACATATTTAAGCGAGGCTGATATTCTCCAGGAAACATGTAGACATAACCTGTGACAAACCCATTTCTTTCAGGTTTCTGCATTTTGTGTAAAAATGCTTTTCATAATGAGCATATTTAGTTTGATTAGTTGGTTGGTTTGGTTGGTTGGTTTGTTGTTTTACGCCGCACTCAGCAATATTCCAGCTATATGACGGCGGTCTGTAAATAATCGAGTCTGGACCAGACAATCCAGTGATTAATATCATGATCATCGATCCACGCAATTGGGATCGATGACATTCATCAACCAAGTCAGCGAGCCTGACCACCCGATCCCTTTAGTCGCCTTTTACGACAAGCATAGTCGCCATTTACGGCAAGCATGGGTTGCTGAAGACCTATTCTACCCCGGATCTTCACGGGTCTAGTTTGATTAGTCAACAAATACCAAATGACAGCTTAGTTGTGTCTCTGAATACATGAACGAGTGAATGTTGTTTCATGATGCAGTAAACAATACTCTAGCTATATCACTGCTGCATATTATAGAGTGAGTGAGTGAGTGAGTGAGCAGCGGTAGAAACTAACAGTTTCAGTCCACTAGTCCTTATAATGATAGCATATAGCAAAACCTTTAAAAATGTCAAAATTCTACTAGTCCTTAGGATACCTTTACTATTGGGCAATTTGGCAAGGAATATAGGACTAGTGCCAATTTCTAACCCTGGTGAGTATGGTTTTACGCCGCTTTTAGCAATATTCCAGCAATATCACGGCGGGGGACACCAGAAATGGGCTTCACACATTGTAC
This sequence comes from Haliotis rufescens, assembly GCF_023055435.1. Taxonomy (NCBI): domain Eukaryota; kingdom Metazoa; phylum Mollusca; class Gastropoda; order Lepetellida; family Haliotidae; genus Haliotis; species Haliotis rufescens. The sequence continues at coordinate 17,418,872 of NW_025964112.1, forward strand.
CATGTCGGGAATCGAACCCGGGTCTTCGACGTGACGAGCGATCACTTTAACCACTAGGCTACCCGACCGCCCCTGCACATTAAACAGCGAGTCTGGACCAGGAAAATCAGTGACTGACAGCTTAAGCAATGTTTCTAGGCACTGGGATACAATGACAAGTAATCAGCCAAGCCGCAGAGCCTGATCACACAATCTCCATTTGAGAGGGTTCTAAGCATGATGTAATAGTGACCTGTTCTGGCCTGGAAATCAACAGAGCCAGAATTACAGTTACAGTCAAAACTAGTTTAATCAAACACCAGTGATCTAGTAGGTGATGAGCCTTTAAAAATGCAAATGGTAGCCCTGCCGATAGTGCTGAGGGTAGAGGATTGGCCCAAATTGTAGAATCAACAAGTTTAATTCAAGTCCAAACAACACTTCTTCTGTCAACAATTTTGTATATCAATCTATGAGTTAATGGTTATCCAAATTACACAATGGCAAAGACTCTGTTTCACACGCACTAATTACAACTAAACACAAGGTCTAGCCCTAGGCTAGAAATGGGTACCAGACCACGAATCATATCCCACCCAACTCGGATTACAGTAAGCAACAAGCAGTTCTTATTGAGTCTAGACAGGGGCTAGTTCAGGGATCAACATACCCACTAATCCAATAGTCAAAGACTATTGAAAATGAGTAAGAATTAATTGTTTATCACTAAATCGTATGTTTCGTAAGCAACTAGTATTTGTGGACCGGATAGGGCCAATGGTTACTGTAAAAAAATCATATCCATGCGTGATGCATGAATGTTTTACCTTCACTACTCATAGTCATAGTTTTAAATCAAAGTATTAGGACTCCACTAAAAACACCTGTCAATCGTTTAGAAATAAAGTAAGAAAGAAATAGGTTTCACACACTGGTATAACCATCGTTTAGAAATACAGCAGGTGGTATTCCCTATGACAACAAACACCATGCGTTCTAAGATATCGTCTATGCTGATAAATCTCCTTTCCATACACTATCCGATAGCAATGGCAAACGTAGCAGACATACATGCATATAGTTTTAAATTTAATTTAACAAGTGGCCTTGACATTGACTTTATAGTTAGGTAACACAACGTCTTAGGGACGCGTCGAGTGCTTCGACGAAGTAGTCAGTTGAGTGAGATTTTAATCAACCCTTTTTGTTGACAAATCTCTACAAACAATGACATTATACTGCACAAACAGATACCCAAAGACGAAAAGCCCAACGAAACAATTAGGTGTCTGGGCACAAATAATATTATCATTCTACTCACCAGTCTAATTCGACATTACCGGTATCTCCTTTATTGACTCGCATTCACTGGATTACCTGCCCTTTGATGCAAAGCCGAAACGAGTATGAAAAAAAAGTTCAGTACTTCTCATTTAAATAGGGTTATGAATCCATAATCCGGGCCCCACTGGAACATGTCTCGCTGTCACGCCAGCCATCCAACCAATCAATGTAAAGCCGGTGCGCGAAATCGTCTGCTGGAGCAAGATAGTATTATACTATCTTTAAGACCTACTACATCAAATGAGGAGTTTCAGTGTATATATGAGTTGATTTCGATAGATTGAGTACAACCCTTAACAAATATCACGACACTAACATTGCAGGTTTTTTTCAAAACGACATGGCATTGTAATGTGATTTCTCTTTAAGATTGTATCATATTACGACTACTGTTAGAAACTAGTCGTTCGTTGCTAGTACACTCTGTTTGCGAAGTTGCTCGTACACGTGTTTCACAACGAATAAGAATTCATGGTGACGTTGAGTGTGTAATCGTTCGAACGGAAACTATGATAGCTGTCCTTATACATTCATCCGTTTGCCCATTATTTTATAGATGACATGTCTGGTTATGGGAGGTTGACAATCACACATGCATCAGCAAATCTCTTGAGCCACACTTCGAATTTCACGTTCCGCGTATCTTGTATTCAAGAGAAAACATTGATTATAGACAGGATCGATTCTTTTATTTTTTCTAGACCCTGCAGTCATTTTGCCATTGACACCGTGATAATGGGTTGGGACAGAATGTCTTCACTAACCGGAAAATGTAATGTAGTTGTCACATGGCTAGCCTGTGGTGTACATAGCATTGCGAGTGCTTGAATGGTGACTAAGTCTGAAATGATACATCACAGCTGTTGCATGTGTCTGTCATACTCCAGTTGCGTGTATTTTCATGCTATCATTTATTGGCTTGACTGATTACTGTTATAATTGTTTCTCATAAAACTTATTTCACAGTTCTCACAATGGGTCTCTAATTTATTGCTCATGGTTAACTAGCAATACAATCTTATTAACCATAAAAAAAACCACACGCACATAACTGCTGATGTCACATAAGTAGCTTGAGGCAGTTACCCAACATTTAAAGGAGAGGACATGCTGATGGATGGTTTACAGGATGAGCTTGGTTCTGCATTGTAGCTCACATGGACTCCAAATTAGTTGAAACTGATTGAAGTTTTAGATGTTTTACTTAACATTTGTCAGTCAGCACATTGATTCTAGAATATATCTGGAATCAATTGAGGTATTGCCTAACTTTGAAGGTCATCTGATTCAGGCAGGCTTTTTTATGTTTTGATGTTTTTCCCCCATGGAAAGACATTACCGTGAGCACGTAACACCGGAGATACCATGTCAACAAATCCATACTGAGGTTCGCAAATTATTCATGTACTTACACTGGCTATAAAAAAAAGTGTTCTTTGTATATCTGGACTCATGTTTGTAACTTTTTTCATTAATTTTATTCAAAATTCCTTTTAATATTGTTTTAATTAATTTCGTCGAAATCGTGTGTGAAGCGATCGGAAGATCGCACAACTCACCGTTATTAACAGAAACCACGGTCAGATTACCGCTATTGACGCCTTGAAAGGAATTTTAGTTGACAGAGAATGGATACATATATCATAAATGCCATACTTTGATTCGTTAAAAGTCAGATTTGTTTTTGTTGGACGATTCTATGTCACCACGTAATTCTCCCGATCACGCGATCACGTGCACGGGAGCCTTGACGGTGACTTGTCAGACTGGTTCCATGTAAAAAATAATACCCGGCAATAGCGATCAGCTGCTTCGCTTAGGGTTATTATTATTTTAAATATGTTTAGTAAAAGCTGCATCTAAATTAACAATATATTGGAATATATTATTCCTGATAAAAAAATAGTTTCAGATACAACTTTTGCCGATCCTTGCATTTAAAATACTGTGAAGTTATATCATTGGGTGTGTCTTGACCGAATCACCGGTAGATTCCAAGAAAACGTGTGTACAGCTGTGTCCGGCTTAGTTTACGAGAAAATACACAAGGTAATCTTAATCCCTGGATATAAAACAATGCCTAGCTGAACAAAAAATACAATTTAAACGGTAAATCAAAATGTCTGGTGATTTTTTATCTCAAATTTCGAATATGTACTGACGAAGTTCCTCATCACCCGAGCGCATTAAACATTGGTGCGCACAATACTAAAGAAAATACATGAAATACATATGGGCGGATACAGCTTTTTTTAAAAGGGGGGGTGCACAATTAAGATCTATTTATTGTATTTGGTGGTAATTTATACAGAAATAAAGATTTTTTTCGAAATAAAAAAAAAAAAGGGGGGGGGGGGGGGGTCGCGCCCATGTAATACGTTTAACAGTTTCAAAGCCAGTTTGTTGTTTCAGTAAAACATACTGTATTGCTGACAATTTGCTATAACAGTAAATAAACACCTAATATCTTCTTCAACTGTACTTGTCACATCTTTTAGATAGCAGAAAGACATCAACTTTGCTTAGCTTGTACCAGTAAACACTGTATCGTGATACGTATCGTATCGCAACCCCTGTATCGCGATACATATCGTATCCCGACCCTCCCGTATCGTTACACCTCTACATAATAGGAAGACTGAATATGGCTGACAACTATGTGAAATATTCCTTCACTCATACTTTTTAACAAGAAGATGCATGCCTCACTTGCCAGGAGCCCTTGGTTCTGGGTTCAAATCCCATGTGACCTGTGAAGATCCAGGGTAGAATAGCTCTTCAGCAACCCATGCTTGCCGTAAAAGGCGACTATGCTTGTCGTAAGAGGCGACTAACGGGATCGGGTGGTCGGGCTCGCTGACTTGGTTGATGCATGTCATCAATCCCGATTGCGTTGGTCAATGCTTATGATATCAATCACTGGATTGTCTGGTCCAGATTATTTACAGACCACCATCATATAGCGTGAATATTGCTGAATGCAGCGTTAAACAACAAAACAACTTAACAATCAAATCCCATGTCTGACTTGATACTTTTCTCTAAGAACCATAACTGTGCATGTGAGTTTCATGGAACTGGAAAATATCGATGACACTTATACATGTTTTCCTCTATATTATACTGCAGACAGTGATATGCCTGAAATACTCCAATTTACTCAGGTGTTGAAACGGTGTTGCAATAGCTCCACAGCATTCTATTGATTGAGGTGATTTAATTGATTGGATGGTCAGGCTATGTGACTTAACTGATAGCATCTCATTGTGCTCATTGGTGTGGTTTGTTTCCAGACCATGGTTTGCCTGGTCCAGACATATTTTAGAGTTTTCAAAGGCCACTGTGATATTAATGGAAAGTGCTGTGACACTAAACAAAATTCATCACACTCACTTGTCCAACTTGCTAAATCATCTACTAGCTGACCAACAATGACCTTTGGCATAAGTTTCCAAAACAAGGCTCTGTATCTTAACTGAATTAAGAAGAAATAATGGTGACCTTGTTTAAAGTCTCATTGGATTTCTGTGGGCACTTTTTAGAGACATCCTAAATGAGATCACCAGAGAGCGTCCACTAGCCTTTTTATCAAAGTCCTGTTTCCACCCTTGACACATCAAGCCCACTTTCCTGTGCTAAATATGATTGGACTATCGAACATATTGATAGTCCAATGAGAAAACGTTTCACAAAATCAACATCCACGACTTGTACACCTTCCTATGAAAGTGATTTACCGCTGCCTGTCTTTATTGACACAAATATGTCTATTTCATCTTTTAAATGATTGCCTATGTTTTTGTGTCGGGGATGAAATCGTGAATGTTTGTGTTATCTGATCGTCACCTGTGGTAGTTGCCATCTTTGTGAAGCTCTACGAGATAACAGTGATCTGATTGGATATCACGTTTTCATTACAAGGGGCACAACTTTGATATAGGCTAGTGGACACGCTTGCCACGGGAAGATGGGTTGACGCAGAAGACAGCTTTGAATTACAAAGCCCATGTCCACACCTCAGGTGAGTGAGTGAGTTAAAGTTTAACGTCACATCGTCACATCGGTAATATTTCAGCCATATCGTGACAATGTCCACACCTTAAATCTGGTGAAGAAAACCATATCATATACAGCCTCATGAACTGCTGTTGAGTACATGTCATTTGCCAGGCTACAATGAATGAATGAATGAATGAATGAATGAATGAATGAATATTGTTTTACGTTGCATAGGCTACATTGATGACAAGGAAAAAGTTCAATTGAGGAAACAATATGTATTCTTTGATATTTTATTCTTTCTAAAGTTATGTATATAAATAGGAGACCTACAAATTAACATGCACTTTTGAAAATAAATAGATACTAAAATCATCTATAGTATATCTGTAACAGGTACAATGGCCAAAAGGCAGACAACTCAAGTATTGCTACCTAAAATCTATCAAACTGCACAATCTACAAATCAAAGCATCTTTACTGTCAATGTGCCCATATTTAATTGAGCTATAAAGAGTGGAAAGGACAATTTGTGGTTCACCTGAGAATTGTAATATACAACCCTTATGCATTATGACTAGGGGCTTTACAATATTGGAAATCTTAGTTCATGTTGTGAAACATCTCTGCCATTGCAAAGACCATGATAATTTCAAGGTATTTATATCACAAAACTGCACTGATTTCATTTTCATAAATGGTTTAAGCATATTTTTACATTGTGTGAGTAGTACATCCCTTATAATGGTTGTAAAGGCATTATGGTACACAGAATACATTTGTAGGCATGTAAAACCTTTCTTTTGTCACTGAGCACGGGATGTCCCTTCCTAAAATGTATCCGACCCCTGGTGGCATACTGAGATGGTTACATGGCATTTTGCCCCTCATAGTATTCCATCACAATAGTCTATCCAAGCACTAACCCCCATAGACACTTCATCAATGATGACCAGTACTTCAGATACTATTGAAACTGTCATGTTTGTCACATTACTTACTCCAAATCATGAATATATATAAAGAAACTTCAAAATATTTAATCAAGATTTAAATATTTTAATTCTTAATTTTTCTTTAGTTTAAAGCTGGTACATGTGCTTATTTAAATGAGCACAAAAATGAATTTTCAAAAAGGATATGAAAAAGTCTGAAATTAAGGCAATGCCACTTCTTTCCAGCATTAGGCCATGGTAATGGTGCTGCAAACTTGCATTGACTGTAAGAGAGCTACAATACCTTTGAGGAACATGCAATTTGTGCATTAAGATCTGTATTGGCAAGAGTTTAATCTGAAGTTATGAATTGTTTAATGTTTTCCCAAGAATCTTCAACAAAGTGTCTGAAATACTGGGCTATATTCAGGCAGCGGATGGCAAGTTCATTAGCAATTTAACAATAATATGATATTGTGAAGTCACACATAAAATGAAACAACATGAGGACCCGAGGGACCTTCCTTTTCTAACTTCAGCCTGTACAACCTTGCCCTTCAACTCTCCTACATTGGTGGATAATGTTTATAAAGCTTCAAAGGCATGATGACCTTAATTGCATATGATATTCCCAACTTCAAGTAAACCAGTTGTTTCCTTGTTTTATGGACAAGCCTATTGTCCCTTGTTGGAAGTATTGTTTTTATATCTACTGCCTTGTAAAGTGAAGAACTCATGTATGAAATTGGTGTGGCCTGAAAAGGAGTTGATGAAGTTAGCTGAGACAAGAAACAAAAAGACTTTTTGGGGCACTTGTGCAATTTTTACAAGGAAATATCTAGACTAGTCTATCATAGAGGTGGGGGTGGTTGGAATATTTTTCATCCATGAGTACTCAAAAAGAGGACCCTCTCAAAATGTATGTAATGTTTGCGGCAATATTCTTTTTGATGTTCCTCCCTGAGCCTCTATCAGAGTTCCATACATCTTCCCAAAGCAAGGGAGTTAACTGACTTTAAAAGTCCAGTTTCCACCCTTGCGGAACTAGGTGGGAATTATGGAGAGATGATGTTTTAGCTGGACGAGTGCATAGTCCAATCCAAATCGTGGAACGAAATTGAGATTGGGTTCATAAACAACATAGCAACTGCCATACTGATTTCAGTTGCTTGCAGGATTTGCAGAGCATGTGTACTGTCAATGCTGCGTTGTCAATGCTGCGTTGACAGAGGTTTTACAAATGTTTTTAATCAAGGTGCTCAAGTGATTTGATGTACTTTGCTAGGTAAGACCCATTTTGATTATCAATCAGATCGTCTGGACTGGGCACAGCCATTTTGGATGAAGAAAATGCAATTGAAAAGAGAGGTGGAATCTGATTGGTCAATAAGTGGGCAATAGCAGGGACATAAGTTGTAACTGCTACTGGTGGCGCTATGAGCCATGAAATTCCAGCCTAGTTCGGTAAGGTGAGTGAGTGAGTGAGTATGGTTTTACGCCGCTTTTAGCAATATTCCAGCAATATCACGGCGGGGGACACCAGAAATGGGCTTCACACATTGTACCCATGTCAGGAATCGAACCCGGGTCTTCGGCGTGACGAGCGAACGCTTTAACCACTAGGCTACCCGACCGAGTTAACTCCCTTGCCTCGAGAAGATGAGTTCCATAGTGATGTATTGATATCAGGATTATCAAAGCAGTATTCATATTTCAATGAGAAGTTAACTGTCAGTAAGCCAGTTGAGCACAGATACCATCTAAAATGTAATGAAAAATAGTAACTAGGACAAGGTAAATTATGTTCAAATAGATTAGATGCACCTTTCAATTTAATCCTATGGAAAATGATTACAGATGATTTGCCAATTTAAACCCTCTGATTGATAATCAGTGAAGCTATACAGTTTTGTACAATCTGTTCAAACTTAAGATGAATTAAAATGGATAATGAATAATGAATAAATACACATTAACTTCAGGCACACAGGATTGTGACCAAAGAGGTTTGAGGAAAAAGCTTTCACCCATCTGGTCATACAAATACATTTATCAACATTGTGCACACATATATTCTTCAAATGCCATGACATATTTGTGAAATAAATTCTTTTGAACAAAGCTCATTAGAACCTCAGGACATAAGTACAAAGCTCCAACAAAACATTAAAATCATTCAAGCCCAAAATTCTCATCTCTGATTTGCTTGTTGTCTGTCATGAAACTATAGGACAGTCAACTTGTAATATAACAAAGATGGAATATAGATGCAGTAATTGATGTAATCAGACTCCAGCTTCCAAGACACTGTGGAGATTCCAGGTTAAATTAGATCCCAGCAACCTATCAGGCTTTGAAAATAATTTCAATATTTTCTCTTGTCGTCAACAAATGACATGCTACAGAGTTGCAATTTACCTAATGGCAAAAGAGGTAGTCCACAATGAAATGTCACTAGTCCTTCCTAAATGTTATTGGTCTTGGACTATCAGAATTAAGTTAATTTCGAACCCTGCCTAGGATTAAGAGACAACCAAATGGATTGGGAGGTCGGGCTCGGTGGCTTGGTTGATGGCGTTTCATTGTCCCCTGACGACATGGATTGCTGTCTTTTCTGGTCTACATTTAACAGGCAACCTTTATGTAGCTGGAAAATTGAGAGTTTTTCAAAATTATGTGATTATCAGTATGTGGAGCTGGGCCTAATTATTAACAATACCTCATACTTTCCCACAGTTCATCCCTTAACTACTGAATTTCATTATTTGTACATTTTGTTCTCTCATTATAAAGACATACTAGAAACCCAGACTGTTTCATCCTAGGGACTATTCAAATATGGTTTCAAAACGGGGATCTTACTTGACTATGCGTATCTTCGAGACTCCGTCTATTCTCTTAATTTGGTTTTAACGTGGTGTCTGCAATAAATATAACACCAATACAGAACACTTTGTCTAAATAATTAATTAGAAAAAATGATGATATTGCTTGATTTTGCAAATACAATCTTTGTCAAGGTTATCACTCTTATGAGGTTCTGGATGCAGTTTGCAATATTCCAGCAATATCATGGTGGCATAAAACGAGACAAACCTTTACACAATGTACACACTGGGAATCAAACCTGGGACTGGCTAGCAGGTTTCAAACATTAGGCTACCTGACACTCCTAAAAAGCTTATAAGTCAGAATAAGGGTGTCTGAGGTGAAGTGCTAATTACATCAACAGTGTACCAATAAGCAGTCAGACGTGGTAATTGAAGTTATTGCAAATTTTAGATACAATCAACTTTAGTGTTCGAACGGAATTCTATTTGAACAACTTCAACTGAATGTATCAAGATTTCTGATTCTCACACAACTAATGCCATTCAAGAAACTAACATTGCATCTCTTGTGACAAACAATGAACAAAAAAAAGAAAACATCTTATCTATTTCAATTTATTCCCCTGCCGTTAGACAAATATATTGGGGGGATGAAATCATTATAGAAACAGACACAGATCTAGCTTAATTTACATGCATAAGAATAAATAGGTACCAACTAATATATGGACAGATGCGACCCCCCATTCAGACCCTCACAAACGCTGTAGATATAAGGCACTCGGATATATAGGATATATACAGATGCATGGGGAGATTCTCAGTGACGTACACTTACAGACCACATGGACCTCACAATATCGGCATGTTTGTCCTGCAGCATGAATCGGCTTGGAATGATACACAAAAATTGAGATACATGCACAACTGCTCTCTGTGGAATATTTGAGATTCGAAAGATTTTTCTCTTATAAGTGAGTCAGTGAGTTTGATTCATGCTTTGAAAAGTATTTCAGTTCTAGCACGTATTGTATTATTCGGTTCAATAAATATGGTTTTGTTTCGCGACAAAATGAGGCAATATCAGTATAATTCGTAATACAACCCTTGTACATCAAAGTAAATGCTTGTACTGAAACTGTATCTTCCTAAAACATTGTATACATGTATTGTATCTTAACGGTACACTCTGGTGTACAATACCACGTGAAAAAGCCAGAGAAAGACAAACGTGTATATGGGGTGCCTGTTTTCTTTAAGAATACATCACTGTAGTCAAAAATAATGTGTTAAAAGATTCTAAATCAGATCTCTTGAAAATATTGCACAAAGAATTCATAGGAAAGAGTTTGTGGGGAAATAGAATGTAACAAAGTCAACTGAGATACGCAATCATAGACCAACAACTTCCATTCAAAATGTGATGGGTACAACCAGTCGGTGAATGTCCAGCGGTACAAACTGGACATATCTCTGTCTCCTTTCTACTGCAGTACAACAAGTCTTACACAACAACAAAAATTACAAAAGAAGTGATTCTCAGGCAAAAACTTTCGAAAAATGGGTGTTCTTGTTATTATTATTAAAACATATGCTGCCAACAGGTTAGAAGTTTCACACTGGTCTCCAAGGATGAACTAAGTGGTTTTAAACTGGGGGTCTTTTACTGATGAAGGTAGCCTGAGAAACAACAAAATAGTACAGAACACCCTGATAAACATGCCTTTAAATCACTGTGTCACCCTTGCCCCCTTTTGAAAACATAAAAAGACAACATTATCACAAATCTTCCCCATTTCATTTCAAGTCGACATTTGTTTTTGGTGTGTTCACTGTACTGAGTCAACAGGAACAACAAAATGTTCCCTATTTAATTTGACAGTAAAAAATATAGTCTGTTTCAAGTGAGACACCAAACATAAAATCAAATGGAGTCTACGAGGATATGCCGTAACTGATCATGTTAAGTGCCCTTGTGGTTGGTGGTTACCAAATACGCTAACAATCACTTGTACCATACTAAACACAAGAAATATCTCATTCCAGTTGTTGTTAGCAAATAAATAATATCATCGCAACTCGGACGAGGAACACCATTTCCCCTGCATACAAAACCCATGGCAGTGTCACAGCTCATATGACCATCAGGTTGGAATGTTCTATGAAGAATCGACACCAGCTTCAGTTCTGGGGTAACTGAATCTAGATTGATCACCAACCCATTCCAGTTTCAGACAAATGATTTTGCAGAAAACTGATTCTGGAATATGCAATGAAACATGGAACTGGTTGAAGTTTGACTAGACTGGTACGAGGAGTTGCTGTACATATTCCAAGAAGCTTCCCTTGTCTATCAAGTCTTGTGGGAGTCGGGCGCTGAGAGAATCCTAAAACAAACAGGTCTGCAAGTTAGTTACAAGTTAGCAAATGAGAGAGTACCACATGACAAAATGGATTTGGGATTTATCAAACCTCCATTAGCTAATGGGTTCATTAAGTTTGTAATGTTTCATAAGATTAATGGCGGCACAAAAACGGGTTGTACAAAGCAATAATTAAACTATCAATAATAATGATGCTTTGAGTATAAGATTTTCTTTAACGTGACATTAAACCAGGGTATTCACCTATAATTTTCCATCAATTCCATTTTAGCAAACAAGCCCTTTCTTCTTCCTGTCATCTACCAATAGTATGAGTGGTATGTAGAAAATAAATCTCTCGGCTCAAAGTCTGGTAAGTCAAAAGAGCCCAATTAAACATCTTCGGACGTTCATATTGTGATGTATTTTACATGTTCTAGAGGTTTAAATACAGCCACAATGTTTATTAATGGGACCCCTGCACGTTATCAACATTTTAGTGGATATTATCGGTCTTGTTTGGTTTAAAACAGGTCAATGGTAAAACTTTGACACAACCAACCTCAATGGAACATTAGTAAACGGAGGTTTAATGACATAAAATGACAGGTCATACCCATCCTTGACTATCCAGTGTGTTTTATTGCCATTGTGTATTCTATTATTATGAATATGCTGGAACAACTAACTTGGCTTTGTTTTGTCCTTGATTCCAATGGCACAGTGAAATTCTGTGCAAACTTAGAGTTGATGATAAAGTTACTCAACCTCTGAAATTCATTCACAAGAAATGACAAGAATAATACAATCATTAAAAATTTCAGAGGAGTGATGAAGCTACTTTCCCGGTTATGTTTGACACATAAAACTGTACAAACCTTCACTTTCTCCAAGAAGGGTTTTGCATTCACCCAGTTTTCTTTAAACCTTATTCTGTCAGGAGCACATTTGTAAAAGTCAACCAGTTTTTTCTGAAAACCAGAATGTCCTCATCATAACAATGCACTTGACAGAGTGATAACATGACTGATAACTTAACATGATAACATAACTAGCTGATAACATGACTGATAACTTAACATGAGTGAGTGAGTGAGTATGGCTTTACGCCGCTTTTAGCAATATTCAACCAATATCACGGCGGGGGACACCAGAAATGGACTTCACATATTGTACCCATGTCGGGAATCGAACCCGGGTCTTCGGCATGACGAGCGAACACTTTAACCACTAGGCTACCCGACCGCCCACTTAACATGATAACATAACCAGATGATAATATGATCATGATGATAACATGACTGATAACTTAACATGATAACATAACCAGCTGATAACATGATCATGATGATAACATGACTGATAACACCAGGGAACTTATTACTCTGGTTTCCTTTCAAATTCATATTAAACAAAGAATTGACATAAATGGTATCATGAAAATGAAAAAAATGTCTATTTTTTATCACCTCAAAACCTTTATCATTGCAATAACAGATACATCTCAGGACCTAGCAGGTAGTGACTACCCAGTTTTCACAGTGACAGGGCCTCAGTTACATACATGGCACTGATTACAACACTGAGACAGACACCAGAACATGGAGCACAGCTTCTCTCTAAGTAGGACGAGCCTTACCATTTCTGTGAGGAGCTCTTCAGATAAGGAGGGATTTTGGTACACAGTGTATGTCATGCACATGGGAATTCCATAGTCTGACGCTTGGTGATGCTGGTAAAAAAACAAAACACATGTGAAAGACATTTTAGTGAGCAAGTGAGTTGGGTTTAACGCTGCTTTGAAACATTATTTCAGTTGTATCATAGCATGTCATCTTAATGTGGGAAGAAGTGTTTAGTGTTTAGTGTTTAGTCTTCAATGTCTTTGGTGAAAACAACAACCACAGGTATGGTACCGACACCCTAGAAACATCCTCAGGGCAAACTGGGATTCAAACCCATCACCCAAAGGTTTCTGGCGTGCCCTAAGTACGCAACCGCACAGTTAAGGGAAATTTAGTCTTTCCAGTAAAAAACATTGGACACATTGTTTAGGAGGGCTTGAGGATGTATTCAATGCACCTACCATGTTAGTGCTACTCACATCTGGGGGAGGCATGACCCAGTATGCCTGAAACACTGCCTCATTCTTCTCCGGCTTCACATCATACGGTGCTGTAGATAGAACACATAGATACAGCTACTGGCAAAAACTGACCCCATACAGAACCACACTTCTAGAATAACAGAAACATCCAGGGCCCACTTGCACAAAGTGATCTTAGCGCTAAGATGATTGTAAACCCCATACTTTAACATAGGCTTACAATAGTCGTAGTGCTAAGATCGTTTTGTGCAAGTGGGCCCAGGACTCCCCTGTCATAACTACAGAAAGAAACTATAAGAATAGGTACAACATATGTATCTGTCTAATTCTGGCATGAAAATTCAACATTGACCTAATATCTGCTTCATAATATCACAGGCGACTATGCTTGTCGTAAGAGGCGACTAACAGGATCAGGTGGTCATGCTCGCTGACTTGGTTGATGCATGTCATCGTATCCCAATTGCATGGCTCGATGCTCATGATATCAATCACTGGATTGTCTGGTCCAGACTCCATTATTTACAGACCGCCGTTATATAGCTGTAATATTGCTGGGTGTGAAGTTAAAAAACAAACAAACATCATAAAATCACCCAGAAAGCTTTGAAAACTGTAGCAGAAATGTAAATGGGGTTGAGTGCTGCTTTCAACAGTACTTCATTTGTTATCTTGGTACAGTGATCCCTCGCCATAATGCTCTTCTTCATAATGTGGATTCGGTTAAGCCATGGGTATTCAATGGTTTCCATAAATTTATCATTTTCCCCACAAACACACATCTTTATGTCATTGGTCACTGCATATCAACAAATCCATACTTAATTATGATGAAGTTAATCCTGTTGTTACACAATATGTTCATTGAATATCTCGACTTGGGAATTATGTTTGTAGTCTACCTTATTACTATTGGTCACATTTTCATTCCATAATAATTGTTTACATTAAGTCTGTCATGTGTGAAACGACATGCTCACTTCACCTCATTCCCTCCGATACACTTACATCTTCTGTTTACCCTGTTCCATAGGGTCCGCTTTACCACATACCACCACAGCACCAACTCACTTTATTCACAGCAATCATAATCATATTACCATCTTGAAACAAACCTTAGTTGTCAGAGAATGGACACATATAGCATAACTGCCATACTTTGAATCGTCAATAAAATAACAGGGATTAGGTTTAAAAAAATAAAAGAATTGGTTCTCAGGCAATGTTTCATTTTAAAATTTTGGGGGTGGGGGGTGTTCAAACTAGTATGTAACCAAATAAACAGTTGTGTAACCAGATAAACAATTGTGTACTATCAATCTGGGAAAGGGCCTCCCTACATAAATGTATTCCTTGAGTAAAATATTGCAATAGTACACAGAATTTGACTAAAGGATTTTTATATATCTTTTAAAAATGGAACTAAAAATGAAACGTGCGGCGAACTTTATGATGATGCGGGTGATGCCTGAGAACCAAGACTATTATTTTTTTTAGCCTTACTGTATGTCAGAGTAATGTTGGAGGCAAGTCTAAAGCACAGTGCTGACAGCAAACTGGTGTGAAGGAGACTTACACACAATAAAACCCAGACATGGGTGGTACGAGGACCCAGATCCCTTCATGCGGAGCTGGTACGTCATCTGACAGTCGAGATCTTTCAGGGATGGGTCCGGCTGACAGTTGGGATGACTGTGGTACCAACCCACCAACTGTAGACCTGACCGACTCATCGTCCGGCGGATCTGAAACCACAAACACATCATACAGGTACATGACACTGTTCACCTGTGTTGGTTGAGGAGGGAATGTCGAGTGGATTGAGAATGGAAGAATGAATGTTTCTTTGCTCCAAAATTCCAGCAACGTAACTGGTAAATACAGCTTGCACAATAACTATGTTGAGACCAGGCAAACCAGTGACTGATAGTATGAAGAACAATTCAAGATATTGAGTATGAATAAAGATGGCACACAATCTATGAAGTCACATAGTCTGACCACCGATACTCATACTGGGAACCAGTTTCTGACCTGACTGCAAAGTTATCCAAAGTCTTCTGGCTTTATTAAATACTACCCTCAAGTGAAAGGGAATTATCCGAGTTGGGATTAACATTTATTTCAAGCCCTGTGGAAGTTTTCTCAGTTGGGACTATTTCATTCAGAAAAAATTGATTATTCAGTTTCAAGATTATATGTTTCACCAAGCTTATAATAGTGCTTGAAAAAATAGGGTTCAACACCTCTATCAAAAGTATGTCAATTGCATGACAGTGTGTTAGCTTAATGTAGGATGCAAGTCTACAAGCACAAGGATATTCTTGTTGAACCAGTGACAAGATACCGGTTTCAGCCAGAATATGATCCTTGTTTTGTAAGAACCTGTCCTGGAATCCAGGTATGGCTACGTCATGCAAATCTGCACACACAGAAAATGTGATAAGTGGGCAACTGTGTCCCTTTGTTAACATCAAGAATGCAGTGAAAAGTCATCATTGTCAACTGAAAATAGCTGTTATTTCAGTAATTAGAATTTCACATTTTACGCAGATAAAACTACACCCACCTCTTCCTCAATACCAGGTGCACGATCTTTATCACCGAGACGACAACGGCAGGGAAAAGCCTCCAGTATTGTGACATCTGAAATAGGGTGATATGTCTTAAAGTTAGAACAAGTATGTTATGTTGAGATATCCATACACACCGTTCCCACACCAGATAATGATTCTTATTAATTATCAGCTTGAGGGATCCAAAGGCAGATCCAGCATTGTAAAAGGGATGGGTCCAAAATATCAAAATCCTCTCTCAGGTAATTTTACTGCCTACAACATACTACAACCAACCCTTCGGTTTCGAAACAAAAAATCCTTTTTCATCTTATAAAAAAACCTCAAGGCAAAACAATCCATAATAGCTCACTTACGTTGTGATTGTGTCTCCCATCGCCCTCCGAGATAGCCGACCACCTCACTGCTGGTTAAATGACTGTGGAAGTCCTATAACAACATGAGATGGTTCATATACAAGGTGACTGACACACAAGTTGACTGACACACAAGTTGACTGACACACAAGGACCTGACACACAAGGACCCAACACACAAGGACCCAACACACAAGGACCTGACACAGAAGGACCTGACACAAAAGGACTGGACACAAAAGGACTGGACACACAAGGACCTGACACAAAAGGACTGGACACACAAGGACCTGACACACAAGGACCCAACACACAAGGACCCGACACAGAAGGACCCGACACAGAAGGACCTGACACAGAAGGACCTGACACACAAGATCCTGACACAAAAGGACTGGACACACAAGGACCTGACACACAAGGACCCAACACACAAGGACCTGACACAGAAGGACCTGACACAAAAGGACTGGACACACAAGGACTGGACACACAAGGACCCAACAACAAGGATCTGACACACAAGGACCCAACACACAAGGACCCAACACACAAGGACCTGACACAGAAGGACCTGACACAGAAGGACCCGACACAGAAGGACCCAACACACAAGGACCCGACACACAAGGACCCGACAGAGAAGGACCCGACAGAGAAGGACCTGACACAGAAGGACCTGACACAGAAGGATCTGACACACAAGGACCTGACACACAAGGACCCGACACACAAGGACCCGACACAGAAGGACCCGACACAGAAGGACCCGACACAGAAGGACTGGACACACAAGGACCCAACCAGAAGGACCCGACACACAAGGACCCAACAACAAGGATCTGATACACAAGGACCGGACACACAAGGACCCAACAACAAGGATCTGACACACAAGGACCCGACACACAAGGACCTGATACACAAGGACCTGATACACAAGGACCCGACACACAAGGTGACTGACACACAAGGACCGGACACACAATGACCCAACACACAAGGACCCGACACACAAGGACCTGATACACAAGGACCCAACACACAAGGACCTGATACACAAGGACCCGACACACAAGGTGTCTGACACACAATGATCAATCAATGATCAAGTCACTCCTTAGGACCAACACAGGTTGCTGTCACCCAATTCTAACCCAGAATCCCCATGGGGATATGATCATTGATAGATAAATAGTGATTAGTGAATAAAACATTTAACTATATATGTGTGAAATCTTTGGACATTAAACAGATTTTATAATAATTACAGGGAACTTAAAATGTGTTGGAAAACAGTGAGTTGGTTAACAGTAGTCAACACATTGTCAACACATCACAAGTTTAGTATATCGATACATTCTCCCATCATCCGCTAATACATATGATTGCCTTGTGGAACAGTAGTGTCATGTATTTATTTTTAGTGAAGTCATGAAATGAGGCTGTTAATTACTATCAGAAGACCAATGATCCCTGAGCATTAAGATTGTGCAAAATATTGAAGCAATATGTAGAGCAGACGGTCACAAGGCTGTGGCACATGTCCCACTAGAAAGACTGACGTGTATTCTGAGTGTTCACAGGTCCTTGCCGGTTTTGCTCCAACTGGAACCTGGCTAAGTCTAATGTCTTATCATTAAAACCAGTGACTACAAACAGTGTATGCAAACCTGTGAAGTATTGATGATTGGGTGAACGACACTTTGAACAGAGAAATCTCAAGAGAAAGGAAAGTCCAAAGTGATGTTATAGAGGTTTACCACATTGGTGAAACCTGAGTTTGTTTCTTGTTTAACCCTGAACTCTGCAATATTGCAGTTATATGATTGCAACTGATAAATAATCAATCATGAACACCTAAGTCAAATTCACTAACAAGTCGTCAAACAAGTCACAAAGCCTGATGACCCGATCCATTAGGTTGACTCTTACAACAAGCATAGGTTGCTGGGGATCAATTCTAGTTCGGAATCCCCTTGGGCAGTGAGTGAGTGAGTATGGTTTTATGCCGCTTTTAGCAATATTACAGCAATATCACGGCAGGGGACACCAGAAATGGGCTTCACACATTGTACCCATGTCGGGAATCGAACCCGGGTCTTCGGCGTGACGAGCAAACGCTTTAACCACTAGGCTATCCCACCGCCCCCCATGGGGTGTGAAACCCAGGTACATGGGTATGATGCTGACAGACCAAGGATGACAATCAGAGCAAATATGGAATGAGAACCTACTCGGATGCTGGCACCTCAATGATGCAACATGTCTCCCTATTACAAGCCCAGAATGATGTCAATGGGAAGTTCACCTACCATGACTAACATTGCATTGGATGTAATGGACACAGTGAAAGGTTGTATCTTTCCATAGTCAGCAAAGTTTTCACATTCTATAAGGGAGTTGGGGTCTCTGAAAAGATAACATATCAAATCATATCAGTATGAAAAACATATCGGTACTATCATCCAACCTGTTCTATCCTAAGTAAATTACAGTTGTGAATGTTACACTGGACACATGGTGGAAACACCTTGAATTTGAAAGTATCAAACATCGGAAAACCATTGCCTAGATATATCAATCCTGTTGTCATTCTTGAAAATAGCCTCAGACATGTTTTCAAATATGAAAACAGCCAATACCTCTGCCATGTCTACGGGTGGGCATGTTGACCTCACTTTGAAAACAGATATTAAACCATGGTCTTACAAATTATCTGTTTTGGTCAAACTGCCCCCCTCCCTTGCCGACACTATTTGTATGCTACTTGTTTGTTTGTTTGTTGTTTAATGCCACACTCAGCAATATTCCAGCTATATGACGGCAGTCTGCAAATAATTGAGTCTGGACCAGACAATCCAGTGACTGACATCATGAGCATCGATCCATGCAATTAGGATCGATGACATGCATCAACCAAGTCAGCGAGTCTGACCACCCGATCCCCTTTGTCGCCTCTTACGACAAGCATAGTTAGGGTAAGCATGGGTTGCTGAAGACCTATTCTACCTGAATCTTCACGGGTGTGTATGCTACTGTAACTATGAATACAATGTCATGGGCTGTGACTATAGCCAACACTATGCTACTGTAACCCTGAATACAATGTCATGGACTACGACTACAGCCAACACTATTTGTATGCTAATGTAACCTTGAATACAATGTCATGGACTGTGACTAAAGCCAACACTATTTGTACACTACTGTAACTCTGAATACAATGTCATGGTCTGTGACTATAGCCAACACTATTTGCACGCTGCTGTAACTCTGAATACAATGTCATGGACTACAACTAAAGCCAACACTATTTGTACACTACTGTAACTCTCAATACAATGTCATGGTCTGTGACTATAGCCATCACTATTTGCACGCTGCTGTAACTCTGAATACAATGTCATGGACTACAACTAAAGCCAACACTATTTGTACACTACTGTAACTCTCAATACAATGTCATGGTCTGTGACTACAGCCAACACTATTTGCACGCTGCTGTAACTCTGAATACAATGTCATGGACTACAACTACAGCCAACACTATTTGTACACTACTGTAACTCTCAATGGTCTGTGACTACAGCCAACACTATTTGTACACTACTGTAACTCTGAATACAATGTCATGGACTACGACTACAGCCAACACTATTTGTACACTACTGTAACTCTGAATATAATGTCATGGACGATGACTATAACCAACACTATTTGTATGCTACTGTAACCCTGAATACAATGTCATGGACTGTGACTATTGCCGACACTATTTGTACACATACCTGTCGTTACTCCTCTTCCCAAGAGCGGTGTATTTGATGGATGCTCGGCAGGTAAAAGGGCCACTGCCGGGCATGTGGACGTTGTCCGGAACAAAGTTCTTGTTCTGGTCTGAATTCTGTCGGTTCTCCTTTGACACTAAGGGTCCTGACAAGGACAGGTTCAAGGCTGAAGGAAGAACACTGTATTGATAATAGGTTTTCTTTTTGTCATGCAAGCTCTTTAACAATCAACAGGTGGCTATTTCTCAACACATTTACGCATCTTAGATCTATTGTACATTGTAACCATCAGATCATCAGTTGGCTCTTATGACAAACATGGGGTACTGGGGATCTAATCTGCCTGAATCCCCAGTAGAAATTTTCCTACTGTAGAACTGTCCTCCTTTTATACATTTGTGTAACGTTGAACTGGCATATTACCTAACAATTTGATGCACATGGTGCAGTGAGGAAGTGGAATTTTCTGCTTCTTTCGACCTTATATCAATCACCAAGAATGGAAGACACACATTATTCAAAAGGGGGACTCGAGTGAGGTGAAATGGGGTTTAACGTCGTGTCCAAGATTATTGCACTTATATAGCGACATGCATGCACTTTGCCACAGTTTAACGTGAATACCCCGAGCCGACCAGTCCTTGTTTTAGCCCCTTAATGCTGAGTGCCAGACTGGGTAACAACAAGTACCATCTTTTAATGTCTTTTGGTATGATGCGGCCGGGGCTCGAACCCTGGACCTTCCGCTCTCCGGGCGGCACTCTACCACTAGACCACGGAGGCGGTCAAGTGGGACTTGAACCAGGGCCCTTGGTGTGATGAGCTAACACTGTAACCACCAGGTTCCTCCACTCTCTGCACATATTGGACCACCTCTGGGATCTAGTGAACAGAGCATCTGCCCGGAGAGAGGAAGGTTGGTGGCTTCGATCCCTGGTTGCATCATACCAACAGACATTAAAAGGAGGAGGTACGTGTTGTTACCCTGCCTGGTGCTCATCATTAATGGGGTTAAAACAAGGACAGGTAGGCTCAACGTCAGTATAACTGACCCCAACACCTAAATTTCAAACTTTGTTCTTTTTTTTAAGTAAGTGTTGTTTGGAAAATTTCTGAGATTTTCAGTAGGCTCAGAACATACAGATATCTGACAAGAATTTAACAAGTTTTTTTCGCCTCACTCAGCAATATTTCAGCTATATGACGGTGGTCTGTGGATAATCGAGTTTTGACCAGACAATCCAGTGATTGATATCATGAGCATCAATCCACGCAATTGGGATCGATGACATGCATCAACCAAGTCAGCGAGCCTGACCAACCGATCCCGTTTGTCGCCTCTTACGACAAGCATAGTTGCCTTTCAAGGCAAGCATGGGTTGCTGAAGACCTATTCTACCCCGGATCTTCACGGGTCAAGAATTAAGTAAGTCCTCCTCACCTTCCTCTTGTACTTCTTCATGGAAGAAACTATAAAATGGCCTGCAATGGGAAGATTTTGATTGAATACATTGTTTTAGTTCAGTGAACATGTAGTAGATACCAGCCAATAGCAACCATAGTCAACATAATGCGCACCACACCAAGATACATGCATTAAACGGAGTAACCATGTTGATAATAAAAACTCCTATTGTAGACCGGGTATTAATTGTACAACAGCAAATTAATACACCACAACATAAACATTTGAAGTATATTTTCCGGACATCAACCTTTGGTCACGTACAGGAATTGTATTCCAAATGAGTTCAAGGAATAAATATCAAAATTACCTTTTTAAACTTGAGGCACCATTAGTCAGTGAGGTGTTGCCGTGTGTAGGAAGTGGAGAGGAGTTGCTTCCCTTGACATCTGACTGCAGCTCCTCCAGGAGTTTAGGTGTATTAACACGGGATGCTGAGTCCCCATTGCAGCCATTCTCACCTGTTGATGCTGAACCTGGAGACTGAAGATGAAATACACCAAATAACCAAACATTCTTGCTTCATGTGAATCACACTGTTGACTGTTAATGAAAATGTTGCCTTTCAAACTTTGAGTGAAAAAATAAAACAATAAGGGCAATTCCCCTGTTCTATATATGCAATAAATATTTTTCAAAATTTAAATGAAAAGATATATTATTTTTTGTGGCTGCAGGCTAAAATGACCTCTTTTCAAATGCAATGTTTTCATACTTACATGACGCTAAAGTTTAAACTAACCTCACTTTAATAAACAGACAGTACTAGAACAGGGAGACAGTCGAAACAAACTATAGTCTGTGCCCTGATACCCACAAGTTGACCCATACTCCCTTGTATTTTTCACGAGGCTGACGCAGTGCAGGTGGGCCTTCCGAAATGCTAATGTTTTACCTTACCTGACGTTACACAGTGCTTTATTCGACTGACATGGAAGGCTGGCTTACGATGATAAGCGCCAGTCATGCTGAGGAAGCACTGTGACAGTGTCAGGCAAGGTTCCCTCCAGGTGCCAACGAGGTAGTGTCTCCATCCTCGGCAGGCTAGGGTATATGACGGAACAAAAAAGTGGTCTGAAGGTAGAGAGAGCATTGCTTGACAATGGGCAAAAGCAAGGTGTTCCACATCCTGCTCGAGAGAGGGGTAATACAGTACCAATACTTCACCAGGTTCTGTTGGAACAGTACCCAGCAACTCAGAATGTTTATAGGGGAGCTGAAACAAGGTGTGGTACCACCTCTTCAGCAGGTGCCAGCACAGCCAGTGGGACCAAGGGCGACCTCATTCTTCTTTGAGGGCATGGTCAATGGTGTTGGAGTTGGCCAGCTGCTCTGTTGAGAGAAGGCTGGAAACAGGAAGGAACAAAAGCTGGCGTGTCGTCAACACTGCTGGGACATCTGAAGATATTGATGGAGAGCTCGAACAGGACAGAGGGCGAGTTCCACATCATGGTCTGGATCAACAATCTCTGAAAGTTGCGAGATGCGAAACTGCCGATCAGGTTGACCTGGAAGCTGATTCTTAGTGACAAAGTCCCAAGAAAGACCTGGCCATTAGGTCGATGATCGAATCTGACCCGGGTGACACCAAGAGCATGAAGCTCACAAACCCTGGCCGCCGTGGCAAGTGCCTGGAGAAAACAAAGTCTCAATGGTTAGATCTTCAAAGGGACTGTCTAGCTCCCAAGCAGCTGGGTCCGGGAATGTAGAGCTGTACACAGACAGTTAGTTGTTGCTCACCATGGCGAAGGGATCTACATTGGGAGTGCCCAGGTGGTTGCACAAGAACTGAAAAGACCTCAGGGTGAAGCATCCAAGTGGGAAGAAGTGTCTGACGAGGCATGAAAACGAAAATACGGTGACGGTAGGGCGCTGGCGACTGGTGCTAAAAGGCAGCAAAACCAGGTCGTCAGGGCGATGTTGAAGCAGTTGTTCCCAAAAAGCATGGACAAATGCTGAATTAAAAAAAATCCACCGGTACAGAGCACATGGACTGGGTGGAAGACCTTGAGGCATCAGTGTTGACGTAGAGGAGGTCTCCCAAGTCTAAGTAGGAGGCGAGGGGCCCACTCCGATGGCGGAAGAGAGACGGCAATGGAGGAGGACCTTTGCAAGGTGTTTGGATCGCTTAACAAGAGCATTTCTGTAAGAAGCATATTCTTCACTTGATATAACAGACCAATCAGAGCATCAATTTTCAAAAGAGCGCACAGGCCAGCAGTAAGGGCAAAGATGACTTTGGACGTTTACACAAAGTATAGAATACATTCTCAATTAAGTGGATATATATATCAGGGTAAGGATATATGGCTATTAAACCACTAGAAATCATCAAAAACTGATGAAAATCTAAGGTAAGATGAGTGTCCAAAACACACTTCTGGCAAAGGCAGACAGAGTAGAATATAAGGGTGTATTGGCCAAGGTGGATGACTTGAGTGTGTCGGGGCATGGGCTATAGTCTGTTTCCACTATCTCTGTTCCAGTACTGTCTGTTTGTAAAAGGTAGGGAAGCTAAAGCACTGTGTAGCGTCGGGTGAGGCAAGTCTACAAACATCTCCTCTGGCAATGAAAATTATTTTGGTCAGATTAATTTCTTTTGAGTATAAAAAACTACTGTACATTTTCTAAAAACCGATAAGGTTAATGCCTTCATAGGAAGTTATTGTTCAAAACAGGTACAACATGTAAAAGGAGGAACAACTGACTGCACGCTTGTCACACAAGAAGTGATTAACAAACATTGAACAATAATCTGTGGGAGATAATTCATGTCTAGCCAGCCGCAGACCACTAAACATGTATGAATACAACAGTAACACAACAGTACCACAGAATGATGAGGACTGTTGGCCCGGTATGGGCTGGTTCCACGGTACGGGCTGTTTCCTCGATATGGACTATTTGGACGTTGTTTCCGACACCAAGCCATCTTCCATGTGTCCAGTTTGCGACCTCTGTACTTTACCTATATAAAGATACATTGCATGTTCAGCAAATATATTCAGAAATTAGGTAACTCTTCAAGAATGAGTGAGTTGGGTTTAACGCCGCTTTTAACATTATTCCAGTTATATCACGACGTGTCAGCTTAATGTGGAAGGAAAGCCCGAAGTGATGCAGGTCTCAGACGTTTATCACTTCGGTGAAACCCACGAGCACGGGTATGGTGCTGACAAACCTAGAAACATAATCGGGGCGAACCGGGATTTGAACCCACAATCATAGGTTTCTGGCGTGCCCAAGGGACGCATCTCTGCACAGCGAATCGCGGCGCCTTAGACGACTGGGCCACCCGTGCCCCCCTAACTCTTCAAGAAGTTCCTGGAAAAGGCCAATCAATTAAAGGTGTTACTGAGTATTTCATAACCTGAAATCTTAACACATGTTTGCTTGTTTGTTTGTTTGTTTGTTGTCTAACGCAGCACTCAACAATATTCCAGCTTTATGACGGTGGTCTGTAAATAATAGAGTCTGGACCAGATGATCCAGTGATTGATATTATGAGCATCAATCTACGCAATTAGAATACAATGACATGCATAAAACAAGTCAGTAAGCCTGACCACCCGATCCCTTTAGTCGCCTCTTACGACAAACATGGGTTGCTGTAAACCTATTCTCTACACGGATCTTTACGCATCCTTAACACATGTTATATGTAAGACCTCTAAATTGACATTGCCAAATATATACTGTTACTTTTCGTTTGGAAGTCTTTTGAAGTGCACTATGTGACACTCATAACCAGTCATTTTTTTAGCAATTCATAAAATATATCATATGTCTTGCGAGTTAATATTAATCTGAGGAAACAGTTTATGGGACCGAGATCAAAGGTGGATAACTAGAAATGTGTCACTTACGGAAGCCCAACCACAACCTGACTTCTTGGCAGGATTGACAAGTTTCTTACAGAAAATGGCCCAGGCACTAGGAGTGTTGAAAACTTCAGTGGTTTCTTGACTTCGAATTTTACCACTTGGCAGTAAATCTGCTACAAACCTCTGGCCCTAATAAATAAAAATGGTAAACATGTGACAAAATATTTATTTGTTAGGATACTTGAATAAAAATTGTAACTTCTGATTACCTACGGAGTTAATGACCAACACACTGAGCAATATTCCAGCTAAATGGTGGTAGCTTGAAAATAATCAAATCTTGACCAACAATCCAGTGGTTGATATTATGAGCAATGATGACACACTGTCAGCCAAGACTCCTGAGGCTGGGTACTGATAAGTAGCCTATTACAACCAGCATAGGTTGCTGGGGAACAAATCTTCCCTAGAATCCCCATGGTGGATTTTCTATGTTGCAACATTTTACGAATTAAATGCAATACTGTTCAAAATATGTCTGGTTCTTTGTTTGTTTGTTGTTTAACGTCGCACTCAGCAATATTCCAGCTATATGACGGAGGTCTGTAAATAATCGAGTCTGGACCAGACAATCCAGTGATTGACATCATGAGCATCGAATCACGCAATTGGGATCAATGACATGCATCAACCGAGTCAGGGAACCCCACCACCCGATCCCGTTAGTCACCTCTTACGACAAACATAGTTGCCTTTCATGGCAAGCATGGGTTGCTGAAGACCTATTCTACACCGGATCTTCATGGGTAAAATGTGTCTGGTGTAACTATACATTTTGTATTTTGCAAACTATTCATAATGTTAAAATGTTCTCAACTATGTCTCCTCACCAGGTAATCAATAGAAAGAACTCCTTCTCCAGCCTCAATGACTTTGTCTTCCATGAGTGTAAGGAGAGTAACACTTCTCCCTGTGATGGCCTGACGTGCCTTCCTGTCACTCTGGGCATTTTCCTCATCTTCAGAATCATCATAGTCTTCTTCATCATCCTTCACACTTCCTCCACGAGGGCTGGATGTATCGTCTGTGTGTTCTGTTGAAAATTTAGCATATTAGAATACTTATTTTAGAAATTTAATCATGCTAATATCATTTCATGTAGATGATAATCACAAGTTCCCACTTTCGATACATTCATAAATACTCAGCAGACATAGGTTGTGGTTGGAATTAAAAATACAAGGTAAAATAAAACTGTGCCCATCAGCAATGCTCAGCGTACATTGTTGACTTTAATAATAACAACATATAACTTCAGGCCTACCTTTAGAATACAGTACCACAAACTTTTCAAACACGTGACAATACCCTATGACGTAATTTGTAGTATTTTGTTGCCAGTCGGCGAAACAATGCCCTGTGATGTCAGGGGCCACTGAGTGTGCATAAGCTCCTCGCAGTGATCTATCATCTCTACACGCAATGTCATTGAATACGTTGAGTGAGTGAGTATGGTTTTACGCCGCTTTTAGCAATATTCCAGCAATATCACGGCTGGGGACACCAGAAATGGGCTTCACACATTGTACCCATGTTGGGAATCGAACCCGGGTCTTCGGTGTGACGAGCGAACGCTTTAACCACTGGGCTACCCGACCGCCCCCAGCGGTGTTGAGAGTTTTGAATATTTGTTTACTAAATAGAGCCTGCGGTGGCGCATTTTAGAACAAGCACTTGTTTACGAAAGCACTTTTATTTTTTATATATGTTTTATTTCGTATTTCTCGTAATTCAAGTAGCTAAAATGGTGATAAATGGGAACTAATATACATACATTATGTTTCCGGTTCATTAATTTTCATTATTATGCACAAGAATGCAGTTTATTAGGGATATCACATCCAAATGTCGCCAGTGTTAGGGTAGGTTACCCCGAACTCTATCCTTAGCCCTTGGATCCCCTACGATCAATCACCCCTTAACGATCATTAGGGTTAGGTACTCGTTTAGTGGCTGTTATAGATTCTATAGAGGCTCCTATTATTCTTCACACAAAAACGTCGAGTAAAAAGGATGCAATGGTTTTGTGTCGACTGGAAACTGTCCTGGAACATTCACACAAGCCACTTTCACCCGCTACATTTTTTCAGTACTGATTCAAAAGAGAACTCAGTGTTGTGTCGTCACTAGCCATGCTCATGCCTCCCTCGTTCCTTACTATTATCCACATCATCCTTACAGTGTTCCCTACCACACTTTTCTGTCACAAAAATCACCCAACGAATTATTAAATACCATATCATTCATGCGTACTCGCGAGTTTGACGTCTGACTTCTGGAGCCGTTTTCAATTCGCTTCATATCGGCTTATTCCTCACCACTCGGTATCTTGTAGATTACGGAATAGGACGAATGTGCCAAATGGCATCGGGATCATTCGTAAGTGTCCGTAGACTAAAGTCACGAGACACCATGCCTACCCGCAACCTTTGTAAGTGTCCGTCACCTATTCGACCCTTTTTGTTCAGTTCTGTAACGTCATAGTCATGACTAGGTAAATTTGCACTTTGTTTCACAGTGTGGACGTAGCTCAGTCGGTTAGCTGTTGGCTAACTAGGGCTGGGACGAGTCCAAATTTACTACCCAGGTACCCACACCCCTATTACCCGACCCTACCCAGGTACCCGCTGTTGGTGTCAAGAGATAGGTATACAATGTCCGATTGGGAATAGTTTGACAGTAGCCCTGGCAGAATGTTTTTAGATACATGTATAAAATGATGTGGTCATGCAGACACTGAAGTTGACCGAAGTTTTACCTTTGTTTAAACATATTTAAGTCATGATGAAATGCAAACATTAGAGTCTTAACATTGTCGTGTAACCATGTAGTTAAAATTATAGTGCTTTTTCGTCATGAAACAATATATCCCGTGACTAACCACAGTAGTCCTGTGGGTACCCGGGTCCTACTCAGTACCCACCCAAGACGGGTACCCGAGTTACCCGTCCCCGGCCTATGGCTAACAATCCAAAGGTTGCGGGTTCGCGTCAGACGGATTCTCACAAAAACTGGTTGCTTGAGACATGTGACCTACGTCAGAGATCGTCCTCACGAGAAGTTGTGGAAATGTATTCTAAAGGTGCTCCATAACTTCATAAGTCCATCTTTTGTACATAAATGTGATAAAGACAGAAATATATAGGAATGAGAGTTCTTATCATGGTCAAATGTTTTATTGTTGCCTTGATGATAACAGGTAAATTATTATGTCATGAACATTGGGATTGGCCTATATTTTATTTTATCTGCAATATACTGTTGCTTCCATCAAAATGTCATCAGCAATCATCTCAAGTTCCTGTCTGTGTATCATTCAGCATGATGCCAACGCTTACATTAATCGATCATAAAATCCGATCACATGTCACTAAGCAATTGTGAAATTGTACACATAAATACATATTTCTACATCACTATGTAGAGATGAGTATATCATATATCTCATGTAGACCTATCAGCTGAGTGCTGTATATAGACGCCGAATAAGCACCAAGCATCTTTGTCACTTATCACTACAATGTACATGTATCACATTAACAGTATTGCATATGGCACACAGATCGTTCTATATTGCGACTATCTTATAAAAAGAATATTTATATTGAAAGATCATATTAATACCCATTTTAATCAGCAAAGTTCAAAAACTTTCAAGATCACTTCCTTTGTTTACATGTGCTTCCTGTGGCCCATGACCTTTCATAAGACCGCAGAAACAGTCTAATTTGATTCGTTGAAAGGTTCTAAATATTATCTCATTAACACGGGTGTGAAATATCTAAATTGAATTTAACTATTCTTAAACGTTGATTAACTGGGTAATTTACATAGATATGATAAATCATTTTTTCACCTATCAGTATTTCGTCGGTCTTACACCGCGCATCTCCTTTACCGGAAGTAAGATGGCTGTCGAGGTGAAAATGAATTTTGAGAAACTTCAAACTGATTTGGAAAATCAGGAACTAGAGGTATTGTTATCACATGAAAGTCGGCACATATTTACAATGTATTTCAAACTCGTTGACATGCCATGTTGAAATTCAAGGCAAAGGTGATAATGAAAAAGCGCTGTTGTGTATTCATGGCCATTTTATGAAATTCATCATGTTGATTCGACAGATTATGAACACGATTAACACAGGCTGCCTAACATTATCCCAGGGGCCTTAGCCCATATTAGATTTTCCGAATCCCAGTGTTATATGTTTCTATTCGTGAATACCGTGGCCTCATTAAGCATGACTTGCCATGGTAAGCAAATACGCCAAATACAGGAAACAAGAAACATATCCAAATATAGACGTAATAGTGTAGTAGGCGCCCTCTAGCATGTCTAGTAGGCTGCCCAGTGACAGTGGAGTTTGCTTGGAATAAAGTGTACAATCTTATGAAACAACAAACTGGTATGGCTTTACGTTGTGTAATAAGAACTTTATAGAAGATGGTTCTGTGATCCAGGTGGTTGGCCACACATGTAAAGTACATAGGGGTTCTTGGTAGGGAAGAACAAGACATCAAGTCCAAAATGTTGATACATTTAAGAAATAAAAAGGTTCTAACAGATTAAAGGGTTTTATCAAAACAAACAATCACTCCAGACATGTTCAAACGAACAAAGCTGTATTTTGAAAGAAAAAAAGAAGTTTTTTTAGTTAATCCATGACCTGTGACCATGTCAAAAGGCAAAATCATGCAGTTCTCTGACTGTATAACCCATCAGCTAGCAACCAGTTGGAGCATCCCTATCATAAAGCCTTGGAAAATATACCGGAAAATACAGCTAACCATGTGGTAGTGCACTACCATGACTACTGCACATAAAAACCCTGAAAGATAGGAAAATACTTGACAAGCTTGATAACCCAACAGACTAGACAAGGACCAAACTTACATGAGCAACAAGAGAATCCATGTGCTACAGGCCAGTTAAAGAAATTATGTACATATGTTTGTCGAAGTAGTAACGAATGTGCACTATGATTGAAAATAGGACTTATTTCTAACATTCTGTACAAGAGGAATAATATCATGATGATAAGAAATCTAACTTGCAAGAAAGTAGATTCCCTGTCACTAGTGAATCAGCCATAATCTCACGCCTTCTGCATTCTGCATTATGTTTGGATTTTGGATTGAAATATCTTGATAGCCATGTTCCTTTTTTGTGCTATCAACACATAATAAACACATGTCAAATTGTTAGCATCATGGTCAACAGGTTGGAAATATTTCAAGAATTAGCTTGATGAAATGAAACAATTTATTCCACTTTTAATCACAGTGATGTAAATCTTTAAACAATGAACTTGAATGAAAGTATAAATTGAATATTTTGATTTTCTTTTCATCATGTTGATGGTATTTAACTTCTGCATAGGCTCCAGGAGGAGTTGCTTCCTTTCAAGTGTACGGGCAGCTGTTGGGGCTCTATCTGCTCCACAATGACACGTAAGTTGCCAAGTGTGTTACACTCTACACATTGCTTGTGAAGGTAACACTGTTTAAACTTTAACATGTTCAAAGACACACTGATATTTCATATGTTTATATTTCTAGTGATTTTTTCACGTGATCAGTGTTTAAGTCTTCAGGGGGGTTCCATAAGACACCACAAACAGAGTGTGTTTGGTGGACATACTTTACTTACTTGACAAGATGGCGGTAAACCCGGAGTTGTGATGTCACACACATGACGTTATACACAAATGCTGGTAGTAGTGAGACTACTTGTCACAATCGGCGTATGTTATTTGTGTTGCTAATGCAGCCTGTGTGGCATTTAACATGAAATTGACAATGACCATGTTGACTAGTGAATCATGGATTTTTTCTAGTCACCATTGTGTTACAACGTATTTCAAGTTAGAAATAGGTTACAGTAACACTTGTAATCAGTATCCAGTAAGACAATATTATTTTTTTCAGGTGTAATGCAAAGTTCTTATGGAAGAGAATTCCACAAACAATCAAGTCGGTGAGTTGTCAGTAATTATTTGGTTGAGAAGTCTTGATTGTTGCTCCAATATATACTTTGTACACCTACTGCATACAAGCTAAAACATATTCCCTGTTCTAAGGCAGTTGAATTTGCTTAATTTTTTTTCGTTATACTTTATAAATAGTTCCAACAAGTGAAAAGCACAGGTATCACTCATAGCAACCAATCTCATTAAAGTCAGATCATAGTTCTCGCTATCGCTAAACAAAGATCTGAGGACATCCCATTATGGGTCACATCAGAATGACCTTTCATCCAACCAATCAAAGCGTCACTTACCAGATCATGAAAGTGACAGTCTGAATGTGTTTTCTAATCATGCAACCTCGAAAACGTTAACACGGCGTATTCCGAACGACAGTTATGGCCCGTACGACTGATTCCGTCAAAATTATCGTCTATCTCTCACTTCCGTGGGATAAACGTTTGAATGGAGGAGGTGTTGCACAGTACGTGGGAAGCACTGCCATACAATCTCAACCATCTATTAGACATTCCAGAATGTTTCGTTTGTTCAGTTAAAATTTTAATCGAGAACTGTGTCAACATATTTTTCAAACGTAGTCTGAAATGGAAGTCGCCAGGTTGAAACAAGTGCTGTAAAGCTCGAGAAAGCTGCTTTCTAATTGGCTTGTTAGTCATTTCAGTGGTCGGTCAAAGTTTGCGAAAGGTCGTTCTGACGTGACCCGTAATTGGATTGGATCAGATCTTTGTTTTGCAGCGTTGAGAACTTAGATCTGATTTTAATGAGATTGCATGGAAACAGAATAATATGTGTGAATTTTGTTGTGTGATGTGTCATTTGTAGGCTAATCCAGAGTTGTCCAGCATCTGGATAATAGGCCAAAAGATGTGGCAGCGAGATTATCCAGGAGTGTATGAGACTGTGAAGAAGGAATGGTCGGAACCCATTAAACCTGTCATGATGGCTTTGTTTGGTAAATAGCATTCTTCAAGTTCTGTTGTCATGTTTGCAACATAAAACTTGTACACTATGAAGCTGTTTCAGGCCCAGCAACAGATTAATCACTGCACGTATTTGGTGATAAAATAAAGAAAGATAAAACAAAAGTTAGAAAATTCAACCTTTAACATTGAAAAGTTCCTTTATATTTTGGTGGGTATAATGTGTCTCACCCAACACTGACAATGACAATCATAATAGTTAGTCTTCTTTTGTAACTTATTTAATTAATAGATTTATTTTCCCAAACAAAAGACTCAGCTGTCAAAATGATAATTCAATTAAAAAACATATAGGGATACAAATTTCAGTAAAATTAGTAAAAATATTTTGAGGGAAGAAATTTAAGATATAATCATTTTATTAAGCATTTTTTAATTTCGGGTTTGGTGGTCATTAATTCCATATTCCTGCACTAAAATGTATTACAGCTGATGAGAGATAATTCTACAATTTACTATGGCGGAATCCTTTAGAGACTACACATTGCAGACATATATGGTCCCCGTGAAGATCTGATTTGGAATTGGTCTTCAGCAACCCATCCTTGCCGTAACAGGCGACTAACCATGCTAACGGGATCGGGTGGTCAGGCTCGCTGACTTGGTTGATGCATGTCATTGTATCCCAATAGCGTAGATTGATGTCCATGATGTTAATCCCCTGGATTGTCTGGTCCAGACTCGTTTATTTACAAACCACCGTCATATAGCTGGAATTTTGCTGAGTGCGGCGTTAAACAACAAACAAACATATATGGCACAACAATTGACAAGAATGGAAATTGGAATTACTTGTGTTGGATAATTGTATACTGGAGAATGAGATAATTTTGTTGTGGTCTCTTGAATTGTCTGTCAACTGCATTACAATATAGTTTTGACATATTGTATTGATGTTTGTTTTCATACTGAATTTTAGAAGCTGCAAGAAAGCGAGCATTTGAGTTGGTTGCACTGGCTTACTCCTCCATCAATGCTGATGAACTGTCGTTATTTGTTGGCCTCCCTGTCAACGATGCAGTTAAAGGTGAGTGAAGCTATTTCAGCCCACCTATTTATATACTGTATAAGGGACATGGCTGCTTGAAAGAAAGTGGCTATCTCAGGCTTTTCTGTGGGTTATTAATAAATATAATTAATCACTGTTAAAATCATTATAGTTTTTTCAACTAGCCTACAATTTTGACTTGTTCTGAATGTGATTCTACATTACTGTGGTGACAACATCATCTAACATAAAAGTTGATGCTGTGGCCTTACAGTTTTTGGTGGTACATATCCAAGATAGCCAATTATTAGCTATTCTCTTACTCACCAGCTGGGGCACGGGTGGCCCAGTCGTCTAAGGCGCCGTGATTCAGTGCAGAGTTGCCCTGTGTTCCCTGGGCACGCCAGAATCCTATGATTGTGGGTTCGAATTCCGGTTCGCCCCGATTATGTTTCTAGGTTTGTCAGCACCATACCCATGCTCGTCTGAGACCTGCATCACTTCGGGCTTTCCTCCCACTTAAGCTGACATGCCTTGATATAACTGGAATACTGTTAAAAGCGGCGTTAAATCCAACTCACTCCCTTACTCACCAACTACATGAATCCTCCCTCACATAGTGAGATAACATTTCAGTAGGGGTGTCACAATAAATCGAAATATCGATATATTGCTATTAGTAAGCACTGGAAGTCAATAAATCGATCGTTAAATCAGTTTCCGATCAATAGTATCGATTTCAGTTAGGTTTATATTATTATATTTATTATTTATTACTATTTATATTTACTGTATCATGCGATTGAGTCACCAAAACATGCTCACGAACGCACCCAAGTGAGGATTAGAGTTAACTGCCCTTGATGCTTAGCAACTGATCTTTCTTAAAGTAAAATGGTGGAGGGTGACAGTCAAGTGGAGTTTGTGACAAACTTGGGTGGAAAATCGAGTGTTTGGAAGTCTTTTGGCTATGTTAAAGAAAATAACAAGCTTGACAAGAAACGTGTTGGATGCCGAAAGTCCATCTAAAATGATACACAGAAAACTATTGATATTTATCGTGTCTGTGCATGAGCCGTGTTAAAATGTCAGAACAAACAGGATGAAGGAATCTCTGTTTTATATCCAACAGAACAGAACACAGCTCACTTGAAGTTATAATTTTTAACCATTGGTTGTACTCATGGAAGGTCAAATTCATTTCCCCCAAACCGGATTCTGGATTATTATCGGTTATGCAAACCCACTCGGATCCCATTGTTCTCTTAATCCTCTGGCAATTTCCTAATTTGAATTTTCACAATAAGTCAACCTAAAACGCTACCCCGAACGACTAATGGTCGGACTAGTATGAAGACACTGCCTGCCTCATGTAGTGTGATTCTTACTTTTCACTGTGTTTGTGTGAAATTCTAAATATTCAATGTGGCCTGGCGAACAAAAGATTGTTGTCTTGTGTGAATGATTCATTTAGACTTGTTCTAGTACAGTGTTTGAAAAATAAGTGCCTGCCCATAGCCACGTGG
This sequence comes from Haliotis rufescens, assembly GCF_023055435.1. Lineage (NCBI taxonomy): Eukaryota > Metazoa > Mollusca > Gastropoda > Lepetellida > Haliotidae > Haliotis > Haliotis rufescens. The sequence goes on from NW_025964112.1 coordinate 17,453,986, forward strand.
CAAGTAGATTGTGTGTCGGGCCTGTAGTTTCAAATCTGTATGCATCCTTATGGTCAGCAGTAAATATTTGTGTCGATTTATTTGTCACTATAAGCTGCAGTTGTTTAAATGAGGACCTGAAGAGTTTAGTCAGGGCCTGCTGCTTCTAAATTCTCTGCGTCCTGACTGTTCTTGTAGTAGTATCAGATTTAACATTTTGTTGTTTGATAGGGATTTATTGCCCAATTTCATATAGTTATCTTGCTGGGTTATTGCAAAAATAGTACTTTATGCGAAACAAAACAGGTTAAAAACATGGATCGATACATGATTGGATGTAGGTTCATGACATCAGCAAATTCTCATACACATGTGTTGTATGCATACAGTGATTGAAATTAACTTGAAACGTCAGCTATTTGATCAAAAGTAATGATAATAACATAATATGGACTTCCCCTTAAAGATTAAAATTCTAAAAGGATGCCTTTGACAAACAGACCAACTGAGCTGGACAAGTTCCTCTTTCTATCCATGTGTTCATGTTGTACATCTCTTCTACAGCTGCAGTAGCTGAGGGGTGGGAGGCTGATGCTCAGACAAGGTTCCTTATTCCAAAGAGGAAAGGTAATCCCAATATTGTTTGGCATGTCAGATGGCCATGATAGCAAGTTAAAATATCAAAAGTTAACATCGATGGCAATGACCTTTACAAGGGCTCCCCTCAGTGTCCTGACTTAAAATTATCTCTGCCTTTTCATGACGAGTATTTATTATGTTTGTGCACTTCTTCATAAACGTCTCCATTTCAGTTCCTCCTCCGTGCCACGCCCCGCCCAGTGAGCACCAACTGGCCGTCTTAACAGACTACGTGTCTTTCCTGGAGAACTGACCAGTTACAGGACAGTGTGTGAGAGGGGAGAGAGAGAAGGTAACGGTTCACCCATTGTGCGGATCTTATGTATGTATTAGTGGGGCCCACGGTGACAAATAGGTGGGGGACTCTGGGCGGAAACCAATTTTATGTAACAGGTACTTCTTTTTATAAACCATAAATAAAAAAAGAGAAAGAAAAGAAATAATGCAGGGGGATATAGTCATCATATGGTCTCTCAGTCCGTCTGTCTGTTCTGAGCATTGCTTGAAAACTGTGAAAGAATTTTCATTCAACTTGGTACATGTATTAACTAAGGGCTGAAGTGATGCCTTTTGATATTGTGGGGGCCAGGGGAATTTGTCATCTTTTGATGATTCTTGTTTAACAAAGCATCTGGAGGCCACAGCAGCTGTTCTTATAAATGAGTCACAAGTCTGAAACATATTTGATATATATTCAGTTCAACCACCGTTCGTTTGTTTCTCTGAAATACTGACGAAGTTTCGTATTGTAGTAGGTGAATAGTAGCTACGGAATGAATCAGGAAAGAAATATTGCAGTGAAGCCACATAATTGAACATCATTCAGTCAATATGATCTGAAAAGATGTAACTTTGTTGTCCAGACACTGAGACAGATCCTTTGTCCTCAGTCTTTAGTCAGCATGGATGAATATATAACTTTGATGGTCCCATGGACATGATGTTAACAAGGTGTCACTGTATTTCATTTGTCACTTTTGATATTTGATGACAAAATCAGATTTGTGAAATGAGAATGGGTTTAGATTCTTCACAATGTGTAAAACAGGGAAACATATTTTGTGGGTACTTTTTTAAGTTCCTGAGTGATGCAACAAAAAACTGAAATATGTGCACCTAAGTACCCCAAAGTGGCAGAAAAGTTGAAAGTTCAGTAATAGGGAGAAGCGTAACATCACACAGCTGCAATCCCCATCAAAAAGAGGTCTGGGGCATCTGAGCTTGTGCAAAAGGACATCAGTTAATCTTGGAAATCAAGTGATGCACCCTACATGGTGCCAGCCTGGGACCCCACACATTATTACTGGAAATCTCCAGGAAATCTCCGAATCAGTCGCAACCTGCTAAATGTAATTGTTTGATGAGTGAGATGTACGAGAGTCTACCCATGCACATGATCTACTCTGGATTGTTTCTTTCAGTTGCTATTACCAAGATGGAAACACAGGCACGTCGTCACGGTCCCAAAGAAACATGTGGAAACTTCATGTTTCCCTTCCTGTAACAGCAAGGATAGACAAGACACTCATGCACTGTGTTTTACGTTTCAGGCTTAACATTTAGTTAGAAAATATATGGAGTCATCTAACACCTTAAAAGATTCCAAGTGTTTCCAGAATATATTCACATATTTATGAGACATTTTGTGCAACAACTACACTGACTCATGTATCAGCTGTGCTATTTTGAGAGAATGTATGAATGGTTTTGTAAATAAATTTATCAAATATCATTGCTGTTTGTTATTGGAGGGGGCAGTGTCAGAGTGGTCAACAGCCCTTGAATTTGCTGTTCGTGGCAATCACACATCCGGCCAGATTACGATTCTTGGTTTATCTTCCCGGTGCCCCTGCTCATGGTCAGAATTAAGTTGTATTAATGTCCACAAGTTGCATCACTCATTATGCCAGTGCTGGGATGTACTGTTAAACCCACTCCCTGGTCTTGGAGTCTTGAAGTCCACCTGAGGAAAGTGATAGAACTACAGAGTAGCCTGATGACCTCATGCACCAACACTTGTCAGTTGTCAGCCCGATGGCATGATGGGCCGACAATACAGGTAACCCTGGTCGGCCGATAATACAGGTCACCCTGATGGCATGATGGGCCATCAATACAGGTCACCCTGATGGCATGATGGGCCATCAATACAGGTCACCCTGATGGGCTGATAATACATGTCACCCTGATGGCATGATGGGCCATCAATACAGGTCACCCTGATGGGCCGATAATACATGTCACCCTGATGGCATGATGGGCCGATAATACATGTCACCCTGATGGCATGATGGGCCATCAATACAGGTCACCCTGATGGGCCGATAATACATGTCACCCTGATGGCATGATGGGCCATCAATACAGGTCACCCTGATGGGCTGATAATACATGTCACCCTGATGGCATGATGGGCCGTCAATACAGATCACCCTGATGGCATGATGGGCCGTCAATACAGGTCACCCTGATGGGCCGATAATACATGTCACCCTGATGGCATGATGGGCCATCAATACAGGTCACCCTGATGGGCCGATAATACATGTCACCCTGATGGCATGATGGGCTGACAATACAGGTCACCCTGATGGGCCGATAATACATGTCACCCTGATGGCATGATGGGCTGACAATACAGGTCACCCTGATGGGCCGATAATACATGTCGACCTGATGGCATGATGGGCCATCAATACAGGTCACCCTGATGGCATGATGGGCCATCAATACAGGTCACCCTGATGGGCCGATAATACATGTCACCCTGATGGCATGATGGGCTGTCAATACAGGTCACCCTGATGGCATGATGGGCCGTCAATACAGGTCACCCTGATGGCATGATGGGCCGTCAATACATGTCACCCTGATGGCATGATGGGCCATCAATACAGGTCACCCTGATGGCATGATGGGCCATCAATACAGGTCACCCTGGTGGCATGATGGGCCAACAATACAGGTCACCTTGATGGGCCGACAATACAGACACCCTGATGGCATGATGGGCCGTCAAAACAGGTAACCCTGATGGGCCGATTATACATGTCACCCTGATGGCATGATGGGCCGATAATACAGGTCACCTTGATGGGCCGATAATACATGTCACCCTGATGACATGATGGGCCGTCAATACAGGTCACCCTGATGGCATGATGGGCCGACAATACAGGTCACCCTGATGGCATGATGGGCCGATAATACAGGTCACCTTGATGGGCCGATATTACATGTCACCCTGATGACATGATGGGCCGTCAATACAGGTCACCCTGATGGCATGATGGGCCAACAATACAGGTCACCTTGATGGCATGATGGGCCGACAATACAGGTCACCCTGATGACATGATGGGCCGACAATACAGGTCATCCTGATGACATGATGGGCCAACAATACAGGTCACCTTGATGGGCTGATAATACATGTCACCCTGATGACATGTTGGGCCGTCAATACAGGTCACCCTGATGGCATGATGGGCCGATAATACAGGTCACCTTGATGGCATGATGGGCCGACAATACAGGTCACCCTGATGGCATGATGGGCCGATAATACAGGTCACCTTGATGGCATGATGGGCCAACAATACAGGTCACCCTGATGGCATGATGGGCCGACAATACAGGTCACCCTGATGGCATGATGGGCCAACAATACTGGTCACCCTGATGGCATGATGGGCCGACAATACAGGTCACCCTGATGACATGATGGGCAAACAATACAGGTCACCTTGATCGGCCGATAATACATGTCACCCTGATGACATGATTGGCTGTCAATACAGGTCACCCTGATGACATGATGGGCAAACAATACAGGTCACCTTGATGGGCCGATAATACATGTCACCCTGATGGCATGATGGGCCATCAATACAGGTCACCCCGATCACATGATGGGCCGACAATACAGGTCACCCTGATAACATGATGGGCCGACAATACATGTCACCCTGATGGGCCGACAATACAGGTCACCCTGATGGCATGATGGGCCGACAATACATGTCACCCTGATGGGCCGATTATACATGTCACCCTGATGACATGATGGGCCAACAATACAGGTCACCTTGATGGGCCGATAATACATGTCACCCTAATGGCATGATGGGCCGACAATACAGGTCACCCTGATGGGCCGACAATACAGGTCACCCCGATCACATGATGGGCCGACAATATATGTCACCCTGATGGCATGATGGGCCGACAATACATGTCACCCTGATGGGCCGATAATACAGGTCACCCTGATGGCATGATGGGCCGTCAATACAGGTCACCCTGATGGGCCGATAATACATGTCACCCTGATGGCATGATGGGCCATCAATACAGGTCACCCTGATGGGCCGATAATACATGTCACCCTGATGGCATGATGGGCTGACAATACAGGTCACCCTGATGGGCCGATAATACATGTCACCCTGATGGCATGATGGGCTGACAATACAGGTCACCCTGATGGGCCGATAATACATGTCGACCTGATGGCATGATGGGCCATCAATACAGGTCACCCTGATGGCATGATGGGCCATCAATACAGGTCACCCTGATGGGCCGATAATACATGTCACCCTGATGGCATGATGGGCCGATAATACAGGTCACCTTGATGGGCCGATAATACATGTCACCCTGATGACATGATGGGCCGTCAATACAGGTCACCCTGATGGCATGATGGGCCGACAATACAGGTCACCCTGATGGCATGATGGGCCGATAATACAGGTCACCTTGATGGGCCGATATTACATGTCACCCTGATGGCATGATGGGCCGACAGTACATGTCACCCTGATGGCATGATTTGCCGACAATACAGGTCACCCTGATGACATGATGGGCAAACAATACAGGTCACCTTGATCGGCCGATAATACATGTCACCCTGATGACATGATTGGCTGTCAATACAGGTCACCCTGATGACATGATGGGCAAACAATACAGGTCACCTTGATGGGCCGATAATACATGTCACCCTGATGGCATGATGGGCCATCAATACAGGTCACCCCGATCACATGATGGGCCGACAATACAGGTCACCCTGATGACATGATGGGCCGACATGCATGTCACCCTGATGGGCCGACAATACAGGTCACCCTGATGGCATGATGGGCCGACAATACATGTCACCCTGATGGGCCGATTATACATGTCACCCTGATGACATGATGGGCCAACAATACAGGTCACCTTGATGGGCCGATAATACATGTCACCCTAATGGCATGATGGGCCGACAATACAGGTCACCCTGATGGCATGATGGGCCGATTATACAGGTCACCCTGATGGAATGATGGGCCATCAATACAGGTCACCCCGATCACATGATGGGCCGACAATACAGGTCACCCTGATGGGCCGACAATACAGGTCACCCCGATCACATGATGGGCCGACAATATATGTCACCCTGATGGCATGATGGGCCGACAATACATGTCACCCTGATGGGCCGATAATACAGGTCACCCTGATGGCATGATGGGCCGACAATACAGGTCACCCTGATGGCATGATGGGCCGATAATACAGGTCACCCTGGTGGCATGATGGGCCATCAATACAGGTCACCCCGATCACATGATGGGCCGACAATACAGGTCACCCTGATGGGCCGACAATACAGGTCACCCCGATCACATGATGGGCCGACAATACATGTCACCCTGATGGCATGATGGGCTGACAATACATGTCACCCTGATGGGCCGACAATACAGGTCACCCTGATGGCATGATGGGCCGACAATACATGTCACCCTGATGGGCCGATAATACAGGTCACCCTGATGGCATGATGGGCCGACAATACATGTCACCCTGATGGCATGATTGGCCGACAATACAGGTCACCCTGATGGCATGATGGGCCGACAATACAGGTCACCCTGATGGCATGATGGGCCATCAATACAGGTCACCCCGATCACATGATGGGCCGACAATACAGGTCACCCTGATGGGCCGACAATACAGGTCACCCCGATCACATGATGGGCCGACAATACATGTCACCCTGATGGCATGATGGGCCGACAATACATGTCACCCTGATGGGCTGACAATACAGGTCACCCTGATGGCATGATGGGCCGACAATACAGGTCACCCTGATGGGCCGATAATACAGGTCACCCTGATGGCATGATGGGCCGACAGTACATGTCACCCTGATGGCATGATTGGCCGACAATACAGGTCACCCTGATGGCATGATGGGCCGACAATACAGGTCACCCCGATCACATGATGGGCCGACAATACAGGTCACCCTGATGGGCCGACAATACAGGTCACCCCGATCACATGATGGGCCGACAATACATGTCACCCTGATGGCATGATGGGCCGACAATACATGTCACCCTGATGGCATGATGGGCCGACAATACATGTCACCCTGATGGGCCGACAATACAGGTCACCCTGATGGCATGATGGGCCGACAATACATGTCACCCTGATGGGCCGATAATACAGGTCACCCTGATGGCATGATGGGCCGACAATACAGGTCACCTTGATGGCATGATGGGCCGATAATACAGGTCACCCTGATGGCATGATGGGCCATCAATACAGGTCACCCCGATCACATGATGGGCCGACAATACAGGTCACCCTGATAGGCCGACAATACAGGTCACCCCGATCACATGATGGGCTGACAATACATGTCACCCTGATGGCATGATGGGCCGACAATACATGTCACCCTGATGGGCCGACAATACAGGTCACCCTGATGGCATGATGGGCCGACAATACATGTCACCCTGATGGGCCGATAATACAGGTCACCCTGATGGCATGATGGGCCGACAATACAGGTCACCCTGATGGCATGATTGGCCGACAATACAGGTCACCCTGATGGCATGATGGGCCGACAATACAGGTCACCCTGATGGCATGATGGGCCGACAATACAGGTCACCCTGATGGGCCGACAATACAGGTCACCCCGATCCCATGATGGGCCGACAATACATGTCACCCTGATGGCATGATGGGCCGACAATACAGGTCACCCTGATGGCATGATGACTGACATTACAGGTCACCTTGATGGGCCGATAATACATGTCACCCTGATGGCATGATGGGCCGACAATACAGGTCACCCTGATGGCATGATGGGCCGACAGTACTGGTCACCCTGATGCCATTATGGGCAGACAGTACTAGTAACCCTGATGACATGATGGGTCGACAATACAGGTCACCCTGATGGGCCGTAAATACAGGTCACCCTGATGGCATGATGGGCCGACAATACAGGTCACCCTGATGGCATGATGGGACGTCAATACAGGTCACCCTGATGGCATGATGGGCCGACAGTACTGGTCATCCTGATGCCGTTATGGGCAGACAGTACTGGTAACCCTGATGACATGATGGGTGGACAATACAGGTTACCCTGATGGGCCATCAATAAAGGTCACCCTGATGGCATGATGGGCCGACAAAACAGGTCACCCTGATGGCATGATGGGCCGACAATACAGGTCACCCTGATGGGCTGACAGTACTGGTCACCCTGATGACATGATTGGTCGACAATACAGGTCACCCTGATGGGCCGTCAATACATGTCACCCTGATGGCATGATGGGCCGACAATACATGTCACCCTGATGGCATGAAGGGCTGACAGTACTGGTCACCCTGATGACATGATGGGCCGTCAATACATTTCACCCTGATGGCATGATGGGCCAACAATAGAGGTCACCCTGATGGCATGATGGGCCAACAATACATGTCACCCTGATGGCATGATGGGCCAACAATACATGTCACCCTGATGGCATGATGGGCCGACAATACATGTCACCTTGATGGCATGAAGGGCTGACAGTACAGGTCACCCTGATGACATGATGGGCCGTCAATACATGTCACCCTGATGGCATGATGGGCCAACAATACATGTCACCCTGATGGCATGATGGGCCAACAATACATGTCACCCTGATGGCATGATGGGCCAACAATACATGACACCCTGATGGCATGAAGGGCTGACAGTACTGGTCACCCTGATGACATGATGGGCCGTCAATACATGTCACCCTGATGGCATGATGGGCCATCAATACAGGTCACCCTGATGGCATGATGGGCTGACAATACAGGTCACCCTGATCACATGATGGGCCGACAATACATATCACCCTGATGGCATGATGGGCCGACAATACATGTCACCCTGATGGGCCGACAATACAGGTCACCCTGATGGCATGATGGGCCGACAATACAGGTCACCCTGATGGCATGATGGGCCGACAATACATGTCACCCTGATGGCATGATGGGCCGACAATACAGGTCACCCTGATGGATTGATGCTATTGTGGTTTAAGATGGTTGTTACATTGTTTAATTTGTGAAATAGCATTTAGCAAAGTGATTTCAATGCACTGTTTTGTTTGTTTATTAACGCCGCACTCTGCAATATTCCAGCTATATGACAGCGGTCTGTAAATAATCGAGTCTGGATCCGACAATCCAGTTATTGACATCATGAGCATTGTTCCACGCAATTGGGATATGATGACATGCATCAAGCAAATCAGCGAGCCTGACCACCCGATCCCGTTAGTCGCCTCTTACGACAAGCACAGATACCATGCTCCTGTTTAACATTGATACCCCACTCAGACGGAGTATACTGACTCTGAAGCAATCATTCCTTGTTTTTATCCACTTAATGCTGAGCGCTAGGCAAGATAACAAGTACTATCTTTGATGACAGGGGATCGAACCACCAACCTTTCTGATCTCTGGGCAGACACTATCCACTAGACCTTGGTAGCTGTTTCTTTGAAGAAAAGAAACCATGGAATACTGGTAGATCTATACCTTATAACATACTTCCCGCTTAGTACGTTACAGATTATCTGTGTAAAGTCAATGCTCAATATTTATAAGCATTAATTTCGGGTACTATTAACAGATAATCCATAATTATAGACAGCTTGTTTAGGTTATTCTCTTAACATACATTTGCTGTCCTTTAGGCGACACTTTTTTTATTTCTTGGTTTACGGATTTCAAACTCATTTCAAAAGTGAGGCAGGCCAATTAAAAAAAAAAAAAAAAAAAGCCTCTCACATTTTTTTTACCTGAATTTTGTCCTAAAAAGTTAGGTAGGTATGAAAAAAAATATCCTGGCGTAATAAAAGTAAAATAACTCAATTTTTCAAGAACATTTTATTATATCCCTGGCACTCAGCTTGTGCAAGGATGGCAACATAACAATATTCATGTCATGGGTGGAAATGCATGAAAGACGCTGCTATTTTGGCAGCATGGGCAACGTTTAACTCTTTCAACACCAGCCAACCAGAAGATTACTGCTGTGACACCAAGTTCCCAGAGACTGTTGTGTGATAGATGAAACCAACATTTATCAAGAATTATCTGCTGAAATTAACATCTTTGCTACTACATGTTTGGCCATACACTATTTGAAAGGTCTAATTAATCCTATTGTTTATAAATATGAAAGTTATGTGTATTTCATTATTTAAATAATTCATGAACAACTACATAAAGTTCGTTTTAAATAAATAATAATGTAAGCTAAAACATTCATAACGTCCAAATTAAGCGCAAATCTAACGATTTTTTCGGCAAATATAAGAATTCATAAAATCCACTTACCTATTTCTTTTTAATTTTCATTTGTTTACGTTGTTGGAACATTATTTTAAAAAGAATTACAAATAATATCTGTCATCACCCATTTCCCGATGAAAGTGGCTGTCCGCTCACTAACTTGAGGAAATACCTCGGTTTTCAAAGCTTCGTATGAATAACACATACGTCCTGCCATGTCAGTATACATTAAAAAAACTTATATTGTTTCACCGACAAAATCTGCTACAAGGTCCGTGATTGGTCAAATTTAAGCACGTGACCTAAGGCAGCTAATCAAATTACAGCAACGATAATTTTCAGATTTTGGCGAAAGGTTTGGGTTAAATCATGTTATTCTGAACGTTTTAGCATGAAATCGCGATCTATATTAAAAATATGGAACTTTATGGATGCATAGAGCTAGGTTTCGAGCTGTGACAAAGATTTCTTATGCATATATTTTGGCATTAAGACATCGTGTCCCAGCCGAGAAATCGAGGCGACGAAAGCCGAGATGTCATTTGACTTACGATATGCGATCGCATGAAAAGTTGGAAATAATAACTAAGATGTCAGTTTGGCAACTTTTATAGATATATTTTTGATGATTTTATTACTTTGTAAATAAATACGTTTCAGCGCGTGAAACGTCTTTATTTTGCTATTTGACATGTTCGATGAGGACCCGTTGTCGAAGTGTGTCCGAGAATTTTATTTTCAATAACATTGCGGGAAATAGTGTCAAGTGAATATATTTTTAATCTATAGATAAAAAAATGATAAAATCAAATGGAATACGTATTTCAGACATTGTGAAATGTGATAGATTTAATAAATGAATGATATGACAAGTAGGTTAATATAATTATAAACTATTTTGACGTGGCTTGGACGGTCTACCGTATGGCAAGCCGTTTTCACATTTATTACGGAATTACAGATATCTTCAATTGTTTTAAAGATATCTTGAAATGAATTGAAGATATCTTGAATGGAATTGAAGATATCTGGCATGGAATTGAAGATATCTTAAATGCAGATAATTGTAGATATCTGCAATAAAATTTAAGATATCTTCAATTGTTTTAACGATATCTTGAAATGAATTGAAGATATCTTGAATGGAATTGAAGATATCTTGAAAAGAATTGCTGATATCTTAAATTCGATTATTGATATCAAAATATGATTTAAAGACATCAAAATGTCATGTTCTGTTATGATGTCATTAATTCAATTCCTGATATCTTGAAACTAAATACAGATATCAATAATTAATTATTGATATCTTCAATTATTGCCATTAAAGATGTTACATTAATAATGTTACTTAAATTAGATAACTGATATTAATAATTGATATAAAGATATCATCAAAAGTATTAATGATATCTTTAATTGGATGTTTGATATCAGTAACGGTCAGAATTCATGATATCTTGAATTGAATTAAAGATATCTCTAATTGAATTAAAGATATCTCTAATTGAATTAAAGATATCTGTAATGCATTTGTGGATATGTATAACTTATTTCAAGATATCTTGAATTGAATTTAAGATATCTTGAATTTATTTCTAATATATTTATGTATTGTAGGATGGTAATTGTTTAATGATATCTTAAAATACATTTAGAGATATCACAAACTAATTTGTTGATATCACCGTAACATTTTAAGATATCAGTAATTGTATTATGGATATCAGAAAAGAATTTAAGATATCTTTAATTATTTTTTGATATCTTAAAAACATTATTGATATCTTTAAATAAAATACCGATATCTTTAAAACAATTGAAGATATCTGTAATTCCATAATAAATGTGAAAACGGCTTGCCATACGGTGTGACTTGTGGCTTTGAACGGCCAACAGTGTTGAATTAGTTAAACTGGTCACCACTGCGCTTTGCGTTGACAAGCTTTGATGGTATTAGAGAAGGATCCCAGCAAGAAATATCTAAGTGACTTCCCTTTGCTTTACGCTCGACGAGGGAATGAAATCTTTCTTTTGTTTGAACTTTTTGTCGAAAAGATCGGCGGTAATAAAAAAAAGGGTAATTTTCATTTTTATTTTTTTTTAACATTTGGACTTTGAAAGAGCGGCGCATCCGTAAACCAAGAAATAAAAAAATTGTCGCCTTAGGGGTGACAAATTCCTATGATTGTGGGTTTGATTCTGAGAATCGCCCCAATTATGATCCTTGGTTTGTGAGCACCATACCTGTGCTAGATAGTTTCACCAAAGAGGTAAATGTCTTACTTCAGTTTTCCTACATCGTGCCCACATACTGTGAAATATTGTTCAAAGTGGGATAGGATAAATCCAACACAATCCATAGTACAAAACATTCAATAAAACATTTGTACTGATGAATTTCTCAGAATAATATCCAAATAATATCTCAATAACAAAGAGGATAATAATTTGTAGCATTTTATTGTCGGATACATAACTTACAAATACATGTATTTTGACAAAGATTGGAAGACATAAAATAAATAATTTCAAACACAACCATGTTGCATACACAACAGATAGCCAAATGAATCTCCTGGCCTTTGATATGTAGACGGAAACAGGCACACATCGATCTCGTTACAATGAGCAATTTGCTTTTCTGCATCAAACTCAAGTTTTGATATCTATTGCACAGCTATTTCTCATCATTGATTGAGATTTTCACAAATCAATTACACAGAAAGCAATTTTGATAAATATGTATACAAACACTGAATGGAATGTCTGTATTAAGAAACATTACCAATTTTGTAAACATGATCACCAAACAGGGCAAATAGCATGGACCTATTACATACTGACCTCTGAATCACTGATCCTATCAAAAGCTGAAAGAAAGTAGGTGGTGTATTTGAAAAGTATTTAAGAATGTTAAAGAACTGACTAGATGAAATGAAAATACTCTGGTTGCCATTCTCCAACTGTAACAGTGACATGATGACAGTTGCTTAAGGTGAGTGATCGTTCAATGAAGTGATGTTATATACAGTGTTGCCTGTTTTGATTTGTATTCTTTAAAAATATTTGGTCTTGAGTATTCTTAACAAACGAGACTTCTTGTTGGAGTCTTAAATAGAACTGATGACAAATTGAGAACTAAAATATGGTTTATGACATATTTACAAAAATAGTCAAAGCTTTTGCTTTTGTATGACAAATATGATAAAGCAATGAAATTTGCAAATAAATGAAAGTTTAAGAAAAGAAAAATGTTGCTCTTTCTGATAATTTCCATTTCAAAATGAAATATCCAAACTAGATAAATGAACTATTTATCATTCAGTGACATTGACATTAGTAAAATTTCTATCTCTCATTTTTACATGACTAAGAGACACCTAATACCACATAACATCTTCAACACAACAGTTGTCCTGTTTGAAACAAAGCTGACAGTAAGAACCTGATTTCAACAAACTGAGACAATTTAAGATTGATTAAAACTGTCCTAAGGCACTAAAAGCTTATAACTCGTCATGTTTGGGTCCGCTAAATTCATCATGAGAAATATATCCATCTTTGTCCTTGTCTTCATGACTGAAAATTTCGGTGACCATGTTGTTGTGAGCCACGTCATCTTCTGACGGTGCTCCAGAATCCTTCATCTGGTCCTTGATAAAGCTAGACACCTGAGAGAGGAAGAAGTCAAATAAGTCATGTCCCAATAATCCTACTACTTTTTAAATGATATTTCAACCAAGAGACTTTTTTTTAGCATGCGATGGACTGGGTCTGTTGTCTGAGTCAATATTACAGCACAAATTCAGCAGGTTTGCGCTTAAGTGAATGTGACTTTGGCAAACCTGTAATTATGACATCATTCGGGGTAGATTTAACAACAAATATATACGTAGCCAGCAGGGTTTGCTCCTTTTAAAAGTTACTGGCCCTTCTCCAAACTAACTCGCCTACAACTAAATTTGAGAACCCCTAACCCCTAAAGCGTTTTTTCCTGCACTCTGAGATTAAATCTTGGCTTCCACTTGCCTCTTTTCATGGCGATTTATGAGAGAAAAAAAAGTCGTTGGAAACATCAACATATAGGCGGGGGATGTCTTTCTACCGAGATGATCCAATTAAAAAAATTAAAAATACACGAAGAAGGGGTGAAATTTTGACTAGCCAGAAGGGCCATCTACTTTACATTTCAGCAAACCCTTTGTAGTGAGTGAGTGAGTATGGTTTTACGCCGTTTTTAGCAATATTCCAGCAATATCACGGCGGGGGAAACCAGAAATGGGCTTCACACATTGTACCCATGTAGGGAATCGAACCCGGGTCTTCTGCATGACGAGTGAACACTTGAACCAAAAGACTACCCGATCGCCCCCAAACCCTTCGTAAAATTAATTGGTGACAAGCCAATGGGCTAGCAGCTAAATCAACCCCTGATAATGAGTGTTAATGACACAAAGTCAGGTCAGAAACATCAGATCCTCACTTTATTCATCTTGTACATGTATTGGTGCTGGGCATAAGTATCTTGTCAATGTCAGATTTATAGCAAACAAAATAGATCCAGTACTTTGAAAAGCTTGGACACTTCTAACACCAAGTTTGTGTTCTTATGATTAATACCATAATAATTTACCAGTCATTAAGGTGTTTATGATGAATTGATTGTGTTACACTGGGGTTGTGAATTCCAAGTTTGATTTGACAGTTCTTACACTGCCTCTATTCTATCTGATCCTTGAAGCAGCCTTAACATACCTCATCCTGTGTCAGCTTGTTGTCACCATCGATATCAATCTGCTTGAAGACATTAGGAGGGGCCTGGCCATCTTGAATATCAACCATCTCAACATCAAACTTCAGGGTTGCTCCGGGAGGAATCTTATCACCTAAAGATTGAAAACATTAAATGAGACAAAAATCAGAGTTTTGTGTTTTTCATAACTGACGAAAACAATGTAAAAAAGTTATGAACTCTTCATCTTTCAGTCCAAAAATATTACATTGATGGTAAAAGTTAGTGAGTGAATATTGCCTGTGAATAATTGTGGTGGGGATGTGACTGGCAAACCAGTGGTAGATTGAATGAGCCATGATCAAAGCCACCAGGTCACGATGACCCCCCAATCAACCAGGTCCCGATGACCCCCAATCAGCCAGGTCACGATGACCCCCAATCAGCCAGGTCACAAACTGAAACTCCATGGACAGGTATTCAGAAACGGGGATATGATCATCTGTTTCTTTCATTGGTCAATGACTCAACACTCCGGCAAATTCAAGCACAGTTTGGGATGTGTTTCTCACCTGAGCCTGTTTCACCATATCCAAGATCGGATGGGATTGTGAGTGTCCTCTTCTCCCCTACACACATGTCCACTAGACCCTCATCCCAGCCCTTGATCACCTGACCCACACCGATCTGGAACTCGAAAGGCTCACTGCGGTCATGGCTGAAACAGAGAGAGAATATACAGATATAATAACAAGAATAAATGCAAGAGACATACAAACTGAATGCTTGAGTATTTAGCTTAATTCCTTGTTAGAATGAACAGGAAATCCACTTTAACCAATAGAGAAGCCCATCACAAAGGGGACACCAACATTGGGCTTCAACCCAGGTGAAGGACTCTCACCTCATGTTAAGAATCACAGCCACTTCTAATCTGTACCTTGATATCAAATTCTATACTTGTAATGCAGATACCAAATATTTTTCACAAGAATATCATGAAAAATTGTCTGAACATTTAATACCTGTCCACACCTGATGAGTAACATATGTTTTTGTTACACTAAGAATAATGAATCAGTTTAGAAGAAAGTGCTGAAATGGGTAACATAATCCTTTGCCTTCAGGGGCTCGAATTCGGTATATAAAACATGCACCAGTGCAATCTATTATTGAAAAATGCAACCTAATATTAATGTCAACATGCACCAAGTCCATGTAAAAAGAATTCACAATTTGTGTCTCTTACTCTTACTTTTCCACACAACAACGATCTTTAAACACATTCAATTGTTGCATGTAATTTGTCACGCTTTCTTGGGGTTCATGTTTCTATTATGTTTTAAAGCAATATGTTATTAATTTATGTGACACTGGCAGCAGACCTTTCTATGTTTCATCTTTAAAAAATTAGAGACAAGGTGCAACATGGTTTTGCCTAGTGGATCTGGGATTTCATGTCAATATGCAGCTGGTGCAAGTTAAATCAAGTTCCTTAATTCGGTCCCTGATTCAAGAGGAACTGTTGTAAAGTTGTAAATTGTAGTCAGTTCCAACTTGAATATTGATCAATGTGCGGAATACTAAACCTCAAGGGATCCTTGTGTGAACCCTATTATGTTAAAATCAGGCATATAGGGGTCGCTGGTAGGGATTTGACAAATACAGGTAACTCAACCTCGATGCATCTGTGTACGAATGAGTAGGAGACAAATGCCCTTAAAATGAGTTGTTTCCCTGCACTGATAGACAGGGAAACAGTGAGACCTGATTTATTTCATGGAGAGCTGACAGATTCAGGACAACAAATATGAATGTTCTGACAAAATGCCATAAACTTAGCTTGACACTCATCTGCCCTTTGAACCAGTATGTTAACTCTGTAGCTGTCAGTTCAGAAAGGGCATGAATTAACTGACAAATGAGCACTGTCCAGATATATATGCTACTTGTGGTATATATGATTGTTTCATGTCGAATATGTCACTGTTATGTATATCATGATGTGACTCCCTCAACCATATAATCATCTTAACCCAAAATGATATTGACATACTTCAGATAAATGCAGGCCACTACTACAAGTGCACGGCCATGACAATCATTATGTTAAAAATAAAACATTTGGGTTCCCTAGATTAACATACTGAGATTCACATAGCCCCTGAAAATTTCTAACACAAGGAAAATATTTGGCACTCACCAAAAATATATATTAACATTTACCGTAGTCCTCTAAATAAAGTTATCTTATTCAAAAATAAATATCTCCAAAATAAAAAATAAAAACCAAATGGAGCCCAGAACAATGCTGAGGTAATCTAGACTTGCAAAATCATTCTAGACTTGATTTGGATTAAGTTTCTTATTTATTCTCTAGGATCTGGGAGACAGACTAACCCAAATCTATCTTCCTATGTTAAATACATGCTTTAGGGGAATGAAACTTGTTAGGTTTGGTAGTTTTCCTATATGCTATCATTATTCAGACAAGAGCTTGGAAGCATACCACTAGATTGCTTTAAGTTGGGAGTCTAGTCTACTTCAATTTAAAATATATATATTTTCTCTAGATTAAACACCTTTCATTCACAAATTATATTCATGCCAATTTCTACATCACAGAACAGTGGCATACCAAGTTTACCATATGAGTTAAGTGTATACAAAACACATTTTGGTCCAGTACATTTTCGGATTAATTTCCATCTTTGCTATTTGTTAAATATTGCTGAGGGCCCCTAATCTTGACATGCTTGAAACATCAAGGCAACAATACCCTTGGGCTGTGTCTAAAATAAACCCCTGCAAATCGTCACGTTCACAGCATTCATCAGTTCCTGAGATAGAATTGTCTGGGCAAGTCTGATTGTTTCTATTTCAGCCAGAGAATTCACAGGAGGTGAATATGATGACACATTTCCTCTGATTCTAGCCCAGAATGCCAAATATTTCCTGAAATAGTCTGATTTATCATCATATTGTACCAGTGACAGATGTGTTGCTAAGAAATTATCATTTATCGTTACGGACATAATTGAACAATATCAAGACAGCTGCTGCTATTTATAAGAATATCCTTTTAACATGCAAAAGAAATTGAATCAATCTTGATGGCAGTCAGAAGAAACGAACTGTTTTAACATTTTAATTATTATTTTTGCTAATGACCAAAATAATTAAAAACTGAACCATATGGTCATGATGGGGCTAAGACTCATAGCCACACTTGATAATAATACAGAGAAACTTAAGAATGTGGTCTTAATTGAGTAAATTATCAGGGTTTAAACAAATATCAGCAGTTTGTGTCAGAAGTTTGTCAAGTTAAACAATAACAGGTTAATTACATCTAGTTTGTGACAGGATTTGAGGTTAGAATGTTTTATTTCGTATTGATCAGTAAGTGTTTATAACACCAGCCAGCAACATTCAGCTGTATTACAGTGGCCTGTTAATAATCCTATCTGACTAACGGCAGTGTTTGATAGTATGAGCAACAATACATGCTGCTGGGATACACTGACACACAATCAGCCAAAGTTCAAATTATAACCACCTGATCCTCGCCAATCAGGTCTTACTAAAAGCTATGGTATTGGGGACCTAGCTTGCCTTCAAATCTCCACTGTGATATTGATCAGTGGCATTAATTCCCATCACTACATTTGTCTTGTCAAAGCAGGCACTGGCAAAGACTATTCTGGATGTCAATGCTGACATTGGTGACCTTAGCGGGTGTTTACTCAGTTTCTCTGTTAACTCCCCTACAAACAATGTGTGCTGCAAGAATGCTGTATTGTCAGGCTAGTGTCACTCTGCGGTATGCTTCAGGGCAGAATTAAATCCAGAAATCTACTCGAGCATAAACATGATAAAAGAATGTTTTACTATTTCTGAAATGTGTCACACTGTGATAAGCAGAGATTTAGTTAAAAAAATGAATTTACATAAGTGTCCATAATCGATATGAACATTTTTGGAGAAAAAATAATTTTGATATGAAATAAATATTTATCTAACATGTTCAATCATTCCTTTGATCTGTAAATACTTACAAACACATTCATCAACCCTTTGCAACAAATCAAGTATTTTAATTCAAGGAATAAGATTCTTCAAATTTCAAATCAAAACCTTTTACACAAAAAGAAGAATAAACCCACCATGATTGATCATTGAAAGGTGGACACAATCTCATTATTTCCAAAGACAACATTATCCTCCATACACAAATATTTCTAAACATTTTTGAGACAGATAATTTCTCTATTTGGAGTTAAGGAAAAAGCAATTCTCCCATCCAATATCCAGCAAAAGTTAGCTGGATCAATCCCCCATCATAAGTCAATGAAAAATATTTTCCAAGTAAATAAGCCATTTACTCTTGGCAGGAAATACTGTCTGGTATGGTTTATTGAAGGATGTATGAATCAAGACAAAATAAAGTTATCCCATCCGTTGTGAAAGCAAATAATTCAGTTGTGAACCCTGCGTCTCCCCCACTCCTTTCTGGCTGCTAAACGCCAGAAACAACATGAAAGATATATATTTATTAAATCTTCAAAGACAATATATGATGTACCTGATTTTAAACACACCTTTCAGCTGCATAACTAGCTGTATTCAAATGTCACAGGAGTTTTTCCATAAAGTATGGTAGACATATTGTTTTTGCAATGTCACATCTTACAGGGTATGATCCATGATTACCTTATAATCAGCTGCTAATTCAACACAATATCAAGAGTAATATATAAATAATGAATACAGCTGGAATAATGTGCCTACAAAATGATATTATGTATAGAAAATCAAACATAACTAATCTGAATGTTATTCTGTTTCAATATTTATTGAAGTACCAGCTGTTGCAGTGATTTGATTGTTCCGTTACATAGATTTGGTCTACCTGTGTGCACATATTTGATGAAACATGTCATTTAAATAAACGACCCATTCTCTTAATCGGAGAAGCCTACATGAGAAAATTACCGGCAAGTCGACACCATATTTGACCTCATGACTGACCTGCATGCGCCTCCACAGGACAAGTTATCACCCCGAGCACTTGAATAACTCATAACCCACGCCCCTTTATCAAACATTTCAGTATTCTGAATATGAAATCGAATTCTAAAATGCACATATCTTAACAAGTTTGCAACACATATACAGCTAAAACACGTTTTTCACTTGTGTCAACGACTACCATATGCTACAATCTCACCTTGAATCAAACTTTGAACCGTCCGAAGCTAAAGTTCCAGTGTAGTGCATTTTGAGTCGGTCATATTTCTTCGACAGTCTTTCGCATTCATCCGGTTTAAAAGTGGTATCAACTTTGAGTTCATCAGCGAAGCATACTAAAACATGGACAAGAGCAAGAAGCGCCGGGGTGAGATACGAAGCAGGTGACATCTTTGGAGCAAATACTGACGACTGATCGGCACAGGACGAGATAAATACCACCCCAGCACTCGCGTAAATTTGGAAGTTTCAACGTGGCGTGTGAGTGCGTCTGCTCAAGCAAACCGGAAGTTCCCAGTAAGCAACGAAACACAATGTGATTGGCTACTGCTGAAGCTATTTATAGAAACAAGCCATGTGGCAGCTCAAGTAAACAAGACCACACGCTACCTTATACCGGTAAAGTAATTAACCCCAATTGACGTGTCATGACCTCGGGTAAGGTTAAGATATAAGACGTTTATTATGTATAATTATATTGTTGTCAAAGTGGAGTAATAAAATTTATTGGGTATCATTAAACATAATCGAAATGCCTGCTAAAAGCAGTCTATTGTACGATTCCAACCTTATCATGAATATGTGTTTATGAGTCAATATTCACCCTTTAGCGCTTTTAATTTAAAAAAATAAAATGTATTGATATCTTATAGCTTACAATCAATTGCTGTTAAAAGAATGGTGCTTTATTTTATTAAGGTTAAAAATTATATTTGGCATATACGTAAAATGTTTAAATACGTGAAATACAACTTAATGAAATGATGAATAATAAATTGATAAGCAGATAATAATAATAATAATAATAATAATAATAATAATAATAATAATAACAACAACGATAAACAAATTTATTATTATTATCATTACTATTACTATTCAAGATATAGGTAAAATGTACTCATATACGGTTGGCATTTAATCAAACGGACGTAAGCTTTTTTTCATATGAAACTAACTATATATGAAACACTATCAACGTATTAAATTACAGCCAAATGCTAAAACATATAATTTCAGCAAATGGCACATTCAGATTTTATTACGGAAGATTGCCGTTACATTAATAACAGACTCGAAATAGCACTATTTATCCATGCTATATTTATTTACCATCACTTACAAATGACTAAACCAAAGGTATAACGCAATATCTTATGCAATATCAGTACAGCAATACTTAACTTTTACAGGTATAACAATTCTGATATTATTACTCGATTGGTATGCAGGCAAACGTGTCTATTTCAAATACACACAAGCTTGCTGAAATAGATGCGTGAAATGATAACGAAGCGCAGCGTGGCGACAGCTGGTTGTTCTAAACGCTGACTGTCTGAATGACATTTGTACTACAGGTGTACTGTCTGTGGAAGGCATCCGTTTTTGTCCAACGATGCAGTGTGACAAAACGACGTGTAATCGCCGTGAGCCATTGTTTATTGACTGGGAATAATATCTTCATGCTAGCTACAATAACATTAATATTCCAGCAATCCGGTTTATCGCAGAAAGAGGGGGCAAACAAAGATGCATAACTCACATCACACAGATGAAGATAGGCGACACACTCAGGTACAGATGTATAACTCACACAACACAGATAAAATGCAGACACAGACAGAAACAGAGTGAGTGAGTGAGTGAGTTGGGTTTAACGCCGCTTTTAACAGTATTCCAGTTATATCACAGCGTGTCAGCTTAATGTGGGAGGAAAGCCCGAAGTGATGCAGGTCTCAGACGTTTACCACTTCGGTGAAACCCACGAGCACGGGTATGGTGCTGACAAACCTAGAAACATAATCGGGTCGAACCGGGATTCGAACCCACAATCATAGGTATCTGGCGTGCCCAAGGGACGCGACTCTGCACAGCAAATCGCGGCGCCTTAGTCGAAGACAGAAACAGAAGCCACAATCATAGATGCTTGACCCACACAAAACCAACCTACCGCTCTCCGGCGGAACACAAAGATAGAACTGTATACATATACGCAGCACAACATATGCTTACACCAAAAGGAACAGAAAAGATCGACGTAGCTACAGACGTATCTAAACACATACTCATACACAGACACACACAGAGACAGAGAAGGCACATCTTTAGACATGGACACTCTTTTCCAGACTTTCAATCACAGTATGCGGATATGTTTATTTGTAATTCTCCAAAATAAACAAAAAACATATATTATGTATTTCCACGCTAATGTTCTTAAAATGTAAGCCATATGTTACTAAGCTTCTAAACATTGTCGAACACCGAGGACGATTCTGTTGGGGGTAAAAACGAACTCCGGGTTATTGTGACCCATAGAACAGATCACTGACGGATCGATGACTGATTACGTTTGACATCCCATTGTAAAGTATTAAGTATTAAGTGAACGAAGAAGACACTTATCACATGCAGTCTCGTCTTTGTCCTCGTTTGACAGCTTCACGAACGGTCTCTATATCATTACGTCATTGCTCGTGAAGCGCGTGGCCCCAGGGGGTGGGCTGACTCAACGCATCTGTCATGGGACAGTTTTGCAGACAAGCAGGAAGAGCCACGGGCTGCACGGGGTATGTTACAATCATAGTCGTCGTGCGACGTCTGCACAAGGACACAGTTACCGAGTGAGGCGACTATACTTGTCGCCAGAGGCGACTAACGGGATCGGGTGGTCAGGCTCGCTGACTTGGTTGATGCATGTCATCGTATCCCAATGGCGTGTATCGATGCTCATGATGTCAATCACTGGGTTGTCTGGTCCAGACTCTGATACAGACCGCCGTCATATAGCTGGAATATTGCTGTGTGCGGCGTTAAACATCAAACAAACAAAAAGGACATAGTTAGGTCACAGGTGCAAACTGGGCTTCCAGGATGCCCAATCCTTGTATAAACCATTCTTAACAGCCATTTTGGCCACCCGATTCTCAGTTTCCGCCGCGTGCAGGTATGGTGCCATGTAGACTATGTCTCGTCTGGTCACACAGTGAGAGGGGACGTGTCCCCATGGACAGACGAGGAATCAATGATGAAGACAGCTAGAAAATCACGTTTAGTAAACTGCCAAGCAAAGGAAAGTATACAAATATGTTTGATGGTGGCTACAAATGAAACAGACAAGAAATAGATATTCGTTGAAGATGTATTTGTTTCGGGTATCATAGTTGTGTTTTGGAGCTAACGTTTGCAGTGTTTTGGCGACTGTTTTCAGCCTAGTAACGTTTTGATAACGTTTGTAATCTTTTGGTCAAATCCACTTTTCAAGTCTTTACTTTATATTCAAAGAAAAAAAACCCCGTTTACTCCATGGAGACTACGTGCCGATTAAACAGTGATTTCCTGGTTGCAGTGTATGTGTGACCCGGTTTTGTTGTATATGACCGTACCACAACTTGCGTCCCTTGAAGATCCGGGTAGGAATAGGTCATCAGCAACCCATGCTTGCCGTAAGAGGCGACCGAGATCGGGTGGTCAGGCCCGGTGACTTGGTTGATGCATGTCATCGTATCCCAATTGCGTAGATCGATACTCATGATGTCAATCACTGAATTGTCTGGTCCAGACTCCATTATTTAAAGACAACCATCATATAGCCGAAGTATTGCTGAGTGCGGCGTTAACAAACAAACAAACAAACCTCGACATGCTCTCAACCGCTGGTTTGTCTGGTCCTGTCGTGGGAAGTTTAATGCGTAAAATGTTAACTGTTTTACATCATCCGTTTATTTCAGGTCGAAAAATGAAACAAAACGTAAAAAAGTTAATTCCTTAGCCCAGTTCTGATTATACGCCTTTACAACCGGAGTTTAGCAAAATGGAACGATTGGCCACAGGGGGAGTATTTTTCTTTCTCTGATCCAAGGTTTAACTCTTAGCTTGTTGAAACACACAAAAAAATAATGACATTGCTTGAATGAGGTTAGCGTTTCCAGGTCAGACGAAATCTACATGACTCTCTATCTTCCTGTGTGGGCGAAGTTGGCGCGGCAATTGACCCGGCGGACGTGGGTTGCCACAAACTGATAACAATTTCAGATAGAAAACTCGTTCTTTCAGTGTTTAGGTGAGTGACAGCATGACAGGTTCGATTCCGCTTTGAACAGCATTTCAGTTACATGATGACGTGTCAGCTTGATTGGGGAGTTAGCCCAGAGTGACGTGTTTGTTTGTTGTTTAACGCCGCACTCAGCAATATTCCAGCTGTATGACGGCGGTCTGTAAATAATCGAGTCTGGACCAGACAGTCCATTGATTGACATCATGAACATCGATCTATGTAATTGGCTTACGATGACATGCATCAACCAAGTCAGCCAGCCTGACCATCCGATCCCGTTATTCGCCTCTTTGGGCGGTTGGGTAGCCTAGTGGTTAAAGCATTCGCTCGTCACACCGAAGACCCGGTTTCGATTCCCTACGTGGGTACAATGTGTCAAGCCCATTCCTGGTGTCCCCCGCCGATATTGCTGGAATATTGCTAAAAGCGGCGTAAAACCATACTCACTCACTCACTCACTAGTCGCCTCTGTCGACAGGCATTGGCTGTTGATGACCGGTTCTGACCCGGATCTTCACGGGCACGTGGGTTCGATTTGTAAAATTTGACTGACCTGGTTAAACCAAATTTACCACATTTCTGGCAACCAGGGTTGATTAGATTCAACCTTAGCTAACCAGCGTTAATCAAAAGGAACTAAGGTCGGTACCCAAAATGAAACGCATAAAATACAGCCTTGGTTATAATAATGGCTGTCAGGTGAAGAAGAAACACAACAACCATTACTGGCTTCAAACGTCAAACGAGATCACCAAAGTTGCATTATTGATTCTACAGTATTTATATCAACAATGGGGGGGGGGGGGGGGGGGGGGGGGTGTGATGGTGCACAGTTAGGATCTATTTATTGTCTTTGGTGGTAATTTATACAGAAATAAAGATTTTTTTCGAAATAAAAAGGGGGATGCGCACCCCCCCCCCCCCCCCCCCCCCCCCCCCCTGTATCCGCCCACTGGGGCGAACCGGGATTCAAACCCACAATCATAGGTTTCTGGCGTGCCCAAGGGACGCAACTCTGCACAACGAATCGCGGCGCCTTAGACGACTGTGCAACCCGTGGCCCCTGCTGCATTTGAACTAGCCGGTATATTCGTTATACATTTGCAGTTTGTGTGATTTGACCGTTGTAACCAGTACATTCGTAGATGAGCTTAAAGTTTGCATCGCACAACGGTAGGTCAATAAAATTGTTAAATCGTTAGACATGATCTACAGTTGAAACAACAGAGAGGCGTCAAAGCCGTATTTTAACTCCACGCTACCTCACATAAAATATATAGATATATAGTTCCCGGCAACCTATGTATGTCGTAAGAGGCGACTAAAGCTAAATGCGACTAAAGCTAAAGGGGTGGTAAAGCTCTATGACATGTTTGATGACATATGATAGTTTCCAAATTGCGTGAATAGATGCTCATGACCTCAATCACTCGTTTGTCTGATCATGACTCGTCTATTAAGAGACCGCCGTCATATAGCTGGCATACTGCTGAATGCGGCGTTAAACAACTCTCAGTTCAAGAATTTGTAAACATTATCAGCAATACGAGCACCAGGATCAACAACACAAGAAAGCACCAAGCGTACTTAGGTGAATATTTTACAGACGTTTCTATCAATCACGTGTTGACGTTGACTCTCAGAAATGTATGTAATATCTTTTTTTGATATTTTGCACCAGATTTTTAAATCTTAAAATAACAGCCATTGTTTCTTCCATCGACTAAATTATTCATATTTCCGAATTTTGATTAAGGTCGTTCTGTGGTGTCTGAAACAGACTATAGAGAAATGGCTGGGGCTATCCGGGGCAGGCTCCAAGGTGTGAACCCAAATCAAACAAGGACAGTTTATTCAGTGTTAGCCCTCAAAACATAGGCCGGAAGCGACCAACACCGCCATGCGTTTGCCACGCAGAATTCGTTTTTCCTCAACAAATTCTCTAGTTTTAATTATTGTAATTACCCTCGCATTTGTGCTTCTAATTCGAAGAAACTTTGGTAAGTATTCCACTTTGTATATTCATCAAGTATGTCAACACAGTCTACATTTCAGACAGTTGTAATCATTCTAGATTTGTGCTTTATGTTAATTAATGAAAATATTTTTGATAAACGTTGTAACTATATCTGCATATTGCCTTAAGTGTGTGTGTCACACGCATTGCTTTGATGACAACTTTGTGTTTCTCTTTATTGGGAAGAGCAACGTATAACTGTACACTCTACAAAGCATAGAACTAAAGGTAATGTGAAATTGGGTTTAACGTCGCGTCCAAGATTATTGCACTTATATAGCGACGTGCATGCACGTGTGTGTGTGTGTGTGTGTGTGTGTGTGTGTGTGTGTGTGTGTGTGAAACAAGCGACCTTCCGCTCAATCCACTACACGACGGAGACGGTCTCAATTCTTAAATATGAGTCAACAGTAATAGGTGAGGTGTAACGTCGCGTCCAAGATTATTGCACTTATATAGCGACGTGCATGTACGTGTACCATGCCGCAGTTTAACATGAATACCCCACTCAGACACAGTATACTGACTCCGAGCCGACCAGTTTAAGCCCCTTTTATGCCGAGCGCCAGACAGGATAACAACAAGTACCATCTTTTAACGTCTTTTGGTATGACGCGGCCGGGAATCGAACCCCGGACCTTCCGCTCTCCGAGCGGACGCTCTACCACTAGACCACGGATGCGGTCCATAGAATTAAAGCTATCATGAAAAGTTACATATATATTATTTAATAATAGCAGTTTCATGTGTATTAGTTGGAGAAAAGTAGTGTAATATATGTGTCTTCTTAACAAGTTTAACAATTACAATACTCAGTGATTACCACCTGTGTGTTAGTCGAGCTAGATTTGTAATATATACAGTGAAATCTCTTTAATCCGGACGGTGTTGTTCAAAGTGAAATCGTCCGGATTATCAAGTTTCCGGATTAAGCATTCATTGCAATGTAGTAGTGACCCATTCAATGCATCAGGTATGTGTAGACGTTCGTAGCTTAGTGGTGGTACGCGGTACAGATCACAGGCCACAACAATCGTGACCAACTCGTGTTATTCCGGGACAAGCCGAATATTGTTGGTTACGGAAAGAGGCGAGTGGTGACGAATGAGGCCACAAATCAGGTGAAGTAAAGCAACGTTGGTCGCGGAGAATAGTTAAATGGGTGACTTGACTCCAGCTTGACTCCTGAGAGTTTCTAGGGATTCGACCGTGCCCCATACTGAAGCACATGTAGCACATGTGGTGTCTCTTTAGGCAAGTGACTTTGTTCGAAAATGCTTTGTTCCCCCAGCAGTGAATGGGTACCCGGTAGGATTAGAGGGTAACGTTATAGTACAGGCAGCTCGGGTGGTATACTTGCACACTGATCCAGTGACCGGGGCAAATATATTGTAGTTCTTTAAGCATGCCCCTGTGTGGTGTGGAAATATTTATTGTCAGGACTCCGGACTAACGAAGTCCGATGTACTATTGGTTACATCATTACGTTAATTAAGTTCACTTAATGTTGTACCTACATTAATGAACATGGTGTGTGTAACCACAGTCACTACATGTTGTACTAGAAAACAAGGCATCTGCCAGTAGTAGTAGTCAATCTAATTAAAATCAGATCACAGTTCTCGCTATCGCTGAACAAAGATCTGAGAACATCTCATTACGGGTCACGTCAGAAACGACCTTTCATCCGACCAATCATAGCGTCGCTTACCAGATCATTAACGTGACAGCTGCAATGTGTTTTCTGATTATGCTACCTCGAAAACGTTAACACGGGGTATTCCGAACGACAGTTACGGCCCGTACGACTGATTCTGTCAAACTTATTGTCTGTCTCTCGCTTCCATGGGATAAACATTTGAACGGAGGAGGCGTTGCACAGTATGTGGGAAGCACTGCTATACAATCTCAACCATATATAAGCCATTCCGGAATGTTCGTATGGTCAGTTTTCAAAATTTTAATCGAGAACTGTGTAAACATATTTTTCAAGCGTAGTCTGAAAGGTCGTTCTGACGTGACCCATAATGGGATAACTTAGATCTGATTTTAATGAGTTTGTAGTAGCAGTTGTAGTAGCACGTTCAGAACATACTTACTACGCGTTCATTATTAAAGACTGACTGATTTGTGTCCAATGTCTCACAAGTCGTGTAGATGTTGTTCGCACGAGAAGCAGCTTCTACGATCAGGTATTCTTTATGTTTAAGGTATTTATGTGTAGGATAGAGCACGTCCGAGGGTTTTATGATATTAATGATATACCTACGGAATCGGGTGGTCAGACTCGGTGACTTGGTTGATGAATGTTATTGTATCCCAATTGTGTGAATCGATGTTCATGATATCAATCACTGGCTTGTCTGGTCCAGACTCGATTATTTACAGACCACCGTCATATAGCTGGAATATTGCTGAATGCTGCGGTCTGTGAATAATCGAGTCTGGTCCAGACAATCCAGTGACTGACGTCATGATCATCGATCCAATTGGGAATCGATGACACGTGATCAACCAAGTTACCGAGTCTGACCACCCGATTTATTTAGTCCTTTAAGGACAAGCATATGTTGCTGGGAACCTATATTAAGATTATAAGATAATCGCGAAGGTATGGCGTTGATTCCCAGTATCAGTAAGTGTACACAGAGACCATATAATAGA
Source organism: Haliotis rufescens (assembly GCF_023055435.1). Taxonomy (NCBI): domain Eukaryota; kingdom Metazoa; phylum Mollusca; class Gastropoda; order Lepetellida; family Haliotidae; genus Haliotis; species Haliotis rufescens. The sequence goes on from NW_025964112.1 coordinate 17,483,002, forward strand.
TTTATTATATGGTCTCTGGTGTACATCTTCCCTAGACAAGGGCTTTAACTGACTATAGAAGTCCAGTTTCCACCCTAGCCGAACTGGGCTGCAATTTCGTGGCTCGATTGTAGCGCGACCAGTGGCTATTACGAATTATGTACCTTCTTTCTCCTTCCTATTGACCAATCAGATTCCACCTCTCATATCACTTGCATTTGCATCAAATAAAATAGCTGCACCCAGTCAAGTCGATCTGATCGATAGTCAAGATTTTTATTGTAATAAAACGAGTTTGACCTCATATCACAGGAGCACCTTGATTAAAAACATGAAAGGATTTTGCAAATATCTGTCGACGCCCAGTTGACGACACACATGTTTTGTACATCCCGCAGTCGACCGAAATCTGTACGTTGAAATCCATGTTTACGAACCGGATGTCTAGTTCTTCATTGTGATTGGACTATGCATTGCCTTTTTTAGTCCAGCCCAGTTCGGCAAGGTGGAAACTGGACTTTTATAGTCCTTTAACCCCCATGCTTTGGGACGATGGTAAGTGTATGATCGTTTACGTCTCAGTCACCAATATTTCAGCTTTTAACAATCGAGTCAGGATCAGGCAATCTTGGGGTTGACAGTATGAGCAAAGATTCACTTCGCCGTCCTCAGCCAAGTTGGACATTGTAACCATCCGATCCTCTTGTCAGCTCGTACACCGAATCCCATCGATATCGAAGATCAGAGACCTCACTTTTCTGTAGGTCTACTGCGACATAAATTGCTTTAATAATAATATATATAATTGTCGTCAATACACATTAAAACTATAGCCCATCACCCTGAGCCTCAGTTGTTTACTCAGAACGTCTAGATACGAAAAATCCAAATTAGAATTTGTTTTCAACAACCCATGCTTTGCAGTAAGAGGCGACTATGCTTGTCGTACGAGACGACTAACGGGATCGGGTGGTCAGGCTCGCTGTCTTCGTTGATACATGTCAACGTATCCCATTTGCGTAGATCAATGCTCATGATATCAATCAATGGATTATTTAGTCCAGACTCGAATATTTACAGACGGCCGTCATATAGCTGGAGTATAGGTTTCACTTTTTGCAGTATTGCAGGAATATCACGGCGGAGGACATGGGTTTCACACGTTGAACGCCTGTAGGGAATTGAGTCCTGGTCTATGGCGTGACGGACCCGTGAAGATCCGGGGTAGAATAGGTCTTCAGCAGCCCATACTTGCCGTAGAAGGCGACTATGCTTGTCGTAAGAGGCGACTAACGGGATCGGGTGGTCAGGCTCGCTGACTTGGTTGATGCATGTCCATCGATCCCAATTGCGAAGATCGATATTAATCACTGGATTGTCTGGCCCAGACTCGAATATAAACAAACCGTCGCCAAATAGCGGGAATATTGGTGAGTGCGTCGTTAAAGACACACACACACACACACACACACACACACACACACACACACACACTAGAACCAATGTTTCTAACAAATGTCAGTATGTGTTAACAAGGTTTAGCGTTTGAGAGCTTGACAGGGCGATGAAGGGAGAGTAAATGTACCTCCATGCAAGTTTTAGCATGTCTTCGGACTCGCTAGATAAGACAGGCAATTGGTGATTCCCTTTAGAGCCAATGCCTTATTTTAATGTGTGCAGTGAGTGAACAAATGTTGCTGTGACGATAATTGTTTCTATATTTTCAGAAACACATGGAGCTGCATCTTCCCACTATGGCGTGAGTATCCGACATTAAAAACAGCACTGGGGTGCTGGGTGAATGCTGTTTTAAAAGGCAGTCAGCGGTATTACAGCTATTATTTAATAAATACATCACTGGTAAACATCAGTTACAGGGAACCTACGACTTTATGATTAAATTAATATCAGATCTTTTACTCCGATACGATACAACTCTGCGTCAAGATCTGAGGAAACATCCATATGAACTCACGTCTTTTTTGGACGACCCAATCCAAAAGAAGTATGCGTGGGTTCTTGAGCCAATCAGAGGTCAGCTTTCTAAAACGATCCGGCTTCATTTTTTCACCAGCTCGAGTTGGAAAACCGACCACAAATATACCATTGATAGTACACCCTTTAGATGTAGATGACATGGCGTTCAGAAACGACAGGGCGTATACAATATACTCACTAACATAAAAGCGCTGTTTTATGTTTTTGCATTCGGAACTCATCGATTATATTCATTTTCGACATAAAGCCATCAGATATGCTGATTGGCTGATTAGAAAGTTCCCCCGGGGGACCTTGCATGGAGGTGTCTTCAGATCTTCATGCAGAGAGCTGTCGTAAAACATCAGATTGTAATGATATCAGGAACCAGACCCAGAACATCGGGGCAAGTTTGACGGAACTCAGGTTCAATACAGTGAAACCCCGTTTATCCGGACGAGACAAATCCCAGATTAATGAATCATGGTTCTCTCATAAGTTATATGTACTAACTATTTACACATTGTCTGCATGAAAATTCATCCAGTGGAGATTCCGGGTGAAAATGCATCAGGTCCACAGAAACCTATACTCGTTTTAAGAGTCGATGAAATGAATCGGATGCTCAGGCTCGATGACTTGGTTGTTTGTGTGTCATAATGACCTGGGCCCACTTGCACAAAGCGATCTTAGCGCTAAGATGATCCTAACTCCCATACTTTAACATAGGCTTACAATAGTCTTAGCGCTAAGATCGTTTTGTGCAAGTGGGACCAGACGTTATCTAATATTTTATTCAAAAGTCACTGGTTTGTCTGGTCCAGCCATGATCATATTTACAGTCCTCCGAGATATAAACTGCCGGGAAAAAGGAAAGCATACCCTTGAAAATATGGATTTGGCCAAACAATTACAAAAGCTATGAAAACGTTACTAGGCAGAAACCAGTCGCCGAAACACTGCAAACGTAAGACCCAAAACAAACCATGATACCCGTATCAAATACATCATCATCGAATTACCATTTCTTGTACGTTTCATATATAGCCGACCCGTGGAGATAGGGTCTTCAGCAACCTATGCTTGTCCGAAAAGGATTCTATGCTTGTAAGAGGCGACTAACGGGATCGGGTGGTTAGGATTGCTGACTTGGTTGAAGCATGTCATCGTATCTCAATTGCGTGGATCGATGCTCATGATATCATTCACTGGATTATCTGGTCCAGACTTGATTATTTATAGATACCGCCGACATGGAGCTGGAATATTGCTGCGTGCAGTGTTAAACAACAAACAACCTACAACAACAACAGCAATCATATTTAGCCACCATAAAACATGGTTGTATACTTTCTAGTTTAGCATCATTGTGCGGCGCTGAAATATATATATATATATATATATATATATATATATATATATATATATATATATATATATATATACTACCCATCAAAAGTTTAGACTCACTGAAACCACTCACTATATCTCGTAAGAAAATCGTATTTGTGAAAGCTACCGATAAAAAATAACAAAATCATTCATTTAGGTCTTCATATCCTTGTTCACAAGGACGTGTGCATTGATGATTAGTGAACCAGAATGCCGTATTGGCTAGTACCATACAAAAGTGAAATTGCAAAATTTAATAACGGGTATGACCACCCCTGGCTCTAACACAGACATTGTATCGACGTTGCATACCACGAAAGAACAGTTCAATCTGCCGCTGGGGAATGTTTGCCACTCCTCAAACAATGCATTGCGAAGTTGGCGAAGGTTAGCAGGGGGAGGAACTCTGGCACGCCGTCCCAGCAGATCCCAAACATGCTCAGTGGGGTTCATATCGGGCGATAATGCTCGCTAATCCATTCGATTCACCCCATTTTGTTGTAAACAAGCTGACACGATGCGAGCTCTGTGAGGCCTGGCATTATCATCTTTGAAAACCGCGTGACCTGGCATGGCCCTTAAGAATGGAAGCACAATAGGAATGATGATCTCGTCCCTGTATCTCTGGCCAGTCAGATTTCCATCCTGTACCAGTAAATCAGTTCTTCCAGTCAGGGTGATACCTCCCCAGACGATAACGGATCCACCTCCAAATCGATCATGCTCCACAACAGCAACGTCAGCGTACCGCTCTCCCTGACGTCTGTAGACTGGGATCCGACCATCGTTGAAATGCAGATTGAACCTTGATTCGTCGGAGAAGAGTACCCTTGCCCATCTGCGGGGACCCCAGCGTAAATGTCCATTTCCCCAATTCAGTCTGTTCTGACGGTGGCGTGGTGTAAGAGGGGGTCTTACAGCTAGACGACGTGCCCGCAGTCCGTAGTGACGTAATCGGCGGCGTATTGTTGATACAGATACACGTCGTCCTGTAGCTTGTTGGAAAGCATTATTGGCTGCTGTGGCTGTAATGTGTCTGCCCCTGAGAAACAGCAAAAAGACGCATCGGTCATCTTGCTGTGATGTTACCCTTGACCTACCCGACCTGGGTCGATCCTGGACGGAGTTGGTCTGTTGAAAGCGTACCCAGAGGTTGGAAACTGCCTATTGGGATACGCCAAGACGTCTGGCAACAAACCGTTGTGATCTGCCATCTTGTAGCAGTGCCAAGGCTTGATGTCGTTGCTCAATACGGAGACTTCTCCCTCTACCCATGCTTGCATCAAAGAAGAATTTCTCCACTAACTCAGAAGAGCCAACTGCAATCCTTATAAAGATGAATTGCACGAGTATCCCGCGTCAAATTGCTGCTAAAACACGTGCATTATCGTGCATGTGAACACCTGCGATTTGGTGCGAATTTTGTTTAAAAATGTGCGACATTTCACAGTTTTATCAATTAATGAACGAAAAACTCTAATCTTTTCACCGATACAGATTTGGTTTTACGCCACAACAGTTCATGTGCTAACAGTACCTGTAAAAAGTTTAGAATATTTGGCATTATCTGGTTTGAAACAGTTGAGTATAGTGAGTGGCTACATTTACACCGGTGAGTCTAAACTTTTGATGGGTAGTATATATATATATATATGAAAACACATATTTAAGCAATGTGCTCTGAATTCAAATCTATTCTTTCAGGGACACGTGGAAAGGTTCCAGATCTGGGAGACAATGAAACAGATGTTTTCAGTTCCAAAGCATGACGAAGGTCAACAGTTCACGATGCGGATGACGACAGAACGTATGAGCCTCTTTACTCAGAAAATGATGAGATTTCAGAGCTTAGAGGTCAATGTCAATGTCAAGGTCAAGGATCCTTCATTGTTTGACCACACCACCATTAAACAAACCGAAGACGCTTCTGACCGATACTTGAACAAAGGACACAACAAGACGACACCGGAATCACTGTCTCCTATTATTACAAAAAATCGCGAAAGAAATCTGACAGCTATTGGAAATGACTTAGCTTTCAGAACCAGCCTCGTTGAAAAGGAATGTCAAAGGTTATCCGTATTTGGGACTCCGGACAACGCCGTCCGTGACATCATGACAAATATGGCATCGAAGCTGGCGTATTGTTACATCCCCAAGTGCGGCTGCACATTCTGGAAGAGAGTGATCCGGTTTCTGAACGGGGACTATGCGGGCAGGAACGTCACTTCTCCGTCACACATCCGCAGAATAGAGACCCACAGCTCAGCCTACTCCAACCCCAACACCTTCATGCCCTTCAGCGTGTATAGAAAACTTTCAAAAAGATTCAACAGTTTTATGTTTGTACGTGAACCGTACGCTAGGCTGTGGTCGGCTTATGTGGACAAATTCTATTTGCCTGATTTTTGGAGCAATTTTCAGGCTGAAATTCGAAGCAGAAGGTACCCATCTCGCGCATCACGATGTGTAAGTGACGTCACGTTTCCGGAGTTCGTTAGCCTCTCTTTGGAAACCCAGGAGCCACATTGGGACGCCATGCATCAGGCGTGTGACCCCTGTTCATTCCAGCCTTCTGCGGTTGGTAGAGTGGAATCTTTTGCATCAGATTCGAGCTACATTCTTCACAGAGCCAATCTGTCCTGGATGATGGATGGGTATGACCATGATGCACACGTGCAAGAAGAGCTCACCACTTTGATTAACTATAACATTGAGCTTGTAGCCGTTAAGCCTTACATTGGGAAATGTATATCTAAAGTGGGACTGTTTCTGCGCCTTTGGAAAGCTTTCCAGATTAACGGCTACCTTCCCGCCAACGTGAAACCACCACCTCTTTTCCGGACCACAACAACAGCCGAGTTTACCAAAATTGTTCTCGATCAGTACCGCAGTCGACCGAACACACCCGAGGTGTGGCGGAAACAGAGGAAGCGGTTCATGATCGAAGCGTACAAAACACTACCATCACGAGCTTTGCACGCAGTGAGGATGAAGTATACTCGTGATTTTATTTTGTTCAACTACAACCCTCGACCAGATGAGATATTTGGTAACAGACAGTGATTTAAATACCAACTTTTCTCTGTTTTAATCCTTTATGGTCTTTAGAAATAAATATGGTTCAATGGCATTTTTGTGTGTTAATTTTCGACCCCTCAGCATCAGCATCAGCATCATTTTAAAGCAAGTCATTGGGCTACACTCATAGTCTTAAAAACCTAAAGTAACACGTGACCCGAATACGTCACAGAGGCATTCCCTTTCTGCACACGACACCAGTGTCTTAACTGTATGTAATGGCATAGGCGTAGAAAAACCCAGATACGCTAAACATAGCACGACAATGTAATTGGGGATAAAGCAGCGCTTGGAATGAACGCTCGATGTCTTCCTTTTAGCTTAACCTTTTACCAAACTTTAAAGATATTTTACAAGTGCTTTCGAGCTGATACCAATTTCAAACTAGGTTAGTGGTTTAGATGTCTCGTTAAGCACACTTGGGCGTCTTGCATCATTGTTCCTGTTTAATATTGTTTGGAAGAAAACACATTGCAACAATGTAATTTTTTGTGGCAGGCAAGCTCTTCTTTTTATCAACAGTCTGAAGCATAATTATATTTTCAAGAATCAAATCTCAAAGAACAATGAAGAACGAAGCGTGGTTACTTCACGATAAAACATTGTTCTAACATGATGTAATTTCTGGAGATTCGAACATGCGCTCGCAACTAGATGACGTCGTGTATATATATATATATATATATATACGAGTTGAAAGCGCTAGCCTATTAAAACTGTGTTCAATCTTACTCAACTTATTTAATTATTACTATATATATCTATCTATCAAATATTGGGTAGGTTTCTCGGCAGGATAAAGCCAACAGATAAAAACGATATCCGTTGGGGTCATATGCGGATAGAGATGCAAATATCAAAGGTCAAGTAGGGACTACTTTCAGTGTTTATAAACAAACATGGCGTCGCCCTTGTCATTTGGCGATCGAGTCAGAATTAACCATCGGGAATCTGGATAAACTACAGGGATATTTGCTATCATTATCAAAAGAACAGTCTAATATACTGAAAATCAGTGTCTAACTGTGACGTAACTAGGGCATTTTATAAGTTTTGGCAACTTTGGAGATATAAATTTCGAAACAATTTTGCGAGGGCACTAGGCCGAGCCAAGCGGGATCAGTAGCCATATCTGTGCTTGTAGACCTAAGCGGCTTGAAACCTTTTCCACAAATTATAAAAAAGTTGGATTTGGCCGAAAGATGTTTGAATTGTTGCCTTGTTTCGTTTTTTCGCTGTGTATACATCTGACTGCACTTCTTAACGTTATGACAGGACAGGCCGACTGTCAACAACGTCTGAACGTGGCCGTGACGTCTCATAGACTAGGGTTAGAGTAGCTTCCCTTTGACATAGGGCAGACCGATGGATTGCCGCGAAAGGCAAGTAAAAACAATTGTTGTTTTGCGTATATGATTCTTCGCCACTGAGAAGAAACAGATTTCAGTTGGAACTATATTGGCTACTGTCACTGTCCGGCTGACAGATCACTTACCCTGTGACGTAATAAACATTAATGCGCGCATTCCAGGAAAACTCGCAATGTTTAGGTATTGTTTGTCGTGAGGGGAAGCGATTTTCAAGCACAGAATTGAAGAATGACATTATATGATAAAGAGGTTATCACGCTTGTGTGTTTGGGGATTGTAAATATCCTGTATTAGGAATAAACACTATGTATTTAGAGGCTCGCTATGTTTATACAATGTTTATTCCTAATGCAGGATATTTACCATCCCCAAACACACTCGCGTGATAACCTCTCTCTCTCTCTCTCTCTCTCTCTCTCTCTACATGTGTGTGTGTGTATATATATATATATATATATATATATATATATATATATATATAGCTGGGCAACGCAGATAAACGAGATGGCCAAACGATCACATCCCAAAGCTGGAGAGATATGACAATCGGTATTGGGAGAAAAGGTACAGGTAATCGACGTGAAGATTGTGAAAATATGCGGGAAATACCCACCTGCTGTGTTTTATTGTACGATAAACAACTCCCAATCGTCGTTTACTTCTTAAATAAAGGATATCAAAGGGGGAGGCCAATATAATGTGCTGCCACATATAAGCTGGCATGCGATGCATTTTGAGCATGCGCTTGCCAACTAGACACTGACTCATACAAACTTCAAAATCCAATCTATCCAACATACATCTGACCCAGCCATTGTTGTGAGTGAGTGGAAGTGTGAGAGAGTTGGGTTTAACGCCTCGGTTAACATTATTCCAGTTATATCACAGCGTGTCAGCTTAATGCGAGACGAAAGCCCGAAGTGATGCAGGTGTCAGAGTTTACCACTTTGTTGAAACCCACGAGCACATGAGTGGTGCTGACAAACCTAGAAAAATAATCGGGGCGAACCATGATCGTTGGTTTCTGGTGTCCAAGCCACGAAACTCTGCGCAGCGAATTACAGCGCCGCCATTTCGCCACCATCGCGTGTTCCTGGAGATGTATGAATAATGATGATGTTGGAGATTTATCGAGCGCTTCCGGAGATGCAGATTTCGCACTCAGTATAATATGGTGAAGATCTGTGAAGATCCGGGGTAGAATAGGTCATCAGCAACCCATGCTTGCCGTAAAAGGCGCCTGACTATGCTTGTCGTAAGAGGAGACTAACGGTATCGGGTGGTCAGGCTTGCTGACTTGGTTGATACATGTCATCGATCCCAATTGCGTGGATCGATGGTCATGATGTCAATCACTGGATTGTCTGGTCCAGACTCGATTATTTACAGACCGCCACCATATGGCTGGAATATTGCCGAGTGCGGCGTTAAACAACAACCAAACAAACATATAAAATAGAATCATTAGCTAACTAGATTCCGCTTAAAATGCCAAAATATATAGTTTGTCATGGTGTTGCTGTCCGCAATGACGTAATTAATACCATGCCGAAGTTTAACAAGAATACCTAACTCAGACACAGTTTCTGACTCCAAAACGACCACTCCTTGTTTTAACCTCTTAATGACGAGCGTGAGGCAGGGTAACAAGTACCATGTTTTAACCTCTGTTGGTATGATGGGGCCGGGGATGAAACAAGCGACCTTCCACTCAATCCACTACACGACGGTCTCAATTCTTAAATATGAGTCAACAGTAATAGGTGAGGTGAAATTGGGTTTAACGTCGCGTCCAAGATTATTGCACTTATATAGCGACGTGTATGTACGTGTGTGTGTTTATGTGGCTGCTTGTACTAGTCCGGACTGATGCCGATTTATAGTGCTAGCTCACTGAGATACCATGACGCAGTTTAACATGAATACCCCACTCAGACACAGTATACTGACTCCGAGCCGACCAGTCCTTGTTTTAGCCCCTTAATGCCGAGCGCCAGACAGGGTAACAACAAGTACCATTTTTTAACGTCTTTTGGTATGACGCGGTCGGGGATCGAATCCCAGACCTTCCGCTCTCCGGGCGGACGCTCTTCCACTAGACCACGGAGGCGCTCTCAACAGTAATAACTAGCCGGAGTGTCTGTTTCATTTTTAACACAAAAAGCTGCAGACATCGATACGAAATCAGTAACATCGCTCAGCACAAAACTGTAGTGCGAGACCCGGCCACTCTAGTATTAGCCAACCAGGAAACAGTAGCCCGTTTGTGGGCGTGGGCTATTTGTTTTAGGTTTATGGAAACAAACGCAAACAAATCAAATACCATGGAATCACTTGCGATTTATTGTTAAAGATATGAACTGACATATAACACAAAGGTGACACTAATCAGATTGAGGGTCAGGCAATCCTCATTGTAGAGAGCCAGAATAGAATGTACCAGAACCATTATCTGAACAAAATGAAAACAATAAAAATACTTAGTGCACAATACAATCTCTTTGGACTAACTCAGTCTGGTGATCCCAAACTTAAAATCAACACCTAACACCTACAAAATTTGAGTCAATCAAATAATCGGCAATCCGTAAATCGAAACATCATTCAATTTCGTCGTATCCAAACATATCAAAATCTGAAGCATATTTCTCGCGAATGGCTGTGATTGTTGTCAAGGAAAGAGATTCATATGCTTGTTTTAAATGTAACTTTTTTTGTTCCTTTAAAGCAGCTGGAGATATGTTTTGTCTCTTTGACGCACCAACAGTAAGATCTTCAAATTCCTTTTCAGTAATCGTGCCATGTTTTGGCAAGCGGAGATTTTCGTCATTAGACAGATGTCCATTTAGCTGAAACACCTTCCATAGTCTTAGGGCCAACCCCCTCGTGGTGATACACTCCTGGATTTTGTCGTGCTCGAATAAATTATAATTATACCTGATAAGCATTTTCATTTCATCTTCATTGTGTTTTGATGCGTGGGAATCCACTATCCAGGACAGGTTATGTCTGGAGAGAAGGTGGCGAACGTCAGCAGCAAATGTCTCCATCTTCCCCAGAAATGTGGGTTGGAATGTGCAGGGATCGCACGAATATGACATGGGTACCCAATGGGTATCCATTTTACCAACAGGGGTATCCAAAACCCTTTTGACGAAGTCTTCAAAAGTTACATTTAAAGGACATTTATCCGAAGTTAGTCCAGATACGAATGGATGCCCCCAATGGTCTGGTAGGAATATCTTATCAATATAAGCCGACCACAATCTTGTAAAAGGATTCCTTACAAACATAAATCGTTCGTAATTCGAAAAATATTTTTGCAGTTTGTAAAAGTTTGTTTGGGTTGTGTGTTTCATACCCCAGTGTACGATATCCCTGGGTATGTCAAGTGGGTGCTGGTATGTTTGGTCGCCGGTATCATGGTTCAGGAATCGGATGACTTGTTTCCAGAAGGTGCACCCGGCTTTGGCTGTGCCGCAATAACACAGGTTATCTGCTTTGCTGTAGAATATCAGATCCATGTTTGCCTCGGTAGGTTTCCGACAGGACTTGCCAATTCGGGATATGCGTTGTTCATTGGAATCCAGTTTGATTTTGGATAGGGTGTAATCTGAAAGTAATATTTGTTGAGAATTACTCTAATATGGTAGACTGACAGGGCGTTTGGCATTAAAAAATCGTCGCAAAACTTAAATCTGGGGTACACTTTTCGCACTGACCAGCCTAGTACCTACACTTGGGAATTTCAAGTGAGAATAAGCTCGGTGAGCACCCGTCGAGTACCTATTGTAAAGAGTCTGCCACGAGCACCAGTCACGTAGCTACTGTTTAGTCGGGCCACGAGTACTCCTCACGTACTTAATGTATAGAGTCAGGCCACGAGTACCCGTCACGTACCTATTGTGTAGAGTCGGGCCATGAGCACCCGTCACGTACTTATTGTGTAGAGTCAGGGTACGAGCACAAGTCACGTAACTATTGTATAGAGTCGGGCCACGAGCACCCATCACGTACCTATTGTATAGTCGGACCACGAGCATCCGTCACGTACCTATTGCATACAGTCTGGCTACGAGCACCCGCCACGTACCTGTTGTAAATAGTCTGGCCATGAGCACCCGTCACGTATCTTTTGTATAGTCGGGCTACGAGCACAAGTCACGTAACTATTGTATAGAGTCAGGCCACGAGCACCCATCACGTACCTATTGTATAGTCGGACCACGAGCATCCGTCACGTACCTATTGCATACAGTCTGGCTACGAGCACCCGCCACGTACCTGTTGCAAATAGTCTGGCCATGAGCACCCGTCACGTATCTTTTGTATAGTCGGGCTACGAGCACCCGCCACGTACCTATTGTAAAGAGTCAGGCCATGAGCACCCGTCACGTATCTATTGTATAGTCAGGCCACGAGTACCAGTCACGTATTTATTGTATAGTCAGGCCACGAGCACCCGTCACGTACCTATTGTAAAGAGTCAGGCCATGAGCACCCGTCACGTATCTATTGTATAGTCAGGCCACGAGCACCCGTCACGTACCTATTGTAAAGAGTCAGGCCATGAGCACCCGTCACGTATCTATTGTATAGTCGGGCCACGAGCACCCGTCACGTACCTATTGTATAGTCAGGCCACGAGCACCCGTCACGTATCTATTGTATAGTCAGGCCACGAGCACCCGTCACGTATTTATTGTATAGTCAGGCCACGAGTACCAGTCACGTATTTATTGTATAGTCAGGCCACGAGCACCCGTCACGTACCTATTGTACAGAGTTGGGTCACCAGCAGCAGGACCCCTAGGATGAGGAACAAGGAGAAATACCGACCGAGCCGTCTGAAACATAGGCTGCTGGAAAAAAACCAAACTATTATCAGTGTGGAGTAGATTAGATTAGAACTCATGAACACATTTATCCTCAACTTGCGGTATTGGTTACAGCCCAGACTTGCCCAAATCTATCATTTTTTCAACATTAACTGGAGTGTTCGCGTTGTGTGCACGCGAGTATTTTTCAATGAATGAATGAATGCCTCATTTTGCCACTCAAAGGATTCTGCAGCAGAGTAAATCTCCACAGATGTGATAAAGTGCTCGGTAGCTTTACTGCTTACTTCCAATGTTTCCAATAACCACCACTAGCGTCCCGTCATAATGCCTTGGGGCACCAGTCTCCAACTATGGATGGTCGTACCCTCCCGGCCACGCCCCTACTCTGTTGCCTTCGTCCCACTTTCTTATGGCTGTGCACTCACCGTGCCGTCATTGGAGACCTGTCCATATTGCCACTCGAGCCAGCTCGACGTTTTCAAAATGTGCCAAGTCATGAGGTTAAATTGAGTCTTGTGTGGTAGAAAATAGTTCCGAAGACAAGCAAGAAGTCATTAATGGTTTAAATTTATGATTTCACAATATAATAAAATAATTTATAAAAAAAACGAATTTCATGAACAATGTTGCAAACTCGCGGGAACGTGAAGAAGACAACATATATTCCTCCTACAGCCCTGGGAAAGCTTAAACACATTGCTATTTACCAAAATCGATAATCTCCACATAATTATAAATCTAATTAAACTCCACATATTTACAAACCCCAATAAACTCATATTCACAAAAGCCTTTAAACACGACAGTTGGTAGAGTTCAAACGATGTCTGATGTGATCAGTTCTTTATTCTAGTCCTTTCTCCGGGGAGTTAGTATTCGCTGTGTAGTTGTTTCCCTTTCTGAAACAAAAAGAGGAATTCACGAACTATCTATACCCCCTTTTAAGAAACTCAACCAAAACCTTTAACTTAAATGGAAAAAGGTACAACCTACGTATGGAATATTGTTGATTAGTGCACTTCTATAGCGGTGAGGTGAAATTGGGTTTTAACGTCGCGTCCAAGATTATTGCACTTATATAGCGACCTGCACGTACGCGCGTGTATGTGCGTGGCTGCTTGTAAGTTAGTTTGGACAAATTTCTTTATTGTTTAATTACAGGAATCTGTAACAGAACGTTGACTGCCATAATGTAAATTCCACTATCTGGGGCTGCCAAGACTCATCATGCTGCAACCAGCCTGTCGGTCATATAATCAGCGATGACCTCTCTTTTGTTGATCGCCACGAATAGAGGTAATTGCTGATGAAGGAATACTCATGCATTCATTTTCTATTGTTGATAGTGACAACCTTTGTCAGTTATTCACGGAATATGGACCAAAATATCCAATTGGGATCCCAACTCCCAAATCTTTATGGATCGATGCTGTCAAAAGGTACACCCTTAATAGCGCAACAAAGAAGATGAGCCTGTTGACTCTTTCAGGGTGGGTTGAGTCAGGGCGTGATGTGATGGGGTCACTGGAAGAATGCAAAACTGAAAAAAGGGCAAACAGAACTGAAATAAACCTGTATTTCCCAAACAGCTGTCATTCAAAGTCTGGCTAGCCTACATGAAACGGTTGTAGTTGTTCCAACTGACAAGGCCATATGTAATATTTAATTATATAAATCACTACATTAATTGTTTGATCAAAGAACCTGGTATAAGTGACATATACAATAATGAAATGCCAGTATGTTAACTGAGGAAGAAATCTGCCCAAACCACTCATCAGTACTATGAACTTTTGACTTAACTCTAAAACCTGAAGACATGTCCATTCCTCTTTTATACTGGGCTCTAAAGCTCCATAAAAATCCTTACACAGAGATATGATATTGCTGGGTCCATCAAATGAACTACCAAACCGTAAAGGTTAACCATAACCAATCACGGAAAGACTATATTTTATATTTTATATGTCATTATTCCAAATGAAATGAGAAAGGAAAACATACAATATACTTATGGCAGCACAAATATCGACTATCGAATATTAAGATTGTCCGGATGATGCCTACTGTGTTGTGATGGAAAACAACAAACCTGACATGTCACCATGAAACTATTATTAAGTGTCCTGTGTATACTGCTGCTTGCAACATTAGATAATAATGAGCTGAGGGACACATTAGGATTTACAGTCATCATCTGTTAAAAAATCATCTCAGAATGTAGTATTTCTTTCTCGGTTTATCGATCTATCCTTTGATATTTGCTTATCGAGTTGGAAACCTGACCGATAACGATTATTTTATCCCCCATTGCTCTTGGAAATGGCGGGCAAACATTTGAACCCTCACGATGTTTATAAACCGATAACAACATAGAAATATGTTGATCCAGAATATAAGTACCCATATTTGAAGGCAAGTGTTTAAGGCAGCGTTTTCGTGGGATTACGAGTCATGTACATTACGACAGGGTTGTGCATGTGGTATGTTCCGGATCGGGAATCTGTTAGGAAAACACTATGGAACAGCTCTGTGTAACGACGAGTCAAAAACAAAATCTTTTATAGGAACAGCACAGAGATACAGTTGCCGCAGCTACGTTTCACAAAGCGATCTTCGCGCAATGGCTGTCATGTCACCTTTACTTTAAAACATGCTTAAGATGGTCATAGAGCTAAGATCTCTTTGTGAAACGCTGCCCCGGGGTTTTGCCAATGATCAACCTAGACTTCAAAATGATTAAAACCTGTCCTTGTTAAAGGGGTTTTACTGTATTACGAACCATCAACACATTCCTTGCACCCACGACCTTACTGCCAAAGGTGAAATGCCTCAGACTGTACCTTACCTTAGAGCTTGCCTTGCACATGGTGGGAAACAACGGGATCTTGCACGTGTTGCTGATAGACCGCTCGGAGTGTGTCTACAGTGGGACTTGGCAAACAGTGATGTACATCCACACAGGTGTTACATTACAGGTAAGTGTCTATGTTGGCATCCCCACACCTGCTAACGACTGGTCAATGTCAAAACATTATAAGTGTGTATCGATCAGAACACAGAATGAGATTCACTTTCGCTCGATCCAATTTAAAACCAAGTCTTTCACTTCGATGCGATACCTATCTGCGTGACGATCTGACGATACCTTCATGGAAGTCGAGTACGGTAAACTATCTAATCACCCAATCAGCAACGAGGCTTTTAAATTCTCGAGTGAGCGAACTATTCCGACCAGCATATCTGATTTCGGTATCTCAAAAATGAGCTTAAACGATCTTTCGGTTGCATCCCATTGTGCCTTCAGCCCCAATGTGCCTACAGAACGTAGTGCAGGCACAATGGGATATTATTTACTCCCCTCGTATGATAATATCACCCCTGATAGCTGTATCATTAATTACGTGAAGTGGAAGACATTATGTCTCAGGTTAATGGAACATCCCTGATAGCTGTACGTATTAATAACATGGGTAAATGAACAATGTTTGACAAATATTTTATCACGTTAAATGCCACATATTGAAATTGTGAAATAAGGGAATATTAGACTAACGACCACGTTCCATTATCTTTAGACTGCCGAGGGTTAACCAGATGACGCATATGGGATAGGACCCGCATCTTTCCTGGTGCTGAGGGAGATAGGAAAACAAATGTAAGACGTTAATATCTATATCTGTATCTACAGCTGTTTATCATCCACCCTCATCAAATCACCCGTACCACGTGTACATTCGTTGCATACTTGCAACTGGTAAACTATTATTCTTACTAAACTTCACTCATTAACACCTTCAGCATCAAACTAAATTATATAATTCTGTCTAGTTAAGTTCGCAATAACAACTTTATCGTCAGCTTAATCAGTAAATGAAATTATCTGTAGTAACAAGAATAAGGTATAAATACGGACGACAGACAGTCACAAATCATTCTGTAGCTGTCTGATAAACAGACTGTTTATTCACTCAGGTATCTGATAAACTGATTGTTTATTCACTCAGGTATCTTGTACTATGTTAAATCTTAACTATAAGCTATTACCCTTGGCAATACCTGCAAGTTTAATTGGCTATTGGTAAAGTGTCATTCTTGAGTGTATATCTTAGATATTCCCATCTACTACTTCTGTGTATAGTTATGCCAATTATGTTAACCGTATTACGTTGTTTACCGTTTGGTATATGTATTGTGGCTTAACTGACTGTATCTTGTGGGAATACCCACTCGGGGAATATTTTAGTTAGAGTGTGTTGATGTAATGTTCTTCACATATATGTACTTCTATAGCTGATTGTAAATCTCTAATAATTGAGTGTAAACATTCTATTGTTGACTGATTATATATACACACGTATATATAATTTATGTGGCTGTCTAATAAACTGACTGTTTATTCACTCAGGCCTTGTGTTGTTGTGTGGGTTGGTCGTGTGCAGTTGCACCTCTGCTTAGCGAGCTGATTCCCCAACACTCGTTTTAATAGTATCATTAATTACGTGAGTGAGTGTTGGGTTTAGCGCCGCTTTTAACAGTATTCCAGTTATATCACGGCGTGTCAGCTTAGTGTGGGAGGAAAGCCCGAAGTGATTCAGGTCTCAGACGTTTACCACTTCGGTGAAACCCACGAGCACGGGTATGGTGCTAACAAACCTAGAAACATAATCGGGGCGAACCGGGATTCGAACCCACAATCATAGGTTTCTGGCAGGCCCAAGGGACGCAACTCTGCACAGCGAATCGCGGCGCCTTAGACGACTGGCCCACCCGTGCCCCCTAATTACGTGAAGTGGAAGACATTATATCTCAGAATAATGGAAGATCCCTGATAAGCATCATGTAATTACCTGAAGTGAAATACCTATATCCTATATCCTATATCCAAATACATTTATACATTCTAAAATGATAGAGGGGTATCATAATGAATAAGAAACTTAGGATAATTGGGATACGAAGACATGTATCAACCAAGTCAGCGAGCCTGACCACCAGATCCCGTTAGTCGCCTCTTAAGACAAGCATGGGTTGCTGATGATCTATTCTACCCCGGATCTTCACAGGTACATTGCTGAATGAAGTGGTAAGGGTTAGGGTTGGAGTTTCGCCTGATGAGATTCAGACAGACTTTGAGGCGTCGGCTATCAGGGCAGTTGAAGATGTTTATCCAGATGCTGAGGTACGAGGATGTTTTTTCGACTTCACCAGGCCGTGTGGGGGAATGTAGCCGAGAAAGGACCAGTCACTGACTGAAGGAGATGCCACAAGTCCAAGCCAATGTGAGAAGAGCAGCTGCCCTTCATCTCCTTCGGCTTGACCACGTCCAAGACACCTGGCTGCAGCTATGGAAGGAGGTCCTGACTCTGAGTAGATAGCCAACTTCAACCACTACATCACTTGACAAGGGTGTACCACGGCGCACGCTTTCCTGCACACAGTACAGTATCTAGACGCAGTATGGCAACATTGGTCCCAGGACCAACAATCACTTGATGGCACAGAAAATTCAAGAACCGTATCGCCAATTCCCACTTAAACATCTACCTCTTTGTGACCAACATCAAGAACATTGAAGCTGTGAACAAGGCAAGACGTGCCCAACTTGATCTCGGTGCCCTTCCCAAGAGTCGTAAGCCTGTTCATCGTGAACTTGACTCCAGGCTTGTGAGACTAAGAGAGCTCCTCCAGACTGGACGAAGACTCCATTACAGTTCCTAGGTCTGAGGGACATTTGATTTAGTTATCAAAAAAGTTGACTTTGTTTTTGGTAACTTTCATGTCTGTGAATTTGACGGTGACTATGACACAATTATATGAAATTCATATTGTGAATTTACATATTTCATATTGTTATTCATAAATTGTGCATTTCTATGATCATTTGTGTGCCCAAATTAAAATGATGGATTAATAAAACAACATAAAAAATGACTATGACATTGTTCTCCGCTTTTATTCATTTCCATGATTGCTTCCATTACGATGGGGGTGTTCATATTAAACTGCCGCAGGGTGTCTCATGGGCTAGCACCATAGAATCGACATTAATCCGGACTTAGCATAAACAGCCACACACACACGCGCGCGCGCGCACTTTATCCCTCCCTCCCCCTCTCTCACCACACACACACACGCACTCGCGAGCACATCGCTATGCACGTGCAATACTCTTAAACGCGACGTTAACCCCTCCCCTTTTTGTGTATCTTTACTGCTAAAAAGACATGTCATGATGTTTAATTTGCTTTCATATTTCATTGCAATATCGATTTAATAAGTAAACAACGTGACCCAGTGCGCGCTTTGCAGCCTACAAAAGTAAACTTAACAAAGGGGTTAATTGTGCACCTAGATTTGTCGTACAGTTGTTGGCGACCAGCCATGTTTGCTCATGCTTGTTTGTAGATGGCTGTATTTGAACAGAGTGAAGACACAAGCATACTCCAACAGGTGAATAAATGCAGAGTGTGGCTAGTCCACGAGTCCATTAAAAATGTTGGATGAATGTCCTGACGAAAAAATGGACAGTTACAAAAAAACCATAAAAAATATTGATAATAAAAATATCGCCTCCTCGTTATGGAGAAGATAATGAATGTCTTGAGGCACGAAGCCGAAATATATAATGCCTCTAACACAAACCCCAGACACCCCAGTATTGATTGTCAGTCCCTCTATATATCCGCTATATATCGGGGCGGTCGGGGAGCCTAATGGTTAAAGCGTTCGCTCGTCACGCCGAAGACCCGGGTTCGATTCCCGACATGGGTACAATGTGTGAAGCCCATTTCCGGTGTCCCCCGCCGTGATATTGCTGGAATATTGCTTAAAGCGGCGTAAAACCATACTCACTCACTCACTCAACCGCTATCACCAGGCATGTACGATGTCGGGATCCCTGGACAGAATGGGTCCCCTGCAATTCGTGCTTGGCGTAAGTCGACGGTAGCGGATCCGGTAGTTACAATGTGTACCCTACTTACCAACCACTGATTGGCCAACGACTCGAATGTTCAGACAAAGCAGGAATGTGGCTGACTTTGATAAGTAAAATATATTCATCAGAGAGTGTAAGCCGCTAAACACGAATGATTCTGGTTGCTATGATTTCTTTTGTCTAAGCGAGTTCAACGCAGACACGAACGGTATTTCAGTTAGATGCCTGCGTTAGATGCGGGGAAGTCTGGAGTGTGCAGGTGAGTGTGTAAAACGATGTACGCACCTGCCATATTCCCCGATGAGTTTGCTATGATTGCTATGTAAATACGCTTCGCGATTTTATATAGTTTGTTACTGTTATTATTCGATGCATGCAAAAATAAAAACGAAAAACAATTCTTATAACAAAATCAACCCTTATATGATAATTTACAAATTTGATTATTTCACATAAACATAAAACAAAACATAAATACAACTTAATAGCTACGTCATACAAAAAACAAAACAAATGTTTTTTGTAAGATTAAACAACTTAAACAACAGGAACACAAAATTTTGATTTTGAAACCATTTTCCATTTTCGTACTTTTGTGAGGGAAAAGGGCTTCACTTCACAGAGAGAGAGAGAGAGAGAGAGAGAGAGAGAGAGAGAGAGAGAGAGAGAGAGAGAGAGAGAGAGAGAGAGAGAGAGAGTGAGTTTTTACGTGCGCTTTCCAACCTATTGCTTATTTCGCACACGGGCCCGCCAGGCAAATTAGTGGTTTTACCGAAGAGGGTATGTCCGAAAAGAAAGGGCAACCTGCGGGACATTAGGGCTGCTTATCTAATTTTGGGGAAATTTGGAAATTGGAAGAATGCCGTGCTATAGGTTGGGGAACCAAAGGAGTTTTTGTGGTTGCGTGGTTTTTTTTAAAAACAACAACTTTTTTTTCAGTTTTTTTCCCCAGGGTTTTAGCGTGGTATAGAATGATTTTGTAGCTTATTGGATGCGGCCTAGTAGACCTGTTTTAATTAGGAAAGTGCCTAATGCCTTGAAGTTTTGTAGGTCGTTTTGTGGCTTTTGTTTTTTTGAGTGGCTTTTGGAGCACCTGTTTTAGTTTGATTTCTGATATTGGTTTTGCTACTAATGGAAAATTTTACTCTTAGTGATACTTTTAATCTCGTTTTTAGATATTGGTAGGTTGATGCTTATCTCTTCTAATTTTAGTGATACTTTTGCTGCTTTGTCGGCGTGTTCGTGACCAAACACTCCGACGTGGACAGGGCTCAATACGAATTCTATTTCTTTACCTAGGTTGCGGAGTTTGTTGGAGTTTTTGAGTACCTGGTGAATTAATTTAGGTAGATTTTTTGTGTTTTTGTTTTGATAGCCTGGAGTCTACTTAGTGAGTCAGTAAGGGTTAGGGTTAGATTAGGGTTAGATTTAGGTTAGATTTAGGTTAGGATCATCGTGGAATTACAACACCAGTAATGCAGCAATGCAGGCAAAAAAGATACTGATGGGAATCTTACATAGTTTAAAAACTTTCACTGATCTTTCATATCAAACCTTTTTTTAAATATTTGATACAAAAATTACTCCAATTCTTTTATATGGAGCAGATGTCTGGGGGCATGCTGAATACAGAACTATTGAACTGGTCCATCTATATGCTTGTAAACGATTCCTTGGCGTAAAAAACTCTACATCGAGTGTTATGGTATATGGTGAATGTGGACGTGTACCTCTTTACATATTTCAACATATTAGAATTCTCAAGTATTAGTTCAAGATTCTCAAAATGCCTATTGATAGATTACCTAGAAAATGTTACAATATGATGTTATTGTATGAAAAACTTGGAATCCGCAATTGGGTATATGATGTAATGTCGTTATTAAATGATTGCGGCTATGGTTATGTTTGGCGTAATCAATGTGTACAAAACAATCCAGATTCATTTTTAGTATCTTTACGCCAAAGACTTAAGGATATATATACTTACAAAAAATGGGTATCGCATGTTTTAAGTTCAGAAAAATGCAATTATTACAAGCTTTTCAAGACAACAATTTCCCCAGAATACTATTTGTTTGACATCAACTTTAAAAGGTTTACAATAAGTTTAGCACAATTTAGATGCAGCTCTCATAGACTTAGGATCGAAGTAGGCAGGCATAGAAACATTGAGAGAGAATTGAGAATATGTGAGCAATGTGGTTTAAAGGTGATTGAAGATGAGTTTCATTTTCTGTTAGTTTGTCCAAAATACGACCACCTTAGAAGAAAATATATTGATCTGCCGTGTTATGTACATCCCACTCTACAAAGATTTATAACGATCATGTCAACAACTGATAAAGATACTTTAAAAAATCTATCAGTGTTCATTTATCATGCTATGTTAATTTGAATATGACATATTAAACGGATCTGTAACCACTCCCGAAAACAGAATTGTACCATGGGCCTGAGGCCTTTCAGTATGGAATAAAACTTATCCTACATCCTATAGATGTGACACCAATTTGGCCATTTTTCGTGTATGTATGATAGTGTGATGGCTTTAGCGGTATTAGGATCGGTTTCTTTATTTCGTTTGGAGGAGAGTGTTGTGTCTATATTGGGGATTTGTAGTTTTGGTGTGAATATGTTGTTTGGTTTTGTGTTAAGTTTTAAATCGTTTAGGTTGTGTATGTTTAAGTAGTTGAGTGTGCGTTGAGAGATTGGTGTTTATAGTGTTTTTTCTGTGCTAGTGCTTGGTGTTTTAGGCGTATATTGTTTTTAAGGATGTGTTGGATTAGGGTGTGTTGTTGATAATTGTTCTTGGCGTAAATCCAGGGGTGGGGGGGGGGTGGGTGGGGGGGAGGGGTTCGCCTGTTAGGGCCTGCAGTGAGGTAAGCGGGGTGCCCTACTGTCTGCGAGTGATTGCCTAAAAGTCGGGCCGGGCCGGGCCAAAGTTGTATTGGCTAATTACTACATTATCGGCGACCATATCATATATTATTGATGCAACATACACACATGATATTAATGAACAATCACCAATTAAAAAACGTGCACCATAATTAAGTGATTCGGAGACAATCGCTTGAAAACCAGAAAGTGGAGCTGTGTGTAAGCGTCGCTGATCTAGATAACATGTAAAAGGGCAATCGTTAAACGAAATAGGATTTGAAACGTATCAAATACTTCTAGCTATCGTGATACAAATTTCCCTCTGTCGACATAGCTTTACATTTATAGGACAGTACTATATCTAAGTAAATACCACTTAATAATGCCACAGTTCATCGTATTTCAAGCAGGCACGTTGGTTAAAGCACGGACATATACAAATCCGTGGCTAAAGTAGACCTCTTCTCCACATACTCTCAACAGTCTCACTAGTGTTCGGTCCGACTTGGCCTAGGCTGTCAAAATCATGTTTAAACACACAGATGTATAATCAAATGTGTTTACCTCTATAAATTAGTATTATATCTACCTATACACTACTTTATAATGTCACAGATCGCGGTATTTAAAGAAAATAAGGTGAAAGTGAAGCCCTTTCCCCTCTACATTCTGAACATAGACTCTATCAGAAGTGTTTGGCTCAATTCTCATATTGTTTCCATATCATTATAATACATTTGTTTTAAAATAAACTTGTATATAAATATAATGTGCCTTCTCTGTATGTTGAATGTACGTGTGTGTTTTGCACGTATTGTGCATATAGTTTGTAGTTTGTGATAGCGTAATATTACCACTGTTTCTTCCTGGAATGTTACGCAATACACATATCTCATCTTAAACATCTTTGTTGTAGGATAGTTTGTTACAGCTGTGTACAGGGGCACGGTTGGCCCAGTCGCCTTATGCGCTGCAATTCGCTATGCAGAGTTGTGTCCCTTGGACACGCCAGAAACCTATGACAGTGTGTTCGAATCCTGGTTCTCCCCGATTAATTTATGTTGTCAGCACCATACCCCTGCCCGTGGGTTTCACCAAAGTGGTGAACGTCTCAGACCTGCATCACTTCGGGCTTTCCTCTCACATCAAGCTGACACGCCGTGATATAACCGGAATTATACTATTCAAAGCGGCTTTAAACCCATCTCACTCACTCACTACTCTTGTGTACGGTTCCGTTTGGTTAACTGGGTTTGTGTTCTGATTGCTTCCGGTTCAAATTTGAAGTATGTTTAGAAGAATGATACTATGTTCCACCCAAACATCGTGAATATATCATGCAACCGAATTATTTTTAGGAAACTAATTGCAAACTTCAGGCCAACATGTTGATTTCCAGTGTATCCAGAAGCAAAGAACTTATACGGGTGTTTAATCTCTGCAGGAAGTTAAAACAACTGTCAATACAATAAACCATGCAGAACCGTAAACCGACGTATGAAACGGTATGAATCATACTTTACATACAGTGAACTGCTTGAAACTGTGCTCGAATCTACACAGCATGCACCATACATGTGATTGTAAAGAGAACTTATTACAAATTTCTGATATCAAACCCGTTGTTTTACATGTGTTGTTTATTGAACAAAGTCATGCTTAAACCTGGTATTTATACTTTAATAGTGTTGATAAGTTGCAATAGCAGTGTGAAGGGAGAAAGATTAAGTACGCGTCACATGCTTGACCTGTATTCCTCCCTGGAACCAGTCTCTTTGGCTGCCTGAATAGCATACGATACAGTGCAACGGTAGTGCGCAACAGAACTATTCGGGTAAGGGAGATAATCACTCACTCGCAGTGATACAGCTTGAATAAGATACGATGTACAGCATTGCAAGGTCACGCGTGATAAAGCTCTATACTACGCATATAGCTAAAGGAGATAATCGCTCAATGCGCAATAGTTTATTCTTACAAAATATAGACCGGTCAACTTTAGCGAAAGGAGATATACACTCTTCGAAAAAAGAAACGCAAAGGTAGATTTGTAGTAAATTCATTGTACCTGAAAAAGTCGATATATTTAAGTTAATATCATAGATACAAATATTAAATTTTGGAGTCCGATTGTCACATGTTTTCGTTGTACAAAGGCATTGAAAACTGATCATTGTCATGTCACATAAGGCCACAAGGGTGCGCTGAACTCAGTATCTCGTGTGACCGCCCCTCAATCTCATTAAAATCAGATCTTAGTTCTCGCTATCGCTAAACAAAGATCTGAGGACATCCCATTACAGGTCACGTCAGAACGACCTTTCATCCAACCAATCACAGCGTCGCTCTTAATTGAGCAAAACTATACGTTTGTGGACATTTGAGATCTGCCGAGATATGTACGTTTCGTTTTATTATTCTGCCCAAGGGAAGCAACTCTGCACAGCGAATTGTGGCACCTCAGACGACCCGAATTTATACAGGTCGTAAACGTTCATCATAATGGCGGAACCAGTCCTGACAAACCAAGAATCAGGGCAAATCTGCGATTCGAACCCACAATCATTAATAGAATTTCGACAAAAAAAGGGACGCAACTCTTCAAAGGAAAATGATAAGTTGATCAAACATGTGCCGGTTTTCCGAGTAACTGCAAGAGTAAAACGTGAACTATCTCTACGAAAGGTTCACCCCCCATTAGTCTTACAAGCCATTTTTCATAAAAGTAGATGTCAGCCCTGCTGCTGGGGAGTTGTGGAAAGGCTTTGTAAACAGTTGTCATGGATTGGATACGTCTTTCCCAAAATGTAAAACTGGCCCTCACTATTTAGTGTCTAATATCAAAACAAACATTACCGTATTCGACGTAATAAGCGCCAACGGCAATATTTGCTAATATATTGGATAGTGAACAATCCCAATTAGCACCCCTTCCGAATGATCAATGTACACAAGACTTATTTATTCGTGTACATACGCACTTGTGTGTTATATGCACCCTTATTATGGGCAAGTAAATTCTGGAAAATATATTTATCGAGTACAATACGCACAGATTCTTCTTTTGTATCATTTCAGGCTGTCAACATAAGCCAAAATATTTACAATCTTTCAACTGTTTCTTTTCTCACCAAAATTATATTCTAATAAGAGCCCCCTATTTCTAATTTTGAGAGCGCCCTGGCTGCTTATTACGTCAAATACGGTAAATCCTTGCTCCAAATGATACAGGCATCCTGGCCGCACTACCTGCATCTGTTAAACCTATATGTGTCGGCCTTATAGCACACTCCATTGTCACACACCTAACACAGCATACGACAGGGTTGACTCAAAGATGGAAAAGGTCTATACACGTCTTTAGTTGACTGTACAGCTAATCCCCTTCCTATTACCTGACTGTTAGACCCCTGCAGATCTGGGGTAGAATAGGTCTTCAGCAACCCATGCTTGCCGTAAAAGGCGAGTATGCTT
This sequence comes from Haliotis rufescens, assembly GCF_023055435.1. Classification (NCBI taxonomy): domain Eukaryota; kingdom Metazoa; phylum Mollusca; class Gastropoda; order Lepetellida; family Haliotidae; genus Haliotis; species Haliotis rufescens. Next base: position 17,508,939 of record NW_025964112.1, read on the forward strand.
GTCGTAAGACGTGACTAACAGGGTCGGGTGGTCAGGCTCGCTGACTTAGTTGATGCATGTCCAATTGTGTGGATCGATGCTCATGACGTCAATCACTGGATTGTCTGGTCCAGACTTGATTATTTACAGACCGCCGTCATATAGCTGGAATATTGCTGAGTGCGGCATTTAACAACAAACCAAGCAACCAACCTGACTGTTATATAGAATGATCCAGGCAGGACAACACAACACCAGACTTTCTAGAGAATCTTTATGTGTGTACTTATTCATCACAATATGACTCTACATTATCTAAAATATTAATATACAGTGTCATACAACATAACAGTCTCGCTCAACCAAGTCTCAGCAGATGACCAAAGTCATCCAGGTACTTGGTTGATGTCTTTATTCCCTGTTGAACTGGTTCTTTAGGCGATTTTCTTCTGTAGACACACTTCTGTCTAGGTGATGCTCCAGTGAAGTCGAGTTGTGCCAGTTTCCAGACAGTAGGTTAGAGGTGAAGTAATATGGGGTTTAACGTTGTGTCCAAGATTATTGCACATATATAGCGACTTGCATGTGTGGCTGCTTGTACTAGTCCGGACTGATGTCAATTCTTAGTGCTATCACACAGAGATACCATGTCGCAGTTTAACATGAATACCCCACTCAGAATACTGACTCCGAGCCAACCAGTCCATGTTTTAGCCCCTTAATGCTGAGCGTCAGACAGGGTAACAACAAGTACCATCTTTTAATGTCTTTTGGTGTAGTTTAGAGAATTAGTCTGACATGCTGTATCAGTTAGCCTAATCCATGAACTCTCCCTGAAGTATGTGTAGAGAAGACATGCAGTCTTATATAGCTGCATGTGAGGTTTGGCTCAACCCAGCTGTGAACAGCATTTCATTCAATTATACAACAGCGTGTCAGCTTGCTATGGGAAGAAAGCCCGAAGTGATGCAGGTCTTTGACGTTACCACTTTGGTGCTCCAAGAGCATAGATATGGTGCTGACAAACATAGAACATAATCAGGGCCAATTATGGGAATCGAACACACGATCACAGCTTTCTAGGATATCTGATGATGCAACTCTACATAGCGAAGAATTATGTCGCCTTAAATGACTGGGACACCCATGCCTTTAGTTGTAATGACCATGAGATTTAAGGAGCCCCAGTGATTTTTCCACTTTCGCACAAAGAACAATAAAAGTAACCTGTTTTTAAATAAGTTTGTATTAAGTTGTTATGAATGAGCAGTTAAATGCAGAGATTGAGATTACTGTGTGTATTTTCTTTTAAACTAAGTCATAAGTAGCAATCAGCTGTACACACGTTTCTCGATTCGGTTTATAATTACTCAATAATATAATTTAAAGAATTTTGATAAAATGATCGAAAGAAACTCGCCTTATACACAGCGATACCATCAGTCACACTGTAAGTTTTTCTGAAACCTTGATATTTTTCCAAAGAGATGGTTTATATCTCAGTCATATTCCATAGATTCCAGCTTCTTCTGATAGTCCAGCTCCATTAGCAGCCTGTACACAATCCGGTCCGGGTCAGGAAACCAGTGGCTGATTTCATGATCAACAATCCACATCTTTTGTACAATGACACACGACCAGCCAGATCACACATTGTAACCATCTACCCCTCTCCTACAAGCATGGATTACTGAAGACACATCCTCCCAGAATCCAAACATGGAGCCTCCATGCGACACAAAGAGATAAATTTATACAGATAATTAGATCCTGCTTCTTGGCTACATAGGCCTCTTGGATGTTGATGACCTGCACTTCATCCTGGACTACATGGGCTGATCATGGCACTACCCTCCACTGGTCTCCACAGGTCCACTATAAGCTTGCATCAGACCCAACATCAGGCTGACTCATGTATCCGCCAATCGCTCTACCACTCTCTTTGCTATAGATCTGTATGCCTCTGCCTGTAAAACACAGCAAGTAGAGTCTGTATAGCCTTTCGCAACATTTCAATTACTCATTATTCAGGTTGAGAAGAACGGAACGACAAGGCTCTGTAGTGCTGTTCTGCATTAGTCACTGTATGTTCATGTATTTGATGCCAGCAGTAAATGAACCCTGGGCCCACTTGCTCAACGCGATCTTAGCGCTAAGATGATCGTAACTCCCATACTTTAACATAGGCTTACGATAGTCTTAACGCTAAGATCGCTTTGTGCAAGTGGGCCCTGGTGTTATATTGGAATATCAGTACCTCATGCTACTGATTATTTCAATTTCCCTACCAGTGATCAAGTGATATTGTCAGGAACTTACCTGAGGACTGTCTGGTTCAGCTATCACAATTGGCTGTCCGGAGTCGGACAGCTCCTGGATGCGTCTGTGCAGTGGTATGTCACCTGTGGAAGATAAGTCACTCACTCACTCACTAACACACACAGCATATATGTCGACATAGTGTTTATAATATTGGCAACCTTCATAGTGGATGTGTTATTTTTTGTTTGTTTAAAACTGATCGAGGTGTATGACACCAGCCTGTTAATGCAGCTTGGATTCTGGCACAAGGAAATGTTAGTGTCGAGGTGAAATGGTGCTTAACATGGCATTCAAGATAATTGCACTTTCATAAAAAATAATTGCACTTTCATAGCAACGTGTGTGTGTGTGTGTGTGTGTGTGTGTGTGTGTGTTAGTTATAGCTCTAGTCCAGACTCATGATGGTTTTATACAGCTAGCCCACTGAGATGGACATCCCACTCAGACACATCATACTGGCTCCGAGCTGACCAGTCCCTGTTTCATCCCCTTAATCATGTTAATGCCAAGTGCCAGGAATGGTAACAAGCACTACCTTTCAGTGTCTACTGGTATGATGATCAAACCATCTAAATGAACCAGTTGGACTTAATTCATGTTACTCTCAGCCATACTATCCACACTATCCCCATTTCATTGTGTAGTATTACAGGCTTGACAACATAGTCAGTCAGCATGGTCACAGATACTCAACTCTGATGTTGTTGGACTACTGGTTGTCAGGATACTTACCAATAATGTCTAAGTTCAACTCTCTAGCGATTCTCTCCGCACCATCTTTCCCAAATATATGTTCTGGGTGTCCGCACTTCGGACACACGAAGACACTCATGTTCTGCACCAGTCCCAGCACAGGGACGTCCACTTTCCGGAACATCTCCGCTCCGCGCCTGGCATCCTGCAGGGCTATGTCCTGTGGCGTTGTCACCACTACAGCACCTGTCCAACAGAGAACTGTCTTTGAAAATAGTAATAATTGGCCATTTGATTAGCAGAGGATCATAGGGCAGTGTTTTCATGACACAGACATGTGTGCCAGTATGCACAAATGTATAGAATGGATGCAGAGTAAACAGATATTGCGGGGGATGCACAATAATATCCATTGTACCAAATTCCTGATAAGAAATTTATAGGTTCTATTATCAAATAATATAGGGGATCAGAGTATCCCCCTTATTTATAAACTTATCCTGGCACAATAGTGTGCAATATTCCTTCTTGCTTTGATCATATAACAGTGTAGAACAATGAAAAATAATCACCAGAACACACGTTCAGACCACATCACTCCAAGCATGATCCTGTGATACTCGTCGCTTTTTCCCACCATCCCCTGGAGACAGGTGACGAGTTGATCCGAAACTTCGCGGGGATGGACAGACGGGCAGTCATGGCCTGTGGTGTCAGGATAAGTATAACAAGTATTTGTCACAGAGTGACGAAATATCCCCCGCCTGTACACCATAGTACCAAATATGAAAACAATCCAGCGATTAGTTCTTGAGATATTGTGGCAACACCGTTTTCCAACTCCAAAAACAGATTTGCCTGCTGTGACCTTGAAAATGGGGTCAAGGTCACCAAATCTGACAGGTGTATGCGGTGTCTGTATATACACTATAGTTCCAAATATGAAGACAATCCAGCGATTAGTTCTTGAGATATCGCGGCACCACCGTTTTCTAACTCCAAAAGCAGATTTGCCTGCTGTGACCTTGACAATGGGGTCAAGGTCACCAAAACCGACTGGTGTCTGCGGTGTCTGTATATACACCATAGTTCCAAATATGAAGACAATCCAGTGTTTAGTTCTTGAGATATCGCGGCAACACCGTTTTCCAACTCCAAAAGCAGATTTGCCTGCTGTGACCTTGAAAATGGGATCAAGGTCACCAAAACCGACTGGTGTCTGCGGAGTCTGTATATACACCATAGTTCCAAATATGAAGACAATCCAGTGTTTAGTTCTTGAGATATCGCGGCAACACCGTTTTCCAACTCTAAAAGCAGATTTGTCTGCTGTGACCTTGAAAATGGGATCAAGGTCACCAAAACCGACTGGTGTCTGCGGAGTCTGTATATACACCATAGTTCCAAATATGAAGACAATCCAGTGTTTAGTTCTTGAGATATCGCGGCAACACCGTTTTCCAACTCCAAAAGCAGATATGCCTGCTGTGACCTTGAAAATGGGGTCAAGGTCACCAAAACCGAATGGTGTCTGCGGAGTCTGTATATACACCATAGTTCCAAATATGAAGACAATCCAGTGTTTAGTTCTTGAGATATCGCGGCAACAAACAGGTGGGACGTACGGACGGACGGACGGTCGTGAATACTATATCCCCCGCTTCGCGCTTTCGCGCGGCGGGGGATAAAAATAAGGGGAATACTCTGATTCTCTCTATCTTTAACTTATCCCTCCACAACAGTATACAATTACCCCGCAGTAGGACAACGGATTGGTTCAGCTGCATATCCCCATTTGCAATTTAGTAGTCGTGCACAGACTAGACTTGACTGCCACTTTATCTCCAACACATGGGTTTGTTCAATTTCACGAGTCCCGTAATACATCACCACCATGCCTGGCTACAGATAAGGCTTGGTCTGAAATTACATTGCAACTGGAGGTACTCAAAAGATTGGGAACAGTAGTTGCCCTCACGATATGTAGTACCCTTGGTACTGAGTTATCGCAAACATTCCGTAGAAAGAAGAACAAAACATGCAGGAGTACCGATTTGGAGGGCCTTGATGGCAGCTGCTCCATTCCCATCTCATCAACAGTGATATAGAGGTGCGACGAGTTGCTGGGCGAAGAAGAGAGGACCCAGCTGATGGACACCATCAACATCCTCAACAGACAGAACCTGGAGGTAGAAGTTGGCGAAAGAAGTGTCGGTTTGCTAAAAGCAGCCTTGGATATTGTCTGAGGGAGCTGTTGGTGTGGATTGCCATCGTGGACGATAAAGCCAGAGTCTTATGCGGATTGGTGGATCCAGTCCAACATAGGCGTAAGCCTGAATAATGGTTGGACGCAACCAGAATGACAAACTTGGCGGTTGGAAGGAAAAGGCATTTATGTTGGCGCAGAAAGCGACTAGTTATGTCAATATCATGGTGTAGCATGAACTGGGCAGAGGGAGATGTCCTCTGTGTCACCAGACCCAACAATGTTAGTCAGAAGGGTGACAGTGAAGGTGCGATCTAACTGATCAGGCAATTGATATTTGGAAATAAGCCAAATGTACCTCTGCCTGTGGCCCATGTCCAAACTTGATCTGGATGATGTCTAGAGCGTGAAGTTCACGGACATGTGCTATAGTGGCAAATGACAGGAGAAAATAGACCAGAAGTCTGTTGTGAATGGAGTCGTCTCGAAAGTAGGATCCATATCATGTTGACAGCAATGAGTCTCGAAAGAACCATTTCTGGTCACACGGGGATGGTGGTGTGTCTGACAGATGGCGATAGCCGCCGCCATGGAGAAACCCCAGGCTGTCAATGCGCTCTGCAAATGAACTACACTTGTAGATCCCGCAACACTGGGCAAGAATCTGGATGTTCACTGTGGATGCCAGTTTCTGTAGAACACGGGGAAGGAGCACCAGGGGTTGAAACAAAACACCACTTGATGGCGTGGGGCGGCAAGATCACAAGCTAGAATGTCCTGTATCAGTGATATTATTGCTGAAGCTGGTGGCTGTAGTGGGTGGGTGGCCAAACCACTGGCAAAACATCGAGAAATTATCTGGGGACAACTGCCACTCCACGGGGACTGACTGGGGCGAGATGGGGCAATGGCAAGAATGTTTGAGATGCCCAGAATGTTGCGAACTCTCATCGTCAACGGGAAGTTGTCTATGGGATGGTGGAATGCGAATGTGAGATCCAGGAGACTCTGTGAGTGGATCCCAACAGATTGATGTAATGAGCCACCGTGACGTTGTCCATTTTATCATGAGGCAATTTCCCCGCAAGATAGTCCGTTGGCAGGGAAAATACATGTGTGAGGAAGGTAAGTAGCTGTATAATTATATTTACTGATACGTAACTGCCAGGGACCCTAATAATGATGCACTAAGGATGATCAAATTCAAATGACAAAAACTAATCCAATCGTAAATGTGTCCGTTCACCACGGGCAATGAAGGAAAAAGTGACATGTAGTACAGGAGCATGCTGGGAGCGAGGTGATTGGAGGGTGTGTTCTGGTGATTGTATTACATTGTTCTACACTGTTATATGATCGATGCTAGAAGGAAAACTACATACTGTTGTGGAGGGATAAGTTACAAAATGATCAAATCTTACAGTTCATATAGTTTGAAGGTAGTAGGTTTATTGTGCTGACTGTTGAGCATACAGCCTCCACATGGTCCATGATATAAGGGAGATCATTCATGCATAACAGAGCTAGTAGTCTTTAGGCGACAGAGCACCTAACCATGGTCATATATAATATAGATAACCCTACACTGTAAGGACCCTTGACATTAATTATGGACTGTTGCTTTGACCCTTAGTTTTGTAGATCAAGGTGAAGCCCTGATAGGGTATGACATAATAACATGACAAGACACATCATGTTTTCAGAGTGGGGCAAAACCAAAGGATTCCCCTGATTAGTTTGTAGCTTCAAACCAACAGCTCTAGGGGCATGAGAACACTTGTACCTGAGACTGGGATGTTTTGGGATATGGACAACTGGGCGTCGCCCGTCCCTGGGGGCATGTCTATCACCAGATAGTCCAGGGGGCTCCATGACACCTGCAAGAACATTCATCAGGATCATTATGGTTGCGGTGGTACAAAACAATTAGGAGATAAACATACTGTGTTTTCAATGTAGAGCTAGGTTACCTGTAGATTTAAATGCACAAACTTGAATTTGTAACCGTATTAGATTTGTTAAATTTAGCGCGGTTAAATCTACAGGTAACCTAGCTCTAAAAACACAATATGTTTATCTCCATTCTACCACATCTTCCCGAGGCAAGTGAGTTAACTGACTATAAAAGTCCAGTTTCCACCCTTGCCAAACTAGGCTGGTATTATAGAGTTACATTTTGGCGGGACTAACGAGTCTATGCATAGTCCAATCAAAATCTCGCACCGAAATTGAAATCCGGTTTGTAAAGTGTCGTGCAGATTTCGGTCGATTGTAGGATTTGCAAAGCATGTGTACCGCCAACTCATTGTCAGCAGATATTTTCTAAATCTTTTCATGTTTTTAATCAAGGTGCTCACGTGATTTGATGCATTTTGCGATGTACGACCCGTTTTATCACAATATAGATCTTGATTATCTATCAGATCGTCCTGACCGAGCGCCACCATTTTGTGTGAAGCAAACGCAAGTGATACGAGAGGTGGAAATGATTGGTCCACAGGAGAGGCTTAGAAGGGACATAACTGGTAATAGCCACTGGTGGTGCTACGATTGAGCCCAGTAATTCCAGCCTAGTTCGGCAAGGGTGGAAACTGGACTTTTAAAGTCAGTTAACTCTCTCAAAATTGACACTGTATGTAGATCATGAATATATAACAGACTTGAATGGCATCATGTTGCAAGGTGATTTGTTGCATGTTTCTAGTTTTTAGTACTTCAGTCTTACATACGTGACCAAAGTATATTCTTTAGAGAACTAGTTTTAACTAGTTGCTACCAGGCACCATGATCAAGATACAGTCTACAGAATGCTTGATGCAGAACACCATACTCACTTGCCTGGTCAGTCTCTCAATAGCTGCCATCACCATGAGCCCCCTCCACACAATGGCTGCAGTCTCCTCCACCAGAAAGCCCATGGACATACTGCAGAACAGACACTACTGATACTTAGATTTAACAGAGAGCTCATGGAAGAGGGCAGTCATTGTGTTACAGAGGTAGAAGTTTATTTGTTATAGAGTGAGTGGGTGAATGTTGTAAGGGAACCGTAGGCAATCAAGTTTGGACCAATCTTCCTGAGGCAAGGGAGTTAGTTAACTGACCTTAAAGACCAGTTTCCACTCTTGTCGAACTAGACTGCAATTTCTGGGGTCAATTGTAGCGCTACCAGTAGCTATTATGAGTTATGTCCCTTCAATGTCCCTCATACTGACCAATCAGATTCCACCTTTCAAATCACTTCCAAACAAAATGGCGGTGCCCAGTCAAGACAACCTGATTAAGTCAATCAAAGAAAAGTTTCAGATTCCCTGCCTCACAAACACCTAGTGCCAATCAGTCGAGACTCTGCAGGACGAAAAAGACATACATGTATTCGTTTTGATAAGGATGGGTAATGGCAAATGAATATCATATGAATGTGTGAAATATTTTGTACGAAGGATCGAGTGTTCTCGTACTCACACAGCTGACCTCCATCATGGCAGGACAGTGCAAGAAGTCAAACAACATGAGATTCAGGGCAACAGGACATTTAAAGTCTGTCATTTAGAGAGTAGTCATTGTGTCATGGAGGAAGCAGTCATTGTGTCATTTAGAGAGTAGTCATGGAGGAAGCAGTCATTGTGTCATGGAGGAAGCAGTCATTGTGTCATGTTGGAAATCAGTTATTTCCATTTCCAGCAGGCATTGTGACTTTAAATTTCTGTATCAATCTGCTTGAATGCCACATATTGGTCTTGTTGGACCTACTATGCCTTGGTCTCTCTACAATCTCTAGGTGAAGATTACTGCAGTCAGCAACACACAACAGCTACACTACATCAGATGCCGTGACACACTATCTGCCAGGTCACAAATTGTGACAACTCAATCCCAACTTTTGTTGGTTTTTACACCAATCATGGAGTATCAGGGACAAACTGGAATCCACACTGAGAAAACACAACGTTAATCTCATCATCATCATCATATTATTATTATTATTATACCATTTTATTCCATAATTCACCAGTGGCCTCATCAGATTATCTGAAGAAAGAAGTAAGCCATCAATTATTATTCATGTTAATCAGGTAGGATTTACAACACACATCTTGGTCAAAAGTTTAACTAAAAATGTAATTGAATATATCGCTTGAACAGGACTAATGGTTTAGGTATTTAACATACTACCCGCAGTCTGTGCCAAAAACATTGGAGTCTACTAGCCAGAACTTGGTTCTTGCCATCCTGCTCAGTAGATGTTAGTGTCATAATATGGAATATTAGATGAGCTTACTGGAACAGAATTTTTCTAGACTTGGGCTTTGACTAGCGGCTAATGTCTGTACCTGGAGTAAGCTCTGGCTCTCCTCGCAGGTTCATCAGCTTGGGTACTGACGGCCCATAGACATCAGCATCCAGCAAGCCAACATCCTTGAGCTGCAACACACATCACTGTCAAACATACATGTAAACAGACACATACTAGAGCTGTCATCGATAGGAAATTAAAGTATCAACTCAAAAGTATCATGATATATTGATTGATAATAAAAATAAATTATTCTGTATGTGAATAGGAAACAATTACGTATGTAGACGTGCAATTAATCAATTCATTGCTTGATAAGAACTAGGCTGATCCATCACATGTCAGTGCCCCTGACCAGTGGATTCCGTTAGTTGCCTCTTACAACAAGCATAGTCATCTCTTGTGGCAAGACCAGCGGATCCCGTTAGTTGCCTCTTACAACAAACATAGCCATCTCTTGTGGCAAGACCAGCGGATCCCATTAGTTGCCTCTTACAACAAGCATAGTCATCTCTTGTGGCAAGCATGGGTTGCTGAAGGCCTATTCTCTACCTGAATCTTCACGGGTTGCCCCGGGAATGTGTGTGACTAAACATGATGAAAGGAAAAGACTTACTAACACTGTAAACAAGGGACTAGACCATTACTTAATGTCAGCATAAAGACATTATCAAAAGTGGTTTCTGTTTAGCAAATGCATTGTATTTTCTGTATCCTTTCTATCATGGTCTATCATTCCTCAAACAAATATACATGGAATTGTTTATACCAACAAAATGTAAAATAGGTTAATGTTTTTGAGTAATATATATGTACAGAAATGAAATGAAAATAGCTTACTGGTTCATTGGCTGCTAGGCCTAATGCAAGATTCACTGAAAAAGATGTGAAAAATATCTCTAGATCATGTTGCATTGAGCCATCATATGACATTAGCTTTAGACTTGGCCGCCCTCCCATTTAGCCAGTATTAATGCTAGCTGTGCAGTGTCACGTTATCAATGTCAAAATGTCTACTTCATTAATATCACTGAAAACGGTGATTCAAAGCACTGAGTGAGTGAGTGAGCTGCTTGTACATAGGGCCTGACGTCTGTCCTTGACAAAACACAGGAGTGCATGTCATTTATTTTGTCAGGGATGATACACTTGCTGCTGTTTAATAAAGAGTTTGAAACTTTTTGCTTTAGAGTGACAATGACATGGTCAAATGCAATATTCATTATATTGTTACCATATCACTATATCAAGATAGTGAATTGAATATTTACACAAGTTAACTGTGCAAACACATGAGAATTGAAGTATGAACACACTCTGCACTGTCTGAACCATAAAATAAAAATGAAGAATCAGAAATTAGAAAGACTAACTCCTATGGACATTCTACCTGATAATATGGCTTTCACCCCTTTAAGAACTTTAAGAGCTGACAGATCTGGTGCTGTTCAAAAACATCCAAACATCCAGGTCACAACATAAACGTTTGTCTTTTCTGTCCGTTACCATGGTTACCTATCAATGTACTAGTCATACAAAGCAGACATTGTGACCATTCTACTGACGAATATGTTGTTTTCCACCAACATCCACTCACTACCAAGCCTCACCTGCTGTTGTTGATTTTCCAACTCCTCCTTTTCCTGATGCAACAATGATAACATGTTTCACTCCATCAATCTGACGTTTCCGTGGCAACCCTCGAGCCATGTGCTCTCTTCTCATTTCCTCTGGTGACTTTTTACTTGATGATGGAGGAATGCCCTGAAAATAGTGTGATCTTCACAATGGCGACATGATATCGAATGAGAGCGAGTGGTTTAACGTTATTTTTAGCACTGTTCCAACAATTATATGGCAGGGTACGTCAGAAATGGGCTTCACACATTGTTTCCAAGTTGGGAGTTGAACCCATGAACTCTTTATCGTGACAAGAGAACGCTTAAACCACCAGGCTACCCCTCTGCCCTGTCAGCATGATTAGTGTGAAGACTTAGCAAGGCAAACTAGCGGTTGACACTGTTCTTACTACTGCAATAGAGAAAATGTGACCACTAGTTTAATAGTACTTGTTTAACCTTCCATTAAAATACTAGCTTCTCATTGGTTAACTAGCGGGCAATTATTTTCCATGTACCCCGCTGAGAAATCAATCGTAACACACCTTAAGTAACTTGCTTATCTCTCATAAGTATCATGGAGCTGAAATGAACCGATGGTTATCCAAATGCATTGGATAAAGGCAAGTAACCCGGTTCATTTGCCTGAATCAAAGCATTTTACCGAGTGAGGCTCAGGGTCTATACAAGGTACAACACACCATAGACCCCTTGAGACCGGTTGACAACTTATATTGTTATCATGTTTCACTTTTGGACCACACATGGTCCTGTAATTGTAAATAGTATTATCAGTAAAATCAAGTTATCTAACTGGCCAGGGGACATCTTGTGAAAAACCTATACAAGTCGCCCCGCTGGCCTGTATTGGGATTATAACATCACAGTGTTTCACGATGTCATCTGCTTGTCATGACAAAATTGAGCCTAATTCACATTTGAGAACCCAATGGGGTTCACAAGGCAGACTTGGTATTGTCCTACAAACATAATTTGCTGAAAATAAATCTCTGTACATGTGAACACATTATGATAAATTTGTTACTTTGGTCTCGTGGTGTACAAGCCCACTCAGCTCATAGAATCCTGTACACCCTACTTGTGACACATGTAACGGATCGAGTAACATGTTCCCATGACACCAACCTGATCTTGTCGTGGTCACAGACATATTATTGTATTTTAGGGCTGGGACGGGGTAATTTGGGTACTTGGGTTGGGTGGTATGGAATAGGGCCTGGGTACCCACTGGACTCGTGGTCATATGGGAGCTGCTATAGAATATGTAGCCACTATTTTCATTCAAGGATCAAAGGGCTAAGGATAGAGTTGGGAGTTACCTAATCCCTAACACTATTAACCCTAAGGATTGAAGAGGCATGAGCAAATATGTATTTTCCTATACTAAATCTTTTTTCTTGTGACATATCTAATTTTTATGATACTATTTGGTGGCGAACAGATTCTATAATTGCACCGTCACATGATATATTGTTTAATGACAAAAAAAACAACACACCATGTCTATACTACAAGTCGCTAATGTTCACATTTTTTTCAGACTATGCATGCATTCCTTCTGACTTATATGTTTGTGTACTGATAAAGCTTCAATCAACTTCAGTGTTTGCATGATCAGATCGTGTTATACGTGTATCTCAATAGTATTTGCCAGGGATCCAGTACAACAGTTCCCAAACCGAAATTTTGTACCGAACTTCAATGTCCCTTAGCCTAGGTCATGTGGGAACTGAGGACGACCTTGCTGGTTATACATCCTTACAGTACTAAAGTTAAGAGTTTAAGTTATATAACTTTGCATGTATAACTATCTCCCGCATAGAAACACATGGATCTGGGGTGACCACCATTACCAGGAGTCAGGAGAGTTTATTGTTGTTGTCCTCTTTCTGTGTTACTCACAAGATTATATGACCACTTCTCTTAGTTCGTTTATGACTTTTCTTCAAGTAATGACGATGTGAAACTGTGCTACTTACAAAGGGGTTGTCATGCGATGAAAATAACCTTATCCATGCGCTACAGGCATTCCTTCTCGTCGGACTGCTCCAAATCTTGAGAAACAACATTCTGTCAAACAACCACGTGTTGTTTGTTGTGGAGCTCTTCAGCCGTGGAAACGCGAAATGAACAAATTGGAAAACGAAATTGAAATAAAACGGAAAATGGTTGATATTGGGATACCAATAAATGTAATCTCAGAGGAAACACCTATCTGATGATAATATCGCTACCGACATAAACGTACAGCAAATATCCTGAACTATTACATGTATACATGTTATTCAAATGACACAACATCATATGCAACAGACGAAGCGCTAGTACAATCAGTGGTATGGCGATTCTAATTATTAGTCGAACTCGGACGTTGCGATAACATGAAGCTGTGCTGTCCGTGAAAGCTGTTTCAACACTTAAATTTTATACTTTTCCAAATGTATTAACATTTCATTTCAACAAAGCAGCCCCAGATTATTAGACGACTTAACGCGAACGTTACCCCACGGACCTATATATAACCCGTCCGTGGTTACTCGAATTTGAATTTGGATCATAGACATTAGCAAAAAATGACGACAGGAGAACTTCAGTGAGTAATATTACTTCTATATGGGTTAAACATATTTTTATTTCATAGATGGAATTCCTATTGGTAAACAAGCAAAACATTTATTATATAAATACCGCTCCAAAAAAACAACAGATTACAGTTGGGTACTATTGGAATCCTTTATGTTTAACAATATATCGTGGACTGATCTGAGAATTTCCATGTTGATTGCGTCACTATGAAGAGCTTCCGTATAAAACCATTTTCATGTTATACCCATGGGTATAAAAACACATATAACTTCCAATGTGTGTGTAGTTTCCAGCTGTATGGCAATGGTCTGTAAATAATCGTGTCTCGACAGCCACCAAGTGAAAGCATATCCTCAGGCTGCGACTACAGTATCAGGTACCGAAAAATGGCTTAACGGTTTAACACGTCGTTCAGTCAACACGTAGGTGTTCAGACAGTCAGACATGTGGGTATTCAGTCAACACGTGGGTATTCACAGTCAATACGTAGATATTCAGACATTCAACCCGTAGATATTCAGACAGTCAACACGCAGTTATTCAGACATTCAACCCGTAGATATTCAGACAGTCAACACGCAGATATTCAGACAGTCAACACGTAGATATTCAGACAGTCAACACGTAGTTATTCAGACAGTCAACCCGTAGATATTCAGACAGTCAACGCGCAGATATTCAGACAGTCAACACGCAGTTATTCAGACAGTCAACCCGTAGATATTCAGACAGTCAACCCGTAGATATTCAGACAGTCAACACGTAGATATTCAGACAGTCAACACGTAGTTATTCAGACAGTCAACCCGTAGATATTCAGACAGTCAACACGCAGATATTCAGACAGTCAACACGCAGTTATTCAGACAGTCAACCCGTAGATATTCAGACAGTCAACCCGTAGATATTCAGACAGTCAACACGCAGATATTCAGACAGTCAATCCGTAGATATTCAGACAGTCAACCCGTATAGTTATTCAGACAGTCAACACGTAGATATTCAGACAGTCAACACGCAGATATTCAGACAGTCAATCCGTAGATATTCAGACAGTCAACCCGTAGATATTCAGTCAACACGCAGTTATTCAGACAGTCAACACGCAGTTAATCAGACAGTCAACGCGCAGTTATTCAGACAGTCAACACGTAGATATTCAGACAGCCAACACGCAGTTATTTAGACAGTCAACCCGTAGGTATTCAGTCAACGCGTAGATATTCAGTCTACACGTAGTCATTCAGACAGTCAACGCGAAGGCCAAAAAATTAAAACAAAAAAACCCCTACACATTGAAAGCACATAACACAACACAAAACATAACACTACTTTACTTACTATTCTGACTCACCCGTAGCTACATTCATCCCCCCATATCCATCCACCCACTCATCCCTCATCCCCCATCACACCCACATCCAACCATCTTCCCACCCGCCCACTCAGCCATCCACATTCGCACACGCGCATCGACCCACACTTCCTTCCATCTACCCACCCTCACGCCGATCCACCCACACTCGCACACGCGCATCAACCCACACTTCCTCCCATCTACCCACCCTCACGCCGATCCACCCACACTCGCACACGCGCATCAACCCACACTTCCTCCCATCTACCCACACGCCCACTCCACACTCGCACACCGCACATCGACCCACACTTCCTCCCATCTACCGACCCTCACGCCGATCCACCCACACCCATCCAACCTTCAAGCACCAATGAAACCATCAACGCACCTGTACACCCATACAACCCCACAATGCTCATGGTATGAATCACTGGATTGTCTGGTCCAGACTCCATTATTTACAGGCTGCCGTCAAAAGGCGGGGATATTGCTGAGTGCGGCGTAAAACAACAACCAAACAAACGAACAAAAGACTATGGGCCATGAGTCATAATAATTGGTAATAACTTAAACATATACTTAAATAATGACCACAGTTAAAACTATGATGTATATCTCACGACCGAATTCAATACTTTTACAATACCACCCATTCAGGTTCTGGGCAAAATACCAGTGCAGAGAAACCGCTTACCCTGTTACCGGCAGTTGAACCTTTGTTTTTTAATAACAAGGCCACTTGAAGAGGAGTAGAATCACAAGTCACAGCTTGTGTCGGACACTGATTATGTTCATAAGTTAATTGGCCAATCTATGATCACCAAGGAATGTTTGAAATGTACAATCAATTTGAAATTTATGATCGATAAATGTTGAAATGTAAAAAAAGGTATTTCAAGGCTGAATTAAACGAACACAAAATGGCTAAATGTGTGTAAATAGTGCTAACAAATTGCTTTGAAGGTGTCTGTGAAAGTGTATGCCAGAATATGTGAATTTAGCGCTGAATAAATGATTATGAACATAATTTGCTTGTCGTTTTTTCATGGCATACACTGTTGAAAGCAACCCGATTTCGGAAATCTTGCTTCATATCAAATATTAGGTACGGGTTAGATATTGTCGGTGGGTACGACTCCGTGCGTGCAGATCGTCTGGTATCTGTGCAGTTTTATACTCCAGTTTTACTGAACCAGCTTTCGCTTGTTGGGCTAAAGCCGATAAGAAGGTAATTTTGAATCCAAATCCTTTACTCATAACTAATTCCTTAGTTAAATAGGCCAGGTTTTACATGTCTGCCCAAATTATATTTGATTCCAGTTCCGCGTTGATCAAGATAATATAACACTTTGTAAAGTTTTGATATCAGACAAGCAGATGGTGTTGACTATTTTGCACGTAGAAAACGTTTGACATGTGATACACTCTCTTTGATATGTGAAACTGTATATCATTACAGATGAAGGGGGTGGGGTCACTCACTCACTCACTCACTCACTCACTCACTCACTCACTGATCTAAGCAGTAGAAGCGGGCATTCCGAAAAGTCCCATCATTTAGAAACCAAGCAATGCTTCATGAGTGAGTGAGTGAGTGAGTATGGTTTTACGCCGCTTTTAGCAATATTCCGATATATCACGGCTGGGGACACCAGAAATGGGCTTCACACATTGTACCCATGTAGGGAATCGAACCCGTGCCTTCAGCGTGACGAGCGAACGCTTTAACCACAAGACTACCCCACCGCCCCTGTAACCGAGATGAGTTTGGGAGGACTGATCAGATACTTTTTATTCCCACTCTCCCGAATGGCGGAAGGTCGATTGTTCGTTCCCCTGGTCACGTCATACCAAAAGACGTTAGAAGATGGTACTTATTGTTACCCCGCCTAAACGCGACGTTAAATCCCATTTCACCCCGCCTTCCCCCACTACTAAAACCTGCATATGATAGCTCTTCATCATCGGAAGTGTGGGAAATCACCATGTCTTGTCATTGTGTTTAATGCAGTGTCGTCCAGTGGACATCATGGTCAACGGGAATAATACTGCCACCGCCAAAAAAAGTTAGTAAAAGTGATCCTAATAACATTTTCGGGGCGCGCGTGCGTGCGTGCGTGCGTGTGTGTATTGGGTGTGTGTTGGGTGTGTGTTCGGTGTGTGTTGTGTATTGTGTGAGCAAGCAAGCAAAGCACTTGGTCAGTAAAATCGTCAACGAGACGTTGTAATATTTCGGTTAAGGGAGCATTTTGTATATTTGATAAGAAAAGTGTTCCGGTATTAATGTATATTGCTGAGATTTGAGAATACCAAAATGGAATAGCATTGAAATTGTTCATAGCAAGGTTCGTAACTGTTGTCTTCACACCAGCAACAGAAATGCAAATGCAGTATGGTGAATGTGGCAGGTATCCACTTCATAATATTTACCATGTAAAATGAATTAAATATTGGCTTAAGATAATGCAAATGAGTGCAAAACAGATACCAATACCAGTGTTTTGAAATGTTGTTATACGTTGCAGATAGAAAACGCCCTAACTGGGCATCGCATATCAGGCTTTTGCTAAGTAATTTTGTTTGGGGAATGTATGGGTTGCACAAAGCGTTGGCAAGTGTTTGCACATCGTTAATGATTGCTCGTTTCAAGATTGGGATGCATCTCCAGACAGCAAGACCGTCTCTTTCAAATAACTACATAAATCTTGTATCGGTTGTGAAAAATGTTTATCAAATATTAAGTATGGTGAATGTAGAAGATTATTAACTAAATATTTAGATGTGGGCAAAGTAATCTTGGCATTCAACCTGTCCCTAGGGGTGTTGCTAATATTGAAGATGATGCCGTCTTATGTGAACACTGTCATGTCATGGAGGATGGACGCCATGTTGTATACAATTGTCTTCTTTATGCGAGTCGGGGCGGTCGGGTAGCCTGGTGGTTAAAGCGTTCGCTCGTCACGCTGAAGACCCGGGTTCGATTCCCGACATGGGTACAATGTGTGAAGCCCATTTCTGGTGTCCCCCGTCGTGATGTTGCTGGAATATTGCTAAAAGCGGCGTAAAACCATACTCACTCACTCAATTATGCGAGTCGGCGGGAAATGTGTATCCCAAAGATAGTTAACCATCATTACTTTTGTTTTGAAAGAATCTTGTTAATTATCAAACAATGATACCATAATACATTCTTCAAAACGTACGTTCTTTCCAATGTACGTGTTCTCAACAAAAGAAAGTATTAATAAGGTTACCCTTAAATAAAAAATATATGATGTATAATGTATTTAGTACAACGGGTCAGTTGGCATTTATACAAATAAATCTGTCTGTCTGATAGAAATGACACGGCCGAACAATTAGTATATTCACTGTGCATGCTAACTCACGTTAGCAATATAAATTACCTTTAAAACCGAGACCATTAGGTAGATGAGATAACACACACCTGCGAAAACACGAACTTCGATTTTTGTATGCTGCTATTTGAATCAGTGGATATTGTGTTTGATTTATATCTTATCAGATAGTATACCATGAATCGATATATTCTGAGCATATTTTGGTTCTAAATACGATTAAATTAAGATATTAAGATTTAATAAGCATATATTACTTGGAATGGTCAGTATTACTGGAAAAGGAGCGTGTTTTAGGTTTGTGTTTAGAATTAGTTGTTTTGTATACAATGTTACACTTATATTAAGTATATGTGTTTCATTAGTCTGTCATACAGACCCTGAAACAAATATATCCAATACAGCCCATGCAAAGTCCACAATGTTTAGCAAGCATAGATTACTGCGGTATCGGGAAGAAAATCTCTGGGCTGCTTTATATTATATTTGATAACTATAATTTAACAACTGTTTTTACTTAAAACATTTTCATTTCAGGGTCTAGAAGAAAGTCTCTGGGCCCCTTTTCATTATATTTGATAATAGTAATTTAACAAAAAAAATTTTCTTAAAATATTTAAATTTCAGAGACTAGATGTTAGTCTCAGGGCCCCTTTTCATTATATTTGATAACTGTAATTTAACAACTGTTTTTTCGTAAAATATTTTCATTTCAGAGACTAGAAGAAAGTCTCTGGGCCCCTTTTCATTATATTTGATAACTGTAATTTAACAACAGTTTTTTCTTAAAATATTTTCATTTCATAGACCAGATGTTAGTCTTGTGTTTGATGTACGCACCATGATTATACACCTGTGCCGACTGGAATACTTTTCAAAGCGGCGTTAAACCCAACTGACTCTCACACACCTGTGCAGACAGGTAGCCAAGCAATGTCTGTGTGGTGTTCAATGTCCACGCCCAGCCTCATGTAGTTTCACCGGGTCAGACGAGCTCAGTTTCTCAGCGGTAGCTCGATGTTAATTACTTCAACTTATCCAACATGAACATATTTAACGATTACTTGTCATTGCGTGTTAGACTCGTCAGGTGGGTCGGCCGCCAGCTCACCCTAACGTCTCCCAGGCTTCACGTGTCTTGACACTCAAGTGGGATTATTCATAATTATCGATTTCCATTCGCCGAGAAAGTCTTTATTAATAACATTTCGTGCTCAGGACTAAATGCCTTTATGTCAGGCTTGTCACCAATGTCATTAAAATCAGATCTCAGTTCTCGCTATCGCTAAACAAAGATCTGTGGACATCCCATTAGGGGTCACGTCAGAACGACTCAGAACGGTGAAGGACTCGCCACTGTAGTCTGTCTTACAGACCCTGATACAAATATATATCAAATACAGCCCATGCAAGTCTATAATGTTTGGCAAGTCTAGATCACTTCAGTAACATCTGAAAATGAAGAGAGTCACTGGGCTCCTTTTTATTATATTTTTATTAAGATAACTGAACAACTGTTTTTTTTATGTACGATATGTTCATTTCAGGGACTAGATTTTAGTCTATCGCCACTGTTGTCATTATTAATACAGCTAAATACACAGGGCCACGGATAGCCATACTATACTGACTGTACTGTACTGATTACATTAAAAAAAATGTAATCAGTACAGTCAGTATAGTATGGCTATCCGTGGCCCTGTGGCTAAATACCCCCATCTTGTACGTCGGTGCTCTGGTTTGCACGGTGCCATCGTCTCTGGCCTAGATCCACTCTTGGCACTTCCTAGGAGCGTCTGTTTATATTTACTGTGTCATCTTGTGGCGTGGCATCGGCTCACGCGGCACTTGCTCTCCAGCTTTCAGCCGTACAACATGTATTTTATATTCTTTCATTCATCTGTCGTTCGTTGCGTCCACCCACCCACTATGTTGTTCTTAATTACTAGTTATTCAAGCTTTGTAGTTGTCAATTCGGTGGAACTTTACTGGAGCATTATGTTTGTATATTATGATGGCTTCATGAATGAATTAAAAGTTGCAGATGGGCGGGGTGCATTACAAGTTACATTTGGCATCTTGGGATACATCCCAAATTATAAATTATACAGGATAGGGTTGCCCGCTTTCCAGCAGGAACCAACTTGTCCATTCTGCTTATACAGTGAATGGCTTAGTTGCCAACGCTCAATATTTGGCAATAGTACTTTCCTGGGACCGCTAGCTGCATAGCAACATGGGTTGCCTGGCAACGGTAGTTGGATTGGTAAGCAACATGGGTTGCTTGGCAACGGTTGTTGTAGTGCAGGGTTGTAGCATCGGGTTAAGCTCATTTTCTGCAGTCAATCAGTACCTCCACACCCGCGACCATTTCATCCGAATAAAATATCTTGTCTTAATTTCAAGTTGCGCTATTATGCAGGATACCGGGGTCATGTCCTTATATTATATACTAGTATTGAGACACATGAAGATGACGTTGTTAAAACGCAGCTCAACTTTACATACGTAGTTTGTTTCAGTTATAAAGCTTCTTTACAAAGTTTCTGGAAAACTTGAGGACTTTACTGGACGTTGCTGTCGCTTGAAATAACGTCTATGGATATATAATTAGAACCCGAATTGATATCATAACAGGTGTCTTAAATGATGAACTAATTTCACCAAATGTCCAGGAAAGGAAAGGGTGTTATTTAGCGCCAGGAATTCGATGAAAGCGGTGATCGCTGAAGTGAGGTTGAGTGTGAGTGTGTGTGAGTGTGGTAGTGTGTGTGTTTTGTGTGAGTGTGAGTCTGTGTGTGTTTGAGTGTGAATGTGAGTGTGTGAGTGTGAGTGTGTGTGAGTGTTTATGTGTGTGTGTTTTTTGTGTGTGAGTGTGAGTGTGAGTGTGTGTGTGTTTGAGTGTGAGTGTGTGTCTGTGTGTGAGTGTGAGTGTGAGTGTTTTTTTTGTGTGTGTGTGTTTGTGTGTGAGTGAATGTGTGAGTCTGTGTGTGAGTCTGTGTGTGAGTGTGAGTGTTTGTGTGAGCGTGAGTTTGTGTGTGAGTGTGAGTCTGTGTGTGAGTGAGTGAGTGTGTGTGAGTGTTTTTGTGTGTGTGTGTTTGTGTGTGTGTTTTTTTGTGTGAGTGTGAGTGTGTGTGTGTTTGAGTGTGAGTGTGAGTGTGTGTGAGTGTTTTTTGTGTGTGTGTGTGTGTGTGAGTGTGAGTGAATGTGTGAGTCTGTGTGTGAGTGTGTGTGTGAGTCTGTGTGTGAGTGTGAGTGTTTGTGTGTGAGTGTGAGTGTGAGTGTGAGAATGTCGTTTTACACCAACATAACCCAGCACTGTCTTGGCGATCGGTACAGAATCGAACCTGGGACAGGCAAACCAGTGTCTAATAGCATAAGCAATAACCAACGCCGTCCTTGACATACAACCTGCCAGGTTGTAGAATACGGGTCCGGGTTGTCCACGTGCTGCAATTGTATGGCAACGGTAACCACATTTCCTGTGCGTGATGTTGGAATGAAATTTTATCTCCCGAGAGCATGGTTATATTGTGAAGTACATATTTATGTATGATTGGTGTGCCAACGAATAGCTTCGTGCACAGTGACCATTAATTAACTCAGTTGTAATTGTGCGCGCGGAATAACAGTGTACTTACATCTGATACAAGATTGGCCTTTTCACACACTTCACAAAAGTGGTGTTGTGGGGATTGAGGTCCAAAATAAAAGAGACATGTTCAGTTCTGTCGATGTGAATTGGCGATTTACTGATATACACCAACTAGCAGTCTCGTAAACAGTGAAACTTTATCAACTCGGGAGTCCTGGTCCCAAAATATAGATTTGTCCGTAGTTCGTGACAAACATAGCGTCGATACTAGATAACATTATGGACAAAGGTGCTGTCGATACAATATCGTTACATATGTACATCGAGTTAAGGGAGATTTGGCTTTAGGAGGTTTCACTGTATACGATGTTTATGATGAACACTGTCACGGTGATTGAATAACGATTGCGCCGTCTAGGCAAGTTGCCATGGTAATCGGCTCAAACCAGAGGTGACGCAACCAGCTTTCGTATGCACATCTGAACAGCGACTTTGAACTTACGAACCTTACAAATTTCAGAATTTCCTCGACCGCCTCCGTGGTCTAGTGGTAGAGCGTCTGCCCGGAGAGCGGAAGGTCCGGGGTTCGATCCCCGACCGCGTCATACCAAAAGTTACCCTGTCTGGCGCTCGGCATTAAGGGGCTAAAACAAGGACTGGTCGGCTCGGAGTCAGTATACTGTGTCTGAGTGGGATATTCATGTTAAACTGCGGCATGGTATCTCAGTGTGTTAGCACTATAAATCGGCATCAGTCCGGACTAGTACAAGCAGCCACACAAACACACACACGTACATGCACGTCGCTATATAAGTGCAATAATCTTGGACGCGACGATAAACCCCATTTCACCTCACCTCACCTTAGAATTTCCTCCCCGAGTATGTTGTCGTTGCTTTAAGTGATTAAGAGGTCGCCTCTGCTTTACCAATTAAGTAATTTCGGCTGAACTGCCCCTCTTTGGGACTCATGTGTGTGAGTAGGTAATACACATCCATTGGGAGTTTTAGTAAGGATATGATTTCTGTTTTGTACTGATAAGATTTGTATTTTCGCATTAATATGATTTGATTGTTTTATTTTTAGTTTCTTTGGCTGTTCTGTATAAATACTTTCGAGTAGCTGACCATCTTTCAGAAATAACGTTAGTTTGGCCTTCGTTGTTGCATGTCTAGGCTTTAGGAGATCTACAACAGGAGATCTAACTACAATTCTTGCTTTCATTGAGTCCGGCTAGGACATGCTCTTGACATTCCAATAAGAAGTGAGCAATGGATTCAGGCTGATTTGTAAGATGGGCATACCTTGTCATAGCGCTTTTGTGAGGCGTGATAACGTTCCTTTGATTTGAGTATGAGTATGAGTATGGCTATTCTGGACTTGGGGTTGAATTTAGAGGAAATATAGCATTAAGCTTAAATGAGATGTATAGTATAAATATGGGATTAAATCATTTATGAAAACAAGTATCTTCAAGAAAAAATCTATAGTCATTATTACTAGCCAAAAGACGTCATAAACCTACCCGTATCCCGGAAACTACCGGGAGTTAACGAGCAGAGATGCCATCACGTGACCTGATGACGGTGGCGAGTTGACTTGCAGACGATCACTTTTTGTGTATAGTTTTTGGTAAATTACTAACGTTCGCCACGGTATCACCAGACAATGATACCGATGAAAACGTTGAATTTTCGCTCAAAGACCTTACATATATTCGTCCGTTCAGTATGAGCCCGTGGTTAGTCAAAACTTGAGGAAATCTTGAGGAAAGTGGGTAGATCTATCGAGTGAAGACAACATCAGGTTTTCACAAAGTCTCAAAAATTCTTCTTAACTAAAACTTTTAGTCCATGAAAAATTAAATGACATTAACCTACATTGTTGGACATGTGCAAGAGATAAGTCTTCAAAAGGCACAATGTATAGTATCATAAAAAATGATTGCCTAAATTTTGAATACAGCAGGAAAACGTTTGGCGAGTCTTACTCGTGTTTAGAACTTGTAACCATAATCTACCTTTTGAAACTGGGAATGAAGAAATATTTGCCAACCAAT
Source organism: Haliotis rufescens (assembly GCF_023055435.1). Classification (NCBI taxonomy): domain Eukaryota; kingdom Metazoa; phylum Mollusca; class Gastropoda; order Lepetellida; family Haliotidae; genus Haliotis; species Haliotis rufescens. The sequence continues at coordinate 17,533,035 of NW_025964112.1, forward strand.
TATCACAGGATGTGTGTGTGTGTGTGTGGGTATGTTATATGTACTTCACTGATGTTAGTTGCAGGCATTTAGCTTACTACATACACTCTACTATTCTTGTCCAAAAACATCCATCATTATAACATGGACGACCATATATTAGAGAGAGAGACAAACGAAGAATGAAATAAACACTGACAATTTATTAAACAACAAATAAACGAAAATAAAACTGACAATATTACTTTTAAAAAATACATGTCACATTATGATTTCTCCAAAAATACACACCACATTCACATTTGTCTAACCTCAAATATCCTTTTGCCATACAATAACTAATCCTAGATTTAGACACAGAATATGACCGAAATATTCATCGGTGGTGGATCTATAGGATGGATTCTTCTGAAATCCACAACCAGGGTAAAAACAGTTTCTTTGAAAAAAACTGGATCCGCCTTTAATTAATTATAACTGATATTAAACATACATGTATATCCAATATAACTGACTCACAAACACTTTTTCACATTGACATTTTTCGGTAGATAATTCCCATACAAATACATGAACATGACACTTTTGTATTCTTTAAATAATGATTAACACATCTCCATTTATACCAGTGATCTTGTTTTTATATAACAAACGATGTATATACTGTACGTGGTGGTGAGTATTAACATGATGAACCTGTTTTTTATTAATTTTAAAATGAGAACTCAGTTAATTTCAGAGCTTACAGATATTGTGCATACAGAAGATTCTCAACAAGTCTAGTTCACCAAAGATGTCCTAAAAAGGTTGAAAAGTTTACCCTGCACGTTTTGTTAATAAAAAAATAAGAGAAGACTTTCCTGCAGAATCAAACACACACAAGGTCTCATAGAGAGATCCCTAAAATGCAAGGAACACAAACCGGTTTCGGTTTCCATCTGTTTCGTCAACGCTGACATCAATGTATCCAAAGTTTCCTCATTTCAAAATACTATTGTTTGATGAACTAGTACACCCCTACGCAAAACAATACCCCATTCCATATCTCCTATACGCCGAGAATCAATTCATTGTCACGTATTTAAATGCAAAGAAAGGGAAATGACGTGAACATAATCACCCTCTTTATTGTTTCTCCTATAAGTCGAACATTTCCCCTTCTTCACTGTTCCTCCGAACGAAATCTCCTATTGCGTGGATCGATGCTCATGATGGCAATCACGGGATTGTCTGGTCCAGACTCGATTGTTTACAGACCGCCGTCATATAGCTGGACTATTGCTAAGTGTGGTGTTAAACAACAAGCAAGCAAACAAACAAACAAACAAACATAATCTCCTTCTTCCCTGTTATTGTCTTTACGTCGAACTCTCTCCCCTCAAAGACAACGCATGGGAATCAAAGAAGTGAAGTAATTTCCTGTTAGTTACATGTAGACGTTCATAATAGTACCTGTCCGGATTGACCAATGTTCGGGTTAGGGAATCAAGGATACGTAGTAATGTCCTATTTGTTACATGTAGACGTTCATAACAGTATCTGTCCGGATTGACCAATGTCCGGTTAAAGGAATCATGGGGATGAAAAATGTCCTATCAGTTGTATGTAGACGTCCGTAATAATATCTGTCCGGATTGACCAATGTCCGGATTAGGGAATCAAGGATGCGTAGTAATGTCCTATTTGTTACATGTAGACGTTCATAACAGTATTTGTCCGGATTGACCAATATCCAGATTAAGGAATCATGGGTATGAATAATGTCCTTTCAGTTGTATGGAGACGTCCATAATATATGTTCGGAATAACCAATGTCCGGATTAAGGAATCGCGAGGATGAATAATGTCCTATCAGTTGTATGTAGACGTCCATAATAGTATCTGTCCTTATTGACCAATGTCCGGATTAAGGAATCATGGGTATGAATAATGTCCTTTCAGTTGTATGTAGACGTCCATAATAGTATCCGTCCGGACAGCGAGATTTCGGGACTGATGGGGTATTACTGTATTACATATTCAGCGTACCTATCACACTCTGTGGCGCGTGTCAATAAGGTTCTTGCTTTTTCTGCAAATAAGTATCTGCACACATACAACACACATTAATTGCTTATCTATTCTTACTGGCACTGAATATTAATTGATGAATATCAGCCAAATCCTTTTTTTTCAGAGTCTTGTTGTCGTAAATCTTAAAGCAAAGCTCATGGTCCCTGATATCTGCCCACCCCCCGTATGGAACATCGTGCGTCGGTCGCCTGGGGAAATTTCCAACAATTTGAACTTTTGGCGGGAACAAATATCGCGAATTCGTTCTAAGAATATAGTCAGCTTCCTGTTTCACGCTCTCTGTGGTGCAAGACAGATTTCTATGGAAACCCTTGCATTGACCGAGATGAAAAAGCCGACTGGCTGATGGTTTCAATATTTTAAGCCCCCCGGGGATGCACGTGGCGGTCACGTGCTGTAGTGCCCAATCCCAGTTACAGTCGTCAAAAAGACAAAACGCTTTTTGACAATCTTTTAATAATTTCCAGAAATCTTTGGTGAACGCTTGACCCCTCCCAACGCCGGCGTACCAGAAGGCTCTGACAACGTCGCCTGATTGAGCAGGGTATGGTAGAGATGACGTTTTGCCCATTTCCCCCATGATAAACATCTTGCAGTCTTTGCATTCAGCATCCCTGGCAATGTTCATCTTCTTGATGAAGTATATGGTGTCCTCGGCAAGGTAGTAGTCGTCGTCAAGACGTAAGATCGTCACGCCGGGAACGTCCTTGAAAAAGGACCGTTCAAACACAAATTGAAGTTTCCACAACCAGTGATGTTTGAGTTGTGTGTGTTTGGCTTCCCTGTAATGCTGGTATCGGTCTGGGTAATCCGCATTGTTGCACTTCCGCTTCCGGGCCTCAGTTCGAGGCAGATCACGCGGACAATCGTTCAGGTCGTCACCGGGGAAGATATTATTGTAAGCTTGAATTGCATATGGGTAGAAGATTTGTAGAACGGGACAAAAATCAATTGAATCAATAATTTCAAACACAGCTTTTGAATAATAGTCGTGACTTATGACAAGAAGCGTTTCGTTTATGTACCTGTTTCTTCGGAAGGAATCAAGCTGCATCTTCAACACGTCAAGGCGGTCGTGCACCTGGACCAATATCACAACTGAATCCGGTTTGATTTTTAAGTCAAACTTTTGTCCATTCTTGATGTGCTGTTTTGCATTGATTTGTTCCACGTCCAGAGGAAACTGATTTATGTCCATCCAGTTCGGAATGCTCGGTACGTGTGGCGCTCTTGTTGATTGAAGCTGCCTCATTACATGTTTCCTGAAACTGTTTGCAGTTTCATTCAAGTATCTTTCCGCCCGACGTGACATTTTGAAATGAGAATAAATTCCAAACTTGCTGGTTATTAAATATGCAATATAGAAACACATATACCCCAAAAGAATCAAAGCGAAGAACTTCATACCCTTCTGTCGAATGAATAACCTCATTTTCTATACCGGCTACGTCGAACTCCAAATGGCGATTCTCTTCCCGTACTCTCACATGCCCCATCGTATGGAGACGTCCATCAACACAGTATCACAAGTATCACAACACACCAGTCGGGGAATGTACTATTTTTCTTTGCACCACCATACAAACTCTGAAGTGAAGTACTTCCGTACTTCCGTTCAGCGAAAGTTTCTCGACAAGTGTATCTCAAAATGAGACTCGAGTGGACAAACGCCCTCGTTTACTGTAAGGCTGAACAGTGCGATAAGAGATAACACTGTGGCCATGACACGGAGGTATGGCCCATATGATGAATCAGAATCGTTTTATCAGTTATTGTAGGTGATTAACAGACTGGGTGTATAATAATACCATTTAAAGCGCTCATAACAAGATTTTCAGCATATCTCTTGGTATTGTGAGAGAAAAACACCGAATAAGTACGTTCATCGACACATTTGGATGTGGCTCTTGTTGGATTAGCTTCGGTGTGGGTTTTAAGCCATTTTTATGAGCTAAACCTGCTCCCTCGCTGACAACACCACGCGGTTAACAGGAAGAATGCCCTGTGCGTGTTTAAAGTGGGTTGTGCATCAGGGTTTTGTTTGCCACAGAACAACACGAATGGTGATTTTGAGCATCTCCCAGGCTGTCCTGTCCTGATAATGTGTTCTGGCATATGTCATCTGGCTTCGTCAGTCTTTTGACGAGTCTCACCTGCTTAATAGAAAATATGCATTGCAGGTATTGCGTGTCATCCATGCAATCGAATATAAAAAAAATATTTTACATGATAGAGTTTTGAACGAATGTAATTTTTTTAACGTAGTCAACAAGTCCAGCTACAGTGTATATCAGGTCGGCCAGTAAATAATTTAATTGAATCTGGGCCAGGTAAACAAGTGGTTGATAGCATGAACAACGACATCTGGCAGGTTGTAGGATGTAAAAAGAATACAATTTTAGATTAAATAAATACAAAAATATCAAATAAATAAATAAATAAATAAATAAATACATGCAATAGAACAAGTTACGTAAAAACTTTCAAGATACTGTAGCTCACTGGTACATACATAACTTTAGCAATACAGAATGGAAAATGTGCTGTTTTAGAATACATGGTATTATCGATTATTGTAAAATAATATATTGACCACTATGTACCGTAAGTTATATTATGATTACTCTATGCAAAGTGTTGAAATTTTAAACTCCACATTAATTTGATAACAGTATGAAATAACAAAACAAAGAGTAAAAAGAAAACCTATGAATCAATATAAGACAACTATAAAACGCCAGAAAGGGCAACAAATGGTACTTTTAGTCACTGGATAATATTAATTAATTAGTCAAAATTGTCGTGGGTTCCAATCCCATATTCGCCCTGATTATGATCATTTGTGTGACACAATCGCCCGTAAGCATCAGAGGACCATTTCTCTTCGGGCGACGAATACTTTTATTGTTACAGATTTACAAGGTTGGTTGGTTGGTTTGTTGCTTAACGCCGCACTCAGCAATATTCCAGCAATATGACGGCGGTCTGTAAATAATCGAGTCTGAACCAGACAATCCAGTGATTGATATCATGAGCATCGATCCACACATTTAGGATCGATGATATGCATCAACCAAGTCAGCGAGCCAGACCACCCGATCCCTATAGTCACTTTTTACGGCAAGCATGGGTTGCTGAAGATCTATTCTACTCCGGAATCTTCACGGGTCAGATTTACAAGGAAATAACACGATAAGTCCAAATGCTAGTATAGGAGGCAGCGGTTCGGGCAACCATTCTGAGGCGAGAGAATAAGCCAACTTCTCCTCATACCTCTGTCGGTATTTACCCTAGGCTTGAACCGCTGTAGAGGGTCGTGCGGCGTCAGTTACACGCTGACTAACCAATGTTATGTGTCCGACCCTCACAGAGAAAACACTATACTCTTTCTTAGCAGAGTTAAGTGTTGAAATATTTCAAGTGGTGTATAAACTACTTGACCATGGTCAATAGGCTGTGAGGTTATATTTTACCGAGCAAACATGGTCCTTATACAACTAGTAGTCAGTGTAGAAACTACTACGTTAAACAGGTTACTTTAAAATATATATAGTTCTTACGCCATCTTTCAACTCTTTTAGTGACACTTGCATTTGTCAAAATCTCTATTGATAGTTTTGCACTGCATATTAATTATAGAAGCCAAAACACTGATCTTGAAATAATGATGTCACAATATCTTCAGGATATTTCTTTGTTATGTTCATGACTACTTGTATCAGCCTACTGGGTCTCATTGTGGGTTTCGGTAGGGGCGCGTTGGGACGAATGCAGTATCTGAGAATTCAAGAAAGGTTTGTTAGGTTTTGAAACGATAGAGTGTATTCAAGTGTGAGTTGATGGGTTGTCAGGAACAAAAATGACAAATGATACTTGTATTTACCCACTGAGATCTATATAAATAAAACATCAACGTAACACAGGCATGAGGCTTGATAAGGTTCGTGCAGACAGGTAATCTTGCCAAGTTGAATAACAATGTCAGTCGTGTTTGTTACACAATCAACAACAAGGACTTTCTCACGCATACGTTTATCTGTCACACTCAAATTAAATAGAAACGACAAACTATGAAAACATATACTTTCTATTCACTGTAAATGAACTCGTGACTCGTTCAAATGCATATCAAAGAGAATGTTAAGAAGAAACCTAAAACAATAATTCCATCTTATGTCCAGTTTCCACCCTTGCCGAACTTGGCCGGAATTTCTGGGTTAGATCGTAGCGCCAGTGGCTATTACGAGTTATGTCTCTTCTATATCCCTCCTATTGACCAATCAGATTCCACCTCTGATAGCACATGCATTTGCTTCAAACAAAATGGCGGCGCCTGGTGAAGACGATCCAAACGAGTGAGTGAGTATGGTTTTACGCCGCTTTTAGCAATATTCCAGCAACATCACGGCGGGGGACACCAGAAATGAGCTTCACACATTGTACCCATGTCGGGAATCGAACCCGGATCTTCAGCGTGACGAGCGAACGCTTTAACCACTAGGCTACCCGACCGCTCCGATCTAAACGATAATCAAGATCTATATTGTAATAAAATGGGACTTACCCTGCGAAGTGCATCGAATCACGTGAGCATCTTGATTAAAAACATGAAAAGCTTTCTAAAATATCTGTTGACGCTAAGTTGGCGGTACTTATGCTTTACAAATCCGGCAGTCGATCGAAATTTGCACTGCAGATTACGATCCGAACCATATCGTCGAATTCGAGACAAACTTACCTAAGTTGTACAGTAACACCTCATTAACTAGACTTACAATCACGTCGTAAAGTTAACCAAGCAGATACTTACTTTGTCGGAATAATTGTTGTGTGGCAGGAGAGATCGTTGTGAGTTTATTTGAAGTGATTGCCAGTGGCATCAATGATTGAAGCGCTGTAAAATGTCGAGCGTTAACGGCGGCAGCGAATGAGTGGAATTTAGTGTAAGTCCCCTTGGTTGTTGACAAACATGTTTGTTTGTTTGTTTTTTGTTTAACGCCGCTCAGCAATATTCCAGGTATATGACGGCGGTCTGTAAATAATCGAGTCTGGACCAGACAATCCAGTGATTGACATCATGAACATCGATCTTGGCAATGGGGATACAATGACATTAATCAACCAATTCAGCGAGCCCGACCACCCAAGCCCATTAGTCGCCTCTTACGGCAAGCATGGGTTGCTGAAGACCAGGGAGCCGCTGTACAAAGCGGTCTTAGCGCTAAGGTGATCGTAACACCCATACATAAACATAGACCAACGGCAGTCGTAACGCTAAGGTTGTTTTGTATAAAGGCACCGTGATCTCTACCCTGATCTCCACGGGTCGACAAACATCATGAGGGCAGGCGGCTTCTAGACATTCGAGGTATTTACGACCTGACTGGGATTTTATCGAAAAATTAAATTGACCCCGAGTATTCTTGAAAAAAATGATTATACTTCAAACTGTTAAAAAAAATTAATTTGCTTGCCACAAACTTACATTGTTGCAACGTTTTTTTCTTAAAACAAATTCAGGCTCATGGTTTTAATTAAAGACATATCTGGTTTTGTAGCTGAAGCTGAAGAAATCTATATTCTCTACACCAAATCCAATGTCAACACAAGGAACCATGCCACTTTTGGATATACGTATCTTTTAAGGCCTGTACAAGTCGACTTAAAAATGTTGTGGCATGTCTACATGTTGCTGTTTAAAACCAAATATAACCATATCCACATTCGTATAACATATTTTTAACTTTGATGCCCAGTGTATTATAGCCGGGGTAAGTAGTTATACCAAACCGTCCGTACTTTTTGTGTGACATATAACTTGAAAACTACTTCATAGATTCTTTTCAAACTTGGTTAACACTTCCTATACCTATATGAGGGGTGCAGTGAGAATATGAAATATAATAAAAAGGAGCCCAGAAACTCTTCATTTTCAGACAATGCAGTAACCTAGCCGAAGATGCATGGACTTGCATGGGCTGTATTGGATATATTTGTTTCAGGGTCTGTTTGACAGATTAACCATTCATATATGTTGTTGAGTTTACAGTTCAAACATTTAACACACTTTAACCATGCTTAGAAAAATGAATATGGATTTTGATAGGGAACTGAACAACTTCATCAGAAAAGAGAACAATATCATTGGCGAGATACAGGGAAGTCAATGTTAACGTTACTCGGCTAAACGTGTTCATACTCATTTGCGGTAATCGCAACAAGACTGTTTATGCGGCGACAAGCAGTCATTAACCACTTAATCCTAAAAAATAACCCAGTGGGGATTCTAGGAGAGAAAGTCGGATCGATTTTTCAATAATATTGTAATTAAAGCGAATAGCTTCAAAATTGCTGCTAAGGCTTGACGTATAAACTCTCAGCTCAGCAACATTAAGGTAGTATTGTTGATATTCCTGTAAGTGTGAGTGAGTGAGTGGATTATTGCAGGCGGCTCCATCTGAACACTCAAAACAGCCCAAACGGAAATACTGTCAGAATGGAATTGGCTCAAAACCACTCAAATTTAATATACTACAGGTGAGGTGAAATGGGATTAAACGTCGCGTACAATAATGCACTTATATTTCCACGTGCATGCGCGTGCGTGCGTGCGTGCGTGCGTGTGGCTGTTTGCATTAGTCCGGACTAATGCCGATTTTACAGTGCTAGCTCAGTTTAACATGAATACCCAACTCAGAGTATACTGACTCCGAGCCGACCAATCCTTTGTTTTAGCCCTTATAGCCGAGCGCCAGGCAGGGTAACAACAAATACCAACTTTTAACGTCTTTTGGTATGACGTGGCCGGGGATCGAACCCCGGACCTTCCGCTCGCCGGTCGTTGCTCTACAACTAGACCACGGAGGCGGTATAATATACTTCAGACTCGACACAAACTTCATCAAACTAGAAGTTAGTAATCTAGAATATTGTCTGTCTCTTCGGATATAGTGGCGTTGTGCTAACATGATTAGAAGTGAGGTCGTGATCGTCTGATGAAGAGGTATAGAACACACACTTGAAGAAAACTATTGAGGTTCAATTGATACAGTAAAATATGGTGATAACAAACACGACCATAGTGTACGGTTGTAAAGAACTCGTTTAAGCGTCCTGATTGCTTAACTTGTATTCTTGTATCCAGTAATACTCAGCAGAATCAGCAGTGGTGATTCAATAAGAGAACTGAGATTCGAACTCATGATCAGCGGATCTTGGCACGATTAAGGCACGCAACTCTGCAAAGAGATTATCGGCGTCTCAGCCGATTGGGTCACCCGTTTCCCTTTCGAGTCTTTGAATAACATTTCACATAATTAGAAAACAACAACGGTAAAACAGCTAGCAGTTCATGTACTTATATAGGCCAAGCACTGGTTTAACGGTGTTTGGGATAAGTGTTAAAATGACACCTGACAACTCGTGGACCTCTTTAAATGAAGAAACATTAGGTTGGGACGTCAGGCGAATCAATGAACGGGTTTTCTACATAGCAAGTGTATCGTTCTGAGCACATCTGAATTCAAGCACATCGGACAATTCTCTAAAATCAATGTTGGTTTTATTGAAATGTCGCTGTCGTATATTTGTTCACAGCCAGCTGCGTGTTGTTAAATATTGGATAAAATTATTAAAAATGGAAATACACAGGTACCTATTTCAATGTTAGAAAATGCTATAGCAAATAGATAATGATGGGAAAAACGAACACGGTGTCTGGTAAAAGAAGTATATCATTTAATGCTGGATTTTCCTATAAGTTTGTATGGATCTCCCAAGTCACCGGCAATGAAAAGTATTCTTAAATACATATAAACAAAGATTATTAGATATATTTCAGCAAAACTGGCACGAAGAAATTGCCTCTTCACATTTTCTCAAGCATTATGCTGGTACCAAATCATTGTTACAACCAGAAAAATATTTAAATGTTTTACGAGATTTCTATTGAGAGAACTTTGCAAATTTAGAATATCTCTCAATAACTTCCATGTCAATAAATGTCAAAGAACCAAGGATACTGATTCTGTTAATTGTATATGTGCTAACTGTACCAACCAGGAAATTGAAGACGAGAATCATGTTCTTTTTATGTGAAAAATATAAAAATTTGGAGATAAAAGTTTCTAATTTAGATATTACACACATTGATAATCAATTAATGATCAATTTGTTGAATTCCAACAATGAAGATGTTATCAAATCTTCATCTATGTATTTATAACATGTTTAAGACAAAGTTGAATATATATAATGCAATGTTCAAGAACACAATGATTTCCATATACTAGTACTTGTTAAAACTGAACTGTACTATGGGCCATATGACCTTACATACTGAATAAACTGTCTGTCTGTCTGTCTGTCTGTCCGGTACCCGTAGGCGTCAGTTACGGATAACTATGCAAATAAAACAGGTAAGGTAGGTACTTCTTTCAGTGTTTACCTATACTGTCATAAAGTTCACGTGTAACTCAGAAGACAAAACAAATTGTAATTTGCATGTGTTACCTTGAGAATATGGAATGCGAATATGAAACATTTCAGTTTAAATATTTATGTAATTATAAAGTAGAAAACAAACATATAAAGAAAACAAAACTAGTGAATTATTTTTTTACAACAATGACTTTCTGATACAGTTTGTTATTGTTTTCAAGGAACATGGGGTATTAAGTTGATACAATCATGTGCTGTACATGGTAAGGTTGACATTGATATATCTACAGTGGTAAAGTTATTAATATCTTTCATAATTAATCCTTTCAAACTAATGGCTACATTGTTGTAATATTATTTTATAATGAAGTAGATCTGATGAGAAATGCAGATATAGTTAAACTTGAAACCCACAACCTTGTCAGTGCGTTTGTTATTTTCAACCATGAACAATACTTCTCTATTAAAGTTACCTCCCTAATGGTAATATGTTCATTTCTGTAGCCTGACACGTCAGTTACTCACACTGTCCAAAAGTTCTCACATCTCACAACACGGAAACTGGGTTAGCGTTTCCTGCATTGACACACGCTATCGACCTGTCCCCCGCCCTCTCGACAGCCAGGACTCACTACACGAAATGGGTCAGCGTGTCCCGCATATCAATATGCTGTATGGGGAAATACCTCGGATAGATCTCGACTGGCTTATATCCCCAGCCATCGTATATGAAGGAACGGAGTCTGTCTGTTCGTCCTTCCGCCCGTCCGCTTCTCAATGGGGACAAATTTTCTCAAAAACAACAACAGCGTTAAGAACCAACTTCTAATGTACATGTACCGCCATGGGGAGGATAGTGACAACGTTGTTTGCTTGTGGATATTGTTTGATATTGCAGAAACAGACTCCTCTATATGAGAAAAAGTCCGCCTGTTCTTGAATTTGAAATTTGTATACACAGGATTTAATGCTGCAAAATCAGAAGATTTTTACGGGATGTTCTGGTCCATCACTTGATTGTCTGTTTTGTTTACAGGCCGCCGTCCCATGGCAGGAGTACTGCTGTGCGGGGTCACGCAACATACCTTACCTTTTTCATACAAATTGTATGAGTCACGGGTGCTATCGGTAGTGCAGGACATGCTTACCCTTTTCACGAAAACCTGGTGTCGTCACTGATTTTCACTGATCCATTCATATTATTTTCACTGCTATTTTTCCTTTTCCGCCCAATGGAATCTGTTTCGGCGGATAATCGGGACTGGTTACTCCCTGGCCTTGATGATAAGTAACATTCTCAGATAAACATCAGTTTCCCTAAATGTCCCACAATATTTCACATTTCAGAAATCACCAACAGTTTTACATTGCTATACGAACAGCATTTAATCCAAATTGTTCAAGTTGTTGCAGACCGTGGCCTTCGCAGCTCCACCTGTGCTTGCCAAGACTCATCATACTAAAACCCACCTGATGGCGATATAATCAGGGGTCTTCTCTATTGTTGGTGTAGCGGTCAGAAAAATTCCGAGTCCCATAAATGGATTCAAACTAATGATCTGATACGAGGACAGACATCTTGCTTACATTGCCAACGACGTCCACCCTGTCAGCACACTGACAAGGTAAGGACATCATCTGTAGGATGCCTCCACAACATGCAACATTGACAAAAACAACCTTATTCGGAGTCAAATATGGACCAAAATACCACGCGCAGTCTCCTACCAATTGGGATTACAACTTTAAAATCAGAATGGCGAGTCAGCGAGCCTGACCACCCGATCCCGTTAGTCGCCTCTTACGACAAGCACAGTCGCCTTTTAGGCAAGCATGGGTGGCTGAATACCTATTCTACCCCGGATCTTCACGGGTCTGTATCTGTATCTTTATGTATATGAATCGGAATTTCTGCTGGAACTGGCACAGTTAAACGAGAAACCTTTTGATGATGTGCATCAACACGGTGGCAAATGTTTTTCAGATTTGATTTACAATAAAATAATTTCCCACAAAGATTTAACCGTGAACTACCGCTGTGCTCGTCGAAAGGCTGAGAATGGCTGAATGAGATAACATTGCGGATTTCTCCTGTTATGAATTAGGAATGAAAATGGCAAAAGACCATGATATCTCAAGGAAAATTATATTGTTAATTCAAACTTAAAATAAAACAAATTACAATGAAAAAAAATTGTTTCACTAGTTCCACTTTTATTTGGTTCAGTATTGTTTTTACGACCCGTGAAGATCCGGGGTAGAATAGGTCTTCAGCAACCCATACATGCCGTAAAAGGTGACTATGCTTGTCGAAAGAGGCGACCAACGGGATCGGGTGGTATCGATGCACGTGATGTCAATCACTGGATTGTCTGGTCCAGACTCGATTATTTACAGACCGCCGTCATATAGCTGGAATATTGCTGAGTGCGGCATTACAAACCAACCAAAAGAATTACACATGGGATATTGACAAGGTCCCAGGTTGCAAGTATGAAATCTAAGAGTTTACGGTATCGGCATAACTTTGTATATTGATCGGAAGCAAAAACATGTTTGTGTGTCTGTTTGTTCATTCTTTCTACCGTACGAGTATCGGTTGAACCACACCCGGTGTCAGGTTATGTGATTTAATCAATATGGTATTCAGTACAAATTATCTTATCTTACTTACCTGAACAGACAACTGAATACCTATATCTCCCTTTAATGTATCACGTATTTAAGTTCGCGAACACCTGGTGACATCACAAGACTTTTTGCGTGTCTTGAAGCAGGGGTGGTCATGCACGCTATTAATGTGACGTGTCATTGAACTTGAGAGATTTTAGATGTGTGTGCCTTTGTCCATTAAGTTTAAAAGCTTGTTTTCGCTACCCCATCTCAATTCGGGCAACTGTCATGCAAGTATTGGATGCTTTATGACGTTGTAATTCGTTGATATTTAATCTTTTCAATTCATTTTACTTCACGCATCTCTTTTTTGGTGATTTTATAAACTACAGCGATTTAGATATGTAGTTAAATTTAATTTGGCCGTCAGTTTGGTATCGGTGTGGACATCGCTGAGGAGAGCTTGTTGAGCTTACCATCAACATTGCGAAGTTTAACGCAATTGACGCGACAAAAGGGAATGAACAATCTTCAAATGGTGACTGTAACAGGAATGAATTGAAAATTAAATGTGATCCAATGGATGTTATTAAAAATTAAATAGTAAACAAAAGGGAGATCCGTGCCCAGGGTAAGCGTGAACCTCCATTACCAAATTACTCTATACAAATAACAATGGTCTTGTGAATATTTATGAACAATAAAAAAAGACATACACATCGCATCCATACATCATTCACAGGAACATGTATACAAGCGTGTATCAGGCCATGTACATGGGAATGACACCATTAGTTCTTCAAAAGACAATGATACTGCATCCATTCTGAATAAAACTTGCTCTGAGTACTAAATTAAAATGAATACATTTTTCAATGTTTTAATGAGTGTGTAATTCTCGTTTGAAATTGTTTAGAAACATCCTTCACCTTGCATTTATTAATGAAATATTTGGCAAATAATATAATGCCGCCAAGGACATTGCCAGTGTAAACAGTATTTTTACAACCATATATTCTAAACTCTGGGTCATGTATACTAAGCTCATATACATGAGAACATTTATCTTTCAACCAATCCATAAGGGATTTCGAATTTTTTAAACCTTTTCACATTCACAGAACAAATGTACAATACATTCAGTTTCTAACATGCAAAACGTACATAGATTACTTGATTGTATTTGAACTTTAATAATAAATGAGTGGGTTGTAAGGATTCGTTTTAAAAATTCTGTATTGAAACCATCTCATCCTCGTATCTGTAGTTGTTGTAAAAGGCTTCAAATATATCTGGTCCCAGTCTAGAGTTTATTTCATTTGTAATATTACAGTTGACAGAAATCTTTCTTTTATTCCCACTAGTTTGACAAAGGTATCAATCAAATCAAGGAGAAAATCTCACCTAAGCTAATTTTAAAGAAAGGTTTGGAATTGAGACTTCCTTTTTACAGTACTATTGAGTTATACAAGCTATCAACCAAAAAATCTCTATCTATTTCAAAAGTTGAAAACATTTTAAACTTAGTTGATAATAGTTAAGTGTTGAAAATGGTTCCCAAGTTTATTATAATATATTGATGTCCAATCGACTCTGTTTTATGCTGAGATTTCTATTGGATATATGGAAAGGGCTTTATCGCTTTAATTAAAATTACTTAACAAGTCAATATGTGCGCTACCTTGTAAAATCAGCGTGACTTTGACCATGCCCGACGAAGCTTGACCAGTGACGTGACTCTTCAAATTTGTGTGTAAACACGGAAATAGAGAATCTCACCGGAGTGTCTTTTGATATCAAATATATCAACACGAGTTGATAAAAGTTGAAAAATTCCGAGGCTTGCCGAGGATTTTTGCCACTTTTATCAACGAGTGTTGATATATTTGATATCAAAAGACACAAGGGTGAGATGTTTTTTTATCATCCAACATCATTCTTCCAACTTTTTCAATTTGTAGACAGTAATTAGCAGTGTCTTCAGTGTAAAAAAGTACTGCTAACAGCTTCAGTAGCAGAGTCATCAGTGATGTCATTTGATTGTGACGTCATGGTAACCAGTGATGTCACAATGGTCTGCAAAGCATTGTGATGTAATTTCATTGCAGCGATATCTACAGTGTAGATATCGCTTGATCTTATCCAAGCGATATCTCCTGTGGGAGCCAGTTTTGGATGATAAAACGTATGTCCATACAGCATACATTCCACATTAGAATTAAATCAGTCATTCGTACTATTTGTGCGTTTGTTTTAAAAGGTGCTAGTTGTAACATCAAGGTTAAATCTATATACAACTCAATAGCTAAGGGTAACCATTTTAAAAGATAATAAGTCAAATTGTGTGCATATATCTGTTGAAATCGCCAAAGACAATATTACGTAAAAACATGCATAATGAGCATACGTCCATTGTCATGTGCCACACAAAGCCAACAAACAACATGGGACCAATAAGCAATAAGATCACCCGTCAAAATGAGAGTATCTGACCAAAACTGAAGCGTAAAAAAATCACGAAAACATATTAATTGTCAAAAAAACACCTCTCGGTAGCGCGTATGTGATCCACTTAATGCGATCACAGCCTGGCACCGTCGGCTCCTGCTCCCAATAAGTGTCTGGACGGTTGCCAATGGAAGATTGTTCCACTCTTCAGTAAGAGCATTGCCGATGTCCTTTAGAATTGCCGGGGGACAGGGCGTCGTAAGGGGGCGATCTGCAGCTCGTTCCACATGCGTTCGATAGGTTGAGGTCTGTTGACCGGGCTTGGCAACTCCATGCGGACAATGGTCTCCTGCCCTATGTAGGCATCATCGAGTCTGGCACGAGGTCGTGCAATCGTCCATGAGGATGAATCCGGTCCGAGGCACCAGCATACGCTCTCGCGTACACATCCAGAATGCCACCCATATAGTGCACACTTGTCATCACTGTCGGTTCTTCCAGCGCTACTGATCCCACCCCAAATCATGATTGAGCCTCCCCCATAGCGATCATGTTCGGCTGAAATCTTTCCCCTTGCCTATGCCACCGTGACTCGGGGGCGACGATCGTAAGTCTGACATTATCTTGCTTCTTCAGTACTTCAATAGTACTGGAGCCCAGTCCTAGTCTGTCCAATTGACGTGATCTTCAGCCCAATCCAAACGTGGCTACTGTCGGAGTTGAAGCGGTAACGCCACTTGCGTGCCGCATGTCATTTCTGAGTGTGGTGGCAGTCAAGAAGTGATGATGTCTTGCAGCAATCAGAAGGAACCTGCCTTCCCGCTGTGTGGTGGAATGCTGTCTACCACCCGTATGTCGCTAGAAAGCTGATAAAAACGTCTCATATCTATTACATGCCCTGCTGATCACACTCTGACACCAAAGACGTTTGCAACGTGACGTTGTGTTGACCCTGTTTCAAGCATGCCTATATACCCGACTAATTCTTCGGTCGGCAAACGGCGTCTTTCATGCTGAGGGGCCTTAAGTGCATTCAGGTCTTGCAAACCTTGGTAGCAGATGTTGTGCTCTCTGATGTGTTGATGTGCAACGATTCTGTCACAATACATCAAAATACAGGTTGTAAAGCTCCTCGTGCACATAACTGTATGCCTCTGTCAGTTCATCATGAAACTGAAGTCCTATATGGGGTTACCCAGTCATTGCGTACCGAGATATTTCAGCCTTTTTTTGTTGAATGGTGTTTGTATATCATCAAAACTTGATCTCTAGCGAACTTTGAGTAGAATATTTAAAAAACCATTAACACGTCCCATATTAATTCTGGAAACCCAAAAGTCCAGAAACTCTATGGTCTTTGCCCAGTATCGGTCAAAGTTATTTACAAAATTAAACATGCTGTTTTCATGGGAACATACCAAGGAAGAAAAAATGAAAAAAAAATGTTTAAAAACTTAATATTTACACTATGTCGCCCGTGGGCCTGCCCATGGGCGAAGACTGGCACATGGGTAGGCCCATGGGCAGGCCCATGGGGGGGAATATGTTCCTTTACTCAAAACTCATGTTTTTGTTTCGCAAATACATTAAATGTATTCATTCAAGTATCATGACACAAAATATAACTCATTTTAACTTAATTCAACTATTTTAGAGCGATATTGAAATATTTCGCCCATGGGCGAGAAAAAGGTTTGGCCCATGGGCGAGAATATGTTCCTTTACTCAAAACTCATGTTTTTGTTTCGCAAATTATACATTAAATGTATTTATTCAAGTATCATGACACAAAATGTAACAAAATTAAACTCATTTTAACTTAATTCAACGATTTTGTAGCGATATTGAAATATTTCGCCCATGGGCGAGAAAAAGGTTTGGCCCATGGGCGAGAATATTTTCCTTTACTCAAAACTTATGTTTTTGTTTCGCAAATACATGCGGGTGTTCTTACCATTTTCATGGCACATAATGTAACTCAATTTTACTTAATTCAACTATTTTATAGCGTTATTGAAATATTTAGCCCATTGGCGAGAAAAGGTTTGGCCCATGGGCGAGAATATTTCCCTTTGCTCAAAACTCATGTTTTAGTGTCGCATATACATAAAGGTGTTCTTAGAAGTTTCATGTCACATAATTTAACAAATTTTAACTTAATTCAACTATTTTACGGCGTTATTGAAATATTTCGCTCTGGACGAGAAAGATTGGCCCATGGGCGAGAATATTTACCTTTGCTCAACAGTTTTAGTTTCGCAAATACATAAAGGTGTGTCTACAAGCATGACACATGATTCAACTATTTTACGGCGTTATTAAAATATTTCGCCCATGTTTTCGTCAGTCCCTTTAAAGCATTAACTAACCGTGTGCAAAGTATATTGTATCGTGTTAAATATACTTTATATTATATCATTACATTACTATTTAAAAACGGCATTTGATTGGATGTTTCCTTTATAGAAGTTCTACAAATTTCACCTGTTTTACATTTTGTAGCGATCTTTAATGAACCCGGCCTTACCTCTCAAAACGTTTTGACAGTTTATCATACGAATCCATGTGCGTGTACTCCAATTCATTGGAGTTATTTTCCACAACATTAAAGTTTAGTTAGTTTCTATTTCATTTATCATTTTATGCACCGTTGATACATCACACTGGGCAATTACGTGACACTAGGTATGCAATATACAGGTACGCGTGCGCGTATTTTAATGAAAAAAACTATTCGTCTTTTATTGAATAACGTTTGGCTGAATATCTTACATTCTAACGAAATCTCGAAATAATTATTTAATTACATGCGGTGTCGAACTGACCAGTGGAGAATTATGTTTCAATGCGATTGAGGAAAACGTGAGTGAATATTGTGACACTAAAGCACCTTTTAACTGCATTGCCACTTGGGGTATGAAAATGGTAACAGTTCAGAAAAATACCCAGCCTTCTTATGATAATTCTCATATTCTCATTAGGACGTTGTATCTAATTATAGTGTCGGCGTTATTTACAAGTGATTCTACAATACCTGCTGTCGGTCAATTACGATCTACCACACAACGCGTGAATAAACAGTTATGCAGGTGTTGATGTGGGCAAACACCTAGCCTGAAAATGTTTTTTTTGTTGTGGATACATGTTTTACAAATGTTCGTTGATATGTGGATATATTAAGCACAAAGACAAACAAATGTTTATGAAAGATGAATGAGTGCCTTGATATATTCATCAAGATGTGTATCATCGTTTAATGGGGTCATTCAATAAACGTATGTTTGGAGGAGATATCAAAGGAGCCACCCCACCCTGTCCATATGAGTTATGTAATCGGTACACAAATATATTTGATGCGATGTCAGTGTGGAAGGAGTTTGAATTACGTCCGCCACTGGCCACAGAAATCCTCAAAGTATAGTAACAATCAACAAGGTCAATGCCATACTAATTACCTAGTGACGCACGTAACAACGACTGCCAATAGGGACAATGGTGAAAACAAATTGAAATAGATTTTAATAAAACATTATTGTACTAAATAACTTGCAAAAGCGGTGCCCAAAATTGTTTGACCGTGTTATGTGTGTTGTAGACTGACGAATAGCATGTAATTGTCATGCTGTACGCATTGTTCCATATACAAATTCAGATATACAACCGGTATGAAACTGAGAACTGAGATGCCAAGTACAACCTGCATTCACACATGGAAGCAATATACTTGTTTGTATGCCCTCTCCTCTGAAAAATGTATCACTAAAGTATTTGCATTGTAATAAATATAGTAATGATAAAACTTGATAATTTGGTAGGTCTCCGACAGATATGATTTTCAGTTTTTTTACATCTTTGATTGATACGGATTACGTACCTGTAGTCTAGTCACTGTCTCTAATGTATCTGCTTGTTAAAAATGTCAAATGTCCTGTTATAGCACTGTTCCTAAAATAAGGCAGTTTCTTTTATCGGGTATAAATAGTTGATTCGTCTTGTCACGCAGTCATTTTAACTTGATCGAATGATTTCCACAAAAAATTCCGGCAGAGAGTTTTGAATTTTATTATATACATGTATTGTATGCTTACATCACTGTATCTCAGAACGCAAATCGGATAACATTCAAACATGTAATTAGTACACAGTTAATTTTTACATATAATTTCCTGCATATTCCTTTTTGAACAAAAAGCCTACATGTATACTGAAATCGGTGTCCACTGTTAAAAGGGTATTAGTGCAGTCGGTCATGGTAAATGGAGAGACAATAATAAGGTGATTAATTATAGTCTGTTGCAGAATATGCGGTATAAGTGTAGTCATTTATACATATACACATTACACATATACAGATGAAATACACGATATGATACAGTGCAAGAACAAATTAAGATACGGTTTCTATTAAAAATAATTTTTAGATTATGGATTTTATTAGCATGTTTAAATTTTCAGGCCAACACGGTTGAGATACAGCATCGGCATGCTCAACTGGAGTTGTTTTCTGCCGGTCGTAAGTTCTTTGTTTGACTGAGCACACTTGTGTCGGTGTTGCGATGTTTTCTTCTCTTTGTTGGGAGCCTGCCACCGGCCTGAATTTTGAGAAAGGTCTCAGCATGGGACTGTTAATTTCTCCTTAATGATGTCTACAAGCTTACAAACTTGTAGATGTTGGGGCGGTTAGGACCAAAAAAAATTCAGCTCAGAGTGTTGGTGGTCCTGGAACCCACAGTGTCAAACAGGTTCTGCACAATACGTCCATCAGATTCTACCGTTCAGCAACATTGTCACTGAATTTCAGAACTCTGGCATGATATAATAATCAAGCATTTCGAAGGTGAACGAGGGGAAAGGCAGACGCACGTGGATTTCCTCTCAGGTTATTATTGTCTGGAGTTCACATTTTGGGGCATTTCATATACTAATTGAACAGAGTTCACCTGCACATGTCCACTTTAGTGATACAGACTGTAACCAAAAAATGCAATGAGCCGTAGCTCTTAATCCCTTATAACAACGGTAACAACAACCAGGGTGAGGACACAGTAAGGTTAAACCGTGTCCAAAAGACAATCACAGGTGGCTAACGCCATATCTCCTATCAAGTCAGCTCTGTTTTTAAGCGCATAATTATGTTTTTACATACTGAAATAAAAAAAATCATATTTAACACATTACCAAATACAAAACTTTATATCCCTTTCTAGACTTCGTTCCAATTAACCTGGATCATTCAACTCGCTCGCGAAGGTCGTATACGACTTTAAAGTGAATACGTCTACAGTGTACAAGTAACTTTTAACTGTATCATATATACTCATGATAAGCAATTATTTTCATTCCTACTTCGAATGAGCACATTCTGGGGCTAAATCTGCAAAAGGACAGACAAAATATTTCTTTGTACAATGCAAACGATACAAACGTAGCGGCTGATAATAGAGACAATGATTTAATAATCTGCAATATATCATTTGTTCTCGTTCAATCTATTGTACATATTGAAGTGATTGTAAAGTTTTAAGGAGAACTAAAATGTTGTGGTATTATGAATGTATTTAGAATATGAATAGCGAAAAACAGTCACCATTTCGGATGTACATGTATAACTTGTCTTCCAACACCACGCTTATGCCGAGGCCCATGGTCATAAAACTAATCGGTCCCATAAAAGGAGCAAATAGTTTCGCAGATACTACTTGCTATGGTTCACTCCCAATTGACACACGACCTAATCATCAGTCAGACCAGTCAAGTGTGACCAGTGTACCTGCTTGGTTTTACCTCCTAATTACCGAGCTGCCCAATACTGTCATACTGTCGGCAGAGTAAGCGGCTCCAACTCGTTGAGTGATACAGATTAACCAGATTATGATTGTGTTTGTAAGTTGTGTTTAATCTGTGTCGGGTTGCAGTTGTTTTATAAGGCAAGACCAGGGGTAGTTTTCTCAATTAAACCTTTTAGCCGTTGAGTTTGTTTTGCATTCATTTCATTAAATACATTGTTAGGTAGAATGATAACACGTTATATGGATTAAACATCTCCTTAACCTGAGTATAATCTCACAAGTACCGTACTATATTACTTTGCGGAGACACTGAGTATAATTTTTGAGTTGGCATATTGTATGCTGTCTGAATGACTTTACACAAATCCCTGCGTCAGTGGACCCGTGAAGATCTTCAACAACCCATTCTTGGCGTAAAAGGGCGACAGCGCTTGTAAGAGGCGACTACCGGGATCGGGTGGTCAGGCTCGCTGACTTGGTTGGTGCATGTCATCGTATCCCAATGTCGTGGATCGATGCACATGATGTCAATCACTGGATTGTCTGGTCCAGACTCGATTATTTACAGACCGCCAGCTGAAATATTGCTAAGTGAGGCGTTATACAACTAACAAACAAACAAAACAATCACTATGACGAGGTATGCATATCTTGCAATCAACCTGAATCCAGTTACTGGAATGTCAAACCCGGGCTTGGTTAAAACAAGAATTGCAGTTAGATCCCCTATATGCTGTAGATCTCCTGTAGTCAAGAGATGCAATAGCGAGGCAGAACAATGTCAATTTATGAGGGACTGACAGCTACTCGAACATATATAAACATAGCAGCCAAAGATAAAAATGAAATCATATCATGTTCGAAAATAGAAATCATATCAACACAAAAAGAGAAAGTGTATGAGTACTAAAACTGGCAATAGATATGCGTACCCTACGTACACACATGAGTCCCATTCGACTGTCTACAACACACGAATAACTGTCAAACAAGTTTGGGTACCCCTTCTGTTCAGGCAACTTATTTAGTTTAATAAATTTGTATTAAAATCCTTTTCAATTTGTTTGCACCATTTTCCCTATTCCATGCAATGTTTATGCTGCTACATCTAATTGCTCATGTTTCCAAGTATTGTAAAACACTTCAGTGTTTCTCCTTCTTAATCTAACGTTATAACATTTTAGGTCATTACCATCATCTAATACACAAGAGATGATACCAAGACATATTTTATTCGGTTTTATGGTCTATGCGGTCTTACGATTGATTTAATTAGTCTTTAAATCTTATGTCTGGTACATATTTTCACAAACAGGGCTGTTAGATGATATAAGGATAAGTTGAGGACTGAATACGACGTACTTTAGTCTGTTAACGACGTTTCTACAATTAATATTTTGAATAAGCCGTTAATACGCCAGTTGTGACAGGGATGATGGTATGGTAGCTGTAGCAGACAGATTGACAGCCGTTGTTACGTGAGTCACTAGGTTATTAGTACGGCATTGGCCTTGTTGATTGTTACTCTACTTTGAGGATTTCTGTGGCCATTGGCGGACGTAATTCAAACTCCTTCCACACTGACATCGCACCAAATATATTTGTGTACCGATTACATAACTCTTACTGACAGGGTAGGGTGGTAGTTCACGCGAAACGGACGACACTGTGTAAATTGAGCGGCTCCTTCGATATCGCCTCACAACATACTTTTAATGAATGACCCATTAAACGATGATACACATCAGGATCGCGGAGAAAATACAAGATTCGTTCTCGTTGAACATATATATCAAGGCACCAATTCATCTTTCATAAACTTTTTGTGCCTTTGTGCTTAATATATCCACATATCAACGAAAATATGTAATACATGTATCCACAAAAAATATACATGTACAGGGCATTGCCTAAACGTCGGGCCGGGGCAAGACGGGCCAAAGTGTTATTGGCTAATTACTTCATTATCGGCGATCTTACCTTCATATAATTGATGCAATATAAACACATGACATGAATGAACAATCACCAAACAAAAAAGTGCACCATAATTAAGTAATTCGGAGTAAATCGCTTGAAATCGCTTGAAAAAAGTGGAGCTGTGTGTAAGCGTCCCTGATCGAGCTAACCTGTAAAAGAGCAATCGTTAACCGAAATAGATTTAAAACGTATCAAATACTTCTAGCTATCGTGATACAAATTTCCATCTGTCGGCATAGCGTTTATATTTATAGGAACGTACTATATCTCAATAAATACCTCTTTATAATGTCACTGTTCGTCGTATTTAAAGCAGACACGTTGGTTAAAGTAGACCTCTTCTCCCTATACTCTCAACAGTCACACAAGTGTTCGGTCCGACTTGGCCCGGGCTGTCAAAATCAACTTAAACCTCACAGATGTGTCATCAAATGGATTCACATCTATAGACTATTGTTATATCTACCTAAATACCACATTATAGTGTCTTTACTTTAAACACACAGATGTATCTTCAAATGTGTTTACATCTATAGATTAGTATTAAATCTACCTATATACCACTTTATAATGTGACAGTACATCGTATTTAAAGAAAACAAGGGTTTCAAAATGAAGCATTTTTCTGTATTTTCTTAAGAAAATCT
The DNA here is from genome assembly GCF_023055435.1 of Haliotis rufescens. Lineage (NCBI taxonomy): Eukaryota > Metazoa > Mollusca > Gastropoda > Lepetellida > Haliotidae > Haliotis > Haliotis rufescens. Next base: position 17,557,003 of record NW_025964112.1, read on the forward strand.
ATGTCAGAAGTGTTTGTTCCGACTTGGCCCGGGCTGTCAAAATCAAATTAAACCGCACAGATGTATCTTCAGATGTGTTTACATCTATAGACTATTGTTATATCTACCTAAATACCACTTTATAGTGTCTCAGATCGCGGTATATAAAGAAAACAAGGGGCTCAAAGTGACGCCCTTTTCCCTCTACATTCTCAACATAGTCTCTATCAGAAGTGTTTGGCTTGTGTTGGGTCCGACTTGGCCCGGGCGGTCAAAATCAACTTTAAACATACAGATGTATCTTCAAATGTGTTTACATCTATAGATTAGTGTTATATCTACCTATATACCACTTTATAATGTCACAGTGTATGGCATTTAAAGAAAACTGGGCCGTTTAAGTCAAGCTCTTTTACTGTATTTTCTTAAGAAATATTATCAAATAAGAATATGTGATTGATCACTTACAGACTTTAATGGTTTCACAAAAGGAACGACATTTCTCTTCTGACATGCTTGATTGTATTGCAGTCATTACATTTCCCCAAGACTCTGCACCAGTTTGATATAACGATTGTTACAACAGTGGAACTGCTATAAATGCATTGACGCGCGAAAGGGACGCGGTAACTAAAGAATTAAAACATTAACATAAATACAAAGTTTTTTTGGATTTTTTTAGATTTTGGGATATTGAGATCCCGCCTTGTGTTATATGGCATAACGTGTTTAGTCAAAACACACACAGCCTCTGTTCCTTTTGGGACTTAAATCTAAATCCTGAGAACCTGTTGTTTTTACCTTGACACGCTTTTTCTCTGGAATGAGTAAGATACACATTTGAAATGGAACTCGAGTCTGCGGCGTGCTTAGCGATCACTATTACTGTAAGGCCACAATAGCACCCGAATAGGCCTCTGAAAAACAACGCCACTGATTACGTTACTGATTGTTGTTTGAGACAACCAAGCGGAAATGACAACGTGACAGCAGAGATCACATCAGCAATAGGTATGGGTTTCATATGATTTATTTTGTAAAAATGCACTGAAGTGTAGCGTAATTCACTGTGGTTTGAATTCCAATATCTTCCAGATGAATACATTATATCGCCAACTTGAACAAGGGGATATTATGTTGTGACAACGATAGTCTGCCGTCTGTTTATGTTTGTCACTGTGAATAGCCATGAACACAACGACGGAAATTATCATGAATAATTTGTTGCACGTTATTCTACTGCTTTACTGTCCAGATCATATTACACTGCATCATGAATAACACACCCCAAGTCAAATTAATGGCACTTTGCATAATTGACACGATCGTTGAGTTTTGCCATAGTTGACGGTTGGTGTGAAATTTGATTCCATCATCTCCAGGACACGATGCTTGCCCATTGCCCATTGTCTTGCGAACTAAATTATTACGATCTACAATTAATGTTCCCTTTGAAATCGTTATAACCGTAGTTTGCTGTATAAACTTACTTTGATATTCCCGATGGTGCGTGAATGTTACTGAGTCTCTTGTGTGTCGAGGGCACGGCTGGCCCAGTCGTCTAAGGCGCCGCGATTCGGTGTGCAGAGTTGAAGATACAAGCCAAACACTTCTGATAGAGACTATGTTGAGAATGTAGAGGGGAAAGGGCTTCACCTTGAGCACCTTGTTTTCTTTAAATACGATGTACCGTGACATTATAAAGTGGTACATAGGTAGATTTAATAATAATCTATAGATGTAAACCCATTTGAAGATACATCTGTGTGTTTAAAGTTGATTTTGACAGCCCGGGCCAAGTCGGACCCAACACAAGCCAAACACTTCTGATCGAGACTATGTTGAGAATGTAGAGGGGAAAGGGCTTTACTTTGAGCCCCTTGTTTTCTTTTTTTTCTTTAAATACGATGTACCGTGACATTATAAAGTGGTATATAGGTAGATATTATACTTAGCTATAGATGTGAATCCATTTGATGATACATCTGTGAGGTTTAAGTTGATTTTGACATTTTGTATTAAGAAAATACAGTAAAAGTGCTTGACTTTAACGGCTCAGATTTCTTTAAATGCGATACACTGGGACATTATAAAGTAGTGTATAGGTAGGTATAATACTAATCTATAGATTTAAACACGTTTGAAGATACGTCTGTGTGTTAAAAGTCGATTTGGACCGCCCGGGCCAAGTCGGCCCCAACACAAGCCAAACACTTCTGATAGAGACTATGTTGAGACTATAGAGGGGAAAGGGCTTCACTTTGAGCCCCTTGTTTTTTTTAAGTACAGCGATCTGAGACACTATAAAGTGGTATTTAGGTAGATATAATACTAATCTATAGATGTGAATCCATTTGATGACACATCTGTGAGGTTTAATTTGATTTTGACAGCACGGGCCAAGTCGGACCGAACACTTCTGACTTGGATTTTCTTAAGAAAATACGGTAAAAGTGCTTCACTTTGAGCCCCTTGTTTTCTTTAAATACGATGTACCGTGACATTATAAAGTGGTATATAGGTAGATATACTACTAATCTATAGATGTAACACATTTGAAGATACATATGTGCGGTTTAAAGTCGATTGTGTCACAATATTCACTCACGTTTTCCTCAATCGCATTGAAACAAAATTCCAACTGGTCAGTTCGCCACCGCATGTAATTAAATAATTATTTCGAGATTTCGTGAGAATGTAAGATATTCAGCCAATCGTTAGGCAATAAAAGACGAATAGTTTTTTTCATTAAAATACGCGCACGCGTACCTGTATATTTCATACCTACCCCATTAAACGATGATACACATCTTGATGAATATCTCAAGGCACTAATTCATCTTTCATAAACATTTGTTTGTCTTTGTGCTTAATATATCCACATATCAACGAACATTTGTAAAACATGTATCGACAAAAAAATAAACATTTTCAGGCTAGGTGTTTGCCCACAGCAACACCTGCATAACTGTTTATTCACGCGTGGTGTGGTAGATCGTAATTGACCGACAGCAGGTATATCTTTAAATAGTTATGTAATGATATAATATAAAGTTTATTTAACACAATACAATATACTCTGCACACGGTTAGTTGATGCTTTAAAGGGACTGACGAAAACATGGGCGAAATATTTTAATAACGCCGTAAAATAGTTGAATCATGTGTCATGCTTGTAGACACACTTTTATGTATTTGCGAAACTAAAACTTTTGAGCAAAGGAAAATATTCTCGCCCATGGGCCAATCTATCTCGTCCAGAGCGAACTATTTCAATAACGCCGTAAAATAGTTGAAGTAAGTTAAAATTTGTTAAATTATGTGTCATGAAACTTCTAAGAACACCTTTATGTATATGCGACACTAAAACATGAGTTTAGAGCAAAGGGAAATATTCTCGCCCATGGGCCAAACCTTTTCTCGCCCATGGGCTAAATATTTCAATAACGCTATAAAATAGCTGAATTAAGTAAAATTGAGTTACATTATGTGCCATGAAAATGGTAAGAACACCCGCATGTATTTGCGAAACAAAAACATTAGTTTTGAGTAAAGGAAAATATTCTCGCCCATGGGCCAAACCTTTTTCTCGCCCATGGGCGAAATATTTCAATATCGCTATAAAATCGTTGAATTAAGTTAAAATGAGTTAAATTTTGTGTCATGATACTTGAATAAATACATTTAATGTATTTGCGAAACAAAAACATGAGTTTTGAGTAAAGGAACATATTCTTGTTCATGGGCCAAACCTTTTTCTCGCCCATGGGCGAGAATATTTCAATATCGTTATAAAATCGTTGAATTAAGTTAAAATGAGTTAAATTTTGTGTCATGATACTTGAATAAATACATTTAATGTATTTGCGAAACAAAAACATGAGTTTTGAGTAAAGGAACATATTCTCGCCCATGGGCCTGCCCATTGGCCAAACCTTTTTCTCGCCCATGGGCGAAATATTTCAATATCGCTATAAAATCGTTGAATTAAGTTAAAATGAGTTAAATTTTGTGTCATGATACTTGAATAAATACTTTTAATGTATTTGCGAAACAAAAACATGAGTTTTGGGTAAAGGAACATATTCTCCCCCATGGGCCTACCCATGGGCCAGTCTTCGCCCATGGGCAGGCCCATGGGCGACAAAGTGTAAGTATTGGGTTTTTGAACCATTTTTTTTTCATTTTTTCTTCCTTGGTATGTTCCCATGAAAACAGCATGTTTAATTTTGTAAATACCTTTAACCGAGACTGGGCAAAGACCGTAGAGTTTCTGGACTTTTGGGTTTCCAGAATTGAAATGGGACCTGTTCATTTATTACCACAATGTAAGCCCGTGATGGAGGGAAACTGAATCAAAGGCAAACAAAAACGGTGGCAATCATTCAATGCATCGGTGGTGTGTTCAGGACGAAACAATATATCCCAAGCCTCCACACATCATCAGCTATTTAACAGAATTCTTTTCCTGTAGATATATATTTCAGACCGCGTTCGTACGTTTTGTCTCTCTCCAGATTTACACGAACGAACGGTAGAGCTGATCGAGGTAAGATCGAGAGACGAAACAGAAGGCTGTCTTGAGTACACCATGACTGCAAACATTTACTGTATGGTGTTATAAGCTCTCACTGTAAGAAATATTCTCATTTTAACAGTTTCTTCAAGTGATTTATTGATTGTTCATAAAAGGGGCTTTCGTAATAATATGTCATAATATAACACACATACACACACACACACACACACACACACACTAACACACACTAACATTAACACTAATACAAACACACTAACACTAACACACACGCACACTTATGATACATTAACTATTATATAAACACATTCGAAAACACACATCTCTGAAAGATACTGGTTGGTAAACTCTGACGTCATAATTGGCGGGGTGGGAAATGATCGAGGAGGTTTTGTTCAGCGTTAAATGAAGCAACTGATTACTTGACGATTGCGAACAGAATACACCTACAAATAATAAGAAATGACATTTCAATACAGAGGCGATCTTTCACCTTTAACGGAAGAAAGAAGAATGGCGTCGATAGGTGAAGGGACACTAGATGAAACGTTTACAAATTAGTAACGTGATATACATACCGTGCGAAAAAACCGTTCTTCGACTGGCAATCGACTGGTAATCGCTCCAACTTACAGAGGCATCCCTTGACTTTGTGTTGTATCTTTTAACATTCTGCCCAAGAAGCTCGCGAGTTCAGGATATGAATGATGAATTATTTAGTGAATGTATAAACAAGTTCAACCATTGAGAAAATGTCAAGGAGATAGTGTATGTTTCATGCAAACATTAAATCTTGAAACATAAATTATTCGCCAGAAGAGTTCTACGCAAAACAAAAAAAAATAAAATAATTCATCCTTGGGGCTGGTGTTAGGTGATAGGAGACCGATGATCAGTATTAGGTGATTGGGTGATAGGTAATGAGAGATCGACGAATTCTGGTGGGTGATGGCAGTGGGTGATCGGTGGTGTGAGGTGTGGATGAAAGGTTGTAGGTGATTGGGGTGGGTGATTAATCTTGGGTACCTGTGGAAAAGTCCAGCTAATGACAATATAAATAAGTATGCTCCAGATATGGACCAATGAAATAAACAGCCTGGTGAGTGTTTGAATGAGTTGCTTTTAATGCCTCTTTGAACACATTTTCCGTTGATAATTGCATTATAGCGTTTCAGCTTTATGAGAGGGAAGTCCAGCTTGGTGCAGACCGTATATGTTCGTCAAACGAGTACAGGTATATGGTGTTGACAAACCGAGGTTCATATTCGGAGTTTAAAACACGATGAGCGGGTCCTAGCATGACGGAAGACGCGGTTCTGCACATCGACCAAGCAAACCAACCGGACCACACACGTCCACAATTGCCAGATACTAGTGTTAAATAATGTAAATGTATTCGGTTTAGGGGCATCAAAGGTAAATACCATGTATAGGAGGGCACACAACCGAGAAGCGGGGACGCAATAAACCAGGTAGCGACTGAGCGTGGTATCCCCAAACATTCATCCATCCCATAAAGTATCCATGATGGCAACCGAAACAAAAATAATTCTATATTGTAGGTAGAGTGTTGTTTTACGCCGTTTTAAAACACTATTCTAGCAAAATCACATATTGCATCCACATGGAGACTGGAACCCGGAATTTGGACGTGACGAGTGTACGCTATAACCACTGGGCTATACCCCCAGCCAATCCCTACCCTACCCCACCCCACCCAATCCCGTCTCATAAATATGAAGTGGTTGGTACCATAATCACTTTGACATTATCATTGTACATTTGTTTCCACAAGGCATCCTTACCGAGAAAATTCCGGATCCAGAAACAATGGATATCAGTTTCAGTGGAATCTAAAAATGGCAGATGTAATCAGACACCGATGCCGATATATACCTGTGTGTACATGTTACACTTTGTACATGACAGTAGGCATCGCCTTGACATCTGGTGCTGTGCACCATTTATCGTTGATGGTCAAAACCTGTTCATGTAGAAATATATTCTTTAGTGAATGTTAAGTGATGTTTAGGGAAGATTACTGTGTTAAACCGATAAGCCTTTGCAACATTAATAACACGTGTCTGGGTAGCCTGGCGGTAATTGTACAAACATATTTATTTTCCTTTTAGAAGTTGCATAACTATACGACAATCTTGAATATGAGATATGCTGTAGGGTTCTGGGACAGACTAAGTGCCCTTTGCCCAGAGCTGCGGGGACTCCCTTAGTAGTGGGTTTTCTGGTTTTCCATGAACTTTGAACAAGGATTCCAGATCGAAAACAAAAGCCGGCGAGGGCCACTGAGGAAACTAATGAAGGTTGTAACAGTGTGTGATTGGGTAGCATCACGGATCGGCGGTCATGCTGTCAACTACTAAACTGCTTGACCAATACTCGAATATTTGCAGGATGAATTGGTTTACCTTGACGTTTATAAGAAAACGTACACTTTATGGACAACAATTTCTGGTTTATTACATATAGCGACGTTTCGATGTAGATTCTTACACCGTTATCAAGGACGCGGTAAGGAAGAACAAGATGGGTAGAGGTCGGTGGGTGGCAATACCCGGCATTGGATCAGGCCATGAAGCTCAAACAGCGCAGACACAGGAGGAGGATCTTTGATAATGGGATGTCAGGGTAGAGAGAACAGAGACGTACCTATTGAATGGTTTCCAAACTCGTCTGGTTTGGTGGCATTAGTTCGTCCTCCGAAGAAGGCTTCTGTGGGATCAAGCGCCAATGGCATGTAACCATGTAGGCCTTGCAGTGCAGTCAGGAACGCAGCAGGTCAGCCTGGTCTTTCTGTTCTTGCCGAATATCACATTCACACCGGATCACACCTTGGTTGATGTCAGAATGTTGCCTTAATACTGCAAGACGATACAGGGTACGATGGCATCGTTCCCAATGCGTTGTACCCAAGGTGGTGTGTGTTTCACATAGGCCTGTCTTTTAACAGGGAGAAACAAGTATTCATACACAGTGTTTGACGTGGAGTCGTAGCCGTCCACCATGTACCGGCTGCCAGTTACAGCCAACTTCTCCGCCATTACGGCCATGTTGTCAGGGTGTTACATTAGCCCAGTTGAACCAATGCAGACACTGAAGGGTGTAGCGACATGGTGGTCGGTAGCCTTGAGGGTGTATGATGGCAATGGTCTTTGGTTCTAAAAACTGTTTTCGGAAGGTCAGCATGCAGGAGTAGTATAGGACGGGTCCGCAGAAGGTAGTTTTGGTTGATCCGGTTGATCCAGGCGGATGCGAAGGTGATTGGCTGATCAAAGTCACGTGATCGGATAGGATGACTCATGCATCAACAGCGCGTCACAGGTGAGGGGGAATGAAAGGTGTGTGTTTATAAGACAGAAAAGAATTCATAAGAAAACAAAAGTAAAAGGTTATGAATAGGGCTAAATGTATAGCGTGCTGCCTTGAATAGACAGACCGTACCCGTCAGCCCAGTTTGAATTAAGCGCGCTTGACAACTGACGTGGCCTCGTCGTTTAACCCGCGCTCGCTAGAGCGTGCGATCTGGTTTGATGAATGCAGGGTGTGTCTTGAAAGTACGACCATACCCCAATAGAGACGGGTTATGTCAACACGATATACGCCGGATAATGTAGGGGGAAAAATGTACGTCTAGCTGGATCAAATTCATCTTGTACGGTCTACACGTTGTACACCATGAACGTTAGACAACCTGTATAGAAAAAAAGTATAGACAAAATAGATAAGACTTCACAATCAGCAAGCTAGCAGTGTCGTTTAATTACATTTAGTGCGCAAGAACGAGGTAGTCACGTCACCCTGCATTGACTATAACGCTGAAGGCAGCCGGATTTCGAATCACCCCGCGCTGCGTACTATTGTGAACCATTTGTATAGAGGGCGTTCACTTATTCAACCCTGTCCCGACTTGCGTAGTTGATGTTTCAACGCTAGCTTTTCCATTTAACGCGATGACAAATAAACCGTGCGGTTTGAGTTTTAACCGTGTAACATGATGTGCACAGTTTTACTTCAGAACGTGCTATTTTGAAAATAGATAGAAAACTGATAAGTACATGTACCAGTGTGACGGCACGAAGCTAGGTTTGTTGGGAAAGTGATGGAAGCCATCTATAGGACATTTTCATGTTTACAATACTCACCCTTAATTCGAAGAGAGAACAGAGTTTATCAAGGAAAATGTTTTATTGGAAATATATGTCGAAGTAGGTTTATTCATAGCTAATGTATAGCAGAGAGACTAAGCGACCGACCGCCCATAACAATGTCAACATACCCCGGCCTTACAATTAATGTCAACATACCAGCCTCGCCTGAAGCTTCCCATTCATAAATTGTGTGACCAGTGTCCCGTATTTATGATACGTTAGGGAAGATGTGTTGTACATTTGTTATTATAAAAGGGAGTTATTTCAGAGAGGATATATATGGGTATTCCCCCCGTCATTAAACCTTTCTTTCGTTGGTGTCTATTAAACGTATCCGGTATTTAATACATTTGAATGATGTAGGAAAAGTATGTGCGTGAAGATGTTGTACCTATATCCGAACACGAATGTATGACACAGGAAGGGTGTGTGGAATGCACTCGTCCTTATAAGGGTAAAATACGCGTTTAAACTCACCATTTAAATGATGATGACATTACTTTTTAGATGTATAATTGGTATCAGTGAGTGAGTGAATTTAGTTTTACGCCCCACTCGGCTTTATTCCAGCTCTAGGACGGTGGTCTGTCAATAAACGAGCTTGGACCAGACAATCCAGTGATCAACAGCATGAGCAGCGATCTGTGCAACTAGGAACCGACGGCACGTGTCATCCGAGTCGGCGAGACTGACCAACCGATCCCCGTCAGTCGCCGATAAGCATGGGTTACTGAAGGTCGATTCTATAACCCGGGACCTTCACGGGTGTAGTATGACGAAGACTATATACTAATATGATCGCTTTTTTAACATACTCACAAGTGTGCTGTGAAGAAAAGAGTGTCTTCCAAGAATTCCTGCACGTGTAAGACAGTATAAACTCTACAGTAGTGTAGCCCGACAAACAGTTTTACTCTCGCCAGCAAACGGATTGGACGTGAACAACATGAAGAAAGCATCAGAGATTAGACTTGACCCTAGAGATATATTTAGGAAGACTACGTTGAGAAAATCACAACAGAGAAAGAAACCACAAGCAGCCAAGAAGTCGACGCTGAAGACAAAGAAGAGACAGGTAACACCTAAAATGAAAACGATGACAACCAAACAGGGTTCGAAGACAACACCCCAACCCGTGAAAATACAACATGTGTCGAAGGTGAAGGCTGTGGTGGAACTGGCAATTGCTGCCTTGAAGCGTCAACAGAGTCAAGGGTATAAAAGAAAGCTTCATACCCTCTAATCGCACACCGTATTGGATCACCATGGGGGTTGCCACCTGTCCGGACTGTGAAAAAATGTTTTCAAGGAGAGATGTCATGTTACGACACAGGAGAAATAAACATAGCATACCGCCGCCGCCGTTACAAGCCCACCCGCCGCCGCAAGTCCACTCGCCATTACAAGCCCACCCGCTAACGCCGCCGCCGCAAGCCCATCCGCTACCGCCGCCGCCGCCGCCGCCGCAAATCCACCCGCCATTACAAGCCCACCCGCTAACGCCGCCGCCGCCGCAAGTCCACCCACCGCCGCCGCTGCGTCAAGCCAACCCGCCGTTACAAGCCCATCCGCCGCCGCCGCCGCCGCCGCCATCGCAAGTCCACTCGTGGCTGCCTCATTTACCATGTATATCTGATCTTCGAGAACAATTCAAGTTCCTGATTCCCTCAAATGCGCTCGTTGTGGGACCCAGTGGTTGTGGAAAGTCTGTGTTTACCTCTCATGTTCTCCGGCATGGCCTGATCCAACCCCAACCTACCCGCATCGTTTGGTGTTATACTCAATGGCAGCCATTATATAAGGACCTCGGTGAGCAGCTGCCTCAGCTGACCTTTGTCAAAGGAATTCCCTACGATATCTTGGACGAGGATTACTTTGATGCTCGTCAACAGAACGTGTTGGTCCTGGATGATTTCCTGGCCGAAGCAAAGCACGACAAGCGTATTTCGCGGTTGTTTACTCAAACCTCACATCACAAGAATGTATTGATCTTTCTCTTGATACAAAATCTGTTTCCGAGAGGTAAGGAATCGAGAGACATTGCTTTGAATGCGCATTATGTGACCCTGTTTCATTCCCCCATAGATAAACAGCAAATCAAACTCTTCGCTCGTAGAATTTTCCCCGAACATATGGATCACTTTATGGCTATGTATGAAAAGGTTACTGAAACACCCTATGGACAACTCACCATCGATCTAAAACCTACTACCAAAGATAAGGATCGACTGCATGTTAACCTCATAAATGAGGAAAACAGGAGAACAACAGCACAGTCTGAACCTGATCTGCGTAGGGAGAAGTTGACTACAACAGAATCTCTGGATCGTCCTCTGACACAAGAAGAGAGATTGCCCCAACATCAGCTCACGCCAATTGAAACCGATTCAGACACGAGTAGTGAGACATCATTGACTATGGCCACGGCTTGCGCAGATTGCGGGGTGCTGATAGATAACATGCACGATCTACAGCGACATATCAAACACTGGTGTCCGGCCAATAGCCTTCAACCTAAGAGAAAGCGTGCCAGGCTCGAGAGTGATGACGATGACAGTGACTTTGACGACCTAGCCTCTTCCCAGAAAGGCAGTGGTCTTGCCGTCAAACCTCCACGTGGGAAGTCAACATTCACTAATATGGAAGCCGAGGAGTGGCAAAATGTAGGCTTACAACGCATCTGGAAGCAGGTGTACGATACGTTTCATGTCAAGATGAAACTGCAGAAAAAACAGTACGAGCGACAGGGACGAACGCAAGAATGGATTGAGAGAAGATTGAAACTGAGGTGGGAGGATCTAGTGCGTAGTACTCTCAACTATGCGATGGAATATACCACGTACTTTAAAGAGGCACCTCTGTTTCAAAACATGCTATACAACCTGGGAGACATGAATCCTTCCACGGAACAATCCGTTCTCAAAAATAAAATCAAACTCCTCCTAAAACCCAAGATGAAAGAGATCCTGCCTTTGATGGATATGCCGGAAATAGAAAGTGAGACTGAATCTGATAGCGTTGCAGAGGATAACGACGGTGATGACGAGGAGGAGTATGATGACCGTGATCAGCAGAACGATTAGGCATAAATACCCATCACTACTATATCAGTCTAACAGTCAGAAGAGAATGCCGAGTCAACGCCACGCGTCTAGTTTGATTCATATTTTGAAAACACCTCGTAAACTGAGGCGTTTGAACGATAAGAAACGCCGAATTTCACTGTACGTGAGAGGAATGGTGAAACTTGGGCCTCCTGGACGGAAATCGTTACAAGCAATGGATAAAGCATACTATTAGACTATAGACAACCATTCAACCTTAAAACATTCAACAGTGCGAAATGTGTTTCAAAACATGGACTCGCTGTTTAAACAATAGGGCCTTCGAGCAGCAGCAGCATGTGTATATGAGTGACTAAATAATGTTCCAGAGTGAATACTATTGTCCATTCGTATATCACGGCTTTGTATGGAAGCGATTGACTCGAATCAATAAATGCTACGAATGAATTGTTTGTTTTTTCTCAGTTTTTTGCATATTAGTATATAGTCTTCGTCATACTACACCCGTGAAGGTCCCGGGTTATAGAATCGACCTTCGCTTATCGGCGACTGACGGGGATCGGTTGGTCAGTCTCGCCGACTCGGATGACACGTGCCGTCGGTTCCTAGTTGCACAGATCGCTGCTCATGCTGTTGATCACTGGATTGTCTGGTCCAAGCTCGTTTATTGACAGACCACCGTCCTAGAGCTGGAATAAAGCCGAGTGGGGCGTAAAACTAAATTCACTCACTCACTGATACCAATTATACATCTAAAAAGTAATGTCATCATCATTTAAATGGTGAGTTTAAACGCGTATTTTACCCTTATAAGGACGAGTGCATTCCACACACCCTTCCTGTGTCATACATTCGTGTTCGGATATAGGTACAACATCTTCACGCACATACTTTTCCTACATCATTCAAATGTATTAAATACCGGATACGTTTAATAGACACCAACGAAAGAAAGGTTTAATGACGGGGGGAATACCCATATATATCCTCTCTGAAATAACTCCCTTTTATAATAACAAATGTACAACACATCTTCCCTAACGTATCATAAATACGGGACACTGGTCACACAATTTATGAATGGGAAGCTTCAGGCGAGGCTGGTATGTTGACATTAATTGTAAGGCCGGGGTATGTTGACATTGTTATGGGCGGTCGGTCGCTTAGACTCTCTGCTATACATTAGCTATGAATAAACCTACTTCGACATATATTTCCAATAAAACATTTTCCTTGATAAACTCTGTTCTCTCTTCGAATTAAGGGTGAGTATTGTAAACATGAAAATGTCCTATAGATGGCTTCCATCACTTTCCCAACAAACCTAGCTTCGTGCCGTCACACTGGTACATGTACTTATCAGTTTTCTATCAATTGTCAAAATAGCACGTTCTGAAGTTAAACTGTGCACATCATGTTACACGGTTAAAACTCAAACCGCACGGTTTATTTGTCATCGCGTTAAATGGAAAAGCTAGCGTTGAAACATCAACTACGCAAGTCGGGATAGGGCTGAATAAGTGAACGCCCTCTATACAAATGGTTCACAATAGTACGCAGCGCGGGGTGATTCGAAATCCGGCTGCCTTCAGCGTTATAGTCAATGCAGGGTGACGTGACTACCTCGTTCTTGCGCGCTAAATGTAATTAAACGACACTGCTAGCTTGCTGATTGTGTAGTCTTATCTATTTTGTCTCTATGTATTTTTTTCCATACAGGTTGTCTAACGTTCGTGGTGTACAACGTGTAGACCGTATAAGATGGATCTGTTCCAGCTAGACGTACAGTTTTTTTTCCTACATTACCCGACGTATATCGTGTTGACTTAACCCGTCTCCATTGTGGTACTTGTACTTTCAACACACACCCTGCATTCATCAAAACCAGGTCGCACGCTCTAGCGAGCGCGGGTTAAACGACGAGGCCACGTCAGTTGTCAAGCGCGCTTAATTCAAACTGGGCTGACGGGTACGGTCTGTCTATTCAAGGCAGCACGCTATACATTTAGCCCTATTCATAACCTTTTACTTTTGTTTTCTTATGAATTCTTTTCTGTCTTATAAACACACACCTTTCATTCCCCCTCACCTGTGACGCGCTGTTGATGCATGAGTCATCCTATCCGATCACGTGACTTTGATCAGCCAATCACCTTCGCATCCGCCTGGATCAACCGGATCAACCAAAACTACCTTCTGCGGACCCGTCCTATACTACTTGCAGGCCATGGACGGGTACCATTTGGTCTGACTAATACGTTGTTGTGGTTGCAGGTGGCATTCAAGGGGTCTTCAATGGGTTCCAACAACTGCAAGACACACTGAAGTTGATGGTGGAGTCACTGCTTCAGAAAAAGGGTCCACATTATTCAGTTGAAGAAATACATTGCGGAATGCAGCACATCCTTGACGCAAAATGTCCACATCACTCTGACAATAGGCCAACCATTCCCCATCCAGATAAATGACAGTCCCTTCAGCAACACATGCTTCAAATCAGAACCAGAGGCACGAGGATAAGGACACTTATTACCTTGGTGAGCTTCAGTGTTGAAGAAGTGAGGGAAGTAGCCTTTTTTAGTTCAGTCAGCGAAAACGTTTTGGGAAATGAGCCATGGTCAACACATTCAGTGAATCTTGGAAGATGAGCCGTCCTACGATCATCTGTATGATGTGCTGTCCTCTGAGAGTGATTTGTGGTGCAGATACTGCAATAGCAGATGTCCATCATAAGGACGGTAGTTGTGGGCAATTATCAAGATGTCATCTTCAGGTCCATTTTTATCATCTTCATCATCATCTTCTGTCTGTGATGGTTTTTCATAATCGTGATCGTAACAGGGTTACCTGGATGCCGTGCCTGACTGCAAGAGTGCCTTGCGTTTCTTCTTTGGGTTCTTCATCAACCAGTGCCCCATGTTATTCAAACACTATGACACGGCAAGGTCCTTCCCTCTTCTTGTGCCACGGACAGTCCTCACGCAACTGGTCAGAGGCCTCAGCAATGCATTTCCGCATTTCAGATGCACCACACACATGTGAACATGGGAACGTGTCAAAGAAAACAAACTTGCGTTGCTGTAGTTCATTTTCTTCATCTTCTTCGGTGCTTGGTGTGATTACTGACATGTTGGTTTGTTGTTTTACGCCGCACTCAGCAGTATTCCAGCTATATGACGGCGGTCTGTAAATAATGGAGTCTGGACCAGACAATCCAGTGATTTATATCATGAACATCGATCCACGCAATTGGGATCGATGACATGCATCAACCAAGTCAGCGATCCTGACCACCCGATTCCGTTAGTCGCCTCTTACGACAAGCATAGTCGCCTTTTACAGCAAGACCTATTCTACCCCGGACTTTCACGGGTCGACCTGTGACACTGGTGGTTTTTGGCCATGGGTTCTTTACAAATCTTGCAGCCTTGACCAATACAACAGATGTGGTTGTCCATGCTGCTGATTGTTTTCAGGTCGACTTTGGCCCAGCATCGACGACAGGTGTGAATGGTGGAACATGTGCTGGGACGCTTGTCATAGACAGTCAAATAGCGCTGGAAACTGTGAGGGTTTCGGAACCAACATCGGCACTTAAGACAGGAGAACCTTTTATTCACAACATCTCCACAGGATCCAGCGCGTGGACACCAGTTACACTGAAACTCTTGTGTGCAGGGATGATCAGTGTATTATATCCTTTGTCATAAGATTCACAGTAATAGACACGGCCTGTAAAGGCTGACATGGCCGTGAGTGAGTGAGTGAGTGAGTATGGTTTTACGCCGCTTTTAGCAATATTCCAGCAATATCACGGCGGGGGACACCAGAAATGGACTTCACACATTGTACCCATTTTGGGAATCGAACCCGGGTCTTCGGCGTGACGAGCGAACGCTTTTACCACTAGGCTACCCGACCGCCCCTGACATGGCCGTGATGACATACCTTGAGTATACCTTGAGTATACCTTGAGCTGATAGTATGGGGCCAAACGCTGACTAAGTTGAGCCCATGTGGCACGGCCTGTACAAGGATCTTCTGGGATGTTCAACTGACGAAATAAGGCCTTGGCCGCATAGAGTTGTGCTGGTCTGCGATGGTCACGTGTGTATTTCCATTCTTTGGTTCATTCTGGCGTCACAGTAACGGGTTTGTGTACATGGTGACTTGCAACCAACAGAACACGAGGTAGTCAACCCTGCTATATGTCCTGGTCGCCCATCCCCCTCTCCTGTTCGGTCTGGAACGTCTACACGGGGTAAATCGATGTCCATTTCTTCATCCAGATGCTAAGTCGATGTTACTTCGCTGATTTATTTCTACCAGAGCCATAGAGGTTGTGCATGCGCTGGTGTGACATTGAATATGGACCCGCGTTGAAAAGTGACCCGGGAGTCAGTATTCAACGTTGAAAACATACCCGGTCTCAGTTTTCAACAGACCAGGGTCAGTTTTCAACAGTTGAAAAGTGACCCTGTCAGCTTACCAAGTCGTTAAATAGTGACCCGGGCCTCGCGTTGAAAAGTGAATTATGACTTGTGGCTTACTCTGCTTACCAGAAGACTCCGTTATATTTGGCAAGATGACCGGGTATGTTTTCAACGTTGACTCCCGGGTCACTTTTCAACGCGGGTCCATTTTCAATGTCCCACCGGAACGGAATACGGATATTTGAGTCAAGGTCTGGGTGTTGAAGATCCAATCCCACGCGGTCATCCTCGTGGCCACCCACATACACTCTCAGGTCGTCCAGTACTGCATCAAACTGGTTTCTCAATCGCGCTGGTAAGTCCCAGGCTCGGTTGAAGTGCAGTTTATGATGTTGGGTACATGTCCGGAACTCTTCAACTTTCATTTGGGTTGTTTCCTGCATGTCAGCTGGAGACGACATGGCTGCAACTGACCCGGCCAGCTTAAGCCGGGTATATATAAGGACCCTATGACGTCATGATGCGGGCGGCGCCAATGAAGTCAAGAACCTGCTATATAACTCAAGCACAACCGGCTCTCACCATCAGTTGCACACCGAAACTCCAAGTATGCAGACATTTCTCCGATCTTCACCCTACCAATGCCGGCTGTGTCAAACAGATGACCATAGTTATCTGTACTGTGCAATGGGTAGCTGCATAGCGTGCGGTGTTCAAGGACATCGTCATTAACAATGCCTACAGAAGCAAGCAGCAAACAACATTGATGGCAAGCATGATGATAACACATGCTACAACTGTGGAAAAAACGAAGGCCATCGCAGTTAAGACTGCCCTTATCCCTGCCGTTACTGCGACAACAAAGATCGTCGCAGTATAAACTGCCCTAACAAGACCCTGATACGCACAGCCCCTGTGGCAACGACAGCAGCCAACCAGACAGGCCAGCCTACCATGAAAATGGCTAAATCCCAGAGTGCCACATCTCTCCGCCCCGCCCCGCCCCGCCCCTCATCCTGCCGCGATAGGGTGTCTTTTTCAAAGATGGCGGGACATCCGGTCCCGCCGTTTCCTAGCATGCAACGGAACCGGAAGTGCCGCCCCTTGGAAAAAGATGCCATAGAGACCAGGTACACTACTTAGGTCTTCAGCTATTGTCATAAAAGGCGACTAACGGGTGATCATGGCTCGCTGACTTGGTTGATGCATGTCAATGTATTCAAACCGCGTGGATCGAAGCTCATGATATCGATCACTGGAATGTCTGGTTCAAACTCGATTATTTACAGACCGCCGTCATATGGCTGGAATATTGCTGAGTGCGGCGTTTAAACAACAAACAAACAAACAAACAAACAAATCTATTGTACTCCCTTTTGTGTGCAGATGCCACACAATGCTGCTGCGGAACATCTCCAGCCATCTGACAAGACCAGGACCAATGCCACCGCACACACAAGGTATAACACACGGGGGTTGCTGGTTCCTCCAACGCCAGAACGATGTCTGGACACCAACCCTGCAGGGCGCTTCACGGCCAAACATGTCCTTAGCACAGATACTTCTGGAGGGATGTAACTGAAACATGGTTCAAAGCGGCATAAATCACTCCTTCTTTCATATCCAGGACCCGTGAAGATGTCCATTTGATATTTAAGTCACTAAGATACTGACAAAGTACACGACTTGTATAAGTATCCGGACTCACCAAACGAAAAGGTGTATGTTAATCCTCTATATTTTTTTAATGTGAAGTTCACACGATATACGATTTTCCCATTGGACGAGAGGTCGGTAAAAGCCGTATATCGCGTAAACTTCAAATTAAAAAATCATAAGTGTATGAACGACACAATTTGACGTTCATGTGTTTTTCACGAGACCGCTGGAGATATTCAGCAGCAGCATTGTGTGCCCCTGTTTGTTTGTTTGTTTGTTGTTTAACGCCGCAGTCAGCAATATTCCATCTACATAACGACGGTCTGTAAATAATCGAGTCTGGACCAGATAAACCAGGGATTGACATCATGAGCATCGATCCATGGAGTTGGAATACGATGACATATATTAACCAAGTCAGCGAGCCCAACTACCCAATCCCGTTAGTCGCCTATTACGATAAGCATAGTCGCCTTTTACGGAAAGAATGGGTTGCTAAAGACCTATTCTACCCCGGATCTTCACGGAAGTCATACATACTGGTTCTCCGATTCACACTTTAGTCAACTATAACGACAAAGTTCTCGAAGTCGAATGAGTCGACCTATCACCTGCAGGGGTTCTATGCCACACTACAACGTAAGACGCAAGAGAGATGACTGTGTGGGCATGTGGTTCTATGCATAGCGCACTGGCGGCGGATAGTTGTTTAAGTGGTGACCACACTGGGGGCGGAGAGAAGATGGATTGGTGGCAGTAACCGCGCGACGAGGAAGTGTAAGGGAGACCGCGGGCGGTGGATTGCAGTTGTATGGGTGACCGTCCTCGTGGCGGAGAAAAGATGTCTAAAACATGTACAAACATGGAAATATGAGCGAAACGAAGCACATGTGTATTTTAAATTGACCATTAAGTCACGCATGTTTACTCCAACAAATATGTTTCGAATTAGGGTCGCATCGAAAGTATCTAGATGAATCCCTTGAAAAAGGTCAAATTACTAGTTTCTAGTGTGCAATCACAGAGGTAGTACCCTAAGGATCTCAAAAATGTATTTGGAACATGAGGAAACGTACTGCGCACAATTCGACCAGATTAAATGTATGCGCATGGACTTTTTTCTGACTCTTTGTCTCATTTTCCTGCCTGGCCCTTCTTTGTATTGTGGCAACTGTCCAGGGTCTGCTCCTTCCGCAGATACCATGCTGTTATAGGGGTTTTGGGGTTTTGAAGGATACTGATAGTTAAAAAGCACCGAAACCTTTAATTCAAAAAACTTCGAATGGGTATATAAAGTCATTATTTTTGTGGCTTTATTTTATTTTAGTCATACTATCGAGTGCACATTTCCAAGAGTTTTCCATATATCTATCACACATGGTATTGTTTTCAAAAAGGGTCATATGGCCAGCCCCTAATGCAGTATGGTTGGAAATTAGAACCCGGTTTGGACGTGCAGAGGATATTGTCAACATTTCCTTATATATGTGAATATTAATGAGCACATATATTGAACAAAAAACGCATAAACGATCTCTATTCCGTGGTTTGCAAACACTATTTCATTTTTCTTTTTGTTGTGCATGCAGAGTGGGCGCCGAGCAAGGCCAAACAGACGAAGACTGTCTTACATATGCTCAACCTCAGAAGAAACGCAAGTTGTACATAACATGCGGATAAGACCATAAAAACAATGTAGATAATATTAAGAAATGATAACAAAGAAACATTTGATAAAAAAATAGGCGTTGATTGTTTGATGACAACCATCCGTGTTTATTGAAAAATCCCACCGAAAACAGGGGACTTTCCAAACAGAAAATGACAAGTGTCTGTCGTGTCCATCAATAGCGTGTGTGGCCTCCATAAGCCGCGATACAGCCGCACATAATCGTCTCACTGAGTCGACAAGTCTTTGGAAGAAGGCTTGTGATATCGCGTTCCATGTTCCCCCATCAAGTTCCTGAAGTGTATTTGCCTGCCTTGCAGATTGAAGACTTCTCACAATCTCGTCCCTGACATGCTCAATTAGCGCCATGTCCAGTGACAAGACGGCCAGGGCATCACAGGAATGTTATTCACCCTGAGGAAGTCCATTGAGACCCGTGCTGTATGGGGACGACCGTTGTCCTGCTGAAAGACCTGGAGTTGAGGTTTCCAGGATGAGAAGTCTGACGTGATTACGAAGAACATCATCCCTGTACACGATAGCAGTCACACGCTGACAGAACACTCGTACAGGGGTCCTGTGATGACAACTGAGGCCTCCCCACGCCATGATGCTTCCTCCTCCCCACCGGTTGGCCTGTAAGACACAGCAGTCAGCGTAACGCTCATTACGTCGTCTCCACACTCTGGTGCGTGATAATGGTTGAACCTTGATTCGTCTTTGAAGACAACTTGCTGCCACTGTTGACGTCGCTAACGCAGGTGCTGTTGGGCCCACTGCAGACGTTGTTGGCGATGACATCTGATTCCCGCCGCTCTATGTCGGCTGACACGGGATGACGTTGACCTTGAATGGTTGCAGATGTCTGTGTTGTCTGTCGGTGATGCAGATGTAACGGCCCTGCGCTGGAGTGGTGACCCTAGGCCATCCAGGACGAGGCCGTTCTCGGACACTGCCTGTCTGTTCCTGCCTTGCGACCAATCTGGTGATGGTAGACACATGACACCCAAAGTGCCTCGCCACTTCAGTTGACGTTGATCCGGCGTGTAGCATCCCAATGGCAACCTCTCTCTGGAGTTCAGTTAATCGAATCACGTTTCCTGTCCTTTTTCAAAGTCGTGTATGAATGATTGGTGTTTTTTCAAAGGGTGGCTTATAAAGGTTGGTTGGTTGGTTGGTTTGTTGTTTAACGCCGCACTCAGCAATATTCCAGCTATATGACGGCGGTCTGTAAATAATCGAGTCTGAACCAGACAATCCAGTGATTATTATCATGAACATCGATCCGCGCAATTGGGATCGATGACATGTATCAACCAAGTCAGCGAGCCTGACCACCCGATCCCGTTAGTCACCTCTTACGACAAGTATAGTCGCCTTTTACGGCAAGTATGGGTTGCTGAAGACCTATTCTACCCCGGAATCTTCACGGGTCCTTATAAAGAGGTCACAAAGGGGAAAATGCGCTCATGTCTTCATGTGATTTGCGCTGCAAGTGCAAAAAACGTCAAACGAGACGAAACGACTGCTTCCTATGACGTGCTCAAATGAATGATGTGAAGTGTTTTAAATGCGTCTCAGTCGTTTGTATACATTTCTTTTGCGGTCGAGTATATATAGCAATCCAGCATTTCCAGATGATTTCATTAATGAGCATTTTGCACTTAACACAACTCAACTGTGGTACTGGTGATTCCCCGTTTCAGCGCCTCGCGTGACGCAGTCGTCAGGGGTGTGCCAGAAACCTATGCTTCTGGTTTGAAATCCCGGTTCGCCCCGATAATGTTTCTAGGTTTGTCAGCACCATACCCGTGGTCGTGGGTTTCACCGAAGTGGTAAACGTCTGAGACCTGCATCACTTCGGGCTTTCCTTCAACATCAAGCCGACACGCCGTGAAATAGTGTTCACTGCGGCGATAACCCACCTCACTCACTCACTCAACTGCTCGAAAAATGAGCCCTGGACATAACATAGTGGATGATGCCACCTGCATTCCCCTCAAAAGTCTGACCAGAAGATTTTATTACGCTTCATGTGGGTTGGAGTTGAGAAAGAAACGACTCGTGGTCGTTGTTTATCATACACAAAAAATACACACAAAAAAAACAGTGCCGGGAATATAAACACAGTCGTTTTATTTCCTATATGAGATAACATTATGTACAGCCTCTTTAAGGATGATGATAAAATGTACAAGCTTAAACAATATTTACCCGTACTTCAAAAATGAATCGAGTCCGACCGCGGCAATGTTGGCAAGTCTATTTCATCATTATGCACAGGTGGGTATTTCCCAATCCTCACGTCGATTACCTGTACCTTTTCTCCCAATACCGATTGTCATATCTCTCCCACTTTGAGAAAAATCCCAAATCCGTGACGCGGGCTGAAGAATTTGGTGATAGCCACGAGCACTGTACTCGTATGATAATAAGGACATACCAAGGGCCATAACCGTCATTAAAGTAAGTTCTGTTTTCCCCAGATAAGAAACCTCTCAGCGAAGGTATGCGGACATCGCCACAAGATGTTGCGTCAGATGATAGGCAGCGAAACGTCCATACCAGCATACAGTAAACTACGTTTATAACGAACATGCTTATAACGAACTGACGGATGTAACGAACTTATTTTTAGTCCCGACCATTTGTTGTATAGATGCTGTATGTATGCTTATAACGAACTACGGTTATTATGAACAAAAATTAGTTCGTTATAACAGTAGTCTACTGTATATGATTTTTCGATCTCGAAAACGAAATAAGCTCTGATTGCCGCGCCAGTATATTGTTGTGGACATGTTAAACACCATGTCGTTTCTCAGCCCTATGGCATCTACACACAAAAGGGAGTACAATCGATTTGTTTGTTTGCTTCTTTGTTTGTTGGTTACCGCACTCAGCAATATTCCAACTATATGACGGCGGTCTGTAAATAATCGAGCCTGGACCAGGCAGTCCAGTGATTGATATCATAAGCATCGATCCACGCAACTGAAATTCCGAATCTAAGTGGTAAAGAAATGAAACTGAGCAGTTTCAGAAAGCTGTCATCTGATTGGCTCATGAACCTACGCATCCTTCATTTTGATTAGCGGTCAAAGTTCGCTCAGAGTTCACCTGACGCGACTTTTTATGGTTTGTTTGTTGGTAGTTTAACGCCGCACTCAGCAATATTCCAGCTATATGTTGGCGGTCCAGACTAGATTCTTTACAAATAAACACATTTTTCATTTTGATAAACATATTGACAGAGAAGAGTCATGCTAAATATCACATATTAAGTTAAACAGAAAAATATCGAACTAGAATGTCTTTTTACTTACACAAACATATCTCCGAGAGAAACACAAGAAGTTAAAAAACTAAATAATATAAAAATATAAAAGGGCAATTAGTTGAGCATGTGGTCACTGCACATGAATAGTTTCATGCAAAACTATACATTAGTTTGAGGATAGTGGCTCGGAAGCGAAGCCTTGAGTTGTTTATGACTAGGACCAAATTGTTTCCATGGAAACGTTACGAAATAATATTAAGAAAAACTTCAAAATAGCAAAAAGTTGATGAGCTATGCATATACCAAGTTTCGTTGAAAACAATTCTACGGTCTTCAAGTTAAGGCTCGGATTAAGATGGGAGCGCTGACGCCAACGGGAACAAACCAAACCAAAAGGTGAGGTAAATTGGGGTTTAACGTCGCGTCCAAGATTATTGCACTAATATAACGACGTGCATGCACGTGTGTGTGTGTGTGTGTGTGTGCGTGTGTGTGCGTGTGTGCTAGTCCGGACTGATGCCGATTTATAGTGCTAGCACACTGAGATACCATGCCGCAGTTTAACATGAATACCTCACTCAGACACAGTATACTGACTCCGATCCGACCAGTCCTTGTTTTTAGCCCCTTAATGCCGAGCGCCAGACAGGGTAACAACAAGTACCATCTTTTACGGTCTTTTGGTATGACGCGGCCGGGGATCGAACCCCGGACCTTCCGCTCTCCGGGCGGACGGTCTACTTCTAGACCACGGAGGCGGTCTGTTTCCATAGAAACGTTACGAAATATTATTAAGAAAAACTTCAAAATTGCAAAAAGTTGATGAGCTATGCACATGACAAGTTTCGTTAAAAACAATTCTACGGTTTTCAAGTTAAGGCTCGGATTAAGATGGGAGCGCTGACGCCAACGGGAACAAACCAAAAGGTGAGGTGAAATGGGGTTTAACGTCGCGTCCAAGATTATTGCACTTTTATAGAGACATGCATGTACGTGTGTGTGTGTGTATGTGTGGCTGCTTGTACCAGCCCGGACTGATGCCGATCTTATAGTTCTGGCCCACTGAGATACCATGCTGCAGTTGAACATGAATACCCCACTCAGACACAGTATACGACTCCCAGCCGACCAGTCCTTGTTTCAGACCCTTAATGCCGAGCGTTAGGCAGGTAACAACAAGTACCATCTTTTAACGTCTTTTGGTATGACGTGGCCGGGGATCGAACCCTCGACGTTCGCTGTCCGGGCGGACGCTCTACCTAAAGACCATGGAGGTGGTCACCAAGCCAAAAACAATGTCATCATTCATTATGCACGTTCATACATATATTAGCTCATCCCGATCCATTTCGGGTAGGTAAAGGTTGTTACAAAGTCGTTGGTAAACACGCGAGACAGCTCCGAGTTTGGTCGGAATGGTTTTAAGTAATAAATAACCATTCCTTGAATATGCCAACCTACCCACCAACCGAATGTTCCCACGGACATAATGAAGTGCTCGCACATCGACAACACTGCAAAGTCGAACTCCCTTGTGTTGTTCACCAAGAACACTGCATTCGTTTCCTTGACAACTGCTCGGGACCATTCCATGTCGTTTGAACTGACAACAAACACAACCGGTTTCGCAACTCTTTTTTCGACGTAAGCCATAGCCTTGTGGAAATACTCCTCAGTTGCTACAGAATATCCGTAATCACGAAACAAACCTTTCAGCATGTCGCCCCGTCGAACGTGAACTCCAACAAGTGAAACCGCGGTTCTGTTTTTAATTCCGAGTTCCTGTAGAGAGGCGTCGATGTAGTTTTTAGCTGATGTCTTTAAGTCGGATTTGATGGCTAAATGTTTTCTGATGACGTTCTCATGTTTTATCCAGTATAACCAGGATTGAAAATAGCCTTCAAAATGAGAGTCACTATTAAGCAGCAGATTTCCAACTTTCGAATCATAGCCAATGTTGTACTCGTTTTTGATTGCGGGTTCTCCAAAACACAGCCGGATGCCTTTGGAGTCATTAGCACAGTCGGGGACTGTGAAGATCTGTTGTAACTTGTGAATTTGATCGGTTTCACACACCATTGTCATGTTAAAGCGTCGTGACATGGCCAACGTGAATGCGTATTGAAACAGTAGGTTACCGAGCCCGCCTACCATATTGCAGCAGATGTATCTTGTCCTGTGAGCCTGGTATTTATACCGTAATGCCTCGAAGTTCTCCAACATAACATCATAGGCGAGCACGGTGATAAGCAGAACACACAAAATTGACGTCAGTGTTAAACGACCTGAAACACAAACCAAAGTGAAATTATTCCGACAGTTTATTATGGACGCCATCCACTTAAAGGCGAGGTGAAATGGAGTTTAACGTTGCGATCAGACATATGAAGATCCGGGATAGAATAGGTCTTCGGCAAAGCATGCGTGCTGTAAAAGCCGCTATGCTTGTAGTAAGAGACGACTGACGGGATCGGGTGGTCAGACTTGCTGACTTGGTTGATGCATGTTATCGTATCCCAATGGGCGATCTTTTTGCAAGCTCCTCCCAGCGATAGCCCATTCGCGGAGCTCTCTATACTATCGCTATGTTCCCGAGAGTGTAACGAAGGTGTCGCGCGCTGGGAAGGAGCTTGATCTTTTTGTTCCAAAGGGCAATAACTCTCCTTTTGAAATGATATAAGCGACGGTCCAAACTGTCGCTTCCGGTCTGGTTCCCGGATCAATGCGCGCTGCGACAACTACTGACATGTAGAGACGGAGCCAAGCTAAAGAGTTATCCTGTTGCACCTTCGTTCAAAAACGGTCGTTTACAACTGAATATTTTTAACTAGCACATATTTTGTAGTGATTATTAGTTTATAATATCAACATTTGTTGAGTCTTCAACTACAAGACGAATTGTCACTTTGGAATATAGCGGGAAAAACGTCATGAAAAATGGTATATTGCCACGGTATTTTCTACGTCAGAAAACAGCGAGGCATTCTCTCAGTCTGGGCTAACATATTGCATCGATGAAATAATGCAAACTCATTTTATTTATCAGCCTTTGTGTTATTTCCCACAACAATTCAAGCATTCAAATCTCAATAAATAATACCATGGACTTCAATTTAATAAAATTAGTGATACGCAAACATTTGCAGCACACAGACAACTTTGACAGGCCTTTACCAATGATCTATATAGTAAGTATTCATCCGCGCCTTTACAAATATTTTACGAAGAAATAACGTTCAAAATAATAAAACAACTGATTTTAAATGTTACTTTTTATATCAAAATTAAAGTTGCATCTGAATATTTGAATTTATAATTTTTTTTTAGAAATAGGCCAAATGAACATCTGCCATGCATCTATTAGATCTAAGCACTCAGTTACTTAGTTGCAATATACATGTACATACCAGTCATCATACATTGAAATAAGAGATTTACCCATATTATTCTGCCCCTTATAACATGTGTCCCACCATTAAGTGCTCTGAGTCATCACAGGTGTTAATTAGTTGATCCATCATTTCTTACAGAATTCTGGTACTCATGCTCTTAAAATAGTAGTTAATTACAGAGATGTGTCCCAACAAACAACAAATCATACTGACTACCCCACAAAATGTGTATGATGCATAAATAGAACTAAATCATAGTTTTATCTTCTTGTTTTAGTAACATTATATTTATTTAAATGTTGACAAATTATTTCCCATACAAACCAACACACTATCCTGCTGTATCTAAGTATCCTGATTTTCATTCAACAGTACTTCAAGACACCTGTAGTATAAAGTATATTTTGTAGATATTATTATCATATAGCAAATATGATTTTTATATGAATATGAAAGTTTATCATCAAATCTTCTGATGGTTAAATAAATGCAAATTGAACCCCACAGTCATTCCATGTAGATAAATGGATTTATTTATGTTATTTGTTTTTTCATATAACAGATTATACTTACATATGTTACAGTCAGTGTCAATAATCAGCCCCAATATGTATTTTGACTGAACATTTCAGTCAATATGCATATTGATTGATTCACTCAGGTAAGGTATATTTTTTCTTAAATTTTCATTCATTTGTTATTGCCTGAAAAATAGGACCGGATTTTAGACAGACTGGCTGAAATGAATAAGACTGCATAATTTAATCTCCTCAATTTAATTTGTATCTATTTTGATCTTATCAAGATCAAAGTAACTTATGTAAGAAATAAAAAATGTTTTCACTATGAATTGATTGATTCTCCAAACCTGAAAGAATACCAGTCCCTTTTTTATGTTACTTATCTTTATCAGCATAAAATTCAGTTCAGAAACAGATGACAGCTAAAAAGTCATGCATGTGTAATCAAATACTAGTAGACATGCACAAGTGTGCCAAGATATTAAATAAAATAATTAGAGTCATTGTGCAATGAAGATATCTTTTGGTGTGAAGAGAAAAAAGAAAAACATTAATAATTTGTTTATGTTGGAATTTGTAACATCAGTTTAGAACAAGGAAACATAAAAAGCAAGGCCTAATGAAGTTAAGAATCAGCTTTATCTGTGTCACAATCATATGATTATTGTCAATGCAAACTGGATGTAGACACTGCATTGTTAATACAATCAACATTTTAGAGATTGGCAATTAGTATGAATATACTGTTTTATTTAAAAAAAATGTAGTTTGTACAAATACTCTTGAATATATATTTTTAACTAACATGTAGGGTCCTCTGTGTCTGAATTTTTTTAAGGCCAAAATAATATATATCTTTCATTGATCATATTGAAATATAATCATGGTAGTATTTGGCAACAAACAGATACCGTTCATATACATAAAATCCTTGTATACAAACATGCACCAATTAACCCTTAACATCAAAACAGATTTCAGTGATTTCCATTTCTTATATTTTGAACATTGTAACATGATATCTAGTTTATGACGTAATTTTACAGTGCCTGTTACTCTTACAATTTCTTGAGAACATTCCTCATTCCCCTCTGTTATATATCTGACAAATACTTAATGTGTTGTTGTCAATATTAACAACATTGAGGCTACGGGCAACGTTGCATGATACCTTCACATTTCGCGTACCGTATCGCCTCACCGTTGTACATACTGAAATGCATGCATATGATGTAGCCTGCTCGGCGATGCTACAACATAGATATTGGAACGTATACAAAATCTACTTAATTTTCATATTCATACATCAAGGGCAACACTTTCAGTACCGATTGCAAAACGTCAACAAAGCGACCTGGGATGAACGATCAGCTGATCTCACCGCATCGCTTCGAACGCCTATCTAGTGGATAACTATACAATATAATCAGTCGTGGCCATCTCTGATATATCATTAAATCAAGGAACATCTATTTCCGGACATGGCAATAGATAAATCATTGTTTAGGCGAAAAGATATGCTGTCCACACACAAGCGTGACCGTTGCCGACAAAGGTGAAGGTTATACTAGTTAACTGTCTATAGGCGTCATAGTAACATGTAGTGCTCGTATCGCGCATACCACATGCGCCGTCAGTTTAAGGTTGGACCGTCCGGGTCAGCGCACCTAGTGGGTTAGTGAAGGGAAGATAAATTGAAAAAGATCGCCCATTGCGATGATAGATGTCTGAGCGTTCAGTCCTTGTTTTATCCCCGTATTGCGGACCGCCATGCAGAAAAAAACAAGTACCATCCCTTTTAAAGTTGTTTGGTATGACGCGACCGGAGACCGAACCACCGACCTTCCGCTCAGCATGTGGAGGTATTATACTCAACATCATCGAAGTGATGTTGAAAAACTATATAGATCAAGATTGGGTTTGGCTGGAAAAGTGTAAATTTTACACGCTTTCTTGTCCCATTAAATTATCCCATTACTTTTGCCTTCAACCAGGGAGTCTATATAAGTTCTCTATAGAAGCGACGCTTTGCTGCAAACCGTTTCAGCTGCTTTGTAAATCATGTTTGTCATTACTTACCTCCCCTTGTATTCAAGTATCGTTGGATATGCATGACGCTAGGCCTGAAGTGTCAAGTACTGCAATATCTCAGCGCCTGAGAAGAAAAAAAAGTTTGATGAGTATGTAATACTTACAATAACTGACAAGAGCCCAGTTACTTAGTATTCCAGTTCCCATTTCTAAATGAGAGGCCGGAGTTAGGTCTTGGGTCATTTTTAGAATTAACAGCTACATTAACATGCAACCTGACGAGGTATATGCAAAATACCAGAAGTCGTTATCCATAAAGTCCTACGTTTTCTTACTTACTCACCAACTTCTAGAAAGCCAATCAAACAGTAAATGCGAAAACTGTATGCATACGCATTACAAGCGGTTACCTTATCCCCTCAATCAACCAGTTGTGACACTGAAAGCACTGAACTACTGAGTGGACAGTGAGAGACCGCAAAAATTCATGCACGCGTGCCGCTCAATTTTCTCGAAAGAGTTGTCTTTCGTCCTCGTTAAGAGTTACCCCCCTGTACTCGGTATCGAAATTCCGAACCTGACAGCAACCGAAATATGAATATTGAAAAGCGATAAATAATTGGAATTATTTTTCATGTTAACATCACAATCGTTACAAAAGAATAAATTATACATTTTTCAAATATGTGTCATATTCATAGGCTATTAAAGGATCTTTAATCTGGAAAGGACTGTTTTTTTATCCGTTTTGTCTGGTCTAGACCCGATTATGTGTATAACGCCGTCATATAGCTGGAATATTGCCAAACAAACAAACAAAACTTGTCCAAGGGCGACAGGTGGCGTACACAGTTCATCGTATCCTAATTGCCTGGATCGGTGCTCATGATGTCAATCACTGGACTGTCTGGTCAAGACTCGATTATTTACAGGCCGCCGTCATATTGCTGGAATATTGCTGAGTGCAGCGTAAACAACAAACAAACAAACACATGCTGGTGGTGTTATCAGCATGCGCACGGGGATCCCTTTAAAGTGTCCTACACAATTCATCCCTTTTGTTACGTGTTATTTGTTTTACACCTGTCTGTTAGTACACATGAATCGAATGGTGGTGGTGGTGGTGGTTAATAGTGAAAACGAATAGATTGTTTGATGTTGCTCAATAAATAAATAGTTTGATGGTAAAGCTGGAAAAAATAGAGATTGTTTTCAAAATAAATTCCCCATCCCTCCTTTCAAATCAAATGGATACTCCCTTAATAATGTTATCATGGTTAACACCACATACAAGCATACAACCCGTCACAAAAACCACTATCAAGGACAATTTCGATGGATTGAAAACATGCGGCTAGGCTCCCTTATCACGAGAGACGACGAGTGACTCATTCAGAATCACACTCGGTTGACTTCAAACCCAGGTCATCTCGGAGGCATCCATCCTGGGTCTGGGCCTGCTAGTTCACCTTACACAACATTAACTGGCGTCAAAATACATAACATCAGTCGCCATGTTGAACGACATATATGGGATCGCTATAAAAGTGAAATAATCTCAAACGCGACGTTAAATTCCATTTCAACTCACATTAGACGACTGAGCCCCCAGCCAGGTGATATATCAGATCGACTATGAAGATCTCACACACAGGTGAACATAAACGCGATCGATGTATCGACATTTAATACAACACATCTCGCACATCTGTCGTGGCATCGCCGTACATCTTACTATGTGTGAGTTCTTGCTTGTCGATGTCAAAATTATGTCTTATTGGAAATAAAATATATAATTTACACATCTCTCGTTTGTAAAACAATCAGATATTATCAACTTAATAAATCAAGTTGGCTTTTTAAAATCGACTTTTGCAACTGATATTTCCTTATACTTTGTTTGTAAGCTGTGACAAGTTCGGCTTTTTATATTAGTTGACTTACAGATATTTTTCTCTAAAAACTTTAAGTCGGTGGTCGAAAAACGGAAGATAAAGCATTCTCAATTCTGATTGTTTTTGTGAACATATGGTCTTTAAATATTAAAAAAAATAATTATAAGACAATATTATGGCTGTGTTCCTGAACAATTATTCAAACATATGCTGTCCTGGTGAGTTTAATATCTTGTGTCGGGGTGTGCATGAGAACAATTTGTGATAGATTGTATTGCTGAGTGGGGTATTCAGACTCAGTCGTAAACAAACTCTCAACAGAGTTTCTCTTCTTCTGTTTTCCTGATATTTACGGTCGGCGGAACCGAAAACCAAAAAACCCAATGATGGTAATTCTTTAGTATGTTTCTTATTGTTTAGGTACACTGACACATTCACTGTTGAATTTTAACAATTAGCGTTACAGAAAGGCTGCATCACGTCACTTGAACTTTAATTTCCTGATCAAATAATACTATTTATATTATTTATGGAGACTACGCCATGCTTTGTATTGCTCTCAACATCTGACCTTACAATTGTGATGAACCTGTGCACACGTAGCGTCTCTGTTACGTCCGACGTCAAGCAGCTAGCTTCAAAATACACACGTTCGAAATTAAACTCTGGTGAAACCCTCGATCATTGATGGTCTGGGTGCTGACATGCCCAGAACGGGCCAGCCTCATTGTCACCAATGACACTACGCAAGAAGCGACTAACGGGATCGGGTGGTCAGGCGCGCTGACTTGGTTGATGTATGTCACCGATCCCAGTTGTGTGGATAGATGCTCATGATATCAACCACTGGATTGTCTGGTCCAGACTCGATTATTTACAGACCGCCGTCATATAGCTGGAATATTGCTGAGTGTAGCGTTAAACAACAGACAAACAAACCAATGGCACTGATTCAGAATCTTCATGAGAGACAAGTCAAAAGACAACACTGAAAGCATACCACTAAATCTAAACGTATACGCATATTATAAAAATCGGTGCCAAAAAGTGTGTAGGCTTGGTTGGGGTGGGGTAGTTGTGTGTCCCACATGCCTGCTAAACACACTACCAAACAGAAAATGATATCATATACAGAATAACTGATATCGTTATGCTTCCAAATAAATCGTGAAGTTATAAAAAAGTAACATATATACGAGTTGAGACGGTTACGTCCATTCGACACGTATGTTTTGGTTTCCAAACAAATGATGCTGACGGGGTACATGCTCATCAAACATCGATACAGCGTATGTGGGCTGAAAAGCAGATGACGGTCTGTGTCATGGACTAAATGTTAATAGTGGACGTATCACTCCTTACAGCGACTGCCTATCGCAACACAAGCACGCATCAAAACGCGGAAGTGTTAATGAGTACACATGAATAAATAACGGAATGACACAACTATAGCGTCCTCACACAATTGATGAAGAATAAGATTAAAGGTTTGTGTCTACACAGTTGTGAAACTCGAGCCTTTCCAACCTGAAATATTTTGATTGCCACCAGCAAATGAGACGTGTTCGGATTCCATGTTACATACAAAACCCTCAGCTTTCTGCGCTTGATTGGGTTTTGTAGCCTCGGGCGATTCAAACAACGTAGGCTAAACGCGTTATAACGAAGATTTAGAGGCGACACTACGTTGCACATGTTCGCAAGTCATTTCCGAAGACAGGGAAGATGGGCAGTTAATATGTATGGTATATATAACTTTCAGTGGAAGGAATATTCTAATCCAATTGTTACAGTTTAGTTTAAATACAAATGGGGTTACAGTACACGCGATGTTTGAGTAACCTATTTTCTCACAATGTACATATACCTACCCACATCCAGGTTGGGCGACATCGGATCGTTGCGCTTTCACGCACGGGTCTTTCGATTTGAATGAGGATGTAGTGAGGTTGTGATGGTCCACAAAATGAGGTCGCTCGTGTTTACGCGAGTAGAGTGTAGATCAACTTCTCGTGGTGGTTCAGACGGTGATTTGCAGGATCGCGAGTCAACCCGTGAAATTGTTCTCGGATGACTGCTTCCGGGTGCGGTCGAGAATATCGACAGTCAGACCAGTTTGGAATGGGCCGGCGTCATGCAAGGGTAGGGTTGGGTTTCGGGTTGGGACGACTGTAATTCCAAATAATCTGCGGCGAGATTTAATTGAAAAAAAACGTGCTGATAAAATGATTGATCAGGTATAGTCTGGAAGGTAATTTAAAGTACCGACGTTTACTACATGTAATATCTGAAAAACTATAGGACCTACTCCAGTCAAAGTTGGTATGAGATTATTAAACAGTCATACATAACTGGATATTACATTTAAAGACAATCGGTGCATGAATAAAAAATTTGTCTATTTAGCTATCACTATATTTCATCAACAACCAGACCTGTTCGTCACGGGTGGAACGAGCATTCATTGTAACAGCCATCTGCATAATGCTACCCCTGCATCACAGGGCCATATGACACAGTTGAACCAATCAATTCAACTCAAAAGTTGCACGGGAATCACGCTGACCATGAGGTTGTTTCCCAGATTCGGCCCGATTGTGACCCATCCCTTTTTCCGAAAACCATAACCCGCCTTGCACTATAAAAAATAGTCTGGAAGGTAATCACGGGAATCACACACGTTGAGACGCCCAACGCTAACTACGTATTCGTGCGTGATTCCCGTGATTACCTTCCAGACTATTTTTTATAGTGCAAGCCGGGTTATGGGTCACAATCGGGCCGAATCTGGGAAACAAACTCATGGTCAGCGCATCCGGTTACCCCAGGGGCAACAATCCGAACAGTACTTACAGTTAAACATATGACCACCTCCAGGGTGGTAGTGGTAGAGCGTCCGCCCAGAGAGCGGAAGGTCTGGGGTTCGATCCCCGGTCGCGTCATACCAAAAAACCCGTTAAAAGATGGTACTTGTTGTTACTGACGCTCGGCAAACTGAAACAAGGATTGGTGGGCTCTTAGTCAGTATACTGTATCTGAGTGGGGTATTCATGTTAAACTACGGCATGGTATCTCAGTGGGCTTGCACTATAAATCGGACTAGTACAAGCAGCCACACACACACACACACACACACACACACACACACGTGATGATCCTAATACTGAGTGTTCACACTGGTTCTTCTGTTAGCAAGTATAGCCACTGATTGAAATCGTCTTGTTCGAACAGAACTTGACCATTTCATACAAGAATAGAGAAGTCTGTTCAGCCAAGCTGGGCCGGTCAGTGGGCGTATTGACAATGCGTTCCGTTATAACGGGGTGGTTGTGCCCGGCGCTAACTAGTAGATAGTATCATGATCTCACGCACGAATACGTCAATACCCGCCCGTATTGGGGTCGGAATAATATGATACAGACCAAAGGCAATTCTCACCTCACATGAAAGGCACACCTTCGGCCATTTTGAATTCAGATTACGATTGTAATCGATTCCGCGATGAAAGGCGAAATGACATGATGGCGTCGGGTGCGAGCGCTTTACATTTGTACCCGCAGGTCAATACTCACGCCTGCTCGGGTGCACGTATGTTCAGCTCATAATCTGGCAAATAAGTACGAAAAAATATATACTTTTATGAAATTTTAATAACTATAGAAACTTTGAAATGTGACCATAAACTTTCTTTAATTGCTTTGAAATATGACACAACAAATACAAACAAATTATAATTAATCATGCATGTTTGAACCAATATAATGGGGAGTCAAACTAACATCGGAATTGACAGTAAAGGTACGCCTGGATCTAAATATTACAAACATACAACTAACTTCAAAAGAATTTTAGCACAAAAAAGTTTTCCCAAACTGGTCTCAATACATATAGGGGTGGTCGGGTAGCCTAGTGGTTAAAGCGTTCGCTCGTCACGCCGAAGACCCGGGTTCGATTCCCGACATGGGTACGATGTGTGAAGCCCATTTCTGGTGTCCCCCGCCGTGATATTGCTGGAATATTGCTAAAAGCGGCGTAAAACCATACTCAATCACTCACTCACTCAATACATATAGAAAAACAGACAAAAGTCGCAGAAAGAGAGCGCTAGGCAAACAAAGGCAAAGCGTTAATACCTGTATCTTTATGTACAGCTGTTTATCACCCACGCTTATCAAATCACCACGTATAACCACCCCCCATCCACCCCTGGATTTTTTAATATAGAAAACAGTTTTATTTGAATCAAGTTGGGGACAAGTGATACTTGTACAAATATTTGCCCCCGCCCCTGTCAAAAAAGTTAACTACGGCCTTGCTGTACTTGTGTGCAAATCTTAAGCCCCATTCACACGGACACTTTTACTTATGTGAGTATATATACTTTCATAAGTAAAGTTACATAT
The DNA here is from genome assembly GCF_023055435.1 of Haliotis rufescens. NCBI lineage: Eukaryota > Metazoa > Mollusca > Gastropoda > Lepetellida > Haliotidae > Haliotis > Haliotis rufescens. Next base: position 17,592,033 of record NW_025964112.1, read on the forward strand.
GGTGGCATGTGAACGTATTTGCTTACGTGAGTAAATATACTCTAGGAGTAAAGAGGCATGAGTAAAAGTATATTTGCTACACCTGATGAGGTCTAGTAAAAGTATATTTACTCATAAGTAGAAATGCTCCTGGAGTATTTCTGGTCATGTGAACAGATTCTCTATTTGCTTACGTAAGCATATGAAATCCTGTGCAGGAAAATACGGTTGTAGTTCCTTGCAAAGAACATAACATGTTTCGCGTGTCATGCGAAAGTTATCGATCCACAGTTTATCATCAAAGGATCGTTTGACGACATTGTTCCACCAGTGTTGAGAACGTTCTCTCTTCCACAGTTCTCTTTCCTGGCATAATCCTAAGACTAATCCCATACTAAGAAAGTATGGAAAGTCTCTCTTTCGCCTCTGGTTGACTATCTTCCACAGCGACATGGCCTCAAATGATAAAAGTCCACAATTTATTTATGAAATGATCTTTACTTCTGCCTTGCATAAACTTCATGTGAACGCAATGTAAATATACCAATTGTACTACTTCTGTGTATAGATTATGTCAATTCTGTTAACTTGCTTAAGTTGTTTACCACCTCGAATATGTATTGTGGCGGAATTGGAATGTATTTTGTGTGAATGCACTCGGGAAGTGTATTAGTTGGAGTGTGTCGGGTGTGCTATATTCAATTATACGTGAACTGTTGTGTTACGTTGTGTACCTTGCAATATGTATCGTGACAAATGTAGTATGTATCTTGTGTAATTATTCTCTATTATGTTCGGGGGCACGGGTGGCCCAGTCGTCTAATGCGCCGTGATTCGCTGTGCAGAGTTGCGTCCCTTGGGCACGCCAGAAACCTATGATTGTGGGTTCGAATCCCGGTTCGCCCCGATTATGTTTCTAGGTTTGTCAGCACCATACCCGTGCTCGTGGGTTTCACCGAAGTGGTAAACGTCTGAGACCTGCATCGCTTCGGGCTTTCCTCCCACATTAAGCTGACACGCCGCGATATAACTGGAATACTGTTAAAAGCGGCGTTAAATCCAACTCACTCACTCACTATATTATGTTAATCCAAAGTTCTTCGCATATATGATCTTCTATAACTGATGGTAAACACGCTCTAATAATTTATTGTAAACACTTCTATTGTGAATGAGTATATATTGATTCTGTGGCTGTCCAATAAACAGACTGTCTGTTTACTCAGGTCTTGTGTTGTTGTGTGCGTTGGTCATGTACAGTGGTACCTCTGCTAAGCGAGTTACTTCCCTAACTCTCGCTTTTTAATACACATTGCGATCATAAAACGCCATAACGTTTGGCGTCATAGCAATTCGCCACAACAATAACAATTCGCCATGATTGTGAACACAGTTGGTATAATAAGGTCGTTATTACAGGTATTTAGTTGAACAATAAAACATGTGCCTTTATTATCGCCAATCTTGTGTAATTTAGTTTTTATTATGTTTATACCTTCTCGTGAAGTTGAGGAGAGTCGATTGTTTTGCATTTGACGATGCTGAACTGTCGATCAGCATCGGTGCTTCATCTTGACATGGTTTCTCATCGTTGAAGCGGTACCGCTTTCAGAAGACAACTGTATTCCACAGAGAGAGAATACAGTTTTACATTTGTCCTCAGATGACTATACATGGGATCCGACAAAGCCAACGGCGCCATGTTGTCTTGCAGAAGGGAGGTAACTCTCTCGAGGTTTCGTCTACAACTCGAGTGGTGTCTCGACCCGAATCGAACTCGAGCTCCCATTTCAACCCTTTCAAGAAAGTCAACGAACCATACCCTTATAATGAGCAAACATGCGTTCGTCTGTGTGCTATCCTCTATCTTCAGGGAAGGATAATTTAAATAATGAAAGCGACCATAGTTAAAATCTTTCAATATGGACAAAATCAATCAAAGATAATTATGAAATAGGTGTTCACATTGAATCAGCTGTCACACGATTACGCGTGATTTACGAGACTGGCCTAAAAAGCAAATCAGATATTTGCACGTAGAAATCAAATAATACCCACGATTTACGCGTGCACCTTCAAACATTTGCAGCCATTGTGATTCCGCGAATCCGTGTAATCAATATCAGCATGTAAAACCAATGACCCTTGTTGCTAAGGAAGCTGTTGCTAAGGAGGTAAATGTTATGTTTGTGTCCCGAGATACGCTCTGACAGCTTTTGTTGACCGAAAGAAAACATAGCTGTACGCAAAAAAACCCAGAACTGACGTAGGCTTCCTGAGTCAATATATATATTTCTTTCTGCTACCGTCTGACGGTCTTCTTGTTTACGGCTCATTCGTTAAACTGGGGACAAGTTGGTAACATGGCATTTAGATTTAAACAAATACACGGTAACTTTGATCCAGAGGATCAACACGGCGGAAATAAATGTTGTAGCATACCTACAGATTGACGCGCAAGTTGTTTGTTTGTTTGTTGTTTAACGCCGCACTCAGCAATATTCCAGCTATATGACGGCGGTCTGTAAAATAATCGAGTCTGGACCAGACAATCCAGTGATTGACATCATGAGTATCGACCAACGCAATTGGGATCGATAGCATGTATCAACCAAGTCAGCGAGCCTGACCACCCGATCCCGAAAGTCGCCTTTTACGACGAGCATAGTCGCCTTTTACCGCAAGTATCGGTTGCTGAAGACCTATTCTACCCCGGAATCTTCACGGGTCGACGCGCAAGTATACCTGTACTGTCATACAGCGCCCATGCGTAACCCAGAAGATAATTTGCATGTGGTTCCTTCAGCATCAGGAATGAGAATATGGCAGATTTCAATTTAAATATTTATGTAACATAAAAGTAGAAAACAAACAATATGAAAATAAAACTAGTTATATATTTTCACAACAAGGACTTCCTGAAACATTTATTGTTTTAAATTTCAAGGAACATGGGGTATTAAGTTGACACGATCATAGTGGTATGCATGGCACTGTTGACATTGATATATTTACAGTGGTAAAGTTATTAATATTTTTTCTTAATTAATCTTTTCAAAGTAATAGCTACAATATTGTAGTATTATTTATAATGAAAAAGATTTTGCCATGGAGACATGCAGATAGAGTAAAAATTGAAACCCACAACGCTGCGAGTGCGTTTGTTATTTTTAAACATGAACCCTATTTCATTTTTAGAGTTACCTCCCTAATGGAAATATATTTACTTCTGTAGCCTGACACGTCAATTATTCACACTGTCCAAAAGTGCTTATATCTCACCACATAGAAACTGGGTCAGTGTTTCCCCCATAGGGATGTTTAATCAACACAGGCATGTTTAAAACAATATTAGTTTCAATTCCACCCTGTTTAATTCTTACACCACTACAATGTGATTACCTCCCTTACATATTGAATTTGATAAACATGGTTCTTCCGCAGTAAATGAGAGCTGTAGCCTATTCAGGCCGCATAGTCCCGCTAAGTGATGTGATCACCCGGCACGTGTGCATTGTTGCCCTCCAATCATTGCTGTCAACTTTCTGACAAATGTCATGCAATTCAGGGTTAAAATAAACCTAAAAATGAACAAATTATCGAGAACTTGAAGAGAAAGTAGACTAAATATGACTGTTATAGGCATTTGTATAAAAAAAGGAAATGCGTGTGCAATAAAGTCCCATAGACTTTTCAGATACCCATTACAAATAGTGAGTGAGTGAGTTGGGTTTAACGCCGCTTTTAACAGTATTCCAGTCATATCGCGGCGTGTCAGCTTAATGTGGGAGGAAAGCCCGAAGTGATGCAGGTCTCAGACGTTTACCACTTCGGTGAAACCCACGAGCACGGGTATAGTGCTGACAAACCTAGAAACATAATTGGGGCGAACCGGGATTCAAAACCCACAATCATAGGTTTCTGGCGTGCCCAAGGGACGCAACTCTGCACAGCGAATCACGGCGCCTTTGACGATTCGGACCTGTTTTAACCAACCGCCTGTCACATTCTGTGATTTAGTCATGTTTCTTAATATAGACAATCGATGCAATTTGTTCATTTTGCTGTAAAAATGTTCAGGGATATATATCTCCTGTCGCTAAAGTTAACCGGTTTATATTTTGTAAGAATAAACTATTGCGCAGCGATTATCTCCTTTAGCTTTTGGCGTAGTATATAGCTGTATCACGCACTGACCTTGCAATGCTATACATCGTATCTTATTCAAGCTGTATCGCTGAGAATGAGTGATTATCTCCCTTACCAGAATAGCTCTATTGCGCACTACCTTTGCAATGTGTCGTATGTTATTCAGGCAGCCAGCAAGGAATTCACAGCATGTAACGCGCACTCAATTTTTCTCCCTTCACACTGCTATTGCAACTTTAAGATTATTCAAACGTATATGTGTTTTGCTTCTGGATATATAGGAAATCAACAGGTTGGACTATAGTTTGCAATTTATTTCCAAAAAATAATACGGTTGCATGATATATTCACTATGGTTGAACATACTAACATTCTTCTAAACATACCTCAAATCTTCAAATCAAATCTAAACCGGAAGTAATCACAACATAAACCAAGTAAACCAAACGGAACCGTACACAAGAGTCATGAGTGAGTTAGGTTTAACGCCACTTTGAATAGTATTCCACTAATATCACCACGTGTCAACTTGATGTGGGAGGAAAGCCCGAATTGATGCAGGTCTTAGACATTCACCACTTTGGTGAAACCCACGAGCACGGGTATAGTGCTGACTACATAATCGGGGCGAACCGGGATTCGAACACACTGTCATAGGTTTCTGTAGTGCCCAAGGGACACAACTCTCCATAGCCTTAGGCGATTGGGCAAACCGTGCCCCCACAACTGTAACAAACTATCATACAACAAAGATGTTTAAGATGAGATATGTATTGCGTAACATTCCATGAAGAAACAGTGGCAGTATTACACTATCACAAACTTCAAAATGCATAATAAGTGCAAATACAGAGATACATTCCAATTGCAAAGGAGGTACATTATAACAATTTTGTTTTAAAACAAGTGTATTATAATGATATGGAAACACTTTGAGAATTGTGCAAACTATAGTAATGTTGAACATACAAGGAATTTGTTTATAATTGTAGATATGATAACCGATATTTGGAATTGTTTCTGGATAACTGTTTGTAAAAATTATTAACAATTGTTCCTTTTTAACAATTCTTTATCATGATTGAGGATTATTTGTGATTCTCTTTCTTGGTTGTATTTTATACAAGGCAGTGCATAATGTTGCTCATCTTGTAAGCCATCACATGTTTCACAGAGACGTTGTACCAGCGGGGTTGGTGTTTTTGTATATATACCAGTTTCAATTTTTAGTTTGTGATTACTTAAACGAAGTTTTGAGAAATGTGACCTATGAGCTTTGTTTTTACATTATGCAAGATAATTTTCAAAATTTACAGATGATTTGACCAACCTGTATGTTCTTAACTTGCTGTTGGATAAATGGGAATCCCTTAATGAATGCGTGAAGATATGTGTACATGTGGACTGAAGTTTATTTGCAGTGGATTCATTACATTTTTTGTGTTTACTATTTCAAAAGTCTGTTGTTGTTTTTTAAACTAGCCAACATTTTGACCAGAAAGATTTTATATTTGCTGCCAAAGCATGTTTAAGAATGACATTTCTTGTGTTATCTATATAAGACTTGTAATCAATTATTTTATATATTACTGGTACTAATAGTGTGTATATACCAAGTTCTGCCTGACAGGCCCAGTTATGTGTTTTCTTGCCTTGGTGTTCCTTGAGCTGACCATTTAAAGACACTGTTTCTTTCATTGTGCTTTCCAAAGATAACTAGATTAATAACAACCAATTTGTACTTTACACGAATCCTCTCCTCCCATTGCTTACAATCCTTACACTTCATTCTTCTGTATATGACATTATATGGCGGGGAACAATTGATGCTCTGCAGCAATCTCTACTTGTGTATATTGGCAGAGTACACATGCCGACGGGAGTAATCCATTGTTCCAGAGGTGGGCTCATTTTATCACTTTTAGTAGTCATAATGGGAGTGAACCCCTAAGCTTGTATATAAGTGAATGTTACTTCTCAATTGATTGTACATTTTATGATGATAACATAACAAAGTATACTGGTCAATGTAGTACATTGTTTGAGTAGTTAATTGCAAGTAAATCTGCTCGCCCTCTCTCTCTGCAAATGGATTATAAACTCAATACCTCTCTGTCCATCTTCAATTGCAAATGGATTATAAACTCATTACCTGTCGGTCCATCTTCATTTGCAAATGGATTATTAACTCAATACCTGTCGGTCCATCTTCAATTGGAAATGGATTATAAACTCAATACCTGTCAGTCCATCTTCAATTGCATATGGATTATAAATTCAATACCTGTCAGTCCATCTTCAATTGCAAATGGATTATAAACTCAATACCTGTCTGTCCATCTTCAATTGCAAATGGATTATAAACTCAATACCTGTCTGTCCATCTTCAATTGCAAATGGATTATACTCATACCTGTCTGTCCATCTTCAATTGCAAATGGATTATAAACTCAATACCTGTCTGTCCATCTTCAATTGGAAATGGATTATAAACTCAATACCTGTCTGTCCATCTTCAATTGCAAATGGATTATACTCATACCTGTCTGTCCATCTTCAATTGCAAATGGATTATAAACTCAATACCTGTCTGTCCATCTTCAATTGGAAATGGATTATAAACTCAATACCTGTCTGTCCATCTTCAATTGCAAATGGATTATAAACTCAATACCTGTCTGTCCATCTTCAATTGCAAATGGATTATAAACTCAATACCTGTCTGTCCATCTTCAATTGGAAATGGATTATAAACTCAATACCTGTCTGTCCATCTTCAATTGCAAATGGATTATAAACTCAATACCTGTCAGTCCATCTTCAATTGGAAATGGATTATAAACTCAATACCTGTCTGTCCATCTTCAATTGCAAATGGATTATAAACTCAATACCTGTCAGTCCATCTTCAATTACAAATGGATTATAAACTCAATAATCACTTACCGGGAAGTGTACCCTGGGCATGGGAAAATCTATACTGCTTGATACCTGGAAATGTTTACACTACCAGGTCGTCACTAGGGGTACCGCAAGCTGTGTCTTTGCCCTACCTGTCTGGGCAGACACGTTACACGGTCATCAATAACATGTCTATCGTGGTGAATGAAACGTTCAAACTTGTTCTCCAGGCAAAAAAAATAAATACTGGTGTCACGTGGTAGGATTAGCGCATATTGGTTGGGATTGTGCAAGGATAAGGGTAGCTCGTGGACTGGTGCATGGGCCTGCAATAGGAGCTTTAGTCTGCCACACAGACTCGAAAACAACTATATGCAAAACAGCCCATGCAAGTCTAGATTACTGCAGTATCTGAATCTGATAGATGAAGGGCATTGGTGGGTAGGTAGGGGGTTGGTAGTTGTGGAGTGATAGATGATGGGTGTTGGTGGGTTGGTAGTTGTTGGAGACTGGTGGTGGTGGGGGTGATAGATGAAGGGTGTTGGTGGGTAGGTAGGGGGTTGGTAGTTGTGGGGTGATAGATGAAGGGTGTTGGTGGGTAGGTAGGGGGTTGGTAGTTGTTGGAGTCTGGTTGTGGTGGGGGTGATAGATGAAGGGTGTTGGTGGGTAGGTAGGGGGTTGGTAGTTGTGGGGTGATAGATGAAGGGTGTTGGTGGGTAGGTAGGGGGTTGGTAGTTGTGGGAGACTGGTGGGGGTGGGAAGGTGGGGTAAATGAAGGATGGGGTGAGGTTGGGGGGGTAAGGGTTGGTGATTGTGACGAAGTTAAGCAGAACAATTGCCATTTCTCAAGAAACCTATCCAGATGATCTGAATGAATGCTGTTTTATGTCGGAGTCTGAAATACTCCACACATGACAATGTAGCCTGTGAGCAGTCAAACCTGAATACCCAGAACTACTTAAGTTTATTTTTCTGGCCATTTTGCCAAATATTACAAAAGAAATCGAATATACGTTTTCAAAGTGTTTCGGTATATAAACACGGGTCAAAATGCCGTGTCAGCCAAATGAAATTACTGATCATATAATTCGCCGTTAATACACACTCAGTAGCTCAAAATAGCATTAGTTCGATGTAGAGGTGTAGACGTGTGTGACAGGCTTGGGTGAGTCACATTGAGTGCTGCTCATTCCTGTCGTGGACTGACGGACTCATAGCAACCGCCATGACAACCAGTGTCGTGGACTATATCGGTCTCTGTCAATGTAGAGGGGAGTAATGTTACACAGAAATACACTGACTAAAGTATGCAAAATAATTATTAGCTGCATTTAAAGTGCGGCCAACAACATAAAAGAACAATTACAAAGAATACCATACCTGTTGAATATTCACAATAGCAATTAAATGTTAGTGGAAAAAGCAACAGACGCCATGTTTGTATTAAAGATAGCACGAAGTGTTGACTTACCTCCATAGTATTTGTTATCAGTATTTGAAACAGTGAACTACCCGATTTTAATGTTTTCTCGGAAATGTGGTCTCCGGTGAATTTGGAAGATATATATATATATATATATATCAGCCTTTATTAAGCACCACCTGATCTTTTTCATTTTGGGGCATAAATTGCAACAAATACGGAAATACCAAAATTTAAAAAAACCCGATAAATTCCCATGGATTTGTTTTATAAAAGGACAGAAACTCTACACCTGTATATCAAAGTCAAGGGCAACTCGTAATAAAGATGACTCGATTGCGCCTAAGCACTTTTCATTTGGCAAAATAAATTTAAATATAACTAGAATGTGTTTTTACTCATGAAACAGATGCCCCCCCCCCCCCCCCCCCCCCCCCCTTTTTGGCTACATTATTTCAAGTCGTTACTATAAATGTGTTTGTAAATCCGAAAAACAACATTAGCATAGAATAGTGCTAAAATTCTGATTAATACATAAACGAAGCAGCATAACAGTTGATACCATGTGGACTCTTAATGGCAGATAAGCCTATTTACGTGTGGAAAACCAAATGCATACAAAGCAAAGATTAAAGCCAATTAAATTACGATTGTACAGCATGGGCATTATTGGAGACTCAGTGTGTTGCTGTTGAGGTCCATGTAAAAACTAATTTCATTACATTTTAAAATGTAAATTGTATGCTCAATTTGTTTTTCAACAATGAGTTTTTCACAAGTGTTTGTTTGTTTGTTTGTTTGTTGTTTAACACCGCACTGTGTAACATACCAGCTATATGACGGTATTCTGTAAATAATCGAGTCTGGACCAGGCAATCCACTAATTGAAATCATGAGCATCGATCCACGTAATTGGGATACGATCACTTGCATCAACCAAGTCAGCGAGCCTGACCACCCGATCCTGTCTACGAAAAGCATGGGTAGCTGAAGGCCTATTCCAAGCCGGATATTCACGTGTGTTCACAGGTGTGATAAATATATTTGTGAACACATCTCCGATACATATCAGATTAGTTCTCTGACATGGCCGGTGTCAGTTTAAGGTAGATTTGTACCAAGCCACTCTTAGGAACCAACCATTTTAAAAAATAAAATACTGGAAAAAATAAATTTAGTCACAGGTTTTACAAATAATAGAAAGTATTCTGTTTATCCTGTGTTTGTGTTCTGCTTCTTCCTTCAGAGACGCATGTCTTGTAGCAGTGTCCACACTGTCAGTGTATTATGTGTGAAAACATTCTCTGACATCAATCTTACAAGTCCTTATCATAATGCTATTAGGGAGCATCCATTTGATTTGTATTCACCACTGCCAACAAACTATTTCTTTTGAGCATATTTCTGAACATAGCATTCATTTAAAAAATACACACACCCATACAACAAATAGATGCTCTCTTACAACTTTTAGTATAAAAATATATTATCATCTGAGTTGTCATATCCCGTTCCACATGAATCCTTATGATGATATTCCATGCCAATTAATATATAGCATATTTATATTTAGAAGTGTGCACATATATTTTGTAAATAAAACACATTTAAATCACAGTCTAATTTACAACAATTTATGCTCCTTGACATCAATTTTACATTTGTTGTTTTACCATTTATGTATATGCGCTTTATTTACTACCATGTTCAATACTTAACATAGTTTCCGTTGTCTGTATATATATGTTTAATGAGTGAGTGAGTGAGTGGGTGAGTATGGTTTTACGCCGCTTTTAGCAATATTCAAGCAATATCACAGCTGGGGACATCAGAAATGGGCTTCACACATTGTACCCATGTTGGGAATCGAACCCGGGTCTTCGGCGTGACGAGAGAACGCTTTAACGACTAGGCTACCCGATCGCCCCATATGTTTAATGAAAGGTTGTCAATGAAGGCACTTGTTTAAGCTAACTGTCACATGTTTGTGTAACAAAAATGCTTCCTCTGAAGGTGGAATGATAACGATATAGATATGTCACAGAATTGAAAACATATATGTTATTTTAAGGATACTAAACTCCCTGCCCTTAGAACAGTATTAGCATTTATTAATATCATATCCTTAACGACCCCAAAAACTTCAGTAAAAAAATACAAAAGTAATGAGCTGTATAATTGTATATAAACTTATATTTCAACCGAACCAAACGTTGGCAAAAATACGAAAACAATTTAATAAAGCATGGGTGCACTTAAATCTTGGGTTGATAATATACTACTCAACGTTTGTTAAGGATCACCACTTAATACTTCAAATTGACATAGCCAAAGACAATACTGCTTGAAGTCATTTTAATTTGTCATGTGCCACACAAACAACATTTGACCAATGGTCCGTCAGATCACCCGTCAAAATGAGAGTATCTGACTAAAACTGAAACGTCAAAATATCGCGAAAGCAAATTCATTGTCCAAAGCATGTGATCCCCGTAATGTGATCACAGCCTGGCACCGTCGTCTCATGCTCTCTGTAAGTGTCTGGAAGATTGTTCCACTCCTCAGTAGGGGTACAGCCGCGTTCCTAAAGAGTTTCCGGAGGTGGTGTTCAACGTCGCGTCCAAGATTAATTTCGCTGATAAAGCGACGTGCATGCACGTGTGTGTGTGTGGCTGCTTGTACTAGTCCGGACCGATGCCGATTGATAGTGCTAGCCCCCTGAGATACCATGCCGCAGTTTAACATGAATACCCCACTCAGACACAGTATACTGATCATGACTCCGGGTCAACCAGTTCTTGTTTTAGCCCCTTAATGCGGAGCGCCTGACAGGGTACAAAAAGTACCATCTTTCAATGTATGCTTGTATGACGCGACCGGGGATCGAACCACGGACCTTCCGTTCTCCGGGCGGACGCTCTACCACTAGACCACGGAGGTGGTCGAAGAGTTTCCGGAAGGACAGGGCGTTTGCTCAAAAATAGGGATCAACGACCATGGCACACGTTATCGTCCATGAGGATGAAGTCCGGTCCAAATGCACCATCACACGGTCTCTAACACATGAAATCCCCGTACCGCACACCTGTCATCGAACCCCGCTGTAGGACACGGAGATCGGTTCTTTTAACTCTACTAATCATGATTGATACCACTCCATATCACCAGGTCATTTCTGAGTGTGGTGGCAGTCACGACGTGAAGACGTCTTGCTTTAATCCGGAGAAATCTATCTTCTTGTGTGTTGGAACGCTGTCGACCACTTGCATGTCGTTGGGTAGCTGATCGAAACGTCTGGTATCGATTCCATGCCCTTCTGATCACTATTGCGTGACGTTGTGTTGACCCAGTTTCAAGCATGCCTATGCATCTGCCTTATTCTTTGGTCGTCAAACGACGTCTTTGAAGTTGAGGGGACACACGTGCATTCAGTTGTTGCAGTCCTCAGTAGCAAAGGTTGTTGTGATTTCTGATAATAATGTGCAACGACTCTGGCAACATTACGTACAGACACAGGTCTCGTCCATGACTGCATGCACCCGTCATCATGAAATTGGGGTCCTATAGGGGTTACCCAATCATTGTGTACCGGCATATTCCAATCTTTATTTGTTGGATGATTTTTTTAATATTACAAAAACTTGATCCTCTTTGAGTAGTATATATCAAGAAATGCCCACGGCAGTCATTTTATTTGGGTGAATGAGTTTTGTTTTTGTTGCAGAAATAATATAATTTTATTCTTTGGGCGACCTACATTTATCGAGACGGGCTTGTTACTCTCTCTTATGCAAACAGTTCGGCTTTCGATGAAATCCGCGAAAGTACGGTAGTCCCACACTGTGAATCATCGCTCAATGGTATTTCAATTATTTTACAGCCTGTTTGGGGAAAGAAAAGCAGGTTTTACTAGTTTGGTGAAACCCAAGCGCGAATATGGCGTTATCTGGAACTTGAACCCACAACGATAGATCATGACACCCCAAAGAGAAACAAAGCCAAATGCAGTCTTTATTCAGGCAAACCTAGGTAACATCTATGACACAAGGGGCACAAATCTACGTCGCTTGGTCGAGACGACACACAATGAACCAGGTCACACACTGTATAACCCACCTGCCTCACATCATGCAATAAACATGGATGATGGGAACCTATTCCGCCTCGGGACAGTGTAGGATTTTGTTCATCGACATAAAGGATATGTCCACGAAGCAAAGTATTATACTAAATTGAGGTGGTGAGGCAAAATTGAGCTTAGGGTAGCGGTCAAGATTATTGCACTTATATAGCGATGTGTGTGTGTGTGTGTGTGTGTGTGTGTGTGTGTGTGTGTGTGTGTGTGTGTGTGATATTGCACTTTGCTTGAGTCAATACCGCACTCAGACACGGTATACTGACTCCGTGCCGACCAGTCGTTGTGTTAGTCCTACAATGCCGAGCGGCAGGCAGGGTAGCAACAAGTATCGTCTTTAAACGTCTTTTGGTTGCATTATAATTAAGAAAAGGTTATCGGGGGACATTTAAATTCTCTGTTTCTATATATTTGTTGGCGGCATGGGTGACCGCATACCGCTTGTGTAGAGTTGTGGCCCCTATGCGTGACAGGAACCCTTGATTGTGGGTTTGAATCCCGCTTCTCCCTTATAATGTTTCAAAATTTGTCAGAACCTACCAGTACTCGTTGCTTTCACATAAGAGGTAACATTTAAGACCTGCATCACTTCTGGCTTTCCTCCCACATCAAGTTTACATTCCGTGATGTAACTTACAAATACTGTTCAAAACGGCATTAAATCCAAACTCACTCTTTAAGTTGAAACTAAATTGAAATCAATACGTACCTAATCCTTTGAGACCTTTCCTCGGTCTGGGCTGCCCATCGAGCCGCTGTCAGGAAGTAACATTGTTCATGTTAAATTTGGGCAACAAGAAGTTGTGGGATTTTCACCATGCAAACATTGAGATAAGGCCTCATTTACGTCACGACAATTTAGTTTAAGACAGGGACGGTGTCAAATGTATCGCACGACATTTTCAATAAAACTGTGTTGGGGGTTCGCACCGTGCAACATGTTTTAATAACAGAATTTGCTGGTTCACTTGGCGTTGGACGATGTTGATGGTGGCTTAACATCCGCGTTTGTTGAGTCAGTATTCACACTTCACAATATTGTTCATTTGTGGTATTTAAACTGTAGACCGGAGTATGTGTAAAGAAATGTTTTTTTGTTACATAAGAGAGAATGTGAGTACAATATACATAGTCGAAAAAACATGTGTGATAGAAGCAGGTGAAATTCTTCTCTTCTTAGTTTTATATACGAGTATTGAGTGAGTTAAAAGCTAAAGTCATAACGACAGTACATCAGCCATATCGTGACTAGAATACATTGTACCAGGGAGACTATACTCCCTGATTGTACCTTAGAATATGTCAAACCTGACAGGTTTAACGCCACTATACAGCAGTCCAGGTATATCAATCACCTTGTGTCATGGGAGGAATGACCACAGTGGCTCGTGTTGTCCATCTTTAAGTGAAACCGCCGACAGACAGACTATTTTTTCGGTCACTGCTTCAAAACATACAGTTGTTTTCTCTGAAAGGATCTGATATTTTTTTATGAACATAATGTCATAATCTCTGGGACGGTGGGATGGCCTAGTGGCTAAAACGTTCGCGCTTCACACCGAAGATCCGGGTTCGATTTCCCAAATGGGTACAATGAGTGAAGCCCATTTCTGATGTATGCGCCGTGATATTTCTGGGATGTTGTTTAAAGAAGCGTAAAACCCAACTCACTCACTCAATATCTATTCCGTGACCATCGGAATATATGTATTTTACAGCTGTATGAAGTCATTAACGTATTGAAATACTGCAGTCTACTGGACAATTGCAATTAATTTAGTCAAATGCCGTCAGAGTGAAAAACACTTACCTAATCTAATGCGTCCTATCAGCATACTATTACTACTGCAGGAAAGCAACAAGTGGGATATAATTCAAGGCTCCCATCTTCCAAACTTTGAACCTTGACTCAGTACTGCAACCATATGAAGTGGTGTTATAGTTCACCCGTGAAAATCCGGGTAGAGAATAGGTCTTCAGCAACCCATGCTTGCCATAAAAGGCGTCCATGCTTGTCGTAAGAGGCGACCCGTAAGAGGATCAGGTGGTCAGGTTCGCTGACTTGGTTGATGCATGTCATCGCATCCCAATTACTTAGATCGATGCTCATGATGTCAATCACTGGATTGTCTGGTCCAGACTCGATTATTCACAGACGGCCGTCATAAAGCTGAAATATTGCTTAGTACGGCGTTATACAAAAAACAAAGAAACAATCACGAAATATCACGATTATTAATTAACGAAAATACGAGGGTTGATAATTATATTCTACGTCTCACGTCGAAGGAATCGCGTGATAGCCAAATATTTTGCTGTGGACATTACAGGAGAAGAAGAAGAAAATGAAGTTATTAAGATGGCACGTGCTGTTCGGGTACAATTAGATGGAGTTTCTTCACAGTGGGTGGCCAGCAACACCCGGCCTCGTGGGCCTAGGAGACATACAGTTCTCATAAAAACTCAGTATAAAATATTATAAAACAACAGTTAAGATCACATAAGACAACATTTAACTAATTTATAACACAATCACACATGTATTATATATATTCCATTCACGCATTTATATGAGATAAAATTAGAACACACCAAACTATATATAACATATAAGTCAGTATAAGTCAGGATTAACCGATCATATTTTCTACAATACACTCTATACACCCAAAGTGGTAAATGTCTGAGACCTGCATCACTTCGGGCTTTCCTCCCACATTAAGCTGACACGCCGCGATATGACTGGAATACTGTTAAAAGCGGCGTTAAACCCAACTCACTCAGTCACTCATTCACAATACACCCAACATACTGACCCCACCCCCTCCATCACTCACCCCTGTGGACATTACATGTGGTTGGCATCCATCGACACAATAAACTGAACGCAATAGTCGGTGCGTGGAGCTCCAACAGAAGTACTCACACGTTCGCCATTTATATTTTCCCTTACCGGGAAAAAATGTTTTCAAATGAAGTGACTTTTTTGACAATGTTCAGCCCTTATATCATACTTTATCATCCCTAACTGGCGGCCGATTGAGTTGTTTATTCCTAATACAGGATATTTACCAACCCTAAACACACAAGCGTGATAACCTCTTTATCATATAATGTCATTCTTCAATTCTGTGCTTGAAAATCGCTTCCCCTCACTCACAAACATTGCCTTAACATTGCGAGTTTTCCTGGAATGCGCGCATTAATATTTATTACGTCACAGGGTAAGTGATGTGTCAGTCGGACAGTGACAGTAGCCAATATAGTTCCAAGTGAAATCTGTTTCTTTTGCAGTGGCGAAGCAACATATACGCAAAACAACAATTGTTTTTACTAGCCTTTCGCGGCAATCCATCGGTCTGTCCGCTAGAGTAACTGCCCTTTGTCGAAGGGAAGCTACTCTAACCCTAGTCTATGAGACGTCATAACGTTAAGAAGTTCAGTCAGATGTACACACAGCGCCAAAACGAAACAAGGTAACAATTCATACATAATTCGCCTAAATCCAACTATTTTTATTTGTGGAAAAGGTTTCAAGCCGCAGAGGTCTACAAGCACAGATATGGCTACTGATCCCGCTTGACTAAGCCTAGTGCCCTCGCAAAATTGTTTCGAAATTTATATCTCGAAAGTTGCCAAAACTTATAAAATGCCCTAGTTACGTCGCAGATCGACACTGATTTTTAGTATATAAGACTGTTTTTTTTATAATTATAGCAATTATCCCTGTAGTTTTTCCAGATTCAGGATGGTTAATTATGACTCGATCGCCGAATGACAAGTGCGACGCCATGTTTGTTTATAAACACTGAAAGTAGTCCCTACTTGACCTTTGATATTTGCATCTCTATCCGCATATGACCCCAACGGATATCGTTTTTATCCGTTGGCTTTATCCTGCCGAGAAACCTATACTACCCATTATATGATAAATTGTAGATATCACTGCAATGAAATTGCATCACAATGCTTTGCAGATCATTGTTACCATGACGTCACAATCAAATGACATCACTCATGGCTCTGCTACTGAAGCTGTTAGCGGTTCTTTTTACACTGCTTATTACTGTCTACAAACTGAAAATGTTGAAAGAATGTTTTTGGATGATAAATAAAATCTCACCCTCGTGTCTTTTGATATCAAATATATCAACACTCGGGTGAGATTCTCTATATGCCACTGGCACCTGTCCATCGCTAACCCACCTTCCGTTACATTAATACCACAGTTGTAAGTTTTGAGTAGCTGATTTGGTATGTTATCACTGGTTGTCAATGTTATTTCATAACATTTGTGAATCATTTGAAGGCACTACCGGCATTGTTGTGTAGGTTGTTCATGTATCATGGGAAAGGTGTAGTATTTATTACACGACAATTTATTGTGAGGGTTAGTGAGTGAGTGAGTATGTTTTTACGCCGCTTTTTGCAGTATTCAAGCAATATCACGGCGGGGGACACCGGAAAATGGGCTTCAAACATTGTACCCATTTCGGAAATCGAACCCGGGTCTTTGGCGTGACGGGTCACAGCTTTAACCACGAGGCTACCCCACGTTATGTAATCTGTATTTAACCTTTGGGTTTTTCAAACGTTTCATTCAGGCCAGTTTATGCCATTACATTCAAAGTCTTAGTCGTCCAATCAAATTGCACTTGTGAGCGAGAGAAAATCCTTGCAAATTACTGATAAGATAGATGGAGATGTTGACGTCACATCCTAAAAGTAGCTGTGGTAAGGAATGGGTTCCATGTTATTTATCCCAATTGAATTGATTTGTAATACATTACATGATCGAGGACGCCTTTAATTCAGAGAAAAACAACGCGTGTCATGAAGCAGCCGCTTGTAACGAAAACATATTCTATATTATATCATAATGGGTTATTCGATTTTGATGTATCTGATATGGGTACCATAGTTGTGTTTTAACCCTCACGTATGCAGTGTTTCAGCGCAACTGTTTTCAGCCTAGTAACGCTTTGATAACGTTTGTACTTTTTGGTCAATTTTGAAGTGTGAACTTTCTTTTGCCCTGCAGTTTATCTCTACTAATATTCACTCACACTGTATATTCTGTCATTTAAAATGGGTCGATGACATGTACTACTTGAATAATAATAATAATAATGATGATGATGATAAAAATAAAATAATAATAATAATAATAATAGTAGTCAAAATTTCAGTTTGGTAATGTTTCTTATGTTCGTCAGCTTTCATAAAAAGTTATGTTATATATGTCCATCATCCACAGCCTTAGCAATTGAATAGAACTTGAGGAGTACATTCCTTCAGCAGTTGTGGGTACATATATCAATTTAAAGAAACCTGCAAACTGGGCTTTTGCTACAAGCGGTGTTGTAATCTGCACATTCTTTCCATTCCATTAATCCAAGTGGAATTTGAAATGTGATTCTCAGCTCTCTTTCATTAAGAAACAAAAACAATTTCAGCCCTTAAGATTGAACAGACCATCACAGCCCCCCCCCCCCCCCCCCCCCTTACAGTTTACAGTTTCTAAACAGCATATAATCTTATCACCCACCCACTGATATGTGTTATGTTTGCCTGGGGAATAATGTTCATGTATAATGCTATTAACACCTGATTTCTGACGATAACATAATTATATTAAAATATTTTGGATGATATCGCGTGGATATGTAGAAATTGAATCATTATTTCCTTAATTGATATAAAAATCTTAACTTTTGGTGTAAATAGTAATTGTCAGGTTACGTAAGAGGTGT
Organism: Haliotis rufescens; assembly: GCF_023055435.1. NCBI lineage: Eukaryota > Metazoa > Mollusca > Gastropoda > Lepetellida > Haliotidae > Haliotis > Haliotis rufescens. Next base: position 17,610,373 of record NW_025964112.1, read on the forward strand.
GTTCCGTTGCCTTCACGTGTGGGATAGATATTCCAGGAGCGCACATTTTACTAACTAAACTCCATACAGGGCAAGTTGTTGTTTTCACTGCAAGGAGTAACAACAAAGGGCGATAACTCTAAATTTGTACAGGAAAATCAAACGTGCTGAAGAGAAAAACAAAGATTCGAAGATTTGGATCAACTTATAAGGATGAAGCTGGTTAGTATATCCCCAGTGGCAATAACCAGCCCTAGTTAAAATAAATTAAATATAGTTTAGAACGTTGTTCCTGTTTGGCTTTTTAGCACATTGAGTTTAGCAAAAGAAAGTTTGAAAAATATATGCATAAGCTCGACATTTTTCTACTGCAGACTTGCCTCAGCAGCAACCCTAGCAAGCCATGCTTCGTTCTCTACTTCAAGGGGGTCAGTCTCATGCTGGACTGTGGCCTTGACATTGGACAGATACAGCACTTCCTCCCCTTGACAGTCATACCGGGGTAAGCATTGGGATAAATAACACGAATCGGAACCACAGGAACTCCTTATTGGTCAGTAAATAAAATATGCACCCCCTTAATGTTAGTTTCTACTTACATATAGGGGATACATATTTCATTTACTGACCAATGACGAGTTCCTGTGATCGGGCATGACACAACAATTGAAACCAGACATATGCCTGAAAGTTATTATCATTATGTTAACATGTACGGAGTTACAAAAAATGACTGAAATGATTCAACGATTTCATCATGGTTTTGTGCATCTTTCTGAGGCAAGGGAGTTAACAGACTTTAATTGTCATGTTCCACACTTGCCTGAAGTAGGGTGGAATTTACGAGTTATATTTTGGCTGGACTAATGAGTCTATGTATATCACTGTATATTGTCCAATCAAAATCCTATAAGCAAATGAACATCGGGTTCATACCGGTAAATAACAGGATTTGCAGAGCATGTGTACCGTCAACTGGGCGTTGACAGATAGCTTCCTAATGTTTTCATGTTCTAAATCAACGTGCTGAAGAAATTTGATGCACTTCGTGAGATAATGCCCATTTTATTACAATAAAGATTTTGATTATCGATCAGATCGTCTTGACTTGGTGCTGCCATTTTGTTTAAAGCAATGCAAGTGATATGAGCGATGGAATCTGATTGGTCAAGTGCGGGGACATAGAAGGGACATAACTGGTAATAGCCACTGGTGGCACCAAGATTGAGCCCAGAAATGTCTGCCTAGTTCGGCAAGGGAGGAAACTGGACTTTTAAAGTCAGTTAACTCCCTTGCCTCGGAAAGATGGGTTTTACAAATCTGTTGCTGATCATGCTGATGTGTATTTCTCTCACTTTGTAGTAATGGGTTGTTGTGTTGTAACATTTCTGTTCATTTGTTTACTGTCAGTTCTTCTCAATGTCACGACTAAGACCATTGATCAACCGTTCGACTTCTAGGCTTGACCTGTTGGTATGATCTCAAAGAAAGCATACACAAGTTCTATATTATTTCCAACATTTTAATACATTTTAATACGTTTATTTTCTCTCAACTTCCAGGTGCCAAATCTCCAAAGTTCGGACCTGGAATCCTGGAGTTGACAGAAAGTCGAAGCTCGGGGAGGATGTGGTATGTCCTAAATATATATAATATACAGACATGGCTGTAATGATATTTCAAGTAGATGACTAAAGTATTTTGTTGAATACATCACAGGTTCTTGTATTTACATATATGTATTGATTCATGTTAATATCATTATACTGATAACTAATGCTATGACTTTGAAGACATGGTAGAGGTGGCTTGTATTTCACTAATAACTAGGGCTGGGACGATTCATCAACTGTGCGATACGATACAAATCACAATACCTTGCTCACAATCCGATATGTATCATGATACTTGTGCGTGCTCTTTTCACTACTGGGGGCACCGGTGGCCCAGTCGTCTCAGGCGCCGCAATTCGCTGTAAAGAGAAACCTATGATCATGGGTTCGAATCCCAGTTCGCCCCGATTATGTTTCAAGGTTTGTCTGCACCATACCCGTGCTTGTGTGTTTCACCGAAGTGGTAAACGTCTAAGACCTGCATCACTTGGGGCTTTCCTCCCACATTAAGCTGACACGCCGTGATATAACTGTTAAAAGCGGCATTTAACATAACTAACTCACTCTTTTCACTACTTATTTTCCTTTGTAATTAGTGTTTGGTGTTTCATTTATTAAAGAATACATTTAAGGTAAGAATCGATGCTTTGTGCTTTGAGTGTGACATGTATCAAGAAGTACAAAATTGTGATCCACTAATGCACCGATGTATCGTCCCACTATGACTAATAACAGTACCAGTAAACAAGAGAAAGCGGCTTTGATTTTTAGTTTTACATTATTGCATTGACTTCAGTGTAAAAATAAACATTGATTAAATTTGGAAAATAAGAACTTGAAAAACTTACAATTTGGAACGAATGATGACATTGTCCCAAGTTGTCCGTCAAGGGTACTTAATTATGGATTTTTGAAATAATTGTATATCACTGGCACATGGATGTAACCATGGTAACACCCTTGTCATATACATGTATTTGTAGGTCCCGGGTCATCAGTATTCTCTTTTTTGCATCTTTACATAACTTCTCCAGTAGCTCAGTGAAAAGTCTGAGTGTGTTTAGTTTTATCAACTTTTTTATTTTCAGAATTGTCTGTACAGGAATTGTTGTGCTGTGCCACTTGACTGGTATGTGACTCACCAGGGCTTGCAAATATTCTCTCTATGCATTGTTACCATGTTGAGTCCATGTTCTTCTGTCTAGTGCCAAGAGCTTAAGGAGTGCGGCGGTCGTGTGTTTGTGGACGGAACACCACAGTTTCTCACTCCAGAGGTGAGTTAACAAGTGGCTGTAGGACCTTCTGACGCAGACTGGCTCTTGTTAGCTTCTGTGTAGCATAATGTTTGTAATGTGTACAGATAAATTAAAGTTGCTCTCTTTCTCAATGAACTGGGGGGCACGGGTGTCCCAATCATCTAAGGCGCCGCGATTCGCTATGCAGAGTTGCGTCCCTTGGACACGCCAGAAACCTATGATTGTGGGTTCGAATCCCGGTTCGTCCCGATTATGTTTCTAGGTTTGTCAGCACCATACCCGTGCTCGTGGGTTTTACCGAAGTGGTAAACGTCTGAGACCTGCATCACTTGGGGCTTTCCTCCCACATTAAGCTGACACGCCGTGATATAACTGGAATACTGTTAAAAGCGGCGTTAAACCCAACTCGCTCACTCACTCTCAATGAACTGATTTTAGTCCAATACCGTAATGCTATGTTACAGTTGTTCAGCATCAGTATATATGAAGATGATGGTAATTGCAATCCTTATTGATGTTTTCTCAAATCATATAGAACTGAAGTAACAAATATATAGAAGAATTATCTTGAATCTTTAACATGTTTAATGCAGGCGTCTGGTTATTTCCAGGTGAACATGGTCGATCTCACCCAGATTGATGCCATTCTCATCTCCAACTACTCCTGTATGTTGGCTCTGCCCTACATCACCGAGTACACCGGGTTCCGGGGGGTGGTCTACTGCACAGAACCCACGCTGCAGATAGGAAGGTAGAGTAGATGCAGTAACCATGGTTACAGAGTACACTGGGTTCCGGGGGGTGGTTTACTGCACAGAACCCACGCTGCAGATAGGAAGGTAGAGTAGATGCAGTAACCATGGTTACAGAGTACACTGGGTTCAGGGGGGTGGTCTACTGCACAGAACCCACGCTGCAGATAGGAAGGTAGAGTAGATGCACTTACCATGGTTACAGAGTACACCGGGTTCTGGTAGGGGGTGGGGGTGGTCTACTGTAGGAGGAAAACTAAAGTTACCCAAAAGTAACAATGACATGCAAAAAGAGTCTAAATCATTAAGTGGTTCCTGACATGGCTAGGGATGCAACTCTGCATGACAACTTGCAGTCACCCATGCCAGAGATGTTGATGATCAGTATCATTTCATTTGAGGTATCAATACAATCACCGATCAAGTGTGGTATGCATGTCAACTGGTTATGTTTTGTGTCGATGATGTATTGCCAATGTTTGTGTTGCTGTGATGTTGCAGACAGTACATGGAGGAGTTGTTGACATATGTGGAGAGGAACCCCAGAGCTCACATTGCCACTCGCTGGAAACAGCAGGAAATACTCAAGTAGGCTTTCAAGGAAATCTAATCAAATAAATAAGTAATTGCCATTTGCTCTTATTGAAAACAAAAAGAGCAATGTGGAATTGTATGAAGTCAGTTGTATGCTTAGGTTTGAGTGTTAAGGTGGATGTGCATTGAGGTGAATGTGATGTCAGGATAAATCTGTCAAGGTAAATGTGAATCAAGGTGGATGTACATTGGGGTGAACATGAGGTCAAGGTGAATGTGAGGTCAAGATAAATCTGTCAAGGTAAATGTGAGGTCAAGGAAAATGTGAGACAAGGTGAATGTGAGGTCAAGATAAATCTGTGTCAAGCTAAATGTGACTCAAGGTGAATGTGAGGTCAAGGAAAATGTGAGACAAGGTGAATGTGAGGTCAAGGTTAATCTGTGTTAAAGTAGATGTGTGTGAAGTTGGTGCTATTTTACAGGAACCTGCCGGCCCCGCTGAAGGAGGCGGTCAAGCCGAGTGTGTGGAAACAGTGCTACACCCTGCAGGATGTCGAGTCCAGCCTCTCCCGGGTGCAGATTGTCGGCTTTAACCAGAAAACTGTGAGTTTCTTGTACAGGAGTCAGTCTCAGCAACATCCTGATCATTGTCCAGAGTCTACACTCTTTGCTCTCTAGAGAAAAGAAATCCCACCCTGAGCATGTTAAAGAAAAGTCATTAAAAAATGTTTCTCTCATCTCGCACACATATACATTTGTTAATATTTCTAAAATGTCAGTATGTATTGTTTGTGTATATTGTCGGTATACATTGTTGGTGTATATTGTCTGTATTGTGCTGCAGGATATATTAGGTATTCATTGTTGGTGTATGTTGTCTGTATTGTGCTGCAGGATATATTTGGCATACATTGTTGGTGTATTGTCTGTATTGTGCTACAGGATATATTCAGCATACATTGTTGGTGTATTGTCTGTATTGTGCTGCAGGATATATTCAGCATACATTGTTGGTGTATTGTCTGTATTGTGCTACAGGATATATTCAGCATACATTGTTGGTGTATGTTGTCTGTATTGTGCTGCAGGATATATTTGGCATACATTGTTGGTGTATGTTGTCTGTATTGTGCTGCAGGATATATTCGGTATACATTGTTGGTGTATTTTCTGTATTGTGCTGCAGGATATATTCGGTATACATTGTTGGTGTATATTGTCTGTATTGTGCTGCAGGATATATTTGGCATACATTGTTGGTGTATTGTCTGTATTGTGCTGCAGGATATATTCAGCATATATTGTTGGTGTATTTTCTGTATTGTGCTGCAGGATATGTTTGGTATACATTGTTGGTATATTGTCTGTATTGTGCTGCAGGATATATTCGGTATACATTGTTGGTGTATTGTCTGTATTGTGCTGCAGGATATAATCGGTACACATTGTTGGTGTATATTGTCTGTATTGTGCTGCAGGATATGTTTGGTATACATTGTTGGTATATTGTCTATATTGTGCTGTAGGATATATTCGGTATACATTGTTGGTGTATATTGTCTGTATTGCGCTGCAGGATATATTTGGCATACATTGTTGGTGTATATTGTCTGTATTGTGCTGCAGGATATATTCGGCATACATAGTTGGTGTATATTGTCTGTATTGTGCTGCAGGATATAATTGATATACATTGTTGGTGTATATTGTCTGTATTGCGCTGCAGGATATATTTGGCATACATTGTTGGTGTATATTGTCTGTATTGTGCTGCAGGATATATTCGGTATACATTGTTGGTGTATATTGTCTGTATTGTGCTGCAGGATATATTCAGTATACATTGTTGGTGTGTTGTCTGTATTGTGCTGCAGGATATATTTGGTATACATTGTTGATGTATTGTCTGTATTGTGCTGCAGGATATATTTGGTATTCATTGTAGTGGTTTGTAACAATAAGTGAAGAAAGGTACTTCGTGTTAAAAAGCCTTTTATTCAGACCATGTGGTCAGCATGGTGGCCATCTTGTTACAACTCAAGGGAGAGCACTCTCGTTGGCTTAGCTGCTAGATACTGCTTGGGTATGACTACTTAATATAGATTAATGGACTTCTGTTGACATTAACACTTATCATTACATCTCCCTTTCTAAGTTGAAATTAACATCATATAAACTCTGAATTAAACTGGTAACAATGTAAACACTTTAAAGCCTGGCTAAGCACATCAACAATAGATAAGTTTGATTTCTTTTCTTTTCTTTTTTCTTTTTCAATGAGTACTTAAAATGACACATCATGTCAAACTGATCATGTTCAGTTCCTTCCTGATGAGTGTCTCTTCTTGTCATTCATTTTGCACATTTATGATGGCTTGCCATTCTCTAACTTTAGAACTTAAACTAAACTCAATTAAAGTCTCTGACAAAAACCTTGTCTACTGAAAATCAACTTCCGAAACATGAAACTTTTACAGTTCAGAATTCACACATCACTCGGTTTCGATCAGACGAGATGGCTTGTTGATGACTCGGCCAGATCGTGTTGTAGTACCACTCTGCTGTGCTTCGGGAGTTGTCAAGCAAGTTGTAGTTGTTGTTGTTGCAGGCTGGTTATTTGTAATGCGAGGTGTGTTGTCATGAGGAGTAAGGAGGAGATCACGGCGATTTCGTCTCAGTCTTCCACCTCCCTCTGTTTGCACAAGGTAGGATCTTGGTGCTACCTTTTGCACTATTTTACCTTTTGTTTTCCAGTCATTACTTGTCTCTCGATACACTCTCACACTGCTACCTGGTTCCAACTGGGGTAGAGGTAGAGGAGATGCTTTCTGGTCGAAGTGGTACTTTTGTTCCTCTTTCGAAACCAGCTTGTGTTTGATGACTTGATCTGGATCAGGTGTACTTGACTGAAGGAGATCTTTCTTCAGTGGGAGATTTGACCTGATTGTCCGATTCATTAACAGCTGTGACGGAGAGAAACTACCAGCTAGAGGTGTGGTACGATAGGCGAGCAGTCCTAGATGAGGATCTTCCCCACTGTCAATGCACTTTTTCATGATGTTTTTGACAGTCTGGACTGTGCGTTCTGCAAGACCGTTTGACTGGGGGTATTTAGGACTAGATGTAGAGTGTTTAAAGTCCCATTCAACAGCAAAATCTGCAAATTCTGCACTCGCATAACATGGTCCGTTATCACTGAACAGTTCAACTGGTGAACCATGTCTGGCAAATATGGATCGTAGTGCTTTGATGACGGCTTGGCTGGACTGATTTGGCAAAGCAATGACTTCTGGGAAGTTAGAGTATGCGTCCACAACTAATAGATAGTCTTTTGAGTAGAGTTCAAAAAGATCAGTGGAGACATGCTGCCATGGCTGAGTAGCTACTGGGTGAGGTGATAGTGGTTCAGGTTGATGACGATGACGATAGTTCAAGCACGTCTCACATCCACTTACCATGACATCTACGTCATGATTCATTCGAGGCCAGAATAGAACTTCTCTAGCTCTTTGCTTGCATTTTTCTTGACCCAGATGTCCTGCATGTATTTTCTGCAACATCAGTTTCCGCATACCTTTGGGCACGACGATGCGGTTGCCTTTGAAGACTACTCCGTCAATACATGAAAGTTCATCTCGATAATTCCAGAAATCATCCAGGTTTCTTGGGCACTGTGAATGTTCATGAGGCCAACCTGTCAAGATGATTGCTTTTAGAGCTGTCATTTCTGGATCTATGATGCTTTCTGCTCTGATCTGTGCGAATCTGTCGGTTGACACCTGCACTGTTGACAAGATACTGTCAACATACATTTGTACATCTGCTTCTGTTGTACTGGTGGGTGAATGATCAATAGGAAAGTTCCTTGACAGGGTATCTGCTGCATACATCTCTCGACCAGGAGTGTACATTACCTCCATGTCATATTTCTGCATGCGAAGACGGAAACGTTGAATGCGTGGAGGACAGTCATTCAGAGCTTTCTTGAAGATGGGAATCAGTGGTTTATGGTCAGTTTCTGCAAGAAACTTTCTCCCATACACATATTGATGGAACCGTTCAGCTCCAAAACACATTGCTAGTGCTTCCTTCTCGATCTGTGCGTAGTGAGTCTCTGCAGTGGTCATCGCCCTTGACGCATATGCTACTGGCATCCATGCATCTTCATGTTGTTGCAGCAGTATGGCACCAAGTCCATGTTTTGATGCATCTGTAGACACTTTGATGGGTTTCTTGGTATCATAGAATTGAAGAACCGGTCTTTGTGAGATGAGGTTTCGAAGTTCTTCCCATGATTTGTCCTGTTCATGAGACCAAGACCAATGACTGTCTTTTTCCAACAGCTGCCTAAGTGGTGCTGATTTTGTTGAGAGGTCTTGAATGTACCTTCCAAGGTAATTAACCATCCCAAGGAACCGTTGCAGTTCCTTCTTTTCTGTGGGTTTCTGAAGATCCATGATGGCTTTCACCTTGTTAGGGTCTGGTTTGAGTCCATCAACAGAAATTCTATCTCCCAGGAAGGTAAGCTCTGTGACACCCACTTCACATTTCTCTCTATTCAATTTCAGACCACTGTCTCTACACTTCTGAAGTACTGCTTTCAGTCGCTCGTTGTGCTCTCTGGTGTCTTTACCAAAGATGATCATGTCATCCATACTGGTGTCTACACCTCTAATGTGCTCAAAAAGTTGATGTATGGTTCGATGATACACTTCTGGCGCACTTGAAATACCAAATGGGAGTCTGAGATAATGGTATCTCCCAAATGGTGTGTTGAATGCTGTCAGCATTGAGCTGGCATGATCTAGCTTCATTTGCCAAAAGCCTGAGGAGGCGTCCAGCTTGCTAAACACTTTAGCACCAGCAAACTGCGACATCACTTCTTCACGAGTTGGGAGTTTATAGTGTTCTCTCTGAACTGCTAGATTCAAATTGCGAGGATCTAGGCATATTCTCAATTTCCCTTGTTTCTTGTGCACAATCACCATCGAACTAACCCATTCAGTAGGTTCTGTAACCTCTGTGATCACTCCAAGTGATTTCATTCTGTTCAACTCTTCTTTAAGTTGATCATGGAGAGCAAATGGCACTTTTCTACAAGCTTCTATGACTGGTGTGACTCCTTTGTCCACTTTTATGGTATGTTCACCAGGCAAGCATCCAAGCCCTGTGAATACATCTTGATATTCACTTAGAATATCTTCTGGCTTTGTAGAATTCTGGCTGTTCAAATTTTTCTCATCAACATTGATTTCGTAAACTCTACGAACCAAGTTCAGTCTCTCACAATCCTCCACACCAAGGATACATCTATTGTTGTCTGGCGTTACCATGAATACAGTCTTGTATGGTTTACCTTTGTAGGTGACTGTGAGCTCTGCCTGTCCTTCAACAGGTATGTCAATTCCACCATAAGCTTTTAGGCTCATCTTAGGAGGTTCTAATGGTGGCTGGTATTTTAGTTTATTCCACTGTGACAAGCTGATGAGGTTCATGTCTGAGCCGCTGTCAAGTTTGAGGGGTACCTGTGTTCCATTTATGTCAAGTGACATCATCCAAGCCTTTGAGTTAGAGACCCTCTGACTGTCTGTATCCACAACATCAACGAAGAATTCTGCATCTTCTGGTGGATAATCACATGCTTCTGCATCAATATCATAGACACGTCGGGATCGACCTGAATGAGATCTACATTGTGTAGCAAAATGTCCGAGAAGACCACATTTCAAACACTTTTGACCAGATGCTGGACATTTCTGTTTTGGGTTATGATTTCTTCCACACCGTCCACAAAGCTCTTGTTTTACTGTTTCTTGTTTACTTGTTTGCTTGTAGTTCATTTTCTGTTTGGATTTTATGTAATGAACTGCACAATCTTCACTTACTTCTTTAGCTTGACAACTTGCCATTTCTGCAGCACGACATGTGTCTATTGCTTTTAAAAGAGTTAATCTATCATCACGCAGTAATTTCTCTCGATAAGCACTGTTGTACACGCCACACACTATTCTGTCTCTAACCAAACTGTCTTTGAGTTGTCCAAATTCACAAGATTTAGCTTTTTGTTGCAATTCACTAACATACTGATCTATTGTCTGGTCTGACTTTTGTGAACATGTAAAAAATTTGTATCTCTCAAATGTCACATTTTTTCTGGGAACACAGTATTGCTCAAATTTTTCTAAGATTTTTTCAACTTTCTGTTTATCTTCCTCTTCAGCCCATTCAAAAGAATTAAATACTTCTCTGGCATTTTCTCCAATGCAATGCAGCAATAAAGATGACTTGTAGACATCAGGTTTGTTTTTACCATCAACAGTAATGGTGTAGTAGCATTCCCATGCTAGCTTGAAACGGCGCCAGTTTTCACTCACATTTCCTGCAAGTTCCAAAGGTTTGGGAGGCTCCAAGTTATTCATTTTTGTTGTCAGTAACTTCTTTGATGGGTAGACTTACTTCTGACACCATGTAGTGGTTTGTAACAATAAGTGAAGAAAGGTACTTCGTGTTAAAAAGCCTTTTATTCAGACCATGTGGTCAGCATGGTGGCCATCTTGTTACAACTCAAGGGAGAGCACTCTCGTTGGCTTAGCTGCTAGATACTGCTTGGGTATGACTACTTAATATAGATTAATGGACTTCTGTTGACATTAACACTTATCATTACATTCATTGTTGATGTATTGTCTGTATTGTGCTGCAGGATATATTCGGTACACATTGTTGGTGTATATTGTCTGTATTGTGCTGCAGGATATGTTTGGTATACATTGTTGGTATATTGTCTATATTGTGCTGTAGGATATATTCGGTATACATTGTTGGTGTATATTGTCTGTATTGCGCTGCAGGATATATTTGGCATACATTGTTGGTGTATATTGTCTGTATTGTGCTGCAGGATATATTCGGCATACATAGTTGGTGTATATTGTCTGTATTGTGCTGCAGGATATAATTGATATACATTGTTGGTGTATATTGTCTGTATTGCGCTGCAGGATATATTTGGCATACATTGTTGGTGTATATTGTCTGTATTGTGCTGCAGGATATATTTGGTATTCATTGTTGATGTATTGTCTGTATTGTGCTGCAGGATATATTAGGTACACATTGTTGGTGTATATTGTCTGTATTGTGCTGCAGGATATGTTTGGTATACATTGTTGGTATATTGTCTATATTGTGCTGTAGGATATATTCGGTATACATTGTTGGTGTATATTGTCTGTATTGCGCTGCAGGATATATTTGGCATACATTGTTGGTGTATATTGTCTGTATTGTGCTGCAGGATATATTCGGCATACATAGTTGGTGTATATTGTCTGTATTGTGCTGCAGGATATAATTGATATACATTGTTGGTGTATATTGTCTGTATTGCGCTGCAGGATATATTTGGCATACATTGTTGGTGTATATTGTCTGTATTGTGCTGCAGGATATAATTGATATACATTGTTGGTGTATATTGTCTGTATTGCGCTGCAGGATATATTTGGCATACATTGTTGGTGTGTTGTCTGTATTGTGCTGCAGGATATATTCGGTATACATTGTTGGTGTATATTGTCTGTATTGTGCTGCAGGATATATTTGGCATACATTGTTGGTGTATATTGTCTGTATTGTGCTGCAGGATATATTTGGCATACATAGTTGGTGTATATTGTCTGTATTGTGCTGCAGGATATAATTGATATACATTGTTGGTGTATATTGTCTGTATTGCGCTGCAGGATATATTTGGCATACATTGTTGGTGTGTTGTCTGTATTGTGCTGCAGGATATATGCGGTATACATTGTTGGTGTATTGTCTGTATTGTGCTGCAGGATATATTCGGTACACATTGTTGGTGTATATTGTCTGTATTGTGCTGCAGGATATGTTTGGTATACATTGTTGGTATATTGTCTATATTGTGCTGTAGGATATATTTGGCATACATTGTTGGTGTATATTGTCTGTATTGTGCTGCAGGATATATTCAGTATACATTGTTGGTGTGTTGTCTGTATTGTGCTGCAGGATATATGCGGTATACATTGTTGGTGTATTGTCTGTATTGTGCTGCAGGATATATTCGGTACAAATGGTTGGTGTATATTGTCTGTATTGTGCTGCAGGATATGTTTGGTATACATTGTTGGTATATTGTCTATATTGTGCTGTAGGATATATTTGGCATACATTGTTGGTGTATATTGTCTGTATTGTGCTACAGGATATATTTGGTATACATTGTTGGTGTATATTGTCTGCATTGTGCTGCAGGATATATTCTGAATACATTGTTGGTGTATATTGTCTGTATTGTGTTGCAGGATATATTCGGCATACATTGTTGGTGTATATTGTCTGTATTGTGCTGCAGGATATATTTGGTATACATTGTTGGTGTATATTGTCTGTATTGAGCTATAGGATATATTCAGCATACATTGTTTGGGTATTGTCTGTATTGTGCTGCAGGATATATTCAGCATACATTGTTGGTGTATTGTCTGTATTGTGCTGCAGGATATATTCAGCATACATTGTTGGTGTGTTGTCTGTATTGTGCTGCAGGATATATTCAGCATACATTGTTTGTGTATTGTCTGTATTGTGCTGCAGGATATATTCGGTATACATTGTTGGTGTATTGTCTGTATTGTGCTACAGGATATATTCAGCATACATTGTTGGTGTATTGTCTGTATTGTGCTACAGGATATATTCAGCATACATTGTTGGTGTATTGTCTGTATTGTGCTGCAGGATATATTCAGCATACATTGTTTGTGTATTGTCTGTATTGTGCTGCAGGATATATTCGGTATACATTGTTGGTGTATTGTCTGTATTGTGCTGCAGGATATATTCAGCATACATTGTTGGTGTATTGTCTGTATTGTGCTGCAGGATATATTCAGCATACATTGTTGGTGTATTGTCTGTATTTTGCTACAGGATATATTCAGCATACATTGTTGGTGTATTGTCTGTATTGTGCTGCAGGATATATTCGGTATACATTGTTGGTGTATTGTCTGTATTGTGCTGCAGGATATATTCGGTATACATTGTTGGTGTATTGTCTGTATTGTGCTGCAGGATATATTCGGTATACATTGTTGGTGTATTGTCTGTATTGTGCTGCAGGATATATTCAGCATACATTGTTGGTGTATTGTCTGTATTGTGCTGCAGGATATATTCGGTATACATTGTTGGTGTATTGTCTGTATTGTGCTGCAGGATATATTCAGCATACATTGTTGGTATATTGTCTGTATTGAGCTATAGGATATATTCAGCATACATTGTTTGGGTATTGTCTGTATTGTGCTGCAGGATATATTCAGCATACATTGTTGGTGTATTGTCTGTATTGTGCTGCAGGATATATTCAGCATACATTGTTGGTGTGTTGTCTGTATTGTGCTGCAGGATATATTCAGCATACATTGTTTGTGTATTGTCTGTATTGTGCTGCAGGATATATTCGGTATACATTGTTGGTGTATTGTCTGTATTGTGCTACAGGATATATTCAGCATACATTGTTGGTGTATTGTCTGTATTGTGCTACAGGATATATTCAGCATACATTGTTGGTGTATTGTCTGTATTGTGCTGCAGGATATATTCAGCATACATTGTTTGTGTATTGTCTGTATTGTGCTGCAGGATATATTCGGTATACATTGTTGGTGTATTGTCTGTATTGTGCTGCAGGATATATTCAGCATACATTGTTGGTGTATTGTCTGTATTGTGCTGCAGGATATATTCAGCATACATTGTTGGTGTATTGTCTGTATTTTGCTACAGGATATATTCAGCATACATTGTTGGTGTATTGTCTGTATTGTGCTGCAGGATATATTCGGTATACATTGTTGGTGTATTGTCTGTATTGTGCTGCAGGATATATTCGGTATACATTGTTGGTGTATTGTCTGTATTGTGCTGCAGGATATATTCGGTATACATTGTTGGTGTATTGTCTGTATTGTGCTGCAGGATATATTCAGCATACATTGTTGGTGTATTGTCTGTATTGTGCTGCAGGATATATTCAGCATACATTGTTGGTGTATTGTCTGTATTGTGCTGCAGGATATATTCAGCATACATTGTTGGTGTATTGTCTGTATTGTGCTGCAGGATATATTCAGCATACATTGTTGGTGTATTGTCTGTATTGTGCTGCAGGATATATTCTGTATACATTGTTGGTGTATTGTCTGTATTGTGTTGCAGGATATATTCAGCATACATTGTTGGTGTATTGTCTGTATTGTGCTACAGGATATATTCAGCATACATTGTTGGTGTATTGTCTGTATTGTGCTACAGGATATATTCAGCATACATTGTTGGTGTATTGTCTGTATTGTGCTGCAGGATATATTTGGCATACATTGTTGGTGTATTGTCTGTATTGTGCTACAGGATATATTCAGCATACATTGTTGGTGTATTGTCTGTATTGTGCTGCAGGATATATTCGGTATACATTGTTGGTGTATTGTCTGTATTGTGCTACAGGATATATTCAGCATACATTGTTGGTGTATTGTCTGTATTGTGCTGCAGGATATATTCGGTATACATTGTTGGTGTATTGTCTGTATTGTGCTGCAGGATATATTCAGCATACATTGTTGGTGTATTGTCTGTATTGTGCTGCAGGATATATTCAGCATACATTGTTGGTGTATTGTCTGTATTGTGCTGCAGGATATATTCAGCATACATTGTTGGTGTATTGTCTGTATTGTGCTGCAGGATATATTCGGCTCCATGAAGGTGATGCCATCAAGCTCAGGGTACAGTCTGGGCAGCTGTAACTGGGTCATCAAATCAGCACACGAGAAGGTAACCAGAGCACTTTACTTCAGAAAATAAACTTACCCCAACTTTGGTCTGGGGCTCTATTCAGCAGATCTTACATCTGGAGAAAATCGTAACTATGAGGAAGCATGCGACATAAGCTGGATTTATTACCTCATGTTAGTGCTGTCCTTACCTACATCTCTGAAAATCAATGTTGTACAAATGCTAATGTTTTAGTAAATATTTTAGTAATCTCATCCAACATCCAGCCTGTTTTACATATTTTGGCTAACCCCTTCATCTAGCATTGCTATGTTTTACCTTACCTGATGCTACACAGTGCTTTAGCTTCCTACCTTTTATAAACAGACAGTACTGGAACCGAGATACATTTGTGACAAACTATAGCCCGTGCCCCAATACCCACAATTTATCCGCCTTGGCCAGTACTCCCTTATATTTTTCTCTGTCAGCCTTATGACAGATGTGTGTTTTAAAACAGTCATCTTATGCTTTAAAAAATAAAAGAATTGGTTCTCTGGCAATGGCTTTTAAAAATATAATGCGGGTGGGTGGCCTTTTTTTTTTTTTTTTTTTTTTTTTTTTTTAAATAAGTATTTAACAATCAATCTGGAAAGGGGCCTCCCTACATAAATGTATTCCTTGATGAGTAAAATACTAGAATACAATACTTGTCTACTGTTGGACTACCAGTAAGTGCATAATACACGCATACAATGAGCTTTGATTTTATTTCACAATGCAAAAACATTATCGTGAGCACAAAACACTGCAAGAAGCATGTCAACAAATCTATACTCAAGTATGCAAGTTACTCCTATCTGGCTATAAAAGTCGATCGAGGATAAAATGTGTGAACAGCTGATTGCTATTTCTGGCGAGACAAATACATATGTAATCTTCTCTGAGTATGACATTGTCCGCCACACATTACACAAATACCATTGAATTTGTAAACATCATGTCTAGTGATGTTCTATCATAAATTTCATGTTTTCATTGACCAAGCACACGGCAAAAAAAAGCATTGTGTGTTCTAGACATGGAATATTTAAGGATTTTTTTGGTTGAAAAAAGAAATAGAAGCGAAACGTGCAGCCACCTTTGTGATGATGCGGCGGTGCCTGAGAACCAAGAATATATTTTTTAGCCACGGTTGAAGCCCATTTGTAGTATGCCCTGCTGTAATATTGCTGAAAGTGACTTTAAACCATACTCACTCACTCACTCACTCAATGAGTTAATGTTCCACAATGTTGCAGGTTTGCTATGTATCGGGTTCCTCCACTCTGACAACACATCCAAAGGTAGGTCCAGCATGTACATGGCTATGTTGTGGTTCAGTGTTTCTCAGCTTGATCAGTGTATACAGTACCGTGATTCAGTGTTCCTCAGCTTCATCAGTGCATACAGTACCGTAATTCAGTGTTCCTCAGCTTCATCAGTGCATACAGTACTGTGATTCAGTGTTCCTCAGCTTGATCAGTGCGTACAGTACTGTGATTCAGTGTTTCTCAGCTTCATCAGTGCATACAGTACCGTAATTCAGTGTTCCTCACCTTGATCAGTGCATACAGTACTGTAATTCAGTGTTCCTCAGCTTGATCAGTGCATACAGTACTGTGATTCAGTGTTCCTCAGCTTGATCAGTGCATAAAGTACTGTGATTCAGTGTTCCTCAGCTTGATCAGTGCATTCAGTACTGTGATTCAGTGTTCCTTAACTTCATCAGTGCATACAGTACCATAATTCAGTCATATGGACTGTCATGTAAAGTCTCATCTCAATCTGGGTGCTGATTAAAATTACTTCCAGATTTGTTTAGAAGTTGGTCAGAGAGTGCTTATTGGAGCTTAATATGGTGAATATGGAATCCCAATTGTGTCTTTATATAAGGAAAAGTATCGCAGTAGTTTTTTAAGTACCTGTACCATACAGATGTAGATTTCCTTGTACATTTAGTTGACCTGATAACACAACTGCCAAATTAAAGATCAAGCAGATTGCAGAGGAAGTTTAGGCAGCTAACTGATTATTGTCTGATGTTACTTTATGAACATATTCTGAATGGCTGAATGTTTACTCAAGTGTATCTTCAAGCAAGGTGTATTCCGGATCAAACAAAATGCCAAGTGATCAACAGTTTGTATTTAACTTGGTGTGGTCGGGTGGCCTTGTGGTTAAAGCGTTCGCTCATCACACCAAAGACCCGGTTTGATTCCCGACATGGGTACAATGTGTGAAGCCCATTTCTTGTGTCCCCCCTCCGCGATATTGGTCAAATATTGCTAAAAGCGGCGTAAAACCGTACTCACTCACTCACGCACTCACTTGTATTTAACTAGGTGTCTGTTGCTAATATTGTGATGGGGACATTGACAGTTGTAATGCAACAATGACAGCATGTATTTTACTGTGTGTGTCGTTTATACTGCCTTCGGTATATTCGGACATTTCAATTGTGATGCATCGATAGTTGCCTCAATCGTTACACCCTGTAACATAAATCTTTCCACCTGCAGCCCATGGAGCAAGCACCGCTACGGAACAGCGACATCCTCATCCTCAGTTGCCTGACCCAGACTCCACTGGCCAACCCTGACCCTATGATAGGAGAGTTCTGTGTCAATGCAGGTAATTCACGTCTCCACAGCAAATATAACATAAATGCAAGTGACAATATTCATAAGAAATCTCTGCCACAAGCAGAGTCAATTGGACGATTCGGACTGTATCATGATCATGTGTTTATGATGTAACGTGTCGATTCCAAAACTGAAACAATATGGTAATCTAGAAATCTGTACGTAAAAGAACCTAATGTGAAACCAACAAACAACCAACAAATGGTATACAATCAACAAATGTATTACAAAATTCGCTAAGTTTACAAATCAGCACAAATTACTGCACAGCATTTACAATGGCAGAGAACAATAGAGTGGTTGTACAATATTCAATGACAGTATGTGATATGATGGCAGTGGTCAGTATCAAATACAAAAATACAGCGGGGATAGCAAAAGTTAGTGGAATTGTATATCCCCCAAGCGACAACAGTGGTCAAGCTTCCGAGATGGGTTAGGCAGGGAATCAGGGATGATGAGTGATCCTCACATGAAGGCGGGTACAGAAGCGATGAAAAAGCGTGAGAGAAAGACCAATGTGTGAGAGATACATAAGCACGCTACTGTCCCCATATACAGTCAAGTCCCGTTAATCCGACAAGGTTGGTTGCATATGATTATGTCAGATTAACGAGTATGTCAGATAAACGAAATTAAGTAGTATCAATGTTTGTAATCGAAAATCGGACAACTACACCAAAGATAACGATACAAACATGTAATAAAAAAATATAAATGAAATAATCATATTGTTATGTTACATTGTTTGCAGAATTTGTTTTCTAATCATGCAACTTCTAAAGCTCAACACAAAACAACTGTTACGGACTGTATGACTTCATTAAAAAACATAGTCTGGAATGGAAGTCGCAAGTTAGAAACTGGTACCGCAAAAGCTGCTTTCTAAGTGGCTAACGTTGACTTCCTGTTAGTCATTTCATTGGTCGGTCATAGTCGTGAAAGGTTGTTCTTACATGACCTGTAATGGGATGCCCTTGGCGATAGCAAGAACTTGTATCTTGATTTTAAGGAGATTGAGGTAATCAAAGCATGTGATTAATCCTGTTTTGTTTACTTAAAACAGTAATTGTTTATTGTTAAGCAAGTTAATCTCTGCAGCCGTTGGAATATGCAACTACTCGCCGATTCGTCTCGCATAAAAACACAGGGCTGTGTACTCGGGGGTAGATGACCACGGAGTACGCTGATCACTGTGTCAGATTAACGAGACTGATTAATGAGTGATTTCGGTAATTCATTGCAAATTATGTGTGTCGGAGTCGGAGTGCGAGACTGTCGGATTAACGGGTCTAAATAGAACTGATTTAATTGGTTCCCATCATTAGTGTCGGTTAAAGCCGATTGTCGGATTAACGAGTCTCGGATTAACGAGACTTGACTGTATATAATCCAACTCGCTTCCAGAACACCACAGAATATTCCATACCAATCCACATTTTACCGGATGTTTACACACCACACTAATATCTAAATATAGTAACTTCCTGACGACTGCTTAGATAAAATAGTACTACTTACCTAACGTCTAATCACTGCCAAACACAATGAAATGAGCGTCTACCGAATCTCATTTGAAACAATATAACACAGTTACTATTATTGTTTACCAATAAAATACACTGCCATATAACAATGAATCACTATCACACACTGGTGATACCAGGTATTGCCAAAAAGGTGACCAGTTCTTTTATTTTTGTTGTAAATATGTTTTGAAAGGGCCTTTGAAATTAATTTCGGGCCACCGTAATATAGCTGGAATATTGCATACTGTCATGTACCACAGCTCTCACTCCCATAAAACCCAGTCAATATACAGTAAACTACGTTTATAACGAACACGTTTATATCGAACTGACTTATAACGAACTGGGTTTTTTTCCCGGTCATTTGTTGTATATTAGCTGTATATAAGCTGTCTATATGCTTATAACGAAGTACGGTTATAACAAAATAAAATTAGAGGTCCATTTGAGTTCATTATAACCATAGTTAACTTGGTATAGGGTGCCTGAAGATACTCAGTGACATAGTAACCAGAATTCACAGTACTGATTTCATCTCTCAGCTTCCAGGAGCTGCAGGCATGGGTTCAAGTCCAAGATGGTTCTTATCTTTGGTTTGTCAGTACCGTACCTGTTCTACTGGATGTCAACAAAATACAGTGTGGTTTCATGTCAGGTTTTCCTACACTTTGAGCAGTAAGATTCTACCTCCATTGTCCACAATGGAGGTGCTAAGGGTTATTTCCGCTGGGTGTTCTAGAATAGTGTAGCACATGTTTCCTACTCATAACAAAGGGAAGAAGCATGTCAATATATTTATGTAAACCAAGCGGTTTTTAGTTTTCATCCCTGAAAATATATCTTTCTCAGTTTTTCATCTTGACATTCAACAATCATGTCAATATTTTCAGCTGTGACGATCAAGAACGGAGGGAATGTACTCGTCCCATGCTACCCATCGGGGGTGACCTATGACCTGTTTGAGTGTCTGTCAGGTCATATGGACCAGTGCGGCCTCGCCCACGTCCCTCTCTACTTCCTGTCTCCAGTCTCCGATAGCACACTGGCATACTCCAATATATTTGCAGAGTGGTAAGTCTTTGAGGTTACACTAGCATACTCCAATATATTGTGGGTATTTCATTTTTTCGTGTCAATTTTGTTTAGAAAGTATGGTAATTCCTTGGGGACCCATGGTAGAACAGGTCCAAGGGTAACCTTCTACCCAGGCCACTGCAGGCGACCTGCATCCATGGATCAATTTAGATCAGCTTCATCCCTTTGGAGCCAATCTCAAGACATAACTTGAGATGATGGACAATCCTGAGAGAGTTCTGTTTCCACTCACCACTTATTTGTCGACACATCGTCACAGGGTTGTGGAGCTCACATGGATTTCTAGCATTCTCGTAGGAAGGCATGAATGCTTATGTATTCCTGACTCCAGCACTGTTACCCAGAGTTCTGCGGAAGTTTGGGGAGATGCAGATAGTCCCAGTTGCCGATGGTTTACGGCACTGAAAAGACTCGCTGGCGATCTGACCTTGGAGCTTCCATATTGGGACAGACCACTCATCAATCCACATATGAAGCTGGCACTTCCAGTGCCCTGCACTTGTAGTTGATCTACAAAGGGTGTTGATGGCTAGAGGGTTCTTGTAGGTGCCACAAGCGGTAGTGAAGGCACCGTAATTCTACTAGAATACTTGGTTGCAAAAAGATAATGAATCCTTTGAAGGCTACTGTTCAATGTATTGCTGATTATTTGCTGTACTTATGTACGACTATTAGGAAGTTGCGGGGAGGTTGCATTGGTACATACATAGCAGTTCTCAAGTCTGTACTGGGAGGATGTAGATTGAAGAATAACAATGCTTAAGAGCTTACATCTTGGAGATCAGAAAAACTTCTTTAGACCTCCTGCATGAGATCTGGGTGGTGTTACAACATTTAACCACTGGTCCCTACGAGCCACCACCACCAGCAGCAGTATTACAGTTTCTTACTTTGAAAACTATGTTTTGGCATGCCATGGCACGGTGCATGCGTTAGATGTTACGGAAGTGCAGCTTGAGAGAGGGGCTCATGGGAAGGTGTATCTGGATCTCATGTGGGACTTTGATGCTAAGAATCAGCAAATGGGATGAGAAAACCGCTGGTACATCTTTGTCTATGGTCTTGTGCCTATAAGAAGACAAAGGGAAAGCTTTCCTCTCAATGCGTCTTACATCAAGACTGAGTTCTCCAAGAGTACCAAGGTATTTTGGTTATGGGCAACCATCCCACAGGCATATACCGGTAGACATACAGGGCTGGATCCAACTCACAGTCCACACTAGATAGATTAGAGCGCTGACATGATCAAGGGATATTCTGGGAAGACAGAAAGTGCATTTGCTAATTACTATCTTCAGGATTTGGAAAATGTAAAAGATGTGCAATGTTTGTGCAAGGTCCTGTTCGGACTGCTGGTGTAAGCACAACCGTTGATGCTGCCGCCTGCATACATCAAGAATTGAAGTTGAAGGCTACCAGATATTTCGCCTCATGTTACATGGTGTTTTAATAAATGTTCTGAGGGATTGTTAGCACTTGTTATTTGCTACAACTTGATGTTCCGATCCTCCAGGCGTCACATACCGTATACCGCACAGGTTCTTGACCATGGAGCGTGGCTTTGCATGTTAGAGTAAGGGTGTGACAGGTGATAAAGGATTAGTGAAGATGAGATGCTTGGGCAGCCTAAGTCTACTCCATGAAGTAATCCGGTCCAGGTTACTGACAGGTCAGCATCTCTAACAGCAGATGCCGCCACCAACTGTGGGATAAGTTAGCAATTTGCTGTATCAGAATAAGAAATAATTTGCATTAATAATAATCATAATCATCATTATCATCATCATCTTGTTCTAATACAATAAATCTGAATCCCACCCTGTCTAAAGTTTTTTAGAGGTTTTTCAAATGAGAGAAAAGTGAGGGTTCCAGGGGAGGTAACTCTAAGCACCACATAGCAGAGCAGCATGTTTTGGGTTCTCTGTTATGGGATCGAAGAGAGAGTGAATTTGCAATATGTTGTAACAGGATAAGTTTATGAATAAAGTAAATATTCTGATTTATGTAAATTTCTTTGTGAAGACTTGTATAAAGATGTTCATGTATATTTTCAGGTTATCCCAGTCCAAGCAGTCCAAGGTGTATTTGCCTGAGCCCCCCTTCCCACATGCAGAGGTAAATACAGTCTTCCATTAATCTTTAATCTGGCCAAAATGTTTTATGAAAGTGACTGCATTAACAAACTGAAAATGCTTTTTTTTTAGCTCTGCCTTTTGTGACATATTAGTGGTTATTTTCATTTAAACGTTTATGTACAATTGGTGGAGTTGGTCTGAACTGCCCAATCATTTCTTGTTTCAGCTTGTCAGTCTGGGAAGACTGAAGAACTTCAAGAGTGTTCATGGTAAGATATGTAATGACTATATCAATATTGTTTTGAACAAAGACACTTTTGTTATTAGCAGATCCAACTGGCAGGCGACAGTGACTGATTGTTTGTCATCTTGACCCCATCAATGGGTGTTTGTTCTTTCTGTCGACCACTAGTTTCCTCTGCCCACACTTGGTTATATGCAAGCCACCAGGACATAATGTGAACATTGTGAACACTGACATCAGCAAAATTAACACTCAATTCAGTCAACGTAAGGAAAGTGATATGACCTTCAAGTGTTTTTTTACTTGCCCGTGAGACCCGTGAAGGTCTGTGTTAGAATAAGTCTTCTACATTCCATGCTTTCTGTAAAAGATGACTATGCTTGTCATCAGAGGGGACTAACGGGATCGGGTGGTCAGGCTTGCTGACTTGTTTGATGTATGTCATTGTATCCCAAATGCATAGATCGATGCTCATGATGTCCATCACTGGATTGTCTGGCCTAGACTATATTATTTACAGACCACTGTCATATTGCTGAGTGCAGCATTAACAAACAAACAAACAAACAAACAAACAAACAAACAAACAAACAAACAAAACTTTTCGATGATGACTTAATCTACTTATCTACTTATTTATTCTTCTCAAACTTACAATGATAGTTATACATAATAACAGTTGTTTCCCTTTGTTGATATTCTTCAGCTAATGAGGTCATTTCCTCACGTGACCAAATTCCATGATGCACAAAACATCATTGATCAGATGTTCAGAAAGGGCAGATTTCATATCAAGTTTTTCAACTTAGGTCTTGTGTTCTTTTATTCTTGTGGCTATGGGGTGTGAAGTCTCTCCAATGAATTTGTGTCCACGTTTGCATGATATCTCAAACCCAAATCTCTTAGAGTTTGGGGTGGACTGGGTGGGACCTTTGCCACTGGGGTGTAAGATGTTTTTAAGTGTCTTGTCAGAGGTGAAAGTCACATCTATGTTGGCTGTTATTTTTAGAAATGTCCTGATCTGGTGGTTGATAGGGCCTTGGTATGGGATGCAACACAGCTGTTGCCTTAAGCAATGCAAATCTGACGAATCAAGCAGGAATACTGTTGTGCATCTTTGCCACCTAGCTATTTCACGAACAGCGACAAACTTTAGTTTGATTCCCATGTTTAATATATGTCAACTCCAGTGGTCCTTGTTTAGAATATATTTTTTGGGTGCAAAAACACTATCAGCTTATCAGCGGGGTGAATAAAAGAGAAAATTCGAATTTCTTTTCTTTCCCATTTCAACAAAATTTACAGTCGGTGGATCTGAAAAGAGTGTGGCCTAAACATTCAGTATGCTCATAAACTTAGCATAAGTGTCCTTGAATAAGGCAACGTGTCAGATAATTGCCAATTATCAATTTCCAAGAACAAATAACCAACATCAGGGGTTTCTGAAAACTTCAGTGAGGTAGTGTTTTTAGTTGATCTTGGCTTTAATCACTGTGCAATGGTAAAGTATAGAAATACCACTCTTTCACCTTTTGAAACTGTTTTTTTTCTCACTGCCGGCTATGTACTAAGTTGAGGATATTTGTTAAATAACATGTTTATCTCATTAAGTGACCTGACAGTAAATTTGTCATGAGTGGCACAGTTTCGGATTCATGTCATGACATAAATAAACATGTTCTTTTACAAGAATGTTCTATTCATTATATATTTTCGTAGTATTTATGATCTCATACAGAAAACCTTTGAGGCTGCTTTAAGGAGAACTGGCACAGGTGGTATTTTACTGGAACTAAATATCAATTTTCTGTTTTCAGATATAGTCTTAAGCATTAACATGTCTAAGGGCTCCCTAGATTCTAATTCTATAGGAGAAGCACCTTTAATTTCCAACACTGAAATTAGTCCTATTTCATCATTAGATACCTAGTACACCATTGTGTTACAGATGGTCTGGGCACAGACTTCAAGACACCGTGTGTGATGTTTGCTGGCCATCCTTCCCTGAGGCTGGGGGATGCTGTTCACTTCATAGAACTGTGGGGCAAGTCGGCCAGCAACACCGTCATATTTACAGGTCAGGTCAACGATGGTTTAAAATAGGTCTTCAGCGAATCATGCCTGTCGTAAGAGGCGACTAATGGGATTGAGTGGTTAGGCTTGCTGACTTATTTGATGCAGGTCATTGTATCCCAATTGTGTGGATAGATGCTCATGATATCAATCACTGGATTGTCTTGTCCAGACTTTATTATTAACAGACCACTGTCATATAGCTGGAATATTGCTGATTGCAGCATTAAACAACAAACAAACAAACAAACAAACAAACGAATCTTGTACAATAGGACCCCAGCATCCTGTGCTTGTTGTAAAGTGATTTTGCTTGAAAAAAGCTGGACATCCTTCTATACTACTAAAAAGACGTGAAAGAACACCAGCACCATACCCGTGCTCGTGGGTTTCACCGAAGTGGTAAACATCACTTCGGGCTTTCCTGCCACATTAAGCTGACATCCTGTGATATAACTGGAATACTGTTTAAAGCGGCGTTAAACCCAACTCACTCACTGTCTAAAATAACTGTTGGCATACTTGCATTCTTCCAATGGAGAACACTGTTCACTATACCTTGTTTAGACCCGAACGTGCTGATGCTGCAACCACTGGGATAAATGTTATGTGGGCCACAAAGATGAGATGCTTCATTTTGCATTTGCTATACATTAATATGTATTTTGAGACATTTCATATATAATAGAGCTTGTAAATAATATTATATCACTGTCCGAGTGATATCTGCTTCTAATTTCAGAGCCAGACTTTCCATATTTAGAAGCACTGGGACCATTCCAGCCTTTAGCCATGAGGGTAGGCAGATTGTTTGTTTTGTGTGGAAATCTATCTCAGTCTTACATCAATGTATTTTGGGTGATTGTGTTAAAATGCTGGCTAATAACGTGTGTTCTTGTGTTGATGTAGGAAGCCTTGTGTTGCAGGTGTGTTACTGTCCGATAGACACCAGTCTCAGTTTTGCTCAGGCCAACAAGCTCATCAAAGATCTGCGGCCACTTCACCTGGTGGTGGCTGAGACCTACACCTCCCCTCCACTGCTGGCCCCACAGAGGACAGACCTCACCATATCATGGGTAGGACAGACCTCACCATATCATGGGTAGGACAGACCTCACCATATCGTGGGTAGGACAGACCTCACCATATCGTGAGTAGGACAGACCTCACCCTATCGTGGGTAGGACAGACCTCACCATATCATGGGTAGGACAGACCTCACCATATCATGGGTAGGACAGACCTCACCATATCGTGGATAGGACAGACCTCACCATATCGTGGGTAGGACAGACCTCACCATATCTTGGGTAGGACAGACCTCACCATATCGTGAGTAGGACAGACCTCACCATATCGTGAGTAGGACAGACCTCACCATATCGTGGGTAGGACAGACCTCACCATATCGTGGGTAGGACAGACCTCACCATATCGTGGGTAGGACAGACCTCACCATATCATGGGTAGGACAGACCTCACCATATCATGGGTAGGACAGACCTCACTATATCATGAGTAGGACAAACCTCACCTTGGTTTGACTGACCTCATCTTTGTGTGATAGATTTCACCTTTGGGTAACATACCTCACCTTGGTATGACAGACCTCACTTTGGTGTTACAAACCTCACCTTGGTATGACAGAACTCACCTTGGTATGACAGAACTCAGCTGAGTATGACCTTTTTGAATTCTGTATGAAACATATGATGCACAACATAATGTGTATTAGTATGACAGACATTACACAATGTCAACTACAGAAATATAATCCTGGGACACTTTAGGGTGATTCTGTTAGATATATCAGTGTATTCAGCAGTATGTAGTTATTTTTCACAATCTCAACAACCCATAGCTGAAGAGGTTGCCACTCAAGTGATGACTTATGCAAGAATTGGTGTTTTGGCAATATGTGAATGCAAGTACTGTTATCATCTACTGGATTGCCTGGCACTGACTCCATTATTTACAGGCTGCTGTGTAATGCAATGATATAGCTGGAATATTGCTGACTGAATGTGAACCAGAAAGATAGAGTGCTTGATGCAGACATGGATGACTATATGTCACCATGACTAAAGCAGTAAACAAGAGCCAGGCCTGGGAAGGATGCACTTATGGCTACCTACTTGCAGGAACCGGCACCTTTGACGTACAAGCGAGGGGAGATCCTGTCACTGCCCATCAAGAGGCAGTATGAGAGTATTCAACTCCACCCAGAGGTAGGTGTGAGAAATGACATTACTGTAAACTAGTAAACATGCATATATTGTACACTTGTAAACATACATTACTGTAGGCATGTAAACATGCATTATTGTACACTTGTAAACATTCATTACTGTACACTTGTAAACTTGCATTACTGTATGCTTGTAAACATGCATTACTGTATTCTTGTAAACCTGCATTACTGTATGCTTGTAAAGATGTACGCTTGTAAACATGTACACTTGTAAACATACATTACTGTAGGCATGTAAACATGCATTATTGTACACTTGTAAACATTCATTACTGTACACTTGTAAACTTGCATTACTGTATGCTTGTAAACATGCATTACTGTATTCTTGTAAACCTGCATTACTGTATGCTTGTAAACATGTACGCTTGTAAACATGTACACTTGTAAACATGCATTACTGTATGCTTGTAAACATGCATTACTGTACGTTTGTAAACATGCATTACTTGTACACATGCATTATTGTACACTTGTAAACATGCATTACTGTATGCTTGTAAACAAGCATTACTATATGCTTGTAAACATGCATTACTGTACGCTTCTATACATGCATTACTGTACACTGTCTCCCTTATATTTTAGTTGGCTGAAACTTTGGAACCAATGGAAGTTAAACCAGGCACTGCTGTATCCATGGTAACAGGTTTCCTGGAGGTTAGGGACAACAACTATATCTTGAAGGTTTGTGTGTTTTCCACAGTTCTCTATAGTATTTCCAAAATTATTTTTGTCTAACATTCCTTTCTATGAAGTAAGACATACATTGATGGTATGGGTATCCTTTGACTACTGTTGTATCCTTTGACAAATGTATCATTCAAGGTTTGGAAGGAAATAATGATTAAATCATATCAGTATTAAGATAATATTACTGAGACCAGAACAATTTGATTGCCACAAGATAGGCGTACATGTATTTCAGGCAGAATGTTGGTTCACATGATCATGACTTAGATGCTCGAACCAGTGTTTGAAATAAAAAATATTGCCGTGCTGCCATCAGGACCCACAGACTTGAGAACCTGCAAACCCTGACTAAACTCTTCAGGCCCTCATTTAAATAAAACCCTGCAGCTTATTGTGACAAATAAATCAAGACGTAAATTTACTGCAGGCCATATGGACCCATACAAATTTGAACGGGCCTGACGCAAGATCCACCCGCCATTGGCCTATGGGCAGACTCTTTATTTCGGACACTGTCCAGAACTATCGCTAGGTTTTTTAATTGGATAATCGAAACATCTATGAGATGCACACTTTTCATCACTTGATTAAATATGCATTGCATCTGGCATGAGAGCCACTGCATATTTTATTGTGTTATTGGTGAAGATACGCAGTCACAAAACTGCACCTACAAGAATTGTGGGCTGTTTCAATATACATGTATAACATTCCTCAATACAATACAATACATTATATGTATGTCAAGACATCCATTGCACTCTTTTTATGCATGGTCAAACAGTGAGACATACATGATGTCAGTCTGGTATCCTGTGACATCACGTCATATGCTTCCATGACAACTGAATCCACCTTGTTTGTAGGCAAAATTCAACTGAATCAAAAGCACTGTATAATGGAATGTGGAATTCTTGTTGCCGTGCGGGGGCAGTCGGGGAGCCCAGTGGTTAAAGCGTTCGCTCGTCACGCCGAAGACCCGGGTTCGATTCCCGACATGGGTACAATGTGTGAAGCCCATTTCTGGTGTCCCCCGCGGTGATATTCCTGGAATATTGCTAAAAGCGGCGTAAAACCCGACTCACTCACTCACTCACTGTTGCCGTGCATAAGTCCCCTGTAACCAGTGCTGGTCTCAAGCGGTGATTTAGAGGATTGGCTGGTGAAGCTCAGTAACTTGGTTGGTCGCGTGTCATCATACCCTCATGGTGTGGATCGTTGCTCGCAATATCAATCACTGGATTGTCTGGTCCATGGTTGACTATTTACAGGCTGCCATCATATAGCTTGAATATTGCAGAGTGCAGCATTAAACAACAAACACACACTTGTTGCCATGCCTAGTGATGCTTTTTCAAACTTGGGATATGAAACTATACGGAAGAGTTTTCATGCAAAGTGATAATCACGGAGATTTCCTTGGCTTTTGGATCTTGTTTCACAATGTTTATCATCCAATCAGACTGCGGCACACAATTTATTTTACAATGCCACATTACTCTGTGATTGGACTGACTCTCCTTGCAGCCCATGCAGAAGGAAGCTGTCCCCGGGGACAAGCGCAAGTTGGATGGCTCCAAGTCTAAGTCCTATTTGTTTGGTTCCCCCAACATCCAGTCATTTGTGGACGATCTTGGCAAGGTAAGGCAGATGATATACTACACAACTCTTGATGCATCGTCAATACTATGGGTTTGTAGACCCAACATTTCGTCAATCAATGAAGCCATGGTGACACATGTAGGAGTGACTCGTGTCTGTGTTTCGTCAAAATTAAATGAGACCAAGAATTATTCACCTAAGTCAAATGGGCCCATCTCAGTGTGTGAATCTGTGTGTAGTCCTACTGTTTTCAAACATTCAAACAATGTGTAGAGTAGTTGCACAAGAAATGTGGGATATAAGCTGAGCGTTCATTGGTCTGGGCACTTCCTTTGTTCACTCTCAGTGGAAACATGCAATTGGTTGATTTGCAGTTAAAAATAGCAACAATACATCAAAGCAGACATTTGTTTGGAAGGAAGGTCAGTGTTTTCCAACCCAGGAAGTATTGACGATACTCTTCATGGAAATACTGAGTTATTTGATTACATTTCCAATAATATATGCATGTCATAAGTAATTTGTTTGGCAGAACCATTTAATATACTGTAAATCGTGAAATTAACGCGAGCGTGAATTAAATGCGAAAAATGCAAGTGGTCTTTGCTCGCATTAATAAACAGCGCATTTATATCAACAATAAGACATTTTGGTTTGCAGAAATACCAACTTAGACATACGCTAAAAACAAACAACTATGTATTCCACATCACTGTTTATTGAGCAGCACTTGTAACAAGGGTGTCCTCCAATTAGTTAGACGTCCCAATAGTTAGACAGCTTATAACAACACTTTAAACGGTTGAGTGCACACTAATCCTTATGCTTGTTACCTCAGACTTTAAAATGGAATAGTCCAGATAAGATCTGACAAACAAAGCAAAGCAGCTTTAAATAGATAGTTTAATATTATACTTCACATTTAATGACACTTTACATTTAATAAATTTTATACAGTTTTTAACAACACTTTGTGACAGTTTTTGATAATGTAAACGTTACATTTAATAACTTTTACAGTTTTATCCCAAACGAGTGAGTGAGTGATATGGTTTTACGCCGCTTTTAGCAATATTCCAGCAATATCACGGCGTCCATCTGTTGTCTCGGACCATTTGTCTTCAATGTCTACTGCTGACCGCGACCCGGGTAACGCTGGAATGGTCTTGCGACGATGCCTGACAAAGAGCAAAGAAACAGTTACACATATGTTACATGAAATATTGATAATGATTTCATTCACTTGAAATGGTTAACAGCGAAACAAGTTAGGTGGGACCTAAAAAAAAGGTTAATTCTAACCAAGTCAAAAATACGGGATGATATTTACCTGTAAAGCGCACTTTTCACGCTCTGAAATGATGGCATCGCTGGGATGCTGGCTTCATCTACTTGAGTGACTTGCTCCTCGTACAATGCCTGCATCTGTGTGGTTTCTTCTCGCGCTCTTTTACGAAGATTGCTGACAAAGGTCACTCTGGTTTCATCTTCAGGTGGATGGTTATGTTCCGACTGATTGCGAAGAAAGTCACCGACAGTCGTACATTTCCCATTGCATGTCTTGACGACACATCTCCAATGTGTGCAGGTTTGCCTCTCACGGTTTCTGTTGTAAAGATATCCATCTGATATCAACTGCTTACTTCCACGCCGAGAGGTGATGAACTCTACTTTCCTTAAACCAGCCATCATCGATACTGATAATGATACGTACCCCAAGATCATTTTTATTTGTTTGATGAGTAGATAATCTCAACTCAACTCCTTCAACTGATCATACAGTAAGACAATTAAGCTACTCCATTGTTTACATAGTTAATCTCATGCCTATTGAACCTGTGCTGAGAGTAAGGTATTTTAGATTAATTAAAGGAAATTGTAACATATATACTCCCTAAACTGTGAGTCCCCTATCCCTACTCAGTACTTTAATCTAATAAGGACTGATCCATTACACCTGTAGGTATAATCCCTCTTTGCCTAGGTAAAATTGTCTAACAATTGGGACGTCTAACTAATGGGACGTCTAACTAATGGGATATAACCGTAACAAGTATATAAACAATGTCATTCAAGCACTCATTACATCCTGTGAATTGTCAGTGCTGGGGCCAAGACAAGAGTTCTACTCACTTATGTCATCATGATTGTGAATACTAGTTACTATTTAGTAACGTTATTTATACCCCAAAATTGGAGACGAAAGATTTAAATTGAGTTGGTTCAGTTTTATTGTATTTCCTGGGAACTTCCTTAATGCCAGTTAACAGAATAAACTCAAAAAGTATATGTTGTTCTTAGGAAAACACTATGTATTGTTTTAGCGGAAGTACTCTACTCAGCGCTAATAAGCGGTGCTATTTGGTGTGTGATTGGATTAAGGTCAGGTTGGATTAAGGTGAGGATTCTCCTGTACAGCTGACGGAAGACATTTTCTTTACGTATAGATCCACTGATTCTTGAGAGGGGGGGTATCGCATTCATATTGAGTCGCATTTTTGGCTAGGGGTCAGTGGTCGCATTCTTTTGGAGATGCATTAATTTCACGATTCACAGTACTTGTCTGCAGTTTTTACCTTATAAAGAGGCCGCCTCCGTGGTCTTGTGGTAGAGCGTCCGCCCGGAGAGCGGAAGGTCCGGGGTTCGATCCCCGGCCGCGTCATACCAAAAGACGTTAAAAGATGGTACTTGTTGTTACCCTGTCTGGCGCTCGACATTAAGGGGCTAAAACAAGGACTGGTCGGCTCGGAGTCAGTATACTGTGTCTGAGTGGGGTATTCATGTTAAACTGCGGCATGGTATCTCAGTGAGCTAGCACTATAAATCGGCATCAGTCCGGACTAGTACAAGCAGCCACACACACACATACACGTGCATGCACGTCGCTATATAAGTGCAATAATCTTGGACGCGACGTAAAACCCAATTTCACCTCACCTCACCTTATAAAGAAGTAGGAAGTAGAGAGCCACCTACTTAACTCTTGGAATGTAAGTTTCTGCAAGCTAGTGGGTTTTTTGCAAAATAATACGTCCCTAACATCCCATGCTTGTCTTATGAAATGAGACCCGTGAAGATCTGGTTTAGAATAAGTCCTCAGCAACCCATGCTATTTATAAGAGGCAACTAACATATCAGGTGGTCAGGCTCGCTGACTTGGTTGATGCATGTCATCGTATCCCGATTGCATAGGTTGATGCTCATGATGTCAATCACTGAATTGTCTAGTCCAGACTCGATTATTTACAGACTGCCATCATATAGCTGGAATATTGATGATTGCTGTGTTACACAAACAAACAAACAAAATTTTATTATGAAACGATAAAATGAGGCTGGTGACATGGTTAATTTTGTGTAAGCGTGCTCAGATGATGTGGATCGCTGCTCATGCTTTCAGTCATTGGTTTGTCTGGACATTTGTTGACTTTGGCCTAAAACAAAATTCATTCACTGGGTTCAAATTGGTCCCTGCACTGTATTGCTTTCATAAGAAGTAATGAGGTGGTCAGACGTGCTAGGATGCATTTTTTGGAAGTAAACGTGACACAACTATAAGTCATTAGGCCCAATTATAGAGACATAATATATCAACCATAACATGGTTTAAGTTGGAGAAATCACTCGAATTTGTTGATTCAGGAAGTAAAATGAAATCGCTCCTTTAGGGCTTGTTGATTCTACTTCCAGAATCAACACATTTGAGTGATTTCTCCATTAAAGATTTTTTCTGGTGTTTACAACAAACATACAAATCTCTAGCTACCTGCTACCAAGCAGCAGAAGAATGTATGGTGTTTTCAGTCTCCCTACTTAGCTGCCGTAACCATATCTCTGTGGTGCTTCCTAGAGACTGTTGATATTGACTTGTCACTACACAGATCTGCAGACTGTCCCCCAGTGTTGCCAATCCATGAAGATCCGGGGTAGAATAGGTCTTCAGCAACCCATGCTTGCCGTGAAAGCAACTATGCTTGTCGTAAGAGGCGACTAACGAGATCAAGTGGTCAGGCTCGCTGACTTGGTTGATGTATGTCATCGATCCCAATTGTGTGGATAGATGATCATGATATCAATCACTGGATTGTCTGGTCCAGACTCGATTATTTACATACCGCCGTCATATAGCTGGAATATTGCTGAGTGCGGCGTTAAATAACAAACCAACCAACCTAGTGTTGTCTGGCTGCCTACTGTGAGGGTTGTTTCCTGTGCTACAGTATACAGTGTCTCATGTTGTGTGTGTATTTCCCAGGCCGGCGTGTCCTGTATCAAGGTGGAGGAGACTGGCAGCGGAACCATCATTCATCTGGTGAGGCTGGAAATCTCAATTGCCTGTTGGCATTCAAAACCACATAATAATAATCTGCCCTTCACTAAAAGAATAGAAATTTTTTTTTTCCGGTATGCAAAGAATTTGTTGTCATGACATGTGGGTATTCTGGGCCAGAATGGCTACAGTTTGTGATCTGATTACCTATGTGCCATCGTACACCGATGACATGGATTGATGGTTATAATGTCGACAGCTTGGTGTTCCGGCCCAGATTCATATAGCTACAGGCGTCCATGACATAGCTCCTATTCCCAAGGCAAGAGTGTCCACTAGCCTATTTCAGTCTTGTTTTCACCCTTGCCCCGTTAAACCATCTTTTCGTAGCTTGATCGCTGTGCTACCCTGTGTAGAACACGAATTATATCCAGCGTGATGAAAACATGACTTCCCATCAGATCGTTGTTCTTATTCCAAATAGTTTTACTGACATGATGACCACAACAGCAGATGACCTGATCTATGACATAACAAAGAGACTCAAGATTTCATCCCTTATATTGCCATAGTTTGCTCTTACAATGGAGGCTTGATTACACAGTCTCAAGTAACACATGAAACAAGCAGCTTGAGTCGTAGTCACTGCGATAAGCGCTCAAGTTAACATACAATAAAATTTGCACTCAAGTATAAAAAAGGCATTATAAACAGTGATGGACAAATCAGTAAAGACTTAGAAAATATTTGTAATCGCTAAATTGTTGGAATAACTTCTGCACAAATTTCAAACGCTATAGCTGTGGCCATTTGCAGCAGCCAAGTTTTAGGAACCCGGATGATGATGTTGTAAAACATTCTCTCATTGAACTGTTGATATATGTGAAAGTCGTCTCCCAAGCATGTCTGTTTTAGCACAGAAAAAGCGGCTTGAAAGGGCAGGGGTGAAATCTAGACTTTGGTATAGGCCAGGGGACACCCTTTTTGGGGGAAGATGGATGTAGGTAGAACTTAGACAGTCATCTTATCAGATGTTTTAATGTTTAACAGTAGTCAATCAATGATAATTGGACAACTTCTGCATTGATGGAGATGTTGTTTTATTCCTCTTCCTCTCATTTCCTCTTCCTTCCCCCAGCCCAACGATGACACCCTGATCCAGCTGGAGAGTGATTCCACCCACATCATCTGCGAGGGGGACGAGTCCATCAGGGTCCGGCTCAGAGATACCCTCCTGAAGTGTCTCCAGAGATTGTGAGATCTCAATGAGACAAATGTTACAATGTTTCCAGAGATTGTGAGAACTGAATGAGACAAATGTTACAGTGTCTCCAGGGATTGTGAGAACTGAATGAGACAAATGTTACAGTGTCTCCAGAGATTGTGAGATCTCAATGAGACAAATGTTACAGTGTTTCCAGAGATTGTGAGAACTCAATGAGACAAATATTACAGTGTCTCCAGAGATTGTGAGAACCCAATGAGACAAATGTTACAGTGTCTCCAGAGATTGTGAGATCTCAATGAGACAAATGTTACAATGTTTCCAGAGATTGTGAGAACTGAATGAGACAAATGTTACACTGTCTTCAGAGATTGTGAGATCTCAATGAGACAAAAGTTATGATGCAACAGTTTGCATGAAAACCTCACCATTGAGACAACATATTGTGAGAACTCAATGAGAAATCAGTCAAAAGGAAATCTCATGAATTGTCTCCAGAGTCTGTTTCCACATACACTGATACTATCTGGTTTGATGTCTCAAGTTACACAGACATGATATGGTTGACGTTTCCCAACACACAGACACAATCTGGTGTGATGTGTCTCCCAATACAGAGACACATTCCGGTCGATGTCGCCATATGCACAGACAATCTTTTTGGATGTCTCCAGATACACAGACACAATCTGGTGGATGTGTCCATTCAGCAGACAATCACTTGATTGTTTGAGAGAAACACATGTTCTAAGAACATTGTTGTTTCGACCACCAATCCTATGGCTTAAGATCGTAAACAAAGAAATGAACACAAGAACTGAACATGTTTTCATAATAAAGTGCTATGTATAATAGCTATTTGTAAAACTGTTTTCTTGTTATTAAATCACTGCTGTTGTAAATAACATAAATAATATCCACAAAGTAAAAAAACAATAGTTCATGTAGAATATACCACTCAACTTTGGATGGGGAAAATCAGATATGTTATTCTGCACTCTTAAAAAATGGTAGGACTTCATGAAATATAAGTGTTATGATCGGTCGTCAAAAGAAAGATCGGCTTGAAAAATGACTGCCAGAGTTCTACCATGCACTGAGTAGGGTCATTCTGATTTTGACTCTTTCAGTGAAAGGGGTTCAAATCTTTCTGAGCTGTCAGTATTGTTGGTTTGAATTATGCACAGTAACACTGAGCTCTGTACTCTTGCATTGTTGTTGCATGTGTGATCAGATTGGGATTGCGTGATCTGCATCGTGATGAAAGCCTGAGGGTTAGTGGCATACACAAACTGGTGGAACTCAGCGAGAGGAAGCCATATGTTCAATGTGTCCCAGAATCTGATTTGACGACTTATAGAAATCGTCTGCATACAGCTATTTTGCATGCTCAGCGACCACGCCGTTGTAACACCGTTAATAAATCGACACATTCTAGCCAGACGTGTGTAGAGCAGAGAATTTGGGGACATCTCGTGTCTCATGTATTTTTTCAGATGAGTTCTGCTTCACTCTTGACTTCTGGATAGGCGTGGACGTGTCTGGAGGGGTCCTGACAAACGTCATGCGAACGTCAACGTATGGCACAATGACAGATTTTTGGTCGGGCCAGTAATGACATTGGACGGGATCATTATGGCTCATTATGACTGTCAGCGTACATGTAGGCTGACTCCCATGGGGTTTTATGCTTCCAGCACCTGACGAGAGATGCATAAAACCCCATGTACCTCGAGTGATCCTGCTACAACGGAATTATCTTACCATACATCTTTTAATATGACATTGTAAATGAATTCAAACAAATTCAAAATTGATAGAAAACACCTTTTTGATTGAGCTGAGGTTAGCTTGCGCTGTCATGTGACTTTCCTTGAGTCAGAAAGTGTGTCTTTTTGCTTTGAAGGGGGTATGTGGTATTTATTCTGCCTCTCAGAAATGGCAGGGTATGGCATTTGATATGTGTGTGCGTGCGTGTGAGGACATACATAGTAAACTTCGGTTATAACGAACCGCCAATATTAGTTGGTTATAACTGTAGTTCGTTATAATCATATATACAGCATGTATACAGCAAATGAACGGGATATTGGTGTGGTTGGTTGGTTTGTTGTTTAACGCTGCACTCAGCAATATTCCAGCTATATGACGGCGGTCTGTAAATAATCAAGTCTGGACCAGACAATCCAGTGATTAATATCATGATCATCGATCCACACAATTGGGATCGATGACATACATCAACCAAGTCAGCGAGCCTGACCACCTGATCCTGTTAGTCGCCAGGCAAATGAAGGACAAAAAAAAGTTCCTTATATACATGTAAATATATACAGTACATCTATGACGTTTAGTGTGTTTTGCTCGACTTTGCTCATCCTGAACAAAAATATTTCTAATATCTAGGGACCATGTTGAGAGAATTGATAATATAAAAGACTTCAATTTAATAGCATATATTGAGTGAGTGAGTTGGGTTTAACGCAGTTTAACAGTATTCCAGTTATATCGCGGCTTGTCAGCTTAATGCAGGTCAGTGATGCAGGTCTCAGACGTTTACCACTTCGGTGAAACCCATGAGCACGGGTATGGTGCTGACAAACCTAGAAACATAACTGGGGCGAACCGGATTCGAACCCAAGGGACGCAACTCTGCACAGCGAATCGCAGCGCGTTAGACGACTGGGCCACTCTTACCCCCAGCATATATTGAGACATTGTGAAGGATAAGGTATACTAGTGATCTGGATCCTTCAACACATAAGATGACGCATGTGCAACTGAATTATATTTAAATACCTGCTTGAATTGTGAGAATGCAGATGTAGCAGGACTGGGTCCAACGCGCACAGACCACAGACGCTACTGTGTTCTTCAATGGCCAATATGTATTCCCAGATAGTATGAACGTCAATAAAATACACGCTTAAACAATCAGGGCTACAATATAACATACATAAAATAATATACATGTATTATAAACACATACAATTCATACGCTAGTCCTGCACCATGACCGAGGAATATATTTATTTTATGAAAAGAAAATAATCTAGAAATGCATACAAAAGCAAGTCAGCCAGCTCAAGCTAGCTCTATTCCACAGCATAGGGAATTTTTTATTATTTTTAGAGTCAAGAAGGATATTGTGTAATATAAGATTTCAGAGACTAAATGTTTGTCTATTCATACGCATACT
The DNA here is from genome assembly GCF_023055435.1 of Haliotis rufescens. NCBI lineage: Eukaryota > Metazoa > Mollusca > Gastropoda > Lepetellida > Haliotidae > Haliotis > Haliotis rufescens. The sequence continues at coordinate 17,648,262 of NW_025964112.1, forward strand.
AATACGATAAGATACAGTATGTAGTATTGTTGTAAATGCACTGGCTAGAATGTATTTATATACTCGTACATTTCAAAAGTATTTTTGTCTTGATATATAACCAAATGCATTCACTAGATAGTCTATGTACACAGTTAATAAATTACATATAAACGACGTGTAAACCTACCAGGTGTGTGGGCCTGGGTTGATGTCACACCTGGGAACGATGCCGCCAAGTTTCTTCACGGTGGTACAAAACTCGTCTGCAGAGGAAATCACTACATACAGTACATGCAGACATGCCAATAAGAACAGGTATTTAACTGATACCTTCTATCATATATACAAGTATACATGTAGCGGAACATAATAGAGCAATACTATAAAATGCCTCATGCATTCATGCTTATCTTCATTCATTCATCACATGCATGCTGCGTTCACAGCACCAAAAAAAACAAACAAAACATCTTCAGATTATACATAATGTGATCAAACAAATGTATGTTCCCTGATTTATTGCTATCAGTCTATAACGGTCAGACATTGCACACAAGTATCACAGACATATTTATGATTCTACTTCATGCTGTGGATACCATTATGAGGATCCTACAAATTACTTCTTTATAACCACTGCATTCTTCTTAATAATATAGGGGGCACGGGTGGCCCAGTCGTCTAAAGCGCCGCGATTCGCTGTGCAGAGTTGCGTCCCTTGGGCACGCCAGAAACCTATGATTGTGGGTTCGAATCCCGGTTCGCCCCGATTATGTTTCTAGGTTTGTCAGCACCATACCCGTGCTCGTGGGTTTCACCGAAGTGGTAAACGTCTGAGACCTGCATCACTTCGGGCTTTCCTCCCACATTAAGCTGACACGCCGCGATATAACTGGAATATTGTTAAAAGCGGCGTTAAACCCAACTCACTCACTCACTCTTAATAATATAGGGGGCAAGGGTGGCCCAGTCGTCTAAGGCGCCGCGATTCGCTGTGCAGAGTTGCGTCCCTTGGGCACACAAGAAACTTATGATTGTGGGTTCGAATCCTGGTTCGCCTCGATTATGTTTCTAGGTTTGTCAGCACCATACCCGTGCTCGTGGGTTTCTTCCGAAGTGGTAAACGTCTGAGACTTGCATCACTTTGGGCTTTCCTCCCACATTAAGCTGACAGGCTGTGATATAGCTGGAATAATGTTAAAAGCAGTGTTAAACCCAACTCACTCACTTAATGATATATACCACAATGTATGAGGATGTGACTTGAATTCAGTATTGTATTGAAATGCCAAAAAATATACAAATATTAACCTTGCTATTATACAATCTGTCCACTTGTTTATTGTAAGATCTGAAAGATTTAAAATATAAATATGTTTTCTTTTTCAATAATATCAATCTAAAAGTTGTTTGTATGTGTGATATTCTGGTATATATATGTATGTTTGTGCAAGCGTATATGTGTATGTGCATTAATGCCTTAGTTTGTTTATGTACTGATATATGTATGTGTGTATTTGTGTGTGACTTGCATATTTGCATCATACTAATATTTGCAACAGTAGGTACAGTTAATCTAAATGTATTATTTTAAGTAAGTTTACTTTTGTTAATTGTTAAATGTCCGTGTAGGGAGGTGTTCAAATGGGCTTTGCCTGTTCACCAACCTCATTCCTTTTTGGAAATAAATATAGTTTTAATCAAACAGATAGAATTAGTTTATTTAAGTGTCACATGATAGGCAACAATCATAAAACATTGGCATACAAAGTGTCCTATCATCCAGCCTAAATAGGCTAAAAGACTGATGGTGTATGTGGACGTGAACACGTCTTAAGGTTCAGTTGCACGTGAGTTACGATTCTATGGCTTTCATTGTGCAGGAATAGCTTTCTTTCTAAGTAACCAAGGGAATTTCCCCCACCCTAATCGCCCGAGTGATTCCAAAGTGTGTATCAGCGTCGTGGATAGGTGTATGTGCCACGGAAAGTTTATCAAGGCTGTTGTTTACTGTATTTACAGAGATAATACACCGACCCACGGTTCACAATCAGTCTAACAAGCCTATCATAAATATATCGGCCTGTTCGCGTTTAAAAGAAAACATTTAGATATTACAGTAAGGAAAACGTGACAGTGACGCATTTTAAGTTTCACATAAACATTAATGTACGTTTAGAGAAGTTGATGTTCTCTAACTTACATAACGTATGATAGATAGCGTATATCAGCATGTCTATGAAATGATATTCTGGCATATTTCCGACAAAAACGTATTTCGTAGCAGAAAATAATTAGGAAACAGTGGCGGATCCATGTGGTGACATTTTGTATGCGCATTGCTTACATTGATAACATGTTGATTTGGTTGTTAAAGGAAAATTAATAATGGTTTACATATAGTGTATGTGGTTTTTTTTGGGTGGACTTCCCACTGAAATTACAAATGGTCCAACCGCCAACATAACCGTTAAAATATAAATTCTACCATGAATTTGGAGAATACTCGATTTTGATTGGTCAATCATAGGTATCAGATCACAATACCCCTCCTCTAATTGTAACAGTCGATTTGACGGCCGCATCGCTGCGGAAGCTAATAGAACAGTACTTCTTTTACAGCCATTGTTGGTAGGCATATATGTAATTATATGTACAATTATATGCAAAGTTGCGGTTGCGGTTGCGGTTACTACAATATTCAAAGGATGTGTGACAATATATTTCGTGCTGAAAATACGATAGAAATCAACAAAGCGAATGTATTTCAAATTTTGTGGACAACAGAGAGCTTGCATTTTTGGCGTCATATCTTTAGCGTCACAATGGGCGATGTGACGTCATAATAGTGACGCTCGGTGTAGAACGAAACCTTTACAAGCCTTGCGTATTTTCCCCTATTAGGGGTGCCCGTCTTTCTCTATTAGGGTTGCCCACCTGACGTTGTGTGTGCTGAAAGACAAGTGCAGCATGCACACAACTGAAGTCATGACACATAAGATTAAACACCTTATCACCTGCTCCGGTGGCTCAGTGGGGAAACAGTGGGTTAAAACACTAAACGCGATATGTGGGGATGCAGGTTCGATTCACGTTATGGGATTTCATGCGAAAAGATTCTGCCTTTTAACCAATAAAAAATGAACAATAGATTCATATCAAAAGGCCAGTTTATAATATTCAACTGTGAAGATCCGGGGTAGAATAGGTCTTCAGCAACCCATGCTTGCCGTAAAAGGCGACTATGCTTGTCGTAAGAGGCGACTAACGGGATCAAGAGGTCAGACTCGCTGACTTGGTTGATGCATGTCATCGATCCCAATTGCGTGGATCGATGCTCATGATATTAATCACTGGATTGTCTGGTCCAGACTCGATTATTTACAGACCGCCGTCATATAGCTGGAATATTGCTGAGTGCGGCGTTAAACAACAAACCAACCAACCAACTTACCATTTAATTAAAGCGGTGGCATTCCTCCCTAAGCCCCTGGGTATTCTGATCAGTGAATGCATTCGCAGTTTATCAACATGTTAAAGAACCTTCTAACACAGTTGTGTTACATCACAAGAGGTTCATAAATCTCCACTGCTCGCATTTCGGGAGGGGGCACGGGTGGCCCAGTCGTCTAAGGCGCCGCGATTCGCTGTGCAGAGTTGCGTCCCTTGGGCACGCCAGAAACCTATGATTGTGGGTTCGAATCCCGGTTCGCCCCGATTATGTTTCTAGGTTTGTCAGCACCATACCCGTGCTCGTGGGTTTCACCGAAGTGGTAAACGTCTGAGACCTGCATCACTTCGGGCTTTCCTCCCACATTAAGCTGACACGCCGTGATATAACTGGAATAATGTTAAAAGCGGCGTTAAACCCAACTCACTCACTCGCATTTCGGGAAACCTACACTACGCCAGCCCTGGAGATAGAGAGGATGATTATCTATCAGTTGTGAAGCTGTGTATGTGCACCGGAATTGATAAATATACCTTATATGTTTGGTAAAAACCTATAATGTGGGGACTTTAGGGGCGACCCATTTCATATTTAGGGGAGGGGAGGGGGGCGTTGTTTTATGTAGAGTCATGGTGTTTTTTCCCTCATTTATAGAGAGAGCTGAAACGTTTTTACCTCACATTTCAAATTCAAGATATGGAATGAATGTTAACATTTTCGCACTATTCACTAAACAGTACAGATGTTGGTAATTTTAAAACAGAACAATGAAAATAGCAGTATAATAAAGCATTGTGCAGAAGCCTGCTTCGGTACAGGCTACAGAGCTTGCAGACCACTACGAGACGTAGTCCTGTCAATGCAGCATCTGTTGCCCAGTCAATGCAGCATCTGTTGCCTAGTCAATGCAGCATCTGTAGCACTTTTTTTGTTTTTGTTTTTTTTGACATCATTTATTCATGTTAATTGTCCACGATTTCACATGGCCCTGTACATTGCCACGTTGACTGGCATACCAGGGTTTATATTTGGGTTTGAGTTGCTTAAAGCAATAATACTCATCTAATTATTCAGTACACATTTAATTTTTTTCTGCAAGATTGACATTGTTATACTGTGGTACTTTGTATTGTATATCTAGTTCTCTTTTAAATATTCTAAAAAGGCAGTCGGTTTCAGTTACTTTGCATCTATACACAATATACTTTGCTAGCAGTAGTAAATAATTCATCAAAGTACACTCCTCTGTGCCTCCTTCTATACCATACAATACAACATCTCTGTAATTATCATAAATCTGATTATGTACATTAACCTTCGCCCACTTAAAGAATTCTATCCGAAAGGGTAATGCATTTGAACAGTAAAACATGTAAAGTCTAACAGTATCTATACTACCACAATGTTCACATACATTACTTTCTTTAATGTTAATTATATTTAAATACTGATTACAAGGAATGGTTGAGTGTAGAATTTTAAATTGCAGTTGCTTATACTTGTTTCCAATTCTCATGAATGAGATTGTACCTGTAGCACTGTCAAGGCGGCGGTGACGTCACTGGACAGTGTTACATGGACTAATCGCTCTACCCTGTTGTACTGCCATTTTAGCAACACAACAGGACAGACCTTGTTTCAACAAGATAACACAAGGCTCCATACAACATCTTGCCTTGACCATCACAATCACCAGACTTGTCACCCATAGAACACTTGTGGGATCACCTTGGCCGTAAAGCAGAGCACGGCCAGGTCGCCCTTATAACAATGATCAGTTAGCACAGGCCCTCTGAGACGAATGGCGTTGAATCCCATTTCTTGTGATAAGCCGTAACACATCTACTTCTCGTCGTTGAGTTGAGACGTGCTAATTTCAGTCATGATTGTTGATCGAATACTGATCACCTACCCCATCCTCTAAACGGTGGTCACAACACCTTCATTTTTTATCTCATGAATGGCATAAGTTGTGATGATGTTGATGTATAATTAATGGTTTTTGACAATACAAGAATATTCATTGACAGTGTTTGTTCCTATACACAGTACCAATGTTGATTGGTAGCGCTTCCTTTGTACGCCAGTTTAGGTCATTATATTTACGTTGTATTTTTTTCCAAGTAAGGGTAAATGATGTTTGATGGACATCACAGTCAACAACTGGTGGATTCCAGGACAGGTGGATTCAATAACCTTGTCCAAGTACGCAACACAGTGACTTGTATGATATGGCAAATTGAAATGGAAGAATTGAAAATGATTATCAATAAATAAGTGTTACAGTTACTGTTTATCATGCTCCTGTCTCGATGTCACTGATTATGGCTTTGCTCACGATCGAAATACTCTGTATTGATGAGGATGGCCAAATTGCGATCGGGACTTTTTATTGAGGATGAGATTTTTTTTTTAAAGAGAATGGAGTCTGAGTTTTTTATTATTTACACAAAATGATGAACTCTGTAATTTTATTCACCCCCAAAAGCAAACAAACAAAAACAACACAAACAAACAAACAAACAAACAAACAACAACAAAGCAAAACAAAACAAAACAAAAACAAAACGTAAATAAATAATCAATTAAAAAATCAAAGGGTCCCAAGCATGGTATAAAGTATGTACAGTCACTGCCGTGTGATATATCCATATCGCGCTATCGGGGATATCTCGAGGTATCTTAATTCATCTGACTGAGGAGGCTCGACTCATCACATCAAGCTGTCAACGACATTCATATAATCGCGTGATTTATCATCAGGCTATCCACGTTGCCCTTGACATCGTATGTTGTTGGAACGCTGGCCTTGCTCCGCGAACATTGGTATTGTTTACCAACAAGTCGTGATTATAATTTTTTGTCGGTATTTACAGAGGATATGGTTCTTAAAGAACACCTAATAATAAACAGCAACTTTTCATGTCTACGCCGATATAACTTGTCAGAAATAATGTTCAAAGCGTTTAACCAACTCACTCACTCACTCACTGTAACACGTATGGAATAACGGTTGAGCAGTGTGGATGTGTCCTAAGTCGTGACATACAGGATTCGCTAATGCTGGATTCGAATGCCAGATTAGCCGATTCAGATCTTTAGTTAGTCAACATCCTACATGTGTTCATAGGGTTAAATGTGCAAGGCAGATCCAGCATTTGTAAAAGGGAGGGGTCCAAATATAAAAATCCTCTCTCAATAATTTTACTGCCTACAACACACCACATTTGGTCTTCAAAAGGATTGGTGGGGTATGCTCATGATGTCAGTCACTGGATTGTCTGGTCAAGACTCTATTATTTACAGACCGCCGTCATAAAGCTGGAATATTGCTGAGTGCGGCGTCAACAGCACCAAACAAACAAACAAAACATCTTCAGGGTATACATAATGTGATCAAACAAATCACTCACTCACCCACTTGTATATAGACAATATTTCCATTATTATCATCATCATATCCTGTCGACCTGCAGACCCGTGCGTTTGAAGTAATCGGTATCGTTTTAAATCCTGCGATATCACGCCTTCGTATATTTGCATACATCATGAGTGACAAACATTATCCGTACGTATACATGTATATGAATACATATGTATTGCACACTACCAACACATAGATATTCATGGGTACAATTCACGCCTTATTTCGTAGTATAGTGCCGTAGATAATATTTAAATGTCCTCAACTGCTACAGAATATTTTATAATTTCGATACTGAATAAAATTGTTAATCAACAAAGGTACATTATATTGAAATATTATCACAAATTTATGTTTTGATAAGTAATCATTAGTGATAAAATAAATGCGTCATATATACAATAATATATATTATTAATATTATAAAGTAAGAAAATGATTTGGGGATATCTATAATGCAGTTATTGATATAATAAAATGAATCATTGATATATTACAAATATAGATTAGAATGGCGCCTAGCTGGCAAATATTCCAGTTATCCATGCACGCGTCAGTAATAAAAAAGTTTTCATATTAGGATGATTATGGAAAACAAATATTATATATAACATCTGTCAACACGGACAATACCAGATATATAGTAGTAAACATATGTTTTATGACTTAGCTAGGCCTAAATCCGCTTTCTCGCGTCTTTTGTTAAACCTACGTGAGTGGGTATTAATTAAATAATTAATAAGTTACTCGATCGTTATATCCTTACATTTTCAGTAAGCTGATATTAACATGCTAACTAGAAGACTGATACATTAACATACGTTTACACAAAAAGAGAATAGAATATGTACCCTATCCTAGTGTTGAACCCTCTATGTATATAGTATGGCGAGATTTGAGGTAATTGACAATGAAACCGAACTGGACCCACACAGAAATGCTTCCATCTTATTGGCTGATGAGGATGATCTGAGGGTCACTTGAGGTCATGCGTAGGTGAAGGTCATACATAGCGCGATTTTTATTTTCAACCGGTGCGATCGAAAGACATGTTCAATATGAATTAAGTTTCCGTTCGGTTGGATTTATTTATTCCCAGTTTCACACCAAGAGACTGTCAGCTTCTCGTATGCAACATGTGCCGCGAAGAGACGAGGAAAGAGAAAGTGTTGCCATATTATTCTTTGGATGACATTCGCAAACATGCTTCTCGCGAAGATCGGTGGATTGTGATTGACGATTTAGTTTACGATGTAACTTCGTGGGGTAAAATGCACCCGGGTGGTGAAAAACTCATCAACAACCATGCAGGGGAGGATGCCACGGTGAGATGATGTGTGTGTTTTGTGTTACGTTCATAAACCTTGCCGGTAAACACAAAATATAAATATACAGCTGCTAAGCCGGTATGAGGCTCTTGAGGGATGGGCGTGACTCATTTGTATATGTTTATATAGTATTATAAATTTAAGAGTATAAGAACATTACGCAGCTTGTTGTTTCTTCTTTTTTCCTTTCCTTGTTATTCAGCATTAACTAAAGATTCTTCATATTGAATCAATATGTCTTTATGTGACCACCCTTTGTGGCCCCCATTTTGTCTCCAGTGTATGATATTATATTATCATGTATGTAGATCTATATAAATGTTTCATTGAAGAAAATAATACTCTGTCTTTATTTGATACAGGTAAAAATAATTTTATTTCAAAGAAAAATAAACCAGTGAATGATGGTTAGATTTCTACTTCTCACTAGATATCTACAGTCATGGTGTCTTAATTCCAAATCTCCACTTCATCTAAAAAAATGAGAGATTTTGTGTAATGGTCCAGTCATCAAAAGTCTTAATGAAGTCTCTTACTTGAGAAAAAGGTTATTGAACTGAGGCAAGATTTATATTTTCATATTTATATATTTTTTTATATCATTTCATTAACTGTGGTAGATCTGATCACATGTATTCAGCTTTCCAGTTAGAGCAACAAGACAATTAAAAAATTAAACATTTAAATAGTTGTATACATGGTATATTACCACAATGGTTGAATCAACATGATCAATCTATTTCACTGTGTTCATTCCTGTTGCCATAAATATTCAGGTCACAAGAGGTCTGTCCAATTACTTCCTTGTAAAGACAAACTTACCGACTGTCGTACATTTAATTAAAATAAATCCGAACGCATATTTACCTCAGAGGCAAAGTGGAGTATTTGCATTCAAAACACAAACTGATCTTGGATAAATAAGCCACCTGGATCTCAGTTTGATTACACAGTATAAAGTATAGCCCTTTGTAGTCTATATCAAACCTGTGGAAGGTGTTGTGTTTAGCCTGTCAATTTGTGGGATATTTCATTTCTGGAGCAGTATATCCAGACACATTACCTTGTGGTGAAGTGATACCGTTTCCATATTTACTACCGTAGTATGTATGAAGTTTTGGCACTTTCATGGATCATTTATGGACAGACACGGAAGTTTGTTTCCTTTTGGTGAACAGAACAGCAAGGTGTGATCTTGAACCAACTGACATGACGATATATTAGTCTCAATGTAAGAGTTTGCACAGGTTTCAAGTGTCTTTGAAATTAAATTTTTACTTGGAAATGAAATGTGTTCGTTTGGGGGGCTTGTTGTGGTTAAAGCGTTCGCTCGTTCCGCCGAAGACCCAGGTTCAATTCCCGACATGGGTACAATGTGTGAAGCCCATTTCTGCCGTCCCCTGCTGTGATTTTGTTGGAATATTGCTGAAATCAGAGAAGCCCAAACTCACTCCTGCAAAAAGCCTTGAATTTTCCCAACCAAACCCCATCTCAAATATATGATCTTAAAAACATGTCCGTGTCATATAGACGCTGAAAAATGGTACTTGGTGTTACCTTGTCTGGTGGTCGGCATTAAGGGGATAAAACAGACTGGTTGGCTCAGTCCATATACTGTGTCTGACAGGGGTATTCATGTTAAAACTTCTGCATGGTATCTCAGTGGGCTAACCGTAACACTGTAAAGCAGAGATTAGTCTGGACTAGTCAGAGCTCCAGATAAGCTTTTGGTGTTGTGGGTATTTTACCCATGCATTTTAAAATCATTGGGTATCAGTAATTCTATCTGCGTATTCAAATTTCTGTTACCCACTAGTTTTTACACATGTGGGTATTTAAGTTAAATATTTAAAAACACTATTCATCTAGTCCCTGCAAACTGGTGTCGTGTGGGTTCGAGAGCTTTATAGGACTCAAAAATACCACACTACTCCCACACGAAAGTGTGATGGCAAATGATCAGGATGTAACTGTCATCGTGGAGTTTGGCAAGGTTGACGGAATGCCCGTTTATAATTTCAAAATAAGTTGCTGATTTGCTAATCGAATACGCAGGGTTACTTCACAATAATTCGATGATACGCACAAATTTTATTTTTGTAGCGTATCTGTAATGTTCGTTGCGTATTTGATACGCTTGGATTATATTTTACTGCATATTTCTGCATTTCTGATGCGTATTTCACGCAGATACGCAGCTTATCTGGAGCTCTGACTAGTACAACCTTTAACCACATTTTGAATCAACCTAGGGCCGGTGGGGTAGCCTAGTGGTTAAAGCATTTGCTTGTCACACCGAAGACCCGGGTTCGATTCCACACATGGGTACAATGTGTGAAGCTAATTTCTGGGGTCTCCCGCCATGATATTGCTGGAATATTGTTAAAAGCGACGTAAAACCATACTCACACACATCGCCCTCCCCCCTCTAAACATAATAGAAATTATATCTTTTGAGAAATATCTGTTGATATGTGTTAAAGTCTATGAATCTATAACAGATTGAACTGACGTGGGAACCTTTTTTAACCCAAGACCCCCCACAGGTAAAACAATGGTAAATTGACCTTAGTGAGATTGCAGCACAAGTAACTACAGTCAACTATGCTTATAACAAACTGACCGATATAACAAACTCATTTTTTAGTCCCGACCATTTGTTCGGTATAACCGTAGTTTACTATACAGTCAAAAATAAAGGAAATAAATCCATAAGTTAACATCTTTGCAAGATTGTATTAAAAGATGGCACTAATTTCCTGCATTAATCTTAGTCATCAAGCAGGCTACTGCCAACTTGAACCTTCCAGTACATTTTTAAACTACACTTTATAAAACCTCTAGGCAATGCCTTGAAAATTGTTTAGAGGTTTTTCTACTTGAATGTCTGAAAATTCATTTTATGTTATGTCAGACAACATGTGTCAAGCAAGATTGGAAAGAACCTGAAAATTGACATATTTTAAGCAAAATAATTTTTTTCTTTATTATATTAGGACGCATGGGTTGCATTCCATAATGACAGAAAAACAGTGAGCAAGTACCTGCGTCCTCTGCTGGTTGGGAAAGTGAGAGAAGAGGAAAGAAAAGTGGTAAGACCCTGAGAAAGAATATAAGTAAACATTTAGGAGATAAACAATCTGTGTTTTCAATGTAGAGCTAGGTTACCTGTAGATTTAACCCCGCTTAATTGAATTTGGAACCGAACGCACAGTGTGAGGTTTCAAATGTTAAATTTAGCGGGGTTAAATCTACAGGTAACCTAGCTCTACATTGAAAACACAGATTGTTTATCTCCATTCTACCATGACTAAATAAAACGCGAACTCTTTGGTGTTAGCAAATATACTGAGTGAAGCGTCATGGGTTGAGTTCAGTGTTTTGAGTGGGTTATCGATCTGAATTACGGAATCACCGAACAAAATATGGTGCCGTATATACTCAAGCAGTTTGTTTACACCGTAATACTTCACTCGAACATATGACAGGCATTGAAAGCATATAAGCACGTCAACTTGGTAAGCTAACATGAGGTGGGCATCCCGAAAGAAAACAAAGCAAGTTTTGCAAGGCTTTCGCTCTACATCGCACGTCACCATTATGACGTCATATCGCTGATTGTGACGCAAAAAATGACGTCACAGTCATGTATAGAAAAGCGCCAAAATTCCAAGCTCTCTGTTGTCTCCAAAACGTAAATACATTCCCTTTGTTGATTTCTATCGTGTTTTTCTGCACGAAATGTATTGCCACACATCCTTTGACTATTGTAGTAACCGCATCTGGGCATTTTGTAACCTGTAATTGTAGATATAGTTATTTAAATATGCCTACCGACAATGACTGAAAATAGTACTTTTGTATGAATATTAGCTTCCGCGGTGATGCGGCCGTCAAACCATCTGTTTCAATCAGAGGGGGTTTATTGTGATTTAATAGCCTCTGATTGACCAATCAGAATCGAGTAAATTCCAAATTCATGGTAGAATGTCCAATAATGCCAATATTGACATACCATATTTGCCATTAATACCATATTGAAGCAGGGCACTTAATACAGTTAAGACGGTACTATGAAGTTATTTTTCATTACTGACATTGCTCAACAGGTTCAGTAGGAATAAAAAAAACAGCTCTATAAATTTAGATTTTATTCTGGATTTGTCTGATACTTAAATAATTCTACCAGACTCTGATTAATGCAAAATGTATCAGATTACATTTCCAAGAAAAGAAGGGAAGATGTTTTAGATGATGCTCTATCTGATGGGGAATGGGTGAATATGAGATCTTATAGATGTACCGAGGACAGTGGTTCAATTCAAATGATCCATCATATACACTACACACTAAGGCTGGGACAAGTCCAAATTTACTACCCGGGTACCCACCCCCCTACTACCCGACACTACCCAGGTACCCACTGTAGGTCTCAAGATAGGTACAAAATGTCCGATTGGGAAGTTGTTTACCATAGCCCTGGCAAAACGTATTTAGATACAAGTATTAAACAATCTGGCCATGCATACACTGAAGTTGACTAAAGTTCTATCTTTCTACAACCATATGAAAAGTCAGAAAGAATGGGTGCATGGTCAGAAATCATTAGCAACCTGCAGTGTAATCACTGAGCTGTACTGTATAGAGTATTTGTCATTAAACAATATATCAAGTGACTAACCACGGATCCGGGTAGTCCTGTGGGTACCTGGGTCCTACTCAGTACCCACCCAACCCGGGTACCCGAGTTACCCGTCCAACCCCCAACTCCAGCTGTACCTGAACAAGAAAGGAGAAATAAATAAATACAAATTTATGTTTACAATATTTAAAAAAAACAACCAATTTAATCATAACTGTTCCTATGTCAGAGTGAGCTGATCCATGACTTCCGGGACTTGCGTCAGAAGGTGGAGGACATGGGTCTGTTCAAGGCCAGCATCGTCTTCTTCACATGGACGGTGGGTCAGGTGATTGCCCTTGAAGCCTTGGCCTGGCTTATCTTCTGGCAGTTCGGGACGTCCTGGGTGCCGTATCTTGTAGCCACCCTGCTCCTGTCGACTGCGCAGGTAAGGGGTATAACTTACTCTTTGGTATAGGGGCGGTCGGGTAGCCCAGTGGTTAAAGCGTTCGCTCGTCACGCCGAAGACCCGGGCTCGATTCCAGACATGGGTACAATGTGTGAAGCCCATTTCTGGTGTCCCCTGCCGTGATATTGCTGGAATATTGCTAAAAGCGGCGTAAAACCATACTCACTCGCTACTCTTTGGTATACACCCAGCTATGTTCTGTAAATAATTGAGCCTGGTCCAGACAATCCTGTGAGTGACATCGTGAACATTGGTCTTTGCAACTGGGATACGATGACATGTATCAACCAAGTCAGGGAGCTTGACCACCCCCATGTTCACGGGTCTCATTTCTAAAGACAAGCATGGGATACTGGGGACCTATTATTTTGCAAAGTAGTAAACGAAGTAATCGTGCATATCAAACTTTTTCTGATAGTTTTGTTGTAAAAACTTTAAAATGGATGATTATTTAAAAACAATGATTGTGTTTCTTACAGGCCCAAGCAGGATGGTCTCAACATGATTTTGGCCACTTGTCTGTTTTCAACTCATCCAGGTGGAACCACGTCCTTCATGTATTTATCATCAATTTTCTTAAAGTAAGTGACACAGCTAGGTGTGTTAACATTGTAGGGTTGAGTGTTCCTGTCCGGATGGGTATCTCAGGACCTGGAATAGGCTACCCTGCCGCAGCTCGGTGATGTTCATGCCATCCACCACTGGTTTACCTGAACAAGACTTGCTCATTGTCTGGAAGTAGTAGTAATATAGATATGTTACCGACCCAGGGGTAGAATCCATGCTTTAAGGCCAACCAGTCTACAACATTCTTTACTTCCTAATTGTTTAGTACATTTAAAAAGAACTACTAAAAAGTGGTTCTTGCAAGGCACTTCAGTTATCTCAGAAGAGTTGCATACCTTAGCTGTAACAGGATCTGCTAATTATTTGTCTGAAATTCAGATATCCTCAGTTGCTCCAGATAGATGTCATATCAGTGTATTGTATGGATGAAAACCAGTCAAATATGGATGGATTGCAAATAACGATCGAATCAAATATGCAGGCAAACAATACTATATACTCTCATTCCGCTTAATTAATGGGAAATACTACATGTTGTGTCTGGGCGGTCGGGTAGCCTAGTGGTTAAAGTGTTCACTCCTCACGCCGCAGACCTGACATGGGTACAATGTGTGAAGCCAATTTCTGGTGTTCCCCGCGTGATATAGCTGAAATATTGCTAAAAGCAGCGTAAAACCATACTCACTCACTCACTCATGTTGTGTCAGCAGTAAATGAATTTCATCCCAATCCTGCATTGAGAAACGACAATAATCATGCACTCTAATTCTCACATCTCGTATTTGTTTGGCACCCAAATCCAGATGTATAACACAAGGTCTTTTAATGATGGCAGTGCAGGTGTGCTGATGAATGTTTTCAAACCAAACAGGCCTACAAATACATATCATTTTTTAATGTGAAGTTTACATGATATACAGCTTTTCCATTGGACGAGGGGACAGTCATATGACAGCAAAACTGGTGATAGGTTTATGAACGACACAATTTGACGTTCATATGTTTTTCACAAGACTGTAAACAATGATGTAAACAATGTTGGACTACTTCCACATTCCCGGGAAAACCCGTGGAAATTCCCCAGCACGAATAAATACAGAAACATTCTTGCTGATCATTTAGACCCTTTAATTTTGAACTTAGCATTTTAGCATACATTGAGAAAAATCAGTATTTTACCGCAGGATTGTTCCCGAATTTCCTCGCTAAAACCCATCATAGGGAGCAAAACGAAGAAATGCCATCCAAACTGTTGTAGTATCGACTCAACTGACAGTGAAAGTCAACAGCAATCTATGAATTTACCTCAGTATCTACTAACACATCTTTACAATCACTTTTCAATGATCGGCCAATTGATCAGTGATGGCTAACACTTGTAATTACCATGGACAACTTAAAAAATCTCTCCCATCATGTTTATCATGTGAGACATTTTGCCGTACAGTATTTGATGTAAATGTGTTTCAAGAATGTATGGTACTTATTGGTTTAAAAAATATGTAATAGTCAGTTCTCATAATGACCGGTGCTGTACTCCTATGAGTGTAAAAAAGTGACGTTTCGGTATAGATCCTTTGATCTCATTTAGTCCTGCTTGACAACGGTATAAGGATCTATACCGAAACGTCGCTTTTTTACAGTATTAAAGAAGTTGTTATCCATAAAATTGTGTCTACCTTAAAACTATGCCTTGGAGAGCAGGAAATACAATTTAAAAGGTAAATCTTCATGTCTAGTAATGTTTTATATTAAATTTCATATATTTATCGACCAAGTTTGTTATACCTGTTCGTTCACCTGAATTCGCTGAAGGGATACAATATGTGTTTTTAAAAGTACAAAACACAGGATAAATATTTTGTTTACACTAAGAGTCATAGACAACTACTATTCTAATCTTTTTTCAAACTCAGAAATGTGCATCGTAGATCGTGTTAGGTGGGAAGAGCATGTGCTATTGTGTTGAACATCTAACTCCCGCAACTCGAACTCGGTTAAACCGCTGATCGTCTATAACGCTCATAAGTTTTTTGGGCCCCAAAGGTAACGTTGTGGCGAGGGATCAGTGTATGTAAGTGAAATACCTATAGCTATTGTTGTTTGACACAGGGTGCATCAGCTGACTGGTGGAACTACCGCCACTTCCAGCATCACGCCAAGCCGAATGTGGTGCGGAAAGATCCAGATATACGATTAGATTATATTCTCTTGGTTGGCGATAAATTGCCAGTAGAGGTAAGAGTGTTATTCATTATCACAGAATATACTGTAACATGTAGGAATCTGTGTCATGTGGGACTTGAGTTTTCCTTGCAAGATTTTAAGGGGGTAGAAATCAGACCCCAGAAGCATACTATTCATACTATTCTACTACCCACAAAACACTTTAAATTGTTTGTTATTTATTATGTCATTCCCAGTTGGGATTCCAGGTTAGAATAGCATCCTATGCTTTTGGTGAGAGGAGACCAAATGGATTGGGTGGTCAGGCTTGATAATTTGGTTGATTGTGTGTTGTCGTACCCAGATGATATTGATCATTGCTCGTCACAATATTATTCACTGGATTGTCTGGTCCAGACTTGATCATTTATAGGGCTCCGTCATATTGCCAAGTGGGGCCAAGTGTGGCGTAAAACAAACAAACAAACAAACAATATCATGTCGTTTTTATAGCAGGTGACATCCCTGTTTATTTCAGTGGGGCAAGAAGAAGAAGGGAGCCATGCCTTATCACCATCAGCATCAATACTTCTATTTCAGTAAGTGAACTAGTTACTTGAGGCTCGTGTCTTTCCAACTCCAGCCAATGTATTTGCAAAGTGGATCAAAGGGATGTTAGACAATGCCTATGTCCTTGGAGAGTACATCACTAATAGGCCTTCTTAGAGTATATTGAAGTTGGGAATTCTGTAAAAGACTGATTATTTACAAACCGCCCCACTCATGCTGCCTCATATGTGAGGGTTATGGCAATCTCATTAAAATCAGATCTTAGTTCTCGCTACCGCTAAACAAAGACCTGAAGACATCCCATTAGGGGTCACGTCAGAACGACCTTTCATCCAATCAATCAGAGCGTCGCTTACCAGATTTTGAAAGTGACAGTCGGAATGTGATTTCTAATCATGCAACCTCGAAAACTTTAACATGGGGTATTCCGAACGTTAGTTATGGATTTAACGACTGAATCCTTACAATCTAGACAATCTATTAGCCAATTCAGAATGTTTTTTGTTCAGGTTTCAAATTTGTAATCGAGAATTTGGCAAAATATGTTTCAAAGCGTAATCGCCAATTTGAAATTAGGGCTGTAAAGCACGAGAAAGCTGCCTTCTGATTGGTCATTCCATTGGTCGGTCAAAGTTCGCGCAAGGTCGGTCTGATGTGACCTGTAATGGGATGTCCTCAGATCTTTGTTTAGCGGTAGCGAGAACTAAGGTCTGATTTTAATGAGATTGGGTTTATGGTTCTTAAAACTCAGTGAGAAAATTTTACAATATCTACAGGGGTCATTTATTTAGGCAATGTTTTAGCTGTGTTCTGGTAGCTGTGATTTAGCTGAAATCTTGTTGCCTGTGTCACTGAACTACATTCTGTGACAGCCCTGTGCAGTTTTATAAATAATTCCTCGAATTTTCTCCTGTTTTCAGTCATGCCACCATTGCTGCTGCCTCTGTACTTCAACTTTGAGATTCCCTATTTCCTCATCTCCAGAGGGAAGTGGGCGGTGAGATACTGTTGTATTCTACAAATTAGGAGATGCCCTACCACTAGACCACAGAGGTGGTATCCCATATAAAGAGGACATGCTGTGATATAATCAAAATTGCCAGTCAAAGCAGCTTTAAACCCATCTCACTACTGCTTGTCTTAAAAATACACCTACATGTTAATCTGACTTATTTTCAGTTAGGAAATTCCTGTTTGATTCCTGGGGTCCTATTTGTTTGACAGGAGCTGTTCTGGATGGGAACGTTCTTCCTCAGATGGCACATCATCTTTTCCCCCTTTATTAGTGTGGGGGGGATATTTGCCCTTTTCTTCTTTGTCAGGTGAGTTCAATAAATGTTTTCAAGGTCAAGGCATGAAAAACATGACATCTTCCCTAGGCAAGAGAGTTAACTGACCATAAAAGTCCAGTTTCCACCCTTGCCGAAGCAAGCTGGAATTGTGGAGTTATATTTTGGCTTGACTAACGAGACATTCGGTTCATAAATGTGGTCGACCGGGGATTATTGTGGGTAAATAGATATATTAAAGAACGTAGTTGGTGGGTTAGTTGAAGGGAGTTGAATGGCTGACGTAGTACCTATCTTTGTAGCCCTTGTTGTAGAAGCTCACGCCCACGCGGGCGTAGTGGCTGGGAAGATGTGACGATACCACGCTTCTTGCATGCTCGGCTAGGTGGAAGCCATGATTGGGAGAGTCGAGATGTAAGGAGCGTGTTCATTGGTTGTGTCTGTTTTCCTGGTCACATGGTCCGCGTGGTGGCTTTATAAGCCTACCCTGGGTAGGGAAATGTCAGTCGTCGCTCACCAGTATCTGGTAAGATGCAGTCGGCTCCCGCGCCCTGAATCAGGACCGTTTATTATTTATTATAGGGCTTTTGTTGGGATATTAGATTAGGAGGTATGGGTGGGGGAAAATAGAGATACGATTGAATAGGTTGGGTTTATAGACGTTCAATGTTTGGGAGTTAAGATAGTGGGATGGTAAAAAAGAACAAGTTTAAGTAAGAAGGTTGAATTCATTTATGTAGGTAGTGAAGGGGGGAAATTACATAGGTTAAAGTTAAGTGGAGAAAGATTTTTCATCTGTTTTTTTTTTTTTTTGTTAAATAAATTTTAAATCCAACTTCGCTCTTTGTGGTTTATCTATAATTAAAATTGGTAACCCGGCCGGAGCCCCCTAGAACATAAAGCCAAAAGAATACTGCCCAGGGAGACGAGAACACAACGCAAAGCACCGCAGTAAAACATCAGACCTTTGTCAACTATTTTTATAGTTCTACTGTCACTGGGCGCCTTTTACAGGCTTTAGAGGGCGCCTATTACAATAAACAACATGGCAGTTCGTGTTGATTGCAGGATTTGTAGAGCATGTGTACCTTCAAATGGGCGACCGCAGATGTTTTCCAAATCTTTTCATGTCTTTAATCAATGTGCTCGAGTGATTTGATGTAAGACCCAATTTATTACAAAAGGATTTTGATTATCGATCAGATTGTCTTGACTGGCGCCGCCATTTTGTTTGAATCAAATGCAAGTGATATGAGATGTGGAATCTCGTTGGTCAATGAAAGGGACATAGAAGGGGCATAACCCGTAATTGCTGCTAGTGGTGCTATGATCGAACCATGAAATTTCAGCCGAGTTCGGGAAGGGTGGAGGCTGGACTTTTACAGTCAGTTAACTCCCTTGCCTCAGGAAGATGAAACATGATGAAGGCCCTGTACAAGTGAAATTTTGAGAAAGATTAAAAATCTGCCTGAAAGTCATGGAAAAGAGTTCAGGTGAGAGAGCATTTTGTCACTTTTTGAGTGAGTGAGTGAGTTGGGTTTAGCCCCACTTTGAACAGTTTCCCAGTTGTATCATGGCATATCAGCTCAATGTTGGAGGAAAGCCCTAAGTGGTGCCTGTCTCAGACGTTTACCATTTTGGTGGAACCCACAAGCATGGGTATGGTGCTGACAAACCTAGAAAGATAATCGTGGTGAACCAGGATTCAAACCAACAATCACAGATTTCTTGCAAGCTCAAGAGACATAACTCAACACAGCCTTAGATGACTGGGCCACCAGTGCCCCACTTTTAGACTTTGAAGCTTACAATTATCAAATCCAGTAGTGTGACTTAAACATTGTGATAAAGTCTGTTGTAAGACGTTTCAACTTGAGCATGTCCTTTCAGACAGGCTGATAGTTTTTGTAAATGTATTTATCATCCAAAACTGGCTCCCACAGGAGATATTGCTTGGATTAGTTCAAGCGATATCTACACTGTAGATATCGCTGCAATGAAATTACATCACAATGCTTTGCAGACAATTGTGACGTCATTTGTTTCCATGACATCACAATCAAATGACATCACTAATGGCTCTGCTACTGAAGCTGTTAGCAGTACTTTTTACGCTGAAGTCACTGCTAATTACTGTCTACAAATTGTAAAAGTTGGAAGAATGATGTTGGATGATAAATAAGATCTCACCCTTGTGTCTTTTGATATCAAATATATCAACACTCGTAGATAAAAGTGGCAAAAATCCTCGGCAAGCCTCGGAATTTTTCTACTTTTATCAACTCATGTTGATATATTTGATATCAAAAGACACTCGGGTGAGATTCTCTATTTAACAGTGAAGTCATTTTGGGAAATTTTATCTGAGTTCGGGTCCTACTCACAGTTTTTCTTGAACTTTGAAAAATCATTTCTCTCTGTGTGTATTTTAGCAATAAGGTTTTAATAAAAGAATTGGTTCTCGGGCAATGACTTTTGAAAATATAGTTCGGGCGGGGGGAAGTTTTTTTTGTGGCTTGTTCAAACTAGTATGTAATAAAATAAACAGTTGTGTACCATCAACCTGGGAAAGAGCCTCCCAACATGAACAAGCATACAAACTTCTATTACTGCCACGACCAAAACACGAGATGATCAGAAAAGCAGTATAGCAGTGCATGGGTAAAGGGAAGTAACTGCATGCTTTATTGGATCGCATTGTTTTTGAGTATTTTTGAAAATGGAAACAAAACCAAAACCAAGACCATTATTTTATTTTGTCTGACTGTGTACTTTTATAAACGTACACTTGTCAGCTAAAAGAACAAGTGCCAATTTCAACATGTTCAGACATTTATTATTTGTCAATTTTATCAATGATCTTCACTATGTTTTTTTTGTAAAGGTTTTTTGAGAGCCACTGGTTTGTGTGGACGACCCAGATGAACCACATCCCTATGGTGGTGGACAAGGACCACAGCCTCGACTGGGTTACCATGCAACTACAGGCAACATGCAACGTGGACCAATCAGCTTTCAATGACTGGTTCAGCGGCCATCTTAATTTTCAGATAGAACATCAGTAAGTCTTATTTGTTAGATGCATTCATGCTTGTATGGTAACAATGCAATACTGAAATGACTGCATTGATCATTGCACATGCCATTAACCACAGGTTTTTCTGAACAAGAACAGATTACCATATTTTCTTGAGTTTAGTGAATCCCCCCCGAAACACAGCTGTGTAGAAGGGGATGTGCATTATACACGCCATAATGAGTTTTGATGGGTTTTTTTCACCAATGCATAGACATTACTGTGAGCACGTAACACCGGAAATACCATGTCAACAAATCCATACTGAAGTACATAAATTAATCATGTACTTACACTGTCTGGTTATAAAAAGTGTTCATTGTATATCTGGACTTATGTTTGTAACTTATTTAATTAATCTCATTCAAAATTCCTTTTAATATTGTTTTAATTAATTTTGGCCAAATCGTGTGTGAAGCAATCGGAAAAGTAATCGCTATAATATTACTGAGTATGTCAGAAAACAACACTCACTTAGAATGCAAGCAAGCACACCCCTAAAAACAAACTTTAATGTGTCCACTTTCATGTCTGTCCCAACTTTGGACATGTGCAACAAAATAGGGACCCCCACTGCCAAAATAAAAAACAAACCTTATAACAGTATATATACAGTTTTACATCCCACATATTCAAGGCCACCACTACTCACAACGCCTCATGTATCAGACTCAGCCGCTAAACGAGTCTCTTCACGGTAATGAATGCCGGGGATTGGTCAAGGGCATATGGAGTGGTGACACCAGAAGAAAGGATAGTTAAAGTCATTTTATGTGCGCTTCAGTAACTTTGGATATCAAATAAAAATCTGGGTTGTATAATCGGAACTGAAAATCCACATTTCAAAGAAACCTCCCTGACTGATATATGCTTCTGTTATCAACTGATTGTTTTACTTGCAGCTGAGACCCGTGAAGATCTGGGGTAGAATAGGTCTTCAGCAACCCATGCTTGCCGTAAAAAGCGACTATGCTTGTCGTAAGAGGCGACTGATGGGATTGGGTGGTCAGGCTCACTGACTTAGTTGATGCATGTCATTGTATCCCAATTGTGTGGATAGATGCTCATGATGTCAATCACTGGATTGTCTGGTCCAGACTCAATTAAGTGCCACCATGTTGACTTCTTACATGCTCAAGACTGTATTGGTTCAAGTGAGTTGTGTTCTTCGTCGGCATTGGGCACGAGAAGAAGAGGGCATCTTGCAATGGAATTCTTTGTGTTTCAGTTTATTCCCGACGATGCCTCGCCACAACTATCACAAAGTGGCACCACTTTGTAAATCTCTCTGTGAAAAACATGGCCTCAAGTACGAATCTAAACCGCTCTTCAAGGCATTTTCGGACATCATAGGGTAAGCAGCTGGACAATTACCCTTAGAAATTTTCCTCCCGAACCATAGTTAATTGATATTACATCAGTTGAGAAAACATCCAAATACTTTAACATAGTCTTAGGGTTTAAAAATTAAAAGAATTGGTTCTCAGGCAATGATTTTTGAAAATATAGTGTGGGTCCTTTTTTGCGGGGGGTTGTTCAAACTACTGTAGTATGTAACCAAATAAACAATTGTGTACAATCAACCTGGGAAAAGGCCTCCCAACATAAATGTATTCCTTGATGAGTAAAATACTGGAATACAGTATTTGACTACCGTTGGACTTGGAATATTTAAGGATATTTTTTTTTTCTAAATCAAAATAAAAAGGAAACGTGCGGCGAACTTTATGATGATGCAGGCGGTGCCTGAGAACCAAGACTATTTATTTTCTAGCCTTACTGTCTGTTTTGTGCCCCAATGATCAACTGCTGGTTTGCATCCAGTTATTTACAAGCCACTATGAATACAGTTGAAATATTACTAACTGAACTGTAAATACCATTCACTCACTCAAAAAATATGATCTGTATGATTTAACTTAAGACTGAATACAGTGTTCAGTAGGTTTTATGAATGCTTCTTCTACTTTCAGATCACTGAAAAGGTCGGGCAAGCTGTGGTATGAAGCATACCATATGTAACTTCAGGGTTGTAGGTGTGCATTGTGTAGTGGACCTACAGGTGTCACCACTGCCCAGCAATCAAAAGATGAAACTTGATGGCTCTCATTTTGTTAACAATCACTGATCCTTGTTGAAATGTGAGGATGTAGTTTCTTACATAAGGTACAATGGTTTATCGGGTTTTATCTTAAAAACAAGAAAAATATGACTTCGATTTGGTAATTATGAATAAGGAAGTATGAACATGAACTTGTTTTTATTTTAATTTTTGTTTTTGAACAGTTGACAATAAATAATCAGGGTATAACATCACGCTTTGATATTAATGAGAAGTGTTCAAGTACAACCGTACATGCCTTCATTGCGTGGCTAATTTAGATGCAAAGGTGTCTGGAAACACTGTCTGGGGGAGGTAATTCAAACTGCCTGGGGGAGGTAATTCAAACTGCCTGGGGCTCATTTTGACACAATGGAGCATGAGGTAGACTGCAGTTTTGCATGTTGAAATAAAAATTGACAACTGACAGTTGACTCACTGGCCCAACCAAACAACATCACCCAGCCCCATCTTCTTTTGAAATTCCTTGAATGTTGTGATTTATTCAGAGATGTCAACAGAATATGTTATTTTAAACAATATACATATTTACATGAATAGAGTGTTTATCATTTCAAACCCTTTCCATGAATTAATCAAATGTATTTACCCTGAATAGGTCTTACACCAAACTATTCAAAATGTTGATTTCCAATGTCTGAGAGCAAAAGCCATTTTCTAGTCATATTTGGAACCAATGTCATCATCATCATCATAATCGTCGACGTAGGTAATCATGAAACACCAAATCTTTCTGTTATGGTCATAATGTGTACTTACAGCTAAAGTGTATTGTTGGTACTTTAATGCGTCATTTGTGCTTTTGTTTTATTATGTACTATTTAACAATTTGTTTGGCTTCATAATGTAAATTATGGTATGTGGAATATTTTTATTATCTCAAGGGATTTGTATTGCACATGATTGAAGACTTTCAGTGTATTGTGTCTGCAACAATTTTATAGATCAACATATCAATATTTGAACACACAATGCCATTTAGAAAGTGGTCAAATGTAATAAATGTTATGTTTGCGATAACACTTTCTTAGTAAAGTACAGATTCTCATACTTTTTGGGGTTGAGTCCCGTCTGGGATTTGAACCCATGCTGCCAGAGTGAGGCACCAGTCGCCAGCACACAAAGTCAGTGATCTGACCCACTCAGCCACCGAGGTCGCCACAAAAATGAAAGTCCGACAACTGGTAGTCTAGATCACGTACTTTGTATACCCTTCCGACAAGTGTAAATATCATTATTTATCAAAGAGATCGTCAGTGTTATATTTTAATCTAAATTGAGTAAAAAACAAAACATGAAAAAAACGTTACTACTTGCAGTTTGAAGAGGTAGTTGTGGAATGTATTGTGAAGAGCATGGTCTAGTTTGATTAAAAAATACATATATGTGAAGAGTTGTGATATAAACAATTAGGCAAAGCCATATTTAAGAAAACAAAAACATCTTTTGTTCCTCAGAGAGTGAACACCTTTCGTATTTTTTCTTCTAAAATTTGAAACAAAACTCAGTAGCTGTTTAATCAAACATATCAAATGAATCTGTTTAGTTAACCCACGTTCTGGAAAGAAATTAAAGTATTTTCGTCTTAGTGAAGTGGATGCACATTTTACACATTGTTGTTCGATTCCCGGGGTGTTGGTGCCACTTTGAATTGTGCACATCAGTCGTTTAAATTGCCAATAAAAAAATAATGTTCAAATTTCCGATGTCATATGAAGCAGACTTATCCATAATGTGAACACTAATGTTTTCTGTTTGTATTAAAGAACAAGTCTAATGCGAATTCAGTCGTTGTTGGTGGTGTTGGTGTTGGCGGTATTCGTGGTGGGAATATATTTTAAATTTTGAGAATTATGTGGCCAAGATTTTTTTCTGCAGGCATAGATAGTGTAGGTTGATTCTCCATCTGTTTACTATTTAGTGTATTGATGGGGTAAACAATGCCAGTCAGACAGTTACTTTGACACTGGCGCGGCTGAAAATGCAAGTTTTCCATTTTGTCATGGCAGTGAGTAACACCAATGTGGATGGGTAAGCCTCGAAGCCGACTGGAAATTTGAAATAAAATTTAAAATTGGGCAACTGAGATATCTCTTTACAACTTTCCTCAAGTTTTGCTTGTTCAGTAAACATTCTCAAAATAACAGACTTTGCCTGTTCGACAAGGTTTCTTGAATGAATGAGGTGTATCTCCTTTCCGTTTCTTGAATGAATGAGGTGTACCTCCTACCTATTTCTTGAATGAATGAGGTGTACCTCTTACCCATTTCTTGACTGAATGAGGTGTACCTCCTACCTGTTTCTTGAATGAATGAGGTGTACCTCCTACCTGTTTCTTGAATGAATGAGGTGTACCTCCTACCTGTTTCTTGAATGAATGAGGTGTACCTCCTACCCATTTCTTGAATGAATGAGGTGTACCTCTTACCCATTTCTTAAATGAATGAGGTGTACCTCCTACCTGTTTCTTGAATGAATGAAGTGTACCTCCTACCTGTTTCTTGAATGAATGAGGTGTACCTCCTACCTGCTTCTTGAATGAATGAGGTGTACCTCCTACCTGTTTCTTGAATGAATGAAGTGTACCTTCTACTTGTTTCTTGAATGAATGAGGTGTACCTCCTACCTGTTTCTTGAATGAATGAAGTGTACCTTCTACTTGTTTCTTGAATGAATGAGGTGTACCTTCTACTTGTTTCTTGAATGAATGAGATGTACCTCCTACCTGTTTCTTGACTGAATGAGATGTACCTCCTACCCATTTCTTGAATGAATGAGGTGTACCTCCTACCTGTTTCTTGAATGAATGAGGTGTACCTCCTACCTGTTTCTTGAATGAATGAGGTGTACCTCCTACCTGTTTCTTGAATGAATGAAGTGTACCTCCTACCTGTTTCGTGAATGAATGAGGTGTACCTCCTACCTGTTTCTTGAATGAATGAGGTGTACCTCCTACCTGTTTCTTGAATGAATGAGGTCTACCTCCTACCTGTTTCTTGAATGAATGAGGTGTACCTCCTACCTGTTTCTTGAATGAATGAAGTGTACCTTCTACTTGTTTCTTGAATGAATGAGGTGTACCTCCTACCTGTTTCTTGAATGAATTAGATGTACCTCCTACCTGTTTCTTGAATGAATGAAGTGTACCTTCTACCTGTTTCTTGAATGAATGAGGTGTACTTCCTACTTGTTTCTTGACTGAATGAGGTGTACCTCCTACCTGTTTCTTGAATGAATGAGATGTACCTCCTACCTGTTTCTTGAATGAATGAGATGTACCTCCTACCTGTTTCTTGAATGAATGAGATGTACCTCCTACCTGTTTCTTGAATGAATGAGGTGTACCTCCTACCTGTTTCTTGAATGAATGAAGTGTACCTCCTACCTGTTTCTTGAATGAATGAGGTGTACCTCCTACCTGTTTCTTGAATGAATGAAGTGTACCTCCTACCTGTTTCTTGAATGAATGAAGTGTACCTCCTACCTGTTTCTTGAATGAATGAAGTGTACCTCCTACCTGTTTCTTGAATGAATGAAGTGTACCTCCTACCTGTTTCTTGAATGAATGAAGTGTACCTCCTACCTGTTTCTTGAATGAATGAGGTGTACCTCCTACCTGTTTCTTGAATGAATGAGGTGTACCTCCTACCTGTTTCTTGAATGAATGAGGTGTACCTCCTACCTGTTTCTTGAATGAATGAAGTGTACCTCCTACCTGTTTCTTGAATGAATGAGGTGTACCTCCTACCTGTTTCTTGAATGAATGAGGTGTACTTCCTACCTGTTTCTTGAATGAATGAGGTGTACCTCCTACCTGTTACTTGAATGAATAATTATTGTGTTGACTTATAGGTTTACTGTAAACCGTGCTTGTTTCTTGTGGATATGACAAGTGCCTGGTTTGGTTCAGATTATTGATTCCATCAATAAGGATAGTTTGTGCCTATTATGTAAACAAATGTACTTAATTATTATGTCTGTAACAATTCGGATATAACAAGGGGTATGGCTTGATAAATTCATGATAGAAATAATTGTAGAATATTTTTATATCAAACTAACAGGATACATGTTATTATGTCATCTTTTTACACACACAGTTTGATGCTTTTCATGTGACCGGTGATTGTTAGTGGAATAAAGTGACTTACAAAATGTTTGGATTCTTTGTGATTTGATATTTTATGATGAGCGGACGTCCAACAAAGGCATACTGCAGCGTGACACAACCATGCTATGTGTAAAACTTTGTGACTTGGTTGATTGCAAATTAGCGTGGGAAGTTGCTCTCAATCACCGATTTGTCTGACACAGATTATATTTACAGCCTCCCGGCATTTAGCTGGAATATAGCTGGATGTGGTGTTAAACAACAAACACACTAAACTTTATGTGGATGCAAACATCCAATTTGGATCAAATCACAGACGTTCACTATCGACACTTCACTATTAATGACCACAGAATTCTTACTATTAAGGACTGCAGAATTCTTACTATTAAGGACTGCAGAATTCTTTCATTTTGACCAGTCATTGACAACGCTTTCATTTTTGAGACTCTACGTTGAGTGAAACGATCGTCTGTTCCAATTTTTGTAGGACAATGCATTCCTTGACAATGTGTAGAATGATGTACAGCAAATCATCCTAACGAACTCACATGGCCCACCTACCGTGGGGATTCATGGCAGAATACGTCGCCAGTGTCCCATGCTTGCAAATGTCTTCTAATGGGGATCTGTGTGTGCGTGTGATTGTGCAAGCCCACTGAGATACCATGCCACAATTTGACATAGGTACTACAGTCCGACACAGTATACTGACTCTGAGCCGTCCACTACTTTATTAGTGCCGAGCGCCAGGGTAACAACAATTACCAACATCTTTTGGTATGATGCGTCCAGGGGATCAAACCAACGACTTTCCGCTCTCCTGGCAGACGCTCTATTCACTTGTCTACAGAGTCGGTCCGAAATATTCCGACTTTCAGTTCTTACAGAGGAAACGATATCAATATTATCAGATCACAAAGATGACGTTTTGAGATTGGAATTATACATAACCATGTTGAACAGCAACTGGAAATTGGATTTTTCTCTGCAAAGAAAATTATTTTGCTTTTGCTCCGTTATTTTTAAGGAATGGCAAGGAGGAGACTAGCTGGACTGCATGTAGGTTGTAGCAACAAGCTGCGTAACAAAACACATGAATTTGATGTACAGGAAACTAAGACAACTAATCGTCCAGTAATGACAGGTGATGAGACGAGTATGCGAGTGTGTATGTTGTAGCAACAAGATGCGTAACACAAAACATGAATCAGTTTGAGTCGAGTCCGATCCAGAAAAAAACCCAAAGTTCCTTCATCGCATGACCCTTGGGCAGCCATCCAGAAAGGCGGGTAAGATGACACACATCGACCAGGCAACACACACTGGAATGACACTCAGCAACATGCCTGTTTGTTTGTTTGTTTGTTGTTTAACGCCGCTCTCAGCAACATTCCAGCTACATGACGGCGGTATGTAAATAATCATGTCTGGACCAGTTAATCTAGTGATTGACATCATGAGCATCAATCTACGCAACTGAGATACGATGACATGCATCAAGCAAGTCAGCGAGCCTGATCACCCGATCCTGTTAGTCGCCTTTTACGACAAGCATGGGTTGCTGAAGACCTATTCTACCCCGGATCTTCACGGGTCCAGCCGCTAGTGGTGATGTAATTCGAGATGAGCTCGAGAGAGGCACACACTTGCCTCCTTATATAGTCCAAATCCCTTCTAGATCGTTCTATACCAGGCTGGATTAGACCAGCTGTACTGAAAGATTCCAGATTACACTTGACTCCAAAAAGCATCTTAATATAGTAACTCCCACACAACTCTTTACATTAGATAGTAATGCATTCCTGACAACTAATTATTGTTAAATCACAATATTATGAACTTCTACTGAATCTTAACAGAACCAATGTAATACAATTACAAAATTGTTTAACTGTAAAGTAAACTGCCATATTACAATCCCCACTAGGTGTTTTGTATGAACCGCTAAAGTGTAATTTTACAAACAAATATGGGCAATAGCTATATTATTCAAGACAAATTGTCAACCTCGATGAATATTAAGAAAGACCCTTGTAAAATGTTCCCCACATAAAACCAAAATATTTTTTTCCCCTGAAAAGTTGTTTCACAGGATGATTGGACCCCAGTTGCTGTATTTCATTCCCTGGTCACGGCAAGGATGGTAAAGTCAGCGTTTTAATGCTTCGCCAAACTAATTGAGATTTGGATTCTTCAGTCATCACCTTCTAGGTACGATGCTATCAAATGGATTGACAGTTTATTTTCTTAATGAACTATATGGATCACACACAGCCACGTGCGTATTTAGTAATACGAAATATCACGAGTGCACGTAATGATAACTGAATTGCGTATTACATATATGCCATACACCACTTGTGAGTGAGATACAGTTTAAGCTGTGCTGGTAATTGATCAGCTATAGAGCGACATCTGTACACCCACATGATGACACTTTGTAGCTTGATACTTGTATATTAGTGATTACAACATCTGCTGCCGACGGCAATGTGTTGTGTAAATATGGATGGCACTGATTCACACTCGTAAAAGCATCCAATCCTCACGTGACTATCTGTTTCTGCTAAGGTATTGATTTCAGGCACCGCAGTTTGTTTGTTGTTAGAAGTCGCACTCATAAATATTCCAGCTATATGACGGCGGTCTGTAAATAATCATGTCAGACCGTTTGTTTTACAACCTTGTTGTTGCTTTATACTTGACTGCCATTATGGTCGTTGAAAACATAGAATATTTCCGTATATAACGTTAAGTCAAACGCATTCAATATTGTTAAACATCCAACCTGTTCCCATCTTCCCGAGGCAAGGGCGTTAAAAGTCCAGTTTCCACCCTTGCCGAGCTACGCTGGAATTTCCAGTGGCTATTACTAGTTATGCCTCTTCTATGTCCCTCCTATTGACCAATCAGATTCCATCACTCATATCACTTGCAGTCTCTTCAAAAAAATGGCGGCGCCTAGTCAAAACGATCTGATAGATAATCAAGATCCATATTTGTAATAAAACGGGTCTTACGCTGCGAAGTGCATCAAATCACTTGAGCACCTTGATTAAAAACATGAAAACATATCTGGCAAAATATCTGTCGACGCCCAGTTGGCGGTAAACATGCTCTTCAAATCCTGCAGTCGACCGAAATCTGCACGTTGAAATCTATGTAGTTCGTTACGCGATTTTGATTGGACTGTGCATAGACTCGTTAGACCAGCCAAAATGTAACTCCGGAATACCAGCCTAGTTCGGCAAGGGAGGAAACTGGACTTTAAAAGTCAGGTAACGCCCTTGCCTCGGGAAGCTGACCTGTTCGCGATATCTCCGGTTTATACTTCTCTTGTGGCAGTACCCCTGTGTCAAGGAGAGATCATGATGTGGTTAGAAACGTTTACGTTACCCAACAAAATGCCCCTCGCGCTATGACATTTCTTACAGTCCTACTAAATAACGTCTGGGAGAGTCCGGAAACGTCTTTGTCTGATAGAATTAAATTTAAATTATCTTCCAGATCAGCACATGCCTCTTAGATCAAGACGACGGTAGCAGTGGTGAAACAAGACAGAGACCAAGGATTCAGTTATCCCCATCTCGCCTCCAACATCAGTCTGGGGCACGGGTGGCCCAGTCGTCTAAGAAGCCGCGATTCGATGTGCAGAGTTGCGACCCTTGGACAGCCAGAAACCTATGATTGGGTTCGAATTGAGGTATGAATCGAAAAACCGATGTGCAAACCTTTGTAAGAATCCACTACGCGGATTCATACAGTTTAAATACAGGGAAACTTTCGAAATTCGAACGGTACCGTCACCAGTGTATTCGTAGGGATAAAACCTTTTCCAGATCGACGAGTAAGGGGTAAATGATATTGTCCCTCTGTGTTCGGGAAGGACGAGCTCTGGATTAATTCGGTCCAGCCGAATTGCGTTTCACTGTTCTCTAAATCTCTGTGTTCAACGAATTAAGAATTAATGTCATGCATTTGCTTCTATTTATATTGAGACAATGTACAAAACAACAAACGCGAAGACAGGATTGACACATTTTAATAAATGTCATGAAATGCCTATTGCTTGTTAGCGTGGACAAGGTGACCAGAGAACACCGTAAATATGTCATGTCTGATAGGACTATTTTTCCCATCATCCCAGATCTTCCCCACTCTGACATGGCTCCCTCTCCTGACAGAAGTTGTCACCACCATTGAGCATGTTCCTCGGTTTCGTACTGCCATCCTTGATTCAACCTTGCCTTCATTGAATATGGCAAAATCTGACCATCCGTCTTCAAAAATCTCAATATTGAATGCGAATAGGTATGTTCCTGTAAACACAAAATATAATCTGTGATAAACACAAGCTATAGCAATCTAAAACATACACTTGATACAGTTGAAAATTACTCAGGTAGATGTGACGTATCCAGAAAGAATCTATATCCACGTATGTTCTACAGTGGGACGGTTAAGGCTGGATTTTAGTCATAATTGTGCACTTTGGGTTAAAAGCACCAAACTCGGCACACTTATACATTGAACCATTCCGAACATTTCTGGATATAGATCCTGGTGGCTGAAAATCCAAGATGGCCGCCAACTCGGCTGAAGTCTCTACTGATGTCAATCTATGCTCAATGTATCATAAATATCTGGTCAAATTCAGTAATTTATTGAGGGTAAGTTAAAAAAATGATGTATCTAATTTAAATCCATTATGCGGCGCCAAGATGGCCACCAAAATGACTTTCAGAAATTGTCAAATATCTGTTAACAAGAACAATATTATTTGTTCAATTCAATTCAATTTGGCTTTAAAACAATTAAACAAAATGTTTGACTGAATGTTTTAGCTTTTGGTAATAAAATTCTTTTACCTGAAATGACATTTCAAATATTACACTTTGTTCTTTATAAACTAATGAAAAAAGAACATGGAATGATGAATACATAGATCCATTTAATTATGTTTGACAATGTTCATTGTGTTACAGATCGCGCCAGTAACAGGTTATCCAGCATAAGACACACTGCTCACACAATGCTCACACATTGCTCACACATTGCTTACTGAACAACTTATGGACGTCACCTATCGGTGAAAGTCGTCGGGACACAATGACACACAGCCATGTCAGACATTCGTGGTGGCTCTTTCATCAAACATGACGTACTGGACACCTATAAAGCACCCGGGCCTACAAAACAGTAGATATCTAAGCTTATTATGTTTTGCGGGTAAATCTGTCTTACTGAGAAAGATTATTTCACATTATTTGATTCATTTAAAATTTCTCTTGAATCTTTTGCTTGCAGTTATGGACTCTTTTGTATGCGTGATGTAAATAATTATGAACTGCTCGAGGCCACGTTCTTACACCTCGGTATGCAAACACCTATATAAAACATATAAAAGACAACATAAAAAGGCTTAAGAGAGAGTTAATAAATGCAAACTTTGGACAAAATTATTTTAAGTGTTGTCTCCACCTTTAAACAAAATCACCAAAGTGTACTCTCCGTTGTAACAAAATTTATCTCTCTAAGAGAATAGTCATAAAATAGAAGCCTTACTTAACACAAATCAAATAATCAACAGCAACCTAAAATCTGAGAAATGTATAAACCTATAATAAATTGGGAGATTGTCTCCCTACTGTGCCTCTCGTCGCCTTGCTTTTAAAAATGTACTGGTTGGTTCCTCTGATAATAAAGTTTTTAGTGTGAAACATAAAGTGATTCAAACAGCAAAAATGCGGTATATGTATTATATATGAAGCGGGTGTAAAGAAAAGTACATCCCTGGAAACCCCTTTTCATCTATCAGCCTGTCTGTTCTTATTCAAATGTAACATTTGAGACTGAACAATGATTCTGGAAAGTTTATTTCGGAATGCACATGTCGAATATAGGAATCCAGTATCTGGTTTCCCGACCCTGCTACTTCTAATTCCACAACCTTTGCCAAAGGGTCAACGTTAACTGTTCAGTTTTACTTGGGACAGTTTGTATCCATTGCCTTAATCCCGGTCTGTCATACAGAACCCGAAACAAATTAGGGCTGGGACGGGTAACTCGTGTACCCGGGTTGGGTGGGTACTGAGTAGGACCCGGGTACCCACAGGACTACCCGCACCCGTGGTTAGTCGCGTGATATATTGTTTATTGACAAAATATATCTAGAACTCTATGGTTACACTACAAGTCACTAATGATCGCATTTCTTTCTGACTATGCACCCATTTCTTCTGATTTTTCACATGGTTGAATAAAGATATAACTTAATTCAACTTCAGTGTATGAATGAACAGATTGTTTAATACATGTGTTTAAATACCTTTTGCCAAGGCTATTCTGAAAATATTCCCAATCGGACATGTTGAGACGTCTCCTGAGACCTACAGTGGGTACCCGGGTAGGGTCGGGTAATAAGGGAGTGGGTACCCGGGTAGTTAATTTGGACTCGTTCCAGCCCCAAAACAAATATATTCAATAGCCCATGCAAGTCTAAAATATTTGGCCAGTTTAGATTACTGCAGTTTCAAAAATGAAGAAAGTCTCTTGGCACAAAGTATGATATGTAATACCTATTATCTATAACCTTTCTTCTGTAAAATTTGTTTATTTCAGAGACTAGATGTTAGTTAACGTCAGTTCATACATTATTTTTTTAAATAAATGATTGATCAATGCTACACTGATATAAAACTTTATAATCGTAATACTAAATATATATATCATCACTATGAAGGCAACGCATTGCCTACAATTCCTGCAGAAAACATTGATGCCCTGAAAGTTAGCCACACAGCAAAGTACTTTACATTACACAAATATGTATATTGTAACATGAGGCCAAAAAGAAAGAGTTGCGGTTCAAAATAAAAACATACCTTGGTTCAAGGAAGAGAACTTATGGATGTCAACTTCTTTATTATGAGGAACACAACGTTTTGGAGTATAGGGTCACTCTTTTATCACAAAGGTGAATATATGCTATGAGTGAATGAGATGGGTTTAACGCCGCTTTTAACAGTGTTCCAGTTATATCACGGCGTGTCAGCTTAATGTGGGAGGAAAGCCCGAAGTGATGCAGGTCTCAGACGTTAACCACTTCGGTGAAACCCACGAGCACGGGTATGGTGCTGACAAACCTAGAAACATAATCGGGGCGAACCAGGATTCGAACCCACAATCACAGGTTTCTGACGTGCCCGATGGACGACTGGGCCACCCGTTCCCCCTGATATGATCAAATGTCCGGTACCTGAAACAGGAGCGCGAAACACTCCAGATGTTGGGTTGTATCCATGACCATTTGTGCCTTCCACCTTATCAAATATCACCGTGCTTCCCGATCCAAATCTTCTGCTTTGTGAAATGTAGGCCTTGAAATATAACCCAGTTTCGAGACCTAAAATAAAAACATAACCCTTCAACAGAAACAAATATATTGGATCTTGATTTTTTTATATGTCATACATGTTGAATTAGTAATCGAAGCAAATGTCATCTGAAGTTTACTGAGAAAACAATACGCGAAACAGGGGATTTCATCATTGATAACATATATGTGAAATTCGAGGATAAAACATTTATGTTTGATGTAGGCATCCCCAGCGGCAGCAGTAGTCCAGCCTAGCCTTTTGTGTCTGTCACAGCTTTTGGGGTACAACAGAGCATCCTTTTGTCACGAAGTTTTCAAAAAGCGTCATGCGACTATTGCTCAAAACGTGTTTGATCAGGGTTACAACGTTCAAGGCCTTGTAAATGTAATGTAAGCCGCATCAGTATCAATCGGGGTATATGTGGTGTTATGTGTGGACGCGTGGACGCACAAAACCACATTTACCTCGTGTAATACTGCTACGAATTTATCTTGCCGACATGTTTCAATCTGTCATTGTAACCAAATTATTGCCGATAAGACTTAACAAACTCAATCACCCTGCTATTGTAAAATGATTAAAACAAACTGAAAACTAAGAGAAAAGCAGTTGTTCGAGCTGTTGATGTAAACTTGTGCTGTGTCACGTGACTTTCATTCACTCTTACACAATGTGCAGCTTTTTGTTTCGTAGCGGAGTGCAAACGATTTAATGCCTTGCTAAAAAATTCCAAACGATTTATTGCCTTGCTAACAAAATCCAAATGCAATTTCCTTCGTGGCGGGGTATATACAAGGTATTTATTCTACCGCTCAAATATGTCTTTCCCTCCCATGAGCTATGTAGTATTTTAGCATGATCAAGTGAAACAATCAGATCTCAACATTCTGACATTGACGTAAGATATAAAAAATACAGTAGACACGTGGAGGACATTTTATAATTTATGAAATATGAGTAATTATTTATATCGGAATGACCGTAATCCATTGCCACAATCCCTGAAATGAATTGAATTACAGAAAATACAATGCTGCCAATATGCCTGTAGAAAAAAATAATAACAACGTATAACCATATTGCGATGATGTTTCACCGAGGTTGGCTTCATGTAAATACATGCACTGCCAGTGAATTACATATTGGAAACACATATACGAATATCCCTGTGACGGGTTTTTATAAAATCAAATTACATTTGGTTGATCCAGTCAGCTAAATTCTGACCGGTTTGTCTGGTGATTGAATTGTCTCAGTTTTAAACATGTCTACAATAATATATTTTTGTTTCAGGTATAAATTGCACATTAACATTTATGTTTAACACAGAAATCACACAGTCCATATTGGTCAATAGCATGTAGCCTATATGTTTTTTTTATGATAATGACCGTTCCGGTAAGGTATTAAACCTATATACTGTTCTATAAATGAGCCAGTGTTAGGCAATATAATGTGGCACGTCATGATCAGTATTGTCTGCTTCTACCTATAGTTTATTTACATATGAATGTCTTCATAATAAATTCATCAATGTATGTGATTTATCGAATAAAAGAAACCCCACAACTATGACCATTTTTGGAGAGTCACGTGACCTTGATTGTGTCCTCTCGGAAAGGACTATCTGTTAACATACGATTGATTTATGTCTTCCAGACACAGTTGAACAAACAATAATACTTTTTTAAAATCACCAATTACGAGTGAATGCATAAAACATTCTTGTGTCGAAACATCCAAAACAGTCATCAACGTCTCATACACCCCATAAAGCGAGTTTAAAATAAATCAATCTGACAGATAAGCTAATCTACATTCTGAACGCATAAATCAAATGTTAACTTCAGTTTATAACATTCATACTTACTTGACGTACTTCTGTCTACACCAAGGGCAACAAAGCAGATAAAGGCAGTCACCCAAGCTGATGCCATGACGCTATCCTAGATTGATACAACTGTCGTTACTGATGCAGCAATAACCTAATGGTTCTTATCAACAAGCTACTATATATGCATATATATGCATGACCGCGTGTTTTCCTGTTGAAAAAAGGCGGAGCTAATTTTCACGTATGTTTGAAGTTGGTGAGTAAATAGGAAAACATTCAACTTGCATACAAAAGTGTTACTTTATGGATAACACCTTCTTGGTTATTGCATTTATACCAGAAGTTGTTATCTATAAAGTTGTATGTTGTCTTATATGTTATGCGTAGTTAATCAAATATATTTGGTTCGCATATTACAAGGTTTAAAACCATATGAGATTGCAACAAATAAGATTTATTTCCTTCATCTGATAGCTGTAATGAAATTTAAAGAAGATCGCTGTCCCATTTTGAGTTTAAAACGTTCATATTGTCAATACGCACATGTACATGTAGAAGTTCGTACACAACTTGGTTAAACAGATAACTTTCCATTCAGCTGATTCAACAAATATTGATTTGGCCGAGCTGTACACGTATACGTGTAGGCTGTAACTGACAACAACGCCGATCACTTTCCACACTTCCTAACATGCATACTTAAGTTTGATCACATGAAGAGAAACGTTAACGTGAAATGTATGTGATTAGCTGGAAAACGTTGTTAAATGGGATTTGAACACAGAAATGGCTTTGATAAATGTGGCTTTGATCAGTGTTTATGCGGGTAACGTGGATTTAGTTAATATCTTTCCTCCACATCTTCCTTATCAGGAGGGTTCAGTTGTTACAGAAGGTATGACCTTATCCATTTATTAATGACGTCATAGTATTACAGAGTAATAAAATATCTGTCTCACAACTGTGAGTGTTTACATGAAAAGACGCGTTACTTATTTTACAATGTCAGTTGAGATGTGTGTTTTTGGAGTTGTGGTTGTCATTGAGAATGTGATGAGCGACAAGATTTTGCGTTATTTTTCGTGCTCAGTACTGACGGTAATGCAGATTTGATTCTCCCGTTGGTATGACTAAAATATCATTTGGTGTTGAATCACATCATCCTATAAGCAAACAGTGAGGCTTAAAATCAATAACATCTGCTACACAAATATCACACCTCTCTATTAACTGTGAGTGCCATTTCAATATGATATGAAGTTGAAAGTATTGTTTCGCACCCTTTGAAAGGCCCCCATCACGTATGCGATTAGGTGTTGCTTTTAAATCAGATGTGGTTTTGATATTTCGATATTCATATTTCCCTTTTCAGAATATCTGTTGAAATGTCTTTGATATGATTTTCGAAGTAAAACACATTTACAGCACATGTGAAACGCTAGATGCATAATGGCATATGGCAAGCAGAACAGTTGACAAAAGAACAGTATTATACGGTGGCCCATAAGGGAAATGGAGTCTGTTTTTCCATATTTTGATGTTTCACTTACTTTTATCGTAACCTTTAGCAAATTAACACTATTTGTCATACAAATATGTAATAAATCATGTATAAAAACAACCGAAAACATGGAAAATGTACTTTCAAGCAGCTATTGAGTCGCTGAAATGTGAAGCGAAAATGTCAAAAACTAAATTTGAAATGTCAAAAAACAAAAGCGAAAATGTCAAAAACCAAAATGAAACCACAGAAAACTATTTCCACCGCGGTGTAAATATTATCACCGCGGTGGAAATAGTTTTCTGTATTTATTCATTTTAGTTTTTGACATTTTCGCTTTTGTTTTTGACATTTTCATTTTAGTTTTTGACATTTTCGTTTTTGTTTTTTGACTTTTTCATTTTAGTTTTTGACATTTTCGTTTCAATTTTCTGCGATTCAGTATCTTATTTACACATGATTTATCACATGTTTGTAAGACAAATCGTGTTAATTTGCAAAAGGTAACGACAAAAGTAAGTGAAATATCAAAATATGGAAAAACAGACTCCATGTCCCTTATGGGCCACCGTAGTATTATGACATTATACTAAAATTGACAAAGGTGATGGTAAAAAGAACAATCTCGAGTGTCCGAAAGCGTGCCGGCAAAACGTTCACGGCGACGTCCGTACACCTGGCTATACAACAGCTCGATACAGCTTACATCTTGACTGACACTGCACCGAACAGTTCTTCATCGCTGCTTAGTTAATATTCTGTATAATTTATACCGCTGACGTTGAATTTGACGATAAACACAACACCTCCGACAGGACGTTTAGACTGTATGAAAAGAGGGATGACTCATTGTAGACGTATGGAGGACATTTCGAAATTTGACCCATCAATCACAAAAATGATGCAATTATCTGTTTTGACCTGTTCCATATTTTTTTGGGAACTATTGACTTGTATTCTGAATGAGTGCCAAATGCACTCAAAGATTACTCCACCTTTGTGACCAACAAATTATTTAATTCAGTGGAATTACAGAGGTATTAGGGCCAATTTTATAGAGTAACATTTATTCATACAAGATTATAAGTTATCAGCAATCAGAGACATACTAGTATCTTAAACAAACAGACGCATTTAACCTTAGAAAGTACAACTGTTGTCGTCATTCATTTTCTCTGACTGGAAGCTCTACTAATTTAGTCAGGCAGGACGTCATTCATAGTAGTGTTCATTTAAATACTACTCTTCAAGCTGTTGCTATCCGCCTTATAACGCGCATTGCATATATTTTGTGCTCTTTGTATATCCCACATTCCCCTGCTCTTCGACTGTCTGATCTTCAGAATATATTTGATCAGCTCCCTAAGCCCTATTGCGTGCATCACCATAGCTATTTAAATGGTAAAAACCCTCTATGGAGAAGAGTGGGGACGTATAAACGATAAGGGGAACGTCAATGAAGATTTTATTTCTGATCATATTTTATGTGTATGTAATGATGATTCAAGCATCTATTTACATCCTGGCACTGAAACTGCCCTTGATCTGTCGCTCACAGATTCAAACATTTACAAGGAATCTGAATGGTCTGTGTATGATGACCTTTGTGGAAGTGACCATTTCTTTCTATCCTAAAAACTATGGAACCGGATGATGACCCCCGTTCATTAATGTGGTATTTTACGACGGCCAAATGGTCCTTGAATGAAATATTATGTGCTGAGAAATTATATCTGACAATTATAGAAATGTACCAGATCCCATACATTTGTTTTCGTCCAAGGCATGACGTGCTTATAAACAAAAAGAAAACACCAATCCTGGACCCGCACAAGGTGTGGAATATGGTTAAAAATATGAGGCAAAGGTTCAAAATCTTCTGTATTGCATCTTAAGGAAGGTGACAAATTACTCACTGATAAATCTGAAATTGTAATAAACCTTTGGCAAACATTCTTCACCATCAAATTTTGTTCCTGGATTTAAAAAATATCAGAAACAACAGAAAAGGAATCCTTTGCTATAATAAACAAACAACACACAATATCCATCTTCTTTGATCTTGAGAAAGCATACGATACTACCTGGAAGCATGTCATTTTAAAGGATTTACATGATTTACTTGAGAGGTGTTTTACCTCATTTCATTTCACAGTTTTTAACAGACAGGCAATTTCAAGGTCGACTGGGTTCCACCCAGTCTGACCATTATAATCAGGATAAGGGTGACCCTTAAGGTGGTATTTTGTCTGTCACTCTTTTTAGTATAAAAATAAAATGAATTAAGTGATTCAGTATATAGATAACCTTTTGTGGAAGATTTTATTATTTCTTGTCGTGGTAAAAATATGCATACAATAGAGAGGCAGTTCTGTCTCAATAAAATTCATGAATGTTCCCTTTAAAACTGGTTTAAGTTTTCTAGATAAATAACCAACTGTATACATTTCTGAAAAAACATATATGGACCCTGAACTAGTTTTGAATAGCTCCCTTCTCAATGTTCTCAATGAGACTTATTTATAATAACGTAAACGATGAGAGGTTACGTCAGTTCAACGTCATTTCTTCTCTCTATGGTTTTAATCGTAGTATGTTTGTTAGTTTTAATTGTTTGGCATAGCTTTTAAATAATCGCCATTGACGAGAGGGATGGTGTAAATCCTGCTAGGGTACCATTCAGGAAACAGATGTAGCGTATGTCCACATGGTCCAACGTATGGTGGCCATACTTTGGTTGCTGGTGGTCCATAGCCCACTTTTATAATGTATTGTTATGAAGTCATTTTGTATGGTTATATACAAGTTTTAAATTTACATGTGTTATAATGTAGTTCTTTAGCTGTCCTTTGTCGTCAGGTTTGATGGTCTAAATTTATGTATTATTCATGTATAACTTGATTTTGTGACGATATGGCGGAGAAATTGCCGATGTGACTATAAATCTTAACTCACTCACTCTGATACAACACGCCCCAGGCACAGGTCTTGTGAAAATCTGACTCTGTTTGAAGCTGAACCATAAAGGTTC
The DNA here is from genome assembly GCF_023055435.1 of Haliotis rufescens. Lineage (NCBI taxonomy): Eukaryota > Metazoa > Mollusca > Gastropoda > Lepetellida > Haliotidae > Haliotis > Haliotis rufescens. The sequence goes on from NW_025964112.1 coordinate 17,689,186, forward strand.
TTGCAACTATATGTGACTATTGATGAAGCCTAAATGGCTCACAACTCCTAGCCAACAAGATTCCTGAGATGCTGAGGGTGTCATCATGGTGGACTATCCTCCAAAATACTAGACAAAAAACGAGGTATATTATGCTGGACCTATGAGGCAAATATGGGATTGAATTACACCTAAGAGACGGAGGAAGATGGGTAAGAGTGTGCTCTTCAAAAAGGACAATGCTACAATCAAAGAGTGTGGCTTTGTTCTCATTCAGCATCAACCATATTCTCCTGTCGGATTACCAGCTGTTTCAGCTCCATCTGGAACCCATTTCAACTAGAACGATGACGTCACAGTAGATGTGGACTGTCGATTAAACAAATATCCATCACAACAACAAATGTCAAGGCAGAAAACAACACTATGAAGGAACACAGACTCGATCTCTTTGGCCTTCGACCACTATAGAGAAAGCCAGACACTGTAACCTGTAAAATAAGATCTGTAGCCTCAGAAATACAAGCCAGAAATCCTTTCGATTGTACAATTCCGACTAAATCATTAGCATGTGTCTACGAACAGTGAATAGTGATGATACAAGGTAATCACGAAAAGGTGAGCGTATCCTGCCCCACCAGTGGCATCCGTCAAAAGAAATATTTTAGAATTCAGTGTTTTGAATATTACACCTTGTCACGAGGGACGTGTGGGCCGAGATTTTTGTTGGGTTGATGTTCGGTTGCTGTCGTGATTTGCGACGAATGTCGCCTGCTGTTTGGCCATCAGGAATACAATTTCACCTTAAAATAGTTGGGAAGTTTAACGCTTTCTGATTAATTATAATCAAAATTTATACTGTTTACTTAATAGTAAGCATTTTAAATCAACAAAAACAAACATGGATGGCTGTTTTTTTTAGCAAGCTTTAAGTAATCAAGTAGTAATGTGAGCTTCGACAGTATCTGTCATTTCCTAACGAGATTTATTGTCCATGGAGCTATAAAAGGCGGCGATACAATGATTTGATCAGTCTGTTGCCGCACTATAGACATGATGAAGTTCAGTTTCTGCATGTGTCTTTGCATTGTTGTGAGTTCATGGACTGTGTTGCAGGTACAAGGGGGAGGTGAGATATAGATGATAAGATTGTTGATGGAAGTCGTCATATAATCATATTTAAGTGAGTAATTAATAATTGAGATAAAGATATTGAATGTATTTTGAAGTCTTAGATGTATGTAAATAAAATATACGTATAACATGAAGTTAATTCCAGCTTGTATCTAATTGCTCCTTTTGCGTATTTATATTTTCTATTGGGCGATGATGTTTTTGTTTTCTCAATGAAGAGCTTTGTTACCCGTTGCACAGTGAGGCTCCCAATGTGTGATGAGCAGGTTACGCTTTTTACCAACAACAGATGATATGTAACTAACATTAATTTAAATTTTAACATATTAAATGAATATAGATTCAATGTGCAGATAGAATATTTCATTTTGAAAGGAGAGCATACATGTATACACACCGTTTTGTGCACTGGGTACAGTTAATACACAATCCTTTATGGTGATGGGCACAAGCCAAACCCTGTTGTCTTTGCTGGTGGTATATGTGTGTAACTTTCAGTTTTCATTTCTTCGACTACATAAATGCTCGTGGATAATGTGGATAAAGTGTGTTTTAAATTGTAATGAGTTTTAAAAAGCATGTTGCATGAAAGATGTGTACAAGCTAGAATCATATGAAAATATATTAATTTTGAGAAATGAAGTGTTGAATGATGAGCAGTTCAGAGGATAACTCTTTGAAATATGTATACTTTGCCCGAAGACGCCCCTCGCGTTACAGACGCCACATCACTACAGACAATGAATGAAATCTAGTAAATCACAAATGTTTGATAAGCAGAATCAATAAGATTGACATGCAAAAATGGCCCACAGAGATTAATCGACCTTCCTTGAAAGTGTCAAAATCAGGAACAAAAAAAGGAACTACCTACGCACATGTATGGTGCTACTGCGTGAGGCACGTGCAAACTATAGGATGTGTTTTGTTGTTTTTTACAGACATAAACGCTCATGCACATTTGTCGTCAACACGAATCTTTGTTCAAATACTTAGTATTAACATTTATATGTATGTATTTTCATGTATTCTTTTAAATCAGGGAGTGATTTCTAAATAACTTTCCTCATATAATAATTAAAAAGATAGGAGAATGAAATTATATAAAAGTATCATAGGATGCATATGGCATCAGCTGGAATTATATCATATTTGTAACAGTTTTGTATTTTGCCAAATAAAAATAATAAAAACTCGATTCTCTATCAAACATACACATCTATATGCATGAGAAGTTTTGAACTGGTGTACTATTGAAATTGAGGAGAAGGCTGAACAGCCAAACATGAAACAGCCGCCAAAGTCATTGCCCTGCCAATATAGGACATAGAGCAGATTTAATCATGTATTCTCTGAATTTATTTGAGTATTTTGTATGCCAGGAGAAATACCAGATTTTATACTGTAAACTCAAATTAATCTATTCAAGTAAAGCCCCGTCCTGTTAGATTCAGGTGACTAAAGTTTACATAAACGTCCTTTTACCCACGTGACACCAATAAGTATGGCTATGGTGCTGACAAACCCGTCTGGGAGACTCGAGCGAACTAAATGCATTAGGAGTTCCTTTCAGAGCTGAAGACCCAAACACTACACAGCAACTTCAACCGGTGTCTTACATTCCCCGAGGCCGAAAGCTGCGTAATATAATGTTACAAATCCTCTGCACTCACTTCATGAACAATGTCCTATTTACAATCACTGGTTGGGATGTTGATAATTATTATCCATTAAGACATTAATTAACCTGTTCTAACTCATCTGTACGAGACAACATTTCAGCCGCCTATATGGATGATAAATATGGTTCAAACATACGTGTCGTCTAGAAACATTGGTGTAGAATATAAACCCAAAGTATTTCCGGTTAGTAATTATATTCCTACAATCAATATAAGCACAAAAATGTTTAAAAAAAATCATTTCCAGTTTCAAGTTGTACGTTATGGATACGAAGGATTCAGAACAACATTTTTCGTTGCATTATGCCTGGAATTGTCCATTTCCCTTCAGATCCCTGGGTGTACTTCGCAACAAGGCTTGGTCGTAATACTCGATTTGGTCTTGGTAGCGCTGTTGTATTCGATAGAGTGGCGGCAAACATTGGTAATGGATATAACCCAACATCCGGGATATTCACCGCTCCATTCTCAGGTAAGATACATGGTCATTTCTGAGGCAGCAAACTGACTATTTGTCCTTACTGTTTTGTTAATGTTTCGTTATTTCCGATGCCTTTGTTTTGCACGTTTTGCAACAGACTAATCTTAATATATGACCTGATTTGAAGTTCGTAAATAGACTTGCCACAGTTAATTCAAAGCAGTGTGCTATCCAGTACCACTCTTATCTTTTATATTGCAAGCACTAAAGAGACACGATCGATAGCACACGACATGATCCATGTTTCTAAAATATCTACATCAGGTCCCTTTATATCGTTGTTGCGTAATCGCAAGTAGTAATTTGACATATAGATTTTACGATAACTGTTGGGTAAAGGTAAGGGGACTGGATTTATTTCTCAACAACCCGATAGTGATCATACATAAATATCACAAAACTACATGGAGTACCGTATTATTGAATTATGATACTGTTTCAGGTTATTACGAGTTTAAATGTCAGCTTCTGGCCTCCAGTCCAGGATGCTTTGAATACGCACTAGTGAGCCAGGGATCCTACAAAGCAATGATCCTGTTTCCAAAATCTTCCTTAGCCTCTAAAACCATGAGCGCCATCTTCCATGTCACAGAGGCGGTCGGGTAGCCTAGTGGTTAAAGCGTTCGCTCGTCACGCCGAAGACCCGGGTTCGATTCCCGACATGGGTACAATATGTGAAGCCCATTTCTGGTGTCCCCCGCCGTGATATTGCTGGAATATTGCTAAAAGCGGCGTAAAACCATACTCACTCACTCACTCACCCCATGTCACAGCAGGACATCACGTCTGGGTTTAAAGTCACCACAACCCTGGAACGCTTCGAGGTGGCATATGGTCCCAATTCTCGGGCGCCTAGTTCGTAAGATTAATTCCACTTGCAGGATGATGCAAATATGTACGCCGTCATAGCACGTTAATAAAAGCGACAAAACCCTTTCTTTTCCGTTATCATTGCATGATTCCGACTATATCATAAGTTTGTGGCTATGAACCACTGTCAAATAGTCAAGTATTCACATGAACAAACACGGGGAACATATGGTAAAGTCAAAATAGGGAATTTGATCGGACATCATTTTGGACACTGATGCGTCAAATTTAGGAAATGTCCTCATGTCTACCACAAAACTAATTGAATGCTTTACTGTGGTCTCGGATGCTGTAACCCTGCTTAAATAACTTTTGAGTCGTAGGTCGCAGTTCAGTGCACTTCTAGTTCCTGGGATATAGAAGCCGTCGTGAGGGCCTTCTATTGCGTCATAACCTTTACCTATGTTAATATAGATGTGTTCAATGTGTATCAACAGAGTTAATGTTCTTAATGAAGATGTGTAATTAGTAATACGAAACAAACGCGAGTCCACGTAATCATTATGGTGATATCTATTGCATGTTTGTATACAAATATACCATGTGTACTAGTACAGTAGACTACGTTTATAACAAACACGCTTATAACGAACTAACGGATATGACGAACTTACTTTTTTGTACCACTGCTGTATATATGCTATACATATAACAAACACGCTTATAACGAACTAACGGATATGACGAACTTACTTTTTTGTACCACTGCTGTATATATGCTATACATATGCCTATGACGAACTACAAGCCAGAAACCTATGATTGTGGGTTCGAATCCCGGTTCGCCCCAATTATGTTTCTAGGTTTGTCAACACCATACCCGTGCTCGTGGGTTTCACCGAAGTGGTAAATGTCTGAGACCTGCATCACTTCGGGCTCTCCTCCCACATTAAGCTCACACGCCGCGATATTACTGGAATACTGTTAAAAGCGGCGTTAAACCCAACTCACTCACTCACTATGACTAACTCCGGTTATAACCACTTAAATGAGTGGCCCCTTTGAGTTCCTTATAACCGTAGTTTACTGTATAGCGTAAAAGTCGACTATGCTTGTCGTAAGAGGCGATTAACGTGATCGGGTGGTCAGTCTCGCTGACTTGGTTGATGCATGTCGTCGTATCCCAATTGCGTGGATCGATGCTCATGATGTCAATTACATAATCGTCTGGTCCAGACTCGATTATTTACTGCCGTCATATAGCTGGAATATTGCTCAGCGCGGCGTTAAACAACAAACGTACCTTAAAATTAAACGTGTACACTGTAAGCAATTTGGGTGAAATAAACAGTGGAAAATGTAGCACTGAAATAAATGTACAACTTTCATAAAATTTAATTCAGATCACGGTGGAGCCCTAATGTTTGGACGTGATATCAAAGTTGAAACGAAAATGTTGACATCCGTACGTACAGAGATAAATTGTCAAATCAGTAAATGGCCTCACAAGATTAATGACTAATCCATAAGTTATGTTGAAGTACCAAGTTTTAGGTTTACAATCAAACAAGGCAATTGAAGGGGTCAAATAAGTGGCAGTAGCAATAACTAAGATGCCTTATAAATAATGCAAGCTCTAATTTACTTACTGCAGTCGACTGCCGTAAAAATCTGGCCACGAGTGCACTTGAAATTTTACAAGCACTTCAATATTTTGCTGTCACTGACAACTGCTCTTATTACATTTCTCTACTACAGTCTCCACTGCCACATAACACAGTGCAAGTCAAATGCACCCAATTTACAATTCTTAGGTCTACAAAATGATGCTAGAAAAAAATGGTTATATTATGATTTGGTGGTTTGAGCACCTATGTAATATTATACTATAATGCAAAATACAAGTAAAATTTCTACCTGAATAGAGATAGTGAACCGACTTATGAACTTATACGATGACTTATAGTTATAGAAAAACGCCACTGTCAGTGTCTCTGCCATGCCGACCATTTCACAAAACTGATGTCGAGAAAAACTCTGCACATGCTTCGCTAGTGGTCCATGCATTCCTGACACAGACTTGTCTATTTGCCATAACGGCTTGGTACATGCAACCTGATGTGCATTGTGTTCCGATCAAGACACAGAAAATGTAACATAACAGGTATCGCCACCGCGTCCTGGTTATCTGATGCCAACTGGAGGTGTTACTTCTTTGATAGATCATGCTCATTCTATATTACATCTCACCTTTCAAATGACAAATATCAAGTCTGCAACCAGATATTGCTCTCTCGTTTGAATTCCAGAATCTCGGTATCACGGTTTTCCTATTTCGACATATTGGTCAAGGTAATCCTAATCCGACAGTTTGGAGCTTGTTCTCTGACCTAAAACTCACCCCTACTTTCTCAAACTGTAAATACTTGTCTCCTCTTAAACTTAAAAAAAATGTTTTGATATTCTTTTGTTGGAAATATGTAAAAACGCAAAAAACTCTTTGATGTGTTTATATATGCTATGTGTTCACTGCAGCTGTTGCACGTGCAACCAAGCTCCGCCAAGAAGTGCTTTTAACAATGCACAGTCCAAGGCTCTTTACAATTTCAAGGGATCCTAAACGGGTATCGATGTTTTATCAATTGCCGGCACGTTAAGTGAGCATACTGATAGCGATCACAGGATTTGCTTGTTTATTTGTTTGTTGTTTTACGCCGCACCCAGTAATATATGACGGCGGTCTATAAACAAATCCAGTGATTGACATCATGAGCTTCGATCTACGCAATTGGGATACGATGACATGCATCAGCCAAATCAGCGAGTCTGACCACCCGAACCCGTAAGTCGCCTTAGCCGAAAAGGCATGAGATTTTAGGAAATCTTGAACCTTGAACAAGGATATATATCAGTTTTTCCCATCAAAGTTTTGTCTAACTACTAATAACGTTATCCACAATATTTTCTTAACTTTTATGGATCCTACATATATTGTTAATATTCCATTGTTATCTTCACATCAGTCTGCCATGTGTCGCAATATCCGAGGCTGGCTTTACACGTCCACAAAAAATACGATGCGGATCCAAGCCCCCCTGGCGACGCGTTTTCCGAAAACATTTAAAATAAATCACTTGAGTGTGAAAATAACAAACAGTTACGTCAAATCCAAGTGTACATCAATTGAAATGTTGATTCAAGATAGAGCAGGCGTGAATAAAAGAGAACCAAATATGCTTTAAATGTATTTTAGGAGTGATGAATTGAAAAAATGTTTTCATATAATACTAGTAACTTATCAAACTTTCAAGACAAAACCCTATGAAGCCCTCCGTACGCGTTTGCAATATTCAAACCTTATCCCAAATGAGGACCAGAAATAACGGGCTTAAGGTACTGTACCAATGTCTGGAAAATCGAACTGTCGGCTTTACCACCAAGTTACATGTACATTGAATAAATAAACACTTATTTTGTAAAATTGTCTATTCCTCAAAAGAAGTCTTGCATTTGTTCCCTTTCTCTATGCATTATCACATATGATTTTAAAAGTTCAAACAGTTCACACTTCTGTGACTAAAAGAAGGATCCTACATGTGTTTGTCCCAACTATGTTTGATGACAAAGGCAAGGATTGAAAACGTTAAGTGTTAAATCCTTCTGACACTGAATATATTTATCATAAGTTGAGCTCACGCTTGAAACAGAATACAGCTTTCATCGGTGACATGTGTTATTGGAAAGGGACATTGATATTCATACATTGATGACGTTAATCTTGCGTGTTGGGCATTCACGACCTGTACCGCGCGAGATAATAACGAGGAACGCTCAAAACAATGAAAAATATGCTGAAACGCAATATTATAAACTTAAACAGGTATGTCATTATTAATACTGTAAAACATCGATAACACGATGATATGAGGGCTGGTCAAAACGTTCTAAGCCTGACAAACAAAACCAACAATTGTGGAAGTATTTTTAATTTTATTTTTCAACATAATCTCCCTCATTTTCACTACACTTCTCATATCGATACCCATTCACGGCAGCTTTGAGGTCACCGTTGTCGCTTTCCACGTAGGTGTTCTTTTAGTTTAGGAAACAGGCGGACGTCACTTGGTGCCAGGTCTGGCGAGTATGGAGGTGAGGACTCTCTTCGAACCCACATTGTCGCATAGCAGCCTTTGCAAGTCGAGAGGTTTGAAAGTATCTCTCAGGCGATGAAGCAAATCAGCACAGTAGGCACCAGTAATCGTCTTTTGACTTTCTAAGTAATCAACGAGGATCACACAATTTACATGCCAGAATACAATGACCATTACTTTCTTCACGTATCTTGAAGACATGAATTTCTTTGGTGCCGGAGAGTTGGAATAGTGTCATTCCATGGAATGACTTTTGACTCTGGATCATGGTGGTAGACCCATGTGTCATCACCCGCTACTAATATCATCTTGAATTTGACTAGATCCCCTTTAATGTCAGTTCTTTTTTCCCTTTAGCTCTGAATTTAGAAACTTTAGGACCCAACTGATATTTTATTAATCTGTAAATGTTAATGAATAAAAGTTTCAACGGATCCATGGCATAGACCTGTGTCTTCCACAAGTTCACAAATGGTGAGACGTCTATCTGACAGTATACGTTTTTCTATCTCCTCGATTGAATCCACAACTAGGGTCATTATCAAGGCTTATTTTCCAAACCTTAAACATAACTGCCGAAACAATTAACAGTGGAAAAGCCCCATACACTTGTGACATGCGGTCATGAATTTATTTGGGAATACTTTTCTCTTAAGTCAAAACCTTGATGATTGTTCGGAACTCGTTCTTTTCCATTTCTGTGTCCATTTGTACCAATATCATGTTCAACTGGCTGACCCTAATATACAAGCGGCCTCATATGATCAAATACACTTGCAATTAACTACTTAAATAATTTACGACATTGACTTGTTCACTTTCTTATGGCCTATAGTTGAATGTTAGTCAGGCTTAGAGCTTATGGACCAACCCTCGTAATTTGTGTTGTACAAAAACGTTTTATACATTGTTTAATGTAAGCATTTGATATTCATATATAAGTAAAATATTTTCAAAACTGGGTTCATCAATTATAGAGTGTTTATCCTTTTGGATTGCCATAGAAATGGGTAAGAACATATTCCGATTACCTAGATTCGTGATCTTCTTTTCAAAGAGATAGACATGAATGCAAATGCCATACGACTTTAATCGATCTTATTATTTTTAGTTAATATTTATTTTGCACTTGTAGACAACATGTATTTGTTTTTTATGTTAATTCAATTTATCATGTGATAACTCTTCTCGGATAATCAGGACAAGGATATCGATTAACATTATCCACTGAACTGACTACAATCACAACCTTATGTTTTGTATGCTTTTATCCCGGGTCGTTTTCTGGTTAGGAGAATATAAAATGGACAACAGTGTATGTGACTCCTGTTGAAAATAGAACATGACCCATCCGGCTGTGGCAGAAAATCATCCATTTAAAATAATCCTGGTCTGGCATCTGGTTGTAGCTCACCTCGCCTGACATATTGATATGGTTAGTTCAATTTATTTGTATGAATGTTGCAAAGAACCAAAATGGATAAACTTATCTTTTGTTTGGCCAAAGGATCTGCCTCAGTAAGTAGCCTCTGCAATGTGAGCTAAAAAAACCAAACCCGAGTCTCGTATGAAGCTATACACAACAGTGGAGTAACTTTTCGATCAGTCTGTCTGCCGCATCAAGGGCAAGATGAAGTTCAGTTTCTGCATGTGCCTTTGCATTGTTGTGAGCTTTGCAGGGTTGCAGGTACAAGGAAGAGGTAAGATTTGACTGATACAACAGATTATTGATTGAGGTTAATGGTTGTCGTGATTATTACCTTAGGGAAGGAATATATGTTTATTTGTTAATCTAGAAAATGAATGCATACATCATATAGTTAATTTCTGCTGTCTCTTGTCTGCATTTCGTTTGATTAAAGATTTAACGCGTAGATAATCGATCTGTGTTCATGTTTTGTAATGTGAATGATCTTTAAATCTCCGTCCACCGCCCACAAAAAAAGTTGACAATTTGGAATTTCCATATACACTATTACAAATATTACACTTACAGATCTATATTTACAGATCCAAGGATCAAGGATGGTGGCTCATTTCTTAGTGTCACTGCCATTGAGATTCAGGACAATATCTTCAAGATTATCAGATAACAGCCCCATTATCACAGCTGTAAACAGTTGTTATTGTTACAGTTCTAAAATATACCAATAACCAATCTAAACATAAATATTCTTATTATTTACAAATTATCTTTCGTGCCTTCAGGATATGAAATATGTCAGTGTGAACATCCACTTTTAAGCGAAATTGATGAATTACCTAATGATCTTGCTTTTGGGTAATATGACATCGTATTTTGTTGATTACCAAGCCACCCTGTGACACCCCTTTTAATCCCATTCAGCTATTATAAACATGTTATTAGATATTACATCAGAGATCTAATGCAAAATAAGTTGGACACCCAAGTAGGTATAAATACATTACATAAAATAAAACCTAATATTGGTTACACCTTTTGGGCGGAGATTCACCTTCTAAGAGGGTTGAAGTAACGTAAAATTATTATACCCCGATGAGAGGTTACGTAAGTTCAACCTCATTTCTTCTCTCCATGGGTTTAATTGTAGTATACTTGTTAGTTTTAATTCCATGCTTAACTTTTACATAATCGCCATTGACAAGAGGGATGGTGTAAATCCTGCTGGGGTACCATTCAGGAAACAGATGTACCGTACGTCCACATGGTCCAACGTATGGTGGCCTTACTTTGGTTGCTGGTGGTCCATAGCCCACTTTTATGATGTATTGTTATGAAGTCATTTTGTATGGTTATATACAAGTTTTAAATCTATATGTGTTATAATGTAGTTCTTTAGCTGTCCTTTGTCGACAGGTTTGATGGTCTAAACTTATGTATTATTCATGTATAACTTGATTTTGTGACGATATGGCTGACATATTGCCGATGTAACTATAAATCGTAACTCACACACTCTGATAAAATACGCCCCGGGCACAGTGCTTCTGAAAATCTGTCTCTGTTTGAAGCTGAACCATAAAGGTTCTTGCAACTATATGTGACTATAGATCAAACCTAAATGGCTCACAACTTCCAGCCAACAGGATTCCCGAGATGTCGAGGGTGTCATCATGGTGGACTCTCCTCCAAAAAGCTAGACAAAAAAACGGTGGGCCTATGAGGCAAATATGGGATTGAATTACACCTAAGAGACGGAGGAAGATGGGTAAGAGTATGCTCTTCAAAAAGGACAATGCTACAATCCAAGACTGTGGCTTTGTACTCATTCAGCATCAACCATATTCTCCTGTCGGATTACCAGCTGTTTCCAAACAAGATGAAGGCTCCATCTGGAACCCATTTCAACTAGAACAATGACGTCATAGTATATGTGGACTGTCTATTAAACAAATATCCATCACAACAACAAATGTCAAGGCAGAAAAACAACATTATGAAGGAACACAGACTCGATCCCTTTGGCCTTTGGCCATTATAGGGAAAGCCAGACACTGTAACCTGTAAAATAAGATCTGTAACCTCAGAAATACAAGCCAGAAATCCTTTCGTTTGTACAATTCCGATTATATCATTAGCATGTGACTATGAACCACTATTGAATAGTGATGATACAAGGAAATCACGAAAAGGTGAGCGTATCCTGTCCCACCAGTGGCATCAGTCAAAAGAAATATTTTAGAATTCTGCGTTTTGAATATTACAGATAGTTACGAGGGACGTGTGGACCAAGATTTTTGTGGGGATGATGTTCGGTTGCTGTCGTGATTGGCGACGAATAACGCCTGCTGGTTGGCCATCAGGAATACAATTACACCATAAAATGGTAGGAAAGTTCTAATTATTTCTAATTAATTATAATCAAAATATATACCGTTAACTTAATAGTAAGTATTTTAAATCAACAAAAACAAACATGGATGGCTGTTCTATTTTAGCAAGTAATCAAGTAGCAAGGTGAGCTTCGACAGTATCTGTCATTTCCTAACGAGATGTAGTGTCCATGGAGCTATAAAAAGCGGTGATACAATGATTTGATCAGTCTGTTGCCGCACTATAGACATGATGAAGTTCAGTTTCTGCATGTGTCTTTGCATTGTTGTGAGTTCATGGACTGTGTTGCAGGTACAAGGGGGAGGTGAGATATAGATGATAAGATTGTTGATGGAAGTCGTCATATAATCATATTTAAGTGAGTAATTAATTATTGAGTTAATGATATTGAATGTATTTTGAAGTCTGAGATGTATGTAAATAAACATACGTATAACATGAAGTTAATTCCAGCTTGTATCTAATTGCTCCTTTTGTGTATTTAAATTTTCCATTGGGGGATGATGTTTCTGTTTTTTTCTATGAAGAGCTTTGTTACCCGTTGCACAGTGAGGCTCCCCATGTGACATTCAACACTGTGATGAGCAGGTTACGCTTTTTACCAACAACAGATGTAACTAACATAAATTTAAATTTTAACATATTACATGAATATAGATTCAATGTGCAGATAGAATATTTCATTTTGAAATGAGAGCATCCATGTATACACACTGTCTTGTGCACTGGGTACAGTAATGCACACTCCAAAATGATGATGGACACAAGCCAAACCCTGTTGTCTTTGCTGGTGGTATATGTGTGCAACTTTCAGTTTTCATATCTTCGACTACATAAATGCTCGTGGATAATGTGGATAAAGCGTGTTTTGAATTGTAATGAGTTTTAAAAAGCATGAAAGATGTGTACAAGCTAGAATCATATGAAAATATGTTAATGTTGAGATATGAAGTGTAGAATGTTGAGCTTTTCTGAGGATAACTCTTTGAAATATGTATACTTTGCCCGAAGACTCCCCTCGCGTTACAGACGCCACATCACTAGTTAATGACAGAAAATGAATGAAATCTCGTAAATAACAAATGTTTGATAAGCAGAATCAATAAGATTGACAAAAATGGCCCACAGAGATTAATCAACTTTCCTTGAAAGTGCAACTAACGGGATCGGGTGGTCAGGCTCGCTAAATTGGTTGATGCATGTCATCGATCCCAATTGCGTGGATCGATGCTCATGATATTAATCACTGGATTGTCTGGTCCAGACTCGATTATTTACAGACCGCCGTCATATAGCTGGAATATTGCTGAGTGCGGCGTTAAACAACAAACCAACCAACCAAAAATCCTTGAAAGTGTCAAAATCAGGAACAAAAAAAACTACCGACGCACATGTATGGTGCTATTGCAAACATTAGGATGTGTTTTGTTGTTTTACAGACATAAACACTCATGCACATGAAGTTTGTCGTCAACACGAATTTTTGTTCCAATACTTAGTATTAACATTTATATGCATGTATTTTCATGTATTATTTTAAATCAGGGAGTGATTTCTGAATAACTTTAAATTTCCTCATATAATAACTAAAAAGATAGGAGAATGAAATTATATAAATGTATCACAGGATGCATCCGAGGTGGGCATCAGCTGGAATTATATCATATTTGTAAAAGCCTTGTATATTGTCAAATAGAAATAATAAAAACTCGATTCTCTATCAAACATACACATCTATATGCATGAGAAGTTTAGAACTGGTGTACTATTGAAATTACCGAGAAGGGTGAACAGCCAAACATGAAACAGCCGCCAAATTCATTGTCCTGCCAATATAGGACACAGGACAGATTTAATCATGTATTCTTTGAATTCATTTGAGTATTTTGTATGCCAGGAGAAATACCAGATTTTATACTGTAAACTCAAATTAATAAATGCAAGTAAAGCCCCGTCCTATTAGATTCAGGTGACTAAAGTCTACATAAAACGTCCTTTTACCCAACGTTGACAGGTATTTCAGTTATGTCCCGGTGTGTGAAGTCGGTGCTCGGACAATGTTTGTAGACGTGTTTACTACTTACGAAACACCCATAAGTATGGCTATGGTGCTGTCAATCCCGTCTGGGAGATTTCCAGTTTCAAGTAGTACGTTATGGGTAAGAATGGCTTCAGAACAATATATTGTGTTTGTCCATTTCCCTTCAGATCCCTGGGTGTACTTCGCGTCAAGGCTTGGTCGTGATACCCGATTTGGTGTTGGTAGCGCTGTTGTATTCGATAGAGTGGCGGCAAACATTGGTAATGGATATAACCCAACATCCGGGATATTCACCGCTCCATTCTCAGGTAAGATACATGGTCATTTCCGAGGCAGCAAACTGACTATTTGTCCTTACTGTTTTGTTAATGTTTCCTTATTTCCGATGCCTTTGTTTTGCACGTTTTGCAACAGACTAATCTTAATATATGACCTGATTTGAAGTTCGTAAATAGATTTGCCACAGTTAATTCAAAGCAGTGTGCTATCCAGTACCACTCTTATCTTTTATATGGCAAGCACTAAAGAGACACGATCGATGGCACACGACATGATCCATGTTTCTAAAATATCTACATCAGGCCCCTTTATATCGTCGATGCGTAATCGCAATTTGACATATAGATTTTACGATAACTGTTGGGTAAAGGTAAGAGGACTGGATTTATTTCTCAACAACCCGATGGTGATCATACATAAATATCACAAAACTACGTGGAGTACCGTATTATTGAATTATGATACTGTTTCAGGTTATTACGAGTTTAAATGTCAGCTTCTGGCCTCCAGTCCAGGATGCTTTGAATACGCACTGGTGAGCCAGGGATCCTACAAAGCAATTATCCTGTTTCCATGTTCTTCTTTCGCCACTAAAACCATGAGCGCCATCTTCCATGTCACAGCAGGACATCACGTCTGGGTTAAAAGTCACCACATCCCTGGAACGCTTCGAGGTGGCATATGGTCCCAATTCTCGGGGCGTCTAGTTCGTAAAGATTAATTCCACTTGCAGGATGATGCAAATATGTACGCCGTCTTAGCACGTTAATAAAAGCGACAAAATCCTTTCTTTTCCATTATCATTGCATGATTCCGACTATATCATAAGTTTGTGGCTATGAACCACTGTCAAATAGTCAAGTATTCACATGAACAAACACGGGGAACATATGGTAAAGTCAAAATAGGGAATTTGATCGGACATCATTTTGGACACTGATGCGTCAAATTTAGGGAATGTCCTCATGTCTACCACAAAACTAATTGAATGCTTTACTGTGGTCTTGGATGCTGTAACCCTGCTTAAATAACTTTTGAGTCGTAGGTCGCAGTTCAGTGCATTTCCTGGGATATAGAAGCCGTCGTGAGGGCCTTCTACTGCGTCATCACCTTTACTTATGATGATATAAATGCGTTCAATGTGTATCAACAGAGTTAATGTTCTGAATGAAATATCTCTGAACATACATATGAAGATGTGTAATTTAGAAATACGAAACAAACGCAATCCACGTAATCATTATGGTGATATCTATTGCACGTTTGTATAAAAATATACCATGTGTACTAGTACAGTAAACTACGTTTATAACAAACACGCTTATAACGAACTAACGGATATGACGAACTTATTTTTTTGTACCACTGCTGTATATATGCTATACATATGCCTATGACGAACTACGGTTATAACCATTTAAATGAGTGGCCCCTTTATTTGAGTTCGTTATAACCGTAGTTTACTGTATAGCGTAAAAGCGTATACATATGCCTATGACGAACTACGGTTATAACCATTTAAATGAGTGGCCCCTTTATTTGAGTTCGTTATAACCGTAGTTTACTGTATAGCGTAAAAGTCGACTATGCTTGTCGTAAGAGGCGACTAACGGGATCGGGTGGTCAGGCTCGCTGACTTGGTCGATGCATGTCGTCGTATCCCAATTGCGTGGATCGATGCTCATGATGTCAATTACATAATCGTCTGGTCCAGACTCGATTATTTACTGCCGTCATATAGCTGGAATATTGCTCAGTGCGGCGTTAAACAACAAACATACTTTAAAATTAAACGTGTACACTGTAAGCAATTGGGGTGAAATAAACACTGGAAAATGTAGCACTGAAATAAATGTACAACTTTCATATAATTTAATTCAGATCACGGTGGAGCCCTAATGTTTGGACGTGATATCAAAGTTGAAACGAAAATGTTGACTGAGACATCCGTACGTACAGAGATAAATTGTCAAATCAGTAAATGGCCACACATGATTAATGACTAATCCATAAGTTATGTTGAAGCACCAAGTTTTAGGTTTACAATCAAACAAGGCAATTGAAGGGGTCAAATAAGTGGCAGTAGGAATAACTAAGAGGCCTTATAAACAATGCAAGCTCTAATTTACTTACTGCAGTCGACTGCCGTAAAAATCTGGCCACGAGTGCACTTGAAATTTTACAAGCACTTCAATATTTTGCTGTCACTGACAACTGCTCTTATTACATTTCTCTACTACAGTCTCCACTGCCACATAACACAGTGCAAGTCAAATGCACCCAATTTACAATTCTTAAGTCTACAAAATGATGCTAGAAACAAATGGTTATAATGTGATTTGGTGGTTTGAGCACCTATGTAGCATTATACTACAATGCAAAATACAAGAGTAAAACTTCTACCTGAATAGAGATAGTGAACCGACTTATGAACTTATACGATGACTTATAGTTAAAGAAAAACGCCACTGTCAGTGTCTGCCATGCCGACCATTTCACAAAACTGATGTCGAGAAAAACTCTGCACATGCTTCGCTAGTGGTCAATACATTCCTGACACAGACTTGTCTATTTGCCATAACGGCTTGGTACATGCAACCGGATGTGCATTGTGTTCCGATCAAGACACAGAAAATGTAACATAACAGGTATCGCCACCGCGCCATGTTTATCTGATGCCAACTGGAGGTGTTACATAATTGATAGATCATGTTCATTCTCTAATACTTCTCACCTTTCAAATGACAAAAATCAAGTCTGCAACCAGATGTTGCTCTCGTTTAATTTCCAGAATCTCGGTATCACGTTTTTTCTATTTCGACATATTGGTCGAGGTAATCCTAATCCGACAGCTTGGAGCTTGTACTCTGACTTAAAACTCATGCATCAGCCAAATCAGCGAGCCTGACCACCCGAACCTGTAAGTCGCCTAAGTCGAAAAGGCATGAGATTTTAGGAAATCTTGAACCTTGAACAAGGATATATATCAGTTTTTCCCATCAAAGTTTTGTCTAACTACTAATAACGTTATCCACAATATTTTCTTAACTTTTATGGATCCTACATATATTGTTAATATTCCATTGTTATCTTCACATCAGTCTGCCATGTGTCGCAATATCCGAGGCTGGCTTTACACGTCCACAAAAAATACGATGCGGATCCAAGCCCCCCTGGCGACGCGTTTTCCGAAAACATTTAAAATAAATCACTTGAGTGTGAAAATAACAAACAGTTACGTCAAATCCAAGTGTACATTAATTGAAATGTTGATTCAAGATAGAGCAGGCGTGAATAAAAGAGAACCAAATATGCTTTAAATGTATTTTAGCAGTGATGAGTTGAAAAAATGTTTTCATATAATACTAGTAACATATCAAACTTTCAAGACAAAACCCTATGAAGCCCTCCGTACGCGTTTGCAATATTCAAACCTTATCCCA
This sequence comes from Haliotis rufescens, assembly GCF_023055435.1. Lineage (NCBI taxonomy): Eukaryota > Metazoa > Mollusca > Gastropoda > Lepetellida > Haliotidae > Haliotis > Haliotis rufescens. Next base: position 17,707,003 of record NW_025964112.1, read on the forward strand.
AATGAGGACCAGAAATAACGGGCTTAAGGTACTGTACCAATGTCTGGAAAATCGAACTGTCGGCTTTACCACCAAGTTACATGTACATTGAATAAATAAACACTTATTTTGTAAAATTGTCTATTCCTCAAAAGAAGTCTTGCATTTGTTCCCTTTCTCTATGCATTATCACATATGATTTTAAAAGTTCAAACAGTTCACACTTCTGTGACTAAAAGAAGGATCCTACATGTGTTTGTCCCATCTATGTTTGACGACAGAGGCAAGGATTGAAAACGTTAAGTGTTAAATCCTTCTGACACTGAATATATTTATCATAAGTTGAGCTCACGCTTGAAACAGAATACAGCTTTCATCGGTGACATGTGTTATTAGAAAGGGACATTGATATTCATACATTGATGACGTCAATCTTGCGTGTTGGGCATTCACGACCCGTACCGCGCGAGATAATAACGAGGAACGCTCAAAACAATGACAAATATGCTGAAACGCAATATTGTAAACTTAAACAGGTATGTCATTATTAATACTGTAAAACATCGATAACACAATGATATGAGGGCTGGTCAAAAAGTTCTAAGCCTGACAAACAAAACCAACAATTGTGGAAGTATTTTTAATTTTATTTTTCAACATAATCTCCCTGCTTTTCACTACACTTCATTGAGCTTTCCATGTAGGTGTCCTTTTAGTTAAGGAAACAGGTGGACGTCGGTTGGCGCCAGGTCTGGCGAGTATGGAGGTGAGGACTCTCTTCGCACCCACATTGTCGCATAGCAGCCTTTGCAAGTCGAGAGGTGTGAGAAAGGCACTCCAGTAGTATGCATTCCTGGCAGCTTTTCTTTGATAGAATCTCTCAGGCGATGAAGCAAATCAGCACAGTAGGCCCCAGTAATCGTCTTTTGACTTTCTAAGTAATCAACCAGGATCACACCATTTGCATTCCAAAATACAATGATCATTACTTTCTTCACTGATCTTGAAGACATGAATTTCTTTGGTGCCGGAGAGTTGGAATAGTGTCATTCCATGGACTGACCTTTGACTCTGGATTATCGTGGTAGACCCATGTTTCATCACCCGTTACTAATATCTTCTTGAAACTGACTAGATCCTCTTCAATGTCAGTTTTTTCCCCTTTAGATCAGAATTTAGAAACTTTAGGACCCAACTAGCTGATATTTTATTAATCTGTAAATGTTAATGAATAAAAGTTTCAACGGATCCATGGCATAGACCTGTGTCTTCCACAAGTTCACAAATGGTAAGACGTCTATCTGACAGTATACGTTTTTCTATCTCCAGAACTAGTGTCATTATCAAGGCTTTTTTCCAAACCTTAAACATAACTGCCCAACGTTTAACAGTGGAAAAGCTGGGGCACTTATCCCAATACACTTGTGACATGCGGTCATGAATTTATTTGGGAATACCTTTCTCTTACGTCAAAACCTTGATGATTGTTTGGTACTCGTTCTTTTCCATTTCTGTGTCCAATTGTACCAATATCATGTTCAACTGGCTGACCCTAATATACAAGCGGCCTCATATGATCAAATACACTTGCAATTAACTACTTAAATAATTTACGACATTGACTTGTTCACTTTCTTATGGCCCATAGGACCAACCCTCGTACTTTGTGTTGTACAAAAGCGCTTTATACATTGTCTAATGTTAGCGTTTGATATTCATATATAAGTAAAATATTTTCAAAACTGGTTTCATCAACTATAGAGTGTATCCTTTTTGATTGCCATACTAATGGGTAAGAACATATTCCGATTACCTAGATTCGTGATCTTCTTTTCAAAGAGATAGACATGAATGTAAATGCCATACGACATTAACAGATCTTATTATTTGTAGTTAAAATTTATTAAACACTTGTAGACAGCATGTATTTGTTTTTATGTTTATTCAATTTATCACGTGACAACTCTTCTCGAATAATCAGGACAAGAATATCGATTAACATTATCCACTGAACTGACTACAAGCACAACCTAGTGTTTTGTGGGTTTTTTTTATCCCAGGCCGTTTTCTGGTTAGGAGAATATAAAATGGACAACAGTGTATGTAACTCCTGTTGAAAATAGAACATGACCCAGCCGGCTGTGGCAGAAAATCATCCATTTAGAATAATCCTGGTCTGACATCTGGTTGTAGCTCACCTCGCCTGACATATTGATATGGTTAGTACAATTAATTTGTATGAATGTTGCACATAACCAAAATGAATAAAGTTATCCTTAAGTTATGCATCTATTTGGCCCAAAGGATCTGCCTCAGTAAATAGCCTCTTTATATAGTCTATTGCGGATACAATGATGGAATTTCTTTTTCATCTGCCAATATCTGTAATATTAGGCCCAGTCTTCTGAAACTAAATCTTTCGGCTTCAAAATATTGTTCCTGATGTGGTACTGACATAACAGGTCATACTATTGACATGTACTTAAGCGTCAGATGTCAGAAAAAGTATCTAGAAACGTGTGGCTGAAGGGCAGCAGTTATATATGACAATCTGCAAGGTGAGCTAAAAAACCAAACCGAGTCTCGTGTGAAGCTATACACGACAGTGGAGTAACTTTTCGAGCAGTCTGTTGCCGCATCACGGACAAGATGAAGTTCAGTTTCTGCATGTGCCTTTGCATTGTTGTAGGCTTTGCAGGGTTGCAGGTACAGGGGAGAGGTAAGGTTTGACTGATACAGATGATTGATTGAAGTTAATGGTTGTCGTGATTATTACTTTAGGGAAGGTTTGACTGATACAGATAATTGATTGAAGTTAATGGTTAATGGTTGTCGTGATTATTACTTTAGGGAAGGAATATATGTTTATTTGTTAATCTATAAAATGAATGCATACATCATATAGTTAAATTCTGCTGCCTCTAGACTGCGTTTTGTTTGATTCATCTGTTAAAGATTTAACGCGTAGATAATCAATCTGAATTCATCTTTTGTAATGAGAGTGATCTATAAATCACCCTCCACAGCGCACAAAAGAGTTGACATTTGGAATTTCCCTTGAAAAATACTCTATTTTATAATATTGATTCATTTATTGGTGTTTGTTGTAAAGGTCTTAAGTCTTTGGACTTTTAAGTCTTTTAACTTTTGGACAGTTACCCAGGGAATTCGATTTTGATTTTTTTAAAGATGTCACGGATGTCTGTGATGTATGTAAACATCAATATTAACCTTCTGAAACATTAACCTGAAGGGGTACAGGTTTTTTTAAGACATGACGTGATAAAAGGAACTTTTTGCCGAATGAATTATCTCTTGAAAATAATGCGAATATCATCCTCTTTGGTAATATTAGTTTATGTGACATATACAAATTATTTGACCCGTTTAAAGAGGCGAAATAAATAGACGTAGCTATAAAATATCACTAGCTGGTCAGAAAATTACAATTTACCACATACATGCTTTACACTTCATGGCATGTTATTTGAGGCATAAGATCATCTCACTTTGCAAACATAGTCTTAAATTAGTTAGACTATGCATAGAAAGTAATTGATCTTGTCAGCCCAACTTTAGTTGTGCGAGACGCAAGTTATTTTATAGAGAAGCGTTATAGACAAAACAGTCCGCTCAAATAGAAATAATTCTTCGCTCAGTTCGATTCAAGTCATATTTCTGATAATAAAGAAAATGTTATTTATGTTGTACCTAAACATCAAATAATAATAAACTGAAATTTGTACTTCTATCAAGAGAAACGTTGAATGATCGACGATTTCATTTAGCAATCATTATGCCATTTTACTTCAACGCCATCAAAGACAAGGAACATACCTGTTCATGGACTTTCATAACAATACAACCTAATCATGTTAACTGAATCAATCATGTTAATAATAGGGCAACAGATGCATGCCGGACGTATTACCATCACTCTGTGATCCGCTTTCTGTTTCGATTTGTTTCCAGGACCATTGGTGTACTTCAGGGCACTTCTGCCAAGTGACAAGACTTTCGGACTTGAAAGTACCATCGTATTCAGCAAAGTAGAGGCAAACGTGGGTTCCGGATATAACTCATCATCCGGGGTATTCCATGTTCCAATTGCAGGTATTGTACCAACTTATGTATCATATTCGTATCGATGTGCTTGCGTGTGTGCGTGCGCGCGTGCATGCGTGAGAGGGACGATTGTTCATTTGTATAATGTGGCCTACAATTTAGGACGCCCGTTAAAGAACGGTTAAACAGTGCACCGAAAGACTGACCTCTATCAGAACTGGTAAGCATTTTGTAGACTATCTGCTCATTTATTTGTTCTTTGAAGAACTTATTCTGCTATGGTCATTGCCATGTTTTAGACTTAGTAAAGCTTAGCGTAATATGAAAGTCGACTGTTGATGTTTCAAACCCAATAGAATTAAGACTTCGAAAAAGATATCGGCCCGCAGGCCCGAGGCCTACAGATTTGTTCCCGGGCTGACAGTTTCATATTTCAGCAGACCCTCATTAGCTTTGAGATCAGACAGTGCCCAGTCACACTTTCAGGATTTTTAGTGCCGTCATTGATAGGACCATTACCGATTTAAATTTGTCAAGATCCTGTGATTCGTGGCGGGAAATTCACAAACAATCAGATATTGTTCACGAAGCGTCCCGCTTCAGCCGTTTCCATCCGAATTCGCCACGATTCTCCCGTTCTCAATCCGAATCTGATCCGATTTGTATCTTCCGCATGCTAAAAAAGAACCGAATCTGTCCCGACAGCGTTCCGATTCTCCCGAATGCGATCCGACAGAGATCGGACAGTGACCGGACAGTGAACCGACAAAGACGGTTCGCATTCGGGAAGATCCTGACGCAATCTGGACTCAATCGACAAGAAACGGCAATGAACAATTCATGCCCGTTCATCACGACAGCGCCCCGATCCACAGGACACCGTCCAGACAACACAGGGCATTGTTACGATTTTGATCCGATACAGCAGAATCTGTCACGACATAGTCACGATTGTAATCCAACTAGACAAAATCGGATGAGTTTTCCGAATGTTACGGGACGCATCATACTGTCGGGAGTACTTGGCCGCCCTCTCTGGACCTTTCCCGATCCGTAGGACTCTGTTACGGACGTATACGAATGATAGGGCATTCCAGATCATTGAGGATAGTTATATGATTTTTCCACTTTTCGTGTCGTAGCGCTGTCTGATCTCAAAGCTAATAGATAAATAACAACTGTATTTATATATTGGTGTGAACATACTACATAATATGTATTATGTGTTTTGCTTTAGGTCTTTATCTGATGAAATGCCAACTTGAGACCACGGACCCTGGTGTCTCAGAGTTCTTCCTGGAGAGCCAGGGAGTACAAAAGTCTGTGCTGACCATTACACACATTTACAGCTCCAAGACTATGAGTGTCATCATCCCTCTCAAAGTGGGAGACCACGTTCTGATGAGGAAGAAATTTGATAGCCATAACGCCCCACTGCGAGGTGGAGTGTGGTCTCAGTTCTCTGGATATCTGCTGCGGGAAGATTTAATCAACTGTCAATGAATCAAATATGTTCAGAGGAACCAAAATAATAATTTCATCATGAAACTTTTATCACGCACTCCTGTTTAGAGTAAACGTTAACATTGAAAATAAACTGTATCATTGAGTGATGTTGATGTCTTATCTCTATATGATTCCGTCGAGGTCGTTGTTGAACGTGATATATTTTTTCTTCAATGGATTAAACTCAACATTCCTGAACTGTTGGCCATCCGTCAAAAGTGCTCAGATGTACATCGGTTCAAGCAACATCGTGGTCATTTCTTAGTAACATTATTACGTTGAGAGAGTTATTTTAGACCGTGAAGGTCATGCAAATTGCTTCACACTTCATTGCCTATAGATCGCCATCCGATTGTAATAATGAGCACCTCATGAACAGTAGAATATCCAAAATCTCTTTTCAGCCGATACTCAACCATTTGGAAATTTTGATGTAAATATAAGAATCCTGTCAATAGGGATAAGAAAACACCACTAGAGTCCACTGTTCGATTCCTACTTTGTCATGAGCATGTGTTAATAAATCACTAGCAAAAAGAGATGTTACCGGGTTTTCGCGAAAACGTATCCTGCTCCATCGGTGCCACCCGTCACAAACACATGCAAAGGCAAGTCAATTGTTCAGCTGAAACAAAATCTGGGAACGTTTTTGAAAGCTGTATTTGGTGTTGAATGTTGTAACCCTATGTCTGCTATGTTTTTAGGTTTTACTTCCGTGAAGTCATGTTATAATATTTATAAACTGACGACTCGTGAGAATCCGGGGTAGAATAGATCTTCAGCAGCCCATACTTGCCGCAAAAGGCGACTATGCTTGTCGTAAGAGGCGACTAACGGGATCGGGTGGTCAGGCTCGCTGATTTGGTTGATGCATGTCGTATTCCAATTGCGTAGATCGATGCTCAAGATGTTAATCACTAGATTGTCTGGTCCAGACTCGAATATTTACAGACTTTTGTTTCCGTCACGTCCGGAGGTCAAAGATAAAGGTGTTTTCCATTGATAGATGACGATCACATGGCGAGGTGAGGTGAAAGGTTATTGAAAATGATTTATGGATCTGGGTGTGATATTTAATTTGAAGAATCAATCATTTCTTTTAACATTGTTTACACAGTTGAATTACCGTTGTACGTATCTCACCCTATGCCGTTCTGAATACATTCCCTGAAGCGTTTCAATTTGTATATGGTCTGGGCTATAATTGAAGCATATTTGAGTCATGTTATGGCTTATGAGTGAGTGAGTGAGTGAGTGAGTGAGTGAGTGAGTGAGTGAGTGAGTGAGTGAGTGAGTGAGTGAGTGAGTGAGTGAGTGAGTGAGTATGTACGCCCTTTCCAGTCATATCACGGCAGGTATGAGGTGAGGTGATGTGAAATTGGGTTTTACGTTGCGTCCAAGATTATCGCACTTATATAGCGACATGCATGCATGCGTGTGTATGTATGCTTGTACTAGTCCGGACTAATGCCGATTTTATAGTGCTAGCCAGCTGAAATACCATGCCGCAGTTTAACTTAAATACCCTACTCAGGCAAAGAAAACTGACCCCGAGACGACCAGTTCTTGGTTTGGCCTCCTCACTAGACAGGAAAACACCAAGTACCACCCTGTAACTTATTTTGGTATGACGCGGCCGGGGATCGAACCCCGGACCTTCTGGGACGACGGTCTATCCACTAGGCCCCAGAGGCGGTCAGTTGTGGATGAATGGGGTATGGACTGTTCACAAAAGTAGACGCTAAAACATCACGTACGTAACAAATACAAGAGGGTATGGACTGTTCACAAAAGTAGACGCTAAGAACATCACGTACGTAACAAATACAAGGGGGTATGGACTGTTCACAAAGGTAGACGCTAAAAACATCACGCACGTACAAATACAAGGGGGTATGGACTGTTCCCAAAAGTAGACGCTTAAAACTTCACGCACGAAACAAATACAAGGGGGTATGGACTGTTCCCAAAAGTAGACGCTAAAAACATCACGTACGTAACAAATACAAGGGGGTATGGACTGTTCACAAAAGTAGACGCTAAAAACATCACGTACGTAGCAAATACAAGGGGGTATGGACTGTTCACAAAAGTAGACGCTTAAAACATCACGTACGTAACAAATACAAGAGGGTATGGACTGTTCACAAAAGTAGACGCTAAGAACATCACGTACGTAACAAATACAAGGGGGTATGGACTGTTCACAAAAGTAGACGCTAAAAACATCACGTACGTAACAAATACAAGGGGGTATGGACTGTTCCCAAAAGTAGACGCTAAAAACATCACGTTCGTAACAAATACAAGAGGGTATGGACTGTTCACAAAAGTAGACGCTAAAAACTTCACGCACGTAACAAATACAAGGGGGTATGGACTGTTCACAAAACTAGACGCTAAAAACATCACGTACGTAACAAATACAAGAGGGTATGGACTGTTCACAAAAGTAGACGCTAAAAACATCACGTACGTAACAAATACAAGGGGGTATGGACTGTTCACAAAAGTAGACGCTAAAAACATCACGTACGTAACAAATACAAGAGGGTATGGACTGTTCACAAAAGTAGACGCTAAAAACATCACGTACGTAACAAATACAAGAGGGTATGGACTGTTTACAAAAGTAGACGCTAAAAACATCACGTACGTAACAAATACAGGAGGGTATGGACTGTTCACAAAAGTAGACGCTAAAAACATCACGTACGTAACAAATACAAGAGGGTATGGACTGTTCACAAAAGTAGACGCTAAGAACATCACGTACGTAACAAATACAAGGGGGTATGGACTGTTCACAAAAGTAGACGCTAAAAACATCACGTACGTTACAAATACAAGAGGGTATGGACTGTTCACAAAAGTAGACGCTAAGAACATCACGTACGTAGCAAATACAAGAGGGTATGGACTGTTCCCAAAAGTAGACGCTAAAAACATCACGTACGTTACAAATACAAATGAAATCTTCAAGGAACACCAATCACATGACCATAAACAGAAGCGTGAGCCACAAATTCACAAAGCGTACAATCCCCGACCATTTTAGAATTAGCGTGATGCATCACGTGCGAACTGGGTGGCGTATGTTGTCCTTTTGACGATGGAGTTTACCAGGCTTTCGAGATCTCAAAAGCTTTCCAATGCGAAAAGGTCAGAAACTGTGACAAAAAGGAAAAGTCAAAGAAAATGCGAATCAAAATTACACACCACAGTTATATATACAATTAGGTAAATATACTACTACGTTGTTTGTACTCCTCAATTCCACAAGACTGAGACATTCCAGTATTTCACTTCTGTTTCTGGAGAGAATATTGAAGTAACTAATTAATAATTCATCATGCGAACAATTTAGTGGCTTTTTTCTCTCTCAAATAATTATGTCCATTTTCATGAATACCTCAAGGTCTAAACTCGCAGCTCCGCGGGGCGATCTGATAGCCTGGGGGGTAAAGCGTTCGCTCGTCACGCCAAAGACCCGGGTTTGATTCCCTACATGGGTACAATGTGTGAAGCCCATTTCTGGTGTCCCATAACATAGCATTAACAACACTTGATAGACTCACAGTAAGTTTTTTCTGTAGTATACATTATCGATCAGTTACTCAATAAGCTCCTGTGACATGAATTATTTTAATTCCGAAAAGTTATTTGCTGTTTTAAATGTTGTGTCTGGTAGTTAGCAAATAAATAAATAAATAAATAAATAAATAAATAAATAAATAAAAAAACATTGATCGTGGTGGCACGTGATCCTGTGCACAGCTGTTTTGTGGTTGTTTTCTATTTCTGCCTCTGATCCTACTATTAATTGTTTTGCGATACATCGTGCACTTCCGCGTTCTAAGCCTGTCCCGTGACAGCTTTGAGTGGTCAGAATTGTCAGCCAGTCTCTGGCACGGGTTCTGTCGCTAATTCATACGTCGCTGGGGTGTATAACCAGTCATTAACTCACACGGGGTCCTTACGCTACGGCATCGCACGTAAAATATCAGTCTCATTGTTGCTGTTGGCGAAACCACATTGTGTGTACTACTTTAGTGGGCTGTGAGAAGGCCCATTTGTGATAAAGTACTGTCGGAAATGCTAGAAAACCGCTTTTTGCCTGTTAAAAAAGGGATATATTTTTTCACAGACTGTTGTTATTGAAATATCGAATAACTACCGATCGCCCTACCTGTGGTTTGAAGTATTTCCGTCATGTACAGTGTGTAAAAATTTTATATGTGATGAAATGCACTTTGTATTAGAATGTCCAAAACTCTCAGAAATTAGAAACAAGTTTTTGCCACAATACTACTGTATGTATCCTTCTGCCGTAAAATTCTCTCATTTGATGTCCATTACTTATAAGCCAATTCTATTAAAACTGGCAAGTTATATAAGATCATGTATGGAAATGTTCCACTGACATGTTTTCTTCATTGTATCTAATTCCTGTGTCTAATTACATCTCTGTATCACTGCCGTGATTTACGAGAATAAACATCATTCATTCATTCAGTCACAAGAAATCCTATCGACAAGTTTACAGGAAAAAAATTCGAACGAAAACATGAAGTTCACATTTATTCTAAGTCCAATGATGGCTGTCTGAAACGGACTATAGAAATATGCGCACGTGACTCCCTTACAATGATAATAATGTAGTCTAATAAAACATCTACTCCACATACAAAAATCATTTTGAGAAAATTCTAGATGTGCATCTTCTAAAATGACAAAATGACGCTGCGTTTTATTTGTTAACATTGATCCTATGATGCATGTTATATTACACTTGCATAGCAATAACCAAGGTACACGATATGGAATCTGTACTTGGAAATACATACAAGTTCTTTACACTTTAGAGAGATAGAGGCAAACCATTTATTAATTTAGATAGGGTGAATTACCGAACTGCCCAAGCTATGGTGTTTTCAATTCATAGCATCAAGTCTACGGTGTGATAAGAAAACAAAACAGGTATAGGGATGGTCTCGAAAACAAAACTGGGTCGTAAAAGGATTTACTCAGCTTTGATACAGGGCGATTAGTCGTATAGTGTATGAGCAGAAGGTTACCCTGACTTTTAGTAGAATTTGGGAGGAATTAGAGATACAATTAATTTCCCAGACTGCACTATTGCTCTCCATGAGATGGGATTTCGATACACTGCGCGTGGCGATGACCGAGCACTTTTCAGGGGAAAATATTCCATCCTGTCTATGAGGTCACATTATCTCCGAAACATCCATACCTATCACAGTCAGGGCGTCCAGATAATTTACCTTGGCAGATGGACAAAAAGCACCCATGGTACCACCAGGTAAAGGTAATCGTGTCATTGTTTTGCACGCTGCAACCCATGATATGGGCATTACTGAGGGATGTTTTCGAGGCGAAAAAGAAAACTGGTGATTTTCATAAGGAAATTATAGGAGGTGATGTCTTCTTAGACTGGTTGGAACTTCAGCTATTGCCCATTTTAAACAACATCAGTGTGATTGTCATGGATAACGCCAGTTAATATAACGTCTGGGGATCAGATACTGTCACCCAACCATGAGAAGTCTGAAGGCGACCATACAGGAATATATGACATTGGTCGACTTCAGACCATATGGAACGAAAGTTCAACTCATGGAGAAAATTCGGCTGAATAAGAAACCAGTAAAGTACATGACATATGTGCTGGCGGCACAACACGGTTACGTTGTCTTACGTACGGCAGTCAGACATTGTGAGCTCAACCCTGTTGTGCCCATCTTGGCTAAATGTACAGGGTTCGTGGCAAGACATAACACAACATTCAAAAGTACAGATTCAAATACGTCATCAGCTGAGATAAAAGCTACCCCAAGAAACCATCTGTAGAACAACAAATACTTCTGGATTCCAAAACCGCAACCTTCCAATACTCATCCCGTTTCATAGCTCTTAACTAGTCCATCATGTTTCCAAGCAATTATAATGCAGTAATATCCTAAATTGCTACCTCATCAACGCATGTCAATTAAGTACAATAACAGCAATATTTTGAGGTCATCACCTTGGGACAGGTGTTAGGTAATCACCTCAGGTTATAGGCCATTTCATGCATGAAAACACACGAATATTTTCGAAGTTTATCATCATTTTACCTGTAAAAGTACAGTTTAAGGATAATCACAGTGTCAGTTAGGACAAGCTAGATTAGGGCAATTCGCGTTATTTTGATTTATGCTCTTTTTATAGTCCTATGACTCGTATTTATTAAATGAAGCCAGAAAAGCAGTTTTTTAGCATTTCCGACAGTACTTTAGTTTGATGCATGCTCAGAGAACAACACAGCGCTGACAGTGTCGGGTCGGTAGCTGTGAGTGAGTGAGTGGGGGATGGGTGAGTGAGTGCTACAATTCGCCCTAAACCGGAAAATATTAAGTACCATTACTACTTTCCGTATAGAAGGCCTGGGAATATAATGGAAAACCCTTTTAACAATATATTTATTATTGGAACTATTCAACATTCATTAATATGCTGAATAGTATTACAGTTATATAACGTCTCAAGGAAGAAAGACTCATGTCTTTCAGACCACGGATCATAATCGAGGGCGAATATAGCATTTGAATCAACGGAACCCGGTATGACTACTGCACCATACACCACTGAGCCGTCAACAAATCAAACTATCCTACATACAACATGAACAACTGGTTTTTTAAAGGGGCATCAGAGATGTGTGTCTTTTACACAAAAATGCAACAAATCCATGTACTGCACAACATGATGTGTATGGGAATACAAAAATAAGTATAAAAAGAAGTCAGATAAAGTCAAAAGTCGGTTATAACCAAACAAAAAGTGATTAGTGAGTTGGATGTAACGTTGCTTTGGACAGTGTGTTAGTTGTATAACAGCGGGTCATGTTAATGTGGGAAGAACGCGGGTTGCAGGCTTCACCATTTTTGTGAAATCCACGTATAGTGCTGGCCTACCACATATGGTGATCAGAGCTAATTTGGGATTCGAACCGACAATAATACGAGTTAGAGAGTGTTATTCGCGGCGAGGAGTGTCTGAATATTGTTCTACGTTGAATACTCAAAATACATCACAGCGGCTCGTAATAATCAGTCCTGCAAACCAGTGATACTCGGCCATGCGCCACTTTGCATCCACTCAATGATCATTATTTCGACGACTGGGGCTGTGGGGTAGGGTAGTGGTTAAGGCGTTGGTCGGTCACTCCAAAGGCTCCAGGTTCGACTCCCCAGATGGACATAATGTGTGAAGATCGTCATTGGTGTTTCGTGGTGATATGGTTGGAATATTGCTAAACATGGAGTTAAACTCACTCACTCACACATGACCCATGTTTCTCTGCAGGCTACCGGTGGTGTTTCCGGATATGACTTGAGACATCAATAGGGTAAATCAAATGGCCCAGTGGTATTTGTCGCGGGTGTGTCGCGGCAATTCGCTTTGCTGAGTTGCGCCCCATAGCCGTGCAAGGATCCTCTGAAAGTGGGTCCCAGTTTCCTATTCGCTCTGACTATAAAACTGTTTTCTCAGCGCCATACTCGTGCCCATGGGTTTCGCTAAATAAGACATACATTAGTTTTTGTTTTTCTCCCACATCAAGCTGACACGCCATGATATAACTTTACCACTCAACACACTTCTTCGCTTCGACTTCAGTTATATCTTATGTGTCTCATATTTTATAAATATCCAAGTAGGTTCACACTGGTCGGTTTTAGGGGTTTTCTGATGACACCGTTATAATACTCCCATCCAGCCACTTTGATACGGCCGTTCAAGCGGTGATTGGGTCTACACGTTAAGTTTTCATATTCAAATAAATATATTGTCTCCTCTATTATGTATTATTTATCATTTAAACCTGCACATGGATGAGTCTACTATGTTTACTGGAAATTACATAAATCACTGGTGCATAAAATTGTGTTGATAAAAATGTAGTTTAAAGTAGACGCCGCCGTTCAAACTGACTGCATGCCGTTAAAACATAAAACTGTGTTCAGGTAGGCGTGACACAATGTTAACTAGTGGACCATGTCAACGTATTTCCAAGTCTACTTTTGAACTAAACAAACTTTTTTTTGGGGGGGGGGGGGGGGGGGGGGGAGAGGGGGGGGGGGGGGGACTTACATTAATTAAGACCATAGACATTACCGCTTTGGTGAAGCCCACGACCACGGATATGTTGTTGGCAGAGACACCCAGGAGCTTCGGTCGAATGTCACCAGGGAAGATGAACCATTTGTCATGACAACGTGTCAACCAAAGCGTGACAACTGATGACGATAGTGACGCTTCTTTGATCCTTTCTCTCTTTATCAATTGTTATCATGCAAGCATGACGACGTTGCTGTTGACAACAAACTTGTTTGTTGATCTCATCAGTCGTCTCCTTCAGAATCATTTCAGCTCGGACGTGCCACAGTTCCGGTCTCCACGAGCACTGATCCTGTTGCCGAGACGACCTTAGCTACTTCATCATGGTGAGCATGAGAGGCATCTGTTGACACGAGAACTGTTCCTGTAATACAACTATTGTTATCAGTACAGCCAGTGTCTTATGATTGTTTTAGAGGCATTACTTAGAAGTTGACGGATGACAAAGTAGACACAATGTATGGATAACAACTTTACAGTATTAAAGAAGTTGTTATCCATAAATTGTGTCTACTTTGACTGTCTTTTGTACAACTTAAACTGGTCCTGTTACATGCATGTGCACAATGAATGTAGTGTATTGTAGGGTAAGACTGGGTGGGTGATTTTATGGTGTACCGTCATTTCAGGCCCGTATACATTGTAATATGTGATATGTGTGAAAAACCACAGGTGTTCATCATTAAAAAGAAATTGAGAATCGTACATTCTCTTCCTCATATGGCAATTTCTTGTGTCCCCCGCCGTGATATTGCTGGAATATTGCTAAAAGCGGCGTAAAGCCATACTCACTCACTCTTCCTCATATAATTTGAGTTGAGACGAAAAGTTTGGTGTTTCAAACAGTTTGAATCAAACTTGCCAGGACTGCTAGTTGGTCCGACCCTTATCCCGCTATAAACTTCCCTCAGTCGTAATAAGTCAGTCGCGTCCTCAATAGTTTAGCCTTATTGTGACAAGTCCTGTTAATCAGAGCGTGCACATCCTGGAGTCAGTTTGCGAGTTGCTGGAGCGTTCACTGTGTTAGTTATCGATTATTACCTGTGTTAGCCTGCTTCGGGTCTTGCTCAGGCATGTCAATTACGGGTATCACTTAATAAGTAGTCATTTACTTTAGCGGATGGTGTTCACACGAGAACGTTGTACTGCATAATTGCAATGTTTTACGTTGGGATGATAATACAAATCTTGATAATATTTAATATTGACGTTTAAGATTCAGTCAGTAGCTAGAGTGCTCACATTTAACATAAACAACAAAATATATAGAGGATGTTTCATGTGTCGAGTGAAATATCATGTTTCTCTCACCGAGTAGCCACTCGTGAAAATATCTCCTTTCCCCCCGTCACGAGATGAGAGAAACATGATATTTCACTCGACACATGAAATATCCTATTTATTATATACTTTTGGTGTAGTTGTCTGCAGGAAGATTAAATTATTTCATTACAAATGTAAAACCTTCAAGCGTAAATTCTCCCTACATAACACACATGGACGGTTTTCCACCCCCTGTAAGTACGACTAAAAATGTAGTTCCGTCTTTGCTAAATCTTAAAAAATAAAAACAAAAGTAACCAAAAATATTTGATGTCACTAAATTTCTTTAGTATATATTTGGATATGATTATATACAAAATCAACTTCATCAAAAAATAAATTTCAAATCAATGAGACGGTTGTTCGAAGCGAAAGAATACACGCAATTCAAGTAACAAAATGGCGCTTTGCGAAACGTAATGTATCGACTGACAAATCAGAAGAGAAATTCACAGTTTAATACAAATCATTTTCAACAAAATAACAAACGGTAAGAATCGGTATTAACTACATAAATGACCATCTGTCATTATATGACTTGTCAACGTTGAACTGACGTAAATCAACAGTTTGTGTACGAGCTGTCTCGTGAAGGCCAACATAGTTCCGTCAACGTGTTATGTTCACTGCAGTGAAATATCAGGTGTTATATTCACTGCAATGAAAATATCACTTTTCACAACTTCAGAAAACTCAGTCTTTCACACTGAAGTATATAATAAATGGCTGCCTCTCTTAACTCAATTTGTTCATTATCCATTTCTGGAAAAAAATTGTCACAGTGACGTAATTGTGTTTTTCGTATTGTGCTATATGTCAATTAGAATAGAATAAAATCTTTCTTACGTGTTTTTATATGAAGAAAGTTTGTTATCCTCGCGTTGTTCAACATTCAGTGGAGCTGCACCCGAGAAGATCCGGTTAGAATTGATCTTCAGCAATCCATGATCGTAAGAGGCGGCGGCTATTGTTGTATTAATAGGCGACTAATGGGATCTGGTGGTCAGGCTTCCTGACTAGGTTGATGTATGTCGTAGTATCCCAACTGCGTAGATCGATGCTCATGATGTCAGTCACTGGACTGTCAAACTCGACTAAAGCTGGAACGGGGGGGGGACAACTAAATTAACAAAGTCAGTGCAGCAGGGTGAACTGTGAAACACATACCTTCAAAAGCAAACGTTTTCTTTCAGAAGGAAATTAAAGTAGGGAGACTGACAAAACCGTACAGTTTTCATTATATTTTTTTCCAGAGGGAATGCATCTCTATCCATGTCGGACAGGCCGGATGTCAGATGGGCAATGCATGCTGGGAACTGTACTGCCTGGAACATGGCATCCAGCCCGATGGTCAGATGCCCTCAGACAAGACTATCGGGGGTGGGGACGACTCCTTCAACACCTTCTTCAGCGAGACCGGGGCAGGGAAACACGTCCCCAGGACAGTGTTCGCTGACCTGGAGCCAACTGTTGTGGGTGAGTTTCACTGCTGTAAACATTTTCGTCACATGTGTATGTATACTTACACGACTGGATAGCCATAATTCTATGTCATCAATTCAGACAGTTTCCTGTAGTTTCCCCGAATTATAGAGGAACGCCTGATTCAATTTGACAACCGGTGGTTGCACAACACAATGATAAAGACCTCATTGGTGTTATGTTAGTGCCACAGCTACTTTGAAACACGGTGAAAGTATTCACTAAAGAAGAACATGCTCATGTTGCTTTGTCAGTAGATATTCCTCAGATTGTCTTATATGCATATGTTTTGTAGAATGAAAGAAAAAAACATTTATTCATTGGATATAAAGTTCCAAGTTTTCTTTTGCGAAATTCATTATTCGCATCTGATGAATTTTCTTTCTAGATGAGATCCGCACAGGAACGTATCGGCAGCTGTTCCATCCCGAGCAGCTGATCACCGGAAAGGAGGACGCTGCGAACAACTACGCCCGCGGTCACTACACCGTAGGCAAGGAGATTATTGACCTAGTTCTTGACCGGATCAGGAAGCTGGCTGACCAATGTACCGGTCTCCAGGGATTCCTCGTTTTCCACAGCTTTGGAGGTGGCACTGGCTCCGGCTTCACCTCCTTGCTACTGGAACGTCTAAGTGTCGATTATGGGAAGAAGGCAAAGCTGGAGTTCTGTATTTACCCTGCCCCGCAGATCTCAACAGCTGTCGTCGAGCCCTACAACTCTATCTTGACAACCCACACCACCTTGGAGCATTCAGATGTCAGCTTCATGGTCGACAACGAGGCTATCTTTGACATCTGTCGTCGAAACCTCGACATTGAGCGTCCTACGTACACAAACCTGAATCGTCTGATTGGTCAGATTGTGAGCTCAATCACAGCCTCTCTTCGTTTTGATGGTGCCCTGAACGTGGATTTGACCGAATTCCAGACCAATCTTGTACCATATCCACGAATCCACTTCCCGTTGGCAACGTTCGCTCCTGTAATATCCGCAGAGAAGGCCTACCATGAACAACTTAGCGTGGCAGATATCACCAATGCATGTTTCGAGCCTGCCAATCAGATGGTAAAGTGTGACCCTCGTCACGGCAAGTACATGGCCTGCTGCCTACTGTACAGAGGCGATGTCGTCCCGAAGGATGTAAACGCTGCCATCGCCAGCATCAAGACAAAGAGAACCATCCAATTCGTCGATTGGTGTCCAACTGGTTTCAAGGTCGGCATCAACTACCAGCCACCCACTGTTGTCCCTGGTGGTGACCTGGCTAAGGTCCAGAGAGCCATGTGTATGTTGAGCAACACCACTGCTATCGCGGAAGCATGGGCTCGTCTCGACCACAAGTTCGATCTAATGTACGCAAAGCGTGCTTTCGTCCACTGGTTCGTGGGGGAGGGTATGGAGGAGGGAGAGTTCTCCGAAGCCCGTGAGGACCTGGCTGCCCTGGAGAAGGACTACGAGGAGGTTGGGATGGACTCTGCTGAAGATTATGGAGAGGAACAGGAAAATGAATACTAAAGAGTCCTTTAAACCTTACCAGTGATAACCATTAACCTACTGTCTTACAATATCAAACGTGTTTAACGTAAACGCAACACACATGTACTAGTTACAATCTATAATCCTGAAAAATATAATTGTGTGATGTTATATGCTACAATAACTACCTTTCCGAAAAATGTACAAGGGATGAATCAATATCTGCAATTAATAAATTATTTAAACAGAGATTGACTCATGACTTTTTTAAAGGGCTGTGTATTGGCAAAACAGTTTATTGCAATGTATTGCGATACGTATTGCGATATACTGGGAGCTGTTTCACAGTAATTGACACTGATAATTTTCTACATATTAAAGTTATTATTACTCAGTGTTTCTAGGTTTGTCATACCCATGCTCGTGGTTTTCACCGAAGTGGTAAACGTCTGAGACCTGAATCACTTCGGGCTTTCCTCCCACATTAAGCTGACACGCCGTGATATAGCTGGAATACTGTTAAAAGCGCGGTTAAACTCAACTCGCTCACTCACTCACTATTATTACTCAGCATGGGCAGTCACCGCCATTTCGGATACAGGGGAGATAACAAGGAGAGAGAAAGATCCCTTCCGCGTTTCCACCGTTTTGTCAATCAATTTCGACATGAAGCATCATTTGTGAATGAATTTCTGTGTAAAATGTAGGCTAAACGATACTAATAATAACGAAACTTGTTATCTTTGTTTTACCCAATAACCCGGAACACAGAAATAATTTCGCTGTACGTATCGTTTGATAAATGTATTGAAGTATACAGGTTTAGCGGTAATATCATTCAGTCATACCATTTATATTTGATTATCAAAGCAAAACGTTTTCTTCCATGGAGTTTGATCATTTATTTCAATCTAGATCTATTGATAATCAAATACCTTAGGAGGTGTTCTTACAGGAAGTTACCTGTTTCCTCCTCGGCTGAAATAAGTTGTATGTAGTTGAGATACGTTCAGGACGAAGAAGACATTGAATCGTTTCGCGGGGACGACATGCACAGTGTTTTATTCTCGCCAACGAACGGATTAGGTTAGTTTCACGCGGTGGTCATTCGCATAGCAGGTATATCACGGTGACTGGACACATGGGTGCCGTTGTACAAAACAACCTTAGCGCTAAGGTTACCTTATATCCTTAAGTTTTAACCTTAGGCCTTTACTAAGGTTAACCCCCTGTTGCATGAAACTACCTTACGCTAAGGTAGCCTTAGTTAAGGTGAAAATTTTAAGGTTGGTCAGACCCAACCTTAGCCACGCTAAGGTTGATACTTCATTGAATTTCAACATGGCTACTTTCTTGTTGATGTGTGAGGAAACTGAGAGAAGTTTGAGGAAACAGCGTGTTTTCCGAGATCGCACTTGATGTAAAGTTTGATTGCCGACACCGTTTCTGTGCACTGGTAGACGGCTGTGTCATGTTGAAGTATCAATATTAGTCGTCTGCAGATGCGAGCAGGGGAGATAACTCTCAACCGTAACTACGGGCATAATTGAGTCTCCCACACTAAAGTGTTCAACCTTAGTTAAGGTTGCCGCTAAGTATCCTGTCCACGTTAAGGTTGTCCAAAGGTAGTTTTGTGCAACGGGCGTAACTTTTTGATAAGGTTACCTTAAGATTAACCTTAGTAACTAAGTTCAACCTTAGTAAAGGTTGTTTTGTACAACGGCACCATGGTCGATAATGTCGGCATGGTTTGCTGTGTTGAACGTCGTCGGGGTACGATGAAGCACAATCAGCCTAGAACAGTACGTTTTACACTTTATTTCCTAAGGTTGAACCTCTACATCAAAATGTAGTCAGGGCCAGACAAACCAGTTCCTGTTCCATGGCTACCCTGAACTGATGTCATAAGTGACATATGGATTTCGGTTCAGACTATACCCCCAGTATCTCATGATTGTTTTAAGAGACGACTTAAATTGGGATCCGATGTCATGGTATCCTGACGGCGTGGACGGTGAGGATGACAAGAGGGATGACTCAACTTTCCCTTCATGTCGAGCAATATTCCATCAGCTCCAGCCCTTGGTGTTTACATTTCACAACTTGTGAGGTACAATCAAGCATGCTCTTTCTGCGAGTATATCAAAGAGCGTCATACGACTCTTGCTTAGAAGTTGTTTGATGACGGTTACAACATTCAAGGCCCCAGTAAAACTTTCAAAAAGTTTTATGGTAGACATGTAGAGGACATTTCCAAATTTGACAAAATCAGTGACAAAAATTATGTCCGATTGAATTCTCTGTTTTGACTTGTACGATTTGTTCCCGTGTTTTTTTCAGGTGAACAATTGACTTGCCTTTACATGTGTGTATGACGGGTGCCACCGGTGGGGCAGGATTCGCTCACTCTTTTCAAGACGGTTGGTATCATCACTTTTTTATATGCGATTGATGAGTGACATGCGTTTGTTTGTCACAGAATCTAGTGCACATTATACAAATGTGATCACTATTACCTTCAGGGTCAGTCTCAACACGTTGCCTCTTTAGTCAAAGTACAGGTCATTGAAATGACTTAATGCTTCAAGAAGACTTTCGCGAACACCTGGTATCATCACTATTTGACAGTGATTCATAAACACAAGCTCATGATATTGTCGGAATCGTACAATCGACTGTGCTTTTGGCAGAGATTTCTATTGAATATGGAAAGGGTTTTGTTGATTTTACTGTTATGGTCGGGACTATTTACAGGAGACCAAGATCATGACATTGCTGAAATATTTCTTACTGAAGATTAAAGCAGCAAACATCTTTATTGGTTTTGCGATGCTGACCTGAACTGATGCTACGGGGAACTATAGGTCACACTACCCTATGATTGTCGTAATAATTGGCGATAGAGGATCGGGTGGTCTCAACATAACTAGTGACCGATAAAAGAGCCGACATGTACTGCCATAGATGTACTCCAAACGTCTCGGTAAATATAAAACGTTTTCGCCAGGGAATAATCAGTCTAGATCATCTGTCGGAACAGATTCCATTGGGCGTATAAGGTAAAAGTGTGGTGGGAATAGAGCTGGGACGAGTCCAAATTTACTACCCGGGTACCCGACCCCCTATTACACGAACCTACCCGGGTACCTGCTGTAAGTTTCAAGAGTTGGGAACAAAATGTCTGATTGGTAATTGTTTTACCGCAGCCTTGGCTAAAACTATTTAGATACATGTGTCAAATAATCAGATCATGCGTTCACTGAAGTTGACTGAAGCTTTATCTGTACTCAAACATATACAAGTCAAAAGGAATGTGTTCATCGTCAGAAAGAAATGAGAACATTAGCGACTTGTTGTGTAACCACTGAGCTATATTGAGTTTTTGTCATTTAACAATATATCACGTGACTAACCACGGGTCCGGGTAGTCCTGTGGGTACCCGGGTCTTACTCAGGACCCACCCGACCCGAGTACCCGAGTTACCCGTCCAAGCCCTAGGTGGGAACTATATAAAAATCAGTGATGACACCTGGAGTTCGCGAAAAGTGTCTCAGCATGTCCTGCTCTACCGGTAGAACCCGTCACTCACACACTTTGTATAAACACGTTTAATTAGTGTTTGTTAGTTGCCTAACACCGCATGGCTGCTTGGAAATATTGGAGTCTTGGCCATGCCTCTGTTTGGCAAATAAGAGTATCGTGGAAGTATCATTGTGAATAGTTGTTCGCTGAGCAAGTTTTAACTAACTACATATGATATGATGCTATAGGTGCGGCAATTATTACTAATAATGAAATTATCAATAACTGACATACAAGTCGATCATGTTCGCAGGCATTCGTTAACATTAATCATGTCCAATTTGCTTCCTCCAAAACCTGTGTTGGACGGATATGTTTGTAAGAGTGTGTCTTATCATTTAATATATTTTATAGATTTCCGATTATTTTTCTGGAGTTTAATTTTTGCTTTTTCTCAAGTGTCTTTCGTTAATTTAATTTGTCGTTTTTTGAAAAGGATCACGGTGATAGCAATGATTATTCAAGAAGTAATTGGCACTTTCACTCTGTTTGTACCAGTGATGAGACGGGGCATGACTACTTATGTGTTATGTTTTCTGTTTAAACGAACAAGATGGTACTCTACATCAACGATTTATGGATCTGGGTGTGACACTTAATTTGAAGAATCAATAATTACTATTAACATTGTTTGTACAGCTGAATTACTGTTATATTTATCTCACCCTATGACGTTCTGGCTACATTCCATGAAGCGTTTCAGTTTGTATATGGTCTGGGCCAAGTTCCACTCACCGATTAACCCAGTAAAAACGGAGAATCCTGTAACATCAACCTCTTATTGTGATGTAAAAGAAACAATAATTGACCCATATTTGAGTCATGAACAGGTCATAATTTTACGTCATAACTAAGTTATGGCTAAGGAGCGAGTGTGTGTGTTAGGAGGTACGCCCCTTGTAGCAATAATACAGCCGTATCACGGTGGGTATGACGAATAACAGGGAATCGAATCCGGGTTTTATGCATGACGAACGAACGCTTGGACCAGTAGGCTACTTCATCTGGCCTTTATTTTGGAGATGGACTAATAGATTATATAGCTTTGACTGCTGCGTCATCATTGTGGATACCTAGAAGACATTAATCGTTGCTTATGCTATCAACCACTTGGTTCGTGATCTACTCGAAACGATGCTAAATGTGACGAAAAGCAACTCACACATCGTTATTAACGTCTCACCAGTACGAATCGGAACTAACATAATGTGAATAGCAAACATTGGGAGATTGTCAGGTGAGGTGAAATTGGGTTTAACGTCGCGTCTCCTTATATAGCGACGTGCATGTATGTGTGGCTGCTTGTACTAGTCCGGACTGATGCCGATCTTTTGTGCTAGCTCACTGAGATACCATGTCGCAGTTTAACATTAATACCCCACTCAGGCACAGTATACTGACTCCGAGCCGACAAGTCCTTGTTTTTGGGGTAACAAGACAGGGTAACAACGAGTACCATCTTTTAACATATTTAGGTATGACGCGGCCGGGGATCGAACCCCGGACCTTCCGCTCTCCGGGCGGACGCTCTACCACTAGACCACGGAGACGGTCAAACATTGGGAGATCTTTAGGACCGCCTTCGTAGTTGTCGCGATTAATCAATGTCGAGTGTCGTATTTTTCTCTGGATGAGTTCCAATGAGTTACATGACATTGTTTTTAACGCCTGTTTTAACTACTTCTCTTTTATATCACGGCGTGTCAGGAAAAGCTAAAAGGAAATCTCGAGTTGAAGCAGGTCGTAAACCAAGGATCAATGAGGATGAAGTTTTAAATGGAATCCTGGCACGTCTATGGGACGTCATCCCACAGAGCGAATTGCGAGCCATAAAACATTGGCTACACGTGCCCCTATGTATATCTGGTGACATGGTCCTTTCTTAATATATTCATTATCTGCTGCAATATATTTTTATTATTATAAAATGCATGTAAGCAAAGCAATTGAAATTGGTAGTCTGTGAGTTTTATTTGTTATAACAGTCAAGGCAACATCACGCATATTGAAGAAATACGGGATTGTACAATGCAAATGTACAATCACATTAATATGCACTATAATATCAAACAATTATTATCCTTTGGTCATCGTATAGACACTAACAAGAAAGCTAAGAGCTAAAAGCACAGACATGTAATAGCAGCGGAATGACAATAGCATTGAGTGATTGCGTGATGTGAAATCATTTACTCTTCTTTATCAGAGTTACTAAACAGGATTTAGTCAACACAGGGAGGTTTCGATTCGTCGCGATTGTCACCTTAGTGAGACAAGCGTAAACATCATTTTCCCCTAGCTGTGTAACGAGCGTGCTCTGTGTGGATTTCTGAATGTTGGCTTAACTGTTAGCATTTGAATGTTAGGTACATGGCTGGAATAGGTGTGACCGTGTGCTGATAGTTTAATAATACGTAGATGTAGATGCAGTGACTTAACCTATATACAGACGAAGGTATAACGTTTAATAAACGACTTAAATGAGCTGACTTATGTGGTTACATATGACATGTAAAACTGTATGTAGTACATTAGAATAGGGTCTTCAGCAACACTTTGCTTATCGATTAAAAGCGCGTGGTTGTCAGGTTCGCTGACTTGGTTGATGCATGTCATCGTATCCCAATAGCGTAGATCGATGCTCATGATGTCAGTCAATGGATTGACTGGTTTTACAGAACGCCATCATTTTGCTTGAATATTGCTGATTGCAGCGTTAAACAAACTAACAATCTTTAGAATATAACAAACATAAACTGTTTTCTGTAATGAGCCACAGGAACCACAACAGTACTACACATATGGGCCCATATGCAACTGAAAAGAGTCTTTACTCTCATGTCAGTTAAACACCATTGGTCATAGCAACATTACTGTGCTCTGAATCGGCAAGCAACTATTTTCTATACAAATACATTTTCATATAATGAGCATGTTTGGCAGTAGGTACAAGGGGCATGAAGGATATAAGAGACAAGACGCGAATATTTATTGATTACATTGCTGGGAAAATGTGAAGTCAAGAATACAGCATACTTGCTTCAGTTTTCCTATTTGGGGAAATGGACAATGGACTCGTTGTTCGACCACTCGATGCACGATAACAGCAGTTCTAAATTTTTAAACACTGATTATTGGGCGTAAGGCAACAAATCGACGAACACTTACATTTAAAATGTAAACTTTTGGCGGGTGCTACCGGTTGAGCAAGGAGTTCATACCTTTTTCGCGAACACCTGGTGTCATCGCGAATGACTGTGATCCATTCATATAACTGTAATCACTAATTTATCCTTTTCGCCCTGTGGAATGTTTATGCAGATATTCGATATTCGAGGTTATTCTCTGGCGTTGACGTTTTGAATTCATACCACAGACATACAAATATTACATATAAACGACACTGAAATGTATACGCCTTTCCCCCCAGTTTAATGCGACCCGTAGCAAATATACATGACATCAGTTAGAACAAATTATACAAATACATTACAACACAACTTCAACAAGCACATAAGTATAATCGAGACGTTTTAAGTTTATACAACACAAGCTCTCTTTGACTGTGTGGAAGTATGTATTTCTTTCTCGTCCTTCGTGTTTCAGGTTATAACACAGCGACCCAGTTAAGTGTAGGAGAAAAGCCGTAGGTGGCGCAAGGTGTGGCAGTTTGATGAACACAATGGACATACGTAAGGTGCTGACAAAAAACAGGATCATAATAAGGGCGAATCTGGAATTCGAACCAATGTCCCCACATCCATACACGACAAAGGAATAGAATTCTTAAAAAAACCATTTTCGCCACCTTGTCCCGTAAATTCGCAATTCAAACACATGTTTGAAACAAGGTATGGGTTATTATTTTAAATGAAAGATGTCTAGATCAGTAGCTTTTGTATTTAACTATGCTGGTTATTTCATGTCCTTGAGTCGTTCAATAGGAGTAAGATCGTATACTGAAGCTCAAGTAACTAAACAATTATGTCAAACAATTATACATGGTCACCAAGGAATCCTAAAACAAGCGATGCTTGCATCAAGCAGCTATGGGTTGGTGCACTGAACTTCGGTTGCAGATGATTCTTCAAGAACTGAAAAGGAAAACGAGAAAGTATACTTCAGTAATCAGTACAATTGCGTTCCAAGTGGCTTCATCGAGTTTCTAACTATCGGTTTTAGGTTTCAGTTGTGTGTATGGACAGCTGATTATTATATATTACATATTTGGGACTCAACCTAAAAAAGTACGAGAATCTGTACTTTACAAAGAAAGTGTTATCCCAAATATAATATTTGTTACATATTATCAGATGATACATAATTTATTGCAGAAGCAGTTTCGTATTTATACTTGACTGTTCTGAGCCTGTGCTTAGGCCAGGTTCACACTGTGCCGATTGTGGCTCCCGTTTGAGATCAGACAGCGCTACGACACGAAAAGTGAAAAAGTCGGATTACTATCCTCAATGATCTGTAATGTCCTATCAGTCTTATATGTTCTAAACAGAGTTCTACGGATCGGGAAAGGTCCAGAGAGGTCGGCCAAGCACTCCCGACAGTATGGTGCATCCCGTAACATTCGGGAAACTCAGTCGACTTTGTCGAGTCGGATTACAATCGTGACTATGTCGTGACAGATTTTGCTGTGTCGGATCAAAATCGTAACAATGCCCTGTGTTATCTGGACGGTGTCCTGTGGATCGAGACGCTGTCGTGATGAACGGGCATGAATTGTTGATTGCCGTTTCTTGTTGATTGAGTCCAGATCTTGTCATTAGTTTGTCGGTTCACTGTCCGGTCACTGTCTGATCTCTGTCGGATCGCATTCGGGAGAATCGGTAAGCTGTCGGGACAGATTCGGTCCTTTTATACCATGCGGAAGATACAAACCGGATCAGATTCGTTTTGAGAACGGGAGAATCGGGACGAATTCGGCTGGAAACGGCTGAATCGGGACGCTTCCTGAACAATATCTGATTGTTTGTGAATTTCCGCTACGAATCACAGGATCTTGATCAGACTTTTGACAAATGTTAATCGGGAATGGTCCTATCAAGGACGGCAGTAAAAATCCTGTATGTGTGACTGAGTCCTTACCTTCCATGTCGTAAGGTTGGAGAAACAGGCCGTCCTCAGCCTCACAGTAGCCCGGATACCCCCCGCAGTTCATGTAGACCCTGGTATTGTCATCGGCTCGCGTAACGTTCATCCAGTATTTGTAGCCGGTGTCGAGCCAGGTCGTCTACGGAAATAGATAAAACATTTGGATTTTTTTTATTAATCGGTCAGCCTGTACTGTACGTTACTGCACAGTGCTGAAGACACTTCAAGAAAAATCAGTGTGAACCCATTATTTTGAGGACAGTTGGCCACCGCGGAAGAATCCATTGCCGTCAAGTGTAACCTGGCCCACGAGCAAACTTTCAATACTTGCTGTTGTTATCAGCTGCACGGACGATGTTTGTTGTTTAACGCCGCACTCAGCAATATTCCTGCTATATGAAGGCGGTCTGTATATAATCGAGTCTGGACCAGACAATCCAGTGATTGACATCATGAGCATCGATCAACGCAATTGGGAAACATTAATCAGGGTGAAACGTGATTCTATAGATTTTTTTGAACTCATACGGGACACAACTCATAAGTTGTCTTCCTTTGCAACAGAAGCAATTCGGAAATGACAATGAGATATCAATATTTACATAGTTTCATAACTACCTCCGGCGTTACGGCCATGCCAGTTCCACTCAAATCGATGGTAAACATGCCGCGAGGTCCGCATGAAGCCTTGACTCCATCGTTGTGTTTGGCATAACAATCTGAAGCAACTCCATACAGCAATTTCGAATTTGTGTAGTTAGCAAATGTGTGGTCGTTTGTGGTAACTCTCAGTGACTGAAAAAGAAATCATGTCACATCCAGTTAAGTTATCACCGTGGTAATTCCAGACATAGCAATCTATGACAACCATTTATGCAGGATATGTTACACACGGCCATCAGATCCTGACACACAAAAGACACGCAACTCTGCACAGCTACTCCCGGCGCCCTTCACGGATTAACATGTTGCAGTTGGTGAATCCAACGAGTACTGCTTTGGTACTCACTTGCCAATACTGATGATCGCGACGAATCTGATATTTGTATCCTGGCACAGTCAAGGGATACAACTCTGCATAACAAACTTAGTTACTTCATCACCCGTGCCTCCATTAGCATCAAATACAGAATCGTTATACATATACCATGTCACTAAAATTGATTTGTTTGTTTGTATGCCGCACTCAGCAATATCCAAACGCAATTGGGATACAAATACATGCATCAACCAAGTCAGCGAGTCTGACCGCCCGATCCTAGTCGCCTCATACGTCAAGCATAGTCGTATTCCAACCGAGATCGTCACGGGAATACTATAATAATATGTTTAGCTCCGTTCATATGATCGAGGTTAAGGGTGAATGCGTGATCTAAAGCGCTGCTAATCGTTGTGCCGATAAGCGTTCCTTGTTGTGCCAGGATCCGCTTGTCAAGGGTTCAAATCCAAGATTCGAACCCATTTTGATTCTTGATATATTGGTACAATTCCATGTCCGTTCGTAAATATAAATGTCTATCAATTTCATTACATTGTACTTCCCTCCAATTATTAGTTATATCACTGTAACACTGTTCAAAGCAGCGTTAAACCCTGGATATAACATAATATCTTACCCGTGTGTCGATCTTGATTTTATTGAACCAGACCTCCCCACCGTTTCCATCACAGGAACCTGCCAGGCCCTCCACCTCTCCAGCACAGATAGGGTTGCGGAGGATGGGGTAGTAGCCATAGTTAGTGACAGGGAGGGTCAGGTAGTCCGAGGGTTCTGTGGACGCCATGTTGTGGCAATATATGCGGGCTTTGACCATGTTGAAGTCGCGTAGGTATATCCAGTACTCTCCATCATCACTCTTGGGTGCGCACTGCTTAACGTCGGCACAAGATGAGGGGAATTCTGTTTTAGGAACACACAACAAGTCAAGGATGAGTGAGTCTGTGATTGGCTCCATTTTGGGCAGTTTCAATTATGTCATGATGTGTTAGTTTTAAGACCAAAGTGACCCATACAGACCAAAAACAGACTCCGTGGTCTAGTGGTAAAGCGTCCGCCCGGAGAGCGGGTTTCGATCCCCGGCCTCTTCATACCAAAAGATGTAAAAAGATGGTACTTGTTGTTACCCTGTCGAGCTAAAACAAGGACTGGTCGGCTTGGAGTCAGTATACTATTTCTGAGTGGGGTATTCATCTTAAACTGTGGCATGGTATCTCAGTGGGCTAGCACTATAAATCGGCATCAGTCCAAAGTAGTACAAGCCGCCACACACACACACGCACGCACGCACGCACACACGAACCCATGGCGTGTACCAGAATAACCCAAAGTGATGCAGATCCTAGACGTTACTACTGTGGATGGGGTAGGCACATTAGCACGGGCTTGTGGTAACAAAGCAAGACTCAGCTCCCAGGCGAATCCCGGTTTCAAACAAGCTTGAAGTGACTAAGTCATTCATCCCTGCATATGAACGTGCGGCGAAAAAGCGACAGTGCCACCCGTTCCCACAGTTCACAAAGTAATTTAAATACACCTTGCTAGTGGTATCCCTGCTATTGATGCAAACGATATACCACGAACAAATCCACTCCAAAAAGTATGTGGCACTTTCTATATTTATCTCGGAGATATCAGGACCATCGAAACATATCGACATATCAGTAGTTTGAGACAATCAAAATGCCGATCTATATTAGTCCACAATTAAATAAGGATTCTGACTTTGTCGTAGAGTTATATTGTTTCAAACGGATTCGAGTTGAAGAGATTTCACCGTATTGTAGTATCTCAGTTATATCACGTTGTGTCAGTTACATGTGGGAGGAAAACCTCAAGTGATACAGGTCAAAGATGTTTACCACTTTGATGAAACCACGAGCACGGGTATCGTGCTGACAAAACTAGAAACACAATCGGGATGGACCGGGATTCGAACCCAGAATCAATGTTTCTGGAACGCCTAAGGGACGCAACTCCGCACTGCGTGTTAAGGGGGCTATGACGTCTGAGACACCCATGCCACCCCATTAGTGAAAGATGTTTCAAATCAAGTTGGCATTAATATACTTGGCCTTTCATTTCAAAATAATGCCCTCTGTGAAACGCAATGTATAAAA
Organism: Haliotis rufescens; assembly: GCF_023055435.1. Classification (NCBI taxonomy): domain Eukaryota; kingdom Metazoa; phylum Mollusca; class Gastropoda; order Lepetellida; family Haliotidae; genus Haliotis; species Haliotis rufescens. The sequence goes on from NW_025964112.1 coordinate 17,736,824, forward strand.
TTCAGGGTTTGGTTGACAATTAGTAAAGGACAGGCTCCATCTATAACCAGACAATCAAGTGATCGGCATCATGAGCATCGATCCACCCAATTTGGATACGATGACAAGCATCAACCAAGTCAGCGAGCCTGACCAACCTTTCCCGTTAGTCGCCTTTTACGGCAAGCATAGGTTTCTGAAGACCTATTATACCCCGGGACTTCACGCGTCACTTTGGTTGTAAATCTTACCCACAGCGCAAGAATAATCTCCGTCCTCAGGGATACATGCTTCATGCACGTCGCAGTCATGGAATTCACACGTCCGAGCAAGTAACTGCAATTGATTAAAGTACAGGAATAACAAGGAATGTGAATATACTCTTAACCAACCGTTAAGAATGTGGGTGTATAAACATTTGCACCATAATAAAAAACACATGTAGTATGTACAATTCAATGTTCCTGATCCTAAAACTGACCAATACGTAATGAAACATTGTTCAATTGTATCAGTTCACCATTTGACAGGACGAAAAAGTGTCAACTGGAAAGAACATTATTTGGTAATGCTATCGTCTCGTTATCAAATATGGTATGATTGTCAAAACGAATCCGTTGCCCTTTGTGGCTGATTGAGTGCTCCCTGGGGCCACATACAATCAATATCAACTGCTGCCGTCCTCAGAAAAGAGATGTCAGTCTGTCACTGCTACCAGTAGTGAGTGTACCTGTGTCCCCCGTTGGAATTCACAACTCCTCTGGTACGCCTGGGAATCGGGTAATGATCCCACAACAACACTGGCATGTCTCTCTTCCCACAAACGTGGTACACCTGTTGAGCGGCAAATGACATTTTGTCGGGATTATCATGCAAACATCTTGGTTATCAACATGTAAAGCGCAGTTACCTCAATCGACAAGCTGCAGGGTTTGTTTTGAACTCGGGAAGCTGGGAAGCACATGTCACTTCCAGCCATTGTTTTAAAGTACTGCCATACTTACAATCGTATAACTACGATCGCTTTGTGGAAATGGGCCCTGCACACAGAGCTGGCCAGCATACGTGGGTCTGAAAGATTGTCCCCAGGGTGAACGTAGGGGGGCTTTAACAAACTGACTAACTACGCCCCCAAACCGACTTTCCACGCAGTGATTCGTGGGGGAGTGGGGGATGAGTGAGGTCAACAGTTGTCCCATTTGTGTCGTTTAAAACTTTGGCAAAACCCCAGCATCAATGGTGCTACAAAGAAAGAATCCAATTCGGACGATATAGGGGATGTGAATTTGGTACCTGAATGAAACTCGGTATGATTAACGGAGTTTGAATAACTATTGACTGACACGGTTGACCTCGCTTCAAACTGCGTATCCATACCTCCTGGAATTGATTTATATTTGAATGCACAACTGTGGACACTGGCAAGTAGAACGGATCACTTGTCTCCACGTCACGCATCTCACAGCTGCCGTCTTGAAGGTAGAAGTTGAACGACATGCACCTGGACCGCTTGATGCATTCGACAGCGCACAGCATCAGACCACCTGGAGTTGAAGCGTGTACAATATACTTACACCCCGTGATTGTTTAGGTCTGATTTATCTATGTTGAGGTCGAGACAACCAAATTTCCTTATTTTGTAAATTTGCAGTTGTCATGTGCATTGGAATTGAACAATAACCTTTACAATTATGGATGTAAATGTATGGTTCATAATGTAATCATTTAAAAATAGCCACGGGGATTCACATTGAAAATGCTTATTAATATTCTTGATGAGAAAGTAAGATGTGTTTTTCACATCTCTTTGAACAGTATTTCAGTTGTATAAGGCATGTCAGCCTTATTTGGAAGAAAAGCCACAAGATCAATGACGTGACCCATGAAACATGGTTATGGTGCTAACACACCAAAGATCCTTACCGACTGGAATTATGGAAATCCAACCCATTATAATTACCGACAGAGCATGCCACGACACCACTCACGCACATACTACGCGAACGTTTGTTGTTTGTTGTTTCATCGATTCAAATGTTTTATACATGAATAGATGTTTGTGATGCACTTGAAAGTAGATAGTTACAAAACAAAGGATAAGTAGATACCTTTGTTGTGCCTCGACACAATTATTATTTACACTATATTGTTGCTATGTGAGATGTTCAGAAACTGTATGATACATGTAGAACGGTGTGCTGGTTATCACATGTAAACTTCATTTTCATGTTGAATTAGAGATATTGTTCCTTTTCATTGGGCGGATAGAGAGGAGGAATTGACTTTGACTTTGAATGACAAATTTTTAGTTTTCTCATTAACGATTTAATACCTACCTAATTCGGCAACGGTTTAGGAAAAAAATAATTCTAACTTTAGGTAGATGTCATCCATAGAATTAATATGTCTTTTCCCTTTTCGTGACAACATTATCCATACATCATTAATCCATTGTCATGGCAATTAGTACGCTAGGATGATCTGTCTCTTCAGCGTTGGTCTTTATCAGGTCAGGATCCTCTGGAAATGAGAAACATTGTGGTCTTTAGTCTATGTAGACAGGTATGTTTACTATTGGATTTACCTGTCGTTAAGTTCATAAACGGAGATCCTGCCCACGTATATCCGTTCTTCAAGAAAGGGAGATTTCCAAGATCGGTGCACGTATTTGCTGCACACACGGTGCACAGGCTGACGGCCAGGAACGCCCCTTGTACACCATACATGTAGGACTTCATGTCAACGTTCTTTCAGTGTCTTGATAGATCAGTTCTCACGAAGCTGACAGCATAATGGAAAACCAAACAATTGCTGATTCATTTACCTGAAAACTAAATTTTTGGATATTAACAATACAAATGTGCACGTATTGAATACTAATATGCTAGAAAAGAGCTAATGAGTGAGTTTGGTTGTACGCTTTGGACAGTATTTCAGTTATTTTACAATGCGTCAACAAATGGAAAACTCAAAATGACGGAGATAGTAGATGGCACCACTTGAAACCCACTAGCACCAGCATGGCACTCACAAACCAGTTATCTCAATCTTGGCTCTTATGAGAATCGAACCCACGATCAGCTGACCATGGCACGGCTAATGGACACGATTCGGCACCAGAATTCTTCCTTGAGATGATTCGTGATACGTTTATGTGTTATTGAAAAGAAGGTATCTTCTGCTATGTCATGTTGAAAACACGTGTACAATTCTTTTAGACAATACAGAACATGCATACAGATATCAGGAAACAAACATCACACTTGTAGTGTTTGTGATTTTCCTAACAGTTCTGCAATATGTGCACACAATGACATGACCACAAGATTGTGGTCACACACAACTAATAAAGATAGTTTTATGCTATACCGTATTTTGCGGTCCATTTGTCGCTGTTGCGCAATTCGGTCGTCACGTGACAAAGATCATGCGAGAGGACAAAATGGCTGCTGTCAAACTCATAGTCGAGTGACCTAGATACGTATGTACCACTATTGGTGTACCACTATTCCTGACAGAATGGGAGTCAATCGGTGTTCTTGGGATGTTTGTAAGAGCGACTCACGCCTCCATCACAAGCCGTTCGCACATTCAAACAGCGCGCATATGGAAAAAGTGCGCAATTAATTGACGCCTTGCTGCAGCATTTAAATGAAAATTGCTCGTCACTATATGGCTGATATACAACCGATTTGACGTTAAATATTTACTCACTCAATTAAATGATAAATGATCCAGTAATAGGATTTCGAACATTAAAAACACTGGGCTAAGATTACTGAAGTAGGTAGGAAGTTAGCTTTTTGTGTCAGATGAAGGCCAGCAGGAGGAGCTATGAGATATTCAGCAATAACATGGAACTGTGGCGAGTACATATTGGCTGTCACTGATCCTTCATCAGACTTATGACGGAAAGGTTGGCACTGCGTCTACTTTTAGCGAATTACTCACTGGCTCTTACCTGACTAATGGAAGAGTTTTTGATACGTATGTTTAAAACTGCATATTATCTAGCGCATGGAGTAATGACATTAACCATATTTGAACAAAATTGGCACACATAAATTCCACTTAGAAAGTCAAAAGACGATTACAGGTGCGTACTATGCTGATTTACTTCATCGCCCGAGTGATTTTATCAAAGAAAAGCGGCGAGAAATGCTGACTGCTGGAGTTCTACTTTTTCATGAAAATGCCTCTTTCACACCCTCGACTTGCAAAGGCTGCTATGCGACAATCTGAACTTCCCCACCCTCCATACTTGCCAGACCTGGCACCAAATGATTTCCACCTGTTTCCTAAACTGAAAGAACCCTTTCGTGGTAAGCGCTATGACGACAAGGATGACCTCAAAGCTGGCGTGAATTGGTATTTCGGTGTGGTTTCAGAAAACTCTTCCTGACTGGAATTGAAAAGCTTCACTATCGATATGAAAAGTGTATTGAAAAGCAGGGAGATTATATTGAAAAATAGAAGTAAAAACACTTTCACAATTGTTGGTTGTGTTTGTTAGGCTTAGAACTACCCTCGTATTATACGCATTTACTGATTATGTTGATGTGTCAGTTTTGAATAATATCTGCTGTAAGCAAGTGCAGAGATTCTTTGGAAAAAGAGTAAAGAAAAATGTTCAGGACATATGGTCGTTTAGCAACACAACAGAGGGGACCTTTATGGCAAAGTCAGAATATGAATGATCAGTGTTTTATACACATGGGGATACAAGGTCCAAGCCTTCAAGATACGATGTCATGTAAATCAATCAGGTCACACATCGAAAGAACCTAAGTTTTTATTTACAATAAGAAGTACAGATGATCTCTCCATCGTTGTACCTGTCTTTTGTAGGAATACCCATCACTGGTTGATCCACTCTGCTCATAAAGCTGCGATACACATCGGCCTACACATTCTTGTGATTATAATAGCATTGATGCTGTTAGTAAAACTGTGCATATCATACTGTGCATTCTTAGTTAAGTGCTGTGTATGCAACATATTTTGAGTTTGCATAAATATGAGATAATTACATTCTGTTCATTAACTATAACATACTGTCTTGCGGGAATTGCATCACTAAAACTTCTGCTTTTTCTCTTCAACTGGAAAGAGTCTAAGGCAGAAAGGTTAACACTGTGGAAAGGAGAGGATACTTCGGAAGGATTGTGGGAGTTTACATGCAGGTAATACCTGTAGTAGTTTGCAAGTAACCAAGTCAGTATTCCTTGTGTGAGACGTGTGTGGGGAAACATGTTGAAAATAAATTCCCACACTAGAAAGACGTTTTAACCCAATTTCCATAAATTCCATGATTGTGTGTAATTTTATTCCAAAAAAATTATAATGAAAGTTATTCATGTCTTCAGGAAATTCCAACAGAAATGCATGAAGGACGTGGTCGAGCTGTGATTATGTTTTGAACCTCTCCTGTTGGTCTTTGTACGACCCCGGCGTGGTCAGGATGTGGAACACTTAGGTGATTTTTTGGGAATTTCGCCTGGCACAGTCAGACGTTAGATAATCTGTAGATAATCGAGTCAGGACCAGCGAATCAAGCAATTGACATCATGAGCATCGATCTACGCAACTGAGATACGATGAGATGCGTCAATCAAATTAGCTAGCCTGATCACCCGATCCCGTTAACCTCTTACGACAAGCACTGTCTCCTCTTACGGTAGGCGTGGGTTGCTGATGACCTTCATGTATTTTAACCCGGACATTCACGGGTCTGGTGATACTAAGACCAGGCGTATTGCCAATGGTCGCCAGCAATGGGCATTGGCCGTCAGAAAAGTTTCAAATTTCAACAAGGTGTTTTACCATTGAAATCAAATAAACTCATAAATCATACTGTCAAACTGTTTGCTCAACTTTGCAACCTTGATAAAACACTGGTTTATTAAGAAGCGTGTTTATGGGTTTTTGCATCTGATACTAGTATTTGAACCTTTTGTTAAAACTATGTTGTCAAACTGTGACATTGTTAACAATATTTACCGAACAATGGAGAGTTGTTCTTCAACCTTTCAGCGTCTCAAAAGGCATGACAGGGAAACCCCGTTAACACAGACAGTACCGTTCGCACTGAAATTGTCCGTTAAATAAATCACCGCATAAATGAATTGTTCGATCGTTAGTAATATCCCTTTCTTTATATGTAGACGTCTACAACACTTACCATGCGGGAAGGGGTTTCCTTGTACTAACTACCACACTGTAAATATAAAATGTCAACACCATCAGTCTCGATTATCTGCCGAAATGGATTCCACTGGCCGTAAAAGGCAAAATAGCGGAGGAAAGTATATGAATGGATCACAGCAGGAATAAACACTGAGTACCCACGTTTGACACCTTGATATTGAACATATTTCAATATGTCTAAAAAACGTTACATTTACTTTCTGTAACATGTCAGGGAAACTGACTAGAAATATTTCTAAAATATATTTCAAATAAATGAAAGCGACAAAACCCTTTCCATATTCATAAGAAAGCTCTACCATACCAAAAAAAGAGTCGATTGTACGATTCCGACTTTATCATGTGCATGTGTTTAGGAATGACTATCAAACAGTGATGACATCAGGTGTTCACGAGAGCACAGCAGCTCTACATACACTTCGAAATAAATATTCTGTAAATTTATCTTGTACCTTACACCATTCTTAATTGCTCTAATTCTTTTATCTGCAAAAATGTTTAAAACAAGAACATTATCCTGAAAGTTGACTTGAATAATATCTATATTTGTTATAAAAGTCTGACATGGTGGAACTTTCAGGGACTGGGACTTTCAGATCAGTCAGTTATGTAAAGGTGACTGTAGGTTATCTAACAGTTACAAGAAACACCAGATTGTGTTGCTTTTAACAATGTGAAATTGATCCTAACAATCGAGGGGCAACAAAATGCCTGTAGCAAAAGAAGTCCTGTTTATGCACTAGTTGGCTGAAGTAAAGTGTTCTCTGCAAATAAGAAAGTGATTTTAGATGTATAATTTAAACGTCATATAAATAATCAACAGACTGTAATCGATTGTTCAAACTTTGTACACATCATTCCCATTGACCCAGGTTCCATATGGCACACATGGAACAGTGGATTTTCAAGGAAAGGTCATCTTAGTTCAATACCTTGTATGGCCACCATTAGAGTCCTAAACTGAATGGCGTCGTCGTCCCATGGAAGCAATCAGATCCCGAATTGTGGGCTGTGGAATGTTCACCACACTGACTGCAGCGCTTGTGCCAACTGTCGGAGGTTCTGTGGTTGTTGCCGACATGCCAGCAGTCGTTGATCCAGTGCATCCCATAAGTGTTCGATTGGGTTTAAATCTAGAGACCCGGAGGCCATGGCAGGAGCTGGATGTTGTTATTCCTGAAAAAGGTTGTTGTCAGTCTTGCAGTGTGAGCCCGGGCGGTGTCTTGTTGGAAACTGACGCTCGCTTGTTGCATAATGGGAAGGGCGTATGGCCGAAGAATCTCATCCGTGTAACGCTGTGCCGTTAAATTCCCCAAAACTTGCACCAAGTCTGTTCTATAAGTGTAGGAGATGGTTGCCCACATCATCACACAAACACAACCAAATCTGTCCACTTCCTGTGTTAAGTTTCGTGCATAACGTTCCCCGCCACGCCTGTAAACACAACGTCTACCATCCACACGGCGAAGCATAAAACGTGACCCGTCACTACACTAAACTTGTCTCCATCGCAGTTGTGGTCATACTCTGTGACCTTGACATCATTGAAATCGCAGCTAACGATGCAAAATGACACCTCGAAGTGGTCGTCTTGCGCGAATACCTTCAGTGTGTTAACAGTTCCTCACTGTCTGGGCTGATATCCTGTGTAATCCTGGTATTGCCGTAGTTATAGAGGTCGCCGTGGTGGTTCTTTCACGAAAGTGACGTAGCCGTATGAATCTGTCTTGTGCTCCAGTAGTGATACGTGGTCGACCGGCTCTGGGAAGGTCCCGAGTTGTCCCGTGTGTCTGACAACGGTTCCACAGTCTTGTAATGGTGCGTGGTGCTACGTGGAAAAACCTGGCTACAACTTAAGATGATTCTCCTGTTTGCAATCTGCCAATGACGTTGTTGCATTGGGCTTCCGTCATTCATGGCATGTTTATGTTGTTCACTCGCTGTAAGATTGTGATGGTATGCTAATGCAAACCCATCGGTTTTATATCCCAACAAGTGATGATGCACGTGCACGTGCACGTGCACGTGCACGTGCATGTGATTTGGCCCCAGGCTCTCACGTGGTTGTGTTTTTGCGATCATTCTTTCTGTTCACCAAATTTCAGGCGGACCTCAATTTTACCACACAAATCAATCCCAATCCATGCAGAAATGACGAATTCATTTTTGGTATTAATGTTGTATAGATATCGGCAAAATTGTCAGATATTTACGATTTTACCTCTTTTGCGTTTCTTTTTTTGCAGAGTATACAGTGATAGGGACAGCGGTAACCTGGATGCCCTGTGTAGTGTAAATGACAAGGTCACACTTTGATATTATCTCTGGCATTACCTTTCAACATATTGATCCGAACAGATCGACCACAGTGAATGTCATTTTGGTTGAAGTCATTTTTTTCTGGGAATCACTGAAAACGAAAGGCGGAGGAAGTCACGCCATTATAGGAAACCAGCTGACGTATTGGTTCAATCAAGCCAGACATGTTTATTCTGTGCTGTTTAAATAAAAAGGTCTTCTAAGTAAACACTTCCCTGTGTGTATGATTCAAACAGGGCCTAAAACAATTTTGAGTAACGTTCGCCAGACGTCGATTTTGCTGTTGTTTTAGCCGTAAACATAGCACATGCTTTATATGCGCGTCAATTGAAAAAGCATGACGTCTGACTTTCACTCTTCTGAAATAGTCACTCGGTGAGATTCTGTTTATTTTGATTTTAACGTATATTCATATATTTTGAAGATGTTCGAGATAAAAAGAGACGCTATTTTGATGGACCTTTCAGTATTTTGCTGTCAAGTTTCAAGCAGATGCAGAAGGTCCATGGAATTCTAAATTCACTACAGCCATCAATAAAATTCACCAAGGAACGGAAGACAAGGAATTACTTTTTCAGATGTGACTGTTCAAAACTGCAAGGATACCGGTCAGAAAAATCTCAAGAAATATCAAGACCAAAATTGATGAAAACGCAGACACAGAACTATTCCGTTTGTGAATACCTATAACCCTCGAAATTGTAATCTAATGCTTGCTGTGCACTCTGATATTCCAGTACTGGAGCAAAGCGAAAAGATGAAAGGTTGTTTAAGTAAGTGTCGATTTATTCATAGCACAAGGCAGCCGAAGAATCTAAAAGGATTGTTCATGTCCACCAAATCATAATTCTGATCAATCAGAAATGACTGTTACCAAGCGTGGTATACCGCATGGCGGAACACGCCTCTTAATAAATGAAAACGGTAGATGTGCATTCCAAAATGGTAATCTAGGATTAAAAGTAATATGACATGCCGCAGTAGCAACTAGAAAAAAACAAGTATGGACATTTTATATAATTTAATATGTAGTATACATGTACATAACACGTCAATCATATGATGTATGTGTAACCCCCAAAAATGTGGCTTTGCTTGAGATAAACGTTAAGTGGCCATTACGTCAAATCAAGGATTCAGACATGAATAAAAGAACGAAAAATAACTTAAGAACAGATTATCTCATTTCAAAATACCCTTTCTTACAATTAAGAATGTAAGCAACAACAAAAAAGCAAAGTTTATGTTGAAAACATTTTTGAGCCTGGATAATGGATATTCCTCTCGCAACACGAATGATATAATTTAATACAATTTACATTACTGTATATGATACGCTTAATTACAGAAATGTATCTTCGCTTGTGCTATGTTTTACTTATTTATCAAATGTTAACGCGGTATCATCGAATGACATAATTCATATTACCTTTCAGAAGCAACGGCTACAGTGATGCGTCTGCTCGTCCGTATGTTATGGTTTTGTGCTACCTGCATGTGGTATTATACAGGCATTATGATAAATCGATAAGAAACTGGCGGTCTTATTTAGTACCCGTTGACGTGTTATTCACATATACTCAACATCGAAGAACAATAACTAAATACAGTATGTTTTGTCACGAGTAACGATTATTCCCGCACATTTACTTACGCACAATGATTATTTTAACGCGTTTTGAGTTCTAAATCAACACGGGACAGATTCTTGATGGTGAATCTTTTACATTCAGAGCTTCAGAATTTTCTTTTTAAGTTCTTTGAACGTTTTAATGTTGTATAATACATTATCTATTTTCAATAAGAACGCACACGTTAGTTCATGTCATTTGTTCTAGTTTATGTCATAACAACAATTTTGAAAAATACAATAAAAATAATATTATTGAGCATTAACTAGACAAGTAAAAACATTCTGTGAATAAGAATGTTTACATCGTAAATAATATAAAGCATACCGATGTCGGTTTTAATAGCAGATGTACAATCAATACACACAAAAATCATCCCAAGAAAACCATACTGTGTAAATGTGAATATTGCTTAGATTTGGGGACGATAATGTCCACTGAATCATCGCACAGACAACCGTGTTTTATGCCTACCTCTCGCCGTGGGTCCGTGTCAGTATTGCAGATATCCCTTTCCCCAAACACACAACTGTATCTGTGCCGTTGCCGTCGTTTCTATGTGTCAAGCACGGCAACGACGTACTATAATGTCAGTATGGATTGTGTTCATGCTTCGACTGAAAACGGAACACATTAAGACGTGTGTAGTTGCCTCCAAAGATGTCGTTCAAAGATCATACATTCACACTTCAAAGTAAGTTTGCACCTTTCACATGTAGAGTTGAGTTCCCACTTTTTTTTTTTCAATCAGGAACTATTTTCCAGGTCAGTTTCTCACACTTCCATTCCATTATCAACATGCCGCCACCACATACCTGACATAGTGATTAATGCAGCATAAGACAAAGAAACCATATTATAAATAAATATAGTTGTGTCCTATGGGTGAGTAACTTCCAACACCATTTAATCAAACTACATTGTGACAGATTAATATGAAAAAAGAAATCTCTGACGGGTTACAATGAATATATGTTTTGTACACATCACAAAGAGATCTTAGCAACGAATACCCACACATTCAGATGCAATGACTTAACCAGCCAATTCCTCATAAGAAGGGTAACAGTGGCTTGCTTTGGAAATATAATTGGAAAGCGACACATGAGAGTATTCATTGCGGCTAAAACCAATAAAACCAATAAAACGTGTAATAGCGCTTAACAATGATTAAACGTTCTTTTGGAAAGGTGTCTCGCACACACACACACACGCACACGCACACGCACACACACACACACACACACACACACACACACACACACACACACAGAGTTGTAACTCCTTGAGTAAGAAACAGAAATGTGATTTGAACATAATTATAATGTTATTGTTTTATTTACATGGAGAGTGAGTGAGTGAGTATGCTTTTACGCCGCTTTAAGCAATATTCCAGCAATATCACGGCGGGGGACACCAGAAATGGGCTTCACACATTTATACGTTTTTGATTCAATCTACATAATATTAAATACTCAATCTCGTAATTTCGCAAAATTAAGCATTGCCGATGCAAGGTTACAATGTAATTCTCCCTCTCACCCACTGGTTTTAACTCTCCCACTCACTCACTGGTAAAATCACCCGTGATGATCGGGTTTGAATAGGTCTTCAGCAACCCATGCTTGCCGTAAGAGGCGACTAACGGGATTGGGTGGCAGGCCTGGTGACTTGGTTGATGATCCAGACTCGATTATTTACAGACCGCCGTCATATTGGTGGAATATGCTGAGTGCGGCGTTAAACAACAAACAAAACACTGGTAAAGTAAGTTGATAACAAGAAATGCCAATCATAAAAGAAATGTGTGCGTGCCACAAAATTTATCATGCATCACAGTGTTGTGTTACCTTACTTTCTTTGCACTGCCTCCATGTGTTAACATTTGTGTTTGAGTCGACCACCATTGTGTCCATACAACGCATGACCAGACTCTTACAATCCATTGTTGACCTAAACCCGTACGCAAAACCGTTATGAAAGTCACAGCCATTATCTTACTTTCCACACTGTCCACACGTCAAATATGGTTTTCTTTGGCATCATTTACTTCTTTGGTGTAAGAAGCATTTTAAATCTCTTTCATTATTCATTCAAAAGGTATAAGTACACATTCGATAGGTTTATGAAGAAGCCTATTCAAACGTATTTCTCAGTACAGTATTGATTGTTTTAATGTTTTTGAGGAGCTGGTTATGCTCATATTCAGAGTGTTATCGACTCAAGCTCAATGCAAAAAACACAATTGCTGAAGAGACAGTCATGTCCTTCATAATCTTATAACAGACGAGGTCAATAAATTTTGCTCATAAGTACCTTCTCTGATAAATACCGTATCTTAACTGATGCAGTTACGAAATAACATGGGAAAGTATTAATTCCCTTGAAACATGCTGTCTTAATAACTTAATTCCATTGTACTTGATGCTCTCATGAGTGAGTATTCTACTTTGGGATAGTTATTCAAGCATAAACAACTTTAACATTTTAACAAAGAATGGATCTTTCAATAATCTATCTACCCATGTGTGGAATCATGCCAAGACCTTCGGGGTGAAGAACAAACGCTTTCATTACAAGGCTACCACACAACCACCCACATAGTGACATGTATTAGGGGAATGGTACTTTCTCTATAAATTATAGGATGCGTCCCGGCAGGCATTGCAGAAATAGATAAAAATTAAAGATGACTATTCGACATAAATTAAACCAGGTAAAATTCTCCACAACAACTTTGAGTCATTATTGTGAGTCACATCGACACACGGCATTAGTGGTCCAAAGGAAGACAAGAACTGTCTCAGAAGTTCAGAGTGGTATACGTAGAATCCGTGGCAGCCATCTTTGATTTTCAGGTTTTTTTTCTCAACATTCACATCAATGGGAGTTTTAGTGTAACATCGTCTGTATCACCATAAGAACAATTCCCCTATATCTAGTCACGCAAGTCATATCCAGAACCACATTAGTAATCTTATGTCAACAACAGTTATATGTCACACACCTGCCTGAACATGGACAATACTCATTGAAGTATTCGAGGTGAATAGCGAAGAGAAATATCAATTCTGAATAATGCTCAGATATTTTCAACAGTCAGTATCTAACAGTTGGTTTCAGCGTTTAAATTCACTAATATATCTGTGTTGTTGATTTTTGTATTGATATAGTTGGCTCGAAATAACGACAAACCTCAGGAGACATTAGGTAAATAAAATGCGACAAAACCCTTTCCATTAGAAAACTCTGCCCAAACCAGAGTCGACTGTACGATTCCGACTACATCATGAGCATGTGTTTATGAATCACTATCAAACAGTAATGATACCAGGTGTTTGCAAAGAGGTGAGCGTATCCTCCCCACCGGTGGCACCCATCACAAACAAATGCAAAGGCAAGTCAATTGATCAGCTGAAAAAACACCGTACAAGTCAAAATAGGGAATTGCATCGAATATATTGCTCGACATAAACAATTGTTTTCAATAGTTACAGCATACTTCAACATTCCTGATTCCTTTTTTGTGCTCTTGGTTAAACATAGAATACTATCATTTACGTTTAAGTTTATGAAAGCATGTTGCAACTGGCAGTTCAAAGGTTGCACATACGCGTTTGTTCTTTGCGTAGTTTCGAAAGAACCATGAAGTGGTATTTGTGGTTTGGGGAGAATTTTGAGTACATACTGTTTGGGTCGATATTCTTGTGAGCTGAAGTATATAAAAAACAGAGAAAACATGGCTTTTAAGCAAATATTGTTCACATGTACTCGCCCTCTCATCAGAGTCATGCGAATAATGTAAGTTAAGAGACTAGTGTATACACAGTAAAAACTAATTTAATTATCTATACACAGTAACACATTTGTAGTGAAAAAGTTAAGTATGTATTAATCGGTTCACAATTACCCCTTGGGGATTCCGTGTTAGACTAAGTCCCGACATCCCATGCCTGTCGATAGATGGGACGATGCTGACCGCTGTTTTGCCTGTTGCAAATGATTTACGGTCCTCTATGATATAACTGGAAAACTTGATTGTCCGCCGAAACATTCCATTCAACGCAAAGGGCAAATTAGCTGTTAAAATTATACGAATAGACTGCTGAAAGCCAGGTGTTCTCGAAAAGCCTAAGCTTGTCTTGCTCTACCGGTAGCACCCGTCATTCACACAATTTGCATGACAAAGTAAGTATTTATTGTTTGGCGCCTTAAAGCAGTACTCATGCCATGCGATGGCGGCCTGTAAACAAACCAGACAATCAAGTGATCGATGGATCAAGTATCAATTGACATGATAGTGCATTTACTGATTTTGTTGATACTTATAAAAACGATTATGTTAAATTTGAATTACGTCTGCTGAGTAGAAGTGCAGAGATTCAGCTGCTTATACATTGTAGGTAAAGAAAAACGTTATTTGTTTCGCACCACAGTGGGGACAGTTTTAATGTCTCGACCCAAACGTTTCTTTTTTAGTTGACTCAGCATATATAAATCCTACCGAGCTCGGCATAAATACATATAACATGTAATAAACATCACAGCCAAAGAAAAACACCAAGCAATTCTTGCATCAGTTAAGTAGGGTGTGTGTTTGAATGATCCCTTGCATTTATTAGAACTTTGTTGTATTTGTGTTAATTGGCAGGTCACATCTCTTGATCAATTAATGTTAATGTTTTCGGCGAAAACGCATTATCGGTGGTTCGAGAAGGGAGCTAACAGCTCTGCTTGTCCAATCAAAAGTTCAAGGTGGGCCCACATTCAAAACTAAATGCACTTTATAGATAATTTGCACTACGTCCACCAAAAACGTACTATTTTTGCCAATATAAAGTAAGTGTGCTGACTCGGAATTGGAAATGAACGTAAACGTAAAAGTACATGTATGTAGAAACTACAACTCTCTTCCTCGAACATCGCACATCTAGGCCGTGGACTCATTAATATTCATGAGTTATTTCTTTTATGTCCGAGCTCCATTCAATGCAGACATAATTTTCCTGTTCATTATCATATGGCCGACTTTTAAGATTCAGATTTTAAGATTAGAGTGAGTAATATTGGAAAAGAGCTATGCTTTTGCCTCTCGAAAACTTCATAAACGTCAGGCTCGGTGTACCTATCGTGGAGTTCACGTCACACTAAATCACTTCAAAATATCTTTCCAAACAGATAGCAAAACGAAAATAATATATGTTGCGATTTCAATCAATCAGTCAATAAGCATGAAGGTGACATGCTCATATACAAATAACAATTTACAAGTATGGTTGTGGCAAATACAGAATTTTAAACATTGTTTGACAAATACCTTCTTCTTTCAAACGCATGATGGGGGCACGGGTGGCCCAGTCGTCTGAGGCGCCGCGATTCGCTGTCCAGAGTTGTGTCCCATGGGCACGTCAGAAACCTATGATCGAATCCCGGTTCGCCCCGATTATGTTTCTAGGGTTGTCAGCACCATACCCGTGCTCGTGGGTTTCACAGAAGTGGTAATCGTCTGAGACCTGCATCACTTCAGGCTTTCCTCTCACATTAAGCTGACACGCCGTGATATAAGTGGAATAATGTTCAAAGCGGCGTTAAACCCAACTCACTCACTCATAAGCATGTTAATAACCAGCCATAGTGATTTTATTTTTTCTATATCGTTTTGGCAATTATCTTTTTAAATGTATGCATACATGTATTAACATTAGTGATACATGTCTTTAGTCGTTATTTAATTCTAATAGCTTCAAAAGTAGCACATACAAGTAAAAAATGATATCCATCCTCTTAACCTCGATCACATAAAGGACAGTTTCTCATGCATACAGTTTCTCATGCATATAGTTTTTTGCCACCTACCTTCATTATTTCTCAACTGTAATTGCCCCCTCCAAACTTCACTAAAATATTTCGAAGCTTTGATTCGCTAATTGCATGAAGCTACTTTTATGAACAACGCACCATGACAAATAGGCTCGGGTTCGCTTGTATAACGTTGACTGTGATTATATATTCCAATATATTTGGGCGCAAAATAATGACTTGGTAGCTAGGGAAAACCTTTTAAATGTAAGAGACATCTTAGATTTCTGTTTGTCACAAACTTACCTGGCTATATTGCCATGCATGTGATTTTGTTTGTTTGTTGTTTTAAGCTACAGTCACACAGACAATGCGACCGCGATGCAACCTCTTGGCGACTGATTTCCTTTGCGATCACTGAGACCGGTGCAACTACTTCTGCCATATTTGGAATTCGCGTATGATCGCCGATCAATCAGCGATATGTTTTGCAACTTGTCAGTGATTGATCGGCAACTATTCACCGCAGATACGGCGCAGTTCAGCTGCAGTTGTCGGCCTTGGTTGGACGTCATTCAGCCGTCTTTGAATCTCGTCCCACTGGTGCTCAATGGGATTTCAATCAGGACTGGGGACAGGCCACTGCATGGTTCTGATGCCATTAAGCTGAAGGAAGTCTCTTGTTGCTCTCGCAGTGTGGGCACGGACGTTATCATGCTGAAACTCGACGTGCCAAATGAGGTATAGCGTGTGGTCTCAAGACTTGATCAATGTACCGAGCTGCTGTGACACCACAGCCTCTCCGAGGAGCGATGTTCTGGAAGAACACAGGGCCGACCCTCTGTGCAAGACCAATTCCACCCCACACCATGTCGCTGATTTCTTGTCAATTGTCGCATGTGGTAGCAATTCAATAACAAATGAATGTTATCCGATCTGGGTGGATTTTATAGGGCAAGAAATTTGGGAACGCATGTGCATTTCAATTTGCACGGAACACACGTGTATCAGGTAACCATGGCCGTTGCCGTGATGCGTTTCGGCGATCGGTTATATTGTCATCAGCTTTGTTTTTTATCATCAAATTTCATTTTTCCGGACAAGGTAATCTTAAATTTTAGAAATTTTGACAAAAATTACCCAGGTATTTAAATGACAACTTTTCATGCAATGTTACTTGGGGTGACGTTTCTTTTGCGGTTCAGTATATAAAGAAACAAATTTGATATGAGGTTCTTCAATCTTTATAAAACAAGGTGTTATCCATAGCCCCGTCCATCTTGCAAACCCCCTTCAAGCTGTTGCAGTCCGTGTGACTTTGCACATTGTGTTTACATTGTACTCACTGTATATTCCTCCATCTTCTTCTCTCGGTCTGAACTTCAATCTCTCTATGATCAATGGGCGATTTAAATTGGCACAATCCTCTTTGGGGTAGTGTTCAGACAAATAACAAAGGAAATCTTTTAGAAGATTTCATTTCTAACAATGACTTATGTATAAATTATGATGGTTCAAGAACATATCAACATCCCGGCTCAGGAACTTACTCTGCTATTGATCTATCTATTACATATTCAGATTAAACGAATTTAAATGGTCCGTCCACGAAGACCTCTGTGGTAGTGACTGACATTCCTCTTTCAACAAGATGGAACTTTAATAAAGCCAACTGGCCTTTGTTTCAAATCCTTGCATCCTCATTGCCCCCACTCAGCTTTTCTCCTCCACCATGGCAGTTTGTGAAGCCAGAGGTGGACCTAACACTAACTAAACTAAACAACACAACTCAACTAATTTATCAACAACAATATAATGAATTACGAAGCACATGATACTTACAAATCTATATTTACAGATGGATCCAAGGATGGGGACGCTGTTGCCAGCGCCACTGTCATTGGATCCAGGACTATCTCATCCCGATTACCAGATAACTGTTCTATTTTTTACAGCAGATGCAAATGCTATTTTAACAGCACTAAACAGCCAATCTAAACACAGTTAATATTGTTTTCAGCTTCTTTTTCTTGCCTTAAGGCTATAAAAAACATTTCTTCCACACATCCATTTTTAATAGAAATGGTTGAATTGTTAAATGATCTTGCTACTGGCCAATGCAACATTGTTTTCTGTTGTTTACCCAGCCATGTTGGAATCACTGGGAACACAATGGCCGATGCTGCTGCAAAAGCAGCACTTAACAAAACTGTGACGCCACTTCGTATCCCCCACGCCGAGATCAAACCTCTCATCAGCTGTTACACACGAGATCTAATGCAAAAGAAGTGGGACACCCATGTAGGTATCAATAAGTTACATGATATTAAACCAACTATCAGTTACACCTACTTGAGGTGTCAGTCCAGATTTGAAGAGCTCATAATGCGACGATGTCGCACTGGCCTTAGCAGATATACACATGAATATTTATTAAAAGGTGAGGATCCTCCATTTTGTATCTCTTGCGATGAGAGAATCACAGTCAAACATGTCTTGCTTGACTGTATTCATTTTGCCATCATACAGGATAAATATTTCAAATCATCATCTCGCGAGGATCTTTTTACAAATGTTGGCATTGATTTAATTATTAGTTTTTTTAAAAGAAAATAATGAAATTTTCGTTGTGTTCATTGAAATTCCTGCATTCTGTTCAGCTGAATTGGTCACGTGTTATTGCATTCATTTTCCAATGAATGTAAAAAATTAAGCCACTACCGAGGCGCACTACTTTTATTACTGCGGAATGTCGGGGACTCCCAATATTACAGTGGAGGGGATTCCCTTTCTGCTCACGTGTATCGTCATGCACAGGACATTTAGCGACTTTCATGCATATTCATCGTCCAAACTACCCTGCTCGCCTCGATTCAACTTTCATGTCTTCGGGTTTCATTTATGACTAGCATTTTTCCAACTGCGTTTTACCGCAATCAGGGAAGTAATGTTTGAATCTGGCGGTAACTGACCATGTTATTTGAAACAGCCGCCTTCTCCCGGAAATATTTCTTCCGGTTCGTTACAGCCTGACTTTTCTTTTCGCCTCTTGCCTTAATTGACAGGTCCAGTGAACATTGTTTTGATCCTACTCTCCGTTGATTCTCTACTGACTGTGTAGGCGTGTCAAGTTATGTGCATAAATTAAACGATCACCTGATTCATGTCACGCCACAGTATGTATTCCTATACCTAGAATGATTGTCAATCTCGTCATTTTTGTCTGTTTTGATATATACAACTGTTTTGGGTTAAACTATTGTAGATAAAACATGTTTTGCGTTGTCGAATTTAATTATAAGCATTGACTGTGCATTTTTTCGGTTCATTGAGGTATGTATCGAACTTTTGTAGCGTAGGGGATTCTTACAAAAGTTTGCACATCGGTTTTTCGATTCATACCTAAATGAACCGAAAAAATACAGTCAATCCTTAATTGAATTGTGTCATAAATTTTGATTACTAAGTCCTGTATGAAATAAATTACTTTTTATTATTGGTAGAATAAATTTGATAACCAAGATTGTCAGTGGCTCTACCCGCGAAGGGGGTTGAAGCAGTGTTAAACGACTGTCCCACAGAGATAGATCGTAGGACCACGTCATTCAAAGTATATTTACTACTGCCACAGTTTTAATTGCAGAATATGTGTTCTTTTAATTCGGCCAAATTTATTACTAATCGCCAATACCTGAAGGGATGATGTAAATCCTGCTAGGGTCCATGCAGGTAGCAAAAGTATTGTAAGTCCCTATGGTCCCTAGTGAGGTGATCTACCTTCAGTTGTTGGCGATCTGTAGCCTTTGTTTTATATTGTATCGTTACGTATAGTGAAATCTTTTATGGTTGTATACCAGTTTTAAATAATAATCTGTGATATTCTAGTTATCTTATTGTCCTTCGTTGACCATCTTCCCGAGGCAAGAGAGTTAACTGACTTTAAAAGTCCAGTGTCCACCCTTGCCGAACTAGGCTGGAATTCCTGGGCTCGATCGTAGCGCCACCAGTGGCTATTACGAGTTATGTCCTTTCTATGCCTCTCCTATTGACCAATCAGATGCAACCTCTCGTATCACTTGTATTTGCTCCAACAAAATGGAGGCGCCCAGCCAAGATGATCTGATCGATAATCAAGATCTATATGATAAAAAGAGTCTTACATCGCGAAGTGCATTAAATCATTAAACGAGTTAGCGGTGCACATGCTTTGCAAATCCTGCAGTCGACCGAAATCTGCATGACACTTTACGAACCGGATTTCGATTTCGGTGCGCGATTTTGATTGGACTATGCATATACTCGTTAGTCCAGCCAAAATGTAACTCCATAATACCAGCCTAGTTCGGCAAGGGTGGAAACTGGACTTTTATAGTCAGTTAACTCACTTGCTTCAGGAAGATGTCGTTGACAGGCTTTTATTGTTTAAATGTAAATATTATGTATAGATTTTGGTAGTCACGATATGGCTGAAATACTGCCAATGTGACTATAAATCTCAACTCACTCGCTCGCTCCCTACATGGGTCAGTTCCCACGGAGGACTCTCCACTGCTGACCCGAACCTCCAACTGGCGCTGGGCCTGGGGAACTTGGTAAGTTCCTTGGTTCTTATCACTTGTCATAGTTATCTGTTATTAGACACACTACATTGTGTGGCTATTTTGAACTGGGGTCTGGGTCAGCTGGTTTATTGAGTATGTTTGTTGGTAGGATGTTACATTATTGTCTTTGTTACATAAAGTGTCACCTTAATTTCAGTGGTCTTTCTGTTATCATCTACTAACAGACGACCGCCTCCGTGATCTAGTGGTAGAGCGTCCGCCCGGAGAGCGGAATGTCCGGGGTTCGATCCCCGACCGCGTCATACCAAAAGACGTTAAAATATGGTACTTGTTGTTACCCTGTCTGGCGCTCGGCATTAAGGGGCTAAAACAAGGAGTGGTCGGCTCGGAGTCAGTATACTGTGTCTGAGTGGGGTATTAATGTTAAACTGTGGCATAGTATCTCAGTGAGCTAGCACTATAAATCGGCATCAGTCCGGACTAGTACAAGCAGCCACACAAACACACACACGTGCATGCACGTCTCTATATAAGTGCAATAGTCTTGGACGCGACGTTAAACCCCATTTCACCTCACCTCACCCCTACTAACAGACAGTCATTGGACGCATGTGGTCTTACATGTTTGTGTTTTTGTCTTACATGTTGTGAGTTGCTCAGTCGTTCCTGTGTGCATGCACCGGTCCCAAATGGGACATTATCTGGCAGCGTAACAAGCATATACATGTACTTCATCTGCCAGAAATAGTGACCACCATTGGACGAAAGTAAACACCTGTGCTCATAACAGTAGGCTCAAAAAGTACGAGAACTCAGAAAATGGTATCCCCAAAATTTGACCACCTTCTAAATGGAATTGTGTGTCAAAGGACTTTTATAATCATCAACTCCTTGCCTCGGGCAGATGAATGGTCGCTAGCCAGCCATTTAAAATATATATACACATGTATTTCCCATCACAAAACCACAACATATAGAACTGCAGTTGCTAATTTTGCTACACAAATATTGCTACTGAAGTGCTATAATGGTTTCAAGGTGGGTTGGTTCAATCTGTAGCGCCTCAGGTATTTGTAGGTCGCTAATTGTGTAATCATAATTATTTCCTATTATTCAGCACTTTGATATATATTGCCCCACGGGAAGGAATGACGCCTATGAAAAGTCGTTGGTGAGCATTTGTTTTGTGGTAAAACAACGAGGAGTCAAGTACCAATTAGCGTAGAGTGAAAATAACTTTCCTTTTTGTGTTCATTTACAATGTATTTGCACGCGACGGTGGTCGAGGTCAGGAAAACACTCAACTTGTTCGCGTTATCTGGTCAATAATGTTTTGACAAAATTCTGTGTCAGTTGCAAGAATTTGGTAAATGGTTGGGGAACTAAGGGCTGATACGCACATTTACACGATCTCCTTCAACGTGCACCTAAACGGATCGTGTGAATTATAAATTAAAATAAGATACGTAAAACATACGTTGCTGTGTAAGAGAATGGTATCTGTGCATTATCGACAAATACATGTTCGAAAGTAAAAGCAGAGACGTACATGGCTGGTATTTCGTATCAACGTTGATGATTGAGGTCAATATCAACATAAATCTGTTTTCAATGAGAAACGTGTCCAGTTTTCACGAGTCACGGCAGGAACTACATCCCTTAGTTGATCCATTCATATGTTTGAATTTTAATTGAAAATATCTAAAGATGTTATATAAAAAAGGAACTGCGTTTGGGCCTAGTCAGCACTCATGGAATACTTCCACATGTTTTTAAAAAAATATAATTTGATTAGAATGTTTTAAAACTTAAAAATACAAAACAAATTCGTACAATAGTAAACTGCTGATAGGTATTTTAGACATCTTATCTTTACAAATAAAAAAATGTATTTTTTCGGTAGAAATCATATAGTTGCAAATACATTTCTTACCCCAGTCTTCATTGAACGAATCTATTTTTCCATACAATTACCCAGCAACAGATTACTTATTACAAACTGTTGCAGGAATGAGTGATGGTTAAATAGACATGATCAAATTTAACATTTCTTTCAATTGTAATTCTATTAAAAAAAAAACTGCCCCCAGTTTATGTTTTCTCATAGTAGTTCCATCAACATGGGTCATGACTATGTAGGTGATTGGTAACTGTGCCCGATCGAGTTGGTCCTGTATTGTATTGTACACACGTCACGTGTATCACGCAAAGGCGACTAACACAGTTATGCATAGATTTCCTGAATATGTGTCTGTGTTTAAATACGGTTATCACAACACTGTTGTTGGTGGTGAAGTTCTTTGAATTTTGGCCCATGAAAGCGCCGATGGGTCTAATATTGCCACGTCAACGATGACACATCGGATCCGAGTCGTCTAACCTATACTTCTCGTACATACAGTCGCCAGTACATCGATTCACTTGTATGCTAAACAGTGCGGATCCTTTTCCTTTTATGTAAACAGTTTTCATCAAAAGGGTTTTATACTTGCAAATGTACATCGTCATCGTCATCATCATCATCATCATCATCATCATCATCATCATCATCATGTGCAGAGTTGCGTCCCTTGAGCACGCCAGAAACCTATGATTGTGGGTTCGAATCCCGGTTCGCCCCGATTATGTTTCTAGGTTTGTCAGCACCATACCCGTGCTCGTGGGTTTCACCGAAGTGGTAAACGTCTGAGACCTGCATCACTTCGGGCTTTCCTCCCACAATAAGCTGCCGCCGTGATATAACTGGAATACTGTTTAAAGCGGCGTTAAACCCAACTCACTCACTCACTCACTCATCATAATAAAAATAATAAGGTGGGTCGTTCATGTAGATCGACCTGCCTGTTTCGTTTGACGCGAACACTATTCAGTGAACGAAACCTGGACGAATGTGCTCACGAAAATCTTGTGAATGAACCAATCGGAGATTTATTGAAATATTTTACCTGTAAATGCGGGTGGACAAACTTTTACAGGTCTACAAGCATGTTCTACAAGGAAATAGTGGTACAGAGTTTCAAAATCTAGTCGCATCTAGCCATCAATTTAATAACGACTTTGAAAAATGTTTGGAACACAGTGAAAACTACGCTGTACTATGCAGTATGTAGATTAGAAATTCGTATAAGAAGCACCCGTGAAGATCCGCGGTAGAATAGGTCTTCAGCAACCCATGCTTGCCGTAAAAGGCGACTATGCTTGTCGTAAGAGACGACTAACGGAATCGGGTGGGCAGGCTCGCTGACTTAGTTGATGGATGTCATCGTATCCCAATTGCGTGGATCGATGCTCATGATATCAATCACTGGATTGTCTGGATTATTTACAGACCGCCGTCATATAGCTGGAATATTGCTGAGTGTAGCGTTAACAACAAACAATCAATCAATCGATCGTATTAGAGGCCGTCTGAACCGGTGGAAGGTGAAGGTAAAGTACCTTATTACTTGTCTGATATATACGCAAACGGAACTACTTGTACAAATTCTACTCATCTAAGCAGCACAGAAAGATATGAATGATAGAGTCTTGAAACAAAATCCTTCATCAAAACACTTTGTAACCGCCGATGTTAATCCTAGGTACGAAAACAACTTAGTATCACGTAGATGTGTAACAAGGCACAAGTAAGATTTAAAACTTCACAGCCAAAGTCAATCTTAAACTAGTTATCGTGAAACACAGGTATATATTATGTTCAGGGGTTTCGCCCCATTGCTGATAAAATACTGTAAAGTATACAGTTTAGAGAGGCGTGAAACTATCTATTATATGGAGGAGACAAGTGTCGATTATTCTGGTGTAGGTCACCAAACAAGTGGATAACTGACATTATAATGCTCTGGTTACCAGTAAAGATTCGACATAAAGTGGATACAAAGAGCATTTTAGATGAGTTTGCTTTGAGCGAAGTGCAGCGTTAAACAACAAAGAAACAAAATCACATGGCACAATAACCAGGTAAGTTTGTGACAAACAAATCTAAAACGTCTGTTATATTTAAATTGTTTGCCCCAGCTAAAAAGTAATTCTTTTGTCCCCAAAACATTCGTAAACCAAACAAATAATAACTCTGGTCTTTTGATTCACATAATCATACGTATTGTATGTCACTGATCATGCACAGTCTTACGTAGGTCAAACATCCCGCCCAATCAACACCAGAATGAAAGAGCACAAAACCTCCACCATTAAATACGACAGCATCAGCATCTCGGACAATATCAGCAACTGTACGTCCTAATCACAACATCAACCGGGACAACTTCCAAATCCTCTCCAACACCCTCCATGATTTCACTAAAAGAAAACTAAAAGAAGCAGTCCACATTCGCCGCCACAAGCCATCAATCAACAGAGATCAAGGCTATTTCATCCCATCTGCCTACAGGAACTCATCAAGCAATAATCATAATCCTGTTTATTTGGCTTCATGTCCCATTGGCTTCAACCAGTGTCACCTTTGTGACGGGTGCCACCGGTGGGGAGGATACGCTCACCTTTTCGCGAACACCTGGTATCATCACTGTTTGATAGTGATCCATAAACACACGCTCATGATCTAGGCGGAATCGTTTAATCGACTCTACTTTTGGCAGAGTTTTCTTATGGAAAGGGTTTGACGCTTTTTTTTAACTTAATGTCTCCTGGGGTGTTTCGTTTTATCGAGGATCGCCTCCGTGGTCTATTGGTAGTGCGTCCGCCCGGAGAGCGGAAGGCGCTCGGCATTAAGAGGCTAAAACGGCATCAGTCCGGACTATAGTACCAGCAGCCCCCCCCTCCCCCCCCCCCCCCCCCATACACACACACACGTCCATGCACGTCGCCATATAAGTGCAATAATCTAGGACGCGACGTTAAACCCCATTTCACCTGACCTCGTTATATCGAGCCAACTATAATCAATACAAAAACCCACAACACACATATACTGAACAGCATTGAAAACGCACCACCATGAAAATGGATGTATTTTTATCCGGGCTTAAGTCATATGAAGAAGAACAGCTCGTCAAAACACATTCCTATTTTTTTTTTGTGAGCGAAATCGCCAAAACGCAACAAATTGTTGCTGCAGACGTATAGGGTACTGACACAAGAAATGCCAAGATTAACAGCAGAGGAACGTGAACGTGCCTCGGGCATGCTTCAAGTTGGTACGTCAAGTAGAGTCGTTGCACAACGGTTTCAATGCTGTCAAACAGTCCTCAGGCTACTAAGCAGATACCAGCAGACAAGAACCACCAGAGATCGCCCACGTCCGGGTCAACGCCTCTCACGTCGTCCGCAAGTACAGAACTTGAGAGAACTTGAAGATACATTACGTCAAGAGTGGAATGCCCCAGAACACTATTCGCAGACTTATTCGATCAAAGAGAAGACGTTGCATGGCCTGTGTTGCTGTCAATGGCGGACATACCAGATATTGACTTTTCATTTTAACCCTATGTGTCTTCCTTACACTGATGACGTAATTGCGGGGGCACGGGTGACCCAGTCGTCTAAGGCGCCGCAATTCGCTGTGCAGAGTTCCGTCCCTTGGGCACCCCAGAAACCTATGATTGTGGGTTCGAATCCCGGTTCGCCCCGATTATGTTTCTAGGGTTGTCAGCACCATACCCGTGCTCGTGGGTTTCACCGAAGTGGTAAACGTCAGAGACCTGCATCACTTCGGGCTTTCCTCCCACATTAAGCTGACACGCCGTGATATAACTGGAATACTGTTAAAAGCGGCGTTAAACCCAACTCACTCACTCACTGACGTAATTGCAATTACTGTGTGGTATTCCTGTTTCCTTTGTCGTCTTTCTTAATAATCCGTCTATGTCTGTTCTAATCAAAATCGGTCATTGCTCAAGTTGTTTTTGTAATATTTCAAGATTTATTCCTGGTGCGTTTTCAATGCTGTTCAGTATATATTAGTGAAGTATAACACTGAAACCAATCGTTACCTCCTGATTTTTGAAAATAAGAGAGTAGTATTCAGAATTCAGATTTTTGTTGGCTTTTCACCTCAAATACTTTAATGAGTATTGTACATATTCAGGTAGGTGTGTGACATGATTGTTGTTGGTATTACATTAGTAATGTGGTCCTTGCGTGATTAGATATAGGGGAATTGTTCTTATTACGAGACTGACGATGTTACAGTAATACTGCCATTGATGTGAATGTTGATAAAAAAAACCTGAGCATCAAAGATGGCTGCCACGGATTCTACATATACCACTCTGAACTTCTGAGACAGTTCTTGTCTTCCTTTGGACCACTAATGCCGTGTGTCGATGTGACTCACAATAATCACTCAAAGTTGTTGTGGAGAATCTTACCTGGCTTAATTAATGTCAAATAGTCATCTTTAAGTTTTATCTTTTTCTGCAATGCCTGCCGGGATGCATCCTATAATTTATATAGAAAGTATCATTCCCCTAATACATGTCATTATGTGGGTGGTTGTGTGGTAGCCTTGTAATGAAAGCGTTTGTTCTTCATCCCGAAGGTCTCAGTATGATTCTACACATGGGTAGATTATTGAAAGACCCATTCTTTGTGTCCCCCATATTGCTTGAATGTGTTAAAGTTGTTTATGCTTGAATAACTATCCCAAAGTAGAATACTCACTCATGAGAGCACCACGTACAATGGAATTAAGTTATTAAGAGACTTAAAGGGAATTAATACTTTCCCATGTTATTTCGTAACTGCATCAGTTAAGATACGGTATTTATCAGAGAAGGTACTTATGAGCAAAATTTATTGACCTCGTCTGTTATAAGATTATGAAGGACACAATCCTAGACTGTCTCTTCAGCAATTGTGGTTTTTTTTACATTGAGCTTGAGTCAATATCACTCCTCAAAAACATTTAAAGCAATCAATAATGTACTGTGAAATACGTTTGAATAGGCTTCCTCATAAACCTATCGAATTTGTACTTATACCTCTGTAATGAAAAAATGAAAGAGATGTAAAATGCTTCGTACACCAAAGAAGTAAATGATGCCAAAGAAAACCATATTTGCCGTATGGACAGTGTGGAAAGTAAGATAATGGCTGTGACATTCATAACGCTTTTGCGTACGGGCTTAGGTAAACAATGGATTGTAAGAGTCTGGCCATGCGTTGTATGGACACAATGGTGGTCGACTCAAACACAAATGTTAACACATAGAGGCAGTGCAAAATAAGTACGGTCACAAAACACTGATGCCCCACTAAATTTTGTGGCACGCACACATTTCTTTTATGTTCTAATTCACTATGTTGAAACGAACATAAAACATTTACTATGACAATATACTCCACTCATGGGTAATGCCTACCGCTGCTGACAGGCGACCGGGTTTATTTACAGATATATACTGAACAACAAAAGTTCCTGTGACATTGAATAAGATTTAATGCAAAGTTATGTTTTTACCAAATCTGAAACAATTTCGGTTTGCAACAGATAAAAGACTCCTGTAAGTGTTCAAATGGTTTAATTTGCCATACTGACTTCAGAAAATGCGTGATTTCATGAAAAACATAAACATGCCAAAATGTCAATTTAAAAATCAATAGCGTGTGTGTCCACCTCTGGTTGCGATGCAAGCAACACATCTTCGTCTCATGGAATTGACCAGGCGTCGCACAAAGTCCTGTGGGATATCTGTCCATATCTACTGGAGCATGTTTCGAAGTTCCTGGAGTGTCTGTGGAACACCTGGTTGACGTCGAAGGCGCCGATCAAACCCATCCCACATGTGCTCGATTGGAGATCAGGATAGCGAGCCGGCCAGGGGATGACATTCACGTTGTTTTGTTGAAGAAATCCTGAACAAGTCGAGCAATATGAGGCCTGGCGTTGTCATGTTTTAAGGTAATGCCTGGGCCATGACGACGCAAAAACGGTAGAACAACAGGGCCGATGAGCTCGTCCATTGAGATTTCCCTCTTCCACTATCAAACGGGTCCTCTGTCTTGCTGTAATCCCACCCCATGCCATAACGCTGCCGCCCCCGAACCGATCTTCTTCCATGACACAATGATTGACGTAACGTTCACCTCGACGTCGGTACACTCAAATCGGTCCATCTCTGTGGCTGAGGTGAAAACGAGATTCGTCAGTGAATATAACTTGTCCCCACTGCATGGCCGTCCAGCGTAGACGCTGTCTGCACCACTGTAGACTTGCTTGACGGTGGTTTCCTGTCAAAATGGGATGTCTGGCGGGTCTTCTGGCGACAATCCCTGCACATCTGAGGCGGCGACGTACGGTTTGTGAAGATATTCGTCGAAGGCCAGGGATGATACTTGCAGTCACTGTTGCTGGCTGGAATCGATTTCGTAGGTGTGTTGTTCGAATCCAGTTGTCTTGTCGATTATTTGTTACGCGTGGCCTGCCACTCCGAGGATGGTCTCTGACTGCATACGTCTGTTGCCAACGTTGCTATAAACACCTAATGGTGTTTCTGTGGACGTTAAATTGTCTTGCAACATCACGTTGACTCGATCCTGCTTCAAGCATACCAATGGCTCGCAGATGTTCATTTTCGGACAGGCGTGGCATTTCGTAATGTTGAATAATTGCGTAATTTTGTTGTTTTTCTGAGTGGTTGTTGTCAACACGATGCTAAACAATGCATATGGAATCCCGTTGACGCACATGTTTTTATACCCATGGCTTGGGTAGTGAAATGCATGGGGCTTGCATAAAAGTCAACCTTTGCATGGAATGCATGCTTTTCTGTAGCAGTTGCGTTTTTGTGACTTGATTCCATACATGTACTACAATATTGAAAACCAAACTTTTCTTGTTTGAAAAATGCACTAAAATATTGGTGTCACAGGAACTTTTGTTGTTGAGCATATTATTTACGATGTAAACATTCCTAATTCGCAGATTCTTTTTACTTGTCTAGTTAATGCTCAATAATATTATTTTATTGTATTTTTCAAATTGTTGTTATGACATAAACTAGAACAAATGACATGAACTAACGTGTGCGTTCTTATTAAAAATAGTTAATGTATTATACAACATTAAAACGTTTAAAGACCTTAAAAAGTAAATTCTGAAGCTCTGAATGTTAAAGATTTACCATCAAGGAATATGTCCCGTGTTGATTTAGGAGAAAAAACGCGTTTAAATAATCATTGTGCGTAAGTAAATGTGCGGGAATAATCGTTACTCGTGACAAAACATACAGTATTTAGGTGTTGTTCTTCCATGTTTGGATAACACGTCAACGGGTGCTAAATAAGTCCCCCAGTTTCTTATTGATTTATCACAATGCCTGTATAATACCCCGTGCAGGTAGGACTAAACCGGATGAGCAGACGCATCACTGTAGCCGTTGCTTCTGAAAGGTAATATGAATTATGTCATTCGATGATACCGCGTTAACATTTGATAAATGAGTAAAACATAGCATAAGCGAAGATTGCATTTCTGTAATTAAGCCCATCATATTATGTAAAATGTATTAAATTATATGATTCGTGTTGCGAGAGGAATATCCATTATTCAGACTCAAAAATGTTTTCAGCATATATTTTGGGTTATTTTTTGTTGCTTACATTCTTAATTGTAAGAAAGGGTATTTTGAAATAAGGTAATCTGTACTTAAGTTATGATCATTCTTTTATTCATGTCTGAATCCTTGATCTGACGTAATGGCCACTTAACCTTAGTCACAAGCGAAGCCACATTTTTTTGTGGTTACACTCTATGTCCATCATATGATTTTGTAATGTTCATATATAATATAAAATGATCATACTTGTTTTTTCTAGTTTCGACTGCGGCATGTCATATTACTTTTAATCCTAGATACTTTACCATTTTGGAATGCACATTCACCGTTTTCAATTATTAAGGGGCGTGTATACCACGCTTGATAACAATCTTTTCTAATTGATCAGAATTATGATTTGGTGGACATGATCAATCCTTTTAGATTCTTCGGCTGCCTTGTGCTATGAATAAATCGACACTTATTTAAACAACCTTTCATCTTTTTGCGTTGCTCCAGTACTGGAATATTAGAGTGCACAGCAAGCATTAGATTACAATTTAGAGGGTTATAGGTATTCACAAACGGAATAGTTCTGTGTCTGCGTTTTCATCAATTTTTGTCTTGATATTTCATGAGATTTTTCAGACCGGTATCCTTGCAGTTTTGAAAAGTCACATCTGAAAAAGTAATTCCTTGTTTTCTGTGGTGAATTTTATTGATGGCTGTAGTGAATTTAGAATTTCATGGACCTTCTGCATCTGCTTGAAACTTGACAGCAATATACTGAAAGGTCCATCAAAATAGCGTCTCTTTTTATCTCGAACATCTTAAAAATATATGAATATACGTTATAATTAAAATAAACAGAATCTCACCGAGTGACTATTTCAGAAGAGTGAAAGTCAAACGTCATGCTTTTTCAATTGACGCGCATATAAAGCATGTGCCATGTTTACGGCTAAAACAACAGCAAAATCGACGTCTGGCGAACGTTACTCAAAATTGTTTAGGCCCTGTTTGAATCATACACACAGGGAAATGTTTACTTAGAAGACCTTTTTATTTAAACAGCACAGAATAAACATGTCTGGCTTGATTGAACCAATACCTCAGCTGGTTTCCTATAATGGCGTGGGACTTCTTCCGCCTGTTGTTTTCAGTGATTCCCAGAAAATAATGACTTCAACCAAAATGACATTCACTGTGGTCGATCTGTTCGGACCAATATGTTGAAAGGTAATGCCAAAGATAATATAAAAGTGTGACCTTGTCATTTACACTACACAGGGCATCCAGGTTACCGCTGTACCTATCAGTATATACTCTGCCAAAAAAGAAACGCAACAGTAAATCGTAAATATCTGACTGGGTTTTGCCGATATCCATACACAATTAATACCAAATATAAATACGTCATTCTGCATGGTTTGGGTTGATTTGTGTGGTAAAATGTGAGTTCCGCCTGGAATTTGGTGAACAGCTAGAATTATCGCAAAAACACAGCCTGGGTTTTGCATTAGCATACCATCACAATCTTACAGCATGTGAACAACATAAACATGCCATGAATGACGGAAGCCCAATGCAACAACGTCATTGGCAGACTGCAAACAGGAGAATCATCTTCAGCTGTAGCCATATTTTTCCACGTAGCACCACGCACCATTACAAGACTGTGGAACAGCTATCAGACACATGGAACAACACCGGACCTTCTCAGATCCGGTCGACCACGTATCACTACTGGAACACAAGACAGATTCATACGGCAATGTCACTTACGTGAAAGAACCACCACGGCCACCTCTATAACTACGGCAATACCAGGATTACACAGGATATCAGCCCATACAGTGAGGAACCGTTAACGCACTGAAGGTATTCGCGCAAGACGACAACTTCGAGGTGTCATTTTGCATCGTTGGCTGCGACTTCAGTGATGTCAAGGTCACAGAGTATGACCACAACTGCAATGGAGACAAGTTTGGTGTAGTGACGAGTCACGTTTTATGCTTCGCCGTGTGGATGGTAGACGTTGTGTTTACAGGCGTCGCGGGGAACGTTATGCACGAAACTTAACACAGGAAGCGGACAGATTTGGTTGTGTTTGTGTGATGATGTGGGCAACCATCCCCTACACTTATAGAACAGACTTGGTGCAAGTTTGGGAGAATTTAACGGCACAGCGTTACACGGATGAGATTCTTCGGCCATACACCCTTCCCATTATGCAACAAGCGAGCGTCAGTTTCCAACAAGACACCGCCCGGGCTCACACTGCAAGACTGACAACAGCTTTCTCAAGAATGACAACATCCAGGTCCTGCCATGGCCCTCCGGGACTCCAGATTTAAACCAAATCGAACACTTATGGGATGCACTGGATCAACGACTGCTGGCATGTCGGCAATAACCACAGAACCTCCGACAGTTGACACAAGCGCTGCAGTCAGTGTGGGTGAACATTCCCCAGCCCACAATCCGGGATCTGATTTCTTCCATGGGACGACGACGCCATTCAGTTTAGGACTCTAATGGTGGCCATACAAGGTATTAAACTAAGATGACTTTTCCTTGAAAATCCACTGTTCCATGTGTGCCATATTGAACCTGGGTCAATGGGAATGATGTGTATAAAGTTTGAACAATCGATTACCATCTGTTGATTATTTATATGATGTAAAAACTATACATCTAAAATCATTTTGTTTCTGCAGAGTGCAGTTTACTTTAGCCAAATAGTGCATAAACAGGACTGCTTCTACAGCCATTTTGTGGCGCCTCGATTGTTAAGATCAATTTCACATTGTTAAAAGCAACACAATCTGGTGTTTCTTGTAACTGTTAGATAACCAACAGTCACCTTTACATATTTACACCTTAAAGTCCCAGTCCCTGAAAGTTCCACCATGTCAGATTTTTATAACAAAAATAGATATTATTCAAGTCAACTTTCAGGATAATGTTCTTGTTTTTATCATTTTTGCAGATAAAAACATTAGAGCAATTAAACATGGTGTAAGGTACAAGATAAATTAACAGAATATTTATTTCGAAGTGTATGTAGAGCTGCTGTACTCTCGTGAACACCTGATGTCATCACTATTTGATAGTGATTCCTAAACACATGCTCATGATAAAGTCGGAATGTTAAATATCCTGTATTGGGAATAAACACTATGTATGAAGGCTCGCTAAATACAATGTTTATTCCTAATGTAAGATATTTACCATCCCCAAACACACTCGCGTAATAACCCCTATTTATGCATATGAATCGGAATTTCTGCGAGGGTTGGCAAAATAAAATAAAACAAGGGAAGTTTAACCTAAGCTTCGGGTATATCAAGGATCTGGTATCGTTCAAAAAAAGTCACATAACCAAATTCATTCCACTAATTTATCCACCGTAACTAGAAATAAAAGAGACCAGCGAAACCGCTTCATGTTTCAAATTTAGATTGACACAGAAAGTGAGTTTTCATTCAGAGTGACAAAAAAAATCACTCCACAAGACTTTGGCAAAAGGGATAGCTTTAATTTTCAAATAGTCAACTTTCAATTTATGTCTTGTCAAATTCCAGCAGTTCTGGTCTACATTTCACAACTTTTGAGATACAATAGAGCATGCTTTTTCTACGAAAATCTAAAAGAACCACGTACGAGTCTTGCTCAAAGGTTGTTACAACATTCACGGCCTCAGTAAAACTATCAAGACGTTTTATAGTAGACATGTGGAGGACATTTCAGGTGAATAATTGACTTGGCTGTTATCATGTGTTTGTGACGATTGCCACCGGTGCGCCTGGTGTAATCACTGTTTGATGGCGATTCCTAAACATAGGCTTGTGATATAACCAGAACCGTACAATGGAGTCAGATTTTGGTAGATCTGTCTTATGATTATGAAAATTGACTTGTCGCTTTTGTTTCTGATTTGTAAAAGGACACGTATAAAGATATGAAATGTGGTATTTGGAATTTATGTGTGCCAATTTTGATCAAATATGGTTGATGTCATTACTCCATGCGCTAGATAATATACAGTTTTATAATCTATATGGTCGCAGATGATCGAGTACATATAAACACACGTATCCTAAACTCTTCCATTAGTCAGGCGAGAGCCAGTGAGTAATTCGCTAAAAGTAGACGTAGTGCTAACCTTTCCGTCATTAGTCTGATGAAGGTTCAGTGACATCCCATATGTACCCGCATAGTTCCATGTTATTGCTGAATATCTCATAGTTCTTCCTGCTGGCCTTCATCTGACACAAAAAGCTAACTTCCTACCTATTCAGCCTAGTGTTTTTAATGTTCGAAATCCTATTACTGGATCAATTATCATTTAATTGAGTGAGTAAATATTTCACGTCAAATCGGGATTATATCAACCAAATGGTGACGAGCAATTATCATTTGAATGCGGCAGAAAGGCGTCAATAAATTGCGCACTATTTCCATATGCGCGCTGTTTGAATGTGCGAACGGCTTGTGATGGAGGCGCGAGTCGCTCTTACAAACACCCCAAGGACACCGATTGACTCCCATTCTGTCAGGAACCAGCTGCTAATCGAAGAATGTAGGTTTCGTGTACATACCGAGATGTCAGCATGATATACACAACTGTAGGTACAAACGTATCAAGGTCACTCGACTTTGAGTTTGACAACAGCCATTTTGTCCTCTGGTATGTCCTTTGTCACGTGATCACCGAATCGGAAATACCGATTGCAGAACTGTTAGGAAAATCACAAACACTACAAGTGTGATGTTTGTTTCCTGATATCTGCATGCATGTTCTGTTCTGTTCTAAAAGAATTGTATACGTGTTTTCAACATGACATAGCAGAAGATCCCTTCTTTTCAATAACACATAAACATATAACGAATCACCTCAAGGAAGAATTCTGGTGCCGAATCGTGTCCATTAGCCGTGCCATGATCAGCTGATCGTGGGTTCGATTCTCATAAGAGCCAATATTGAGATAACTGGTTTGTCAGTGCCATGCTGGTGCTAGTGGGTTTCAAGTGTTAACATCTACTATCTCCGTCATTTTGAGTTTTCCATTTGTTGACACATTGTAAAATAACTGAAATACTGTCCAAAGCGTAAAACCAAACTCACTCATTAGCCCTTTTCTAGCATATTAGTATTCAATACGTGCACATTTGTATTGTTAATATCCCAAAATTTAGTTTTCAGGTAAATGAATCAGCAATTGTTTGGTTTTCCATTATGCTGTCAGCTTCGTGAGAAATGATCTATCAAGACACTGAAAGAACGTTGACATGAAGTCCTACATGTATGGTGTACAAGGGGCGTTCCTGGCCGTCAGCCTGTGCACCGTGTGTGCAGCAAATACGTGCACCGATCTTGGAAATCTCCCTTTCTTGAAGAACGGATATACGTGGGCAGGATCTCCGTTTATGAACTTAACGACAGGTAAATCCAATAGTAAACATACCTGTCTACATAGACTAAAGACCACACTGTTTCTCATTTCCAGAGGATCCTGACCTGATAAAGACCAACGCTGAAGAGACAGATCATCCTAGCGTACTAACTGCCATGACAATCGATTAATGATGTATGGATAATGTTGTCACGAAAAGGGAAAAAAAACATATTAATTTTATGGATGATATCTACCTAAAGTTAGAATCATTTTTTTCCTAAACCGTTGCCGAATTAGGTAGGTATTAAATCCTTAACGAGAAAACTAAAAATTTGTCATTCAAAGTCAAAGTCAATTCCTCCTCTCTATCCGACCAATGAAAAGGAACAATATCTCTAATTCAACATGAAAATAAAGTTTACGTGTGATAACCAGCACACCGTTCTACATGTATCATACAGTTTCTGAACATCTCACATAGCAACAATATAGTGTAAATAATAATTGTGTCGAGGCACAACAAAGGTATCTACTTATCCTTTGTTTTGTAACTATCTACTTTCAAGTGCATCACAAACATCTATTCATGTATAAAACATTTGAATCGATGAAACAACAAAAACGTTGGCGTAGTATGTGCGTGAGTGGTGTCGTGGCATGCTCTGTCGGTAATTATAATGGGTTTAATTTCCATAATTCCAGTCGGTAAGGATCTTTGGTATGTCAGCACCATAACCATGTTTCATGGGTCACGTCATTGATCTTGTGGCTTTTCTTCCAAATAAGGCTGGCATGCCTTATACAACTGAAATACTGTTTAAAGAGGTGTCAAAAACACATCTTACTTTCTCATCAAGAATATTAATAAGCATTTTCAATGTGAATCCCCGTGGCTATTTTTAAATGATTACATTATGAACCATACATTTACATCCATAATTTTCAAGGTTATGGTTCAATTCCAATGCACATGACAACTGCAAATTTAAAAATAAGGAAACTTGGTTGCCTCGACCTCAACATAGAAAATCAGACCTAAACAATCACGGAGTGTAAGTATATTGTACACGCTTCAACTCCAGGTGGTCTGATGCTGTGCGCTGTGGAATGCATCAAACGGTCCAGGTGCATGTCGTTCAACTTCTACCTTCAAGACGGCAGCTGTGAGATGCGTGACGTGGAGACAAGTGATTCGATCTACTGGCCAGTGTCTACAGTTGTGCATTCAAATATAAATCAATTCCCGGAGGTAGGGCTACGCAGTTTGAAGCGAGGTCAACTGTGTCAGTCAATAGTTATTCAAACTCCGTTAATCATACCGAGTTCCATTCAGGTACCAAATTCACATCCCCTATTTCGTCCGAATTGGATTCTTTCTTTGTAGCACCATTGATGCATGGGTTTTCGCCAAAGCTTTAAACAGGACAAATGGGTTACTCCCAGAAATTAACTAATATAACTCAAAAAAACTAGTTTCCTCACTCAACCCCCCACTCCCCCAGGAATCATTACGTGGAAAGTCGGTTTAGGGGCGTAGTTAGTCAGTTGGTTAAAGGTTAAAGGTCACCCTGGGGACAATCTTTCTGATCCACGTATGTTGGACAGCTCTGTGTGCAGGGCCCATTTCCACAAAGCGATCGTACTTATACGATGTTAGGTATGGCGGTTCTTTAAAACAATGGCTGGAAGTGAAATGTGCTTCCCAGCTTCCCGAGTTCAAAACAAACCCCGCAGCTTGTTGACTGAGGTAACTGAGCTTTACATGTTGATAACCAAGATGTTTGCATGATAATCCAGACAAAATGTCCTTTGCCGCTCAACAGGTGTACCACTTTTGTGGGAAGATAGACATGCCAGTGTTGTTGTGGGATCATTACCCGATTCCCAGGCGTACCAGAGGAGTTGTGAATTCCAACGGGGACACAGGTACACTCACTACTGATAGCAGTGACAGACTGACATCTCTTTTCTGAGGACGGTAGCAGTTGAAATTGATTGTATGTGGCCCCAGGGAGCACTCAATCAGCCACAAAGGGCAACGGATTCGTTTCGACAACCATACCACCTTGGATGACGAGCCGCTACCAAAACGTGCTCTTTCCAGCCAACACTTTTTCGTCCTGTCAAATTGTGAACTGATACAATTGTAAAATTTTCAGTTCCTATTGTTCAGTTTTAGGATCATGAACATTGAATATTACATACTACATGTGTTTTTTATTATGGTGCAAATGTTTATACCCCAATGCTTAACGGTTGGTTAAGAGTATATTCACATTCCTTGTTATTCCTGTACTTTAATGAATTGCAGTTACTTGCTCGGACGTGTAAATTCCATAACTGCGACGTGCACGAGACATGTATCCCTGAGGCCGAAGGTTATTCTTGCGCTATGGGTAAGATTTACAATCAAAGCGACCCGTGAAGATCCGGGGTACAATGGGTCTTCAGAAACCTATCCTTGCCGTGAAAGGCGACTATGCTTGTAAGAGGCTTCTGATGGGATCGGGTGGTCAGGCTCGCTCGTTGATGCATGTCATCGTATCCCAATTGCATTGATCGATGCTCATGATGTCAGTCACTTGATTCTCTGGTCCTGACTCGATTATTTACAGAACACCGTCATATAGCTGGAATATTGCTAAGTGCGGCGTTAAACTACAAACAAACAAACAAACAAATTATAACCAAAGTTCTAGATGGAGCCTGTCCTTTACTTATTGTCAAACAAACATTTTATAAAATGCGTTTCACAGAGGGCATTATTTTGAAATGAAAGGCCAAGTATATTAATGCCAGCTTGATTTGAAATATCTTTCACTAATGGGATGGCATGGGTGTCTCAGACGTCACAGTTCCCTTAACACGCAGTGCGGAGTTGCGTCCCTTAAGCGTGCCGGAAACCTTGATCTAGGGTTCGAATCCCAGGTACGCCCCGACTATGTTTCTTGGTTTGTCAGCACGATACCCGTGCTCGTGGTCTCACCAAAGTGGTAAACGTCTTTCACCTGTATCACTCAATGTTTTCCTCCCACATATACTGATATGTCGATATGTTTCGATGGTCCGGATAACTCCGAGATAAATATA
This sequence comes from Haliotis rufescens, assembly GCF_023055435.1. Taxonomy (NCBI): domain Eukaryota; kingdom Metazoa; phylum Mollusca; class Gastropoda; order Lepetellida; family Haliotidae; genus Haliotis; species Haliotis rufescens. The sequence goes on from NW_025964112.1 coordinate 17,775,310, forward strand.
GAAAGTTCCACATACTTTTTGGAGTGGATTTGTTCGTGGTATATCGTTTGCATCAATAGCAGGGATACCACTAGCAACGTGTATGTAAATTTACTTTGTGAACTGTGGGAACGGGTGGCTCTGTCGCCTTTTCGCCGCACGTTCATATGCAGGGATGAGTGACTTAGTCACTTCAAGCTTGTTTGAAACCGGGATTCTTGCTTTGTTACCACAAGCCCGTGCTAATGTGCCTACCCCATCCACAGTAGTAACGTCTAGGATCTGCATCACTTTGGGTTCTTCTGGTACACACCATGGGTTCGAATCCCAGATTCGCCCTGCTTATATTTCTAGGTCTGTAGGCATCATACCCGTGCTCGTGGGTTTCACCAAAGTGGTACACGTCTAAGTCATGCTTACCTACCACATCAAGCTGACACGCCGTGATATAACTGAACTATTGGTGAAGTGAGTGAGTATTGTTTTACGACGCTTTTATCAATATTCCAGCAATATTACGGCGAGGGGCACTAGAAATCGGCTTCACACATTGTACCCATGTGGGGAATCGAAACCGGGTGTTTTGCGTAGCGAACACTTTTAACACTAGGCTATCCCACCGCCCCTGAAATATTGTTCAAAGGGGGTTATTCCTAACTGACTCACTCACTCCCACCACGTCAAGCCGGGGAATTTGTTAATTGTAGGGATAAAACGTAGGAACTCGTTTTACACAGTCCGATAGCAGAAATACGTCATGGTATCCTGCTTCCTTATTTGTTGGAAAAATCCACTGGAATGGCTATAGCGGATTTGTGTTGTAGCAATTAATGTCTGAGGTCTATATCTTGTACATGTACACTCGAGAACATAAACTTCGCACATTGACATGTTTTGTAATCAATCCCCTTCATTAAATAGGGTCTGGGTGGCCCAGTAGTGAAGTCTGTCGTTTTACATAGTCGTTAATGTTTGCTGTGTAGAGTAGGGGACAATAGAAACCGATTATGTTTCTTAGTTTGTCAGCTCAGTTATTGCTTGTGGGGTTCTGACCAAAGTCATCGACCGTTGCATCACTTTAGGTTTTCCTCCTACTTCAATCTGACACGCCGTAATATACCTATAATATTGTTCAAAGCTCGCTCAGGACTTTTGAGATTCGTTCAGATTGATGAGCTTTCTGTGCCAGCGCCGTACCCGTGCTCGTTGGTCTCTGTGAGGTCTCTGTGTGTGTGTGGCTGCTTGTACTAGTCCGGACTAATGCCAATTGATAGGGCTAGCACACTGAGATACCATGCCACAGTTTAACATGAATATCCCTCTCAGACACGGTATGCTGACCCCGAGCCGACAAGCCCCTTAATACTTGTTAACGACAGATAGGGTAACAACAAGTACCATATTTTTACATCTTTTGGTATGAAGAGGCCGGGGATCTAAACCCGCTCTCCAGGCGGACGCTTTACCATTAGACCACGTAGGCAGTTTTTGGTCTGTATGGGTCACTTTGGTCTTAAAACTGAAACATCATGACATAATTGAAACTGCCCAAAGTGGAGTCAATCACAGACTCACTCATCCTTGATTTGTTGTTCCTAAAACAGAATTCCCCTCATCTTGTGCCGACGTTAAGCAGTGCGCACCCAAGAGTGATGATGGAGAGTACTGGATATACCTACGCGACTTCAACATGGTCAAAGCCCGCATATATTGCCACAACATGGCGTCCACAGAACCCTCGGACTACCTGACCCTCCCTGTCACTAACTATGGCTACTACCCCATTCTCCGCAACCCTGGCTGTGCTGGAGAGGAGGAGGGCCTCGGAGGTACCTGTGATGGAAACGGTGGGGAGGTCTGGTTCAATAAAATCAAGATCGACACACGGGTAAGATATTATGTTATATCCAGGGTTTAACGCTGCTTTGAACAGTGTTATAGTTATATCACTAATAATTGGAGGGAAGTACAATGTAATGAAATTTATAGACATTTATAATTACTAACGGATATGGCAAGGTACCAAAATATCTAGAATCAAAATGGGTTCGAATCTTGTATTTGAATATATAACAGAATATATATATATATATATAAAGACTGAACATCTAGCGAAAACATTGTTTTCAAATTGTAATTGTTCCATTAACACACAAAGGGATCCAATGTTTTATGATAGCCTATTGTTTATCTGCCTCAATCGTCGAATCTAGGTTAATGATCCAACAGATTGGTTCAGCTAATCCATAACGATGCTGTATTTGATGCTATTGGAGGCGCGGGTGATGAAGTGACTAAATTTGTTATGCAGAGTTGTGTCCCTTGACTGTGCCAGGATACGAATATCAGATTCGTCGCGATCATAAGTATTGGCAAGTAAGTACCAAAGCAGTACTCGTTGGATTCACCAACTGCAACATGTTAATCCGTGTAGGGCGCCGGGAGTAGCTGTGCAGAGTTACGTGTCTTTGGTGTATCAGGATCTGCTGGTTGTGGGTAACATATACTGTCTAAATGGCTGTCATAGATTCCTATGTCTGGTGTGATATGATTTCTTTTCAGTCACTGAGAGTTACCACAAACGACCACACATTTGCTAACCACACAAATTCGAAATTGCTGTATGGAGTTGCTTCAGATTGTTATGCCAAACACAACGATGGAGTCAAGGCTTCATGCGGACCTCGCGGCACGTTTACCATCGATTTGAGTGGAACTGGCATGGCCGTAACGCCGGAGGTAGTTATGAAACTATGTAATTATTAATATGTAATTGTCATTTCCAAATTGCTTCTGTTGCAAAGGAAAACAACTGATGTCTTGGACACCCAATTAACAGGTATTGTTTCTCAGATTTTCTAGTAACTCAAGGCGGTGGCCTATCGTCTAAGGCGCCGCAATTCACTTTGCAGAGTTGTGTCCCGTATGAGTTCAAAAAAATCTATAGAATCACGTTTCCCCCTGATTAATGTTTCCCAATTGCGTTGATCGATGCTCATGATGTCAATCACTGGATTGTCTGGTCCAGACTCGATTATTTACAGACCGCCTTCATATAGCAGGAATATTGCTGAGTGCGACGTTAAACAACAAACATCGTCCGTGCAGCTGATAACAACAGCAAGTATTGAAAGTTTGCTCGTGGGCGAGGTTACACTTGACGGCAATGGATTCTTCCGCGGCGGCCAACTGTCCTCAAAATAATGGGTTCACACTGAATTTTCTTGAACTGTCTTCAGCACTGTGCAGTAACGTACAGTACAGGCTGACCGATTTTTAAAAAAAATTCCAAATGTTTTATCTATTTCCGTAGACGACCTGGCTCGACACCGGCTACAAATACTGGATGAACGTTACGCGAGCCGATGACAATACTAGGGTCTACATGAACTGCGGGGGGTATCCTGGCTTCTGTGAGGCTCGTGAAGGCCTCTTTCTCCAACCTTACAACGTGGACGGTAAGCCCAGGCTAAAAACAGACAAGTATAAACACGAAACTGCTTCTACAATAAATTATGTATCATCTGAAAATATGTAACAAATGTTATATTTGGGATAACACTTTCTTAGTAAAGTACAGATTCTCGTACATTTTTAGGTTGAGTCCCAAATATGTAATATATAGTTATCAGCTATCCATATACACAAACGAAATCTTAAACCGAAACTTTGAAACCTGATGAAGCCACTTGGAACGCAGTTGTACTGATTAATGAAGTCTACTTTCTCGTTTTTCTTTTCAGCTCTTAAAGAGTCATCTGCAACCGAAGTTCAGTGCGTCATCCAATAGTTGCTTGATGCAAGCATCGCTTGTTTTAGAATTCCTTGACTTGGTGACCATGTATAATTGTTTGACAAAGTTGTTTAGTTACTTGATCTTCAGTATACGATCTTACTCCTTTTGAACGAATCAATTGCAAGGACATGAAATAACCAGCATAGTAAAATACAAACGTTACTAATCTGACTTTTGACTTTTGAAATAATAATCCATAGCTTGTTTCAAACATATGTTTGAATTGCGAATTTACGGGACGAGGTGGCGAAAATGTTTTTTTAAAGAATTTTATTCCTTTGTCGTGTCTGGATGTGGGGACATTGGTTCGAATTCGAGATTCGCCCTTATTATGATCCTGTTTCTTGTCAGCACCATACGTATGTCCGTTGTGTTCATCCAACTGCCACAACTTGCGCCACCTACGGCTTTTCTCATACACTTAACTGAGTCGCTGTGTTATAACCAGTAACACGAAGGACGAGAAAGAAATACATACTTCCACACAGTCAAAGAGAGCTTGTGTTGTATAAACTTAAAACGTCTCGATTATACTTATGTGCTTATTGAATTTGTGTTGTAATGTATTTGTATAATTTGTTCTAACTGATGTCATGTATATTTGCTACTGGTCGCATTAAACTGGGGAGAAAAAGCATATACATTAAGAGTATTTCAGTGTCGTTTATATGTAATACTTGTATGTCTGTGGTATGAATTCAAAACGTCAACGCTAGAGAAAAACCTCGAATATCGAATATCTGCAGAAACATTCCACAGGGCGAAAAGGGTAAAATAGTGATGACAGTTATATGAATGGATCACAGTCATTCGCGATGACACCAGGTGTTCGCGAAAAAGGTAAGAATTTCTTGCTCAACCAGTAGCACCCGCCAAAAGTTTACATAATTTTTAAACGTAAGTGTTCGTCGATTTGTTGCCTAAAGCCCAACTCTGCAATAATCATTCTTTCAAAATTTAGAACTGCTGTCATCGAAAATGGTAAGAATTTCCTTCTCAACCGTCTTATCTCTTATATCCTTCATGTCCCTTGTACCTACTTCCAGACATGCTCATCCAGCCATGTACCTAACATTCAAATGCTAACAGCTAAGCCAACATTCAGAAATCCACAGCTAGAGGAAAATGGTATTTACGCTTGTCTCACTAAGGTGACAATCGCGACGAATCGTAATCGCCCTGTGTTGGGTAAATCCTGTAACTCTGTTAAAGAAGAGTAAATGATTTCACATCACGCAATCACTCAATGCTATTTGCATTCCGCTGCTATTACATATCTGTGCTTTTAGCTCTTAGCTTTCTTGTTAGTGTCTATACGATGACCAAAGGACAATGATTCTTTGATATTATAGTGCATATTAATCTTATGTACATTTGCATTGTACATTCCCAAATGTTTCCTTGACTGTTGCAATAACAAATAAAAATCACACACTACTTAATGGTAAGAATTTCCTTCTCAACCGGTAGCCCCCGGCATTCACAAATGTTTACATTTTAAATGTAAGTGTTCGTCGATTTGTTGCCTCGAGTGGTCGAGCAACGAGTCCATTGTCCATTTGCCTCTAAGATAACTGAAGCAAGAATACTGTATTCTTGACTTCACATTTTCCCAGCAGTGTAATCAATAGATATTCGCGTCTTATCTCTTATATCCTTCATGTCCCTTGTACCTACTTCCAGACATGCCCATTATATGAGAATGTATTTGTACAGACAATATTTGCTTGCCATTTCCGAGCACAGTAATGTCGCTGTGACCAAAGGGGTTTAACGGACATGAGTGTAAAGACTCTTTTCAGTTGCATATGGGCCCAAATGTATGGTATTGTTATGGTTCCTATGGCTCATTACAGAAAACGTTTATATTCGTTATGTTCTAAAGATTGTTAGTTTGTTTAACGCTGCAATCAGCAATATTGGGATACGATGACATGCACCAACCAAGTCAGCGAACCTGAGAACCACACGCTCTCGTTAGTCGATAAGCATGTGTTGCTGAAGACCCTATTCTAATGTGCTACATACAGTTTTACATGTCATATGTAACCACTTAAGTCAGCTCGTTTAAGTCGTTTATTAAACGTTATACCTTCGTCTGTATATATAGGTTAAGACACTGCATCTACATCTACGTATTATTAAACTATCAGCACACGGTCACACCTTTTCCAGCCATGTACCTAACATTCAAATGCTAACAGCTAAGCCAACATTCAGAAATCCACACAGAGCACGCCCTTGACACAGCTAGAGGAAAATGGTATTTACGCTTGTCTCACTAAGGTGACAATCGCGACGAATCGAAATCTCCGTGTTGACTAAATCCTGTTTAGTAACTCTGATAAAGAAGAGTAAATGATTTCACATCACGTAATCACTCAATGCTATTGGCATTCCGCTGCTATTACATATCTGTGCTTTTAGCTCTTAGCTTTCTTGTTAGTGTCTATACGATGACCAAAGGATAATGATTGTTTGATATTATAGTGCATATTAATCTTATGTACATTTGCATTGTACAAACAGGTATGTCTTCAATGTGCGTGATGGGTTTGAGAACAAATGTTGCCTTGACTGTTGCAATAACAAATAAAAATCACAGACTACCAATTTCTATTGCTTTGCTTACATGCATTTTATAATAATAAATAAAATATTGCAGCAGATAATGAATATATTAAGAAAGGACCATGTCACCAGATATACATAGGGGCACGTGTAGCCAATGTTTTATGGCTCGCAATTCGCTCTGTGGGATGACGTCTCATAGACGTGCCAGGATTCCATTTAAAACTTCGTCCTCATTTTCATCCTTGGTTTACGACCTGCTTCAATTCGAGATTTTCTTTTAGCTTTTCCTGATACGCCGTGATATAACAGAGAAGCAGTTAAAACAGGTGTTAAAAACAATGCCATGTAACTCACTCGAACTCATCCAGAGAAAAATACGACACTCGACATTAATAAAACGCGACAACTATTTTTAAAACATCAATTTGTGAACTTTACATACCAAGGTTAGGCTTCATCTACGCCCAAGTTCACATCGATTGCAAATTTTCGAAAGAGGAAAGCGGGAACACATTTATGGCTTAACTTGATTTTTGTTTCATAGTTGCCTTGGCATTCAAACTGAAACTCGCATCGGGTCGTTTATACAACCCTCGGTGTTACTTTTTGTGAAACCTTGCATGCACAGCTTCAAATATATTGGTTAGGTGGTGTCAGCGGATGCCACAAAAGAAACAGCCAACGGACAATCAATTAAAACCTATGCTTACTTGACCTACGATCCATGCGATTTACATTAAATGTTAGGACATTATATTTGTGAAGAGAAGTACACAGTTCGTGGCTGCTTGTACTATTCCCGACTATTGCCAGTTTTATTGTGCCGATCCACCGAGATACCATGCAAAAGTAATATAGATACCCCTCGGAAACAATATACAGTGCTTATAACCCTTAATGCCGATCGTCAGGCAGGGTAACAACAAGTACCATCTTTTAACGTCTCTCGGTGCCGGGGATCGAATCCACTAGTTCACGAAGGCGGTCCTAAAGATCTCCCAGTGTTTACTATTATTAATATGTTAGTTCCGATTCGTACTGGCGGGACGTTATTAACGATGCATGAGTGCATACATGTTGCTTTTCGTCACATTTAGCAGCGTTTCGAGTAGATCACCAAGTGGTTGATAGCATAAGCAACGGTTAATGCCTTCGAGGTATCCACAATGATGACGCAGTAGTCAAAACTATATAACCTATTAGTCAATCCAAAAAATAAAGTCCATATGAAGTAGCCTTGTTGTCCAAGCATAAGCTCATCATGCATAAAACCCGGATTCGATACCCTGGTATTCGTCATACCCACAAGATACGGCTGGTTTATTGCTACAAGGGGCGTACCCCCTAACACACACACTCGCTCCTTAGCCATAACTTAGTTATGACATAAAATTATGACCTGTTCATGACTCAAATATGGGTCAATTATTGTTTCTTTTACATCACAATAAGAGGTTGATGTTACGGGATTCTCCGTTTCTACAGGGTTAATCGGTGGGTGGAACTTGGCCCAGACCATATACAAATTTAAACGCTTCATGACGTGTAGCCAGAACGTCATAGGGTGAGATAAATATAACAGTAACTCAGCTGTACAAACAATGTTGAGAGAAATTATTGATTCTTCAAATTAAGTGTCACACCCAGATCCATAAATCGTTGATGTAGAGTACCATCTTATACGTATAAACAGAAAACATAACACATAAGTAGTCATGCTCCGTCTTATCACTGGTACAAACAAAGTGAAAGTGCCAATTACTTCTTGAATTATCATTGCTTTCACCATGGTCCTTTTCAGATAACAAATTAAATTAACGAAAGACACTTGAGAAAAAGCAAAAAATAAACTCCAAAAAAATAATCGGAAATCTATAACATACATTAAATAATAAGACACACTCTTACAAAGATATCCGTCCAACACAGCAGTTTGTATGTGTTTCAGGTGGACGTTTTTTTGAGGAAGCAAATTGGACATGATTAATGTTAACGAATGTCTGCGAACATGATCGACTTGTATTTCAGTTATTGATATTTTCATTATTAGTAATAATTGCCGCACCTATAGTATCTTATCATATGTAGTCAGGTAAAACTTGCTCAGCGAACAACTATTCACAATGATACTTCCACGATACTCTTATTTGCCAAACAGAGGCATGGCCAAGACTCCAATATTTCCAAGCAGCCATGCGGTGTTAGGCATCTAACAAACACTAATTAAACGTGTTTATACAAATTGTGTGAGTGACGGGTTCTACCGGTAGAGCAGGACATGCTGAGACACTTTTCACGAACTCCTGGTGTCATCACTGATTTTTATATAGTTCCCACCACACTTTTGCCTTATACGCCCAATGGAATCTGTTCCGACAGATGATCTAGACTGATTATTCCCTAGCGAAAACGTTTTATATTTACCGAGAAGTTTGGAGTACATCTATGGCAGTACATGTCGGCTCTTTTATGGGTCACTAGTTATGTTGAGACCACCCGGTCCTCTATCGCCAATTCTTACGACAATCATAGGGTAGTGTGACCTATTGTTCCCCGTAGCATCAGTTCAGGTCAGCATCGCAAAACCAATAAAGATGTTTGTTGCTTTAATCTTCAGTCAGAAATATTTCAGTAAAGGCCTTGATCTTGGTCTCCTGTACATAGTCCCGACCAGACGTAACGTAATAGTAAAATTAACAAAAACCCTTTCCATATTCAATAGAAATCTCTGCCAAAAGCACAGTCGATTGTACGATACCGACACTATCATGAGCTTGTGTTTATGAATCACTATCAAATAGTGATGATACCAGGTGTTCGCGAAAGTCATCTTGAAGCATTTAGCCATTTCAATGACCTGTACTTTGACTTAAGAAGCAACGTATTGAGTCTGACCCTGTACGTAATAGTGATCACATTTGTATAATGTGCACTAGATTCTGTTACAAACAAACGCATATCACTCATCAATCGCATATAAAAAAGTGATGGCGCCCGTCATAAACACATGCAAAGGCAAGTTATTTGTTCACCTAAAAAACACGGGAACATATGGTACAAGTCAAAACAGAGAATTCAATCGGACATAGTTATTGTCACTGATTTTGTCAAATTTGGAAATGTTCTCTAATTGTCTACCATAAAACTTTTTGAAAGTTTTACTGGGGCCTTGAATGTTGTAACTGTGATCAAGCAACTTCTAAGCAAGAGTCGTATGACGCTCTTTGATATTCTGGCAGAAAGAGCATGCTTGATTGTACCTCACAAGTTGTGAAATGTAAACACCAGGGCTGGAGCTGATGGAATATTGCTCGACATGAAGGGAAAGTTGAGTCATCCCTCTTGTCATCCTCACCGTCCACGCCGTCAGGATACCTTGACATCGGATCCCAATTTAAGTCGTCTCTTAAAACAATCATGAGATACTGGGGGTATAGTCTGAACCGAAATCCATATGTCACTTATAACATCAGTTCAGGGTAGCCATGGAACAGGAGCTGGTTTGTCTGGCCCTGACTACATTTTGATGTTGAGGTTCAACCTTAGGAAATAAAGTGTAAAACGTACTGTTCTAGGCTGATTGTGCTTCATCGTAAACCGACGACGTTCAACACAGCAAACCATGCCGACATTATCGACCATGTGTCCAGTCACCGTGATATACCTGCTTTACGAATGACCACCACGTGAAACTAACCTAATCCGTTCGTTGGCGAGAATAAAATACTGTGCATGTCGTCCACGCGCATCTTCCCGAGGCAAGCGAGTTAACTGACTTTGAAAGTCCAGTTTCCACCCTTGCCGAACTAGGCTGGAATTCCTGGGCTCGATCGTAGCGCCACCAGTGGCTATTACGAGTTATGTCCTTTCTATGCCTCTCCTATTGTCCAATCAGATTCAACCTCTCGTATCACTTGCATTTGTTTCAAACAAAACGGTTGAGCCCAGTCTAGACGATCTGATCGATAATCAAGATCTATATTGTGATAAAACCAGACTTACATCGCGAAGTGCATCAAATCACGTGAGCACCTTGATTAAAAACATGAAAAGATTTAGAAAACATCTGTTGACAACGAGGTGCACATGCTTTGCAAATCCTGCAGTCGACCGAAATCTGCATGACACTCTACGAACCGGATTTCGATTTCGGTGCGCGATTTTGATTGGACTATGCATAGACTCGTTAGTCCAGCCAAAATGTAACTCCATAATACCAGCCTAGTTTGGCAAGGGTGGAAACTGGACTTTTATAGTCAGTTAACTCACTTGCCTCGGGAAGATGTTCACGCGAAGCGATTAAATGTCTTCTTCGTCCAGAACGTATCTCAACTACATACAGCTGATATGATTATTAATAGATTGAAATAAAGTATCAAACGCCATAGAAGAAAACGTTTTTGATTTGATAATCAAATATAATTGGTATGACAGAATGGTATTACCGCTAAACCTGTATACTTCAATACATTTTTCAAACGATACGTACAGGGAAATTATTTCTGTGTTCCGGGTTATTGGGTAAAACAAAGATAACAAGTTTCGTTATTATAAGTATCGTTTAGCCTACATTGTACACAGAAATTAATTCACAAATGATGCTTCAAGTCGAAATTGATTGACAAAACGGCGGAAACGCGGAAGGGACCTTTCTTTCTCCTTGTTATCTCCCCTGCATCCGAAATGGCGGTGACTGCCAAGCCTGAGTAATAATAGTGAGTGAGTGAGTGAGTTGGCTTTAACGCCGCTTTTAACAGTATTCCAGCTATATCACGGCGTGTCAGCTGAATGTTGGAGGAAAGCCCGAATTGATGCAAGTCTCAGACGTGTACCACTTCGGTGAAACCCACGAGCACGGGTATGGTGCTGACAAACCTAGGAACACTGAGTAATAAAAACTTTAATATGTAGAAAATAATATCTGCGTGTACAATCATTGTCAATTACTGTCAAAAACTTGAGCTCCCAGTATATCGCAATACCTATCGCAATATATTGCAATTTATTGTTTTTTTCCAATACACGGCCATTTAAAAAATAGGCATGCATCAATCTCTGTTTAAATCAAAATTTATTAAGTGCAGATATTGATTCATCCCTTGTGCATTTAAAAAAAATGTAGTTATTGTAGCATATAACATCACACAATTTTATTTTTCAGGATTCTTAATATTGATTGCAACTAGTACATGTGTGTTGCGTTTACGTTAAACACGTTTGATATTGTAAGACAGTAGGTAAATGGAAATCACTGGTAAGGTTTAAAGGACTCTTCAGTATTCTTCTCCCTGTTCCTCTCCATATTCTTCAGTAGAGACCATCCCAACCTCCTCGTAGTCCTTCTCCACCGGCTTTGGAGGACTATCCCTGCTCCATAACCAGTGGATTAAAGCACGCTTTGCGTACATTAGATCGAACTTGTGATCGAGACGAGCCCATGCTTCAGCGATAGCAGTGGTGTTGCTCAACTGGAGCAACTGGTTGGCTCTCTGGACCTTAGCCAGGGCACCACCAGGGACAACAGTGGGTAGCTGGTAGTCGATGCCGACCTTGAAACCAGTTGGACACCAATCGACGAATTGGGTAGTTCTCTTTGTCTTGATGCTGGCGATGGAAGCGTTTAGATCCTTCGGGACGACATCGCCTCTGTACAGTAGGCAGCAGGCCATGTACTTGCCGTGACGAGGGTCACACTTGACCATCTGATTGGCAGGCTCGAAACATGCATTGGTGATATTTGCCACGGTAAGTTGTCCATGGTAGGCCTTCTTTGAGGAGATTACAGGAACGAACGTTGCCAACGGGAAGCTGATTCGTGTGGATGGCACAAGATGGGTCTGGACTTCGGTCAAATCCACGTTCAGGGCACCATCAAAACGAAGAGAGGCTGTGATGGAGCTCACAATCTGACCAATCAGACGATTCAGGTTAGTGTACGTAGGACGGTCAATGTCGAGGTTTCGACGACAGATGTCAAAGATAGCCTCATTGTCGACCATGAAGCTGACATCTGAATGCTCCAGGGTGGTGTGGGTTGTCAAGATAGAGTTGTAGGGCTCAACGACAGCTGTTGGGATCTGCGGGGCAGGGTAAATACAGAACTCCAGCTTTGCATATTACAATGTATACGGGCCTGAAATGACGGTACACCATAAAATCACCCACCCAGTCTTACCCTACGAGACACTATTTTCATTGTGCACATGCATGTAACCGGACTTGTTTAAGTTGTACTTAAGACACTCGTTGTACTGGAACAGTTCTCGTGTTCACAGATGCCTGTCATGCTTACCATGATGAAGTAGCTTAGGTCGCACGAGTATGGTGCTGAGAAAACAGTTTTATAGTCAGAGCGAATAGGAAAATGGGGCCCACATTCAGAGGATCCTTGCACGGCCGTGACACATACAGTACCACTGGGCCATTTGATTTCCCCAACTGATGTCTCAAGTCAGTAGGATAGGTAGTTCTCCTGGAACCCTGAGACCGGTACACCCACGATGGGGCAAGATTTATACCCCAATACTACTACTACAGGAGGGGGATTTTTTTCTCTCTACCATTAAAATGATGATGCTATTCTACGATCGACATGACATTAAACTAAATATTATTTGTGGTGAAAAAACGAGAGGTGCCGAAACAGGATTGTATCAAAGAATAGGAAAAGAAACAAAGACGAATGCGCCCAAATAGGTGTACTCCCAATAAAACGTTTGAGGTACATAGGATATAGGAAAATGCCAACGGATCTGTTCTCCCGATAGATCTTTCTTAGGGAGCCTTTTTATTATACAATACCTACCCCCTTTGTCTAAATAGAAAACCTAGGAAATTGCTGAACATCCCAGGAAACATTGTCAGTTACACTGAAAAGCAGTCACGAGACAGCGAAAGTACTATGTCTGAAACGGATATAAAGAAGATGTTGGACTAACGTGGACTTTTATCATTTTATTGTATATTACATGTACACGGAGTGAACATTTACCTCATTTTTGTATATATATCATGAACTCGCTGCTTAAATTCAGACACAAAAATCTAGTTGGTTTAGAATAACTTGACCCAGCCAAACATATCCAAAACCAAATAATTTTTCTAACAAGAACGGCCCAACTTTCTACATTAATTAGGATGACTTAACATCATTTGTAAAAGAGCTTTATACACAATACTAATATATCTGTTTGGATCACACTTTAAGATTTCCATTCAATATTTGATAATTGTAACAAACCGCACACTTATCAATGGTGTAGTACCCCAAATTCACCTGAAACATATGCCGATAGTGTAGATAATTAAACACTTAATATCTGTTTAATAAATCAAAGATGTACTCTTTGACTTTCAATTGCATTGGCCTCCCTAAAACCCCACACCTCACATCCATAACACAATATGGGTTGAATTAATGATTGAAATGACTGGTACAGGATATCAACAGAAATATACTTATTACTATTAATAACTCTATACAATGAAAATAGAGCTTTTATTGCCTGTTCAGATAGTGTTTTTTTTACATTCTGAAAACCTACCAGAGGGTGTAAACACCAGACCACAATACTTGAAACCCATGATCCACGAAAGCACTGTAATTTTGATTTAACAAACTATGTAATTCAAAAATACAATCAATAGCTTATTTAGCGAGCGAGGTTAGCTTTATTGCTATTTTACAGACGCTTGCAGCAGTACCTACAAAGCACTTCCACAGCTTTCGTCTCTGTAATACTCATACCGAAGTGTCAGTTTATAAGTATCATAACATGACTTCACGGAAATAAAACGTAAAAAACATGGAAGAGAATTTCAATGCCGTTAACGGTGCTGATCACCGCAATTGCCTATTTACAGCAAAGGATTCACGTGAATGGGTGTGTACGGTGGACTTAGCTCTAGTAATGTAAACAATCGAATATGTGGCTGCACAAACTCATGTACCGCTAAAGGGGAGTGTGTCAGAGAAGTGAGTGAGTGAGTTAAGATTTAACGTCACATCGGCAGTATTTCAGCCATATCGTGACGAGAAGTACATTAATAATACGTACATTTAGACTAAATAAAAAGCTGTCAACGATGGATAGTACAATAACTAGAATATAACAGATTTGATTTAAAATTAGTTTAGAACATTTAAAAACAGAAAGTATAAGTTTACAACACAATATAAAAATTGGCTTGAGATCGTCAGTTACTGAAGGGTGATCACCATACTAGGGGCCATGGGGACTTACAGTACCTTTGCTTTCTGCATGGACCCCGGTAGGATTTATATCACCCTACAGTCACTGGCGATAGTTTACCTGTTAAGCCTAAGGTTAAAATGACGACAAAATACTACGTTTAAAAGTCTGGCATGCATAAAAATACTTTGAATGATGTGGAACTTACATACCCTCTCAGGTGCACACTAATTTTACGCTACTTCAATCCCCCTCGAGGGTACAGCCACTAACCATCTAAGTTATTAATTAGCCCTACCAATTTATAATATAATACACTAAGTACATCAAAATTTATGAACAAGTTCTATTTCTTTTTAAAAGCATAATATTAAATGAGAATTAACATTATTAAAAAGGTCCTTGACTGTTTTTACACTGATATATTTATCCCTTGTGATGGAAAAATCAACACATTCAAGCAGGACATGCAGGAAACACCAGAGGCATTCGGAATACCTCACTTAAGTACATTGACATACGAATGCTACATTTTACATACTATCCTATCCAGGCTTACCAAAGAAATCCCGCAGACTGGAACCAAACTAATTATGTGGCTGATTCTTATCATTACGATGCAAACTTTATGGGGATTGTTTATAATTTGTGTGCCTGTCTCTGTTTAAAGTGTGTGCATATTCCATAGTTTGGTTGCTTTCTGATGTTTTTCTTTGATACGCCCCTGTTTGAGTTGACATATAAATCGGCATTCGTCCTGATTTGATCCACACCATAAACATATTCAACCCATGATATATAATTAATATGTTCGTAAATATTTTAAACTGGCTGTCAATTCAGCGAGGCTTAAACAAAAACTCACTTGGGTTAATGATAACTAAAACAAATCTGTGACGTCACTCCATTACTTTTAACGAATGGACTGTTGGTTGGGAATTATTCATGCCTGTTTCAATTAAGATTTTTCGAATCCACATTTCAATTAAGGTACACTTAACATTTCTTCGAACAATATGTGTCGCCAGCGGGCCTCGAAACCACATCCTCTGATTTGACGACGTGAATAATCGATCCCGGCTATGCGACATATGCACATAGACTAAAATTAAGTATTCATTGTTTTCATATAGTTGTGTCGTCCTTGAAAGCACAGAAAAGTATTGTATGCTGTTTCGTTACATCATGTCACCAATAACCTCGTTCATATTAAAGTAACGCGTGAAGGTCCGGGGTAGAATAGGTCTTCAGCAACCACTGTTTGCCGTAAAAGGCAACTATGCTTGTCGTAAGAGGCAACTAACGGGACCGGGTGGTCAGGCTCGCTGACTTGGTTGATGCATGTCATCATATCCCAGTTGCATGGATCGATGCTCATGATGTCAATCATTTGGATAGTCTGGTCCAGACACGATTATTTATACAGACCGCCGTCATAAAGCCGGAATATTGCTGAGTGCGGCGTTAAATAACAAACAAACAAGTAAGTAATATTGAAGTGATCATAGATAACCCCGTGATGAGAAAAACTACGTAAAGAGGGATCTGTAGTTCCTATCACACCCGTCAGTATTTACTAAAATGGCACCAGCGCTTAATAAAATACTCCATTCTCCTTGGAGCTTAGAGTGAGTGAGTGATTGATTGAGTGAGTGAGTGAGTATGGTTTTACGCCGGTTTGAGTAATATTCCAGCAATATCACGGTGGGGGGACACCATTGTACACATGTACATTGTACCCATGTCGCGAATCGAACCCGTGTCTTCGGCGTGACGAGCGAACGCTTTGACCACTAGGCTACCCGACCGCCCCCTTTGGAACTTAGAACAATTCATTGAAGAAATCAACTCGGACGGGTGAACACCTTGCAACAATGCAACAGCTTTGCAGCGTTATATCACACCGTGCCCCCTAATGTGGGTGGAAGTGATTGTAGACGTTTATCACTTTGGTAAAAACCCACAGGGCGAATCTGGGATTCGGACACACGAGCATAGGGTTTTGCAAAGCGGCGCCTCAGGCGCCATGCCCACTATTTTAAACTGTATAAAATGTATAACAGTGGATGATTCAAGCTGTATGTAAAAGAATAAATAGACAACAGAGAAATGTTACGATTCTTTTTTATCATTGTATAATGTTGAAGCATGTGGGTGAATTCAGTCACTGTAATAGGGCGTTTCATGCGTGTCAAATGCCTGAAAAGATATTCAGCGATAAAAGGAACTTCCAGAAACAATACTACATCGGACATTATAAAAAGTAAAATTATTACAGGACATAATCACAGCCCCATAAGAGTACGATCAGCTATTTAAAATAACAAAATGTGTTTTCGTATGAATGATACCATACTGAAATATGATCCTTATGATCGTGTTGGTGATGCTGAGAATATAGATTATGTAAATGATCGTATGACATACAACGTTAAAATGATGGCATTTACTGTAAAACTGTTTAAAAAATGACTCGCTAACTAGCGCTTGTACGCAATAAATAATAAATATTGTGAAATACAGTGGTAGTTAATGTTGCGATATGATTGATCGACTTTGAATCTTTGACAAATGTAAATGATTATGTACAGTGGAAAAGTTGAGTACACGGCGACACAGATAAGATTATCAATAGGGCAATTGTCCGCAGTTAGTGTTGCGACATGATTGATCGACTTTGAAACTCTAACGTTCTGATAGAGTCTTTCGGCACTGTGAGGAAGAGGTGAACCTTGTCTTTTGTTCCTCTCTGGTAGCCCGGCGATATACCTTCCTTCTTGCCACTTCGTAGTTCCATAGTCATAAGGCAGTGGTAGTCTGGTGCAGGTATATCCCCTTCAAGCGTTAACGCTATCTCACAAAAGCTGTTGATGGTGACTGCTGGATTACGATGGTTGTGACGATCAGTGATAAAATTAACGCTGGCCAGTGATGGTGTGATCACGATCATGATACAGGTTCAATTCATTACAACCAAGAAAAATGTTCCCACATCCCACCTTCATTAAACACCGGTTGCACTGGCTTTAGAGCTGGAACTCTTTGTGGAGTTACTTATGACATCTAGCAGGACGCTACGGCGGACAGCTTCCTGAACATCGGGCTCTGTGGTGCTGGACTCTGGTTGCAGGTGTATGTTGGAAGAGACTAGGGATCTTTTCCCACGAAATTGTTTCGCTCCTGATCTTCTACAGGCCTGGGTGTCGGCGACGAGAAGAAACACAGCAATGCATACGATGAGTCTCGTTGGGGTTTCCATCATTCAACCTTGACTGGGTCTTGTACTGCAAGTGATATGCTCGAATTGCCCCATGGTACCAATCTTTCCATTTATATAGCAAATGGTGACGCTAAAAATAAGAGGGATATCCCCAAAAGATTTGTAAATTTAACGTTGGACAAATGTTCCTTCCTCGAAATAGGGAAGAACTTAGAAGTGACGAGTTGTAAGGACGCTGACACCCACTCCTAAACAGGTCATTGTCGGATTCCCCGCTCTATATTTACACACTGAATAAAACACTCTGAGTGTGTTGGTGCGTCAGTACGCTTTGAAAGCCTTGGTTTGAAATCTAGGTCAACACTTCAGTAGTCACAAACCATCACATCGTGATGTGGAGGCGAATGCTTGATAAAAATAATCAATTTGGCAAAGAACGGGGCTTCCTACTGAAGTATTATAATAAAATTACATCAGATCATTTTAATTTTTTTTTAATTATATATATGTATCCATGTAATGTTTCCATTATTCATTATATAAATGTGGGTATTGTACTAGTCAAGTCTAGCGAATAGGTGTATATATATATATATATACACACAAATATATAAATATATATATATATATATTCACTACATGAGAATAAATTATGTTATTAAGATATTCACACAATATAAGTGATAACAAACCTTTAAAGCTACGACGGAATAGTTTATTTCGATAAGTGTTAACATTAAACTAATATAAAAACTTATATGATGATACTAACATACATGTATTGCTGTGGAATACTATCTCTATATATAAGGTTGTACGTGATTTAAGAAAGTTAACTACCCATTTATTTCTTCAACTGTCACGTGCGTATATTTTCTTGCAAGACGTGGCTGAAAGAAGTGAAAGTATCCTTGTTGAAAGGTCTTTTATGAATGCTTGTAAATAGTTGATATTTTTTCATTTATACATTCGTTATATTATATACTTGGAACAAATTGACAATGCATATTATTACCTATAGTAAAAAATTAGCATCATTACATAATGACAGGATATGTCATGATAATTCACTCTTGCAATAGCGTTCTTGTATTCATTGAAGAAGCGGGAGTAACGTCGCTGTATTTCCCCGAGTTGTTAACTCATGGTTAATCTCTTGTCTCATGTCTGAAAGACTACGAATATGTGAATCGCTTCTTCGTGGTACATCTCTGACACACTCCCCTTTAGCGGTACATGAGTTTGTGTAGCCACATATTCGATCGTTTACATTACTAGAGCTAAGTCCACCGTGCACACCCATTCACGTGAATCCTTTGCTGTAATTAGGCAATTGCGGTGATCAGCACCGTTAACGGCATTGAAATTCTCTTCCATGTTTTTACGTTTCATTTCCGTGAAGTCATGTTATGATACTTATAAACTGACACTTCGGTTTGAGTATTACAGAGACGAAAGCTGTGGAAGTGCTTTGTAGGTACTGCTGCAAGCGTCTGTAAAATAGCAATAAAGCTAACCTCGAGATCCACTTTCATTTCCTTCAGGTCAAACGGCTTGACGCATCCGGAGGTCAAAGATAAAAGTCTCTTCCATTGATAGATGACGATCACATGGTGAGGTGAGCTAGCTCGAGGTGAGGTGAGGTGAGGTTAAAAATGTTGCACTTATATATATATAGCGACATGCATGCACGTGTCTGTGGCTGCTTGTACTACTCTTGACTAATGCCGAATTTATAGCGCTAGCCCACGGAGATCCCATGCCGCAGTTTAACATGAGTACCCCACTCGGACACAGTGAGTGAGTGAGTGAGTGAGTTTAACGCCGCTTTTAGCAATATTCAAGCAATATCACGGCGAGGGACACCAGAAATGGGCTTCACACAATGTACCCATGTCGGGAATCGAACCCGGGTCTTCGGCGTGACAATCGAACGCTTTAACCACTAGGCTACCCGACCGCCCCCATTCGGACACAGTATACTCACCAGTCCTTCTTTAAGCCCCTTCATGCCGAGCGGCAGAAGGGTTCAATCTTTTGCCGTCTTTTGGTATGACGCGACCGGGGATCGAAGCTGCGACCTTCCGCTCTCCTGGCAACCGCTATACTACTATACCATTAAGTCGGTAACACATGATAAATATACTGATGAATATAATGTAGATATCATATTTCGCGGTACTGTGTGTTTCACACGGGGTCTGGGGCGGTCGGGTAGCCTAGTGGTTAAAGCGTTCGCTCGTCACGCCGAAGACCCGGGTTCGATTCCCGATATGGGTACAATGTGTGAAGTACATTTCTGGTGTCCCCCACCGTGATATTGCTGGAATATTTCTAAAAGCGTTGTAAAACCATACTCACTCACTCACTAACTCACACACACGGGGTCTATACATACACGTGGTATTGAGTCTGGACCAGACAATCCAGTGATTGACATCATGAGCATCGATCCACGCAATTGAGATCGATGACATGCATCAACCAAGTCAGCGAGCCTGACCACCCGATCATGAGAAAAACTGAACAAAAACAAGATCCAGACAACGATATATGTTCAGAGCTCTGTATTACCTATAATCCCCCGTCTGCATGCGAGGAGCCTAAAACTATCCATGGTAAAGATCAACTCGCGAGTCAGCTGGCACACGCACATCGTGGTCATCAACACGTTTCTCGTGCGGCACTCAAGAACGACTAAAAAAGTATTAACACATACTTAAACGAGATTTGATTTATTTGTCAAATATTTTCCACTGAAGAATGTTTTGTCAAAGTCTACAAGTAGGGATGTATTTTAAGTTTGATAGAGTAAGGCTGTTGGAGAAAATATCGACGCGATCGTACCGTTGTGAGTGAGTGAGTGAGTTGGGTTGAACGCCGCTTTTAACAATATTCCAGTTATATCGCGGCGTGTCAGCTTAATGTGGGAGGAAAGCCCGAAGTGATGCAGGTCTCAGACGTTTACCACTTCGGTGAAACCCACGAACACGGGTTAGGTACTGACAAACCTAGGAACATAATCGGGGCGAACCGGGATTCGAACCCACAATCATAGGTTTCTGGGGTGCCCAAGGGACGCAACTCTGCACAGCGAATCGCGGCGCCTTAGACTACTGGGCCACCCGTGCCCCCTCGTACCGTTGTGAAATACTCAGATGTGATGTATGAATTCGTAAGCCGAGTAATGATTCAGACATTAAGTGAAACTAAACATATATTGCCATCAAGTACAGATACCGAAAACCCATGTTGCTTTTACCACTGACAGTATATAGTGTTTGTGTATACACTAGACTGACGCTTAATCTCAAACAAGGGACTACAAATAAGTTGAACAGGAGCCCAAATGAGATGGGAGATTTATAGTGAAAATCTAGACTTGCTTCATTTAGAGCCATTCAAATATATAGTGCTATACTCGCTGTCATCAAGTTCCTGTGACGTACCTGGTATACTTCTACGATAACCCGCCTCATTCACGCCCTGTACAATATACATGTAGGAATGGTGACACCCGTATAATTTTGTTGCATGTGGAAGTACTTTGTAGGTACTGCTGTAAGCGTCTGCAAGGACCCTGGCCATTTGTAGGCACTGGTAATCTAGCTTGGTTTGGAAATAGACAACACCGTTAAGTTTGCATGTTACGACTCGTAATGGTGAATACATGCCATGCCCGCCATTCTAAAATGAAGAACAGTTGATTCAAGCTGTATGTAAAAGGATAAATAGAAAACAGGGAAATGTTACGACTCTCTTTTATTAAATTGTAATTGTTGAAGTATGTGAATGAAAAGAGACAAATTAACTGGAGCTTCTGCTAAATAAATAATAAGTATTATGAAAGACAGTGGTAGTGATGATGATGATGATGATGATGATGATGATGTTGATGATGATTTTTTAATATATACGGAACGGTGCGGGTGCTAATAAATAGTTTCCTTATGACAAACGTTAATCATTATGTTCAGTCTGAATGCTGAATACACGGCGACACAGATAAGATTATCAATAGGACAACTGCCCGCAGTTAGTGTTGCGACATGATTGATCGACTTTGAAACTCTAACGTTCTGATAGAGTCTTTCGGCACTGTGAGGAAGAGTTGAACTTTGTCTCTGTTCCTCTCTGGTAGCCCGGCGATAAACCTTGCTTCTTGCCACTTCGTAGTACCATAGTCATAAGGCAGTGGTAGTCTGGTGCAGGTATTATATCCCCTTCAAGCGTTAAGCTATCTCACAAAAGTATTTCGTTGACGGTGACTGCTGGTTTACGATGGTTGTGACGATCAGTGATAAAACATAACGCTGGCCAGTGATGGTGTGATCACGATCATGTAACAGGTTCAATTCATTACAACCAAGAAAAATGTTCCAACATCCCACCTTCATTAAACACCGGGTGCAGGGGCTTCAGAGCTGGAACTCTTTGTGGAGTTACTGATGACGTCTAGCAGGAGGCTACGGCGGACAGCTTCCTGAACATCGGGCTCTGTGGTGCTGGACTCTGGTTGCAGGTGTATGTTGGAAGAGACTAGGGATCTTTTCCCACGTAATTGTTCCGCTCCTGATCTTCTACAGGCCTGGGTGTCGGCGACAAGAAGAAATACAGCAATGCATACGATGAGTTTCGTTGCGGTTTCCATCATTGAATCTTGCCTGGATCTTGTACTGCAAGTGATATGCTCGAATTGCCCCATGGTACCAATCTTTCCATTTATATAGCAAATTGTGACGCTAAAAATAAGAGGGATATCCCCAAAAGATTTGTAAATTTAACGTTGGACAAATGTTCCTTCCTCGAAATAGGGAAGAACTTAGAAGTGACGAGTTGTAAGGACGCTGACACCCACTCCTAAACAGCTCATTGTGGGATTCCCCGCTCTATATTTACACACTGAATAACACACTCTGAGTTTGTTGTTACGTCAGTACGCTTTGAAAGCCATTGTTTGAAATCTAGGTCAACACTACAGTAGTCACAAACCATCACATTGTGATGTGGAGGCGAATGCTTGATAAAAATAATCAATTTGGCAAAGAACGGGGCTTCCTACTGAAGTATTATAAAATAATTTTAATCAGATCATTTTAAAATTTGTTTTATTATATATATGTATCCATGTAATGTTTTCATTATTCATTCTATAAATGTGGGTATTGTACTAGTCAAGTCTAGCGAATAGGTCTATAATATATATAGGCACTACATATAGGCCTATATATAGGCACTACATGAGAATACATTATGTTATTAAGATATTCACACTATAAGTTATAACAAACCTTTAAAGCTACGACGGAATAGTTTATTTTGATAAGTGTTAACATTAAACTAATATAAAAACTTATATGATGATACTAACATACATGTATTGCTGTGGAATACTATCTCTATATATAATGTTGTAAGTGATTTAAGGAAGTTAACTACCCATTTATTTCTTCAACTGTCACGTGCGTATATTTTCTTGCAAGACGTGGCTGAAAGAAGTGAAAGTATCCTTGTTGAAAGGTCTTTTATGAATGCTTGTAAAAAGTTGATATTTTTTTATTAATACACTCATTATATTATATACTTGGAACAAATTGACAATGCATATTATTACCTATAGTAAAAAATTAGCATCATTACATAATGACAGGAAATGTCATGATAAGTCACTCTTGCAATAGCGTTCTTGTATTCACTGAAGAAGCGGGAGTAACGTCCTTGTATTTCCCCGAGTTGTTAACTCATGGTTAATCTCTTGTCTCATGTCTGAAAGACTACGAATGTGTGAATCGCTTCTTCGTGGTACTTCTCCGACACACTCCCCTTTACCGGTACTCGAGTTTGTGTAGCCACATATTCGATCGTTTACATTTACACTAGAGCGACGTTCACCGTGCACACCCATTCACGTGAATCCTTTGCTGTAAATAGGCAATTGCGGTGATCAGCACCGTTAACGGCATTGAAATTCTCTTCTATGTTTTTACGTTTCATTTCCGTGAAGTCATGTTATGATCCTTATAAACTGACACTTCGGTATGAGTATTACAGAGACGAAAGCTGTGGAAGTGCTTTGTAGGTACTGCTGCAAGCGTCGGGTAGCCCAGTGGTTAAAGCGTTCGCTCGTCACGCCGAAGACCCGGGTTCGATTCCCGTCATGGGTACAATGTGTGAAGTACATTTCTGGTGTCCCCCACCGTCATATTGCTGGAATATTGCTAAAAGCGGCGTAAAACCATACTCACTCACTCACTCACTCATACGGGGTCTACACATACACGTGGTATTGAGTGCGGCGATAAACAACAAACAAACAAACAAATCATATTCAAGTGATTATAGAAAAAGCTTTGTTTGTTTGTTGTTTAACGCCACACCCAGCAATATTCCAGCTTTATGACGGCGGTCTGTAAAATAATGGAGTCTGGACCAGACAATGCAGTGATTGACATCATGAGCATCGATCCACGCAATTGAGATCGATGACATGCATCAACCAAGTCAGCGAGCCTGACCACCCGATCATGAGAAAAACTAAACAAAAACAAGATCCAGAGAACGATATATGTTCAGAGCTCTGTATTACCTATAATCCCCCGTCTGCATGTGAGGAGCCTAAAACTATCCATGGTAAAGAACAACTCGCGAGTCAGCTGGCACACGCACATCGTGGTCATCAACACGTTTCTCGTGCGGCACTCAAGAACGACTAAAAAAGTATTAACACATACTAAAACGAGATTTGATTTATTTGTCAAATATTTTCCACTGAAGAATGTTTTGTCAAAGTCTAAAAGTAGGGATGTATTTTAAGTTTGATAGAGTAAGGCTGTTGGAGAAAATATCGACGCGATCGTACCGTTGTGAGTGAGTGAGTGAGTTGGGTTGAACGCCGCTTTTAACAATATTCCAGTTATATCGCGGCGTGTCAGCTTAATGTGGGAGGAAAGCCCGAAGTGATGCAGGTCTCAGACGTTTACCACTTCGGTGAAACCCACGAACACGGGTTAGGTACTGACAAACCTAGGAACATAATCGGGGCGAACCGGGATTCGAACCCACAATCATAGGTTTCTGGGGTGCCCAAGGGACGCAACTCTGCACAGCGAATCGCGGCGCCTTAGACGACTGGGCCACCCGTGCCCCCTCGTACCGTTGTGAAATACTCAGATGTGATGTATGAATTCGTAAGCCGAGTAATGATTCAGACATTAAGTTAAACTAAACATATATTGCCATCAAGTACAGATACCGAAAACCCATGTTGCTTTTACCACTGACAGTATATAGTGTTTGTGTATACACTAGACTAACGCTTAATCTCAAACAAGGGACTACAAATAAGTTGAACAGGAGCCCAAATGAGATGGGAGATTTATAGTGAAAATCTAGAATTGCTTCATTTAGAGCCATTCAAATATATAGTGCTATACTCGCTGTCATCAAGTTCCTGTGACGTACCTGGTATACTTCTACGATAACCCGCCTCATTCACCCCCTGTACAATATACATGTAGGAATGGTGACACCCGTATAATTTTGTTGCATGTGGAAGTACTTTGTAGGTACTGCTGCAAGCGTCTGCAAGGACCCTGGCCATTTGTAGGCACTGGTAATCTAGCTTGGTTTGGAAATAGACAACACCGTTAAGTTTGCATGTTACGACTCGTAATGGTGAATACATGCCATGCCCGCCATTCTAAAATGAAGAACAGTTGATTCAAGCTGTATGTAAAAGGATAAATAGACAACAGGGAAATGTTACGACTCTCTTTTATTAAATTGTAATTGTTGAAGTATGTGAATGAAAAGAGACAAATTAACTGGAGCTTCTGCTAAATAAATAATAAATATTATGAAAGACAGTGGTAGTGATGATGATGATGATGATGATGATGTTGATGATGATTTTTTAATATATACGGAACGGTGCTGGTGCTAATTTATAGTTTCTTTATGACAAACGTTAATCATTATGTTCAGTCTGAATGCTGAATACACGGCGACACAGATAAGATTATCAAGACAACTGTCCGCATGTAGTGTTGCGACATGATTGATCGACTTTGAATCTCTAACGTTCTGATAGAGTCTTTCGGCACTGTGAGGAAGAGTTGAACTTTGTCTCTGTTCCTCTCTGGTAGCCCAGCGATATACCTTGCTTCTTGCCACTTCGTAGTACCATAGTCATAAGGCAGTGGTAGTCTGGTGCAGGTATTATATCCCCTTCAAGCGTTAAGCTATCTCACAAAAGTATTTCGTTGACGGTGACTGCTGGATTACGATGGTTGTGACGATCAGTGATAAAACATAACGCTGGCCAGTGATGGTGTGATCACGATCATGAAACAGGTTCAGTTCATTACAACCAAGAAAAATGTTCCAACATCCCACCTTCATTAAACACCGGGTGCAGGGGCTTCAGAGCTGGAACTCTTTGTGGAGTTACTGATGACGTCTAGCAGGACGCTACGGCGGATAGCTATCTGAACATCGGGCTCTGTGGTGCTGGACTCTGATTCCAGGTGTATGTTTGAAGAGACTAGGGATCTTTTCCCACGAAATTTTTCGCTCCTGATCTTCTACAGGCCTGGGTGTCGGCGACGAGAAGAAACACAGCAATGCATACGATGAGTTTCGTTGCGGTTTCCATCATTCAACCTTGACTGGGTCTTGTACTGCAAGGGATATGCTCTAACGAACTGCAACCGTTAGTCAGGCAGAGATTCAGGTGGATATGCCCCACAGTATTAACCTTGCCATTTATATAGCAAAATGTAAAGCTAAAAATAAGACTCTGGGGGATTTTCCCCGAAAGTTTTGTAAATTTAACTTTTGATAAATGCGCCTTACTAGAAAGGGTGAAAATCAGGACGTTATTAGTTAAAACGGAGCTGACACTCACTCCTAAACAGGCCATTGTGGGCTTCCCCGCTATATATAAACACACCGAACAGGAGATTTACAAGTGTGTTGTTACGTCACAGTGCTTTGGATGTTAGTTTTAGAAAACTAGGTCAAAACATGAGTAGTTACAAACCACCTCATTGTGATGTGGAGGCAAATGCTTGATGAAATGTCAGTTTCTAATTCCTTAAATATATTCATTTTGGCAACGGGGAATGAAAGGAACTTTCTATCAAAAATGTATCAACATAATTGCATGAGACCAGCAAACAATCAGGTGATGGACCAGAAATTCACATGATAGCGCATTTACTGATTTTCTAACCTTATTTACATCAAAATTACTTTGAATCGACCTTGTAGTGGTAAATGCGTTCGATTCCCATCCCGGAGCCCCTAGATCAATTACCCACATGGTTGTATTGTTATATGGATAGAATGTATTTAGACATATTTATAATTTGTATTGATTTCAGTAGGTCTGTTGAGATATACCTACTTTTGATGCAATGTCATCTATTCGTCACACAAAGGCATACACTCTTCAAAAAAAGAAACGCAGAAGTAGATTTTTAGTAAATTTATTGTCCCAAATAAAGTCGATATATTTCATTTAATATCATAGCTACAAATGTGAAATTTTGGAGCTCGATAGTCACATGTTTTCGTTTGGTACAAAGGCATTGAAAACTGTTCATTGACATGTCACATAAGGCCACAAGGTTGTGCTGAACTCAGTATCTCGCACGACCGCTATCACGGCTCTGAATCTCCTTCTCAGTGTACGAATTCTCTCCTGAGGAATTCTGCGCCATTCTGCTTGTAACGCGTTGGTTGTTTTGGGGAGTGTCTGCGCTGTGCTCTGACGTTGACGTACACGTCGATCGAGTTCATCCCCGAGGTGTTTGATTTGGTTGAGATCTGGAGATCTCGACGGTCAGGGCAAGGCGTTTATGTTGGCATTATGAAGGTAGTCTACCGTGACACGAGCTGTGTTCGGTGGAGCGTTGTCCTGTTGAAATAGCTCCCTCTGGTTGTCAATGATTGGAAGAAGGTGAGGTTGAAGAATTTGATTCATGTAGCGGTTTGCTGTCAAATATCCCTGAACCACAACAAAGTCAGATCTCGTGCTGTACGATATGGCCCCCCGTGACATGACACTAACGCCACCGAATTTGTCGAATTCACGTGCACAATGTGGGGCAAAACGCTCATTTCGACGACGTTAAACACGTTGTCTTCCATCTCGCCGGTGAAGAAGAAATCATGATTCATCGCTAAACCACACTCGTCTCCAGTTTCTCAAATTCCAAAGCTGTAGGGTATGGCACCAACGCAAGCGTCGCTGTCGATGGATCTGTTGCAAAACGGACGATAACTGGTCTTCTGGGTCGCGAAGATGGTTCCTGACAGTCTGGTCCGATATCCTCCTCAAACCAGGGTGCGTCCTGCAGTCTCCGTAGCTGTGGTATTGCAATGACGTAGGTGGAACAGTCGAATGTAGCGATCCTGTGCAGGGTAGGTAACTCTTGGTCGGCCGGTTCTCGGACGTTCTGCAGTGGAATGAAACTGTGTGTATCACTCACAAAGGTGGCAAATGGTGCTGTGGTGGACGTTGAAATGGCGTGCAACAGAAAACTGCGATTCCCCTTTTTGGATACGTCCTATGGCGATGTTCCGATCGGCAGCGCTGAGTCTCGGCTTTTTCGAACTGTTGACAATTGAATGACAAATTATTGGCTTATGCTTGCCTTTTAATAGACACTACCACGAGTTACGAATGCCATAACTTGCACGTGTATTTTGCTTTACTGTTTTCCTCCATGACATTTTTGAAAACAATGCCATTTAAGACATTTCAAATCGACAATGACTGCGTTTTGACGCACCGTTCGTCGAATATCAGGCCAACATTTTCCAATAACATATATCCAATTTATATACCGGAGCTTTTGTGTTGTCAGGTTTAATAAACTACATACTACCTGTGCGTTTCTTTTTTAGAAGAGTGTATGTAAATTGAATGATAAATTAGTGAATAAATATTTATGAATATTGTATGTTGATATGAAGAAGCACTGGGGTAGCCTTGTGGTAATAAATGTGATTCGTCATGATCTCGACCAGTAAAGATCCGGGGTAAAATAGGTCTTCAGCAATCAATGCTTGTCGGAAAAGGCGACTAACGTGATCCGTCGGGATCGGGACTTGGGTGATAGCGTGGATTGATGCTCATGATGTCAACCACTGGATATCTGGCACGGACAGCATGTTTCACCTGTTTGTAGTATTTTATAATTGGTGCGGAAGGTTGGCCAAAAATATCAGATGTGCATTCCAGAATTTTAAATATATAAATATATATATATATCGTGTTTGTGTGTGTGTGATTAACCAAACCTGTGAAGAGCCGGGTTAGAATAGGTATTCAGTTACCAATGCTTGCCATAAAAGGCGACTAACGGGATCAGGTGGTCAGGCTCGCTGACTTGATGACTTGATAACCCCTTGATGAGAAAAACTAAACAAGAACAGGAGAACTATATGTGTACTAAAAACGAATCAGCGCTTGATAAAATAATCCTTCGGGACATGAAATAAAAAGCTTAAAACTATTCAAAATTGAGATCAACTCAGACGGGTGAACACCTTGCAACAATGCAATTTTCGAAGCAGACACATTTTGCCTGAAGCATACCTTTTTTCAAGAATTTTCCTTAATTTAATTTTGTCCATAAAATAACTCCCCACCCACCACCAGGAGTATCAAATAGTCGGTAACCAATGACGCCCATCGATGTTTACAAAATTCGTCACTGGTAGTCAGTAAAGACAGTGCTTTAGTTAGTAAGTGAGTTTGGTATAATGGCGCTTTGAACAGCTTTGTAGCGTTAAATCACACCGTGCCAGCTTAATGTGGGAGGAAAGCCCGAAGTGCTTTCAGACGTTTACCACTCTGGTTAAAACCCACGAGCATAATCAGAGCAAATCTGGGATACGAGTGAGTGAGTATGGTTATAGGCCGCTTTTTGCAATATTCCAGCAATATCACAGCGGGGTACACCAGAAATGAGCTTCATACATTGTACCCATGTCTGGAATCGAACCCGGGTCTTCGGCGTGACGAGCGAAAGCTTTAACCACTAGACTACCCGACCGCCCCTCGGATACGAGCATAGGGTTTTGCAAAGCGGCGCCTAAGACGTCATGACTGTTATTTTAACATGTATAACAGTAGATGACTCAAGGTGTATGTAAAAAAATTAAATAGACAACAGAGAAATGTTACGATTCTTTGTTTTTATTACATTGTAATGTTGAAGAATGTGAATGAATTCAGTCACTATGATAGGGCGTTTCATTTGCGCCAAATGTTTGAAACGCCATTTATCGATTAAAGGAAACATGCAGAAACAATACTACATCGGACATTATAAAAAAAGTAATATTATAACAGAACATAATCACAAACTCATAAGAGTACGATCAGGTATTTTAAATTATGATCGTGTTTATGATGCTGAGAATATAGATTATGTAAATGATAGTATGACATACAACGTTAAAATGATTGCATATACTGTTAAAAATTTGAATAAACAAGACAAGCTAACTTGAGCTTCTACTCAATAAATAATAAATATTGTGAAAGACAGTGGTAGTGATGATGATGATGATGATTTTTGAATATATATATTGAACGCTGCTGGTAATACCAGGTGCAAATAAATGACAAATGTAAATGATTATGTACAGTGGAAAAGTTGAGTACACGGCGACACAGATAAGATTATCAATAGGGCAATTGTCCGCAGTTAGTGTTGCGACATGATTGATCGACTTTAAATCTCTAACGTTCTGATAGAGTCTTTCGGCACTGTGAGGAAGAGGTGAACCTTGTCTTTTATTCCTCTCTGGTAGCCCAGCGATATACCTTGCTTCTTGCCACTTCGTAGTACCAAAGTCATAAGGCAGTGGTAGTCTGGTGCAGGTATATCCCCTTCAAGCGTTAAGCTATCTCACAAAAGCTGTTGATGGTGACTGCTGGATTACGATGGTTGTGACGATCAGTGATAAAATTAACGCTGGCCAGTGATGGTGTGATCACGATCATGAAACAGGTTCAGTTCATTACAACCAAGAAAAATGTTCCGACATCCCACCTTCATTAAACACCGGGTGCAGAGGCTTCAGAGCTGGAACTCTTTGTGGAGTTACTGATGACGGCTAGCAGGACGCTACGGCGGATAGCTATCTGAACATCGGGCTCTGTGGTGCTGGACTCTGGTTCCAGGTGTATGTTGGAAGAGACTAGGGATCTTTTCCCACGTAATTGTTTCGCTCCTGATCTTCTACAGGCCTGGGTGTCGGCGACGAGAAGAAACACAGCAATGCATACGATGAGTCTCGTTGCGGTTTCCATCATTCAACCTTGACTGGGTCTTGTACTGCAAGTGATATGCTCTAACGAACTGCAACCGTTAGTCAGGCAGAGATTCAGGTGGATATGCCCCACAGTATTAACCTTGCCATTTATATAGCAAAATGTAAAGCTAAAAATTAGACTCTGGGGGATTTTCCCCGAAAGATTTTAAAATTTAACTTTTGATAAATGCTCCTACCTAGAAAGGGGGAGAACCAGGACGTTATTAGTTATAACGGAGCTAACGCTCACTCCTAAACAGGCCATTGTGGGCTTCCCCGCTATATATAAACACACCGAACAGGAGATTTCCCTGTGTGTTGTTACGTCACAGTGCTTTGGATGTTAGTTTTAGAAAACTAGGTCGAAACATGAGTAGTTACAAATTCTGGTTCCAGGTGTATGTTGGAAGAGACTAGGGATCTTTTCCCACGAAATTGTTTCGCTCCTGATCTTCTACAGGCCTGGGTGTCGGCGACAAGAAGAAACACAGCAATGCATACGATGATTTTAGTTGCGGTTTCCATCATTGAATCTTGCCTGAATCTTGTACTGCAAGTGATATGCTCGAATTGCCCCATGGTACCAATCTTTCCATATATTTAGCAAATGGTAACGCTAAAAATAAGAGGGATTTCCCCCAAAAGATTTGTAAATTTTTCTTTTGGCAAATGTTCCTTCCTCGAAATAGGGAAAGACGTGATGAGTGAGGTCCTAAACAGGCAATTGTGGGATTTCCCGCTCTATATTTACACACTGAATAACACACTCTGAGTGTGTTGGTGCGTCAGAACGCTTTGAAAGCCATTGTTTGAAATCTAGGACAAAACGTCTGCAGTTACAAACGATCATATTGTGATGTGGAGGCGAATGCTTAATAAAAAAGTTAGTTTCTAATTCCTGACAAATATTGAATTTGGCAAAGAAAGGGGCTTCCTACCGCAAGTATTAACATAACTGAATCAGATCATTTTAAAAAATAAATAGTTATAAGTATTATCATGATGCTTGGGTTTTTTTCAGGACCTATATCCCCTTGTCTTGCCTAGTACAACAGACACATTTCTAGAATGACTATTTGGATGTATGTAGTTTTCGATTTTGGACAAATAGGGTAAACTTACTAAAAATATTGTGACATGTAACATATATCATTTTGACATTAAAAAACTTTTTGCAGGAGAGTTTTACGTGAATAGTTCCATATATATCTGGGTAATTTAAAACAAGACATTTATCCCAAACAACATTCACCTTCTATGCAATCTTTGAAAACATTTTTTTTTATGTTGTTGCATATTGTTCACCCTTGTATTCCATTTTTTTTATCTATCTACTTATTAGCAATACAGCTTTAATAACACTAAGTCTTGCTGCAACACTTTTAGAATACTCTGTAATATTTATGTTATTGTATCGCCACACGTATTCACTTTGTCCCAGTACTTTATGTTTCTTGTTTTTTTAAGCATGATCATGGAAATATTATTTCCTGCAAAGATAATAAAGTATTGTTTATAAGAAGAAGCACGGATTAATATCGAAAGCAGAGCAAATAATTGAAGATTTGAAGTAGTCACGTTTCACAACGACACTCATATTGCTGCGATTATTCATATATCCCATTAAGAGGTCCAATCATGTCCATACAAGCAGAGACCCGTGAAGATTCCGGGGTAGAATAGATCTTCAGCAACCCATTCTTGCCGTAAAAGGCGACTATGCTTGTCGTAAGAGGCGACTAACGGGATCGGGTGGTCAGGCTCGCTGACTTGGTTGATGCATGTCATCGATCCCAATTGCGTGGATCGATGCCCATGATATTAATCACTGGATTGTCTGGTCCAGACTCGATTATCTACAGACCGCCGTTATATAGCTGGAATATTGCTGAGTGCGGCGTTAAACAACAAACCAACAACAACCATACAAGCAGGTCAACCATTTACTCAACATGTGTCATTATACGGAAGAAGTGAGTGGCCATAGGATAGACACGCCCACAAAGACCTTCTTCACTCTTCAACTAGAACAGAACGGGGCAGAATATTGTATGGTCTGACCATGACGCCAATAGTACAGATGATCAGATCATATAGACATATTGTACGCTTTAATTTATTTATACTGTATTTTCTTTATTTCTAATTTTAAACAAGTTCAAGATAAAGAGCGAGCTGGAAGAAAATGCTGTCGTTACTTTTTGTGAGCAAAGATACAAACTTATGCATGATAGGATATTCATAATAAGAATTCAATAACCTGATCTATACATCTTCCCGAGGCAAGAGAGTTAACTGACTTTAAAAGTCCAGTGTCCACCCTTGCCGAACTAGGCTGGAATTCCTGGGCTCTATCGTAGCGCCACCAGTGGCTATATGTCCTTTCTAAGCCTCTCCTTTAGACCAATCAGATTCCACCTCTCGTATCACTTGCATTTGCTTCAAACAAAACAGTGGCGCCCAGTCAAGACGATCTGATCGATAATCATGGTCTATGTTGTGATAAAACGGGTCTTACATCGCGCAGTGCGTGAGCACCTTGATTAAAAACATGAAAAGATTTGGAAAATATCTGTTGGCGGTGCACATGATTTGCAAATCCTGCAATCGACCGAAATCTGCACGACAGTTTACGAACCGGATTTCGATTTCGTTGCACGATTTTGATTGGACTATGCATAGACTCGTTAGTCCAGCCAAAATGTAACTCCAAAATACCAGCCTAGTTCGGCAAGAGTGGAAACTGGACTTTTATAGTCAGTTAACTCCCTTGCCTTTGGAGGATGGATCTATACTAAGCTGATTTTAAAGAAAAGATTCTTCTAAAACTTAACATCAAGCGGAAATAAACCACTGTCAACTCTTCTTCTCGTTTTATATAATATTGCAAGCTGTGTTTATAACCACTCGTTCATAATATGTACTACATGTTCATAAATAATATATGTGTTTCTACATAAGTATTATTTTGATTTTATGATCTCGTTATAAAAACAACACCGATATCGTTCAGTAGAAGTATCAAGGAACACAAAATATATACACTGTGTATGTGTTAGATTTACTTTCCCTTGCGATTAAGAGTCATAGCATTGTTATGACAGTGATTCTTTTAAACAAAGGTATTTCTAAACATTCACAAAATGAAGAGGATGTGACAGTCATTACCATAACCATGAAGTCTCATTTCTCGAGAAGATATAGTGGAAATATCCAGTATTGAGCAACGAAATAAATCCTGTTTAAAGTTTAGACACATATCTCATGTGTAATATTATAATACCATTATGTAAGTTTGTTTGCCACCCACGATTTCCTTGTCTCCTGTCCAAACAAAGCAAAACAGTCACACAATCTTCATTTCCCCTACATTAATATATTCCGCTTTTTGAGCAATTCACCAAACATTCAATTGGTTGTTTCCGCAAGTCACGGCAAACGGAATATGTCGACAACAGTTGTCCAATAAAGGGCGAGACACAACAGGAAGCTATGGCACATGTCGATGTCAAATTACTGTGACCTCATATGGTCACAGCGTAGTATGGATGTTGCCTATAAGGAAACATTTATCACGGTGGTGTCTGCTGAAAAGCGTTATGAATGAAATTGTCGACTGTCGATTTCATATTGTATGATATTCGTTGTCAAGCTGTCAAAATGACCATTTATGGTTAATTGTAAAGAAACTTAATCCTGTCAAATGTTTAAAAGCATCTAACAGTACAATCCTAAGCGGATACCGTTAGAGTGCAGACATATGTGAATCTTTCTTTTGAACGTCCAATGAAACATGATGCTATTTTCAGTGAACGCCGATCTATGACTAATATAGATCTCGAAACGTCTGTTCAAGGCGGATTTAAACTCGTTAATTCAATTTTCTTTGTGAGCAATCAAACGTTTATGAATTAACAAAAAACAATGTTTGGGGCCTTTAAAAAAAGTTTCAAACATGAGGAAACCTTGACATTCTTTAGAATATGAATATTCTTGTGACCCAAAACAAGTTATATTATCAACATTTCTTCCTTGATCTCGTTCTACAAAGTGACTACCAAGAATGTCGTCTAGATCCCTATAGAGTTGTATGTGCGAATATGCTGAGGGAATTCAGCCACATCGTTAATCTGTAAAACTGCCAATGCGCATTATACTTTGAAATCCACTTCGTCCGGAAACCCACAACCAAAAATTCATCACTCAGAAAACATTGACTGAAAGTTCATTGACATTGGACAGTTCTCCTGATATTAAAGTGTTTAAGGCCACACTGCAAAGCCTTATTTTGCCGTATATACACTGCCACAGAAATGGCTGTTAACTATTTGATAGTAACGTTAATTATTTTCATTTTGACCGCCCAGCTAACGAACCCAGGCGCAAATCTTTTCACTGGTGCCCTTGAGAATCACGCACTACGCCCGGCGGAGAATGCGTCAACACTCGTATATCTATTGCAGGTTCAGGAACGGAAGTATACTACCTTCTATCCAGGTACGGCCAAAGGACACAGCTGTGCACGGCAGATTGTGACGTCGTGGCCACTGCAGGAACCTCACCATTGAGTATTAGTTAAGTAACTACTTTTTCGAGTGTAAAACCTCACCTTCAGTACGTTCAGTCAGATGTCACAGATATTGTGATCGATACACAGAACAGACTCACAACTGTTATATCAGAAAATCGCTTTCCGTTAAGAAACTAATGTGAAATCCTAACTTGCTGATATTGAAAGAGCTTTTACAGAGTCAAGGGGAATATATCGGACATGAGAAAGCATCAACCGACAACACAAATGGTAAGCTAAGACACGCAAGACCACTAACCCCTTCAGATCTGTTTCACCAAATAAATAATTACGTTCTTTGTAACTAAAAACAACATCACACACACACACGCACGCACGCACGCACACACACACACACACAATCACACACCCACACAAACATGCATTGAAGACCTGGGGTAGAATAGGTCTTCAGCAACTCATTCTTGCCGTAAAAGGCGGCTATGCTTGTCGTAAGAGGCGACTAACGGGATCGGGTGTTCAGGCTCGCTGACTTGGTTGAAGCATGTCATCGATTCCAATTGCTTGGATCGATGCTCATGATATCAATCACTGGATTGTCTGGTTCAGACTCGTTTATTTACAGACCGCCGTCATATAGCTGCGTTAAACAACAAACCAAACCAAAAACATACATACAAACAAATAAAATAGCATACATACATACATACATACATACATACATACATACATTCTATAGCAATATATATCTAAATATATTGACAATATTTGTTATAAACAACACAGATTTTGAATGGCTTCTTCAAGCTAACGCAATGCATACCCATCCTCAGTGCAAGGTTTTACATAAATACTATTAGTGATAGACTTCCACAAACAGTTGCTCAAATACAATAACCGAAGTTCATCTATGATCATGTTTTCATTAGTGTGGGCGTGTAAGTCAACTTATCGACCATATTCACCCAGCAAATGTTTAAAATATTATGTACGCATTATCAAATCCTACTTTGATGCGCAGGTTTACGAGTAGATATGATGGTTGAAGTGGTGTTATACATGTACATGTGTTTATCGCAGGTGTCTATAATAAGTCTATCTATCTATGAGTGAGTGAGTGAGTATGGTTTTACGCCGCTTCCAGCAATATTCCAGCAATACCACGGCGGGGGACACCAGAAATGGGCTTCAAACATTGTAACCATGTGGGGAATCGAACCCGGGTCTTGGGCGTGACTTTATCTCTCTATGAAAAGCTACAGAACGCAAAGATCTGCACGACAGGCTGATCAATATTATTCACATGATATAAATAGAATCATGCTATAACATAAGAAATGTGAATGTCCGTCTGTGATCAAGTAATGAGTACTCGCCTTTTCAGGGAAACACCAATCTGAGAGATCTCATATATTAATTATAAAGCTGCAATTTTATTCCACATTGATTTCCCTATGGGCTCTGTAGCATATGTGGTCTCAGCATTGCATGTTTCAGTTATCAAAATAGCAGTCTAGCTGTGGTCGAATAGTTACAATGTGTGATTTTGGGAGTGCTCCTACGCCTTTGATTGTTTCTCAAGCTGCCAACTATTGATTTGACTATCCCAGACATTCAAGCACTATTTCAAAACAGGGCTTGAGAATACAATACTGATTCGTGGCACTCTTTAAAGCGACAGTAAAATGTCAAGTAACGTCCTATATTCCTTGAAAATGTCTTGGTGCCTTTAAAATGTGTACCATCAGTGTATTGGCAGCATGAGTGCATGAACTCGCATGTGGAGTGATGTCGTTGTTGATGATGTGGATGTTCAAGATTTAGTGATCTCTGTCATCATGTTATCTTAATGCTCGAAACGTGACAGTCATCTGCGGGCAGAGATATGTCTTACTTCCGTACTCAAACATTACGGAAATTATGCGGATGTTCAAGAAAAACTACTAGTAACCTTTGTTTATAAAGTAGTTTTATATTCAACACCCGCGGATCAAGAGTGGGGTACAGGGGTACGCCGCTTTAAGCAATAGTCCGGGGACAAAGCGATGTTAGCGCTACGACTGTCGTAAGCCAACGTTAAAGGATGGGAGTTACCTTCACCTGAGCGCTAGGATAGCTTGGTGGAATGGGGCCCTGAAAGATTATGCCGGGCATAAGAAAGTGTACACCCATGTTTGACGGTGTGTAAAATGAAACAAACACGTAATGGTTATTCGATGGTGATGTATTAGATACGGATATGATAGGCGATATTACATCATGTCATGCATCATAGCAATGAGTATCTCACAACACATGCACATGGGTCACGAGGAACACGGGGATCGCAATTTCACAGTACACAGTAATGAGCAGAGTGAAGTGTGACTTTCTAGAGTACGTTTTTGTTTACCCGGCAGTTTCATACGACCACTAAGCGGTAATTATTTCGCGAACAATGTGCTCTCATATAGCCTGTTAAAAGTACTTCTTTACAAAAGGGGCGGTCGGGTAGCCTAGTGCTTAAAGCGTTCGCTCGTTACGCCGAAGACCCGGGTTCGAATCCCGACATGGGTACAAAGTGTGAGGCCAATTTCTGGTGTCTCCCGCCGTGATATTGCTGGAATATTGCTAAAAGCGGCGTAAAACCAAACTCACTCACTCCTTACAAAAATATTGCATTCCCTCTAGAACATTACAACATCTCCCTCGGGGGATGTTACCATGTATAATGACTTTTATAATGAAAGATACCACATAAGTACGCACCCCGTAAATCGTGTCTTGTTTGACAATATTTGTTTGCCTTTGCGTGTGTTTGTGACGGGTACAACCGGCGGAGCAGGATACGCTCACTTTCTCTCGAAAACCTGGTATCATCACATGTAGGGGAACATGTAGGGGCCAACAAGCATATCATATTATTTAAGTTGGCCGATTTCAAGAAATGCATATTATTTTATGGATTTTCCTTTGCATTGTAACGAATAGCAACGGAATGAAACATAGTGAAATGGTTTAACGAGGGATTCCTCATTTGTACTTCTTGTAAACGGATTCAGAAACGTGCGCTTTTGAAAATTATTTCTAGCCCCTTTTGGATTTGATCTAGTCTCATGTTTCTTTAAATAATGTCATCAGACATGTATTAAATCAACAATTAACTCAAAAATAATATATGTACACAGTTTATATATATATATATGTGCATTTAAACAACACCAGGATATTTCAAACTTCATTCCCTTACTGTGGTTACATATAATTGTGAGTAACATAGCATGAATCAGTGTGTCTTAAGTTTAGTGTAGTGTGTGCTATTATCGCATTCGTGGGTATTCCGGGTCACATGAGACACTCAGCAATCTAAAATTTATCAGGTTATCTTTAGCGACAAAATGGCTCGGTTGGTCAGGCTCGGTGACTTGGTTGACTACGTGAATCGTGCATTACGCTGATAGTTGGTCTGTCTCCCAGACCCTAGTGAAAAAATTAAAAAGGAGTCCAACTCAAGTCTGATTTGGCAAGTCCAATAGCCTCAGCTCTAGGAATGAAGGATTGTTCTGAGCTCCATTTGGATTTTATTTTGTTTTATTTTGTAGATAAAAATGTGTACATAAGATTTATAATAATTATTACAATAATAATTACATAATTTATTTCTGTGACTAAATGTCAGTCCAGCTGATGGTGTCGAGCGTTGCTCAAACCGATTATCAAACACTGGTCTGTCTGGCCCAGACTCGATTAATTACAGGCAGTTGTCAACATGGTGATAGCAGAATTAAGCTGGAATTAAGCGAGACTTGAACTTCTGGGAAAACGCCAGTCAGCTACTGAAAGTGAAAGTTATCGTGGTTCCTGAACTGAAGATCACGTGACTAAATCGACCAATCAGGGTGGAACATAAATACCGGACTTCCGATAGTGTGATGGAAGTCATGACGTATGGCCATTAGAAACACAGAAGGAAGTACAGAGGAAATAGTGTGACCTACATTTAGTACAGCTACAATATACATTGATAACAAACTGTCATTGTAACTACTGACGCAGGATTTCCGATTGTTGCCATAAATGTACGAAAAGAGAGGTATATGAACATTATTATAACTCCGTCCTGAATTCGAAGTGGTATACATCAAGCACGTTTATTCATGGAACCAGGAACTGATGTTGTGAAAGAATTATTGTTGCTTTTACCGATAATTAAAAAGGAAACAAGGATCTGATGACGATGTTCCCGAACACAGAATGTAGACAAATTCCCCGGGAATGAGATGTTGGGTATGTTAGGATGAGATGTTAAATTCCACGATGAGGTTCCGTTTGTGTTTGGTTTGCCTGACGAGTACTGAGCAGTCTATAGGTACACAGACCAGGGAATTATGGGGTGTAAATTGGTGGGTGGAATGGTTACGTATGAGCTCGGATGCGTTGAAAACAGGTAACTGTTTTCAATCAAGAAATCTCCTTATTTATCAGTTACAAACCAATTTTTTGTCACATTTTTTTCATATACAGATTTTTCAGGACGGACGTCGGACTATTTACTTTCATAAACTCCAAAAATGTATAATTCATTGTGTTGCTACTAATAAAACATTTACTTTATGATTAGTAAATAGATTGATTTAAAGTCAAATCCACAAACTAGAAATACGTCTTCTGCGAAGCTAACGATGTTAAATCTTCCTGTCTAAACTGTGAGTGAAAGCAATATAAACACACATATGAAAAAGACTTGGATACATCGGTGTCAATTATCGCGTTGTTGCCATGGTAACCATGCATAGTAACATAGGATCTCCATTTTGGGCTGACAAAAGAGACCTGAGTCTTTTGACAAGTATGAAGTACCCCCCATATAAGAACGCCAAGGGTGCTGTCTCCCAGACGTGTTAACGTTATCACTCAGCTAGCGGCATTGTTTCAGGGATAACACCACGGTGGTAACAATTAATTTCTCTTCCAAGCCTGTTGTATATAGACGTGGCATCGGAACACGAACTATATCCTTCATGTCTGTCAAAACATAAAAATTGCTGTGCAATAAGAAACTGATATAGAAATATAACATGATATGTTTATGAATAAATTATTTGTCTGTCAAACACTTTGCCAGTTACTTTTTTACCAACTATTTGAGAAGTAAGGCTTTTTGACCCAGTGGAATTCCCTTAAAAAGTGGGCAGGGTTTATTGCCGATAAACTTTGAGTTTTGTGTAACACCATTTTAAAGTTATATTACCATGTGTCATCTCCAGGCTGCACAGGTCTTGGGCATTTTCCGCTTGGTGAAATATAAAACGTCTCGATTGTCTGAAAAAGCAGATCTCATTGGGCAGTAAAGGCAAAATAGTGATGCAAATTATCTTAATGGATCACTGAATATCAGTGATGACACCATAGGATGGCGAAAAGGGTAA
The DNA here is from genome assembly GCF_023055435.1 of Haliotis rufescens. NCBI lineage: Eukaryota > Metazoa > Mollusca > Gastropoda > Lepetellida > Haliotidae > Haliotis > Haliotis rufescens. The sequence goes on from NW_025964112.1 coordinate 17,816,342, forward strand.
GCATGTCTTGCCCAACACCCGCCATCACTACCATATGCATACAAAATGTGTGTACCAACGATATAACACACAGAGATAATGTACAGAGAAACATCAAGACGAATCTTGGATTAGAACACAACATCAGCGGATCTTGGCACGTTCGCTCTTCACCGGTACCACTACTTAAAACTGAGAGCCAGAGTCCCTCAATGTTCAAGGGACCGCCTCCGTGGTCTTGTGGTAGAGCGTCCGCCCGGAGAGCGGAAGGTCCAGGGTTCGATCCCGGGCCGCGTCATACAAAAAGACGTTAAAAGATTGTACTTGTTGTTACCCTGCCTGGCGCTCGGCATTAAAGGGCTAAAACAAGGACTGGTCGGCTCGGAGTCAGTATACTGTGTCTGAGTGGGGTATTCATGTTAAACTGCGGCATGGTATCTCAGTGAGCTAGCACTATAAATCGGCATCAGTCCGGACTAGTACAAACAGCCACACACACACATACACGTGCATGCACGTCGCTATATAAGTGCAATAATCTTGGACGCGACGTTAAACCCAATTTCACCCCACCTCAATGTTCAAGGTAAATGTGTAGTCATCTGTTTCTGTTTCTCACATAATATTAGGCGACGTTCAGAGCACGGGACACGGAAGTGTATACTCACAGCGCATGTCATTACTACCCCGGTCAACGGAAGATCAGTTTGTATTCCATTTGTATTCTCAACTCCCTGGGGATTATACTTTTTCAGCCGATGTCTCACCCGGTTACACCGGTCAGTTCCAGTAGCAATTTGCCAGTCCTAGTATGTTTCACACATTTAGACACTAAATGCAACTCCTAGACTTGAATGTACTCCGAACAGTGCCGTATAGCATCTCTTTAGCAACTTGTTTAATGACGTGAGTGAGGGGCTATGCGTTTGGGCTACTCTTGGCAATACTTCAGCAATGTAACGGCGGGCTAACCTGAAATGGGACTCACACAAAGTACCAACGTAGGGTATCGAACCCGGGCCTTTGGCGTGACGAGTGAACGTCGCAATCACAAGGCTACGCAACCGCCCATCGTTTAACGTATAATGTATAAGTCATAGATGGGTAGCAACTACGCTCATCGTAGTCCAGCACAACCAGCTTAATTCGGTTTGTGTTTTCAGTACATGTAATTTTAGGTTCGCAATTTGTATATGTAATGGACTCGAATTCTAAAAAAGAAATATCACCTTGGCTTATTTCTAACCTGAAGTAGCAAGGAATCAGGTGAATTAGTACAGAGACATACTTTCGTTTACAACCCACCACCTTGCAGGGAATGACCTGTTGAAAACAAGACACCAGTACAACGAGGTCGTAGCCTAGGCAACGCCAAATTGATTATTCGGTCCTCGCATTTTCATGGTTATCTTTTACCCATTTACTCATATAGGCCAAAAGCCCAGCATTATTTGATACTCACCCACGCATTAATTAACGTTTATCGTTACTCCACACTTTCATTAATTTGCGTTTAATCACAAATAAAACGGAATTTGATGGCAACTCCCATAACTGCATTTGTAGTAATGGCAACAATTTCATTTCAATCTGTACCTGGTTCTACATCCTATCTCGTGTCAATCCATTCTACGAGTACACCCAAGCCATCTTCTTTCAGGTACAATAACACCTTTAGACGTACGTCACCCAACTGTTATTGACATTTCTCTGCGAGTTGGACATTAAACTCGTTTGCTGTCACTCTCGTCGATGTTCTTTACTTTAGTGTTAATGAGCCCGGAGCCCGAAGGTTGGAGAGCTCTATGGAAGTCATTTGCCTGTAATTACCTGACAAGGAAGCGTTGAGTGACATTTAAACATGCTTTTAACATCTCCTCACGGAACAGCCTGTCGGTTTAGTCACTTATTAGCAGGCGAAGATCGAATGTCTGTAGGAATAGATCCCTGCTGTTAACCAGTACCTGTGAATATTGTCCACATTGAGGCTTGCGAAAAGTCCAGGTGTATCTGCTACATTGTTTTCAATGGTTCACTGAAACAGATTTAACAAATGTTAAGGCTCATGGTGATATTGCTATGTGTTCTAACCCGTTGGTTGGATTTGTCTGATTTCGAAAATCGAGTCGATTTTAACATTTATTTTTGCTTTCTCAATTCCTACGAATTTTAAGACTTGGTGATTATTTTGATTTGGCTTCTTATGTGCCAAGCCGTTGAAAGGCTTGCTTTGTCTTCATTCGTACTCCAATTGCAATGACAAGTCTCAAATATTGGCCTCTCATGGCCTGGTTAGAACGGTACATTTCATTCACGACTCAGTGATTAAGTCTCAAATCTGATATAAAGCTTCAACACAAAATAATAGTGAGTGAGTGAGTGAGTGAGTTGGGTTTAACGCCGCTTTTAACAGTATTCCAGTTATATCGCGGCGTGTCAGCTTAATGTGGGAGGAAAGCCCGAAGTGATGCAGGTCTCAGACGTTTACCACTTCGGTGAAACCCACGAGCACGGGTATGGCGCTGACAAACCTAGAAACATAATCGGGGCGAACCGGGATTCGAACCCACAATCATAGGTTTCTGGCGTGCATAAGGGACGCAACTCTGCACAGCGAATCGCGGCGCCTTAGACGACTGGGCCACCCGTGCCCCCCACAAGATAATAACCAGTCTCGATATTATTCGCCAAACCGATTTCAATGATCGTGACTTTGATCACGTTGAAGGTTACTAGTACAACGAAACGGTTTTGAATTAGATTATGTATATTTTATTCACAAGGAATAGGATTGGACACAAGTTTTAACAACTTAGGTAGCCCTCTTACACGATTAGCGTTATATAATATCACTATTGAAATATATACAAACGAAAGAGAGTAGCAACAAGAAGCAAAGTTTTACATTTGTCGAAATAGTAATATTATGATATTATCATATCAGATTCAACATCAATGTACAATGGGGAGCAGGGTTAAAATATATATTCCCAGCCCACTGTTGCTTGTTGTAAGAGGGAACTAAATTCTATCGATGTCAGACTCATACTGTGATTTCATATTGTGACAAATATTGCGGCGCAAAAAATAAGCAATCAAAACTAATGACATAACATAGCCTGCTATGCGTGGGTACTATGAATTTTAAAACATGTCATACTGACACATGAAGATAGTAAGGTACACATTTCACATTGATTGATGATTCCATGCCATTATTATAGGCCTATGTTTAATGTTTGTACGCAATTAAATCGATTCTTGAAACATGAAAGAAATTTTTGAATTTTGTTTCCTTATACAGCGTTAAACCGGGCATTGGATAACTATTTCTATCAAAATGTCAGTTCTTTTGATTCAGAAGAAAAAACCCTTCCTTTGATCACGATGAAGGTTATAACGAAACGGTAATATCAGATCATATCAGATTGCGAATTCAAATGTCAGATTTAAATATTACGTCTTATATTCTGTGATTTTTGCTAACAAGCATTCTGGAACCGTTTGATGTGTTTGTATATGTCTTTTGTAAAGGATCTATAGGTGGACGACAGCGATAACGAGATCTCGTACGTATTTCAGTTGTGGTTACAGATGTCTTTAAAAGTCTTCAGAGATGATGAAGTTTCAAAAGAGACTTGTAAATGCCTATCAAGAGATGAATTGTTGGCCTGGGACTGTGTTGACTGCCATGAAGCAGCATATCATCCCTGTGTTTAGCTGTAGCTCCCTTGTGTCCCTACACTTTCCAAGTAAGGTAGGTAGCTGGACGGTCACTAGGGGTCATTCCTGAGTAAAACCTAATGGTCAAAGGCAGATAACGAATATGATTATGGTGTGTCATTTTCAGTTGCCATTCTTCGTGGTTTGTTTTACATCTCGTTCTGTATCTAATATCATATGCCGCCTTGTTCACCCTTGCTCCGTTTTATTGTCTTTTTGATTAGCCTAAGTTCCGTAAGTTCTGTATGTGCCTTGTGTGAAAATGGGAGGGAGGACGTTCCCCACCTATCTTATTTAGACATCACTGGATAATAGACAACACGAGTTACTATATAAAACGGCAAGTGCGCACGAATATAAAACCATTTTTTTGCTTTTCCAAGATGGAAATTTCAGCTATTTGAGACAGGATGGTGAGAACAAACAAATAAATTATTTATGACATGTCATTCACAGATGCTTTTTTGATCTACCTTATCTTAAAATTCTCTATGTTGTTCGTTGTCCAGTTTTAGGTTTAGTTTTATTTAAACCCAGAAATGCATGACATGTGTTTGAAATTTGTCCGAATAATGAGAGTACCTACATGCCGGTTCATCACAATTGGGCGGTGGGGTAGCTCGCGGATAAAGCGTTGACTCATGCCGAGTGTGTGAGTGAGTGAGTTGGGTTTAACGCCGCTTTTAACAGTATTCCAGTTATATCACGGCGTGTCAGCTTAATGTGGGAGGAAAGCCCGAAGTGATGCAGGTCTAAGGCGGTTAGCACTTCGGTGAAACCCACGACCACGGGTATGGTGCTGACAAACCTAGAAACCTAATCGTGGCGAACCGGGATTCGAACCCACAATCATAGGTTTCTGGAGTGTCCAAGAGACGCAACTCTGCACAGCGAATCGCGGCGCCTTAGACGACTGGGCCACCCGTACCCCCTGACTCATGCCGAAGTCCCCACATGGGTACAATGTGTGAAGCTCATTTCCGGTGCCCCGGTGCTTTAAACGGCTAAATACTCACTCACTCACTCAGCGACCACGTGGCCTGAAGAGGCTACTGAACTTATCTTCAGTATGTGAGGTAGGTAATCGCAAAGTTGTCAAAAACATGATGTGAAACAGGGATTGATTTGAAACAAATATTGTGCATATTGTTTTATACATCCTGTGTTCATTAAACATTTTAGGAAATATATTTTATTGTAAATTTAATTTGTTTGCCAAGATGATTTGTTGATGCCGTGCATCAATGTTTAACTTGATAGGCTTGTGACTTAGCAGTAAGATCGCCCTGTTCCTGGCCTACTTCAGACACACGCATTCAACAGTTTACACATCAGCCTGCTGTTATTCATTAATTCAGCACTAGGCTAGTGTAGTAAAGTGATATTTATTCTTGATAATAACATGCCTTCAGTTTTTACTGCACAGCTATCTATAGTTTGAACAGGAATAATGTCAGTATTAAACATTATAATCGCATATTTGGTCATAAACTTCAAGGTATCAAGTCTTGTCCAAATAGTTTCTTGGGAAACTGGACAGTTTTTGTGTCTACTGTTATGCTATTGATGATGTTCATGATATTTACAGAGTGTCTATGTTCTTAGGGTACTTTACTCATCTTTTACAGATATTGAGACGTAATAGTGGGTACTCTTCCGGTTGAAATGAATATGGAGCTAGCGATTGAGGATACCAAAGATATTCTTTAGTCCCATTGTTTGGAAGACAGGACCCTTGGTGCATATATGACCTGCGTTACTATGGATCTATTCCCACATGTTGAATTTTGCAGGTTTTCAAAGTATATATGTGTACCCTACTCAAAGGAATGGAAGGGACGTCACATTTATATCGAACGCAGCAGCACTTTAAAAAGTTATGAGAATCACGTAAACACATTTATTAAACGTCTGATATTCATTAAGCTAATTAAAAATGAAACATAATTGTGTAGCATACATAGGAACCGTGTAACATGTAACATTATTACGATTTCCTAAACACGCAATCTTTGGTCAATAATACATTGTATATCGAAAACAGTAATACTCTAAAAGTAATAACAACTTCCAACACATATTTGAATTATGTCACGGTCTTTATGATGTCAACTGGTAATAAACAGAACTGTTGGGTATTTTGAGACTGTAGTTAAAATACTTTATACCATTTTCCATATTCTCGGTCTAGTGTCCAGTAACCTTTAATCTGTTGACAGCCCTGTTGACTTACAGTACCGTCTATTATTGATTTGTGGGTAGGAACAGTTGGTGTGAGTGAGTGAGTTGGGTTTAACGCCGCTTTTAACAGTATTCCAGTTATATCGCGGCGTGTCAGCTTAATGTGGGAGGATAGCCCGAAGTGATGCAGGTCTCAGGCGTTTACCACTTCGGTGAAACCCACGCACGGGTATGGTGCTGACAAACCTAGAAACATAATCGGGGCGAACCGGGATTCGAACCAACAATCATAGGTTTCTGGCGTGCCCAAGGGACGCAACTCTGCACAGCGAATCGCGGCGCCTGAGACGACTGGGCCAATCGTGCGCCCTAGGAACAGTTGGTGAGTGAGTTATTTGGGTTTAAAACTGGTGTTAATTGGCCGAAGTGGCTTAGGGTGGAGGAAGGTGTTGACGAACCATGAATCAGAATAAAACCCCCGATCAGAGGATTCGTGGACGCAAGTTAGGACCCCAAAGCTCATATGTCCTCGTATTGCGTCATCTGATGATTGTCGTTCCATTTCACTTACAGGAACTGTGTTGCCTCGTCACAGGAGTCGTTAATCATCAGCCGTTATTCCTTTGTTCTGAGAAGATCAAAGCTTGGATGGAAAGTATTTAAGCTAGTTTGGACCCATATTCTAAACGTTATGCATTTCAGCTGCTCCAAGAACCACCACAGGGAGCGAAACTAATTTCACCTGAACATAACAGGTTTGATTCTTGGGATATGACACATGTCCTGATATGGATGGCGAAGGCAACCCGCACTTCATCGAACAATTACACGAGTTTCAGATCTCATATGCACTGGTGCTGAAGTTTCCTCTTCGAATGAAGTGTGCATCACGGCAAATGAGCTGACGTGTGATGCTGATGCAGTAGCAGCCGCTAGATCCGACATCTGACTCAAATGTCTATTTCCCAGAGCGGTTGGTGTCCATAGCTCTCGCCTGTCACAAATGTGTATCTGACAGATGTTGTTTCTTTAACAGTGTTTTTCCAAATCGCGCTCAGCGCTTACCAGAACCATGCGCCCACTGATTCATGAATAAACTAATATGTTTGTTGACTGACAGGAATCCTGCGGGCCTGCTTTGACTAACCAGAACAATGTTTTGTCTCGTGTTCCCTTACTCATCAGAAGTTGTCTTGTTTCTTGAGTGAGTGGGTGTGTTTGGTTTAACAGTATTACAGTTTAGAAGTTTTGCCATTTTTAAGAGAAGTGAGTGAGTGAGTGAGTATGGTTTTACGCCGCTTTTAGCAATATTCCAGCAACATCACGGCGGGGGACACCAGAAATGGGCTTCAAACATAGTACCCATGTCGGGAATCGAACCCGGGTCTTCAGCGTGACTAGGCTACCCGGCCGCCCCTTTTAAGAGAAGAAAGCGACAAAAACCTTTCCATAGCCACAATATATCTCTGAAGTCTTTGTTTGTTTGTTGTTTAACGCCGCACTCAGCAATATTCCAGCTATGTGAGGGCGGTCTGTAAATAATCGAATCTGGACCAAACAATCCAGTGATTAACATGATGAGCATCATTCCACATAACTGGGATACGATGACATGCATCAACCAATTTATCTCTGCTATCTCTGGATGCACATTGTGGCGCCTTAGACGACAAGATCCCCAAGCACTAAACTAAACCATGTTTTCACTCACTCATTGAGCAAGGACGTGTGGGTAAGGACATGTTTTCACTCACTCACTCACTGGCCCATTTTTTGTTGTACTCTCTCACTGATGCTAAACTAATGTCTAAGCCCATAAATAATATATATATATGCATTTTATTGAAACCCGGGGCCATATGATGTGTTAATATGTGAATCTGAGACTTCAAATACCAACATAATATCGGTTAAGTTGTGACATCCTTTTATCAAAGTCTCAGAATAAATTGACTTAAACTGCTTCTCTTTGATACGATGCCAGGAAGTGTTTCATAATGGGAATATGTAAACATGCGGCACCTATGCTGAGGTCGATATTCGATGTTAACTATATTTCCTCAGCACTTAGACCGCCATTAAGCCCAGCCTGTCGTGGAAGTACTTTAATGTTGTTTACTAACATTATTACTCTGCCTGCTTACCCGAGGCACAATGGGGCGAACGGCGACGAGACTGCAGAACCTCCTCGGAAATGAGGGGATGGCGGATATTGAGGAGACAATGAGTTTTAGGAGGGGGTGGAAAGTAGTAGTGGGGGAAATGAGGGAAACATGCCAGAAGAGCAGGGGCAGGGGAGTGGAAAGGAAGGTCGTTTAGGGAGACCAAGGACGGTGGGGTTGATGTTGGTCAGGTCGTCGTTTAGGGAGATCAAGGACGGTGCGGTTGATGTTGGTCAGGTCTTCGTTTAGAGAGAACTAGGACGGTGGGGTTGATGTTGGTCAGGTCGTCGTTTAGGGAGACCAAGGACGGTGGGGTTGATGTTGGTCAGGTCGTCGTTTAGGGAGACCAAGGACGGCGGGGTCGATGTTGGTCAGGTCGTCGTTTAGGGAGACCAAGGACGGTGGGGTTGATGTTGGTCAGGTCGTCGTTTAGGGAGACCAAGGACGGTGGGGTTGATGTTGGTCAGGTCGTCGTTTAGGGAGACCAAGGACGGCGGGGTCGATGTTGGTCAGGTCGTCGTTTAGGGAGACCAAGGACGGTGGGGTTGATGTTGGTCAGGTCGTCGTTTAGGGAGACCAAGGACGGTGGGGTTGATGTTGGTCAGGTCGTCGTTAAGGGAGACCAAGGACGGTGGGGTTGATGTTGGTCAGGTCGTCGTTTAGGGAGACCAAGGACGGCGGGGTCGATGTTGGTCAGGTCGTCGTTTAGGGAGACCAAGGACGGTGGGGTCGATGTTGGTCAGGTCGTCATTTATGGAGACCAAGGAAGGTGGGGTTGACGTTGGTCAGATCGTCGTTTAGAGAGGCCAAGGAAGGTGGAGTGGATGTTGGGAGGGTCGTCGTTTAGGGAGACCAACGTAGGTGGTGTTGATGCTGGTAAGGTCGTCGTGTAGGTAGGCCAGGTAAGGGAGAGATTATGGTGGTAAGATCGTCGTGTAGGTAGGCCAGGTAAGGGAGAGATTATGGTGGTAAGATCGTCGTGTAGGTAGGCCAGGTAAGGGAGAGATTATGGTGGTAAGATCGTCGTGTAGGTAGGCCAGGTAAGGGAGAGATTATGGTGGTAAGATCGTCGTGTAGGTAGGCCAGGTAAGGGAGAGATTATGGTGGTAAGATCGTCGTGTAGGTAGGCCAGGTAAGGGAGAGATTATGGTGGTAAGATCGTCGTGTAGGTAGGCCAGGTAAGGGAGAGATTATGGTGGTAAGATCGTCGTGTAGGTAGGCCAGGTAAGGGAGAGATTATGGTGGTAAGATCGTCGTGTAGGTAGGCCAGGTAAGGGAGAGATTATGGTGGTAAGATCGTCGTGTAGGTAGGCCAGGTAAGGGAGAGATTATGGTGGTAAGATCGTCGTGTAGGTAGGCCAGGTAAGGGAGAGATTATGGTGGTAAGATCGTCGTGTAGGTAGGCCAGGTAAGGGAGAGATTATGGTGGTAAGATCGTCGTGTAGGGAGGCCAGGTAAGGGTGAGATTATGTTGGTCGGATCGTCGTGTAGGGAGGCCAAGGAAGGTGGAGTGGATGTTGGCCAGGTCGTCGTTTAGGGAGACCAACGTAGGTGGGGTTGATGCTGGTCAGGTCGTCGTGTAGGGAGGCCAGGTAAGGGGGAGATTATGGTGGTAAGATCGTCGTGTAGGAAGGCCAGGAGAGGTGGGGTGGATGTTGGTCAGGCCGTCGTTTAGGGAGTTCAGGAACGGTGTAGATGATGTTGGTTGGATCGTCTTGTAGGGAGGTCAGGAAAGATGGAGTTGCTGTAAGATCATTGTGTTGAGAAGCCAGGGAAGGTGGAGTTGATGTTGGTTAGAACGTCGTTTAGGATTAAGTAATGCAATATTGTGACAGGGAACCTTACGTAACAGTGATATAAGGATCTGCTCGTGGGAGTCCGGGTTAGAATTAGGTCCCCAGCAATCTATGTTGGTCTTTAAAGGTGATCAAATGGATCGGATAGTCAGACCCCTTGACTTGGTTGACTGCGTGTGATCGTACGCCGAAGGTGTGGATTGTTGCTCACCATATCGATCCTGGTGTACTATCTGGTCCAGACTCAATTACTTACAATCCGCCGTCAGATAGCTGGAGTTTGGCGTTAAACATCTAGCAAGCAAGCTCTGACAAACTGCCAGTCCTTGCAAGTTTGTTTCAAGTTGTTCCAACAACGATCTGGTTCTTTGCTAACACAAAGTTGTGATGTAAATTAACAAACAATTAATGAGTATGCTTATAACATAGAGACACTGTCATAGGTCCAGGGGCGGTGGGATAGCCTAGTGGTTAAAGCGCTCGCTCGTCAGGCTGAAGACCCAGGTTCGATTCCCCACAAGGGCACAATATGAGAAGACCACTTTTGGTTTCCCCCGCCACAAATATTTGTGGAATGTTGCTAAAACGCCGTAAAACCATACTCACTCACTGTCATAGTTCCAAACAAGGCACTAATTACAACTTCTAAACTTACACTAAATATTGGTACAAGGCAATGGAGCGGAATTTCCAGTTAATAACTTGGTGAACCGAGTCCTCATTGTGAGAGGCCTGTATGGTCACATTAATTTGATTCTAGATATGTCACTAACGCTGTTTTCTTGCCTCGGTTACAGACGTTTGACTTGCTATGTTGCATTCACATTTTGATTTGTGGCAGAACAGGTTCGGTGATGATGTCTCAAGTTAGTGCCTATATGTAGTGCAATTAGATGGCTTCGCTAATGTACTTCTGATTTTGTCTGTTGCTTTCAATGCCTGTGTCTGGAGCTAATGGATGTGGCCGATTTCAAACATGAGTCTTTTGATATTAGATCTACACACTTGGAAACTTAAACGCTTGAATTTTTGTACCAAATAGCAATTGTTATTGTAGCAAATGTTAGTTTGTAAAGCAAGAAGGTATTTTCCGCTGTTTTGAACACGTATTGTTTATCAACGAGAAAATGTCACAGTATAAACATTATTACGAAAATAAAGATACCGAGGATTTGGAAAACTTCCAAACAGTAATAGAGATGGATGTTATTTCATATAGTGATGACTCAATGACAGGACGTAATGACACAAAATCTTCATGGTTTTTCATAATGATATATGGTATGACCAACCAAATGTAATTACCATTGGTCTTATACACAAGAAGATAAATTGCAGGGTGGGCATAGGAGGACGAATATCCGCACGGTTTTACAGCCTGTCTGGTTTGTTTCAAAGACGTAAGCCTTTGTCTTCACACAGTCTGGTGTTAGTCTCTTTGGGACTGCACATAGACGTCAGAAGCACATTAACTATCCCCGTAGACCTGCAGATTGATAACCACAGCTGTCCGTGCCACATGCTCGCTTGTCTGCAGCCTACCTTGTATGCGTGTATGTCTGTGTAGCATCGCCACCATCACAGGATGGTTCATGTTTTAATTGGCACCCTGTGTATCTCCATAACTGCCATGTCAACTTTAGAGAGCTCGATTTTTGGTTAACGTCAATGCCCGAGCAATGTCTATTTCTCTACTTGTAGCAAATTTGAAGCGATGAGCATTTTAGAGTGAGTGAGTTTGGCTTAACTCACTTAGAGCAATAACTTGTTACAATGGTAAGTCGCTTTTAATTTGTAGTAGCAAATGTATTACCACATTAGTTTTGTATGTCGAAGTGCCGCAACAATCATTGCCAAATGTAAAATAGATCAAATATTGTGATGCCCAAAGGTGATGGGATTAGAGTGAGCGGAGTATATTGCGTCCCTCTATTATTTACTATATATCGTTATAAATTGAGGTCTACCATGGTGTCTAACATGAAAATATGTACGCTAAAACACGTAGCATTTCCCCTTTCCTTTTGGTAAAATACAGTACTAATAACAGCCTATGTGGATGGATATTCTGCTCGGTGATTCCAACTGAATTTAAAGCAGTTAAATTCAACATTTTGCACATGATCCCGTTCATGTGTTGAAGGTATTGATTTTAGCCCTCGTAGCACAATCTTTGCTTCGGAACCGTTCACTCCATGATGAGTTTCAAACGATTAACGCTCTTTTTACAAATCTAAGAAATGTATTTTCAAAGACAACAGGCTGCAACTTTTAGATCAAGCATATTACATGGTTACTCTAAGAATGGAGCAAGGAATATTTCTCTTGTTTCAATCATTTGTTCTCAGATTACTACGCACCAGCTGTGTTCGACTTGTTGTCAGCTTCCCTATTCTATAATGGTGTTCCTTCGCCGATGAGCAGCACAAAAAACCTTGGCTTCAGATAAAATTATGATCGTCAAGCAAAGCTTTAAACAATCTGTACTTTGTGCTTCGTCGAGTTCTCAAAGTGTTTCTGAATGGCTTGCATTCCTTGACCATCTGCACGGTGCCTTGTAATAAAGAAATGTGTATAAAGTCTTCAGGAGTGCAAATAACGCTTTGTGGTGAATGTTAGAAGTTCAGAATGCGTTCAATCGATTGACGCCAAAGAAAGACTTCGAGTTTTTTAATCTCCTTCCGGGGACGCTTAAAAGAAGTGCTAGGATAGGAAAAGCTGTGTTACAGTTGACGGCGGGTAGCAAAATATAAATGAGCTGTAGTTTAACATAAATGACGGTGTTATTGTAACCCATGGTTACTTTCGGATCTTGACTAACAAGGTTCCGATACCAGACGTGTAGAATGACATAATCTAATGCAAACTTTATTCCTATATTTACAATGTTGCGGTTTATGCAATAAATTAATTTCTTTAGCATGTGATGAGACCATATTATTAACCCGTTATAAAATAACGTAATATGCGTGTATCGTGATATGTGTTGACTTTGAGCCCACAGACTTCGAATAAGAAGGGGTCCCCATCGATCGTAGAAGCCAACAAACGAGTATCGAGTGGCCCAGTCGTCTAAGGCGCCGCAATTCACAGAGTTGTGTCCCTTGGGAATTCCCGAAACATATGATCGTGGTTAGAATCCCGATTCGACCCGATTATGTTTCTAGGTTTGTCAGCACCATAATCGTGCTCGTGGGTTTCACCAACGTATAAGACCTGCATCACTTCCGACTTTCCTCCTACACAAACCTGACAGGCCGTGATATAACTGGAGTACTGTTCAAAGCGACGTTAAACCTCACTCCTCGGATTTTAATCAGAGTACCATTACTTTCAATAGACTAACATGACTAATCCTTGCAGTTTTACATTATTCTATTTCCGTGCATTTACCTTATCCGGTGGTCTATTTATTACCTGTAAGTATCCAGTTGATGTATGTTTATGAATTAGTAAAGGTTCAGCACGAGCTGCGATATATTTTTTTATTATATACTTCAGTGTAAAAGACTGAGAATTCTGAAGTTGGGAAAAGTGATATTTTCATTGCAATGAGCATAACACTTGATATTTCACTGCAGTGAACATAACACTTTGACGGAACTATTGTCATACAAGAGCTACCTCCCCTTACATTGTCTCCCTTTATCGTAAGTGTCTAGCCCGTACACAAACTGTTGACGTCCTTTTCACGTTAGTCCCACATTGACAAGGCAAAATAATGACAGATGGCCATTGACGGAGTTAATATCACTTCTTGCCGTTTGTTATTCTCGCGAAAATGTTTCTTTATAAACTGTAAATTTCTCATTTTAGTCGTCTATCGACACTGTTCGTTTCGCAAAGCGCCATTGTTTACGCTTGACCAGCTGTATTCTTTCGCTTTAACTGCTGTCTCCTAGTTTTCAAGAATATTTGTTGTTAAAGTTTATTTTGTACATAATCATATCTAAATGTATAATGAAGAATAATTTTCGTGACCCTAAATATTTTTGGATACTTTTGTTTATATTTTTAAAGATTTTGCAAACACAAAACTACTTTTTTAAGACGCAAATATAAGGGGTGGTGAACCGTACGTGTGTGTTAGGTAGTGAGAATTTACGTTTCAAGGTTTTACATTTGTAATGAAATAATTTAATTTTCCGGGAAACTCCTACACAAAAAGTATATAAAATATGGGATATTCCACGTGTCTCGTGAAATATCATGTTCCTCTCTTCTCGTGACGGAAGAAAAGGAGATATTCGTGAAAATATCTCCTTTTCTCCCGTCACGAGATGAGAGAAACATGATATTTCACGAGACACATGAAATATCCTCTATTTATTCAATGTTATGAAATTAAGGTATTTAAGGTATTCACCATGTGTTTTGCTGCTGAGAACTTAATGATGAATGATTAGTATTACATGTTCTTGTCTCTCTCGCTTATCTAATATTACGATATGTGTGTTAATTTGGTTAGTGATATGACCTTGGCAGAAAGTGAGAGGTTGGCCTTCGTACAGGATTTTATAGCACTTCGTGAAGGGGTCACGGGAGGCCCATTCTTTTAAAGAGCCGCAATTAACTGTGTCGCGTCTATTATGCGTACCATGGTGGTGGCGGGTTAGAAACCCATATTCGCCCTGTTTTACGCCGCTTTTAGCAATATTCCAGCAATATCACGGCGGGGGACACCAGAAATGGGCTTCAAACATTGTACCCATGTCGGGAATCAAACCCGGGTCTTCGGCGTGAGGAGCGAACGCTTAAACCAGTGACAGGTTAACCCCTTGAAGATCTTAAATCGTCTGAGGCGCCTCAATTCATATGCAAAACCTATGCAGAACAAAGCAGAGCAACATCCCTGGTGCGTGATCCTTTCGAATCCAGGTTCGGCCTGATTATGTTCCGAGGTTTTACAGTACCGTACCAAAACTGGTAAACATTTTCGTCCTGCATTACATCGGGCTTTCTTCCCATGTCAAGCTGACACAGAATGGTATAACTAGTATACTGTGTGTGTTATACACAACTCACTCCCCCACTTGTACAAGAAGTAATGCTGAGTAATGGTCAATGTTCTTGTAATGGTAATAAAACAAAGGATAATATGAAACAGAACAAAAATGAAGATTATGCAGCAAATATGAAAGTAATGTATTCCAACACCACGATACACATTTTACAATAGTATGAAAAGGTACACAAGGGCATGCATTAATGTTGCTTGAAACTAAGTAAAATATTAAATTTGACCCAAGTGTTACAGGCCTTTGGTAGGTATCTTTACCTTTCAAATATATCAAACCACAGAACATCGGTACTTTATGTTATAAAGCATCCAGAACAGTTGACTGACCCTGAACCAGATTGTCAGACCACACCATTGATGGCTGACCAGAAGGTTGCGCCAAACATCTAAACATGATTACATGAGGCACTGCACCGGTGAGATCTGACCCTATAGAAACACAATTTGTTAGGACTTCACTTAATGAAATTTATTGATCAGAACCAATTTACACCTAACTGAGTTTGGAGAGCCTGATGAAGGCATTTGGGAATGATTTAAAAGATTACACTCATCTGGTTGACCGCTGAATTCACGTCAGGATGTAGGGTCATACATCTGGATGGTGTTCTGTTCGATAAGGTTAACGAATCGCAGGATACTTAGACAAAGTATGACCCTTTAAATGTTGAGGAGAAATCGATGAATAAGATTGCTCTTTGTGTAGCGCTGCGGACGTCAATATAATTTCCCAGTTGGCTCAAACGAAAGATGCTACTGGCAGTTTTTACATTATTTTTCATATTCAAAGAGACAGATGGATGAAGAAGAACCAACTCGTTCGTTATAAAACAGAAAGGCTTTGAATAATGGCAAGATGCGTGTACAACCATAATCTTCAAATTGGCTGTGTCACGAGGTGATTTCCACATTGAAAAGAAGAAGTTAACCCAGAAATCAGTTCATGCAGAACTAAATTGTGAAATCAGTAAATGATCACACATCAATGAATAATCAATATATTTTATCGACACATATTCTTGGGTTTACAATCAAAACAAGTAAAACAATGGGTCAAATAAGTGGCTGCCATTATAAGTAACAGGTCCTAGAATTAATGTACACTCACGAATGTTTTTGTCACTGTCGAATGTCTTCAAGACGGCTTGTCTCTGTTATTAACTAAAGAACAGTGTTGGGGGCTGTCACGAAGGTGCTATTCGACCTCATCACATGGCAATGAGGTAAGATGCAAGTCAGATCGTAAAATGTCTCTAATCTCCCCCGTGTCACTTTTATATAGCTACAGCCAGCCTTCTAGAAACTGTTCCATCTCAGAGTACTCGAACAATCACGCGTGTCATATTTGTCAACAACCAGGCGAAGTAAAATTCACTCCCTCGCTGCTGCCGATAGCACTCGACATTTTACCAGAGCTTCAATCATTGCTGCCACTACAAATTAACTTACAACAATCTATACTGTACACTGTACATATCTGTCAAACTCAATTCTATGTTAACGTACGGGGCACTCTTCAAGAGGCTTTTTATGAAGCTATGTTTCAGGATTTTGTCTTATATGATTCAGAAATGTATATGCACACGAGAAAGGCATACTATGTTTCAAGTGATAAAACTACCTTGTTACTTTAACGCATTAAATCTATTTTATCAATCGGGCGTTCTATAAACTATTGATTATAGTATATATTGCAGTTACTTAAATCCAGTATGTATGCAATACCAATACATACCTACAGTTGTACATGTTGTTGCAATGCATATATGTTTCTTAATTCAAATAACATGGTTGGCAAAATGTATTACTTTATCCAAAGTGTTCAAG
This sequence comes from Haliotis rufescens, assembly GCF_023055435.1. NCBI lineage: Eukaryota > Metazoa > Mollusca > Gastropoda > Lepetellida > Haliotidae > Haliotis > Haliotis rufescens. The sequence continues at coordinate 17,833,030 of NW_025964112.1, forward strand.
TAAAACTGAGCAAGTGTTCGCAATTTGATTGGAATGTGTTTTTTAGTTTTAGGAGTTCATCTTTACTCAAACACAATTGGATTTGCCACAAAGAGCATCCGTTGCTCTGACATGTCAAATCGTGTGTCATAAGGAGAGATGTTGTCAAGTTGATGGGGTTGTCTTCACCGAGTAGCGGGTTTAAGCTGAGGAAGAATGTATATCTAGCAAACACAAAACACGGTTAAGATTTTAAGATTAAATAAAAACAGTGAGATATTAAACACAGTGAGGTAACACATTAAAAGTGAGTTGAGAGTTTAAATAAAAGATGAAAAAAACAATGGTATATAAGTGATATCTTCAACTGGTATAATTATCAACATGGCCGGTCTTAGGGATGCTGATCAGAGTGTATAATGTCGCAGAAAGGAAGTGCCCCAGTGCTAGTTGATGCGATCGGCACAACAAGAATGTACAAAGACAGAATTGTATCCATAGGACATCCATCAGCTTAGCATGCAAAGGTAGAGTGTCTGCTGTACATGTTGGCAGCATTTTTAGGATCCCTGTCCTTCCACAGACCCGAGCAGCAGTTGAACTTGATAGAGTGTGGGCCGAGGCATCACACGGCGGACCTGACTCCTTACTCAACAACGGTGGCAAGAACAGGAACATGGCCTTTTCGACCCATGCACAGCTCCAGGTTCTTCAGTCGGCTGACACCATCTACATGGACGGCACATGCACCTTTTGTACAGACATGTGGAACCAAGTCTACATAATACATGCTTGGAATGGATCCAAAAGCTACCCTCTAGTTCATTATACCGTCTTGCCAGATCGCCAGATAGCAACATACTCAAGACACGCCAGGCTACACCGAGATTCAACAGAAACTCAACCGTCCTGTCGCCCCTGCTCGTGTCCAGACTGATTTTGAACTGCCAGCAATCCGTCTGTTGAGATGGAGTTCTCAGATGCTTATACGTGAAGGGATGATTCACCCAGAGGAAAACAAAGAAGGCTTATCCGTCCAGTACAAGGAATATGCTGTATAATAATATTAAATATTATTATTAAATAACCGATTCAAGCCCACACACAGCCCACCTGAACTAGAAATAAAAGAGACCAGTGAAAACGGCTCATTGCGTCGAACAGTCACGTTTTCCATTATGGCTATCAATTTTCCAGCAGCTCCAGCCTTTGGTATCTACATTTCAGCGTCATACGACAGCCTTTACGACAGCCTTTACGACCGCCTTTGTAGAGCTTCAGCAAAGTTTTATGATAGACATGTCGAGGACATTTCCAAACAGTGACCACAATTATGTTCGATGTAACTCCCAATTTTTTCTCGTATCATTATGTTTACTTACATTATTGTAATTACACAAAAAAATAAATGTGTCATGTATTCAAGGCCAAAACTAACCGTGGGCAGCTGCAATTTTTCTGCTTCGGTTTAAAGCACTGCCATAGATAAGACCATTAACGTTTAAACATGATGTAACCAAACTAAAATGATAACTCTGATTAAATGGGTCTATGTCCTAGGCATATAAACATTTAAATAGCAAGAAAAGAAAGTCAATACAAAATAACCAGCTATTTGTTCAGGAACAAACACCGACGAATCAGTAATAGCAAAGGTAACAGCAGATGTCCAACGTGTCCTGTTCTTCCGACGGCAACGTTCGGGATAAAGGTCAAGGTCATGGTACAATTGGCTGACCTTCAAGCTAAAAAAAACCCCTTAAATATGCCCTTAACATGTCGTATTATCAACTAAATATACATTCATTGCAGGTTAATTTCGTCAGTATGAAGTAAAGGCTGCCCTACATGACAATTGAGGACATTTGACGACACCGTACCAATGGTGAACTGCTCCACATACCTTCATCACTGTGCGTGGATTGAACAGCTCCTAGCCCATTAAATCAAAAACAGACTTATTCCTAATCATGAACGTTCAAACTGACATCGCCTTCTTTGAAGCAGTAAATGCCTATATTCTCAAAGAGATCCAGTTGCTTAATCTATGGAATGGTTTGGGCATACACGTTGATCTTCAGAGAGCAATCAAGTAATATCCCCAACATGAAACGATTTACTAACACTCACGGGTTTGCTGTGATACAGCTGGCTTTTTGTTAGGCAACATTTTCCTTAAATGATCTTAAAAGTGACGGTTATGGTTGATTATATAACACAGGGACGTAAAGGTATGATACTTAAAAGGTCTTTTGCCAAATGTCCTTGCACCAAATCTGACTGTGGATTCGGGAAAAATAACGACGATTTATCTTAAGTAGACGTGAGCTGAACACTTAATGTCACATTAAAGCGTTGAATGTAATTATCCTTGCTGAGACTAAAAGACATATTGAGCTTAAGCCTGTAACAATATTGGTTTCCTGTTACACCACTCTAAGATTAAGGCTGATAATGAAGATTAATGACCCTTTGTGTGTCTCAGTATTCGAATATATCAATGCGAGGTCCACGGACTTGGAAACATTTTGTACTGTGCACAAGTATATACTCTCATGTATTCATCAAGTAATATTTATATTCAAGGCTGGGTTATTGTGCTTGGAAAAATGATCAACATAGGTGGACAAATACATAAACCTTTCGACTCGTGAAGATCCAGGGTAGGATAGGTCTTCAGCAACCCATTCTTGCGTGGATCGATGCTCATGATATCAATCACTGGATTGTCTGGTCCAGACTCGATTATTTACAGACCGCCGTCATATAGGTGGAATATTGCTGAGTGCGGCGTAAAACAACAAACCAATCAACCAAACTAACACAAACCTTTCAAAGGTAAATTTCAAAATAAGTCGGAATCTGTATTGAATCAACACTAAATATTACTTGCAAAATGTATTATCATAATCTTTCACAAGTCAATGTGTCATTTAGTGTAAGAATTGAGTAAATTCATGAGCACATGCTCGTTAATCATTTGATACTTTTCACCACAGGCAAAGAACTGAGTAAAGTTCCTGCCCAGACGCAATGTTACCCGTATCCATTGTGAGAGTGTTATACCAACAGTAGGGTGGCACGTGTTTGTTTTCTCACTCTTTAGCACCACTGGAGATTCCGGGTTAGGACACATATGTAGGTGCTCAGCTACCTATGCTGGTCGTAACAGGCGTCGGGTAGTCTGGCTCGGTGGCTTGGTTGTTGACATGCCATCGTACCCCAACGATGGGTGGTCAGGCTCGCTAACTAGGTTGATGCGTGGATCGATGCTCATGATGTCAATCACTGGATCCAGACTCGACTGTTTACAGACCGCCGTCATATAGCTGGAATATTGCTGAGTGCGGCGTAAAACAACAAACCAACCAACCAACCAACGATGTGGATCTCACATTATCGATCATTGAATTGTCTGGTCCAGACGCGATTATTTACAGGACGCCATCATATAGTTGAAATAGTGATGAGTGCGGCGTTCAATAACAAAACAACCTCAAAATAATCCTCAGCAATATGACCACAGTACATCATTAATTTTACACTTTCTGCGTAAATCCTCGTGAATTTTCCATTGGGATACGCCCCGTCCAAACCAACTGTCAAGGCTCCATGTAGGGGGATTCCATGATAATCGTACAAGGATGTATTGATCGTTCTCTGCCTTACGACATCTGGACATAAGACGATTGTAACTCTCATACTTTTACGTTGGCTTACGATTGTCGTAGCGCGGAGACCGCTTTGTATAACGAGTCCCAGACTCTCATTTCTATTCAGTTTAAATACAATATTGTCGCTGTTATTTCGCTGAAATATTGCCGAAGTAACGTAAACGTCAATTTACTAATCACATACAATAGTGTTAATATGAGCAAAATTAAGAAATATGTAGTAAAAGCAGAGTCTATTGTAATAACGATTATGCTTAATCTTCGAGACAAGGATTTAGCGGTGTATTTGCTGTACTGAGCGATCTATCTCTCTTTGTACGGGTTGTTTTTAATCTCTGAAATCCACTCCAGATGGGGAATGGACATATACATGTCTTCAGATCTTAGAGTCAAGTCAAAAGGTGATGATAATGGTTGTGGCAGATTTCTATCTCAGCTAAGATGCTGTCCGTATATACGGCATTATTTGATATCATGTCATTTGTCATGTCATGTCAAGTTATAGCGATACTTGCATATTATGGCTACGTTATTTGATGCCTTATCTGTAGGAACGGCTACAAACCTTTCGTGTAGGACAGCCACACTTTGGATGACATATGGTTTCCTCATTTTCACTTTGTGCATCCAACCAATGACAACACCACGCACTGGCTCAACCCACTCTGAAAGACATTTAACGGGTTCCTCTTCTCTTTTGGCCCATGTTTTAGAGGCATATGCTTTGGCAGCATCGATAATGATTTTAATGTTGTGATCCCAATTGGTTGGGGGCTGCGTATTTGAATAACTGGCAATGGTTGTTATTGTCAGGAATAGAGAAGTCACCTGTGATTACATGACCAACAGGTAATGGAATTCACATCTTGAGCTGCCATGTCCACGTCCTCCAACACGTCCCTAAAACTGAACAATCTGGATGAACATCCTGATATTAATGGATGGCATTTCGAATTGAAATGTTGGAAACATTTCTGTTGATGCCCAATATCTGCTGGTTAAATCGTATCGATCATTTCCGTTAGGTCTCATACACAACTCAATCCACAAAAGGGTCCATTCAATACTACGGAGGACAAGTCTCCAAAAGGATTTATGACAAACACACAAATTCATCAATATGTTTGTTTCAAAATATATGTATGGAAGATATACGTTTGTTTGGCTTTCGAAAGCCATGAAGTCATGGGATCATGAGGATGTAATATCAGCGTCCGTCTTCTGAACCCTCCGTCAACCCTACCGCTTAGCATATTAATGGCACTTATGATACGTTATTTGTGTGAAGCTGAATTAAAATTAGGACAACTTAGGAAAATGTGGCGATATCTAGATCTGAATGGTCAAATATACATGGCTAGACCCCATGAGTGAGTTCATTCTATACTGCATTACGTTCCTTAATATTTTAAATATATCCCACAGGTAGTTGAAGGATTGCTTGAAAGACCTTCAACTTATACATGCATAACAGGTGAGCTACACAACCTCATGACGCCATATTCAGAATGGTCAATGGACAAACATCATCTTTACGTTATATGGTGTTGGAGAATAGAAATTCAACTTTTCTGGTTGATGAAAGGTGGCCCATTTGTAGTTTTCGACGTAATCGATTTTCTCCTTATGATCTAATACATCACTGACACATCCATTTATCTTGTTGGGAATAATCAACTCCTGAGGGGAAACGGCGTTGTTTTGCAGAAAGAAAAAAGTCTCTTTGACTGTGAGATTTATGTTTGATGCTAGCAACTGATTGGTATGTGCTTGTTTTTGTCATTTTGAAAATGGGTTTGTTTTGTTCTGAACATATGGACAACTGGCAGGGGAAATTGATGTGATTGTTTCTGGAAAACTTGTGTTTCATCCAACGCGTATTGACCATCTAGAGCAGTTGTTGATGAGGCAGGGTAGAAGTCGTAAATGTAGTGGAGTCAGCTAGTTTGCTTTAACGCCTTTTGAAGGGGATATGAGTTATATCATGTCCTGTCAGTTTAATGTGAGTGTGCGTGATTAGGTGAGTAGGGATTGGGTGGGCGGGGAAGTGTCGCAAGTCGTTTATCACGAATAGTTAAGAAAACCAAGACTCATAATTAGACTCATAATCCTGGTATGGTTACAGGACGCCCAAAGAATTATTACGTATTGTAATAACTTCAATGTCAATTACTTCAATGACAAAGCCATGCCAGTGTATACAAATCTGAGAGAACAAAACATCCGTGACCAGCTATATATGCGCCGTGAACCTGGTACGATAATTGCCAACACTCGTCAGGCACCTTTGTATGCGAAATTGCAAATGAACGTTCGCATTAATCTCCCTAAATTACCCAATGCATTTGTCACTGACCACACATGGGCTCACAAAATAAAGTTCCTGATGGTGGCGTCGAAAGATTTTGAGTTTCTCCCGATCCTGACCCCTCTTCTGACAATGGTGATCCGTTGTATATTATGTTAATGTCATTCCAAAATCAAATCTGTGATTTACAGATTGAGAAAAGGAGGCCAACTGAACAATTTAACCAATAATTTCCACAGAATCAACTTAATAAATTAAATGACATTATTTCAGTCACTCCTAATGCGGACTGTTTTTTGCGTGACATTCACTGTTGCGTGTATGCTGCTGCTCGAACACTGGAGGAACTCCATACAGTTTCCAAGACAACAAAAGAGAAAATTATAAATCAAATTCTTGATTCTCCGAAGGCAAAGTTATAGGTTTGGACAAAAATCTAACGAAAGACAGTTTTACAGGCAATTAAATGCAACCAATGGCAGTGATGAGAAAAAAACCACCATGGATTCCAGAGAAAGGCGTTTGAAACAGTTGTGGTCTATACCCGGCAACTCCAACCTCGAAGAACCATGGTCAGAGGATTACACTAATAATGTACATGATTATAGTCAAAATAAAGTCACCATTGTTGTGTTTCATCACACCAAATTGCATGAAAAGGGTAACTAGAAAATCCTAATCTACTACGGCGCCAGGGCCTGATGGTATTCGAAACCGGTATTGGAAACTGTTTCCATGTGCCCAAACACCATGACTTCAATGTTTTAATTCTCTTGTGAATACAGGGGATGTTCCGCCTTGCTTGTGCAAAAGGTCGAACAATACTTCTCCAAAAGAAAGGTGATTTGACTGACCCTAAATACTTCCGCCCTATTAATTGTCTGAATACACAGTACACAATATTTACAATAGAACAGATCTTGCGTCATAATACTGCGCTTCCAAAGGCATTATTTTCATGGAGCAAAAAGGAGCCAGAAATGGATGTTCGGGTTGTAAGGATTAATTGATGGTTCGGAAAACGAGCCTTGAAGAGGTTAAAACTTACCACCGTTACCTCGTTGTGCTGGATAGACGAAAGGAAAGCTTATGATTCCGTATCTCACGAATGGAGTTTGAAGTCACTGAAATGTATTGACCTCCCCGAGCGGCTACTTGTTTCACTCAAGTCTGTAATGAATTGTTGGTCAACTCAGCGTGAGACGTGGGGCAGGTTGTGACTTTAGAACCCATTTCTATTAGAAGAAGAAGATTTCAGGGTGATTCTTTTAGTCCTTTACTTTTCTGTTTGTCACTAAATCACTTAAGCTTTTTGCTTAGCAAAGATAAAGTTTATCATCATGGACCTCCTCAGCTCAGATCCCCAACACCTTTACTCACATCCTTTACATGGATGACCTTGACTTTTTTGCCAAAGGAGACTCCTCTCTAAACTAAACAGATTCTAAATATCCTTTTCTAAGGATACTAGCATGTCCTGTGGACTCGACAAATGCAACATTCTTCATCTGAAACGTGGCAAGGTAGAAGAGGGATCATTAAGTTAACTTGGGTCAGGAGTTATTGACCATCTCGTGGAAGGCCAGGCCTATACGTACTTTGGGATGCAGGTTAGAGACAAACTCAAGAATGCCCATATCAAAGACAAGTTCGGGAAGAGTACACATGTAGACTCAAGAAAATCTCGAGTTCAGATCTGAACGCTCGCAATAACGTCAAAGCCACAAATGCTTATGTTATACTCGTCCTTTCGTATTCTGTTGGCGTTGATGATTAGACGAAACAAGAATTTCAGGGTATTGACAAACTCATACGAAGAATCATGTCAGACATTATATCTTGCCCTTTTTCATAAATCCAATCAAATCATTTATATCATTGAATGTTCTGTCACTTTTGACACTAATGTGGTTGACAAGATTCAGGCAAAACATGGCAAATATGCGGACCTCGCTTTCGAAATGTCACGCTTGCATCCCAAATACCTAGTTGATCAACTCCCTATTGTTCTCGGTGCCTTTGGTTTGGTATTTCCCAATCTCTTGACTGACATCGGGTAGTACCCGGATCATTCAGCCAGGAATACAGCGCTTCTGGCAATCTTGGTAATCCAGAAGGCTGCAGTGTTGGGGAGTCTTCACACTCTCCGAAAGTTCTAGGTGAGTTCGACTAGGCAGCGCTTCTTGCGTGTGGAGGGTGCAAAGGCCACTGAGCTGATGAGCCTAACCAGCCTGACTGTGTCAGGATCTCCCGAACCCTCTTTGCTGAATTCATTTATTTTATTTTAAAAGCCAAGTCCAGTGTACGATTCAGATCATATCATAAGCAAGCGTTTATGAATCTTTGTGCATACTTGATTTGTTTCACCTTGAATCTTATGCCCAGAAGTTCTAACGATAAGCTTATAAATACGTACGTAATTACCAATACATGTTTGTAATGTACGACAGAAAACATCGTCTGTAACATAATCTGGTTGATTGTTCAAATCTGGAGCTCACTGGCGATTCATTTTGCATATATGATTTTTTTCGTCGGGAAACAAATGTATGCCCTGTCTTCAGCCACAGACAGCAAGGAGTGAGCTCAAAGCGATCAAATTGAGGATTTAATCTGTAGCCTTCAAGTAAAGTAAAGAAATACGTTATTGATAAAGTGAACGTCTTATGTTCATCAAACGAATACAGTGTACATTCATGGCTCATGTACTCTAAAAAATGTGTTTGTTACATAAGATTGAGTTACTATGTAGTCTAAACAATTAGTTAGTAGAGTAGATATGAATGCAAATACGTATTAAAAGACAGCCATTGCCGCACTTGTCCGTACAGAGCAGTCAATACCCTCTAGTAAATAATGTGAACATACTAAGAATGTTGATTTTCCTTTTGGATTTTCAATTTCGTAATTAATCACAAGAAACCTAAATGAAATCATCAAATTCATATATATTCACAATCAGTGCACAGTGATGAATGCAGGTGTGCCTGAAACGGATGGGCATGACTTGCCAACATTAAAAAAATGTCATTCTCAAATTACTTTCGAAACAGTTGAAAACGGAGGTTGCTAACAAACTTGTATGTTCGTTGTAAATATAGACAAGATTCTCTATTGTGTTGATAACAGCACCACTCTCAGGTTTTAGCCATGGACAATGGCTTCATCCGCAATCACTGTACCCATGTGACCCAGACGATTCAATGCTTTACCATTACTTATAATAATGAGAAGACAAAAAGGCTTTGCTCCCAAAGCATCAGCTCTTGATATTGTTTTTTAAAGTTAATCCTCAGTTTACCTGTACACGAGTTTACATATTGTCTGCTAAAAACAAATTAAAACTTACTTTGAAACTGGTGTTGAAATCGGAAGAAATTTGCTATTTTGGTTTATAGGCATGGAAAATATGAAAATAACTTAGATGGTCAAATTCCCATGAAGTCATTAAATAATATTTGAAGTTATTCTTATGAACAGTAGTGGGTACTGTCAAACATTTGCAAGGGATACAACATCAGATTAAATCAACATCAAACTCGTAAATAAAAACATATCATACAAACAACATATATTAGGACATTCGTCACATATATCCTGCTGCAAACTGACATATTTGTCGAACACATTTAAAAAGACATCTGATACATTGAACTATATGTCGGTCATGTCTGACGTCAAGTAACTGTATATATGTTGTTGAAATTCTGTGCCAGTTTCAAGTCTCTCCTGCCATCGACTCATTGCCCGGAGCCTGTTTTTAAAATCAATAGTAGACACGATCGCCTGGAAGCAGCACATACAAAAACATTGTGTTATGCTATATTGCCTGATTATAACCATGACGAGAACTTCAAGGATTTTCTGTTATTCAGTTTTGGAAACGCTAATACATTTACTGATCAAAAGGGCATTATAAAATAAACCACATGTACCTTTTCAGTCAAAGTCTTAAATATGAAAAATTGCAAACTTTGACATCTTTGAAATTGTTATATCATGTTGAAAGTTTTTGAGTTTGTTAAAATGAAAAACATGACACAATACACGATATTATTGACAGATGATTTCCATTAATCAGGCAATTTTGGTTTCAATCACAATAATACGTTTTCCAACGAATTGAAAATCTAAGTTTTTCAAATCATAGTTCATCAAAGCTTATAGTTGAAGAGGTTCAGTTTTATACAGTAATTGTCCCCCTATTCTATAATATACATTCAAAAAGAACTCTTTCTCCGGGCCATTTCTCTCTATGAATGAGTACACTGTCATTTATCCTTCCATTAGTCTTAAGAAGAGGGTATTGCTGTCCATTTGTATTTGAGGTAATGGTACAAATTATCACTGTTTGCCTATTGATCCTCTTCCTTGAAGACATTTCCGAACCCTGTATCTAATTTGGGAGACCTAATATATATATTACTCTCTTCGTTAGAGAGCAACAGCATTTGACTGGAATTGTGGCATCTAATTGTCTCATTATTTCACGAAAACTCCAATATGAAAAAAGCGACTTCTTACTGCCATGGCCGTACGTCAGGTCTCCTAACCCTGATTATATAATACATAATATTTTGGACATTATTACGTTGTCTTTGACCAATCCCTTTTCCTCATGTAATGAATGATTTTACAGATTTATATTCCAAGCGGTATTTCTGTTTTGACGTTCACAATGCATCCATCCACAGATTATGAAAGATGCAAATGGTTTCTTGTGACAAAAAGTGTAATTAAGATCTGTTTCACTGAACTTAGATTTACATAACAGGACTAATGTATATTATTAGCATATACGCTTGCATTTTCTTACATTGGGAATTAACATTTACTAATTATCAAGTCTATGACATGTTTTTGCATATCCATGTTTTAGTTCGACTCTGGGCTTCATTCAGACTTTCGACTTTTCCGCAGGTTATTGTTATACGGTGGGTAAATAAATGCAACAAAATCCTTTCCATATTCATAACAAATCTCTGCCGAAAGGATTATACGATTCCGACTATAGCATGAGCATGTGGTTATGTAGCACAATCAAATAGTGATGATACCAAGTGCTCGCGAAAAAGTAAAATCATGAAATTTACGGCAAGGTTTGAATTTACATTAATGGAATGACATTGTCTTGAGAAAGTTGAACAAATCTTTGGGCTGGATATTCCAAGTCATGAAATCCAATATCTTTAAGTGTCAGTGAAGACTACTGGGTGAATTGACAAATGGATTTCACAGTCTTTATTTTTCAACTCATCAATTTAGAATGTTACATGGTTCCTCCATAGGTTTCAGTCCTGTGATCCCGGGTCTCCAGCAAACCTTGTCGCAGGGGCGACTAGCTGGATCGGGTGGTCAAACTCTGTGACATGGTTGATGCATGTCATCGTATCCCAATAGCGGACATCGATTCTCAAGATGTCAATCACTGGATTGTCTGGTATGTCTGGTTACATACCGCCGTCATATAGCTGGAATATTGTTGAGTGCTGCGTTAAACAACAAAAAAAACACCAAAACAATTCTTCACCAATAAAATATCCAATATAAATCCAAAGGCTTCATACCATGTACAGGTAAACATTTCAAAGCATTGTTTGTTGTTTTCATTCATCTCTGGGAACATGTAATTATAGCAATACTATCATGTGTTACCCAATTGTGGATCAGGTGTTTGATAAGGTGCCAGCGCCTGTAGCAAAATGTCGCATTGAAAAAATAATTGAAATGGAAATCTAATTAAACTTTGTCTTCATGCATACAGTTCGGGGATTGAATAAATTACACTTAGAATCAGTGACTGAATCAACTTTGTGATGATGTCGAAATCAAGGTAACCTCTACCACTATATGGCAGTCGAGGGTTCTAAATATAACTGACACTTAACCCACTAGACACGTAGCTATGGATCCGGTTTACGGGTTTGTTTACTCAGTTTTCGTCAAACTGCCATTTGGTTTATTTGAGATTCACGTTGCCTTGTGTATTCAACAAATCCGGCATTGCTTTATTCGTGACCTTGTTCTACATCCCTGGAAGGTTTTTAATCAATTGCTTCAATGCCACAATAAACAGCCACGGTTCCAGTACCATTTTTCATTATCTATAGCCTGGGGATGTCTTTCTTGTAGTCAAATTCTATGAAATGGATTTCATTCAAATGACTGAAAGTAGCTAAAGGGTTGATTTTCGAGATGGCATGCTTTCCGTGATTTGTCAAAAACGCATTACTTCTAGGCTGCTCCCGTGCTTTTATGTTGGGTTCTCACGTCAGGCAAGATTAATGGGATAAAAACACTAGCCGATAACGTGGGAGGGGAAAAGGGTTAGAAAAACATTACATGGGATTAACCTTGAAACTGCAGTATCTAGTTTTGTTTCAGAGGATTTATTTATGTAAAGGACAAAGACTGTCATAATGCAGCACTTAATTAGTTTTGAGTCCAGATTGTGTCCTATATGATATGACGTTCTTGTCCAAAAGGAAAATAAATGAAAATTAAACTAACAGTTAGAAATCATAATCTCTTGTGTTCCCTTGTTTATTTAAAGTTTGCAGAAGCTATATACATCTCTGCATCCGTTGTAATATGCAGCTACCAGCCGACTCGTCTCGCATCAAAACACTGGCTGTGTACTCGTGCGCAGATGGCCACGGAGTACGCTGATCACTGTGTCGGATTAACGAGACTGATGCATGAGTGATTTCGGTAATTCGTTGCAAATTTGGTGTGTCGGAGTCGGAGTGCGAGACTGTCGAGACTGTCGGATTAACTGTTTTAATCAATTCCCATCATTAGTGTCGGATAAAGCCGATTGTGTGATTATCGAGTGTCGAATTAACGAGACTTGACTGTATCCGATTTCGTTAATATGTAGAAATGTCTCGTGCAAATGTTGTATTGGCTTATTCTACGATCTTTCCCGATAAACAAGCACTGAATCGAATTGGATCCCAATGAACTGTGTCCAAATATAATTCAGGACTTTGTTTGAGAAGGAAAACCCGAAGTCTTGGTTACCGAGAGTACGAGTACGGTACTGACGAAACTTAATAACGGCGAATTTGGTATTTGAACCCATGATCATTTTTTCTCTGGCACGAAGGAACAACTCTGCACAAATAATTGCGGCGCCTTAGAAGACTGGGCAAACGGTGAACGTCTTGGTAGGTAATTTCAGAGAGACAAAATAGACGCTCTGGTAATAGGCATGTCACACGCCATCGATGTTAACATTACGTGATCAGTTACAGCCTTTCGATTGTAACCCGTTTCCAAGTAACGTATCTGCGTATATAGCAATCGCTTCTTCAAGCAGTGGACTTGATAATCATCTCTACAAAACAAGTGCAGCCTGGGAAGTCTTGCTTGAAAGAATTACAATCAGCAATCAACTAAAGCTATATTCATTAGTAACTCACCATCATCTGGAATTATATATCCATCTTACATGATTGGACGGAATCATTGTCGAATTAAGAAAGATCGAAATGCAATTACCATGGTTCGTTTTCACACATGGAAGATTAGTTTCAGACTGGGAGCAAGTGACGCAGACAGGGTTATCCGATTGTTACAATTAGGTCGATAAACGTGTTATACGGATGTTACCGATATGGTTGGACATGCTCTCCTGTTTCACGAACACCTAGTGGTGTCATCACTGTAAACTGTAGCATTAATTGCATTAGTAAAATGAGTATGAATGCGTCACACGTGTCACATGCACAACACAAAAACGCAAAAACATTACAAGGTATATAATAAAAAACCCCATTGCATCCAGCAAAAACGTACTAGACACAATAAAATAATAAAGTGATGCATTTCTTTACACTAATGCGATACTATAAAGCATGCATTACCAAACAATGACATGTGAAAAAGTAAAAAAAAAAATCACATGAATAAGTGCATAGTTGTGCATGTTTCGCGAACTGTTATTTGTACTGCTCTTACAAGAATTCGAATGAATAGGCTTTGTATACATGTTTGACTCTTTTGAAAATAAGGTTGTGTAATCGCCTTTAACCCAAATATCAACTGTAACCACTACTGTAGCAAGTAGGATGAATGTACGTACATTTTGTTCACTGTTTTGGAATAAGCAAATGAAACGCCTCTACCTGCCATGTAGATATCATTAATTAATTACCGAGCGTAATTACACCTCAATGCTTTATGATTATTGAATATTAGTTGGTACAAGCTCAAGGGCAGTTATTTATTACATGATGCAACTGAATGCAAAGGAACACAGTAATTTCAAGACATCAATAACCAAACCTAATGGATATGTACCCTGACAACGCTGTATTCACAAGGACGATGTGCTACTCCCTTATGCTAGCGTGACTAACGTTCGATCAGAAACAGTATTCGTGGTTCCCACACTGCACCTGAAAGAAATGTATTTTCCATTAAAAATTTGGACATTAAATTTGGACTACACTCAAACTAATTCTTGAGTAACCACGCATGACGTTACAGTTAATGAAGAGAAATATTGATTTTTACCGTGAATTACACGTCACCTTGACAACTGAACAATAATAATGTTTATCTTATGAAACACAAATTTTAATACTGAACGTTAATACAGCTATTGCTAATGAAATATAAGGAGACTAAAAAGTAGATAAAAAGAAGAGTAAAAGAAATCCTTAGTTTGGTGAAAGGATGAGGATGCTTAGCTTTATCGGATCGTCTTCGACTGCAAATCATGAGATCAACAATAATCATCCATACACTGTATGTCCTTCTAAAATTATTCATTAAATTTAAGTTTATCGACGAAAGGACACACAGTTACACACCCTGGATCAACAGACCAACACAGAAATATAGCCATACGAGTTGACAGTAAGAATGGCGCGACAGTGAATTTTATTATTTGTAAGACTAAACTAATTTCAACGCAAATGTGACAGAAACACACACGGAATGACCATTCCACACTCATACTAAACCCAAGAAACAAAATACACACGTGTCTGATCTGCAATGTATACGCTTGGAGAATGACCAACTGTGATGGAATTACATGTTAATATCAAAGTCCCCAAACACCTCCTTACAACTAAAATCCTACTGTGACCCTAAAGGCTTCGATTTTGATTTCCCAAGAGATTTTTATGGGCATCCAATCCTACTTCACACTACATGTTAGGAATGTTACAGACAAAATTCCTTTTCATAATGCACATCACAGCTTCCCAATTTGAAAGAAATTTGTCTTCTGTTATTCCACCACCCACTCTCTCTCAGACGATTTCATATATTTTTCAATCTTACGATCGCACTCTGTCTGGAGGTGTGTTAACCACGCAGAGCTTACAAAGGCATTGTGTTTTTTCCTCATTTAATTGTGCCATTGCTACCAGGATGTACATTACAAAGTATTTTCGGAAATGTTAACAAGTTTTATTTGCTGATTCCCCTCCAGCAGCCATTACGTCGGTGTGGGGTTGAATGGTGATTTGCTATTCACATTCACTCTTACCACATTTCTACCTTGTCAGTGGACCATTATACTTACTTGATCACAGCAATAGGCTTTTGGTCGGCCCTGCCTCCAAGATGATCCAAATATCATTGCACTCAGGGAGTAGATCAATAAGAATCCTATAATTACATACATTTTCCAATTGAGTTTTATCCCATCTCATTCTTCTATGAGGATCTGCGGAAATTATGAGGGTGTCGGGTCCTAATCATTTTAATCGAAGTAATTAAAACATGTGCATTCTCATCGTTGTAAGATAATGGGCAACCAAGAAATTATATTTAACCCTGGAAGAAACATTTGGAATCTACACAGGGGGTTGGAAACAGACTAAATATAACTAATAATTATCGTGATATTAATTTTGATAAGAGTGCAAATTTATGTATATTCATTGTAGCATAATTCTATATATTTAAATATGTAAAACATAAACCATCACTATGAGCTTGACACGTCTTTGTATTCTTGTGGTTACAAATTAAAAAATACAGTAGTGCAGGAATAGACTAATTTTAATAGACGCTCCCTTGAGGTGTACTTATTTATGTTTTTAAATATTATCTATGAGAGCAGAAGTGATTACCTATGGAATCTTTATATCTTAGTACCCGAGGCAGCGTACAAAAACAAATTCAGGCTCTCACAAAAAGACAAAATAAAAGCCATAAACACCTCATGGGGAATTGAAGATGTGAGTTACAGTTTATGGTTTCGTTTATTCGACAAATTAAATTTGGTTTATTTGAGGTTCACGTGGCCTTGTTTATTCAAGAACTCTGTCACTGCTCCATTCGCGACCTCGTTCTATATCCCTGGAAGGTATTTAATCAGTTGCTTCACTGCCACAATCAGCAGGCAGCCTTCCAATACTGTTCTCCATTATCCCTAGCCTCGGGGATGTCATTTCTTATAGTCACATTCTATGAAACGGATTCCATTCAAATGACTCCAAAAGTGGCTCTAGACTTGATTTTCGAGATAGAATTTTCTACGTGATTTCTTCAACTTCATTACTTCTTTTTTCACGCGACTCTTTTTCTGATCTAGGTGAACTGTGTGTCGAAAATAGGCTTCTCATATTGAGTAATGTGATGATGGTTTTTCATTTTAAACACTGCTGGTGAGGTAAAACACTGCTAATTAGTATGACAAAATATAACTTGTGCGTGTGTGTGTGTGCGTGCGTCCGTGCGTGTGCGTGTGTGTGTGTGTGTGTGTGTGTGTGAAGAAATCCAAATTGTGTCAAATTGATCAGATTCTGAAACTTACACCATTGTCGATAATATAGTTGACAAATGAGGCAAATTTATATGTACATGTCTGTATAAACCAAGTTCCAATTTGGAGGCTTAATATTTATTTCGTCCTGTTTACTCACCCCTTGATCCATAATGAATCCCTGCTTTCATCTGAGAATTAAGTTGCCCAAATTCCTCTTTTCCCAGGTTCAGTTATATTTGTTCCAGAGAACTCTAGAACCACTACGCAACCACATGGAGAAAGGAGCCATGAATCCCACCCTCTCGACATCTCACACCCTACATACTCTGTACCAACATTACATGAAAGATATAGTATTACCGCTCATGTGCATTTGTTCTACTGGACCAACCGCTGGTGGATAACACCCATTAGCTTCCCGAATAAACATTTACGAAAACACAGTTGCTGCATACAGTTATTGATTTAGAGAACTGAACTTGAATGATGTGACTAGCGATAAAATCCCCTTAAAGCCAACACTGCAGTACAGAAAATAATACAGAAGTGAGCTATTTGATGACAAATGGTCATGTAGTTCCAGAGTAGCATGTAAAAATATGCTGACTTAATTTCATATCGGGTAGGCCTACATGAATTGCTAGTTTGACTGTGGCGCCTTCTACAAATACAAACAGCAGGTAAAACACAATCATCTGCACGCATCTGTCCATATATCTCATATACCATTAGCTTATTGGTTGCGGACACTGGTGGGCAAGGTATCTACTAAGGCACCTATTTGCAATGCAATAAAGCGTCCTTATGCAGGATCTTATGACTGTGGGTTCGAATCCAAGGCTCGTCCTGGTTATGATTCATACATGCTTTGTCAGCATCATACCCGTATTCATGAGTTCAAAGCGGCGTTAAACTCACTCACAAACATACTTGACAACGGGTATTTTACACTGCCCAACAAGAAGAAAATAACGCCGAATTTGTAAAAAGTGGTATTTATCCATGAATTCTATTCTTGAAGAAGAATATAAAGTGTGTCGTGCTGAGATACAGCAAAGTGTCGTTAGTAGGAAGCCATTCCTTCCAGAGCAAAACCCCATGAAGATCCGGGTTAGAAGTCATCCTCAGGAACCCATGCTTGTCGTAAGAGGAGACTAACGGGATCCGGTGGTCAGGCTATCTGACTTGGTTGATACATGTCATCGTATCCCAATTGCGTAGATAAACGTTCATAATGTGAAACGCTGGATTGTCTCATCTAAACTGGATCATTACAGACCGATGTCATAGGCATCGGCATACGATGACATGCTACCACATAAGTTACCAAGCAGGACCACGTCGATCTATTCGGTAAGCTCTTACGAACTGCATAGGTTACCCCATGGGATAAATTAAGTTAAGAGAGTTTAATATAATTTATACAATCTGTCGAACATTAAGATGTTTAATGATGGCACTTATATACCGCTGACCGTATTCGATTTCTAATAATGTTTTAGCAGTGTTTTATTAGTGCTATCAAATGTACCAGACTGATTATTCTCTGGCGTTGACTATTTGACTAGTAATGTATTCTGGAAGATATTAACCTTGTTTCACTTGTCGAATTTGTCAAAGTACAATTACAATTTTATGCAAATTGCGTGAGTGGCGGCTGCTACCAGTTGGGGATGATATGCTCTCCCTTTTCGCGAACATCTGGTGTCGTCACTGAATTTCAGTGATGCATTAATATACTTTTACCGCTATTTTACCTTATACGCTAATAAGCAGATAATCGAGACTGGTTATTCTCTGGCGTTGACGTTTCATATTTCGATAATGCCGAGCAGGTCGTTTTTACCATGTCTTGCTTACAGTGTCTACGTAGGCGTTATGTTAACGTCATTCTGCCAATCACATAAGCCCTTGCTTTCAAGCTACTGTCAACCTTGTCAGTAGAAGCATGGCTTCTCCGTCACGTCCAAATGTAGTTTATTTAAACGGATTTAGGCTCAGCTGACTATTAGCTGTTTATCAATTAGTTAGGTCAGCGAGGATATTTTGTTTGATAATAGCTTGACCGAAGGAAAATATCACGGTTCAACTGTCTGGACATTGAAATATCATTATATGTCGGATAATGATTGAAGCTGGGTATTATTTTTGTCAAACCGACATGCCATGCCAGACAACAATTTATTGTGATAAGGTTGCATTTGAATGTTTATAATATAAATTGATATAAACAAGAGCACACAATTATTCCAGCTTTAGATGGATTATATTAAAACAAGCTGTGATTATGTCAGTAATATTCAGTGTGGAGGGTGTACTTCATCAATTCCATTTTGAACGTACGTTCTGCGATTAGCGTGGTGTTTTTTTTGTACATGTTGCTTCCATTTTTTTTTTTTTTTGCTATGTTGCGTTATGATGCTTCTTGTTTGACAGAAATGCATGAACATGGTATGAGCATGGGTTGCAATACCCTAATCTTATTGCGTGTATATTGACTCAAGTCTATTGCTCTGAATAAGTAATAGCAGTGGCAGTAGAAACTTTTGTTAATATATGTGTAGTAACTGTCAGTTGCAGCGAATTATTGAACTGGTTGTAAAAAGAAATCAAGTGCGGCCGTGGTCAGGTTTGAACCACAGTCAACAGCAGGGAAAGAAGCTTTCCAGAAAGGTCTTGTACTCCTGCTAGAGTTATTTGCCCCTGGTGTATATATGTACATGGCAGATTTGATCGTTTCAGACGTTTCTGGTGGGACCATATCAAGAAGGCTGGTGAACATGAAATCAGTGACAAGAAGGCGAGTCGACGACTTTTCGACGGTTTGTATGCCTGTTTGGAAACAGCGAATGTCTGCCAGCTTCAAACACTATTCTAGATTCACGAGATAAGCCTCTTTCAAAACAATAAACGCTGACAATATTCTGAACCTTCGAAAGACCACTGACATTAATTCTATGACCTTTTACTTATTGCTGCTGCCATCAAATTAACCCATTGTATTGCTTTTGTAAGTGTGAACTTAAAGGTGGTGGTGAGGTGAAATGAGGTTTAACGTCGCGTCCAAGATTATTGCACTTATAAAGCGACGTGCATGTACGTGTGTGTGTTTGTGTGGCTGCTTGTACTAGTCCGGGCTGATGCCGATTTATAGTGCTAGCCCACTGAGATACCATGCCGCAGTTTAACATGAATACCCCACTCAGACACAGTATACTGACTCCGAGCCGACCAGTCCTTGTTTTAGTCCCTTAATACCGAGCGCCAGACATGGTAACAACAAGTACCATCTTTTAACGTCTTTTGGTATGACGCAGTCGGGGATCGAACCCCGGACCTTCCGCTCTCCGGGCGGACGCTCTACCACTAGACCACGGAGGCGGTCGTGTGAACTTAAAACTGTCAAAAGCAACAAAACCCTGTCCATGTTAATCAGAAATCTCTGCCCAAAGCTAGTAAAAAAGAAAAACGGGAACATATGGAACAAGTCAAAATAGGGAATTGCATCGTACATCATTGGCGATTTCTGTAGGTGTGTGTCACAGTTCATTCCTACATGACACATGAAGGGGTGAATGCTGAGATTGAAGTTATTGACTTTCAACTGACCATGTATTTTGTTCAGAGACTTCTAGCAACTGGATTAAAAATTAGTTTCCTGATGCTTGAGAAACATATCATACAGGTATCACTGATGTACTGGACTGCATAGAACGTGCATGAAGAATAAAGTTACTGATACGTGTTCATTATTGTTTGTGCAATATCACTTGTTTTTTATTTTGTCACTGAGTTGAAGTGTACGTATCCGGACGAAAAGTACACAATCTTATTAGATTGATTTTCACAGCGCGTTATTAGCTCGTTTACAAAATTAATTATGATAATGATAATGATAAGTGTCCTATTTATTTTTGTTTGTTTTATTTTATTTATTCAGTTGAGTTGGTACAATAATTATCATGCAGGAGGTATAGTCACATTATGTATGTACAGCATCAAACTTTAACATTAGTCGAATGTGATAACTATGACATAGTAACATGAGGGACCCGATTTGTGTGGTGGATTTCTTAAATTGAACAAAAAGTATAAGGGAATATGTGCGGGGATTTAATATACTGAACCGCAAAAGACACGTCACCCAAAGTAACATGGCATGAATAGTTGTCATTTAAATATCTGGGTAATTTTTGTCAAAGTTTCTAAAATTTAACATTACCTTGTCCGGGAAAATGAAATTTGATGATAAAAAAACAAAGCAGGTGACAATAAAACCGGTCGCCCAAACGCATCACGGCAACGTGAGTTCCGTGCAAATTCAAGTGGACATGTGTTCCCCCATTTCTTGCCCTACAAAAATCCACCCAGATCGGATAACATTCAATTCAATTGCTACCACATGCCAAGATTGATAAGAAATCAGCGACACCAAGCCCTTGGACGATTGCAAGCTGGACAAACCGCCCGGCAAGAAGCCAATGCATTTCAAGTCCACGTGAGGACCATATACAGGCTTCAGCAACGGTACCAGACCACCGACACTACAGATGACCGACCACGTAGTGGAAGACTAAGGGTCACCACCCGACGTCAGGAACGTCATATTGTGCGGCAGCATCTTCAAGTTCTCTTTGTTACTGCTGCAGAAGCTGCTCGACAGACCATGGGGACACACCAGCGACACATAAAGGCGAACACCGTGCGTCGGCGATTGACGAACAGAAACCTCCACTGTCACAGGCAACACCGAGGACCTATTCTGACACCACGTCATCGCCGGGTCCGTCATCAGTGGGCAACACAGCACCAGCATTGGCGTCACCAGCAGTGGAAAGGGGAAAGGAGTCCTCTTCTCAGGCGAGAGCCGTTACTGGATCTAACAGCATATGGCAGAGAGAGAGAGAGAGAGAGAGAGAGAGAGAGAGAGTCTGGTGACGCCGTGGGGAACGTTATTCGGATGCTTGTGTTGTTGAGAGAGACTCGTGGGGTGGTCCGAGCATAATGATGTGGGGTGGAATTGGTCTTGCACAGAGGGTCCGCCCTGAGGTCTTCCAGAAGATCGGTCCAGGGAGAGGCAATGGTGTCACAGCAGCTCGGTACATTGATCAAGTCTTCAGACCACACGCCATACCTCATTTGGCACGTCGCCGCAACCACGAGTTTCAGCATGATAACGCCCGTGCCAAAACTGCGAGAGCAACAAGAGACCTCCTCCAGCAGAATGGCATCAGAACCATGCAGTGGCCTGCCCTCAGTCCCGATTTAAATCTCATCGAGCACCTGTGGGACGAGATTCAAAGACGGCTGAATGACGTCCGACCAAGACCGACACCTGCAGCTGAACTGCGTCAGGCGTTCCTCAGAGTGTGGGCTCAAGAGCCTATGGCCTTCATCAACCGCCTCATCCATCCCATGTATCGAAGTTGCACGGCAGTCATCAATGCACATGCCGGACACATGAAATACTGACTTGTGATGCCATTTTCTCAGAGACTAGTGTTGTGTTTCACTTTAAGAACATTTGACACTTTAATTTCAACCTTGATGATCAGTTTTGCCAAGTTTCATCTTTTTAATATGTCTCAAAGTATTTTTACAGTGTTTGGACAAATAATGTTTGTCATATAGCTATCCATGGTGACGTTTCTTTTGTGTTTAAGTATATATCGGTAAAATGTCCCCATTTCACGTTGAAGCGATATGTTGCATTGCTTCTTCGGGCAAGAAACTCTTCGACGTGATTTGTATCTTCCATAACTTTTATAAATTTGGAGAAGCAGGGCTTTAACCCTTTTATACTCAATATAATGTGTCTTTTTGCTGCTGTTACAATATGATTTAGAAAGTTATTATTAATCCCTCCCGGAAGAATTTCTTTGTTGGTAAATTCAACAATATGTCCTTGTACGTCACTTAAGATATCTTCCCAGAAGTTATTGACAAGTGTACATTCCAGATGAACATGGTATATATTTTCTTCTGCTATTCAACAGCATGAGCAGGGACAGTTGACGAGTTTCATTTTTAACAATTCTCTTTTACTGTGAGTAATTCTGTCTAAGAATTTGAATTGAAAATAAAGTAATTTGGTGTCCTGCGTACTTTTTCTATATTGCTAAAACGTTTGTCTCCAATCTATGTAATTATTTAGCTCCGTTTCGCATTTCTGCTGGTTGATTTACTGAAGTAATAAGATTATCATAGAACAATCTAGAACCTTTACCCGATTTAAATAAGTCATGGCAGGGATCACTTATGTTTAGTGATAAAGTGTTGATAACAATAGTTCTGTGAATAGTATCTCTCCATGATTTAGGTATATGTAAGGTCAGTCGATTGAAATCTAGTATGGTACCCTTTACATCATACGTATTTGTAAGTTTGGTAAAGGTATAAGTTCTTGTGAGTTTCTTTAACGTAATATATTCCCTTCTGATACCAGCGATTGATTATGAAATCTGGGTATTTTAATTGATGATTTAGCCACAGTGGTTGCGTGAGGATTCCATTTATGTTTTCATCGTTTAAGATAAAATTCAAAACGTATTTTGACCAAGCATCCAGAACGTCTTTCCAAAAAGGATTGTCCTATTTCGTTTAGACTTTCGTATAAAGTGAACAGGAATTAAATACAAAATTTCAAAGTTTAACATAAGAAAATATTTTTTTCAAAATACATTTTACATCAATAAGAATAAGAAAAAATGAATTGTAGCATTTTCTAAAGATAAAATTCAAAATGTATTTTGACCAAGCATCCAGAACGTCTTTCCAAAAAGGATTGTCCTATTTCGTTTAGACTTTCGTATCAAGTGAACAGGAATTAAATACAAAAATTCCAAGTTTAACATAAGAAAATATTTTTTTCAAAATACATTTTACATCAATAAGAATAAGAAAAAATTGAATTGTAGCATTTTCTGTACAAATCCTATTGAAACCATCTTATACAACTATTGAAATACTACATAATTCAAGTTTTTTCGAGGAGAAAGCTGACTCCTCTGTGACATTCTAATGTTCGTTTAATAGCGTGGTCACGTACGTTTACACGTTCTCGTGTGTGTTCTGTTTACACGACATAAAAAAAATACAATTTTCGAGAACAGCTCGTATATAATTTACTTACAGTCTTACAAGACCCACTGGCTGATAAACACGTTCTTTAGATATGGGAAACTGGAGAAATAACGCACGCTACAGCCCTGTAAGTGCAGCCCTACTGTGAACACTGATTAAATCCAGAACTGCGTCAACTGGTAATACTCGTCATTTAACATATGTCGCCAAATGTTGCTTTCTCTTTTGAGCTGACATAAGACACTGGTGACCAAAATATCATAGATGAAACAGTAATAAGGATGAATGTTATGTCCATATGTATCATATCTATAAACCTCTTTGTTACTTATTTATAGTTTTTTGAATGCAATAATATGTCATGTTTCCCTCTAATAATGATTGTAGACGCAGTATGTTATAACTAGGCAGCCAACAAAATAGCAAAGACATACTTTATTATGCTGTGGTGACATTAATTGTTCAGGAGATATATTGCTATACTGTCACACAACGTTACTACATATATTTCAATCACCGGTAAGACAGATTCTGTGTATATGTGTACATCTGTTGTTGTTTGATGTTGAACCCCGCAGTCAGAGCAATATTCCAACCACAGTAAACTACGGTTATAACGAACTCAAAGGGACATTAATTTTAGTTCGTTATAACCGTTGTTCGTTATAAGCATATATACAGCATAACTACAGCAAATAGTCGGGACAAAAAAGTAAGTTCGTTATATCCGTCAGTTCGTTATAAGCGTGTTCGTTATAAACGTAGTTTACTGTATATCAAGTCGTTCCGAAAATAATCGGGTCGGCCAGGCAAACCAGTGATTGACATTATGAGCAATGTCCAACGCCATCGGGACAGTCTATCAAGTTACCTAGCCTGGCCACCGATCCGGTGTGTCGCCTCGTGCAACATGCAGGGATCACGTCATTCTCGGCGGCTGGTGATACCGGCAGGAGAAGACACTCTCCATCCCGGATTATTCAGTGTATAATATCGCCATTTTATTTGATAAATACCCTGGACCCATTCTCCACCAACCTCCTCCGTGGTCTGGTGGTAGAACGGCCTCCCGGAGCGCGAAGGATCCGAGGTTCGATCCCCGGCCGAGTCACACCAAACGTTAAACGATGGTGGTTTCTGTTGGCCTGGCGCTCGGCATTAAGGGACTAAGACAAGGACTGGTCGGCTCGGAGTCTGTATACTATGTCTGAGTGGGGTATTCATGTTAAACTGCGGCATTAGTCCGGACTTGTTCAAACAGCCACTCACAGACAAGTGCTTATATAAGTGCAATAATCTTGAACGCGACGTTAAAACCCATGTCACCATACCTCTCGGTATTTCTGACACAATAACTATAGTGTATGTACTTCAAATACTGTCAAGTGCAATAATCACCCCACCTCACCACGCCTCACCATCCTCCACCACAGCTTTGTGGTGAGTCCGATTCGAATGACACGTCTCATGAGAACGAAACATTCTGTACCAAGTTGGAAACAGGATGATGCTAGTGAATTCACATTCCCAAAAGATGCCATGATGTCGAATAAGTCAAGTAGAATAGAGATATAAAGTACTGGATAGAGGAGGGTGGACGCGATCATTTGTTTCGCGAAACTTGGTGTCAAAAATGGTAGTATTGAAGTAAGTGAGTGTAGGTTTATATGATCACCTGCTTTTTAGATATAATCTTGCGGCTTGTCGAAACGAACATGCGATTTAGAACTGACAGGGTACCTTATGGGTGAGACGCAAATAAATTATTGTCTGTCTGTCTGTCTGTCTGTCTGACAGTTACTCATTTCAGGGTAAGGGAAATTATAACGGAACAGCACAGTTAACACCTAAGTCAACCCGTGTCCCTTTGTGTTTGGATCCCAGGGTAATACTGTTTCCAAACAGCAATGGTGACGTTTCCGTAGCTTTATTATAAAACATGGTTAGGTGGATACAACCGAGGACTGTCCTGACACATTGATCTTACATTTTCGAAGTTAACTATCGACATTCGAAAGAAGGTCAGTCTGTTCGTCGTCTTCTCTTTTATTTTGGGGACACTGGGATTGACCCGACAATGCAATCAGTCACAGAGAGAGAGAAAAAAAATAATGTTTATTTAAGTGTCCCGTGCATATTATATGATAAAATACAAAATATACATTCATAGAATTATAAAAAGCACCGGCCATATGGCCTATGAGACACTATAATCTAAAATATCACTGAGCTACAATAAGTTAAGAAAGTACAAATGACAAACAGTCCCTACATTCAATATATAATTAAAACATGAATTATACCAAAACCCTTTATGAGAACAATCATAGAGGTCTATCAACAACATAGATTCTCGCACAAACATGCATTCAGTCGAACGCATACACACACATACATACACGCATACACACACATACATACACGCATAAACACACATACATACACGCATACACACACATACATACACGCATACACACACACAACATACACATAGACACACACACACACACACACACACACACACACACACACACACACACACATACATACAAACATTACAGAAATTACGTTAACTACATAAATCATAAAAGAGTATTCCTTCTTCTGACCATGAGATGAATCTTAGAAGCAAGTAAGAGTTGGCAATTAGGATTTTGCATTAAAAACACATACTTTTCTGTTGTTTTTTTATGCGTAAATTCATCGTCTACATTCAGGGCATACTTGAAGACATCGTACATTATATCTGAGTACAGTGGGCAGGTGATGGTGAAATGGGTTTCATCCTCGATTTCTAGGGGGCAGAGAGGACAGTGGTCACATCAGTGGTCAGAGCACCCCAGGCGTCGGTCTGACATTGTCCCGGAGCTGTGCTCCAGAGACCAGGGTGACATTAAACAAGGATAATATGATAATGAAATCGTAGCAATAGGTTCACAGGTTTATCATTATCAGCTAGTTGTAAGCATAGATGACAATAAAAAGATCAAAAACCCAATTTACAATGACAACGAACACTGATTAATTAAACCAGAACAGATATGCTAGCTGATTAGCTAAGCAGCTGTATAACAGTAACAACAAGAGAGTATAGCTGAATCAGCAATTTGACAAGATATTGACAAGATGCATAGACAGCCAATTAAGTCGGCTGCGACCAAATAACACCTGAGAAATAATTAACCTCGGTTGGTGTTGGTTCATTCGCGCTAATCCCATTGTTCTCTTAATCCCCAGTTAACAACCCAACTGCAACTATTCGCGTTTTGCCGACCTTAAGTTTGACCACAAAGGTCTAAAGGTCGGCGTAACGCGAAGACACCGTTGGATTACATAGCGAGAAATCAACACAGATGGCCTTTCCCTAAAATAAATCTCTAGGACAATAAAAGAGACGAAAAACGCCTTAATATAGACAAAAATTCTAAACTTCCCCCAAATACAAGGTACTAGGCCTAAGGAGTATCTAGACTCACACTCATTTAAAAGGGCACTTGACCAAAAGAGTAACTTGACCCTCAATAGTCAATAGGTGCTTGACCTAAACTAGATAATGGCGGGGAAGTTGGTTATCCACGCATTACTAGATAAACTGGGTACGAAATATAAAAGCATAGCCAATAAATTTTAGCTCAATACCACCAGAGTAAGTCAGTACTAGAGATAAAACCGCACCATAACCACTTACTAACGAAACCCAAGTTTCAACCTGACCAAAACCAGTAACTAGACGACCCCTAAAGGCCTTGCGATACCTGGAGGTGAAGTTTTATACGAGACACGCAGACCTCTCTAGGTCAGTAGGGGGAAAGCATTAGAATGGCGAGGTAACCAAAGTGTGTTTTCAAACATAGGGAAACCCCGAATGGCAAAGTAACTACTACACCAATATGGGAGATGTAGATATCAAAATAAAGTGCTGAACACAAGCTATCCACTAAAGATTTACAACCAGATATATACAGTTATTGAGGCGGCCAAAATGACTATAAATACATGAGAAATATCCTGAGAAATATCTACAATTACAATATCAATTTTACTAAAACCTTTTCCATACATGAATAAGGTAGCAAATATGTATGAGATAACATATATCAAATCAATACATGATAACAGTATGCCATTATACAGCTCGAGAATAAAATTTGCGGGTCATCAGTTCTCTGACAATGAACGTACAGACACAGGGCAACGATGACTGCCGGACTCTGCCGAATGGTGACGGAAGCCGGACAATTAAGGTAGTGAGAAGCGGTGCCGTCACAAGACCGTGTTATAAGCTGGTTTTATGAATACGGTGACAGACATCACTAAACCAGTTGAGTCAAGTCCAAGGTGAGGTAGACGACTAACATGACTGGGTGATCTTGCTCGCTGATTTGATGCATCTCATCGTATCCCAACTGCGTAGATCGATTCTCAT
The DNA here is from genome assembly GCF_023055435.1 of Haliotis rufescens. Classification (NCBI taxonomy): domain Eukaryota; kingdom Metazoa; phylum Mollusca; class Gastropoda; order Lepetellida; family Haliotidae; genus Haliotis; species Haliotis rufescens. Next base: position 17,861,232 of record NW_025964112.1, read on the forward strand.
TATGTCAATCACTGAATTGTCTGATGCCGATTTTATAATGCCGCAGTTTAACATGAATACCCCGGTCAGACACAATACCCTGACTCCATGCCGACCAGTCCTTGTTTAGCCCAATAATGCCGAGCGCCAGGCAGGGAAACAACAAGTACCATTTGTGAACGTCTTTGGGTATGACGCGGCCGTGGGAATCGAGCCCCCGACCTTCCGCTCATCGGATGGACGCTCTACCACTAGACCAAAGGGGCGGTCTTTACCGAGAACCAACACAACATAAAAACATGTTTTTACCATTTCCATTACGTTTCAAGAAGAACATGGAAACCATTTGTATCTTTCCACTGATCTTGAGATCGTGTAGGCGTCAGAATGAACGTCGGGTTCCTGATAAGTTTCGTTTTTGTGTTTGAAAAAAAGTGTTTTTCCCGATAAACAGAGGCATTGTGACATTCCAAGCTCTAAGTTGACTGATATACCAATCCCGCTGCGACCAAAATACACACACTGTCACACTTCATATGTCATGCTGCTGTTGATTTGGTTAAAACAAGCTCGAAAAAAACCATAATAAATAATCAAACGACAGTGGATTACAGAACCAAGAAAACAAATTCGTATATCGCCAAACCAAGCCCTAAAAACACAACCCAAAGATCCAGTTCAATTTCTTTCGAGAGATTTTCTTTTCCCTCTTGTGGTTTGTACGTATTATGCATCTTGTAGCAATTCACCGAAAGTACCCTTAAATTACTATGATTTGATGAGACGGAGCGCAGTTTGGAGGCAAATCGTCTGATGTTTCCAGTTTTGCCCTTTAATTTATCTGCATGCTTCACACAGCAATACATCGTCTCCTGTATTGAGGTAATAATAGCAAGGCACAGGGGTATACTTCTTGGGATAAGGATCATAAGAATGTACTAGTCATTATCATTAAGATAAGAGTCCCTTCAAAAAGGATAGGGTCAATTATTATTGATTTCTTGTGATCTTCTGAGCTTTTTGCTGTATGTTGAGGCCCGAGGTTATCGGGGTGTCAAGGCCGTTGAGAGATCATTGCCCATTCTATGTCTAAAAAGTAAATAGTTTAATTGAGAAGTTATGAAAATGAATCTGTATAATTAGGAACAGCTGTGTTATATGGATAACAATCCACATCTACATACACATGTACATGTATAGGTGGTATGGACCGATCATTCCAGGAGGAGGGTAGACGGGTGGCATTGGGGATTATGGGTAATGGGCTGTTGGGATGTTTTCGAAAATCACGTAATAATATTTGTTCCAGAAAATACTTCTACCAAAAATTAATAAAACTCGACACGTTTGGACACTGATTTTGCACAGCCACCAGGGACTTGGGACATTAATTATCAACGCAATCACAGCTACACACACACACACATCCTGACGTCCACCCAACCAACCGGCGTCGATCGTTATCTAATGTGAGGCTAACAGCCCTATAGCCTAATAGACTGATACACAAAAATGTGAAAATCGCCGATATATTCCGTCATTACCTATTACATCCAAACCCTAAAATGCCCGTAGGAAGAAGGTATTGAACCTATGTTATTCCCTTCGGGGTACAAAGAAAAGAACCGAAAGCTACAAACCAAAGAAGTTGTGTGTACTATTGTATAAATAGTATCGCATCGCGTGTTCGTTTTCATGTATGCGTTGAGAAGATGCCTCGTCACAAAAAAACACTTCATAAATCTATTTCAATATATAACGATGCCTTCTAACTGTACTGGCTAGTTGTGTCCAAACTGGATGCTCTCCAGAGATATTAAAAACCCTTGCGATGCCACCGTCGATACATAGAATGCATCTTTACTGTAACAATTACTCCTCCGTCTAGACTGATGGAAATCCAACATACGACAACATAAATGGTTTGTCGGCAAACACATTTCCGTCTGATGAATATCACGAGCCTATGACCTAATACGTGGTACAAAGGACGGCAACTTGAATGACTTCAGTAGCGTCGAAAAACACCAATTTCCAGCTCTTACAGACGGTAAATTGGACAAAATAGAACATGTATGTGTACACTGAGGTGTCGAAGTATTTCAACTCGAAACTGAAGCTACATCGATAGGGATATTTTTTAACATTATTTTTCAATGTCGTTTGCGTAGTTGCGATTTTATTGTTCATATTTTTAACATGGAACTTCATCCACAATCTGATACTGGAATAAAGTTAAATCAGCTTATATGTAGGTCATGTGACTAATTTTAAATGCCGGACAAAGGAAGGTTTATACACTTGTTTGACGGTGTCTACAAATGAAACCAGAAAATAAATGAGTATTCGATGGTGATGTATTTTATACGGGCAGTATAGTTGTGTTTATCGTGCTTAGGTTTTGTGTTTTTAGTCTAGTAACGGTTTCAAAAAGTTTGTCATTTATTTTGGTCAAATGCTCAAGTGTATATATATATTTTCACTGCCTGGCGGTTATATCAAGAGGAGGGGCATGGTCCTGACAAATCAAAGATAATAGTAACAAAACATATTTATGTATAGATTCTTAGAGACGCCAAAATATAAGATGAAAGTAATAATCATGGCAATAAACATTTTGATTGCACCAAATCCACACAGTGAAGCCGACTCATCAAAGAGTTTTAATAAATGTTTGGATTTTGAAAACAGTGTCGTCCAGTCAGGTTGGATGATAGATTTAAAATATTAGATGATAAGACTGTTCTCGGGGAGATTGGTAGGGCACTCCACGTCCAGAATTTCAAATTTTACGAATGTAAATGTACGACCAGTTGTATTCTTGTTTCCAGATCAGAGATTCCCAAAAGGATCTTGACAAGTTGTGCTGGTGGAATTAAAGCCTTGTATCAACTGTACCTGAAACCTCTACACCGCACAGAGAACTGTGTGATTATGTTCCTGACTGATTACAGTCTGTGTCAGCTTAAACACCTGTTCGGGTAGACTAGACATCTCCTTACTAACAACCCAGCTCCTCAGTTAGATGAGCCTAATTGAAAATAGACGACGCAAGATTGGTCTGCCTGCAAGCGTCTGGCTCCTCTGCATATGGACATTCCTCATTCACACTGTAACCCTTTAAACTTTAATAATACCTTGTGTTTTTATGTCTTTGCACATGCACATGAATGTCATTTTGATATGAGAAAATATATTTGTCTGATCATTACAACCATAAGTGTAATTACTCTAGATGGGTGTATTTTGTATGTAAACCTTTCATCTCTCACAGGACAGGACGTACATCGTATAGCTTTTGCCATTCCCCGGACTGTGACGTCCCTACGATGCATCTCAAACATTAACAGAATGATGTATTGTGAAGGAAAGTATCTCTTCCTGTGGGAATAATCAAATCAGCATTCAACCAAACAAACTGAGTTGTCCTGTCAGCAGCTGCAAGCACATTATCACCCCCGTTCCATCCCGGTTCTGTATCGTACTCATCACATGTGCAAAACCTTTCCTGTGTAAACCTCAGGAAAGGATGGGATGCCAGAATTACATAAATTGTGCCATGTCACACATTGAACGCTAAGGTTGTAGATAAAACTATACTTAGGTATATTGTAACTATGTAACTAAATAGTATGCTATGTAGTTGGACGCTAGGGTTGAAAATAATTTAAAAAACTTAGGTATATTGTAGCTCTGTAATTAAATTATTTGCTGTATAGGTTAGAGGTATACCTTGACTACGTGATGCTCTATGTATCCCCTTGACGAGGTTGTTAAAGGTATCCCTTCATCATGTTATATCTATGACAATATCATGTTGCACCTTTGGGGATTCCTACTTTACATCTTCTTAACATGATGACCTCAAGAGCCAATCTAGAATCTGGAATAAATGATAAAAAACATGTATTGAGCATTTTGTAATTTAGGCTTGATGACCTTAAGGCATGTAGATACAGTTGTCCTTTAGTGAGTTAATGCTATACATGTAGTATCCATGACGGTTAAAGTATCCTTTTACTGAACATTCATGTGTATTATTTGTTTATATTGTGATAGGTATGTTATATCTGCACATTGTCATTGTGAGTGAGTGGAAGCTGCTTATTTCAGTTACATGACTCCGAGACATCTTGAGGTGCAAGTTCCAAGTGATGCAGGTCTTGGACCATTGCTCCTTTGTAAACCAGTAGTTGCGGATATTGTAGTGATAAACCAAGAGTCATAATCAGGGCAAATCTGGGATTAGAACGTTCGGGGTTCATGGGCTTCAATCGCGCCTAAGGCAAGTAAGTCTTCACAGCGAATTACGGCGCTTTAGGCGTCTTGGTAATCCGCGTTATCCCCAACCAACAGCTACATACATTATCCTTTGGTTTGATGGCATAGAGATATCCTTTGGCTATATTTTAATAGGTAAATTGTGAAATGTCTTTCTCCTCTTTCAGTGGATATTCAGCATGAAGTTCAGGTAATAATAGGGGACACGGATGGCCCAGTCGTCTAAGGCGCCGCGATTCGTTGTGCAGAGTTGCGTCCCTTGGGCACGCCAGAAACCTATGATTGTGGGTTCGAATCCCGGTTCACCCCGATTATGTTTCTAAGTTTGTCAGCACCATACCCATGCTCGTGGGTTTCGCCGAAGTGGTAAACGTCTTAGGCCTGCCTCACTTCGGACTTTCCTCCCACATTAAGCTGACACGCCGCGATATAACTGTAATATTGTTAAAAGCGGCGTTTAACCAAACTCACCCACTCACTCATTTCATATTCACAGGCATGTGGAATTAATACCTTTAATCAATCAGGTAATAATAGTTAATGGTAGATGAAAAACAGAATCCCATTATGATTGCAATCCACTCATCAGAGGACAGTATATTTACTCACTTAGCGAACATGTATTTACACACTGGCACGCTGTCGATGTTTCGGCTTTGAACAATAGGCTTGAGTTTGGTGCTGGAGTGCATTGATCACTCAACCATTTGCTCCCAATAGTACTATTATGCAACATAACGTTGATTTTGATCTTTTGAAATATATATTTTATTCATTTACTAATAGATGCTACACGCATTGTGCACCTTGATACTTATAGAATACATCAGCGCATGATACCGATACACACGCACTTATGACTGGGTTTTACGTTTTTTCTGCACATGCGGTTTGATTGATACAAAGATAAAGTGAATAAAGCCAATTCTGACTCAATAGTCACGTTCTTTATCATTGACAACAAGAAATACATTTTTGGCACCATAACAACTTGAATACATATTAAATTATTTGCAATAGTTTCATTCTACTTTGAATCTACTTGGTATCAATCTTTACTGATTCAGTAACCATACTGTTCCAATAAACCTCTTTGCATTGAAATATTTACCTTAGTGATCACAGGTAGACATGTTGTTAGGTTGATACCAAGATACAATAATGAAACAAAAAAAGAACGGAATTCAAGCACAGACAGTTGTTATTTTGTGCCGTGGGGAAAATGGCGTTGATGACGTTATTTACCTTAATTTAACTATCAGCTAAGCTTGCATTACCGGTTATAAGCAATCTGGTTAATGTCTGTTTGTTTGTTTGTCGTTTAACGCCGCACTCTACAATATTCCAGCTTTATAACAGCGGTCTGTAAATAATCGAGTCTGGACCAGACAATTCAGTGATTGACATGATGAGAATCGATCCACGCAGTTGGGATACGATGAGATGCATCACCAGCACTAATTCTCAGATACTGCAAATGCAACCAGAAGAAACATTCTGTCACAAGCTACTTTATGGCAGCAAAATTAAAATTCTGCCGTTGGTATTTTACCCCAACGAATATCGATCCATCTCCGCTGTTGATGGGTATATTAATAATAGCTATTCCCTATCAAGCATTGATGCATACTATATTATGCTTATATATATAAATACAAACGAAGAACAGTGTTTCCACTGTACGGCAGCATTTGAATGAAGAAACAATCAATATCCATGACCCTTTTCAAAGACAAGATGAACAATCTCAAAATCAATTATGTGGCAAAGAGTAAAGATAAAACTACCCTCGCTGGCATACAAACACATATGGATGTCGATACGTTAATTCGTCAACGCCATATAAAACAACAGTATTGAGATCTCGCACTCGGATAGAAAGGATTATATTGACTAAATGGTAACGGCAGATGTGTGTGTCTTCGCTTTTGGGATCAACTGGACGCAGAATCGTCCCGATAATGACCTTTGGTTTTATCCTCAGTACATCCATGCTGGTGATCCTCAGTCTTGGGTTTCCTCTACTGACTCATCGTAACTCTGTTCAACAGAGGGAATATGTTCCTTGAAAATAGCGGCTCATGAGTAAAGCAAGGGCATATTGGATGATTATCAGTTAAATATTTGCCCCCACTTCAACTTAAGTAGCTTTGACAAACTTAAAAGACACGGTATTGGCCTCATGTTTTGAACACACACACTCCTGGAAGAAAGAGATTTCACTGAAATCATATATTTCACTTTTGTCAATCTAACGTCGGATAGTGCTTACAAGTCAAAAGCTAATGTATGTACCTGTACGGGTTTAGAAACGTCTTGTACGCTTACGCCTTAACGACAGAGTCCTGTTGTTGGAGTCTCATTTTACCAACGTTAATTTGCCAAACATATTTTTTCAACAGGACACCTACTCATTGTGACTTTTTAAATTGCCTAGCAACACGTGAAAGCGATTTTCCGTTCTATAAAATCGATAGAGGCCTTCATTACTAGTTATCATGAAGAACGTGTCTGAATTTCTCCTTTCAAGTTACAGTTCTCAGTAGAGCAAGCAGAATGTTTTCTCGTCCAAGTAATGTCTGCCCTGAAACACGGTCAGGATCATGATCAACTTCTTCAAAATATTCGCTCCAAAAGCCTGTTGGCAGGTGTCCTACTTAATCATACCCCCGACTGGCATCAACATCGAGGTCACAGAATGGTGCCTGGATAAACTACATCATGCGCTATAAACTATTTATGTGAATGTTATTTTGATTTTGCTAGGTTGACACTAATATATGAATCATTAGAGTTTCGTATTCAAATTAAAATATTGATGTCATATTTACACAATAAAATATTCAATATTTTATTTAGAGACTGAATAAATCATTTTTCAAATGTTAACCTCGATACTAGTATAATATCGATCAGCCAGACTTACCTAATTTCGCAAAGTGGGTTGTATAAACATAACGTTTAGCGTGTGTCAACTTTCCTAAGTATGCCCTATCATGGATTTGAAAAGATAATATGTAGACAGTACTAGGTCATTTGGAATGTACATAATTTAACGTGAAACAATACACCTCAATAAGGTCGTAATGTAGGACAACAGCTGAAACTCACATGTGTAAATTGCAAATTTACCCCATAGCCAAAGGAACAATTGGATTCAGCGAGAAATAGTTAAAATGACGTTTGATCTTATTTTTGTCTCGATCTTGAAGACATCAAGGAGTAAAATAATTTGTTTGAAATCAGTTTATAGCAGTGTCTTTACCGCATTCAATTAAGTTAACATTGTCAATTGATTACTGACGATATTCGTGCAGAGAACAATTGAATTGGGTGATCTCACCAATACTGAGTTTCTATTTAATCAAAAAATTACATTTTCAACTGAGAAACATCACGAAATAACAAGATCATGCACGTAAAGAAGACAAAAGGCGGATATGTTTAGAGAACTATGAAACTGAATTGGGATATGAAAGAATATTTCTTTATAAGAAGAAATCACACCGCACAAGTGTTACGTGGTAGTTTCAACATTGAAACGAAGACGTTAACCAAGAACTAAATTGTGAAATCAGTAAATGACCACACAAGATCAATGAATTATCAGCTGATTATATTGAAACACACAGTTTCAGTTTTTCAATAAAAGGCAATCCAACGGGCAAAAGAGAGGCAACAGCAATAGGGAAGAGACCCTGGAAGCATTGTTAGTGCACTCATGAATGTTCAGAATTTTCCCAATACTGAATGCCTTTAAAAATGTCTCCGTTCTTGAATCTGGAATACTGCACTACAAGGACAGACAACTCCAACTGCAGCACAAAACCAATTGGAAAGGGGAGTGTGCGAAATTCCTATGCAAAACAGGTAGTGTGTATGCCCATATAAATAACACAATTTAACAAGTAAGTACCATTAAAAAGAATATTCTTATTTTCTGTACATACCATACAAGAATATGTCTGTATCATACAAAACCAAGTACGTAGCCATAGCATGTCTCAATCAATATGAATTGAGAACAGGATTGTTTACACCTATGTGTTCAGTACCATCCCTGACAATTGGCATTTTTCGATAAACATGCAGAATTGATCATGATACAGGAGGTGTCTTAGAAATGGGAACAATAGGGCTGTTGAAATATATATTTGAAATGGTGTAGAGTCTATTTGACAAGAAACGCCATGCCAGAATGATTCGATCTCTTCCTAACGTACCAAATGAAACAGCACCTTGATGACCGTGCTAGACGTGCGCCTCGGGGTTTGTGACAATAGCCTTGGAATAGGCTAATTGTCTGATCAATCGCGAACATATCGCCGGAAACAGAGTTTACAAGGGCAAAACCCACATTTACGTTAGTACTTGCGTCGACTGTGGTTGTCTGGACCCAATGTGCAAATGATATCCGTGGGTTGAAATACCGAGGTAATAAAATCTTTATGTAGAATTTCCATCACAAAAGTCCTTGTATTCAATCAATACAACACTAACATATATGTTGTCTGAGTGTAAAGGTACCAGTAACTGGAAATGGCAATGTTGTTAATTGAGTTTGTAATGAATTATGCATATAAATTCGAAATAATGTTGAGTTGTTTAGCATAGTTGATAAATATTTAAATATTACAGTCGGTATTCTGCACTTAATGTAGTTCCTTTACTTGAGTGGTAGCGAGAACATAACATATTATTGTGATTATATCTGTGTAAAAAAATTATGCTGATTCAGACAATAATAACAGCTGATGGATCACATTGAAGGAATGTCTAGTTTGGGACAGTTACATCATGTATAAATCATGTTAATTCCATCTAACTTCTACGTTGGTATCTGAATAATATATTTAGAATAACGATATTTCAATCTAAAACGTCGCCTCCCTGGTCTAGTGGTAGAGCGTCCGCCCGGAGAGGTCCGGGGTTCGATCAAAAGACCAAAAGACGTTAAAAGATGGTACTTGTTGTTACCATGTCTGGCGCTCGGCATTAAGGGACTAAAACAAGGACTGGTCGGCTCGGAGTCAGTATACTGTGTCTGAGTGGGGTATTCATGTTAAACTGCGACATGGTATCTCAGTGGGCTAGCACTATAAATCGGCATCAGTCCGGACTAGTACAAGCAGCCACACAAACACACACACGTACATGCACGTCGCTATATAAGTGCAATAATCTTGGCGCTCGGCATTAGGGGAAAAAAACAAGGACTGGTCGGCTCAGAGTCAGGATACTGTGTTTGAATGGGTAGTAATGTTAAACTGCGGCATGGCATCTCAATGTGATAACACTATAAATCGGCATCAGTCCGGACTAGTACAAGCAGCCACACAGACACACGTTTCACCCAATTTCACCTCACCCCAGTCACCTCACCTCTAATACGTCAAGGGGCGGTCGGGTAGCCTAGTGGTTAAAGCGTACGCTCGTCACGCCGAAGACCCGGGTTCGATTCCCGACATGGGTACAATGTGTGAAGCCAAAAGCGGCGTAGGCGTAAAACCATACTCACTCACTCACTCTAATACGTCAAAAAGGTAGGGATGGAGTAATTCTCTGTTCTGCATCCATTAATAGCACCAGGATCAGCTGTTTGAAACCCTGGATAATATTACACACACATGTGGACATTGAAAATGTATTGGTTTTGCTTCTATTGTAGTCTTCGTGACAAACCAGACATACCAAACTGCTATTAATTCGGAACCTGGAGTTATTGCTGCTCGCCTGTGGCACTATATTCAAACAATTAACGTGAACGCAATTTTGGTGATATGATCTATCATTGAAAAGACAAACCAGCCATGAGCTGCATCCATATACAACAACACTGCAAATCAGCCATGAGCTGCATCCATATACAACAACACTGCAAATCAGCCATGAGCTGCATCCATATACAACAACACTGCAAATCAGCCATGAGCTGCATCCATATACAACAACACTGCAAATTCTGCCATGAGCTGCATCCATATACAACAACACTGCAAATCAGCCATGAGCTGCATCCATATACAACAACACTGCAAATCAGCAGGACATGTAACATGAGTGAGTGAGTGAGTGAGTGAGTTGGGTTTAACGCCACTTTTAACAGTATTCCAGTTATATCGCGGCGTGTCAGCTTAATGTGGGAGGAAAGCCCGAAGTGATGCAGGTCTCTGACGTTTACCACTTCGGTGAAACCCACGAGCACGGGTATGGTGCTGACAAACCTAGAAACATAATTGGGGCGAACCTGGATTCGAACCCACAATCATAGGTTTCTGGCGTGTCCAAGGGACGCAACTCTGCACAGCGAATCGCGGCGCCTTAGACGACTGGGCCACCCGCGCCCCCACATGTAACATGAACACAATATCAGTCTGGGATTGATTTTGTAGGGGCATGTTATCTCTTGAAGACATGACGTTGACGTCGATACATGCACATGTCGCCGGTAATAGAAATATAGTATCACGGCCATCTGGAGATATGCCAACCATATATAACTAATACCCCAGTGGGAGCCAAACATAAATAATAAATAAATCACATGTACAACGAAGTAATAATGCATGTCATTTCACAGACAGGTAGATTTAATATTGTAATTATAGCATCATACATGCATAACATATAACAAAATGATAAATGCAAAGGAAGTTCTTCATATGAAATCCTTGTTGTGCAAATACAGTTGTAAAAATGCACATGAATTGCCACAGAGAAATAAAACCATTTACGTAATATTATTTATTATAAAGGAAAATTCCATGGTGTACACAGCTAGGATGCTTTTTATATCTCTTCCTTTCTCACATATCAATTTACACCAACATAAATAAACACTTATAATACAAAATTCAACGTTTCTCACATTCTAATAAAGAACGTATTTACAGAAATAAAGGAAGTCAGAATATCTCTATATAATGAGAATGAGCAGCCAAATGCTTCTTCGTGCAAAGGTAAAATGAAACATAAAACCTCTGTCGAATGTAATGTCCTTGCTATCGAATGATAATGTGTATATGGATATAGACAAAAGGTCTTGTTTAAACAGTGGAGAACTCAACATCTGTTCTTTGTCACGAAAAAAAAATGAGAAACTTCCAGGCCTTGAAAGTAGCGCAAGGTGGTTGTGAGCGCGTTGGGGTGAACGTCACTTGGAAAGTATTTCACTTACATCACGGCGTGTCATGTTGACGTGAGAAGAAGATTCAAGTGTCAAAGTTCGTAGACGTTTACTTATTTGGTAGTATAAGGTGATAAATCTGCTTCTTATATCGTAAAGGACTTGGCATTTATTGCGCTTCGGCTTTCATTTTCTGTTCTCAGCAGGATGCTGGTGACAATGCTGTTCCCAGCGGAACGCAACTATTAAATGATGGTATAAAAACACGTGTCAACGATGATGGTAAAAACGACCGTGTGAAAAACGTAGCAAAGATCAGACAGTAGTGTATCAACATGGACTGTTTCCTGTCGTTTCCTGTTTCTTTGTTTCGAAGTGATCGCTGCGACGGTATTTCCTTTTCAGTGACTTGAAATAAGGATTAATTTCTTGATCACGAAAACTCTTTTCAGCGTGTACATGATGTTTGCCAACATACACACATCAAAGACGTCAACTCAAAATCAGCGCATTCTTTATCGACCTATGATTTTGGTGGCAATCATTTTATTTTACTCAGTGCACTAGTACCAGAATTCCACATTCCCTGATTGGAATCAGAGACCATATACCGGTACAGGAACCTAAGTTTGTCTGAGACATATCTATGCTCACATAACTTTACCCACGTGAACACGCAGTGGTGTAACTACCATTTCTCAGAGCGACTTTCACACTGCATGTAATTGTATTTTAGTTATATCATTGTGTGCCAGCTAAATATTGGAGGAAAGCCGGATACGATACTTGTATTAGACGTCGACCACTTTGGTGCAAGCTACGATCATGAAAAATGGCGCTGACAAACCTAGAAACATAATCAGGGACTTGAAGCCAAGTTCATAGGTTTCTGGCACGCAATTCTTCACCATATATGTGCTTTTTCTAGTCCGGACTAATGCCGTTTTTATAATTCCAGCCCACTGAGATACCATGCCGCAGTTTAACATGGATACCCGACTCAGACACAGTATACTGACTCCGAGCCGACCATTCCATTTTCCAGCCCCCTAATGCCGGACGCCAAGTAACAACAAGTACCATCTTTTAACGTCTTTTGGTATGACGCGGCCGGGGATCGAACCCACGACCTTCAGCTCTCCGGACAGACGCTCTATCCACTAGACCACGGAAGCGGTCCCTACTTGACATGTACATACATGCATGCTATTTAAGGTTCCCGTACTGGGAATATGGATGATCAGTGTCCTCAGGCACCACAGTGCTCAATGCAGAGTTGCGTCCCTTATGCGTGCTAGGATATGAATGAGTGTAGGGGTCGAATCCCAAATTTCGCAACAAATGAGTCTTTGTAAGTCAGCGCCATACCATTGGCCATTGGTTATATCAAAATAACTAAACGTCTGAATTGATGTTTTGGGAGCGCCTCCCGCGGTGAAGTCGACACATGAACTTGAATCCAATACGACGAATCCATACACTTTAACAAAGACGAATATCACGTGTTTAATGTATGCTAGGAAATGCAACACCAACAAATAATTTAAAATAAGATACTCGTGAGAATTGTTAGCAGTCACATGTAAGCTTCAACAAAGCTATTTCCTGATTGATAATAGTTTTCCTGTCTGACAGTGAAGGGGTAAATAGGTGTTGCGTCGATTGCTATCTCCATGAAATCCCTGTCTGTTGTTTAGTACGTTCATCCATCAAGCCGGAATACCACTTAGAGGGCCAGTAAAGTGTTCGGCAATGACAAGTCCTGTCTGGTACACTAACACAAATGGTAATCGCACAGTTGTAGGTTTAATGTTGGATTTCTGGTAAACTTGTATGACATGTTATCACACAGCTATTTGAAATGTCCCGAAGGACGGGATTTGTCTGGAGGGAATGGCATTTAAAAGGAGGTTTCAAGAGTTTATCCTAGCATTTACGCGCAACCAGGTACAGACATAATGACCATCACCATGTTATCAGCAATATTGGACCGATGAAGATCCGGAATAGAATAGGTCTTCAACAACCCATAATGGCCGCAAAAAGCGACTATGCTTGTCGTAAGTGGCCACTGACGGGTTAGGGTGATCAGGTCTCTGACTTGGTTGATGCATGTCATTGTATCCCAACTGCGTGGATCGATGCTCATGGTATCAATCACTGGATTGTCTGGTCGAGCCCCGATTATTTACAGACCGCCGTCATATAGCTGCGGCGTTAAACAACAAACAAACAAGGTAATATTGATTACAGATCAACACATACGACATTTTCTACTGAAACACTAAGAAAACTGTGCAATATACAAGAATATGAACTGTACAACGTGAAAGCATTTACAAGCACCATATTGTCCAGATCAAGTACCTTCCAGCGTTGGACATGGTTAGTTTGGGTGAGTGAGTGCGTGATTGAGAACGAATCAACAGATCAGTGGGTCATCAATGAGTGAGTGAGTGAGTGAGTATGGTTTTACGCCGCTTTTAGCAATATTCCAGCAATATCACAGCGGGGGACACCAGAAATGGGCTTCACACATTGTACCAATGTCGGGAATCGAACCCGGGTCTTCGGCGTGACGAGCGAACGCTTTAACCACTAGGCTACCCGACCGCCCCGGTCATCAATGACATCCTCACTTACCGACTATACAACACAACGTTCTGTGCGGTTTGTATTCACATAATCATCTCGCAAGATCGGGTACCAACTCAGTGATGAATGAACCTCAAATTTATCATTTACATACATAAGGGCACGCCCCCCAATTTTAAACTCTATTACATAACGTGCATTTGCAAGAGTACTGATATATTAATATCTCATTATGTATCACGTGTGTAGTGTGGTGGGGTCTTAACTTAATTAATATAAAACGTCAACGCGTTGGAAAACACGTCTCGATTTTCGCCGAAACAGTTTCCTTTGGGCGTTAAAGGCAAAATAGCGGTGGAAATGATATGAGTGAGTGAGTGAGTTGGGTTTAACGCCACTTTTAACAGTATTCCAGTTATATCACGGCGTGTCAGCTTAATGTGGGAGGAAAGCCCGAAGTGATGCAGGTCTCTGACGTTTACCACTTCGGTGAAACCCACGAGCACGGGTATTGTGCTGACAAACCTAGAAACATAATCGGGGCGAACCGGGATTCGAACCAATCAAAGGTTTCTGGCGTGCCTCAGGGAATTGCGAATCGCGGCGCCTTAGACGACTGGGCCACCCGTGGCCCCGGAAATTATATGAAATGATCACTGAAATCAGTGATGATACCAGGTGTTCGCGAAAAGGGTAAGCATATTCTGCCCTACAGGTACGGATGTGATTTCAGGGTAGCGTGTGTTCCTAGTAAACAAAAGCAACACAACCCTTTCCATATTCAGTAGAAATCTCTGCTAAAAGCAGTGTCGATTGTACAATCCCTACCATATAATGAGCATCTGTTTATAAATCAAATAGTGATGATTTAGCGAAAAGATGAGCGTATCCTGCACCACCGGTGGCACCCGTCACAGACACATGCAAAGGCAAGTCAAATGTTCACATGAAAAACACACGAGAACATATGGTACAAGTCAAAATAGGGAATTGCATCGAACATAATTTTTGTCACATGCGTCAAATTTGGAAATGTCCTCTATATGTCTACCATAAGTCTTGTAAAGTTTTTCCTTAAATTTGTCATGTGGGTAGTCTTGTACACAGTTTAAAAAGAACATGCTTTGACAGATTGGAAGTTGGTTCTTTTCTGAGACTGCAAAAAGTCAATCAAATCCACTGAGATTTTGAGAACCCACAAAGTATACTCACACGCAAAAGAAACGCAAGTCGAGTATGCAGTATACATATTATTTATTTTCAACAGTAATGACAAAAAAATACTTATAGGGCAAGATTGAAAAAAATATGACTGAAGACAGCCTAATGGATTAAATGGCAGATGACATCATTGTTTTTTTCAAATGTTAAGGGCTTACAGTTTTGGGTCAATACCCAAAATGTCAGTCAATACCTGGTGTGACCACCTTTAGCATTGATCACTGCCACACATCTCCTGTACAATGAGTGGATCATACGATTTGTGAAGGCCCCAGGGATCCTTCTGCACACATCCAGAGCAGCTGTGCGTAGTTCATCGGCAGTTGTAGGGACTGGGCGCACATTGTGCAGACGCCTTTGAACCTCATCCCACAAGTGTTCGATGGGGTTCAGATCAGGGCTGAGGGCTGGCCACGGATGTTGTGTTGTTGCCGAAAGGCCATGGTAGCTCCGGCAACATGGGGACGAGCGTTGTCTTGCTGGAAAATGTGTTGTTGATGTTGTGCAAAAAATGGAACAACGTGGGGTCTGATCACTTGGTCGATATACCGCCGAGCAGTGACGCCGTGTCCCCGACCTTGACCAACATTCAGAAAGCACATGGGTCCAAGTCTCGTATTAAGTCCAATCCCTGCCCGTATCATGACGCTAGGTCCACCCCATGGATCCCTTTCCACAACGTTTCTGTCAACGAAACGATCACCTCGACGCCGCCAAATTCTGACTCTTCCGTCTGCATGGGAGGAACAAAAGCGACTTTCATCAGAGAAGATGACACGCCTCCACGATGACGCCAATTGTGATGACCCTGTGCACACTGAAGTCGTGCCTGTCGATGCCGGGGTTGGAGAACAGGACGACGTGCTGGTCGGCGACATCAGGTTGTTGGCATGGAGACGTCGGATCACAGTGTCCCGGCTAATGTGTCGATTATGTGTTCCTATGGTCTGTCGAGCACTTTCACTTGCAGTTAGGAACGGATGTCGCTGGTGTTGACGGGTAATCTGCCGATCTTGTCGAGGTGTGGTGACCCTAGGACGACCGCTCCGAGGAAGGTCATCTGTGGTCTGTGTTGCATTGTATCGATGCAGGAGACGGTAAATTGTCGTTTCGTTAACGTTGAAATGACGGGCATTGTTGACCATGGAGTGGTAGGTCCAAGAGTCGGCCACAGTTTTATACCCACTACAGTTCGTGACAGTTCGTGCATTTTCTATTTCGCGAGAAATGGGTGCATGATACCCACATATTCATTGAAATGGTGCGTTTTGGCGATTCGTTTTTTATGTTGCGTTTTTACTCGGGGCTTCCAAAATGCAACCAAAAATATTGATAACACCATCAGGCTTCACTACATGCTTAAACTCGTATCAATTTATGGTTCCGTGTTTGTTACCTATTTGCTTTAAACCACTTGCGTTTCTTTTGC
Source organism: Haliotis rufescens (assembly GCF_023055435.1). NCBI lineage: Eukaryota > Metazoa > Mollusca > Gastropoda > Lepetellida > Haliotidae > Haliotis > Haliotis rufescens. The sequence continues at coordinate 17,877,863 of NW_025964112.1, forward strand.
GTGTGAGTACATAAATCCACATGCCTGTGAATATGAAGTGAGTGAGTGAGTTGAGTTTATCGCCGCTTTTAACAGTATTCCAGTTATATCGCGGCGTGTCAACGTAATGTGGGAGGAAAGCCCGAAGGGATGCAGGTCTCAGACGTTAACCACTTCGTCGAAACCCATAGTGCTGACAAACCTAGAAACATAATCAGGGCGAGCCGGGATTCGAACCCACGATCGTAGGTTTCTGGCGTGCCCAAGGGACGCAATTCTGCACAGCGAATCGCGGCGCCTTAGACGACGTTTTTGAGAACACACAAGGTATTAATTCACATGTCTGTGAATATAAATAAAGCCCTTTCTTAATTGTATTACGGATTATGGTTTTGGCTTTGATACAGGGATTTAGTGGTACATTTGATGGACCAAGCAAGTGTGGTAAACCATTCCTGTGGTAAGAGGCGGTTAAATGGATCGAGTGGTCAGGCTTGATGAACAGACTGGTTGCGTGCGTGCCATCGTACCCTGACGGCATGGGTGTTGCTTGTAGCACCAATCACTATTGTCCGCCTCCAGATTCGAGTATTTTTCTCCCGTGGTGTTATAGCTGAGAGGTTTCTAGAACAAATAAGTACACACAAAAATATTTGTTTATATTCTCAAGAACAAAAGTTCCTGCGACACCAATATTTTAGTTTATTTTTCAAACAAGTAAAGTTTGGTTTTCAATATTGTCGTTCATGTATTGAATCAAGTCACAAAAACGCAACTGCTACGGAAAAGCATGCATTCCATGCAAAAGTTTACTTTTATGCAAGTCCCATGCATTTCACTTCCCAAGAATGGGTATAAAAACGTGTCCGTTAACGGGATTCCTTATGCATTGTTTAGCATAGTGCTGACAACAACCACTCAGAAAAACAACCAAATTACGCAATTATTCAACATTACGAAATGCCACGCCTGTCCGAAAATGAGCGTCTGCGAGCCATTGGTATGCTCGAAGCAGGATCGATTCAACGTGATGTTGCAAGACAATTTGGTGTTAATGGCAACGTTGGCAACAGACGAATGCAGTCAGAGACCATCCTCGGAGTGGCAGGCCGCGCGTAACGAATAATCGACAAGACAACTGGATTCGAAAAAAACACCTACGAAATCGATTCCAGCCAGCAACAGTGAATGCAAGAAGCATCCCTGGCCTTCAACGAATATCATCACAAAGCGTACGTCGTCGCCTCAGATATGCAGGGATTGTCGCCAGGAGACCCGCCAGACGTCTCATTTTGACAAGAAACCACCGTCGAGCACGTCTACATATTGTTCGTTTGTTCAGGACTCTCTTCAACAAAACAACGTGAATGTCATCCCCTGGCCGGCTCGCTCCCCTGATCTTCCCCAATCAAGCACATGTGGGATGACATGGATCGTCGTCAACCACGTGTTCCACAGACACTCCAGGAACTTCTAAACATGCTCCAGCAGATATGAACAGATATCCCACAGGTCTTTGTGCGACGCCTGGTCCATTCCATGAGACGAAGATGTGTTGCTTACAACCCCACCAGAGGTGGACACACACGCTATTGACTCGTAAATTGACATTTTGGCATGTTCATGTTTTTTTTATGAAATCACTCATTTTCTGAAGTCAGTATGGCAAATTAAACCATTTGAACACTTACAGGAGTCTTTTATCTGTTGCAAACCGAAATTGTTTCAGATTTTGTAAAAAACATAACTTTGCATTAAATCTTATTCAATGTCACAGGAACTTTTGTTGTTCAGTATATATATATATATCGATATATGTACTGATCCTGAGCAGGGGAGGTCACTCTTGGTCTTCCACTTCTGGGATGATCTTGAGTAAAATTAGTGCGGGTATATCGATCCCATAGTCGAGATATGGTGCTTTGGTGAACGTTGAAGTATCTTGCAAAGGCAGACTGGGACTCCCCTGCTTCCAAACGTCCAATGGCGATATTTCGGTTAGCTGCAGTTAATCTTGGCATTTTTCGATCTCCGTTCACGTCAGAAAATTCGTAATGAACTGATGAATTTTGTACGGTCTTTTATAGTCAGTGTCTCTACTCTTGTTTCCAGCATTTTGCGCGTGCATTGTGCTGAAAACCTTTTTCTGAAAGCAATTTCCGTGCATCCTTTGCATTTCTGCTGATAAACGTTTACAAAAAACATTTTGAGATGTGTTTGCGCACAATGCACATGACATGATTAACGGGAATCAAACATAAGAATTGTCTTAATGACGATTGCTGGGAAAAATCATAATTGGAATTCTCAAAACACCTATGCGTTTTTTTTTTGAAGAGTGTAGAATCGGGCCAATTCTACCACCCGTCTAGGCGAAGTAAGGGTCGATGTGGTGTGTTGGGCAAAAGGAACACCGGTTCCTGGCTCCAGTGCCCTCAACCACCAGAATCCCGTCCTCCGCCGACACAGGGGCGCAACCCACGGCAAAAGGGTTGCCCAATTTAGTCGCCTCATACGACCAGCAATGGGGTGCTGTGGACACATTCTGCCCCGGGGAAAGAGCTATTAGCGTTACCCAGCACTCACCACGTGGAGGTTGCTCTTCACGAGTGCCCCCGATCACACTGACAATATTTCAACTGCAAACGTGGTACTAACCAAATGGATTTGCATAAGCGTGGATATGCCAGGATGTTGGAAATAATGTTCTTAACAATGTTTACACAACGATGTAAAGATATGTATTGTCAAGGCTGGTCAGCTGATACCAGATGTTCAAAACCGCTACATGTCTGTTCCATGTTTAAGAAGGAAATAACACCAGGAATGTATTTAACAACTATTCGATTTTTATCTTCACGCAGATGTTTAACGAGTTCAGGTGTGGTATATATACCCTCAATTTACAATTATATAGACATGCCAAAGATAATGATGTTTTAACATCGATGTGTCCTTTTTGCAAATATTACCAAGAAAACGAATACCATGTTTTATTAATATGTCCAGTATATGAAGATATTAGAATCAAATACTTGCCTAACTATTATCATACGTATCCATCACAAAGAAAATGTGTACAGTTACTGAATAGCAAAAATAGCCATCTTCTTCTCAGATTTGCAGTTTGTGTTTATAAGATATTTGAAAGAAGGATAATACACTGAATATTAATAAAACTGTGTACACCTATTCAGCTACAATCTAATCAGTATACAAGTGGTGCTCCACGACGAATTTTCCTACAACAAAATGTCATTGTACTATTGGCCTCACGGCCACACATACGAAATAAATATGTCTGTCTAACCAAAACGATTTCCTTCTACATCAGGACTGGCAATAGGTTTCAAACCGTGATCTCCCTTTGAGACAACAAAAGAACAATGACATGACAATTAATCTACTAAACTACTCATGTATTGTTTGTTCTATCAGTCAGACAGGGTGCATTGTCTCTAACCATTGTTACAAGAGCGGGACAGTGAACAATAACGTTAAAAGTCAATGTAACAGTGGAGATATAGTTGCCTTTTAAAAGGTAAATGGCTGCTATTCATATGTATTCCATGCCAGTAGTACTCCGGAATGGGACTCCGTTAATGAACTTCGATCATTGTACCCATGTGGTGAAAGGAATACAGGTCTTTGACGAGGCGGGTGAGACCTACAACCGCCATTTCTAAATCACATGACACAAAATTACCAGGGTCAACGGACCAATGTGCATTCCCAGCTACATGGGGAGTATTCAACGAAGTCAATCATGCAAATAGGTTTGCAAAACCTAAGACAAGGAAAGAGTTGGTAATATAACCCAAATCTTTTCTTGTCTTAGGTTTTGCATTGTAACAGAAAACTTCATTAGAGCACTTCAATTCTCGAGTGGGAGGTCGTATTGTACAACTGTCCAGACATGAAATCCTTTCTTCACTGACGTGACCGCCTCCGTGGTCTAGTGGTAGAGCGTCCGCCCGGAGAGCGGAAGGTCCGGGGTTCGATCCCCGGCCGCGTCATACCAAAAGACGTTAAAAGATGGTACTTGTTGTTACCCTGTCTGGCGCTCGGCATTAAGGGGCTTAAACAAGGACTGGTCGGCTCGGAGTCAGTATACTGTGTCTGAGTGGGGTATTCATGTTAAACTGCGGCATGGTATCTCAGTGAGCTAGCACTATAAATCGGCATCAGTCCGGACTAGTACAAGCAGCCACACAAACACACACACGTACATGCACGTCGCTATATAAGTGCAATAATCTTGGACGCGACGTTAAACCCCTTTTCACCTCACCTCACCTTTTTCACTGACGTAGGATTCTCGTGTATAGAACTTGACGCAACATACGATGGAATTCCTCTGGGAAAGGCTCTGTATCCAAATGCAATAAAGCATAAAGTATAGCCAAGTCTCATAACTTACCGACAGTCAGTCATCCTTTGTTCCGGTATTTCACCGCCTATTCTGTGTCTCCAAATTTTGTAGATGCGGACTTCTTTGCTCTGGACACGTTCCATCCAACGCAGTTAAACATTAAGTATTTATTGGAACGTTTTGATACCCCGTGTTACGCTGTTAATATAAAGTAGTCACAGGGTCATGTGGAACACAAAGAGTAATGTGAAAATTTAGGAAAATGACTTCTTAAGCAATACAGCAGTATATGATGAATAGTGGTACTGTTAGCACCATGCCACAAGAGAGTTGTTACTATACTGTTATGCATAGAAGAGTCCTTTGTTTCTTGTTGTGTGCAATATTCCAGCTATACAACTGCTGCCTGTATATACTAGTAATATAATCTGGACTAGACTGATACTGGGAACAACGATCCCCGCCGTCGGAATACGACGCTATCAACCAAGTACCCGAGACCATTTCAGCGCCTCTGGCGACCAGCACAGCATGTTCCTTTACCGGAAGCTAATATAAACATTTGACTGTGAGCTTGTAAGCACATACAGAGATTGTCATTATTAACCTAACCGAACCATGCCTGAATGTTTTGGTCACTATGATCCAGTTTTTGTTGAAATGCATTAGTTTGTAAGGCAAGGCCGACATGTATTTGCCACTGAAAGGAGGGGTCGAAAAAACATTTGATAACACATTTAAAAAACAAAAACATTTACAGTATGTCCAGCGACCGATTCAATTACTGGTACAGATTATCTTTCACACTATTTCAGGAAGAGTTTCTGTAAACTCCCAGTCTATCTTTCTTCACAACTCGTATTGTCAAATTCACAAAATATTCATTGAAAATATAATTGTAAAAATACAGGCGGAGATGAGGGTATCCTAAGTTGTAAAACCATATGTGAATAAAATATATTTAGACTCATGTATATAATGAGGCTTGTTTTCATCGTAGTATATTGGCATGCATGCAAACAGTGGATGCTCGAAAATAAAACAGATTCGATTTGTATATTCATGTGAACTAAAATATCGATATTTATATCTTATTTTGGCTAACAGCAGGAACAGTGTTCGTATTAACAAGGTCTCACTCTATATGTAACATACAGTCATTTATGCCGAATATTCTATTCTGTAATAAAAGGGACAAAACAGCACTTAGACATGGACTAATCCATTCGACATCGTAAAACATAATCATGTCATTTTCATTGATCGACAGTATATCATATGACGATCATTGTATTCGGAAGATCGTTGCAGATTAAGATCATGCATCACTGTAAAGTGGTTTTCATTTGCTGCGGAAATATCTATTGTAACAACGTCGCGCACGGAAGCCAGATTGCATTCTGTGGCGATAGTGTCAATATCTTGCGACAGTGTTCCATCAGAAAGATTCATCTGTTGACAAAATACTCATGGGGTAAGTTGGTCCTCTCATATGAGGTGAATTGCACAAGGTTGGTTGGTTGGTTGGTTGGATGGTTGGTTGGTTGGATGGTTGGTTTGTTTGTTGTTGGGTTGCTGAAGACGGGTCGAATTGCACATGGACACACTTTGAGAACCTGTATCAGAAACGCAATGTCATTTGTGAAAATAGGAATATAAAGTTTGTGCGGCTAAAATATGAGTGAATCGATGTTAATGTTTGGTTGATATGGTGATGTCAAACGAAAGATCACAGAAAGGACGAATCAGCGGATCCTGGCATGACTAAGGGGAATAACACTGCACACCGAATTGTGGTACCTAAAACCATTTGTTCTTCAGTGTCCTCTCTGTTGATATTAAAATGACAATATCATCCCTCTAATTGGATTTTTTTCGGACAGATGTTCATCAAATATCGCCCCGAAAAGCCGTTACAAAGAATAAAGAAGTTTTTTTTAGAGGCATTTAGAAGTTGGAGTACTAAGTAAGGATAAAATTTATGGATGAACAACTTCTTTATTACAATTAGGAGCAACGTTTCGGTATAGGTTCTAACACCGTTAACAAGCAAGTGATGTACAGAGTATGGTTGACAAGTATATATACAGTAGACTATATAAACACTGCCTCCTACCTGTATATATACTTGTCAACCATACTCTGTACATCACTTGTTTGATAAAGGCGTTGGAACCTACACCGAAACGTCGCTCCTAATTGTAATAAAGAAGTTGTTCATCCTTAAGTCGCATCTTTACTTTATATAGAAGTTATCAAAAAAATGTGTCATGTCTTCATATTCTCCCAACTTCAAAATGCCTATCAAAGACTTGGTTCAACAAATACTTAGCTAAAATTCCAATATTAAATAAATATTCGAATTATCTTTATGAATAGTATTCCCCAGATGAAATTGTCATATTCCCCTTGATTGACTCCAACAGAACCTAATCCACCTGTCATGGCTGTTAGGTGTAGTATGACCTCTATAACCCTCTGTCACTTATATCACCAAGGTTGGCAGTTGATACTAAATCTGTTAAACTACTAGCCATTAATGCACAGTGGGATGTGATAAAGAACCCACGTGTCTATTGACAAGGTTGACATTAACGGGAACTAAAGAGCTTATGTGACTGGCAGACCGAAAATAGGCCTCACGCCTACGTTGGCGCTGGGTGAAAAGTCAAATGCATGTGTGTCTTGTTAGCTTTTGTGTCACTGACAAAACATGACACTACGTTTGGAAATATAGACATGAAGAAGAAGCAGAGGACAGAATACGTCAGAGACGGTACTCACTGTACTGGATTGACCTTAAATATACACAATGTCATTATACACATTTTGAAGACATAAATTGTTAGCTATAGAGGCATCACTATCCTGTCTATTTGCCATGGCGGTGTATCAGGAAATATGTGGCGCTGCACATTTAAAAATCAGCTCCATAGAGATGATAACATTGATTTTCTAAGGATGTCTTATACCTCGGACAAATACCACCACAGATACTTATTGCAATATCAACAGTAGCTGTAGATTGATCAGCACGATCTACTTTTCCGACGGCGCCGACCTCAGTGACTTTGTAGCAACTGGCGGGCCATGAATAAATCCACGAAGCTTAAATCCACATGAGTTGTGTGCTTATTCAAGGTGTCAAAACTCATTTTGTACACTTTACACATATTAATCATTGTGGAAAAAAACATCAAACAAAGGAGTCTTTTTATTATTGTCCTTTCCCAAAATGCTAAAAAATAATTAAAACAATTTCGGAAAAATATTTTACATTTTTCACAACTAATGACATTGATAAAAAGTAGTTTCATGCTTTGCTGGAACGAGTGTCAAATGAACATTGTAGAGAATTACGTTTTGAACACTAGTTTGACAATGAAACAACAAAATATAACTGCAAGTTCTGACACAACTGAACGTACATCTGATGCTTATTCCCCTTTCAGCAATGAGATGATGATGTCAGGAGTTAGTATCGATGTCAGTGTGACCATGTTTGCCTTCGGGACATGTTTGATACAACTGACCTCCACCACAAAGATCACAACACAAGGACTATGAATACGTAACAGTGAGTAGGCGGCATAGCGTCAATAGGGCATTGTAAATTTAGAACAAAGAGGAGTATGAGCTGATATCTGGTTTATTCGCGCCATTGTTTGTTTTAAATCTCTTTTCGGTTTGGCGACGGAAATACCGTGTTCTCTGTATTTCTTAATGTTTTCTATCATAAATCATATATTCGATCCACAGGATATGTTTTCTGATTCGTGGTGTCAGTTAAGGACTTGAAGGCGTAGAATCCTTTAAGGGTCAAATGTGTCAACTGACCATTACATTGTGGTCAGAGCATTCATGACCCGTGAAGATCCGGGGTAGAATAGGTCTTAGCAACCCATGCTCTACGTAAAAGGCGACTAAGGGGATCAGATGGCAAGGCTCGCTGACTTGGTTAATGCATGTCATCGATCCCAATTGCGTGGATCGATGCTCATGATGTCAATCACTGGATTGTCTTGTCCTGACTCGATTATTTACAGACCGCCGTCATATAGCTGGAATATTGGTGAGTGCGGCGTAAAACAACAAACCAACAACAGCAGAACATTCAAACTGTTCTTTACGTGATCCTTATATGCGTATCCTTGCGTTAACCTAAGTCTTGCACCACTACACTCGCAGCCGTTACTCTAGAGCCAACTGTATAATGTCAGGCAGCTTTTGACATATTGGCAGGACAAAGCCAGCCGGTGTCACGGTGTCGCCTTAGTGAGTATACGATAGATAATAACATGTCTGCTGGAATTTGTTGCTCTCATTTCTGGTACTGTTGGCAGAGATTCGCTGATGAATAACCCAAAGGTTTTCAAGGTTCTTAAGGAGATAAACATTCTGTGACTTCATATTTGCGGTATTGATAATTCGTTTGGAACCGACATCAGTTGCAGGAGGTTTAGATGAATTTTACAGGCATGGAATATTCAATTACACCAGCAAATCTAAAACACAAATGATTATCAACATTGTAAAATACAAAGAGATCTAAATAACAGGTGAGGTTAGGTGAAATGGGGTTTAACGTTGCGTCCAAGATTATTGCACTTATATAGCGACGTGCATGCACGTGTGTGTGTGGCTACTTGTACTAGTCCGGACTGATGCCGATTTATAGTGCTAGCCCACTGAGATACCATGCCGCAGTTTAACACGAATACCCCACTCAGACACCGTATACTGACTCCGAGCCCACCAGTCCTTGTTTTAGCCCCTTACTGCCGAGCGCCAGACATGGTAACAACAAGTACAATCTTTTAACGTCTTTTGCTATGACGCGGCTGGGGATCTAACTCCGGACCTTCCGCTCTCCGGGCGGACGCTCTACCACTAGAGCACGGAGGCGGTCTCCAAATAACAAGTATATTAAGGATAACAATATCTTGGTTTGATAACGGCCTGAGTGTGTCGGTGTAAGTTTTGCCACGCAAATGATAAATGTCGGCATGCGATGGGATAGATATGTTACTTGGATACTTCCTCAGCTCCCAGGGCGGTCGGGTAGCCTAGTGGTTAAAGCGTTCGCTCGTCACGCCGAAGACCCGGGTTCGAATCCCGACATGGGTACAATGTGTGAAGCCCATTTCTGGTGTCCCCCGCCGTGATATTGTTGGAATATTGCTAAAAGCGGCGTAAAACCATACTCACTCACTCACTCACTCAGCTCCCAACCTGCCACTCAAACAAAGTGAAGCTTGTGTGTTGCCTTACCAAACTTCTGCCACTATATCAAGGTGCGTTAAAGTGTCAATGATGCCACCAGATGTTCCCGAATTTCTCCAACAAGTCCTCGTCGTTATTCCTGATGAGTGATAAGACTTAGTCGACCTGAGGATTACGCGCTAAACGAAAACGCACCCTGCCAACAAAGATGGACACGAGCCTCAGGTGATGTGAGCACAGTCGCGAAAAAGGCTAATTGCCTGATCAATCGCGAAGTCATTACAGGAGCGGGGGATTTATTGGGGCAAAACTAACATTTATTTCGATGGCAGTCGCTGAAAGATGTTACATCAGAACCCTTGCACGGGTTTAGGGCATGTGTTGATGATATGCAGTCTAGAGACATGCTATTAATCGTGACAGCAGAATCACGTTCAGAACCAAGACATTAATACGCAGAATGGCTGTTTTGCGATCGAGCGATATTCTCAACTGTCACATAATAATTCATTCCGACAAATGATCTTCGGTGACATGTGTTTTATAGGCAGTGGAGACCGATGGATCGTTCTTTTATGGACCTGTGTTATAACGTCCAATTAGGTGACCAAGTGCGCGCACTATGAGCCTGTACTCATTGTGATCTGTCCGTCTTCACCGGACTCCTCCTTATACTGGTCGTAAGCACCACAATTCGCTTGAAAAGGGACACCAGGCTTTCAGCAAATGTCCTACCACTGGCAGTCCTAGCAAATGTGATTCACGTTCCTCAAATAACAATTTCCTGATCTACTAGTTCAAATTGTATGATGTATGGTGAGTTAGTAATTACTGATAATCCTAATTATACACAAGGTATTAAATCCAATGTTTAGATGGAGAGAGAAAATGGACACCACACCGAAGCACGTTTTGCCTTTAAGAGTAGCATCTCTTGGTCAAGACCGAGGGACGTAATTATTCATAACGGCGTCGTAGACCACTGTGATATTTATTGCAGCCAGGGCTAGTTTAACATATCGTCTAAATGTGGCTCAGCCACTTCATTCCAAGGACAGTTGATGCCCCGCTGATTCTAACCGTACATGTCAATGGTGAGATGAGATCCAAACCTAACTGCACGCCTTTGATGACATGGTTTTGTTTGTTGTTTAACGCCGCACTCAGCAATATTCCAGCTATATGGCGGCGTTCTGTAAATAATCGAGTCTGGACCAGACAATCCAGTGATTGACATCATGAGCAACGATCCACGCAAATGGGTTGGTTGGTTGGTTTGTTGTTTTACGCCGCACTCAGCAATATTCCAGCTATATAACGGCGGTCTGTAAATAATCGGGTTTGGACAGACACTCCAGTGATTGATATCATGAGCATCGATCCACGCAATTGGGATCGATGATATGCTTCAACCAAGTCAGCGAGCCTGACAACCCGATCCCGTTAGTCGCCTCTTACGACAAGCATAGTCGCCTTTTACGGCAAGCACGGGTTGCTGAAGACCTATTCTACCCTGGATGTTCACGGGTCCTGATGACATGACATTCAAACAATGCCACAAAAAATAAAACTGCATGTACAATCAGCAATAAGTGTTCATGTATTAAACAATGTCAACAATCATTAACATTAAATATGAATAAAATATTCTTTCTTTACTATTAAAGGACTTTCGTCTTTCACTGCTGGTATGGAAACCTCACTCTTCAAAACAATAATGGAAAAACAAAAATTGGCAATTTCGCAGAAATACAAGCATTCAATATTACATCTCGTCAACTGTTGTGGAGATCATATCATCAAAACAGTCACGTAGATTACTGAACGACAATTCTCGTATTACCTACTTTTGAACATATACCTTCTGGGTGATGACAGCTTGGGACGAAAGCAGAACAAGCAGGTCGAATATTGGTATCAATCTTATTCATCCCCCGTTCAAATATTTATATCTTCAAGGTTCGTTTCTTTGTCATGACCTTTGATGCTGAGAATATTAAGATGGAAAACATTTTTTAATGTAAAAAAGTAATTCCATATCTCTTATTAATATGTATTTTACACGTTTCAAAGATTGTAATTTGGCTTCTGGTAAAGGATAATGTCCGTTTCACAGAATATATTAATAAACAACATTGAAACCACACAGCAGAAAAGCTACTATTTGTAAAAAAATGTAACTTTAAATATATATGTGAGAACAATTTAAACTATGAAACTCTTGACTATATGGAAAAAGGAAAATGTTGCTTGTATATTCTCGAAGTAATTATTTTTAAAATAACTTTTTAAAAGCTCTCGCGTTAATTTTTTGACGATACATAAAACACCGATGCACGTTGCCGGATATCAGGATAAAAAGTAAACTTGTGCTACACATAGATGTATAATTCCGAATATTGACAAAGAATTGGTGAATCTTCATCATGCCAGTCAAAATGATTCTCAGTGAATGAATGAGTAAGTGAGTGCTTCGACAATTTCGGCAATGGGCCTGCTATACCACGCCGCACGTGCATGTGCCAAAATCCAGTTCCGCTTTTAGGGACAGGCCATTTGATTTAAATAATTTCATAAGCTTTTTTCATTGTATTGATATTTTTTCAGGTAGATGAAACGAGATGGTTTGTTTAATGTAAAACAATGTGGCTGATTTCTTAAAAAGAAACATCACCTTGCAATAACATAATTTAGTAGCAGGCAATTTATTGTTTTTTCAACAGTCTTTTTAAAAGAATTTTCGGGGACAATATATTTTTTTCGATAAAATCCCAGGTTCCCCTTAGAATATAAAAAGGTTGGTCCCTTACGACGTCACTTGGTCACCACAAGGTTATATAATTATGAATTGGAATACTCCAAGACGTCAAGTCTTTAGTACAGATTTGAAGCCAAATATTACAGCAATACCTGTCATCGAGATTTTTAATTAGTTACAAGAATCAGATATTTGTCAAGTAATGAATAGTTTGTCTGAGGTTTATTTTTCTAATTGCATAAGTTTGAATGAATTCACTCTATTAATTGCATGAATAGTTATGATTTTATTCAAGGAGGATGTCAACAGTATAATTAACATACATATTCACGCTTACCATAACAATTTTAAATTGCCTATTTTCAAGGACTACGGAGCTTTCAACAACATTTCAGAAAACTAATTTACAATATGATTGATATACATATGTAAAGGGCTTCCTTTCCTTCAAGGCAACTCTTAATGAAATTTGTCACGTTCCCCGTTACGCTCGTGGAGTTACTTCCTGCACTGTGGTTCAAATTATTCCACTTATTGCTGAGAACGGTCTCGTACTTTTTGATGATGATGTGTTCTAAATGTTCAGACAATTATCTCTACCTTTGAACTAGTTTTTAGTTCAGTCTTTTTCATCTTCGATGTCATAAAATTGCAGATCACCCAACATGAAAGGAGTGAAAAGATGCAATCTGCTTTTGGGATTCAAGGAAGCATTAATCTCCATAATCAAATATTTACTGGACTTGTAATTGGTCACTCAAGAAAAGGACATCGGCACACATCCATGCTGGCCAGTATCAAATGCGGCCATTGGTATTCAATAGGCATAAATACGTATAGCGACGAGAAGCGATATTGTTTGTATGACATGATTGATAACGTAATTTTGTTTGGGTACTCATTATTCCCATAAATCGGATTGTAGAGATTCGTCCCGTGTGGAGATTAAGCTCATAAGTTTGGTCACGGTTGGTGCAGGTTAAATCTGCCTCTTCACCCTCAGATGACCCCCGTCTAATCCTCCCCAACATAGTGTATTATACTCGATTTCGGAATTGACATCATCATCTTCATCCATTCTTTCGCTAATTCAGCACAGATTGTCTCTCGCTTATTGGAGTAGTTTGATTGGATGTTATTTTTAACGTCGTAACATGCGATTCCAGCTCAAAACGATGCTGTGGTGGCGAGTCCACGATATTTATCAAGATAGAATTGAGATAGAATATAATGGAGAATGGAGACTGCGTCTGTCGCACCCTGAGTTTTTTTTATTGTTCTCTTGGGGCGGTCGGGTAGCCTAGTGGTTAAAGCGTTCGCTCGTCACGCCGAAGACCCGGGTTCGATTCCAAACATGGGTACAATGTGTGAAGCCTATTTCTGGTGTCCCCCACCGTGATATTTGCTGGAATATTGCTAAAAGCAGAGAAAAAATCATACTCACTCACTCATTGTTCTCTTTTTTTAAGCTGTCACGCCATGACATTATCAGATTCAACTTTATCAAACGTATCACGGAAATATAAATATCACATAAATATAGATACTATATATGATACAAATGAACAATGAAGTAAACTTGAATGGAAGACTCGTTTATATAATAAACATTGACATTTCATGGCAGACGTTTTAATCGCAAAGCATTTACAAAAATAGCAGCGATGACATTTACATACTCTCAGCATTGCTGTTAAGTTTTGTGTATATCACCTCCATTGCCCCTCCTGAGAGGGCCGGTGGTCTAAATAAAAAGAAATATGTAAAATAACAACGCTTAATCTCAGGAAAAAAGTTATCGGATGCGCTTTTAAATCATGCCTAACCTACCTATATACTGTCATAACATTGTCATCATCCCTAAAGTATTCGACTGCCTCCGTGGTCTAGTGGTAGAGCGTCCGCCCGGAGAACGGAAGGTCCGGGGTTCGATCCCCGACCGCGTCATACCAAAAGACGTTAAAAGATGGTACTTGTTGTTACCCTGTCTGGCGAGGAGGCTAAAACAAGGACTGGTCGGCGCGGAGTCAAGATACTGAGTCTGATTGGGGTGTTCATGTTAAACTGCGGCATGGTATCTCAGTGAGCTTGCACTATAAATCGGCTTCAGTCCGGACTAGTACAAACAGCCACACACACACATACGTGCATAAACGTCGCTATATAAATGCAAAAATCTTGGCGGCGACGTTAAACCCAATTTCACCTCCCCTCACCTGAAATATTCACTTGAGAGGATGATATTGTCTTACATTGTCTTAAATTTAGAGACATGGAAGATGGTCTTTTATATTTCAACGACGTTAAACAATACATTTTATTGTGCGCCAAGCTCTTTATGTTTCCAAGATACTCGTCTCAACATTTAATATCGATTAATATTAACAAAAGGTCGTGAAGACGGTTTAAGACATGTCGATTTGATGGTGGTTCTCGAATCGGACACTTGACCTTACTGGCAAGCTCTACTTGAAGGTACAGTGGTAAACAAGAGTGATGTATATGAACTAGTTAGTAGACACAATTCACATTTAACGCAACATGTGTCACGCCCTCAGAAAATATAGGTGCCAAAACTAAGATGGGCTTTGAAGCAGCCATACCTTTGAAGAGATATACTGTCATGGCCTTATGTTGGTTGGAATCCCGGATCATACATCTTCCCGTGGTTTGGTTTCAGCAAAGTGTCAAATAAATGTCAATTGCTTAAGTCAATTCAGGATTTCCTGGCACCCTGTTACATAACTAAAATACTGGTTGCGTTAAATTTAATTCAATCTGATTAGTAGAGAATGGAGGGCTTGGTTATATTAAATCCTACTTTGTATCGCAGAGCATTAACCATGGTTCTGGCAAAGCAAAGGTCATGATCAGGGATTCAAACCTACAGCCAATGTGTTCACCAAATAGGAGTTAAAAGGTTGTGTATCTTATCTAAGTATCGATTAATACGTGTGTAAGAAAAAATATTTTATATGGCTAGTTACGGGTAGTATATTTTCATACCCCTTTTACACCAATATATTTATGCTGTACATACTGTGATACATTTTAAGTCTCTCGTAACCCTTAACGGATGGCTCACTTTTATGTCCTTTTATATGTATTTATGTAATTATTTCTGTGAGGTGAGACTCAAATAAACAATCTGTCTGTCTCTCTGACTGTCTGTCTGTGTTCAACAGCGTCATGTTTGTTTCTTTAATGCATGTTTTTCGACATCGTTTTGCCGCCAAATGAAACAACTAGACCGTGACGGAACAAGATGAGCGCCGCGTGTAAAGATACAATGTATGTGTATTTATCGGGAACTAAAATGATATCAAGTAACACATGTTAACTTTCAGCTGGTGTGACACTTAGTCCTAGACTAAGTATATAAGAATATTGAGCACTTACAGAATGCAAGTCAAGAGAAACTGGCAGACAGACGGACGTTGTTTTTTCGAGAATATTCGAAAAAATAGATTCACGAGTGGGTTAACGGGATACCTAGAAGGAGAGGTGAAGTGATATGGTTGTTGGTTTGTTTGTTTAACGTCGCAATATTACAGGTATATGACGGCGGTCTGTGATCAATCAGGACCAGGCAATCCAGTGATTTACACCATGAGCATCGATCTACGAAGTTGGGATACGATGACATACAACCAAGTCAATGAGACTTATCACCGATTCCGTTAGTCTCCTCTTACAACAAGAATGCGTTACCGAAGACAGTTCTATGTGGATGTGATATAGAAGTTGTGAAACAGATATGCATGGATGTACAGTGAGTGATCATTGAAAAACGCCGCAGTCAGTAATACTCCAGCTATAGTTTGGGGGTCTGTGCATTTGCAGCTGGGTCCGTGAAAACCAGTGATTAATACCATCAGTACATGATGCTGGACTGTCAGTAAAGTCCTCGAGGCTGATCCTCTGCAGACATGTAATTTTACAAGCATTCAGTACTGGGAACTATGTTTTCCCAGAATCCTAACACTATTACATACGTTTAGTTACAGCGTGGATATAATAAAGAAGACATTCACGTTGATAGACGGTCTGATGAATGGTCTGATAAAAAAATAGCACGGCGCTGGGTTTGTGTGAGTGAGTAGGTTTAATGACTCTTTGAACAGTGTATCAGCTATACCATGACGTGTTTATATGAGAGGAAAGCCAGAGGTGATGCAGATGTTTGGTGTTTAGCACTTTGGTGAAATGTACGAGCACAGATGCTGACAAACCTCGAAACATTAATCAGGGCGAATTTAAGAATATGAATGGATGTACTTTGAAGATAGATAGGTACATTGTAAATAGGAATGCCATGGCCAGAGGGGCATATGGTGTGAATGTATGAAAACGTATATTAAATTTAGTAGGAAGTTACATAATGGAACTGATAGAACTGACGCACAAATGTTCTTATTTTAGTGTTTCAGAGATTATAAAATATTTGCCACAAATATAAAACAAAACATTTTTACAGACACAATAATACGATGGACTATCAGGGATCCTTTTCAGAGATCATGTCTACCTAGGTATTTCATGGTAATTGTTCTCGTGGGAAAATATCGAGAATGCTATAAAGCCTATGGCAACAAAAGAAGAGTCCTGAGATTTATCTTCGTTCTCGGAAACAATTACCCATAATACAATTCGGAGGTAATCAATGGGACATGGCGGCCATTACGCGACTAAGACGAACAGATCGCTATTATATTCCCATAAGGGCTAGAATTGCAAGGTGAATGTGACATTAGGAACGTGGATCTGTCGACAGATTCAATAACCACAAACGTATTAAGATTTTAGCTGAACACTGATGTGTCCCATGTGAGTTGTAGGTTTGGATCGTGTATGAATGCTTGCGGGACTAGCGAGACAAGTTGAACAAAACCATATTGTCATGGTTTTTCCGAAAGGTGTAATTCATGGCGAAAGGTGTGCTAATAACAATTTGTTTTGTCAATGCCCGACACCATGTCAATTTCAATTATTTTTACAACAAGCCTCTAAGAAAGAAGAGATTTTTCTACAAGGCACGTTATGCCATCCAATGTAAAGACAAATGTGAAAATAGATGGTTAGAGATTTAAAATTTGTTTTGCCTCGAGTTACGAGTTCAGAGAAGTTGAAGGAGTGAAGAACACAAGACGGGGACTATATCTCAGAAAATGTATCTTTGAGTTTGAAGATACTAGCCGTTACCGAGGAGCTGCAGAGAGAGGTGTTCAGTATGCTGATATGATTGTCATACTTTGTAACAATACAAGACTCGAGAGACACATGGATCAATGAGAGATACTACCTAATGAGGCGCGACCTTTAAAACCCGTTTCGCGAGCACCTGGTGTCATCACTGGGCGCGACAACGCAGAGTGAACTTCTATTACCCTTATTATTATTGAGTGAGTGCGTTGGATTACAAGTACGTCTAATGCCAGACGGAGATATAAGAACAATATCCTCTACAGTATGATGCGTTCAATATCATGTGAGAAACAAGCCTTAACAGGATAATGTTATGCCCCGAAAGCAATTGCAAAGCATATAGATGGTTATATTTAAAAACTCAACAACGAATTAGGTCCTTTCATACTCGCATAAACATTAAAGTCGAAAATAACCGAGTAAATAATTTGATTCATTGTAGTTGTTTGCATACATTGTGCGTGAGTATTTGATTCCATAGTCCTAGTTTCCTAAGATGATTGTGCTTGTAGATTTGACAAACATTCTGAATTATTCATAGTTATTGAATCCAATAAGCTCAGTTTACTAAGCATGTTCAGAAGATGAACACAATTAACATACAGAAGCCATGTATAAATGCCGACGAGGGAAACACCCATAGTTACCATAGAATATTTTATTCAATGTTGTTATTTGTTATTTCACGTGTTCAGAACGCGATGACCTTTCCAGTGCTTATTTGAAATCTCAATATTAAGTACAACATCATATGCAGAGAAACAACTTAAATTATTATAGTTTATGTTTTTTTGTCGTGCTATCCATTAATCCACCATGCCAGGCGTGAGCACTTGGCCCGGGGCCAGCAAATCTGCCTACGACAGCGCGGTCTCATTTGGCGACACTCCAAAGAAGCGTCCGATTCCAAGCTAATCTCTGGCAATCTGACAAGTGGTCTTACTAAAAGGAACTTTGAAACAACGAATATTTATGAAGATGTACCTTAATGATGAGAAGATAAATTGGTTATGTGGGGATTAAGTGTATGGTTAACTGATACACGCAAGTCATTGGTGCCAATTTGGGAAACTATTCTATCAATAATTCTATCTCACAAACTGATAAGGTAATTAACTGATCATCCCATACAAATAGAATCGAATTCGACGGTAATCGATCACACAAATGTAGATAAGAGCGACATCAGCACAACAGAAACAACCGCACTTTCTGATTATGAAATAACTCGGTATAATATCACTCCTGTAATAGGTGAATTAAGTTTAACGCCGTTTGTATTGTATTTCAGTTATACCACAGCGTGAAATCTACAGATGGGAGGAAAGCCCAAAGTGATAAGAGGTCTTAGACATTTACTACTTGGGTGAAGCCTATGGGTACGAGTATGGTGCTGATAAAAGAAAAACAATCACGGTTCATTGATAACAATGTATTTTTTTCAAAACGACAAAGACATCTTATAGTGCCACACCCTCTTATAGAAAAGATATTTGGAACTGTGTCTAGAATGCGTTTAAAAGCATGGTTTGATATCGCATTTTAGTATATATTTGTACCTCTCGTCAAACAAACGGGGCGGTGGGGTAGCCTAGTTGTGAAGGCGTTTGCTCGTCACGCCGACGACCCGGGCTCGATTCCCCACATCGGTGCGATGTGAGAAGCCCCGCCGTGATACTGCTGGAATATATCTAAACGCGGCGTAAAACCATTCATGAAACAAACTACCAATCCAATCAAATTACAAAAACAAATGGCCTTATCAATGTATTCCAAATGCTCGTTTTCCAAGCTCTTTTAACATACACATGCATTTGTTGTTGCCGTTTCATCATCATCAACACTTTTGAAGTAACCCGATGACGTTAATGCCCACACCGATCTAACACATCCCTTAGATAACAACGTCCAGATCCCGTGTTTACATCATTGCCGCAACGTGGATGTGTGTCTGGCATGTGGTCGGGATAATTACAGCCTCAGATATAATTATATACCAAATAACGACACTGTATGAATCTTAATGTGTGAATAATCAAGATTGATGTTAACTAACGTTCTCAGAACAACTGCAGAAAATTGTGTCCATTATCTGATTATAAACAATGTTTCTGTATGGAGCGAGATATCTGCAATTTGTGTTTTCTTTCATTTTATAGA
Source organism: Haliotis rufescens (assembly GCF_023055435.1). NCBI lineage: Eukaryota > Metazoa > Mollusca > Gastropoda > Lepetellida > Haliotidae > Haliotis > Haliotis rufescens. Next base: position 17,897,560 of record NW_025964112.1, read on the forward strand.
TTTTTTTTTACTTTTGCAAAGGATGGTAGATCTTGTGGATAAATATCTGTCATTGATATTTGACAAGTGCAGAAATGATGTTTCACGGCATTGAAAATAAGAGCTAAATGTCACGGGAAAAAAGGTTTATAATGCAAGAATCGGCTTACCGTATTCGACGTAATAAGCGCCCCGCTCTAATAAACGCCCACGGCGATATTTGCTAATATATTGTCTAGTGAACAATCCCAATTAGAACCCCTTCCGATTGATTAATGTACACAAGACTTATATATTCGCGTATAATACGCACTCGTTATATGCACACTTAATTATGGGCAATTTAATTTGGGAAAAATATATCTGTCGTACATAAACATCCTAGGCTGTCAGCATAAACCACGAAATTTATCTTTCAACTCAACTTTTTTTTCACCAAAATAATATTCTAATTTTGAGAGCGCCATGGGCGCTTATTACGTCGAATACGGTATTCCCTATTTAGTCCTGTGTCAGTGTTCCAATGCTTGTTCAGGTGAACGCTTGGGTGTCCCTGCATGTATTTGTGACAGATGTTCCCGAGGGCAGGATACCTTTACATTGGTAGCATCATTACTTGCAAGTGATTCATAAACATACGCTGATGATGTAAACGGAATCGTATTATTGAAAGGGCTTTGTCGTTTATATTAAAATCCACATTTCCAAATGGTTGGATCTTGGATGCAGATAGGTTTTGAATATTCTGTTTTCGTGAGGTAGTTTTGTTGACAATCGGAGGATCTTTGAATCGTACAATGGAATTTACTTTTAGCAGAGATTTCTTATGGTTATGGAAAGGGCTTATTGATTAAGTAATTGAGTTTGAAATGTACGTGTATCTCTAAGTTTGCATGACAAGAAAAAAACATCAGCAAAAGAGTAAGTATATATATAAACTTAACAGCAAGAAAACTTCACTTTATGGTATGGCATAAAGAATACATCACTGATTATTAAGAAATATGAGTGAGTGAGTGAGCTGAGTTTAACGCCGCTTTGAATAGTATTCCAGTTATATCACGGCCTGTCAGCTTGATGTGAGAGGAAAGCCAAAGGATGCAGGTCTCAGACATTTACCACTTTGGTGGAAACCACGATGACGGGTATGCTGCTGACAGACCTAGAAACATAATCGGGCCGAACTGGGATTCGAACCCATGATCATATGTGTCAGGCATGTCCGTTCATGTCCAAGGGACGTAACTCTGCATAGCGAATTGCGCCACACGTACCCCATGACATATGACAGTGGTAAGACATTTGAAGATTTCTTAACTGTTACTTGTGTCACAGTGATTCAAGATACTCAATGAACATCACATATTCACACGTGGTGAACTTCAGACATTCACGAACCTTTGAATTTGAAGAGTGGGCAATAGTACCTCACAAATCTCTTCCAGAACTGATCTGTAATCACCTCACTGTGCCGTCAGCGCTTCCCCCCTAATAGCTCCTCTTCTGGGCACACCACCCATGGCAGTGCTGGGTCAGGCCTCCCAATAAGGAGGGATTTGGTGTCACAGGATCTCGGTCAGCCACATGGATTGGAACATAACCTAGGGGTTTTGAGTTCATTTTGGCTTCAACTTCTATAAGAGCAGTTCGCAGGACCGGTTCAGCTACTGAGTGATCTCCGAGGACAACACTAAGGCCATGTTTGATGGACTTTAGTTGACGCTCCCAGCAGCCACCAAATTGAGTTGCAATAGGTGGATTATACTTGGAGCGAAACTTCTGCTAGGTCAACTGCTGAGCGTTATCAGGGCTCATTGAGGCAAATGCTTCAGTCAACTCAAGGTACCACTGTCTTAAAGTATTCCGGGGCTTTTCTCTGCGGGCTATGCATCGTCTCAAAGAGAAAAACACCTCTGTCCATACTCTCGAGCAGATCCAGGTTAACTGCATTGGCTGTGAGACACTTGAAGACTATTCCCCTTTCGTCGCGCTTCTGCGATGAGGCCTTCTGACATTGACTGGAAGTCCCTCAGCTTGTCTGAGTCTTCTACCAACTCTTACCAGGCTTTCAGATGGGATGTATTCTGGATTGAGGCAGCTTGTAGGGGCTATGGCTTTGCCTCCTCTTAATTAAGCAGTTTCATCAGCATTCCAGCTGAATTTGTTGAAACAACAGTGTTTCCACTTTCTCTACTTCATCACACTGATCACTTGCAGCTGCCCGTCGAGGCACTCCTTGGTAGCTTTGACAAGCGATTCCCAGTTGGTACACTCAGAACAATAAGGAAGGTTCACAGCTGAGATATTGTCAGAGAAAGTTTTCTTCAGTTCATCTGCTATTTCAGGGGGATCAGGTATATAATAGTTGTCTATGAGTGTCGGCCATTTCTCGGAGGATTCTAAAAGAAAGAAAGGAGGGCCGTTCCTCTTTCGGGAGGCAACACAGATTTGCTGCAAGGGTAAACCTCTTGTGATATCATCAGTTGGGTTATCTGCAGAAGCTCTCTGCAGGAGTCAGGGATTGTATCTCAGAGATCCGAGTCCCAACAAACTCCATGTACAGACAGGACTCGAAGCCACATCAGGACCATTGTTAAGTCACTCCATATTATGGTATCTTGGATCGTCAAGGTTAGTTCTCGGTGAAGTGTAGTGCCTAACTAGGCTGCTTCTTGGGGGCCACTCTACTTCTCGCAGCCACAAAACTGACAGATATGTCACCATTACTATTTTCACAGAAGAGTCGCAGAATATGTGCAGTTGTCTCTGTGATCATGGTTCAGATTTCCCACTTACTCTATTGATCATCCAGTTTCTATCAAAGCGTTCCATTTACGTTTTGGCTCGTGCCGTGAACGGCGTCAAGTAGCCGATTGAACCATACTGTGTGGCAAGGATCTGACGTACGACTTTCATTGTCAGTTTATCATATGTAACTCAGTTGGTCAGTATTGCATTTCCAGTGCAACCCAAGAGCAGGTTCTTACCTATTATCTTGTCCAAGACTTGTCCACAGCTCGAAGGTATCTGACTTGGCCCCTGTACGCAAGTAATCTAGTATCTCAGGTACATGGCAAGTCCACTGACGGATGTCAATGCCACGTTCAGCAAGCACCTTCCTCAGATCTGTGACCAGTTTCTTCGCTTGGTCAGAATTCATCAGACCATCCATGCAATTGTTTACGTAGAAAGCCGCACCAACACACTTCATAACTTCAGGGTTCTGCTTCTGATTGTCAGTCGCATGCTTCAGTAGGGCAAAGGTCGCACAACATGGACTGCAAAAAGTCCCGAAGGGCAGTACCTGCCATCCACAGACATCTACTTTACTGTTCATAGGAATCTGATGATGGTAGTCGAAAGTTCCTTAACAAATTGTCATGAGCCAAATACTAGTATTATCTGGCGTCTTCGGGAAGTTTAACTGCTTCACCACCGAGGTCAGTCAGTATCATTGTTCTCATCTCAAACAGCATAGCTTACAATGGCTCCTTTAGGTCCATTGGGATTCAATCACCCCGTCCTCTACTATGCTAAAGACTTCATCTGCCTCCTGTTCCTCATGACGTCCATGTCAAAGCTTATTAAATTGGGCTTCTCCTTAATACATGAAAGTTTGGCAACCAGACGATCGGACGTCTTACAGATCGGCTGATACATGACTATCAACCGAACGGTGGCTTCTATGAATGAAACGTGGCTGATGGGAATCTTCATCTGACCCTGAGACTAGGCGTCAATTTTCTGGTCTTGATGAGTGAATATTATTAGAATTCACTGAATGTCTCGCATATTTTCTATCCAAATGACGTGTATCAGAATGACGTGACACTGAGAGATTGGAATCAGATTTGTTCGTTTGACCTATCTTACCTGAATGTCTAGAGATCTGAACGGAATTTGTCGCATCCATATGAGCATCGGAGCCTGGTAACACATAGCTTTGCAAATATAAAGGGGTAGCGTTTTTATGATGACTGAAGTAGGGTCCAATACGTGTCAGAAGGAATCACACACTTCTTGAAAGTAGCCATTTACTCATATAAAAATAGGATTTACAAAAACCAAGGAATCAACAGAAATCATGTTGTCAACAACCGATTCGGAATCAAGGCGCTTCAAACATTTTCTCAAAAACCTGGTAAGCTGGAATTCTGGAACGCATCTCTACAGATGAAGAATCCCTGTCGAATCCATACTTTCGCTATTACTCATGATGAATTGCTCTGTTCAGGTGCAGAGATTCCCTGTATTCCTTGTCTGGCCTTGGGCAGTGTAATGCTTTTTTTCTGCAACTCTAATCAACTAACCCTTTCTACTTCACAATGCGGCTCAGTTCAGAGAGTCGTTAGTCGTATTCGCTCGTATTATATAACCTCGTGGGAGAGTATTGGACAACATGTGATCACGTAACCCTGGTGTCCATATTGCGAAAATTCCGGTCGATGCTTCATGACCTTGCATGTTGACATGGTACTTCCAGTCTCAAGTGATATATTTGCGCTACAGTCTCATATGCGTTATGTGTCCTATCAAATTTGAGCCAATTACAGTCTCTTTAGCTAAACACTTCGAGATTTCGAGAAATAGTCCTAGTTATAGGAAAATCTTATTTAATCAACCAATTTTCTAGTTTGGGCAGAATCATTTAGTGGTGGATAAATAAATAAATAATTTATGTATTTGTTTAAAGTACCATGTCATATACACAGCGGTTCAAACGGAATCGGAAACGGAAACAGGGTCTTAAAGAAAGAATGAGTGGAATGGCATAACACGTGTTTTTTAACATAACTTCAGACAGATCACATCGTGCCAACTTAATGTTGGAGAAAACATCAGGAAAGTCCAAAGTGATATAGATTGTTACCGTGAAGTGACCATGTGAATTGTGTTGATAACCCAATGATCTCCAATCGGACCAAAGGGCGTGTTTGGTAAGGCCGCTTTGAACAGTATTCCAGTTATATGACGGCGTGCTAACTTACTGTGGGAAGAAAGGACAAGAAAATACAGGTCCTAGAAGTTTTCAACGATTCGTAATCGGGACGAATCTGTAATTCGAACCCGCAACCATAGCATTCGTGCACGATTTGGGGCCTAACATCGAATTGCGGGCCAAGTTTAGACGACTGGATCGCCATGCCATTGTAATAAAGACGTTGATGAAGTTACATATCCGATTTAAAATCATCAAACAAAAATCTTCACTTTGCAAGTCTGCGAGTTCAGAAGCCTTTCCTGCTGACACATGGCGTGATTCAAGGTTAGAATATGTCCTCTATGCTTGTCGTGTAAGATGCGACTAAATGGGTCGGTGGTCGTGCTCGGTGACTTGGTTGATTGCGTGTTATGGCACCCCGACGGCGTGGGACGAATGCCAGTTATTGGATTGTCTTGATTTGACTCGGTACTTACCGTGGTCATATGGCTTGAATATTGCCGAATGCCAGTTATTGGATTGCCTCGGCTTGACTCGGTACTTACCGTGGTCATATGGCTTGAATATTGCCGAATGCCAGTTATTGGATTGTCTTGACTTGACTCGGTACTTACCGTGGTCATATGGCTTGAATATTGCCGAATGCGGCGATAAATATCAAACAAGCAAACAAACCAATGTGTAAGCGGATTAGTTATTTTCAAGTGTTTCTCATCCTTCATGAACTGGATATCTATCATCACTTCGGAGCATACGTTTCAGTCTATAGACAGCCAACCAAACGTTCTTACACCAGATTATTTCGTGTTCATACATAATAATCACATTCAAGTGCATACATGAAGCTCTTGTCAGACATCGCTACAACCATGACATATTGACAATCAGTGTGCGACTATGCAGCAAGAAACAATTGTTTTGCCGCTTGTGAGATGTGTATCGGGACACATTCGCTTGTTAAGAGACTGAAGAAGAGTCGATACTACTCAATATTGCTCTCGGAATACAGTGTGTGTAAATATGAGGAATAAGTCAATGCTTAAGCTTGGTGTCAACATACATTAGCACGGAAGAAGCGCAATTCTGCTTTCATTCCAGCCCAAATACATATTACATCAAACACCTATTTTCACAAGTTATTGTTGATGAATGGAACTGTTCATATCAATATCCTTATGAAAGGTTGTACAGCATAGGCACGACTATGGCTTAAGCTTGCCATGTTTGTCTGGATGAGTGCTTTCATCCTTTGACAGATCACGATCCAGAAAAAAACCATGTGATTGACAATGGCCCAATAATGCTGTAAGGATGTCAAAAAACGTGATATTGATTTCTGTAGAAAGCATTTCAACAAATCCTAGCATCGCTTTCTCTCCAACTCAAACAGTACTAGATGTTGTCTCACCAAGAGATACACACAAAGTCCAAAGTGCTTCCCTATATAGCGTTGTTTGGTCAACTTCCACATTTATGTGCCTTTTTACCACACCAACGTTATTTTATATTTTATATTTATAGCTTTGTGAAATGTGTTGGTCGTGAATATTCTATAAGAAAGAGATGCCATTTCCTGTTACATATGCTATGACGCCTATGCCTGCAAGAGATCTATTCTCAGCAAAGCAATGAACATTGTCCCACAAAAGTATTTTGAGTACTGGTGAGGTGAAATTGGGTTTAACGCCGCGGCCAAGATTATTGCACTTATATAGCGACGTGCGTGTACGTGTATGTGTGTGTGTGTGGCTGCTTGTACTAGTCCGGACTGATGCCGATTTATAGTGCTAGCTCATTGAGATACCATGCCGCAGTTTAACATGAATACCCCACTCAGACACAGTATACTGACTCCGAGCCGACCAGTCCTTAATGCCGAGCGCCAGACAGGGTAACAACAAGTACCATTTTTTATCGTCTTTTGGTATGACGCGGCCAGGGATCGAACCCCGGACCTTCCGCTCTCCGGGCGGACGCTCTAGCACTAGACCACGGAGGCGGTCATTTTGAGTACTGTTCCTACGAACTATGAATAATTGAATAAAGTTATATGCTATGGTTGAACGTGCTATCACCGTTCATATTTCCTACGTCATATACTACTAACAAGAAGTTAAAGAACACCCAATCCATGACATTTTAACAATGCTAATATGAAATAATCGAGAGTAGTATATATGTCACATAAAATTACATTTCTGTACATGTGATCGGTTGGGTCAGTCGTCCAAGGCTGCTAAATTCGACTTATCACACCGTGAAATTCGTTGAAGTGGTAAACGTCTTCAACCTACATCACTTTGGGTTTCCCAAACATTCAGTAAATAAACGGTGTTAAAAGTGGCGTAAAACCCCGCTATATTCCTCAGTGGTGAAACACTGTGTTTTGTGCCCCTCAGCTGCAAGGATCCACTTGCATTCGGACACTGATACTGTTTATATCATAGTCATTACAGTGTGTTCGCCATATTTATACTAGCGGAAATCATGACACGCCTGTCCAAAAATGAGCGGTTGCGTTCAATTGTAACGTTTGACACCGAGTTGTACAAAACGTTGTTGTTTGGCGATTTGGTGTTCATCATAATACGATAGAGTTGCTATACCAATAGTCTTGCAACACCTTGGACCCACCATGTTCTGGCCGTCCATGAATTAAGTACCGTCGGCAAGATAATCTTATCCGTCTTGTTTCATTTGACTCCCACACCAGCCCTGGCTTAGTGCAAGGGCTGTGAGGAATCGATTACAAGAGCACAACCCCCGTACACGACGTCCAGCTGTACTTTCAAACTTGCCACGTCATCAGCAGCACGCCTGGCATGACCAAGGCAACTTTTGAGGTTCAAGTGACAGGACGGGAGGTAAGTCCTCTACACACGTGAGCCCAGGTTTCATCTTGACTGGCAGCAATGGCCGTCGGAAGGAACGTCACGCTGACGTGCATGTTAGTCAAGGTTTTGCATTCGGTGGTGGGAGCATAATGGTGTAAGATAGTGTTACTGCACAGCACAGGACCTCTCCAGTAGTCATAGATGGCAATTGAGACCCCTGGAAGTCACATCACATTACAACATGACAATACCCGCCCTCGCGTTGAACATGTGGTCGCAGACTTCATTGGACAACAGAACATCCCCACACTCCCTTGGCCTGTTGTTTCGCCAGATCTGTCGCTTATCGAACATGTGTAGGTTGAAATGAACGTCGTTTACGGCGACTTCCAAACCAATAGGCTTCGTTGATTCAACTGTGACAGGCGTTGGTCAAGATCTGGAATAACATCCAATAAGCCTTCCTCCACCATCTTGTGTCGTCAATGAGGTGCCGCTGTCAAGCTTGTCACCGCTAATGGTGGTCTGACTTGACAGACTTGTGAACTGACAATTGACCCCACGCCACTTTTAGCCTGAAATGACGTGTTAAGAGGATATATGCTGACACTGTCATGGTGAATTTATGTTTTATGGACAATATATTGTTATTGGTCAAAATCGTTCTTTGTTTGCGTTTATATTTTATGTCTCCTTTGTTTCTTCTTCTATGAAAACGTTCACATTAATTAGCCTCTTATCCCATTCTGTTTGACTAATATTATCTTTGTTGTTTAGCAATTGTCGTGTTCATATTTTATAACCGACGAAGTGAGGATTCCGACGTAAAAGCGATAACAATGTACCAAATGTTCTGGAAGAAGAGAAGTCTTCAACTAATAGGTTCACCGGCCTGCCTAAATCCTGATTCTTTATTTTGAATATCGCGTCTATACCATAGTGACAATCAGCGTAGATGTAATAGTTTGAATGAATATTGCTGACTGGGAAGATCATCACCAAGCCATATAAAGTTGACATTTCTCCGAACACTGACATAAATCAGACTCATAATGGACCCTGATCATAGGAAGTGTCAACAGGCATGAAGATTCTCTGCAATGATGGTTCCCCGGAGATACACCGAGCCCAGGGACTTAAATCAGATCAAGGCAGTTTGAAAAGGTGTCACTGAGGTTTCAAGAAGTGACAGATGATCTTCTTATTTTTGCGTTTGTCTGGCAACCTTGCTGTGAGACAACATCTTCCCCCAGACGGATCTTGCTGCCATGACAAACCCGAGTAATCACGATGCAGATTCCGTCTGTAGGAGATTTATTGTTGTGATGTTAGCCATGGCAGATGTGTCAAGCTAAGGATTAATCTTGTTTCGCTTTAAAGCTGAACCTGATAGATAAAGACATATTTTGTTCCATAGCTTCAAACAATGTAGGATTATCTCCTGCAAAGAAATAATATGAGTCAGTATTAGTAATCGGAGAGATGCGATATGCTATATGTATTAATTTGTAGAAGACAAAGTTGTTAAGTGCTCGTCATCACGAGTGACTTGAGTGAGTCAGGTTTAACGCCGCCTTAAAACAGTATTCCAGTATGTATATCACCGCGTATCAGCTACAACTTGATGTGGGAGGAAAGTGATGTAGATCGTAGACGGTTACCACTTTGGTGACACCCTTATGCACGGATATATACAAATTTGGATCCTGTAAAAGGGCAAATCTGGGATTCGAACCCACTAACATTTTCTGGTGCACCTTAGGGCTGCATCTCTGCACAGCGATATGTGACTACTGGGCCACCCGTGTACCCCAAATTGCAAATAGGCGTAAGTAATAAAATACACTTTTTAACTCAAACTCCCACACAATGTGTACAGTGCACAGCAGTTTGAATCTGCAGTGTAGAGGATGGTAAGGGGCACAGACTGGGAATGTGTCACACAACAAATAACTTCTCAATATACCACAAATGAGAAATTCCGCAGCGGGTCTGAATCGTACAGGGCGGTCGGGTAGCCTAGTGGTAAAAGCGTTCGCTCGTCACGCCGAAGACCCGGGTTCGATTCCCGACATGGGTACAATGTGTGAAGCCCATTTCTGGTGTCCCCCGCCGTGATATTGCTGGAATAATACTAAAAGCGGCGTAAAATCAAACTCACTCAGTCACTCACTGAATCGTACATGTTAACAAAATACAACGATATTCTTCTCGACAGTGATGATTCAGAGAAATTTGACACCTCTTTGATTACATTTACAATTTATCTTTATGGAAACAATAACACTTCTTAAAAATAACCAGTTGGAACTGACATAAAGTAAAATCTTTATTCATATGTGGGAAACCAGCGGAAAACTTTCGCTCGTCACGCCAAAGATCCGGAAGCAATATGTGAAGACCAGTCTTGTTATCCCGAGCCATGATTTTGATGGAATCATTCTAAAAGCGGCGTTGACGCTAACATACACATTTAGTACAAATCTGCCAGACAAAAGATTTTTTTGTTTGTTTGTTGTTTAACGCCGCCCTCAGCAATATTCCAGCTATATGTCGGCGGTCTGTAAATAATCGAGACTAGACCAGACAATCCAGTGATAAATATCATGAGCATCAATTCACGCAATTGGGATCAAAACTGAGTCGCTCATAACGGCAAGTACGGGTTGCTGAAGACCTATTCTTACCCCGGATCTTCACGGGTCGCAGGACAAAAGAAAGTATTCACTTGAAAATTGGATTTCACCAAAACATTACAAACGTTTTTCAAACATTACTAGGCTGTAATAGTCGCTGAAACACTGCGACGAGCAAGCAACTCAACAAATATTCTGCTTGACAAATATTCAAAATACACGTTTAGTAATAATCTACCAGACAAACGAAAGTATTCACTTGAAAAATTGGATTTCCACCCACAATTACAAACGTTATTAGAACGTTACAGGGTTGGTTATAAACAGTCGCCGACCACTGAAAACTGAATTCCAAAACACGACTGTGGTACCCGTATGATATCAATCATCATCGAATAAACATCTTAATTGTTTCATATTTAGCCACTTTCAAACGTGTGTATGCTTTATCTTGCCTGGCAGCTTATATTCTTACAGTTGGAGGTATAGGATAAATTAGTGGGCTGAACAAGATGAGAATGATAAATTATTATCTCACATCGCTTTTCAGGCATTTGATTGTGAGCCCTGACCTTTACAGGACTACTTTCTCTACTTCATTCGTTCATATTTCGATCACAAGAACACCCGTTTTTATTTACCCAGGAAATGCAACCAAATAAAGAATAACAAATTGAAGTAATTTTTTTTGCAATATTATTGTTAAATGCTGGAGCCGAAAAACCTTACTTTAAATACGCATATTCAGTAGATTATCACATTCATCGAGCTCAGAAAACTAAACACTGTCTCTCGACGAAGGCACTGCTCCTCTTGAGGTGTTCGTCCCACTCAATGGGGACTCCATAGGCTTCGACATTGGCTGTAATGTCATTGTCCAGCATGTATTGACTTTTCTTCTTCAGAGATTCAAGCTTGATTGGATTCATCGGGTAGGGATATTGTTTCACAGGCACAGCGTCCTCCATTTTCTAATCAAAACGCTATCCTTGAAATAATGGCAAACTGGAACCTTATCAGCTTCTTCTAAAGATACTGACGTGTTGGCAAGAACTTTGAGTTCTGGGTCTTCCCCTTGTAACCTAACTAACAACAAACCTCAACAGCCAAACTGTCAGAATTATGAGTACTCTCCCTCGAACATTTAGACAGGTCAAGAGAATGATCCATACAATTGCCAACTGGAATCATTCTCCAAAGAACTTTGTTTAGCCAAAGCATGAGTAAAATAACACGAAGGAAAAATACCCGAATTTTCATTTTCAAGATTTTCACTACTTTTCGAAACGCTAGGCTCAAGACAAACAACAGGATCAGCCAAACAGCTAGCCCCTGCCAAATCATTCCCCATGAGCAGGTCTACACCTTTAGCATGTCGAGTTACTACAACCCAAACTTTGACCAACCCAGACACCAAATCTATCTTCAAATTCACAAAATGGAGGGATGCACTGGTACAACCACATAAAACCTCAAACGAAACCTCAGAGTTTGCTGACGACTCCCCAGAAAGTGGCAAAATATCATCCAAAATCCCCATTATCCCTCAAAACGGTAATGGGCTTAACATTTGAACTGTCACCTTTAGCTGGCACAAAACCTTTCGGAGAAGCATTCGGAGTAGAATGACTTTTCTTGAAAGTACGCTTTCTACACTCAGATATCATATGCCCTGGCTTGCGGCAATATCTACAAGTAGGCGCTGACGAAAATCCAGAAGTCTATTTTAGAACCAGTTGGAGTAGAACTTGACTTTTTGTCAACAAACTCAGCACCAGACTAGAACTAGTAGGGGATGGACTATCCTTTAATGCTTAATACCCTGCGAACTCCCACCCGTAAACCCTGACTGCTTAAAACTAACCCAATAGTGAAACTGAGTGAGTGAGTGAGTTGGGTTTAACGCCGCTTTTAACATTATTACAGTTATATCGCGGCGTGTCAGCTTAATGTGGGAGGAAAGCCCGAAGTGATGCAGGTCTCAGACGTTTACCACGGGTATGGTGCTGACAAACCTAGAAACATAATCGGGGTGAACCGAGATTCGAACCCACAATCATAGGTTTCTGGCGTGTCCAAGGGACGCAACTCTGCACAGCGAATCGCGGCGCCTTAGACGACTGGGCCACCCGTGCCCCCAATAGTGAAACTGACTCTCTGTGTCGATATAGTGAGGCTATTCAATAATATCAGACAAACAAAGTGTATTGTGCATCATTTCATTCAAACATGCTTGGACTGCCAATTGACCACGGCCTAGTCTTAAGAATAAATCAATAATGCAACCAATGCTTTGTTCGTTCTTCTCATGTTTTGCAAAGTTTGCAATATAGATCTGGCGTTCGAGCTGATTTAAAACTATTTGGGGTCCTGTCATCTATGTTACGCTATCGATCAGAAATTTGGGGCAAACCGAGAACAAAAGTAAACGCGTTAACTAAGAAATCTTTAACATTTGCTTCTCTGATCCCTACAGTTAGTTCGACTGAAGTCGAGTTAGGATGACTCTCCGTTAGCATCACAATACATCAACATTTACCAATGTCCGTCACAAATAAGGACACCTTCAACGTAAACGTTGGCATCTTTAAAAACCTATGGTTGGGTGTCCAGATTCGCCCTGAATAGTGTTTCTATGTCAGCTGCATATTCAGCCCTTGGGTTCAACAAAAGGGGTAAACTGCCCGAGGCCTTCGTTGCTTTTCTGTCTGTCTTTCCACATTAAGACGATACGCCGTGACACAACTGAAACAATGTTAAAAGAGGCTTTAAACAGAACCCAATGTCATTCACTATTAGAAAATACCGCTAACACGAACTTTATTATCCGATGGAAGCGAATAAGTACCCTTGTGTTTCAGGCATTCACTAATCTGGTAAATATATTAAATATATTTACATCTTCACGCTGGAAGCTATGTAGAATTTCGGCAATACATTTTGGCTTTGATTTTTCAAAGTGTGTATAATTCGAGCGTATACTATACTATAATAGAATACTAAGTCACTCATAACAGCGTAAGGTACAATCAAGTATGAAACAGTCAAATTTCGTTGTTTGGTTTTAATACAAGTATAAGAAGAGCTAGTCTGAAAGCACAATATGAGTGAGTGAGTATGTTTTTACGTCGCTTTTAGCAATATTCCAGCAATATCACGGCGGGGGACACCAGAAATGGGCTTCACACATTGTACCCATGTAGGCAATCGAACCCGGGTATTCGGCGTGACGAGCGAACGCTTTAACCACTTAGCTACCCAAAAGCCCCTTGAGTGGAAAGAAGACAAAATATTTCACGCAACCGATATAAATGTCAATATATCACGTCTCCATTGACCTAATTCGTTGGCATATATCGGTCAAGTAAACTGTGTTCTTTCTGTTTAATGTGAAAGCTGAAATTGCTGAAAACATGTTTTGGTAAACATTATACTAAACATGACGCTTTGTTTATTTCTGTCTGAAATCTACCAGTAACATGAAACAGTACAAGAGTTAGTGGCGACAAATATTAGTACTACAAAAGACCTAATATAACGACCGAACACCATGATTGCCCTTTTTCTAAATTCTAAATAAAAGTAATACTGAACGAAATGATATAGACATATAACGTACGTGTAAGGTTCTTTGTCCATAAAAAAATGAGTAGAATAAACTCTGATATGTTTAGATTCATTATAAATAAATTATATAATACATATGAACATTGCATTAGAGAGAACATGATAGGGGTCTTGTGGTGATATACATGACTTTGTATGTATCCTATCTTAAACATACTGCTAACAAGAACATTATTATGCAAAAGGGGCGATGATGTGACCTCGTTGTTAAGGCGATCTCTAATGAGAATAGGTCCCATAATTAGCAACCTATGCTTGCCGTAAAAAGCGACTATGCTTGTCGTAAGAGGCGACTAACGGGATCGGGTGGTCAGGTTCGCAGACTTGGTTGATGATGTATGTCATCGTATGCCAATGGCGTGGATCGATACTCATGATGTCAATCACTGGATTGTCTGGTCAAGACTCGATTATTTACAGACCACCGTCTTATAGCTTCAATATTTCTGTGTGCGGCGTTAAACAACAAACACACAAATCTAATGACGTAAACGACGCTCTATTCACTGGTAAATTATCTGTCCGTGGTTTAAGTTCCCTCCGTGCTATTCCTCGTATCCGGAGTGACCAGGCTGAGAGTAGGAATAAGTTATATTTTATTAAAATAAAAACAGCAAAAACAAAACCATAATATATCCCCATTTATAGTTAAACTATATTTTAGTTTCCATGCCACGGCATTTTGAAAACTGAGATAAACACTAACTTTCAGTTATCGTTGCAAGCCATGTGCAACGTCGGAGAATTGTTTTTACAGTGATGAAGTGAGTTACCATGACAACTAATTTCCGTTAAAGATTGAAACACGCAAAAGCAATCCGAACTTTCCCAACAGCCCAACATACGTTACATTGCCTTGTCATCTTAAAGAAAACACTACTATGGCACCCTTGAAACGAAACTCATTGCTTCGTGATCCCTTGCGCGCATACTTTTTGGATCTGATTTTATAGGATTGAGCAGGAAAGGATAAACCTGTCGTAGTTAATAAAGTTTAAAAGCTCGCGGATCATAATTACAAGGATGTGTCATTTATAAGGTATAGTGTCTTGCTACCAAATAAGGAACATCCAGTTTTTACGTAGACTGTTGCTACATGACGTATTAATTATAAAGTCACGCAGTTTACGTCATTACTACGTCTTGTGGGCGTTAATAATGTCAACGTAGATATAAACTGGCGCATTTTTGTACTCAACCTGTGATATGTTTTTATTATTTTGTAAAACTTACGTTGATGGTGGCCTTTGAGAATTCTATGAACACTGAAAAAGATTATTTAATCCAAACTATTATAACGTTAGTCATGACAAGATAAACAAGTCGAAAGGTGATTATTTTTTTCCTTAGACGACTGGGCCACCCGTGCCCCAAATAGTTAAACTGACTCTCTGTGTCGATATAATGAGGCTATTCAATAATATCAGACAAACAAAGTGTATTGTGCATCATTTCATTCAAACATGCTTGGACTGCCAATTGACCACGGCCTAGTCTTAAGAATAAATCAATAATGCAACCAATGCTTTGTTCGTTCTTCTCATGTTTTGCAAAGTTTGCAATATAGATCTGGCGTTCGAGCTGATTTAAAACTATTTGGGGTCCTGTCATCTATGTTACGCTATCGATCAGAAGTTTTGGGCAAACCGAGAACAAAAGTAAACGCGTTAACTAAGAAATCTTTAACATTTGCTTCTCTGATCCCTACAGTTAGTTCGACTGAAGTCGAGTTAGGGTGAGTCTACGTTAGCATCACAATACATCAACATTCACCAATGTCCGTCACAAATAAGGACACCTTCAACGTAAACGTTGGCATCTTTAAAAACCTATGGTTGGGTGCCCTGAATAGTGTTTCTATGTCAGCTGCATATTCAGCTCTTGGGTTCAACAAAAGGGGTAAACTGCCCGAGGCCTTCATTGCTTTTCGGTCGATCTTCCCACATTAAGACGATACGCCGTGACACAACTGAAACAATGTTCAAAGAGGCTTTAAACAGAACCCAATTTCACTCACTATTAGATATACCGCTAAAACGAACTTTATTATCCGATGGGAGCGATAAATTACCCTTGCGTTTCAGGCGTTCACTAATCTGGTAAATATATTAAATATATTTACATCTTCACGCTAGGTGCTATGTAGAATTTCGGCAATACATTTAGGCTTTGATCTTTCAAAGTTTGTATAATTCGAGCGTATACTAAACTATAACAGATTACTGAGTCACTCATAACAGCGTAAGGTACAATCAAGTATGAAACAGGCAAATTTTGTTGTTTGGTTTTTATACAAGTATAAGAAGAGCTAGTCTGTAAGCACAACATGTTCTTTGAAGTGGAAAGTGAGTGAGCGAGTATGCTTTTACGCCGCTTTTAGCAATATTCCAGCAATATCACGGCGGGGGACACCAAAAATGGGCTTCACACATTGTACCCATGTAGGGAATCGAACCCGGGTCTTCGGCGTGACGAGCGAACACTTTAACCACTAAGCTACCCCAAAAGCCCCTAGAGTGGAAAGAAAAAAAATCACGCCACCGACATAAATGTCAATATATCATGTATCCATTGACCTAATTCATTGTTCTTTCTGTTAAATGTGATGTAGATATTGCTAAAAACATGTTTTGGTAAACAGTAAACTTAACATGACGCTTTGTTTATTTCTGTCTGAAATCTACCAGTAACATGAAACAGTACAAGAGTTAGCTGCGATAAATATTAGTACTACAAAAGACCTAATATAACGACCGAACACCATGATTGCCCTTTTTCTAAATTCTAAATTAAAGTAATAATGAACGAAATAATTAGTAGAATAAACTCTGATATGTTTAGATTTATTATAAATATATAATACATATGAACATTGGGTTAGAGAGAACATGATAGGGGTCTTGTGATGATAAACATGACTTTGTATGTATACTACCTTAAACATACTGCTAACAAGAACATTATTATGCAAAAGGGGCGATGATGTGACCTCGTTGTTAAGGCGCTCTCTAATGAGAATATGTCCCATAATTAGCAACCCATGCTTGCCGTAAAAAGCGACTATGCTTGTCGTAAGTGGCGACTAACGGGATCGGGTGGTCAGGTTCGCAGACTTGGTTGATGATGTATGTCATCGTATGCCAATGGCGTGGAACGATACTCATGATGTCAATCACTGGCCTGGATTGTCTGGTCAAGACTCGATTATTTAAAGACCGCCGTCATATAGCTTCAATATTTCTGTGTGCGGCGTTAAACAACAAACACACAAATCTAATGACGTAAACGACGCTCTATTCACTGGTAAATTATCTGTCCGTGGTTTAAGTTCCCTCCGCGCTATTCCTCGTATCCGGAGTGACCAGGCTGAGAGTAGGAATAAGTTAAATTTTATTAAAATATAAACAGCAAAAACAAAACCATAATATATCCCCATTTATAGTTAAACTATATTTTAGTTTCCATGCCACGGCATTTTGAAAACTGAGATAAACGCTAACTTTCAGTTATCGTTGCAAGCCATGTGCAACGTCGGAGAATTGTTTTTACAGTGATGAAGTGAGTTACCATGACAACTAATTTCCGTTAAAGATTGAAACACGCAAAAGCAATCCGAACTTTCCCAACAGCCCAACATACGTTACATTGCCTTGTCATCTTAAAGAAAACACTACTATGGCATGCTTGAAACGAAACTCATTGCTTCGTGATCCCTTGCGCGCATACTTTTTGGATCTGATTTTATAGGATTGAGCAGAAAAGGATAAACCTGTCGTAGTTAATAAAGTTTAAAAGCTCGCGGATCATAATTACAAGGATGTGTCATTTATAAGGTATAGTGTCTTGCTACCAAATAAGGAACATCCAGTTTTTACGTAGACTGTTGCTACATGACGTATTAGAGTCACGCAGTTTACGTCTTTACTACGTCTTGTGGGCGTTAATAATGTCAACGCAGATATAAACTGGCGCATTTTTGTACTCAAGCTGTGACATGTTTTTATTATTTTGTAAAACTTACGTTGATGGTGGCCTTTGAGAATTCTATGAACACTGAAAAAGATTATTTAATCCAAACTATTATAACGTTAGTCATGACAAGATAAACAAGTCGAAAGGTCATTATTTTTTTCCTGGAATGTACCGTCGCAATCCGAAGTTGTAAGTGAAAAGCTATTGAGCGATGTTTTTTGTGCCGCTTTATTTTAGGCAGTTCAGTCACGTCACATTAGGTGTACGTGTATATGAGCAAGTTTGGAAAACGCGGCTTTGAACAGTTATTCAAATGTACAAATTTCAGACGTTTACCATTTTGATGAAATCCACGTGCAAAACAGGCATCATAATAAGGGAGAATAATGAATTCGAACCCACTAACACCGGATCCTGACACGCAGGAGGGGTTTGGGGTGCATTAGACGACTAGTCGCCTCATATCAAGTACGCATGAATGGAACGTCAAAAGAAAGTCGGATGTTTAACAGTTTGATATAACCAACGAGTAAGGGTATCCAGCGAAAATACCAAACATCTTAATCAGAAAAAAATATTGGTTTCGAATTAACGACCAACGGAATGTGTAACGTAATCTGAACGGTGAGTTGCGGCGCCAAATACACCTTGGCCATCAGAATTCTAAGTTGTCGAACTGCCATACTTTACGATAGCCTTACACTATCCTCAGGCAGCTTGGCCATCAGAGTCCCGCTGTCGTAACTGACCTACTTTATGATAGCCTTACAATGGCCTCAGACCGTTTGGACATCATAGCCCCACTGTCGTAACTGCCATACGTTATCATAGATTGACAATAGACTTACACCTCTTGGCTACCAGAGTCCCACTGTCGTAACTGCCTCTTGGAAAGTGACCCTGACTGAGGGCTCCACATACAGGTTTTGTTTGTTGTTGTTTCTGCAATATTCCAGCTATATGACGACACCCTTTCAATATTCCAGTGATTGATATTATGAGAAACGATCTAGGCCATCGGGGTCCGATGACGTACTATCAACCAAGTTACCGAGCCTGGCCAACCGATCCATCAAGATGACCCGGTATCCCAATTGATTCACATAAGAAACTACTTGAAGGTGGTTTAATCGCGGCCCGAAGATATTGGTTGCCGTTGACAGAAGGTTTGTATGTTGTTGTTGATGACTCCGTGCATCTTCACCCTCTTTGCAACACTGTATAAATAGTGTGTCGTATTCATCGTTGATTCTAACGTTGGAGCTGTTACCGTAAGATCATTATTTTCACGTAAGCTTCATTCTTCTCTTAATTTTCAACAGAATGTCAAACACCGCGAACAACTGTATTAATCTTCTTTAAACGAAACTTAAATTTTATCTTTATGTGCCATGTTATTATACTATCGCTGAAAACATTACAAAAAATAGACGATGTTGGTGTGTTAACATATTGTCCCACTACCAGAAATATGTACATAAGAAATAATGTTGTGGTTGTTTATCCCGCACGCTTGAAGCAATATCATTTCTCAATCAATGTCAGCTGTACCAAGCAATTGATGAGGGTAGTAACTTTTTTTTATGGCTGATGGATATAGATTAGAGGCACGCAACGTCGAACTTTGTTGACCTCAAGGGATGTCGATACATCGTCATATTCGTTATGGGAAAGAATCTATGTCATTCAGGTTGTTAGGTAAGGTTCGTGTTGACACGCGTGTAGACCTATACTATGTTGTAACAATGTTCATTTATCCTACAGATCAGGTTAAACTTTCCTATATGCGTCAGTGCTTTCGCATGATGGGTATATGCATACATGAATAATTGCACACATGGGTATAGCTGCACAAATGTGTCAGTGAGTTTGGATTGGTCTCAAGAACTTTCATGATTCTTGTCATTGCTGTCAATGGCTACGCGATAACACATTTTATGAAACTCCTTTGTTTGTTCTCGGCATCATAGAATATATATGGCGAAAAATGTGATCCCAAAGTGATGAGGTTTATGTTCAAACTTATTCTGCAAAAAATAAGAAATAAGTATAACATATATCGATATCGTTTGCACGTTGGTAGGACATTGGTTTTAGCAGGGAGTTTATATAAGTTGTATATTTTAACTGAGAACAGTAAGTTAAATATATCTATTTAAATCATCAAGTCTTTGAATGGCGTTTAGAAGTGATACACATAAAGAAGAGAATTTATGGATGCCATCTTCTTTATTATGAGGAACACAACGTTTCGGAGTATATACTTACTCCTTCATCAGGTGAATGAATGCTATGAGGCAGAGAGTATATATTTGTACCTGTACGAACAACAAAAGTAATGAGAACAAAGGTGGAAACTTAACAAGGGAAGCCAACAGTTAATTGGCGCTGATGGGTGATCAGCAATGAACAAATGTTACCCTGAATGCGATCACACGCTGGAAGCCTCCATCTTAAATGGAGTCTCGCTCTCGCGAGATCTCGTTATGTTTATGAACTAACTTTCAACATTTAACAGATTGTTATAAGACAATTAAACGGCGTCAGAATATTCTTTAAATTACATATCTGTTGAATTTTCATACACCAGATCGAAACTCATATTTCAAAGATTTGAGAGAACGTGTTTGAAACAGATCCGAAGCACGCCAGGGTAACATATAACTTGTAAGTAATGTTCTATGTGATAGTATATGTGACGTAAGGGAGGTAGGTCTTGTTGAGAGTGCTGCTGTGTGAGTACATACATGTCTTGTTATCAAATATGTAACCGAATAAACACCTTGACTCAAGATAACATCGTTTTGTCATCTGGGCCATATTCCGATCTAACAAATCAATAATAAAATAACGGGACTGCGTAGCTCATCTGTCTTTCAATGCTCCCAGAAAAGAATGTTCTATATTGTGTCAATTTCACAATCATCCATAGAGGAGTAATCAGGTTCAAAGACAGTTCGTATCTCTACACTGAACTACTAAAGCAATGTGTGTACATTCTATGACTAATTCTAGTGACACAATTACCGGGTCATCTATATGTGCGTGAGAGAGTTGGTTTTTAACGCCGCTTTAAACAGTTTACCATATATATCACGTCGTGTCAGCTTCATGTGGGAGGAAAGTCCGAAGTGATGCAGATCTCAGACGTTTACTACTCTGGAGAAACCCACAAGCACGTATATGATGCTGACAAGCCTAGACACATTAGCAGGGCGAACCGGGATTCAAACCCACAATCATAGGTTCCCGGTGTGCCCAGGGGACGCAACTCTACACAACGAATTGCGATGCCTGGGCCATCCGTGTCCCCCATCTACATGTAGTCGAACTAACTTGCAAAATGGGTCCTGAAGATGTGGAAATGTCTGTCTGTCTGAATCATTGAACTATTTATAAGTTGTATTGATTGTATTGATGTTAGAAGCTGGACCGAAGTTCTATAGATAGTTTTAAATGACATAGATCCTGTCAGTTCGACATGATGGTTCACGTACTCGGTTAAATCAGGCTTCTAATGGCAGGCGTACTGCTGTACGGTGTCAGTCAGTTTTTATAAAACTGTGTGAGTGGCGGTTTCTACCGGTAGGTACTTTTCGCGAACACATGGTGTCATCACGAATTTTCAGTTATCCCTGTTACCCATTCATATAATTTGTATCGCTATTTTGCCTTAATGCCCAATCAATGTACTCTGTTTCGGCAGATAATGGAGATGTTGATTCTTTGGCGTCGACATTTTATATTTGCATAACTGGACCAGTTTAGTTAAGCAAATACTGATCTACTATAATATTATATTGACAACTTATCTGATATCATATCGTTTACGCCCCAAATGACACATCTGAATAATTATGCTTTCTGAAATATAAAACGTCCACGCCAAATTCCGAAACAGATTACAAGGAGTGAGTGAGTGAGTGAGTGAGTGTGTATGCTTTTACGCCGCTTTTAGCAATATTCCAGCAATATCACGGCGGGGGACACCAGAAATGGGCTTCACACATTGTACCCATGTCGGGAATCGAACCCGGGTCTTCGGCGTGACGAGCGAACGCTTTAACCACCAGGCTACCCGACCGCCCCTAAAAAATTACAAGGAAAGGTAGCAGTGAACATTTAAAACAAGGAGCACTGGAAACCGGTGATGACACCTGGTGTTCGCGAGAAGGGTAAGCATGTCTTGCTTTACCGATTGCATCCAATTTATTTCTTTTAAGTCTACCACTTTGGTGAAACCCACCAGCAAAGGTGTGGTGCATCGTCCCGAGGCAAGCGTGTCAACTAACCTATATCAAAGCCTAGTTTCTACCCTTGCGTGTCATCAAAGACAGGTAGCCGTAAATGACTTTCATAGGAAGATGTGTTGTTGATTTTGTGAAACGTTCTCTGATTGGACTATCGATATCCCAATCATATTTGGGCTTGGTGTCGCGAGGGTGGAAACAAGACTTTGATAAAACGGCTAGTTGATGCTCTTGATTAGGGAAGTTGGGGTGTGGTGCTGACAACAAAGAAATATAATCAGGGTGAGACGGGATTCGAACCCATGATCGTAGATTTCTTGCTTTCCTAAGGGTTGAAACTCTGCTCCCTTGCTCCTGAAAACATGGACCACCATTTTAGTACAAAGGTTTAAATATGGCCTTTAAGTAATGAATATTTCAAACTCAAATGCTTTCCGCGGATGTAGTGCAATTCGACAGTATTCTCAAAGATCATAAACACAGGAGCGATATTCTGATTGTGTCTGGACTATTTAGTTCTAATTTTAAAGCATTTATAACCATTTCAGCATGAATAATTTACTTCCAGATTTTGCAGTTAGACTTCTTATAGATGTTTTTTAGTCCATTGAAATAGAACATCTTAGAACTTGGCTCCAATTTCATAAATGGAAGAAAATAATGATTTATGATGTTCATCGCCGGAGTCGAGTGGCATAAAACCCCAACGAGGGACGCATAAAACCCAGTAAAACCCGAGTGTTCCTGCTGCAACGAATTAATCTTACCGACATGTTTTAATATGACATTGTAAAATAATTCAAACAAATTTCAAATTGACAGAAAACAGCTGTTCGAATGAGCTGAGGTGAGCTTGCGCTTTGTCACGTGACATCCGTTGATCTCGGAAGAAGCTTTGAAGCGAGGTTTTAGGGATAAATTTTGTCTCTCAGAAATTCACGTGCAGACTTATTGCTCGTGGCGGGGTATAATAGATGTATTCCCCCGCTGAGAAATGTATTACCCTCCAAAGCGGGTTACACAGTATTTTATAAAGATCACGTGGACCAATCAGATCTCATAATTGATCAGACACAGAGGTAAGATAAAATGGGTTGTCTGATGGGCTGCCAGAACTATTTAGGTACTAAACAATGAACTGCCCAAACCATTTACGGTACTAAACGAATGGCTGCCCGTCCTATTGACCTCATGGACTATCACACCCTAACTATAAACTGCCAAACGATGGGCTGCCCAAACTATATGTAGGTACTAAACGATGAGCGACCCAAACCATTACGATACTAAACTAGTGAGGCTCTACACGTTGATCGTGAGATGCCCCAACACTTAAGATACTGACAAACGGGTTATTCCGGATATGAAAACAGATGGACTGTGACACCATTAAGAAGGCACTAAACAATGGGCTCTCAAACCGTCTAAATATTGGTGCTATATTTCTTAAAATGCATGGGATGGTTATTAATATAAGATACAAAGTCTTTTAGAATTCTTCGGTTAATCATTTGCCATGTTGTTTTGCATAAATCGTGTTAACGTAGAACACTCGACAGGAAGTCTTCATCTCAAAACGACGTAAATCTAAATTATTGAAGAGTATTTTTTTAAGCAGCGGGTGGCCCGTCGTCTAAGGCGCCGCGATTCGCTGAGCAGAGTTGCGTCTCTTGGGCACGCCAGGAACCCATGATTGTGGGTTCGATTATGTTTCTAGGTATGTCAGCACCATACCCGTGCTCGTCAATTTCACCGAAGTGGTAAACGTCTGAGACCTGCATCACTTTCGGGCGTTCCTCAAACATTAAGCTGACACGCCGTGATATAACGGGAATACTGTTGAAAGCGGCGTAAAACCAAACTCACTCACTCACTTAAGCAGCGTTTTTGTTTAAAGGACGAGCGAATATACACGCCAGCACGTACACATCAAGGAAATGTACCTAGATAAAACCTAGATAAGTTTTTTTTTCTACTTAAAGAGTTCTACGTATTATATGTATCAAAAATAATGATAATTATATAGTGAGCTTGCCGGGACCAAATAGAGTATATGCATCAGAGGTTTTTTTTCCACTTACAAGGTTTCTACTGAGCGAGAATTCACTGTACATAAGAAAGAATAGGGTGCTTGAATACAAACAACAATATTAATAACGGAAATAAAGTATCACACTGTAATTTGGTGCAAATAGCCCGAATATACATTTTTACTTTTTATGGATACTTGATACATATGGCTCTATGCAAAGTAAATAACGTCAGAGACTGTTAGTTCTGAGACCGCCTCCGTGGTCTTGTGGTAGAGCGTCCGCCCGGAGAGCGGAAGGTCCGGGGTTCGATCCCCGGCCGCGTCATACCAAAAGACGTTAAAATATAGTACGTGTTGTTACCCTGTCTGGCGCTCGGCATTAAGGGGCTAAAACAAGGACTGGTCGGCTCGGAGTCAGTATACTGTGTCTGAGTGGGGTATTCATGTTAAACTGAGGCATGGTATCTCAGTGAGCTAGTACTATAGATCGGCATCAGTCCGGACTAGTACAAGCAGCCACACAAACACACACACCTACATGCCCGTCGTTATATATCTTGGACGCGACGTTAAACCCAATTTCACCTCACCTCACCTGTTAGTTCTGAACCCTCTCTGAGTAGGGTAAACTGCTAGCGGACCATGCTTGTGGCCATTCATTTAGCAGTTAATACATAACCCAGAGAGCCGAATCGGTTGTATTTAGGCGAGTGACGGATTTTATGCCCAGTATTCACAACTATAGTTGAAAAGTTAATAAACTCCAATTGGTGTAGCCAACAAGCATTTCTTGTTCTCGTGTTTTTAGTCCAGATATTTTCAGGAATGAGTGAGTGAGTTGGGTATAACGCCGCATTGATCATATGTTAGATATAATATCGTGTCAGCTTAATATGTCTCTTTTGTGGAACGATCAACCACGGATTGACAAAGACCAGGGATTCAAGAATTCGAACCTGGGATTATTGGGAGATGGCAGGAACAGGACCTCTGCAAATCTAATTCTAGCCCATTAGATCACTGGGCTACCATGTTCAGGATTTGAATGGAACGGTGGCCTGAATTAGTCAGTCACACATTCAGGATTTTTACTCCCGATTAAAAATTGTCAAAAGTCTGATCAAGATCCTGTGATTCGTGGCGGGAAATTCACAAACAATCAGATATTGTTCAGGAAGCGTCCCGATTCAACCGTTTCCCGCCTAATTCTCCCCGATTCTCCCGTTCTCAATCCGAATCTGATCCGATTTGTATCTTCCGCATAATAAAAAACGACCGAATCTGTCCCGACAGCGTCCCGTTTCTCCCGAATGCGATCGGACAGAGATCAGACAGTGACCGGACAGGGAACCGACAAAGAGGGTTCGCATTCGGCAAGATCTGAACGCAACCTGGACTCAATCGACAAGAGGCAATGGACAATTTATGCCCGATCCACAGGACACCGTCCAGACAACACAGGACATTGTTTTGATCCGATACAGCAGAATCAATCACGACATAGTCACGATTGTAATCCGACTAGACAAAATCGGCTGAGTTTCCCGAATGTTACGGGATGCACCATACTGTCGGGAGTGCTTGACCGACCTCTCTGGACCTTTCCCGATCCGTTGGACTCTGTTACGAACGTATACAACTACGTTTAGACAATGATAGGACATTCCAGATCATTGAGGATAGTAATCCGACTTTTTCACTTTTCGTGTCGTAGCGCTGTCTGTCTCAAACTGGAGCCATAGTCGACACTGTGTGAACCTGGCCTTACAGGTAAAAATATTAATGTAAAACTGACAATGAATACTGGAAGTTTATTTATTTACAATTATTCTGGTATAAGGTTTTTTTCGGATAATGCCCTGCGTTGATGCTGATTGGACGAAACAACAAATTCCGGGTATTGACACTCTCACACGAAGTATCATGTCGGACAATAGATCCCACCACCCCCGAACAGAAACATGTCATGACTCAAAGCACTAAATATGAATGATGGGACACATTTTACAAGGTGTAGAATAAGATGGGTAAATCTTTTATTTCAAACTATGATGACAGGTGTGTATATTGCACCTGTGTAACTGATTAGTCGTTGGATGCAGGGTAGATTTTCATTTGGTATAATTCTCAAAAATGTTGTCAGAATTTATAAAAAAACCCATGAAATCAGATGTTGATCTAAAAGTAATATTTAAAGTCATTTGTTTTATTCTGAACGCTATTTTTTTCAATTAGTAATAAAGATATGGATGTTTAATAATTATAGGTCGGAGGTAAAGGCCTGTTGAAGATGTCCGTGTGCCGTAAATGAAGGCGTTTCTCCAGGGTTTTTTTTCACATTGTTTGTTTGTTGTTTAATGCCGCACTCAGCAATATTCCAGCTATATGACGGCGGTCTGTAAATAATCGAGTCTGGACCAGATAATCCCGTGATTGACATCATGAGCATCGGTCAACACAATTGGGATTCGATGACATGCATCAATCAAGTCAGCGAGCCTGACCAACCGATCGCCTCTTACAACAAGCATAGTCGCTTTTCACGGCAAGCATGGGTTGCTGAAGGCCTATTCCACCCCGGACCTTCACGGGGTTTTTTTTAACATTGAAGTCCACGGTAGTAAAATAAAAGTATTTGTTATTTTTGAATACTGCAGTAGTGAGGGTGAGGGTGTCATGGGAAATAACAGAAAGGCTACATTAATTTATTTCAATCTGTACATGATAATAACAGCGACCAAGAGTATATTGACTGATCTATGTGTCCATAGTTGTGTATACGTCACGACCATGTTTATCCAGCCTTCTCTGTCCCACGGCCTGTCTTATCAAAGGATTTCATCATATATCATTTGGATCGAGATTTGCTGTGGTAACCGTTCTGGTTGATCCATATTTTCCCATTAATGGTTCGAACACATTCAACATTGAGAATTTTAATAATGCAAAGAAGCGTTTAGTTATTAATATGTGAATGAATTATGATGAAACATTAAAGTAACGAATGGCTTTGGCATTTGATATTTTTTTATTTATCCACTTTCAACATAAGGAACAATTTGGATACGTTTCGAAATGTATTTTACAATTATATTTGTTTCACAATAGTGTCTTAATAAATTTATATGTATTGTAGTTTTGTTTTGATATTTGTTATTCTGGAACAACGCTAGGAGTATGCGTGAGTGCTAAATGCGTGCATTTGTATGTGTTTTTAATCACATTTCCTTTCCTGCAGTCAGGTGATGTTTTCATATTAGTTACACTGAGGTCGAACATAACGACCAAGAAAAGCAAAAACTATCACGATCTCATCACTGCGTAGTCTACAAGGAAACCACGGTACATCACGTAGTGACCACGTAGTAAGCATTGATTTTCTGATAAACATCTGATGCGACTTGATCGTACAACAGCTTCTAATAACAATATATAACACGTGTTACGTCACGCGTCGTCGTAACTGATGCTAATATATCATCCGATAACATATACTCCTTGTACATAATGTGGTTCATTAACATGATCTTGTTTAAGGTTTATAGTGTACAGGTCATGCGTCCATCCCAGCGCTTACACAATATGTGTGCATTATGGCCAGAAAGCATGACAGAAGAACCTATGAACCGAAGAACTCAAAGAGCCTCATTTGAAATAACTCATAAAAAACAAATATGAAATGTTTCCGTGTTGGTAAGGCATATGATTTCTATTTCTATTACTGGTTCTCCTTATAATAATTACGTACCGATTTATTCAAACGATTACGCCGTGATAGCATTGGCGAGCCCAGAGGATACTGGAAAATGAATATTATTGTACAAGTGATAATATATATGGATAAGGTAATCTAACACCTGAAACTGATCATAACATTGTTTGCAAAATCTGAATCCAGGGTGTCTTTTGTTGCAGATCCCGGGCCGCGTCATACAAAAAGACGTTAAAAGATTGTACTTGTTGTTACCCTGTCTGGCGCTCGGCATTAAGGGGCTCAAACAAGGACTGGTCGGCTCGGAGTCAGTATACTGTGTCTGAGTGGGGTATTCATGTTAAACTGCGGCATGGTATCTCAGTGAGCTAGCACTATAAATCGGCATCAGTCCGGACTAGTACAAGCAGCCACACAAACACATACACGTGCATGCACGTCGCTATATAAGTGCAATAATCTTGGACGCGACGTTAAACCCAATTTCACCTCACCTCTTTTGTTGCAAATTGATGATAACTTTGTAAGAATACCAGTGTCCGATGAGGACAAATAAAACACCTCAATATCTGCGGATGTACATAATCACAACCATCAAAAACAAGAAAATTGGACACAGGTGTTCTGGCAAATTGAGTTTGGTTTCCTCCTGCTCGTGAAAAAACTTCGGATGGCATTATGCTTGCACCGTCCGTACACAACACTGCATCGTTAATGGTGTGGACGTATGGACAAACAGAGCTGATGACTGCAATTGGCTCAGTGGTAGTGGGATTCGAAATTACGATCGCATCAGACCCAAGAGACAGACATCAGAAACATACTTAATCAGCAACCGAGCTTCCTCCGCCATCAATTCACTTTCAAATGCAAGACTAGCTATTTGTCTATACTTGGTATGCCTGTAATTTAATCAGGCGAAAATAATTATATTCAAGTTCAAGGATGTACCAGTCATCCATTATCAATCGTGGAGCGTATCATATCCTGTTATTTCATGCAATGCCGATCTGTCCACCCACAGTCAACTGACAGATGAGATATTATCCTTTCAGGTTATCCAAATAGGTCATACAGTAATTATCGACATCCTATCTGGGTGAAGGTGATAATCCATCTGCCCACTATGTATGTAACCACTGCTGATGGATGCACAGAATACGTTTGTCACCGGGTCAGTTATACAACTCACAAAGGTGGTTGTTTAATGGATTTGATACTTAGTGCTTGGACTAATAGCCAGGTCTTTGTAGTTGACATTTTAGGTCAGCTTTGGAAGCTGGATTAGATACCAATACACACGTGGTGTTAATGGCGGGACACATAACCAATAACGTTCACGTCAATACTTAGAAAACAGGATTAGATTCGTTTATATAAAATAATTATATCAGAAGTTGATTATACAGATAAACTAAGTTTCTGGTTACTATTGGGAACAACCAAGGCATCATTTGCGCCAGTTCCGGTAAACAATTTGAGAATTTCTAAAGATGGTGTAATGATGTAAAAGTGAGTGAGTTGGGTAAAACGCCACTTTGAACAGTATTTCAGTTTTGTCAGTGCGTGGCAGCTCAATGTGGGTCACACGATGATGACTAATAGGAAGCTTAAACAAACAGTACGATTGAGTATCGTTTTAATACTATCATGATTCCCAATGTGTTTGATACTAAATGCGAAAGTTTTTCTTTCATATCTATGTAATCGAGTCCAGTCTCAAAGCAACGATTACTAGACTTTTTATCATATTTAGATAGAGTTTCAAGGACAGGTCGACACCAACTGTTCGGTCACTGGTTACAAAGTGTGTTCAAGAGAAGCTGGCGATTTGACTCCATACTGAGAGAGTGAACACAGTTCACACTATTGTCCTCATTATTCCAGGTGCATCACGGCAGCTTGCAAATAAACAAGTTACGGCCACGCAAATGATAGCATGAACAGCAATGAACGCAGTCTGATGCTGATGTTACAATCAGCTAGGTCGACAATAATAACCACCCAATCCTCATTAATCAGCTCTTCCGATTAGCAAGGGTATTGAGGATCTTTTTGCCCTGGGGGTGAGGGGAAATGCAGTTTAACGTCGCGGTTAACATTATTTCAACTGACGACCAAAAGAAATTTTAAGATAGTTTTAAATCACTCTAGTTTAAAGGACAAAAGATACATGCATGAAGTATGATGTAGAGAAAAGATCAAAATCTCAACGAAATCAGCATTGTAAATGACAGTCACACAGCATCCAATATTGGCATGGCAGTTGCCCGAATTGAGTAAGGGTTGTAAAAACAAGTTTCAACGTTTGGACAATGGGCACACTCATCTAAAATCGCTCAAGTTCATTGAGACGTCACATTACGAGCGTGTATTGTAGCAGGACATGCAAAAAACTCTTCGGTGCACAGAAAAAGTCAGTCGTCTGATGACATCACGTGGGTTACGTGGCCATTCTTCTTGGCAGCACCCCCCACCACCCCCCACCCCCCTCCACACACACACACACACACACACACTTTTTTTTATCATATATTGTGTATCGTTAAATCTTTTTATAGTTCCATGCTAGTTTTATATTCATATCTGTGATAGTCTAGTTTGTTTTACTGTCCTATGTGGACAGGTTTTTATATTGTCAAAATGTCTTTATTATTGATGTATAAATTGATCTCGTCACTATATGGCTGAAATATTGCCGATGTGACGTTAAATCTTAACTCACTCACTCACTCACTCTTGGCGGGCCAGTTCTTGTCGGTAGGCTTGAGGATGTGGTTGCAACACGGCGATCCATGCCATCCCAGAGGTATTCTTTGGGGGACATGTCTGGGGAGCGTGCAGGTCACGGCAACACGTTGACGTCATTGGCTGCAAGGACGTTCTGTACGTTTCGGGCTCTATGGGGTCTAGCGTTATCATGCTGATAAAAGACTCGACGTGGCGGCTGATGTAGAAATGGTCGGACAATCAGACGGAGAATGCCATCCATGTAACGATGGCCAGTGGTGTTATCTCCTGCCCACAAATTGTTCCCCGTACCATAACACCCCCTCCACCATACGACACGACCTCCTGAATGCAGCATGCCGCCGTTCGTTGTCCCCTTCGGCGGTACACACGCTGTCTTCCATCACCTCAGAAAAGAGAGAACTGGCCTTCATAAGTGAAGACGACTCTCTGTATACGTCGCTACTAACGACGTACAGTCCAGGCCAATCTCAATATCTGTCGACGATGTTGCGTTGTCACCAACTGTCCTTTTTAAGGTCTGTAAGTCCTAATTCTTTTATCCCTGAACCCTGGCCACTCTCAGTCGACTAATTATATGCCCTTTGGCATTCGTCGCTGATGACGTCACTGTCAGGAATGGATTCCTGAGATGAAACGTATGCAAGTACCGGTCTTCATTAGGCGTAGTTACTCTAGGTCTGCATGTTCGTGGCCTGTCTGATGTCTGCCTGGTCTGTCTGTGACGTTGCATCAGGTTAGATACAGCAACATGGGAGCAAATATTTTGCAATATCAATTTTAAAGTGGTAAAATTTCTTTTGGCCGTCAGTTTTTATAGCGTGTGTGCGCGGCTGTTTGTACTAGTTATGACTTATGACACTTTCACTGTGACTCACCTATTGACTCACCATGCTGCAGTTTTACATGAATACCCATCTCATACACATGAATCCTAGCCGACCATTCCTTATTTTAACCCCTAAATGCCGAGCGCCAGCAGATTAACAACAAGTCCGATATGCTAACGTCTTTTGGCATGACGCAGCCAGGGGATCGAACAAACCGACCTTCTGCTCTCCGGGCAGACGCTCTATCCACGAGGCTATGGAGGCGGTGACTTTGCCCTGGAATACTCAGTGGGTCACTCAAAAGAATCTGCCGAGATCTTCCAACAAACAAACTATCACTTATTTTGACCAAACTCTTAATATACATGTGATCTCTGAATAATATCAATCAATAATGAATTGATACTTTACACATATCTAATATCAAAGTTTAGGGTATGTATACAAATGCACAGTACGCTTCTGCTTGTTTGTGTGTGCTAACTTAGGGAGTGGTTGCTTATATAAAATGTGTATATGTCACTGTGCGATAACTTGGGGACTGGTTGCTTATGTAAAATATGTATATGTCAGTGTGCGATAACTTGGGCACTGGTTGCTCATGTAAAATATGTATATGTCAATGTGCAATAACTTGGGGACTGTTGCTTATGTAAAATATGTATATGTCACTGTGTGCTAACTTGGGGAGTCTTTGCTTATATAAAATATATATATGTCACTGTGCGATAACTTGGGGACTGGTTGCTTATATAAAATGTGTATACGTCAGTGTGTGATAACTTGGGGACTGGTTGCTTATGTAAAATATGTATATGTCACTGTGTGCTAACTTGGGGAGTCGTTGCTTATATAAAATATGTATATGTCACTGTGTGATAACTTGGGGACTGGTTGCTTATATAAAATATGTATATGTCAGTGTGTGATAACTTGGGGAGTCGTTGCTTATATAAAATATATATATGTCAGTGTGTGATAACTTTGGGACTGATTGCTTATGTAAAATATGTATATGTCAGTGTGCGATAACTTGGAGACTGGTTGCTTATATATAATGTGTAGATGTCTGTGTGATAACTTCGGGACTAGTTGCTAATGTAAAATAAGTACATGTCAATGTTCGATAACTTGGGGACTGGTTGCATATATAAAATATGTATATGTCACTGTGTGATAACTTGGGGACTGGGTGCTTATATAAAATATGTATATGTCACTGTGCGATAACTTGAGGACTAGTTGCTTATATAAATATGTATATGTCAGTGTGTGATAACTTTGGGAGTATTTGCTTATATAAAATGTGTATACGTCAGTGTGTGATAACTTGGGGACTGGTTGCTTATATAAAATGTGTATATGTCAGTGTGTGATAACTTGGGGACTGGTTGCTTATATAAAATATGTATATGTCACTGTGTGATAACCTGGGGACTGGGTGCTCATATAAAATATATATATGTCACTGTGCGATAACTTGGGGACTGGTTGCTTATACAAAATGTGTATATGTCAGTGTGTGATAACTTGGGGACTGGTTGCTTATATAAAATATGTATATATCAGAGTGCAATAAATTGGGGACTGGTTGCTTATGTAAAATGTGTATATGTCAATGTGTGATAACTTGGGGACTGTGTGCTTGTGGAAAATACGTATGTCACTATCTGATAACATGCTACTGGATGCATATGAAAAAGTATTTACATATCACTGTGTGACAACTTGGGACTGAATGCTTATGTAAAACATGTATTTGGCACACAAAAACATCGAACTGGACGCTAATGTAAAATATGCATATGTCACTAGATGCTTTTTGTAGAACACGCATCTGTCAACCCACAACAGCATAAAATATTTACATAATAAGTATCTATTCAAACAGTACATATCAGCAAGGTATATCATGCTGTGCTGATAGCTACATGTCCATTTGTACTGAACGTTGCAGCTCTGTACCTCGGGTGTCTCGTTTGCACGATATTTCTAACTAACACTTACGTTAATTTACACCACGTGTCAACACATTTCTCGTCAACATGTTGGTGTACAAATAATTACTTACACACGTAATTCTGGCTTAGTTAACGCGATATAGAACTGATGAAGCAACTCGTCCTGCCAGAGCCTCCTTATTTCGCCCTGACAGAAGACAGGCTAGAAGCAGGATCGATCTGCAGACGAAGAAGCCGTTTGCCTCCAGAGCTCCGTGAAGTCGTCTGCTTCTGGAGCATTCAGTTCGTTAATACTGTGTGGGTAGCACGTTTACCGCACCGTGCACGCGCTAGGCCTGGAACATTCACGTATTGCCCGTGCAAGTGTTTGACAAACAGGATGTGTATTTCTTCCTGGTTCTGATGGTGCAGATCGCATGGTTCACATCGCGAAGTGGATGTTTTTCAGTTTACCTTACACAGGTTAGGAACACAGCTGATTCT
The DNA here is from genome assembly GCF_023055435.1 of Haliotis rufescens. Classification (NCBI taxonomy): domain Eukaryota; kingdom Metazoa; phylum Mollusca; class Gastropoda; order Lepetellida; family Haliotidae; genus Haliotis; species Haliotis rufescens. Next base: position 17,931,569 of record NW_025964112.1, read on the forward strand.
ACAACCTCAACAAGTTAAAAGAATAAATTTTCTCAAATAGGAGATTAGGCATTGATAAAAGTGGCTTTTACGTGTGTTTTCGCTGTGGGAATTTATCAGGACTAAAATCAATTACACGATGGTGTGTGCCCAGAAGTGCAGTGTTTAAAACCTGCAAGTCAATCCAGATACACTATCAATGAACAAAGCAAGATCTAATCGCTGAGGTTCTCGTGAATGGATCCGCTTTGGTGTCACTCTACCAGGTCTTTAATTGATTGTTTCGCTGTTAGGCACTGAGTATAACTGATGGAAGTACACAATCTGTGAAGCGAACGGCAACAGGTAAGTTGACATGTGACCGTTTCCTAATATCACTTCAGGTTTTCAAGACCTGTCAATGACAAGCTCACAGTGTATTTTGTGAATGATTCCATGGAAACTGAAAGCTGGATAAGAATAGTTTCTGTACATCGCCTCATATCGACTGAAGGTATTATCATTTTGCATAACGTAGTGTTGCACTCTTCGGTAAATTTATATGGATTTCTTACAGGAAGGACCGTGTAATGTTTCGGGAATTATGAAAGGGGTAGATGAACGAAATTTCAGCATATTTTCTTGTGACTGTGTACGTGTTTTCTCTGTTTTCCATTTTGCTTGTGTAATTTGGTCATTAATGTGGTTCCTGTATTACAAGAATGTATTTAAAAGAAATTTGCAAACCCCTTGGGGTGGGGTGTGGGGTGGTGGTCTAAGCAACTGACATACATATACCTGCAAAAAAAACCTTTTTAACGACTGTATTCTGCATAAATTCTCTGGCGAAATACATTTTGACACATTCATATTGAAATGCAGAAACCAAAATCGATAATATAGTGACATGTTTTGCAACTGTTCTATGGCAATGGTCATTTGACTACCCTTGTATTTCCTTCCTCTGCTTCTCAGCATCATGCGGTATCACCCCGTCCCCCCGGGAACATCTGGAGAAGCATACAATGTTCTTATATCAATATTCCATCATGTATCGGTGGCATCTTAAATATCTTACAAAATGAAGTCAATATCATGTGTATATATTTCCAATAGATACACGGCAGTTTGGGAATATATGGAACTACAGATGGGGATGCTACTTAACTTTCGTTCAAGTTTATTTAACTGAAATGCACAGATATTTTCCCGTTCCTTATTTCGTGTTGGTATGTTATTACGATTTCTTTCAATGAAAGAGAAATATACAATTTCGTTAATACTAAATATAACACGTCTCGGTTATCTGCCGAAACAGATTCAAAATGTTGACACAAATTATATGTCTTTTTAATAGAACACTGAACATCAGTCATTACACCAGGCGTTCTTCAGAAGGAAAATAGCACTGATCGCATCGGTATAATTTATTAATGACGATAAAAGAACTTCAAAGAATTTTAACATTCAAACTACAGAATAGAACGTTAGTAATAAACTTACTGATTAAGACACGGCGTAGTGCCCATAACAATTGAGTTATTTATCCATCTTTACGATCAAGGCTTCCAAGTTTATAGAGCTGGGAAAAGTATCCCCCAGTGTCCTTTCAAGCTTCAGTTGATGACAGTCCGCACGAATATATCTGTCGACGCAAGAAACATTTAATTACATGCACCAGACACATGCCTGCAGTCAGATTGGTACGAGAGGACAGAATTATCTTGCTTCACTAGGCTTTACCATTGAATTTCATTGTTTCATCACAAGTGTTCATCACCAGTCGTGGAGATTTACTACTAAACATACCATATGCCGTTTATTGTTCCATACCATTATAATTTTTCAAACAAATTAATTAAGAAAAACTACATAAACAATGTCATACTGAGGCGGCTCCGTTCAATATAGAAAGATAGATAGATATAGATAGATAGATAGATAGATAGATAGATAGATAGATAGATAGATAGATAGATAGATAGATAGATAGATAGATAGAGTCTCCAAGATTGATGATAACATTTGGGATAATATAATGAAAGTCAGTGGTAAAAGCCTAGTAAAAGTTACCAGAAAGAGTATTGCTTCTACCCCATTTCATCCTTCATGGATTTAATGTCTTTTAGCTTTATGCCGTGTAAGACCGTTTACATTATTCATAGGTTCTCATGCTGCCTGTCCTGTTTAAGTGTTCCCCATTGTGCCTGATTGTATTGGGATGATTATGGCATGAAGATGACCCATCCTGATATCAGTAACCATCAGTAAACACAAGCACCATTTCGTGTGAAAGGAATTTACCAGTTGCCCTGCTTCTCTTAAATCACCCCCAGGAACACGGTAGAAACAGCGTATCTAGTCAAGCAGTGTTATATACAGTGTTGAAAATTACTGCTGGTCCGGCTCGGCGGGGTAATAGACTTAGAATGAATCCAGTCACTAATCCCGGATGCCCCACCCCGTGTGTCACACTGTATTCGTATCATATTTCAGTGTACCGTCCTTGTGGAAACTGCGCGTCAGAACAGTGAGTGAGTGAGAATGGCTTTACGCCGCTTTTAGCAATTTCCCATCAATATCACGGCGGGGGACACCAGAAATGGGCTATGGACATTGTACCCATGTCGGGAATCGAACCCGGGTATTCGGCGTGAGGAGGGAACGCTTTAACCACTGGGCTACCCGACCGCCCCGCGCGTCAGAACAGGTCCACAGCAATATATGCTTGTAACATGCGATTTAATGGATTTAGTAGTCAGACTCGGTTTGTATGTTGTTCCTTGTTTGTTTAACGCTGCACTCAATTAATAATCGAGTCTGGATCGGACGATCCAGTGATTGACATCGTGAGAATCGATCTACGCAATTGGGATACAATAACATGCATCAAACCACGTCAGCGAGCCCGGCCAGCCGATCCCGTTTGTCGCCTCTTACAAGCGTACCACTTGGATACTGAAGACTAATAATTATTCTTACCCTGATTTTCGCGGGTGTCAGACTCGGTGACTTTGGTGATGGCATGTCATCGTACCCCGATACCATGGATCGCTGCTCACAATCCAACCACTGGTTTGTCTGGTCCATACTCAGTTGTTTAAAAAAACGTCGCCATATAGATAGAATATTGCTGAGTGCGGCGTAAAACAACAAACACAGAAACAAATAGTCCACTTATCAGGAGTTAGTTGGCTTGAGACAAAAACAGATTTGGGGTAATACATTTTCGTTATCATTATTTGACTGTGTGGACGATGTTTTTGTGTTATATCTGCAGCAGTGTTGTTCGTAATATCAACCACTGATATGTTTGACCCTGATTTCTTTAAGTGAGGGTTATAACATGAATATTGATGGCTCACTTTTTGCAGTATACACTCACTCATCTTTTGAAATATATATAGATACGATGAAAATATTTACGTCCTTTTTTCATGTTTCGACATTTAGTCTAGTATTCATAGGACTATCTAGTTGTTTAGATGCCTCGTCGTACATCAAAAAATCTTAAGAATTTTAAAACTCAACCTACAGAATAGGACGTTAGTGTGTCTGTATTCAACCCTAAAATATTTACAATTTAAGACACCACGTATTGCCGATAACAACTGAGTTATTAATCAAGGCTTTCCATCAAGTTTGTGGCTCTAGGAAATGTATCCCCTTGTGTCTATTCAAGCTTCAGTTCATGACAGTCCGCACGAATATATCTGTCGACGCAAGAAACATTTAATTACATGTACCAGACACGTGTCTACAGTCAGATTGGTATATTTGCGCAACGAGAGGAAAGAGTTCCCATGCTTAACTAGGCTTAACCATTGATTTTCATTATTTTAGCCCAAGTCTTATCACCAGTCGTGGGGACTTATACTAACATACCGCATGCCGCTTTTGGGTTCATATGATACTAGTCTTTTCAAATTTGTTATAGAATAACCCATAAACAGTGTGATACTGTTTAAATATGCAGTTGCTCGCTGTAAAAATGTATTGCTTTTATCCCATTTCATGCTTCAGAGATTTAATGTCCTTAAGTTTTATGGATTATGATCCAATGTCAGCACCATTCCTGTGATTATAGATTATACCAGAGTGACAAGCGTGTACGACCTATCTCATTTCGGTAGTTCCTAACACATCAATCTTATCATCCAAAGCGGGGAAAAATACAATACACTCGTTCACACATCGTGGTATAACTAAAAAAAGTGTTCAAAGCGGGGCTTTATCCAACTCATTAACTTCAGCCATTTCATCTAAAAGGAAAAACGTGAACGTCAGAGAATATCCAGTTGCGAGTATCTGCCCAAACACATACCATAAGGCGTAACAGGCAAAAAAAGGTGAACATTACTTGAATGGATCACTGAAAATCAGTGATGACACATGTGTTCGCAAACAAGGTAAGCACGTCCTGTTCTACTGGTACAACCCGCCACTCACACAATTTGTACAAGGAAGTAAGCATTTGTATCTTGCTTAACGCGCTCAGCAGGAATCCTGCCATTGGTCCAGTCATGACCCTTTGTCTTTTAACTCCAGAAATTTCAAGTTTCACCAAAGGGATAAACATGTAGGACATGCATCACTTCGGGTCATGTGCTACTTCCTCATGTCAAAAGAGCTCGTTCAATCATCTAAAAATAGGAAACTAGACATAAGTATCTGCTTGGAAGCCTCAGATTGCTTCCTTGTAAGAAGGATGACCAGTTATTCTATAGACGTGACAGACTGTTTCTATGGACCACCAATGTCTACAGCATACAATACGCCGTGAGGAGAACACTATCAGTACGTGCCACCGCACATGGCTACGAGCTGTACCTCGAAGTTATCATTTCAAAAAGACAATTAAACTTAACGAGGGGTCGGAAATTAAACAGGAAAACAATTACATTAAGGCTTGCACGCTCGTAACAGCGAGCCACTGTGTGGGCGGGACCGATGGACGTGGTTTAACTGTCTCTGCTGGTGACGTTTCTGCCTTTAATGTGAAGGCAGGATCCTCGCCGATCTACGTTCATCACTACATTCGGATCCAATCGGCTTATTCCGTAACTGATAGAATACTAGAGGCTCCAATGGACATTGCACGATTTTACTGTAAACCGTGTAACGCCAGACCTCTCCAGATATTCTCAAAATTTGACAGTCAATTTTGAAGAAAGCTTTTGATATACAAGTGGTATACCAATTGATGTCAAGTGAATGAGTTTGGTTTAACGCCACTTTGAACAGCATTTCAGTTATATCATAGTGTGTCGACCCAGTGTGAGAGTCATTCCCGATTTATTAGATAGTGAGTGAGTGGGCGAGTTTGGTTTAACGCCACTTTGAACAGTATTTCAGTTATATCAAGGTGTGTCGGCTCAGTGTGAGAGTAAATACCGATATATTAGATAAATAGTTATTAGTCAGGTACCACTTTCATGAAACCATCGAGAATGGGTATGGTGCTGACAAACCTAGAAATATTATCGAACATAATATTTCCATTTAAAATAAAAACATGATGCACTTTTATGAATCGATACACTAGTAAACTGATAGCTCTGAGAGACTTGATGTTGCCCAAAGTAAACTGTTTTCGAACACTTGGTATCATCACTGATTTTCAGTGAGTTACTCATATAGTTTTGACCACTACTTTGCCTTGAGCGCCCAGTGCAATCTGTTTGGTCGGATAATCGAGACTGGTTATTCGCTGGCGTTGACGTTTAATACTTATGTAAACATTTCGAACACAGATGAGTCTAATATATTCATGAGAACCATGCAAACGTTTGTAGCACTGTCATAATTGGTAGCAGAATGAAGTCAACTTGAACTAAAAAGAGCCATCTTATCACAATCCACAAATCACTACAATGACCAGGTTAACACCAGGGCCCCGTTCCACAGAGTGATCTTAGCGCCAAGTCGATCGTAACTCCCATTCTTTTACACTGACTTACGACAGTCGTAGCGCTAAGATTGCTTTGTGGAACGGGGCCCAGATGTCTTGATGTGCGATGGGAAAGAATGGGCACACGTTGCCTGTATCATATTTGAAGACAACGCTAATAAGAGTGATTGATTGAGTGAATGAGTGAGTATGGTTTTACGCCGCTTTTAGCAATATTCCAGCAATATCACGGCGGGGGACACCAGAAATGGGCTTCACACATTGTACCCATGTCGGGAATCGAACCCGGGTCTTCGGCGTGACGAGCGAACGCTTTAACCACTAGGCTACCCGACCGCCCCTAATAAGATTGAAAGGAAATAACGCTATGTTCGCATCGTGACATGAACACACTATGTGAATCTGATCCCGTACGCATACTCACGTTTATGTCTCGGTTAGGTACATATCTGATGTCAGTTTATTAGTTTATCTATTCAAAGAAATGGCATGTACACAGTTTACATTGATTTTGTATATTTAATTTGAATTTATATTGCGATTTTATAATGACAGTATCTGAATTTTAACACCTCAATTTCAAAACCAATATGTAGTATGACACACCTTGCATATCAGCATACCCTTTATTTGAACTTGATTACTGGTAAAAAACACCTTTATTTATCGATTATTTCTAAAATAAGCATACAAAGATCGCATTTCCAAGGAACATAAATAAATATTCATGTTATTTCTATATATTTTCATGATATATTTATAGTAAAAAATGTGCTTTATTAAAATCACCTTTTGCACAGTTCCTAAACCTTTTTGTATAGTTGCGTTCTCCTTGTGACCTGTTTAACGTGTATGTGAATATCTCGGATGTGAGGGTCAAATGATGTCTTAGCCTGCTTGTAACCTTAACTACGCCAGCAATATGGCCTGGGAATAAATGTCCTATCACGACAGTGCTAAGGGCAGTTCCGGCAAAGGACACTATCTGAACTATTAGCCTCACGACTGTCGCTGATTAAAGTGGTTCTAGTCGCAGTCAATCAGCCTCTGACGTGCGTACTAAAGATTATCTGCCATGTTAGAATTATACAGTGCAATTCTTGACGTTCATCATACGTCAGAATAAGCTGTGCCAAGGATGCCACTGGATAACATGCACTGAAACTTTAACAACCGTCAACAATGGCCTTATAATACCGAGCTCGTAGAACGGCTAAGGTTAATAGAAATAGACAAACAACAATACATGTCCATGCCACGTGAATTAATAATACAAGTCACCATGGTGATCGGAATAAACAATTTTTCACTTGATGTGAATATATAAGGCAGTTTGTTTTATTGTTTATCACAGATTTTGCGTTTTACCTTTTGGGAAACATTCGAGCAATGTGTGTTTGTTGTTTAGGTCAGTGTGAACAAAATATGTTATTGGCAGTTTTTATTGTTTTCGAATACGTATGCGTTTAGGGGAATATAAGCTAGGCTATAGCGAAATGTTTAGCAATTTTACATTCCATTGTAATTATGGACAGGGATAGCCCATTGGTTAAAGTGTTTGCTCGTCATGCTCGGGTTTGATTCCGGACTTTGGAATAACGTGTGAGGCCCCGTCTAAGTGTCACTCGCTGGAATACTGCTAAGTCGGGGTATGACCATACCTACACAAACACTCATTGGTTCCGTGAAGATCCTGGTACAGAATAGGTCTTCAGCAACCCCTGCTTGCCGTAAGAGGCGACTATGCTTGTCGTAAGAGGTGACTAACGGGAACGGGTGGTCAGGCTCGCTGATGGCTCGCATGCCATCGTATCCCAATTTGCGTAGATCGATGCTCATGATGTCAGTCACTGGATTGTCTGATCCAGACTCGATTATTCACAGACCACCATCATATAGCTGGAATGTTGCTGAATGCGGCGTTTAACAACAAACAAACAAACAAACAAACAAACATACATTGTATTCATAACCACCTTGCTGTGCCATCCGTCCTTGCTTTGTGTGTTTACGTGGAGAGTGTCTAAATCTACCACGGTTGTCATTAACTACCATTCGTTGTTCAGCGTGCTGAAACAGTTGTGACTGTCACCTTGGTATATTTTGAGTTTATGTGTTTGTTCAACGCGGCTATATTGCAGCTATATGATGGCGGTCTGTAAATAATCCACTATGGACCAGACAATCCAGTAATTGACATCATGAGCATCCATCTACGCAAATGACATGCATCAACAAAATCAGCGAGCCTGACCATCCGATCCCGTTAGTCGCCTCTTACGACAAGTATGAGTTGCTGAAGACCTATTCTAACACGGATCTTCACGGGAAGGTATGTTTTAAGATATAAACTATACCTAAAACAAAAAGTATTTATGGGGCTTTTTTCACCAAAGTACTTATAGTTACACGTTGATGTCGTGTTTTCACATCGCTCGAAAGGGGACGATATGAGTGAGTAGTGACGAATGCCAAATGTTGTTGTATAAATAACCAGTACAAACTATCTCAAACACAAAACAACTGGCAATGCCATCTGTCATGACTCTTTTTCCTCTGCACCAATACGTGCTACATGTCTAATACGTAGTACCTTTGGACATCTTCGTGTGCTGGAGAAATCAGAGCTGCCAGCTCGGCATAGGGTTCAATGGTATTCCTACTGGCCTTGGAGCGTTGCCTTAATAGTTCCGGCTTACTTGTATCAAGGGGATGGGCATCAACACCTTTATTCTGACAGGGAATAGACTTAAGTTGTCACTAGAAGTGAACACAAGCCGATAGCAATTAAACGTACTTTACCAGTATTGATGTATGTGAGATTACTCCGTTACGATGGGGTGGGGGGATGTGGGGGAGGTGGAGGGGGGCACGATCGAAGATGTTTCCCTGGCATTAAGGAGTAACCGCATCGCAGGAACATTATCGTGACTCCTGGTAACCGAATATCTAGACAATGTCCTTAGCTTTAAATTTTTACTTTAGCAGTTCTGTTGGTGAATGACCTCCGGTTAATGTATGAACAAGTTAGGGCTCATGAATATGTTTGGGGATATGTTATTGTAGTGAAGACTGAGCAATTAATTTCAGGAAAATATCCCCAAAAATATTCATGATCCCTTCCCTTTTTGTACATACTTATCGGCTGGCATCGGAACTGTTTCCACAAAACAGGACGGCATGGCTATGGCTTTAGGTCACAATGAGCAAATCTCAAGTGATATCACATCAGGAGAACCAACAACGGGCTTCACCCATCACTCAGAGGGAGGAAACCCACCGAACCTCGGCCTCACCCAATTTGTCAGATACCTTAAAATCCTAAATACCACGTTTGAGTTATCCCGCCATCCTATGCTTGTTACCCAAGTGGTAAAATGGATCAGTCAAGATCAAACCCCATTTGTCAGACATGTCATGAAAATATAAGACTTATGATAAGACAATAAAACATGTTCACGGTGTTTCATAGGCTTTATTAGCCACATCAAAGAACATTATTAGCACTTTGGAACCGATTACCAGAGTCAACCCGATGTCTGTGATCACATAATCTCCTAATTGGGTCATTCTACAGAAAATGGCAAAATGCTGTCCTTGTTTTTTTAGTAAAAACAATTTTCCATTCTGTTTCAACATTGTTAGTAGGATAGATTAAATAATAAAAAAACATTTCTTCTCGTTGTGGGTGTTTTAAACATTTAAAACATTTTTATATATGAAACAAACCACTTTAGAATTCTGTACATTACCCAAATGGTGACGTATTCATCTTGGTGTAACTTTTGGTATTGAGTATATAATCAAGCTCTATACTGGCAAACTTTAAATAACCAGACTACAACTTACATCGGAACCAATTCTGAGATTATTCTTAAGATTTATGTGGTAATGACATTATTATTATTTTTTATTATTATTATTATTTATTTGATCTTAATTATACAGAGGAGTAAGCATATAATTACTGGTCAATTAGAACCAGAGGTAAATCTCATATGTTTTGACAAGCCATGGGGTATCTGACATGGGCTATCTGACAACTTTGGTATCTGAAACCTTGAATAACAGTTCTGGCATAGTATGCTTTGAACCATGAATGCAAATATAGTTATTTCACATGGGTACAGTATCAGCTATATAGCCATTCATCTGTTCGACTTTATCCTCTGACTTGGCTTGTACAAGTCCGGACTAATGCCGATTTATAGTGCTAGCCCACTGAAATACCTTGTCGCAGTTTAAACATGAACATGATGAATACCCTACTCAGACACAGTATACCGACTCCGAGCCGACCAGTCCTTGTTTTAGCCCCTTAATCCCAGACATGGTAACGACAAGTACCATCTTTTAACGTCTTTCGGTATGACGCGGCCGGGGATCGAACCCCGGACCTTCCGCTCTCCGGGCGGACGCTCTACCACGTACGCTAGACCACAGAGGCGGTCTCCGACGTTGTGGATGTATCAAATGAAACTGTACTCTCCTGGGCCCATTGCCCCACGTCATCTATAAAATGCTCTAATGACAGCACACTTTGATAAAACAAGGATGACAGTTTGCTTATCGAGTACCTCAAGGGGATCGCTGGGGCTTTAATTTGCTAAGAGATGCTTTGAAAGGGGAATTCTTCTCTTCAGTGTTTTTACATTGAAACATGTTCTAGCCATCACTCATTTCTCTACTCAGTGGAAATACACGTACTTCTTAATCTGCAACAGAAACGGCAACAAACTTGTTCTGGAAAGCAAGGGATGTACACTGTTCTCTCAATACTGCACATATTTTACTTGGTTCCAGAAGACACGTGAGTGAGTGAGTGAGTGAGTGAGTGAGTGAGTATGGTTTTACGCCGCTTTTAGCAATATTCCAGCAATATCACGGCGGGGGACACCAGAAATGGGCTTCACACATTGTACCCAGGTCGGGAATCGAACCCGGGTGTTCGGCGTGACGAGCGAACGCTTTAACCACCAGGCTACCCGACAGCCCCTCCAGAAGACACGGACGTCCTATGGGTTTCGGAAAGAATTTGATTTCAACTTCCATACTTTAGTTTGTTTGTCGTTATGGTTAACTCTCATTCGTTTTCCTATCGAGTACACTATGTGCAGATTGTTCTTCTTGACCCCGACGTGATATTGCTGGAGGCGGCAGAGAACCCACTCACACACCAACAAGGTTTACAGAAATAACGCTCGTTGACACAAATGCCCACGTTGAAAACAAATTACAGATACCTAAATTGAAACGTTAGATAGATAACGATCCCCATGACGTGACCCATCTAAGTACATCAGCTAGCAAGTAACCCTACACATGAAGCCCTGGAGCTCGCTAGGAATGTATGTCAACCGCGTAATTATTAAAGTGTGTACCTAGGTTGATACTGGACTGTATTCTCAGCGTTCAATCTTTCATTCATTATTTACGGCAACTTTATTACGGTATGAATAGAAGTTTTATACTGATTATTACTGTCGTTGTAGTATTAGCTCGATAATAAACTCACTGACCTTCTTTATTGACAAAGATCACGAGAACTTTGTGTCTCGCGACAATGACCTGAAATGATTCTTGAAGGACATTTGTATGGCATACAGTTATACAGCTTCAAAGACGTTATTCACGGCGTTGGAGTTCTTTTATTACATTGTCCCGCGGATTGCTGTTCAATACATTGTGGTCTCAGCTCCCTGGGGAGAGTATGTCTGATCCAAACTGCTTTTTTTTAACAGTAGATTCACCGAGTCACGCTAACGGTGTCTACTGTGTAATGAAATGATGAAAGCCCACCCAGATCATTGAAGCGTCGTGTTGTATTTCATAGCAAACTTCAATGTCATCAAAACAGATTTTGCCTCTGGTGAAATGACAATGATGGAACAGGGTGATTTAAATGCAAGCAAATGAATCACCTCAACGATTGTAAATACAATACTGTAAAAGGATAGTACGTATATGACGATCGATGGGATCCAACGTGAGCTTGTGGCACATAATTGGAATCTGGGTTCAGTATTACTCTGTTGTTAGACTGATAAACCATCTCTGACCTGTGAGTACTGATTCTGTGTTCAGTAAATGTGATTTATTACAGTTATACTACTGGCTGATTGTAAATACTTCCAGAGCTTCCCATGTCATGAATTAATTAAATTCTGGTTGATTTAGCATCTTAAGATACCATCAGAAATATCGATCAAGGTCTATCTCACGTATCAATAAAGCTCTTCATAATGTAGATACCGTCTGCCTTGCTCGACAGAGAAGAATCAGAACTGTTTCAGTGTGTTGGAAATATCTGTTCACACATGTTAAAGGAGTATTTGAATTACCCACACCCTTGTGTGCGCAGACTTCAAAGAATATCAAATACAGAACATCCGAGGCTGATCTAGGATATAACGTTAGTCGGCTACTATAGCCAGTGGTTAATATAGTAACTCACAAATATCATTTCTCCATGCCGAAGGTAATACCATTTTATCTGTGACTTCAAAGAAGAGGATACGGTGGCGTATTGGCATCCGTCTCATCGGCGTAAAACACATGGTTAAGTTGGAGTCGGGAGATCAGGGTAATTCCGTATCGATCTTCCCGTGGCATTTAATCAAGCAATTTGACCTCGTCTTCGCCCTGTCCCTACTGTCAACAGCATATTAGACCTTCAACGGATATTGCTGTATCTGTATATCGTTTGTGGCTCTGGGTAAGGTGTCAGCGTTTTGGTGACTCGTAATACTTTGTTTTGTCCGGATATTTGCCATCGGACCAGCACTCGTGATGACAAGTTATATGGTAATGTACATATTGTGAGGACCTGTAGGCTATAAGGAGTACATTGTTCGCTCGAGTGAGTTGGGATGTAATGCCAGCTAAAAGATAGTTTGTGACATTTCCCGTAGCCAGTTTGATTTAGGAAAATCGCCAATTGGCGTTGAACTAGAAATAAAGGAGACCAGTGAGACCGCCTCATCTGTTTCATATTTAGATCCATGCATAAGGATTCTGAGTGAAAAAATACTCTCCACAAGACTGACAAGAGGGATGACTTCAACTTTCCAATAGTCAACTTTCCCTGCCTGTCGAGCAATATTCCAGCAGCTCCAGCCTTTGGTGTCTACATTTCACAACGTTTGAGATATAATAGAGCATGCGCTGTTTCCAAGATTTCAAACAGCGTCATACGACTCGTGCTCAGAAGTTGTTTGATCAAGGTTACAACATTCAAGGCCTCAGTAAAGCTTTCAAAAAGGTTTATGGTAGACATGTGGAGGACATTTCCAAATTTCACGCTTCAGTCACACAAAAAAGATGTCCGATTCAACTCCCTATTTTGACTTGTACCATATGTTCCCATGCTTTTTCAGGTGTTTGTGTTTGTGACGGGTGCCACCGGTGGGGCAGGATACGCTCACCTTTTCGCGAACACCTGATATCATTACTGATTCATAGACACATGTTACTGTTAGAGTCGGGGTCGTACAATCGACTATGCTTTATGTAGGGATTTCCATTGGATATGAAAATATATATATTGGAGAGTCCCCAGAGTATGGAGCTGTCGAACCATGGTGCATTGACGGTTTTATTATGGGACTTGATCCTGATGGCAGCGGTTCATAAATCATGCAGCGAACTGTAGAGCCCTTCGTGATGTGAAGTTTTGTTAACTCCAAATGCTTGGGGCCAAACTCTTGTCGGATGTTCAGAGTGTCATGGAGCCGATTGGTGTGATAAAACATTCACAGTCATGAAACAAACAACGTCACATTCTGATGTATGAGTCATGTGCTTATGTCATTAAAAATGACATTAGCTTGACAATAGCAGCACAGTAATCGCTTTGAGAAGGGAATGCAGTTACCACTTTCAATGATCATGTAATTGAATCCATACATTAAGCCTAGGAAAGTTAAACTGTGCTGTCTTCTGTTTGTTGTGTGCTGTGCTGTATTTGAGTTAAACATTGTTTCATTGTTCACTGTTGTAGACAGAAATCGTATGTCTTGAAGCAGTTACAGTTTTAATATTCTGTCTTTAAAAATGTTACAACCTGTCACACGTAAATCCATCTCACCACAAGCACCTCAAGCACCACATACACATGGACACCGCGCCACACAGAGGTGGTCCATCTCACCACAAACACCTCAAGCACCACATACACACGGACACCGCGCCACACAGAGGTGGTCCATCTCACCACAAACACCTCAAGCACCACATACACACGGACACCGCGCAACACAGAGGTGGTCCATCTCACCACAACCACAGCATAACACACAGATACCGCGCCACACAGAGGTGGTCCATCTCACCACAAGCACGACATAACACACAGATACCGCGCCACACAGAGGTGGTCTATCTCACCACAAGCACCACAAACACATGGATACCGCGCCACACAGAGGTGGTCCATCTCACCACAAGCACCACATACACATGGATACCGCGCAACACAGAGGTGGTCCATCTCACCACAAGCTACACATACACACGGACACCGCGCAACACAGTTGGTCCATCTCACCACAAGCACCACGTACACACGGACACCGCGCAACACAGAGGTGGTCCATCTCACCACAAGCACCACATACACACGAACACCGCGCAACACAGAGGTGGTCTATCTCACCACAAGCACCACATACACACGGACACCGCGCAACACAGAGGTGGTCTATCTCACCACAAGCACCACATACACACGGACACCGCGCAACACAGAGGTGGTCCATCTCAGCACAAGCACCACATACACACGGACACCGCGCAACACAGAGGTGGTCTATCTCACCACAAACACAACATAACACACGGATACCGCGCAACACAGTTGGTCCATCTCACCACAAGCACCACGTACACACGAACACCGCGCCACACAGAGGTGGTCCATCTCACCACAAGCACGGCATAACACACGGATACCGCGCAACACAGTTGGTCCATTTCACCACAAGCACCACATACACACGGACACCGCGCCACACAGAGGTGGTCCATCTGACCACAAGCACCACATACACACGGACACCGCGCAACACAGAGGTGGTCCATCTGACCACAAGCACGGCATAACACACAGATACCGCGCCACACAGAGGTAGTCTATCTCACCACAAGCACCACAAACACATGGATACCGCGCCACACAGAGGTGGTCCATCTCACCACAAGCACCACAAACACATGGATACCGCGCCACACAGAGGTGGTCCATCTCACCACAAGCACCACAAACACATGGATACCGCGCAACACAGAGGTGGTCCATCTCACCACAAGCACGGCATAACACACGGATACCGCGCAACACAGTTGGTCCATCTCACCACAAGCACCACGTACACACGAACACCCCGCCACACAGAGGGCCCATCCCACCACAAGCACCACATACACACGGACACCGCTCCAACACAGAGGTGGTCCATCTCACCACAAGCACCACATACACACGGACACCGCGCCACACAGAGATGGTCCATCTCACCACAAGCACCACATACACACGGACACCGCGCCACACAGAGGTGGTCCATCTCACCACAAGTACCACATACACACGGACACCGCGCAACACAGTTTGTCCATCTCACCACAAGCACCACGTACACACGAACACCGCGCAACACAGTGGGTCCATCTCACCAAAAGCACCAAATACACACGAACACCCCGCCACACAGAGGGTCCATCCCACCACAAGCACCACATACACACGAACACCGCGCAACACAGAGGTGGTCCATCTCACCACAAGCACCACATACACACGGATACCGCGCCACACAGTTGGTCCATCTCACCACAAGCACAACATACATTTTGGGGGTATAACATGAGGACATTTTTTTTTAAATTCCAGCAGATATCAAAGATATTTTCCGTTGCCCAGGTTTGAACGAAATGTCTTTCCGATGTTGTTGGACCTTCTGAACTGGATGGACACACTGCCGGTACAGTTTCTGGTTCAATTTCCGCGATGGGACTGAAAATCGATGTTGCTCTTTTTCTTTGTAGTTCCACTCTCTATTAAGCGAGTGAAACAGCTCAGCCTCTTTATATTTTCGCCAGACGTGATATTTCCTTGGCTTAGGTTAGTCTTTGTTAATGACTTGAAACTGTCGCTTTTAACAGGGCGAAAACATTTTATACTGGTGTCCTTACTGGTTAATGTTGCAGCAAATGGTTAGATTCACACACCAACAGTCAATGGGACCGTCTTCCAGGTTGAGAGGCTTCAGAACCTAGCTTTCCAATTGTTTTAGGTATATGCTAATTTTGCCCCTTGATAATCCTTGTTCGGCTGTTGCTGAGGATGGAGATAGTTTCCTGACTGAATACAACTGATTGTTCAGTTCGGGTGAAAGACTGACAATTTTGAATCATAAAATTAACAAATTTAGTCTGACTGTTCTTGTCATAACGCTGGCCTACGTTAAATATCCCTCTAGATGTATGTTTCCAGTTTGTTACATTGATAATGTACCCTTTCAGCTCACCATAATGAAATAGTGATCATGAGGCATGAATCTTTGAAGGACAAGGGAAAGGATGTCCCCACTAACCACTGCAGTAACTGACGTGAAATCGTTCGTTAGACAGTTTGTTTCACGATTGCCTATTTGTCCACTTTTGATTGTCTGTTCACGTTTGATTGTTTGTTCACATTTGATTGTGTGTATCCATGTTCGACTGTTTGTCCACTTTAATTTTTTTTTTCGCGTTCATCACGTTTGACTGTTTGTCCATGTTTGATTGTTATCTACATTTGACTGTTCACGTTTCTGTGAGAATTGGGGGCAATCAGATACCGGGGGTTCATGATGCGCGGGGTGCTTACATTGGACATGCTATTTACACAAAACAAATAAACTATCAGATCAATGTTGTATGAATAAAGTGTATAACGTATATTGACAGCAAGTGAGGGAGTTTTTCCTGCCTCTTTTAAATCCCATTTCACCTCACCTGTAAATGTTCGAAACACAGTTTTGATGACTTGAATATTGCTTAACGCGGCATAAAACAAACAATAAACTGGTTTGCGACAACTTGAGTACGTACGATAAATATATCCCACGTAAACGTACACGTAACTGTCGAGATCATTTTCCACGTTCGTATGATGAAATAACAAACTAGACATATTTCCGATACCAGCTGGAGCGGTATACACTAAGGTCCATCACAAAACGAGCTCCATCTACTGTTTTCATCACGTAACAGTTGTGTCACCGCCACGTCGAAACATGTGATACTAGGGACATATTCTACCCAGTAATCTCTTGAAAACCTCATTTGATTGAAGTTTGTTCTGCTTCCAACAGGAGAATCTTGTGCACCTAACACCGGCCGATCACAAGGACTGTAAGTGTCAAAATGCCTTTTTAACAAATTACTGGCACATATTGATATGAATCATCAAATATGTTTATTACACCAGATGCCCCATCATTGAGGTTTGATTTGTTCAAATAGAATGTCTTGGGAGATCAGTTGTTTTTTGCAGTAATGAAATTTCAGTCTCCTATGCAAATCAAAGCCGTAAATCTAGCTCAAGAGTGACGATGTAGCGTGGGATATTTCTGTGTGAATGAATTCACCATGTCCACAGCACTCGTCAGGAAATACAGAGGTAATTTTCTCTCGCAACAAGCATTATCCGAAGATTACCATTTGGGTAATATTGATTCGGAAAGTTTCCATATACATCACTCAAGGAAATACAATCTTGATAAAAAGCTATTCCCTTGGTTTTGTTATAAAGTGACCGAGAACGATCATTACAGTCTTTTTAAACCATTCGACCTATCACCTTTACGTATTGAAGTCTCAAGGGTATATTTACTTCACCTGATTATCATCAACGTCGAAGGTTTGACACGAACAGGTTCTAAAGTAGAGGTCATCTCATGTTGACAACTGCCAAGGGACCCGCCATTTACTTCCAAGATTGTCGAGTACAGGTTAAGATCAACTGCAGTGATTCCAATAGGGTTGGAAAAATATTTGCTTTTCCCACAAAACTGTCTATTTTGATTGATTTTTGCTTGTAGGGTGAATACTCTTGGCGAGAGGGAGTGTTTACCATTGATTCCCCATATGGTGCCGTTAATACCCGATGTAGCCTCACGTCTACTTAATTCACATTATAACGGAGTGGCGTCCTGGTATTGGGAAATAAACACATGAATACGTAGTCATCTGTTTTATAGACGGCTTAAAGTCTGTTCATAAGGTGTCATTTACTCTTTTGACCCATGATAAACAAACCAGTTTAGAGCTTCACGTGCCTCTTGGGTAAAACTATGTTTTTTTGGATTAATTGATAGGGAGATAGGGTCCGGAAATCCCAAAGGCAGAACTTTGACTGTGTCATAGACTGGAACACTTTCCATCTTATTTGTAAAGCTGTACTTACTATCTTACATCACCGTAAACATTCAACCGTGCTACTGCTACAAAATTAAGATTTGGAACGATGTTTACCATTTACATGCTTACCCTTTTCGCAGACACCTGGTGTCATCATCGAGTTTCAGCGATTCACTGATATAAATGTAACGCCATTTTGCCTTTTACGCCCGGTGGAATAATCGAGACTCGTAATTCTCCGGCATTATATTTACAAGAAGTTCTAAAATGCTTCCGGGAGGTCTTTAATTTATTGGGAACCCACACCAGTAACGAGAAGTGAAAAAATCATTAGGTTTATATTTCTTGTTACTTATTTCATATATTTTGGAGACAGGGCTTTCTTCCAAATCACTGTATCTCTAACATGCGTTTTGGTCCTATGTTACGCATCACGTGTAAATTTAGATGAGAAGGGTTACCGCAAACTTGCTGACATGAATATCACAACGTGAGACACTGCAACAGTCGTGTTTATCAAACGTCTGTTGATGTGCTGTTAATTATCATTGCTGAGTAGATAATTTCATACCAAAGATTTCTTAGCCTTGTCGGAAAATTTCGACTTCCAAATATATACGAGTCACTTATTCTGTTTCCAGTTCCCATTTCGAAAGGTGACGTTTGAAATAGAAAAAATGTCACATGGTATTTTGAAGACGACAAGTCCGACAATGCTCCCAATTCCCGACAAGGCTCTTGGGTGCGTAATGTCCTATTGGAGGACCATTTAAAAGTAATATATAGATATCGATGTCTCTCAGAAACTGACATAATACCAATATTTTAGTTTATCACTGAATATTGTGGTACGTGTAAGGATTGCGGTGAAATTTTTGGCATTATTCCAACGCTCAAAATTGGCTTTATACTTTCAAGCCATGTTGACAATTGGACCAGGGTCTTCGGTGTGATGAGGCATCGCTTGTTCCGAACGTTTCCCAAATAATCTCAATCATATCCTCATGTACGTCAATTTCACAGCTATGTTACTGGCCGCTCGACTTGTGAACTAAACCTGAATCATGTGATCTGCAATTCTTATGCATGTTAAGAAGATCAGGTGAATGGGTTATTTATCTGGATGTATGTCGGAAATATTGCAGAGTCTTTAAAACAACGTTTGTGAAATAAGAGTTTCTACTATGCTCCACGATCCTGTTCTCATTTGCAGGAAAAAAATTTTTAAAGTACAATACGAGTCCTTGTCTGTGTATCCAGGGTAACCTTTAACTGCAGGATAGAGGTATAGCGTACTATTTGAATAAGCAGGCAGATAATGTAGATATTATTCATAATTTGAACTTGCTACGAGAACATGCTTGCTAGGAGGACCACACAATGACCCAAGGCCAGTGTACGTCCAAACAGTTTGGTCTTCTATTGCTATTTACACCCCGCCACTGGAGACTCCGGGTAGGAACTGGACCCCAGCAACCTGTGCTGTTCGAAAGAGGCAACTGAGCTGATGGTCAGGCTCGGTTACTTGGTCGATTAAATATTATCGTACCCCGGCGGCGTTTATTGTTACTCGAAATATGAATCCCTGGGTTGTCTGTTCCAGTCAATATTTACAGCCCACCCCATACAGTTTGAATTTTGCTGAATACCGCGTTTAAAAACAAATAAACGGGGAAAAAACAAAATCAACCCTTGTAGAACGACATAGAATCTGGTGTGAACTCCACAGATGTGACAAGCGTTTATATGAAATGACGGTACTTTTGTATCTTTAACTTTAATTGCGTTTGAGAGTTCACACTTTGCGATAAGGTGAAACAGGTGTTACCATGAGATAAATTCCGACCGTCCCCATTCCTCTGAAGTTATGATGTGTGGTTACGGCAGAAACCTAATCATTGCCCGCACCCAGGATTTATAGCCTTGTTGTGTGTCGACATTTCCTATCGGTATTCTCCACGACGGGATACTGTCGAATCCTTTACAGATGCAGACTTGAGATTAGTGAACCACCCCATTAAACTACGAAAGTAAACATTCTTTACTATATCTTGCATTTATTCCGTTGGAGAGATTATATATTACTGAACATGTTTGGTTTCGAGTTTCAGTATTTTACTCAGCCAATATGGGGATACACGGAGATCTCAAATGCACTACATCCTTGTGTTCGTAGGAACCGATTATATGCCAGAGGATTCAGAGGATAAGCGGTTTGAGTTGGTAAAACCCGAAAAGGAATGTTGCAATAAGTCTACCAATAAAGGACTACTATTTTTGCAATAGTGTTGCGATTGTAGCACTACTATTTTACATCCATACATTTTTTAATATTTATTTTTAAATGGGGACCTGGTGAAAACCCTAAAGGGATGTTACTGCAAGTCTACCGATAAAGAACTGCCATTTTTCTACCTAAGAGTACTCACCACTGGAACGAAAGCCATCCAAAGAAATGAAAACTTCTATTTAATAGAAACCAAGACTTACAAATAGTTGTCAGCTTACAATGGCGACAAAGTTTTTTTTGTGATGACACACGTGTTCGTGATGGCATAACTATTCGTGATGACATAGATGCTCGTGGTGACGCACGTGTTCGTGATGGCATAAATATTCGTGATGACATAAATATTCGTGATGATATAAATGTTCGTGATGACATAAATATTCGTGATGATATAAATGTGCGTGATGACATATATGTTCGTGGCGACGTACATGTTCGTGATGACGCACATGTTCGTGATGACATAGATGTTCGTGATGACGCACATGTTCGTGATGACATAGATTTTCGTGGTGACGCACGTGTTCGTGATGACATAAGTATTCGTGATGACGTAGATGTACGTGGTGACGCACGTGTTCGTGATGACATAAATATTCGTGATGACATAGATGACATTAGCCACACATACACAATATTCATCAATTAATACCTTGTTTGACGTTTTAACCGACTTTATGTAACCGTTTGTTTTTGGACAGCCGCGTCAGTTAGAATTAAAGGTTGATCGGCAGCTGCTGGGTATAGTACAATCATGGCCTTATAAAGTGTCCCTGTATCCGTGGTCTTACTGGGTAATTACTAACTATTGACCGGTCACACTAGGCATTCAGCAGGACAGTGGTCATCAGCGTCAGCTGGACACGTGATGATGGCCCTCTATATCAAGGGTTGTATGTCATGACGTTGGAAGTGTATAATCAACCATCAAACTGCTAAAATAAAAAACTTAAAAATACGTACATTGTGTGAAATACTACATATATTACCAAGGTGACATGGTGTTGCTATTGGAGATGACGTTGTCCCTAACGCTCAGGCAAACGTTTTGATCACAATCATTAATCGTAAAGGCAAGTCGCCGTTCATCCAAAAATATGGCGTTCCGAGCACAAAGTTCCATTCCACCCAATTCAGAGGGCTCTCAAGAAACGGGTTTGTTGACTGTTTTCTTGTCGTCTGTTGTGGTTAATGGCAGTGATGTTTATTGGAGGCAGATGCGAAAGTGCGCTCGCGCGTGGAAGTTTCTGTTTGTCTGTGTGCCTGTGTGTCTGCGTGCCCCAATTGACATCTGGCTACTCAGCGTCACATCCTTGTTGGGGTGGGTTTCACCAAAGTGGTATACGTCAAAGACCCGGCTTACTTTTGTTGAGCTTACCTATCATGTCTCAATACAACGGAAATACTGTTAAGCTGGACTCACTGTTTCAACTCTGCAAAACGCAAAAGTTTTTGAAGCACACAGACAACAAATAATACTAAGTTCTGTATCGTTTCTTTGTTTATTGTTTTTTAACACCGCACTCGCAATAGTCTAGCTATATGACGGCGCAGTAACGCTGGTGGGTAAGTGGATGGGTGCCTGCACATGCCAGGTGTGATTGCTGATTCGGATTGAACTGGTTATACACCTAGGGTATGAAAAAAGTGCTGTCTTCATAGGCTAGTGGCTTTTTCTGACATGTGCCTCTTCTTCGTCGTATTGTATGCGATGTGCTGTTAATATTCATCAAAATACTATTATGTGCATATAATGTGCATATGTATACTGCACCAAATCCACACCATGCTCAACGCGCTACACTATTACCCCGGTCAATGGACATTCTCAGCTCCTTTGAGAGTGTACAACCCAAGCTGCCTTTTAGGCACAAGAAGGTTAACAATCACATTACCATTTCATCCTACAGGGTATACATTAAAGAATATTCAAAATCCACCTTGACACTACGTACATGTACATTGTCACATGTTGGTCGAAGTCACATGAAGGAAACACTACAGCCTACAGTAAACCCAACAGCAAGGGTTCCACGTGGTAATAGCACCATAATGTCTATTATGATTAGCACCATAGTCATATATCACTGGCATTAACACTACATTTGTGTCCTGAGGCAGAATGAAGAACGTCATAGGTTATAGTGTATGGGAAGCCACAACGGCGGAGGCCCTTAACTATTGATGTGAAGAGTTTATGATGAGAGAGAAAAAAGGTCCCCAAAACTGGTTCCGACTTTTTTTCCCTTTTACAATTTGTTTGTGGTGGGAGGATTATTTGATTTTCTTAATCAACGTCTGTCTCTGACCCATTTCACTTCAAGGGTTTTACAAGAATAATAAAAATAAAAATAATTATTTGTGATTCTTCATTGGAGAAAAAAGCGTTTAGATTCTGACGAGTGTCTGGGCGAGGTGAATAATGATATGGTTTTTTTCCTGACGATCCACTGTTTCTTGCAGAGGTACATGATATTAAGATGGATGCTGACGACGACGAAGGATCCTACTACGGCTCTTCCTACGGCTACGAGGACCTTACGTTCCTAGAAGCATGCATCGAGCAGGATATCGAGGCGGTTCAGGCTATCCTGGACGAGAACCCGACAGAAGAGGAAATCAATGAAAGAGACAGATCTGGACGGGTGAGCTTTTTGTCGACACGAATGTCAAGGAATATCGTTTGTGTTTAGTTGTGTGTTCACTTTAGGGCAGACAGAAGTAATTGTGTTTCTTGTTATCTTGTCTATTTTTGGGTCGCATGCTGGGTTTGAAATGAAATAAAATAGATTTTTATTTACACTTTCGTGTCAGTAATTGAGCAGGTTAGGTCATTAGCTGAAACTGTCTCCCTTGGTTGCTTTTGCTTAATTAGAATTCTGATGGGTTCGAGTGTTACGTCGACAAGGATAAATATAATATTATATTTTTTATTTTTCGGTTTGGTAGTCAAATTGTGATCAGCCAGCGATGGGAATTTCAATCGCACTGAACTGCTGCCGCGAGATCGGACTGCTAGGGTTTCAGAATAAAGGCGTGAGTTCACAAGCAAGAGAAAAGTTCGATCACGTGATATGCAAATTAGCTTGTTGAAGTCATCACTGCGTCGGAGTGTGGTCCGAAAAACTCACCTTCAAGGCAACTTATGCTGGCAATGTCTATGTTACAGTCAACGTTTAAAAACAGTCAATGTAATTCTCTTAGGCAATTTACAAAAAGCCGAATTATGTTTGTCATTTTCATAAAATGACTGAAAAATCCGTCCGTTTCTTTGACAGATTGACTAAAAATTATTAAGTTTGTTTATTGAGAATGTTTTATATGGGCTTAAAAACATCATAATGGACTAATTATGTTCGAATTAGAAGGAAAAGCATTTTATTTTTATCCTCTCATTTTCAGTCACTTTGTAATGAAATTCAACATCAAAATGTTTTGAATTCTGTATCTTAATATAATATATGGACAGTTTTTCAGTCATCTTTTTCAAATGACTGAAATATTGAGGAGTTTTGTAAACTGCCTTTTCGAAAGTTCTTTTTACACATTGACTTAACATATATGATTAACGGGACATACGTACATACGATTAATTGAACATGTGTTAATCCCGACGGATCATCAGGAACGGTACCGTCCAGATTAACGGGGTTTTATTGTACATTCGTTTGTGTTTTATCTCCCTTGTACCGGCCGCAACAGATGTTGCTACGTTACTGTAAACATCGTTTGTCTCCATCTTCTGTGAAGCCCAACGAATACATAGCTACGCGTACAATGATGACAGCACCTTTCATCTTACTGGTGGTCATCGCTGTTTTTTGTTAAAATCATTCTGAAATATTATTCACAGACAATACTGATAACGGTCTTGCAAGAAAGGCTTCATCTGTCTTCTCAAAGGGTCACCGTGACTCGGTCTTACAGTGTCCTTGACCTCCCTGTCTGATCGTGTCGAAACGAATTACGTTGTGCCAAACAAATTGCACGATTTCCTGAAACGTAATTGGGTTGCTTTGACAAAAGAAACCAAGTTTATTTCTTGAAATCTTTTTTTTTTTGTATCGAAAAAGCAACATCTTTTGTGCTGCATGTGTTTCCTGGTGATCATTATTTTTGTTACGCGTGATGTTTTTTGTCAAGGGCAATGACGTTAACGATATTTTATTTATGCTGAAATTGAACGTTAAGAGTAATTTTAACAAATTGGGTAATACACATCTCCGATTAAAACTAAAAGTTAAGACTCAACCGGATAAAAAATTTTTTAATTATTATTCCACTTTTGATAATCATTTTCTGTACACCAATCATTTGACTTTGGAATCGTAGGAACTCATCTTAAAGGAATTTCTAACAAAAAGAAATATACTACAAGTTATATCATTTTACAGTGATGTATGTGTGTGTGTGTGTTTGTGTGTGTGTGTGTTTGTGTGTATGTGTGTGTTTGTGTGTGTTTGATGTGTGTGTGTGTGTGTGTGTGTGTGTGTGTGTGTGTGTGTGTGTGTGTGTGTGTGTGTGTGTGTGTGTGTGTGTGTGTGTGTGTGTGTATGTACGTGTGTCTGTGGGTGTACCTATGTGTATAGTTGTCTATCTGTCGTAAATACCAAGAAAAGGGGACATCGTTTGTATCTGAATTATTATCTCAATGATTCTATGAACGTGAGATCCGGTTAGAATAACCGACCCATTTCAGAATTGACAGCATTTCATCATCCAATCAAATATGATCATGTGATTTCAGACAGGGCTGAGCTACACGTGCTCTCATGGCATCGTCCCAGTCCTTGACATGCTCGTAGAAACACCGGAAGTGGATCCAAATATACCGGATAAGGAAGGAAATACCCCTCTAATATTCAGCTCTCAAGCAGGTATGGTGTTATCTTACGACTTATGTTTGTGTTTTCGCAATACGACTTTTATTGGCACTTTTTTTGGTTTAATAGTCACACATATGGTCGGATTTCATTTGTATGAGATCTGTGAAGATCCGTGGTAGAATAGGTCTTCAGCAACCCATGCTTGCCATTTAAGGCGACGATGCTTGTCGTAAGAGGCGACTAACGGGATCGGGTGGTCAGGCTCACTGGCTTGGTTGATGCATGTCATCGTATTCCAATTGCGTGGATCGTTGCTCATGATGTCAATCCCTGGACTGTCTGGTCCAGACTCGGTTATTTACAGACCGCCACCATATAGCTGTAATATTGCTGTGTGCGGCGTTAAACAACAAACAAACAAACAAGTCATTTGCATGATAACTCAGCTGCAATCATGCGTTAATGGGAGGTCTTATGTAAGCACAATGTGTTGAAAATATATTCCTGCCATTTCCTTGCAAAATAATTGCTCTTTATTGAGTAAATAGGATTATATACGTAATACACATAGCTCTTGCGTCCTGATGTCAGTAGTCATCTTATCACATTTACCAACTGATCAGTTTTGCAGTCAACGGCAGTCATTGATTAACAACTATATCAACACTTTCCTGAAGAGAAAAATGGAGACGGAGAACCTGATTGGATTTAAATTATCACTATTATCTTCATTTTTTAGGAATAACCTTATTATCATAGCATATATTGACGTTTTGCAATTCAGCCAGGATATTGTAAGTCGGTTGGGACTTGGCGTGCTTAAGAGATGCATTATCTATGCATTCCAAAGCTGAAACACCAAAAAATATTATTTTAGACCATTAGTACATGCAAGGATGTCGATTACCCACATGGGGGCAATGTGTGAAGCCCATTTGGTGTGCCCGCCGTGATATTGCTAGAAAGTTACTAAAAGTGGCGTAAAACCCATCTTACAGAGGCAAGAGAGTTAACTGACTTTAAAAGTCGAGTTCCCACCCTTGCCGAACTAGGCTGGAATTCCTGGGCTCGATCGTAGCGCCACCAGTGGTTATTATCAGTTATGTCCCTTCTAAGCCTCTCCTATGGACTATTCAAATTCCACCTCTCGTATTACATGCATTTGCTTCAAACAAAATGGCGGCGCCCAGTCAAGACGATCTAATCAAAACTCAAGATCTATATTGTGATAAAACGGGTCTTACATCGCGAAGTGCATCAAATCACTTGATCACCTTGATTAAAAACATCAAAAGATTTGTAAAATATCTGACACCGAGTTGATGGTACATCTGCTTTGCAAATCCTCCAATCGACCGAAATCTGCACGACAGTTTACGAACCGGATTTCGATTTCGTTGCGCGATTTTGATTGGACTATGCATAGACTCGTTAGTCCAGCCAAAATGTAACTCCATAATACCAGCCTAGTTCGGCAAGGGTGAAAACTGGACTTTGATAGTCAGTTAACTCCCTTGCCTCGGGAAGATGCGTATAACCATACTCATTGACTCCCTCACTCACTTATGTAAGGACCATACGATATTTGAGTATTTTAACCAAAATATCTCATCGTTCCAAGTAATCATAATTGATTCATGTTTTGACAACATTGAATTTATTTGGAATATTGTTCAACTTCATTCGGCAATGCCGTTTAATCGTTACAAGATATAAAAAGGAATTTATGGAGACATAAAAACGTCCAGGCAACCTACAATGTCAAATAACCAGTCAGATATAAAGACCACAAGGGGATTCTAGTGAACAACATGATGCAAGTACCTCATGTGTGTCACAAGAGACGACTAACATTATGATCGTAACTATGGTTACAAGCTGCGATCTGACTGATTG
Source organism: Haliotis rufescens (assembly GCF_023055435.1). Lineage (NCBI taxonomy): Eukaryota > Metazoa > Mollusca > Gastropoda > Lepetellida > Haliotidae > Haliotis > Haliotis rufescens. The sequence continues at coordinate 17,958,852 of NW_025964112.1, forward strand.
TATGTTATCACATCCCATTTCCATGCTATTAACCATTGGTTTACCAAGCCGTGCTATAGCTGGTATATGCCAGACGACGGCCTGAGACAACGTTCGGTTATTCACTCAAAAACAGGGTGGTTATAAATAATTGTTACATTAGATATAAGGCCTCTAATTGCAGCTTGGCGTCTTCATAATTTCCTTTATACCGCGTGATCTGCTGAATCAGCATTACTGATACATTTATCACTGTCCTGATGCGAAATCGCCCCTATTTAAATACCGTTCTGCGTACAACGGGTCGACACATCTAGCCGTGAAGCCATTAACACGAAACACGTCAGTGGTTACAGATACCTTATCGTCGCCGGGAGAGAAGACAACTAGTTATCTTCCAAATAATCCTGAACTTTTTGAAACATTAAATCCCCTGTTCCCATTTCTATCTCTTTCAGCACTTTTTTGTATTAATATGAGAAATTTGGAAATATTCATGAATTTGTAATAATATTTTGCAAAAGGAAAAATAGTTATTTCAGCGTAAGTTTTCAAATAAATAGTTTTAAGATTTTTTGTAACATGAAGATTATTTTGTATGCTTGTTATGAAACGTAATGGATATATTATTCATACTGTGTTTTGTTTTAAAGATTTAACCTTTCACAAGCATGCAACAGGTGGAATACATCAATGAAGACTTCATTCACCTGATACCTATATAGTCGTGTAATAATTTGAAAAATTAAATTTGTTAAAACTGACTTCATAAAATCTCCAATGTCATTACTTCTTTAGATACATTATATTTAGCTCAATCATCATACATGTTGCTTTTATAATTTGAATTAGAAGAAGATGAGTATCATTTCCTCCTTATATCAGATAAAGTACATGGATATATCAGAATATTCCTTTGTCCATCCCAAAGTCCTTACCATTTTATCTCTGTTAATTTATAAGATGCCAATTGATTAAGACGACCCCTGGACGTTCACCTCCTCTATCTCCGACCGACACACAAATATCGCCCTGACCATCAAGGTCATAGTTGCCTGGCAAACTCGTTTCCGAGTAGCAAACAAAAACATCAACAAGATTGTGTGACAAGAGGGATCAACTTTCCTTTATGTCGAGCAATATTCCAAGAGCTCCAGCCTTTGGTGTTTACATTTCACCACTTGTGAGGTACAGCTGAGCATGCTCTTTCAAAGAAGATTTCAAAGAACATCATACAACTCTTGCTCAAAAGTTGCTTAATAGGGGTTTCAGCAGTCAAGGCCAAAAGCGTTCAGAAATTTCAAAACGTTATGAATAGCCTCAGATATGCCAAGATCCTCATCACTGTCCAAAATGAAGGCCGATGCAATTCCCTATTTTGACTTGAACTTGACTTGTTTCCGTGTTTTTTTCAATTGAACACTTGACTTGTTTTTGCATGTATTTGTGACGGGTACCATCGATGAGACAGGATATACTCAACTTTTTCGCGCACACCTGGTATGAGCACTATTTAATAGAGATTCACAAACACGTGCTTATGATAAAGTCAGAATCTTGATTTCTTATGATTATGGAATGAGTTTGGCCGCTTGTATCTTATCTACTGCTATTTGTACCGCAAACATGTTTTTCTACATATTTAAAAGTCATATACGTAGATTTAACAGTGATGTCTCTTTGAACATTCCGTGTTAGAATGGGTCCCCAGCAACCAAATGGTTCGGGTGGTCAGGGTTGGTGACTTGGTTAATGACGTGTCGTCGTACCGCGACAGCATTGATCGTTGCTCACAATATCGAGCACTGGACTGTCTTATCCAAACACGATTATTTAAGGCCGTTGTCATATAGTTGGAAATTCGTTGGGTGTGGCGTTAAACAACAAACAATATGATAGCTGTATGGTGTGCCGGTATGATGGTCACGTGTCAGTTAAAATCTGCAATTTATTGATCGTTCGATCGACAGCTTCCTTGAAAACACCGGAAACGAAATTAAATGAGAGACATTGACGGATATGTTGATGTTCATCATTGAATGTGAAACAACAGGCTACCAAAGTGTTGTTTGAGTTACTTAAAACTTACAATTTTGCTATGGCTGCCAATTGGCCCGGGTTTATCCCTCTAAATGCCTAAATGACCATAACATAATTATAATAATGACTTTGTAATGTATGCTTCTTGATTGGGGAAACGGTCAAATTCAAGCTGCAGAGTTGCGTCCCTTATGCCTACAAGGATTCTTTGAATGTTTTCGAATCCCAGTTCCTCTCTGATTGTGATTCAGCACCATCCATGTGCACGGAGTTTCACCAAAATCTGACACGTCGTGATTTAACTGAAGAAGTGTTCAGAAGCAGCATTAAACCAAACTCACAGACGAGCTGTAGCTACAGACAAGAAACATGACGATAAGATTTCTTTTCTCCTACTTCAGCCTGTCAATTGAAGTAATACCACCAACCATACTTTGTCCGATTTATGTTCTAACTTTAAACTTTCCGTCCCCTGAACCATTTAAAGTTGAAATAAGTTGCAGATAAACCCTTCCTTCAAGATTCAGTCCATACGTTCGTCAGTTCCTCGATCACAGGGAATTAATGGCTTTGTGGGATGTTCATTACTTCAAAACCAGGAAACAAAAAGTATTTACGTTTAAAGGCGACTCCCTTTGATTGGATCCTTAGGTTTTAGTACTTTGTCGTCAATGGGGATGCTCATAGCTGAGAAGAAAACGACAGATTTGATTAAGCCAGTAATTTCAGCAAGGGGTTTACAAGAAAGTCAACATTCTAGGACTGTAAACACAATGGAATCTAATTAAGTCAGATCACTTGCTATTTGCCTTCCTTTGTGAAAACAATGAAATGGCTCAGGTTTGCGCAGGATACGAATCACGGATCACGCGGCAGAGCACGTGTGAGGTGAATGAAGTGTAAGAATGTCTTGTCACCTGATCTGGCTTCGCGGCATTTGTCTCTAGCGCGACATTGTACAAAACACTGATTACATAGACGATTTTGTTAACCGAGGTTTCAGTTACTTCCTACTTCTGGGTTCAGCAAAGTATGTAACTGTAACGTTTAAATTTAACACTAGAGTAATTCATGACCAAAGTTTCCTTACATCATCGAACGTCTACCTCAGGGCAAACAATTGTATTCCTGATTATATGTCTTCTATAAAAGATGGTGAAAACCATAGAGACTGAGAGGTGTACTCCAAACATTCTTGCATGTATCATTGCTGCTCGTGTATGTGCTGCCTGCCCCCAAAGTTTTTTTCCTGACCGTTGCAAACCCAATAGCTGCTGCCTAAATAATTGGTGCGCATATAGTTGTCATATAATAGTTTCTACCCAAATAGGTACTGTCCCAATTGTTGTTGTACTAATAGTTTCTACCCTAATAGTTTCTACCCCAATAGTTATTGTCCTAATAGTTGTTGTACTAATAGTTGTTGTCCCAATAGTTTCTACTCTCATAGTTACGTATATAGAATGTCATACATGGGCACAGTTACTTCAAAAACATAACTGGTTCACAAAGCCTGTAGAATGCTAAGTTTTTTTTGTGTCAAGGCCAAACTACAAGCTTTCCAGTAGCCAAAAACTATTGTACTAATAGTTGTTGTCCCAATGGTTTCTACCCCCTGAGTTGCTGTCACAGAGTGTCTAACACAATAGTTGCTTTCCCAATAGTTTCTACCTCGTGAGTTGCTGTCACAGAGCGTCTAACAAAATAGTTGCTTTCCCAATAGTTTCTTCCCCGTGAGTTGCTGTCACAGAGTGCCTAACAAAATAGTTGCTTTCCCAATAGTTTCTTCCCCGTGAGTTGCTGTCACAGAGTGTCTAACAAAATAGTTGCTTTCCCAATAGTTTCTACCCCGTGAGTTGCTGTCACAGAGTGTCTAACACAATAGTTGCTTTCCCAATAGTTTCTTCCCCGTGAGTTGCTGTCACAGAGTGTCTAACACAATAGTTGCTTTCCCAATAGTTTCTTCCCCGTGAGTTGCTGTCACAGAGTGTCTAACACAATAGTTGCTTTCCCAATAGTTTCTTCCCCGTGAGTTGCTGTCACAGAGTGTCTAACACAATAGTTGCTTTCCCAATAGTTTCTTCCCCGTGAGTTGCTGTCACAGAGTGCCTAACAAAATAGTTGCTTTCCCAATAGTTTCTTCCCCGTGAGTTGCTGTCACAGAGTGTCTAACAAAATAGTTGCTTTCCCAATAGTTTCTACCCCGTGAGTTGCTGTCACAGAGTGTCTAACACAATAGTTGCTTTCCCAATAGTTTCTTCCCCGTGAGTTGCTGTCACAGAGTGTCTAACACAATAGTTGCTTTCCCAATAGTTTCTTCCCCGTGAGTTGCTGTCACAGAGTGTCTTACAAAATAGTTGCTTTCCCAATAGTTTCTACCCCCATTATAGCTGTTGTCTTGGTAGTTGTTACCTTTACAGTCGCTTCCTAATATATGGTCCCATATTCGCCGTCACATATCAGTTCCTAAAGTAATCAAATCTAATTCGGAAGAATATAATGAGTGGAAATAGCTCCACTTATAAAATCATTTAGAATGGTAAACCTCCTGATGGCTAGACTTGTACGTATCTAAAATCATGTACAAGAAGGTCGAATAGGCTTTAAAGCCAGATATGATTACTAATATCTGGTTGGTTCCGGCTTCAGTCACCACCATCCAGATAATTCTGACCGCAGATAAATGCTATATGTATTCTATGTGTTGTGTAGATTACAAATATATGTATAATGTTCTTTGCTGCAAACAATACTTGTTTCTCTGTAATTGGATTGTACAGTTGGATTGTGAGTATCATAGCAATATGGGTTCTGGGTCCACTTGTACAAAACGATCTTAGCGCTAAGATGATCGTAACTCCCACACTTTAACATAGGCTTGCGATAGTCACAGCGCTAAGATTGCTTTGTGCAGGTGGGCCCTGGTGTTTCAAGATAGTCAGTCATGTCAGTTCTTTACGGATGGACCAGTGATCTAAGGCTGTCGTTATGACCTAAGGTGTGCGTCTCTTAACTGCCATAATCCCCGAGTCCTGTGTTCGAATCCCATAGTCGTTCCGATCATAACCTTGGATATATAGGAAACATACCCGTGCCCTTTGCTTACATGTACATTTTTCCTCCAAACAGTCGTACAAACAGACATTACTGTACTCACTTTATCAGACCGTACGTCTAAGTGTATCCCTTTAAGTCAGTTACAATACGGGACATTATACCATTTAAACCTAATGCTGGATCTTGGCGTTTTTAGGCAGCGTAAACCTGTTTTCTTTAGAAGACCTACAGTATGATAGAGTTCTCTTTGTGCACATGACATTAGTGCTATAACTTTGAGTTAGGACTTTAACAATTGCAGGATAATATGAGCTTCATTTTAAGATTAGGCAGCGCTTTGAATTAGCGTTTGGTGGTAATTCTAAGAAAAAGGGAGTTCTCAAGAGAGACTCACTGACTCACGCACGCATGCACGCGCGCACGCGCGCACTCCCTACGAAGAACTAATGTATTGTGCCAGTGTTAGAAGAGTAAAATAGGAACTTAGCGAATACCTATGTCTGACATACATGGGTGCTTGCATAGTTTGGCGACATTAATCAGTCAAACATAATATTAATACTGATCAGAAATCACTGCATCCTTTGGCACAAGTAAACAGTTGTTGTTAAAATGCATAAATAGATGATCTCATCCGAGTGTCTTTTGATATCAAATATATTAACACGAGTCGTTAAAACCTTTTTCGACGGGTGTTGATTTACTTGATATCAAAATACACTCGGATGAGATGCTATTTATCATCCACGATCATTCTTACAACTTTTCTAGTATGCAAACAGTAATACCCTCAGTTCTAGAAAGATTATCGATGTCATTTGATTGATGCGTGCGTAATGGTAACCGTTCACCTCACAATGATATGAAAAGCATTGTGGTGCAATTGTATTCTTGTGATATCTCGTAGATGATCTCACCCAAGCAATATCTCTCATGGAATATATTTTGGATGATAAATAGGTAGACGTATAAAATTACCATGCAATATTTGTAAATAATGTCGTCACCTACATCTGATAAAAATATCAGCTTCGGGCAAAGATTCGTTTGTGTTCAAATAGTAGAAAAACGCTTCCTGAAAATACCCTGAAATAATCTTTATTTCCGATGTGTCCAAACTCATGCAAGTGTGCATGTTTAATGAAATAATATCATTTTGTATAAACACTTCGGATTACTTTGATACCAATTTCAATGGGGTTTCTCGATTTCTGAAATGTGGCTGTTTCTGAAGAATTGATCATGGTCAAATCCCAAAGACGAACCTTTATTATGATCTGTTCATAAAGGAAATTGCCCCATACATCTTCTCGGTATTTACTCCTCTCTGTAAATCTATGCCTATGTCCAATTATTCCCAGTAATGTGTATCTTGGTAGACTCATACGTAGTTCATTTTCACTTCATAATTTCTAATTTCTTGGCCCAGAAGCCTTAGCCGCCGCAATTCGCCATGCACGCCGGAAACCATTGATCATGGGTTCGAATCCCGTTTCGCCCCGATCATGTTTCTAGGTTTGTCAGCGCCATGCCTGTGGTTTTTCCAAAGTAGTAAACGCATCAGGCCTGTATCGCTTCGGGATGTCCTCCCACATTAAGCTGACACCCCGTGATATATCTGGAATGCTGTTAAAAGCGACGATAAACCAAACTCACTCACTCAGTACCTATTTTCCATGCGCATCAAATACTATGATTTTGGGCTACCTCCGGTGATTTGGCCAACCGGGAATTGTGTCTTTCTCTAACAAACTTGTTCAGGCTTACTTGAAATGCATAGGCAGTTTAACATTGAGATGACCCCTTGGACAGAATTGGTTTCCAGTGTCGTAAGGTACGACCAATAAAGGTTGAATTATTACGTGGCTGCATGTGTTGCCATAATGAATGGATCGCTGCTAACGCTATAAACCATTTAATTGCTGGTGAGATTCCATGCCGGAGATATACCTGGAGATTTGCTGAAGGCGACGTAAAACAACATTTCCCACTCACTAATGGTCTGTTTTAATTGCAGGTCATACGGATGTTGTTCGGATTCTTCTGCAAGACTTTAAGATTATTCGCATTGACCAACAGAATAAACTGGGATTCACAGCCTTGATGAAATCAGCTATTCAGGGACGGACAGACTGCGCCAGATTGTTACTGTATGCAGGTAAGGAAAACATTTTGTTCCTTGAACTTACATAAAAATTATATACCCCCATACAGAAATTAGCATTCAAATGAAAACGGCGTGGATTTATGAGCACATGTACGTATATTTGTATATGCGTAAATTGCCGACATCCATACCTAATTAGTACCAAAAAATGAATTGGTCATTTCTGCATGGATTGGGATTGATGTGTGTTCAAAGAATGAGGTACAGTAGAAATTTGGTTAACAGAAGGCCAAATCGCAAAAACACAACCACGTGAGAGCCTGGCGCCGAAACACACCAACGTGACATGCACGTGCAACTTCACTTGTTGGGCCATAACAAAGTTGGGTTTTCATTTGCATGTCGTCACAATCTTACAGCAAGTGAACAGCAAAAACATGCCGCTAGTCACGGAAGCCCAATGCAACAACGCCATCGGTCGACTGCAAACATGGCAATCATCATCAGCTGTGGTCAGGTTTTCCACTTAGCACGAAGCATCATTACAAGACTGTCGAACAGTTATCAGACACACGGAACCTTCCCAGATCCAGTCGACCACGCAAAACTACTAGCGCACAGGACAGAAACCACCACGGCCACCTCTACAACTACTGCAATACAAGGATTGCGTAGGATTTCAGACGAAGAGGAACAGTTAACGCGCTGAAGGTATTCGCGCAAGACGACCAGTTCGAGGTGTCATTTGGACGGACCTGCATCGTCCGCTGCGACGTCCATGGTGTTAAGACAACAGAGTATAACCACAATTACCATGGAGACAAGTATGGTTTTATGCTTCGCCGTTGGGATGGTAGACGTCGTGTTTACATGCGTCGCCAAGCACGAAACTGTATACAGGAAGTGGACAGATTTGGCGGTGACAGTGTGATGATGTGGGCACCCATCTCCTACACTGGTAGAACAGACTTGGTGCACGTTCTGGGAAATTTAACGCCACAGCGTTACACGATCACACGCCCTTTCCATTAGGCAAAAAGCGAACGTAATTTTCCAACAGGACAACGCGCGACCTTACACGGCAAGACTGACAACAGCCTTTTTTTAGGAATCACAACATCCAGGTCCTGCCATGGCCCTCCAGGTCTCCAGATTCAAACCCAATCGAACATGTATGGTATGCACTGGATCAACGACTGTGAGCACGTAAGCAACAAGAACAGAACCTCCGACAGTTGACAGAAGCTCTGCAGGCAGAGCGGGTGAACTTTCCCCAGGCCACAATTCGGGATCTGATTGCTTCCCATGGGACGACTATGCCCATGGGAAGAGTCAGGTTTGCACTCTAATGATGCCATACAAGATATTGAGAACAGATAACCTTCACCTACTGTTCGATGTGTGCCATATGGGACCTGGGTCAATGACTGTGATGTATGCCACTTTTGAAAAATCGATAACCATCTGTTGGCTATTTATATGATATATAAAATATACATCTGAAATCACTTTTGCGTTGTTGTTTTCTTTTAACATTTACATTTAAAACTTAAAATATATTTAATGCCTTTGCGCATGAATTTTGAGTGTGCCCCTGTATCTGCCCTATATGTGCCTCTGTATCTGCCCCTATATCTGACCCTGTATCAACCCCATATCTGCCCCTGTATCTGCCCCTGTATCTGCCCCTGTGTCTGCCCCTGTATCCTCCCCTATTTCTGCCCTGTATCTCACCCTATGTCTGCCCCTGTATCTGCCCCTGTATCTGTCCCTGTATCTGTCCCTGTATCTGTCCCTGTTTCTACCCCTGTATCTGTCCCTGTATCTGTCCCTGTATATGCCCCTGTATCTGCCTCTGTGTCTGCCCCTGTATCTGCCCCTGTTATACCCCTGTATCTGCCCCTGTATCTGCCCCTGTATCTGCCCCTGTTCTCCCCTGTATCTGTCCCTGTATCTGCCCCCGTATCTGTCCCTGTTCTACCCCTGTATCTGTCCCTGTGTCTGCCCCAGTATATGTCCCTGCATCTGCCCGTGTTCCTGTCCCTGTATCTGCCCCTGTATCTGCCCCTGTATATGTCCCTGTATCTGCCCCTGTATCTGCCCCTTTATCTGCCCGTGTGTCTGCCCCAGTATATGTCCATGCATCTGCCCGTGTACCTGTCCCTGTATCTGCCCTTGTATCTGCCCCTGTATATGTCCCTGTATCTGCCCCTGTATCTGCCCCTTTATCTACCCCTGTATCTGCCGGTGTATCTGCCTCTGTATCTGCCCCTGTGTCTGCCCCTGTATCTGTCCCTGTGTCTGCCCCTGTTTCTGCCCCTGTATCTGTCCCTGTATCTGTCCCTGTATCTGCCCTGTATCTGTCCCTGTATCTGCCCCTGTGTCTGCCCGTGTATCTGCCCTGTATCTGTCCCTGTATCTGCCCCTGTGTCTGCCCGTGTATCTGCCCGTGTATCTGCCCTGTATCTGTCCCTGTATCTGTCCCTGTGTCTGCCCCTGTTTCTGCCCCTGTATCTGTCCCTGTATCTGTCCCTGTATCTGTCCCTGTATCTGCCCTGTATCTGCCCCTGTATCTGCTCCTGTATCTGCCCCTGTATCTGCCCTGTATCTGTCCCTGTATCTGCCCCTGTATCTGCCCGTGTATCTGCCCGTGTATCTGCCCGTGTGTCTGCCCCAGTATATGTCCCTGCATCTGCCCGTGTTCCTGTCCCTGTATCTGCCCCTGTATCTGCCCCTGTATATGTCCCTGTATCTGCCCCTGTATCTGCCCCTGTATCTGCCCCTTTATCTACCCCTGTATCTGCCGGTGTATCTGCCTCTGTATCTGCCGGTGTATCTGCCCCTGTATCTGCCCCTGTATCTGCCCTGTATCTGCCCCTGTATCTGCCCTGTATCTGTCCCTGTATCTGCCCCTGTATCTGCCCCTGTATCTGCACCTGTACCCCTGTATCTGTCCCTGTATCTGCCCCTGTATCTGCACCTGTATCTGTCCCTGTATCAGCCCCTGTATCTGCCCGTGTATCTGTCCCTGTATCTGCCCCTGTATTGTCCCCTGTATCTGTCCCTGTATCTGCTTCTGTTTCTACCCCTATTTCTACCCGTGTATCTGTCCCTGTATCTGCCCCTGTATCTGTCCCTGTATCTTCCCCTGTATCTGTCCCTGTATCTGCCTCTGTATCAGTCCCTGTATCTGCCCCTGTATCTGTCCCTGTTTCTACCCCTGTATCTGCCCGTGTATCTGCCCGTGTATCTGCCCCTGTATCTGTTCCTGTTTCTACCCCTGTATCTGCCCGTGTATCTGCCCCTGTATCTGCCCGTGTATCTGTCCCTGTATCTGCACCTGTACCCCTGTATCTGTCCCTGTATCTGAGCCTGTATCTGCCCCTGTATCTGCACCTGTATCTGTCCCTGTATCAGCCCCTGTATCTGCCCCTGTATCTGCCCCTGTATTTGTCCCTGCATCTGCCCGTGTATCTGTCCCTGTATCTGTCCCTGTATTTGTCCCTGTATCTGCCCGTGTATCTGTCCCTGTATCTGTACCTGTATCTGTCCCTGTATCTGTCCCTGTATCTGCTCTTTCTATCCCTGTGTCTGCTCCTGTATTTTCCCCTATATCTGTCCCTGTATCCGCCCCTGTATCTGTCCCTGTTTCTACCCCTGTATCTGCCCCTGTATCTGTCTCTGTATCCGCCCCAGTATTTTCCCCTGTATCTGCTTCTGTTTCTACCCCTGTGTCTACCCCTGTGTCTGCCCCTATATCTGCCCTCGAGTATGCCCCTGTGTCTGCCCCTGTTGAGGAAGTTGTCAATTCAAACTCATTTGGCCCACAATTGAATGTGCCAGACGTCCGTGAAATGGTCCGATCCTCAGTTATCAAGTATTGCAGTTAATTCAGAGAAATGTCCCCTTCAGTAACATCACTATATAGCAACTGGTAGATATATTCATTTGCCTTTTGAATTATTCATAATTGCTAAACGAAAGTATAGCTTTTATCATTATATAAAGCTTTTCTGTCTCTGTGTTTGACAATTGTAATTTCCTTTTCCTTTTAATCTATTAACGTGAACCGTTTCCTTGGCAACCAGGTTTTTATCTGATGGCTGTGATTGTAAGCTCTTTACTCATTAACATATCCCTATGATCGGAAAAAGTGTATGTGTCGATCTGTGCACTTTATAAAACATATCCTCCATGCACAGGGGAACTTAATTTCTGAATATGAAATATATATTATCAAAATTGCAATCGGTTATTTACAATTATACAAAACTATAATAAGGTTTTAAAAATATACATTTGACATTTTCAGAATATGTGATAATGATTTTAACATGTTTATGTCTTATGGGCCTTAAAAGTGGATTATATGACGGTGGGGTAGCCTAGTTGTTAAGGCATTCACTCGTCACGTCGAAGACCCAGGTTCCTTTCCCCATATGGCAACACTGTGTTACGCCGATTTCTGGTCTCACTCACTCACTCACTCACTCACTCACTCACTCACTCACTCGGGGGTGGTCGCGAAGCCTAGTGGTTAAAGCTTTGCTCGTCCCGCCGAACACCCGGGTTCGATTCCCGACATGGGTACAATGTGTGAAGCCCATTTCTGGTGTTCCCCGTCGTGATATTGCTGGAATATTGCTAAAAGCGGCGTAAAACCATACTCAATCAAGCAAGCAAGCAAGCAAGCAAGCAAGCAAGCAAGAAAGCAATCAAAAGTAACACTGTCAAAAAAGAATCATACATGGTATTTTGCATTTAGCTCTATCTGTCATTAGCTATCAATTGTAGTGAAGGTGTTAACGTCAGGCGTGTTGCGTGGTGAATATTGCATGAGAGAATTGGCTTCCTATCAATAACCATCGTTTGTACTGACTGCCTTTCTGACAAGCGTGTAATACAATGTATATTCCACAAGGACACTGCTTGTCTGCAATAAGTTATTGTTTGTATTGAATACTTATTCTCGTTTGTATCATTCGCTTATTGCACAAGTTTATTAGTTATGTATGTGAACAGCTATTGTTGTCATGAAGCGCTCCACGAGCTTGTTTGTAATATCAGGGACTAATCATTAGCTCATTAATACACAACACGAAGTTGAAATTACCCATCACGAATATACATATACAGCGTTTGTTATAAAATGACCCACTTTTAAATCAAAACATGCTTTGTATACGTTTTTAAGCTGTTTCTGTCGACGGCTAAGAATACGTATGTTTCAAAACTACAATAGTAGAAAGAGAATGTTTTCAAATACATCGGATGTTCATTTGGATAGTTTTGTCGGCACAACATGTGTGTTAATAATAGGATTTACGTTTTATCGACTTTTAATACTGTTATGAGAAGAAAACAATGAGAAGAAAACAATCAACAATATTATTACGTCACGTCAATGGTACATTAAAGGTAGCCATTGGTCGTTTATTCCAATCCCTGCTTAAAGCCAAAACTGTTCTACTATTGTACTATCTTTCCTTTTCTACCAATACGTCTTTAAGAAATTGTAAAGATACGTTCACAGTGTTGTAGTATTGTAGCACTGTCGTCCTTTGCAAAACGAAAATGTCATTGTAACGTACTTATGCAATATGGATGTACCGAGAAAATAAACGACATTCGTTGCCTTTCTAACAAACAAACTGTCAACTTCAAACGAACTGTCATCCAAAAGACATCGCCGCAGCCATGTTCACAAGAATGTTTTTGAAACAAGTGGAATGAATACAATGCGGATTCTCAAAAACTCAAAGGATTCAATTCTGTTGAAAATTTTCAAGACAATTGGCCAAGAATTTTACTTAAGCTTCGGATACATCAATGATCTTACATAGTTCAATAACTTTAGAGGTACAATCGAGTATGCTTTTTCTACTAAGATTTCAAATAGCGTCAAACGACACTTGCTCAAAGGCTTTTGGATCATTCAATACCACCGTAAAGCTTTCAAAAGGTTTTATGGTAGTTATGTGGAGGACATTTCCAAATTTGACGCATCAGTGAAAAAACAAATGTCCAATGCATTTCCTTATTTTGACTTGTAACATAATATGTTGCCTATGTTTTTTAGTTGAACAGTTGACTTGCTTTTGCATGTGTTTGTGACGGGTTTGTTACGACTTTCGCGAACACCTGTTATCAAACTAATTGATAGTGATTCATAAACACATGCTCATGATAGAGTCAGAATCGTGAAGTCGACTCTGCTTTTAGCAGATATGTCATATGCATATAGAAAGGGTTTAGTCACTTTTATTTAGGTCAGGTGTTACATTAGGTCTTCCAGCCTTTGGATCCCGGTCGATGGCGTCCTTTCAGTATCAACGTTAATTTTCCAAGTCGTTTTAGTCGATAATAACTATTCCGTTATATGTACACACATTCATCCTCTTATTGGACATCCATTGTCTGATTCGCAACACGACGCTATCGGCTCTCATTACCAGTATAATGGGATCGTGTAGTCAGGACGAGGTGTAGTCTATCAGTGTTCTCGCTTCTTATGCACGTCACGCTGATAATAATCCCCAAATTATGATACGAACCAAAGTCTTCTCTTTTGGAATAACTCAATCATTAAGGCCGTAACAACTACTCGACATCTGTGATCGTTAAGTATCATAGTTCCAACATCGTATTCCTGTGTGATCCCGAGTGACCCTCCATCTGAGGCGCTGCAATTCATTTTTTTGACTGGTGAATTTAAAAAAAAACTATGATCGTGGGTTCGACTCCAAGATTCGCCCTGACTATGTTTCCAGATGTGCCAGCACCAACGTTTTGCTCTTTGATTCAGGGTATTCATGTTGAACTGCGGCATGGTATACCAGTGGACTAGCACTATAAAATCGGTATTAGTCCGGACACACACGTACATGCACGTCGCTATATAAGTGCAATGATCTTGAACGCAACGTTAAACCCCATTTCACCTCAACTCTTTGAGAGAACACCAATCTGGCGTGGCAGTGATATAAGTGCACTACGGTTCAAAGCGGCGTTAAAACCAAACTCGCTCACTCTCTATTATTCTATTATCAGCCTCAAGGATTTGACATCATAAATCAAAACTGAACACACGATCCCGCTATACCGTCCCATGCGATTATGAAAGTAGTGACGCTGTGTAAAAGTGATATGGGATTAAGCACTCAAAACAATGGTGGGTTAAGGTGGTCAAGTTGTTTAAACGTTTGCTGATCACGGGTTTGGCCCCGTTGTGACTCCATAGTTCAACATGTAACGTCCATTGTTCTTGTTCCCGTTGTGGTATGGATAGAATATACATCAGAACACCTTCCTCTGACGTCTGTTTGTTGTGAAAAAGTAACCAAGCAAGCTAGGTAAGGTGAAATGGGGTTTAACGTCGCGTCCAAGATTATTGTACTTATATAGCGACGTGCATGCACGTGTGTGTGTTTGTGTGGCTGCTTGTACTAGTCCGGACTGATGCCGATTTATAGTGCTAGCTTACTGAGATACCATGCCGCAGTTTAACATGAGTACCCCACTCAGACACAGTATATTGACTCCGAGCAGTCCTTGTTTTAGCCCCTTACTGCCGAACGCCAGACAGGGTAACAACAAGTACCACCTTTTAACGTCTTTAGGTATGACGCGGTCGGGGATCGAACCCCGGACCTTCCATTCTCCGGGCGGACGCTCTACCACTAGACCACGGAGGCGGTCTCCAAGCAAACTATCATAAGAGAGTGAAACATGTTTGTTTGTCAACACGTATTGATATGTCAAGACATCGCTTATGTAGGGGGTTTATTAATTGCAATATAAACACGTTACTAGGAACCCAGGGGCCCTATATATTAGCAGGAGGGTGATTAAGGTCTGGTACACAACATGCACCAAAACATCGCTAATGTAGGGGGTTAATTAATTGCAATATAAACACGTTACTAGGAACCCAGGGGCCCTATATATTAGCAGGAGGTTGATTAAGGTTTGGTACACAACATGGAATGGAATTTAATACAAATCAATAATGTAGAGAGTTTACTTTTTGCAGTCAGTATCCGTGTTACTGTGGGACCAATTGGCGACGTAATGAAATAAGTGTATCCTATTTGGCCAAAAGATTTCCCGAACACCGCAACGCTCTTGTTGTTCGTGGGCGGAAGGTGAACCGATCATAGCTGCTCTAATTTAGTTGCACGTGGCACGGAAAAGGACTGCATCGAGGTGAAATTTGATTATGTTCGTGGCACATGCTCCTTTTTCGAACAAACACTCTATCAATGAAAAAAGAGAGAAGACAATTGGCAAGCTAAATTTAATGTAAGGTAAAGACATCCTAGCCTGTTGTTCTTTGTTGTAGACGCAAGCTCCAGCATCACATTGTAAACCGCCCCCACAGCTTCAACATGAAGAGCACCCTGTGCAAGGCCATCAAGGCTATCACTTAATACACAGAGAAGATTACTGTCTGTTGTGCCTATCTGTACACCATTCGGGGACACTTGCCAATGTGAAAATATAGAAAATGTGCGTTTCCCGGTCACTAGTGGTGACTTCACCTCAATCATTCTATTGTTGGAACGACGTCACACATACCTGCTGTGACACTAATGACACAAGATCACGTCATTATTAATGCCTTACGACAGTGCGTCGATATGACGATACGTTGCTTCCCAAACAATGAACACAATAAAACAAATGACGTGACATGACGATACGCTGCTTCACAAGCAATGAACACAATAAAAATGACGTGAACTAACTGATAAGCATAAAGCAAAAAATTAAAATGCTCAGTGACAATTGCTGAAAATAATGAACCGAAAGCCTGTACCTACTGTTAATAGATTCATACCTGCTTCCCTTGTTGAATCTTAGTCTCCTTAACAATACATGATCTAGACTTTAAACCCTTCAATCATGAATAATTAAATTTTCGTTGTGTTCATTGAAATACCTGCATTCTGATTAGCTGAATAGGTCACGTGTTATTGCATTCATTTCCCAATGTATGTAAAATTTAAACCACGCCCACCGAGGCGGACTACTTTTATTTCTACGCAATGTCGGGGAATCCCAAAATTACAGTCGAGGGAAATCCCTTTCTGCTCACGTGTATCGTCATGCACAGGTCATTTAGCGAAATTCATGCATATTCATTGTCCAAACAACTCTTTGAAACCGAAGGCTGAGAAAGAATGAGACAGGAAACTTGCAGGCTTACTCGCCTGTTTTTTTCCCGCTCGCCTCGGTTCCACAACTTTCATGTCTGCGGGGTTCATTTCTGACTAGCATTTTCCCAACTGTGTCTTCCCGTTCTCAGGGAAGTAATGTTTGAATCTGGCGGTAACTGACCATGTCATTTGAAACAGCCGCCTTCTCTCGAACAAGTGTGTTCCGGTTCGTTACAGTCTGACTGTTGCGGTTCTTCTCGACTCTTGCCTTCATTGACAGGTCATATGAACTTTGTTTTTATCATACTCTCCGTTGATTGGATACTGACTTTGCAGGCGAATCAAGTTATGTGCATAAATTAAACAATCACCTGATTCATGTCATGTCATGTCATGTCATGCCACAGTATGTATTCCTACACACGGAATCTCGTCATTTTTGTCTGCTTTGATATATACAGCTGTTTTTGGTTAAACTATTGTAGATAAAACATGTTTGCACATCGGTTTTCCGATTCATACCTCAATGACCCGAAAAAAATACACAGTCAATACTTAAGTAAAGTGCTATGCAGTATCCAAGTAAAGGAAGCGTCAACTGATGGTACTCACACCAAGTGAACGAAAGTGCCGTACTGAAGTGCCCTGGTGGTAATTTTATCAGTCTGTTGTATTCATGTGACGCATAGGAGTACCCACTTGATGTTTTTCTTTGCACTTATGCATGGGTAATTTTCTTACCTGGCGGCCACAGCAATCCGATTGTTAATTATAGAATCTCTATATAGTTTTACCTATTCGTTTACATGCAAAGGGCGGTGGCCTGGTGGTTAAAGCTTTCTCTCGTCACGCCGATTTTCCACATGTTGACAACGTGTGAAGCCCATTTCTGGTGTCCCCTGCCGTGATATTGCTGAAATATTGCTAAAAGCGGCGTAAAACCATACTCACTCACTCACTACTTTCCTTGCAAAGAAATATTTTCTGTGGATATTAACTTGAGGCGCAGAGAGTCCTTTATGTAGATCTAAATATACACCAAACCTGCATTGATATTCATCTCTCCTGAATGCGTTGAACATAAGTGCAAGGTTAGGCGTGATGAAATGAGTCTGGCAACCTGTCCATCAGTTCCCATCGATCGGCCGTGCTATCGGAGCCTTTCCTTTCTCTGCTATATATCTTGGTATAACATATCGACAGACGAGCAGGCTATATAGATCAGCAAACGGAATTCTTGGTTATATTTGTCTGTATTTTTTCCCTTTTTGAGAATTCCGGGCGAGTAATCCTATGTTTGTCATACAAATCTGTCAGAATGGTGATCCGATAGAAAAGGTCCCCAGTACCTCGTGTTTGTCAATAAAGTCGACAGAATGATGATACCATAGACACGACTGAAAGGGAATCCCACAGAAACAACCCATGTACCCCATGTTTGTCATTAATGTCAACAGAATAATGACCCCATAGAAAAGGGCCCCAGTACCTCACGTTTGTCATTAACGTCGACAGAATAATGACCCCATAGAAAAGGGCCCCAGTACCTCATGTTTGTCATTTACGTCGACAGAATAATGATCCCATAGAAAAGGGCCCCAGTACCTCACGTTTGTCATTAACGTCGACAGAATAATGACCCCATAGAAAAGGGCCCCAGTACCTCACGTTTGTCATTAACGTCGACAGAATAATGACCCCATAGAAAAGGGCCCCAGTACCTCATGTTTGTCATTTACGTCGACAGAATGGAGATCCCATAGAAAAGGCCCCCAGTACCAAAAGGAAATGCTGTTCATACTGTCATTGTTTCCTTTCTTATTTAGAGGGGGCACAGGTGGCCCAGTCGTCTAAGGCGCCGCGATTCGCTGTGCAGAGTTGCGTCCCTTGGACACGCCAGAAACCTATGATTGTGGGTTCGAATCCCGGTTCGCCCCGATTATGTTTCTAGGTTTGTCAGCACCATACCCGTGCTCGTGGGTTTTACCGAAGTGGTAAACGTCGGAGACCTGCATCACTTCGGGCTTTCCTCCCACATTAAGCTGACACGCCGTGATATAACTGGAATACTGTTAAAAGCGACGTTAAACTCAACTCACTCACTCACTCACTCATTGTACTTCTTAAGTAAGATACAGATGTAAGAAACATTGATAGCCCTAGTTCAAATCAATCCCTATGAAGTATGATCAGGTGTAAGTACGTGTAATACGCAGGCCATGCGTATAAACCGAATGTACTTGACTAGTGCATGGTACGAGGGCTGGTCAAAAAGTTAAAAGCCTAGCAAACAAAACCAACAATTGTGAAGGTGTCTTAAACGTAAACACGAACATGCACTTGTAGACAGATTAATAGTAGACCATCCACAAGGTGAGGTGAGGTGAGGTGAGGTGAGGTGAGGTGAGGTGAGTTTTAACGTCGCGTCCGAGATTTTTGCACTGATAGAGCGACGTGAATGCATGTGTGTGTGTGCGTGTGTGTGTGTGTGGCTGCTTGTACTAGTCCGGACTGATGCCGTTTTTCAGTACTAGCACACTGAGATACCATGCCGCAGTTTAACATGAATGACCCACTCAGTCACAGTATACTGACCCTGAGCCGACCAGTCCTTGTTTGAGCCCCTTAATGCCGTGCGCCAGGCGGGGCAACAACAAGTACAATATTTTAACGTCTTTTGGTATGGCGGAGTGGATCGAACCCTGAACCTTCTGCTCTCCAGGCGGAGCCTCTACCACCAGACTACGGAGGCGGTACACCATCCACAAAGTACTTAGATACTTATACAAAAACCAGTCAGACAACGACCTCTCGTGCCATCTGCGTATAACCCTTGTTGATTACTAAGGCACATTCCGTTCCTGTAACACGTGCTTGAGTTAATTTGAGCTATAAATAGCTACTTATAAAGGTTGTACGGAGCAATTACGGCACTCTCTTGCTCGGAACAGAACGAGCGTGTCCATTAAGAAGACCAATTATTTCGCCCAAATCAATATGAGTTTCTGATTTTGCAATTATTCATGTTTTCCATAAATCAATACGCTGTTAATCGAATGTTATTATCGAGCTGAAATACAAAATGATCACATTAATTCAATAATGGATCAGGTGATCTGCGCGGCTGTCTTCAAGTGTCCTCTGAACACCAGCCTACCTCAGAACTAGTAGACTTGAGGATAATGCTTGCATTGTCAGCTTACTTCCGCGGTTAGAGTGTTCGGGTGATCGAGACATTAATACTTCATGCCATATATGCCACAGGGAAAAGCAATCCGATACCCGCGAGCAAATATAGAATTTTGCGCCACCAAAGTTTTATCGATAACTGCAACAAAGACTCGGCGAGAAGTGTACCAAATGCAAACCGGCTAAAGATTGTTTTTACTTTTTTCTTTTGTATAATACATGTGCATCAATATGTATTGAATGATCTTTAATGCTAGGTACATTGTAAGGTTATTGTTATATATAGTGAAACCAGACTCCTTTAATCGGACATCCCGCATTCTTGATTATTGGTGTTTGGAAGTATACCAACATACAACGGAAAATACTCCCGTTGTAATGATTCGTTGATCTAGATGTTTCCCATGGAATAGTAGCGCCCGGACTGATATGTTTAACTACATAATGATGACACTTTCGTGAAGACATTTAATTCATAATCTATGGGTTTTTTTATATTCAACAAATTCAAAATCAAAAGATTCAAGATTTATAAACCCAAGAAAATATACAAATGCCAAGAAGCAACGTTAAAAGTAATACACACACAAACAAACAGACGTCGTCGTTATAAATGGAACTAATGACCTGTACAAGAGGAAGAAACATTGATAGCATCATTCCAAAAGATAATAACGATAATCATATTTCATGGAAACTACAGAGTGCTAAAATAAGTGTTATGATAACGTAAAAATGAATTTTTTAAAATAGGCGAGTGTATTTCTTTTTTCCATTGCTCTACAAATCAATAAAACCAGGAACAGAAGGGTTGCACTAATTGAGATACTTTGCGAATCATGCGCGATGTATCTGATGGCCTATTACTGTAATTAGATTGAAGAGGGAGGGTATAACTATCACAAGAACGTGATACTGGAACGTGTATTTTGTTAATAAACTTCCTATTTTAGCCAGGCTGTGATTAACGTGGCACTAAATTACCCTTAAAGATTGGTCGTTTATCGAACAAATGAATATGTGACCTCGTCCAACTTTACGTTAACCTAAAAAAATATCCATACGTCAACACAATATCTTAATGATAAAGAGGCATTTCCTTCTTCGGATCGACGGGTTCATAGTCCAAACGGTATCCTGTGTGGTCTAGCTACATGTTATGTAGCGTTTTGTTTATAAAATATCCACCGACCTGTTAAATCGCTTTTTCCAACTTAGAGTTCACCCTGTCCTATGTGCACAAGTACGCTATACCAATCAGGTGTATTCTAGAATTTGTGAATGAGCTGCAATTGGAAGAAAAACTTGACAACAACGTTTATTTCTTAAACTCGTTACATTTTGTCATTTCAGGTGCTGATCCTAAGCTCCGCGATCATGGCAGGAAGCTGTGTGCCGAAGAATGGGCTCGCTTTGTAGGAAGGAAAGAGTGTGCAGAATCCATTGCCAAGTTCTCGAACACAAAGAGATTTTGCCTGAAGTCTCGTCTCAACCAAAATGTTGAACGTTGCAGCAGTGTACCAGATCTTGCTTCTGATCGATTGTCACGCACTGACTCGACAAAACAATCCAAAAAGAGACGCGGGGGTTCATTAAGACGCAAATTGAAAAATATTCTACCCCACAACACGGAGACATTAGGGATCAATCTTTCCAGTCCCGGAAGCCCGTTCGCAGTTATCGCCCGTTGTGTCTCCACTCCCGTTCTTCCGGGAGTGATCTCCCCTGCGAACTCTCCCTGTCTCAGGCGACCCGTCAGCGCGGACAATATCCCCAGGGTGGAGGTCACCGTTCCACTGGATGATGATGGTACCCACGTTGAAAGTAACATGATTGCAAGGCGTAAAGCTGCTAAAAGAAATGCTCAACAGGATTACAGTGCTCGATGATTTTGGAATTTCCACATGTACAATTGTTTCAGGCTGGACTGTGAAGGGGAGTGAATGAGAATGTCTGATTCATCATTAATTTCTTTAGAGAAGAATATCTTGGGCCCAGCCGTGTTTGAATGTGGATTCTGAGTTGCATTTTATTAGAACATTGGTAGTTTATATCATTTGATTGCAGTTTTCATCTTTCCTTCGTCGTGATATTTTTTTCATATTTTAGTCATTTTTTACAACTACTGAAAGGCAAATCCTTTATGAGGTGAAACATTCTGCGTTCTGTTGAGCTAAGTGTTCAGTTTTATTTGTAATGAATTATTCATTTTCACGCATTATTACATTTATCTAAAGCATTTGAGTTTAGGCTGTTAGGTTTATTTGCATAACATTTTGCTTTTTATATCTTATATGTATATTATGTATTAATTGTTTATCTTGATGTTTCTTCATTATACTTAAATTGTATGGTCAATATCATAATTTCAATAATCAATTTCGTCATGTTTCTAGATAATTTTGACTATGTTCTCCGTTCCCTTCAAGTTAAATCGAGATTTTCATATTATTTTGATGTTGTGATGTGATACTTCGTTTAAAGAAATCTTTTATGTATTTTATTCATAAAATTCTTCAGTCTCTGCAAATTCATATTGATGCCTTTTGTAAGATCTGATATATACCAGATACACAACGTACAAGGGAAGATGGGTGGACCTTTTTAATCTTTTACTTTTTATTCCTTGAAGTTGTTTCGAATACTTTAATCATCTTTGATATATGGCAACATCAATCGAACATTTCCTCTCCTTAATGTTTAAATTTGTCTGTATTACAACCATGCCAAGAAGTGTCAACATGTATTCGAAGATACGTTTAAAGTGGGCATATATGAAAAGGAAAGGTGGTGCTTTTCAGTCATCTCAGTTGTCAAACATTTTTCACATTTCCATTTTGAAAAGACTCACTGATATTTTGCTATATATCTATATCACCTGTGGGTGTCATATCCAAACATTTCTACAACTTTCATATATTTTCCTATATATCGTAATTTCTATGTTGTGGTGGTGAAAATGTGACTTTCTACTAACATTGGTGAAAATGTGACTTTCTACTTACATTGTACATGATAATGTATTCCTCGGGGTCCTTGCAACGACTAAAAGTGAAGGAAAGTACTCGCAGATATAGCGGACATATATGATAATAATAATTATCATCTACTGACATAATAAGTCATCTTAATATTAACTTTGATCTTATTTGAAGTTCCTTCCGAGTTTTCTTGTCAGTGTAACATGAGTGAGTAAATTGTTCATCGGAACACCGGCTATCATACAGTGACGTTATCTGCCGTTTCAAAATATCGAACTTTTTGTTTTTGCTTATTGGTTTCACAGTGCTCATACAAGACAGCCATTTACAAAGGTTGTTCTTTTCGGAAAATCACATTATCTTCGTCATTAAATTAAAATTGTGTTGTGTTGATTCTTGTGAGTTTTTATTCTATTTGTATTTTCTTTGATAATGGTTTTATACGATCATTACGATTGTTGATGACATGTACGTATGTTAATGTATCTTTAAATATTTTCTTCCTTGCTATTGTACCTGTACAGGATATCAAAGAAGAAATATTTTCTTCAAAATAAAGTTATCTGCCAAACGAACCTTGTGTCAGCTACATCGTTCATCTTTTATGTCAAAGGTCACGCACATACACGCGCACGCACACACACACACACACACACGCACGCACGCACGCACGCACGCGCACGCACACACACGCACATACACGCACACACACACACACACACACAAACGCACACACACACAAACACACACGCACATACACGCGCACACACACACACACACACACAAGGCGAGGGCTATATTCTTTATCGGGGTGTGGGGATATAAAGGTTAAGCGCGAGAATAGTAGGCGGGGCGAAGCCAAGTCTTGTTGTTCTCGATACTATTATTTCATTCCGGTAAAGTACTGTCACGAGTCATATATGTGTCTGACTCCAATAACTGAGTCCCGGGAACAGCGTACATGTGCATAAATAGAAAAACCCACACAAACGGCACATTTCCCTTTCACTAAAGGCCCACAACTCCACGGCACAGACAGACGTCTGTGTAAATATCGCGGTGCTTGCAGCTTGATGGGCGCTGTTGTATAGAGTGTATTAGTTGGAGAACATTGTTGAGGATTTTATTGGACTACCGATGACCCAAATGATGACCAAAAATTGACTCAGGGGCATTAACTGTGTTGAAACCTACCAATCGATTGTGATACAATCATTGTGATACAAAAGAATGGCAATCATTAAAGCAGATCCAGCACAAATCAAGACAGGGACATGAATGTAGTAACAAAAAGAACCACTCACAGGAGAGTCAGGAATATCCCATCTGTATCACGAATATCTGGATCAGACCAGACCAAAGCATCAGATGCGAACCTCGCCGTCGGGGCACAGTGACAAACAATCAGTCATTTCGTACATCGGAGCCACCCGATCATCATTGTAGTCGGTTCCAGTACAATGTCCCGGTGACCCATCCTGCCTCGAATCCTCGAATCTGCCCGTATCTGATCAGTGATCCTGGAAGTGATCCTGCACATCAGGTCTACCAAAGACATTCCACGTGTAGATTAAAAGTTGAAATGTTTACACTATTCCTGTTCCACATGAATATGACCCAGCCTCCAATCGAGAAGTATTCACAAGGAAGAGTATTTATGGATGTCTACTTCTTTATTATGAGCAACACAACGATTCGGAGAATATTCTTACTTACTTACTTACTTTGGAGATTTAACGTGCGCTTTCCGACTGATGCGTATTTCGCACACGGGCCCGGCCAGGCCATTTAATGTGTTTCCGAAAGGGGCGAAGTTGTCTGTGCAACCCAAGAGGGGGGTTTAGGGGTTGCTTATATAGAATTTGGGAATTTTGAGATTTGGAATAGATGCCGATGGGGTTGGGGAGGAGATTCTTACTCCTTCACCATGTGAATAAATGCTATGAAGCGGAGAACATTATATGGACCTGTTAGAGCAACAACAGCAATAACAGAACAAAGGTGGAAACTTAACAAGGGAAGCCAGAAGTTAATTGGCGCTGATGGGTGATTAGAAATGGACAAATGGAAGACAACACTTAACAGTTAATTAGCGCTGATAGATGATAGCGATGGACAACTGGAAGCCAATTGACAATGGGTAAGCGTGAGGGGTAATTAGCAGGGGGCAGGGGGTAATTAGCACTGATAGGAAATAGCAATGGAAATGGGAATCGACACACGGAAGCCAGCTGGATAATTAGCTCAGACAAGAAGTATTCACTCCTCAATTATTGCATTAATTGTGTGTAAAACCACAGAAAGTAATGGTTTCTTACTTGCAACCAAACTCCAGTCAAATCGACAAATAAATAGCCTAACATAGATAATATGTGTACATACGTAAGTCCATGCATAAACATTCAGTCGGTGTGGTTACTGTCTGTGATGCGAGGGCGGATATCACTGGTCACCAGTGTGTAAGTCCGAATCTTGCCTCCAGTAAAGTGTAGTCTTCTAAGCGTATGGTGTCTCCGAGCACATGGCGAATTTGCTGAACAGTATATAATAGGTCTTGCAAGCTTTTATGTGACAGGCGGGTCTCATCAACATTCGGCTTTGCATCGAAATGACATTACCGTACAAGACAATCCGATTAGCGCCCTTTACCGAGACTAATTTGCCATCAGAGGGCGCTGTAAACAAATAATGTCAAACCGTAGCATGATACTTGTGTGTTTAGAGATTATGTTGTGCCTTCAAAGCCAACAGAGGTTATCTCAAGATATTAAAGATTTTTTTAAGGTTTTATTTTCCAGGTCATTATCACGTAATTCATTTGCAAAAACACAATTCAGAGGACAAGGACGGCAAAGGTCCTTTTTTGCAAACTTTAGTTGTGGGGAAACTTTGAAATATCAGACAATTATCAGATTTATTCATATTCACGGACAACCACAGACGTAGTAATTCTTCTCCATATATTTGTAATGTATTTACCTGTGTCTCCCACAGTTAGTCACTCTCACCACCGGTGTCCTGGCTGTGTAGTCAACATGGTTGGAAAAACATTATTTTAATGATGTACAGATTAAAACATAAAATGCAGCAAAGAGGGTTTGTGTGATCCTGGCACAGTCAGGCAGGTTAGGCTCATAATCAGCTCAGGGCCCTTGCCCCCCTCTACACGCAGCCCGGACAGCGAATAGGACTTCTCCCAGGAAGCGCTGCCTAGTCAAACCCACCCAGAACTTTTCAGAGAATGTGAAGAGTGTCAGAAGGGCTGTATTCCTGGTACCAAATTCGGATACTCTCCAAATGTCAGTCAATAGATTGGGAGGTACCAAACCTAAGGCATCAAGAACGATGGGGAGTCGGACAACTTGGTACTTGGGATGCAAGCGTGACATTTCGATAGCGAGGTCTGCATATATGTCATGTTTTTCCTCAATCCTTTCAACCACACCAGTGTCAAAAGGGACAGAAAATTCAATGATATAAATGATTTCATTGGATTTATCAAAAAGGACAAGATAAGGTTCGTTGGCCTGGATACGTCTGTAAACGGACCCATTCCAAAGAATTTTGCATTTATCATTTTCCATTTAACGCCCTCTACATCTTCAGGAGTCGTACCATGGATGGACCTCTGTATCAAAACTACAAGCATTGCGAAGACGGTATTAATAAAATGATCGAACCACACCATCATGTCGCTTAAGATACTGTGCCTGTGCCACAGCTGGACATCCACTCACAATGTGCTGGACAGTCTCATTAAATGCATTACATAATCTACATTTTCATCATCATCATCATCATCATCATCATCCGAGTTCACGATAATAGAGGTCGCTTAAGTATGATTGCGACGCACAATTGTTGCTTAATGCATTTAAACCCGAAGCTAACATGAAGAGAAAAGCTTTGAAAAACACATAACAAAAAATATGCAAAATCACCGCTTCACTGAATATTCACATTACATGGCGAAGCATCGCCGGTTATATAATCCTGGTGGTTAAAAAGCATTTGCGTCATCCTTTCCATTGAAAGTTGGTGATGTGAGGACATACATTTAATTTGTTTTGCTTCCACGGTTTTCAATTTGTTTTTTTTCCATTCTGCGATCGTCCGTGATACGATTTTGATTCTGGTTCTGGAATTATTTTTCAAATGAAATAATATATCATCCGCGGCATACATCAGCTTTGATCGTATATGCATCAGCTTTCAAATTATAAAACACGTTTTCTGCGTTTAAAGGTCTTTGTTGGGTAAGTTAAAGAGACACCCTTTTGGGAAATAGATTGACGTGTTCAGTCCTCATATGTACCTGTCATGGGAAATCATGGACAGAAAGGATTTTATCATCAATTGATCACCAGCAGCGACGTCCCAACAGGCATCACAGGAACACGAGCACCATCGTCACAACAGACATCACAGGAACACCAGCACCACCGTCACAATAGACATCACAAGAACACCAGCACCACCCTCACAACAGACATCACAGGAACACCAGCTTCACCGTCACAACAGACATCACAGGAACACCAGCCTCACCGTCACAACAGACATCACAGGAACACCAGCACCGTCACAACAGACATCACAGGAATACCAGCAACACCGTCACAATAGACATCACAGAAATACCAGCCCCACTGTCACAACAGACATCACAGGAACACCAGCAACACCGTCACAACAGACATCACAGGAACACCAGCAACATCGTCACAACAGACATCACAGGAACACCAGCAACACCGTCACAACAGACATCACAGGAACACCAGCAACACCGTCACAACAGACATCACAGGAACACCAGCACCACCGTTACAACAGACATCACAGGAACACCAGCCTCACTGTCACAACAGACATCACAGGAACACCAACACCGTCACAACAGACATCACAGGAACACCAGCACCACCGTCACAACAGACATCACAGGAACACCAGCACCACCGTCACAACAGACAACACAGGAACACCAGCACGGTTACAACAGACATCACAGGAACACCAGCACCGCCACAACTGACATCACAGGAACACCAGCACCACCGTCACAACAGACATCACAGGAACACCAGCACCGCCACAACAGACATCACAGGATCACCAGCAACACCGTCACAACAGACATCACAGGAAAAAACAGCCTCACCGTCACAACAGACATCACAGGAACACCAGCAACACCGTCACAACAGACATCACAGGAACACCAACACCGTCACAACAGACATCACAGGAACACCAGCACCACCGTCACAACAGACATCACAGGAACACCAGCACCACCGTCACAACAGACAACACAGGAACACCAGCACGGTTACAACAGACATCACAGGAACACCAGCACCGCCACAACTGACATCACAGGAACACCAGCACCACCGTCACAACAGACATCACAGGAACACCAGCACCGCCACAACAGACATCACAGGATCACCAGCAACACCGTCACAACAGACATCACAGGAAAAAACAGCC
Source organism: Haliotis rufescens (assembly GCF_023055435.1). NCBI lineage: Eukaryota > Metazoa > Mollusca > Gastropoda > Lepetellida > Haliotidae > Haliotis > Haliotis rufescens. The sequence continues at coordinate 17,986,862 of NW_025964112.1, forward strand.
TCACCGTCACAACAGACATCACAGGAACACCAGCAACACCGTCACAACAGACATCACAGGAACACCAGCACCACCGTCACAACAGACTTCCCAGGAACACCAGCACCGCCGTCACAACATACATCACAGGAACACCAGGAACACCGTCACAACAGACATCACAGGAACACCAGCAACACCGTCACAACAGACATAACAGAAATACCAGCCTCACTGTCATAACAGACATCACAGAAATACCAGCCTCACTGTCATAACAGACATCACGAAAATACCAGCCTCACTGTCACAACAGACATCACAGGAACACCAGCAACACCGTCACAACAGACATCACAGGAACACCAGCAACACCGTCACAACAGACATCACAGAAATACCAGCCTCACTGTCATAACAGACATCACAGAAATACCAGCCTCACTGTCACAACAGACATCACGAAAATACCAGCCTCACTGTCACAACAGACATCACAGGAACACCAGCACCGTCACAACAGACATCACAGGAACACCAGCACCAGCGTCACAACAGACATCCCAGGAACACCAGCACCGCCGTCACAACATACATCACAGGAACACCAGGAACACCGTCACAACAGACATCACAGGAACACCAGCAACACCGTCACAACAGACATAACAGAAATACCAGCCTCACTGTCATAACAGACATCACAGAAATACCAGCCTCACTGTCATAACAGACATCACGAAAATACCAGCCTCACTGTCACAACAGACATCACAGGAACACCAGCAACACCGTCACAACAGACATCACAGGAACACCAGCAACACCGTCACAACAGACATCACAGAAATACCAGCCTCACTGTCACAACAGACATCACGAAAACACCACCCTCACTGTCACAACAGACATCACAGGAACACCAGCACCACCGTCACAATAGACATCACAGGAACACCAGCAACACCGTCACAACAGACATCACAGGAACACCAGCCTCACTGTCACAACAGACATCACAGGAACACCAGCAACACCGTCACAACAGACATCACAGGAACACCAGCCTCACTGTCATAACAGACATCACAGAAATACCAGCCTCACTGTCACAACAGACATCACAGGAACACCAGCAACACCGTCACAACAGACATCACAGGAACACCAGCAACACCGTCACAACAGACATAACAGAAATACCAGCCTCACTGTCATAACAGACATCACAGAAATACCAGCCTCACTGTCACAACAGACATCACAGGAACACCAGCAACACCGTCACAACAGACATCACAGGAACACCAGCAACACCGTCACAACAGACATCACAGGAACACCAGCCTCACTGTCACAACAGACATCACAGGAACACCAGCCTCACCGTCACAACAGACATCACAGGAACACCAGCACCGTCACAACAGACATCACAGGAATACCAGCAACACCGTCACAACAGACATCACAGGAACACCAGCAACACCGTCACAACAGACATCACAGGAACACCAGCCTCACCGTCACAACAGACATCACAGGAACACCAGCACCGTCACAACAGACATCACAGGAACACCAGCACCACCGTCACAACAGACATCACAGGAACACCAGCGTCACTGTCACAACAGTCATCAAAGAAATACCAGCGTCACTGTCACAACAGACATCACAGAAATACCAGCACCGCCGTCACAACAGACATCACAGAAATACCAGCACCACCGTCACAACAGACATCACAGGAACATAGAACATAGGGAACACCAAACACTTGGAACACCAGGGCAGTAAGGACGACCAGAAACACATAGGGCCAAAGGAAAACCATAAGTGTCAACATAAATATACTCATCAAAAATAGAAACGATTAGGTGATATTGATAATATGCATATTACTAGATGATCATTCCTGAGAGACATGCATAGATACTAAACACAAAAACGGCACCGGTTGAGATGTTAAAGAATGAAAAAGCAAATACTTACGTGTATAATGTGAAGTTTCAAATACACACTCGAAAAAACTTCAGCATAGACACTAGGCATTCATACAGAGACAGGTGTTTGGGATTGTATGATGGTTCTCATTTTGTGCCGCCGTTGCCGACACATCTCTTTTGTTTCACTTTTGCCGTCCACTTACTATGCTTGGAACATTACATTAGTAAAGCCTGTCACGCGAAAAAGGTTTCATTTCCTGCCGTGCTGATGGCTTTGTCGTTCAATGCCAGAAGGAAGAAATTCAGTATTCTCTCTTCACAAGTTGATGAGGCTTTGTTGGCAGCGGTGTGACCTCCTTCTTGGCTACAGGATTTAACACGGCTTTCAGTTACATAACGGCGTGTTCGCTGACTGGGGACGAAGCCCGACATGATGCAGATCTCAAACGTTCACAACTTGGGTGAAACTCGTGAGCACAGGAAATCAACCCAGAAACAATCGGGCGTTTCTGGGATTCGAACATAGATGTCTGGGACGCCTAAATCTGCACAGAAATATGAAGGGGCTACTACGGCTATTTTTGTTATTATTATCATGTACAGATTAAAATAAAAATTGCAGCTAAGAGGGTTTGGGTGATCCTGGCACAGTCAGGATGGTTAGGCTCATCATCAGCTCAGGGCCCTTGCCCCTCTACACGCAGCCCAGACAGCGAATGGGACTTCTCCCAGGAAGCGCTGCCTAGTCAAACCCACCAAGAACATTTCAGAGAATGTGAAGACTCCCCAACACTGAAGCCTTCTGCATTAATCATATAGTCGGAAGGGCTGTATTCCTGGTAGCAAACCCGGGTACTCTCCAAATGTCAGTCAACAGATTGGGAGGTACCAAACCTAAGGTACCGAGAACAATGGGGAGTAGGAAAACTTGGTACTTGGGATGCAAGCGTGACATTTCGAAAGCGAGGTCCGCATATTTGCCATGTTTTTCCTCAATCTTGTCAATCACAGTAGTGCCAAAGGGGACAGAACATTCAATGATATAAATGATTTCATTGGATTTATCAAAAAGGACAAGATCAGGTTCGTTGGCCTGGATACGTTTGAGGCTGTAAATTGGCCTATTCTAAAGAATTTTGAATTCATCATTTTCCATTTGACGCCCTCTACATATTTAGGGTCGTAATATGGATGGATCTCAGTGTCAAAACCACAAGCAAGGCGAAGACGGTAATAAAATGATCGAGCTACCCCATCATGTCGTTTAAGATACTGTGTTTGTGCCAAAGCTGGGCATCCACTGACAATGTGTTTGACCGTCTCATCAAATTCATTATATAATCTACATTTCATATTAACATTTTGATGCAAAATGACACATTGACGGTTTCGAGTGGGAAGTGAGTGGTCCTGAGCAGCAAACAGAAAGCCTTCTGTTTCACTTTTCAGGCCAGCCGAATTCATCCAAGCGAAGGACACTGCAGGATTGCTGATCTTTTCAACACACTGCAAATAAACTCGATGCAGTGGTCGTTCAGATAGCCTCTCCTTTAAAAACTGGGCCGATTTGATATGGCACTTCGCTTGGTTGACACTCATTTCTGTACCGTCCAGCAGTACAGAACCTTTAACAAAATCAACACCGACATTGAGATTATGTCCCACATACTTGGTTCGTTTTAGAAAACTGTGGAATGCCTTGTTTTCATCATGATTCTTGACATGCTTCATAAGAGGATCTTCAGACAAATAAATGTGTGCAAAAGTGCCCAAAACAATTCTATCATGAAGAGCCTCCACATTAATCAAACCATAATTGGTAAATATAAGCGATTGAGGGAAGAGCGAGGGTGGTGGGATCTATTGTCTGACATGATTCTTCGTGTGAGGGTGTCAATACCCTGAATTTCTTGTTTCGTGCAATCAACAACACCAAAAGAATCCGAAAGGACGGGCACAGCATAAGTATTTGCGGCTTTGATTGTATTGCGAGCGTTCAGATCTGAACTCCAGATTTTCAGGATTATTATTATTATTATTATTATTATTATTATTATTATTATTATTATTATTATACCTAATTGTATCCCAGTGTAATATACCGGTAAGATGCAAGGAACGTATTAATTTAAGAGTGCTTGGTCATTAGTTTATATGTATCTGTTTTCCAATAACAGCTCCTCGAATGGCCAATATGTGATTTATCATGATGAATATATGAATATACGGATTTGAACATGTTGACTAATAGCATCAAAACTTGGAACACCGAGCTATGTAGTATTGCTTAAGCCTTACACTCAAACCCGACCTGTGTGCGTCAGGAACAAAAACATAAACAACTGACCTACACCACCGCCCCTGGAGACATCCAAAGATGGCATTTTAAGGGAATGTCGTCAACACTAAGAGGAATTACCATTTAATCATACCACCTAGCTATCATCATAACTAGTCTGGAACCATCGTGTAATAATGTCCCGTTTCTCGTATAAGTACCCGATTCCATTCTAGCCTAGAGCTGTTCTGGTCTCGGATCCTGATTAAGTAGCCTGATTTTGCAATAGCGGCAAAACCTGCCCTTTTTATATTTCGGGCACGCTGAACAAGCATGGCTTTCTTCCGTGCCAACGATCCAAATGCTAAAGAGATTTAACAGATAACAATTTCAGATACGTGTATTAGACTAAATTTGCTGAACATAATGTGTCCTTTGCCACATGTTAGTTGAGCTAAAGTGTCTCAAAGTGCCCTTTAAATGCATGAACATACTTGAATGTAGGAGTAACGCCATCGCTGTGCTCCACTCACATTTATCAGCTTGTTGACAGATGCAATCAAATTTGGCTCAGGAGCAGGGTATTTTTATGACATGCTTGTGTGAAAGCCCCTTTTGTATCGCAAACTTTTCAGATGGATAAAATCAAGTTTTCCAAGTACTTACTTAGTTAAGCAGTAACGAGACTTTGTAGCTCACCTATTTTGTTCCTTGTATTAGATTATGAAGGTCATAATGAAAGGATAAACAAGGAGAAAATATTCGAAAATTTGATTCAAAACAACATGGGTAGGCCCTGTGACACATGCAGAGTAGTTTGACATGTCTAATAGCGGGTCGAATTATATTTATGATTATCTTGAAGACAAATTATTAAAGTAAACTTACAAAGTACAAGTAGTTTGAGGGGTGTATTTGTTAGAACAGAAGTTACGAACCTCAAGAATGGGACTAAGACAATGGGGATACAAAAGTAACGGTAGACGAAGAGTGGTCAGTAGTGGTTGAAGAGAAGTAAGGTAGTGGAGGGCGAGTAAATGTGGTGATGCTGATACAAAACGGTAAATAATGCATAGAAGACGTGAGGATGATAGTAGAAGGGTAATGGCAGCGGAGATAGGTAATCATGAACAACAGAAGGGCATGGTAGTGGAGATATGAAATCATGAACAGTAGAAGAGGATGGCTGTGGAGATAGGTAATCATGAATAGTAGAAGGGCATGGTAGTGGAGATAGGTAATCATGAATAGTAGACGGGCATGATAGTGGAGATGGGTAATCATGAATAGTCGACGGGCATGATGGTGGAGATATGTATTCATGTATAGTAGAAGGGTGATGGTAGTGAAGATAGGTAATCATGAAGAGTAGAAGGGGTTGGTAGTAAATTATGAAAACGTGAATTGCAAATGAGGTGAAGACAGAAGGGGAGGTTAGTCATAAATAGTAGATGGAGATAGTCGTCGGGGTTATTGGAAAAGTTATATAAAGTAACAGTGAGAACAAAGGCAGATATTTAACGTGAAAATCCAAAGCAATGGCGGTCAAGATTCCATGTACGTTCAATGGCAGTCGTACTGGTAGACCAAAACCCAGTAATTGTGGTATCACACCCATCAACATCACATGCGTCGGAGCTAATACTTTACTTTGTGCTATATTTTGTGAACGCTATTCTGTGTCATATTGAATGACAACCACTAAGGTATCTGGTGCATTTTAACAATCAGTTACAGAACTACGCGCAGGTACAATTTTACAGATCTGACGCAACACTCTGATCTGACAAAAAAACAAACCCTAAACAACATGCTCCCTGCTGAATCGTACCAGTAATTTTATTCGTAGATTGCTTCAAAAATATCACGTTTGGCGGACTATGGAAGTGGAAGTGGCTGTTATGTTTGTGAGGACGACAAAGCACATTAGCACATCAATTGCTGATGATTCGGAATCCATCAAGCAGGCATATCTTGGCTCAGTCACAACGTAAACCTTAACTCAAAGCAAGCAGTGTATTTTGGGAAAATGCTTCTCACCAGCGAGAGATTCACTTTTACGTAATTGAATCACGCCTCAAATGTACCACAATTTTCGTTTATTGTTTTGGAGTAAAGTGTATCCCATTGCAGACATTCATCACAGTGACACAAATACTTTCGTGGTCGACATATATTCGTTCAGAAACCTCCCGTTAAATTGTATTACGTATGAATAAGTAATGACAATCTAAACCAACACTCAATACTCCACCCTATAGAATATTTAAGATGACACCGTCAACGGTTCAAAGGCGCGTTTAAATCTTTACTCGCACTTGGGAACAGACGCAGGTGTCGATTTGGCATCAATGGCGTTAGACACGTACGTCCTCTCTGGCAAACACGGCTTGCTTCCATCAACTCCACCGGAGTGAGCAGAGAGCGCCGCACTCGACAACAATTACTGGCTAATAACGGCCAGGACGAGGTTGGTGGAGGATGGAGAAGAACAAATGGCGGGAAATTGGTTCAGCTGTCGTCTGCTGGTCAAGTTCCGCACTGTAATGCTGACATCTAAGGGATCGATTTCTGATTTGGGGTCGCACTACTGAATCTGTCATCCTGTATTGTTAAAACAGAACACCGGACAGAATTGCCTTCCTTTCAGGTGACAAACGATAACACGTGAACACGTCCAGCGATTGATATTGTTTTCGAGGAGCTGGTGTGTGCAGCACTGGGAATGAACAGACGCCAGACGGTTTGGCGACTCGACAGGTTTACGTACACTGGTGACTGTTGCTGGTGCATACTTTGTATCAATCTACAGGGTATAGTACTGTAGTTTAATAAGTAACTAAGCATTGTCATTTTTCAATGCAAGAAATATTCAACGTTGATACAGATGTCTCGATGAAGAGAGAACGCTTTAACCACTGGTCGATCATTGGTCAGTAATACTGGTTTCCTTTAGGTTTCCCGGGACAAAATAGGTGACCAGTAATCATGGTTCTTGTTATATGAGCTGGCTAAAATTAGTATCTTGTGGTGACAATGTGTATCCTAGCAATGTGCGTGTGGGATCTAGTCGAAGTACCGTTCAATGATCTCTACAAGAAAAAACTCCATCAAAGGTGTCCATAGACCTTAAGAAGAGTGAGTGATTGAGTATGGTTTTACGCCGCTTTTTAGCAATATCACGGCGGGGGACACCAGAAATGGGCTTCACACATTGTACCCATGTCGGGAATCGAACCCGGGTCTTCGGCGTGACGAGCTAGCGCTTTAACCACGAGGCTACCCGACCGCTCCCCTTAACAAGAAACATCAAGTAAAAATTTATATATGAGATACGTCCATTAATCATGTTCATTTACATTCAAAAGAAAGCTTAAGGTGTTTATAGCACTCCAGAACTCATTACAGGTGTTCACAGATCTCTACGACGAACACCAATTTAAGGTGTTCATTGATCTCTACAACGAACACCATTGAAAGGAGTTCCGAGATGTAAAGAAGGAACACCCATTAAAAGTGTTCATAGATCTGTATTACGAATGTAATACGAATTAAAAGTGTGCATATACATCTCGAGGGAACTCCCATTAAATACGTTCTGTATGGATTGAAGAAATATTCATTACAAGTGTGTGTAGAACACTATCATGTAAGTCAATTAAAGGTTTGCTGAGAGAAACACCTATTAAAACGTGTTCATATATCTCAAGAAGGATCACCCGTTGAAGGTTTACATAGTCCTCTATAAGGAGCACCTATTAAACGTTTACATAGTTTGCTGAGAGAAACAAGAGTTCATATTTCTTAAGAAAAAACACCCGTTAACGGTGTTCATAGTTCTCTAAAGGAAACACCCATTAAAGGTGTAAACACGTTACAGGTTTACAATGTTCACTGGAAAGAACATCGATTAAAAGTTTACATAGTTTGCTGAAAATAACACCTATTAAAACGTTTTCATATATCTCAAGAAGGAACACTCGTTAAAGGTTGTCATAGATCTCTGGTAGGAACACCCCTTTAAGGTTTACATAGAGATGTGTAAGGAGCACCTATTGAAGGTTTATACAGAGATGTGTAAGGAACACCCATTGAAGGTTTACATGGAGATGTGTAAGGAACACCCATTGAAGGTTTACATAGAGATGTGTAAGGAACACCCATTGAAGGTTTAGATAGAGATGTGTAAGGAACACCCATTGAAGGTTTACATAGAGATGTGTAAGGAACACCCATTGAAGGTTTACATAGAGATGTGTAAGGAACACCCATTGAAGGTTTACATAGAGATTTGTAAGGAACACCCATTGAAGGTTTACATAGAGATGTATAAGGAACACCCATTGAAGGTTTACATAGAGATTTGTAAGGAACACCCATTGAAGGTTTATACAGAGATGTTTAAGGAGCACCCATTGAAGGTTTACAGAGAGATGTATAAGGAGTGCCCCTTAAAGGTTTACAAAGAGATGTATAAGGAACACCCATTGAAGGTTTACATGGAGATGTATAAGGAACACCCATTGAAGGTTTCCACAGTTCACTAGAAGGAGTACCCTTTAAACGTTTACATAGTTTACTAGAAGGAGCACACATTTAGGGTTTACACAGTTCACTAGAAGGAACACCCATTAAAGGTTTACACAGTTCACTAGAAGGAACACAGATTAAACGTTTACACAGTTCACTAGAAGGAACACAGATTAAACGTTTACACAGTTCACTAGAAGGAACACAGATTAAAGGTTTACACAGTTCACTAGAAGGAAAACAGATTAAAGGTTTACACAGTTCACTAGAAGGAACACAGATTAAAGGTTTACACAGTTCACTAGAAGGAACACAGATTAAAGGTTTACACAGTTCACTAGAAGGAACACAGATTAAAGGTTTACACAGTTCACTAGAAGGAACACCGATTAAAGGTTTATATAGTTTGCTCAAAGCAACTTCCATTAAGTGTATTCATATATCTCTTGATTGAACACACATTAGAGATGTCCATATGCCTCTAGAAGGAACTCACGGGTTTACATAGATCTCCAGGAAGAATACTCATTAGGAGTTTAAATCTTAAATCTGTTTCGGTTGATAACCTAGAATGGCTATTCTCTTGCACTGACAAGTATATTTTACAAACTATTCTAAAAGGAGTGAGTGAGTTTATATTTAACGTTACATCGGCAATATTTCAGCCATATCGTGACGATTTCTAAAAGGAACACCCTTTAAAGGTTTTCGAATATTTTTGTTGAAGAAGCACAATCACAACGTGATCATACTCATCAAGAAGGTGTGAGTGAGTGAGATGGGTTTAACGCCGCTTTTAACATTATTCCAGTTATATCACGGCGTGTCAGCTTAATGTGGGAGGAAAGTCCGAAGTGATGCAGATCTCAGACGTTTACCACTTCGGTGAAACCCACGAGCACGGGTATGGTGCTGACAAACCTAATAATCGGCGCGAACCGGGATTCGACCCCACAATCATAGCTTTCTGGCGTGCCCAAGGGACTCAACTCTGCACAGCGAATCGCGGCGCCTTAGACGACTGGGCCACCCGTGCCCCCCTCATCAAAAAGGAATATCCATTAAAGGATTACTTAGTTCTCAAGAAGCGACACCTATTAAACGTGTTCATAGATCACGAAAAGGAACATCCTTTAGGCACAGTGAGACTGTATGACAGAGAATCACGACGCGGAATTTGAAGAACAAAGGAAGAAAATGGATTACATAAAACAAGGCAACATGTAGATCTTCTAATTGTTTTAACGAGACCGTAATGACGATGCTCTTGTACACAACTGATAATTGGCGCAAATTGGTACATGACATTCATTTGTCAAAGACAAAGCATGCACTCATTGTTTTCAAACATTGCGTGTGAAGCAATAAACGTGTCTTGCGCTTTCATCATTAACGATGAAAATTGTAAGGTGATTATGTGTTGAAACGTAACAATGTTCGTCATAGAATCACGAAAATCTGTCAATTTCTTATGGACAATCTTTATGAAGAAGTAAAACAGACGCGTGCCCGTAAAAATCTCCTCAGCAGACAGTGATCAATGAGAAGGCTGTGCTCTTGTCTCAGGTTCTCAACATCTTATTTCCGCAGTTCTTCTAAACTATGGACAGCCTCTGCAAAACGGAAGATCTTTTCATCCGACGGAGCTTCAAACAGAATTATTTTCGTCTTTCAGATATACTTTTTTGGAAAACAAGAAGATATTGTTACAACATGAAAATGAAATGACAAAATTTATACAATACATGCATTGACAATTAAGCTCATTTTCGTGATACACGACCCATAGAGGACGTTTATAAAGCTGATTCATAACGTTTCGTCTACACCGATCCATTATGTGGGAAAGTGTTCACCGAATCTAAGATAAGCACGCAAGCGACTTGACACCTCTCGGCAGACGACAATTTATTACATGACGTCACAGCACGTGCACGCCGTGCTGTTCCGCTAACGATGGACGCCTGGTGTGACGTAGGTAATTGACAGTAATGAACTACGAAGAAGTCTTTTTTGTCTATGAAAGTCCAAATGGTTTCTCTCTGTATACCGACCTTTCGGTACCAATCCAGTCGCAAATTCTTCCAGCTTGATTGAATGGCTCTTTCTTTGTGCAGTGTTCCTTCAGAAATGCCACCGTGGCGCCTATTACGGTATCAAACCTCCCCTGGTAATTTGATGAGTTCGGTGATGGTGTTAATGGTGCTAATGACAGTGGAGATGTTGCCAAGATAGAGACGTGAAAATATAGAATACGAAAGAGTTAAGTCAATAAACAGCTATCTTACGCTTTTCAATGAGTCAATTTCCTAAACGGCGTTAATGTGCTTTTGAATGCTACCTTTGAAAAAAACCCACTTGATCAGTTCTAGAACGATGCATTAAAACGTAGTCATTTTGGGTATATATTTCGTCAGATACATGCTTGAGTTAGGCTTTTCAAAGCGTCAGTCTGGACACTTATCGCCAACGAAACGAATTATGATCTGCAGTTTCGTATTCGTTGTTAACAAATAGAATTAATTATAAGGTCCTGTCAAAGACAGAAACAGGCCTAATTACGAACTGCGGGGCTGCTGTGGGACAAAAAGAATCACAATTGTTTCACATAATTTAAAGGATATTCTTATATGATAGACTGTCAGGCAATAAATACTCAATGTTTTTTGCAAATTGTATGAATTGCGGGTGCTCCCGGTAGGGCAGGACCTGCTCACTCTTTTCACTGGTCCATTCATATAATGTACACAGCTATGTTGCCTTTTACGCCAAATGGGATCTGTTTAGGCAGAAAATCTAGGATGGTTATTCTCTTGCATTGACAATTTATGTTTATTATGTAGCTCGAACCTACCGGGTACCCACGTACTGCTGGTTGGAAAAAACAATTCATCAAAACGGTATCGAGATACAGATATTATTGCAATAAAGTTGCTCATTCGAATTAGGCGAAACTGCATGTACCATGTAGTCGCCATCAACTGAAGTGAGTGGTTGTGGTTTTACGCCGCTTTTAGCAATATTCAAGCAATATCACGGCGGGGGACACCAGAAATGGGCTTCACACATTGTACCCATGTCGGGAATCGAACCCGGGTGTTCGGCGTGACGAGCAAACGCTTTAACCACTAGGCTACCCGAGAGCCCCTTGCCATCAACTGAAAGAACGCAGATAGTACAGGAGTCTTGTAGGCAGAGTACACTCTGTGCACAAACGCGTCTGTTTTACTTCTTCATAAAGATTGTCCATAAAAAATTGACAGATTTTCGTGATTCTATGACGAACATTGTTACGTTTCAACACATAATCACCTTACAATTTTCATCGTTAATGATGAAAGCGCAAGACACGTTTATTGCTTCACACGCAATGTTTGAAAACAATGAGTGCATGCTTTATCTTTGACAAATGAATGTCATGTACCAAGCATACTTCAGTCTAAGCAGAGTAGAAGTGTTGTGAGATACTCATTGACATGAGACCGCCTCCGTGGTCTAGTGGTAGAGCGTCCGCCCGGACAGCGGAAGGTCCGGGGTTCGATCCCCGGCCGCGTCATACCAAAAGACGTTAAAAGATGGTACTTGTTGTTACCCTGTCTGGCGCTCGGCATTAAGGGGCTAAAACAAGTACTGGTCGGCTCGGAGTCAGTATACTGTGTCTGAGTGGGGTATTCATGTTAAACTGCGGCATGGTATCTCAATGGGCTAGCACTATAAATCGGCATCAGTCCGGACTAGTACAAGCAGCCACACAAACACATACACGTACATGCACGTCGCTATATAAGTGCAATAATCTTGGACGCGACGTTAAACCCAATTTCACCTCACCTCATTGACATGATATATGTAATATCGTAATATACCTGTATCAAATACACCACCATCGAATACCCATTACTTGTTTGTTTCATTTTAGCCACACCAAATATGGGTGTATATTTTCTGTTGCCCGGCAGCTGAGTCAACTAATTCGGGTGTTATTGTTAAGTTCAACTAGCAATATCTGATGAACCTTATCAATCAGGTACCGTGTCTTAATGTCATGCCGTTGTGCAGTGTCTAGACTTTGAAATGGACACCTGATGGTGTTATGTAGTACATCCAATCTCTTGTTCACAGGGGTTGTCGAGTCGGCTAAGGCACTGCATTTCGTTATGGCGAGTTGCGTCCTATTGGAGTTCCAGAAATCTATGACCGTGAGTTCGAATCCCAAAGACGCACCCTAGGCTTGTCAACACCATACTTGTGCTCGTGAACCCCTGAGACCCGCATCACTGCATCACCTCGGGCTTTCCTCTCACATCAAGCTGACACAATTTGATTTAACGGAAATATTTTACAAAGCGTCTCTCATTGTAAGTGAGTGAGTGAGTGTGGTTTTACGCCGCTTTTAGCAATATTCCAGCAATATCACGGCGGGGGACACCAGAAATGGGCTTCACACATTGTACCCATGTCGGGAATCGAACCCGGGTCTTCGGCGTGACGAGCGAACGCTTTAACCACTAGGCTACCCGACCGCCCCTATTATTGTAAGTAGTAGTAGTAGTAGTAGTAGTAGCAGTAGTAGTAGTAGTAGTAGTGAGTGAGTGAGTGAGTGAGTTGGGTTTAACGCCGCTTTTTAACATTATTCCAGTTTACCACTTCGGTGAAACCCACGTGCACGGGTATGGTGCTGACAAACCTAGAAACGATAATCGGGGCGAACCGGGATTCGAACCCACAACCATAGCTTTCTGGCGTGCCCAAGGGACGCAACTCTGCACAGCGAATCGCACAGCGCACAGCGCCTTAGACGACAGGGCCACCCTTGCCCCCAGTAGTAGTAGTAGTAGTAGTAGTAGTAGTAGTAGTAGTAGTTTAATTTATTAAATCTTCAGCAGTTATATCACCGGGAGCAGGTCAAAACGGCCTCATGTCAGAACGGCCTTAAAGGGTAAAGTGGTCAAGTCAAAACGGCCTCAAGACCTATTCTACCCCGGATCTTCAGAGTGAGTGAGTCGGTGGGTGGGTGGTTTGGTGGGTGGATGGTTGTGGTTTTAGTAATATTCCTGCAATATAAAAGTAGCAAAGAGATGCTTCCATTCCAAGTTTCAACAGTTCACTTTAAGAACTCATACTGTCATTTATATGTGCGACCGTGGTTTTCAAAACATGTTTTTAAGCGTGAAACTTGATGGTTTTTTCAAGAAGCAGCATACAAATGTGACAGAAACACCATTGTACATATTTATTTTATTCACCTTCAGTATCTGCTTTTAAGTGTTCAACTTTTATTTTTAATCATTAGTTAAGATAGATTAAATGTAGTTAATGTGTCCTTCATGTTGTAAGCCTTAAACAAACCCAAGCCATGACGTGCTCAACTGATTGGCCAAGCTAACCCTCAAAGTTGACCCTTTGTCTCACTGCATGTTCTCAGTCTGCACACATTTCTTACACAGACAAGTTGACAAGTGAAATCATCTAAAATCGGGTTAGTTTAATATGTATCTGTATATTTGTATTGTTGTTATTGCAGTTAAATGTTGCAGTATATTAAACCTATAATACTAAAAACTTAACCGTGTTTAATATTATCATATTCTCAGTTAAAATATATTTAAGTAAATGTGGTAAACAAGGCTTATAAATTGTAAGCTTTGGTCATTACTAATATATCACTTTTCTGTCTCTTTTTTATTGTATGTATGAGGAAGAGTGTATGTGTTGTAGATACTAGATAGATAAATATATGACAAATCCATTGGCGGAATAAACGTCTCTCACCCGTAGCGTGTGTTTGCCTATCGCTCATTCACTGCCCTGCTACACAAATACAGATGGATGACGGATGATTCAGGATAAAAAAATATGAAAAGATTTGTTTCAGCGGGAGGGAAATTTTCAGATATATGGTTTCAATATGCTGACTGTTTGGGAAAAAAAGAACTTTCTCTTTTCCTAAAAACCGAGAACTGATCAGTCTGTCAATAATTAGATAATTATATGAATAGGAATATAAATTAATACTTATTACAGAATAATAATACATATTACTAAATGTTTCATGTTGTGAAAAATAGAAACGACGACCTGGTTTGGTCGCGACATGGCGTAAGGGGCATAACTCTAAATTACAATATCTGAACATGTTCAATTGTATTTACATATTATCTCCCTTGTCGAATCGTGATTGCAGATCATCTGACGCCTTGAGACAGGTGCGTGTTAACATCGTGATAGTAATTGTAACGGATTTTGTCAGTTTCATTTTTCAAGTGCATCCCATACAATGATAATTGTTTGATGAGGTAAATTAACTAAAGGACACAAAACCTAGCAGGCTTATTATGGCTGCTGGTAGGCAGCCTAATGACGTCACGGGATTCCCCGGGTCGCCATGAGCGGGCTTTACGAACTGCAAAATGGCTTGAAATAAAAGCTGCAATCCTTCTTTAATATGCACGTATCCGACAAATAAACAATCTGAATAACCAATAATAGCAATACTTAACATAATTATCACGAAATCAGCATATCCCAGTATCCAGTTTATGTCAGTAGGATCCAAACGCAGAGCGCCCATCCCACGTCCGATCCCGACTCGGCTGTAATGGCTGCCGTTTGTGCTGATCGATCATTCACATCGGCTCAACTTGTTATTCCAGGCGGAATTATTCTTACGGTTTACATTGATTTTAATTAGATGAAAAAAAGTAAATATTTTCTACACTTCCGAATGTGTAACTTTATGACCATGTAGTTTAACCGTTGTGTATTTTATGATTTATTTCTCCATGTCGGTACGTAAGAAAACTATCATGGAGACAATATTGAAGATAAAGGCATTTGATAAATACAACTGTAATAAAACAGGAAGATCGCACGCAACATTGTTTTTTTTGGATGTGTAAATAATAACGGCTTTAATTAATTTAAAGAATAAAACGAACCGGAAATGACATGCCCGGTGTTATTTTGCACGGGTATAAATGAAGTGTCAACACGGATCGCACGAGACGAATACACATTCAGCATGTGGTCAAAATATGATGAGGAGTGCCTAATATATGAGTAGCAGATACCCTGTAAGTTTTGCATTTATTTGTAACCATTTGATAATGTAATGGTGATATTAAATATTAGTTTAGATGTATAATAATAAATTTATTTTAGGTGCAGTTATGACCATTCCGGGATAGAAAAGTGTTTACAGTTCGGTTGAAAAAATTGCATTGAGCACGAGAAACAAATTAGTTAATATTAACACTGAGGTCTATGAAACTGTTTATGCTGTGCTATTAAATAATTCGAAATTTCTTTGTTTTTGTTTCAGGCTTGTTTGACCATTCTCGTGCAAACTTCAAAACTGTGTACCAACTGGTCCCGTACCTGTAGTGTCTATTAATAATTTTTCTGGAATTCCCCCTTTTAACGTTGTCCGAAATATTACCATTATAAGTATAAATAGGTATACATACAGTTTTTAGTCATAAGAAAATAGAAAAATCAAAAGTGTGTATTTGGTACGTACATTTTGAATATCATACTAAGTCACTTAATTTATTATGATATGGATGTTTAGTGAACAACATCATAAATACAGGGATGTATTTAATAATGAAGTATGCAGGTTTTTAAAAAATAGATGTGTTAAGTATAAATAAATGAGAAGATATGAATATGCACTTACCACTAAATTAACAATCAGATTGTCATGGCAAACAGAAATGAAACTTGTCCATGTTACGGACAAGTGCAGGGTAACATTTGTTATTTCCAGCATATTCTCGCAATGCTCACGTCGATTATCTGTACCATTTCTCCTAATACTGATTGTCATGTATGTCTCCCACTTTTGGGTGTGATGGTTTTGCCACTGCCTTTATCTGTGTGGAACAGCTACATCTATAGGGAAAACCCACTGGACACTTCCCTCTAAAAAATAATGTCATCCAATAAATGACGTCATCAAGTTGAGAGCGCTTATTCGATTCACAGAAATGATGTCATGATAAAAGAAGATGTAGATCGAGACATAATATTGCAAAAACTAAACACTGTGTAAACATGTACAAAATTTAAAACATGCATGTTCACTGTATTTTGCTGACTAGATGATTACCAATATATATCTCAAGTTGTCATGGTAATATCAAATCCAGGTTAAAGTGGATGTACAGCAACCCATGCACGTCGACGTCAGAGGCTACTAACGGGATTGTGTGGCCTGGCTCGTTGACATGTATCCCAAATGCGTAGATCGATGCTCATGGTGTTAATCACAGGATTGTCTGGTCCAGACTTGAGTATTCAGAGGCCGGCGCCATATAGCTGGAATATTGCTGAGTGCGGCGTTAAACAGCAAACAAACAAATCATTTCATTGGAAGGATGCTGTGAAACACAGACATATGAATAGTTAAGTGAATGCTAAATGCACTGTAAATTGATTGCCATTTTCTTCAAACATATGTTGAAATGTTATGCCAAACATTAGAAACATATATATGATGTATAGACATAAAGTAATAACAGTTGAATAAACCGTAGTGAATAGTGATAAGGATATTCTTTAATCACTCTTGAAACCACTCTGAAACACTTCCAGTTTATTATTGTTTATTTTATGATAATTGTGAAAATTAATATGTTAAAATACACTCTTAATATTTGCGCATCAGATGCACAAATTGATGAGCCATGGTAACTTTATTTTATTATGTTTGGAAGATAAAAAAAATCCATAATGTGTGGTGAAGGTATGATTTAAAGTCCTACATTATCTGCATAATTTTCCAAATAGTGAGTTCATTTCAGGTGCATTAGGCATGAACTGCTATAAAATAAGTTGTCAAGAAAGTAAGGGGATATAACTCTAAATACTATTCTTCTGAGGCCACTGTGTAATGAAGACCAAGTCATTCATTAATAGTTGTAAGGAAATATCATATCTTGGAGAAGCAGACGCCCCCGAGCTCCATACAGTGGTGGACCATGGACTTGTTTGGGCAGAGTTTGGTGTCTTTCATTTTTCATAAAACAATGCTTTTTTATTATTCAAAGTAATTTCTATTTTGTACTGAGGTGAAAACATATTTCATGAAAATATTAATTGCATTATTTCGGTAATAAAATCTGTTTTTGTATTTTTTTAAGGTGGGTGAATAAGCCAACTGTAACAGACAGATACAAGAGTTACCCCCCTTTCATTCAAGTAACAGTTAATTCTCAACACCTATCAAAGTCATTTATACCGCAATGAGTGTATATTTTAATTTTTTAAAAATTGTGGAACCTTTTCTCAATGGTAGATCTAATAGTAGTCTTCTTTGTATTGATTAGAAGGCAACATTACACAATCGTTTAGGATCCCTACTGCTGGGATCTATTCGGCACAGCCATGCGGACTTACAAGGACATAGGTGCTCGACGAAGTCCTTTCTCTATGGTAATGAGCGTATGTGCAGTCACGACCATAGAGCAAAGATACAGGCACCTGTTACCGCTACTACTGAAATGGACAACATGTACCTTTCTATATGAACAAATGAAACAAAGGGACCTACTCACAAAAGACCCTAATGTCCCTATTGGCACGTGTGTGTACACGTGAGAATGTGGAAATAGCACACTAAATTTGCCTGTTGTTGTTTTTTCATCTAAAATGGTTTTGAGACCAACAATAACAGGTGTTCCAGAGTCATGGTACAGAACAACATGTTCAATTTCATTATTTGGTAAGGAAAACTGTTCGTAGACCCAGATCAAAGTTCAATGTATGCCTGTTACTGCTTCAGATAGCATGACTATGTGAGTCAATTAACCCAGGTGTAATAGATGGTTTCAGAGAAAGTCATTAAACATGTCAAAGGACTACTGACAGTAACAAATCATAATACTTTATGTTAGAAGGCTAATTTTGATTACGCCGTTGTGGCTTGTTCATTTCATGTGCACGTGCCGAGTCCGTGCAATTAATCCAGGTGTGCCAGAACCTAGACTTGCCCCGGGCGTGAGCTTAGTTTATTGATCACTATGGACATAATCTTCATATTATTATTTTATTTAACTATCTATTTTTGTTTTATATTAAATTTATCTAGTACTTCTGTTCACACAATCTGTTATGAAAACATATCTTATATTATTTCCCCCTCTCAGTTAGTTTCTCATTACTCTACACCAAACTATGGTGACGTTGATTTTATCCTTTCTTCTTAC
Organism: Haliotis rufescens; assembly: GCF_023055435.1. NCBI lineage: Eukaryota > Metazoa > Mollusca > Gastropoda > Lepetellida > Haliotidae > Haliotis > Haliotis rufescens. The sequence goes on from NW_025964112.1 coordinate 18,005,806, forward strand.
TGTTCAATTTACCAATATTTATCACTTACATTTTCCCCAGCAAATCCTTGTGTTTTACTGTCCCTATTGTGCAAATATTACCTTGCATATCATCACTGTTATTTCCAAATGTATTTTTGAAGACGTCCTCACACTTTCACTTCCAACCACCGATTGTGTGTCAGTATATAATACTTGGCTTGAAATGAACTTCGACGATGGGGGTTGATATTGTACATTACAGGCAGTCGGTGGGCATATTTGCAACATCGATGCACCCAAAGAACATGCATACATTCCATAATTGTTTACATTTTTGTAATGCGGGTATTCTATATAGATCACATAGGCTCTGGACAATGGAAAAGAAGTAAGGGCAGTGTTTTGTGATATTAGCAAGGCCTTTGATAAAGTCTGGCATAAAGGATTACTTTATTAATTATCTTCATGTGGAATTCGAGGAAAGTTGTTGAAATGGTTTGACAGTTATCTATCAAATAGAATACAAAAAGTGGTTATTAATGGTAAAGAATCGCAGTTAAAATCTATCACGGCAGGTATTCCACAGGGATCGGTCCTAGGACCATTATTATTTTTGATCTTTATAAATGACCTGGTTGATGATATAGACAGTAATATACGTCTCTTTGCAGACGATACGTCACTTTATATTATTGTCGATGATCCTAACACAGCAGCGATTAATTTAAATGTTGATCTAGAAAAGATATCCATATGGGCGAATAAATGGCATGTAATGTTTAATCCACACAAAACCGAAACCATAATGTTTTTAAGAAAAATTAACCCAATTGAAAAACCTGTTCTTAGAATGAAAGGTACTCCAATAACAGAGGTCTAATCGCACAAACACCAAGGGCTAATTTTACAGCAAGATGGCTACTGGTCAAATCATATAGATAATATAGTAGATAAAGTAAGCCCAATGATTAACTGCTTTAGAACTTTCAAATACTGCCTGTCCAGAAAAACATTACAGAATATATTACACAGATCTGTGTACGATATGTTTTTTCACAACCGGAACAAAAGGCAGAATGGTTTCGATCACATGCAGCCGAATACAATGAACGTAATTATTTTACAAATACACACACGTGTACTTTGACTGGGAATTAAATCTCATCAGTTTATTTGTAACTTTTTTGCTTTAACACGCTTTTAGGGGGAAATTCTTCATGCATTTTGGGAGCCAAGGTTTACCCCGCGGTGCATCCGAAGTAGGGGTACATCGAGGAGCGTTAAGTCGAGGGACCACTGTATTTATCATTTATTTTACCAATATTCGACTATTGTGACCAAGTATTGGATAACTGTTCTCAAGAACAAGCGTTGGTATTGGAAAAGCTAAATTTAGACGCACTGAGAACAATATGTGGAGCTACACGTGGTACCAGCCACGAGTCTCTATACTCTGAAACTAACCTTACACACTTATCCAAAAGACGGCAATCTCATAAATTAAAAATATTTTACAAAATGGTAAACAAGTTGGCCCCTGAATATCTATGTAATCTTGTTCCTCCTAATGTCTCAGCGGGCTCACGTTACAATTTATGAATTCTTCACAACTACAGACTGTAAATGCTAGAACAGTTAACTACCACAAATCATTTTTACCCGACAGTGCGAATGTGGAATGAATTACCGGATAATGTTCAGTCAAAATATAGTGTAAATGACTTCACTAAATGTATCACCAAGACAGAAAATCCTAAAATATTTAGCTTTAACTTAGACTATGGTACCCGTTTCTGTCAAATTATCCATTGCCGCCTCAGATTAGGATGCAGTGATTTAAATGCACACAAATATCAAAGACATATTCATGATTCTACTACCTGCTCCTGTGGATATCATTATGAGGATCCTACACATTACTTCTTTCATGGTATTTAGCATCTAATGCGTTCTATCTGTAGTGTAGAATCATAGATGTGTAGTTAATTGTCGAAACCTTTGTTTTCTATGTATCACTCTCGACAATTGATCCCAACAGCTTGGGCCTGACCAATGCTCAGTCAGGTACACATAAGTCAGGTTCATGTAGTTGATTCTCCTGTGTTTAAACCCAATGCTTGGGAAGGTTGTCAGTTGTGCGAGGCGAATCGAGCCCTAGCTGGGCATGACTGATGCTCAGTCATGTACATGTACCAATAGCTTTCTAGTCACATGTTTGCAGTGAGAATCCCCTTACACCAAACTTTGTTAGGTATGTATTATATTGAATGTGTCTCAGGTATAAAATCATTGTTGCAAGTTTTGTGTTGAATTGTCATTATAAATGCACACAAATATCATAGACACATTCATGATTCTACTACCTGCTCCTGTGGATATCATTATTAGGATCCTACACATTACGGGTACTTCTTTTCATGTCGCAACATGTGTAATCTTAGGAATGATATGTACTACTATATAAAGGGATATGACTTGGATTCAGTATTATAATGAAATGCTACAACATCTACTGATACTAACCTTACTATTGTACAATCTGTCCATTTGTTCATTGCAAAATCAAAAAGATTTAAAATCTAAATATGTCTTCATAACGATTACATCGATCAAATAGTAAATTGTATGTGTGATATGCTGGTTTGCTGTTTGTTTATGTACTGATATATGTATGCATGTATTTGTGTGTGACTTGTATATCATCATAATATTTGCAACAGTAGGCACAATCAATCTAAATTTATTATTTTATGTACAGTTTACTCTTATTAATTGTTAAATGTTCTTTGTAGGGAGAGGTGTTTAAATAGGTTGAACCTGTTCACCAATCCCATTCCTTTTTCTTGGAATTAAATATTGTTTAAATCATAAAACTTTATATACAGCATCTTGGTTTCTTGCATTTAGCATTGTTTAGATGTAGATTCTTGGACCATTATCAAGATTATCTGCTGACAGTGCAGTTCCTTCAAGGGTCAGTGAAACCAGATCGCTGTAACCCAAAGCATTTGTACTGCAGTTGTATGGATATAGGTGAATTCATAACCAAACCAATTCGTAGCCATGGAGAATTCATAGCCACTCCCAACTTGTTGACAAAATTCAAGGTGAACTCATAGACAAAACAAATACAATAGAGAATAGAACAGATTACTTACCTGATTATTTACAGTTACATAGAATCAAGAATTATTTATTTATGATAATGGATCCTGCAAAAGATATACTAATTTTAATACTTACCTTATTTTTTATTTAATACTTTATTCACAAAAGGCCCTGCCAATCAAAACACTCAGAAACATACTTGAAACTTGCAACCAATCGAAATATCTCTTTCATTTAGGAAGTGACGCAACCAATCATATGCCATGTACAAGAAACTGTTCTTTAATAAGTAATTATTATGATTCTATTCCAATATAAGAAATGTGTCTGCGAATTCACTCCAGGTTTGTCTATGGGTCCACCATAACTTGGTGGGAGCTGGGAGTGGCTACAACTTCACTGTTTTCCAGTAGTTCTATGACACCAAAGTCACAAGTGAATGTCCCTGTGGGGATTCCGGACACTATACTGACCCTGGGTTTATTGGTAAACTAGTGTCTTTTAACAGAAATTTGGGCTATTTGACTTCTAAATGGTGATTCATTTACTGTTTTACTAGATGTGACAAAACTAATTTCTCTTGAAGACTTTAGACCCGAGAAGGTCCGGGGTAGAATAGGTCTTCAGCAACCTATGCTTGCTTTAAGTTCCACCACTAACTGTATCCTTTGGTACATGTTTTGCATCTCCCGGCTGCTCCAGTAACAATTTAGTAATGGCATGAAAATTGAAGTCACTCTGTACACCAGACCCGTGAAGATCCGGGGTAGAATAGGTCTTCACCAACCCATGCTTGCCGTAAAAGGCGACTATGCTTTTTGTAATAGGTGACTTACGGGATCGGGTGGTCAGGCTCGCTGACTTGGTTGATGCATGTCATCGTATCCCAATTGTGTGGATCAATGCTCATGATATCAATCACTGGCTCACAGTGGCATGAAGTGTGTTGATTTCCTTCAGACTTTTTTTGCATATTTGCACAAAGTTACTTCTCCGATATTTATCGATAATGGATCGATATTTAGTTTACGATTATAAATCTCTATGATCTATGGATGGCCAGCCAGCCCTAATGGTCACCCTGTCCCACCACCCCTCCCATGCAAGGGACAGCCTGAAAGGGTTCATTCCCATTATGAGTCCCGTGTAGATCCAGGTAGAGAATCTGCCTTCAGCAACCCATGCTTGTGTAAGAGGCTGACTATGCTTTTCGTAGGAGGCGACTAACGGGATCGGGTGATCAAGCTCGCTGACTTGGTTGATGCATGTCATTGTATCCCAATTGGGTAGATTGATTCTGATCACTGTATTGTCTGGTCCAGACTCAGTTATATACAGACCGCCGCCATATAGCTGGAATATTGCTGAGTACAACGTTAAGCAACAAACCAACATTCCCATTATGACTACCAAAAAAGGAAGGGGGTAAAATTAGCCTACCTATAGAATAATGGACTACTCCAGTCGTTATCTGTCCTCTGCCTATACATTCATGAACATTGTCTAAAGAGATGTTATTTTTTATGTATCATACTTTATTTTCACAACAATAAAAGGGGGTGGTCGGGTAGCCTAGTGGTTAAAGCGTTGGCTTGTCACGCCGAAGACCCGGGTTGGATTCCCGACATGGGTACAATGTGTGAAGCCCATTTCTGGTGTCCCCCGCCGTGATATTGCTGGAATATTGCTAAAAGCAGCTTAAAACCATACTCACTCACTCATACTCACAACAATAATAGGGTATTCACAGTAGCGATAAAAATATTATTGGTAAATGCAACTAAAGCTATGATTGCATTATTAAAGAAAGCATGAAATAATAACTTGCCTCTTCATGTTTGTAAGCAGCATTTGACACCATGTTTGCCCTGATTTGTATAGTTCAAAATTTTGGGGATATGAAAATACAATTCTTATTGGATAGTAAATAGAAAAGTTCTTATAATTGCAGCTGCTCTTTGTTACTCAACACCAAATTTCATGGACTACAGTAAATTTGGAAGAGAGCCACTGTATAATAAAATGTATAAACTCATTTTAACGAAGTTACATATTGTTCTGAAGAGCGTACAGTTAACTGCATGTAATTCTTTCCTAGTGTGGGCGGTCGGGTAGTCTGGTGGTTAAAGCGTTCGCTCGTCACGCTGAAAACCCGGGTTCGATTCCTGACATGGGTACAATGTGTGAAGCCCATTTCTGGTGTCCCCCGCCGTGATATTGCATGTAATTCTTTCCTAGTGTAGAGCTGTCCCATACCATGCCAGGATCTCTTTCTGTTGATGTATGGCCATAGTGCTTCTAAATGGGGACGAAGAAGTGCTTTGAAATCATTTGTTATTTGTTTTGTAGAGATGCAGTCATCAGAAATATTATGGCCTTATGTAGATATGAACCGCTGATGGGCAAATCAGAATGCAGGATTCTAAAAATGTCATGGCGGTGTTTTGCAAACAAAAGTGACTAAAGTCCATTGTGTGATTCTGACTGCAACCTTAGCATGTGTTTACCAATCAAGACACATCTATTAGAGTTTCAGCTTCAGTTAGATGCTGACTCTATTTGGTCTTGGTGACTAATGGATGGATCTAAGCATGTATTGCCATTTTGTTTAAGATCTGATGAGATCAAAATTCATGTTTGAAGTAAGATGATTTTATTTTAGATTTGATGTCCAGAAGATTAAGCACAATGGTTACGATATGCAAGAACCTCTCCAGCACCGTCACCCTGAATGATGGGAACACCATGCCTATGTTTGGTCTGGGGATGTACCTCAGCAAATCGGGCTCTGGCGGCAGTGCTGAAAAGGCTGTCACTCACGCCCTAAAGAATGGGTATAAGATGATTGACACAGCTGAATTCTATGGGTAAGATCCACAGCAAACCTTAATTACTATTATCTATCTATATCTAGATAAATGGCGGTAAAAGATGGTACTTTTTTATTACCCTGCCTGGCGCTCGGCATTAAGTGGCTAAAACAAGGACTGTTTGGCTCGGAGTCAGTATACTGTGTCCGAGTGGGGTATTCTATTGGCAGCCAATCGGTCAAAACATACAAAGTTAAAATAAAGGACAAATGTTTGCAATAATAGTCAAATGTTACAAAAAGACGTCACATCGAAAGAATGTGAACTAAATAATGTCAGTGCGCACGAAAGGACACTAAACAGCTACCAATTCTAACAATCTACCAGTGGTTTAGTTAAGAAATTCCTAATGAATATAACTTCCAAGAATTTTGATGCAGTGATAGGATGAATTGTATCTGAAACTATCATTTAATCAGCAATTATATATTCCAATAGTGAGTTATTTTAGTTGCATTACCACTGATTACTGATTACTGTATATATTAAAAATAATAATAACCATAAGCATAGCACTTTGGAGCAGCTGATATCTATTGCCAGATATGTTTTATGTATGAAATAATTTGATCAGTCACCATTGAGGCCTCGCGTTCCTGCTACAGCAAATGAATGAAGCCAAATGCTTAAGTTATATGTATAATAATAGACAGTTACCTTGTTTGAGGTATGTATCCGTCAATATAAACATAATGGATTAATATACCATACAGCTGAAACTGTACAAAGAAACTTGATCGATGTCACATGTCTTTGTAACAATCTAATATTTTGAATATATAGCGTTCCGGGATATTATAACCTGTCTTCATCTCTCAACTGGTCACGTAGGTTTGTTATAATTATGTGATAATTATGTTCATGATGTCCACTGTTCTTTCAAAATCCTTGGAGTCAGACAATAATCAGCAATCAATCAACATACTATCGGGTAATCCTTTGAACAAAGTATGTTGTTTTCACGTACCGGTAAGCACTTCATGCCTAGATATGGGTGTATTCTGTCTGCTTTAGCAAACCTACACATATAAACATTTACATTGGACAAATCCACTGTGCATGATAACAGTGATTAATCAATCAACATATCATCGGTTAATACTTCGATCAATATTTTTTTAGCAACTCAAAATGACCATTCCTCTCTTGCTGTGCTGCCACGTGCATATTACATGTAATACCTTCACAACATCAGACCTGGATTTATGACCAAATCTTTGATTGAATAATTACCCCAGACACGAGAAATGTCAAATGCGAACCATTGATTGCTATATGTATCCTTGACAACTTCAGAGGCAGGGGTGAGCGTTATTGAGTTATTTTGCATCGTCTCTGTCAGGTAATCTGAGTGGTTCTACCACTAATTCTACCTGAAACAAAGTTGTCATTAACTGAGCTTCAAGTGAATGACGACAAATACACAGGTGTAGGGTTTTACCATAAAAAATGGTTGACAAGAAGGAAGTAGTAATTGTTGTATTATATGCAATTTGCCTGAAAAATAAGGGTCGTACATACACAATTACACACACAGACTTTGCAAGGTTATAGTAAGCATCATCCAATCAAATGTGAGGAATCAAGGGGATTCCCCCTCGCTGTCAACGAGGTGGTCCGAAGCCCAGTTGACACTAACCATCTTCCCGAGGCAAGGGAGTTAACTGACTTTAAAAGTCCAGTTTCCACCCTTGCCGAACTAGGCTGGAATTCCTGGGATCGATCGTAGTGCCACCAGTGGCTATTGCGAGTTATGTCCTTTCTATGCCTCTATTACTGACCAATCAGATTCAACCTCTCGTATCACTTGCATTTGCTTCAAACAAAACGGTAGAGCCCAGTCAAGACGATCTGATTGATAATCAAGATCTATATTGTGATAAAACGAGTCTTACATCGCGAAGTGCATCAAATCACATGAGCACCTTGATTAAAAGCATGAAAAGATTTAGAAAATATCTGTTGATAACGAGTTAGCGGTGCACATGCTTTGCAAATCCTGCAGTCAACCGAAATCTGCATGACATTACGAACCGGATTTCGATTTCGGTCTGCGATTTTGATTGGACTATGCATAGACTCGTTAGTCCAGCCAAAATGTAACTCCATAATACCAGCCTAGTTCGGCAAGGGTGGAAACTGGACTTTTATAGTCAGTTAACTCACTTGCCTCGGAAAGATGACACTAACTGGCATCTGGTGATGGTGCGGGCTAATTAAAACAGTGCTGGCTAGACAGCTGAGTGTTGGAATGTTGTTTCCTTTTAAAGGATATAACTTGTCTTCCTACACAACACTTGTGCCGATGCCACGGGGCCATAGACCTAATTAGTCCCATAAAAGGGGTAATTAGTTTTCGTAGATATCTGGAATAGTCCGCAATAGTTATGCTTAGGGTTTGTGTAATTACGCAGAAGTTTTAAAAACATTCTGCAAGTTTTACAAAATTCCTGCAGATTTACTGCAGAAATTTTGCGGATGAAGTAAAATACTTTTGCGTTGTAGTGTTGGTGACCATATATGCATATCATGGATCATGATGCAAAGTTTTCCACATCGGTTTATCACATTGGTAAATTTGTTTATAGATTATTTTTATTAAAGACTGTTGTGTCAGTTTGAAATTCATGATATTCAGAGTGACATTACAGGTAGACTTATTATTTAGTAAATGTAGTTTTTAGTTTTTAGTCGACTGAATTAAGTTATATATGTTGGGTGGGATTAACTAAATGACAGCTTCATTCACAAAATGTATTGGTAATAGAGGTTTCCTTTTCAGCGAGATGAACTTGTGTAAGTTGCTTTTGGTCTCATACTTGTCTAACACATTTTATTTTAGGAATGAAAGCGATGTTGGCCAAGGGATAAAAGCATCTGGACTTAAAAGGGAAGATTATTTTGTTGTCACCAAAGTCTGGACTAACGGATCAGCTCAGTGTCGTTCTGCATTCACAGCAAGTCTTAAAAAGTAAGTTTTGGAAGCCGGTATATTTTTTTGTTCACTGTACAACTGCATTTTACCAGGATTACAGTACGATATATTTCAAGTCAATCTATCATCGTAATATCTCATTTTCTCGAGGCAAGGGAGTTAACTGACTGTAAAATTCCCGTTTCCACTCTTGCCGAACTAGGCTGGAATTTCTGGGTTCCCTCGTAGTGCCACCATTGGCTATTTCAAGTTATGTCTCTTCTATGCCCCTCCTATTCACCAATCAGATTCTACATCTCAAATCACTTGCAGTTGCTTCAAACAAAAGGGCGGAGCACCGTCGAGACGATCTGATCGATAATGAAATTCTATTATGTAAAAAACAGGTCTTACTTTGCAAAGTGCATCAAATCATGTGATCACATTGATTAAAAACATGAAAAGATTTGGAAAATATCTGTTGACACTAAGTTGATGGTACTCATGCTTTGCAAATGCTCCTGTCGACCAAAATCGGCACGGCAGTTTACGAATTGGGTGTCGATTTCGTTACGCAATTTTGATTGGACTTTGCATAGAATTGTTAGTCCAGCCAAAACATAACGCCACAATTCCATCCTTGTACTGCCATTTATGTCTGTTGTAGATAAAATGTATTTCTTTTGGATGAAAATCTTTTGCTGTGTTATGTTATGATAACATTTGTTTTTTCCATATTTGCACAGATTGGATATTGGTTATGTAGATCTCTACCTTATTCACTCTCCCTCGGGGGGGAAGATAGTGGAAACCTACAAAACCATGATGGAGTTCCAGAAACAAGGACTTATCAAGTGAGTTTCTCCCCTTTTCTGTTTACAATGAAAATGCCAAACACAGCTACAACAGCAATATGAAGCCATTCATCTTTGAGAGTTGCTCAGTGCAAACATTGTATTAAAAGTTTTTATATTCAATCAATTAAACCCGTGAAAATCCGGGTTGGAACAGGTCTTCAGCAAATCATGCTTGCTGTAAGAGACGACTATACTTGTCGTAAGAGGTGACTAATGGGATTGGGTGGTCAGGCTTGCTGACTTGGTTGGTGCATGTCATCGTATCCCATTTGCGTGGATCGATGCTCATGTTGTCAATCACTGGATTCTCTGGTCCAGACACAATTATTTAAAGACCGCCATCATATAGCTGGAATATTTCTGACTGGGTTTTAACTTTTTAAACAACAAACAAACAAACACTCAATCAATTACAACTCTTTTTGGTAATATGTTAGCCATCCATACTCCCACAGTGATCTCTTACATCCGCTGGTGATTTTGGAGAATATATCCCCTGTAAGCTTGTCATAACTGTCAAATAGAATTTATGGGGTGGTCAGGCTCTGTTGCTTGACGTATTGCGTGTCAGAGGCCCCTAAGGAGTTGATGCTGCTCATTCTGTCAGTCACTGGTTTGCATGTGACATTCTATAACACTCACTCACTCACTCACTCACTCACTCACTCACTCACTCACTCACTCACTCACTCACTCACTCACTCACTCACTCACTCACTATTACATCAACTATCAGATCCATAGGTGTGTCCAACTTTGGCGTGCACCACCTCCAAGGAATGAAAGAGGCTGGGTTGCCGACACCAACAGTCAACCAGATCGAGCTCCACCCTTGGATGAAGAAGAAGGACATCGTGCAGTACTGTCAGGCCAACAATATTGCAGTCATGGGTTTCTCGCCCCTTGTGAAAGGTCAAAGATTTACGGAGCCATGTTTGATGGAAGTTGCTGAGAGGTATGGAGTGCTACACTTTGTGTTATTTACCTGCACTACTTAAGTTGATGTGATACATGTATCTTCCCCTATTTTTAGGACATTCAGTGACCGTATACTTGACCTGATCGCACCAGTGTATTGTTTACGTCATCTGGACAGCATTGTTGACGCCATTCGAATGTTATTGTGACATTAGCTCGGAATGTCATCATAACTGAAGACTGTTGATGTCATTCGACAATTGTGGTTTTCCAAGACAGTGGTCGTGATCACTGCATTTTTCTTAAGGAAACTTCAAAAGGATTAAATAACAATGGATAATAAAGACATTATGACACTCGCATTTGTATCATACTGATTTTACGAAACTTGTCTGCTCTCGCTCAGGAAATACAAGAATTTTCGTAAGCGTGTAAAATCAGTATGACGCACCTGCGCTCATGCTTGTAGGATTTTGTCATTGTATGACTGTTCCATGGAAATAGTGATTTGAGTACCCTTTCAACTGCTTATTCTACTTCTGTGAATCATAGGATGTGAAACAGTACTTCATATCTCTTTAAGTCATTCCTGTAGTTCCCTCAATGCAGATACATTTTAAGTCAATTTGTCAGAAAACGTACCATGCCTGTCTGGAAATCCCTGTCACTTTTGTCTCAATGTGCTCATTATCCTGCCATTAGAACTTCATTATGTAACAATATTTTATCAGTTGGAGGTCAATTCTTGATCCAGATAATTCTTTATGGTGATATTTCATGCTCATTAAAACATAAAATATGTTTGTTTTATAGTGTGCAAACATTTATTTTGTCAACAAAGAGATATGATTAATGTTTCTATATACAATTTATACTCATATACATCATGATACATCTCATTTTACATTTCTTGTTTTACCATTTCCAAACTTGTTACTATTTCCGTGGAAGTATAGAACTTTGTGTGCATGTTGTTTATTTCCTTGTTAAATTTCTACCCTATTGTCCACTGTCTGTATATATATATATGTTTATGGAAAGAGCGTTGTAAATGAACAACTTTTGCCCAATACATTTGACGTTTTAATGTCAATAAAAGATGTTTAAAACACACAGTGCCAATCTAGAAGAACATACTCTGTTCCCTTAACAATTAGAACAATTGAAAAACTGTATGGCATTAGAAAAATTATTCTCCTTTATAGACTTATGAGTTTTGTTTTAGAAATCAGTGGAATTTTAGGGGCGGTTGGGTAGCCTGGTGGTTAAAGCGTTTGCTCATCACGCCGAAGACCCGGATTCGATTCCCGACATGGGTACAGTGTGTGAAGCCCATTTCTGGTGTCCCCTGCCGTGATATTGCTGGAATATTGCTAAAAGCGGCGTAAAACCATAATCATCCATCATCAGTGGAATTTTAGACATTATTGAAATAGATCAATGTCACATGTTGATGCATGGATGTTCAGGATGTATGGAAGTGAAGGATTGGTATGTAGCATTTTTCCAGGTCTGTATATACTTATGTCCAGGGTGTGTTTCAGGTTAGGAAGGACAACAGCTGAAGTTCTTATCCGGTACAGTGTCCAGATGGGATACATCACAATCCCCAAGTCTTCAAAACCCGACAGAATATTGGCCAATGCCTCGGTCTTCGACTGGGAGATTCCACAGTCTGACATGGATGTTTTGGTAAATATCCACTCTATAAGCTAAAGTCCTGGACCCTGTCTTAGCAAAGAGAGGTATTTTGAAATTTTGTGTACAGGGTTTTAGCTGAGATGCCAACACAATATTTCGAAATACCATGGTCAATTGGTGTCTGGAATTAATATTTCCGAAAACGAATTACCAGTCATTATTAGCATGACCATCATCCTGAGGCAAGAGTGTCTAATATCAAAGCCTAGTTTCTACCCTTGCCATTTCAAGCCTATTTTTCTTGGCTAGAACGTGGTGTCACCTGGTGTACACAAAAGTTGTGTCCCTTGTGATCAAGACGTGGTATCCAGTCAAATTACTGGTCTAATTTGGAATAGCTTTACGAAGATGACCTCTGTAACGGATGTTATTGGACAGATTCCCCTGTATAAAAGTACATGGGCGCTTTCATTGAAAACTTTGGACAACTACGAAAATATTTGTCTTGGCTTCATTTTTGGAATAGTTTCAGGACAAATTCTACAGGTGATGGCTGTAGCCATAGCAGTGACCACATATAGGATCACAGTTGGGGATTTTGTTAAACATTCTCTGATTTGACTTTCGGTATGTGTGATAGTCCCCGGAAATTTTAGCACGGAAAAGTAGGCTTGAAGTGGCAAGGGTGGACACAAAACTTTGATACAGCCAGGTGGACATGCTGGCCTTGGGAAGATGTAGCATGACAGACTATAGTTCTGATAAATAAAATAAATCATCTGTTCCATTTTACTTTATAACCAAGCCTCTGTAAACCTTCCAATCCCAAACTTATACGAGTAATTATTGATTGGTTTTGCACAGGTGATAATGTCTGAAGGTAGGTCAATATCTAGTTAAAAGTACTGGCAGTCTTTTGGTTGGCATCTCCTCATTACCCAGACATTTATAGTCAGCATTATGGGTGATAATTTTGCTACAAAGGGTGATAACTCTCCTTTTGAAATGATATAAGTGACCCTCCAACTTATCACTTCCTGATTGGTTCCTGGCTCAATGTGTGCTGCAGCAACTTGTGACATGTAGAGACGCGGCCATGAGGAAACAGATCACTGTTGCACTTTCATTCAAAAATGGTCGTTTGCTACCGAATGTCAGGAAACCAACACATTTTGTACTGATGTTTAGTTTCAATAGTGGCTTAGAATTGTTAAGTCCACTAAAATATGAACTGACATGAAGGTAACTCGAAAAACGCCATGCATTGTCCCAGCCTTTTCTATGTCAGGAAACACCTGGCATTCTGGATATCTTGGGTAACATCGCATCAGTGAAATGACAGGCTTAATTTGTCAGCCTTTCTGTTATTTCCCACAACAAAACATTAACTATTGCATCATTTGAATCATACATACTCCATATTCCATAGCATCTACTAATAAAGTCGCAGATACAAAATTCAACATGCATCAGCAACACATGGACATCTTTTCACAGGTCTTTACTAACAAGTGAACAGAAATCAGTTCAAGTTTGTTCATTTTCCAAAGGTCTCACTCAGGGCTTATTTTACTGACTTTTCACAGTGAAATAATTTGCTCAATTGACTCAAGTTTTGTGGATATACTTCTAATGTCAACTAGTTGACCTGGAAGGAAGGGTTGATCAGCGGACTCCACCACTTAGCTATAGATGGCCCGTCAAGATGGCACCATTTACTATTACAATTTTGAGCAGGTGTTGTTATATCACAGAACATGAAACCTTCATTTCAGGACATACCCCTATACTATTGTTCAGTCGAAATGATGTATTGTCCATACACAGGCGTGAATGTTACCAATGAAAGTGGAGGCTGTACTGGTTATTACATGGAGAATCTCACCCGAGTGTCTTTTGATATCAAATACTAGTATATCAAGACGAGTTGATTAAAGAAGGAAAACTTTGAGGCTTGCCGAATCAATGAGTGTTGATATATTTTATATCAAAAGACATGAGGGTAAGATTTAATTTATCATCCAACATCATTCTTCCAACTTTTTCAGTTTGTAGACAGTAATAAGCAGTGTCTTAAGTGTAACAGCTTCAGTAGCAGAGCCATTAGTGATGTCATTTGATTGTGATGTCATGGTAAACAATGACATCATAATGGTCTGCAAAGCATTGTGATGCAATTTCATTGCTGCGATATCTACAGTGTAGATATCGCTTGATCTCACCCAAGCATATCTCCTGTGGGAACCTGTTTTGGATGATAAAGTAACACATACCACTTGCATGCCACTTACCACATGCTCTATCAGTTTAAGATTGGATCCCTTGATCAGCACAGCTAGGGGATTAGTGAAGGGAAGACAAATTGAAAAAGATCAGCCATTTTGTCCTTCTGCAGTCATTGATCATGATATTGGTGTAGTGCTACATAAAACTGATTTTCTTTTACAAGGAACTTATCATTTGTGGAGATAATTAAGGGGAGAGAAGGGTCATTAAAGTGAGATTCTGTATTTCATTATTGAGATCTTGGAAGCAAAGAAAGAGGTTTGTATTGATGAAACTGGACAGAGGCACATGGTGAAACATTGACAAGGTTTGGGGGAGGATCACCCAAGGAAGGAACTATGATAGTATACATTCATCTGAAAGAACCTCCAAGCCCCCTTATCATAAATAATCAGTCCCTTATTAGAAAGCAGTGAAGCTGATTATTCAATTTTACCTTTTTAATTTCCAGAATTCCTTTCCTGAGAAGTCTTGTTCATGGAACCCCTGTGAGTTTCCATGGGAAGGGTGATCACAGCAATGTCACAACAGTGTGTAAGGGGATATTGGCAACATGTTCCACCCCAAATCCCCCAAGGCTGTACCAACATCTAGTCACTGCAACAGCCATCCTTCAGAAGATCCGGTGGACAGATGACTGCCATATACCCGGTATATGTAAGGATTTTTATATATTCCAGATACTATATTTATATACTCCTGATATTTGTTATGGCACTGCAATGGTTAGTCCAGTCTTGGTGCTCTCATTGAAGTTGTTTTTGTTATTTTGTTACTGACACAAGTGTTATGAAATTGTTTTATTTCTCTTGAATGGAATTTCTCTTTGAGTTATCATGATATAACATTTATACTAGGTTTTCATATAATAATCAGTCCACAGCAAGGGCTTTTTATAAGTTATCATTGTGTAACATTTATACAACATTTTATATAATTATAGTTTTAATAGAAAGTAATACATATCATCAGGTAAAATGCATATACAAAATATCAGTAGTTTCAGTCAGTTTTTAGATAGATGCTAGCCTTAGGTAACGGGAACCCATCTCCCAGACATAATATCCAATAAGACAAAAGATATGTCTACATAGTCTAATAGATTGCCTTGAACTATTTTATTTAAGTAAATCTGTCATCACCTATATTAGAATAACATTCAGCAATTACTTCAATTTAGACTCATTAAGGATTAGCCCCCAGACAAGCTCGTCTATAGTGATACCATAATCTCTTTCCAAGCACCCAGTAAATATGTCAACAAGATTAGTGCCAGTCCAACAGGATTAACAGGATTAAGTATTCCCCTCTGTCTAGCCATTCATTAACCATAGGGCACACCCCATCCTGTATCAACCAATCATATTCCATTTTATTGTTCTAATTTTTGTTAAATACATACAGAAGCAAAATGTTGAGCAGAAGGGGTTTGACGCTCATACCAAGCAGACCACTTTCCCACAGCCCAGAGGGTTGTACCAACTCTCTGTGGAGCCCTCAGCGATATTCTAAGATATTGTAAATTGTTCATTGTTACTTGTTCTTGTAAATAAAATTGTGATTAGTCTCCTGTGACGCCAGCTCTTTGACTAATTCCCCCCAGAAAACCAGCACGCCATTTGGAAGGTTTTGTTCATTCGAATAGAACCATAATAGTATTACTAGATCAGTATTTAGCAGTCTGTGTCTGCTTGCACTTTTATAGTGCTAGCCCACTGAGAGACCCGTGAAGATCCAGGGTGGAATAGGTCTTCAGAAACCCATGCTTGCCGTAAAAGGCGCCTATGCTTGTTGTAAAAGGTGACTAACGGGATCGGGTGGTCAGGCTCGCTGACTTGGTTGATGCATGTCATTGATCCCAATTGCGTGGATTGATGCTCATGATGTCAATCACTGGATTGTCTGGTCCAGACTTGATTGTTTACAGACCGCTGTCATATAGCTGGAATATTGCTGAGTGCGGTGTTAAACAACAAACAAAAATGGTATGAATACCCCGAAGACACAGCTACTGACTCCGAGCCGACTTGTCCTCCTTGTTTCAGCCCCTTAATGTGCCAAGAATGGTAACGTACCATCTTTTGGTATGATGCGTCTGGGATCGAACGCCTGACGTTCCAATCTCAGGGCAGATGCTGGACCACAGAGGCGGTCTATATAAACAAGTGTCATGCATTACGGTCATGCAAAGAATTAGGCAACATTAAGTGGTAATATACAAGACTACTTTATTATAAATATAATTCTGATATTCAAGACTGAAATACCACAAAAGAATAACTGATGGCAATAGAGGTAAGTGCTGATAGAGCCTTTTGGAAGAGCAGGAGTGCATGTTATGGTTAATATACAATACATGTATATTGTATTGGTAAACACAATATCATACATATTTTGACTGAAGCCTTTAACATTTGTACAAATAGTGAAATTTAAGTTAATTTCACTGCATCATATAGTGTCGTGTGGCTGAGCCGAATAACACTTCATTGAAATTTGGATGCTTCGGGAAAAAAAAAAAAATTCAGAATGTTTATGGTGCTGACCAGCCAAGGATCAAAATCTTGGTCTAATAACACTCATGATTATCAGCCAGCTAGATAAATAGACATTTTATCAATTTCTCTTGAAATGTTTAGAAAATACACATCCTCTCACAAATACAACAAACAACGCTTTATTTCTTGAAAGATTTTATTAGCTTCATATGAAAGTCCTCCCCAAACATCTCCATGTGACATTAGATAAAACAACACAAGTGCGTTACAAGATACGTACAAGAGCTGAAGTGAGACAAGGGTAGGTAGCCCACTCCTCTGTCGAGTGCCCTCTACCATCAACAGATGATGACTACTAGCCTCATTGGATCTTCACATTTGATCCAACTTGATGTAGACATCACAAGGCTCCTGTTCTTTTAGTTCAATGCTAACATACGCTTTGTAAAGGACTGACCATTTGGTATTCTGGTGGTGGTGGGGCTTGGGATTTTTGTTTCCAGATTAAATATCCCTTCAGCTACAGCTCCAAAACCCAATATACATTTCATCTAAAACCATGAGCCCGACTTTTTTAAAGAAACTCGCCCAGCAATAATGTCTTTGCGTCAGGCAATTTTGTTTTTTTTCAACGTTTTCAAGACTTTTTGGGGATAGAATATCAAATGGTCTGTCCCTAGTATGTAATCAGTTCTGATTCTGTCAATGGATAGTGAATCTATTATTGATGAAGAGGATGTACATTTATGATTTAATGCATCAGAATAGACACAATGAGTTTAATGCAGCTAGCTCATTTCTCACTTGCAGTTTATATAACTGACTTAGGGAGCAAAAAAACACATGTAGTTCTTACAGATGTTTACTTGACTCAGGACCAGTGGCCGTTGTGCACTTGCTTCAGTGCTACTGAACATGGTTTAGTCACCAGTAGTATGAGGGCAAAACATGTTGCATTGTGATTCGTTTTTGTTTACTCAGGTGGTGTGGTCGAGGAATATCAGTGTGGTTGATGTGAGTTCATAAAATGGCTGGATGCAAGTAAAAAAAAAAAGGCAAAGGCAAATCGTATCCATTTTTGATTAAATAAATTATTACAAACTGAAGACTTCCTTGGCAAGAAATATATTCCCATATGGAGGTAAATTACTCAAAATGTAAGGAAGATCTTGTTGAGTGTGAATGTTGGCAAATGTTTTTATTTTGACCAAGTTCGAATGTGGGCACAAATATATATATGCATACAGATTTCCACAGCCTTGCGAACAGTATGTAACTATCGCATGTAAATATTTCCCCATATCACACAGTTTAAAAAATGCCATTTCTTACACTCAGGCAATCAACAAATCACCAAATTCTCAAAGAACATAATATGAAAGAAAGCACTACAAGTAATACAGAATATATATACCAACGACCAAGAGTGTTTATAAAATGAAATGCCCGAAAGTAGGTTTCCTTACTTTAAACTGAAAAAAGTGTGGCAGAATCCCAAGTTCAGTAACATTGCTCCCTTGAGACAATACAGCTTCAATATATCTAAGGAGCTTATCCGGAGAGCAAATCATTCTGAATATATTTGAGCTTTATCATTAAATATTGATGAGGAAACAAAGCAGAATCATGCACAAACTGAAGCAACTACGTGTATCAGTAATTATATTTTATACCTGTTTTCTGGCTCAATAAATACCTCGTTCTTTGACTATATACAAATGAGTGGCTAGAAAAGTGATCACCATATCCTAGGAAAGAACAATCAGGGAGAGCATACAGATTGTTACCAAATGAGCCTCCAGTCACGAGGTTTATAAGTGTCTTCACAAGGAGGTTGTAATGAAAGCCATATTGCACTCCCAAATTACACTTAAACCGGTTGAAGTGAAATAAAAGAACATAACAGAGACAGGAAAGATAGAATCACACATTAGCAATCAGACAGATGGTGTCACGGATCACATATTGGGGTGAGGATCACACTGTACAGTGACTTGAGGCTACGGTATGTACACCAGGCTATTATGACCAGAATCCTTCAACATTAACGTTCCTTTACACATTTCTGAATGTGTAACAAATGCAACAGCATACTCAAGTTTATTAAGGATTATCAAGAATAGCTTCTATGGTATCATTTATGGTACCTACATCCAATGTACTGCTACTTTGGCCTTTCAACTATTGCCTGTACTGCCCCATTTAAATTTTATATATACAAAACAAATGCTTAACAGCAATAGGCAGTTTATGACTGATTATGATAGATAACATGGCATGTGTAGAACTACACCACTTCATATTGTATAAATCATCCTCAATATTCCAGCGTACTACATCTCCTTTCTATTAATATGTATACTGACTGGCCAGCTACTTCTATCATATCCAAATAAAATGGACACATTGCACCCTGGATAATTGAGGATGAGGACACAAATAACAGCAATAAGAATCCATCTTGATCTTGCAATGAGCTGACACAAGTTGCAGGATCACACACACCAATATAACCTGGTGTCAGCGGTTTCTTAAGAAAGGACAAAATGTGCGACTGCAGAAGATTTTTTTTGGGTCCAGATCTGTAGGATATTTCGCTGATGAGAATGAAAGCAAGTTCTCGAATACTTCACTTTCCACAAAATCACCGATGAAATCGAGTATCAAGCTATGGAAACATTTAACAATGGCACACGATCTCATCCTCATTGACTAATTCTGAACTGTTCTATGCACAACTGAATACAGTAACAAATTTCAACTGCAACATAAGAGCTAAAACAGCAGCAACAGTGTCTCCTGGTTAACTGTTCATGCAACAACAAGTAAAACAATACACATTACAATTCATAATCCACATCATCACAACGAAATGTATCCTTTACAACTTCAGGTCAAAATCAATCCATAAAACTGAAATATAAATGACAGGAAGAGAGAGATTTGAAGTATTCAGAATATATCCTTTGACAACAGAGATAAATAATATGGATTTCAGGCTATTGTTTGCTATCGATGCACACTTACTCTATAGACCCTTTCAATTCACTTCAAATAACGCATATATTTATGATGAAATAAATAATAATTACCGAGACTCATGAACTGGTGAAATTGAACATCAAGGACTACTGAAGATTCAATTACAAAATAATAAGAGTGAAATACCATATTTGTTTCTACCACAGCAGTGAAGGGAGCTAATGGGACTGTTCAGTGTGTAGCCAGTGTGAGGAAACTATTCCTCCTTTATAATCTAGCAACTACAGCTGCTAAGACCTGGTTGTGTTTATGTATTGTATCCAACTACAGTCAACTCCAGACAAGACAAATGAAAAAATCATGACAATAACGCCTAACAAAATAAAAGAATTGGTTCTCAAGCAATGGTTTTTGAACATATAGTGTGGGTGGACGGTGTCTCTTATTTCTTCTTTTGGTTGTTCAAACTTGTATGTAACGAAATAAACAGTTATGTACAATCAACCTGGGAAAGGGCCTCCCTACATAAATGTAAAATACTGGAATACAGTATTAGACTACCTTAAAAATTTTGATGATGTGGGTGGTGCCTGAGAACCAAGACCATTTTTTTTTAAGCCAAACTCAAGTACATGAGTGTTCGACAAACATGAGGTAAACACTTTAACCCAGACATCCCTTTGAGTTCATTATATCAGGAGTTGACAGCAGGATCTGATTGTTTCCAACTTTCTGAGAGAATTACATCAACATGATAAACAGAAACACAGTGAACCCTGTAGAGAGGGACACATAAATCATTAAATATGAATCCCCAATTACATACACATTCAGAAGAATATATACACCCAAACAGGTTCACTCCACTTTCATACAGACATATAAAATCAGCTTTTCATTTTCAATGAGATTTTTATGATCTATAGCTCGTCCTTGAGTATAGTATATCTGTTGCTTGAGGGTGCAAGCTTTCTAAATGTTGACTCCGGGGGCGATGTTGGTTTTTTAAGTGGTGGCGTTCCACCACTAACTGTATCCTTTGGTACATGTTTTGCATCTCCAGGCTGCTCCTGCAAACAAAACAGTAACAATTTAGTAATGGCATGAAAATTGAAGTCTGTACACAACCTGTGAAGATCCGGGGTAGAATAGGTCTTCACCAACCCATGCTTGCCGTAAAAGGCGACTATGCTTTTTGTAATAGGTGATTAACGGGATTGGGTGGTCAGGCTTGTTGACTTGGTTGAGGCATGTCATCGTATCCCAATTGCGTGAATTGATGCTCATGATGTCAATCACTGGATTGTCTGGTCCAGAATCGATTATTTTTCAGACCGCCATCATACAGCTGGAATATTGCTGAGTGCGGCATTACACAAACAGCAATCAAACAATCTAGTACACCATCAATCTTCAACAAAAGCCACAATCTGATATGTACTGCATGGTGGTCTGATAAATATGCAAATGAGGTAAAATAGCAGGAACTATTTGAGTGAGTGAATGAATGAATGAGTTGGTTTAATGCCGCTTTGACAATTTCAGTTATTAATATCTGATGTGGGAGGTCTTACACGTTCACCATGGTGGTGTGGTGCTGACAAACCTAGAAACATAATCAGGACGAACAGGATTCAAACCCAAAATGACAGGTTTCTTGCACACCTGAGGATGCAAGTTAGCAATGCTAATTTAGACTCCTATGACAGGGCTACCGGTGTCCTCAATTTCTGTCAGATAATATTGTTAAATAGCCAACATGTTAACACTAAATTCTTCTGAAAATGATGCCAACCTAATTAGGCTTAGTAAATTCTGACACAAACTGTACCATGGGTAAAATTTCAGCCGTTTACTTCATTAAAGCAAAAACGTGACTCCCAACTTATCGTCATGAAAACATAATTACTATTCTATTTTATTTTAATCCCAAATCATCAATAGGCACCAGTTCACCATTTGTCTGATCAGTATAGAAAACAGATGGACAGATGGGAATGATGATCGCTATATCACCCGGTTTGTTTTTCAAAACGGGGGAATAAAAATGCATGTCTAATTGTCAGATTTGGTCAAGTGACAACATATCTTTAGCACAAGTATCTTTGTAGGATCATCTGTCATTGTTGAACAATGTCAAATTAGGCGGGCAGGGGAGACAACTCCCACATATACTTACATTAGCGATCTGTGCTGGTGTAGCCTCTGTGGGATCAGGCCCATGATGGAACTCTCGGTGAAGTTTCCCGGAATGAAGATCCTCAATGAACTTTTTAAGTATGCCTGGCTTACTGTAAAACAAAAAGGTATTTCAAGACTACACAGAAAATGGAACCTTATTTTAACAACTGACAACCATCAGTGCAGAGAGAGAGAATGTCATTTTACGATGGAGACAGGCAGTCGACCAGCGACTAACAGTTTGCATTTACCAGTACACATATTTTACCAGTCAATATTCAGTATATATTCAACAACAGACACACTGGGCCTATTCTTTCCAGGAAACCCCACCCTGGAGCAAAAGACAAGCTACATTACATCTCATGCATTGTTTTCATTATCAACAATGATCAACCAACCAAACTCTATCATCCAACAGTTCATTCAATGACTAAGTCTCATGCCTATCATGATCATGACGATAGAATCAAATATAGTTAAGTATGTATTTGAGCATCTGCCTGAGACAAGCATGTCCACTAGCCAATATCAAAGACTACTTTCTACGCTTGCCACATCAAGGCCACTTTTCCTTGCTCGACCCTGGCGCCACCTCACGTAGATCATGAGTTGTGCCCCTTGTAATGAAAACGCAATATCCTATCAGATTGCTGTTCTTATCATGTATAGCTTCACAAAGATGGCGACTAACATAGGTTACAACATGGTCGATGAGATAACGAAAACATTCGCAATTTCATCACTGACACAAAAACATAGGCAATTGTTGGGGGTTTAAAAAATGAAAAAGACATATTCGTGTCAACAAAGAGAGGCAGCAGTAGATCACTTCCATACGAACGTGTACAGTCGTGGGTGTTGATTTTGTGAAACGTTCTCTATCGATATATATAGTCCAATCATATGTAGCACAGGAAAGTGGAAACATGACTTTGATGAAAAAAAAAAAAAAGGCTAATAGATGCTCTTGCCTCGGGAAGGTGGTAATTGAGATGCTCCGTAGTGATTGATGTTTAATGCCATACTTAGCAATATTTCAGCTGTAACATGGCAGCCTGTAAATAATCAAGTCTGGATCAGACAATCAAGTGACTGAAATTATCGGCAAGATCCCATGTTATTGGTGTAACATGACACACAATGGACCAAAGCACCTTAGGCTGACCACCTGATCCATGAAGTCACCAAGCTTCTCCGCTGGGGTGAAGTACAGTCACATATTTACATATTTGACATGTATTTGGACATGGTAGATTTGGAATTGGTAGGTGTACATACTCTAAATCCTTCTTTACATCATGGGGGAAGATGTACATGTGCCTGAAACTGTCAATGGCGAGGACAGGCAGGTCACTCAGAGTCTTGCCAATATGGTGGAGAGGGTGGGTGAATTTACTCCCATCAGCAGTCAGGAAATTAACATTTGCTGGAAAACAAAACAATGTCTTTGTGTGATTGCTGTAAACAAACACAGTAACAAATATTGAATTCATACCAACTCCATCGGCAA
The DNA here is from genome assembly GCF_023055435.1 of Haliotis rufescens. Classification (NCBI taxonomy): domain Eukaryota; kingdom Metazoa; phylum Mollusca; class Gastropoda; order Lepetellida; family Haliotidae; genus Haliotis; species Haliotis rufescens. The sequence goes on from NW_025964112.1 coordinate 18,029,535, forward strand.
ACATATACTGAATACATTTTAAGAATGTTTTCATGACATACATACATATATAAATATATAATAGGTGATTGCAATCACTTGTGACTTTTCATGCTTTTGGACATATAATTTAAGATTTTGTAACTTCAAGTTTATGCCATCTGAAATCAGATAAGCAGCCATGTAGATATTAACCTTTCTCATGCAATAGCTGTGTAGAAACTTCATGATTAAACTTTTCAACCACGGCATGGTCCTCAGGGTTGTGAAACAATATCAGGAACGGCAAACCCTCTTCTGTCAATTCCTGACAAAGCAAATCGTACATATTAATAAAATAACACTGTCATCATAATAAGCAAACTATATGGGCAACAACTTAATGAGGGGAGGTGGATTGGGGTTTAATGTCACATCCAAGAATATTGCACTTATATAGCGATGTGCATGCACGTGTGTGTGTATGTGGCGGCTTGTACTATTCCGGACTAATACCAATTTTATACTACTAGCCCAGTGAGATACCATGCATACCACTGTTTAATACACGACTCAGACATCATATACTGACTAAGAGCCGACCAGTCCTTGTTTTAACCCTTTGGTGCCGAGCGCCAGGCAGGATATGACACGGGCAAGAATCCAACCCTGGACTATCCGCTCTCCGGGTGGATGCTCTACCACAAGACCATGGAGGCGGTCAGAAGTTAATGAATGAAAGTTCATTTAATGAAAGAAATCTAGAGCTTAAAATAACTAAGGAGTTGTAACATATACAACAGGAAAATAGCATCACAATCTGACAAGACTGTCCAAAATTCTTTTTAACTTTTTTGGCTAAATGCCCCACTCGGCAATATTTCCAGCTATATGGCATGCCATTAACCAAGTCAGACCAACTGATCGATAGCTGCTTCTTACATTTGGCATAGGTTGTTTGAGATCTATATTCTTACCAGAGTCCCCTCAGTCCAAAATTCTAAACTCAATTTCCCATGATCACATTTATCCGACTATGTCAGCACCATGGCACAGCTGCAAAATTACATACCTCTGCATTTTCAAAAGTAATCTCCCTGACAAGGGGCACACACTTGTCCTGAATCCACACGCGCAGATTCTCAAAATCGGTCAGGCTGCCCATGAACATCATGTCCTGTTTGCCAGTCTAATGGGACAAGAAAACAGTTGGTTAGAAAACATGGCGACACTTTTCTGTGCCAACAAAATAGGTATTTTTGCCTGACCAGCTCACACTATTTATTGATCATGCACACCTTTACTGTGACTACAGAAGTGTGGTCACACAATTTGCAATTACCACATCATCAGCAAATTCAAACATTCCTCACAACGGATTGCCAGTTTGACTTGAAACATTTTAGGGATGGGGATTTGGTCTTCTTGGGAATGGAGGCAGGAGGAGGTGTCTAGGGGTCGAGGACGGAGGTAGATGTGTTGGAGGTTCATAGCCTAACTGAGCATCAATTTGAAAGTCCATATGTTGGTTGTATTTTGACATTTGATTTCGTCTGCTGTCCCTAAATTAAATATATTATTACCAAATAGCTCAATTTTAAACTTGACAACTGTGTGTGGGTAGAACAAAAATTGCATACATTTCTGGGAAACTGTTGCAGTGAGAAAAACAATTCATCTACCTTTTTCAAAGCCTGTAATCATTTGTAGACATTGAAGATGATGAATGAGCACGATGTGAAAGTGTACATAATAATATTTTGTACACACCATTTCAGCTAGAGGGCAACAATGAATGGGCATCACCAGACGGGAATGTACCTACCGGTCATCCTTAACATAAATCATCCTTAATATAAAGACAAAGTCTTATTTAGTATCAACTTGGTTACTTGCACCCATTTGTGTTGGCATTTCACAAAAAAAGTTTTTCAAAATACTCACGCCAGGTGGTCTGAACACAACACGGTCTCCAGCTGTCCTCTCAGCCTCTGATGCTGTTCTGCAACAATCACATGAACCATGTCTTACTTGTCTGCTCACTCAAGTTTAATGATCAACAGAGTGATACATATTTTCCCTAAATAGTGTGTCACAGGGAACTAATAATGCCTGAAGAGCCACAAGAGTGGAAATATGCAGGCCATGGAGCCCAGCCCTTCACCAGGCCATGGAGCCCAGCCCTTCACCAGGCCATGGAACCCCTCCCTTCACCAGGCCATGGAGCCCCGCCTTTCACCAGGCCATGGAGCCCCACCCTTCACCAGGCCATGGAGCCCAGCCTTCACCAGGCCATGGAACCCCTCCCTTCACCAGGCCATAGAGCCCCGCCTTTCACCAGGCCATGGAGCCCCACCCTTCACCAGGCCATGGAGCCCAGCCCTTCACCAGACATGGAGCCCCACCCTTCACCAGGCCATGGAGCCCAGCCCTTCACCAGGCCATGGAACCCCACCTACATCAGGCCATGGAGCCCCACCCTTCACCAGGCCATGGAGCCCCACCCTTCACCAGGCCATGGAACCCCATCTACATCAGGCCATGGAGCCTCACCCTTTACCAGGCCATGGAGCCCCACCCTTCACCAGGCCATGGAGCCCAGCCCTTCACTAGACCATGGAGCCCAGCCCTTCACCAGGCCATGGAGCCCAGCTCTTCACAAGACCATGGAGCCCAACCTTTTGACCAGACCATGGAGCCCCACCCTACACAAGAGCATGGAGACCCACACTTCACCAGGCCACGGAGCCTCACCCTTCAGACCACAGAGCTCCACCCTTCAGAGTAAGGAACCTTACCCTTCACCAGACTTTGGGGTTAAGAATGTCTTCACACAAACATAACTAACAATATGCACCCATTGTGATGCCACATCTGTATTATCTTTACTCAATGAAAGTTCAACCAAACATAACATAAAGGCCTATAAATATTCTAACACCTATTTCTTCATTGACTTACCCAAACAGAGCATGAAATTTGCAATCATCTCTGAAGGAACTTGCAACTCTGGCAAATGTCTTGTATGTATCAGAGTTCTTAGCTTGGAAATATCCCACAACATGCCTCTTTTTGTTCTGAAACAGAGCATTCACGTCATTATGACACTGGTATACTTACATTTAGATGGAGATGTCACTGATGGAGAAATTACTATTTATTTATTCAAAAGTATGACGATATATCAATATACTGATTATAATAAATTCCTGAATCAAACAACTAGGCAAATAAAATGCATATTTCACAAATTTTCCAATTGCACAAAATGTTACATAAAAATGACTGATTCTCCATGTGTATTAGAAACACATTTATACATTTACATTTTCGCTAAAGGATACTGGGAATGCTTTTGATAAGACAACAAAGAAATAACATTGTGGTACACTCTACACAAAACATTCGCCAAATTATGTAAATACTTTCAAGTTTGTTGTTGGTGTAGATTAATACTTAAACTGGATCAGCCCCTTTTATAATTTACCAGATTGACATACAATGACATCACTACAGTTAGCTCCTCCAATGCTGAGGTGTACTCACATTTAGTTCCTCCAAGGACTCTGCATCTGTGTGCTCCTCCGCAGGGTCGGTCAACTGATCCTTGATGAACTGAGCTAGGGAGTCGGCTGACCTCTGACCCCTATATTCTTTCTTCACAACTTCACCATTCCGGAAAAGTTTTAAAGTGGGATATTTGTTGATTCTATATGTTTGAGCAATAGTGGCTGAAAACAAACACAAAACAAAACATTATATATGCTGAAAAACAACGAAAACCATAATAATAATACAGATAGAAAAAGTCTGATTATTTGAACAGGATCAAACACTTTTCGAAGCATGTGCATAGAAACAACACATTGTGCTTATATCATGTACCAACACATATCATCGTACTTGAGTCAGTCATACTATGATATTTATCACATTTCGCAATTTGTACATCCTTTTTGTGAGGTGAGGTGAAATTGGGTTTAACGTCGCGTCCAAGATTATTGCACTTATATAGCGACGTGCATGCACGTGTATGTGTGTGTGTGGCTGCTTGTACCAGTCCGGACTGATGCCGATTTATAGTGCTAGCTCACTGAGATACCATGCCGCAGTTTAACATGAATACCTCACTCAGACACAGTATACTGACTCCGAGCCGACCAGTCCTTGTTTTAGCCCCTTAATGCCGAGCGCCAGACAGGGTAACAACAAGTACAATCTTTTAACGTCTTTTTGTATGACGCGGCCCGGGATCGAACCCTGGACCTTCCGCTCTCCGGGCGGACGCTCTACCACAAGACCACGGAGGCGGTCCACATCCTTTTTGTGAGATTCTCCATGTCCCATGTGTAAAGTTCTCCAAGTTTCATGTGTGATGTTCTCCATGTTCCATGTGGCCCAGCTGACAAGAATGCTGCATGAATGCCTAACTTAGGTTGGTTCTGAGAGTTGTAGGCAATCAGATTTAACATTTTGTTGTGTGCAAAATGCAAGCCTAAGTAAAATATGAATCAATACATGGGTAGGCACATCGTGTACTGTATCGTCAGGTGTGTACTTGTAATGCATCATCAAAATGTGACAGCCCCACATGTACTAATTCAACACTATAGTCCGTCAACAATTGTTTTGGCACCTGGTTTTTCACAATTATTTTCCATTAAGAATACACATACTATCATGAAATGAAAGTTTGGAAATGGAAAATAATTGTGAAAATACAGGTGCCAAAATGATAGTTGATGACTAGCAAGGTCTATAGTTCAGCCAGTAACCACTTAATCACATCCTCGGCATGGTTCGTTTCAACTAAATTAAACATGGGTACACCTATTAGCCATGTCACACATTGTAACCCCTGACTTTTATGAGACCCTTAATACAAACAGGTACAAATGGAGACCTATTCTGTCCACACAGGGCATCCATTGAACTTGTTTAGTAACAACAAATGCTGCACTCACTTTCTCGATCACAGTCTACTTTTCCAAAAACAACTCTGCCAGGCATCTGAAAATGAAAATTCCATACAAATTTGGGATTCTGTTCATTTCAAGGGTTACATCTGGTTCACAAGGAGACAACACTCCTCATAGGAACACTGTGATTTATGATTTGGTTGGTTGGTTGGTTTGTTGTTTAACGCCGCACTCAGCAATATTCCAGCTATATGACGGCGGTCTGTAAATAATCAAGTCTAGACCAGACAATCCAGTGATTGATATCATGAGCATCGATCCACGCAATTGGGATCGATGACATGCATCAACCAAGTCAGTGAGCCTGACCACCCGATCCCGTTAGTCGCCTTTTACGACAAGCATAGTAGCCTTTTACGGCAAGCATGGGTTGCTGAAGATCTATTCTACCCCGGATCTTCACAGGTCTGTGATTTATGAAAGAACAGGGTTAGATCCAGGCTGCATTTTTGCGACATTGATGCATTATTGTATCAAAATTAACGCATCAAACCTGGATATCGTGGGCCCTAGGTCAAATTACATACGTCTTACTCGTTTTACACAATCACTTTCAATTTAAAACTTATTCCGAGTTTTAAGTTAACTTCTGGATCACAAAGTTCGGTTTGTAATTTTTTTCTGATCGAGTAATAGTCTTTCTTACATGTCTAATGTACTGATATAACTTTGAACTTTTACTGAAGTAACCCACGCTGACGGATGCACAGATGTAGTCTTAATTTCTAAACATGATATTTGATACATTTTACAGCATTTTTATGTAGTCTTGCACACTTCATTTTTTTTCATTTTTTTTTTAACAGCTGTCACATCTACAACATGCCCCACAATATTCATGAAAAGGCCCACAATTTTCAATGTGCCCTAGGGCCAACCTATTAAAACCCTAGGTTTATCACTGAAAACAAGAAGAAACAAAAAAACCAAGGCAGGATAAGGTTCCTTTTTGGACAACTGGAAATGTCAAACTTTAAATCCCACACTATTCATCAAGTCAAAACTATGAAATTATGTAAACTTATCAAAGGTGCAATGCCATCCAGAGCTACAGATAGGCTGCGTATTTGCGTAAAATACCCCCACCCCCTCCAAAAAAAAAAATATATATTCAAACCCAATTACTTTCAATTAACTTGCGTACAGAAATGCATGCATTATATGAAAAACTTAAATGTATCAAAACAGCATGCATAAATACCCAATGAAGCTTTTCCAGCATGCGTACAAAAGAGCTAATTTCCGAAACACAATTACGAGCTGATTTACTTTTCAAGTCAAGCCTATTTATTTAGAACAGTTATATACATCTAAAACAATATTTCATTTTTTTTCAAATCTTAAAATGTCATGAAAAACCTAATACAGTGATGATTAGATCAGTGAAAAATATTGGTTACCCAATTAAGATGTAAAAACTCAATTGCTCAAAAAGTTATCTGGAGCTCTGGCCATCTGTCATGACATATGTGCTAACCTAACAAGGAAGTAGGTGTTATTATAATAACTTGATACAAGCAGGAAGGACTTAGAGAATTAGATCAGAAACACTCTATCCTTTCAAAGTGATCATGAAAATCTCTTAGAAATGTTTGTAACATTGAGTGTAAGAGCAATCCATCAATTTATTTCCAGTGTTCAAGAGATCTCTTGCTATAACCCGCAAATAATTTTTCAGTTTATCATTAGTTTTTAAAGTTGTAACAAAGATTGCTAAACTTTCATCCTTAATTCAGAATAATGAACATATACATAATATATTCCATGCCAAACTTCAGTTACCCCGGGGTAAGTCGATTTCACACTTGTTGATATCTCAGTGCACACAGCTCAGTTAATAAATAGTGTATACATCTGTACATGTGGATCATAGATTTCAGCTAGAAATGTTGATATTTCTGTACATCAATTATTCAATGACACTGTTTTATTGTCTACTGTTTTCATATTGTTTATTAAATAAGCAGTGTGTAAAGTTATTATTGCTGACAAATTTATTATAAGAATTTACTTCAATATTATTTGGTATTACAGAGGTAAAAACTTCTTTTTTTTAAAACAGTGTGCACACATTGTGTAACATGAATTTATCTAGTCAACAACTTTTAATCTGCCATCATGGCCAATGTTAAAGAATTAATACAAATTGAAAATTGATAGAAATCAGTTGTTTGCTTGAGCAGAGGTTAACCTGTTTCATGAATAATGTGAGGCTTTTCACTTTATGGCAGGGTGCAAGAGATCTATCCTGCTCAGAAATCCACATGCAGCCTGTTTTATTAGCGGCAGGGTATAAGGGACCGATTTTCCCACACAGAAACATATTTCCCTCCCTGTATTATTTTATCAAAATCACCTGGACCAATCAGATCTCAACAATGTGACTTGAAGGTTTGTTTGTATGTTTGTTTAACGTCACACTCAGCAATATTCCAGCAATATGACGGCGGTCTGTAAGTAATTAAATCTGGACCAGAGAATCCAATGATTGACATCATGAGTATCGATCCACACAATTGGGATACGATGACATGCATCAACCAAGTCAGCGAGCCTGACCACCCGATCCCGTTAGTCGCCTCTTACAAAGAGCATAGTCGGCTTTTATGGCAAGCATGGGATGCTGAATACCTATTCTACTCCGGATCTTCACGGGTCTTGACTTGGAGGTAAGATTGATGGTGTGAGTGGGTATTGTTTTATGCCACTTTTATTTTAGCAATATCATGGCGGGGGACACCAGAGATGTACCCATGTGAGTAATCAAACCCGGGTCTTGGGCATGACACTTTAACCACTGGGCTATCCCACTGCCCCACCACTATATAAAAACAACTCAAGTAGTGACATTCTATGCAGTATGTACGGAACTTACTAAACAAATGCTTTTCTTTGGATGCACATCATATGAAACTAGACTTTAGATGAAAAATGTGCTTGCAATATTACGACTTGTATTTGAAAAGCATTTATGACAAACAGAGTTTGTGAAATTGCAGTGTTTACATGCCAGAGTGCTGTGGAAAACATTGGTTCCTCAAGCATGTCTTGCAAATAACTTCCAGCTGCGCATCAGTTAATTCTACAGTAAATATGACCATAATTGGGGAGCTAAATTAAAATAAGGCCGCCAATGTTAAAATTAGTGTTTAGTTGCTATGTGAGGGCTGATATGTTACGCAGACTTAGAAGGTCTACTTACAGGGAATGCTTCCCTCACTTTGTTGGATGCTTCTTCAAACACAGGTGTCAACATCTGACTGAATCGGCACCTGCAAATGTACAATATTACTCAATGTCATTATTACTCAATACAAATTCATTAATTCTTGCCTGAACTCCAATCTATAAGGTATCAACATAACAAATTGATTTTAAAATAGTACATTATTCAGGACAAAGAGGACATTATTGATTCTCTAATCGTCTGACCAAGCTGGTGCATATCCTTCCATCATCTACATTCATGTAATCACGCTTACCCCAGTAAATCAGTACAGCAAGTTACTTTGAAGTTTCGGGATTTCTTGATCAAAAAGAAACGAAGGACAAGAAAATCCCTCAATGTCTTACATTTTCTTTTCCTGCTCTAGCCATTTGTGTTCCTAAGATTACACAAATTTTATAAATAGTGAGATTTATTTATCCATGTATTTTCTATGTTTTGAAATAATATTCCAGTGAATTCCTCATTAGATAACGACAGTTAAACGTGAAGAATTTACATACGTCCCTTCAAGTTCGACACAACAGTGTTTGACTGTATATCCATGAGGCCCTGACATAAAAATGCTTGGGACATAGACATCCTAAATAAATAAATTAGTTTACAAAAATACTCATTTCAAGTGGGCCATTCAGGCAACGTTCTTTTACACCGTGTCATAATGATTGCAATTGTTCAGCTAGCGCTCCAGGAATTTCAAAAACTGATGTCACATATGTAGATGATCTTTGGCTGATATTTGGGTGTTTCAACCACCAAAGCATATTGTCAGAATGTATACATGTGCAACTTCATGCAGTAGTGAAGCCCTCGGTGATGCAGGTCTTAGAGTTAAGTTAGACATTTAGTATGTCTACCACTGAGTATGTTGATGAACCTCAAGGGTTAGTGTTTGGTGCAGACAAACCAGTCTAGGGATCCTTGCCACGTGAAAGATTTAGGGTAGCTTGATTCAAATACTTTGGTTCATCTACAAGGCATAGACTATTCTACAAATTTAACAGATAAGAATAGATGGCATATCAAATTTGCAGGACATACTGTTGATATTTCTTAAATTACTACATCCAGAAGTCTTCAAAAGGTGACAGTCAGTGATCAATGATTATAGACTGTAGTCTTCATCAATTCCAAGCCATTCTCCACACTTATATTACTGAATTTAATAAGAAACTATATTAGAAAGTATTCTTGTAACCAAACAAATCATCACATTAATGTCTTTCACACAGGGTAGTCATAGCTGGAGCCAAGCGAGTGTGTCAGATTACCAGCTGTTTACAAGCATATAATATCCAGCCACTCGATTTCAGCTAGTCACCAGATATTGATCCCGAGCTGTATCCCGTAAATGTTAGTAGTTTTACACCTGTGTTCAATTGCAAAAATTCACAGCTTTCACTCGACACAGACTGTTACATCTGCATGGTTTGCGTTTTTTTTAATGTTGAAATGACCCAATATATAGATACATCATTTTTCACTCATAGCTGTCAATGACAGTTTCAATGTCAAATGGAACAGCAGAAACTTTTGCACCAACAAGTTCACGTATATGCAATGCCTGAATTCAATCAGGTACGAAATACAGGTATGTAAGCTGTTACATACACGCACAGTTACATACAAAAAAATTAATAAAATGAAATAAAATATATATATATACAATATTTTTATTTGTTTTTAAATAAAAAAAAGAAATGAAATGGAATAGTCCAATAAACTTATCATATCACACATGCACACCCTTTTCCCTGTCTACACACTGGAGTGAGTGAGTGAGTTTGATTTTACGCCGCTTTTAGCAATATTCCAGCAATATCACGGCGGGGGACACCAGAAATGGGCTTCACACATTGTACCCATGTCGGGAATCAAACCCGGGTCTTCGGCGTGACGAGCGAACGCTTTAACCACTAGGCTACCCGACTGCCCCGTCTACACACTGGAAGTCCTAGAACATGATGAAAGCTAAACAGCCGATAACGCATCATTCTGTCTCCAGTCAAATGAGCTGCATACATGTATTATCAACAGGATTTTCAGCGTCAATTCAAAGCTTCATTTCAATCCAGACACCTGTTGTTGTCAACACCTGTTGCTTCAATATCTCACAATGAATTCATCTACAGCTTGATCAGCCGGATACAATGTCAGTCCCCGAGACAATATGGGATTCAGACAAATGAGCCAGTATCTTCTTAAATATCTCTCATATTTTCATAATGGAGACAGCAAATTGGATTCCAAAATGTCATTTTATTAACTTCATTTTGCTGGCATATGCAACACACCTAAACAAATGCTAAAAATAAGGATAACCATTATCATTGAAGAGTAAGCATCAGTTTGTTCATAAATATATGAAGGAGAGAGAGTTTGTACACAGATTAATCTAGGATTCTAACAAAGTGCCTTTGGCAGGCATAACTTGGAGAAAATCAATAACTTGTTCTTATTTTCCTAAAAAAATATTCAGGTGTATTTCAACTGTATTTTAACATTGCTAATATTTAACACTGTAAAAGTAAGCATTGTTATTTGTTAAAGACTCTTTCTCTATTTTTGGTCATGTTATCAATGTAACACACAGCATCTCTAGAAAGCCATAACAATAGTTACTGCTATATTCATATTTACTTGAATTGTAAACATGGTGAAAGTCTTAATTCAACATGCAGCACCCAGCTAACAGCATATCTTGCAAGCTGTACTCAAAAACCATAAGATTATTTTACAGTTAATCAGTTGGCAGTTCCATATTGAGCAAATAAACTACAGTTGACTCATGTTTCATATCCTGTGTTTAGACTTTACAACCTGAAACATAATATTTTACCCGCATGATTTCGAAATGACTTTCTAGAATATTCAGTAACTACTTCCTAATACTTACCAGTCAGCATAGAAATTCACGAACACTATTTCATGTGTACCTGAAAAAGATAGATATATATACTGAGGGTTTATACCACTGATATCACAATAAACAGATGGAAATGGTGTTTTCCATAACAACTAGAACAGGAACCGAATATTATTACTTCAATAATGATACACCGTTGCTGGACTATGATAGTAAACCCTACTTCTTGCATCTCAATTGAGGCCGGGTTTATTAGTCACATTGTGTATTTATCCCACTGATCCAAAAAGTTGCAAATGTTGAACAACTCTTAATTTTTGAGAAGTCATTTTTTACTTATCATTATATAACTTACCATAATGTTCTTTCCTGACAGATCACATAGACATAAACATTCTTAACATTTTACTTAAACATTACAACCATGCCAACTACCAACCAAGGACTTTTTCAAAGGAAGATTTGTGAACCAAAGAAAAGAGAAGAAAATAAAAAATGTGTTCCTAGTTTTGAAAGAACCAACTGTTTTTTTGCAGAGACCATCATCTACGCTAATTACAATGTTAGATCATATTAATGATATCTGCTGTTATGAACGATTAATTAGGTCTTACTGACAATTGAGCAACAAGCAGCGTTAGAAATTGGCATTAGTCCTACAGTCCTTGCCTAACTGCCCAATAGTTAAGGTATCTCAAGGACTAGAAGAAATTTGCCCTTTTCAAGGGTTTTGCTTTATGTTATCATTATAACATTGTTATAAGGACTAGTGGACCAAAACTGTTAGTTTTTATTGCTGGCATGTGTGACATAAATACAGAGTGACGCATGCTAAGTGCAACTCAACTTCAGAACATCGCTGAGGAAAGTTGCCACTTGACATGATGTTACCTTGGTTACTCACCTAAAATACTATTGACATTGCCGTCGTTGAGGGGCTGGACCTCTGTCTTGACAACACTCACCAGCTGGAAAATACACAAGCCAACATAACTACATGCCCAAAGGTTGGAACTTGTCCCCAAATCGATGGCAAACGTCGGTCAAATTTCATAAATTGGAATTGAAAAAATACAAAATTCTCACATGATGAGTTCACAGCTAAGACGGCCATTAAAGAGAAAAAGGTTTAAATTATACATGAAAAACATTGAAATTGAAACTGTACTCATACAAACAAAATAAACTTAACATGTCAATGAAAACTAGTCATAAATACAATGCCAAAAGACCTCTGAAAAAATAGAAATGTTTGCAGATATTTTGCAAGAGACACATGGCATTAGGGCAGTTTCATAATGTTATCAACTTTATAAGATATTTTAAGACTCCGTATCATAATCATAGCTGAAAAATATGCTAGGAAGACATTTTGGTACCCTGTCAACATCTTAAGGAACATTCTTCTTAATAGCATAACATTGACTGAAATTTCATATTCTCATATTCAAGTTGTTAATATATTTGTACTTGAATTACAAGCATAGATTTATGACAGTATGTCACAGCAGTCATGGTTGTTGGTAGTCAATTATCATTCATAACTGACAACCAGCTGAGTATCAGAAGACCATAGTATAGGTGCTAATAACTGACCATCAACTCTCCAACCTCATCATCACAGCCTGCACAACTTTATAACCAGCTGACAATGCTGTTATCACAGCCATGTGATGTTGTTAATACTTCTTAATGACAAACGTAATTCAAACAAGGATAACTTCAACAATAATTAGCATAAGGCTTCACAAATACTGATATATTAGAAGTTGTTAAATGATTGGTAACCATGGTAACCATGGGACCCCAGTTTGTGCTATTATTACCATAATTACTGAAAGCCCTCACAAACAGAAATATATAGACCCGGCTAAATCCCTGGGAATACCTTATCATCACTGGTCAGAATACAATATGTAAATATCCAGTGTTTAATTATTAAAAACATCTCTGGATGTTACAAAATTCGAACAAGTCTGCATGTCCAATGGTAATATATTTGGGAAGACAAGTGACATTTTCTTTCACGAAATCGTACAGATATGGAAGATGATTTCTTCGGACAAGTGAAAGAAATTCGAAGTTTGAATCTTAAAAGTGACATGCCACTCATTAGTAGTCTGATACAGTAAAATAATTAAGAATAACTTTTGTTGTATTGATAAATGATATTGGTGGATGTCATAAGTATAACGTTAGCATAAATTAATTGAGAATGAAAACTGGTCTAGAATACATTATTCATTATTCATTCAACAATTCAAGTGCCACCATTTGGCTAGTGACTAGGTTAATTAATGCCAAGGGCACTAATTAAGCCCAAACAGACAGTTCAATATGTATACTTAACATAACTTCCTTGAGGCTAAGCTGCTTGTCTACTCACAATTTGTGGGCACTTCCTGACATTACGACAGAGAGTGATGGCCATCTGGCCATACCTCCCCCACCCCAAGGGTTAGATGGAATTTATTATTATATCCAATCTCTTGTACTGAACAAAAATAAATACCATCATGACCATAAACATTTGATTTTAATGTTCACAAATAAATCTTACAAATTATCAGCAGGATTTGTTTTGTTGTCCAGAGTTTTGCGTTTGCCTGCCTTATCTATATATCAACAAAAAGGACCAGTGTTCATTCTAAAATTGTCCAAATGTGGGCCAATGAACAAATTGACTGCTGAAATTTGGACCAAATAAAGTGTGCTAGATCACTGATAATAAATATACCTATCCTTAGCAATGCTTTTCATGATTTGGAGCCCATTTCATCTCTAAAAGAAAACCTGACATGTTTTTGTGTATGGTCATGAATATGTAGGAGTGTCTTGTAAGTACTAGCAGTGACACATTATGCACCATCATGATCCATTTTTAGCATTTCAGTAAACCTGGACACATCCCTGTGGTTCTCGCAATCTCAAATTACCCATCCTTGATTTCCATTTGCCAATTTGATTGGCTATGCTACTAGGTTTAACGTACCAATCAGAATGCGAGTTACAAACCAGCCTCAATGTTGGGTTTTACAGTCTCATTGATTACAATCAAGTTTGCGAGAAAATTCACCATTGAAAAAGCAACCGACACGCAAATGAACATGATGAAAGCCCTCAAAATTCTTTTGATGGAAAAAATGTCTTCATGCCCTGCAAAACTAGCAGTGGCTTCGTTTTCTAGGTAATACAACATGATACAAGTTAACTCCCTTACCCTTTCCTCAATGTTTGATTGTTCAGTTAAAGCTCTTGAACTAGTTCGACAGAGTGTCACTAGCCGTGTTGCTACTGTAGAACCTGTTCAACAGGCGAATTGCATAAGGACACCCACAAACAAAACTCGCCATATCTATTTACCAAGAAGGCTTTGCATAAATGCTGAGCTTGCTCAATATCAAAACTTTCAGTAGTGTATTTACCGCAAAAAGAAAATATTGTGAGTTTAAAAAGTTTCAGCAAAACTTCTCGGCACACAAGTACCAGAAACATCCATTGTTGACTTTTGGCACTTCACATTGAGCGGCATGCAGTCCGATATTTTCTGTATAATGTTATCTCATTTTTCAAATTCGAACATGATTTTTTGTTTGCTGACGAAAAATAAACACTCAAGTTCCTTAATTTCTAAAAATTAGCAAATTTTGATGTAATTAATTATAAACAAAACAATCTGAATTGTAACATCATCGATGGGATGGAACTTGTACGATCATGGCAATGGTAATACTATTACAATAATTTTGTTACATCTAATTAAATTTTCTAGAATTATTGACACGCATGTATAAATCTGTGTAAAAATATAACTCATTTTTATAGAGTTTGCAAATGATTTCGTTTGATAATCTTTCGGACACATTGACAAGCAGACAAACATCAGTGATACGTTTGGGCATGTTGGGCGTGGCCTAACTCGTGATTTGTTTAGTTGGATGATGCGCAAAATCTAAACTGATATACATTCTAGGTAAACCATTCAACAGCAAAATAATGCAGTTGACGTAAAATAATGAAACACTTGCAATTTTAGTTATCAATTCTGAAAACGGAAGCACGTACCGCATCACACATCGAAGCAAAATATGCAAAAGTTGGTAAGCTATCATAAAATAAATTCTGAAATAGATTCAAATACAAAAGAAAATACATAGTTTACTATTTTTCGACAACTGTTTACTATTTATTGATCTGGATAGCAGTCTTAACTCCTATTGGCTTCATATTTATTCGTGATTGCTGATTGTCTAAATCCAAATCCGTAAAGGATTCCATGCTCGATGATTTGAAAATTATTTTCTGAAAACGACAGCAGTGGAGAGCGATATAACATATTGATATGCCATAATAATAACAACAGAATGTTGTTATTGGTCTGTCATTGGAAGAAGGACAATTTGGAATATTAAGGATTGATTTTAAAATGTTTACTCCCCCTCCTCCGATATTTTCTGTATGAGGAAAGTAGGTAACACACTTCAACTGGATGAATGTAGGGCCTATGTGATTTTGTACCCAAAACAAAATTGTACCAAAGTACTTGGTGATTTTATACCCAAGAAAACTAAACTAAAATCTGTATGATCATTTATTTTTCATGTTTATTGCAAACAATGAGCTGAACATTATGATTAAACATTTCATCAAGTTCTGACTCTCCTAAATGTACCTGGTCCTTCAGTGAAGTCAGTCCACATTGGCACTACTCAAATTGATTGATTGTGATAGGAATGTAATAAATTCTGGTCACTGGAGAGGAGGCCAGTAAACTGGTAAACCGTTAGTTAATTGTGGTGTTTTGACAGGAAAGTGATAATAAATTAACCTTTTCATACAAAAAGCAATGTGTAAGTTTGAAACTACAAAAGTGTAATACAAAATTATTCTGGATACAAAAGCACATACCTGTTTCGGTACAAACTCTCAAGACATTTTACGTAGAAAAAGCACATTTCAAAAGGATTTCATGGAACGATGGGATAAAAAAATGTTTTCTAATCAGTGGAATTCCATTTCACATTTTAAAACAAGTTTGTTTTTTTACGTAACCAAGCTCAGGTAGACGGCTCATGTTTCGTCCTAAGAGTAGAAAAAAATCTAAATAATATGGACACCTCAGAAATGAGGGCTTTTAAAGTTTAGATTCTATCTAACTTGTCCATGAGATTGTTTGACGTTGGTCCATCAAAGAAAAATCCCTACGAAATTTAAAAAATACTAATTTATGACAGTGAAAATTTCAAGCACTTAACCTAAGATTATTCAAAGAAGGACAAATGTGTGTTTTTTTTATTGCAAATACTTTTGTTTTTAGCAATTCTTGTTTCATGATGGCAAGGGCACTTTTTTACACACCAACTGAGGAACTTGTGACACACCAGCTGATGAAGTTTGATACTGTGATTGCATATACAAGGGAAAAACAAGTTTGCAGCAGTACATGTATACATGCGAAAATAAACCACATAAGGTGACATAAAGTCAGGATGTGTGGCTGACAGGATAAAATACATCTGACAAAGGCAATCATGTATACAGGGACATTTCTTTTCACTCCACCCAGAAGGCTGAGACACTTAGAACATAAGGACCTATACTGACTGGATATTCAGAAACCAGTCAAATGATCAAGGATGTCAGATCCAAAGCTGGTGATGATCTGCATTTATTTTGATTTTTAGTACATTATTTCATTAGTGAGAACCCTGAAAAAATACATAAGGTAGGATATTTCCATGTATCTTTCTCCAACAGAACAGAACTGCAAGAATTGTCAATGTACGTATATATGTGCCCTACTCCTTTTTCAAAAGATAACATTCCCTAATAAATATATGGCTAACTCACCAGCTTAAGTGCCACCCTGGTTCTTATGATTAAACAAACAAAAATATCATGTACTGTTACAAGAAATTAATGTATCGTATTCATATAAAAATTATATTTAAGAATTAGGGTTTCTTTTGGATACAAACAACTTCATACACAAGATTAATGTCCATATGAGTTGTGTATGTATAGGTTCATAAGGATCTTAATTATTTCTTCTTTTTTTTATGGAATAATAAACTTAAATAATGACATCAAATAGTACTGTTACTTATTCACATTATTGATGTTCAGGTGAAAGATGACAATTGTTGAATAAAATATGTTTAATCTAAAGATACTAATTAAAGTCTGATCAGTTACACTGCTGATGCATTGACCAATATGAGGTATACATACACATAATCATTGTGGGACAAAAAATGGCTGCTAAATATAAAAATATAACTTAATGAAGTTAATCAATGTTAATATTTTAGAAGTTGTGAACAGCTGTAAACATTAACAAATCTATCATCAATACGCAATCATGGTGGAATGGAATAGATTTTAAGATGCTCCGTGAATTGTTGTAAAGTCATGCTAGAATCGATAAATATATTATAAAAGGAAAAATAATTTAACTATCCCACATTTAATTTGAAACTAACACTGAAAATATGTATATAGGATTTTATTGATATATACATCACACACCTGTGTATATCCTATCATATTAGGCATCGCATGAATGCTCTTTTGAAACATGTTTTGTCACGCCTATTTTTGCGCACCTGCTGTGGAGGGTAATCATTGACGTTCGACGATTTCTAGACTTATTGCTTCGCACACATAATTATTATGGTGAAAACAAAATCATCAGCATGTACATCGCAGATACATGAATCACATCCTTTTATATTCAACGTAACATCGAATGGTGATCCTTATATATCAACAAAAGTTCAAATAAATGATACCGAGAAACTTGCATGTGGCGTGTTAATTCATCTTCTCCCGTTTCCGGGTCACAGGAACATGCAAGGTCAAACGGATTAAAAATTATGCCAATTATATCATGAAAGTCACTTTGTAATTTCATATCAGTGGTGATTACTGATAATATGTAATGATTTGTGTTTACTCTGCATGTTACAGGCAAAATATTTCAAAAGTGACTATCAGCAGACTACCCCTGTCTGTGACATCACATCCAGGGACCTTTGCACAAACTGAAATATTGCTGTCAGAATATATGATCTTTATGCTCGTTCTACTCTCATATTAAATGGAAAATGACAAATGAAACATTCTTCGATTGAGAAGAACCTTAACTTTTGCCAAGGCATATATATATGAAGACAGTGTAAACTTTGTTGATATTAAAATAGCAATAAGTTATGCCAAGGTTCGGCAAAGCGCACGATGTTTGATGTTCGAACGTCTGCTGCATGATGACACAGTATTCGTATTTTCGTATATTGTAAATATTCAACCAAAACACTTGAGTTTATTTATTGTTTCCTGCAAACTTTATAACATGACATGTAAGACTAACTTGAATGTTCGTATTTTTGCAACTGACATGATGGCCTCGAAAATTTAGGGTTTTTTCTGTTTAACGTTTGGATAATAAATTTACTGAAATGGTTCATAAGTTACCATCGCGCTGTTATTTACCAATAAGAAACATCGAATTCATACTCAGTTAAAATTAACATATCGGAAATGTGATTATTGAAATCAGTTTGCACAAAAGGTTCCCAACGTGAAATGTAAACCACCTTCAATAACGTAATTCAGGCAAGATCATGAAAATTTACAAATTCTGTGTTCGTTTTGGTCTTAACCTTGGTATGATTAAAACATCAGGAAATTTTTACATAGTAATGTGTATTTTGCTATCAAGAATAAATGTGCAAAATATTTCTTCAATTGACCCTTGTATAATGAAGCACCAACTGTTTGAAATCACCCGGCCTCTTTACAGCACCTTATGCTAAAATTAATCCAGCAGGCAGGGCTAAGAAGAGTGAAAACAATTCAGCAGGCTAAAGGATGCTAATGAATATCAAGGGCGGCCAATTTGAGACTGTGGTAGCAATGGGGATGGGTCCAGGGGTTAGAGTAGATTTACTGAAATGCTAGCCCCGGAGATGGACTGTACTTAAAAAGCTATACTACCACTGAAGCAGAAAATACAAACTTCATAATCGTAATACTAAATCAATATATCATCACTATTGCACTATGAAGGCAACAGATTGCCTACAATTTCTGA
Source organism: Haliotis rufescens (assembly GCF_023055435.1). Lineage (NCBI taxonomy): Eukaryota > Metazoa > Mollusca > Gastropoda > Lepetellida > Haliotidae > Haliotis > Haliotis rufescens. Next base: position 18,048,656 of record NW_025964112.1, read on the forward strand.
CAGAAAACATTGATGCCCTGAAAGTTAACCACACAGCAAAGTACATTATATTACACAAATATGTTTATTGTAACATGAGGCCAAAAAGAAAGAGTTGCGGTTCAAAATAAAAACATACCCTTATAAGAGAACTTATGGATGTCAACTTCTTTATTATGAGGAACACAACGTTTCGGAGTATATATACTTACTTCTTTATCACAGGTGAATAAATGCTGTGAGTGAGTTGGGTTTAACGCAACTTTTAACAGTATACCAGTTATATCATGGCATGTCAGCTTGATATGGGAGGAAAGCCTGAAGTGATGCAGGTCTCAGACATTCACCACTTTGGTGAAACACACGAGCATGGGTATGGTGCTGACAATACTAGAAACATAATCTGGGAGAACTGGGATTCGAACCCACAATCATAGGTTTCTGGCGTGCCCAAGGGACGCAACTCTGCACAGTGAATAGTGGCATCTTAGACGACTGGGCCACCCATGCCCCTGAATAAATGCTATGAAGCAGAGAACATATATGTAAATGTTCTTGTATGAACAACAAAAGTAATAAGATAACAAAGGTGGAAACTTAACAAAGGAGGCCAGCAGCTACTTGGCGGTGATTAGCAATGGACAACTTGAACCCGAGATTTAAAATATCACTGATTGGTAATAGGTAATGGACAACGGACAAACGGGAGGCGAGGTTCAATTAGCACCAGTCCCCTGTTATGAAATATAATTGGAACCACAATATTTATTTAAACCGTAAATAGGATGATATATTAGAACCTAATAAAATGGATGTTGAAATATTACAAAACTGTTTTTCCGATGTATATGATTATTAGGTTTTAATTGAACATAATAACAAAGTGTAATAAAATTGAGTGAAAAAAAAGGTCATACAAAGCAAAAACTCATCCAACCCAATAAACATATTACAACATATACAGTGTTACATATCCAAGGAAAGTACCCCCTACCTAGCCTTAAGGCAAGTATGACTGTTTAAATAGCTGCTTCCAGCATATTAGTCATGGATGAGACCACACATCTTATTACACTTATCTCTCTGATACAGTAATCATTCTCCTATTGTTGATATTGAAGAAGATGCCAGCTATTGCAAACATGTTTGAAACAAATATCTTGCTTTGTTGTATTTAACATGTAAAGTTTTAATGCTTAATGTCTCCAATTTAAGTCCCAAGAAGATAAACAAATAGCATGGGAATTTCTTCTAAACAATAACTGAATTACTAGTTATAACCACAGTTCTGATGGAGTCAGCCCTTTTTGGGGTCAGCTAACAGTAAATTGTAGCTGAATCACATCAGCATTGATCAGCATGATCAGGGCACAATGACATATTTGGGAGTGATGGACCAGCTGCAATCTTACAATCAAGTACCTGTCTTTCAGACAGCCTTTCTCAGGTAATAAGTTTCCATATGGCTAGTATGGTAAGAATAAACTTTTCTGAAAGCGACACTAAAATGTCAGACAAGTAGACCATGTAGACCAGTAATCAGACAACTTATTGGGTAAACTGAAGTGCTATCCTTACAGATAACTCTGATATAAAAATAATTCAAAGTTACTTTTCTTTAACAAGTATGTGGCACATTTTTCAAGTTTGATATTCCATTCAGCATGTTCAGTATCAACAGGTGTTTTGGAAAACATAGAACGAGAAGGGCAAATTGTGCCAAATGATGTTGATACAAATGCAAAAAGACATTAAAACATATGAACATAAATATATAGTCATATCTTCACATGCACACATATTACGTACAGGATATACCTGCTACATAAATGATCCTTTGGCTCCCAAACTATAGACATCTTGGCAATAGATAACTTGATCATATTCTTCTCACTATTATTATTAGGGAATATAGGCATGCTGAATTTCTAAAAAGTCTCAGTTGTTTACTTATATTATAATTATGACCGACATATTCAACATACTTGATATAGAACCGTGAACTTCAAAGTGCAAACATTCAGTATTTAATTTGGGATCACGTCAAAGAGGAAATGAATAATCTTTTGCCAACACCCACCAACGCATGCTTATGATAAGTAAGCAAGGTTATCCAATTAGGATAACTAAACCTTTTATCTTAAGTAAAAATAAAACTTGCATTCGCAACATTATAACCAGTAATTAAAATAGGAACTGCTTAGAAAAGAATGTCACACCACGGTGAGTTTGTTGACAGAACGACAGGAGCAGATTGCTCGCGTGCAATCAATCAGTTGTAATTTTTACGTACCCATGCTAATAGGATGCACAAGAAGTGCGTTGACTGTCTTCGTATCAACGATTTCATCGTTGCAATTATCGGCTGCAGACGTAAATACCCACACACCGGTAACCAGATGCTTTCAACACCTGAGTCCAAACAAATATGGCCGAGTGTGTGCGTGTAATCTCGTACAGATACTATATTCTACATGACAGATTCCGTTAAATGATGACCTGTTCAAAGCGCGAAATTTGAAATCATGTAGTTTTGCATTGATAATCTGGTTGCCCTTGCATACAATCACCGAAGCTGGGAATTCGGGAATTTTATTTTTTACAGTAATGTTTACCTCAAAACCAATAAATGTTTTCGTCGTTTTGTCACTCATGCATTGCTTTTAACGACTGCAAGTGAATGATTTCTGCAGCTGGATATCGAGGTAGAAGTGAGACTTCAAGAATCTTATATATGAAAGTCAACAACAGGAACATAAAAAAATGTTTATTGCTAAATATTTACATACTTTACGTCACAAGTGTAAACAATCTTGCAATCAAACGAGTCAGAAATTATTCATAGTTGAGACAGCATCGCACAAAATAGGTTAAAAGCAAGAAAGATACAACATTATATATTTTAATGGCTTAAACGGAATCTAGACTTAATGACTTTGTATTTTCATTTATTGTATGCCCTTGTTGTTACTGTTAATCCTCTACTGTTAATCCTCCACTTGCTATATATATTCTGCACTATGTCCCTCATTCAGTCTTGCTTGACAACGGTATAAGGATCTATACCGAAACGTCGCTTTTTTTTACAGTATTAAAGAAGTTGTTACCATAAAATTGTGTCTATCTTGTCTATATAAGTAATGACTATCAAACAAGTTAACCCATTTCACCTTTACTTATAAAACAACACGTTAAGATCCGGGAATTGTATGTGTATTAAGTCACTAATCGCTAGAGAAAACGTTTATCAAAATATGAATGTGTGTGTGTACATGTGTGGACATGTATATCTTTGTATTGAATGAATATTCTGTCAAACAGTTTTGATGCCCTGCCCTGCCCTGCAGGACGTTTTCGCTTCAATTTATGTTGGCACGGTGACTTCTAGCTGATGGCATTTTCATATGTTATAATTTATAAAATATCTACACTTAATGTTAAACAATATTTCATTTATTACAATATATCTTACCGTTTTATATAACAAGATTCAAATACTCGAAAAGTGAAGTAGGGTCGCATACGTTCAACTGAGGTATTTCGCGCACCTGTCATTAAATGCTTAGTTGTACAACAAGTAGTAGTTCTATGATCTCGCAAAAGAGAGAAAAATAATGTCGTTAAAGTTCTGAGGAAGTATTTAATCAAGTTTTCTACCACAGATACACCAGCCATTGACAATGATGTCGTGTGTTATGCATAGGCAGTACGAAGAAACAAATTTGTATAATTCTCGCGATGTGTACTTCCGCCCATACATGCGCACTCCGTCGCATAGCTGGTAGCAGAAATGTTTTGATGGAAACCAATTTGTCATTTGCGGAAACATAATATTATCATGTGACAGTTACCTAATGTGCCTTTATGCAGACTGGATTTTCTGTACTATCCCGCAAATTACCAAATCCACGAGTAAAGAAACCTGTTTGTTGAAAAAAGGTAACAACGAATGATGTATTTGGGGGCACGTGTTATAAAAAATAGCCAACAAGTGGTCGGGTAGTAGGCCGCAGCAAATGAAAACATTAGACTATGATTCAGAGTAGTTCTAATGAAAGCATATTTGAATAACCCCACTGCTCTATTAGTCATAACAAAAACATGCAGTCGTGGCTCGAAACACTTTCAATCTTGTTTATGTCATTACTCTCAACTGTCTGTCACTGTCAGATAATGTTTTAATCTGATATTATGGATTAAGACAACTGATATCCAAAATATTCAGAATGTGGGTAAAAACGATGCAACATGTTATCTGTGGATGCAATCTGCACCATAAAGTCAGGTGTAACTGAAGCAAATTACACTTCCGTCATACTAGTTCCCAACAAAACATTGCACTGAAACTGTTTTGTGATTGTCATTATATTCAAATTTTATCCAATGATCCCGTCTGGAAATGTACATGATAAGTATTCATCAGAAATTGCCTTTATGACTTTATGGTAAGTAAGTTATAAATACAACTAGGACTTCTCTGAATAGGTTGACAGATACATTCATGGCTGTCGTGAATCGGGTGTTATTTATATATGCAAAGTGTAAGGGGCAATAGGACATTGTAAGAAAATACATGTACAGATTAAGAGTACTCGAGTAGCTAGTTGCCAGAATGTTTCTCTGTGGGTTTGTGATGATGCCATGCTTGTTCTGATGTATGGTGCCATATAGAATATGGTCCTGTGTACAGTGCACAAGTCTCACATCAGGAGAAGTTGAATAATTTTGGTTCCGGAGAGTAGTTGGATGGGTGAACGTGTTCGGCAGCCTGACTGTTGAGAGTTTCTAGTACTTCCTTCGGCCCTGCCCCACACTTTAGCACATGTGGTGTCTTCTTGCATCAGTGGGTTTGTTCGAAATGTGCCTCTGTTCGCACAGCAGTGAATAAGTATATGTCATTATTATTATAACATGTCTTCCTGATACACATCATTTTTTATTGTCTAAGTCTTTGTGATATGATATGTGGCATGGTACAAGATACAGTCAAACCCCTTTGTCTTGAAATCCTGGAGACTAGAGAAATAGTTTGACACATCTGACTCGACTTTTTAACTGTCTGACCTAGCCAGCAGGCTACAGAAAGCATTGCACATTTTGTATAAGTAACATTATGTACACCTAAAATAAGAGTCAGGCTTCTGACTTAATTGAAATGTGACCTCAACATCTCATGATCTGATCCAGTTACGCCTCAGTTAAGCCATATTCACTTGTAGATTGCTCCGACATGTTTTTATTAAATTTCGAAGTAGGAACAACAGATAACAAAAGCCATCCTGAATGAAAGAACATTATGTGACCACCAATTGTTGTTTGTGAATATTGATTGTCTCAGATGTGTTCAAAGTCATCTCTTCTTCCCTGATTGAAGGATTTGCTATTTATTATTTTACAGATTTATCTTTAATTGAGTACATGTCGAGTCGCTTAATCGTGGCAGCCTTTACCATGTTTACTCAAGCCAATCAACAGTTTACTGTCTTTGATATTTCATGTCATTGTTTAGGTCATTGTACTTGATACAAATTATAATTTTTGCTCGGTTGTGTTTTTCATCTTGTCAGGGTAAGTTTTAATTTATTTTAAACTTTTAGGACTGCACTAAGTTATTTGGACATTTATTCAAGAAGGATATATTCAGTAATAAATATGATAAGACGATCATATTTGTGTGTTTCCAATGTTATGAATTGTGTGATGTATATATAAGCAGTCTGGCAAATACTTCTTAGTCTACTAGCCTAAAATCGTCTTTTGCCATCATTTTTCTGCAGATTTTAGCAGAACTATTTGGACTTTCTTTTCTCAGGTTTTTGGACCAAACCAAATATGACCAGACTGTACTTGGAGACTTCTGGCTCAAATTTCAGACTGTACAGCACCATTGTCAAACACTTGGTTGAGAAATATTATATTTGTTAGCATTTAACTTAAGTAAAGTATAGTATAACTATAAGTATAAAAATAACAAATGCAATGAAACTATACTTTATCTTATGTTATTACTGGAAGTTTATACCAAATAAATTCTAAAGCATCTAAATTTTGATGGAATATTGATTGGTTTGTAATTTGGTTTGAACTTTCAGATTGAGGTGTGATGTCGTTGTTCAAGATCCGTGATTGGTGGTCAACAACAGTGGGAGAAGATGAAGAGTTTGACCAGGGATGTCTGTGTGTGGCTAATATTGACAACAGCAGTGATGGCATAGGTCAGTAGGTTGCATTGGTGGATTTAAGGGGAGTCCTGAGATCCTTTGTAGTTGCTGATATATAACTTGTTTGTACCTTAGGACCCTGTATGTAACCCCTGCCTTGTCAGCATAATATTTGAACTATCACAAAACATGCAAAAGTGATAACTCCTCAGAGTACTTGACATCAGTGTTCCCACCAGGTGAAACTGTCAGTCACAGTGGACTGGCTACTCAAACAATTACCAGTCCCCCAACTGTGAACAAATTGCGCATGAATGGTGTTTTCCTCTCACATAAAACTGACACGCTGTGATGTAACTGAAATACTATTTAATGTGACATTAAACCCATTCTCATCATGCTCTTAAGTTCTTAACTGTAGATCTAATTTTTTGAAAAAGTGTTTTTGGAAGCCAAACTGTTGAAACATTGGTACTCATTTACAAGAATAAAACTAAAGGGTGACTGTAAAAATCACCGCGTTACTTGTAAAACCATGCACTGTTCAAATCACTGTTTATTAGTGATGCTGATAAATGATTGTTTATTTGCAGATAAGATCATTTTGGGCAGTTACAATGGCATTCTACGTATCTTCAATCCTAGTCCGACAAAAAGTGAGTCAGGATCTAGCGGGTATAAGGCTGAGGATGTTATGCTGGAACATGCATTCCCCAACCCAATACTCCAGGTGGAGGCGGGCAAGTTCTCATCGTGAGTATAGGAAATGTTTTAAATGTGCTGGTATGCTTTTGTGTTAACTGCAAGACCTGTTGTATATCATTGAACTCAACCGATTATTTCATCTCAGCTATTTGCTGCTTTGAAGTGATGTAGCAGAATAATCATAGAATAAGAGTCTAATTGTCAAAGCTACACATTTTTATCCCCCCTGCATTTAATGCGGGGGTATAAAAATGTGTATATAGTATGTGTATGTGGATATTGTCATCATCTACTCTGTCTATCCGTCTTTTCGTATTTCATTTCCGGAGCATAACGTGAAAACCGTGAAAGACTTTTCATCCATACTTGGTACATGTATTAACCAGGGGATGAACTTGTGCCTTTTGCTTTTCTGGGGTCCAGGGGATTTTTAATCTTCTGATCATGCTGATGACTCTTGTCATAAACATAATAAACACAGCAAGTGCATGTGAATTAATTCCAAATTTACGATTGGTTGTTATTGAGTTCATAAAAACTTACGTCAGTGAGTGCGGACCATGACATTAAATCTTTACCTCATTGTATTGTGTCATGTTGCGAAAAGTAGCACATCAATATGGAAGTTATTTTGTTTTCTTAAACATGTTGAATACTGTTATTAACACTTTAATGAAACCATTTTGAAACAGTGAGTGATTTCCTAATGTAAAGTATGGATTTTGCAATTTTTGATGGCCGTTTTAAACTCATGCAATATACATTCCCTTAATATTATCCCCCATCACAAAGTGGAAGGGGGATATAGGAATGGGTGCTGTCTGTCTGTCCGTGATATTACGTTTCCAGAGCAGAACTAAAAAACCATGAGAGATATCTTAACCAAACTTGGCACATAGATAGGACTAGTGAACTGGTGCCTTTTGATTGATTTGTAGTTTTGAAAAAAAGTTTTCAATAACGACTTTGACTTATACTGAAATTGGTGGTAGTGCTGATTTTGGAAACTATTATATTTCTTGCCTTACACAAAACCGGACATGTCATATTGGCGGGGGATATGAATATTTCATGCTTGTTTCATTTGTTTCAACAAGCAGTGAAGATCCAGGGTAGACTAGGTCTTCTGCAACCCATGCTAGCCGTGAAAGGCAACTATGCTTGTCATAAGAGGCGACTAGCGTGTTCGGGTTCACTGATTTGGTTAATGGATGTCATCGTATCCTGATTTGCGTAGATCGATGCTCATGATGTCAATCACTGGGTTGTCTGGTCCAGACTTGATTATCTTTAGAACGCCGTCATGTCGCTGGAATACTGCTGAGTGCGGCATTAAACAACAAACAAACAAACATTTGTTTCAACAGTTGAGTAAATCAGTTAACAACCTTAATAACACCTTATTGACATGACTCAATTTGTCATGACTTTAATATATTTTAACAGCTGAAATAAACAAGATTTAACAAATGCATTTGTTTTGTTTTTCAGTGGATCTGAAAATCTGACATTAGCCATACTCCATCCAAGAAAGATTTCAGTGCTAGGTGTATCAGGTAAGAAAGATTAAGACAATTACTTTTTAACCCTGCCAACACCAAGTGGTCAGTGTTGCAATGTTTAGCCATTCATCATGGGTGAGAATGGTACTCAGTGTTGTTTCTGAAGCAACTAATATGGTGAGGGGATGGTAATGATGGGAGATGTTTGATCACTGCTGATGCTACCAAGCACTGGTCAGCTTGTTCCAGACCTCATTATACACAGGCTGTCATGATAGACGGGAATATTACTGACTGTAGGAAAACATTATTCCCTCTCGAGCACTGCTCAGTCTAATGAGCTTTGTATGATTTCCATTGACAGCTATATCTGGCAGTGTGGGACACGGGAGCCACTACCAGATACAGCTGCTGTATGAACACAGCCTGCAGAGAACGGCTTTCAACTTCTGTTTTGGGCCGTTTGGTGGAGTAAAGGGTGAGTGGTACATTCATCTACACTTTAGGGCAAAATGTAATTGACACTATTGTTACTATTACTAGTATTAGTTGTTACTCATATCACCACCACCATGGTGGAAGCATTTTAGGTTACTACCTTCCCTGTGGCAATTTAGCAGTCCATGGTGAGTAGGCTGTATTGACATGTCTCACTTGTACTTCATAGGTTGTGATGTAGTGGAGTATAGAGTACGTCTTTCAACATACTGTCATGATCTCTTTCAGGACGGGATTTTCTGTGTGTGCAATCTATGGATGGAACTGTGTCAGTCTTCGAGCAGGAGAGTTTTGCATTCAGCCGCTTCCTCCCGGGGGCCTTGTTGCCAGGCCCCATCAAGTACATGTCCCGCACAGACAGCTTCATCACTGTGTCCTCCATGAGACAGGTGGAGAGCTACAAGTGAGTTGGATATATACTTTTGTTATCATGGTTATGATACAATGATTTTTTCACTGTTGGGCAGACGAAAATTTCTTATCAGAAGTTTCAATTCAGTTGTATTTCATTTTTAACTTTCTGGTTTTCGAAATCAGACTTTATGACACAGAATGAAAGTTGACAAACTAGTGTAAACACTACAATGATAACAGGAGTCTGGATTTGATCTGTCGCCTGCCAGACCTCGTTCCACAATACTACCGTGGTGCTGTGAAGATTGTAATTGTAGGTTATGGTCAGGTCCAGGCCAACATCAGGATAATGGCAGAGGTGTGATCAGTGTGTGAAAGAGACTTTGGCCCTGACACATTTGTTCCCGGGCTGATAGTTTGAAATTTCAGCATGCCCTAACGGCCTGCAGTTTAAGCTGAAGTCATGGTAATTGAACCATAACACTGAGACTGCTTGGTGACACAGGGTCCAGCTTCAAAATACTCCGCTCGTCAACTCTTTCATCACCGCAGGCCGGTGTGCCGTCCACACCATAGCCACGTTAAAATTATTAGTATATAGTTTCATGAACCTTCTTGTCGTATCATTCATTTATTAAATCTATCACTTATCAGTAGATTAAAAATTATGAACTATTTCCCCGCAATGTTATTGAAAAGAAATAATCTGTGACACATGATTCAACAATAGGTCCATATCGAACATGTCGAAGAGCAATATAATGACGTTTCAAGCAAATCATCTAAAGCAAAGGTTTCTGTTGAGAAGTCATCTAAGACATCTATAACTGCATCGGCAGCATGTTTAGAAGAGCCTATCTTATTGGTTACTGACGACACTGTCTCAGACAGTTTCTTTATCGACAACATTTCCAACCCTCAGTCTCCACTGCAGGGTGACGTTCGATCCATTCAGATGACCGAACACGCTTCTTTGTTCAAGATCCCGCATCTGAATCAACCACGTTCCGTTCCTGCAGAAGATCGTGTGAGGGACGACAGTTTGGTTGTTTGTGCCGCGACTCACAAGGATACGCAGGATCGACGATCAGCATCCACCAATAGGGATCAGCGATCCCTCCCACGAGATCGGTATTTAGGATCGGGCTGCCATTCTCATTTTCCCATCGGATGATCTGCAGAGAGCGATCAATCACATTGCTGCTACGTTCAATGCTCCCCAGAATGACAAGGATTGGAGGACTATCCTTGTGATTCAAGGTCGGGATCGACTTCTGCTGACCGCTTCTTGGCTCCCTCGCCCTCAGGAAGTTCTTCCTATTTCCGGGATGAGTCCCCTATGATAGACTATCAAAATCAATGTAGGAATTTCAACTATTTGGACTATCCATGGTTCAGCGCCTATGCAGATCATTCGCAGAGGTGGGATAGTTATCCTTCCCATTGGGATCCATACTACCAGCGTACCCTCCAAGGTATTCTACTACTGTCTACGCTCGATCCATGCTTCATCATGCTCCCAGTGTTTGACCTTACAGCAACATGCCTCAAACCCCTCCATCTAGGGATCAGCATTCATCACTGGTCCTGGTTCAGGCACATCACCATTCCTGTCCTTTTTTTTGTTAAAGGCTACTCCAACACCTTTACGACCATAAGTGGACAGCATTTCAAGAAATTTTGTCGCTTGTGACATTTCCTCTCCAACCTTGGCTTCACCCCAACGGATCACTGAATAGTTACACCACCTGTGATTGAAACGTAAGCTTAAGGGCTCCACTCTGGCCCCCTGCTTAGGAGCGATTAACTCTGTTATTGCCACTACTCAGAGTGCAAAGGTTTCCACTGTTGCGGAACTCCAATTGCTCATCCACTCATCTGCTCCTACTAGCTAGCAGACCAATCCTCATGATTCAGCCCCCCTTCATGGGACCTCAACATCATCCTGCAAACATTTGACCTCCCATGTTTTTTATCCACTGGCCAATAAAGACCGTGTTCCTACTGTCCATGGCTACAGCAGCTCACTCACGTTAGTGAGACACATGCTCTGGATGTCACCAGGATCCAGTTGGAACAATTCGGAAGCGGAAGGGCGTTCCTAGGCCTTCGTTAGGATTTTATAGCAAAGAATCAACTTCCGGGGCATCCCAATCAGTTATTTACAATTTGCCCATTCTTGTCGATCTTGGGATCAAATGACTAAGAAGATCTCTCCCTCTGTCCAATTTCGAACACTTCGTCTCTATTTGTCTGCTTCTCGTCATCTTAGAAAGTCATGGAAGAGACTTTTCATTCCGCTATCAACCACTTCTTTCTTGGAGATTTCTCGTACTACACTCTCTTTTTGGCCTAGCTCCATCATTATTAGAGCGTATACTTTTGCTAGGCTGCCTCTGCCTGCATCGTCCAACCTGCACAAGATTCGAGTGGTTGCTTCCCCCATGGCCTTATACAGTAATTGCACCCACTCCTCCATCATGGAAGGGTGCCTCTTGGAAGTCAGACACAGTTTTCACCTCTCACTACCTTTGCGACACGGTTGTACAAGATCTCCACAAGTTCAGCCCTATAATTTTAGCACAACTGTCACTGCAAAGCAAACGCAGATAGAAACATTATGTACATGTGATTCCTGTTTTACGACTGTATATATCTTTAAATGTTAACCTTAGTGTTGAATGTTTTATTGTTTGTTCTGCTTTCCCAGACCGAGTCCCTTTTGGAGGGTGGATTAACTCATCTGTAGAGACTATTTAGCCTTCAACACTTCAGTCACCATTAGGCGCGGACATTACTTAAAATAGAAGGGTGTCCTGAACATTTATTTTGTTCACCTCTGTATTTGTGAAAAATCTAGAATTACAGGTCTCCTTGTGTGGATAAAAATAAATCTGTTTTGATCTTGCAATGACACTTTCCAGTGGTGTAAAGTATACATAAATTAGCAAACTTGGCTTTATGTGTTGAGGTTGTAGCTCTTTGACTTCAGCATTAAGCTATTTTTCAAAGAATTTGCTGATGGAGTATATCATGGTGTATTAAACAAAACTTTAATAAACAACCGTTCAAAAATGGATTTATAGGATGTGGTACAATACTTTGTTCCTACTTTTATTGTCTACTGAAGGAAAAGTACATAATTCAAACTTACATCATCAAAATGTTCTTGTGGGTGTGAGAGTATGTCATGCTTGTTATATAAAGAAGTCTGTTCCCCCAGGTACCAGGTGCTGGCTGTAGCAAGTGACTCCAGCAACAAGGAGGAGTCTCAGAACCTCAAGTCTGGCAAGAAAGTAGCTGTAAGTAACCATGGTAACACTGATCTCCTCACACTGGGACTAAGGGCAGTAGGTAACACATGTCACACTGGGACTAAGCGCAGTAAGTAACACTCATCTCCTCACACTGGGACTAAGGGCTGTAAATAACACGTCACACTGGGACTAAGGGCAGTAAGTAACACATGTCACACTGGGACTAAGGGCAGTAAGTAACACATGTCACACTGGGACTAAGGGCAGTAAGTAACACTCATCTCCTCACACTGGGACTAAGGGCAGTAAGTAACACATGTCACACTGGGAATAAGGGCAGTAAATAACACATGTCACACTGGGACTAAGGGCAGTAAGTAACACATGTCACACTGGGACTAAGGGCAGTAAGTAACACATGTCACACTGGGACTAAGGGCAGTAAGTAACACATGTCACACTGGGACTAAGGGCAGTAAGTAACACTCATCTCCTCACACTGGGACTAAGGGCAGTAAGTAACACATGTCACACTGGGACTAAGGGCAGTAAGTAACACTCATCTCCTCACTGGGACTAAGGGCAGTAAGTAACACATGTCACACTGGGACTAAGGGCAGTAAGTAACACATGTCACACTGGGACTAAGGGCAGTAAGTAACACGTGTCACACTGGGACTAAGGGCAGTAAGTAACACTCATCTCCTCACACTGGGACTAAGGGCTGTAGATATAACATCTCATACTGGGACTAAGGGCAGTAAGTAGCACTCATCTCCTCACACTGGGACTAAGGGCTGTAGATATAACATCTCACACTGGGACTAAGGGCAGTAAGTAGCACTCATCTCCTCACACTGGGACTAAGGGCAGTAAGTAACACTCATCTACTCACACTGGGACTAAGGGCAGTAAGTAACACTCATCTCCTCACACTGGGACTAAGTGCAGTAAGTAACACTCATCTCCTCACACTGGGACTAAGGGCTGTAAATAACACATGTCACACTGGGACTTAGGGCTGTAAATGACACATGTCACACTGGGACTTAGGGCAGTAAGTAACACTCATCTCCTCACACTGGAACTCAGGGCAGTAAGCACGCTCATCTCACACTTGGACTAAGGGCTGTAAGTAACACTTATCTCCTCACACTGGGACTAAGGGCAGTAAGAAACACTATATCCTCACACTGGGACTTAGGGCAGTAAGTAACACTCATCTCCTCACACTGGGACTAAGGGCTGTAAATAACACATGTCACACTGGGACTTAGGGCTGTAAATAACACATGTCACACTGGGACTAAGGGCAGTAAGTAACACTCATCTCCTCACACTGGGACTAAGGACAGTAAGTAACACTCATATCACACTGGGACTAAGGGCAGTAAGTAACACTCATCTCCTCACACTGGGACTAAGGACAGTAAGTAACACTCATATCACACTGGGACTAAGGGCAGTAAGTAACACTCATCTCCTCACACTGGGACTAAGGGCTGTAAATAACACATGTCACACTGGGACTTAGGGCTGTAAATAACACATGTCACACTGGGACTAAGTGCAGTAAGTCACACTCATCTCCTCACACTGGGACTAAGGACAGTAAGTAACACTCATCTCCTCACACTGGGACTTAGGGCTGTAAATAACACATGTCACACTGGGACTTAGGGCTGTAAAAAACACATGTCACACTGGGACTAAGGGCAGTAAGTAACACTCATCTCCTCACACTGGGACTAAGGACAGTAAGTAACACTCATATCACACTGGGACTAAGGGCAGTAAGTAACACTCATCTCCTCACACTGGGACTAAGGGCTGTAAATAACACATGTCACACTGGGACTTAGGGCTGTAAATAACACATGTCACACTGGGACTAAGTGCAGTAAGTCACTCATCTCCTCACACTGGGACTAAGGACAGTAAGTAACACTCATCTCCTCACACTGGGACTTAGGGCTGTAAATAACACATGTCACACTGGGACTTAGGGCTGTAAAAAACACATGTCACACTGGGACTAAGGGCAGTAAGTAACACTCATCTCCTCACACTGGGACAAAGGACAGTAAGTAACACTCATATCACACTTGGACTAAGGACAGTAAGTAACACTCATCTCCTCAAACTGGGACTAAGGGCAGTAAGTAACACTCATATCACACTGGGACTAAGGACAGTAAGTAACACTCACCTCCTCACACTGGGACTAAGGGCAGTAAGTAACACTCATCTCACACTGGGACTAAGGGCTGTAAGTAACACTCAACTCCTCATACTGGGACTAAGGGCAGTAAGTAACACTCAACTCCTCACACTGGGACTAAGGGCTGTAAGTAACACAGGTTTCCTGTGGTTTTCATTTACACTTCCAGTCAAGAGTTTTCTACTGTTACTGTAATCCCATTTTGCAGTGTCAGTGGCATGAATATGCACTTTTGAAATAACATATAAGTCAATTTAAATAGGTACTGAATTTCCACTCCATGCAACAAGGGGCCGGGGCTAAAGGACATAATGGCAGAATGGGAGTCGAGCAATGTACAGGTGGGTTGTTATGGCCTGTTTTTCATTTTGTGTACGGCTGTGTTGTCATGTTGCTTATGTTTATTTCTGTGCCTTTCAGATGGACTGGGCTTTCAACATTGGAGAGCAGGCAATAGACATCTCTGTGATATCATTCCAGCAGGCTCCACCATGTGTGATGGTGCTAGGTATGTGTGTGATGATGATTGCTGTGGGCATAGGTGGCCCAGACATCTAAGGCAGTGCTTTTCGCTGTGTAGATTTGCATTCCTCAGTCATTCTAGAATCCTACAAGCATTGGTTTTTGATCCCAGATTCAACCCAATTGTGATTCTTTTATCACCATTACCTTGCTCATGGCTTTCACCAGAGTGTTAACATCTAAGACTTTTATCAGTTTGTCATTGATCCCAATTGCATGGATGCAATGCTCATGATGTCAATCATTGGATTGTCTGGTTCAGACTCGATTATTTCAGACCAGCGTCATATAGCTGGAATATTGCTGAGAGTGGCGTTAAACAAGAAACAAACCAAACCAAAACTTGTATCAGTTCTGGCTTTCCTCCCACAATATGCTGACATGCTTTGATGTACCTGAAATACTGTTCAAGGCGGTGTTGAGCTCAACTTACTCACTTGAGGTTTGGGAATTCCTGTAATACCCTGTTTTACCTGAGGACATCATTAGCCTTTACATTTTGATGATAACTTTGACTCCTCATTTCATTCACTTGATAATATTATGCAATTTATATATGCATTGTCATGTTTTGTGTATTTCAGGGGAAAGGAATTTGTTCTGTCTGACAGACAGCGGGAAGCTGCGCTATATGAAGAAGTTTGAATTTGATCCAGCTTGCTTTGTGCCTTACACATCAAGTATGTAAACAGTTGACTTTGTCAGACATAATCATTGAGGACAAGGGGGCACGGATGACCCAGTCATCTAAGGCTCCGCAATTCACTGTGCAGAATGTCCCTTGGGCATGCCAGAAACCTATAATTTTTGGTTTATAATTCCTCCCCAATTATGTTTCTAGGTTTGTCAGTTCCATACCCATGCTCGTGGGTTTCACCGAAGTGGTAAACGTCTAAAATCTGCATCACTGCATCACTGCACGCATTCCTCCCACATTAAGCTGACACACCGTGATATAACTGGAATACTGTTAAAAGCAGCGTTAAACCCAACTCACTCACTCATTGAGGACAATGACGATGTATGCCTTCTAAACCATCTCAACATTATAAGCTTAGCTATAACATTTACATTGTTTGGAACTTTTGTCCTCCTGACATTGAGATTATTACCTTGGGTTATTTGTCTCTTGCAGTTCTATGCTGTGTGATGATGGCAATGTGTCTGAACATGTAATCATCACACGTCAGAGAAAAGATGGTGTGAGACCTGAAATATTCCCAAGGTTTTGATGTATTTACACTGGATGCATTTATGAACAAATACATTTAATATCCCGCTCTTCTTGCCCAAGGGTGAACTAAGACATTCAGGAGTTTTAGGTTATGGTCAAGAAATATTGAAATTTCATGTAGTGAAGAATTCAGAGAAAGACAGAGTTGACTTGAGGTGTGTTCTGTGTGTTTGATTCAGTAACGGAGGGGACCATCAACTACATGGTGGCAACACACACCTCGTCTCTCATGATCTACCAAGATGTCACCCTCAAGTGGGCCGCCAAGATGGAGCACATACCTGTCCACATATGCACAGGAAACATGAAGTAAGCAGAAAGTTGTGATCATTGTATCACACGGTAGCTAGGTAGAAGATTTGTCTCATCTCATAAGGGGCTCTTCATTAAGTACACAATATGGCATTGATAACATGATTTATTTTGACATTGATTTCCAACTCTGTATGCTTACTCAGTATTCACCTGATGAAGGGTCAAGAAGTAGCTCTGAAATGTTAAAAAGAATTTAAAAAGTTGTTATCCATAAGAAAGTGTCATGTATTAATGATTTCAAGCATGAGAAATGAAGGATTTTCTCTTTCAAGTGAATTAATGTTGTATGTGTCTTGGGGAGCAGGGGGGGAGAGATACTCCATAATGGCTGGTGTTGATTATTTGTATTACTTGATTGTGAAATTTGGAAATAAAACACCAATATATTGAGGTCAAAATACTTGCGACATTATATGCAGCTTATTTACTGCATCATTGATGTAACAATGATTTTTTAATGGTATGCCTGTTGCTTATAGTTGAACCAATCAGAATTAAGCCTTAGTTAAGCATGTTAAGTGTTAAGTTGGGTTCCTATTTTGGGATGACACTGTTATATTGTTTGAAATAGTTCAGCACTGAGTATAGCACTGAGTATCTTGTATACGCTTCAAATATACTGTTCATGCATCGCACATGTGTCAGTTTATAATCTTTGCTAGAATATTCACAAAATAGTTTGGGGAGGTCCTGCAAAGTAGTACACAAGATGAAAAAGTGAATAGACCACCCTATACTGTTAGAATGGACTCCCTGTGGACTTGTAAGTGCTGACATATGAGGCAGGGTGGTTACATGGTATGACCAGGGAACAGTGTGGATCTTTGTGTATCTTGTGAGCCACTGGTTTGCGTGGTCCAAACTGGATAAATCACAGGTTGCCTAGGTGTAGCTGGGGGATTTCTGACAGTAAAAAAACATTGACTTACTGAATAGCTCTGTGACTTTTATGGCTAAGTTAACTATAATATTGCATGGCATATGCATATGATTGGAAGGTGAAAGCCAGGAGCATAACTGTTAAGGGTTATATTGTAGATTGAAGTGTGTTTCTATTCTCCCCATCAGAGATCTGAAGGGTGTGGTGGTGTCACTCAGTGACTCTGGGCGGCTGGAATGTGGTTACCTGGGGACAGATCCTGCAATATTTGTCCCTCCCACGGTTGAGGCGAGGGAACTCAACTATGCCGACATGGATGGGGAGATGAGGAGATTGCAAAAGAAAATCAAAGATAATGCTCATAAATCTGGTGAGAATTTGTACTCCCTGTCCTGTTAGAATTAGTCACCTTTGTCCTGTGAGAATAAGTCACCTTTGTCCTATGAGAAATTGTCAACTGTCCTGTGGGAGATAGTCCCCTCTGTCCTGTGGGAGATAGTCCCCTCTGTCCTGTGGGAATTCGTCCCCTCTGTCCTGTGGGAGATAGTCCCCTCTGTCCTGTGGGAGTTAGTCGCCTCTGTCCTGTGGGAGATAGTCCCCTCTGTCCTGTGGGAATTCGTCCCCTCTGTCCTGTGGGAGATAGTCCCCTCTGTCCTGTGGGAGTTAGTCGCCTCTGTCCTGTGGGAGATAGTCCCCTCTGTCCTGTGGGAGATAGTCCCCTCTGTCCTGTAGGAATTAGTCTCCTCTGTCCTGTGGGAATTAGTCTCCTCTGTCCTGTGGGAAGTTGTCACCTCTGTTCCGTGGGAGTTAGTCACCTCTGTCCTGTGGGAATTAGTCTCCTCTGTCCTGTGGGAAGTTGTCACCTCTGTTCCGTGGGAGTTAGTCACCTCTGTCCTGTGGGAGTTAGTCGCCTCTGTCCTGTGGGAATTCGTCCCCTCTGTCCTGTGGGAGATAGTCCCCTCTGTCTTGTGGGAATTCGTCCCCTCTGTTCTGTGGGAGATAGTCCCCTCTGTCCTGTGGGAATTCGTCCCCTCTGTCCTGTGGGAGTTAGTCGCCTCTGTCCTGTGGGAATTCGTCCCCTCTGTTCTGTGGGAGATAGTCCCCTCTGTCCTGTGGGAATTCGTCCCCTCTGTCCTGTGGGAGATAGTCCCCTCTGTCCTGTGGGAATTCGTCCCCTCTGTCCTGTGGGAGTTAGTCGCCTCTGTCCTGTGGGAGATAGTCCCCTCTGTCCTGTGGGAATTCGTCCCCTCTGTCCTGTGGGAATTAGTCTCCTCTGTCCTGTGGGAAGTTGTCACCTCTGTTCCGTGGGAGTTAGTCACCTCTGTCCTGTGGGAATTAGTCTCCTCTGTCCTGTGGGAAGTTGTCACCTCTGTTCCGTGGGAGTTAGTCACCTCTGTCCTGTGGGAATTAGTCTCCTCTGTCCTGTGGGAAGTTGTCACCTCTGTTCCGTGGGAGTTAGTCTCCTCTGTTCTGTGGGAGTTAGTCTCCTCTGTCCTGTGGGAATTAGTCACCTCTGTCCTGTGGGAGTTAGTCGCCTCTGTCCTGTAGGAATTAGTCTCCTCTGTCCTGTGGGAATTAGTCTCCTCTGTCCTGTGGGAAGTTGTCACCTCTGTTCCGTGGGAGTTAGTCACCTCTGTCCTGTGGGAATTAGTCTCCTCTGTTCCGTGGGAGTTAGTCACCTCTGTCCTGTGGGAATTAGTCTCCTCTGTCCTGTGGGAATTAGTCTCCTCTGTCCTGTGGGAAGTTGTCACCTCTGTTCCGTGGGAGTTAGTCACCTCTGTCCTGTGGGAGTTAGTCGCCTCTGTCCTGTGGGAAGTTGTCACCTGTGTCCTGTGGGAAGTTGTCACCTCTGTTCTGTGGGAGTTAGTCACCTCTGTCCTGTGGGAGTTAGTCACCTCTATCCTGTGGGAAGTTGTCACCTTTGTCCTGTGGGAAGTTGTCACCTCTGTTCTGTGGGAAGTTGTCACCTCTGTTCTGTGGGAAGTTGTCACCTCTGTTCTGTGGGAAGTTGTCACCTCTGTCCTGTGGGAAGTTGTCACCTCTGTTCTGTGGGAAGTTGTCACCTCTGTTCTGTGGGAGTTAGTCACCTCTGTCCTGTGGGAAGTTGTCACCTTTGTCCTGTGGGAAGTTGTCACCTCTGTTCTGTGGGAGTTAGTCACCTCTGTCCTGTGGGAGTTAGTTGCCTCTGTCCTGTGGGAAGTTGTCACCTTTGTCCTGTGGGAAGTTGTCACCTCTGTTCTGTGGGAGTTAGTCACCTCTGTCCTGTGGGAGTTAGTCACCTCTATCCTGTGGGAAGTTGTCACCTTTGTCCTGTGGGAAGTTGTCACCTCTGTTCTGTGGGAGTTAGTCACCTCTGTTCTGTGGGAAGTTGTCACCTCTGTTCTGTGGGAGTTAGTCACCTCTGTCCTGTGGGAGTTAGTCACCTCTGTCCTGTGGGAGTTAGTCACCTCTGTTCTGTGGGAGTTAGTCACCTCTGTTCTGTGGAAGTTAGTCACCTCTGTCCTGTGGGAAGTTGTCACCTCTGTCCTGTGGGAAGTAACATCTGCTAGTAGTGAGTAGAATCCATGTTTCTCCTGGACTTTGATTCATGGACTGTCAGCACCATACCCATGCCATAAGACCTGTATCACTCGGGGCATTGCTCCCACTGGCAAGCAACTAAATTACTGAAGCTATCATTCCCGACCCTGGTGAAATTGCTGACTACTGCATACACAGTACCCTGGTTCTTAGAGGATGTATCATGTATGTATACTTCAGCCACGACATGATCACCACTTGTGTGTTGCAGTGATAGTGCCAAACCTGAAAACAGATGACGACCTCACAATAACCATCCATGTCAATCCAGCCTTAGATGACTCCTCGGTAAGTGGGTACCTCTCCTTTGAGCATGTTGAGGGCCATGTAATATTTAGGGTCTAATTTTCTGGTTAGAAGTACTTAATAATTTCAGGACATTCAGACCCTTGTATTGAACAAATATTACTTGTGTTTTGTTGATAACAATCAAATAAGGAGAAAAGTGTTTTGAGACTCATGTCATTATTGCACTGATTACTATGTTAAAATACCCTGGAGCGTTAGAAAAGAAGAATTCGAATGAAAAGACCAAATAGCCTTTTTCCACAAATATCTTGCCAAAACCTATAAAATACGTTGCTTGTATTCCAAGCTAGTCTGCTACCCCTGTTTTGCACAGACCGATGTGTTGAGGATGGTGTATTAGTGACTGTAACAGTGCTCTTGCACACTGTACTGCAGATCTCAATTTGTACATGTTATTAAAAATAAATCTGTTTATACAAGACACTAGGAATAAAGATATTTATACACATGAAATGCATCATTTATCTATTCCTTGTTTTTTTGTTGATAATGTTATACTGCCTCTTTCTATCCAGCTGCAAATTTGCTAAACTTGTTGTTGGGTTGACTTTTCTCTCTCACATATATATGTTTCTTGATTTTCTCAATTCAAGATGGCTGCAGGGGTAGAGATTGAAAATGAAGATATTGTTCCTTCCATAACAGCAAGAGTAAGTATAGGGAATACATGTATGCTGTAATGGTAACAGAATTGTAACAAGTAATATTCAAAGTAGCTCAGGTAACTTGTAATATTATCTATTTATTCACATTCAAATCTAATGTAATATAAAATGAAATAAATGAGTATTGAAAATATGAATTGTTACTGGAGTAATCAGTCTTGTATTCTTTGTTGCTCAGATCCAGCTGAAATCTCGACTTCTTTTGGATAATGTTAGAATTGAGATTCACACCAACTGGCCCCTCACGGCCAACCAAACATCTTTCACAGTTCCGTCAGTGGGTGAGTGTTGGACCGTAAAAAATAACTTGATCTTCTCATTACTAAAAGCTGTGTTTGGATTCCAGATTATAATAGGTTCCCAGTACACCATGCTTCTTGTATAAGTTGACTAAAATGAGCATCCTGTGGTTACAGTGGATGACCTAGCTAGCCTATTGTGCCAAAATATTTACTGAATCAATCGATTGTGATCCAAACCGATTACTGTTGTTCCCTGTGTGTAAAGCATTTGTTACAGCCATTCACTTTGAATACTTGATTTACACTTGTGCTGAATATGACTTCAAGATAATACGACCGTCTCCGTGGTCTAGTGGTAGAGCGTCCGCCCGGAGAGCCGAAGGTCCGGGGTTCGATCCCCGGCCGCGTCATACCAAAAGACGTTAAAAGATGGTACTTGTTGTTTCCCAGTCTGGCGCTCGGCATTAAGGGGTTAAAGCAAGGACTGGTTGGCTCGGAGTCAGTATACTGTGTCTGAGTGGGGTATTCATGTTAAACTGCGGCATGGTATCTCAGTGAGCTAGCACTATAAATCGGCATCAGTCCGGTCTATTACAAGCAGCCACACACACAAACACACGTGCATGCACGTCGCTATATAAGTGCAATAATCTTGAACGCGACGTTAAACCCAATTTCACCTCACCTCACCTTCAAGATAATACCAACTGCACCCTTTCTTGCAGACCCCAATAAACCTACAGAGTGTTTCTGTGCCTTCTTCATGTGCGGTGCTGGCCTGCCTGCCCACCTCTCTGCAGAAGTCTCCGCCAGATATACAAGCGCCTCAGGTAGCGTAGTGTTGCATGATGCATTTTGTTGTTTCTGTAATTCTTATAATGGACTTTAGGAGGAGTATGTACACATTCATATGCTGTATGCATTCAGAAAACATAACAATTACAATGCTTATGCTAAGTAGTGTTTAAAATTAAGAGTGATCCTTGTCCTAACACTGATGTGATAGATACAGATTCATCCTATCCCTTGATGTAATTTTTGTAGCAGAAAACTACAAGGATCTCATGATTTACATTGTGCCCGGTCATCATGGGTCATTGTTCATTATTTAAAACCCAGTGTTTGCCTTGACAGATTAGATTAATCACATGCTGCTGTGATATGACTAATATATTGCTGATGTGGCTTAAAATGGTATTCACATGTTTACTACATGTAGTTGTCATGTTAATTTGAAATTGATCATGGTGTCAGAATCAACACTAACTGTAGTGATCTTCTCACAAGTTCAGGGCCAGTGATTGGTGCACTCTCAGATGTGGTTGTTCTAGATATGCTGTTTATTTATGACACACATTGATTCAACTGCAAGTCTCCTGAAACTCCCTTCTGCTTCTCCAGGAGCACCGCGAGTCAGCACAGCGAAACTGAAGCTACCCTTTAACCTGGTGGTGAAGCCAGTGTTCCCTGTCAAAGTTGCCGTCCACAAGTTGACAATAGATACCAACAAGCCACCAGTCAATCTCAATGAACTTTTCCCAGGTGAGTCTAGTGAACTGTTTATTGTTTACCCATTTATGTTTTCTGTTGATGTTTTGCATTACTGATCAAATGATTTTTTATCAGCAGTGTTGCCCATTTATTGTTCTTCATCCATAGTTGCTTAACCATAGGTTTGTATTTGCAATCAGTAGATGTTGGATAGTAAAGCAAGCAATACATTGCTACAATTTCACAACTGTCTGATGCAGAATGACATGGTCAGCAACACGATGTATTTATTGTTATGACATGCTCTATTAATTTTGTTGATGCTTATTGGTTACTTGAGCTGTGACAACTCAAGACAACGCAGAGTTGTGTCCCTTAGATAGCGGATACCACTCTTGTGACCACAGATTTCAGATATACATTCACTTTAATCCTTCATCATCAACAAACTGTACTTGCAGGGTTTATCAAAGTTGTATATGTGTGACCTGTCACTTCACTTTAGCTTTCCGTCCTCACGAAGGAGGTCAAGGTGTTGGTGTGAAAAGACTTACTTACTGTTGACAACCCGAATCTCACCCTCTCACTGTGGTTTGGTGTTTATGTTTGGCACAGGTGGTAAAATCGTCTCTGGTTCTGCAAGTCACTGTACAGAGTTGTGTCCCTTAGGCCTGCCAGAAACCTATGATCATGGATTCGAATCCCAGCTTCGCCCTGATTATGTTCGTAGGTTTGTCATCACCATACCAATATGCATTGGTTTCACCAAGGTGGACTGCATTGAAAACATTTATTACATGGTGTGGCCTACACACCATTCATGTCTGATGTACATATCATTAGCTCGGGGGTTCTTCAGAATATATATTGATATGTTATTATCTGATTTATCTGTTGCACTGTTCCAGATCTGCTGGGAGAGAATGCAGGAGGCCAGGGTGCTGCTCTGGGCTTCCAGTTCTATGGAGGACCTGTTGTTACTGTCCTTGCCTCAAAAACATCACGTGAGTGTTCTCAGTTAATAAGCTCAGAAGTCAAAGCCCTTACAAGATACTTATCGTATCCATTTTCAGATGTGATCAAGGGTTCAATGGTTCATCATCAATACTTTGTGGGCATGTTTCCATAGTGTTTCTCCATCAATACACACAACCGCTATGCCTGTGATATGAGGCTGTTTGAAACTCATGGAGGTCAACCAAGCCCTTTTTGTGCGAACACTACCATTGCCTGACATTAAGGCAGCGAGACTACAGCACATGTTGCATATGTTATTAAGTGAAAAACATTGCTGTTTGTGTTGTGTCGGCTTTACAATCACTGGAACCTGGCTCTTGCTAGATATGTTGGTTAAAAATAGTGATTATACCACATAGTGGGTAATGGAGGAACCAGGTTTGTGATATTTCCATTTAAAGTCGAATTTCCATTTTTTAAACACTGTGACCACGGCTCAATCATGGACCTAGTTAGGTGTTTGCAGCCCCAAAACCCTTTTTAATCTATATTGTTATCTTTCAATCACATGGCAAAGGAACATAATGTACACAACGTTTACAAACCTGTGAAGTATGGACGAAGTAGTTAGTTATGAACAACAAATCAAGGGATGGATAATATGTTTCAAAATGTGTCCCTTTTCTAGTGAAACTTTGCCCATGTGATAACAACATTGTGTTGAACTTTATATGACACTAGTCATCATACATCATGTACATGCTTTTCAATAAAAGTATGGTTGAAATTTGCTGACAAAGATGCTTCTTAACATTACATACCTGTACTTTATATTCATTTGTTTCTTTTGCATATTAATTTCAGAACGATACAGATTACAGTGTGACCAAATTGAAGCATTATGGCTGCCGATGAGGGAGTTAGCTGGTCGACTTAGCAACCACTTTAATCGTGCCAAAGACTTTAAGGTTTTCTTTGATGGAGCTTTGCCGCTTCAGGAGTACTTTGATTTGGTGGATGTTCACTTTGAGGTGAGCACCAAACAGGCATCTGCCTGACTCTCTTGTACAGGACTTGTGTGACTCAGGAACACTGCATTGGGAAGAAATTATGTTCATGTATTCCTAATATCATACATGCTCAGTGATGTAGTGATTTATCATCATGCTATCATTATACTGCTGCCACATGCTACTTCAATCAGGTCAAATGACCAGAATTGTCTCTGGTTTGTAAACAAACAGGGTATCTGGATATGCTGATATCAGAGAAGTCCATGGTAACCAGTGTAATCATGGTTTACGTTTGAAAGTTGTTGGTTCCATGTCATAGCCTATGTAAGAAATGTAAGGGTGACCCTAGTACTATAGAAGCAAACCTCAAGGGCCCAAGGAACCCCCCTTAGTTTTGAACGCCGCTAATGGATGTCTGTCTGCGGAAATTAGCCACTGCCCTACTACAACAGCAACAGCTTCAATGAGGAATCCGGGTTAGAATTTGTCACAACAACCTGTGCTGGTCATAAGAGACGACCTATGTTATCAGGTGATAACTGGATTATTTACAGGCTACTGTCAGGCTACTGTCATATGCAGCATTATAAATTGGCACTAGTCCTGTAGTCCTTGCCAAACTGCTCAATAGTTAAGGTACCATAAGGACTAAAGTACTCACGGAAATGAAAAAAACCCTGTTTTTTCGATCTCATTTTAAATAATTGCAGTTAATATACAAAATATATAAATATTCAAACAACTCAATTAGTACTAATTGGGCTTTGGCACAAATACAGCGTATCAAAGGTTTTTATGTCTTTTTACATGTAAAAGTGTGTAAAAATATGAACAAACAGACTATTGTGAAACTGAGCATAACCAGGTGTTAGTAGATCAAGGTGAATGTCCATGACCTATGACACCTTGACGACAGGTGAAAACAGACGCTTGAAACCCACGTGCATGTGATTTGTCAGTGGTAAGTGATTTGTGAGTGGCATTGTGGGATAGTGAATCATCGTCAAAATATCAGAACGTAAAAGTAACATATTCCCTTCTCAAACAACAACTTACATGTCATTATTACTATGTACATAAACATAGCTGTTATTTTTATTGTTGTTTTGATAACTTTTTTCCAGGCTTATTTAGCCTGTTTCTGCCATGTCAATTTGGACTTAGTTTTATTTTTGAATGTTGAAAGTGCCTACAAATTACCTCCTGTAAAGTACATTTTGTATTGAGCACTAGCAAATCCAGACTAGTACTTTTCCAGTTGTTTTGTTATTTCGTATTTACATCTACGTAATGCTTTGTGTCAATTATTAAATCGCGCAAAACAGGTTTTTTTCATTTCCATGAGTACTTTAGTAGAAATTTGCCATTCTTAAGGATTTTACTATATGCTATTATCATTAGGACTAGTGGACTAAAAATGTTAGTTTCTACCGCTGATATGGCTGAGTATTTGTTACACAACAAACAAAACACTCCCATGAAAGTTTGAAAATATATCTTTATGTATCAAAGTGGCTCTGTCATTATCAATAAGGATTCAATGTCAGCATGAGAACCATACAACCATTGTATATGTTGTAAACAAAGGAAAAATACACCAGTGAAAATAGATGAAAGTTAACCATTTAATTGAATACCGGTATGTTTTCTCTACGTATGTAGACATTAAAAAATGATGTGGATGAAACAATGTGTGTTGGAAGAGCTGTTGTCTGGATATCATATTTATTCCTGTCATATTAAACACAGTGTCATGACTAGCTGTCCAGGTTGTTGCTTCAAACTGTCTATTACTGTATTGATAATGGTAAAATGGGTCAATATTTTTCTAGTTTCGGTTGAGTGCTGAGAAATGTAAGGAGGTTCTGGAGCAGAGGGCCCAGCAGTTCCGGATGATTCAGAAGAGATTGCTCACCAAGTTCAAGGACAAAACTCCATCTCCACTACAGAACCTGGACACTCTCCTGGAAGGCACTTTCAGACAGGTGGGCATTTCTAGTGGCAGCAGGAAGGAGTGCAGCATCAGATATGTGCTTGTCATTTAGTATTGGATGCCTGGGATCAACAACATTTATCTACATTGTAACGCTGTGTAACACAGGGCACTGTCATTCAACGACTAAATATAGGGATAGCATCTAATTATGATATCATATGCTTCCATGGCAGTAATCAAATTGGCTATATCCAGTGTCACAATGATGCCTGGAGCAGTAATGGGACTGCACCTTTTTTAAGCCTATGTCAAAATATGGGAGCTTCTGTAGTTGAAGTACTAGTACTACTACAGTCAACCCCTGAAGATCTGGGTTAGAAGTGGTCTTCAGCAACCATAATTGTCGTAAGAGGCAATTAACAGGATCAGGTGGTCAGGCTCGTTGACTTGGTTGATTTATATAATCCATCCCAATTGCTCATGGTTTCAATCACTGGATTATCTGGCCCAGACTCGATTATTTACAGTGTGACATTAAACAACAAACAAACCACTACAGTCACTTTTACAAGTCGACATCCATGATTAGGTAGAGATAATGCAAACTACTCATTCAAACAACAGACAGTGTCAGTGTTTGGAATATAAATGGCTATTGAATATACATAGAAGGTTCACTATGTGTTTTTATGTATAGCAAATTTGGTCATGAATGGTCCTAAAGCAATGCTTGTTTGTGGCTTGTTTGTTGTTTAACACCACACTCAGCAATAGTCTAGTTATATGATGCGGTCTGTAAATAATCAAGTCTGGACCAGACAATCCAGTAACTGACATTAGTGCATTGATCAACGCAATTTTGATCGATGACATGCATCAAACCAAGTCAGCGAGCCTGACCACCTGATCCTATTAGTCGCCTATTACGGCAAGCATGGGTTGGTGAAGACCTATTCTACCCCGGTTCTTCACGGGTCCCTAAAGCAATGCCATTGCTTTGAATAGTTGTGCACCTAACGATTGTTGGTTTGATGCCCAGATTCCCTCTGATTCTGATCTTTGGTTTGTCAGCACCATAACCATGCCATAAAAAATGCCTAGACCTGCATATCTTTGGGTTTGCTGCCCACATAAAGCTTACTATTCAAACTCACTCATTCACCGATTTATTTTTGTGTGTGTACAGATCATCGCTCTAGCAGATGGTGTGGAGGAGAATAGACGGGCCCAGGAGGTGGCCGCCACAAACCTCAGCTCAGCTACACACTTGCTCAACTTCCTCATCAAGATCTGGACGGACATGACTGATGATGAATTCCAGGTCTTGGAGTCAGCGGTGTCCCCCATAGTGAATGATAGTGAACAACAGGTGAGATGATGTCTCCTGTCTTTAGTTCTGTAAACTGAGAACATCCCTTAGTGAGTTACTCACTATGATTAGTGAGGCTGGGGGGGTGGGTAGGCTAGTCGTTTCAGTGTTAGCTTGTCCTCAGGAATACCTAGATTTAATTTCCCACAATGTGTGCAGCCCATTTGTTGTCCCCCTGCAATTATGTGGTTGGAATATTGCTTAAAGGGGCCTTTAACAATGCTCACTCTTCCACTCACTCTGCTGACATAGGTTGTAAATGGTCAATCCCTGCATGGATTATGGGGCACGGGTGGTCCAGTCGTCTCAGGCGCCGCGATTCGCTGTGCAGTTGAGTCCCTTGGGCACGCTAGAAACCTATGATTGTGGGCTTGAATCCCGGTTCGCCCCGATTATATTTCTAGGTTTGTCAGCACCATACCCGTGCTCGTGGGTTTCACCTGAGTGGTAAATGTCTGAGACCTGTATCACTTCGGGCTTTCCTCCTACATTAAGCTGACACGCCGCGCTATAACTGGAATACTGTTAAAAGCGACGTTAAACCCAACTCACTCTCTCACTGCCTGGTAACAGGAATAAAAAGTACTGATGTGTAATGGACACTTGCCTTGACCATGTGTTATTATGCCCTGACGGTGTAGATCTTTGCTCCTGCTATCAAACAAAGGATTATTAATAGGCTGCCATGATAGAGCCTGAATATTGCATACTGTTGTATAAAACAAACTGCACTCTTATTAATAGGCTGCCATGATAGAGCCTGAATATTGCATACTGTTGTATAAAACAAACTGCACTCTTATTAATAGGCTGCCATGATAGAGCCTGAATATTGCATACTGTTGTATAAAACAAACTGCACTCTTATTAATAGGCTGCCATGATAGAGCCTGAATATTGCATACTGTTGTATAAAACAAACTGCACTCTTATTAATAGGCTGCCATAATAGAGCCTGAATATTGCATACTGTTGTATAAAACAAACTGCACTCTTATTAATAGGCTGCCATGATAGAGCCTGAATATTGCATACTGTTGTATAAAACAAACTGCACTCTTATTAATAGGCTGCCATGATAGAGCCTGAATATTGCATACTGTTGTATAAAACAAACTGCACTCTTATTAATAGGCTGCCATGATAGAGCCTGAATATTGCATACTGTTGTATAAAACAAACTGCACTCTTATTAATAGGCTGCCATGATAGAGCCTGAATATTGCATACTGTTGTATAAAACAAACTGCACTCTTATTAATAGGCTGCCATGATAGAGCCTGAATATTGCATACTGTTGTATAAAACAAACTGCACTCTTATTAATAGGCTGCCATAATAGAGCCTGAATATTGCATACTGTTGTATAAAACAAACTGCACTCTTATTAATAGGCTGCCATGATATAGCCTGAATATTGCATACTGTTGTATAAAACAAACTGCACTCTTATTAATAGGCTGCCATGATAGAGCCTGAATATTGCATACTGTTGTATAAAACAAACTGCACTCTTATTAATAGGCTGCCATGATAGAGCCTGAATATTGCAAACTGTTGTATAAAACAAACTGCACTCTTATTAATAGGCTGCCATGATAGAGCCTGAATATTGCAAACTGTTGTATAAAACAAACTGCACTCTTATTAATAGGCTGCCATGATAGAGCCTGAATATTGCATACTGTTGTATAAAACAAACTGCACTCTTATTTATAGGCTGCCATGATAGAGCCTGAATATTGCATACTGTTGTATAAAACAAACTGCACTCACTCACTGTAGATTGTGCAGGTGCTGTTGAGTGTGTTGAGGGGTGGCCTGAGATGGTAGATGGTATACATGTACTGAGTGGTTGAATCTTACAGGGGTGGCCTGAGATGGGAGATTGTATACATGTACTGAGTGGTTGAATCTTGCAGGGGTGGCTTGAGATGGTAGATGGTATACATGTACTGACTGGTTGAATCTTGCAGGGGTGGCTTGAGATGGGAGATTGTATACATGTACTGAGTGGTTGAATCTTGCAGGGGTGGCTTGAGATGGTAGATTGTATACATGTACTGAGTGGTTGAATCTTGCAGGGGTGGCCTGAGATGGTAGATTGTATACATGTACTGAGTGGTTGAATCTTGCAGAGGTGGCCTGAGATGGGAGAATGTATACATGTACTGAGTGGTTGAATCTTGCAGGGGTGGCAGGAGATGGTAGATGGTATACATGTACTGAGTGGTTGAATCTTACAGGGGTGGCTTGAGATGGGAGATTGTATACATGTACTGAGTGGTTGAATCTTACAGGGGTGGCCTGAGATGGTAGATGGTATACATGTACTGAGTGGTTGAATCTTACAGGGGTGGCCTGAGATGGTAGATGGTATACATGTACTGAGTGGTTGAATCTTTCAGGGGTGGCCTGAGATGGTAGATGGTATACATGTACTGAGTGGTTGAATCTTGCAGGGGTGGCCTGAGATGGTAGATGGTATACATGTACTGAGTGGTTGAATCTTGCAGGGGTGGCCTGAGATGGTAGATGGTATACATGTACTGAGTGGTTGAATCTTGCAGGGGTGGCCTGAGATGGTAGATGGTATACATGTACTGAGTGGTTGAATCTTGCAGGGGTGGCCTGAGATGGTAGATGGTATACATGTACTGAGTGGTTGAATCTTACAGGGGTGGCCTGAGATGGTAGATGGTATACATGTACTGAGTGGTTGAATCTTGCAGGGTTGGCCTGAGATGGTATACATGTACTGAGTGGTTGAATCTTGCAGGGGTGGCCTGAGATGGTAGATGGTATACATGTACTGAGTGGTTGAATCTTGCAGGGGTGGCAGGAGATGGTAGATGGTATACATGTACTGAGTGGTTGAATCTTGCAGGGTTGGCCTGAGATGGTAGATTGTATACATGTACTGAGTGGTTGAATCTTACAGGGGTGGCCTGAGATGGTAGATTGTATACATGTACTGAGTGGTTGAATCTTGCAGGGGTGGCAGGAGATGGTAGATGGTATACATGTACTGAGTGGTTGAATCTTGCAGGGGTGGCCTGAGATGGTAGATGGTATACATGTACTTAGTGGTTGAATCTTGCAGGGGTGGCAGGAGATGGTAGATGGTATACATGTACTGAGTGGTTGAATCTTTCAGGGGTGGCCTGAGATGGTAGATTGTATACATGTACTGAGTGGTTGAATCTTGCAGAGGTGGCCTGAGATGGGAGATGGTATACATGTACTGAGTGGTTGAATCTTGCAGGGGTGGCAGGAGATGGTAGATGGTATACATGTACTTAGTGGTTGAATCTTTCAGGGGTGGCAGGAGATGGTAGATGGTATACATGTACTGAGTGGTTGAATCTTTCAGGGGTGGCCTGAGATGGTAGATGGTATACATGTACTGAGTGGTTGAATCTTGCAGGGGTGGCCTGAGATGGTAGATGGTATACATGTACTGAGTGGTTGAATCTTGCAGGGGTGGCCTGAGATGGTAGATGGTATACATGTACTGAGTGGTTGAATCTTGCAGGGGTGGCCTGAGATGGTAGATGGTATACATGTACTGAGTGGTTGAATCTTGCAGGGGTGGCCTGAGATGGGAGATGGTATACATGTACTGAGTGGTTGAATCTTGCAGGGGTGGCCTGAGATGGTAGATGGTATACATGTACTGAGTGGTTGAATCTTGCAGGGTTGGCCTGAGATGGTAGATCGTATACATGTACTGAGTGGTTGAATCTTGCAGGGGTGGCCTGAGATGGTAGATGGTATACATGTACTGAGTGGTTGAATCTTGCAGGGGTGGCCTGAGATGGTAGATGGTATACATGTACTGAGTGGTTGAATCTTACAGGGGTGGCCTGAGATGGGAGATTGTAAACATGTACTGAGTGGTTGAATCTTACAGGGGTGGCTTGAGATGGTAGATGGTATACATGTACTGAGTGGTTGAATCTTACAGGGGTGGCCTGAGATGGTAGATGGTATACATGTACTGAGTGGTTGAATCTTACAGGGGTGGCTTGAGATGGGAGATGGTATACATGTACTGAGTGGTTGAATCTTACAGGGGTGGCCTGAGATGGTAGATTGTATACATGTACTGAGTGGTTGAATCTTGCAGGGGTGGCCTGAGATGGTAGATTGTATACATGTACTGAGTGGTTGAATCTTGCAGGGTTGGCCTGAGATGGTAGATTGTATACATGTACTGAGTGGTTGAATCTTACAGGGGTGGCAGGAGATGGTAGATGGTATACATGTACTGAGTGGTTGAATCTTGCAGGGGTGGCAGGAGATGGTAGATGGTATACATGTACTGAGTGGTTGAATCTTGCAGAGGTGGCCTGAGATGGTAGATGGTATACATGTACTGAGTGGTTGAATCTTGCAGGGGTGGCCTGAGATGGTAGATGGTATACATGTACTGAGTGGTTGAATCTTGCAGAGGTGGCCTGAGATGGTAGATGGTATACATGTACTGAGTGGTTGAATCTTGCAGGGGTGGCAGGAGATGGTAGATGGTATACATGTACTGATTGGTTGAATCTTACAGGGGTGGCTTGAGATGGGAGATGGTATACATGTACTGAGTGGTTGAATCTTGCAGGGGTGGCTTGAGATGGTAGATGGTATACATGTACTGAGTGGTTGAATCTTGCAGGGGTGGCCTGAGATGGTAGATGGTATACATGTACTGAGTGGTTGAATCTTGCAGGGGTGGCCTGAGATGGTAGATGGTATACATGTACTGAGTGGTTGAATCTTGCAGGGGTGGCCTGAGATGGTAGATGGTATACATGTACTGAGTGGTTGAATCTTGCAGGGGTGGCAGGAGATGGTAGATGGTATACATGTACTGAGTGGTTGAATCTTGCAGGGGTGGCCTGAGATGGTAGATGGTATACATGTACTGAGTGGTTGAATCTTGCAGGGGTGGCAGGAGATGGTAGATGGTATACATGTACTGAGTGGTTGAATCTTGCAGGGTTGGCCTGAGATGGTAGATGGTATACATGTACTGAGTGGTTGAATCTTTCAGGGGTGGCCTGAGATGGTAGATTGTATACATGTACTGAGTGGTTGAATCTTGCAGGGGTGGCAGGAGATGGTAGATGCAGCTGTGACGCATCTGTTGCGGACGACACTGGCCAAGTCAGCGAAGGACCAGACTGTGAACCCCTCCCCCCTTACTGTTCCACAGGATACAACCAAAGTGAAGAAGCATATAGCGTTACTCTGTGATAGACTTGGGAAAGGTGTAAGGCTTGTTGAAGGGTTGTCAGGTGAGTCAATACATGAAAAGTCATCAACCCATGAAGATCTGGCTTAGATCTTCAGCAACCCATGCTTGTTGTAAGAGGTGACCAACGGTGGTTGTCAGGCTCGATGACTTGGTTGATGCATGTCATCATATCCCAATTGTTTGATCCATGTTCACAGTGTCAATCTCTGGATTGACTGGTCTAGACTTGTTTGTGGATAGACTGCTGTGATATAGCTAGAATATTGCTGAGTGCGGTGTTAAACATATCCACACATATTCGCTCTTCATGGGTTAATATCCCAGATATTTCCCGATATGGCTCCTAAGTTTGTCACCACCATAACCATGCACCAAAATAGTAAGCTCGTAAGACTAGTTCTACTGTAAGCCTTTCTCCCATATTAAACTAACACACAGTGAAATAACTGAGAGAAGCCTCAAGGTGATGTTAACCACTCATTCACTAAATGGGATGCCGGAATTTTTTCAGTAGATTTTAGTCTTATATTAACAAGTATCAGCCAGTCTTACTTTGGCAAGTGCAATTCTGTTAGATTCTGGCTGTAGATAAGAGGTGATAGCATTTGTCAGGATAGTATGAACTTCATATATACATTCTTCAATGTAGATCGGAAAGAGCGAAAAATGAAACTGCCTCCATCCAACAAGAGCATAACAGAAAATGGAGAAACAGATTCCTTGATGGGCGACACATCTGCACTGGACTCAGTTGTCAACACCAAGTACAAAGACAAGAAGAAGAAGAAGAAGCACAAGAGAGATGAAGGGATGAAGAACGGCCGGACGCTCAATGAACTGGAGCCGATGGGTCTGCCAGTCATGGACAAACCTAATGCAGGTAGGCTTACATACTGTGCCCAAGTCTGGATGCAACACTAGATTTCAAGGTGTACAGTTTTCAATACGGGTGTTTGTCATATTGACCCCGACTCTCTTGCATTATTATTGTTTACCATAAGGTTGGAATTGCTGCTGGGATTAAGTTTGCAGCGTGAGTTTATGAGAATGCACCCTGTCCTGTGTGTGTGGATGAGCTTTTATTCCAGCAGTTTATTTAATAAGCATGGACATAGAAATGTGATCGTTTACATCATGTCTCTATAGGGCAGTATTAATCTTGGTTTGACTGAGGCCCTTATGGTCAACCTCAGAAGACTGCTATATAAAATCTTTTTCTTCACCATCAAAAATGATGCCTTGGCAGACTAATAAATATTATAATACACTGGCTTTGAGCAGTGGTTATTGAAACGCCTTCAGGGTGTAGACACGTATTGGCCCAGCTAGTGTGCTACAAATGGTAAACTTGTAACAGCACACCTCTGTGTTGGCAGGCATGTCGGACAGCAGGAAACAACAACACATTGAAGACATGGTGCCAGACCTGGGCGATATGGATGGACCAAACCTCAGCAACGGCAATGATGACAGCAAGGAAGTCGTCTTTGCTTTGTGAGGATTTCAACTGTAAGTATTGCAAGGAGTATGTTACCATGGTTATATGAATGTATTTTATGCTCAATTCATTTTGGCAATAAGGAGATAAACATACTGTTTTCATTGTAGAGTTGAGATATGTGACCTTTAGATGCAATAGATAGAGAATATCTATATTCAAATGGTTGTCCCTTAACTTTGTAGTACACACTCCTAATTTATTTCTTATGTATAAGTTTTTCTTGGATGGGTATATTAGAATTTGATCAGGTAAAAACAAGCAATTTGTTTCCAACATTTGTTGATATTATTCGAACTACCTTCTGACAATGATTGAGACAGAAGGTTCCAGTGGTTGTCAAAAATCAGCTCTTTCAATCAGAGATTGTTATTATGATTGTTCAAAGTTAAAATGGAATGAAGATCAATTAGAGTGCTTCAGATGCTATGTTGCCTGGGTCATGTACCCTGAAAAACTAAAACACATGACCACTTGTTTCTGAGCAATGAATGTATGCCTGTATTTCTCAACAATGAGTGACCCATAAGAATTCTCATCAGTCTGAAACTGATTTGAATAGTCTCTTTTCATACCAAGTTATTTCCCTTGGTCTGTACGAAGACCTGTCTTGTCTGTATGTTTTTTTATATACCTAACTAACCATAAGATGTATGTATGTGTGTCTCCAGTCATAGATGGACACAATGAGGATGTCATGTCATGTCATCAAGGAATGCTGCTGTTGTTATTGTGGGTTTTTTTAGATGTAACTAACCTTTTATTCATTACGATGTGGACATGCCATGCCAGACACTGTTTAGATTTACCCACAGCTGAATCCTTTTCAATAACTATTTCTTGCTATTCTGTTCAGCCTGTCCATATGTTCACCATTTTCTGTGTTTGTCCTGTTTTCAAGTACAGTACATTTGTGATTTGTCATTGATATCTGTGCCTAAGCTGCTCAGAATGTACAGCTCTTCTGTCCACTAAATAGCCACAAAATGGGGTTATTTTTAGAAATAGAACAACACAAAGGCAATAGCTTATCTTGGGACAAACTGTGAGCAGAGCTGTCATCTTCTCACTCTTTGACTTATCATTTTAAATATATATCATTGAAATCAGAATTGAAGTACCACAGTTCAGTCGGTGATGTTATGCTTGAATTTAAATTTTCTGGGCTCTAATATGTGAGGATAATGATTGTGGCATGCAATGGGATGGAGTTTTCTTTGTAAACATACATGCAAGTGAAGGATGTTGGCAAGTGTGTGTCGTGTTAGTGATGGAAAACCGTGCTGCCACGCGTCGTTAATTCTTGTGTCATGATTGAAACTAATAGGCAGTGCCATGCCAAAAACAACACCTTAAGACCATGGGATGTGTTCTTATGTGTGCCAGTATGGTTACACTCTGCCTGTTAACCCTGTCTGTATGCTGACTGATAACCCTGTCTGTACGCAGACTGTTAACCCTGTCTGTATGCTGACTGATAACCCGGTCTGTACACAGGGTTAATAGTCAGTGTACAACCGGGGTTATCAGTAAGAGTGTACAGATGGGGTTCACAGTCAGTGTACAGACAGGGTTATCGGTCAGCATACAGACAGGGTTATCAGTCAGCGTACAGGCATGGTTATCGGTCAGCATACAGACAGGGTTATCGGTCAGCATACAGACAGGGTTATCAGTCAGCGTACGACAGGGTTAAAAGTCAGCGTCCAGGCAGGGTTATCGGTCAGCATACAGGTAGGGTTATCGGTCAGCGTACAGGCAGGGTTATTGGTCAGAGTACAGGCAGGGTTATCGGTCAGCATACAGGTAGGGTTATCGGTCAGCGTACAGGCAGGGTTATCGGTCAGCATACAGGTAGGGTTATCGGTCAGCATACAGGCAGGGTTATCAGTCAAAGCATACAGACAGGGTTATCAGTCAAAGCATACAGACAGGGTAAACAATTAACAGTCAGCTTACAGACAGGGTTATCAGTCAGCATACAGACAGGGTTATGGGTCAGCGTACAGGCAGGGTTATCAGTCAAAGCATACAGACAGGGTTATCAGTCAAAGCATACAGACAGGGTAAACAATTAACAGTCAGCTTACAGACAGGGTTATCAGTCAGCATACAGACAGGATTATCAGTCAAAGCAAACAGACAGGGTTATCAGTCAAAGCATACAGACAGGGTAAACAATTAACAGTCAGCATACAGACAGGGTTATCAGTCAGCGTACAGGCAGGGTTATCAGCCAGCATACACACAGGGTTATCAGTCAGCATGCAGACAGGGTTATCAGTGTACAGACAGGGTTAACAGTGTACAGACAGGGTTAACA
The DNA here is from genome assembly GCF_023055435.1 of Haliotis rufescens. Classification (NCBI taxonomy): domain Eukaryota; kingdom Metazoa; phylum Mollusca; class Gastropoda; order Lepetellida; family Haliotidae; genus Haliotis; species Haliotis rufescens. The sequence goes on from NW_025964112.1 coordinate 18,085,918, forward strand.
GTCAGTGGACAGACAGGGTTAACAGTCAGTGTACAGACATGGTTAACACTCAGTGTACAGACAGGGTTAACAGTCAGTGTACAGACAGGGTTAACAGTCAAAGCATACAGACAGGGTTAACAGTCAAAGCATACAGACAGGGTAAACAGTAATAGTCTGCATACAGAGAGGGTTAACAGTCAGTGTACAGACAGGGTTAACACTCAGTGTACAGACAGGGTTAACACTCAGTGTACAGACAGGGTTAACAGTCAGTGTACAGACATGGTTAACATTCAGTGTACAGACAGGGTTAACAGTCAGTGTACAGACAGGGTTAACAGTCAGTGAACAGACAGGGTTTTCAGTCTGGTCAGCATACAGACAGGGTTAACAGCCTGGGCATGCAGACAGGGTTTTCAGTCTGGGCAGACTGTCTGTTAACAGTCAGCATACAGACAGGGCTTACAGCCTGGGCATGCAGACAGGGTTAACAGCCTGGGCATGCAGACAGGGTTTTCAGTCTGGGCAGACAGTCTGTGTTAACAGTCAGCATACAGACAGGGTTTACACCCTGGGCAATGCAGACAGGGTTTTCAGTCTGCTCAGACAGTCTGTGTTAACAGTCAGCATACATGCAGGGTTTACAGCCTGGGCATGCAGACAGGGTTTTCAGTCTGGGCAGACAGTCAGCATACAGACAGGGTTAACAGCCTGGGCATGCAGACAGGGTTTTCAGTCTTGGCAGACAGTCTGTTAACAGTCAGCATACAGACAGGGTTAACAGCCTGGGCATACAGACAGGGTTTTCAGTCTGGGCAGACAGTCTGTGTTAACAGTCAGAGTGTACAGACAGAGTTAACTGTCTGGGCAGGCAGTCGGCATACAGTTGGAGTTAGCAGTGTGAGTACAGTCTGCGCTCTCAGTACTTGTTTACCCTCAGGTCCTATGTGAGCTAATTATCATAAATATGCACTATGTAATATGCATTTTCAGTAATGAAGTATAAGATAAGATCAGTTGCAAAAGAAGGAAAATAGCACGCTCATTAGAAAAGTTAATTCATGTTATGATTCAATGAGATTATAATCCAACACAGTAATCATGTGATTTTATCCCAGATACCATGACGTCTTCTTGCAATTCAAAACACATTTTAGGATGAAAGATTTAGAAAGCCAAGAAACTGCTATTAAATGATAATTTTCTTTTTATTATGCAACAGGAAGTATTTCTCATGAAGCCTATCATTGCATGCTCGGGTTCGGATAATTCAAGAGAAAGTCCCAGCAACTAAAATCTGTAAATCACTTCACTCTTTATATCAAGACTATAATTCATGGCAAAGAAACAAGGCTTGTCCTGAGCAGGTAAAGCCATCTTTTCACCACAAAACTATCTTAATTTGATCTGTAACCCTTGTGCAGTACACAACTTTTAACATAGAGGGCTACACGAGTGCAAATTCTATTCATATGTCCACTTATGGTCCATTGTTAGTCATTATACATTGAAAGGATAATCAATTAGAATTCCTGCAATAACTGGCCTTCTAGCCTGAATTAGCCTAATCTCCCATTAGATGGGCAGATGAATGGATCACTTCAGCTCTTAAACAGTTCAGATAAAAAAAACCTGCACGGTTCCCCGACGGAATAAGTTTCCCAGTGGGAGTAAAACTGATACTGTTAATTTGAACCACAATTGAAGTCTTTCTTCCTATTGTACATTTGTCACTACTCAGACCTGTACTTAGCTACTTAAATTTCTCCATTCCCAAGGTTCGAGTTTCTCCGCTTGTAACCTGATACTCCAGTCTGTTGAAGTTAATTACAGTTTTCTGACGTGCAAGTCCCTCTCGGAAACAGCACCGGGATCACAATTGTGTGAACACGAGTCAGCGACGCCCACTAAATCTTGCTAATTCTGGGGTACAGTTACCCGCAAATGTTTTTGCATGACATCGCTAAAACCTGTAACATTTTGTAGGGTAACCTTCTCTTGTTGATGTCTGTGATAAGGGACAGGTTACTGTGTTTCTAGATGGAATCAACAAGTTGTTATGGCAGTAGGTATAGTAAGGCTGTTTCTGCTGATCTTATGGCGGAGATGTTCATGCATTCTGGGGTGTCTTTATCACTCAACTGCCATTACGGTCAAAGTTTAAAAACAGTTTTTGAAAGAAACACCTGCATATCTTAAACGAGATGAGGATAATGATTTGTTGTTTTTCTCTGATTACATTTTTGATAAAAAGCAATTTTTCATCTAAAATACCTTCTACCTTTAACATTATTATGGTTGCCTGCTGTGTATATATTGCTTTGGGAAATCTTCAAAGTACTTTTTGTTTCCTGTTCAGATGGATTGTTTCGATTTTGTAACTTGATATCTGTCTTTGTAACTTGATATCTGAATTTGTTTGATGGAATAATTTGAAAATATTTGTTCCATAATATTTTTGAGTGAGCTCTCTTTCCAAAATCTTTTCCATAGTGTCTATGAATGTCAGACAGTAAGGCCTGCAGCACTTTGGGCTATCCTCCTACATTAAGCTGACATGCTGTAACATAATGGGCATACAGTTCAAACCCAACTCACTCACTCAATCAGACAGTATGTACATCTTTGCATCTACCAAAATTTCCAGTTTAATGGGTAATGTTTTGTCCTTAAGGGCGATAACACCTTTTTGAAATGATATAATCAAAGTCTAACCTGTTGCCATATATAATGCAATATACATGCACAAATATACAAAGACATAAAATACAATAGATCATTCATTATTATGACGTGTTCAGTGTTGTGTGGGTATTTGAAGAATCATCATTTTGGAATATGGAAACATAAAAGACTGAGGTTCAATGAAAATCAAAATGAGCTTTATCTATTGTAATTATCTGATCATTGTCAAAACAAATGGGATGAAGTCACTGTAAGCAGTGAAATGTGAAATATTCATTTGAGGTTTGCAACACTGTTAATGTACCATCATTACCGGTATTTTAGTGATTGAAAATAAGTATAAATTATTATTTATGATATTTAAGATGACTAAGTATAGTTGGTAACTGGTCATTAAATTTGTATTTGAAATATATTTAGGATCAAATATTATAAATGCAAATTTGCCACATTAATATCTATCAATTCCTGATCATAATTGAGTTGTAATCATGGTAATTGGCAACAAACAGCTACCAGTCATCCCTATATACTTTTTATGCATCATGCACCAACCATGGATATCAAAAACACCAAAATGATTTCCAGCTCTTTTATTGTCCTTGAGGACAACCTTATTGAAATGATATAGTTGAAGTCCAACCTGTTGCCTCAGCACTTGTTCCCGGCTAGTTCTATTTTGAACTTTGTATTATGATGTGTAGTTGATGACACAATTTGTTAGTTTCTTTCACAATTTCATGGACAGTTTTTAGTAATTTTTATACACCTCTGAGTAATGAACAGTGTTTAGTAATTTTTATATATGTGTTGCAGTCAAAATACACAATTTTTTCTCCAACTTTACATGCTCACATTTCGCTTTTTATCACCTAGCTGGCAGTAGATGCTGTTCTGAAATGCATGCATATAGCATATGTGGCAATAATATGACTTATCTATGGATACATGAAGTATATGTCATGTTTAGAGTGAGGAATTCAAACATAGAGGATAACACATAGCAAACTGTCAACAAAGCGAACTGGAATTAACGATCAGCTGATCCCATGTATCACTTTGGACTGCCATCAAGTGGTTTACTATTATGAGTCGTGGTCATTCCTGATGTATCACAGAACATATAGTTCAGGACATGACAATAGACATATCCTTGTTTTGGCAAAAGATGTACTGCCCATACACCAGAGTGAACATTATTGACGAAGGTGAAGGGGCTTCTGGTTAACCGTCTGTAGGTGTGACAGTACTGCTCATATGGTGCATGCAACATGTGCTGACCGTTTAAGGTTGGACCAGCTGGGTCTGTAGCAGGTTAGTGAAGGGAAAATAAATTGAAAATATAGAACATTTACACTGTGTCACCTCCCAAAATGTGGATGTTAAAATCCAATAACATTCCTTGTCTATTTCCAAGATCATAAAAATTCAGAAACTCCTGCACCCTAGGTCATGACAGATGTCCAGAGTGTTCAGATGACTTAAAGTTAAGTCTGTTCAGAGATTGTCCATTGATATGATGATTGTACTATTGTGAAGGAAACACAATAGTCATTCAAGACCACATCTATTACCTGAGCTGTCAAATGCCATTGAAGGAACCTTTTTGAATCTGATTGACGAATCATTTTTAAACATTTGTCTTTCGCGTGTGAGTAAATCAGAGACTTTATAGACTTTTTATTGGTAGATTACATGTATATTGTATTTTACTATCAAAGGGCTGTGGCTTGTCGAGTGTATGCTTGAAGTTCTCAGTGTTGGTGTGTGTAAGAATGTGAATGATTTGTTGCACAAAGTTGGTTTTGATGTTTTGTTAGCAAGACATGTAGTCTTTATTTGGTGGCCCATGTGTACTTCAGTCAGTTACATGGACCTCCAGCAAGAGTAAGTGCAGCAGATTCAGTCACCAGGATTATTGTTTACTCTCAACTGTAGCTGAAACATTTGTGTTTGATTGCTGTGGGCTTGTTTGTGAAGCACCTGGCAATAATGATGAAAATGACCACCGTTAGAGAAAATGTTATGGTTCCCCCTGGCGAGCTTGCCCTCGGTGGAGACATGGCTGAAAATTGGAGAAGGTGGAAGGGACACTTTTTGTTGTATCTAGAAACAATGTCCGAGAAAGATGATGATATTCAAACTAGTACTTTTCTGAATGCCATTGGAAATGAGGCACTGAATGTCTACCACAGCTTTCACTGGGACAGGGAAGGGGACATGGAGAATGTGAGTAAGATCCTGGAGAAGTTTGACTCCTACTGTTACCCCCACACCAGCGTGATGTACGAGAGGTACTTGTTCAACATGCGTTGTCAACAAGAAGGGGAAAACATCGATAATTATGTGGCTGAACTGAGAAACATGGCTCGGTCGTGCGAGTTCGGAACATTGACAGAAAACCTGATCCGTGATCGGGTAATCTGTGGTATCCATGATGACAAGGTGAGAAGCAAGTTGTTGAGGGAGGAGGACCTCTACCTGGAGAAAGCTATTGAGATCTGTCGGGCTGGGGAACAAATGTCCTGCAAAGTCGACCTTCTCATGGCCTACAGTCCCATGTCCACTGATGACCTCCATCGTGAAGACAGCAAGATGAATCCAAGGGATGACATACTGGGCCAAGGCACTGAGAGCAGACGACAGGACAAGACCGTCTGCCACAACTGTGATGGCAAGCATAAGAGGTATGAGCAATGCCCGGCATTCGGACTTGTGTGTCGGATCTGCAACAAGCGGAACCACTTTGCCAAAGTATGCAGAAGACAGATCCTTAGACAGCATATGTTTAGGAAGCCAAGAAGTCCTCCATGAACTGATGAATTGACTACTGACACCTTAGAGATTGGATTCATGTGATAAAGAAATGCAAAACCGGATGTCAAAGGTCCTGAAAACCACAGGATAATGTTGTCATGTTATTCTATGGCTGGCAGCTTGTTTTTTTCTCTATCAGGTGTGATTCAAAATGTTAAGTCAATTCTTGCAGTATGTACTTTATCTAAGGATTTGTTTGCCTACTGGCAACAGATTGTGATTTGTCCCTGGAATTCAGAGATCATATTGAGGTCAGATCCAGGATTCATTGATGAAGGACTCCACACATAACTTCCTGTATTAACCATGAGGATGTTCAGGTGTAAATATTACCCAGGAACCGGTAATATTCTTCATAGTAATTATTAGATTTTATCCAAGACCACATACATATATCTGAATGACATACCCACAATATGCTTTATCTTTATGCATTGTTGAAATCCATCATGTGAAATCAGCTTTTGTAGTACAAGAAGATAACTATGAGCAGCATGAAATATCCAAGTGACCATCCGACAGTAGGACTGTATATGTTTGTTTAATCGATAACCGTAGGTTGTCAAGAGAGAATGGAACAGAGTGGTCATCGATTTTCAAAGGAGCACCAGTTCACCCTCGGAATTTTGTATCCTTTAAGGTATATCAGTTATGTACAAATATGTGATCACTGTATTATATATAGGTTTGCAGATTATCCATAAGCTTTTGTCCAAATTTCAGATGTTATGATTGCATGTATGAGAGCTGTTCTTCAAGGTAGGGGAATGTCAACTCATATGAAATATGATATGGTTATCCGTATGGTTTAGTATGTCATTTTGAAATAAATTTTGTTTGAATTGTATCTGTGACTGATGTTCAGTGCTAAAAATATTCATGTTTCACAGCTACTGTAAAGATGTAATTTCAAGATGAATACTTTTATGAATTATACCTTAACAGTTACATTGATTACAATTTGGATACATAGAGTTTGACGTGGTCATAATGAGCTGTGTACTTGTTGGATTTAATGGTGATCACTTTTTTCCACTAATTTCATGTTAAGCCTTGTTGGTAGTAGCAAGAACTTTCTATGGATTTTTTATATGGGTACATTGTATATCTACCAACCGGAATAGAATTATCTGGACCTGTCGGACATTGACTAATGTCTCGGATACCCTTGGATATACCTGTGTGTGTGGCCAAACACATGACCAAGTCACCTGAATTTTAGCTTATTTTACTCAACAAAAAAAACCTGCTTTGTTTTCTTTATCTGAATGGAATATTCGTGCAAGTCATTCCTGTTCTCATGACAAAGTAACATTTACTATTGGGCCTTGTTCACATTTGACAAAGTTAACTGAGCCTTTTCTCTCCAGGCAGATCGTAATCTTATGTGAAAACTACAGTCCTTGATTCAGCTTCCTATAGAATTCTTCAAAGCGTAGCATTGTGATAACCACAGATTACAGAGGGGTAGGTGATATTGCGTACAGGCCCACTAGGCCAGATTCCTAGGTAACTCTTTAAAGCTTAAGTATTGCAACATAATTATGATAATGGCTACGCTAAGTAACACACTGATGATGGGGCTTTAGAATGTTTTTTATTACCTCTCCACTTCCCTTTTTTAAGAGAGGGTTCATCTTTGTGTTAAAAAAATTCAAATATTGCAAGATATTCTTAATGTACCGGTAGTACCAGAGCCATAAAGATCATTTTAAGTTATAAGTTTTTATTACCCTATTTTCTGTGAAGCAAATTTATCTTTAAACTTTAATGTAAATAGTTTTTATTGACAATGGAAATTCATTGACTTTTTAGATAATGATGATTTTTGGAAAATGCTAAAGGACAGTTAAAGAAATATGTCAATATCTTTTAAGAGCTGCGTGCTGAGGAACAAAGCTGCACTTTCACGTGCATGTTTCAGTGCAGCTTTGTTATCACCATGCTTATTTCATAAGGCAGGACCCATTTGTTTTGTTTTTATGGATTTTCTTGGCAAAACATAAGGAAATGATGTGAGGTTTTATTATTTCAGTTACTTCTAAGAAACAAATTGTTTTTTTCTCCTTTTTTGTTCACATTATGAGAACTAATAGTTGACCTGGTCTCATCAAATAGAACAAACTATTGGTTCTTTGTCTGATTTGAGTTTAAAGAAAACTTGTCAATATAAACCTGTTTATTTGTACTTGATTTAAGTTCGTAAATTCCAATAAATTATGAGTGAGGCAAACTTCAAAGCATCAATCACATTTTCAGAGTTTGTTTACTACTTTACACTGTTGCTGTTAGAGAAAATCCCGTCAATAATCTTTGAACAATACATAGACAGAGAAACATCTATATCATGTACCTCCTGAACTACTAAAAACATCGGGAATCTCTACACAGGAAAGATGTACAACCCAGTTGAGCTCGTCACCCCTCATTATGCCTGACCTTTCCATGGGTTGTTGCTTTTTATGAAATAATGACTTTCTTGTCAACACTAGCGTGTATGTATATGAAAGAACACATATTTGCCTAATATCGTTGCCCCTCTTACGTTAAGATAGACAGGGCTTACAAATGGGAAAGGCGAGGAAGATGATCATCATAATTTACTGCCTCGTTCTGTCTGGTTAAGTGTCTTCAAAGTGGTGTCAATGATAGGCCTACAATGACGATCATATCTCTCATGATTTAAGGTGATCAGGGATCCCCTCTTTGCTGCAATTTCTATTCAGGTCACCATACACCTGCATCTTATCACAATCCATCTTGCGTCATGTAAGCTGTGATCGACAGTGTGCCCTCTTTTCTCCCACTCTTGGTTCACTATGTGGATAAAAATGTATCATTAAAGCTTAAAAGTTGTTTGGACTTTTGTGGAAGCTTTGTTGAAGGTGTGATTGTAAGATTTGAATGAAAACATTGACGCATTCTGTGAAGATGTTGGGAAACTGCTTTGTTGTTGGATGGGATGCATTTTTTGTCCCATCATTTCATGTTTGCTGATTATGTGTGGCCTGTATGTTGTGATAACTAGACGTTCAGAGGCTTCAAAGGCTTCTTCACATGCCTTGCCAGGATCTCCGTGGTTCAGGTTAGCATGATTGCCGTAAAAGTTATTTAACCCCAAATTTGCTAATACAGCTTGGGCCAGTGAAATTACCTAAAGGACTGCTTTGGATGTAAAGAATGCATTGTGTATTATGGGTTATTAACTCTAGTGTGATGTTAGACCAACTGTTATTATTTGACAGGATTGTTGAGATGGAACATACAGTTAGTGGTGCATACACTTAGTGGTGCATACACTTAGTGGTGCATACAGTTAGTGGTGCATACAGTTAGTGGTGCATACACTTAGTGGTGCATACAGTTAGTGGTGCATACACTTAGTGGTGCATACAGTTAGTGGTGCATACACTTAGTGGTGCATACACTTAGTGGTGCATACAGTTAGTGGTGCATACACTTAGTGGTGCATACAGTTAGTGGTGCATACACTTAGTGGTGCATACAGTTAGTGGTGCATACACTTAGTGGTGCATACAGTTAGTGGTGCATACAGTTAGTGGTGCCTATTAGACATTTAAAGATGGCACTTGTTGTTACCCTGCCTGCACTCTGTATTGAGGGGCGAACACAAGGACCAGTTGGCTCTGATGTCAGTATACTGTGTCTGAGTCTGGTAGTCATGTTAAATTTGCATGGTATCTCAGTGGGCGAGCACTATAAAATGGACATTAGTCTGGACTAGTACAAGCAGAGAGAGGAAGAGAGAGACACACACAGGCACACACACGCACACACACACACACAAACACACATGTATGTCACTATAGTCTTTAACGTGATGTTAAACCCCATCTCACCTCACCTCCCCTCACATTGTTTCATTGGATATAACAAATAAGGTATTTCTTCAGACACAGGCTGTGGGGTCGGTTAGTAGTTGCGATGGTTCGTATATAAATTTCCCATTGGTACAATAGGTAGCATAAAACCCAACCCACTGACTCCTTAGGACACAGTCCAACCTTTACACTGCTTTCATGAGTTTGCTGGATCTGACAGGGCTGTACTGCAGGTTACCGGAACATAGCAAATCAATTTTATGAAATAGATGTGCCTGGCAATTCCTTGGCTTGTTTCACTTAACAATATGACTGTCTGTTGTGAAATGGACTTTTATGAAATGAGCTTTCTGGACTGGAAGAAATATTACTAGATCTGGACGTCGGTGAAGTGGCTGATATTGCAACAGTACTGTACTTGTACTACCAGAAGAGTGAAAAATGTCAAAATTGCAAAACATAGTGTTTGATCATGAGTTTTTTGTCTTCATCAAGATTTGGAAATCTTTAAACAAATAATGGAAACAAAGTAAACAAAGGGACTGTCACATGTAGAATAAAGGGTGCTGATCTGTATGTCTCCATTGGTTGTTGGACGGCGGTCTGTTGTTTAACGCCGCACTCAGCAATATTCCAGCTATATGACGGCAGTCTGTAAATAGTCTCCATTGGAGCTGCTTACAGTTTATTCATTTCCAGCATCTGCTTGAGATTCTAGTGGATGTAGCTGAAATATTATTTACACCTATGTAACATCTTGGTGCAGATATTAGCATGTACAATTCATCATGGATGCATGATTCCATACTGATGCCAACACCTTTATTGTCCCGCGAAGATCCGGGTTAGAATAGGACTGCAGCTTGTTGCATGAGGCGGCTAACGTGATCAGGTGGTCAGACTCGCTGATGCATGTCATTGTATCCCAATTGCATGGATGGATGCTCATGACATCAATCATTGGATTGTCTGGCCCAGACTAACTTATTTACAGACCACCATCATTAAGCTGGAATATTGCTGAGTACGGCGTTAAACAACAAACAAACAAACAAACGATGCCTTTACGAATGAGCACAGGTAGTCATACACTTCAATTGTAACTGAGCAGAGTTGTGCTATTTGACTCTTCTAGTATTGGCTTGTCATAGATAAGCATGATAAGTAAGTCGCCTCAAATAGTATCCTTGATCTGTCAACACCTTTAAGGTGCTCATGGATTTACCAAAGTAAGGGTTTATTACCTGCTTCACTTTGGGATTTCCTTGCACATAAAACTGACATGCCGTGATCTGACTGAAATCCTGTTCAAAGTGATATTAAACCTTCCACACTCACTCATTCTACAACCCAGTGAGACCCGTGAAGATCCGGGGTAGAATACCGGTAGGTCTTCAGCATCCCATGCTTGCCATGAAAGGTGACTATGCTAGTCGTAAGAGGTGACTAACAGGATTGGGTGGTCAGATCCCTGACAATGTTATCCCAATTGTGTGGATCGATGCTCATGATGTCAGTCACTGGATTGTCTGGTCCAGCCTCAATTATTTACAGACCGCCAAGATATAGCTGCAATATTGCTGAGTACGGTGTTAAATAACAAACAAACAAAAAAACTGTGACTTTGTAAATGTGTGTGCAAGATTCACTACCAGATAGTGTGGACGGAGAAAGAGTTAACCAAATGGACAGTTTGAGTGACTTAATATGTGTGTGAAACTGGTATCACTGTCTCGTGAGTAATGTCCTGAGCAGGGTATGCATGTAAGCGTGTTAGACAGTCATCATCCACGGGGTCCAACTCACGACCCGGGCACGCTACCTGATAGTCCTTGTGGTAGATCGGAAACTGTGCAGCCAGAGGGAGCAGGGAGCGATTGGGCAGCATGAAGAGTTGCACAAGGGAGACAACAAAAGGTGCACATAATCTGAAACTCAGGGAGCAGATGAGGTCTGTCAGGGGAGATCAGATGTGCTAGTCTCAAGGTGTAGATTCCCCTGATACCACACCAATTAAGATGGTATTGTTATCTCTCATTTGGAGGATGGGAAAAAGCCATATTCTGCGAATGGAGTGACAACACTGGAAGTGTGGATTTATGTGTACAGATCGTAGGCGATAATTTGTGAGGGAAGTTCTATCACGAGCAAGACCTGAAAGACAGATTCTTTGCCTGACTGCCCCCATGATGTTTTAAGTGGCGGGCACACTGTGTTTAATACCCTGTAGTCATTCACCACATTCTAGCCATACACTTAGCTGAAAAAGTCAACCGCAACATATGAGCAACTTTATTCAATGCTCTGTTTCTCCATGAATGAGTGAAGGCAGATGGAAAATTTCAAGTAGTAAAATGTAATACTATGTTTCCAAGTCTGCACCCTCCTCGATGGGGTTTGTGATGATATGTATTCACTGTGATCACTCAATCCTCCCATTTCATGCAAAGTGAAACATTCACAGCCCTGTACATAGTTGCACATTTGGTCTCATAATCAATCAGAAGCTCCAGTGTAATTGAGCAGGATGGTGTTTGGTGATGCAGTATTACGCCATTCAAGATTAGGACTTGCTTTCTTTAGTAGATTGAAGTACATAAGTAAGTATTGAGAAAAGTCGGTGAAACAGTTAGGATGTCTGAAGATAGATTTGTGCGGAAATCAATGGAACTTACAGTTATTGTGGTAGTGCATTCACATGGATCATCTTGAAGATTGGTTGAAAAGGGAGAAAATTACTTTCTGCACCATTTCTGTTCTTTTTAATTCTAAATGTTCGAGATTGTGAAGCATGTCTTTTTGAGTGTTGCATGGCTTATCCTTATGCCGTATTTGCAGTATTAAGCACCCTACTTCTATATGTTCACCCTTACCAACTTCTTGACCAACCTTTAAGTACTTTTTGTAAACACCTCCTACTAAGACCAATTTCCTTGACAGTACATATTTTCTTTGTGTATATTACTTATTATATATATATATATATAATATGTCCCTTCTGCGTTGCTGATTTCTGCAAAAATATTTTTGCAAAGTAACTATTATTGAAGAAGTTTAAGTTTCATCAACATTTGAGCAAAGCTAGTTCATTACTGCCTGATCTGTGTGTCATTGAAATATGCGCACACCTTTGTCAACTTTCTAAGTGACCAGGTAGCTTATCACAGCAAATACAGTAGCTGTATGTCATTGTGTGAGAAATCAAATCATATCCAATTGCACTCAGATGACTAGCATGTGCAAAGTCATGCTGATATGAATAACTTTGGTAACCTTGATAAAGGGTTTTTATTAAAATGTAATTTCTAAGAGGTATGGTAAGCAAGAGCTCATTTTGGGTCACTTGAACTGCTAAATTTCCTAACTGCAGAAAACATGAAAATAATATAAATTCTCTTCATGTTGTTGTTGTTGTTGTTGTTGTTAGCTGTAAAAGACATAATTTGTTTAAGAAGAACAATGTCTTCACCAAAACTTATCTTTTATGGAGAGGTAGATGTTTTGTCACTGACTTGTTAGATTTTAAAAAATTCTACTTATTTTATGCAGACATAACTCTGGACTTGATGTTGTATGTCCAGATTTACAAGTACATGAATAAAAAAAACCCTGCTCATTGTTGCATATGAACACTTTTTACGGTCATTGCGGTCTTTTAGGTTCTTTTCCCATATGTATGTTTTGTCAATTTTTGTCTCCCTTTATAAAATGTCAAAATGCTCAGATGAAATGTTATATTTGCCAATGGGTTGAGTTAACCATCAAGACATGTTACAATGGTGTTATCCTAGAATACTTTTGCTGTGAGTCACTAGGGGAAGTTCTGTTAGACCCTTTTGAATATTTTCCCAGCTACAACTTTAGATGGGCTCACAAAAGAGTATATGATCAACTGAACTTTATGTACAGCTAGGATTTGCAGGGTTAACTGAATTTGTGTGGCTGCTTTGGGTTTCTTCCCTCTTTGAATAACGTACAACTACACATGACTGGAGTTCTGATGAATCTTGAAGAGTTGCAATTTGGTTACTTGGCGGACCCTGATAATATTTTCAGCTTTGTATAAAAAGAAAGAACTATTAAGATTACATATTCTGTATACATGTATTTAAGTATTGGCTTCAATATTTTTAAATATGCAAAGTGTGCACACCATATTTATGCCTCCATTAACGCAAAATTATATTGAAGCATGTAGATGTCAACAATATTAACTGCACAAACTGTGAATCTAATAATTAACATAAAAAACTGTACACAACTACGAGATCAGTAATATCAACACAAAGCCCACCCCTTTTATTATCAGCCAATCAGGAAACAGAAATATATACACTTGATATATGGTATTATGATTTTAGCAGGCAATATTCACCCCTAACACATGTATGTAGATTAGTTTGGATGTCAGTTACCATTGTTGTTAGACTACTCATTAAGTGAAAATTACTGTTATCTGGAGTTAAATTTTACCAAATTTAAATCAATGTGATGTGAGAGCACCAAACTGTAAGGTCTTACTGATTTAGTGATATATGTCAGTGATTGGTGTTCTTTTGTTTTGTTTGTTTGTTAAACGCATTAATTAAGCAATATTCCAGCTACATGATGGTAGTCTGTAAATAATCGCGTCTGGACCAGACAATCTAGTGATTGATTTCATGAGCATCTACGTATTTGGGATAGGATGGCATGCATCAACCAAGTCACAAAAGTTTGTTGGTGATAGTAGCTTACAAACAGTGGATCACATACAGTCAAGTCCCATTAATCCGACATTGTTGGTTGCATATGATTATGTCGGATTAATGAGTATGTCGGATAAACAAAATTAGGTAGTATAAACGTTCGTGATCGAAAATTGGACAACCACACGACAGATGACGATACGAACACGTAGGAAAATGAAATATTCATATTGTTGTGTTACATTGCCAGCGGAATATGTTTTCTAATCATGCAGCCACTAAAGTTTAACACAAAACTACTGTTACTGACTGTATGACTGATTCAAAATTGACTGATTGGAAAGCATAGTCTGGAATGGAAGTCGCTAATTTGAAACTAGTCCCGCAATGCTTAAGAAAGCTGCTGAGACCTGCATCACTTGGGACTTCCCTCCAACCTCAAGCTGACATGGGGCTGTTCAAAGCAACTCACTCACTTTTGGTATATCTCTCATTTCATTGCTGATACACACAGTTCCCCTCATTGCTCCTTGGAAGAAGACACGGAATCACAAATCCAAATGCTATGCTCAACTATGTTGAGGTAAAATAACGTTAATGTAGGGCCTTCTTGCTCTGTTTCCAGCAGTTAAGAAATGGTTACTGACAATCTGTGCAGGTATGGGACATAAACCAGGAATTTATGTTGTAGTGTAGAATGCAGAGAGAGTCCTGTTTTGAAGGTAAAAGACCTGGATGTAGAGATCCTGAGCTGCTGAGCTGTTTCTTGTTATGATGTCATCATATTTTGTTCTAACCATTAGAATTCAGTATTTATGCTAAAAATATCTGAATGTCAACGCTGACAGCAACTTTTGTTGAGTGGCTGTCTTTGTTGACTTCATATCCTGGCTAGCTACAGTACCATGGTGCTGTTTTTAAGATTGCATGCACTGCAATATGTTCATAAAGATGTCACTGAAATACCACCACCTGAGATGTTTTGCTGGTTTGAGCAAAAGAGATTAGCACAACTGCATCAGTCATTGTGTGTGTGTGTGTCATTTACAGAGAGCAACTGATCTATCAATACACTGACATTTCTCCTGATTGAGTCTGGTATAGAAAAATCATGACATCATAGACAGTGATATAAAGCAACTCCCAGGGTATACAGTGTTAAACAAATACAATGATGCTTTGGGCAAATGCATGTCAACTTTGATCAGGACCAGTGGTCCAATTGCACAGTTCATTTATGCAGCTCAATGAACAGTTTGTGTTGCACAGTGAACACAAGTCTTCCCAGCAGACATCATTAAGCATATTTTCCTTTGTATCGGTGAATGTTTTGTGGTTCTGGTTGTGCTGGTAGCCTGAAGAACTTCTTATAATAAAACCTCACTTATAATTGTGAAGGGGACATCCTAACACACCCAATGGACAGTTTGCCTCTGGCCTTTGCCTTCTAAGTACAAGCCAGTATATGTCACTTGTCATCTCTATTTTGATCTGTCATGTCCCTATTTGTTTCAGGTGATAGATGTGGATGCTTGACATCACCTCAAAGAATATGTGCCAAGATACGAAGTGTCCAGAAAGAGAGCAGAATGGTTATAGTGACAGCTTATGATCTCATCAGATTATTGTGATAGAGTGTATGGTTAATGGCCAAAGAGATCTTGTGGTCGTGTGAAAACTGTTTATTAACCACAAGCTTGACCATGTCTTTGGGTCTGAAAGCTTAGTTTGTGGTTTCCTAACTGGTCTTGGAATAATGTATGATGTGTTGATGTTAATAATTCAACTGGTGCAGGTTATCACATATTGGAAATCCAAAGCCTCTTGCCCAATTTTGATGTGGACTGACATTGAAGGCATTGATTTTCAAACTGTGAATGACAAAGATTTAGAAAATCCACCCACCTAATGTAGGGCAGGTTTTGAAACTGTTTGCCAATTGTACCAATCTATGTCTTATTATGCATGTGTTGCATCAATGGGTGCCAAGCCGGGGTTCGGAGCTTCATGGTGTCTAGATGCACATTTTCTCTCGGTGGCAATAAAACAAACACATCTCAGTTTGATGACTTCCCAGAAGATGGCAATAAATAATTGTTGACATGAAATTCAAATATATACTATTTTTTAACAGATAACTGTTGTAGAGAGAAACAGGAAATTGTTAAAATCTGTTATGCACTTCATATAGATCTTCAAAACATTGAAGTCTTGAATATTTGTTATTCATTTTCTACCACGAGCATGTTTAATATATTGGCAGGACCAAGCTTGAAACTGGAGATAATCAATAATCTGTTTGTGACTTGATGATTTGTACCAATATTCTCATATATGTATGATATTGTTTTTTGAAATACTAGATTATAATAATGATTACTTCTCAGATTTGGATAAATGGCCCACTGTCAGAATGTGATTCTGATGTCCTGTAAATTCTAGATGATTTGAGCAGTAATGATGTAAAAACAAGAAATAAAATTCAAATTTGATTGATAGGTATATTAAAGGTTCATTATTTCAAACTTCTTTGTCTTCATCAGTCATATTAAAAACCATTGAAATTGGACCATCATCGTTAGCAATGTCATTACTCTGAGAAAAAAGCAATGATCATTTCACCAACATGTTTTTTATAACAAGCTGTGTAATTTATCACATGTCAAGATTCTGATCTGAATCTCATTGTAGAGATATCCGTCCACAATTTGAGTACATTACACGTTCACATTATACAGATGTGGATATAAAGTTACTAATCCTCATTGTCTTTATATTGATTTTGGTGTTTTTAAAGATGATGTTAGAAGATAATGACAATGTTATCTTTATGATGCTTTGAATCATATAATTTGTTAGGATTTTTTCACAGCCACAAAACTCATCTTGTACAGGTTCCTTTTTGGAATGAGGAATGTTTTTGCTATTTTAGTTTATTAATTATTTTGTAGGCAATCATTCCTTTATGTTCTACTACAAATTGCAAGTGGTTATGCATCTTCCTGAGGTAAAGGAGTTAACTGAATATACCAGTCCAGTTTCAACCCACGCTGAACTAGGCTTGAGTTATGTTTTGGCTGGACTAACGAGTCTGCATAGTCCAATCAAAATCATGTAAGAAATCAACATCTGTTTCATAAACAACATGGCGACTGCTGTGTAGATTTCGGTCAGCCTTTGTACCGTCAGCTTAGTGTCAGCAGATAGTTTCCAATTCCTTTCATGTTTTTAATCAAAGTGCTCTTGTGATTTGATGCACTTCGCAATGTAAGAACCGTGTTATTACAAAATAAAACTTGTACAAGCCGGTGGCGCTTCGATCAGGCCCATAAACTCCAGTCTAGTTCAGCAAGGATGGAAACTGTTTGTTTACAGTCAGATAACTCCTTTGCCTTGGGAAGATGGTGGTTATGACAAATGTGTACATAATGATCACTGTATGTACCTGCTGTATAATGCCACAATTTTATTATATTTATAAGTTGGATTGTATTTTCATATGTCATATATTGCTATTGGTTGTTGAATCTTGTAAATAGGGTGCATTTTGAATGTGTGTTTTTGTGTCAGAAATGTTTATCAACTGAGCTTACTTATGGTCAGATGGTGAAGCAGGGTTTATGAGGGAACAATTGTTTCCGATGACTGGTTGTTGATGAACATGTCTGTAGGTCTACAGATGCATTTGATGCTTGTATCCAGTTCCATATTCATGTTATCAATTGTCATATACCAAGCCCACAGATCTTTTGTAATTTTCAACCAGTTTCACTGATGGCGACTGATATGATTATGTTTACATTCTGGTTTCTTCTTCATGAAGTGCATTTTCTAACCCTGTTATCTATAATGTCTGCATTTTTGTCATTGTATAGAATTTTCGGTTTCAAGTATTTCATGATATTTTCATGTGTTCTATGTGCATAATCTGAGGCAGTGCATTGAATATTTCTTTCATTGTTATCTGGACAGATATTATGTACCATTGATTATATTATCATTTTTCTCTTTATCAAAGATGAAAATAATGTTAGAGGTTTGGAACTGTGCATAAAGTAATATAAAACTTTCCTTAAACATTGGATAGATGTGTTAGATATATAGATTTCCAAAATTCCTCTTCATAGTAATGAATTATTTATATATTATGTCATGTATCGGTCACAAGTGTGCAGTTTGTTTTTGCACATATAACAGTAGTGTAGTATTTTCAAGAGAAATATTGATATCTGTTTTGACAATATACACAATCTGGACCAAATGTCCATGGAACAGAAATGGTTTCCATTTTCAGAATTAATTTTACGAAGAATAAGATTCTCAAGAAAGGTAATAGTTACGGAAAAGTATATTAAGTTTGGTTTAGTATTTCAGTTGTATCACATCCTCAACTATATGTTGGAGGAAAGGCCAACAGCATGTGCAAAAGTTCAGATTTCTGAGTTTGTCATTAGGGTTTTTACCCACTCAGTATTTAAAATAACGGAAGAAATAAAGTGCACTATGAACTCTTGTCTGGTGAGGGAGTTAGTAACTGGTGATCAATAGAATTAGTTTGGGATGTTACAAGACAAGCACCTGTGGTTTTTATGACATATGTTTCCATTTCATGTTGGGGTTTTAATATCTGTTTCATTCGCTGAATAATGATGAAAGGAAACGATAACTTCAGAGTCTTTTGTTCAACCCCTTTAACAACCTTATTCCTTACATGTAAATTTTACACAAGTCCAGAAACATTTGTTGTTAATGCAAGTCCCACATATGTAAGTTATAAAGTATATTTGCATATTGCAGCATATTTATATGCACTTGTACAGAGCTATGAATGAGAAATCAGTATGTGTATTTGTGAAAACAACCATTCAGTTTTGAAAAATGTATGCATGACAACAAACTTAATGTAATGTTATGTCCATGGCATTTGGGTTATGAAGCATGCAACTGGTTGTTCAGTAGCATACAGAGAGTGACATTTTATTGTAAAAACAGATTAATATTTGAGCTCAGTGTGAAGAAAAATGACAGTTCCTAAAGTTTTATTCCACTTTGTGAAATATCAGGTCTGCTGATCTGTAAACCAAGTGATTAAGAAAATGACAGAGGTTTTATATTGATCTTCTTAGATATGTAAATGTGCTATGTATGGATGACATCTAAGGTAACCCTACCTGTAATTGTCAAGTCTGACACACTGTTATTACAATCACAAATTCGTGGAACGATTGCCCTGAAACATGAACAATAAGGTCACAATGATGTTAGTGCTGTGGATCATATGTGTATTATATACGAACTAGCTATGTTATAGCTATATTCTATCCCCAAATGTCTTCACCTAAAGATTGTCTTATTAATTCCTATCTTTTAGGAAAATAAGCTATTTTGTATTTGGTAATATTGTCAACATGGAGATATCATAATTTATATAATATGATATGTGACTTGTGCCGTCCATTTTACTTGAAAGTCTGTCCATAATTTCACAACATTTTGTTCATGTACTGAATAAAATTGTTATATAGATGTCTCTTTTTCATTGGTTTCTGTAAGAATGGATATTTCCAGAGCATCTTTCGTATTGATGCCGGGTCAGAATTGTTCCCAAGTATCTCATACTTGTTAGAGTGTAGGACGGGTGGTTAGGCCCGGTGACATAGTTGCCTGTGTGACATCGTGACTGATGGCGTGGTTATGCTTTCAGCCATTCCCCAATAGGCGGAATAACGTTGACTGATGCGTTCAACACCAGTCACTCCCTCCAGAGTGTATTATCAGAAAAAAAGTCAAGGAGGAAATAGATCTCTTGAATCCCATACTTAGGCATAGTAAATGGTAATTGATTGAGCTAACCGATTATGGTTTATGGATCTTGCATTACCTTGCAGTCAGTTTTCATCATTGATGCCTTTAAATTATCTAGTCTTTGTCTTGTTTGTATATCTGTTGGGGGCACGGGTGGCCCAGTCGTCTAAGGCGCCGCGATTCGCTGTGCAGAGTTGCGTCCCTTAGGCACGCCAGAAACCTATGATTGTGGGTTCGAATCCCGGTTCGCCCCGATTATGTTTCTAGGTTTGTCAGCACCATACCCGTGCTCGTGGGTTTCACCGAAGTGGTAAACGTCTGAGACCTGCATCACTTCGAGCTTTCCTCCCACATTAAGCTGACACGCCGTGATATAACTGGAATACTGTTAAAAGCGGCGTTAAATCCAACTCACTCACTCACTATATCTGTTGATTGTTTAACCCCGCATTCGACTATATGACGATGGCCTGTACATAACCGAGTCTGGACATGACAAACCTGGTAGTATACTCCACAACGTATGTGCCGAACTGCCATGACAGATTTATGCTTCAATAACATGGAAACTCCATTGTGTTTCTCAATTAAATAGGCTCGACCGAGGTGTTATAAATGATTCCCCTTCAGATACCTCTTCCTTTTCTCACAGTGATTTTACTCCCATCCCGTGTCAGCACTCTGCGGTCTAAATCTGACAGTGTTTTGCGCACTTAAGGTCTTCAACCTTAACAGATGACCGACATAACCGCCAGATTACCCAAGGTCTTCTCTTTCTCCTAAATTCCCTGACCCCTCGCCGGTGTTCCTTTAATGTCCCGCCAACCCCTTTAATTCCACGTTATTTGGGGGCAATATATTTACGTGGGGCGACAGCGAGTCTCCTGTCGGTAACGTTGAAACATCAGTGTCAAAGTTTGAGAGTATTCGCTCCCTACAGAGCCCCGACCGTCGTTCAAGACACGACTATCGTCAGTAGACATCTCAACGATACAGAAATCTTGTTAAATTTGCCGACTTGCTATGGCAGATAATCAGACACAAAAGAAATGTCATCTCCCCAAAATCAGTTATACACAATTGCGCCCCCTCCACACGCTTGTCTGCAACATAAGAAATACATCTTGAACCACTTTGAGAAGGCAGAGAAGCTTATTAATATCCCTGAAGACGATTTTATTCATCGCGGTTGGAGTGTAGCAAGGGTGATCTCTTTTTCTACTCCTCTCTATACACTGTACATATATTGGCAGGGTAGACAGGTCGTGGCGCTAGGTGGTCGTCTCAAAACATATTTCTTAAACAAAAGACGCACCGGGGATGCTTAAAACACTATGCGGTTGAAAATATGTGATATGTGTCTCTAGAATCTATATAGACTTAGCAATATATGAATCGTTTGTCTGGATTTTGACCGATTTACCCATTGCATTGGTCTCCCACACGCAGCAAATACTCTCTTTATTCGATCACTTGAATTTAATTACGAAATTAACGATAACACAGTCGGTTAGTTCGTTAGGCATTGCCTGTTGTCATGTAATGGTAAGGTTTTAAATATGCAAAATACAGTCTTAAACAACGTTAGCTTGCGCTTGGAACTTAATATATGATACCGATTAAAAAACGATTCACAAGTTTATGTTCCTGAGAAAGCGCTCATAGACAAATCAAACAGCATTTGAACTTCTCATGAATTATCCAAGGGACACATACGTAAGCAGATAAGAAATAAAATGTATTACTATGAGGTATTTCAACCGTATTTCGCAAATCGCTCATTAAGAAAACCGTGAACATATATACTGATACAACACACAATTGGAGCGCCTCAAATGTATATCCCCAGCCTCAGATAAGTGATCAGGAATGAGATGGTCCCCTCAATTACGGGTAATTGTCACAGGTAGCGTCCGTGCACCCAGGCATAAGGGATTATCCCCGACGGTCGCGATGTACCGATACACTAAAGTAGTCCGCTAATCTGAGCCCAGTATGCACCCTCTGCCCCTTACTAGACAGTTGACGGGATCCCCTGCCATCATGGTCATTGTGGCCATGTTTAGAGAAGAAATTAATACGGGCAGTGCGTGAAATTTATGCAAAATGGCACACAGGAGTGAATGTTTGGCTGTTAGCTTTTCATATACGAAACGTCCAAATATATTGAGGAATATCCAGTGACGCAGATTCTGAACTCTGATAAGATGTCATGTGTCTAGTGTTCGGGGCCTCGACTGATCGGTGAAAGAATAATGAGCTTTTGTATTCCACGGAGCGTCGTAAACATTGGTTTGATAGACATAGATATATAACGTGGGAATTTAATCAATTAATATAAGTTAAGGCATAAAATCTCAAACAAAACGGCAAAATATCATGAACACAAAACAACCCAATTATGACCGAACATAAAGACACATTTTCATAAAAAGAATGCAGGCTTTCACCAAGCTTTCAACCAAACAAAATACTTTGCGAACGCTGCTTAAATGTTTGTATACTATCATAGTTTGCAAGATGTTCATATTTGGAAACTATCACTGATTACACAATCTTGAAATCTATGAACGTTTACAAGCTTCAAAAACGTTTGGAAACTATAGTCCTTTCCAAATATTTCCAAGCTAGGAAACAATTTTTCCAGTGTTTGAATCATGATTTCTAACACGGTCCATTTTATTGCATTTTTCCCCCACCTGAAAACTTTACATTGATAAATTCACCCATTCCCAGGTCCCCTACATTCTACTTCTGGTCGCGCGAGATGATTTAACCAAATTGAATCAGGTGATCAGGCTCTATGACTTGGTCGATTGCGTGTCATCGTACCCCAAAGACTAGGAGCGTTATGCCAGACTCGCTTGTACTGTTTGAAGTGTATTTTTATGCATATTTATATATTTGTAAGTAGGCTTTGTTCTCTTTATGAGAGGATTGAATTGGCCAGCGACTACACACGATGAATGTAAGAAAATATTATTTAGAATGTCTACAGTAACTTAATCTGTTACCCATGAAAACCCAGGTTAGAATTGGTCTACACATCAATCCATGCTTGTCGTAAGAAGTGTCTAACGCGATCGGGTGGTCTCGCTGACTTGGTTGATGCACGTCATCGCATCCCGATTGCGTATATTGATGTTCATGATGTCAGTCATTGGATTGTCTAGTCCAGACTAGATTATTTACAGACCGTCGTCATATAGCTGGACAATTGCTGAGTGCGGCTCTAGGCAACAGACAGACTTGATCTGTATGATTGTCTATGTTTCGTCGCCATACTGGGCTATTATTTCCAGGCCACCGTATTGTAGTTGGAATGCGGGTATATGCTCACCCCTTTCTTATCATATTCGTTGTCATTCCCGGGACTGAAAACTGCTGAAGTAATAACAATGAAACATTCATATTTCTAAAATAAAAATACTTCCTGCCTTTGTCATAACTTCAACGCCTTTTGAGAATTTTGTCCGGCCACCCCGAAGGTAATGTTTATGACGACCATAACTGCCTGTACATTTAACGCATCTGTTCACAGCGCATATTGTTTAACAAAGGTGAGCAATCTCGCTGGTGTAGTTATTGCTTTTGTTGTTGTTTGAATTGTACCAGACTTGTGAGAATCGAACCATAATCTCAGGCTTTAAGAACCAACGCTTTAACCACTAGGTTGCACAGAACATACCGAATACGAAGTCTTCCCAATTCACATCCTTACGTTGTATGTCTGATCGCGAAAAGCATGTTACCTGGTTACTCTTAAGGTTTTCTATATTTTGCCATCACGAAGGTTTTCACGAGTGGTTACATGAATGTAACGGCCTTTGAATACCATGCACGTATTGACCTGATCTTGACATCGGCAGTGCTGTCTGCCATGGGACTCAAGTTATACACAGCATAATGAACATCCTAGGATACACAAAAAAAGTCTTGATATTTGTTTATGATCATGGACGCCACAGCGACATTCAAAATGATAATCAGCTGAATATCAGCAGTTCTCATAATGTTTTAATTACTTCCTCACTCACTCACTCACTCACTCACTCACTCACTCACTCACTCACATCATAGCAGTTAATTGTATCTTACATTCAGTCTGTTGTCACTCAAATGTTACAATATCCAGGTGATGAGAGCTTCAGTACCTGTTGACGTGATATCGTTGACAGTTGTTAGCATCCCAGGCCGTCTGTCAAACACGTGTAGTGACCAACAATAGGTATTTCCTGGATTGATATATCAATTATTTCAAACATATTCCCGAAATAACGACAGAACATCTTTTATATCATTAATTATATCAGAAATAAACAAATGGAACAAACACGACCTGGAAACATGAAGATTGTCAAACTTTGGACACTCGAAAGTCTTCGGTCTGAAATGGTTTATCACTTTCCACGATATACAACCTGGAACATTATGATGATAACCAGGTGCATTTCATAATTAATAACTAAGTGATTCCATTGCATTTGATTGGTTAATCTCGCAAAAATACTTTTGCTTAACCAGAATTTATTTTAGACCACGCCCATTAGTGGTCTACTGTTCCCTGATTGGTTCATAATAGGATGGTCAGGGCTTGGGTGGCGTTAACGATATCACTGATTTCGTATTGTTGTTTACATTTTGTGTTTGTGTTAATGATTAAAAAGCAGTCTGTGAAGTTATTATTGATGACTTATTTGTTTATACGAATGGATTTAGGTATGTTTATTTACTTTTCTGGGGGTGTAAATGTGAAAGAAAGGTGTGCACACTTTGGGTAATCCTCTTCACGTGTTTACAGTATGTTCACCGTTTTATACGTTTATACTTCCAGAAAGGTAAAATGTATTGAAGTCAATACTGCAATAAATAAAACCAATTCCTCTCTTACAATCATCGCAAAACATGTCAAGCAATTCAACGCTTTTCTTTGAATGGCAGGCTTCCGTTTGAAAACAGCTTGTGTCCAGCTGGATATGCAGTTGGTCATCAAGTGGTGATAACATCTTTTAATTAAATAACAATCTCTGGACACTCCCATTGGGTCTTCAGACCCAGGTGTCCGAGTGAGCTACTGTAACGGTACACTGTCCAGCTGTGAAGCCTGTCACGAGTTTGCTGGAAACCATCAGTATGCATACAGTTCGCTGTATATTAAGAGTGAAAATCATACCTTAGAAAGTAGTTTGTTTCAAGTTTGCAAAAAGCGATTAACATAGACTTATTAGATGTGCCCTTTGGAGCTTTGTGTTAAATAATAGTTGCAGTTTATAAAGTGTGGCTATTCCTTTTCATTGAAACCGACAACTTTCTATTCATTTTTTGCATCCTGAGGCATATGTTATGAACACACTGCGTTTGTGTGTGTCCTGGTTATTTTGCGAAGGAACATTCATCACTAACTTCGCGCACTGTACATTATATTGACTGACGTTACGATTTGAACCGCGCCATATGCATACAAGGAATTTCGAACCCTGATAGACCGCCTCTGTTGTCTAGTAGTAGAGCATTTGCCCGGAGAGCGGAAGTTCGGGGGTTCGATCCCCGGCCCCGTCATACCATAAGACGTTCAAAGATGGTACTTGTTGTTACCCTGCCTTGCGCTCGGCATTAAGGGGCTAAAACGAGGACTGGTCGGCTCGGAGTCAGTATACTGTGTCTGAGTTGGGTTTTCGTGTTAAACTGCGGCATGGTATCTCAGTGGACTAGCACTATAAATTTGGCATTAGTCCGGACTAGCGCAAGCATACACACACACACGCACGCACGCACGCACGCACGCGCGCACGCGCGCGCGCACACACGTGCATGCATGTCGCTATATAAGTGCAATAATCTCGAACGCGACGTTAAACACCATTTCATCTTACCTTGAACCTCGATAAGCCACATAACTTTGCTCAGTTCTGAAACTGATCCGACGTAAACGCAGAACGACACAAGATATATATTGATTTCAACATTTGTATTATTTATACACGTTTCGACGTTACACATTGTCGTGTCATCATGTGAGTGAGTGAATTGGGTTTAACGCCGCTTAGAAAAGTATGTCAGTTATATCACTGCCTGTCACGAGCAAGACGTTTTCCACATGGCACGGACATGTGCTGACAAACCTAGAAACGTTATAAAGGCCTCGTGATTCGAAACCGCGATCAATACATGCATACATGTAACCATCTGGCAGGCTTGAGGGCGGCAACCAAGAGACTTGAGAAACAAGCTTGTTCTTGGTGCGGCACCATTGTGACCTTCCTGTACAGTTGTATGGAGAGCTTGCTCCTGGTCGTGGGAACTATTAATTAGTTTCGAAACCACCTATAACCTTGTTTGTTTGTTTATTGTTTAGCAGTATTCAGCAGTATTCCACCAATCCAGTGATTGACATCATGAGCATCGATCCACGCAATTGGGATCGATGACATGCACCAACCAAGTCAGCGAACCTGACCGCCCGAACCCGTTAGTCGCCTCTTACGACAAGCATAGTCGCCTCTTACAGCAAGCATGGGTTGCTGAAGACCTATTCTATCCCGGATCTTCACGGGTCTCTTAACTATCTATATTTAATCTATATATACGCAGGCTAGAATTCGTCTACAGCAACTCATGCTTGTCGTAATAGGCGACTAACGGGATCGGGTGGTCAGACTCGCGAACTTTGCTGATGCAGTACATCGTATCCCAACTTCGTAGATCGATGCCCATGATGTAAATCATTGGATTGTCTGGTCCAGACTCGATTATGTACAGACCACCGTCATATAGCTGGAATATTGCTGAGTGCGGCAACAAACAAATAAATAAACAAACAAACAAACAAATACATATACAAGATGTATACTACACAAAGTTTGATTAGACATTTCTGTATATACATATATATAAACAATCACCGAAATTTCTCTGTCATGAGGTGGGTAGTGTACAATTTTCCTTATAAACTACTGACTTCCAAAGACGATACGTACATGTCTACATGTGTTTTATTTGCAAATATTTTAACTCGCAATGTAGAGTTTAAACCGTTGCATTGTTAACCTGTGACATTTTCATATGTCGTCCTTGATGGGACATCCAAAGTTCAAGACAGTATCAGCTTATAATATAAAAATCCCAAAGTTTCTATTTAAACTTGGATTTTCAAAAGAAATAATAAACCCGTTTACATAACGTTAACGTTTATGTCAAATACATTTATATTCATTTCCGCCCATGAAACGTAACGCGTGGGTTTATTGACAACATCTATTTTGAATCCTCGGCTTTATTGCGTTACCCTATCTTGTTCGTCAAGTCCGTGTCCTTGTTTGTCGTGACGTTGGTAGCCAAGACCACCAGGACTTATCAACGACCAACACAGTCCCACAGAATACCAAGACCGGTTGCCACACTAAGACGCGGGGTTCGTTTCATATAAATTACACACAACACTATCCCCATCATCAAAGAATACAGGTTTTAGATCTACCCATCAACTAAAGTAAGCATTACAAATCTGCCCTAACTCAGATTCTCAAAACCAGAGTTAAATCCTTGGGATCATACCCTCATTGTCAAAGGAGCCTTGTGGGGTATCACGTGATTATAACAATTCTATCGGAAACCCTTGGGCCCCTGCTGGGCCTTATATAGTGTTCATACACTACGCCGCAATGGGCCCAACAATCAACATGCTTATAGGGACGTGTAGCGTTCGCCCGGTCTCGCTCAGCCATTTTGTTCTGTCTCAGCCGACGAAAGCTTTATGTCAAATTGTTATTTTCCGCTCGGATGAATTGCTTCTGTAAGACAGATTTTTGAATTTATGTATTCAACAGGTGGTAATTAAATTTGGAGGGTAAACCAGTGCGGTTTTCAAACTTGAAAATTTACTTACGCTAAAAGGGTAAATGCGAAAGGGTATTTTTTCGATTTGGTAATTTGAACACGCTTTGGTGGTTTTGAAAAGGTTTAATTAGAAATATTTACCGACTGGTTGTGGTTTGGTGAGGAATATTAAATAACGCATTGACGCATTGTGACCTTGTAAGGGGGGTTATGTGAAACCACCACAGTAATTAATTGTGATACACAGATCTAACCAAACATGTGTGTAATTGGTTATTGATGAAGTGACTGGTTACCCAGTTTGCGACAAACAATCTTAATAGTGAATACAAACCCACAGACATCTGCGCACATTCACTAAGGAATTCGGATGGTTTGCTAAGCAGCGCAGCGCAGCAGTGGCATGTATGTATGTCAAAACACTCGCACTGTTGATGTTGGAACACAATGACTGCGTAGGAATATAGTTAGAAATGATACACCTGTTAAAGTGCAAGGTATCGCAAGGGTTCTTTCTATCCCAGAGGATCTTTATACATTAAGAAATTGCCAACATATTTTAAAAATTGTTCATGAAATTTATCAAATATGTGAATGTCATTTCAAGACATACTTATTTTTACCTTTGTCAGATGTTTTTTTCACAGATGCTTGGGGCTAAAGCCACCGGCCAATTAGTAACACAGGTTTTTTTTAATAGTAAACTACGGTTATAACGAACTCAAAGGGACCACTTATTTTAGTTCGTAATAAACGTAGTTCGTTATAAGCATATATACAGCGCATATACAACAAATGGGCGGGACCAAAATATACAGTTCGTTATATCCGTCAGTTCGTTATAAGCGTGTTCGTTATAACCGTAGTTTACTGTACGTTACACATCACACTTTAAATTTCTTTCTTTAAATAATCACAAGTGCTGGCCAAAACTCAGTCTATTTCTATTTTCAACAGTACTATAAATGCAAACTATCTAAAGAAAACTGATAATTTTCAAACCACTATTACAATATTTTCAGTAACTTTAGATTTGACTTTAATAGTCTGCCGACAATGGCCCTAAACCAAACTCGTCCCTTGGATTTAATTACACGTGTAGTTGAACAGTAGTTGTTCTTGTTCCGTTTGTGTCTGTATTTACATATTAAAATTTAGACGATAAAACTGTCTTTGCTTAAACATTTAAATAACATCGACAAAAACCTTTCCATATTCATAAGAAAAATCTTGTTGAGTTGATTATATGTTTCCGACTATATCATAGGCATGTGTTTATGAAACACTATGAAACATATCAGATGGTTAGCATGTGCCACTGTGTTCTTCCGTACATAGAATAATACACCAAATATAAAGTAAAATAAAACATCAAGAGTTCATGTTAAACAGAAATATATCTTAATCGCATAAAGGAGAGAAAATGTAGAAATATTTTTGTACGATTGGAATCTATTTCGTTAACGTTACAGATGAACTAGGTGGATGGTTAGCCATTGATCCGTAATGACGAATATGTTCTGAGGCGAATATAATTTCTTGAAAACATGTACTTGCTGTAATGATTTATATGACGCACTATCTCCTCAAAGGATAGTGACATAAGAATAACGTGGTAAAGTTCAAGACTCAGCTGACATCCTCAACTATAGTTATTGTTAGACCTGTATGTACATTCATCTATTATGAATATGAGAAGACAATCCTTATTCAATCTCATTAAAATCAGATGAAAGTTCTCGCTACCGCTAAACAAAGCTTTGTTTAGCGATAGCGAGCTCTAAGATCTGATTTTAATGAGATTGATCCTTCCTAAATGTGTCTATGTGCCAGACTGTATATAAATTGCATTTTATGTGCACTGTATAAGAGTCTGGCGTGTACACACATGAACAATAAGCATATGTTCTTACTCCTCAATACATTCTCACTTTTATATTTTATCTGAGGATCAGTTGCGGTTTCTACACTTTCAAAAGTACATTTAATTTTGGACGATATAAGGTAGAAACTATAATGTCATAGTGTTTTATAGACGTGTCCAAGAGGACGCTATTCGGCCTCAAATCTACAAAAATGACAAATTGGACTAAATCATGCTGAAATGAACGTTAACGTTTTACAAAAGTGATTTGTAATAGACTGATACAAGGACCAATAACGAGAAATAACGGCGAAGCTTGATCGTTTCATTGAATAACATTCTTTCATGTATATTAATTTCAGAAAATTATTTGTGAATTTCCCAGTTTGGGTCAAAACAACCTTTTTCCCATTTTGCCTGTCACCCTAGATAAATCCCCGAGATTACAAAACAACTGAACAATAGTTTCATTGTTTAAATTATTTATCTACTCTATTTGCACTGCATAGCTTTACAGTGATGTCACAATAGAAGACGCTCGTCAATTATATTTGTCATTTGAAATTTGCATACGTTTCGAGGTTTGTTAATCGATACAATGCTGTTTTGAACAAACCTGAAGTATTCATCTGTCACGACAACAGACAGAAATTGACAAGACTGTCTGAAGAGCGTGTATATAAAAAGTCTTCTACATAATATAGATAAAGTGCGCGCCAACATCAAGTTTCCCCTTGACATCAATATAGGTCGGAAGTGGCATGTCAAAGAGGAGTAGCAAAACCACTTAAACGGTACTAATCGGCTCGTCCCAACCCAGACAAATAAACAGCAATTACCACGCGACATAATCAGACATTACACATTGCCGTCAGACGAACAGCTTTTAGCATTACTACGTGGAACGGTTAACGCTCGGTTACTAAAGTGGCATATTGTCTGTGATAGCATCATAGCAAGTTTATCGCAATGCTATGAAGTATCACTTACATATATTTGTGATACATGTCTTGTCTGTATCTGATACATAGCAAAGATATGGAACGAACAAGAGATTTATTGTTTTCGCTGCCAACGTACGTCGTCCGACCAAGCATTTTATAACAGTTACACCTTTACCATGAGACAAAATCTGTTCAGTATAATTTCAGAAATAATCCTGACCCATACTTATATCCATGGAGTCAAACTAAGGCTTTGTTGAACCCTAATGGAGATTTGAGTTTTACAGCTTTAAAAGGTTTATGTGTCATAATTTAACTTTTATGAGAAAACTAAAGAACACCAAAGTCATAGTAATCTCTCTCAGTATCTGGCGGTCTGCTCTCGGCATATTTGCAGGTATCTAGTCACGATCTTTAGCGAAAGGTTTATAAGGCTCGAAAGTGTTGATCATTTGTTCAAAGGGATTGCCCTTACCGTTTTTTATGTAAAAAAATCGTGTTGATTTTAATGAGGATCAAATGTTACATTTGAGATTGTGAGATTCGGGAAAGTCCTTATCGCTTGTCGTGACCCATAACGATAATATAGCACAGATTATTCTATCTAAGTCTGACAAATTACGTATAAAATGTTCTCAGCTGTTCATTGTAAAATCAGTAAGATTTCTGGATTACGACAAAACTGACGAAGGGAGCGTGAATTCGTTCTTTTTAACCACATGAATAATATCAAGGTTAAATAGCCTCAATGTAATGTTATTTTCTAGCAATGTTTGATTTACACGTACGTGGACAAAGCCCGCCAGATATGTACCTTCTGTGACGTCAGCAGTACTAGACGTTTCATATCACCACATGGTATGACCTGTATCTTTTCTAAGGAATTTATTTTATCCACGAAACGCTTCCCCTGGTAAAAGCAGAAATAAAGCTGTTTTATTCTTAGTTGTGTTGAATATGGAGTACAGCTCGCTGCGTTCGCACTGTTGTGGCATGACTGTTCACGGACTCGCCTGCTCTGTCGCCTCTATAGTGAACGATGTGATACGTCTTAGCCTCACACAAGTCGCGATAACCACAGCCTGTGCGTATAGACTAACATCTAGTCTCTGATATTAATATCTTTTACAGAAAAATCAGTTGTTAGGTTATTGTTATAAAACATAATAAAAAGGAGCCAAAAGACTTTCTTCATTTGCCAATTATAATAGTCATGGCCTGTATTGGATATATTTCTTTCAGGTTCTGTATGACAGACTAAGATAAGACTCACAACTGAAATATGCAAATATGTTGTCATTGCTTTTTAGCGTATTACGATTGAGATATTATAGTTGGCATATTATTTAATGATATCCTGATTTTACCGTTATCCCCGGCCCGTTGAAAACAACATGGTGTATATACTAAGCCATTGAGGTTGGGTTAAATCTACAAGTACATTTTGAACAATTAATG
The DNA here is from genome assembly GCF_023055435.1 of Haliotis rufescens. Lineage (NCBI taxonomy): Eukaryota > Metazoa > Mollusca > Gastropoda > Lepetellida > Haliotidae > Haliotis > Haliotis rufescens. Next base: position 18,117,839 of record NW_025964112.1, read on the forward strand.
TATTTACTATGTAAGAATTAAACCATCAATTCAGTCAAACTTCTCTGTCTAAATTGTGATTCGAAGGAGTGAGTGAGTGAGTGAGTTAGATATTTAACAATATTCCAGCAGTATCACGGCGGTACACGCCACCAAGGGCATCACACATTGTACACTTGTGGAGAATCGAACCCGGCCTTTGCAGTGACGAGTGAACGCTTTCACTACTGGGCCCCCCCCGCCACCCCAAGTTGGGTTTGATGCCGCTTTGAACACTATTTCAGTTAAATCGCATTTAGTTAAAAATATATATCTATAAAATATAAAATTAAAATCCAATTTCAGCCCCGGACAATGCTTAATTTCAGTCAAAACTTAAGTAGGATTTGCTTCTTATTCTCTATTAACAGCGCGGCGCGTCAGTGTATTGTGGTGGTGGTGAAGTTGTTGACTTATACCACTTTGGTGAAGCACGGGTTGGTGCCCACTGGCCAAGAGACGTGTCTGCGATTCGAAACCAAGATCCTGTCTCAACCAAGGGATGTAACTCAGGCGTCTTAGACCACCAGGCGAATATAGTCTGTAAACATGTGCTAACTATAGAAGTGTGCAACTATAATTGAATTAATTCTTCCATGTTACTGAACTCAAGACCACGTGGTATATTGTAATTGCGTGCATGCATAAGATATTGTTTGTTGCATTTGTGCATATACAAAACATAAATATGTTCAAACCATAAACATTCCACACCCTCGTGGGGTGGTCATGAGTTTCAGATGTAAACCATAAAACATATAAATCTCTTGTGTGCAAAGCCCAACTTGATATTTACAGTCTGGAACACGTCAAAGCTCATCATGAAAAACAAGGGGAACAGACCCGTGAAGATCCGGGGTGAAAATATGTCTTAGCAAGGTCCGTAAAAGGCGACTATGCTTGTCGCAAGAGGCGACTAACTGGTACGGGTGGTCAGGCTCGCTGACTTGGTTGATGCATGTCATCGTATCCTAATTGCGTGGATTGATGCTCATGATGTCAACAACTGTTTTTTTTTATGGTCCAGACTCGATTTATTTTACGGACCACCGCCACATAGATGGAATATTTGCTGATTGCGGCGTTAAACAACAAACAAACAAACAAACAAAACATGGATAATGGTTAGCTCTTGAAAATTTCAAGACAAGTTCATTTCAAGCAAAGGTTCACGCAAAAGCTTAGGTAATGGACATGTATGGTGCATTTATTTATTATGAAATTTGTAACAAAAATATTAAATCTTGATAAGCTAAACTGTGTATTGACCACAGACACTAAGTCGTTTAGGGTCTTATAAAGTTTATCTCTCAGTTGATCTGGAAATGGCCCGCGCTAGCACAACTTTCCACACAAAATGACCCTCGGGCGGAAAAAAGATCTTCCCTGCCGACACTTAGAAACCACACACACCAAATCCGATGATCATTGTACGTATATTGATCAGTAATCTATGTTAGAACACTGCCTGGGGCACGTATTACGATACATACAGCAAAAGTAACAGGGCGGCGGGGGTGTCTAGTTGTTGAAGCATTCGCTCGTCCTATTAAACGATCCTATATGACCCTACCCGGTGTTCGGCTTTAACGACAAGGCAATGTTAGGATACTTCTTCTTCATACAGCCTCTATCGAAACATTGCCCAGTTGTCTAAGGTGCCGCAAGTCGCTGTGCAGAGTTGCGTCCCTTGGCCATGCCAGAAACCCATGGTTCGAATCCCAGTTCATATTTCTAGACTTATCAGTGACTGAGTGAGTGAATATGGTTTTACGCCGCTTTTAGCAATATTCCAGCAATATCACGGCGGGGGACACCAGAAATGGGCTTCATACATTGTACCCATGTCGGGAATCGAACCCGGGTCTTCGGTGTGACGAGCGAACGCTTTAACCACTAGGCTACCCTACCCGAGGTTTATCAACACCATACCCATGCTCGTGGGTTTCACCAAAGTAGCAAACGTCTGAGACCTGCATCACTTGAGGCTTTCCTTCCACACCATGCTCCCACGCCGTGAAAACACAGTTTAAAGCCGCGTTAAACCAGACTCACTCACGCTATCGCTGTATGGCGGAAACAAATGACGATGCGACATTATTTTTTAACTTACTCACTCACACAACCTCTCTTCTAACTTTATTAATATTGTATTATTATTTTTCAAACAGACCAATGAACAATGTAAGGTTACCTTTACCAATTATACCATGTATGTTGTTCATGACAACGTGTAAATATTATATTTTCATATCACCAGAACGTGATCAAGGATAGGAACCCCAACTAATAAAACCAGAGAGACGTGTAAAGAAGCGCTTAATTACAAAACAAGCTGACAAAACCTTTCCCACACAATCCTCAAGCTATACCACGTGTGGCCGACACACCGCATGTATTCTGGTATTTGAAATTGTTCAGACAGAAAGGTCTCTAGACTGAAACTTGAAGCGGGTATTATCTTATCAGAATGAATTTAAGGATCCATATTAATTTGTTAGATACAAATTTATCTGCTTACACGTCGTAATTACCTCTCCGTGAAACTTAAAACAAACAGAAGGCAATGAAATTTCATCTTTCTACATTGAGCCAAAAGTCGAAACTAAAATTCAGGTTTGCAATGGCTGATAGCGTTTCACTCGCCTCTTTAAAGTCAAGGTTTTAGGAGTGAGCGTTTGAAACTATGTGTAGACGTTGTTCGCTATAAGAAAGGTGTTGCTGTGCCAAAACGAATTACATCAAATAGATATACGACAATAAGGCTTATGTTTCGGGTGATAAGATGATAATTTGAAAATTTAAGGTGAAAAACATGAACATTACGATTTTAACCCAGAATATATTTGTATATTTTGATTTCGTTAAGTATACAGTTCAAATATCAGCATCTAACAAACATTGTTACATTGTGGTTTTAAGTGATATATTAAATAAGATAGTATACACTTTAAGGATAACATCTTCTGCTATATTGTTGTTCATAAAGTGTACGTTTTTGTGTTCACTCGCCGACTTCTAAAACACCAATCAAACAGTTGACATGTTAAAGCTTAAAAAAAGATGACACATTCTGTTAAATATGAAATGATAATAAACATTTTTTTTAAACGAACGCAACATTAGCAAGTGATACATTTAGTCCTCAAGGCACTTCTCGGTACGTTACCTTCCAAATCAATTTCCCAGAGCCCTTTTTTTAAAGTTTTACGGAAAATCAAGGTGTAAATATGTGTTCCAGCACGGCTCGTTTATCCTTCAGCGGGAGGAACTGTGAGTGTTCTTAAACAAGATGCAATACTGAAATAGATCTGAGCCTTTGGGGTGTTATATAGAACGCATTGTTTTACGGTGACGAAATTAGCCATATCGTTCTTTTATGCCTACCAAATGTTTCCGGAAAATTACACACATTTTGTAAGTACCATGGGTTTGGCAGAGTGTAGATTCCTTGTTAGTAGCCGTCATCCTCTGCCAAATACGCCTCCAGCCAGTCAAAACATAAACATGATCACCTATGCAGGCAGACGCTCCCTAAATCCCCGTGTTCCTTAGGTACCGTATTTAGATCCCCAAAACAAGAGTATGGAAATGGATGCTCCTCGGAGGAATGCAACAATGTGACGTTGGGTGGTGAGTGTTGTAATGTGCAAGTGTGGAATTTATGAGAGCCATTTCAGAGGGTATAGTCATTCAACCTCCTCACCTCAACAGAGTGGGAAGCAGTAATTTTACTGCTTTTTCCGTTGTGTTAAATACTTCAAATCAATTTTCACATTGAATTCATTTTGCCAACTAACCATGGTTCGTGAATGCAGTTATAAATGGTACGAATATGAAAGGGTAGTTTTCATAATTTACAGATAAATATACACAAAAGAATATCATATGTTGTATAATGTTAATATCTTATTAAGCAGATATTACGCAAATATCTGTTTTTTTATGGTATAAGAAAACATATTGATTTTTTAGTGTGTTGAGGCAATGTAGCCATGTGTGGTTTCCGAGTTTTAACCGATCCTCAGAGTCCCAGGATTTTCGAAAGAGGCATCGTCCCGAGGCAGGGGAGTTAACTGACACAGTTCAGTTGAACCCTTGCCGAACTAGGCTGGAATTATGGAGTTATATTTTGGTTGGTCTGACGAGTCTATGCATAATCCAATAAAAATCGCGTAACGAAATCGACATCCGGTTCGTGAACAACATGGCGACTGCTGTGCAGATTTCGGTCGACTGCAGGATTTGCAAAACATGTGTTAACTTAGCGTCAGCAGATATTTTCCTAATCTTTTTATGTTTTTTATCAAAGTGCTCAAGTGATTTGATGCACTTCGCGAGGTAAGACCCGTTTCATTACAATATAGAACTTGATTATCGATCATATCGTCTTGACTGGGCGCCACCATTTTGTTTGAAGCAAATGCAAGTGATATGAGAAGTGGAATCTGATTTGTCAATAGGAGGGACATAGTAGGGAGGCTACGATCGAGTCCAGAAATTCCAGTCAAGTTCGGCAAGAGGGTAAGAGAAGACAACAAGATGGGGATTATGCGTTGTTCAAGAAGTTCTGTAAATATCTAGCTCCTGTTAGATTCTAAAGATTCAACTGTATAAGTTCAAATTCGGACCCGACTTTAATACAGTATGACTCTCACTTTATGAAGAATCATACTCAATACTTCAATGCATAAGCTATAAGTCTTTGTTTTTAATTTTTGATATAATAAAAATAATAAAGAGAAATGAGACATGATGATTACGTTTTGTTTGTTTGTTGTTTAACGCCGCACTCACCAATATTCCACCTATATGACGACTATCCGTAAAAGAAATCGGGTCTGAACCAGACAGGCCACTGATAGATAGAAATTAAACAAAAGGAAGCAAGGTGTCACCATTTAAATTCTATTTACAATCACTAACCATTATTTAAGGGTTAAATACGGTAAAGTTTTTCCTTGTTCTCAAGTCTGCTAACCGCGTTTGCTAATTACGTAACTTCACCCTCACCTATCGCCAGATGCACACGGGACTTTAAAGAGCGGCTTCGACATTTGTTTGTTGACTTTGTTTATTTCGGGGATTATTTACAACTCTTTGACTACGGGTTACGACTGCGACGACAAGTGTATCCAACTACGTCTACAGCAACGGATCACGCCTGATCCCCGAGGGCGAGCTGGAGTCAGTGAGCGGCTCCGTAGAGGCAGTGCATCTGTTTAACAATTATTAGGTGTGTTTGGATGAGGATGACATTAACTTAAAATAACATTTGTTTGGAAAGTTTTTTTTGACTTGAGCACTTGTTGATGAACGTGAGTTGAATAGTACTTGGGGGTACAGTATTGTATCGCATAAAATCACTTGGGAGTTACAGATTAGCGGGTGTTTAAATGTTAAAGTCCGGTCGATAATGTTGGATGGCCTGTGTTGGTGATCGGACCGGAGTTTGCATAGGTTCGTAAAAACATTACCATATGAATCATTCATTTAATAATGGCAACTGCTTGCCGTGCACATTTGGAGTTTGGTGATTTTAGGCGGTGAGTGAGTGAGTTGGGTTTAATGCCGCTTTTAACATTATTCAAGTTATATCACGGCGTGTCAGCTTTATGTGGGAGGAAAGCCCGAAGTGTTGCAGGTCTTAGACGTTTACCACTTCGGTGAAACCACCGAACACGGGTATGGTGCTGTCAAACCTAGAAACATAATTGGGGCAAACCGGGATTCGAACCCACAATCATAGGTTTCTGGTGTGCCTAAGGGACGCAACTCTGCATAGCGGATCGCGACGCCTTAGACGACTTTGGTATACGTAACAAGTTACTTTACATATAAATCATTATGAGACGGTCTCTAAATATATATATATATATATATATATATATATATATATGACTGTATTATCATATATGTATAAAACAATAGGTTTTATACATATATGATAATATAGTCACATAAGTTTGACAATGTCATCCCAAAATAAAAGTGTAAAGATTTTGTACACCACACGGAAATGTGTAAGTCATATGGTGTCCACGTGTCGTTTTATTCACTTTTAATTTAACATATGAGCATGTGTTAGCTCGTACATTTAGAGACCGTCTACATAGCAGGTATGATTATATATATATATATATATATATATATATATATATATATATATATATATATATATATATATATATATATATATATGAGGTTTGATTGTCATGCGGTTACACTCTGTGATGGTCATCGCATCCTGATGCCGTGGTTACTGATGCTATCGACCTCTTGTTTGTCCAGCCACACTGGATGATTTACAGTCCCAATAGCAGAACTATATACCAATATAATCGCGGCTTTCCCGCCCTCTTAGGATATTGGCGATCGTGTAGAACGCACAGCAGTGAAGCTTGTTATTTTGTGTATATACGGTTCTGAATATGTTTCCAACGTGCATGTAGACTGCCGGAACGGTCCGCGAACCTGCTATTGGGGGTGCCATTTACTCACGGGGATGGGCAAAAACTTCATTTGATATGCCTTCAAATTTTTTAACGTTTGACTGGCATGGGAGGAATTCGGCTTCTTTTTGTTATATACGGTGTTAGACTGTAACACGAAGATAGCACATTTTGTTTTCTTCACCGATTTCATGGTATGGTAAATACTTTATTAAACTGGGTCTAACACACGCGCTCAACTTCAGCAGCCCGAGGCATACCTTTATGTAACATACCAATTCCCTGGACACATCCCGGCGATGAAATCTCATTTAAGGAAAACTACATTTATAACAGATATAATTTGAATTAAATTCAACTTTAAAAACCCCTTAGAGAATAGCATGTCAAAACGAGAACTCACATTTAATATATATAATATGCAAAAGTGTCACCGATTTGAAATGCCAAGTCAAATGGAGCTTAAAGGCTTATATATATCATTCTTCTTATCCCTTTAAGCCGTTTCACAATGCATTCCTTTTTTATAATCCCCGGCAGCGACAAATCTGCGCATGGGCAGTTAAAGTCTGTTCATACAAAATGACGTCTCGACAAGCTACAATGCCAAACAATATAGTCTGGCAAAAGCGCCACCAAGGCTACTTGTAGCGTCCGACTTGAGTTATTAAAGTCAGATTATTCATGATAGATCTATAGACACAAGTTACACGCGTCTCAGGCCCTCTGTTTCACTCTGTGCTGTAGTCATAGCGATGAGAGGTTGTCTTCAAGTTGACAGTTGAACTTTTAGTCTCGTTCTTAAAAAACGATCTCTCATAAGTGTCTGAAAGCTTCAGATTTGAAAGTTATTACTCCGTCTGTTTACATTAATAATCACGAGGCATCAGGCTTGTTAAATCAGAAATTACTTTTGTCGTTTTGTATCTGATAACCGTGTTGAAGAGATTGGTGCAAATGGTTTTGTGTATCTTAATGCTACTTAATAGCATTTTCATGTACCATAAAATGTTTCTTTCGACCATAACTTGTTCTAATTATTTATTGTTATTTTGAGTTTCAAAGTACAACCCAGTTCTTGTCAGATAACAGATCGTATTTCTATTGTCATTAATTTAATTTCATTTTGATCTTTCACATCTACCACGTGATAAGTATTTTGTAAATCACAAAAGAGTTTTTATATATAATGTTTTCATTGAAAAGGTTACACTCTGATATATTTTTAGATGGCCATGTTATGGAAATTTACCCAAATGGTTATGTGAACACAAATTTACACTTTTCGAAATGCTTCGTCTTTAAGATGAATTACAAAATATTAATCGCCAGACTTAACAAAGCGAGACAAAAGGCGTTTCAAAAACCATACATATTCAAGACATGTTGTAAATTTACTTTTATGGTAATTATTAAGTAATATATTTTCCCACATCCTGAGAACAATTTGCATTTCATGAATTTTACAAATATAAAATATGTAAATAATTAATCAAATGAAAACTTTATGACAATGCTTTCATAATGATTGTATTTTCGTTATTTCAAATAATAAGTTTTTGTGACAATGACAATATATGTTATTTCACACCATAATTTTAAGAGATTTATAATTTATAATTAAAACGTGTTCGGCATACACATGTAAAGGCGCAATGTTATGGGCATGTCAGCTGATCATTGACTTGCACACCGTTCGTCAAATGTCATATTTCGCAACACAGTGAGTGAATGAGTTGGGTTTAACGCCCGCTTTTAACATTATTCAAGTTATATCACGGCGTGTCAGCTTCATGTGGGAGGAGAGCCCGAAGTGATGCAGGTCTTAGACGTTTACCACTTCGGTGAAACCCACGAGCACGGGTATGGTGCTGACAAACCTAGAAACATAATGGGGCGAACCGGGATTCGAACCCACAATCATAGGTTTCTGGTGTGCCCAAGGGACGCAACTCTGCACAGCGAATCGCGTCGCCTTAGACGACTGGGCCACCCGTGCCCCCTCGCAACACAGGGTATTAGCAATACGCGATGGCTAAAGCAGATGCGTTCATGTACTTCTTTTTCATTTTGTTTGTTTGTTTCATTTTGTAACATCTGAGAAGCACAGCGCGATAACTGCCAAAACCTCTCTATTTTCCATCAGAACACCTACTGTCATCACTGATGTTCAGTAGTTCACTAATATGATTTTCAAAGCTAATTTGCCTTTTACGTCCAGTGGAATCCGTATCGGCAGATATTCGAGACGTATTTATCTGGCGTTGGGGTTTTCAATTTTAACGACGAACAGGTTTTCTAAAAAAGTGAAATTTCAAATTTGTGAAATGGATGGTCATAGATAACATGTTTTCAAAACTTATTAAACGATACATGAGCTAAGAGTGACAAATTACTCAATATAAGTACAATATCATAACTGATTTAAGTACATATATATCCTTATGCAATATCAATAAATTAGGACTCATGGACTCATGGACGCATTTTGAATACGTCAGCAACCCGCTGATTGAACAATAAATCATGGTCAGGAATCGATGAACTATATCAAACATAATTAATACCTAATTGCCATATGAAATATGGTCTAATGCTCGATGAGCCAAATATTTATTGTCAACATGCCAAAGACAATATAGTGTGGAGTTATCCCCGATATCTCCACCCATAAAACAGCGAGGCGCCGACAATCCTAGATGAAGCTCTTACTGGATTGTACATACACTTGTCTCAATATTATTGCTTGCTCATACTCTAAAATTCATCGTGTCTGTGCTGTGGGGGCATGATTTGAAACAGTTAATTATTTAAGAATTGACCTTCACTTTGTGTGAGTTCATTGGAGTATGAACCTTCATAGAGTGAGGGCCAAACTGTATGTACGTCGGAGCTTGCGACAGTATTGCATAGTTTCTGAGAAAATACGATCACATTATTGCATAGTTTATGCGGTAATACGATAACAGTATTGCATAGTTTCTAAGAAAATACGATTACCTTATTGTATTGTTTATGCGGTAATACGACAACATTATAGCACCGTTTCTGAGAAAAAACGATAACATTATTGCATAGTTTCTGAGAAAATATGATAACATTATTGCGTAGTCTATGCGGTAATACGATAACAGCATTACATAGCCTCTGCGGTAACACGACACAGTATTGCATAGTTTCTGCGGTAATATGACAACGTTATTGCATAAGTTTTGGGGCAGTACGATAACAATATTGCATAGTTTCTCCAGTATCATTACAACATTATTGTTAGTTTCTGTGGTATATCTGCAGGACTTGCGGTGGATGAGAAGGAGTGTTGAGTTTAGTGTTGAGGTGTACAATCTCAGGAATGAGTGGACGGATGGGTGAGTGAGTGATTGAGTTAGTGACATGTGAAAAGTAGTCAGACCCGGAGCAACTATGTCCGATGATTGTATCCATCTAAGTCGTCGGGGTACAATGTCATTCCAACACGACTAGTGGTAGTCGCCATACATAATTATCACCAAACGAAACTAACCGCTAGATCTCGTCTATTTATCTTACTTGTGAATTCCTTCATGTTTTTTCAACTACCACTAAAGAAAACGGTCTGCTCCTTCAACCTGTATGACACTAAATATGGGACAATATTTATCATACTAGTCAGTTCTTCAAAACCATTGTTGCATAAATTAAGTCATTGGTTTTGAAAAATATCTGTTGAATAATGCGATGGACATATTGTAAAAACTCAATGAATAATCTCTTCTCTTCGGAAGCCCAGTTGGTCTCGCGGAACATTGCGTGAGGTGAAATGGGATTTAACGTCGCGTCCAAGATTATTGCACTTATATAGCGACGTGCATGCACGTGTATGAGTACCACGCTACTTGTACTAGTCCGGGCTGATGCCGATTTATAGGGCTAGCCCACTGAGATACCATACCGCAGTTTAACATGAATACCCCACTCAGACACAGTATACTGACTCCGAGCCGACCAGTCCTTGTTTTAGCCCCTTAATGCCAAGCGCCAAACAGGGTAACAACAAGTACCATCTTTTAACGTCTTCTGGTATGACGCGGCCGGGGATCGAACCCCGGACCTTCCGCTTCTCGGGCGGTCTTGCGGAACATTGCAGCTGCACTGTGATCGTCATGAGGTGGTTCAGCAGTCATTTCGCGTCATTCCTGCGGAACATTTTGCGAAAGAAAATGAAAGACTTGTGAAGGTACAGTGAAACGAAAAGGTAGTTTACCAATGTTTACAGTTCACCCCCGGTATAACGCCCACAGTGTTATCATAGTAATTGGGTTTTTTTAAATACACTTCGTTAATTTATAGTAGATGACGTTCACGTACCCGACAAAGGCCACACATGATTTCAAAATGATAGTATCATAGTGAAATGACATATTCCACACTAAACGTCTTATCAGTTAATATTCATGACTTCTCTCTCATAAACAACAATCACGTGACATGTCAAACAACAACGTTCATAATAAGACCAAATACTCCTGTTTGATAAAAATAAATGAAAAACGAAACATCTTGTTATCGAGACGTGTTGACGTTTGAAATAGTCAAAATAAACCACGTTGGAGCCCCAATGTCTATAACATACCCAAAAACTTTATATGCCGATGTCTTTACGCTGGGAGGCCATATTTTCTGAGGCGCGGGTGAAGTCTAGAACAGTGTACGTACAGCCATAAACCACAACACCTAGTCTGACTGACGCTTCCCGTGCCTTCGAATACACGGAGCTAGTCGTCAGGGCGACGTGATTCTTTTTCTGAACGTGAGCTCAAAGTCAGCGAGACAGAGCGCTATGCTGAACCCATTCATACATTCATGTACAAAACCTGCAGGCTATAATCAAATTGTCTCCAGGTAAACAATGTCTCCAATCGCTGTCTCCGTCGCACGCAACCTGCATCATGGTACTAGCTTCCAGACAAGGCGATTAATTATGAAATTAATCAAATTTTGTCATTCTTGAGTTGATAATGACATGATTACCTGCTTTTTATTGTTTTAAGGGCGTGAGTGGCTTTCTCATGTCAAATTAATTTCAAATAAAATTTATGAGAATAGCATAATGTCAACGCAGTTGTAAATAAAAAATACTATTTTTCAATTGTGTAAAGTTGTTTTGATTGTTAAATTTACAGCACGTCTTAAGTATGTTTGGGTAAATAAACTGCTTTTTTTGCATACATAGAATCAAACTGAATATATTTGCTATTTGCTGCTCATGTTTGGATAGGGATATTAATATTATTTTGTGATGCATTTAAGAAATTACTTATTATTTGGAATACGAGCGAGAAAGCCCTTTTCATAATGATAAGAAATCTCTGCTGAAAGCAGTCCATTGTATGATTTCGAGTTTATCATGAGCATGTGTTTATGAGTCGCTATCAAATACTGCTGATGATAACGGGTGTTCGCGAAAAGGTGCCTGGTGTATTCTGTCTCAACGATGGCACGCGTCACAAATACGTGCAATGACAGGTCAAGTGTTCCCCACATGTCTACCTTAAACAGTTTTAAAAGCCTCACTAAGGTCTTGAATGCTTTAAGACTGACTAAACAACTTTTGAGTAAGATTCGTATGACGTCCTTTGAAATCTTCGAAGAATGAGCATGCTCGACTGGACCCCAAAAGTTGCGACACCAAAGACGGGAGCTGCTGGAATATTGCTCGACATAAAGGGAAAGTTGACTGTAGGAAATTTGAAGACATCCCTCTTGCCAAAGTTTAGATAGATAGTGGTTAAACGAGGAAGGCTTTCAGACATGCATCTCAGTATTCCTATGCATGTTGGGAAGTATATTCAAACTTCTCTATTCTCCGGTAATTTCTACTTCCCAGGGAAAGCTTGTACTACGTTGAGGCGACTTTTGCCTTATCGCAAGTTAAATAGAAGAGACCTGTTAAGAGAAACAACTGAACACTGCCCCATACGGATAACGTATAACGTATGTATGTGATGACGTCATTACACCGAGACGTAAGGGTGTGTGTAGCGAAAAGGATAAGGCTTGCAGCGAAAGCAATAGAACCAAATTTTCGACCTTCATCATTTGTTATTAAAAAATGTTTTACAAGAAGCATACAAGTAAAGATTCTACATCCCACATTAGGATAATACTGACGATGAAGCTGCTTCTGCTGACGATGATGACGATGACATATTACATCATGATGACGACGACGACGGTGATGATGATGATGATGATGATGATGATGATGATGATGAAATGATAAAATAGACTACCCTGTCATCAAACTGATCAAAAGTGGTTACCACGCCCCAACAGGTGGACAAGGCTGTAAAAGTCAGGTTGAGACACTCAATTATCATCGCCTAGCTGACCAAAAGGACACTTGTTAGCAGCTGAAAGCATCAATCGGATTAAAAGTAACGAGGCAAGTATAGGCTAATGCACAAATAGCAACTCATTTCAACAGCAACCGGCTGTCACTTTAAGGTTTTGAATTCACCAGCCCTTCTCTCGACATAGCCGTACAATGAAAAAGGATTAAAGATGAATAGCCATAAACCCACACCTTCCCCAACAAGACATAGCCATTTCGGCAACTGACAGTTGGTATTTCCTTTTAATATAGACCTTTTCTCTAATTTCGTTCTTCCATTATATCCCTGTTAGTAATATAATGTAACTTTTTCTAAGAGTGTTCATTTTCCGGCTGTCTAATGTTGAAAAAATAGCCCCGCGTAGTGATACAGTAACACAACAATCAGCCGCCACTATCAGCTGTAAAAGCTGCCTAAACGTCACCTGGTTTATTGTCTTCCTAAGCTCATAATTACAGTCCTAGAACTCTAAATGGAGATTTAAGGATTTAGGGGGGTTCCTTCTCTCAGGGCCGTCGTGGTTTTCATCAAAATTGAAACGGATCGCATAGTTAGTTGACAGTTTCGATCTATCTTCATTGCCTTCATCTTCTAGAATTAACCTTTCTCTAATTTGAGAAATTTAGATGCTCGCGAGTGGCATTTAACGAGATTAGCATACCATTAAATCCGTCAGATGGCTATCAAGTCGCTTTAGATGTTCATGATATAGAGTTCAGCGTTGCATTTTAAATGGTTTTAATAAAGTTAACATGAATAGCAACAAACAGTTTTATGGGACATTATTTCTTTGTTGAAATTTTGTTGTTTGGTATTGATAGGGATTGTTTAGGCAATGAAAGGGTTCGTTGTATTGTATTGTATTGTTTGTTGCAGTGAACATGTTTATATTGTCAAGATACGGCAAAAGTGGCATGACTGGTATTCCTTGTTACACGTAAGCCAATACATGTTTAACATTTTAGTTCAGAAACCACGCTATTTCATATATCATGTCTTGTTACATTTTGAAGTTTAATGTAAATATACTGTTCAATTCAATTCAATGGTTTATTGTATGAAAGGTCATTGGCCCATATACAGTAATAGTAACATATATTGAATTGTACAGAGTATCAATTTAGACAACAGCAACAACTGACGTAACATAAATGTTGTTTGAAGGTATATAGATACTTGTAGTTGAATGCTATACTTTTTGGTTGACAGCGAACATTCTAAGTTATTAGTAGACATAAATGAATACGACCAGGCGTGTAGATATCCCATTCATATTTTGTTATATACCAGGCAGAAGAACATAACATTGTCTTCAACACCAAGGTTACAGAAGGGGTAAATTTTAAGGACTTTTCAATATCTTCCTTTATTCATCTTAAGGTCACTTATACCAAGTCTAAAACGTATAAAGGTATTGCGGAGGTGTTTATATCTTAAATTTGAAAGATACGACTCTGGTTCAAGGAGAGAAATATACTCCTAATTCATTTTACCCCTCAAGTAAAGATAAGTGTACTGTATACATAACATGCAAGCTTTCACATAAATAAAAGAACATGTTATTTCATTTTTGTCATGTAAATATATTATATTTATTGAATGATTGAATAGATATACATTAATAGGTATATATTGTTGTTCCCATTATGGTGTGGACTATATCCTAGCTGGTGTATAAAGTATATCTGTCAATTCCTTATTTGAGGTAGCATCACATTCACGTCTCTATGCAAGCAGGGTCTCTGCTTGGTGTTTAACGTCATATGAACATCTGTATACTTCTTTTCAACGACGAAACGCGAGGATCATCCTATATGCATGGTGCATTAACACACGAGGTGAAGTTCATAGGAACGTATCCATGCATTTGTGATAAAACCATTAGCATTTATTTGCAGAGTTGCGTAATTGACTGGAGCATTAGTTTCAACAAAACGTTGTTTGATCAGGTTTACAACATTCAATGCCCTAACAAAGCTGTCAAAACGATTTATGGGAGAATGTGGAGGACATTTCCAAATTTCCAAATCAGTGACGAAAATGATATCCGATGCAATTCCCTATTTTGACTTGTACCATAGGTTCCCCTGTTGTTGTTTTTCATGTGAACTATTGACTTACCTTATCATGTGTTTGTGACGGATGACACCGGTGGGTAGTTTCCTGTTAGCTGAGGCTGTGACATAACTGGAATATTGTTCAAGACGGGGTTTAACCAAGCTCACTCACTCACCCTGTTAGTTGACCACATAATATTAATGCTGACATTCTAAAGGGAAGTCGGAAGTCTATTTTGTTTGGATTCCATTAGGTATATGACGTTTCTATTTTCACCAAAGATACAGGTAAGTTGTTCAAAGCAGCATGAAACCCCAACTCACTTACTGTTAGGATAGAGTCTTGTTCTCAGTGTCAAGACATGTTTCATATGTATTTAGGGTCGTTCTCCTTGTCTTGTTCAAATACTTGTCTACTTTTGCAAATGTTGACATCGCATATTTTATTATCACAATAAACAGACAAGGACTATGCGAGTCAAATACGTATATTGCTACGAAGACCCCTTCCAATTCATTTGTGTTTGTCCAGAATAAAGTGCAATGAGAACACTGTTTTTCTCCTGAAGACTATATATACAATACTTTATGGCATTGTAAACGCGACCTACACACTGAACAAACACATTCTCAAGTCAGCGCTGAGATTAACAGATATATTTAGGAATCCATTCATCAACATGACCAACATATCAAACAAGTGTTATTTTTTTTCTGATAGTTAACATAACTGAAATACTGTTCAAAGCGGGGTTAAACCAAACTCAATCACCCCTGTTTGTGGACCACATAATATAAATGCTGACAATATATCATATACAGTAAACTACGTTTATAACAAACACGCTTATAACGAACTGACCGATATAACGAACCTATTTTTAGTCCTGACCATTTGTTGTATAAACGCTGTATATATGCTTATAACGAACTACGGTTATTACGAACTAAAATTAGTGGTCCCTTCGAGTTCGTTATAACCGTAGTTTACTGTACTTTGAAGAAGGTTTAACTAGATGATTTCGTTGATCCTCCTATTCTGTTTGAGTACCTTGACTTAGTTATAACAGCGACAAAACATGTTCACAATCATGAGAAATTTAGACTTTAAGCCATTGTACCCTTCTGACTATATGCATTATGAATTACTGTTAAATAGCGATGGCCCACCGGTGGCCCCCGTCACAAACAAACAGTCAATTGTTCACCTAAAAAACACCGGAACATATAGTATAAGTCAAAATTGGGAATTGCATCTGACATCATTTTCGTCACTGATGCGTCAAATTTGGAAATGTCCTGCACTTTAAGAAAAACGTACAACTTTATGGATAACAAAGTCTGGTTTATTGCGACGTTTCGATGTAGATTCTTACACCGTTATAAAGCTGGAGTTATAAACTTGATAACGGTGTGCAATAAACCAGAAGTTGTTATCCTTTAAATTGTACGTTTTTCTTAATTATTTGCCAACTCCTAGAATACCAATCAAACTGTCTTACACATGTCGACCATAATCATTTGTTGATGAATGTTGTAACCTTGACTAAACAACTTTCGAGCAAGAATAGCATGACGCTCTATAAAAGTCTCAGTAGAAACAACTCTAGAGCTTTATTGTACCTAAAAAGTTTGAAATGTAGACATCAAAGGCTGGTACTGCTGGAATATTGCTTGACATAAAGAAAGACAATGCGTCCTGGACTGTAACAGCTTTAAGGTAAGCCATGAGAGGCTTGTTAGTCGATCCAGTCAAGTTATGAAATATATGTGTTTTAAACAAGTAAATATGTTGCTTGCTCATGACAATTCCGCCCATCTAATCCTATTCCTGTCTCGCCTGGTGAACGTTCGGTGCCAAATTTGAGTAGTTTCTAAACGGATGGGCACATATGTAGCAGGGTACGTCTACATGACCGTAAGAGTGTTGGTGAATAGCCTTGTGATGGATAGGCACAGATTCTTCTAGGTTATTGTGGAACTATTCCATGTTATATGAAATTGTTTCACTTTCAACATTATGTAACGTATTCATACCCACGCTTCATAACTGTACTCACCACCGGGTGAGTAGGGTTGACGCGGCTGTTAGCAATATTTCAGCAATATCACGGCGGTGGACACCAGAAATGGGCTTCTCACATTGTACCTATGTGGAGAATCCAACACGGACCTTCGGCGTGACAAGCAAGCGCTTTAACCCCTAGTCTACCCCACTACTCCTCGCATAATGAGTCAAGGACCTTTTTAGTCAAGTTAATTCTCATTTAGTATTGCACTTTTTAAAGGAAATTGATTTAATACATAAATTTTGATGTACCTCATATGTTTTTATATATTGGTAGTGCTAATATATAACTTAGATTGTTAGTGGCTGTACCCTCGAGGGGGGTTGAAGTAGCGTAAAATTATTGTCCCCCTAAGAGGGTATGTAAGTCCCACATCATTCAATGTATTGTTATGCATACCAGAATTTTAAAACGTAGTATTTTTGTCATTTTAATCTAAGGCTTAACTGGTAAACTATCGCCAGTGACTGAAGGACTGATATAAATCCAGCCAGGGTCCATGCAGGAAGCAAAGACACTGTAAGTCCCCATGGTCCCTGGTATGGTGTTCTCCCTTTAGTTACTGACGATCTCTAGCCCATTTTTATATTGTGTTGTTAATTCTTATTGCTTTTATATGTTCCTCAACTAGTTTTAATACACTCTGTGATGTTCCAGTTATTGTACTGTCCTTTGCTGACAGTTTTTTTTATAAATTATATATACTTACTTGTTATTAATGTATTAATTCTCGTCACGATATGGCTGAAATATTGCCGATGTGACGTTAAATATTAACTCACTCACTCACTCGCATAATGAAAAGGGTATATATTCCTGTAATGTCGCGGTACTCACCATATTATTACTTATTATACATTCCTTAGGTATCGGGAAAAAATGACACGGTACATTAATTGAGAATTGTAAAATCCGCCTCAATACGACAAAGTGGCAAAGCTAAGTCCCTTACCATTAAAATTCATGTGAGTGTCTGTGGGTATCATAAGCATTAATTTATCCAATATGTACAGTAAAGTTTAATAATTATTTAAATATGCTTATTTGCATCATCTGCACTATGAAAATGTGTTTAGATCTTACGCTCAAACCTGTACACGTTCCATGTCCAATACCTATGAAATGTTAACTAAATATGTTTAGGATTGTGTTTAACAGCTATAATGTGTATGAACACACATTTATAAATACAACACTTTTCAAAACTCGGCGGGATACGAACCTGCAACTTACTGATTACTAGTCCTTCACACTACCACCTGTGCTACGAGACTCTTGTCGTCGGAAATGTAAATTTCCCCAGCCACCATTAACCGAGCTTGGTTTATTTGTACATTTTGTTGTTGATATTGTCCCAAGTTCTTTGTAAGTCCTGGTCGTATTGTGTTTTGCAGGTGCCTGTGAATCTGATTTTTGCACATCTATTTTCAACATACACAATTCATATAATCCATTTTTGACTTACTGCACAATGGTATGCACTATATTTGATATTATAACTTTAAGCATGTTTAAATTCTTAACATGTTTAAACATTAACCATGATTAAATTCTAAACATGTTAAAAATGTATAAATTCTAAGCATGTTTAGATTATGGTGATGTTGTGTTTAGATGATGTTTAGGCTGAGAGACGATAGCTCATTTCATTTTTTTAGACGCTTAACGGGTTTAGGTAGAACACATCAAATGTTCACATTCTAACACATTTTCACAGTGTGCATGAGATCCTAAAGGTACCTAACATTGGCAAAGTAGATTTTTGTCTAGTCCTTCATTGGCATTTACAAATTGGAAAAATATGAGGACGTGAAACCTTTCATGGATACAACTGCTATATTGCTTGTAACGACGTTCTAGTTCCAAGTGTTACCCCTTCGTACGGTAATTGCATTGTGGTGAGTGAGTGAGTGGGTTGGGTTTAACGCCGCTTTTAACAGTACTCCGGTTGTATCGCGGCTTGTCAGCTTAATGTGGGAGGAAAGCCCGAAGTGATGCAGGTTTAAGATGTTTACCACTTCGGTAAAACCCACGAGGACGGGGATGGTGCTGACAAACCTAGAACCATAATCGGGGCGAACCGGGATTCGAACCCACAATCATAGGTTTCTGGTGTGCCTAAGGGATGCAACTCTGCACAGCGAATCGCGGCGCCTCAGACGACTGGGCACCCGTGCCCCCAATTGCACTGTAACAAACAATAAAGAAGTTGTAAAAAGTAACGTTTCAGGTCTACTTCTTACCCTTTCGCGATGTCCTCAGTTTTGTAACACTTTTGTGATCCATTGTCCGCGTAACAACATTCAGGGTATCCATGTCAGAAAATGTTCCAATGCCTTATATTGTAACGAGTAAGGAATTGCAAAAGCATGTAATAATGCAAATAAACTCATGTTTTCCTCGTATAACAAACTTAAATACAAGTGTAAACGTCAGATGTGGTTATGCTTTATGAATACAAAATGTACTGTTTGGATAAACTACAATCAATTGAAACATCTCACATACATATGTATTTGTACCGTGTTGTATTACATGATGAATACAGACGTCTTTATACACCAATGACATCTCAACACGTGTTTTATTAAGTTCTTTCTCTATATGTTGCGTTTCCCTCATAAATGATACATAAGTATAAATGCTGGTTCCAACAACACCTTGCAGCCGCCCATAGAACAATGAAATGAATTATTAAATATGACAAAAAGCATTATATTCTTGTGTCATAAGATTCACCTAACGTCAAATACTTACGTCACAGCATCTTTTAGTGTATGCAGGTGAGAAGCATATTTATGTCATCATAAACACCTGTGACAGAGTACCTGTAATAAACATAATCTCCATGCCACAATTATGAAGCCATAACACAGGAACGCGGAAATATCCCACCGAGAGACTTGATTCGCAGCAGTAAGGTCGCGCTTACGTGATATTATTCCGGTTTTTGTGTGTTTTTAAAACAAAACGTGAACTAGATTTGTGTGGATAAGGAACTGCTGATCTGCATGACATAATTGTTACTGATGAAGTTTGGTTTCTTCATCCATGTGTTCCTGTTTTATGTCTGAGGTGAAATAACTCATTTATTTGTCAGGACACCCTGACACATCGTCCCCCTATTCTTCTTTCAATTGGACATTCATGGATAGAAATGTTACATTTCCTTGCCATAAGAACATTTTACAAGGAATGTTTTAACCCTTTTCGTAAGCACCTGGTGTCATCGCTGATTTTCAGTGGTCAATTTGTGTGATTTTCTTCTTTCAATTGGACATTCATGGATAGAAATGTTACATTTCCTTGCCATAAGAACATTATACAAGGAATGTTTTAACCCTTTTCGTAAGCACCTGGTGTCATCGCTGATTTTCAGTGGTCCATTTAGGTGATTTTCTTCTTTCAATTGGACATTCATGGATAGAAATGTTACATTTCCTTGCCATAAGAACATTTTACAAGGAGTGTTTTAACCCTTTTCGTAAGCACCTGGTGTCATCGCTGATTTTCAGTGGTCCATTTAGGTGATTTTCTTCTTTCAATTGGACATTCATGGATAGAAATGTTACATTTCCTTGCCATAAGAACATTTTACAAGGAGTGTTTTAACCCTTTTCGTAAGCACCTGGTGTCATCGCTGATTTTCAGTGGTCCATTTAGGTGATTTTCTTCTTTCAATTGGACATTCATGGATAGAAATGTTACATTTCCTTGCCATAGTGAACATTTAACAAGGAATGTGTTAACCCTTTTCGAGGGCACCTCTTGCCTTCGTTAAATTTTAGTGGCCCATTATGTGTTTTTCAGCTCTGTATCGACTTTTGCACCCAACGAAATTGGTTTCGACGGATGGTATTTAATAACTGGCAGGTTTTAAGAATATTTTTAAAATACCTTTCTTTTCGCTTTCTGGCATTAATGTTAATGGTCTAGCCACATTGACCAGGGAGATAATCTACTGTCTGAAATCAGATTAGTTCACGATATGTGTAAATGGATTATTTGTCATGAAAATATATATTTACATCTCTTGTAAGATTTTTCATCCTGTCACAACATGTCATTGCACTAAGTGATATTGTGTGTATGAAAAATACTAATTCATTATTTTCATAAGTTAAGGGCTATTAGATACCAACACCACACACTTACACCTTATTGTAATTTTATCTGTGTGAGGAAATCATCACATGGATTCATAATTGTTGAATCACATATCCTCCTGTTAACATAAACCTCTGCTTTGTCAGTTAGGTATTGTTAACTTTACATGCTGCTGTTGCTGTTCAGCAAGTGTGAGAGAAATGTGTACACCTTCATTGTAGTACTTACTACCCTTTTGATCGGGATATTTGATATAATATTTTTTATGACTTACTCCTTTAACTACATCGTACGGCCAAACACACTGCTAATTTGTAATGTTTCATGTATTGTGTTTATTGTGACTGTATCAACAGTGTCATCTCTTGATCTTACAGTTAATTTTATTTGTTTGTTGTTTAACGCCGCACTTAGCAATATTCCGGCTATATTGCGGCGGTCTATAACCAGAGTCTGAACCAGACATACAGCGATTAACATCATGAGCATCAATCTACGCCCTTGAGATACGATGACATGCATCAACCAAGTCAGCGAGCCTGACCACCCGATCCCGTTAGTCGCCTCTTTCGACAAGCATGGGTTGCTGAAGACAAATTCTTACCCGGGTTTTCGTGGGGCCCATATCTTGCAGGGTCGGTAGGGTAGTCTAGTTGATAAAGTGTAAACTCATCACGCCGAAGGCCTATGCTTGATTTTCACATGGGTACAATGTGTGAAGCGCGTTGATAGCGTCGCCCGGTGTCATATTGTTGGAACATTGCTAAAGGTGGCATACAACTGCACTTAATCTATATCTTATTGCATTTATTAACCTTGTGCATTTCAAAAACATTAATCAATATCATATTTCCGTTATTTTTTAATTTCATCAATATCAAACATCATTATGTCCATAAATCATTGCATGAAAACCATGTACAGATTACAGTTTTCTCTTTGCCAGTACCATTCATACTATTGTTTGACATAGATGTATATAGTCTAGACTCGATGACTGTATCATAGGCCATAAAGTTATGTTTCAGTTAAAAGGAATTGATTTAGGTCTAGACAATATGGCTGTGTATAAGCATGTAAAATAACATTTTTGAATTTTCGCACGTTCAGTAGACTGGCATATATTTCAGCCTTAATTACAGCCCTCACTAGCGGTGTCACAGATCTGCAGTAATAAAATATGTCTCGCGTTCGTTCAAAGAGAAACGTGCGATTAATGCTAATCAAGTCCGACAAAGAGTATCACCCTGACGTACGCCGTCATAGAAGATGTATCACTCGTCTTTGATTTATCCGACCTGTTTGCTACGGGCAGATGAGGTAAAGAAAGTTGTATATAACCCGCCCTGTATATATATCAGTGTGTCCATGTCGAATGATGTCGATCACATTTTATGTCGAAAATCCATCGTAACGTCATGTGACAAAGGGCTTTGGGCGAATGCAAACATAATGGTAGTGGGATAAGATTGTATATGGCAAACTGTTCTTTCTTAACCATTTATTTATGGTTATCTCCGGGCTATTTTTGTTATGGCCGACAAATATCATTCGTTTTTGCCTTTGTAGAAGAAACAAACTCGTAAATTGAGCAACTGACTTTCGTAGGTCCGTGATTAAGTGAGGTGGCATTGCTTAGCGTCAACAAGAGTTTTTGAGAATGTGTTTGGTAATGCCAGTTGTCGTTTCATAAAATAACCTTATACTATTATTCCTCTTTAGCACAGGCAACAACAATCTTTCTACATCGATATTTTAACGAGCATTTTGTCCTTTCAATAAATACTTAAAAGTATTGACATTAGCAAAGTTAACATGTAATGAATAATTTGATGAATGAATGGATGGATGGATGGATGGATGGATGGATGGATGGATGGAGCTTTCAGGATAGAACTGAGTATCAGCTTATCAACTTACTTTACATGCAACAAGTCACCATCACTTTAACAACACCCGTTCTGTGCCCAGTGAGAAGTGTGCCATAACCCCAAGGACTTTAAAACGTCATGGTTTGAAACAAGAATATAAAAAAATACATTGAAAGATTAGTTTTTCAAGTCATGGAATAGTTTTTGACAGCCAAGCCCTGAGGTAATGTTCTATTCGTCCTGTACAAAGTGCCATCCTTCGAAATAAACTTACTTCTCCCAAAATGTATTTCATATCCCCTTCTTAAATTTAGAACATCACAATAATAATAAATCATAATCATCTAGCAGATGGTGTGATCTGTCATGGAAGCATAGAATGTGCCATCTCTGCAATTCACTAGCTGGAGACGAATTTCATGAATGGAACACCTTCGAGAATGAATTATCAACATATTTAGATCAATCTTATTATTTGTGCCCAGCTTTTTTGTAACTATACAAACGTTTACTTTCACAGAAATTAATATCTACTGAACAAATGTCTAAATTTCTAAATTGATACTTGGTACTGTAAATAGGAACTAGTTATATACCATCTTGTCATGTGTTTTATGTAATTTATCAATATACAGTAAACTACCTTTATAACGAACACCCTTATAACGAACTGACTGATATAACGAACTGTTTTGGGGTCCCGTCCATTTGCTGTATGTATGCTGTATATATCCTTATAACGAACTACGGTTTTAACGAATTAAAATTATTGATCCCTTTTAGTTCGTTATAACCGTAGTTAACTGTATAATATTTGCTCTTGTGCCACTGACTGGTTCTGTGAGAATAAAGGTTGACAACTGACATAAATAGTATGAATAATGGTACTGTTTATCGTCTGTCCATTACGTAAAAGGATTGAAAAACTGTTAATGAGCTGCAGTTAATTATTTTCGCCGCATTTTCATATGTCCAACTTGCCTGAGATAATTAGCAGTTTGTGATAGTATCGTTACTTTTCATTTCCTTGAATGACTTTTGATGTTTTTAAATGCAGGTATGTCAGAGTGTAATATGTTTACTTCATTGTGATGACGAAGGAGCTACTTTATAATCATACTTTAACCTTTGCGGTTGGTGTGATGTATGGAGAAACGACGCGATAGACAGTCAATATGACAAGAACAGACGTTCACATATACAGAACACACTCAAACATACACACAGACATCATCGGAGACTGTGTGTCTGACGTTGCGGCCCCTATGTAATGTCAAAGACACTGAGGGATGTGGCTGTATGGAGTTCGTCCTCTCTCCTTTTTAAAGCCCCCTCCTCGGAGCTGAGAGGTTTTGACATTAAGTGAGTGTTTGCACAACCTAGCGTCGACCATCTAAGGTCAGAGGGTTGAGTGGTCACTTTTGTCCAGTCTGTCCACTAGTCATCTGGTCACTTAACATAAGGGTAAGTGACCTTAAGTGGGCTGTCTAATCAGTGTTGAAGCCTACTGCCACACGCGACGCGCGGTCTCCGATGGACTTTGTAAAACAAGGGCCGACTGGACACGGTTGGCTGTGTGGGTCACGCCCGACCCGCGTTCACCCTACACCCCCGTAATCCCCGGCGATGGAGGCGGGCTTTCGGTACAGAGACAGAGACCTGTTGACGGGGACGGATTAAAAAGTACACGGCCTTGTCTGGTGTACACTATGCTTGAGGGTGTGCGAACCCATGTATATTTCAGCTAATTGAGAGAAAGAGAGGGAGAGAGAGAGAGGGAGAGAGAGAGAGAGAGAGGGAGAGGTTGGTGAGTGGGTGTTGAACCTAATCCAGTCTATAACTTTCAATCCGTAACTTTTGTGTGTAGCCTTACTTCCGATCACCTTACATTTACACACACAAGGAATAGAACACAACCCTTCTTTCATTTCCATATATTCCGAACCTCCGTGTATCGTCATCCTATCTACGTATCATGGTGAGCACGTGTTTCAACATGTTTAAGATACTACTGACACATGTTGAAACACTGGAACAAGAAAGTAAGTTTCGCCAGACGGACACAAGAACTACTTCAATATCATATGAAGTAGAAACAGCAGATCAAATAACGAGCGACAGTTACAAAACAAAAACAAATGATTTCATAAGAAAATTAACATACAGTTGCTATGAAAGGCTATTTCATATGGTAATATGCAGTAAGTAGTGCCTGATTTATTTCCAGGTGTAATGATATGTAGTCACATTCCTTTGACGCCAACTTCCCCAAAACCTTCATATATATGGTGGCTGAGAAGGGCCATCGATATATCGTCCACACGATATAACGGCAAAGCGATAATACGATACAATATTTCGTCATTGGGATATATTATAGTTATACTACGATACACGAAATAGCTTAACAATCAACGACAAAGCAACACGAAATGACGATAAAGCGAAATGGTCGTGATGTCGATATATCGTCATGTCGTTTCTAATTGCGTGTTATGGCGATTTCGTTTGTGGTTGTATCGCAATATCGCCATATCGTACTATTGCTTTGTAACGATATCGTGTAGATATAATAGGACGATACAGCGACTGCCCCACGCAGCCGCCAAGCATCCACGCAGCATCCACGCAGCCGCCACGTATAACGTGTACAACCGACGGAGGACAGCAATGCGCGTAAATTAACTTTTAGTTTTGTTGACAGAGAAGACTTTCATGAAAGAAACAGCCATCTGAAGTTAACGACCTCGGAAGATTACCGCCCGCACTCTGGGCAATCTCTTTTTGATTCTTGCTTGTTGAAGTGATATATGGCCAGATATTGATAAGTAATGGTTGCTGATGGCAAGGGCTGTGGCTAAGAAGATAGGATGGGTCATGCTGTGCAACACGCCACTGGACGGTGACTCACCAACCGCATGTTGATAAGCTATGTGCTAGACATTATGGAACTTTCTATACGTAGTCTACTAATAACAACCTCCATCAAGTACCTGAGGATGTTTTGGGCAGATTAGTCATTCGTTTTCAAATTCCTTAAACATGTCTATTCTTTGAAGGATTCATGAGTGTCCCCACTGACTCAAGGGGTTCAGATCGTTAGAGTTATGTCCCTTAGTTGCAAGGATCCGCATTCTTCTGGTTTGAATTCCAGTTTAATCCCATTCATGATCAGTAGTCTATCAGCACCAATGTGCTGCCCCTGTTGGCTTGCCCTCGGCTTGATAAACGTGCTCGTGGATTTAGTCAAAACACAGCTTTAGTCGGAGTTGAACCTAACTTACACACCCGTAATAACACACTGGGCGTAATTAAAAAATTTAGTTAGAATATGTAAGGTATAAATGAAAACTTCTTGAATAATCTTGAAACCATGTTTGTTATTGATGTGCTGTTTTAAAACATGTGGCGTGCTGAATGTCTACCAGATTTCATTCATTCAAAGCTTGTCATTTAATGGTTAAACTCTATAGGTAAATCACCTATGATCCTGGGTTCGAATCCCAGATTCACTCTCATTATGTTTCGTGGTTTCTCACCACCATACCCGTGCTCATGGATTTCACCAAAGTGGTAAACGCCGAAGGCCTGCATCATTTTAGGCTTCCTTCCCACATCAAGCTGACCGTACCACCGTGATATAACTGAAATACTGATCTAAGCGGAGTTAAACCCAATTTACTCACTCATTTCCTTCAGTTGTACATGTAGTGCAAGAAGAGCGATTGGTAAAATTCACACGACAACAATGATTTCACGCGACCGACATCTTAATACAAAAGTAATTGTTGACGTGATGTGAAATGACGTCAAGGTTATTTTCCATCATTGTCGACATTGTTAGCTTTTTCAAACTGCTTGAGTAATACAAGAAATAGACCATTTCTTCACTGCATGAATCAAATACTGAAACAAGCGTAATACTAAAAGATGTCTTGATAACAATCCGTTTTCTTACAAGATAAATATAATAATTTATTTTAAACGGCATCAAATCGATACAGAATCTTGTCTCCCATTAAATCAAGAAGGTTGTGACAATATGACGTGCGCCGCCACATTCCTCCGCCAGACAATATAGTGCGTCCAGACGGTCATGAATCTTTCAGCGTCACAGCCAGGAAGAGCACTCTTCACTCACTAAGATGAACGACGTACATCTCCCTCAGTCTGCTTCATGATTGTCATACAAAAAACCTGATTTATCTTACCGTGGTTTGGTTTCGTTTTATCACAGAGAATGTAGACATGAGCACGAGTTGATGTTAGGGCATGTTATTGTCTTAAAGAGTAAAACTCACTGATTTGGAAGAGGTATTCCGACGGAGAAAAGGTGCGGAATGCAAGCGTGGGGATTTCTGAAGT
The DNA here is from genome assembly GCF_023055435.1 of Haliotis rufescens. Taxonomy (NCBI): domain Eukaryota; kingdom Metazoa; phylum Mollusca; class Gastropoda; order Lepetellida; family Haliotidae; genus Haliotis; species Haliotis rufescens. The sequence continues at coordinate 18,145,152 of NW_025964112.1, forward strand.
GTTGGACATATTTGATAAAGCTTGATATTATATACTTTGGGCATAACTGCTTATGAACAGGTAAAGGACGAAGTCTAAATTTGTCTTTGATTGGTGATATGTCTGCTGGCCTTGACATCTAATTAAGTGAATCAATAGTGAACTTTAACTCGATTAACCGATTTAAATCGATATACCGTTTACGACGATGAAACGTTAAGGCAAAAAGATTACCGGCAGAATGACCTCATGACCACCGAACTTCGGATAGCTCGACATATTTGCAATTGTTCCGAAGACGTGGAATCGAATTCGACTTCGGTCCTTCAAACGTGTTCCTCTCCTCTTCTCTTCCTCTTTTCAAGATTTCTGTTTAATGCACAGAGACAGCATCTTCGTTTCATACATAGCACTACTGTCTAGACCTAACTGACAGTGAGCTATAGACCGTACAGCATAGTTCCCCTTTAACGTGTTTATGACCTCGATCTATTTCTGGAGTGAGTTGTGTTTAACGCCGCTTTTAACATTATCACTGTGTCAGCTTTATTTGGGAGGAAAGTCCGATCGAAGTGATGCAGGTCTTTGCAGTTGACGTTCACCATTCTGGCGAAACCACGAGCATGTGTATAGCACTGGCTGACTAATGTCATCAACCAAGTCACCGAGTCTGACCACTCGTTACATTTGGTCGCCGCTCACGACCAGCATAGGTTGACATGGACGTATTCTTTGAAGCTTGGTACAGATGATATATAAAGATAGTGTCTCGGTGCAAAAATTACGGTCTATTTACACTGAAAATGGACACCGAAACATAAGGCCGACCTCCCATAAGGCCCACAAATAACTTTGTTTTTTGCCCCCACTCGGTCATTTTAAAGGGCGGATAACTCTTACCTGCCTTCTCATAAACGAAAGTACGAACTACGCATAACTTGCATGACGCACGGTGATTCTCTTTAATGTGCAGGTGGCTTCTCGTGAGCACCTGAGACATAATTTTTATGAATCGCTGTGAAAGGGCATTTTCTTAATAAATTAATACCAGAGACAACTACGGTTTTCCTCCTGAATACGAAAATTGTTAATGTCATGCAAATGTGCGTGTCAAAAAAGAGGATAAGGAAGGATGATTTAGATTTACTGAGGACTTGCCGTAAATCAAATTCATTCAATGGAAAACAATATTTTTTTCATTTCCCACTCTTTGCATATTAGACTGCATAAAGTTGATGTGTAATTTTGGTATGCGATGCCGAGGATGACATCATGGTGGACTATATTCCATATTATAATCAGAGTCTATTATGCTTTTGAGGCTATTGCGGGTTGAAATTAAGACTAGGAGATGTGAGAAGATGAGAAAAGGTTTTATCACGATAATGCACCAGCAGATAAATCAGTCATTGCCGTGGCTTCAATCCATGAGTGTGGCTTTCAACTCCTTCAGCCTCCACCTCTCTTCCAAATCTTGCTCTGTCATTCATCCAAAAAGCTCCAGCCGGAACTCATTTCGACACAAACGATGACGTCATAACTGCTGTTGGACAGCAAAGAGGATTACTTCTACGAAATTTGGATATATTCCCTCCACATGTGTAGCAATGTAGAACATGATAATGTTGAAAAATATATCATTTTAATGTCTCTAGGTCAAGTCTTTTGATGTGGGGATCAGAACCTATCAGTCACCCGTCGTACTCCACGGTAGACTGCTTTGCAATAATTGAGAATAAACAAGGCATTCGCAGCTTATAATTATGGGTTTGAAACAAACCTACTCTGCGTAATAATGTCATAAATCGTCTTGTTATACAAAGTACTGCCACAAAAAGCATATCATAAAAGGATAAGAACATCTCTCTTCATCAAGACATGGACATCTCGAGGTCGTGAGATATATTAATGAGGTCTCATATATCAAATAAGTAAGAGTTTTGTGCATTGTTTATAGGCTTCCGTCTAATATTTTATTGTCCATTCCTAACCATAAACCTCCTGGTTGCAGGTGTTCAACGATAAAACCCCTCCCTTCAAGACAGATATTACTGCTTAGGGTCATGTGCATTTTGTAGCACGTTACATCCAAGCTAATATTTATGTAAGTCGGCTTGATAATAAATCCTTCATTTTCGCTTTCCTTTTTTCTCGGATGATGGATTCAACGGTGGTGATTCATCTTTGATTATTTTACTGACTATTATTTCAGTGACTAGATGACCATTTTACTCTAACCTGACCATTAATAGGAAGATTCATGTCTACTGACCATCAGTGACTATATGACTATTTGCTCTGACCTGACCATCAACAGGAAGGTTCATGTCTCATGACCATCAGTGACTAGATGGCTATTGATTCTGACCTCACCATCAATAGGAAGGTTCATGTCTAATGACCGTCAGTGACTAGATGGCTATTTGCTCTAACCTGACCATCAATAGGAAGGTTCATGTCTCATGACCATCAGTGAATAGATGACTATTGACTCTGACCTGACCATCAATAGGAAGATTCATGTCTACTGACCATCAGTGACTAGATGACTATTTGCTCTAACCTGACCATCAATAGGAAGGTTCATGTCTACTGGCCATCAATTACTAAATGACTATTTTCTCTGACCTGACCATCAATAGGAAGGTTCATGTCTACTGACCATCAGTGACTAGATGACTATTTGCTCTAACCTGACCATCAAGAGGAAGATTCATGTCTACTGGCCATCAATTACTAAATGACTATTTTCTCTGACCTGACCATCAATAGGAAGGTTCATGTCTACTGACCATCAGTGACTAGATGACTATTCACTCTGACCTTACCATCAATAGGAAGGTTCATGTCTACTGACCATCAGTGACTAGATGACTATTTGCTCTAACCTGACCATTAATAGGAAGATTAATGTCTACTGACCGTCAGTGACTAGATGACTATTTGCTCTAACCTGACCATCAATAGGAAGGTTCATGTCTACTGACCACCAGTGACTAGATGACTATTTGCTCTAACCTGACTATCAATAGGAAGGTTCATGTCTACTGACCACCAGTGACCAGATGACTATTTGCTCTGACCTGACCATCAATAGGAAGGTCCATGTCTACTGACCATCGGTGACTAGATGACTGTTTGCTCTGACCTGACCATCAATAGAAAGGTTCATGTCTACTGACCATCGGTGACTAGATGACTGTTTGCTCTAACCTGACCATAAATAGGAAGGTTCATGTCTCATGACCATCAGTGACTAGATGACTATTGATTCTGACCTGACCATCAATAGGAAGGTTCATGTCTACTGACCGTCAGTGACTAGATGACTATTTGCTCTGACCTGACCATCAATAGAAAGGTTCATGTCTACTGACCATCGGTGACTAGATGACTGTTTGCTCTAACCTGACCATAAATAGGAAGGTTCATGTCTCATGACCATCAGTGACTAGATGACTATTGACTCTGACCTGACCATCAATAGGAAGGTTCATGTCTACTGACCATCAGTGACTAGATGACTATTTGCTCTAACCTGACCATCAATAGGAAGATTCATGTCTACTGACCACCAGTGACCAGATGACTATTTGCTCTAACCTGACCATCAATAGAAAGGTTCATGTCTACTGACCGTCAGTGACTAGATGGCTATTTGCTCTAACCTGACCATCAATAGGAAGGTTCATGTCTACTGACTATCAGTGAATAGATGACTATTTGCTCTAACCTGACCATTAATAGGAAGATTCATGTCTACTGACCGTCAGTGACTCGATGACTATTTGCTCTAACCTGACCATCAATAGGAAGGTTCATGTCTACTGACCACCAGTGACTAGATGGCTATTGACTCTGACCTGACCATCAACAGGAAGGTTCATGTCTACTGACCACCAGTGACTAGATGACTATTTGCTCTAACCTGACCATCAATAGGAAGGTTCATGTCTACTGACCACCAGTGACTAGATGACTATTTGCTCTAACCTGACCATCAATAGGAAGATTCATGTCTCATGACCATCAGTGACTAGATGACTATTGATTCTGACCTGACCATCAATATGAAGGTTCATGTCTACTGACCATCAGTGACTAGATGACTATTTGCTCTAACCTGACCATCAATAGGAAGGTTCATGTCTACTGACCACCAGTGACTAGATGGCTATTGACTCTGACCTGACCATCCACAGGAAGGTTCATGTCTACTGACCATCAGTGACTAGATGACTATTTGCTCTAACCTGACCATCAATAGGAAGATTCATGTCTCATGACCGTCAGTGACTAAATGGCTATTTGCTCTAACCTGACCATCAATAGGAAGGTTCATGTCTACTGACCATCAGTATCTAGATGACTATTTGCTCTAACCTGACCATTAAGAGGAAGATTCATGTCTACTGACCATCAGTGACTAGATGACTATTGACTCTGACCTGACCATCAATAGGAAGGTTCATGTCTACTGACCATCAGTGACTAGATGACTATTTGCTCTAACCTGACCATCAATAGGAAGGTTCATGTCTACTGACCGTCAGTGACTAGATGACTATTTGTTCTGACCTGACCATCAATAGAAAGGTTCATGTCTACTGACCATCAGTGACTAGATGACTGTTTGCTCTGACCTGACCATCAATAGGAAGGTTCATGTCTACTGACCATCAGTGACTAGATGACTATTGATTCTGACCTGACCATCAATAGGAAGGTTCATGTCTACTGACCGTCAGTGACTAGATGACTATTTGCTCTAACCTGACCATCAATAGGAAGGTTCATGTCTACTGACCATCAGTATCTAGATGACTATTTGCTCTAACCTGACCATTAAGAGGAAGATTCATGTCTACTGACCATCAGTGACTAGATGACTATTGACTCTGACCTGACCATCAATAGGAAGGTTCATGTCTACTGACCATCAGTGACTAGATGACTATTTGCTCTAACCTGACCATCAATAGGAAGGTTCATGTCTACTGACCGTCAGTGACTAGATGACTATTTGTTCTGACCTGACCATCAATAGAAAGGTTCATGTCTACTGACCATCAGTGACTAGATGACTGTTTGCTCTGACCTGACCATCAATAGGAAGGTTCATGTCTACTGACCATCAGTGACTAGATGACTATTGATTCTGACCTGACCATCAATAGGAAGGTTCATGTCTACTGACCGTCAGTGACTAGATGGCTATTTGTTCTGACCTGACCATCAATAGAAAGGTTCATGTTTACTGACAATCAGTGACTAGATGACTATTTGCTCTGATCTGACCATCAATAGGAAGATTCATGTCTACTGACCATCAGTGACTAGATGACTGTTTGCTCTGACCTGACCATGAATAGGAAGGTTCATGACTCATGCCCATCAGTGATCAGATGACTATTTGCTCCAACCTGACCATCAATTGGAAGATTCATGTCTACTGACCATCAGTGACTAGATGACTATTCACTCTGACCTGACCATCAATAGGAAGGTTCATGTCTACTGACCATCAGTGACTAGATGACTATTCACTCTGACCTGACCATCAATAGGAAGGTTTATGTCTACTGTCCATCAGTGACTAGATGACTATTTGCTCTGATCTGACCATTAATAGGAAGGTTCATGTCTACTGGCCATCAGTGACTAGATGACTATTTGCTCTGACCTGACCATCAATAGGAAGGTTCATGTCTACTGACCATCAGTGACTAGATGACTATTGACTCTGACCTGACCATCAATAGGAAGGTTCATGTCTACTGACCATCAGTGACTAGATGACTATTGACTCTGACCTGACCATCAATAGGAAGGTTCATGTCTACTGACCATCAGTGACTAGATGACTATTTGCCCTTACCTGACCATCAATAGCACGGGCCCTGTCTGCAGATTACCAGTGACTAGGTGGCCATATATCCTGACCTGACATTCAACGACAAGGGACCAGGTGACCATTTACCTTAGCCATTAATGACTAGAGGGATGCTAGTTCTGTCAGGATCATCAATGACCAGGTCTCCATTTGATCTGACCATCAGTGACAATGTCCAGTTGCAATTGACAGACAGAACATGAACGAGTAATTAGGCACGCCTGACCGTCAAGAGCCAAAACATTTTCACTACTAACAATACAAACATTTACTAGTGGATCTTTTTATATTGAAACCAGTACCATTCCACAATGCCATAATAGTCCTGACACTACCCGTTTACTAATTCATATGGGATGGAGTTTGAACAATGATAATAGTAGAGAGCCGTTACCTTAAACAAGGGTAAACGTCTAAACGTACTTACGCATCGCATTCTTAACATAGGCAAGCCTCGGCGTCCTTAGTGTAATGTTAATTGCAATTTACCTGTATGTCAGCGAGCGCGTCAGATGTCATATGGAGATACATTTCCTCAAGGCATTGTGTTTAATTACTTGAGTCAGATTGTGTCCTTGTATAACATATATGAAATATCTTTTTTATTGCTTTGAGGAGGAAGAAGGTATTAAATATAAATGTGTCCCTCATTTTGTGGTCGGGTGAATGTTCCACTCAACAAAGTTCCAACTATAACTATGACTGCCTATTTCGACAGTCATTTCTTACAAAAGCGAGGCACTGGGGACCACAGGGGTCATGATTAACTATCTATTCTGTCCCGAAATGCATACACGCTATTCTGAAGACAGTTGGTGTCATAACTCTTGTCGGTGATTGAATCGCCCATTTGGAAATTTTCTGCACAGTCAAGGTATCACAAAAATATGCCGCCTATATAGAATCTCTCATAACTGATAACTGATTTGATTTCGAAACAAGATATGTTGTATGATCTCCCTTTGAATATAACCACAGAGGCTGAATAACTCGTCCTCATCTATAATGGGTCCGGTAGGGTTGTGAGAGTTTACGTAGTAGAAAAGATTTAAGCAATATACTGTGAATAATCTGACTGAATGTATGTCTCTATTGTCTAACCTGCAGCGTTTTAATGGGGTTTATAGTATAGGTTATAGGCAGGGTGGGTGTTGTGATTCCGAGCAGGCTAGTCCTTGACTTGGACCCTTAACGCGGCCGGTATGACGCGGTCGGGGTTCGAACCTGGCGTAGGTTTAAATATAGAAATTTAGAAATTAACTTTAGCAATTACGGATTATCTGCCCCCTCTACACGCAGCCCAGACAGCGAATGGGACTTCTCCCAGGAAGCGCTGACCCAGTCAAACCCATCCAGAACTTTTCGGAGAAAGTGACCCAACATTATTAGTGTTGGTGTTGTTGTTGTTGTTATCTAATTATAAAAACTGTAAATAACCATAACGTTTAACTTTAATGCACCACTAAACTTCAACGAGGTCACAGAATGACGGTCCCAAAACACTATAAACGAGACAGGTTTATCGCGTTTACTGATTCCACTTATTATCCTAACCTTCAAGCCTCTCCTCAACATATCACTGATCACTGCTTCAACGTTAAAATCCACTGAAGTTGTATACCAACGGTCTCTAACCGACGTTATCAGCCGCACGCGCTGACCAGCGTGACGTCATGTCGGGATTAGCAGTTTACGTGGCTGGTATAGTGGGCGTTTTTGTTTAAGCCGCGGCTTCGAATCAACGTTAGCGTATGGGAGGAATTCCTGGCTTATCTGCCTGTAGTTCGAGTGTGTACTCTTCGTGTCCCAGGCGGGGGAGATTATGGAAGTTTTACTCTCATGCAGTGCTACCAGTCAACTACTGGGTTGTACGAAAATGCGGACGGTAATGGAATGACTGTCAAATTGCGATATCGCTTCCGAAATGTAGTATAATAGGAACATTACCCCAGCGTGGATAATACTTACACAGACGTTTTCTGTCTATTTGACAGTCTACTTGGATTTCCATGCGGAAAAAATTGTTTTCATTTAATTATCTATTATTGTTGACAAAACCTGAGGGGCAAAAGAAAGTATACCGAGTTTGTTTTTTAAGTATATGTAACTGTGATTATGCCTATTTAACCATCACTCATACCTGCAACAGTTGGTAAAATGTAATCTGTGGCTGAGTAGTTTTGTGTAAAATAATTGGTTCAATGAAAACTGGGGTAAGAAATGAATTTACAGCCAAATGACAGCCACCATGTTTGAAATGTAAATGTGTGCCCTAAAAATGCAAATTTGTTTAGTTTTAAAGATAAGATATCTGAGATACACGTCAGCTGCTGTGTATTATGCAAAATATTTTTATTTGAAGTTTTAAATAAAATAATATCTTAAAAAATATTCTTTGAATTATTCTTTAAATGCTGCCTGCTCCAGTACAGTTATTGTTTTGGATATAATGTCGTGAACTTAATATATTTTCAATTAAAAATCAAACATATGATAAAATCAACTGAGAGATATAGTTTCCTTTGCTCCTCAGTCTATGTCGGATTATTCGATATTTTTCTCATGAGAATTAAGTGAAAGTCTATAAAGTCTCTTATAACTCTTACTTATGCACTGATATATCATATCATATGCGGACACATGCATGCATGCACAGATCCGATATGTCACGTACAAAGACCAGCATGCACGGATCCAATAATGTTACGTACAAAGACCTGCATGCACGGATCCGAAATGTTACGTACACAGACCAGCATGCACGGATCCGATATGTTACGTACACAGACCAGCATGCACGGATCCGATATGTTACGTGCACAGACCAGCATGCACGGATCCGATATGTTACGTACACAGACCAGCATGCACGGATCCGATATGTTACGTGCACAGACCAGCATGCACGGATCCGATATGTTACGTACACAGACCAGCATGCACGGATCCGATATGTTACGTGCACAGACCAGCATGCACGGATCCGATATGTTACGTACACGGACATATGCTGGACGTCATATGCAACCGTACAAGTCTGCATGTACAGATCATGTATGCCACGGACTCAGCCTGCATGCATAAACACTATATTTTATGATACAGGTCAGCATGCCCATGTCATATATGCTAGGAGCACAGATCTATATGCATAGACCTCCCATGTACTACGATAAGGCATGCACGGACCAGATGTGCTACAGCACACACTCGCATGCATAAATCCGATATGCTACAGCGCACACTTGCATGCATAAACCCGATATGCTACAGCGCACACTTGCATGCATAACCCGATATGCTACAGCGCACACTTGCATGCATTAACCATATATGCTACAGTACATAACTGCATGCATGTCCCGATATGCTACAGCGCACACTTGCATGCATAAACCAGATATGCTACAGCGCACACTTGCATGCATAACCCCATATGCTACAGCGCACACTTGCATGCATAAACCCTATATGCTACAGTACATTACTGCATGCATGTCCCGATATACTACAGCACACACTTGCATGCATGTCCCGATATGCTACAGCGCACACTTGCATGCATGAACCCCATATGCTACAGCGCACACTTGCATGCATAAACCATATATGCTACAGTACATAACTGCATGCATGTCCCGATATGCTACAGCGCACACTTGCATGCATAAACCCGATATGCTACAGCGCACACTTGCATGCATAAACCCTATATGCTACAGCGCACACTTGCATGCATAAACCCGATATGCTCCAGCGCACACCTGCATGCACAGATCATGGATGCTACGGACAAAGACATTCATGTACAAACACGGTATGGTAATTTACTGATCTGATCAGATCGTGCATAGACACTATATGCTACGATGCAGGTCAGCGTGCACAGAGCATATATGCTACAGATAATATTTGCTTCGAAATAAGACTGGTCCAAGTCTAGTTGACGTTTTCTGGCACAACATCACATATGATATCGTATGTCACATTTCAACCAGGACGCATTGTGTCCGATGCATGGTCTGACAGCGATGATGACATTAGCTTTAGATGTATGGAAGTTCGGATGTGAGAGGGGTTGAAAAAGAATGGGGACTTTTCATCTTAACGAATTTCAGAGCCACATGTTGAGGAAGATGTCAATAAAACAGCGTGAGTGACGGTTACCTCTCCATCGGCATGCCATAAGACATGTTTTACTGACGGATGCACACCCGAGGGCATGGCCTGCTGGGTTAATGAATTCCGATTGAGGGAAAAACACCTGTACGACATACTTCTGAAGATGGTATACATTCAGCAAGCCTCGGATGTCTCCGACAAGTCAGGTGTAAGTTCCTGGTTAATGATTTCATGAATGACATGATCCGAGGCCATGACTGGGTGGGTTAGTGAATGGGGAAACGACCTATAAGACATAATAGAAGCACATTCAGGAGGTTTCTGATACTTCCGTCAGTTCATGCATTACATATTTCGTGATTAGTTGACTGTCCCACAGACACACACTTATACAGTGAGGTTGTCAGCTCGTCATGCTGGAAACTGGGCTCGATTCTTAAAATACGAACACTGTCACACACGGACAATGGTGAACAAATCCGTATAACATTCATTCGCTCACTTCGCATCCCCCATTTCGAGCGAGGTAGTCTAGTGGTTATTGCGTCCACTCTGCGACCTAGGTTCGATGTCTGGTATTGATGACAGTGCTATACCGCACCGCACCGCACCGCACCGCACCGCACCGCACCGCACCGCAACGCAACGCAACGCAACGCAACGCAACGCAACGCAACGCAACGCAACCCGTATCGCACCACATCGCACCGCACGGCACCGCATAGCACGATACTGCATCACACCGCACCGCACCGCACCGCACCGCACCGCACCGCACCGCACCGCACCGCACCGCACCACAACAACAACGCAACGCAACGCAACGCAACACAACGCAACGCAATACACTTCGCAATACCTAGTCATCAAAGGCACCAAAAGTCTCCGTGTAGACTGTGTTTGTCAGAACCAATCCCGAGCAAGTGAACGCCTGAGTTTGGGCTTTCCTCCAACATTAAGATAACATACCAAGATGTCAGGCCGTTCATAAAGACCTGTCATAAAACGCATGTACTGATACAGAAAAAGAGGCGTGATGCGCTCGAGAACTGGGTTGTGATATGATGCATCGTACTTCATGCTGACACATTACCGCACTATAAATAAATAGTGAGCATGTAAGAGATCGACCATTTGATACTGATATTGACTGACAGACATATGAGGCCCAGATGGGATGTTGGGTCCACCTCCAGGATTGTGATACGATGGTTGCGTGCCAAGTTCTGAGCCTCGCGTAGAAAGACTGGACCTAAAGACATTAAAATTATTTATTTTCTAGCATAATCCCTTTCCGAATTGATACACGCTTGCTAACGATGTTGGACATCATAAATATAGAGGCCACATTTCAAGCTGATGGGAGAACCTTTGCCTTCATTGACGGTGGGAATGTCAAATGCTTCCACTGTTTCGATTGTTGTTTGGACTCATCCATAGTCAAATATCGTGGCAAGATTCTTTCGGGATCAGCTTCAAACAGAGCTAGAATATCACGAGACATGTGCCTGGTGTGTTTTTTATCAGATGTCCACAACAAAAGATGTCACTATTGCGCAATTCCTTCTATGTGAGGCTCAGGACCGTCTGAAAGAAAGCCCATATCAAACGCTAAAATGACGATTTTCTTCACCGTCATCATCACGAAAGATATACAATCAATGTTATTACTGTCTAGTAATTTCTTGCCAAATGCGATAATACATATTGTTTTGAAGAAGCACCAAGATTGAACTACAAGAATGCACAGGACTTTGAGTATTGTGTTTAATACAGATATGTCTTCACATAATACATAAATATAAAAGCGACAAAATCCATTTCGGTAATCACTTAAAGAAGAGTCTGTTGCACGATTAATACTTAATCATACGCAGGTGCTCATGAATCTCTATCAGATATGATACGAGCTGTTCGCCAAAATGTGAGCGTAGCCTTCCCCACTAGTCTGTCTTACAGACCCTGATACAAATATATATCGAATACAGCCCATGCAAGTCTATAATGTTTGGCAAGTCTAGATCACTGCAGTTCTCTGAAAATGAAGAGAGTCACTGGGCTCCTTTTAATTATATTTTTATTAAGATAACTGAACAACTGGGGTTTTTCCTTACGATATGTTCATTTCAGAGACTAGATGTTAGTCTACCCTCCCCACGGGTAGAGCCCATCTCAAACACATGCAAAGGCAAATCAACTGTTCACCTGAAAACAAACCAAGGAGAACATACGGCACAAGTCAAAAGAGGGAACTACGTTGGACATTGCCAAATTTGGAAACTTTGATTCTTGTATATCTTACTGATTCTTGTATATCTTATTGACTCTTGTTATGCTTTATTGATTCTTGTATGTCTTTTTGATTCTTATTTGTCTTATTGATTCTTGTTATACTTTATTGATTCTTGTATGTCTTATTGATTCATTTATATATGTCTTTTTGATTTTTGTATGTCTTATTGATTCTTGTATGTCTTATTGATTCTTGTATATCTTATTGATTCTTGTTATGCTTTATTGATTCTTGTATGTCTTATTGATTCTTCATATTTTGTATTGATTATTGTTATGTTTTATTCATTCTTGTTATGTTTTATTGATTCTAGTATATTTTCTTTATTCTTGTATGTTTGAATTGTTCTTGTAAGTTTTATTGATTCTTGTATATTTTGTTGACATCTACCACTTTAGTGAAACCCACTAGCACGGTCTTGGTGCAAACAAACATAGAAACATAATCAGGGCGAATCTGGGATTCGAGCCCACGATCATTGGTTTCTGAAACGCCCAAGGGACGCAACCCCAAATAATTTTAAGGTCTGAATATGTGTATATTTGAACGCCAATGTATGTGTATATTCCCACCTTTTCGTCTCATTCAAACAGAAAACATTTTTCAACAAAATGCCGTCTTCAAGTTTTGTCATGTCAGCATTTTTTGTATCTAGGTGTGTCGCCTTTAATCTGACAAATAGATAAGTGTAATTACCTATCTGAGTCTACTCAGTTCAAAAGAGGCAGTCAAACAAATCCACATAACTCAATCCATTCAGCGTCACGCCACAGGACCTAGTCTAACACCCACAGGTTTATGTTAGATGTAATCTGGTCACAATAGGCTGACATTTTTACTCATCCGATGCAACATCATTAACAGCAATAAAATTTTAAAAACACACGTTAACTTCCCTCAGTGGAGAATAGCAACTGTGACGTTAACTGGGAATATGTCCATTTACAATATTTGGTAATTTAAGATAACCGCAACCTGTTTTGCGAGAGTTAGGCTTAATTCCTTGATTGTCTCGCCTCGCCGACTCAACGTATGTTCTTCGTATGAAATATGCAAAATACGCCGCTACGAGTAGTCAATGGCCTCCTCTTAATAGTGGGCTCGCGGGAGGTCGGCTGCAATGGCTATTCAGTTTCATGTGAGGGAGAAAATCACAATTATAAAATTTGTATGCAGCTGTGTTATCTTACAAACGAACCTAAGATGAACTGTATAGTTTACACATACCTTCTCCACATTAAAAACGAATTTCATAAACATCGCTTATGGTACTAGGCAATAAAAGCACAATGGCCATGATCTGACTTTGTATCATCAGTTTACATCTATTTAACGGAGAAGAATGGGAGTCAAAGAACATGTTTTCATCAGGTAAGGAAACATTAAACCGATGATATTTCTTGGTATGGTTCTCACAATGGGCTTGCCTCGCATCGTAGCCTGTTGTCTTTGATGTGTGATACGTCTTGTATATTGTGTTGATACATCTTCTCCTTTAGTGTGGACATATATTAAGAATGTTAGGGTTATTTTGAAATAACGTTTTAAAGATATACTGTGTCGTTAGTACTGATGAAAGTAACATCGAGAAATGACTTACCTGACAGTGATGGTTAGGACCAGTATTATGTGCTGGTCATGACAAGTGACTTATCTGACTGTGATATTCATGAAATGTGACATATATGACTGTGAAAGTCTGGATAAAAGACTGAACTGAATGTGACGGTCGCCATGAAAAGTGACATATCTGACTGCAATAGTCATGACAAGTGATTTATCTTACTCTGGTGGTCGACATGAAATGTGACATATCAGACTGCTATATTCATGACATGTTACTTATCTGACTTCCATAGTCATGACAAATGAGTACTCTGACTGCGACAGTCATGACTAGTGCATAATCTGACTGTGACAATCCTTGGATTTAAAAACAAATAAATCCTGAAAAGATATCAAAAATATTCTTTCTTCTCATTTACTCCCTTCTCCAAACATACGAGAGAAAATAAAAGGAAAAAGAAGACGAATAATAAATAAATTGTTCATTGACATGATGGAAATCCCGAGGGAAATGTGATCTGAAAATGATATATTATAATACACACGTTTTATTTTTGTTTTATTTTCGTTTATTTGTTTGTTACCCTGACGCCGCACTAAACAATATCCCAGCTATACGACGTCGGTCTCTAAATAATCGAGACTGGACCAGATAATCCAGCGATTGACATAATGAACATCGATCGGCGCATTTGGGATACGATGAAATGCATCAACTAAGTGAACGAACCTGACCACCCGATCTCGTTAGTCGCACCTACGCACACACAAACACACACACATACCAAGAATAAATATTGGATCCCTTCGACGATGCAACACTTTGTTGAGAAAGTATTGCTTGATATAACCCCCCTTCCTCAAATTTAATATTTTTTCGCATTAATATTTTGATCACATTAAATATGTGATTTAATGTATCGGCAGTTGGGCCTTGACATATTTCCTTCGCGACGACACTGCAGAATGAAGGGTCTTTCCACGACACATTTGGGCCCTTTTGAAGAAGACCTTACATATATTTACCTGCCGTGGTATGAAGGAGATAAGAGACCATTAAAAACTAAACTACTTTCTCGAGATACGGGGTACTGTCACTGCGGAATGTATTTCAGAATAAATGCATTAACTCTCAACTAACATATTGAGTTCTGATAATAAAACACCCCTTTTTTAGCCGCAAGATCGCAAAAGGCAGGACACACTTTCACGAAGGGCGTCAAAATGCATCTTAAAAACCGGCCGTTTATTACCAAATATGACCACTTGAGACATCGTGATATTTATCACCCCACTTCCAAACTGAGTTTACCCCCTGTAGAACAGTGGGGTGCTTATTTCACGAACATGTGATAAGAAAAACGTCCGGACTCGTTTAAGATACGATTTAGGAGTCCCGTCACAATCATAGGTCTAATATCCATACTAAGATAAATTTATATTCATCGAAACCGATTTCTAGGCTGAGGTTACCCTCCCCTCCCAACTAATCAAACACGAGCCTCTCCCATATGTCCTGGGTAATTTATTATGGTAAGACAGATCGATGACCCAAAGGGTTTTTTCATGAATGCATGTCTATTTCCATTGAGGGGTCGTATCATAAAACATTCGGGATAAAAAAAAATGTGATTGTTTCTGTCTTTCCACGTGTCCATATGCATAATATAAGTACGGTTCTAAACGGTGTGTATATATTGATAAGTAATTCAAGAACTTTCGTTTGAACACTAATATATGGAAAACAAAACATATGACGTTGGGTGACGTTTTTCCCATTACCACTCACCAATGGGCATGGTACTCATCGAGGCGAATTGGGATTCCAAAACATGGTTAGCAAATCCCGCTTCAGCCATTAGACGAAAATCGGCACCGTAAATTTTGGCACCTTAGCCACTGGGCAGCCCTTGCCCGCTTATCATTCTGAAATGGCTGTCATGACATTATAACTTCCTATACAAGCATACCATTTCTCAATGTTAGTGCCATTCCATAACATTCCCGATCCGAAGTACATAGATTCATATTCGAACTTCGAGACTGTACTATTGCGACCATCTATTTCCCATGATCATAATTTGCCAATCTTCAAAAGCGTATTAATCCGTTTCCGTAGTTCTTCCCCTCAGCAAAACGTTATATCAGATCGATGACGTTAAGCGCTGAAAGAAAGACGCCACATGTCGTAATGAGAATAAACCTGGTACCAAAGAACGATGTTTATTATATCAACATGACCACTCTCCCCAAGGGTTTCGGCAATACAACCGACAATCATATAAACGTACACAAATCTAGATCAAAGTGTATTTAACATGCCTTCTTATGATACACGAGAAACGCATGTGCATAATAAAAGATAATTATTTTTCAGGAGTAAGGTTTATTTTTGGACCTTTTATTGCAATGCAGTCATAAGTTCTGAAAGATGCATAGTGATTACATCATTTCATAACTCACCAGGAAGATGTTATAATTCTAGGCAGTGCTTTATTATGGGTTTATGAGATTGTTTTATGGATTTAGATGAAAATAGATTCTTTGAAATATGACTCAACGCGCAGCCATAAACCTTGTCTAAAACGGTTCCAAATAAGCATTCCATTCAATGTTGATGTTAATTTACCTCTCGGATTGTGTTTGTTTATATTCTCTCCACATCATTCAGTGGACGGCGGGTGGCCTAGCGGTTGAAGGCTTCGTGGGTTTTCCGGTTGAGGTTTCGGGTCCTGATTCGCACCGATCTATCAGCGCCGTGCTCATTGGTTTCGTGAATTTCCTGATCAAA
The DNA here is from genome assembly GCF_023055435.1 of Haliotis rufescens. NCBI lineage: Eukaryota > Metazoa > Mollusca > Gastropoda > Lepetellida > Haliotidae > Haliotis > Haliotis rufescens. The sequence continues at coordinate 18,161,796 of NW_025964112.1, forward strand.
GCGAACGGTATGGGACATAGCTCAAAATACCAAACATCAACCGCTGAATTGGCCAGCCTAGAGTCGATTATGTACAGGCTGCCGTCTTATAGCTGGAATATTGCTGACTGCGGCGTAAACCAACAAATATATTATCATATTATCAAAGGGAAAATCCTATTCACACTAAGAATTATAACATTTTAAAACGACCTTTTGATAAAAGAATTAAAACATTTCGTTAAGCGTGTATGTACACATTGTCTTGCTTTCGCTTTTAGTATCGGCCTATTAAGTTCCAATAGTACCTTTTGAAAGGTGTCAGTTTGGTATGATTAATACTAAGGGATTTCCTCAACGTGACAAATAGGTTACTAATTATGTTGGTGACTGCCACGCTGCTCCAGGGTCATTGCAGACACTGAATGATGGCTTCACTAAAACACCAAATGCCAATGAACAAGGACACATAAAGCATTGAGAATGTGTTTGTTTTGAGGATGTACTTGACTTGGTGTTGGCAAATATAGCTATAGCTCTGTTTGAATCTCAGTTGTATTACCAGCTATATGTTCTGCACGGCTCAACATTACTACCTCCAGCGAGCACCACCTCAGCAGTTTCCAACTTTTTTTCCAGCAAGGCGTAACATTATCAACTCCAGAGAGGTTTTTTTAAAAATATTTTTATTTCAATTCAGTAGACATTAATGTAACTTTGGTACACGAGGTATAAAAGTGTAGCAATTCATAGAATCGTAAAACATGATCAGATATGGGTATGTACATATATTGGATTGACTGATAAATTATCTTAAGTAGGCTGATAATGCCTTCCATTTTCTGTCGAATTTATTTATACTTCTATTTTTCATTGCGATACTTTTCTAAGGAAAAGCATAATGGTGTTTTCTTAATGCTTGACCGGTGAATGTATTTTTTGCAAGAAGAATAACTTATCCAGAATGGTAATATGAATATCATATGCAAGTTTCAGGTGTAGGTACATTCCAATGTCTAACCAAAATTCCTTTACAAAAACGCATTCTACATACACATGGTATAAGTTTTCAGATTCAGAGACACAAAATCATCGTCCATTAACTTCATTTTCAATCATTCCTTTTTGGTATATAGAGCTCTATTTATTAATCTGTTCTGGAAATCTATTAGTTTAATATCATTGGTGCGCATTCTACAATTAGAGAAAACATTATTCCATAAAATGCTTTGATTAAGTTCATGTTCATGTTTATCACACATCAGAGGAAAGTTAGTTGTAGCTATGAGTTTATCATAAAATATTCTGGAGCCCTTTGTTCTTATCAACAAGTCTCTCAAAATGTTATTTATGTATAAATTAGCTGTGATACAAAATCTGCCATTTATTGCTTTTTCCCATGATTTAGGGATATTTAGCATTACTCTGGTGTAGTCAAGTAAAGTACCTTTAATTTGACATTTGTTTTGTAATTCTTCAAATGTTCAAAATCTGTTGTTGCTACATAAATCTTTTAAACTATGAATACCCTTATTATACCAATGTTTTACATTGAAAGTCTTATCAAATTATAGGTAATAAACTTATCAATATTTGCAGCCAAAAGGAAAAATCTGTTTTGATTGAAAGTTCTTTAATGTTGACAAAATCGGTTTTTGTAAACTTGTCCTTGAAAATGATAATTTCAATTAATCAATAAATTTGCGGGTATCTATCATTCTCAGACCACCTTCTTCATATTTCGTTATCAAAGTAGATCATTTTATTTTGTCTGGTTTGTTATTACAAATGAATGTATAAATAGTTTATTCAATTTTTCAATAGAATCATCGGGTGGGTTTGGAAGTGCCGAAAATATATGAACTAATTATGAGAGAACCAGAGTCTTAATAACTATGATTTTACCTATTAATGTTAGATGTCTTTTTTTCCAGCTTCCCTATAATCTATTAAAATGTTCGAGTCTTTTTCTTGTATTTATTACCCATAGATCATGTAATGTGGGATTAAATATTATTCCCAAGACAGTTCCAGCTCCAGCGAGTTAGCATGGCTCCACTTCATTAGCTCTTGCTCTGTCCGGTTCCAGCTTCAGCTCTGCACGACTCAAGCTAAATATTGCACTACACGCCTCGACATTACCAGCTCCAGATAGCCTGCACGGTTCCAGGTAGCCAGCTATATCTCTGAATGGCTCCAAAATACCAGACATAGTTTTGCCTAGCTCCGTATTATATAAGCAATAGCATTGCTTGACCCGACAGTACAGTTATGTCACTTCATGGCTCCACATAACCAGATATTACTCAGCTAGGCTCCACTTTTGCCACCACGAAACTTGAATGATGAAGCCGACATCGTGAACCTCGCCTACGACATGACGCTTTCATTGCTTAATCAGTAGAAAATAGACAGCTGACATTTTTTAGAATGAACTATTTTCTGTTCTGTTTACACACTGAAAAAAACTCGCTGGTAGTATTGTACCACGAGTGTACTATGTTCATGTCCCGTGATGGTCTCATCCAATACAGGCAGCAGCGCGCCCTACCATGTACCCATTTCACAACCTTGTCAAAATCATTCGATGTTCATGTACACACACTACAACAGACAACTTGTAAATTATTTTAAAACAGTTGGAAAGTATTCTCCCTATTGTGCAAGATAGATTAGTTTTTCATCTGTGTTCTAGTTAATATTGGGGTCGGAGGTTGTGTCTAAAAAATGCATCATGAAATTAATAACCATAATAATATGACCTATTTGAATTGACAGATTATTGAATCTTATGACCGTGTACACAACAAACGACTCGTCAAGACAGGCAAGGGGTGTCTGATGCTGTATATAACGCAGGAGGGATGACTGAAAGGTTCTGAGCCTAGCTGTTCAAATTGTGTTTCAACAAAATCCCCTCGCGGTCTACACACTTCTGCCAACTTTACTGGAGTGCCTGAATCCCACTGGACAGTAGAAATGACGCCATCGTCATTTACATACTACCTGCCAGATTATTCTTTCTTTTCGTTTGGGAAGCGGCGTAAATCTGATGTTGCCAAATCTGGTGAATACGTAGGATGGTTAATGAGCTCAAAGGCAACGGACTTGTGGACATGTGAACTGTCTTGGTTGAACAACACACCTTTAGTGAGTTTTCCACGATGTTTAGCCTTGATATTCTCACGCACCTGCCTTAGCAGATTAGAATGATATTGGACATTAATGGTCTGACCTTTAGACCATCAGTAGGATTCCTTTGGAATCCCAGAAATCCTATCCCACCACCTTGAGAGCTGGTGAAGCAGATATTGCCTTCCTCGGATGAAGATATTTCAACTGCTAAGACTGTTGTCTCGTCTCTGGCTTATAAAAATGGACCGAGGACTCATCCATGGCTACAAATCAGCTGGCTCAGCTTCAAAGTTACGTCAACTCTCATGAGAAATGATGAACCTGGTGTGTTCTGATAAGGAAGCATTGGAACCCAGCGTGCTTAAACCTTTGTCATTTCTCGAATGTTCTCAATTCTCGCGTGGTGGCTCGTGGTCATCCATCATCACACCAAATATTTTAGCAACATTTTCTTTGGTAGTGGCAGTTGAAGCTCTTCGTTGAATCATCTTCGAGTCGATCTCTTCCCCTCTTGAACCCCACTGCCTATCCTGTTTTACCCTATTTCAGTTTTTCATACTGACGTTTTGATGAGCATTTGTGATTAAGTATGCCCTTAAGTATTAAATTCTGCAACTTTGCTATATTGAGTTAACTTGCACTTTCACAGTGGTCAAGTAACGGGCATCATACCCTAAAGTTAACACGGTGTCCGCATGATGACTGCGGGGTAGCCCATTTTGTCCATTTTCTTCAACAGATAATACCTTGACACTTTCATACCTGCAAGGGGGCGGTCGGGTAGCCTAGTGGTTAAAGCGTTCGCTCGTCACGCCGAAGACCCGGATTCGATTCCCGACATGGGTACAATGTGTGAAGCCCATTTCTGGTGTCCCCCGCCGTGATATTGCTGGAATATTGCTAAAAGCGGCGTAAAACCAAACTCACTCACTCACTCATACCCGCAGGCGTATGCTCCCTGGTTGTGTAATTGGTTCCAATTTCTTTTCTGTTTATAAATCTTCAGAAATCCCATTGGGCCCTCAATAAAACACAATAAAACACCAGTACACTTTTATTTCAAGGAAAAACGACATGATTTGCAAGTTGTATGCATCTAACAAATCCCTATATAATAAATTAGAAGCTATATATGGGTATAAGTAAGATCGAAGTGGCTCTGCATGTGCACGTGCTTGACCCTAGTGTGATGAAAATGAAATAAAAAACACGAATAAGGATTTAAACGACCTATTATACTGTCACTTTGATTTGAGTTCCGGTTAAAAGGGTGAAATGAGTCCAATGATAAATCTATTAACAATGAGCCTGAATCTTTGACAGGTGAACACTATCTCTTTTAATAGAACATCACATTAACATTGAGTTGTTGCATCATTAATCCCCCCTTCGCTACTATCTTTGCTAGATCTGTTCGGCATATTTCTAATACTCGGCAAACGTACAACTATATTACTTTGAGGTCAAAGATCAAGCGAGATACAAATGTATTCACACCCGCGGTATGTTAAGTCCACGAGAGAAAAAATAGTTTCTCAGCAGTTAATTAATTCTATGTGAAGATATTATAGGAAGAACGTGTGTTATCAACACGTGCTTGTTTGTTTTGAAATCACCATATGCACTGTCCGCCATTGTTGCTGGGCGAGAGGACTAAAAAGACGAATCGTGTGTACATTCGGATTTGGATTGAGTTGGTTGTTGTGTAGGGTGCATAGTTTATGTAAGACTCGGGAGATTGCGGGGGGCGTCTGGTCGTGACCGTGGATATACACTTTTTATATGAGCATGCTTAAAGTGAAACACCCTTACCCTGTTTTCATATTCACTGAGATGCAACATATTCAAGAGGAATGTTTTGTTTTAAATTTTGGTCCAGAGGGTACATTCGCTGTCATTTTAGTAATGCCCATGTAACGTTACTTTATTTGTCCGACCCTGTGGGTATTATGGGTCAGACTGGGCCAATTATGTCTCCTGCTGGCCATAAGAACCAACTACGATGGGTGGTCAGTCTCTTAGCTTATTTCGTGTCATGCCCTGGAGGTGTGGATTATTCTCTGGACACCGTAATATAGCTGGAATATTGCTGACTGCGACTTTAAACGACATTAACTCACTCACTTCTCTACAAGTGTGTTATGTACGTGCATGTAGGGAATGTTGGAGACCAAGGATAACTGAGACCATCACGGATTCGAACCAATAAAAGGTGGCGTCTGGTAGCTACTGGACGCAACTCCTTACAGCTGTGGTTCTTCACGGTGGATAGTCTTGCTTATGCTAGATGAAGACAGTGGTTGCTTTCTAACCAGGACGCACGTCGAGCAGAGTGCACAAGAGACATGTTCTGTCCGAGAAAATACATTTCCCAATCTCTAGAAAGTAAAATATTATAATGTGTTAAGTTCATTAGTTTTCATAGTTATTATATTGTATGGTTTAGTATGGTATGGTAAAGTACAGTTGATACGGTAAGGTACGGTACGTTGTGGTATGGTATGGTATGTATACTATAGTTCATATAGCGTAGTATAGTATTGTATATTTTGTATCGTAATTTGGTATTGTACAGTATCGTGAGTGAGTGAGTTGGGTTTAACGCCGTTTTGAACAGTATTCCGGTTATATCAGGGCTTGTCAGCGTAATGTGGGAGGAAAGCCCGAAGTGATGTAGGTCTTAGACGTTTACCACTTTGATGAAACCTACGAGCACGGGTATGGTGCTGAAAAACATAGAAACATAATCGGGGCGAACAGGGATTCGATCCCACAATCAAAGGTTTCTGGCGTGCCCAAAGGACGCGCAACTTTGTACAGCGGATTGCGGCGCCTTAGACAACTGGGCCATCCGTGTCCCCTACAGTATAGCTCAGTTGGTATGGCATTATATAGTATATCGTATACCATAGTATAGTTAGTATAGTACAGTATGGCATAGTTAGTATAGCATAGTATAGTTGGTATAGTAAATTACGTCTTACTTCGTACAGTACAGTATACACAAGGCATTCTTACTGTGGACACGAAGGACAATGTTTAGAGTGTTGATACTGCTGTAGGAAATCACCCTCTGAGGTCCACTGTATCCAAGCTCTGCAAGAAAGGTGATTCTTTTCAAGGTTTTCTTCAGTATTCATTGGTTGCGGGCGACGGTAGACTAACATTAAATCCCCGAAATAAAGCTATTTTATGCGTATGTGATTCTGGCCTCGATGATCAGGAAATAGCAGAGCGAACTGGCCACAGATCACTCACGATGTGAAGCTACATGGTAGATACATAATATGAACTGACAGGAACAATATTAATTTGCAAGCAAAAGTTTCTTTATTTTTTCTTAAATAACAAAATGTGATTGATATTATTTCAAATGGTATTGTTGTATATATCTTATTTAGCAGTGTAATATACTAATTTAATATATAGCTTGACGATTTTGTTATTCATAATTGTTTATTGGCTGTTTGTATGTGATATGATCACCGTATGTGCTCTTAAGGAGAGCAATGCATGTGGAATATACTTATTTTATGAGAAGAAAAAAATAATCTAGAAACGTATGTAAAAGCAAGTCTAGCCAGCTCTAGCTAGCTCGGAGAAGAAAGATTCGAAAGTTAATCTACTGGATGGAACACTTGTGTCCTTGTCCTTCTAGAATAAAATGCTTAATTTGTGGTTGTTTGTTATATTTTACTTTTAACAATTCTAAAGAGTTGTATTTTGATTTCACTCCTTTGAAAAGGAATGGTTGTGTTTTGGCTATTGTACTATGACTTAACTGCTTGAATTCCTCTACTGTTGGAGGTTGAACATTTGTTGAAGGATATCTAGCCGGTATGTTGTCTACTGGGGGTAATCAACAAGAGATCACATGCCGCAACTATCATCCATATAACTTTGTTTTAAAGTATGGTATGGTATGGTATGGTATGGTATGGTATGGTATGGTATGGCTGTCCAGTCGAGTCAAGTCCAGCACAGCACGGTACAGCAATACAGTATAGTTTAGTATTCTAAAATATAGTTTAGTATCATTTAGTATAGTACTATAGTAGTATAACTAATCTGTTATTAAACATACCAATCATATCTTTTCAAGAATTAAGGAAAATAGAAGTCAAGAACAAAATTGAGATTTATTAACCCTATTGTACCGGAAATGACAAGGAAGAATTACTTCCGCATCCGACATTGCAGTGGATCATATTGCAATCAATCCAAATACCAAATAGTAAGGCCATCGCTGTAGGCTTTGTTTGAACAGGTAAAAGCTCTGAATTCATCTTGTTGAATCAGAACCCTGTGTGTAAGCAATCGATAAAGACTTACCATATGCTTCGGTGATCGTATCTGCCACAGAGCCGGTCTACTTAGGAAGGACGTAAAGTTTGATCCCTCACAAACTCTCAGTGCTCCATCTCGCTTGATAGTTGCAATAGTTATTTGATAGCTGTATGTGTATGAATGTCATTTCATACGAGTCAACTTTGAAGATGTCAGTCTAAAAAAAAAGACCAGCATATATTTTGTTTGAAATTTGAAACTCGCCTACTTGGATAAGAGAAGTCCTTAATCCACCCTCGAGTAGTCCCTCTTGTTGCTACAGTGATATATGAGTAATATTATGATACCAAGTGTTCGGGAAACATCTCATGTTCGACCAGTAGCACCCGTCAAGTGTCAAGATCGAGGAATTTAGACTGTGTGACACGGAATAAAATACGTGATAGTTCGAAGCATAAACTGTCGGGCAAAAGAAAGTATACACCCATATTTGAAGGTGACTTAAAATGAAACAAACAAGAAGTTGTTTTTCGATGGTGATGTTTTTTGTATGGGTTATCATAGTTGTGTCTTTGTAGCTACATTTTCAGCGTTTTGATAACGTTCCAATTTCCATGTGTATTCTTTCTTTACCCTACAGTTTAGTTCTTTTTCAGGTATCACGTGACTAGTGACAACCTTCTAATACATTCGTGACCAACTCGTGTTATTCCGGGAATCGTGCCCCTGTCATGACCATTTTTGCGACTAGGTTCCGTCTTAGCGCAAACGGGCATACCTAAAACAATTGTCAACTCGTTGCGTAATGGTTCACATATATTTCCCCATATAATATATATTTTGCTGATGCAATTTAAAGGACATCGGGACGTGCGGAATTATACAGTATGATTGAACACATTTAACTGTGTCTTGGGTATATTTTTAGATGCAAGACATATGTAAAAACAAAAATTATTTCTGAGGGATTATTTGACAAAGAACTCGAAATTCGCGCATTCTGATTGGTTTGTCGTATTTTCGCACATAACATTCATCGAGAGGGGGACGAGTCTTCTTGCAGGTTACCGAAAGGGGCGAGTGGTGACGAATGCCTTCTAACAGTGTCGGGGACCCCGGGGTATGTAACGACTTCATCAGTTGCCAGTGGGTGATAGACAACAGTTCCAACTCCAAATTTTGACATTCTCACAGGCACCAATACTGCATATCCTTGTGAATTGAAACACACTGCACTTACCGATCTCAAGAAGTGCAAATAAATATGAGCCATCATGGAATACAAATCACAAGGAAAGTCCTTGTGAAAAAGGCACACTAATGGTTGAAAGTTCGACAGTTATAGCTCCCATGAATGGCCACGGTGCAATGTCGTTACCGCCTAGATGTACTTCAGGTGAGAACGCAGCTATGCACAGTGTTAATGAGACAATAACCCACTCCTTCTCGAGTTAATGTCTTGTAAAGAACAGCCATGTGGAGTACAGGCTTAGAATGGTTCGACGAGGAGACGACAAAATTGGATCGTGTGCTCAAGGGCTGTGACTTGGCCGATTGCTGACATAAGGCTCCGAAGGTGGGGATCGTTGATGATGTTGTGAGTCACGTGTTGTGAGTCCAGATCCAAAGGCATCAACCGTGGCGGTTATACATTCACTTTCTCAATATCTAGAGCAGAGGTATGTTGATGATGTGGAGTCTGAGGTAACGTTAAGCTGCGCCTCTTGTCGTTAAGTAATATTGAACAAGATGGATGACACGTCAGCACTGCTTTCTCTGTATCTGCAAAGGCTGTGTACTTGCAAAGCAACAAATAACATTGATCTGTTCACTATTGAGGACTGATGTCACTAGTGTACATAGGATCTTGCCATTTCACCATCACAAGCAGGTCATGAACTGACAACACCACTCTCTTGCTTGTCTGACTCATTCTGTCACGCCAGATGTCACGAGAGCCCTGTGAAAACACATTTAACTGCGTGGGGATTAAAAGACAATATTTATGCAGATTATTGTCGACTAAAACACTCTTATATTTCTCATTGAAGCAAATGAAACTATACAAAATGGTTTATGACTTCCTGAAATACTGTCACCGTTTCTCATTAACCAACGGCAAAATATTTTCTCCTTTTGTCTCATCAAGTTAGGTACAGAGACAAAAACACAGGTAATTTGGATATGGACATAATTGGTCATCAAGAAGTATCTCAGGAGTTATCAACGAATGCTATATGCCTGTGATTTCTATTTTGTGCATCTTATAAAATGATATATCTTATGTGAAACATTCAAGCATAAGACGGAACTGATAGGTACATAAATTATAAACAATACCAAATATGTCCTGAAAAACATGTTTAAATCTTAGAAGTAAATCTCCAAAGGGTTTGGTTTCAGTTTCGTCAAGGGTTCGAAAATGAGAATCTCCCGGGTAACTTACAAAGACCCTGTGGGACGGAGGGTCACGGAGACACGCCCTTCAAACTTTGAAAAGAATGTTCGTTGTTTGTGGAATGCTTTAAGTATATGGGGAAAATGCAAGTCATGAGTACCCGAAATATAGTGCTCAACTATTGAAACTAAAATCCGCGTTGTGTGCACCAAGGGGGTATCCTATGTCCTTCTTCAAGTGACACGTGTGCTATAATCCAAGTCATATTCAGTCAATACCAACGGATAAGCCGTATTTTCTTAGCAGCGGGGCATAAACACTGTCAAAACAAAACTTCGTCTTTCACTTAATGAAAGGAAAAGATTAACCTCTTATAATGTACACCCAAATACAATCTTCATCATATCTGATCAGAATATCAAAATTATGCACCCTACCCGCAGCTATTTCGTCGGCTAAAGTGCCTCTTTACTTACAAAAACCTGAACCCTAAACTCAATAGTAATTTCGCTCCGAAGACATAATTTTTTACTCCTCCAGACCGAGCCACGAAGTATTGCCTTTCAAAAGCTTGAGTGGCCTCTTGTAGATCTCGCCCGTTACCATCGTACAGTCTGTTCCTTTAGAAAGTTTATACGTCCAGTTCAAACATAACCCAACGTTTCCAAATACGTTTTTGCGGATTATTTTCACAAAGTCTTGCCCTGGAGTGAACTGTCAATCATGCGGTGCAGACAGAGGAATGGTACCGACAGTGACGTCACTGTAACGACGGCGCAGGGGTCTGTAGTTGTAATGGCTAAAAGCAAGACCTCCCGTACAACATTGTGTTAACTTATGCTAATGTCCACCGTGTTGGTGTTTAGGGTAAGTATATGATATAACATCCTTTATCTCGATTTTGTGTTCAGATTTCTTGAACTAGTGAGGTGAGGTGAAATTGGGTTTAACGTCGCGTCCAAGATTATTGCACTTATATAGCGACGTGCATGCACGTGTGTGTGTGTGGCTGCTTGTACTAGGCCGGACTAATGCCGATTTATAGTGCTAGCTCACTGAGATACTATGCCGCAGTTTAACATGAATACCCCACTCTGACACAGTATACTGACTCCGAGCCGACCAGTCCTTGTTTTAGGCCCTTTATGTCGAGCGCCAGACAGGGTAACAACAAGTATGATCTTGTAACGTCTTTTGGTATGACGCGGCCGGGGATCGAACCCCGAACCTTCCGCTCTCCGGGCGGACGCTCTACCACTTGACCACGGAGGCGGTCCTCATGGGACTAGTACTTATAAAAGGGGTGGTATGTGGCTTCACACAGCGTGGGGGAACCGGACATGGTCTTTCATAATGTTTCCATTTGGGGGATTCAAACCAGTGATTTCACATGACGAGCGAAGGCTTTCGATGATTACACAACCGCAATTTTTGTAATATTGTTATGAAAGTATTTGTACAAATGATATGACTGACAACTAGCCTTCTTCATTTCTATCACTAGTAAGCTTTGGACTTATGACATGATCAAATGCAGAAATATGGTTAAATATGGCGAAAGAGATTTTTCAACTACGAATAAATCCATGACACACGATGACTTGTTCTCTGTTTGTACTGTCGAAAATTCGTTTATGGCAAAGACTTGCTCGTCTTTAGAAATGATAAATGTTTTCTGTCACCTCTTAAATTCGCTTTTTAACACATTTTAGCTTCATTTCCCCATTTAGTGTTGTTTAAAACATGCAAGTCTACTATTGTGCGAAGTTGGATCTATACCTCACGTTTTCTTCTTTATATTAATACGCGTAGCTATATCCTAGAAACATGTCGAGGAGAAACATTTGAAGGTGAAAACATATATAGACAAAATCGTCAAAAACGTTTTCCGGGTAAATAGTTTTCTTATTTTATTGATAATAAAAGTGACAAGCCGCATCTTAAGTCAGAACTTCACATGCTTTAAACATTTCATAATTAAACTTTCAAACATACCAAAGCCGTTACGTGTCCCAGTGCATGCAATATGATTGGTGAACCGCATTTCCTCCTTAGCTGAAAAAAACTGTCATCATATCTCATGACCCTGTGTCTATCAAAACCATTCGGGTCCACTCGGCTTATTCCGTCACATACATCATACCTCGGGCAACAGCGGAATAGTGATAGTTCAGAATTGCTCTGTAAACGGCGTACCGTACAACATGACAGCTGATACATGGTCGAGGTTTTGTGTGTATAGATATAAGGTATACAATTCGATATCGAACAATTTATATAACAGTCACGACTGCCTCTAGATTGTGCGTGTGTGTATGTGCGGGCGTGTGTGCTTGTGAGTGCGTGTGTATGTGCGCGCGTGCGTGTTTGTATATTTGTACGTGCGTGTGTGTGCGCGTGTGTGCGTGTGTGCGTGCGTGTGTGCGTGTGTGCGTGTGCGTAATCTACCATTGTTCAGACAGTTTGCTTACCGGTAGATGCCTGAAAGCGCGCAAATGAAACCATAAACTCTTTCCTTGCTGAAAGAGATGTTTGCACATGGGAACCCAACACCCTCCCTCAATCACTCACTCTGCGTATTATTTTGACTCCTGGAGTTTCTTTTATAAGATAGTGTCCCTATTTCTTTTTGTCAGAAAAAAACTTAGAGAGTTATTGGAATGGATATATAATGTTTATAAACTTGAAAATTGGATTTGATTTTTAAAAATCCAAAACCTTTTAAGGCTGAAAACAGTCGCCGGAACACTGCAAACGTAAGGCCCAAAACACATCTGTGATGCCTGTATCAAAAACATCATCATCAAATTACCAGTTCTTGTTTGTTTCAGGTTGCCGACATTTTGTTATGTGATTTGGTGGAACATTGATCAGAATCCACTTAACGGCTCACACTGCAACGGAATTCTAACGTGACTTCAAATCATCGACACGACCCTGTTAATATAATTGTTGACAGGCGTGTCTCGGTGAATGACATAAAATGGACGACCGTGCATGTTTAGGCGCCAAGAATCTAATTCAAAAATCATCATTAAATCCTCTATCAGCCCATTGCCTAAATACTTTCTAAAAGGAGATAAAAAACGTCTTTATTGCGTAATGTGGATTTTAATTGCAACCACCCCGTCTCATCCTCCCGCGGCCCCAAGCCTTTGGTGTCGGCTCCGTCAGATAGCGGGGCGCAGACGATTTCCTGTTCAGTCACGTGAGGTGATTTACGACTGCGCACTCAGTATCGTGCGGGACGATACTTCCGGGACGGTTCCCGCCAGTCGGACTCGGGAAAATTCAAGCCTTCTTTTATGTACACACGAGACTTTCATTTGGCTTTTTTTTTCACTTCAGATGAATTTATGTCAAGGAAGCTAGTCGAACTATTTTTTTCTGATCATGTTCAGGATGTTCACGATGCGTATGACTCTTTCCAGCCGATTACTTAATAATTAAGCATTTGACTTCATGTTTATTTATTCAATGTTCACAGAAATGAATATGCATACATATTCATTGATATACATCGCAGAACAATTAAACAGTTAGATCTGAGTCACATTAACAGATCTAAAAACTCATACGATTTCCCATCATAATCTAGAAATGAGTGCTGCCGATGTATTTGCTTGTCTGAGCATTTGACCGCCTCCGTGGTCTTGTGGTAGAGCGTCCGCCCGGAGAGCGGAAGGTCCAGGGTTCGATCCCGGGCCGCGTCATACAAAAAGACGTTAAAAGATTGTACTTGTCGTTACCCTGTCTGGCGCTCGGCATTAAGGGGCTAAAACAAGGACTGGTCGGCTCGGAGTCAGTATACTGTGTCTGAGTGGGGTATTCATGTTAAACTGCGGCATGGTATCTCAGTGAGCTAGCACTATAAATCGGCATCAGTCCGGACTAGTACAAGCAGCCACACATACACACACATACACGTGCATGCACGTCGCTATATAAATGCAATAATCTTGGACGCGACGTTAAACCCAATTTCACCTCACCTCACTGTCTGAGCATTTGGGTGATCTGTCATTCATATATATATATATTTATATTTATATTAGATCATTGCTATGGGTCATAAATTTGGTGTGTGAAATTGAATTAACGCTGCCTTGAACAGTATTGCGGCTCTTGGCAAGGCTAACGATATTTCTTAAAATGCCAGATATGTAACAAAGGTGTTTCATGGGTTATTATGAAAACTTAAACTGTATTACTTAATTCGGATTCGGATTCTAATAAAAGATGAACACACCAACCAGTGCGCCTACCCCGAGTCGGGGCCAGGAAAAGCAGTGGTTGATAGCATGAGTAACAATCCACCCTTTACGGTTCTATGACACACATTCAGTCATGTCCCAAACTGTTACCAACAGAAACAGGCATCGTGTTCTGGCAATTTGTTCTAACCTGTAATCACGACTGGGTTGAGTAGTGAGGTAGGCTTTGTTATATAGTTGACTGCGCTTTCGCTAGTTTTGATACATGAGTATCATGAATAAAGTGCACTCCCTGCACCAGTTACACAATGCGGCTGTGAAAATAGTACGTATTTTATTAAACAGTTTACATTCTATGAAAAACTTTAAACAGAAGAACGGAGGAAACGAAAGAAACCTCCACAGAAACTAATATGTTTCAAGTCTATGGGATGTGGATTTGTTTCGGATTATCTGCGGATTATCCCAGGCGGGTATGGGCGTGTCCTGGAACCGAGCACGAGTCGGGGTGAATTTCCTCTCGGCTCTATCCCGTCCCTCCCCTAAGGAAAGTGATATGACCGACCAGACTACCCCGAGACGATCGTCGGCGAGACATTCAACCCCGGCGACTAAGTTACATGTGTATGTTTGTAAATCACAGTCAATGGCTCGCTTAGGATAAATACACAGAAATATAGGAGGCCCTGAGTGGGTGGCTAAATTTGTAGACGAACTACAAATGACGTTGAGATTAACTACCGGCGACAAAATTATCCGAACATTATGTTTTAAAAGACAATATTTACAATTTTTTAAATTATGTTTGATTTTGGTATTATTTACAATGTGTAATCGGTGTAAGAGTATATGTTTGTTTTATAATAATATAATTGCGTGCAGTGATAAATACTACATATTAATATATCGTCAATGTTACAACCGGTGGAGTTGTGATTTTAACGTACAATTATGTTTTCTTTTACTTGAACCCCACGAGAGCCCCTTAACGTCGTTAAATTACCCGCTTCTGAAGAAAGTAAATCTTACATTGGAAGATCTTTGCACGTTTTAAAAAGAGCTTTTACCATAGATCAGACCGGGGCCAGATAGGGACTGCTTATTAGAATGCAAATCTGGGGATCCCTTCTGTTGGCACTGTGGACAGACATCTTTAAATAGGGACTGGCTAATTTGCTTGTAATAGTACACCCTCTGTCGCTACAACACATACCCTCCCACAGAAGTCGCGACACGTACGCTTTTTAACCTTTAGAATGTTAACGTGATCGCATCAAACCAAACCTTGTCCTCATCGAAAATAAATTTCAGAAATAACATGCAAAATGTCCCATATGGGTATTTATTAAATTCTGATTTTTAAGACGATTTAAATGAATAGTCACTCATATCACAAGCAAGAAATTGATTGATTTATACATTTTCCCGTGACCTTAGCCCTGCGCAGGTTAAAGGTAAGTAGCCTTTAGAAACTCACCTGATGTTATCTGTCTGTGTCTACAGTCATTAGCAGTATATGATTGTAGTAACTGTATAACGCTGATGACGGCACTTTGTCGTGTGTTTACATTGTGGCTGGGGAATCTCTATGCTAACAGATCTCTTCACCTGTCATTTCTTGAATTAACAAGAGGCATTTTCAGGCATGACAGCTGGTGTCCTCCTGTGAGAGATCGGAGTACACCGCTGATTGTCAGCTTGAACTTTTCCTGTCATAGCTCAAAATGATCTGACTGTTGTATTTTTTAAAGGCATAATGAGTACATTTTCCGAAAGAAAATATTCAATATTTTCCCTGACTACCGTTAATTAGAACAATAACAAGATATTAAAGATATCACCATAATTATATCGTCAGGATGGTTTTCATGATATTGCTAATTAAAAAATCCAACAAGTTACTGTGCTCATATGCGTTTTTTCCAGTATCAGATGGCCTTTTAGAGTTATCCCCCCTAGTTATGACGTAATTCATAGGTTATTTTCGCAGATTCGCCTGTTCGTAGTTTATTCTCAGTATTGATTTTGCCTCAACAGAAGTCATCAGATTAGATTTGTCATTCCCCCTGCAATACACATGTCACTGGCCGACTGTTGCCAAAAACTAACATCGTTTACGACCTTTCAATGGAATTTGCAAAAACCAAGATGGCGCCTAAAAGCAAACGAAATATATCGCGAGGGTCGCTGAGTGACAGGACGCCCAGTAACTCAGAATCACAACACAGGCGTGTGGTACGTTGATGTTCACGTTGCCGACCCAGTGGGGGTGCACTGTTGATGCAGGGTCACCCTACTGGTGCATGCACTGCACCCCCCGTGACAATCCACCACACGGGGACAAATATGTCCCCTAACGTCGATGTGGTTGTCGCTAGAGCCACTTAAGCCGTGAATTACGCCACTCAGACCGTTGTTTACTGATAAATGGGTTGTCAACTCAGCAGAAAGGAATTTGACTGACTGGGATAATGTTGTTTGCGGTTAGGGTTATTGTTTTGATATTGTATGTGGTATTTGTGACCGATCAGGAAAATGGGCGATAAATCCACAGGGAAAGGAATACCCTGTACATAAAAAGGTGAAGTTGTGTATTTTATTATGTATTATTATCATCACGTATCTATTTAGTACGACCTTCAAATTATTGTAAATATTATACATACCTTTTTTATCTCTTATAAAAAATTATTTTAAGATACAAATACAACATTACATCGACTTGTTTTGAACGTCTGCTGAATACAATACATAAGCCCGTGCCCACACTAGGAGCATAAAGGCAAACCATCTGGGATCAGGGATTTTATTTTTAAGGGGCAGAATATTTTTCGCTCACTTCTTCAAGAAATACACTACTTCTGAACAAAGGAGATGAAACTGTTTTTGCACAATTAATTCGCGAACACCTGGTATCATCACCATTTGATAGAGCTTATGAAACAGTCGGAATAGTACAATGGAAAGATATTTGTTATGATTATGTAATGCGTTTTGTTGCTTCTATTTTGAGGATATTCGGTAAGTCTAGCGATTTCTAGGTGTAAAACAGCGGTTAAATTATTTTCTGTCTGGAATATTGCTGACTAAGACGTATAACAAAATTCAACTCGCTCACTACGTAATATATATTAGCCAGGTCGCTTTTTATTCTCTTTGATGATGAAATAATTCTCCTTAATATGTTGAGTTTGTATATATCGTATCGCTATTTACCATTGAGATATATATCGCATCGCCACAAAGGGTATTGAAACAAACCCATCCATAACCAATTAACGATGTATCAACCCCGTCTGAGAACATTCAGGACAAATTCCGCTTTCATGAAATATATAGCGACCAATGCCACATTGTATGGTGGGGGTTCTCACGCATACCAATCATGGGACTGTGTTTACCGAAAGAAGATATTAAAATCTGTTCTAATATATCCCATGTACCTGTCAGAATCTGAGATAAGTATGTTAGTACACATGCGTTTGCCCAGTTTGTGGGCTAAACATAATTAAATGGAGTTCAAGTTGCACCATGTGACCTAATTCACGCTAAACGAATTCGATTTTTTACTCATCGTAGTTTTTCCAATATGAACTTTCTGTTGACTCTTAAGTGAAGTTCATACCAAATACACCCAAATGTGTCGTGTTTTATAAGCTCTCATAAAAGTATTATTCTGTATTTAATTCACTTTGATACCCAGAGGTTCAGACAATGTGGCGTTCTTTCTATTTAAAACTGTCTATATGACAGTAGCTTCATAACGTTTCAAAGCAGAAGACATAATGTGTAACTGTAAACAATGTGTACCTGTAAGTACCACGTGACTACATGCCTCAGAAATACAGAGGTAGTAAACCTTATTTTGAGTGCCCATCGTGTAGACACATATACACTACTGTTTGAAACAAATATACCATTACCGGGTTAGTTTTAGTATGTAATAAGAACCTTTCACGATTAAAGGGTATTCTCAGTCATACACCGACACAGAAACCACACCCGAACACAATGGAAGCGACGGGAGTTTGAAACAGAAACTATTCACTATTCACTATTCACTACACATGGTCACACGGGTCCACTTGGTCACGTGACACAACACAAACTACCGCCAGTCGTTAACAGAACTATATTTTTAAAGTCACTGCCAAAACCTGCATGGATGTCTTAGATGTTAGAAAATTACGTTTATATACATCTTAATTTTTTATAAATATTTTATGTTATTTATCCTTTTTACTAACGTATATATATTTATTCCATATTTTATGTCTGTGTATCATTTTACGTTCTATAGTCTCTCATAACCCCATACGGGATGGCTCATCACATGTATTTTGTTATGTGACCTGTATATATATTTATTTGTATGAGGTGAGACATGAAATAAATTTACCTTACCTTACTATTCTAATTGTTTCCGTCGAATATGTCTTCAAATGAATGTGTATACTTAATTCCTGTTAAGCAAAAAATAAACTGTCTTTTAAAAAAAACGGCCGCCACGTTATACTAACTACAAGAAGCGGGATTTGTGTTACCTACGCGGTTTACAGTGAATTTATGCAATGGTTGTGTGCTCACTTGTATGAAGTGTAGGATATACGTATTACAAGGTCGTAGTAGTGATAAACTCTGCTTATATGCTTATATACCGAGAATTAAAAAAACTCGTACACTGTGTGTTGAATATAATTTTAATATATATATACTCTCTCTCTCTCTCTCTCTCTCTCTCTCTCTCTCTCTCTCTCTCTCGCGTTCTCTCTCTCTCTCTCTCTCGCGTTCTCTCTCTCTCTCTCTCTATCTCTCTCTATTTCTATCTCTCTTTAACGTATTTTGGTATGGAAGAAATGTTCAGGATGACTTAAAGGCACTGGCAATTTTCTCTTCAAAGTACGCATGACAGTACCTTCATTAAACCAGAGACAGGAGATACACTGAGATGTACAAACAAACGTCCTTTCTCCGATATGACAGCATAATGGCCGTCTATGCTTGTAATTGGCATAACCTGGCACTTTACAAGTTGAATTTCGTACTTTGAGTTGTTCTTTTAACACAAACATCAAAGGGGATATAGACATGAGGCGACACCTGCACTAGGCTCCCGACATTTTGGCGCTGTGTGGAGTCTGAATACGGAAGGAAACGTTAGGTGGGATTGTTAATGCTTTACTGGTCGACTAAATGAAATATGACAATAAGTACTTCAAAAAATTCACTCGCAAGAAAAGCTTTCTTTTTCTGTGTTAATATATTCATTGCTTGTGGTTTTCACTGCTGTCATTCATGAGTGTTCATTGTTGATGGGTTTTGGGTATCTGTATGCATTCTCGAAACTGTATTATTCCCACTGTTTATTGAACAAATAAAGGGTTTCCTTAATGGGTTTTAAATGAACGAGATTGTATTTTTACAAGGCGAATTTGTTTAGTTAAATCGCGACAACGTAACGGACAGGAAATACTTAAATGACACATATTTACAATGAATCCAATAAGTTGAAGCTTTTTACTACTAAAGTGCTTATGTGTGTGTTTTATACACAATAGCACCGGGTGAGCGGACAGTCCTGTCGTGGTATACTAACATGAAAATACAGGGGAGATTTCGTTCTTGAGAAATAGCCTGATACACCAAACATATGTGACAATTAAATAAGGAGCGCCTCATTGAACATTCTATCAGTCATATCATGGCGTGTCAGCTTAATGCGTGATGAAAACACAAAATATTGCAGGCCATTTTGCTAAAGTTCAAGAGCACACAAACCTTAAAAAACACAATCAGGGCAAATCTGGGATTCGAACCCGCGATCATAGTTTTCTGACATGCCTGAGGGACGCAACACTGCATATCTAATTGCGGCGCCTTAAACAACTGCGCAGTCCGTGCCCCCTCAAAAAAGACAGATTGCCGTTTTCGTAAGGGTGAAAAGATCGCGTATAACAACTTTCCGATACTTGCACACGGGCATTTTAACGACCTCGGTGCTGATTATTTGGAACAATCCAGTTTCCATGACGTCACAAATTGATGCACCACGTCATCCGAATATTAAACTGATTTCAGTCACGATCCTCTGCGGGATTTACATTTAATATGTTTTTCATAATAAAACTGACAATGAGTGAGAGTAAAATAATCAGATTGGAAGTAAGGATAAGTTGTGTGTGGTGGATGAATATCGTAGGGCTTAAACCATTATTTCAGGAGGGTAACATAATTCCTTTTAGTTCATGGTTATTCTCTAAATAGTTACTAGTTTAGTGACATTTGATCATAAAGAAAAATGTTTCAACAATATTAACATAAATGACGAGTCAATAGTACCGTATGGTGTATGGAGTAGTTCAGCATTGATATTTCTTTCTTTTTTTGCTATTAAAAACAGAAACATAATTAATGTCATCTGGGTACGATGGCGCACAATCTCGGCATATGCTTCATAAAAGAGTCTATTTACTCAGCGCATCGAGTGGTGATAATATATTAATTTTAACAACAGTTTAACTGCTGCGAGAACACATCAGACAGATGAAAGATTTCATTTTTGAATGACCTGATAATAAAATTAAAAATTCCACAAACTAAATATAGTTTAAATAAGAAATAACATCTTTCCTATTTGTGTGGTGTTTGTTTATTTGTTTAATATCCGACAAATCATTGTTGATGTCATGTGGTTATCACGTGACAATAATCAATGGCGGTCGAGGCTGGTTAATTAACCCGACTGGTGCAAAACAATTAATCAACAATTTGATCAATACAAGCATTTATCTGGCGGATGGTGTGACACGACTCTGTCGGGCCCGCTTCCATAAGGAACCAAGCCACGGATTTATAACTAACAAAGGCAGATATTTATAACAATTAACGCAAGAGAAAGGGATTCTTTCTGACATCTGACGTCCGTCACATGGCCACTGGGTTGATTACGGCGCCCTAAATGAGCATACGGAGCCAGAGAAACGTTTTGTCATAAGGGTCTGGACCAATCTCCTCTTACCACGAGGAGAAAAGACGTTTATCACGCCCTTGTTGCATATGCCGAACTGTCGGATGAAAGCAATGAGATCAGCTCGTCTCTTTCCGTGAGTCTTCGCGAGGACAGTGCCTGATGTCTTCAGATTGGGATGAAATATGCCATGATGAGGTTGGCAGAGTGCACTCAGTTCATGGAGATCATATGTGATAATCATATTCTTCTTGATCTGTTTGCACTCGTTCCCTTGGTGGATTCTCGTGGGTTGGAGATTAATTACGCACATTATCAGGGACTTCTCGGCAGTGGGAACTGACCACAGTAATAAGACAGTAGTCCAGCAACATGACAGCGGAATATCTGAGTTCCAACTGATCAATGCCATTTTAGATTATAAAAAAAGGACAAGTCTATATGAACATTGAAAAGGACTAGATGCAAGAAACGTGTGGGCTACATGTTCATATTTTATTGAATATATGCCTGTCTAATGTGACTGGAATACCATCAAAATCACACTCCCCCAGTTCAGTAGAACAGTTTATGCAGATTCTACTGTATAGGAACGTTTCCAGACTTACCTTGTGTTAGTGAGTAGCCTCGGTCAGCAATATTACAGTTTCATCATTTCAAGCTCTACAAAGTAGAGTTGGTACTGAATAGACCAGCGGTCGACAGTGTGAACATGTATTATAGTGTATATTATCGTTCTATTATGATAAATACCCTGGATCTATTGGCTACCATGGCTTCGATTTGAGTCCGATGCGAATGACACTGTGCTGTAAAAATAATTTTAAAAAGGTTCGTGGGAAGTTATTAATAACAGATGAGAAAATTGTGACAGCACTTCCCAAACGTTTTAGAGAACTGATCCAGGGTGTTTATTATAAGGGAATATATAATACCCTGGACAATCGAGGATGTTCCACGCTACCGGATATGATGACATGCAGTTGCTTTCCCTACATTTATTCGACAATAATATCATCATTATTCATAAACCGCAGCACATGACCACCCGATCCTCATATTAGTCGACTCCTTTTCTGCCGTCATCAACATCTGTAACTTTTTTTATCCTCCTTCAAACTCAAGGGGCATCTTTTGTAGCTACATTCGGGACCACACGAACCAAAAACGGGGTGCCATCTAAATCTCGGACCTGTAATTACGTACGTGTAAACTCAAACACGTTGGATATCCCGAATAACCTTTAATGTCAGAGTAAAGCTCATTGGTTGAAAAACGTTGTTAAATAGGATTGGATCAGGGATTCCTTGGCGAACCCTTTTCGCGAACACCAATAGTTTCATCACTGATTTTCAGTGGTCCATTCATGTAATTTTAACAGCTATTTTGCCAAATGGAATCTTCTTCGGTGGATAATCAATACTGTATTGACATTGACATTTTATATTCGCTGCGAAAAATTAATTATTCATTTTTTCTCAGTCTCCAATTTGATAAAAACCCGTACCATTCGGTTGGGAAAAGTGGATACCACGCTACTACTATAATAAGATTGCTCAATATATATCAAAACAACTTCGATTTAGTTGCTTTTTTCTCATAATGACCTTCCAAAATATAATGTTACCTAATTTTAAAATTTGTTTCGTAAAATCCGGAGTTGACTGAATCAGTCAACTCCGGATTTTACGAAACAAATTTTAAAATTAGGTAACATTATGTTTTGGAAGGTCATTATGACAAACAAGCAACTAAATTACATTTCTGAGGCCCATTCTGTATAACGACAACCAGATCATCCCAGTAAATAGCAGTTACGGAATATACTCACACTGGCTAAATTTAACATACTCTCTGAATACTCTACACCCGACAGCACAGGTGTTCAAATTTGTGCATAAAGATACTATAATATAAGAATGTTCCCATAACAAACCCCGACCCTAAGGACCGTCTACATCCTATCAGACAAAACAACTGTAGCAACGGCCTGAGATTATCTATTAAGTTTGTAGTTTGTGCTGCATACATCTCGTGTTGGGCCATTTTATCAGTTGTTGCTGCGGATAGAGTCAACTATTACGTCACATTGCGCATGCGCCGTAGACCAAACTATCTAAACGGTACATGCGTTATCAAAACGAGACAAAGCTTAAGAATTATGTTTACGTAATTTTGTATTTAGAAAGTGATTAGGGGGTCGTGTTTGACGTACAGACTAAACTTTTATGTTTCCCTCATTGAAAAGAGGGCGAACTAAATGTTTGGAATTTTGATTGTCGCTTCGGGATGGTTTCACTGATGTACAATAGGCGGGCGCCAAGTTAAAACACAGACATAACGGGAGGGATGAACGGTTCGGGGAGAATTTAAATTTGAGTATTGAAAACCTCAAACGATACAGATTTTTTATATGACTGAGAAAGGAATCTAATTGCGTTTGTGAAAGAACATTGTTTCAAGTAGGGCTAGACATAGACTAACAGCTAGTCTCTGAAATGAACATATATTACAGGAAAAAAAACAGTTATGAAATTATAATTATAAAATAAAATAAAAAGGAGCCCAGAGACTTTCTTCATACCTGATATGCAGTAATCTAGACTTGCCAAACATTATAGACTTGCATGGTCTATATTGGATATATTTGTTTCAGGGTCTGTATGACAGACTAGGCAAGACACAACAGACTAGTATGTAGATCAAAGGTAATTTATACAAAAATAGAACAGGGACAAAAACTTGAATAAACAATCGACTCTGAATAAATGATACTTTAAACAAAATCTGGCAAAAAACAATTAAAGGGGAACTAACATCAGGTCAAATGGCAGTCGAATTTCAGTATGTATATCAATGTAGCAGATCCATGTTACCCTGTTTGTGTAACGACAATGCCTCAGAAGAAAAAAAGGAATAAATATGTCACAATGTTGCATGCTGAATACAACATACAACACCCATCGTACTACACAGTTTACAACAGCATCCGGTCATGAGGCCTGTCAGACACTTAGATGCTTTAAACGGTAATAACAATGAGATAAGATTATAAAAGACACAAATGACAAATTACAACATGGTGACAAAACTGGAATGGCTTCCAGAATGTAAACCCGAGTCCCTCTTCAATATTTCTCTTCGCATCTTAAATCAATCATATTGTCCAATATCAGGAGGGGGCACGGGTGGCCCAGTCGTCTAAGGCGCCGCGATTCGCTGTGCAGAGTTGCGTCCCTTGGGCACGCCAGAAACCTATGATTGTGGGTTCCAATCCCGGTTCGCCCCGATTATGTTTCTAGGTTTGTCAGCACCATACCCGTGCTCGTGGGTTTCACCGAAGTGGTAAACGTCTGAGACCTGCATCACTTCGGGCTTTCCTCCCACATTAAGCTGACACGCCGCGATATAACTGGAATACTGTTAAAAGCGGCGTTAAACCCAACTCACACACTCACTCACTCCAATATCAGGATACATAATTGTCATGTTAAACGTGTTTATTCTTCAATACCAACTTAATCTAAGAAATAAAATAAAAGAGCGGAATAATCGGGTGTGAGAAAAAGTAACGAATGGATGTCCCTACCCAAGAGCTTTCTACCTTTCCTATAACCACTGACTTAAATATTTTCCCTGCAAATTGACCCCCACTACTTTTATCAACAATGCACGAAAACTATATACCTCCTGTCAAGCGTAATGTTTAATCTACACCATGTTGAAAATAGGTATGTCGACGATAAAACCGCTGCAGACAAGACGTCAAATGACAGCGCGTGTTGATTAAATAGGAGCTTGAACGTGTCCTTTACATTGACATTGGCGTGCGTTCGCCGTCTTCTTTCTTCAGCCTCCACGAATCCTCCCCCACGAACAACCAGTGTAATTTGATCTACACACGTTGAAGTAAGACCTACTCCTTGGGATCTGTGTTGACGAAGATCAAAGTTCCGCTGTAATCTAGGTGGACATTCTGTATAAATATCTTAAACGATATCGGACATCTATTAGGTGTTGGGGGCATTGTACATTAGAGTATATCTACAGATGCATATGTCAAATGTGACCGTTTTGTGTTGATGCGTGTCTTAAAGACTAGTAGGCTTTATATATAAACACATTAGTAGTGGGGGTTGTGTAATGTTCAACACTCACGCCGGTTGTTGTCGGACGAGCGGACGGACTGGTGATTGAATGCATGGTCTGCTCGTTTTAACAAAAAGAGGTTTTTTTAATAAAGTAGTCTGTATAGTTTAAAAACATACAAAGTCATTTTTTTCTTGTTATATCTCACGCCATAATGTAACTGGAATACCGTTCACTCCCGTATTTATTTAATATGTATCACTGTTTCATTTGTATGTAGATTAACTTTCTTTAATGGGTCAATATTCAATTTCGTACTAAGTACATGTCTAATTTTATTTCAGTGTAGTGTACAGTATACATATATATTTAGTTAAGATTTGTTAGAATTATGAGATAAGCAAGACTGTTGTTCTATCTAAAATGTTCGGGTTTTTGTATTATATTTTTAATCCTGTATTTTTTTTATTATGTCTCATTTGACTCATTTAAATGAACCTACTACCTTTCCGGTGACCCGCCTCTACAATGTTAAAGTGTATTTTCGTTCATTTTCTGATTTGAATTGATTAATATTTTAGCCTATCTTGTTGGCAGCGCCATTAAAGCAAACGCACCATACATTTGGAGTAGGGATTTCACGTTACCAGTCAACTGAGCAACTGTCTATACATCAGCCTTTTAACTGAGAATAAAATCAAGATGAATTGGTTGGCATGAAGTCTTGACACCAAATACATACCCCGCGAACCTATCCCACTGACTCCCCATTTAGCATGCACGTGAATATTACCTTTAAGTAAACGCTAAAATCTTGCCGATTAACATGCGTTGCATCAATTTAAAATCCCCAATCCATTGTACATTGTAGGTAGGCCCACATGGAGATAGCCCTGACTGTTTGCTGAAACATTAATTACATATTTTAAAAATGCTCTGTCATTCAACGAGAATTTTTAGGGTGAATAGTCCTTAGCAATTCAATAGTCCACCTGTTAATGGAACGGAATTTAAGGAATGTGTCTAATTTCAGTCTATTGCAAAATGCAAAACGACTAAAACGAGGCGTTAGCTGCCGCGGCTGCTTTTGAAAACTCCCGAATTTGTTTCATGAAAAAAGTTTATTTATAAATCATGTTACACTGAAAATGCATACGTTGCGTAATTGTTTTTTTTATATTCTGGAAAATAACTATTTACACACCTTGGAAACCCAGTTCATGTTTATTTCGCATGTTATTTGAGTTTACAGTGTGAATGGTGTAGGTAATGAGATATCATTGAAAAATATTCTTCACTGGTTAAACGTAAGATAAACTTATGTCACAAAAAAGAAATGCACAGCCAAGATAAGAAAAGGCTTTAAAAAGTCGAAACGAATACCGTTGATTAAATTTATCCTCATTTTGAAAAGAACTTTCTCATGTCGAACAAAATTATTTCCAGGTTATGATAATTGTGTTGCTCTATATAAAAAGCATACATGTATTTTGATAATCAATAGGTACTGACTGAAAGCACCGAATACCATTAATGATTTGACTGTTTACACAATATATTTCTCTAACATTCCACATACTTAAGAAAATGTGACCCGTTAAGATGAGAGTTGAAATAGGTCTTCAGCAACCCATGCTTGCCGTAAAAGACGGCTATGCTTGTTGTAAGAGGCGACTAACGGGATCGGGTGGTCAGGCTCGCTGACTAGGTTCATGAATGTCATCGTATCCCACTTGCGTAGATCGATGCTCATTATATCAATCCCTGGATTGTCTGGTCCAGACTCGAATATTTACCGACCGCGGTCATATAGCTGGAAAACAACAAACAAACAATTTGACCATATTCACGACGTCTTCATCCTACACCATCTAGGTATAATATCTCCATTCTATTATGATAGAAAGCCAGGTCACAATCGGAAATGACGTCACCATGCCCATCTCCCTAATCATTAATTTAGCACATGCCTCCTCTCGCCCATGAGTGTAATGTGTCATGCCATTCTAATGGGACTCAACGCAAAGCTATGGGAACGAATGGGTCCTGGGTTTCAATGATGATAGAATGAAGATATAATACCCTGGATACTCGAGGATGCTGTTTCTTGAATCCATACATCTATCTACACACCGTAGCCTCGTCAACTCGAGGCCATTGTGTCTTTAGAAACTGTTTCGAGCTATCCGGAAATGTTTTTTGTTTATTCATCTGTCTGTTTGTTGTTTAACGCCACACACATCAATATACAGGCGATATGACGTCGGTCAGTTAAAAATCGAGTCTGGACCAGACAACCCAGTGATTATCTTCCCAACGCAAGGGAGTTAACTGACTGTAAAAGTCCACTGGACGTTTATAGTCATTTAACTCACTTGCCTCGGGAAGATGCCCAGTGACTGACATCATGAGCATCAATCCAATAACAGGGATACAATTATATACAATCAACCAAGTCTCTTAGCTTGACCACCAGATCCATTAAGTCGCCTCTCAAGACAAGCATATGCTGCTTGACAAATAAGGTATAAGGAAATTATTAACACAGCAATATTCATCATGATCTATAATGACAATATAGTTTAAGAAAGAGGAGCGCTGAAAACCATCGAAATAAATTGTGTACATATGTTTATGTAATTTACAATGTATATTATGAATTTGGATTTTTTGTATCGTGTCTCATAACTCTGTAAAGAGAGGCTTTGCATATTTGAATATGTTTTATATACTAATGTCATGCGTACCGTACAAAGGCGATACGTCTGATAAACGCTCCTCTCGGAACCACGAAGTCAAACATTCCAATGCCATATATCTGAGTTCGGGTTTCTATTTCACTGTGCATGGGACATGTAACGTCACCTACTTTGTGAGTTCTGGATCAAATTTATCACATTTCCATTTCCTGTAATTTACATGAATACGTATGGTATTTTTATCATTTCAGTTCATAAGTGATCATTATCATATAAGAAATGTTATTCTTATTTATATAAAACTTAGAAAAAACTTAAACGTCTTGCTACTTGTAATGAACACCAAATGCTAATATATGCCATTTTTTTAAAATGCTGGGGCGGATGTATATTACGCACAAATCTATCACCTGATAGCAATAATAGTAATACGTATGCATAGGCATTGGAATTGTTACACAGGCAATACATAAATTTCAATGATATACGTTCAGACGAATTAGGAGATAATCCTTGCGTAGTTTCAATGTAGAGGTTTCGAAAGAAGTTTAGATAACTTTAAAATTCAGGTAAAAATATTACAGGTATCAACTCTACGGTCGAAACATCTACATTGAAATCACACTAGCTTTATCTCCAGTCTACTATGGCGCAATAACAAAAACACGCATACGCTTTAGTTATAGCGGAAGTGATTAGTGGTATGCTATGGGTTGGTCCTTATCTTTTCAGTAGGTTGAAAGGACGAATTCAGGGATTAGTGAAGATCGGTTTCAATCTGCACATATGACTGCTTTATGTACCCAAGTAATAATTATTCACCATAATACTTGAACCATTTAAATGAGAATTTATAATATCATGTAGGCAGCTATTAGGTAAGCATTATTCAAACTGACGTAACCAGAGCAAATATAACGACCTTTGTAATGTTTTGTTCTAAATGCAGACCACTATTACGCCGTCATAAAGTTCTACAGAGGGAATAATTGTTACGCTTAAACTAAAGCCGTGTTGATGTTGCTAAATTTCCATTGCAAGCATTTGCAACAAGTTTTCCGCCTGAAATACATTGCCACACTGTCTGTAAATAGTGTACGAACCGCAGCACGTTATTGAACAACGTTAATGAAGTAATTAAGTTGAGTATCTGAAATTGCCAAAACGGACGGATTTGCAAAAGAATATATTGAATATATTTCTTTGGCGGAAATGCGGTCATCAGTAAAACCTTGGTTAAACGTAGATTGGACACCGCTACGGGACCAATCAGTGAGTGAGTGAGTGAGTGAGTATGGGTTTACGCCATAAAAGCAATATTCCAGCAATATCACGGCGGGGGACACCAGAAATGGGCTTCACACATTGTATCTATGTCGGGAATCGAACCCGGGTCTTCGGCGTGACGAGCGAACGCTTTAACCACTAGGCTACCCGACCGCCCCCCGGAACAATCAGAATGCAAGAGATTGTAAAATGTTATGGTAGAATTAATAATAAAACACAGTGAATTAATTTATATCAGTTGAAATAAATTGTAATCAACATAGTATTTTGAGTATTATTGACAAAATTAGTGGAAAAGGTTGTGTAACACTTTGTATGCGAATGTACACGTAAACGATTTATGAAATAGCACTAATGGATGCACGAAGTAGTTCATCAAGGACAATTACATCAATACATGATCCCCCAAGAAGTGAGTAGTCAGTAAATGACCCCCTGAAGAAAGGATTCATCAAGAACAGGTCTTCCAATAAATGATCCCTGAAGAAAGGATTCATCAAGAATAGGTTCATCCAGTGATTTATCAAGAACAGGTTCATTATACAGAGTGAGTGAGTGAGTGAGTATGGTTTTACGCCGCTTTTAGCAATATTCCAGCAATATCACGGCGGGGGACACCAGAAATGGGCTTCACACATTGTACCCGCGTCGGGAATCGAACCCGGGTCTTCGGCGTGACGAGCGAACGCTTCAACCACTAGGCTACCCGACCGCCCCAATTTTACAGAGATTCACAAAAAGTGTCAGTCGTATGAAGCACCGAGTGAGCTTTGGTTGTGACAGAGCGAGGACAATAATCTTGGCTAGTCAAACAACAATCAGCTGATCCATTGCAGGAAAGAAACTCTGTTCAACGAGTTATGAGTGAGTGAGTGAGTGAGTTAGAGCTTTACGTCACATCGGCAATATTTCAGCCATACCGTGACGAGAAATTATAATACATATATTTTAACTAAATTAAAACCTGTCATCGATGGACAGTAAAATTACCAACGAGTTATGGGTCTTAGAGGGGACGGGTGCAGTATACCATCGTCTGCTACGACCTGTCTGGGCGAGTGGTGCAACCAAACAGTATGGGTTGATGCTCCACTAGCCACCACTTCATTTCCTCTTGTTTTGTAGGATGTCGTTGTCAGCTGTAATAATAACATTGGCTGTGGCATGTAGCCTAATTCACTTACTCCTTGACCTACTCACCCAGGAAAAGAATCACTTTCATTTTGTTCTGAGTATCTTGAATATACAAACTGCATGACTAACGATCAGCATCTGAGCATCAGCGAATAGCTGCAAAATTGCTCATCCCACGCATCAATAACCACTCACTCACTCTATGATTATTTACGTCAAGTAAATACCCTTTACCTGATAGCAGAAATATTTGGAGATTATAACTAAAAAAAGAGCAAGTACTCCCCAATTGTTTACATCTGATGTATATCTATTTACCCACCGCAAACATCTGAATAAAACTTTATCGATAAGAATCCGGTATATGTGTATACATATTTACGTGATCTACTCACATATCTTCCACGTAATAAAAACACTTTAGCGAAATGTTAATCTATTGGATTCCATGTTTAATGTTAAATATTTCGTCATCATATCAAACAAATATTTTGTGAAAAACCATCTTTGATATCTACATTTATTTATATATAATCATCTTTTTTTATCTCAACTGGTAACATAAATCTGAAAGAAAGCTCAGTTCCGTTATCTTTTCATAACACAATCCATACCCTACGTGCCGTTGACTTCCAATACGGTCGAAAATATTTATTCAAAACCATTTTAAGTAAATTTTATAAGTCTTCACATGAAAACTTAATATTCCACAGGTTAAACCTCCCTTTGTGCAGGAGGGATTAGCGGGTAGACAAAGTACACAGTGGTGTTTGCCTGAGCTTAACGCGGGGGAGAAGATGTCCTATAGTGAAACACATCCAGTCGCCCAGGCTCCCACTTCAGTTATCCGACGATCATCTGTAGTCATTTATTACGGCCCCAGTCTAACTGGAGACCTAGATACCTGGTGTGTGTGTGTCACAGGTGTTCCGTTAGCATGCCCCCTACCCTCCTGGGCTCGCCGCGTCTCGTTATCACCTGAGTGCTGTGTTTAGGACTACACGCTACTTCCTTCTGTGGGAGAGAAGCGTGCCCCTCTGCAGATTTCTTTGAAGGAGCATTCTCTCCTGTTGGTGTCTCTCGTCCTCTCGGGCGGGGGCGTGGCGCCACCATGTTATTACAACGTTTGCGAGTTCGTCTTTCTCTCCACCCTCTCTCTCGCCCATCTTTCTCTCTGATTCTTCTATCTCTAAATTCTTCTGTCTCACCTCACTCAGTCTCATCATTCAACCAGCCTCTCTCTTTCTCTCTTGATTCCCCACTCTCCATGACTAACCATTCTCTTCCTGAATCCACCATGTCCCCAACCACCACCCCTCTCACAACGTTAGTCCTGACCACTTAAGTACAGATCACGTTAGTCCAGATCACGTTAGTACAGACCAGATTAGTTCACCACACGCTAGTACAGATCACGTTAGTCCAGATGGCGTTAATACAGATCGCATTAGTCTTGGTGACATTATTACAGGCAACGTTAGTACAGACCAAGTTAGTGCAGGCAACGTTAGTACGTATCACTTTAGTGCAGGCAACGTCAGTCCAGATCACGTCTGTCCATGCAACTCTTTCACAGATCACGTCAGTACAGGTCACGTTAGTACAGGTCACGTTAGTACAGATCACGTTAGTCCTGATCACGTTAGTCCAGATCACGATAGTACAAATCACGTTAGTTCACATCACGTTAGTCCTGATCACGTTAGTCCAGATCACGTTAGTCCAGATCACGATAGTACAGATCACGATAGTACAGATCACGTTAGTTCACATCACGATAGTCCTGATCACGTTAGTACAGATCACGTTAGTCCTGATCACGTTAGTCCTGATCACGATAGTACAGATCACGTTAGTTCACATCACGTTAGTCCTGATCACGTTAGTCCAGATCACGATAGTACAAATCACGTTAGTACAGACAACGTTAGTACAGATCAGGTTAGTTCACCAAACGCTAGTACAGATCACGTTAGTCAAGATGACGTTAATACAGATCACATTAGTCTTGGTGACGTTATTACATGCAACGTTAGTACAGACCAAGGTAGTGCAGGCAACGTTAGTACAGATCACGTCTGTCCAGGCAACGCTTTCACAGATCACGTACAGGTCACGTTAGTACAGATCACGTTAGTTCACCACACGCTAGTACAGATCACGTTAGTCCAGATGACGTTAAAACAGATCACATTAGTCTTGGTGACGTTATTACAGGCAACGTTAGTACAGACCAAGTTAGTGCAGGCAACGTTAGTACAGGCCAAGTTAGTGCAGGCAACGTCAGTACAGATCACGTTAATGCAGGCACGTCAGTCCAGGCAACGTTAGTACAGATCACGTAAATCCAAGGAACGTTAGTACAGGTGACTTCAGTCCAGGCAACGTTAGTACAGATAACATTAGTCAAGATCACGTCAGTCCAGGCAACCTTAGTACAGATGACGTTAATCCAGGCAACGTTAGTACAGATGACGTCAGTCCAGGCAACGTTAGTCCAGATCACGTTAATGCAGGCAACGTTAGAACAGATCACGTCAGTCCAGGCAACGTTAGTACAGATCACGTCAGTCCAGGCAACGTTAGTACAGATCACGGTAATCCAGGCAACTTTAGTACAGGCAACGCTAGTACAGATCACATTAGCCCAGATCACGTTAGTACAGATCACGTTAGCCCAAGCAACGTTAGTACAGATCACGTTAGCCCAAGCAACGTTAGTACAGATCACGTTGGTACAGATCACGCTCGTCTATAGCACGTTAATCCAGATCACATCCAGTCTACATCACGTCAGTTATTAAGCCCTCGTTAGTGAGGCGTGACGACCATCTGCCAGGATAACCTGTGGTAATTATTGTTTTATTTTCATTGTACCCAATTCCCAGTGTTAATATGATTGAAACGGAACAGTTGAGATTAACGAACTTTATGCCATTAATTTGTATATATCTACACTGTTACACAACATAAAAAATAACACACCTGTCTGTTTTGGATATGAATGGGAAAGCAAAACGTCTAACACTTAACTCAACAAAAGCTTTGTTGGACATTCTTGTAAGTGGTTCACATCTTTTTAAGCAGATTTAAGCGTCTGCGATGCTGCCATGCATATACAACAGCCATGAAGGAATATAGTACTGAGTTTTAGTATTTATCTCCTCGTTATTCAATTTATAGAATGGTGCGACAATACTATAAAATCTTTCCGCAGACAAAACTACAGTTTACACATCAGTGACAACCCTAGAGCCATTGTGTTGTGTTATTGGCTTCATACCTGTGACTGTCAAAACATCCTTTATGTGGCTAACATTCCAATACGTTTTTTCTTACTTTTCCAAAGACGACAATAAACGTTTCTGGCTTTGAATTGCCTTTGTGAAATGCCCCCGAAACCGACAGAACATGACAACAACAGGAACATTATTATTTAAGTACTTTAATTTGTGTGATTTGAAATGGCTCTTCAGATTTGTTTTCATTCTGTATGTCGAGACATTTTAATAAACTGGTTAAATAACTTGGCAAAGAGTATCCTACTGTTTTGTTACGACATGAAATATTGTGTTTGCGTGTTATTTAACGCCGCAGTCAGCAATATTTCCAAGTGAATCAAGGCGGCTTGAAAACAATCGAGTCAGGGCAAGACAATCCAGTGGCTGATATTGTGAGCAACAATCCATTAAATCGCCGCCCACGACCAGCATCTCTTTTAACTCGGAATCCCCATGGTCGTGAGATGAAAAGTATACACCTGAGGCCTTCGGATAAATGTCACTGGAATTAGTAAGATGGCCAGTATATGCCTGTATATATGCCGTACTGACAACTACAAAGTCGAATGCCACCAATTCCACGAGTGAGTGAGTGAGTGTTTAGCACCACAGTAAACACCATTACAGCTCTGAAAAAACGAAATGACCAATAGCTCAAATTCTGCTTTGTCGGATTGGTTGGTCGAGGCTCTGTGACATAGATCGTTGCTCAGTAGCTGATTTGCCTGGTCCAGACTCGATTATTTACAGGCCATCGTGATAAAGCTGGTATATTGCTGACTATGTGTTAAAAATAATTTACTCACTGATCCACAGAAAGTACGTATTTGAATCAGTGCTTCTCTACATATCATGGTGGCGTGCATTGAAACCTCGACTCTGAAGACGGTAAACAGATGGTTGATAACGAGGCCCCATGCGGTCGGTGTACGAACACCCTAAAAGGGCCTGGAGAAAATCTTCCTCAAGGGTCACCAACGACAGAATATTTATACACAGTAGTTTGGAAGGCAATTTGGAAGTGAACTTCTTATAGGGTTAATCATGCTCAAACTACATTAACGAATCAATTTAAACGTATAATATTGACACCAGGTTTTCAACAGATGTGCATGTCCTACCCCACAGATAGCATCCGAGAATGTCAAAATAAACTTACCCCTTTTTCAGTGGCAAGAGGACAGCCCGCAGAGACGCCGGCAATAACCCAATGGTCATAATCGGGGCGAATCTAGGATTCGAACCAGCGAAAAAAATATCCTCGCGGTTTGGGAATGCAACTCTCAAGTTTAGATGTTTAGCACTTGGCGAAACCGACTACCATGGTGCTGACAACAAAAAGAAAAAAATAGTCAGGGATTCGAACCCAGGTTTCTATAACACAACAGAGACGGGGCGAACTGTGGTACTTTAGACGACTGGACATCCGTCGTCCCGTCCATGCTCAGTGCTACAGACCGCTTCGGCTACCCGTGCCCTCCATCCCTGTGGAATGCTTCTGGTACGATAATAGGTGTATACTCTTTGAGAGTTGAGTTGAAATACACTTGCATTGCCTTCAGACATCCATTATCTCTAATGACGGGGACGTCATGGGCCGGCTTCAGTCTGTCAGCGGGAAGACGTTAATTATATTGTACAAGGTGCAAGTGTAAGGAATGTTGTTTGTAGGTTCCTTTTTTATAACTTCATTTCAAAGCTTCTCGTCACTCGAATATAGACTGGACATGGTTTGAACAAAATACCGAATTAAAAAGTAAAGATGTGTTACATTAGTGAACATTGCATAGTCCTTGAAATAGCTGACATCAATATATAGCTTATGACTGTTAGTACAATGGTTCCTGTGTGACACTGCAGGGTTGCCAAGTAGTGAAAGCGTTGCTGGTCATGCCAAAGTCCAGCGTTGGAATCCCCAGAAGGTTATGTCTTTAAATGTTCCATACAATAATGTTATTAAACCACATTCACCACTGAGATGTTACTGAGATGCTATAGTGCGTTACTGTTTATTTCATTTCTTACAACAGGAAACGGAACTACAAAAGTTACGACAGAAAGCATAAATGTGTTCATTTAGCATTGATTATTTTATGTTCTCTGCAATAAATCTGCATCTCCTTGGAGACAAATGTCACAGCGGTTAGTCAGTTTTATTTAACGCCACTACGTGTGGTATCTAAATTATATCACAGTGTCAGTTTTTACCATTTCTATGTCCCCACGAACACGTCAGAAAGACTAAGGATCGTGTCTAGAAATATTTGGGATTTGAACCACGATCAGAGAATCCTAGCATATCTAATGGATGCCACTCTGCTCTGCGTATTGCGACGCCTTATAACACTGGACCACCTATGCCGTAGAGAATCAATGGTATATACTACACCACTTTTGATAGGAATATTTATTATCTTTCTATTATACACAAAAATGATTATCATAATATCATAAGTACAAATTTTAATAGAATGACATATCTGATTACTCCTATCAAAAGTTAAATAGTATATTTCAGGCACGCTTAGTCGTGAAAGAAACTGTGAACCTGGCTCTCAAATTTATCAGTAATGTTCATGTGCCTTTCGCGACAGCTTCGCGGAGCAAGGTTAAAACTTCGAGGAAGGTCTTTGGAAATAATACATCAAAATTTAGAGGGACTTGTCTTCAGAAAGTTTTCCCTTTTCGTTTCGACATTTTTCTCTTTAAGTGACATCGATCCAAGTTTGAATATTACTTATTAACGCTGTCATGTTTTGATCATGTATATTCAGTTAAGTCGCGGATGACGCATACCCAACCTCAACCCTTTCCTCGACCAGTACCTTTTCAATCATCCCACTACCCATCTGTCAACGAAAAGAATTACCAGACCAAGTACCATTAGATCTGCCAATAGTTCGTTACGAAAGACGTTGTGACGCGCTTAAGAACGATGCACGCTTTCACTGAACTTTCCCAACCTGACTGGCAATTGATTTTGGCAACCAACATCAAACGCTAGTTCAAAAGAGATTTTTCAGATGGTGAAACACAATCTCCGAGTAAATCAATTTCCAACCCCACAAGTTACCCTCTGGTCAGTGGTCAAGCCTTCTGGCTGTGGTCACTCTTGTCCGATGTTTGCTATCCCATAATGCTACTAGACTCAAGCGATTGGGTTTCGCCGCGGCACGTGGTGCACATAGACCATAATCCGTCAGTCAACATGGACGACTTTGGCTAATGTTTTCGTGTACATGCCTTTGAAAACAATCTTTGGGTTTTAATCTTCAGGTCTTTGCCCTTTGGACTTCGTGGTTGACTTTAGAAACACTTGGATGTCAGCCGACATTGTAAACGAGACTAGCAAGGGCTGGAAATGTTGCGAAGTAAACTCGGAAATGAAAACGTCGAACATTTCACAAGGGACAGGCCTTCTTCTCTTAGGGGCTCTTTTTTATTTTCTGAAAAAGATAAAAACTTAACTTAAGAAATGACAGATGGAGGTTCTGTAGTAAACTGAATGTAAATATAAAACGTCAACGCCAGAGAATAACCAGTCTCGATTATCTGCCGAAACAAAATCCACTGGGCGTAAGCGACAAAATAGTGGTGAAATTATATGAATTTTCACTGAAAATCAGTGATGACACCAGATATAAGCAAACGGGGTACGCATATCCTGCCCTACCAGTAGCACTGCTCACACAACTATCATTAAAAGGTAAAAACGAGTGACAGACTGGACGCAACTCTTGATCAGTTGTCCCTAAAGGAAAATCTTACGGAAAACTTTAACACTTAAAGGAAATATAAATATCTTTATGCAATTAGATATAATGTTTTTCATATCGGTGACGTTAGTATGTCGTCAAAATGAATACAAACACATTATATTCAGAATTCAGCTTTTTTGTAACTGTTTTTTTGCGAATTGTTTTTGATAAAAGTATTCATTCGGCTGTTGCACTGAACCTCGTTCATATCCAATTCAGAGAAACACATGTTTTATGTATTTGTTTCATGTTGTGTTTTGTTAAGTTATTATTTATGTAAAATATATCTCACTGAGTCCAAGTACGCTTACAACCATGCTAAACGAAGTTAATTCAAATACCACACTTTCATATTTTTCATCCATTTTATCTTTTCATATATTGGTTGAATCTCATTTGACAATCCATCCATATTTGCCCTGGGTCGAAAATTTATTTCTCAAATTTATTCAACCACTGATCTCAACGAGCCTGTCAGTTTCATTTGACATATTCAAGCGTACTATTGAACTACATGGGTTAAAGGTCACGACCCTGATAATGAATAATTTATACCTGATTACCAAGCACAGCTACATAAAAGTTTTGATAACAGTTACGACAAGCCATAAACTTGCGATCAAAACTTTCAGCGTCAGTGTGAGAAAGCCTTCTACTTAAATGTAATTTATGTTATTCAGTCACAATTGACATATCCATTGTCTTCGACCAGCAAAGATCAGTCGATATAAATAATACCGGTTTGAAGTTAATAAAGTATATTTTTTATACATTTATCGTTCTGTTTAATGAATATATGTTTCTGTTGCCTTTTTTTTATTTGGGTTCGCCTTCTGTTAAGGAGATTGTGAACGTGTATGTGCTGTTTGTTTGTTAGTTCACGCTGCAATATTCCAGCTGCACGATGGCAACCTGCAGATAATCGAGTCTGGGCCAGACAACCAGGTGACTGATATTATATATATTCTAATTACTCACCTCATCATACAGACATACAGACATACATTCATACATGTGCAGCTAGGTGCAGAACTTTAATTTACAGGTAAATAGCTCCAGTCTATCAATAAATGTACTCATTATGCTTAGTTACACAATAAGTTAAGTAATATCAACATGAAAATGCTAGTTAAGATTATCTATTATAAACATACTTACATAAGGTATTTAAGCAAATTTAGCCTAACTACATTTACCTGAATACGATGACTGATATGATATATATTTATCACACCTAACAATATAAGCATTATTAAAAGAAGTTAAGAAACCATACATATGCACCTTAACAAACTCTTCAAAGCACTAAATAAGAACACATAAATATACAATTCAACCAAACTAACCTGTGACAATTGTCTCAATTATATCAGCGATGAACCGACTACTCCATACATAATCAACTACAAGTGTGAATTTAAACTGACCAGTCCCATAATGCACCCTGTCACTGAAAGTAAGGGGCTGGGGCTAAACAATAGAAACCAGAGAAACAATAGAGAAGGCAAGCGCAAGGGTGACTGTGCTATTGTATTAGTGAAGCAGGTTAGATTGGAGTGTAGACTAAAACTTAGGTATTAAAATAAGAGGTGACCTTAAAATACACTTGATGATATATACATAATTACATACTACTACATGAACAAAGATCCACTCCGTCGGGGTCAATGGCACGGAATCAAACAAGTCCCCGAGGCTGACAAAGTTAAAAAAAACATTATACATACAAATAATTACAAACTATAACAGAATATTTAAACTTCCAACAACTGATAACACCAAATACAATGCACATATTTGCCTAATGCCATTATTCATACACTAAAATCTAAAACGTCAACGCCAGAGAAAACAAGTCTCGAATATATGCCAAAACATATTTGATAGGGGGTAAACGGCTGAGATAGCAGTGAAACTTATATGAATGATGGTGAATCAGTCATGACCCCAGGTGTTCGGGACACCTCATTTACTTGATTCTATATATCGATTAAGATGGTGATATATTTTGATCCCGTCAGAATTCGTTTCGGCTCATTGGTTAACTATCAGTCTGGAGCAACGGATAACTCGACTCATATGCAACTAAAACAGATCACGAAGCTTCAGTCAGGTTTCCAGGATTGGCTGCGCTTGCACTACAGTGAAGCGCAAGTGCAGACACCCGCGGGAACCAGTCTAACGTTGTTTCACAATGCAATATCTTGACATTTAAATGTTAGTGAAGTTGATTAGATCAATTGCCCTTGAAACCGTCTTGATTCTGTAGATATGCATAAAAAAGTAAGAATCTAATTTCAAAACCAGATAAAACAGTGAAGGATATAAAACTCCACAACGGAAAGGCGACCACATGTAATTAATCCATGAATCCATAGTGCTGTTCTGAAATGCTGTTAAGGTTGACATATTATCCCTACAAAATCCAAGCCAAGCTGATAATCATCAACGCAACCAGACCGCAATATGATACTCGATTTGGGATCACAACAGATCTTGTCGTTTTCGTAACAAACATTTCAAGAAACATACAATCTTAGTAAAACACGATCAACTGTTTCCGTGGTCTCCAGCGAACATTTTAACAGCTATGAATACTTCTGTGGCAGCGCGTATCTCTTTTCCATAATACGATTCAAGTTGTCCGGCCGTCTGAGTAGAAAGAGCATGGACCCGCCCGAGGCTTCTGTGTATCTCTGTTTCAACGTTTTTTTCTTATTCTGATAATCACTTTGGCGATAAAATCAACATCGTTTTCAGCCACGCGTTTCAACAGATGTTCCCAGAGACAAGAACCGAGACACACTATGCTGTCGTGTTTAGTCTTCAGTGGCAATGTTATTGTGTTTAATTTGATAATAAATCTAAACAAATTATGTTTTATTTTCATTAAAAACGCGGCATGGACGTTGAGGCGCTTTTGCAGTGGCGCGGAAGACTTCCCGTTGGGAGGATGTCGAAGATTAATGTAAAATAGTTGCAAGTTTTTGAAGTTCGTTATGAAACGAAAATAAACTGGACTTGTTAATGATATGTTAATCGGTCGTCGTGCCTGTGGAAATATCACGGAATTCCTTAATCATTCAGATATTAGCAGTACATGCGTTAAAAGCCACACTTCAGGCGTGTTTTGTGAGAATTGAAACGCCCGTTACAGTATTAATTACCTCGTTTCCCGGTCTGTTTGTTAAATTGTCCTTTTTTCAAAAAAGTTAATTATTTCTTTCACACATATTTAAAAGGAATCTATCAGACTACTTCTGTTAACGCTATATCTGAAAATGTTAATACCTCTACCCACTGACATACTTCCTATGGGGTAAACGTTACATCAGAAGAGATAACATGTACAAAAGTTTAATTGCGCTCACTTATCGCATAAGGGGGCAGTCATGTTACATTCAGGGATCTGATGTCCTCCGTCAAGACGACTTATTATCATCTTTCTTTCAACATTAAGTCGACAAATTTTGAATGTTTTTCACCCGCGTTGTTCTGGTTGTCTCTTGGACAAAGAGGTAAATGACAAAACATATTCATGTTCACTTTTCTTACAGACATATATATATATATATACCACCTTAAACATAAATGAATCATATATGAGGTTTCCTTTTAAGAATTGTTTTTATTTAACCTTATACCTCGGTTTAGCTCGGGGACTATACGCGTCCATTGTATGTGAGTCTAGTATTCAGGTGTGTGGTAATGCATGGTATATTCATAGAGTATCTGCACGAGGAAGATGGTATATTGTATTGTCACGGTGGACGATGGGGCTGGTACTTTTATCCGTAAGGTGGTATATGATAGCTGCTTTATATTATCTTCATGTGTAGCTGGTTAATATCATCTTAATGTGTAGCTGGTTTATATGATCTTAATGTGTAGCTGGTTTATATTATCTTCATGTGTAGATGGTATACATTATTTTCATGTGTAAGCTGGTTTATATTATCTTCATGTGTAGATGGTTTATATTATTTTCATGTGTAAGCTGGTTTATATTATCATCATGTGTAAGCTGGTATATATTATCGTCATGTGTAAGCTGGTTTATATTATCTTCATGTGTAAGCTGGTTTAAATTATCTGCATGTGTAAGCTGGTATATATTATCTTCATGTGTAACTGGTTTATATTATCTTCATGTGTAACTGGTTTATATTATCTTCATGTGTAAGTTGGTATATATTATCTTCATGTGTAAGCTGGTATATATTATCTTCATGTGTAAGCTGGTATATATTAACTTCATGTGTAAGCTGGTTTATATTATCTTCATGCGTAATCTTGTTTATATTATCTTCATGTGTTACCTGGTTTGTAGTATTTTCGTTCGTACGTAGGTTTATGTAATCTTCATGTGTAAACTGGTTCACATTATTTCCACGTGTAAGATAGTTTTTATTATATCCAAGGGTGAGATGGTTTATACAACCAGTTATAAATTGTCTGTTGTATCTTTAAGTGTAAGCTGGTATATGGTATCTTCACGTGTGATGTTGTATATGGTATCTACATGTGCAAAGTGGTATATGGTATCTTCATACGTAAGGCGGTGTATGATGTCTTCACGTGTAAGGTGATATGGCGTATTTTACGGGTATCTTCATGTACAAGGCGGTACATGGTATATTCATGTGTAAGGTTGTATATGTTATCTTCATGTGTAAGATGATACAGCGTATCTTCACAGGTAATGTGGTATGTGGTATACTCATGTGTGAGGTGGTATGTGGTGTACTCATGTATGAGGTGGTATGTGGTAAACTCACGTGTGAGGTGGTATGTGGTATACTCATGTATGAGGTGGTATGTGGTATACTCATTTGTGAGGTGGTATGTGGTGTACTCATGTATGAGGTGGTATGTGGTAAACTCATGTGTGAGGTGGTATGTGGTATACTCATGTGTGAGGTGGTATGTGGTATACTCATGTGTGAGGTGGTGTGTGGTATACTCATGTGTGAGGTGGTATGTGGTATACTCATGTGTGAGGTGGTATTTGGCATACTCATGTGTGAGGTGGTATGTGGTATACTCATGTGTGAGGTGGTATGTGGTATACTCATGTATGAGGTGGTGTGTGATATCTTCACGTAAAATGTAGCATTTTGGTATCTACATGTGCAAAGTGGTATATGGAGTAAAACCCCGGCAGGAGATCTGTGGATAAGATGCTCCTCTCTGTTCCAAATGTCAGCCTGAAGTCCTTTGGACAAAGATTCATTTCAAACGGCGCTCCTTCCTGTGGAATCTGCCGATTGAAATATAACATTCTCCATTCCTTTCTGTTATCAAGGTCAAACTCAAGACATATATATTAAATTAGTACTTCTTACTGTCACAACTGCTCGTGTGCGCTTTGAGCAAATATGTAGTGGGTGGACCTGGACTGGATGATTATTGTTGTTGTTGTTATTATTATTGTTATTGTTGTTGTTGTATCTTCATACGTAAGGTGCTATATGGTATCTTCAATGCGATATTGCGTGTCTTCGTGTGAAGATGATACAGCGCATCTTCAAGTATAAGGTGTAGATGGTATATTCAGGCATAAGGTGATATATGGTACATTAAGGTTTAAGGTGGTATACGGGACATATACGGTGAAATATGGTATGTTCATATGTAAAGTGTTATATTCATATGTAAGGTGATATAGGGTATATTCATATGCAAGTGTAATATGGTACACTTGTTAGGCGGTATATGATACATTCATTCATAAGGTGATATATGATACATTCATGTATTAGGTGGTTTGTGGTATATTCATGTGTAAGGTGGCATATGGTGCATTCATGTTTCAGGTGGTATATGGTACATTCATATGTAAGGTGGTATATGGTACATTCATATGTAAGGTGGTATATGGTACATTCATATGTAAGGTGGTATATGGTACGTTCATATGTAAGGTGGTATATGGTACATTCATATGTAAGGTGGTATATGGTACATCCATGTGTAAGGAGACATATGGTGCATTCATGTTTCAGGTGGTATATGGTACATTCATATATAAGGTGGTATATGGTACATCCATGTGTAAGGTGGTATATGGTCCATCCATGTGTAAGGTGGTATATGGTACATCCATGTGTAAGGTGGTATATGGTACATTCATATTTAAGGTGGTATATGGTACATCCATGTGTGCGGTGACATATGGTACATTCATATACAAGGTGGTATATGGTACATTCATGTGTAAGGAGGTATATGGTACATCCAAGTGTAAGGTGGTATATGGTACATCCATATGTAAGGTGGTATATGGTACATCCATGTGTGCGGTGACATATGGTACATTCATATATAAGGTGGTATATGGTACATTCATATATAAGGTGGTATATGGTACATTCATGTGTAAGGTGGTATATGGTACATTCATGTGTAAGGTGGTATATGGTACATCCATGTGTAAGGTGGTATATGGTACATCCATATGTAAGGTGGTATATGGTACATCCATGTGTGCGGTGACATATGGTACATTCATATATAAGGTGGTATATGGTACATTCATATATAAGGTGGTATATGGTACATTCATGTGTAAGGTGGTATATGGTACATTCATATGTAAGGTGGTATATGGTACATCCATATGTAAGGTGGTATATGGTACATCCATGTGTGTGGTGACATATGGTACATCCATGTGTAAGGAGACATATGGTACATTCATGTGTAAGGGGACATATGGTACATTCATATGTAAGGAGACATATGGTACATTCATGTGTAAGGGGACATATGTTACATTCATGTGAAAGGTGGCATATAGTTCATTCATGTTTAAGATGGTATATGGTACATGCATGTGTATGGTGGCATTTGGTAAATGCATGTGTAAGGTGGTACATGGTAAATTCATGAGTAAGGCGGTATGTGGTACATTCATGTGTAAGGTGGCATGTGGTATATTCATATGTAAGGGGATATATGGTATATTCATGTTCAAGTGTAATATGGTACACTTGTAAGGCAGTATATGATACATTCATTCATAAGGTGGTATGTGATACATTCATGTATTAGGTGGTGTGTGGTACATGCATGTGTAAGGTGGTATATGGTCCATCCATGTGTAAGGTGGTATATGGTACATCCATGTGTAAGGTGGTATATGGTACATTCATATTTAAGGTGGTATATGGTACATCCATGTGTGCGGTGACATATGGTACATTCATATACAAGGTGGTATATGGTACATTCATGTGTAAGGAGGTATATGGTACA
The DNA here is from genome assembly GCF_023055435.1 of Haliotis rufescens. Taxonomy (NCBI): domain Eukaryota; kingdom Metazoa; phylum Mollusca; class Gastropoda; order Lepetellida; family Haliotidae; genus Haliotis; species Haliotis rufescens. The sequence goes on from NW_025964112.1 coordinate 18,206,281, forward strand.
TCCAAGTGTAAGGTGGTATATGGTACATCCATATGTAAGGTGGTATATGGTACATCCATGTGTGCGGTGACATATGGTACATTCATATATAAGGTGGTATATGGTACATTCATATATAAGGTGGTATATGGTACATTCATGTGTAAGGTGGTATATGGTACATTCATGTGTAAGGTGGTATATGGTACATCCATGTGTAAGGTGGTATATGGTACATCCATATGTAAGGTGGTATATGGTACATCCATGTGTGCGGTGACATATGGTACATTCATATATAAGGTGGTATATGGTACATTCATATATAAGGTGGTATATGGTACATTCATGTGTAAGGTGGTATATGGTACATTCATATGTAAGGTGGTATATGGTACATCCATATGTAAGGTGGTATATGGTACATCCATGTGTGTGGTGACATATGGTACATCCATGTGTAAGGAGACATATGGTACATTCATGTGTAAGGGGACATATGGTACATTCATATGTAAGGAGACATATGGTACATTCATGTGTAAGGGGACATATGTTACATTCATGTGAAAGGTGGCATATAGTTCATTCATGTTTAAGATGGTATATGGTACATGCATGTGTATGGTGGCATTTGGTAAATGCATGTGTAAGGTGGTACATGGTAAATTCATGAGTAAGGCGGTATGTGGTACATTCATGTGTAAGGTGGCATGTGGTATATTCATATGTAAGGGGATATATGGTATATTCATGTTCAAGTGTAATATGGTACACTTGTAAGGCAGTATATGATACATTCATTCATAAGGTGGTATGTGATACATTCATGTATTAGGTGGTGTGTGGTACATGCATGTGTAAGGTGGTATATGGTATATTCATGAGTAAGGCGGTATGCGGTACATTCATGTGTAAGGTGGCATATGATTCATTTATGTTTAAGGTGACATATGGTAAATTGGTGTGTAAGGTGGCATATGGTTCATGCGTATTAAGGTGGTATATGGTTCATTCATCTGTAAGGTGGTATATGGTACATTCATGAGTAAGGTGGCATTTGGTACATTCATCTGTTAGGTGATATATTGCATACCGATGCGCAAGGTGATATATGTAACTTTCTTTGGATGATATCTGGTTTCTTTGACACACGCTGTTAAGATCCCACGTGGATGAGTCAAAATAGGTCGTGTTGCTTTCGAAACACGACACGATATATGGTACATCCATGTGCAAGGTGGTATATGGTACATTCATGTGTAAGGTGGTATATGATACATTATGTGAAAGGTGGTATAACGTACATTCGTGCTTAGGTGGTATACGATACAGCCATGTGTGTAGTGGTTTATGGTACATTCATGTGAAATGCGGTATATGAGACATTCATGTGTAATTCGATGCGTGGTATTCACGTGTAAGATGGTACATGGGACATTCATGTGTAATGTCATGCGTGGTATATTCACGTGTAAGATGGTATATGGGACATTCATGTGTAATGTCATGCGTGGTATATTCACGTGTAAGATGGTACATGGGACATTCATGTGTAATGTCATGCGTGGTATATTCACGTGTAAGATGGTATATGGGACATTCATGTGTAATGTCATGCGTGGTATATTCACGTGTAAGATGGTATATGGGACATTCATGTGTAATGTCATGCGTGGTATATTCACGTGTATGATGGTATATGGGACATTCATGTGTAATGCGATGTGTGGTATATTCACGTGTATGGTGGAATATGGGACATTCATGTAATGCGATGTGTGGTATATTCACGTGTAAGATGGTAAAGGTACATTCATGCGTTAGTGGTATATCGTACAGTCGTGTTTAAGTGGTATACGGTACAACAATATGTATGGCGGTTTATGGTTCATTCATGTGTATGGTGGTATATGGCACATTGTTGTCAAAATTCCATGAGGAAGTGTCAACATAAGTTGTTCTGCTCTCAAAAACACGAAACCAAACATGAACGATACATTCGGAATTTAGAGTTCAGTTAAATGAGACGAAGAATGTTAACTCTTCTCCTCTGAATTTCTGCTTCAGTATACATTCAACGTCGCATATTTTCGCTGGGTGTTCTTCTTAAATACAGAAAAGAACACCCCCAGAGCATGTGTGTGTATAATCACTAAACTGTGTCAGCACGTAACCCAGGAATGTTAATGAGAAATCCCAAACCATAAACCCATATGATATTAAGTGAGACCGAAATCTGTACATCTTAAATGAGAACAGTAATTATTAACCACAATGCCTGTATTTCACGAGGCAATATCTTGATAATTGGATTTTCTAGTAATTTACAAACCCATGTTGTGACTGTTTAATATCTGTCACCAGAGTATATCAATTACAGACAAGACAAATAAGGTATATATCATACACAATACTTTACAACCTCGACGCAGGTAAACGAGCGACCCCGGTGCTAGGGGCCACTTCCGTCTCCGAGCCGTCGCCGTGGGCCTAGCGCGATATGTCAGGCCTCTCATTCATATTGCCAGCGAGGTATGACAACGTCAGCTGTTCGTGTGTGACGGAGTTGCCGATAGAAATACTACCGCTTTCATTGACACGGTATTTGGGAACTTCAATGTGTTTAAAAAGTCATTATCGTTTGGAAAAATATGTTTTGTGAGCTGCAGCTATTGTGGGTACGATTGCTTCGATAGATGTTATTATTAACGCGGCCACTTCTTCTTCAGTCACAATGCACAACGCCATCATGGTTGCCGCATATACAGGTGCCACCATTTAATTTAACAAAACCAAAATGTTTCTATGGTCTATACGGATCATTTTAGTTTCCTAATTCATCTTTATTCACGTCAGTAGTCATACACATATGTGCTTATGAGCTAACAGTCTTTTGAGGCGCTGCAATTCGCTGTGCAGAATTATGACCAGAAACCTATAATTGTGTGTTCGAATCCGGGTTCGCACCGATTATGTTTTTAGGTTTGTCAGCACCATACCTGTGTTCGTGGGTTTCACAAAAGTGGTAAACGTCTGAGACCTGTATCACATTGGGCTTTCCTCCCATAATAAGATGACAACTGTGATATGACTGGAATACTGTTAAAGGCAGCGTTAAACCGAACTCACTTACTCACTTACTCACTTACTAATGAGCTGTATTCTGGAATCTAGCTAGTTGTTGCTAGATATTGGGTGACAGGAGGCACGGGTGGCCGAGTGACGTAACGTGATGCAGTTACCTCCCTTATCAGTGCCGCTAAATAAAAATAATGTCCATGGGGGTTGCTCGTTATTTGAGGGTAGTTTTCGAGACCAGTGGAAGACATTTGCAATCTCCCCAGTGAAGGTCCGGATTAGAATTGGTCTTCAGCAACCGATGCTCGTCGTAAGAGGTGACTACCAAAATCGGGTGGTCAGCCTCGCTAACTTTGTTTAAAGAATGCAATCGTATAGCAATTACAAATATCGGTGCTCATGAAAACACCTTACAAGTTTCATATATTACTAAAATGAAAATATTATTAATTTTGATTCTGAAATAATGGTGTAAGTCCGCAGTAATCACCAGTCAAACATGAAAGTCAAAGTCACGGTCTAGTAAATCAAGGACTGTATCCACAGGGCGCAGATTGTTAGTTTGATAGAGGCCTGACAGTTCGATCTATCTGACAGCTCGTGTATTTATCTTTGTCAACGGGTCATAGTAATGATATGGTTAAAATCACATATATATGTACTATACATATGATAGGCCTTATTTCATTTACGCTTACGTTGCAAAGCTGTTACGATCTACCCACACTCGTGCAGCAAATGGAACGTTCCATCTAATTTGTCATTGTCCTCATGTCATTTAAATATTTGATAAACAAGTTTTTTTATTATTTATGGACGAGTTTTTCTAAAGATATTTGCAAACATGCTCGACACGGAACGTGCTTATCATACAAATATTCGATAAAAAAAGTATTCTTATTGTGTGGGTGTTAATTTGAGGTGTTTATATTTAGGATATCATTAATTCTGTTAATTATACTTAATTCGTGTGAAAGTTACAAGCTGACTCGAGTCATTCGTGACCAAATGGATGCAGGTTACGGAAACATGCGAGTGGTGACGATGGAGTCGATTTTCGCTTCGCACAATATGGTACCGTAGAATAATACATCTTAATAAACACTCTTTCGGGACTTAAATACGTTTAAAATTTTGCAAGAGAAATACGAAAAGTAAGGTTCTCAAAATGCGTGACGTAATGTCGAGAGAGTGAAATCATACAAACATCAAAAGGAAATTGAAATGTTTATTCAATTATTTGATATGATTTTATAAAACGATCTCTGTCCTCTGTGGCTACCCTCGGATATTTCCCATACTCCTCGTTGAAGAACCTTTCCATATCCGACACATGTGTAAAACAAATGTGTGTTCATGGTGTTTATTTCATATCAGGCAATGAACGCTAGGAGGACAGACATTATATCTGCACTGGCCACGTAAGCAGATACTAGTACAACAATGCCTTGCCACTGACAATTCTCTTGTTTAAATAAAATTCACATGTTTGCTGGATTCGCCAAATTCTTCCGCGGAAAGGTCTAGTTTTCATACACGGTGTATACTTTGACATTTACATAACGTCCCCAAGAACAGATTTGGGAAAATAGGTCTAATTCTGTCGGAAACTTAAGCAAAATATTACTTAGAGTTATGCCACTTTCGCTCTAAAGTGCCAACAAAAGATATGCTTACAACGCCGTAGAATAAATACACAGAGTATGATAATAATAATGGCTAACCTAATTATATACAGTAAATGGAGAATGTTTTGCGTTTCCATTTGAATAAAAAAAGTGAGTTGACAATGCCATTTAACAATGTGTTTCCTCGGAGACACCTGCTGAGCGTATTTTGTGTGTATGATTCAGCGTTTGACTTCCACAAACCGAACAATTGTTGTAACGCTTCTAATAGTAATGGTAGCATTGTTGAATAAAAATGGACATGCAGAATATCTATAACATCATCTGTAAAGGTATGAACAGCGAGCTGATGATTGTTCATCAATCTGTACACAACTGAACCAGATAGGGCCTTCTATTGAACATATGTTGGGACAAATCTGAACAAATAGGGCCTTCCACCGAACAAGTGTTAAGACACAACTCAACACATGGGGCCTTCAACTGAACATATATTGGGACAAATCTGAACAAATAGGGCCTTCCACCGAACAAGTGTTAAGACACAACTCAACACATGGGGCCTTCAACTGAACATATATTGGGACAAATCTGAACAAATAGGGCCTTCCACCGAACAAGTGTTAAGACACAACTCAACACATGGGGCCTTCAACTGAACATATATTGGGACAAATCTGAACAAATAGGGCCTTCCCCCGAACAAGTGTTAAGACACAACTCAACACATGGGGCCTTCAACTGAACATATATTGGGACAAATCTGAACAAATAGGGCCTTCCACCGAACAAGTGTTAAGACACAACTCAACACATTGGGCCTTCAACTGAACATATATTGGGACAAATCTGAACAAATAGGGCCTTCCACCGAACAAGTGTTAAGACACAACTCAACACATGGGGCCTTCAACTGAACATATATTGGGACAAATCTGAACAAATAGGGCCTTCCACCGAACAAGTGTTAAGACACAACTCAACACATTGGGCCTTCAACTGAACATATATTGGGACAAATCTGAACAAATAGGGCCTTCCACCGAACAAGTGTTAAGACACAACTCAACACATGGGGCCTTCAACTGAACATATATTGGGACAAATCTGAACAAATAGGGCCTTCCACCGAACAAGTGTTAAGACACAACTCAACACATGGGGCCTTCAACTGAACATATATTGGGACAAATCTGAACAAATAGGGCCTTCCACCGAACAAGTGTTAAGACACAACTCAACACATGGGGCCTTCAACTGAACATATATTGGGACAAATCTGAACAAATAGGGCCTTCCACCGAACAAGTGTTAAGACACAACTCAACACATGGGGCCTTCAACTGAACATATATTGGGACAAATCTGAACAAATAGGGCCTTCCACCGAACAAGTGTTAAGACACAACTCAACACATGGGGCCTTCAACTGAACATATATTGGGACAAATCTGAACAAATAGGGCCTTCCCCCGAACAAGTGTTAAGACACAACTCAACACATGGGGCCTTCAACTGAACATATATTGGGACAAATCTGAACAAATAGGGCCTTCCACCGAACAAGTGTTAAGACACAACTCAACACATTGGGCCTTCAACTGAACATATATTGGGACAAATCTGAACAAATAGGGCCTTCCACCGAACAAGTGTTAAGACACAACTCAACACATGGGGCCTTCAACTGAACATATATTGGGACAAATCTGAACAAATAGGGCCTTCCACCGAACAAGTGTTAAGACACAACTCAACACATTGGGCCTTCAACTGAACATATATTGGGACAAATCTGAACAAATAGGGCCTTCCACCGAACAAGTGTTAAGACACAACTCAACACATGGGGCCTTCAACTGAACATATATTGGGACAAATCTGAACAAATAGGGCCTTCCACCGAACAAGTGTTAAGACACAACTCAACACATGGGGCCTTCAACTGAACATATATTGGGACAAATCTGAACAAATAGGGCCTTCCACCGAACAAGTGTTAAGACACAACTCAACACATGGGGCCTTCAACTGAACATATATTGGGACAAATCTGAACAAATAGGGCCTTCCACCGAACAAGTGTTAAGACACAACTCAACACATGGGGCCTTCAACTGAACATATATTGGGACAAATCTGAACAAATAGGGCCTTCCACCGAACAAGTGTTAAGACACAACTCAACACATGGGGCCTTCAACTGAACATATATTGGGACAAATCTGAACAAATAGGGCCTTCCACCGAACAAGTGTTAAGACACAACTCAACACATGGGGCCTTCAACTGAACATATATATGGACAAATCTGAACAAATAGGGCCTTCCACCGAACAAGTGTTAAGACACAACTCAACACATGGGGCCTTCAACTGAACATATATTGGGACAAATCTGAACAAATAGGGCCTTCCACCGAACAAGTGTTAAGACACAACTCAACACATGGGGCCTTCAACTGAACATATATTGGGACAAATCTGAACAAATAGGGCCTTCAAATATGTATGTATGTGTGTGTGTGTGTGTGTGTGTGTGTGTGTGTGTGTGTGTGTGTGTGTGTGTGTGTGTGTGTGTGTGTGTGTATGTATGTATGTATGTATGTATGTATGTATGTATGTATGTATGTATGTATGTAACCTTATGGCTGCTGGGACATAATTGTGCTATGGCGTCATAAAGACCTTTGACGCCAACTTACTTCAGTGAAGATAGCTATGCGTGATGTCATGTATCTCTGTAATAAATATGAATTGAAGCTTGTAAACTGTAGTTATAAACTATAATGAAAAGTCATAATGGGATTTTTATCTCACACAATTGAACATCTTCAATCTAACTATCATGCATCTACCGTCAAACAATTGAATATCTTTAGTCTAACTATCATACATCTACCGTCACATAATTGAATATCTTCAGTCCAACTATTATACATCTACCGTCACATAATTGAATATCTTCAGTCCAACTATTATACATCTACCGTCACACAATTGAATATCTTCAGTCTAACTATCATACATCTACCGTCACACAACTGAATATCTTCAGTCTAACTATCATACATCTACCGTCACACAATTGAACATCTTTAGTCTAACTATTATACATCTACCGTCAAACAATTGAATATCTTTAGTCTAACTATCATACATCTACCGTCACATAATTGAATATCTTCAGTCCAACTATTATACATCTACCGTCACACAATTGAATATCTTCAGTCTAACTATCATACATCTACCGTCACACAACTGAATATCTTCAGTCTAACTATCATACATCTACCGTCACACAATTGAATATCTTCAGTCTAACTATCATACATCTACCGTCACACAATTGAACATCTTCAGTCTAACTATTATACATCTACCGTCACACAATTGAACATCTTCAGTCTAACTATTATACATCTACCGTCACACAATTGAACATCTTCAGTCTAACTATACACATCTACCGTCACACAATTTAATATCTTCAGTTTAACTATCATACATCTACCATCACACAATTGAATATCTTCAGTCTAACTATTATACATCTACCGTCACACAATTGAACATCTTCAGTCTAACTATTATACATCTACCGTCATACAATTGAACATCTTCAGTCTAACTATACACATCTACCGTCACACAATTGAACATCTTCAGTCTAACTATCATACATCTACCGTCACACAATTGAATATCTTCAGTCTAACCATCATACATCTACTGCACACAATTGAACATCTTCAGTCACACTATTGAACACTTACAGTCCAGCAGATCAATCAGAAAGTTTCCAGTATATCATCAGTAGAGATCACAGTTACAATCACACAACACTTCACAGTGACAACACAGCTCAAGACACAATAACAATACAAAACAAACAAAGTTGAGGATATACGCGTCTCTTGATTGAAGGTGTACAGAATATTTTGATAATAAAGCGCCTATACTCGATCGGATACAAATCGCATTGACTCACTCTTCTTAATCCTATTGATGAGCTTAAACTATTGTTGTGCTGAAAACACAGATTCTATTGAAATGAAAGCATATAATTAAACGATCGGGAAGCCAGTTTGAAGCATTCATGTTTGAAGAAAGGGGTAATTTCCTTGCTGAAAACGTTGATATTTTTGCAGTAGTGAATGTTTAATGAGACAAGCTTAGATATCTTATTAACAAAACACATGTCAAAAATAATTTGTTTAATGGGATATTTTTTTTAAGTCTGTCAATAGAATTTGTTTTTTGGGGTTTTGTTTCTTAAAAAAGCCACGCTGGAGGTATGTGGTGTCATAGTTTCACCAATAAAACATTCATCATTGTCATTGTTTTAATATGAAATATGCATTAGCCCTGTATAGGATTAAACGATTGAGCACAGCGTTCGACATGGTGTCACGAATGAATTCTGTCATCGAATGCTTTAAAACAAAGCAATTAAAGTTAACCCTCACAGTCAACAGTCCATTTGCCCAAAAAAACTCATTTAAAGAAACCTCAATACATCAGAAAAAAAGGTTCAGCACATGCTTGCACATTAAACGTACGTGCACTATATTGATTTAAGTTGATAAATGAAAATCAAGGAAGATACGAAATGGAATGCATTACATCATGGTACCTTTCCACAGAGCAATAATAAGATCTAGCCTCACAGAACACGAGGTATACAATGGTAAACGTCATACAACGTTAAAGGTGCTCTGAATTTTACAGGTTCGCTTGTTCCGAATTAACATGACATGAATGTAGAGGGTAAATAGTGTTAACTGATATAGTCTGTGAAGTAAAATAAGCGACACAAAGGATGTTCAATATGTGACAAGGCCATGGAAATAGCTTTCCTGTATACGGTACAGGCTTAAAGGAAACGATGCTCCATAACTGAGAATATAGAGGACATAGTATTCAGCACTTGATCATTGAACAAGTGTCTGTCAAATTACATGTTCGCGTTTGACGAATTCTCACCAAGCATTACACATCTACAGTGACAGAACTGGACATCTACGTTTACGATAGTGAACACCTGTAGTCACACAATAGAACATTTACCTCACATAATTGAACATCTACCATCACACTATCGAACATTTTGATGTAGGTTAAATAAACGGTTGCAGAAGCTGCATGCATATCATATCAAATCTATCTAAAACAATGCTCACGTCATGAGTGGGTGAAGTGATTAACCTCTCTCGACGCTGCGCATCTCGTGCTACTGCATGCACTGTGTGTAGATACGTGTGGGTCTTCCCCAAAGATCATCCTGCATCTAACTCATACATCATTTCCATTATAAAAGACAATAAAGGAGATATATATGTTATAAAGTCTCATACACCTCGTATGTACATACCACAAAAACGCTGTTATAGCCAGAGCCAATACCATCAACGCAAACCCAACGCTTGTTAGCGATTGTGCAGTTAAAACAAACTAATTCTTCCGTACAAAATTCCTTTTCACAATAATTACTGACTTCACATCCAATCTCGAAGCAACAAAAGCTATTTGGAGTGTTTGGTGTAAATATCATGTGCTGGAAATATCTCAGACATAATACAATAACAGCAAAACGTTCCCGCGGCCTGACATCCTCTATGTTAAGAAAACACGACGGGAAGGCTTGCTGTAGCCGCGTCTATCGCTAGGCTAGCAGTCTAACTTGGCGACTGAACCGCACACACGCAATGGCCTGGCTTGGGGTATAGTGGATTAGCACTCGAGGAAGACGGCGCGGGATTAACTAATGAGCGATTGATCGGATTAGCCAACAACAACTGATTCTTGATTTGATTAGGAAGAAACAATCTCTCAACAAACAACTATGATTTTTACACGACGGAGGAGAAAGTGTCATCGTGAGGGACGACTGCCACCTACTCCCCATGTATACGGGAGGTACGACTCATCAACTCCAGTCTCGTTCTGTTTCAAACAGTAGACGTACTACCACAAGTCTCTTGCCGAATTAAGGGTGTTTACACGGAGTCTCTACATATACCACCCACGGAAGTGTTAACTGCTGTCATATAACAACAAGCGTTTGCTATCACCAGTTTCTATTTGGATATTTTTTATCCTACGCACTGATTGTGTTATCGAGTCCTGCCTGAAGCAACTTGTGATTTTTTTTCAATTATCGTTTCATAAATATTTTTTTGAGAATTTTTATTCTCAAAAATACTATGCTTTGTTTTGTGCAAGAACCTTTCTCCAGCCACAGGACAACGATATCGGCGATTGTCACACTACTACTATGGATCCACCTGTCACCAAGTGCTGCTCTTTTACAAGGTGAGACAGTTTAATTCTTAATATACAACGTTAGTTTTCCCATCCCTTTCCTTAAGGCTGTGAGTCAAGGCGTATATAAGTAACTCACCTCTAGAGCGGGTGTTTTGCCCGAGCACAGCGGGTAAGAAATCATACACCAAGATACAAACCCTCGCTCTATTCTTTGAAGACTGGAGGTGGTCCTTTCATAGTAGCTGCATTTCAAGTGACAAAAGTCAGTATTAGATTTGATCCTATAGCCAACAGTCCACAGAGAAACAACACAGCAGGTTGTCGCTTTAAACAGACCCACCACCTATAAACCACCACAACACTGGCCGCCCAAATGGCCATACAACCGAAGGTATATCCAATTTGAAATTTACTACTTGTTTTGATGACAACCTCACGTCAACCTTAAACTTTGTGTACAATTTATGTGAAAAATAACATTGAGATAGCTATACCAATAGATTTTTTCTCGTATCTTTGTAATTACTACCAAACGTGTTTGATCAATATTTTTCTTCCCCCAGAGTAGCACAATGGCTAAACAAAAGGCTCTTGGTCAAGCGGCGTAAAGAAAATATGTATAATTCAACCTGTGTTTGTTGGGACAACGTTTCTACATGCAGATCGGTGTTCCCTACTATACAAATATGTTAGTCTACATTCAAACCTCATTATTCCACGATCGATATAAAATCAAAAATATGATTTAATCAATACGTTATACCACCCGGGACAGCGTTGTGTTGAAATCGCAGCCCTACCTTCGTCCAACGCTATTGATCTTTCAACAATGACATAGATAAAATCGCCATGTTTACGATCAGCTTCGTTAAAACGGGGTGTTATTTTATTTAATTCAAACCTTTAGTAAGGGCCATACTGCTCTAGTCTATGCCCATTCATAACCCTCGCTGATGGCAATGTAATCTGATATCAAAACTGGCCTACTTACGTCGCAACACCATGTCAACTTAGGCCGACATTTCCGATGGCAACTGTTCATAAATCGATCGTTCACAAAATTAACATTAGGTTACTGTCGAAATAATATATAACAGCGGTTGGTATTTTATATTATGAAATGTACACGACCAAGGGTTATTTACAATTGGTGGCTTTAATGCTAACCTGTGTCTGCTCCCATATGTCCCCATGTGTCATCCGAAAAAATATACAAGAGATATAACACTGAGGCATTGGACAATTGTAAATAGCTTATTTGGCTCTATTCTGTCACACGTTAACTGGGTAGTAAGTGTGGTATGGGCTTGAACATGATCGCGATATATTTCAGTGTAATGTTATCTCCCATTTAAACAATAACATATTGTTCTAGAATACATTTAAACCGTTGTGACACAATTAGCCACATACATACGATGCAACCGGTATCAAGTCAGTTACACATGCACTGTCTGCAAATAACAATACGCTACACATGCACTGTCTGCAAATAACAATACGCTAACTCATCAGTACTCTTCGGTGATAATATTCAATTATGTCATCTTATGATTGGACGCGACCTGACAATGCTATATAGTCACGGGGATGTATTCCGAAAGTAAAAATGCATACGAGGAATTTTGTATATAAACAACAGCAACAGCTTCTCGAACCGCTTCATATTTACGTTTAGATATTTTCACAACTTCGGGCTCTGCTGTCAACATTTTGAAACCAATGATCTAACAAAAAACAAAACGGCTTATGTTTCTACAGGCATAGCATCACAGCTTTAAACAACACGTCCATTTCTTTTCAAGAAGGGTTTGTAGAGTGACTGTCCAAATATGCTTAGCTTTGGCGGCTAATATGTTTGCATTGTAAATATATTTTACCTATGATTTTGAAAAGAATAGTTTTCATCTTTAATATTGACATTTCCTAATTATTGTTTAACACCAGGAGTTTGTAAATTTGGTAATTTTGTTGTAAATTATCCTGAAATGATCCAGGGAAATATCATTTATGATAATTCAGAGTAATGTAATTTTGAAAGCTGAGGGTGACTTGACATTTTCACACGTGGCTGTGGTGTATATTTTGGTAGAGGTAAATGTATGTCAAATCTGAAATAGTTTGCTTTAAACGAGTTATTACCAGTATTCCCTTCTGGCCCAATAACCGATTTCACAAATCCCAGCGGGCTCCAAGACGTGATGAGTCCTTTCATGTTAATCATGTATTAATAACAACATTTCCACCGTTCTTTTGGTGCATGTTAACGTATTAACTCTGTCCCCGATGTACTTTTATTGTCTTGTGTATGCTTCAGGCTAAATGAACCAGCCGTAAATCACCATCGCAGCAGCGTACAAGTACTCTCGTTGAATACATTTACCTTACATTAAGTCGACACACTACATAGATATTTACATAATGTTAACACTGAAAAATACAACTTTCGTAATGATTCTCCTGAATGTTATTATCTGGAAATAAAAAGATTTCTTTCATAAATTAGTTCACATGAATGCCATTTCTAAATTTAACGGGTCTCATAATATTTTATGTGTGGTTTCCGTTTTATTACCACAGTTGTAATCAAAGAGTATATATTGTCTAAAGGTTACATCGTAGATCCATTTCAGATTACTTTATTCGGTTGGGTGAACAGGGTAGGCCAGTCAGTTTCCATTGAACAAACTAGGCATGAAATTAATAGTAAAGAGTTATACCTTCCCCCATTATAATAATTCTGTTAAATGTTATTCATTTGCATGGCCCCACAGCACAAAATTCAAGTTATTAACGGAATTAAAGATCGTGATGCTTTTAATTGCATGTATTTTGAAAATAAGTTGTCTTGAATGATAGATATCTACCGTTAACATGTTAAGTTGATTAGTTCGGTCATTAACCAAACCTCGGGTCATCCTATCGAATACGCCACAAGCCGAACAAACTCAGGCCATGCTTTCTCACGAGGGCGTGTTTGTTTTTGACCAATATCTAATATTGGTTTACCCAGAGAATGTTCCGAAAATATAAAGTTAGGAAAAGCACGGGTACCATCCTGCGATGGAAGAGGACAAATCCATCTGTAGTTTTAGTGACACACACATTTTTAAACTCCGAATTATTTGTACTAAGATACCTTTGGATTTCTAGTTATCAGGCCATACCAATGCCAGTTACTGAATAAGGATTTCTCTATAGTTTACAGTTACTTAACAAACACATGTTCTTGGTCGAAGGTACGAACTAAATATAATTCAAAATTATAATTATAATTATACAAAACAATTATTTGATTAATTTAATTTACCCTGTATAGACCGAGTGCTATACAATTGACACAGTAAGTATATATATCACAATCTTGATCAAATTTAGATTTACAAACTTATTAATAGAAAAATATTTACAAGCCAATTTGTAAGCATATTCCTTTAAAGCATTTATGTTCTCGATAAACGAGAGTCATACCTTTCTTCTTCAGAGTGAAATCACGTGAAAAATTGGATTTGTAGAGTAAGATAGTTTATTTGACAGTCCTCTCTGCTTTTCCTTTGATTGATCGTACATACTTGGGTGATTGTACTAAATGTATAGTTCTCAGTGAAACACGACTGTTGTCTACCAGACCATAACATTGGTTAACATATTTAACTTAGATAAGTTAAAATCAAACTGTTCACTGGCGTAAATGTTTTCAATTCATGTTTATTTGTTTGCTGTCCAATAACAATTCCATTGATAAATATCTTCACATACGTAATAAAAGACTGATTAAACGCTTATTAATAATGTTTCTTTTATCGATATTAACTACCATATGAAATTCAGTTTTACGTATAAGAATGAAATTGTTTATATTCTAATAATCCAAACACGATTATGATCCCAACGTCCATCTAGCACCTAATTAACCGGTATTAAAAACTGTTTCCCCTTCACTAGGTGTACAGCAGGGAGATCTATTGAGCCCGGCCCTTTTGCAGGATTCTAATTGTGGTGAGGGTGCCTAAGGCATCGCTCTCTAGGCTCCCGTTGCGTTGTGAACACACGATCTGACAGTCCCACTGAGCAGTTGACGTGGCGAAACGTTCGGCTCTTTAAAGGGGCACAATTTACGTTACGGTGGCTTGTTTTGCTGTCCCCTTTAAAGACGACGGCACAAATCGCCCTGATTGAGTTTCCGATAAGCGCCAGGTAGAATACCTGCTCTCAGCCTCCCAACAAGCTTATGAAAAGCCAGGTGTCAGTCACCTCGCCCCGTCATCCCCACCCCCCGGGGCAAGCGCCATCCCGACCCCCATCCGTCAGGCTCCGACACTAATAAGCTTGGAGTAGATTAAAAAACCCTTAGAAATCTGATGTTACGGCGACATATGTAATAAGTCTACTCGCTGACGATCGCTATCTTTGCCCTAATCTTACTGTCGACTACCGCCGCCTTATCGATAGGATTTATCAGGATATTGATCCGCCGTGTAATGCTTTCAACTCCTAAATACCATTTTACTGATTAAGATATACCGTTGTAATTGTATGTGTTGAATTAAATGTGTGTTTTTCTGTTTGCAGGTACGGTGAAGCAGTGTAGCAATGAAGGAGAAGAAATCAACATTACTGGGATAACAACTGACCCTTGCATCGCCTGTTTCTGTCGAGTGAGTAGTGATGTATTTCAAAGTTATCTGAAACAATCCCTTGAAACTAATCCTACACAAGTAAAATCATACCTTTACGCCAAAATAACATCAGTGTAAAAGGGGCCTGTCATTAAGCCAACTGTTGTTAGGCTGTGACGTCACAGCACGTGCCTGCAGCGTAAATTACGGTCTCGGCAGCCATCTTGGAAACGGGAATCTCTTTTGTTTTGGGTGGTCCACTGCCTCTCTCATCGAGATGTACAACAGAATGCCCTTTGTCAAAGGCTAAGTTATCTGAACCTGACTAACACACGTGAACCTCTCCATCCTATTGTCAGCGTACGCGCATGTAAGAAGTAACAAAGGGAGATAACTTGAAAGATAAGGAGATGAGACTGGAAAGGTTATCAAGAGTCCTTGATTAGTGCTACTTCAATAAAATAAACTTCATTCACAATCTAACAAACACCGCAAGCCACATAGTTGAGATAGCAAACGGGGATTGGGGATTCCGGTCGCGTCTTAAGAGAAATATGATGAAGATGTATGTTTTATATTCTTTAAATTGCAGATATTTACAATTCAGTTATGTTGCATTTCAAGCACTAGAACTTTTACGTTACAAGAGTTACATTAATTATTTATATAATTTGAATAATTAATATTAACATGCCCACAAATGTTTTGAAACAGCCTTACTCTCAGCCAACAAGCTTTCTTCCTGTTTAGGCGACAGAAAGAGACAACAAAATTGCTAATTAGGGTCATTAGAATTCCCCGGTCAAATGCTTGTGTGTTTGATATTTGCTAAACAATGTTTAATCCCTTAGGTCAAAAGGTCTTCAGTTTAGAGTTCAAAACAAATACAGCCCCATATCTCTGTATGCATTAGCCATCCGGTCAATGAAGAGGAACAACTACGATTACACAGGACATTATCTGAGCTTGCGCGAAACCACAAGCAATCGATGCTTCCCTATCTTATCCCAAATGTATTTAAATATTGTCTCTGAACTAAAAAGGTCTCATGCAATTTCAAAACTACCGCTATCTGCTGTTTCCCAGCTGATATATCCTAAATGGGTTTTTTCGACTGCCATAATTCGTCGCATGTCTTGACTCGTGACATATCGTTAACTTTTCAATGTCGTTATACCCCTTGATTTACTCTCAACGTTGATTCCTTAAACGTAGTTGAGTAGTTTCAACGAAGTTGTATATCAGATCGCTTAATAAAAAGCATAAACACTGACCGCCATCTCTTGGTGGTTGGAAACAGACGACATCGGCGCCATCTTGGCAAACGTTGTCGCCACCCACCCGACGTTGATATCTCACCAATTACAGTTGTCTCCCTTCGTATCAAATTCTAGGTTTGGTTGAACGTTGAGTAGTTTGTTTGTTACCCAGGTTACAATGTCAATTATATTTTGCTGTACATCGTGATCGTACAGATAGAAGAGGTTGCGTACTGGACACATCCTTTTCGTAGACAAAATACGCAATATGTTCTCTAAGAGAGCATTTGTATAGAAAGTACCGTTCACATTACATGAAGCACTCAGACTTATGGCGACCTGTTCTGCTTGGTACACAAGTGTTTGTGTTGGTCGCTGTAATTCTATTTCGGAAAATCTTCAAAAAAGATTCATCAATTTGAAAGTATTGTGATGCGTAAATGTTGACAAAAGCCTTAGAAAGCGTGCGTGCGATCCTGTGTGCTTCATTAATATAGTGTAAAAGGCCACGGTGATGCTCCATCGCCTACAAATGCAGATTAGCTGATATGTCCGAAAAGTAATTTCATTCACGACTTTTCGTTTTTTTCTATTCCCATAATATTTGAGGGCATATACCAATCTTTAGTCAAGCGTGTTGCACGTGTTCAGAAGGTTAAAGGGTAAATGAATATCAGGTTAAATTTGAGAAAAGGCGTTCAAGCCTTACCTGAACACCTTTTTGGGCATAGCGAAAATACTTGGTTTTATGTCCTGAAAATTCGACAAAAGACAAAGAAAAACGTCAACTGTATTTTTAGAGGTTACGTTGACATTAAAGGGAGATAACTGTTGTGTGGATTGCCGACGGAGGATTCGCCGCAGGGTACGGGGTGGCGTCTACCTATTATCCCCTTCCGTGCTCCTTCGCTTCACTTTGCCTCCATTTTGGGTCTCTGCCCACCCGCAAGTATTTGAGCGTCTCTCTTTGTCTCACGTGTTGATCTTTCCGAGTTAACACAAGATAGGCGACGTTCACCTAGTACTTGCTGTTTACATGAGTAAGTCGAACCCATTCACGCAGGCGCGCTCCCAGGCGGTCACGTGACCTCTGGCCCTCGGTGGCAGACGACACTTACGGAAGAAAATACCAACAAGATAATCTTTGGAAATAACGTAAAGAATATGGAAGAAAAGTGCCACGCGGATGAGAACATAACACATCATTAAATTCGAAACGGTTTCATAATTCATAATGTGGAAGAAGTAAATATTTCATTTAATGAATCGCATATTTTTCAGTATGTCTACAGATGCCACACAAAGGACATAAACCCACAGAATAGTGTATGTTACATTTCAATATAGTCTACCCCCAAATATATGCAAATATTACACCTAAGTGTTAAATACGCCTTGTCTTCAGTCAAAGGAGACACATTACACCAGTCCCATAAATTAAATTAGATCGTCAGCGGCGGATAAAATTGTCATAATAAGATGGATTTGGTTCTAATGCTCCCTAGATTGAAATAAGAAACACTCGCTATCACGTTCAAAGAGACTAAAAGCCCGCCCGCCCGCAATTTTCATATTTCCCCTTCAAAAGGGGACATAACTCCTGGCGTGACATAACGGTGAATCATTTTGCCATACGGTTTTTATCCTGACATCCTTGAGTGTCCAAACGCGGATAAAATGTTCACACCTAACTAATTCGTAGTTATGATAACCTAACCCTTTCATGATACCCCTTTGCAAATATTTATATTGGAATACAGAGGTCGGGCGCTCATCTTAGCAGGCCGGTAATATGAATTAGATAACACTGTCCATAGACATTCTTTATCCACATATGCGTGAATTTGGCTGGTTGGACGTATTGAAACCGGTTCACACTTTTATGAAATCCTATTTATAACATTTCCATCAAACTAACGCTCGGCACACCCAAACATTAAATTGTTCTCTGAAAAAAAAGTAATTCGTTCGTATCTTATATTTGAGTCTTTCTGTAGACAATAACCATATAAGAGGTATCGCTTTCAAACATAGAACCAGTCAATCTCCCGTCTAGCCCAGCAACCAGGCGGCATGTTCAGCAGTCAAATCTCTAGGAAGACCCAACTTGTAATCAGTAGGGTAATTATATATCTATCTAACCCCCCGTATCACCAATAGGGATTTACACATTACTATAAATCTGGGCAAATTGAGATATGAGCGTCTAGTCTCCTGTGTAATGTATGGGGGAAAGTTAAAGGCGATATATATTTACTGTCGGGGAGTAACATGCTATTTGGACAAGTAAAAACAGCTGTTTCTAATGACAAGTAAGCTTGAGGGCACGGGAGGTCAAGAAAAAGATATAATTCAAATTTTCATTCAAGGCAAAAGGACGATGTGATCTTGTGAAAGGATGAAAGAGTCAAAACAAATCTCAACTTGATTTAGCTTCCCTAACAAGTCCGTTAAGTTTATAGTGAGTGAGCATATCGTTAGTGCGCTGGCTGAATTTAGAAACAATTTTCACTTTTTTCAAATCTTGGCTTCATGCCTCTGTTGTTTCAAAGAACACGTGTTTTTCCCGAGGCCCATTTTGCTGCAGATTTGAGTGCATCTAAGTATGTGATCAATTACGTTACCTCCATGACTTTGATACTCAACAAAAAGAAGCAGATATCCCTGTGTTAACTACGTTAGTTCTGGTGACCTGAATAACGTCTGTTGTCGAGAATTTGTCTCTATAAATAATTCCGATTTGGTTTTTGTTGAAGTGGAAGTAGGTGTTGCCCGTTGCCCGGTTGTTCAACTTACACTGCATCTCATCCATCGCGATTGGTGTGTGGGTTTAATATGACAGCCTCTCTCTCCAAACCTACTCGATATTTTATTACAACTGTTACTTTAAAATGTCCCCGCAAAGTGGCTCTATTCCTCTTGAGGACCATTAGCGATCGTAAAGACGGGTATGTTTGCTTACGAACTAAGATTTGATAGGTCGTCTGCTCCAGCGGGCGACTCGCAGACGACAGTGAGAGCCATCTTGAAATACTCCAACCTGCTGAAAACTATCCATCGTCATGCACTTACTTTAAATATGATAGTTGATATATACAAGAGTCGTTGTTAAGAAAATGTTAGTCCTATTAAATAATTGGATTTGAACTGTCTATTTTAATGGATTCAACCATGCCGGCCATACTGTGTTGAGTAACAAGTGAACTGATTTAAACTATATTTGCTCTCCTCTGCCTTTTACACATTCTCACAAATGTTATGTACAAATTCTGATAATCGTTTACCATACCATAACATTATGATAACAAATTTTGTATGAACGGGTCAAAACAGGATTCTTTGTGTCATCCCTAGCGTTGATACCTGTCACAGCACACGGTTCTGAAACAACCCCGCCTCGGCTCGGCTACGAAACATCGCTGCACTGTATACTGTCAAATGATGAAATATTGCTGAAAAGTCAGATAGAAATGTTTACCCGGCTTTCTAAAACGGACCGAAACGTGATTAAAATTTCAACTGTCAATGTCGGTATGGTAAAGACTCGACGGGCCGTCTGTTAGCGCAGTGTCCTGACGCCATGTGAATCTTGTTAACCGCTACCCGTACACATTGAGAGAAAGGATCGCACAGAGGCAATGTAGTTCGACAAACTACCTTTAGGCTGGCACTAGGGCTAGATATGTGTGTGCATGAGTATAAAAGAGGTACATAAGGTACTGTTAAACTGGACGACATATTTAATAGTGTTTCCTCCAGTCAACATGGCGGCAGAGATCCCAAACAGGAAGGACACAAGGCTTGCTCTTTTCTCTTGAACCGACAACATTCCAACTTTTCGTAGTTACCTATATGTATTTCAGGGGTTAGTAAATACGTATATGGATTAAGGTTGTTTAATCCGCATTTCTGAGCAGATGCTCTTTGCAGTGAAAAAGGGAAAGCTGCAGTTAGCGACGCGGCGTCATAAATTTCCCGATGGAATGTGGAATATTTGAAATAATTTATTGTATCATTGTTTTATATTCGTGTTTCAGAAAGGCCAAGTCGAGTGTGAGAAAACCAAATGTGGAAACCTAGAGGGCTGCCACGCCATTTTATTTGACGGTCCCAGCAAGAAGTGCTGCGACGTATGTAAAGGTATGCAATAATAATAATAATAATAATAACAATAATAATAATAATAATATATTTTTGTTTTACTTTTATTTGATACATTGTTATTATTGGTATTAATTGTTTGGGTTTTTTTTACAGGTTGTGTGTATAAAGGCAAAAGCTACGAAAGCGGTCAGATTTGGTCGGACCCGAAGAAGCCCTGCGAACATTTTGAATGTCGGGTAGGTACCTTTAAACATGACAAACTGCAAAATACAGACAAACTATGTTTATGATATCTACGTAATAAATGCCCCGTCTGGTTATGATCCAGAATAAGAATATTTTAATCAAAGGTTCAGAGGGACGAGCCGAACATCTATTCACCTGCTGGACGTTTGCAAGCTAATTCCCTTTCTTGTCCTTTCGGAACATCTTCAGGAATGTTTTGTTTGTTTTTATTCAGAAGGGGTATTTGTGTAGAAAATCACCAGTCAATAACCCTTGGTCTATAGTAACCTCGTTTTAGCCGCCTGGGACTTGGTACACTCGCTGCTAAACTCCATTGTAGTTAGCAAGAAGACTCTAAGCCGTGGCTTTAAGGCCAACCAAACAATTAAGAGTTTACAGATCTCGTTGGCTTCTCAAACATCGCGCATTTGCACGAGATCTCGGACAGGTTTCTGGCAAATATTTTCCTCTCAACTACTTCCAGTGTATTACGTTCATGAATAGAGTGTTATGTAATGATCTCCAATGTCTGCTTCCACGACATAAATTATTAGTCGGCCTCAGAACTACAAGTTCAGAAACTGACAACAAAATTGACAAATAAATGACTGAATTACACGCGGCCTTTGGACTGTCTATACATACAACACCCAACAACTACTTTGGACTGCCTGTACATTACTATTTTTTTTAAACTTAAGATAAGTGGTATGCCATGTTTTATCGTTGACCGGAACACTGGGGTTTGGATCGTGTGAGAAATTTCACCCCGAAGCCCGAAAAGGCAAAACGCGCACTTGAAATGGAAGATTAGAATTTTGAACAGTTGAGTTTCTTTCACACACATTAAATCCAGTGGGGTTTATGTCACATATCGTTTATGTTCGTTATTTATCTTTAAGATTTAACGCGTGGGCTACACTTGTCACAGTTAATTATGAAACGATTATATTGAAATGATACCTTTCTGTCTAGACTGAGAAAGATGAGCCGTGTGCCTTATTCTTGTCAATAAATATTCTGTATTGTTTACAAACAAATGGCCATTGTAAGATATGTTTACAAACACATGTGTATTGTTTCCAAGCATGTATATGTATGTATGTGATGGTATTTAAAATGGTATTGGCTTAAACAGGCATCGGTTTACAGAGATGTACATATTCATGGCAAGAAGCGAGACCTCTTGGGGGGATTACCCAAGTAGCCCCCCGCGTTTAACGTATTGTTGTTTTATGTTGTTCTGGTTTTGTTGTTTCGTGGATAATGACTTTTGTATCACGGGAAGCTACTAATTCGGATAGATTAGCTAACATTTAAAAGTGAACTCTCACTGGCTTCGTCTTTAGACAGACAGTTTTAATGACTCAAATATCGCCAGAATCACCCATGGCCGTCCAGGTGTGCTTGTGAATGTCGGCTTTATTGCGGTTTGATATATCATTTATCGGAACGATCTCCCAATTCTGTTTCTACGATCGACTCATTGTACCAAGTAAAGCGAAATTCAGAGGCATTTATTACTTGCACATTACACGTGCATCTCCACACAAAATACGTTTTCTTTCTGTTTGATATTTTATAGGAGTTATTTCAAAGAAAGTTTATGGAATGTTTATTGTGTATTTATCGCTTGCTTTAATGGAATCTCTTTTCGTTTTAGGCTAGTGTTGTCACTAGATCAAAGAAACAGTGTCACGTCCCGTGCAAAAATCCAATCCAATCCAAGAATGAATGCTGTCCTTCATGCAAAGGTATGTATAAAAATACAACCGACTTTAACCATTTTGTGGAACGAAATGGGATTGGCGAATGTACCCCAAAATACAACCCAATTGATCCAAGATTACCACTGTGTTGTTTCGGTAACAAACATAACAACAAAATACTTGCAAACATTTCGACATTTGTTGCGGACTTGTGCCGCTGTTGTAACGTTTGTTTGGGTTTGTTTACAAACGTTAATTAAACAACCCCGCGAATGCTAGTGTCCTCCTCCCCCCAAATTTCAAACATGACCATCATGGAGATGGCTCAGTCGAAGATTCATTCCCCACTGCCCAAACAGTGCAAAGTATAATATGTCCACTCAGCTGATTTTATCTGTTACGTTAGGCTTCACCGAAATTTGTATTCCAAACAGACATATAACCTTGTGGCGTTATCCTATAACTTCGGCATGTTTCGTTGATTTTCGGTGACAGATGGGACGAGTGTTCGGGTGCGTCAGCGCGTGCAAATAGTTAATTTGATTGGTTCAGTGAACTGAAAGCCACCATTGTCAACACACGACTTTTCCTCTGAAGCTGGACAAGGCACTAGGATTGTTCATGGTTGTTTAACTGTAAATAAAACATGGTATTCCATTCAGAATAAACATCAATGGGATTATTGTGTTCTCTGGTTAATAACACAAATATCCAGATATTCTTAAATACCTCATAAATGCACATTAACTCTCTGAATACCTGGCTCTCCACCACGCAATCAAACAGATATTTTTTTACAGTGAAGACAGGATTTATAGCATCCGACTAGTCATTACGGACACTTCATCACGCATTTCACTCTATTAAAACACCATTTATAATAAAACCAGACCCCGGTGTGTGCTATGTCTGTAACGCTCAACGGACATCGAGTTTAAAGACACAACTGTCACTTAAGATAGCGCACGAGGGCCGCCGTAGCACAGTAATCTACAATCAAAGCGAGGAGACCGCTTTAAGTAGGTCAAACTCACATATGGACAGGGCCACTGTCAGTAAAAAAACACGAAGGGGGATTACATAGTAAATATATGTCATCATAAATACCGCTACTAGTTTCCCCTCAACAGACATGCTATCCACCACCCCACCTTAAAGTATTTGTAATAAAGCCAATGCCAACTTGATGGGGGTCATTTACCTTCCCGTGTCGAACCATAATCTGATTTGATCACATTTCTAGTGTGGGAATGTTTAGGTACACTTGTATGTCACGTATTTTACCACCCAAATTCTGACGATCATCCTTTGGGCCTAATCTTATTCCCCGTAAACCAGGCAGGTACTGCACATCTGTTTCATGCGGAGCAGGAAAACCACAGGTGTACTTCCGGTTGTAACACCGCCATATTGTTAGCCCAAATACAGAGAGTTAAATTCAATGGTAACAAGGTAGTTCGTGTCAAACTGTCGACCAACAAACACGTACAATTCATTCAGATTTGTTTTACTGCAAACATTTCTTCAGTTTATTTTGTTTTTGTTTTAGGTTGCTATTACGAAGGAAAGGAGTACAAGAATGGCGACGTTTTTTCTCTCAACACGGACAAGTGTGTCAGCTGTTCCTGCAATGGCGGCTCCATCACCTGTACGAAGAAAGCGTGCCCAGTTCTGAACTGCCCCGCCGAATCTGTTTATACACCAGAAGGAGAGTGCTGTCCCATGTGTAAAGGAAAGAGAACCATCTTTGATCCAAGGGACATTTGCTTGTACGCCCGGACTATCAAACGAAACGGAGACACCTTCAGCCTCTCTCCACAAAATTGCACGACATGCACATGCAACGTAAGTTACCGGCTTCAGTATACAATCAGTGTGTGGCCCTGTCAGAGATATTTCACATATCATATTCATGATTAATATGTCCTACTTTTTGTCGGACTACATTATAGGGATTATATCACACGCTGCTCGAATTGTAACACCCAAACAATCGCATGTTTTGTTGACTTTTTACACCCTTCATAAGTGTTCGGCAATCCTTCCGCTCTAAGTATGAATGAATATGCCTAGACTGTTTACACAATATATTACCTATCAGTTTGTTACACTCGTTATCAATGGCATGCATTCAGAGGCGTAATCTAAAACCAGGAGTTATGTCATTGACCTGTTCATAAGTGACTAAATGAAAAGCATAGCGTGGTTTGGAAACATTTGATCCAAGTATAACATAGACGATTCCATTTTTCAGTCAGGGACAACGATATGTACTCGTCAGAGCTGCCCGCCCCTTGATTGTCCAGAGAGTGAGCAAACCCAAGATGATGGTGCCTGCTGCAAGAAATGTCTGCCTAAGAGGGATTGTACATTTCAAGAAAAGGGATATAAGGTAAACATCATAAATAACATTGTACTGTTTTAATAATTATTTACTTTTTTAAATTAAAATTAAATGCTTTCATATACAAAATATATATTTAGATTCACTGAAAACTTTAAAATCCAACTAATAATTATATTTTGCTTGTCTTAGCACCGTGAGGAATGGCGTCCCAGTATCTGCACCCACTGCACCTGTGATGATGGCGTCACCTACTGTCAACGTGAACGATGCAGTAACTCGCTCTGGTGTCCAAAAGGTTATCGTCTCAAGTTCGAACCTGGTGCATGCTGTCCTAAATGTGTTGAACGTAAGTACATACTTGCAACAGTATTTAAAATAGAATTACAATTGTTATATTTAAAAAAAACCATTTTAATATAACATTGAATGTACAAAATAGTATCACAATAGTATCAATACTTAAAACAATAAAAACACTGGAATACAAAACAAAGCAAACCATGGATCATTTATTAACGAATCATCTTATATTTTACAGAAGACGCTGTGTGTACTGTATTCGGTGATCCTCACTACAGAACCTTCGACGGCAAGATGTTCAACTTCCAGGGAACATGCAAATACCTCCTCGCCAAAGACTGTTCCAAAGACAATTCCTTCACCATTAAAGTCAAGAATGGTGTCCGTTTGTCCTCCGGGTTTGCTTGGACCCAGATGCTTGTCGTGATCATGGGCAACACACGTGTCAGTCTTCTTCAGAACCTTGTGGTCAAAGTTAACAGGAAGAGGATCGCCCTCCCCTATACAGATAGTAACAAGTTCACCATTAGGAAAGACGGCCATAGCGTGACCTTTAGGGCTGACATCGGATTGAAGGTCGTTTGGGACGGAGACAGCTACCTCGAGGTCACGGTCAGCAGCAAATACAAGAACCAGATGTGTGGTCTCTGTGGGAACTACAATGGTCTTGAGAACGACGACCTGGTTGGAAGAAAGGGCAAGATCTACGAGAAGGGTGAAGACTTTGGTCATTCCTGGAGGATTGGTAGCAAAAAAGCATGCAAGGTCAAGCCCAAGCTCCGTCGTCTCACGTCCCCCTGCGAGAGTGATGCCCGTGCCAAGATGAGAGCCAACAGACACTGCAGCGCCCTCTACGATAAAACCTTCGCAAAGTGTCGCCGCCAGGTGGATGTTCAGCCATACGTCAGTTCATGTGTTACCGACATGTGCGATTGCCCTCATGGACACCAGTGCGCATGCGAGTCGCTTCGTGCATATGCTAATGAATGCAAACGCGCAGGGTTCAAGGTCAAGTGGGACAATTCAATGTGCAATGGTATGTGTCACGTTCAATTTACGAATTATTCAATTCTAGAAACTATCTGTTTAAAAAAAAATTAAGAAATTAAATTTAAATAAATGCATTTTTATTCAATATTACAATGCGTCAAAATATTATCTAAACCAATGTCTTATGAACCTCTTCTCTATTTTCAGCTGACACCAAATGTCCGAAAGGCGCTATTTTCTCCCCCTGTGCTTCGGGGTGCCCAAGAACATGCAGCTCCAAAGGCAAGTTGGGATCCTGCAGTAAGAAGTGTAAACCTGGATGCCAGTGCAGGAAAGGAACAGTCCTCCACAACAACAGATGCATTCACCCAAAACAATGCCCAAAGAAAGCATGAAGATCGTGATCTACAAGCTTACGGTGGCAATTACAACGCACGTGCCCCACGTGCAACAACATGATCCAGTGCTATCGCCTCGTGCTCCACGTGCTGACCGTGCAGAGTACAGTCGACCGTTTGCAGTAGTGCTTGGAACCTGTGCTATGACGTCACAAAGTGCTAAGCATGTATATGCTACAGTTAATATTGTGATTGGGCGTTGGTGGTTCAAAAGAAGGTGCTGTAAATCTGCTCAGGGTACTTCAAAAAGAGGGAACAGAGTGTCTGATACGAACAAAGGTAGTTCAGTGGTCAAAATTCGTAAATGTTGGGAAAAGAAAGAATTACAACTGTAATTTACGATGATCACTGACAACGAAATATTGAAAGTTGTTAAATGTTTGTGAGAGGGAAGTGAAACAAAATGACTGAAACTTACAATATGTGGATTTGTTCAAGAGAATGTTCATGTGATAGTAACTTAAAACAATGCATTGCGTATATTGCCTGTCCGTAGACAGCAACTATTGTGATATCTTAAACGTTCCCCAGAAATATAACCGACAAACCTCAATTATTGATGTGCTCAAATGTCATGGATTCCTATTTCGTTGTTTTCCACTTGTCAACATTTCAATCTCAGGCAATGATTTAATAAAATCATGTCGTCTTATACGTGCTGGAGCAGAGATAGATGTTATGAAAAACATGTAATAACGACGGAAACAACGTTTCCAACACAATATATATAATGCGGATTTTAGAAAATGCGAAATACGGATTCGCAGTAACGTTTAATGTAGTGCAATATATTAACTTATCGACTTCCAATAATGTCCAAGTCTACCTCTAGAAAAAGAACTCCTATTGCATTTCTGCACGAACGATTGTGCTAAGAGAAAGCCACTTAATCAATGGCTTTCATTTCCAAGGTGCTATACTACAACGTCATGTGTATCATACTTCATTTTTGATGAGCTATTTATGAATGTACATATTCATTTTTTTGTATATTTAGACTATTTTCCAGAATCTGGAAGTAACTTATATTCGATGTACATATCATATACATATTGAAATTAATTTATTTTGCCAATAAATCAATGAATACAATTCGAAGCTTTTGCTTGTTTCATGGAATACCAACATATACGGACCTCCAGTTGATGTGATGAGCGGAGGAATTTTATGCGTTAAAACAAGACGGAAAATACTTACCTAATTATATTGCTTTATATGAGGTATCTCGTCTGTACAGTTCGTCGGTTTGTTGTAAATCTGTCGAGAACAGCAATATAAGGCATTATTTGATGTCAGGGCACGTGAATCGCATATCTGTCACAAATGACAAGCTTCTCACAACACACAATGTCCGCTACACGCCACAAGGGCTTGGGACCTCGTTATAACGAGGTGATTACACATCTGCCATAAGCGCCATGACGTCACACAAGCTCATTACTGACCGTTGCGTAGACGTGAACTACCGTTAACGCTTCAATGAGGTGATTAGGAATCTGTCTGCTATTGATACTGTGTGTCACACGCACTTACGTTTAACTTACCTGACACGTGTTGTGGAATAACGTCGGACACCTGTCGCTAAATAACTGTTCCATTCTGACTTCATGACCCATAATTCTGACATTGGTTTCAAATATGAATGTAGTAACATCCAACCTTTGGTAAATACACATTCCTGATAAATAAATAGGTACATTAATACCCACATGTAATGTATAAAAAAGGATGTTCTGAAATCGTCCACCAAATACTGCCAGTAGGTATTCAATAATTTTGTTTTAATAAGAGATAAGTTGATAAATAAATTCAGAATTAAACGAGAGAAATTAATATCTATTAATAATAGATTTATACGATTATCTTATAATTCCCAGTTTTATCAGCATTGGACTTAATGGCATACATCCTACTTCTACGGATCACCAGTCCTTCTGTTCCTGTCATAATACATGTTTACCGATTACAGCTATCAGTGAAGTAATAAATAAATATACAATATACAAGTTTGGGGCAACATTTTGGTCTCAAATAACGTAAACTATGCATTGTGTCGGGAATTACGATACAGCGCTTTCAGCCAAATTATGTTTCAGGATAACAATACATTGAGACAATAAGCATTGTCACAAAACCCAAGTGACCGATAACACATAATCACAGATGAAACACGTCACCACTTACACAAACCATCATTGGGTCAAGGGTATGTAACATATATAGTTCCTTACTCCGCTGAACGAAACAACTAAATACTGCGTTTGTCTTTAGCCTCCGAGTATTTTCACCAACAAAAAACACACGTAAAGGTTTAGTCAACTATTCCAGATGTAACAAAATAAACATTATTACTTACTCTCCAAAATGTTCAGTTCTATAAGTGACAATTTGATAAATTCTATAAATGTTGGACATGCCCTGTTTCAAAGACACAATTACATCTTATGATTAAATGAAGTAATGTTTCTGTTATTGTATATTGTATGAAATTAGAAAAAAATGAAAACATCCAAAAATAAATGCCATTCAAAACACAACTGGGATAAACCATAGAGATCATCGGGACCCGCCTGTAATTACACATACTGAAATAATGAGTAAGAGACATCTCTAAAGGTTCCTGCACCTCCACTGAACGGAAGAACTAAAATTCTCTGTTTGCTTCATAAACCATGGATTAAATCCCAGTTACACGGGCAAAGTGATTACTTATCTTTCATTTGCCGACACCCGATTGGCACTGGTGACCTACCGCCATTGATTAATTAACGGTGCTCACTAAACACACCTGACACTTTGATCACCGCCGCTACCAATAAAGGGAATAATGCTCTGAAAGGGTTAATTGCAATTAGCGGTACCTTTTATCTTTTGGGCAACACCAGTAGGTATCTTTGATCATGCGTGTTTTGGGGAAAACAGATCTTGTAGTTAGATTATTTTCAACAAGTTTTGACAAGAACAATTGCGGGTTTGAAGGTTACCGATATGGAATCAATGACATTTTTGTAAGATGGAAAACAAAAAGAAAAAACAGAGATTCTTCTGCCAACCACAACAAAGGAACTAATGGGATCGACAAAAATGAAACTTGAAATACGTTTTTCAAAATACATACATGTATACAATTAACAATTCTCGTTAAACACATAAAGAGATTTGCATCCAGACATTTACAGACCATGAAACAACACAGTACAATGCAACATAAAGAATTATAAAGAACATACAGTGAAGTACGGTTATAACGAACTCAAAGGGACTACTAATTTTAGTTCGTTATAACCGTAGTTCGTTATAAGCATATATACAGCATAACTACAGCAAATAGTCGGGACCAAAAAGTAAGTTCGTTATAAGCGTGTTCGTTATAACCGTAGTTTACTGTATGTGCAAATACACATCAGTAAACTCGGGATTTGCGTGTAAAAGTAATTAAACATTTCGTATGACCGCGACAGCTATGTGTGATGGCAAGAAAACCATACATGATAATCTGATCAAACGTTAATGATTCAATCTGGTCGATTCATCGTGTAACCTTGTGCTAAATAATGCACGTATTCATATATCCAACAAGCTACAATTGTGTGTACATAGTAGCTCAAATATGCTACATTTTACAAGCCTTGCCTTGATGTTTGTATATCTGAAAAAAGAATTTCATATTTTAACTTGATTGCCACTTGCAAACCACTAGAACCAGACATTTTCATATTGGCCCCCAGTTTGATTCCTCACAGGGGTAGGCAAGTTCCCTGGTGTCCCCTGCTACGATACTTCCGGCGTAGTGGGGTGAATAATCAAACTCAAAAGTTTAAAATCCCATTCTCGCCCTATAGAATCTACCAAAGAAGCTGTGACATTTACAGCTTCACAGCGAATAACGGTAATATATGATGTTCCATTTAAACAATGTCGTGTGTTCGATTTTACGCTAACGTGGCTGGCTAAGGGCCCTTGTTAATAACGTATCTCCTATAGCTTCAGACCAACACCATTTATCAGTTCCCGCATGTCCGTTGAGCTCAGTTTATCTACAGACATGACATCATGGCGTACTCCTTCATACAGAGATGACATAACAAATGTAACCAAGGTCCTCCAGAACTTATAATAGACGATGCTACGAAGCCAGTGGCTGGGCGTTGTATAGACTCACTGAGTAGACACTTTGCTTTCACAACAACACGGACATAAGCGCGCCGACATCTAACATCGAGCGATGTACGAAAATGACTCTGACTTTGATCAACGGCTTCAGTGGTTATAGGGTTAATTTACATTGACAAATTATGTTGGTTGTGTAATGGCCGCGAGATGGACAAAAGAGATTAATTTACTGGGAGCATCATATGGTCTTAAGGATCCAGGTAATTGTGTAAACAAAATGGTATTTCAGTCATGTAATACACAAATAGACGTCAATTGAATTCTGGGCCCCTGTTTAAGTATATCTGAGCGATTAAGTAAAAGCCAGAACAGTAACAGCAATATACCAGCCACATAGCCTTGAGGAAATGAAACTAAAATACAGAGAAGACGAATAGGGGATATATATATATATATGATTTCATTACATTTGTATTTTATGTAGCGTTGTATAACCAATAACTGATTGAATTTAAAATGACGACGACAACGCGATATATTTTGCATCAAGATAATTTTAAAAAATCCAATTTCCAAAAAAACATTCGATAAATATCTGCAAGCACCCGTAAAATATTAGCCTTAAGCGTTGATGTTGAAAGTGAGAAACATAGTTCAATAGGAGTTGCCTCCCTTAGTTGTCACAAATCATTGGAGAGATTTTTCTTCATACCGAGATAAACTCGAAAAGACTGATAATTACGTCACACATAGGTGTATTATAGTAAGATTATTTGTTTGTAAAAACAAATGTCGAAAATATATAAGTTATCGACGGACTGACGTCACGACATTAGCTCACTTGACTTTCAGTCAGGTGAGCTAAAGATTAAAAGCACAAAATAATATACAATAATTATTATAACAATAACAGCACGTAGTCACTACTGGGATCTATGATTCTGAATGATGAATATTAAATAACAAGTTTCATACAAGCACGGGCTTCAAAGACACACATTCCTAAATGAAGGGTTGAATGCTTCATTCGCTTAATCCTATATTAATACTAGCTCCATGAGTCTTGAAGTATTACGAATTCACACTCAACTTGAGATCTAACGGGGAGGTTGTTATGTGAATATACTGTTATTCGCTTGGTGGGATATATGGCTGTTGACTAAATATAAAAGAAATATTTGTGAGTGTGGTTTTACGCCGTCTTTAACAATATTCCAACAATATCATGGTGGGAGATACCAGAAATGGGCTTCACACATTGTACCCTTGAGAATAATTGAACCCGGGACCACAATACTACCCGAAATATGAACAGTTGACAAATTTTAGTAATTTTAGTAATAAGAGGAATGTAGTGACTAGCTCATAAAACGGGAAAGAGAAATTATGGATGTCAACTTCTTTATTAAAAGGAACACCACGTTTGGGAGTACATGTATATACTTGCTCCTTCATCCGATGCTCATTCATCATTCACCCGATGAAGGAGCAAGAAGTATATACGCCCAAACGCTGTATTCCTCAAAATAAAGAAGTTGACAACCATAAATTCTCTTCCTTATGTGTATCAAGTCTAAATGCCCTTCAAAGCCTTAACTCATAACAATTAAGTAGATAAAAAAAACAGTACTTCCATACTCACAAGTAAGTGTAACCTGTTGCGGGAAGACAATGCTAGTGATTTAACGAGCGCTTCCGGTGGATACTATTTCGCACTCGGGAGTCTTTCATGCATCCTCTTACTGATAAAGAACATCAACGTTATGTAACAGAGGAGATGGAAAGTGTTGCGGGAAGCTACAAGACGGCTTCATTCATTCGTTCATTATAATGACATCAGAAAGAAGGATGTCGACAGTAGTCACGGTAATTAGACGTGATTACAGCTCGTGGACGACAAAATCCAATCAATGTCATGTGGCACCACTGCCAGGTGTCACTGGCGTGTCTTACAGTGACGGCGGGATCCCTGCGTGATGACGCTCTTGCTGTCGCTGTGACGGTGTCCACTACGTCGTCTAATATTACCCATAGTATCATCATCATTATTATCATGATGATTATCACAAAAGTTGTCCTGTACAGTAGAGATACGTTATATTCATGTGCGTCTTTTTTGTTTTTCACAAACACATATTTCAAAACAAAAATTTCATTAAATATTCTGATTGCAGACGTCTAGTTGAACATGGACCTATCAAACGTTTTCGGGATATTAACAAAATATATATGCTGGCTGGTAATTGCAAAACCCCATAAACAATTAGGGATGGTGACTTAAGGATCCTAAGGCGGTGCTAGTCTTTGATCTCAATGCGTCTGAAATAACTTTTTATCATGATTAAAGGGGCTTGTTATAAACACAGTTGGAAGATTAACCAATCTTTTGAAGCATACATATTTCATGTGTTTTTAACAAAATTAATAAGGACACTTACTTTTGCACGCAAACAAACAATATTAGAATACAAGTAGGCCATACAACGATCCATTATTTGTAAACTTGAGTAAAATGAGTATAAAGCGTTCAATATTTGTCAACTCTTGTCGATGACGTCCCGATGGAATCGACTGCAGCGCATGGTGTGACGCTGTCAAAACAGTGTGATGAATGGTTATCACCAATTGAACGCTACATTCTGTGATCACAATTCAATCTTAACACACGCGAAGCCAGATGGTGTTTGGAAGAACGACAGACCAATCAAGCTTTTAACTGAAAAGGAATATGGGCTTCGTTATTTTGAACAAACCGTCTATTCTTTGAAAAGGTCGGAATGTAAACACAAGGGTTTACTTTTTAAACGCCTGAAGTTTACTGATAACCTAATGTTGAGTAGCACAGGTCGAGACGAGAAACATACATACGATTCAATGTGCTTGTCCTTCTAGATGTTTTGTTTGTTGTTTAACGCCACACCGGTCGATGTTTCAGTCATTATTATGACGGGACCAGTTCTACTCCGGCTTCCCCACAAGGTGGCTCAAACACTACTCGTTCACATTGTGTACATACACAGGTAACACATTACACTGCACATAAAACTGAAATATATGCCAACAGCAGGGTCCATTGTACGTTTCCGACTATATCATGGGCATGTGTTTATGAATCACAATCAAATGGTGATGATACCAGCTGTTCGCGAAAAGGTGAGCTGTCCCACCGGTGGCACCCATCACAAACACATGCAAAGACAAGTCAAATGTTCACCTGAAAAAATCACCTGTACATAATATTCAGGTTAAAAAGAGGGATTTGCATCGGACTTGTCTTGTGCTCTTGAAATGTCGCACTGTACATAAAACTGAAAAGCATGCAAGTAAAAGCCACAAAACCCTTTCCACATTCATAAGAAATATATGCCAACAGCAGGGTCCATAGTACGTTTCCGACTACATCATGGGCATGTGTTTATGAATCACTATCAAATGGTGATAATACCAGGTGCTCGCGAAAGGGTGAGCTGTCCCACCGGTGGCACCCATCACAAACACATGCAAAGGAAAGTCAATTGTTCACCTGAAAAAAACCCACCTGGTTCGGTTTAAAAAGAGGGATTTGCATCGGACTTGCCTTTTGCTCTTCAAATTTAATACTTCCGGGTGATTTTCATGAAAAGGTGGTCTCTGGAAGAGGAGAAAAGTGGCCCAGTTGTCGCAGATGCCGCACTTCGCAGTGCAGAGTTGCGTCCCTTGTGCGTGTCAGTAACCCATGATTGTTATTACAAAAACAACACGTAAATAATACTGGGATCCATGATTCTGAATGATAACTATATGGCATAAAGTTTCCCAAAAGCACGAGCTTCAAAGACACACATTCCTAAATGAAGGGTTGAATACTTCAAAAGCAGGATGAACAATCCTTGAATAAAGCGCCTCACTTCATTCAGGCATGCCATAAATTCTCTTCCTTATGTGTATCAAGTCTAAATGCCCTTCAAGCCTTAACTCATAACAATTAAGAAGATAAAAAAACAGTACTTCCATACTAACAAGTAAGTGTAACCTGTTGCGGGAAGACAATGCTAGTGATTTAACGAGCGCTTCCGATGGATCCGATTTCGCACTCGGGAGTCTTTCGTGCATCCTCTTACTGATAAAGAACATCAACGTTATGTAACAGAGGAGATGGAAAGTGTTGCGGGAAACTACAAGACGGTTTCATTCATTCGTTCATTATAATGACATCAGAGAGAAGGATGCCGACAGCAGTCACGGTAATTAGACGTGATCACAGCTCGTGGACGACAAAATCCAATCAATGTCATGTGGCACCACTGCCAGGTGTCACTGGCATGTCTTACAGTGACGGCGGGATCCCTGCGTGATGACGCTCTTGCTGTCGCTGTGACGGTGTCCACTACATCGTCTAATATTATCCAAAATATCATCATAATTATCATGATGATTATCACAAAAATTGTCCTGTACAGTAGAGATACGTTATATTCATGTGCGTCTTTTTGTTTTCACAAACACATATTTCAAAACAAAAAATAAATATTCTGATTGCAGACGTCTAGTTGAACATGGACCTTGGGATATTAACAAAATATATATGCAGGCTGGTCATTGCAAAACCCCA
This sequence comes from Haliotis rufescens, assembly GCF_023055435.1. Taxonomy (NCBI): domain Eukaryota; kingdom Metazoa; phylum Mollusca; class Gastropoda; order Lepetellida; family Haliotidae; genus Haliotis; species Haliotis rufescens. The sequence goes on from NW_025964112.1 coordinate 18,241,893, forward strand.
TCAACAATTGGGGATGGTGGGTTAAGGATCCTAAGGCGGTGCTAGTCTTTGATCTCAATGCGTCTGAAATAACTTTTTATCATGATTAAAGGGCCTTGTTATATACACAGTTGAAGGATTAACAATCTTTTGAAGCCAAACAGTTCCATATCAAAATATGTACATATTTCATGTGTTTTTAACAAAATTAATATGGACACTTACTTTTTCACGCAAACAAACAGTATTAGAATACAAGTAGGAAATGCAACAATCCAATATTTGTAAACTTGAGTAAATTGAGTATAAAGCGTTCAATATTTGTCAACTCTTGTCGATGACGTCCCGATGGAATCGACTGCAGCGCATGGTGTGACGCTGTCAAAACTGTGTGATGAATTGTAATCACCAATTGAACGCTACATTCTGTGATCACAATTCAGTCTTAACACACGTGAAGATGAAGGAGCAAGTTTATACTCTCAAACCTTGTATTCCTCAAAAAGAAGAAGTTGACATCCATAAATTCTCTTCCTTATGTGTATCACGTCTAAATGCCCTTCAAAGCCTTAACTCATAACAATTAAGTAGATAAAAAAAACAGTACTTCCATACTCACAAGTAAGTGTAACCAGTTGCGGGAAGACAATGCTAGTGATTTAACGAGCGCTTCCGATGGATACGATTTCGCACTCGGGAGTCTTTCGTGCATCCTCTTACTGATAAAGAACATCAACGTTATGTAACAGAGGAGATGGAAAGTGTTGCGGGAAACTACAAGACGGCTTCATTCATTCGTTCATTATAATGACATCAGAGAGAAGGATGCCGACAGCAGTCACGGTAATTAGACGTGATTACAGCTCGTGAACGACAAAATCCAATCAATGTCATGTGGCACCACTGCCAGGTGTCACTGGCGTGTCTTACCGTGACGGCGGAATCCCTGCGTGATGACGCTCTTGCTGTCGCTGTGACGGTGTCCACCACGTCGTCTAATATTACCCATAATATCATCATCATTTATCACCAAAATTGGCGCATCTATATGGAATATATAATTCTGTTTTAATTCTCTGAGCAGAAAGTACTAATATAAGTGGACACTGGAAAATTAATTTGAAGCGTACTACTTTAGTAATCGCACGTGTCATTTAAATTGCCATTTTGATCACAACACAAAAATAGTCCTGTACAGTAGAGATACGTTATTGTGCATGTGCGTCTTTTTGTTTTTCACAAACACATATTTCAAAACAAAAATTCCAGTAAATATTCTGATTGCAGACGTCTAGTTGAACATGGACCTATCAAACGTTTTCGGGATATTAACAAAATATATATGCAGGCTGGTCATTGCAAAACCCCATCAACAATTGGGGATGGTGGGTTAAGGATCCTAAGGCGGTGCTAGTCTTTGATCTCAATGCGTCTGAAATAACTTTTTATCATGATTAAAGGGGCTTGTTATATACACAGTTGGAAGATTAACCAATCTTTTGAAGCCAAACAGTTCCATATCAAAATAAGTACATATTTCATGTGTTTTTAACAAAATTAATGTGGACACTTACTTTTTCACGCAAACAAACAATATTAGAATACAAGTAGGCCATACAACGATCCAATATTTGTACACTTGAGTAAATTGAGTATAAAGCGTTCAATATTTGTTAACTCTTGTCGATGACGTCCCGATGGAATCGACTGCAGCGCATGGTGTGACGCTGTCAAAACACTGGGATGAATGGTAATCACCTATGGAACGCCACATTCTGTGATCACAATTCAGTCTTAGCACACGCGAAGCCAGATGGTGTTTGGAAGAACGACAGACCAATCAACCTTTTAACTGAAAAGGAATGAGGGCTTCGTTATTTTGAACAAACCGTCTATTCTTTGAAAAGGTCGGAATGTCAACACAAGGGTTTACTTTTTAAACGCCTGAAGTTTACTGATAACCTAATGTTGAGTAGCACCGGTCGAGCCGAGATACATACATACGATACAATGTACTTGCCCTTCTAGATGTTTTGTTTGTTGTTTAACGCCACACCGGGCAATGTTTCAGACATAATTATGACGGGACCAGTTCTAATCCGACTTCCCTACAAGTTGGCTCAAACACTACTCGTTCACATTGTGAATATACACAGGTAACATGTACATCACACTGTACATAAAACTGAAAAGCATGCAAGTAAAAGCCACAAAACCCTTTCCACATAAGAAATATATGCCAACAGCAGGGTCCATAGTACGTTTCCGACTATATCATGAGCATGTGTTTATGAATCATTATCAAATGGTGATGATGCCAGGTGTTCGCGAAATGGTGAGCTGTTCCACTGGTGGCACCCATCACAAACACATGCAAAGGCAAGTCAATTGTTCACCTGGAAAAAACAACACTGGAACATGTGGTACAGCTAAAAATAAGATGGAATTGCATCGGACTTGCCTTGTGCTCTTGAAATTTAATTTTTCTAAGTGATTTTCATGCAAAAGTGGTGTCTGGAGAGGAGAAAAGTGGCCCAGTTGTCTCACGCTGCACTTCACAGTGCAGAGTTGCTTATGCGCGTCTACCCATGAAGATCCAGGGTAGAATACATCTTCAGCAACCCATGCTTGTCGTAAAAGGCTACTATGCTTGTTGTAAGAGGTGACTAACCGGATCGGGTGGTCAGACTTGAAGACTTGAGTTTGATGCATGTCATCATATCTCAAATGAGTGGATCGATGCTCAAAAAATGCTGTTCAGTATTTTTCAACATCTCAGATCCTCAAAAGGCACCAGTTCACCACTAGCCTGATCTGTATAGTAAGTTCCACTAATTTTCCCATGAAAATGCAAGAAATGCAAGACGTGTTTCTTACAAAAATTCTGGCTATAGTTCTAAATAAATAAATACCGTATTCGACGTAATAAGCGCCCCGCTCTAATAAGCGCCCATGGCGATATTTGCTAATATGTTGGCTAGTGAACAATCCCAGTTAGCACCCCTTCCAATTGATCAATGTACACAAGACTTATTTATTCGCGTATAATACACACTCGTGTGTTATATGCACCCTTAATTATGGGGAATTTATTTCTGGGAAATTTATTTCTGGAAAATATATATCTGTCGTACATAAACATTTCAGGCGGTCAGCATAAACCACGAAATTTATCTTTCAACTCGGTTTTTTTTCCACCAAAATAATATTCTAATAAGAGCCCCCTATTCCTAATTTTGAGAGCGCCCTGGGCGCTTATTACGTCGAATACGGTAGATATTGTCTTGTAGCTGTAGCTGAAAAAAATATCTGATCTTCCAGCTCCCAGCTCCCAGCTCCCCCTCTCCGAAAGTCAACTGGTCCCTTACCATAATTACAGGTTACCAGGAACATATTCATACCCAGGATACCCTTGGGGGCATATTATAACTTACGATGTCTGCAAGGATACAACGACATCTCACAAAAGAATGTAAAACACAAGGTAGTGATAAATGTAGTTTATTGACACTATGTACAAATGGAAATGTAGGCGATAAAATGTAACTACAGTTAGTCTTAAAATAGTACTCATCAACTTTCATAATACAAGGTGAAAATGTCTCCAAATCACTTAATATAAACTTATCTAAAATAAATTAGGAACAAACAAAAGTATAAAAAGTACATTAAAAAATGAAATGTACTACGTACAGATGAGTAAATGAAGATACTGGGCCAACCCATACCTCTCAACAGTTTACTGGGCGGAGCTACCAAGGGTGGATACTCACAACATTATTGCAGACACTTTCACCCAATTTATTGTGCTGTATTTCGACCAAAACAAACCATCTTGCTTACTTTACCTGTATTTCAAACATCTTTTTAACAGAGTAAGAAAATTATCAAATTCAGTAGAAGTACTGGGTAAAAAGTGTTAGGATTGGGGCAGTGCTATTACATATGATACTGAAGAAACAACAGGTTTCCATTTGTTGGCAAAATCTTTACCTCTTTTCACCTTGCAATATTGGAGTGGCTCGCTGATATTAGCTGGGAATAACAAGCATGACCTTTTGCATTACATTTTGGCAGATCTTTACTTCAATCAATTTTTTTTCAATCCCAAAACCTAAAATATAAAATGTATCATTTTTACTTACCAGTATTTTTTATTTTAACTTCAGTGGTCTGACAGGATCAGCAAACATTATTCTGCCTGCAACTTAATTGCAATGTCCAAAAATGTATTTGAATCCAGCATTTAGCTTTGGATGATGTGGAGACACCTTAAACAATAATCGTTTAATTTTGTGAATATCCTCAACAGCATGTAAAAATTTGTTTCACACAGGATGCAACACCCATTATTCCATTCATCAATACCTTGTGTACTTTTGGTTTTACATCTAATGGAAACACCCTTGATAAATGTGAAACAAAACATAGAATGCGTTACTTCACCACCTCTTTTCCAAGTGCTTACATATCTACATTGTCATCTCTTATACAGCCACAGATAATCTGAATGTACATCCCTATGTCCATGGTTGTCGGCCCAAGACGTCCCAATAACTGAGTGCTGTGTTCCCACATCCCCCCGTCCCCTCATCTCTCATCCCCCGGTCCCCTGTCCTAGTCCACATCTGCTCCTCAACTTGGTGGAGTCTTCTGTGATAAACAAAGGCACAACAGAGACATCTGATGATTGTGTTGTTTTCAGTAGCAGGGAGACCCATTCTCAGTCGTCTTCTGTCTTCAATGTCTTGGCTGCAGGTTCTCCATCTAAAACAAGAGGCAAGTCACATCAACAAGACTCTTGGTTTGTTGTTGTTTAATGCCACACTCTGTAAATAATCGAGTCAGGAACAGACAATCCAGTCAGTGATTCACATCATGAGCATCAATCTACACAACTAGAAAACAATGACTTTCTTCAACTCAGTCAGTGAATCTTACCACCCAATCCAAATAGTCACCTATTACAACAAGCATGGGCTGCTGAAAATCCTAAGCCAGATCTTCACGGGTCAGCAAGACCACCCCACCCAACCAGTGTAAACCTTAATACTATCCCCCATCCCAACTGTTTAACTCTGAACAATACCACACCCAACAGTGTAACCCTGAACAATACCACCACCCTCACACCCACCAAAACAGTGTAACCCTGAACAATACCACCACCCTCACACCCACCAAAACAGTGTAACCCTGAACAATACCACCACCCTCACACTCACCCAAACAGTGTAACCCTGAACAATACCACCACCCTCACACCCACCAAAACAGTGTAACCCTGAACAATACCACCACCCTCACACTCACCCAAACAGTGTAACCCTGAACAATACCACCACCCTCACACTCACCCAAACAGTGTCACCCTGAACAATACCACCACCCTCACACTCACCCAAACAGTGTCACCCTGAACAATACCACCACCCTCACACTCACCCAAACAGTGTCACCCTGAACAATACCACCACCCTCACACTCACCCAAACAGTGTCACCCTGAACAATACCACCACCCTCACACTCACCCAAACAGTGTCACCCTGAACAATACCACCACCCTCACACTCACCCAAACAGTGTAACCCTGAACAATACCACCCCCCTCACACTCACCCAAACAGTGTAACCCTGAACAATACCACCCCCCTCACACTCACCCAAACAGTGTAACCATAAACAATACCACACCACCCACCCAAACAGTGTAACCCTGAACAATACCACACCACCCTGCCAAACAGTGTAACCATTCCAGAAAACCTAAACCTGAACACTACCCTGACAATGTCAATGTTTCCCGAAACACACTCCCCGACATTTTCACAGTAGGACAATGAACCGATGTAAAAGTGAACACATACCTCCGTCCCTGTCCCTGTTGATCCTTCGCTTTCCCTGTATGCAACAAAGGAAATTAAGGTAATTCAAATTCAACTGCGCAGCAACTTCAAACTTCAATGGTCATAGTGGATAGTGTGCATGGTGTTTCACATCAAAATTACAGCAATATTCCAGCCATGTAACAGCTGCCTATGAAGAATCAAGTCAGGTCTGGTCAATTCAGTGGTCGATACCATGAGCAAACGATCCACATCAAGTGAGTTTGCATTGATCCAGCTTTGAACAGTATTTCAGTAATATCACAGCTTGTTATGGGCTGAAAGCTCAACATGATGATCCACATCATTGAGGAATGATGAAATACAATGATCCCTTTTACACACTGTAACTTGATCCTCATCTGTCCGCTCTTACGACAAGAATGGAGGACATGGGTAATCAGAGCTCCAGATAACTTTTTGAGCAATTGAGTTTTTACTCGAAGGTTTCTACTTTAATTGGGTTATTACATTTTTCATTGGGTAACCAAATGATCAAGCATTTTGAGATTTAAAAATAATAATGAAATAATGTTTTAGATGTATATAACGGTTCTAAGTATAGGCTTGACTCGGAAAGTAAATTAGCTCGTAATTGTGTTTCAGAAATTAGCTCTGTTGTATGCATGCTGAAAAAGCTTCATTGGGTATTTACACGTGCTGTTTTCGAACAATTGAGTTTTCCATTTAATGCATGCGTTTCTGTACGCAAGTTAATTGAAAGTAATTTTTAAAAAAATAGTTTTGGGGGGTATTTTACGCAAATATGCAGCTAATCTGTAGCTCTGGTAACATTAAGGGGCCTATCTTAACACTTTGCCAAATTGGTAAGTTAGAAAAATTGTTTGAAGAAGGAATGCTTGAAAACTTTTTCTACAGTTACAGAAAACATTGACATGATTTTATTGCTACCTTATTCAGTCTGCCAACATGCACAAAGCTTAAAATCAATTGTCAGTTTCACACCATTAACTATTGAGTAAATCAAACTATAATTAGCACAAAAGAAGACATTTCCTGAGTGCTGGCAATTCCCGTTGACTTACCCTTCCCCCGTATTGGTTGTTACGGCGCTTGCCTCCCCTGCCTCCACCTTGCTTGTTGCGAGACCTCCGCTGATCTTCCATCGTCTTGAAGATCATTTTCCAGTGGTTGAGTTCCTCCTCACCTACACACAGAAAAGGTGCAACTTATTCAGAAAAGAATAGTACTTCTGCATAAACAGACATTGTGGTCATCTAATCTCAATCTACCAACCTAGGGGCTTACAGTGCCTCCCAGACATAACATTACACAATAATCTTCTACTTTTACATTTATTAATTTTACACACCTATCTACAATTTTAATGTTACATCACTGTGCCATGTAAATCATCAAGTGTGCTACAAACCAGTGATTGATAGCATCAACAACAATTCACAAAACAAATCTTATTCCCATATAATCAGTTTTAATGACAAGCACTAGGTACTGGAGACCTGCTGTGCCTAGGAATACCTAGAGGGAAGACAAACATGTGTGTTTGTTGTTTAATGCTGCACTCGGCTACATGATGGCAGACTCTAAATCCAGTACAGGCAATTCAGTGATCGTTACTGTAAGTCACCAACTCTGACAACCCAACCCATTTAGTCGCCTCTCACAACTAGCATAGGATATGGGGATCAATTCTAGCCTTGTACTCAATCAGGGGAGACAATCATGGCAAAGATGGGGTACAGTGTCTATCCTGATCAGAGTCCTTACCTTGAGACGAAGATGGGGTACTACACAAGGATAAAGCCATAGCAAGCCACCTACCATCAAGCACACGAGCTGTCACTTCGTTATTGTTGATCTCAATCTTCCCTTCTCCTGCCTCTTTAGCTTTAGTCAACACTTCTGTTGCCTCGTTCTCATTGGTGAACCTCACATAGCCCTGCAACAAATAGTCTTCAACATCAATACCTGATGCAAGAGATACACAATGGTGAACCTCACATAGCCCTGCAACAAATAGTCTTCAACATCAATACCTGATGCAAGAGATAAACAATGGTGAACCTCACATAGCCCTGCAACAAATAGTCTTCAACATCAATACCTGATGCAAGAGATAAACAATGGTGAACCTCACATAGCCCTGCAACAATAGTCTTAAACATAAAACCTGATGCAAGAGATAAACAATGGTGAACCTCACATAGCCCTGCAACAATAGTCTTAAACATAAAACCTGATGCAAGAGATAAACAATAAAATTTGTTAAGGTTGTCACAGTTCACCGATGCTTTTTGAATTCACACCTGACAGTATGATGTGATACACATACCCATATATCTATTCATGTATTAAATCTGTATGTATTATCAAACTAAAATTTACTTGTTTTTTTTCAATAACTGTATCACGAAACAAAAAGCAAGATCTGACACAAGTCATGCAAGTTAAACACAATTCATGCAAGCTAAACACAAACTGGTTGATTGCAATTCCTTCCACATATTCAAGTATTTAGATGTGTATTGATACATCTCTGAATGCCATGGCATCGTAAGCCAAAAATGGAGTACCATTGAGGAATATCTCTATTCTGTGCAGATTTCCTTTTATTAAAATCAATTTCTGAATCAAGTGGTAAAGCAATGAAGCCAAATCATCCTTGAAAGCTGACATCTGATTGGCACTTCATTGGGTGGGTATCATATCGCAGCAACATATCTGATGTTAATAAGATTGCTAAAAGCTATGAGCATTTTAGATTGGAGCAAACGGTCAGCAGTTCAGCTGAACATGCTTAAGGATTCAATTCTGCTCGGCAAGATGGACAATGAAGACCCAGTTTAAAACAAAAGACACATCCAAACAGAAATATATGTACAAAAATATCAAGAAGATAGGAACATTACGTTTTATTACACACAAGATGGGCTACCTTTGTTTCTCCATTGTCGTGGTCAACCCAGGCCACTGTGCCGAAGTCTGTGAAGAAGTTGCGGAGATCTTCCAGTGTGATATCACCAGGGAGACCATCAAGTCTCAAGATGGTGGCTGTCTTAATTCGATCTCTGATTTTCTGTAACAGCAAAAACAGAATTTTGAAACATGGTTCATTGGTATCTGGCAATGAAAAACATGCATGTAATACTTTTACTCTACATTGCTCATACATCCTGCCAAAACAAATTCAAGATACAGACAGGACTGAACATTGTGTCTAGAGAGATGTATCTTAAGCAACATTACACAAGGAATTAGAGTTACAAAGTCCCATCAACAACATCACATGAACTTGCTTGTAACATGTGGGAGCAGTAGCGCTGAAATTTTTCTTGTTTCGTGAATGTTGATCAATGATGTTCATATGTAAGAAAACCTACTGACTACCAAAATAACTATTAAAAGTGTTAAAATGGAATAATCTGATGAATGCAATCTATATTTAGCACCATTACTATCACATGCATGGTATATCACAATACTGAAGAGGTCAACAATGTTCCTTTTATCCCACTAACAAGATGAAACAATGAATCAATTCACAGCTCACATCATCTTGCTCCTTCTCCTTTTCCTTGACACTGAAAAAGAAAAGTGGAATTATTTCAAAGACAGAAATATTTGAAATGAAGTATGTGCTTCACAACAGGGTTGTGGAAATTGGCTGCATGACATGTGCACTCAATAACCACAAGTAACCCACCCTTATCCAACCAACACATCCCTGAAGCACACTGGTGACTCAGTAACAAGTAACCCACCCTTATCCAACCAACACATCCCTGAAGCACACTGGTGACTCAGTAACAAGTAACCCACCCTTATCCAACCAACACATCCCTGAAGCACACTGGTGACTCAGTAACAAGCAACCCACCTTATCCAACCAACACATCCCTGAAGCACACTGGTGACTCAGTAACAAGTAACCCACCCTTATCCAACCAACACTTCCCTGAAGCACACAGGTGACTCAGTAACAAGTGACCCACCCTTATCCAACCAACACTTCCCTGAAGCAAAACTATGTAGTTTTTGATGGCACATTTTATACAAGATAGCATTTCCCACCAAAACTTGTACTCAACATTTAATAAATAAATTACTAAATTCTTTTCCTGATCGATACCAATTTTATGAAAATTGAGAATTGTTCTATTATCTGAGTGGCTTCTGCTTGTCCTAATACCAGGACTATTCACTCGTTCATAAAACTGGCATTAAACAGGAGTTAGTTTACTATTCTATATATACACAACAGTGTGTGGCTTAACATGCTGAATCATGATCCAAGGGCATGGTGCTGACAAACCAAGATCGATCAGGGTGAATCTCAGGTTTGAAACCCTCATCAAGTGATTGAGTGATTGAGTGAGTGCTGTGTAAGGCCAAAGTTGACCCTACTACAACAGCCTGTGTATACTCTTTCCTCATCCGGGTACACCAGGAGCTGATGAATGAGCAACAATCTACAACATGCAGACACAATGACCACACAGCCATCGTATGATGGGCAGTAAGTTTCTATGACAAGTAGGTACTTCTGACCAGCTGACAGGGTAACTTGTTGTATACTACAATGTAAAACCATGTACAAGTGTTAACTCACTCCTCACTATGCTGCTTCTTCGCCTGCTTCTTCTCTTCATTCTTCCTCTTGAAGTAATCATCTCTGCAAAAGAGCCATTGGTTATTCTCTTGCATGGTTCATACAGATATGGAACACAATTCAAGGCCCTTTCAAGGCTTTTCTAGTTGGGTTTAAATCCAGCATACTGCATATTAGTCTTAAGACCTAAAAAGCAGTACGAACATTACAAATTTTCAAATTAGATTTTCAATAAATAAAATAAATTAAGTCTGTCATGAATTCTTCAAAGTGTTTGGCAAAGTGTCAAATCTATCACCGTGATAAATAACACTTAGATTTTCTAACGTTTAGTTTTGTGTGTTTAATACTTTAATTGACAAGATTATCATTTTGTACAAATTCAAGGCATTTCAAGCTATTTTGGTGATTTTCAAGGCTATTTCAAGAGACTTACAATTCAAGGCTTTTTTAAGCCTTCCCCAAGGCTTGGTGATCTGATCACATTAGTCAACTGTCTGTAGCAGCATAAGCTATTATATCTCACTCATTACAATAGACATCTAACTTCTCAGTTGTGTTAAAAAGTTGGACATGGTATTACAAATTAGACTTAGAGTGCCTGGTTAACTCAATGTCTGATAAATTAAGTTACAATATTCAACTTCAAGGGTTGCTCATATCCTGGATATAAACATCATAATGAGAGGATTTCTAAAAACAACATTCTAAATCTTATATAATGTTGAACATATGTTGCCTAATGTTCAGGCCAATGTAAAAAACTTGCATACATTTGTGGTGATGTATGAAATATTTTGCAGAATTAACAGATGCAGACTTACTTGAAACATCGGACCAGTTCTGTTTCTCCATACTTTAAGGACTCTGCTTTAACAAACTTTTCTGCATCCTCTTTGTTACAGAACACAGTAAACACAGACCCCTGAAACATTCACAGCAACAGTGTCAGTATCAGATATCACTTCATTCTCTCTGTAGCATTTACAGCAACTGACATCAGTACACCTCCTTACAGAACACAGCAAACAAAGTTCGTTCATTGCTTAAGAGGTGAGGTGAGGTGAGGTGAGGTGAGGTGAGGTGAGGTGAGGTGAAATTGGGTTTAACATCGCGTCCAAGATTATTGCACTCATATAGCGACGTGCATGCACGTGCGTGGCTGCTTGTACTAGTCCGGACTGATGCCGATTTATAGTGCCGATTTATAGTGCTAGCTCACTGAGATACCATGCCGCAGTTTAACATGAATACCCCACTCAGACACAGTATACTCCGAGCCGACCAGTCCTTGTTTTAGCCCCTCAATGCCGAGCGCCAGACAGGGTAACAACAAGTACCATCTTTTAACTTCTTTTGGTATGATGAGGCCGGGGATCAAACCCCGGACCTTCTGCTCTCCGGGCGGATGCTCTACCACAATTTATTTCTGATGCTTATGCTGAATTTAATACACAGAAAGACAGACACTCACAGTCACAAACGTCTTTCATGAGGCTTGGCAAAAAGAATTTTAATGGTTACATTTCAATAAAAAATGTAATGACATATGCTTATTGTTCAACAAACCCATCACTTGCAGGGAATACTGACAATGCCAGATACTGGACCCGATATGAAACTTCAAATATTTTATTGAATAAATTCAAACTAATTGTGTGTGTTTTTCATGCGGAAGCTAAATGGCTTCATAGGAAAACAATTAACCAAGCGGGGTGGCAATAGAATTATTTGTCACTGAAACTGCATATAAGAGCAACACTCAACAGTAAGCATCAGCGGTTCCTTAGATGAGTCTCAGTCACAGGACATCAGAACTCTAGTAACATCATGTGCTTTAAATTGTCGGTGTGCTGTGCACAACATCTTACTGCCCTTTTCTACAATAAATAGTAGTTTGTTGGAAACAGTGATGCACCAGAAAAATAGTGAACTGGAGTCAATACTTGATTCTGATGTAATGGCTTAATAAACATATGAATATACCATGAGTGAGAGAGTTGGATAAAAGATGTTTTTAACAGTATTACAGTTATAGGATGACTTGTCAGCTTAATGTGGGAGGAAAGCCACACCTATGAAACCCACAAGCTCGGGTATGGTGTTGACAAACCTAGAAACATAATCAGGCCGAATCAAGATTTGTGCCCACAATCATAGGAATCTGGTATGCCCAAGGGAAGCAACTCTGCACAACGAATTGCGACGCTTTGGACGACTGGGACACCCATGCCACACATCACCCCTCACCATAAACTGAAAGACCACGGAGCATCCTCGTTGCTTAAGACTTCAATCAACAATACTCCAGCATCCTGTAAACAATTAAGTCTGGACCAGACAATCCAGTGATTGACATTGGAGCAACAACCCACGTCACTGAGAGTACAATAACACACAATCAACCAAGCAACTGAGCCTGACCACTTTCCATTAAGTCACCTCTTATGAATCTGCATAGGACTCAGCCAACAACGACCCCTCAACACTCACAGCAGACCTCAATTGGCTTACTACAGCAGACCTCAAACTCCTTACTTCAGCATGTATACATCAATCGCTTTACTACAGAATACAGCCCCATGAAACTTTGACAGTAATAAGCACTGCCGATCCATAAGAAGGCATTTTACATGAAAATTCAAGGTTTGTTTACTTCTGCCCTTACCTTGAAGTCTTTAGTCTTGGGGATGCGTCTCATGGAAATGCTCTCCACTTGACCTTGTTTATTGAAGAACTCCTGCAGCTGGTCCAGAGTTTGATCCTCGGGGAAGCCTTTCTGTAAAGCAAAGGAGGAGGGAGTCAGTCCTAGCATACAAAGTCCTGTTATATGATGGAGGAAAAAAGTCCTGAAATACGATGGAGGGACCAGCAAGTCATCGTCTGCTCGTAACTCTAAATTCCAACGGTAGAAACTGACAGTTTTAGTCCACTAGTCCTTATAATGATAACATTAAAAAGGGCAAATTTCAACTACCCCTATGATACCTTTAGCTATTGGCCAGTTTGGCAAGGAATATAGGACTAGTGCTTATTTCTGATGCTTATGCTGAATTTAATACACAGAAAGACAGACACTCACAGTCACAAACGTCTTTCATGAGGCTTGGCAAAAAGAATTTTAATGGTTACATTTCAATAAAAAATGTAATGACACATGCTTATTGTTCAACAAACCCATCACTTGCAGGGAATACTGACAATGCCAGATACTGGACCCGATATGAAACTTCAAACATTTTATTGAATAAATTCAAACTAATTGTGTGTGTTTTTCATGTGGAAGCTAAATGGCTTCATAGGAAAACAATTAACCAAGCGGGGTGGCAATAGAATTATTTGTCACTGAAACTGCATATAAGAGCAACACTCAACAGAAAGCATCAGCGGTTCCTTAGATGAGTCTCAGTCACAGGACATCAGAACTCTAGTAACATCATGTGCTTTAAATTGTCGATGTGCTGTGCACAACATCTTACTGCCCTTTTCTACAATAAACAGTAGTTTGTTGGAAACAGTGATGCACCAGACAAATAGTGAACTGGAGTCAATACGGTACTTGATTCTGATGTAATGGCTTAATAAACATATGAATATACCATGAGTGAGAGAGTTGGATAAAAGATGTTTTTAACAGTATTCCAGTTATAGGACGACTTGTCAGCTTAATGTGGGAGGAAAGCCACACCTATGAAACCCACAAGCTCGGGTATGGTGTTGACAAACCTAGAAACATAATCAGGCCGAATCAAGATTCGAACCCACGATCAAATGAATCTGGTATGACCAAGGGAAGCAACTCTGCACAACGAATTGTGACGCTTTGGACGACTGGGACACCCATGCCACACATCCCCCCTCACCCTAAACTGAAAGGATATTCACATTTCCATTATTTAATACACAGTGATAAAACAATCTGCATGTTTGTGTTTCCATCTGTAATCTGTGTAAAAATAATATCCCTAACTATCCAACTTCAGATATAAGACATAACTTAGTAGCATTGCCCAAAACAGATATCTGAATGATGGTCTTATTTGTAAATTGTCAATGTGTGTGTTATGATACTGTAGTGTTCAATAATCTACCATCATGACCATGGCAATCTTGACATGGAGATCTAGAGAGAAGAGAAACATTATCTGAACACATACCTGAATGTTTATCAAATTATGATTAAATAGGATCAATACATCATGATTCATGTTCAATATTTCATAATATTGATAATATATTCATAATATTCCAATAAAAACATGTTTTCATCCAAAGGAATCTATTGACAATTCTGAGCATCAGCGGTTCCTTAGATGAGTCTCAGTCACAGGACATCAGAACTCTAGTAACATCATGTGCTCATGCTTAACACAGTTCAGCGGAGATGGACAATGCACCATGTATTAAGGTCTACCGATCATACAGAATTGTGAACACAAAACTTAGTCACCAAGTTATCTTTCAAGGCAATGATCACACTTAAAAAGGCAAAGGAGTAAGATCCAAGAGTGCTTTCAACCTGAACTATAAGAACATTCTTACATTGCCACTTGTACAAAATTTCCAATCATTGGGCGAAACATTTTCATATCTTGGTTGGTACAAAACAAATACATTTCAGTTATTTCAATAGTTTCTATGTGAGCAGTTTGACTTAAGCTTGTCTGTCAGTCTTGTAGATTGCCCTGTTGTATGCAGAATACATTAAGTAGCATTCAGCGTGAATTCATAAATAATGCTTTTCAGATTTAATGTTGTCTAGTTTACTTAGGGCTGGCAGAATCACTAAAACCAATTAAAAAAATGTTGAGCCTTATTATGGTTCAAGCAATCAGTTATACTGTATGAAAGATCTAAAATGACAATTGATGTGTGATTATACGACATTAGCACATGAAGTAGTGCTTGGTTTCATCTTCGAATGGGAAATACTTCAAAGTTAGAGACCTGTGAAGATCTGGGTAGAGGTCTTCATCAACCCATGCTAGCAGTAAGAGGCAACTAATAGGATCGGGTGGTCAGGCTCACTGACTTGGCTGATGCATGTCATCGTATCCCAATTCTGTAGATCAAAGATCATGATGACAATCACTGGATTGTCTGGTCCAGACTCTATTTATAGACCGCAGCCATATAGCTGCTGAGTGTAGCGTTAGACAATAACCAAACAAATCAAATAAGATTTTCTATGTTATGTAATCTTCAAATCAAGAATATTTTTCAAACAAATCTTTGTCATAAATATCTGCATATGCCATCTGAAGCTAATTCCAGCTGTTTCCAGCAACAACAAAAATCCAAATAAATTGAGCATCAGCGGTTCCTTAGATGAGTATCAGTCAGTGGACATCAGAACTCTAGTAACATCATGTGCTCAAATAAAAATTTACAAAGCTAACTTTCTTAAACTTTAAGCAGGTGAGAAACATTGGTCAGTTTCTAGATACAAGTAAAACTACAAAGTTTAGTAACCATGACAACTATCAAACTTACAGCATATACAGATCTGGCTGAGACTTCCTCCCTCCTCTCCTTCGTGTTGTCTGGGATTGGCTTGCTGGGAGATCTGCGGATCTTTGTCTTGTCTTCGGCAACCTACAACACATTGATACACTTGTAACTCAAACCAATCTGTCATGCCAACCTTTGAGTGAGCACATATTACATATTCCTGCTACAAGGTAAATGGACACGTCCAGACAAACCAGTGACTGAGTGCATATGTGCAGTGAACTACACAATCATGACATGTTGACATGCTTCAGCCACAGACATGATTTTCAGTCAGTCCTTACAATAAAACCACTGGATGACAGCAGATAGCCTGAGACTACCTACCTAAAAAAAAAAACCTAGACGAAAGCAGGTAGCCTGAGACAACCTAGCTCAATAAAACCTCTAGATGACAGCAGATAGCCTGAGGCTACCTTCCTCAATAAAACCCTTAGAGGAAAGCACACAGCTTGAGTCTACCTACCTCAATCAAGCCACTTGCAGACTTCTTCAGAGCTGCACAGATAACATCATGGTCATCACTCAACTTCTTCAGTCGATTGAACTTGAGCATCGTCTCCAGTGTCACCCCTGTTTTACAGTTAAGGATGTTTGGATGGGAAAAAATTAAAACTGACCGTTAGCATGCAGCATAACAACTTGACAATATCCCATATCTTAAGGAGATTGGTTGGGTTTTTGCTTAACCACATTGTCATCAAAACTCATGAAAGGGTTTTCCAAATAAGTTCTTGAAACCCATCCTGAAGCTGTTGATTCCGACATGAAATTGATAAGTGATAAAATACATGGGCAAGAGTATGAACGCTAAGCATGGTCAGCCAACAGAACTTTCCTAAATAATAAAATCTTTACTGGGTAAATCTGTAACCCAAACTTTTACGACTGTAGAAACAGTCGCCAGATGCATGTTCATGAGTGAGTATGGTTTTACGCCGCTTTTAGCAATATTCAAGCAATATCACGGTGGGGGACACCAGAAATGGACTTCACACATTGTACGCATGTCGGGAATCACGCTTTAACCACTAGGCTACCCAACTGCCCGCATGATCATGATAAAACTATTTCATATATCGCCCATAAAAATGTGATAGATGTGTACACTATCTATTGAAAAATAAAGGATACAGCCATCATCCTGGGTGATTTGATCCTGAAGAAATCTGTCACGTGGCAGGTTTATGTCTCCAAAATAATACTGAAAATAAAAATAGGCATGTTCAAATTGTTTCTGTGAAAAAAAAACAATATTCAAATCTGGTCAAAATCAGACAAAATACATCTGAGGTTATCAGATTACAATTATAATAAAACATGTCAAAGCCTCAGTTCCACAAATTAAGGTTCATACAGATATGGAACACTAAAATAAAAGCTCTTTTCAGGCTGCCGCTGACAATATTTGATTAAGTCAAGCATACTATGTTATTATATATTACTATAAACATTTTCCAACAAGATATATTTTCACACCCTACAAAAAGATAAATCTTCATAATTTATTACACACAAATCTATTAATGTCATAAATCTCACTTTAACCTCCTTGGTACATTTTTAGTGTGCTTTAATACCTTTATTAACATGTATATATATATATATATGTCATTTTGAACAAATTCAAAGCTTTCAAGCTATGTCATTGATTTCCAAGGGTTTTCAAGGTTGACACTAAAACGTCAATGGTTTTGACGAGAGAACTTAAACATCAAGGCCTTTTCAAGCCTGTATGGACCCTGTATTGCTATAATCATGCCAAATGTGCCAATACTATAGTTACAGGATTCTGAAGAAGACTCACCTCTATCTGGTTAATAATCTTTGTCTCAAGTGCAGACGCTGCACCAGATGCTGTACCGTTTTCTCCTGCCATAATGTTTTCCTTTTCACTGAAAAAGACATAAAATGAAGAATTAACACCAATTCTTATTGATACCTTTGCTGTACTTGTGCCACTGCATGAATACTGATGGCACCATAGTGACACTCATGTTATTTAGGATTCTGGACCAGAATATGTCCCGATTTAAGTATGCCACACTTACAAGAGCCAACAAAAGAACAATGCGTTGTCAGACTCAGTGACTTGATTGATTGAATGTCATCATGATCATGCCCTGAAGATGTAGGACTTTGCTCATTATATCATCCACTGGCTTGTCTTGTATGTTAAGGCCTGAATCTTTACAGGTCAACGTGATATCATGGGTATAGATAGAGTAGTGCTGAGGAGTTACACAACAAATGAAAACATGCCAGAAAAGAACCTATGTGAACAATGAACCACTATACCATTTACGTCTAATTATTTGACTAGATTTAATCCATCTATCATGAATAGCCTATACATACAAGTACAAGCATGGTAATACATGACATATTGTTTAGGCACAGGGGCGACTGATTGTGAATAAAGATCTTCAAAAACACCTAGAGTAAACGAGTAGATAAAAAAACACAGACATGGTCACTCTCGATTAGTTTACTTTTGAAAAGTACTCTGGGTACAACACAGTACAGTCAAGTCTTGTTAATCCGACAGTCTGCATTAAATGACACTAATGATGGGAACCAATTAAATCAGTGCTATTTTGACCTGTTAATCCGACAGTCTCGCATTCCGACACCGACACACGTAATATGCAATGAATTGCTGAAATCTATCATTAATGATTCTCGTTAATCTGACGGTCATTTGCCGGCCAGTACACAGCCCTGTGGTCTGATGCAAGACGAGTCGGCTAGTAGCTACATATGACAACGGCTGCAGAGATAAACTAACTTAACAATACAAATTAATCTTTTAAATACACAAAAAAAGGATATCACATGTTTAGAGTTTGCATGATTAGAAACATATTCAGCTGACAATACAACACAATATGAATATTTCCTTATTTATTATTTTACAACATGCATGTATCATCATCTATTGTGTAGTGATTTAAAATCACGACCATTGGTACTACTTAATTTTGTTTACCCAAAACATATGCAACCAACCATGTCAGATAAACATGACTTGAGTGTATGCAGAAATGTTCCCAGATCTTTACTGATTAACTTATGACACACTGTTCAACAAACTGCTCCACAGATAGATACAGAACAATGTTCTATGAAATTATATACTAACCAGGACTAGTTCTGGCTCTATCATTTTGAACCCAGGGGACATTTCAATGGCAAACCAATCGAGAGTGAACCCATACCAGCTTAAGAAACATATGGGATCTGCCATCATAACTAAAATGTATAAAGGACTTTGTGTAACTTGGAAAATTAAATGCCATGCTGATTCAAAGCATATATAACTCATATTTATTATAATAGAAAGAAAGTTTCAAGTTTAATGTGATCAAGTAACGCTTTGGTCATGTTGGTTAAGTAGGTAGCCAACGTGAAACTTCAGGGATGCCAACACACAAGATATCCTCCAAACTTAAACATGTTAAAAATGTACATCTAAACAGAGTTTGGTAAAGTTTTGTCAGAATATTTTCAAAACAATCCTAATCTTACATTTAAGTTAAACATAATTAGGACGCAACCACCATATTTGACTGAGAATCCAAATAAAACGTGTAGCACACAATTCGAAGTCCAAATATGAGGGTATATAAGCACATGGGCTCGGATATGAAAGCAAAAACACGACGCGTTAAATCCCAGCAACATGTCAACTACTCGATCCGCTCTTACCCTTCAGCACCATCCATGTCTAAGCTATCGACTAGTGCGTGTCAGTGGCAATGTCGTCTACTACTTACACCAAATAGGGACGTTTTAAGTCTGTTTCCCTTGCTCACTTTAACCACGTTTTTGCATCACTTTACGGCGCATGCGCAGAGCCCGGCATTCAAATGTTATGAAAGTACTCTCAAGTTCCGAAAACGAACAATGATTAACAGACACTCGATGTACCCGATTACCCATTCAACAGTGCATAAATTTCGGAACCAACAGGTCAAATATAGAAAATTAAATAGTGACACAGTAAGTACGAATACACTTAGTGAGTAAGTAACCCTCAATGCAACTTAGAAATTCTTATTTTAATGTAAATTCCGAAGATTAGGACGACATTTAATTCAAGTCTTTGAAAAAAATGAATAAATGACACTTTTTATGGATAGCAACTTCTTTTAAACTTTCTCACGACGTGTCAGGGCTACTTCTTGCTCCTTCATCAGGTGAATGAAGGAATGAAGGAATCATTCACCTAATGAAGGAGCAAGAAGTAGCTCTAAAACGTCGTGAGAAAGTTTAAAAGAAGTTGCTATTCTTAACAAGACTTACTGTCATGTAAACATTTATTTCGTTAGACACTATTTCCAACGGTACGTGTTGTAATTACATTTCTCCCAGTAACAAGGAAATCAGCGCGTAAACTGATTAGCTCAAATAAATATATACATGCAAACTCGCAGATTCAGTTATAATAAATCATGTAATAAATATAATGAACATATAAGTCATGATTTCTTTTGCGAATGTTTAATGATAACATTTGTAAACATTATTTATATAGCTATATCGGAGTACATTGCCTATAGTATAACAAAAATAAATCAGCAAATATTGTTTTCGTTGAATAAATGTAAATTGAATGGTAACACAGTGTTTGCTTTCGATATACTTACAAATAATATATACGGTGCCGTTTTCACCAACGAAATCTGATACCATTTTAGCCAATTTGCTTCCATTATCGCCAGACATTGTTGGTGTTGTTCTAGCCTGATCCTATTTGTAACTAGTCCCGCTAACCTGAGACAAACATACAGAAAATGTAATCGCCAGTGATATTTATAAGGGGGAAATTCCAAACTAATCTTAAAGTTACTACTTTGTCGAGAGAAAAAAAACTTTGTCAAGATATTTGAAAAGTAAAAGGTCAAAAGCTCTACCTCATATTTTCTATTCATGGGTATTTCAATTTGGGTATGAGTATAGAATGCAAGTCTCAACCATTACATTTTTTCCAGAAGTTGATTTGATATTCATTTAGCACAATTATCTCCGCAAACTGTCACAAACATTCCGGCGAACAAATACTTAATGCCGGTTGCGATTAAAATGTAAACTTGATAAATGCAATTTATGTTTTAAGTAATGACATACGAATTAAAATAAATCAGATTTTTATGGGAGATGATTTGAAGATTATTTTAACCCACGAACAAAGGAAATATATGACCGATCTGAAAAGTTTGTCATTTTTGTGAGGTGACCCTAATCAATTGTTTGTCCGTTTCTTTATGGTCCTGCCTCGAGTGTTTCTCCTTTAGTGGTTAATAAAATAACGTTTCTTATTGTTTTCTTCCGCATTCAAGCAGGTAAATATATCATTCAATGTTATTCGGTTCCCTACTGCATACGATTTGTACAGATACAACTGTCATAGCGATCAGTGTTGGATTGCCCCCGAGCTGATATACCTATAACTTAATCACCGCTCGGATGTGATCCCTGAGGTACCAGTTATCCCAAACGTCAGTATTGTGTTATTTGTTTAGTTATGTAACTTTCCTTTTATGTTGTTGAAACTGTTTTCCTGTCCCTGTTCATTGATTTCACTAAAATAAGCGTTCACTTGAAGGAAAACCAGGTTCATTTTGAAGGGGTTATAGCTAAAACGGCACCTCAGCAAAACGTCACCTGGCGAAAACGGCACCGATTGGCGAAAACTTACATCGTCTCTTACAAACACCAATAATTGTGAAAAGTTAAAACAAGTTTACATTAAACATTAGCCCCCTGAGTCAGCTACTATCACAATGCTCGGTGGTACATGGGCCGATATTGTAAACTGTGATGAAGATGAAAACTGAAGAACTGTATATATGTGAATGTATGTAGTTATCTGTGAACAACTGGAAAACAGGAAATTTATAACATGTAAATACATCAAATAATATGTAACAAATAACATAAATCAGATATACTACAACATAAATCGTTCTTATCGTTATTAAAAACAGTGGTGCCGTTTTCGCCAAATGCGGTGCCGTTTTCGCCAGAGAAATCGGTGACGTTTTGCTGAGGTGACGTTTTAGCCTGCACCCATATTGAAGCACCCTTTAAATCTTTAACACAAGTCCGTTAGTGTTGGATGCAGCCCCCATCCTCACCACCAAATAGTTTTCTCCAGCGTCTAAAGGACCATACATCTAAATCTAATTCACCATGTTTATATAAAAATTACACATTGTCAAAAACACCATTATTTGCTTTATAACAAATAATATGTAATTCAATATTATATATTGTATTTATATCAAGTCGAAAATATTTTAATTTGCAAAAGCTCCACGTGTCTTGGCCAGAATCGGGGACATATAATAGATGACATATTTAAAGTTGTTATTGTTATATAAATATTATCGTTGGCATAATGTATTTGCAGTTTTTTCTTTCCAGTTATTTCATCATTCATTTTATTGCGAGACCATTGTGTGTTGCTGTCCTTAAAATAGCCCTCGATCCTATTCCGTTGTTGGCAAATTTCAACTTTTGCATTTTCTCTAGTTGGACATGCGCTAAGTCCACTTCCTGTACCCTTCACATGGGCCAAGGTTTCATCACAATTTTGCGATCTAGCTGATGCAAATAACTGCAAAACATTCGATTGCCTAACAGAGTGCAAGATGGCACAGCGGTTGTTAAGTGGTATTGGAAAGCTCGGCCTTGGTCTTGCAGTTGCTGGTGGAGTTGTTCAAACAGCACTTTTTAACGGTATATATTTCGACGTGCCCTTTCGATCAGAGCACGATGAGCAGATCTTACTCGTTTGCATAAACTCAATTTATGATTGATCTAGGCTACCCTAAGGGTATTATATTGGTTCATTTCTTAGTTGCGTGCGAAGTTATAATTGAGTTAATGATGTCGAAGAAATTCTTTTTTTGTAAATTGATAAAAATAATGGAAATGTTCTTGAAAGTCCTCGTCATTCTAAGCCTAATGCCATTAAATTTGATATGTCTCAAACAAAACTAACTTGTTTCAAATTTGTGAATAGTATACAGTTTTAACTATGCACAAACTGTTGGGTTCACGTCTTCCTTTTATTATTTTCTCCGATACTGTTTCTTTATCATATTTGCTACCTTGGCCAATGATGACATAGATCATTGGTCATGTGTTCAGTCACTGGTTTGCATGGGCGGTAGCCAAACCTAGTAGGTAATGCATTTGCTTGTTGTCACCAAAGACCCAGGTTCGATTCCTCACCTGGGTACAATGTGTGAAGCCCATTTCTGGTGTGCCGCATCCTGATATTGGTGAGATATTGCTAAAAGCAGAATAAAACCATATTCACTCACTGGTTTGCCAGGATTGGGGTTTAGGTCTAGTTAGACAGCAGTTCTGATTCAACAAATTATGTCTCTTGATAACAGTAAACATGGTAAAGCTTGAAGACATGTATATGTAGAATAATACCTAAATGATATGCCTTGATGAAAGGTGACACAATAAATTAATCTTGACTGTAGTATTTTCTTCTAATCCTTATAAAATGTAACTGTTTGAGGTGTTTGTTAGTTATCACAGGTTATGCGACAACAATGCAGTTTACCGGGCGTAGCTTTGTCCTCTACTAACCATGCTAACAGCTCAATTACCGCGCTATTGCACTACCACTGTCTCGCTATACCTTTACCATGGCTCACGCTAGAATGCACTCACACTCATCTCAGGGTACTGACATGGTACTATGGTTAGCCATAAATTCTTACCTTTTTACAGTGTTTCCAATAATCCAATGATGGTAATCCTATTAGAGTATAGTTTGTTTTAACACATTTTGTAGCTCAATTGGTGACTCATTTTGATGGATGAATGGAGAGGTGTGACATCAGTAACGCGCATGCACATATCATTGTTTACTGTGCAGGCATGATAATGAGGTGCAAATGACTCGTTAAACGAGCACTAGTTACATGTGATGGCGCTCTTGGTCCAGTGGTAGCGTCGGCTTATTAATGCACTAATTAGCCAAGCAGGTAAGCTGGCGAAGCGTTCTTAGCCCCCTCAGCACTAATTGGATTTAAAAAAGTGCACTACTCCCGGTAAAGTGCACTACTCCCGGTTATGCAAACTATTCAGAATTAAAGTTTGGCCTATAGCTTGTAATATGATGTATGTTACTGAAAACTCAAGGCCATTTTGATATCAACATGATCAATCTATGTTGTAATCACATTGTTTGTTAACACAAACATTTTCCTAGACATGTAAGCGAGATGTTGGAAAGGTTTACTACAGAGTGACACTTTCCTTATAAGTCTGTTGGTATCTTTTTGCATAAGGGAGTCGTCCAGTTTCGTAATTTCAGTCCATAATTTGGAGTAAAGGAATTAGACAGATTTTATTTATGAGTGATTGTAGTAAATTCAAAAGTGTAAATTTGGTCTGGTATTGACAGAGATCTGGATTAGTTAGGAGTCCAGTTTGGACAGAGCCCACTGTATTAAATACATTGTCTTGTGTGGATTCTGGATTTATAATACCTTGAATGTAATACACGAGTACCCATCACTGGTTTGTCTGGTCCAGACAAAATGAAAGCACATGATGTTACTAGAGTTCTGATGTCCTGTGACTGAGACTCATCTAAGGAACCGCTGATGCTTTCTTTAAAGTGATGCTCTTTGTTGAGGTTCTGGGTTGGAAGAGGTCACCAACATCCTATGATGATCATATCAGACGATAATGGAGCAGTTGGCCAGGCTTGGTGATTTTAGCACGTTTATTGGCCAACGTTCAGCTGAAGTTTTTTGAGTAAAGCGTTAAACATGAACAAACAATATTGTTTGTCCTTAGACCTTTTAGGGTTACTTGCTGGGTTGGGGGTAATTTTCAAAAGGAGATGGGCTGGGGGTTGGTCTTTTTCACTTTTCATGGAACAAACCGGTCATGCAGCATGGTCAGAGGCTCATAGTTCAATCTTGGTAACTCTATGCTTCTTTATTATATGCAAAGGCAGCATCCTTATTTGCACCATTGTGTAATATCAGCACTTGTCTCAAACTTAGTCAATTTCATAAATATCTTCAATGATCCCTTAGACTTGAAGTTAAAACATGATAAAATGGCTTCACCTTTTTTACAATTTGGTACACATGTACAAGCCAGACAAAGTTCTTTCATCTGTAAACTTGGATGTCCGGATTCATCAGCATTCATGTTTCTACTTATATGCTTGTTGGTGTTGACCTGCATCATTTTGGGCTACCCTCCCACATCAAGTTGTCACATTGTGACACGACTGAAATGCTGTTCAAAGCAGTGTTAAACACAACTCACTCACTCTTTTCAGTTGATGGTGGACACAGGGCTGTTATTTTCGATCGCTTCCAAGGAGTGAGAGATGTTGTTGTAGGAGAGGGAACTCACTTTCTCATTCCATGGGTACAGAAACCAATCATCTTTGATGTTCGATCAAGACCCCGCAATATTCCAGTTATCACAGGAAGCAAAGGTAGGTAGAGACTTAGAATGTCTGTAATTATAAGCTTACTGTTCAATACAAATTTCGCAAAATTGAAATTGAAGTTTGTTGAACATTAATTCAGACATGGTGACTTAGTTGAATGCCTGTCATTGTAACTCAAGGTATGGGGTGTTGCTCATTATATCAACCACTGGTTTGTCAGGTTTAGGCTTGATTATGTCCAGTTAGGTGACATGCAGCTGGAATGCAGTGTTAAACAACAAGCAAACATTGTGTTAAGAGTGGACACAAAATATGAGGAACAAGTGTTTTCAGTCCTGGCTAATGGTAGGCCATTGTGACCTGACTGACCCACTTTGAATGATTTACATTTATCTTATCCCGACTCATACTAATTGCTTATCTCTTCTCATTCCCAAAAGGTAGTGGAAACTTCCTGTGCTGAGTTCCAAGAGAGCTGAAAAATCTCACAAGTGCAGGTACTGGAACCTGTGACCAACCCGTCTGACTCATCACTCTTAAGCCAACAAGCTAGTTGGGAATTTGTTTTCTACGCTTGAAATACGGATGACCTTTTCCTAACACCCTTTATCATATTCATCCGTTATATTTATTTTTGGATTTGGCTGTAATTGTACATTTTTAGCTCTTTGAATATCCCCCCGGTTTTTTTCATGATGAAAACGTGTGCAAAATGTTGCCATTGTATCTCAGATCGTGATCCTCGCCCCATCTGTTCCACTTGTTGTCACCACACTGTACTTTCGCCTCAGACCTTCGCGCTACAATACCTTCATGCAGCCTGCATTCTTCCCACAGAGTTCTACACCTACTCTGTCATCCAACACTGGTTTGATAACCCGTATTATGCTGCAGGTTCTTCAGGCCATGCAACATCTTCCCGAGGCAAGAGAGTAAACTGACTATAAAAGTCCAGTTTCCACCCTTGCCGAACTAGTTAGATTTTGGCTGGACTAATGAGTCAATGCATAGTCCAATCAAAATCGCGCACCGAAATCGAAATCCAGTTTGTAAACTGTCATGCAGTGTTCGGTAAATTGCAGGATTTGCAAAGCATGTGCATCGCCAACTCGTTGTCAACAGATATTTTCCAAATCTTTTCATGTTTTTATTCAAGGTGCTCACGTGATTTGATGTACTTCGCTAAGTAAGAACCGTTTTATCACCAAATAGATCTTGGTGGTAGACCACATCGTCTTGACTGGGCGCCACCATTTTGTTTGAAGCAAATGCATGTGATACGAGAGGTGGAATCTGATTGGTCCATATGGGAGAGGCATAGAATGGACATATCTCGTAATAGCCACTGGTGGCGCTATGATCGAGCCCAGGAATTCCAGCCTGGTTCGGCAAGGGTGTAAACTGGACTTTTAAAGTCAGTTAACGCTCTTGCCTCGGGGAGATGGCCATGCAACAACTTTAGGCAGACCCTGCATGCAGCCTACTCCTTCAGCGCCTACTTCTCAGTCACGTTGCCGAAGAATTTTCTTCCATTATGAAGATCACATATTACTGGCATGGGTTGGCGATGGACTTCACGTTTCTTTCCCTCCAGGGATACTATCCTGGGTGATCCTTACTGTATCAAAGGTGAAGACATTGACACCTTGACCATCCCTCTGATTAAGGTGATTTCTCAGATAGGAAAAACTTTGGACGATTCCTTTGCCGAAGCTGCTCGGACTCGCGGATTACGACCTCAATACTTCAACGCTAAGAAGTTTCCTTTACACCCCATGAACGTCTTTCTCCGGGCTCCATAGATTGACGAAGACTAGTCACTAATGTCTGATTCTAAAAGTAAGACGTATCATGTCGACGATATGAAGCTAGGTCAGCTGGATACCACCTTGGCCTTCTTTGGCCTTAACATGTCACGCTCCATTAATGAAGCTATGTAAACGACCCTAACAGATCCCCAGACCGACCGGGAAATGATGTTTCTATCGACAATGGTAGCATAAAAGAAGAATCAAGAGTTTGTTTCTGATAATGTAAGTTCAATCTTAGCTGGACTCGGGCTTCTTCATCGCCAGGGCTTAATAGCCAAGTCTCATCAGACTGACCTGTGTACAAAGCTGCTTCTGCACCTATCATGGGATTCTTCTACCATCTTTGATGGTCACAGTCATAGCACTAACAAAGATGTGGTACAGTACTCAAATGCTCATGAAGTCAGTTCAAACTATAAACTCAATGTACAGGCAATGCAGTTCAAAAGCTGCTTCTCTGGGTTTCAGAAAGCTAATGACAAGAGATCCACTGGTTACCAAGGAGTCAAGACCTTCAGACAGACCACGTGATCAGTCTGGTCGAGGCCAAGGCACGCCTGTCGCTGAAGGGGGGCTGTTGAACAACTAGGAACTTCCACCTCCAGCTGTTCATGTTCAGCAATCAACTGTAGGTGAAGGACTGGCAAGATGATAGAGTTATTGGGACATCCTGGAGAACCTGTTCGTATTGAACATTTTGAGGAAGGGTTACATTCCAGCTGTACGCAAGGAACCTCTCTCTTAATCCGCTATTTGTCCAATATCCAGAGACACTGCAATCCAAATACAGTAAACTACGGTTATAACGAACTCAAAGGGACCACTAATTTTAATTCGTTATAACCAAATTTCGTTATAAGCAAATGTACGGAATATACACAGCAAATGGGCGGGACCCAAAAAATAGTTTGTTATATCCGTCAGTTCGTTATAAGCGTGTTCGTTATAAATATAGTTCACTGTAAGCAGAAGCCATGAACACACTTCTTACAAAGGGAGCAGCAGAGATAGTACAATCAGATGTCCTTATTTCGAAGTTCTATTCACTGATCTTCTTGATCTCCAAATAGAACGCAAACTCAAAGTCGTTTTGTCTACAGCATGAAGGAATTCAACAAAAAGGATCTTCAAAAGCCAGACAAGTTCAGAATGATCCATCTACAACAGATAAAGCAAATGATAAAACTAGGAAGATTATCTGGTAAGCATCTAGTAAGGATCAATTATCAGGATGCTTACCTTCACATCCCCATCTAGCTTTCATAAATATCTTCGTTTCCTATGCAAGGGCAACATTACCAATTGATAGTCCTGCGGTCTCCAGCTGTTTGGAATTTCAACGACCCAGTGATTATTTATGTGCGAGATCAAACCAATTGTGGCCTCTCTGCACAAGGAGACCTGTTGCACCCCTACCATGACGATGGGGTGCAGGCTCATCAACAGATAGAGCTACTAAACTTCAACTGAATTTCAACCTGAAATTGTTAACCCAGTCAACGATGTGCTGGCAATATCATGGGAAGGACTTCACGAGTATATGTATTCCCACCACCAGCACTGATACCTCTTGTTTTTCAGAAGATCATTCACACAATGAACCTGCAACTGATTTTGGTTGCACTTTATTGGCCAGTAGTATGGTTCCCAGACCTCCTCAGAATAGCAGGAAAACACATTCTAATAAAGCTACCAAACTTGCCAAATCTACTTCGTCATCCACACTCAAAACAAGTTCATCCAAGACGAATAGCCTCACAAGACGA
Source organism: Haliotis rufescens (assembly GCF_023055435.1). Lineage (NCBI taxonomy): Eukaryota > Metazoa > Mollusca > Gastropoda > Lepetellida > Haliotidae > Haliotis > Haliotis rufescens. The sequence continues at coordinate 18,270,886 of NW_025964112.1, forward strand.
GGATACTCGACCAGGGCTGCTAAAGACGTTTCCTTAGCACTTCGTTGGGCGGTCGGGTAGCCTAGTGGTTAAAGCGTTTGCTCATCACGCCGAAGACCCGGGTTCGATTCCCGACATGGGTACAATGTGTGAAGCCCATTTCTGGTGTCCCCGCCGTGATATTGCTGGAATTTTGCTAAAAGCGGTGTAAAACCATATTCACTCACTCACTCACTTAGCACTTCGTAGATTCACACTGAAATTGTATGATGACAAGTGGAAGAGATTGGACCAGTTCGCGAGATCAAAAGTGTTCAAAGCAGCACAAGCTACTTCACAAGTAGCAGATTTCTTATGTCATTTGCAAAGCACAAGAAACCTCAAGGGTTCAACATGAGGATCTTATTTGGCAGCTGTCAGCTCTGTCTTAACCATGAATAACTGAGAAAAACTTAAAAAATTTCCGGAACTGAAAGCCCTGCAGAGATCCTACAAACTTGATGATCAACAGAAGAAATTTTGAGCCCCAGCTTGGGATCTAAACATAGTGCTGAAACATCTTACCAGCAATGTTTATGAACCATTACAACAAGCTGATTTTGAACATCTGACACAAAAGACCCTATTTATTCTTGTTCTAGTTACTACAGCCAGAATGTCAGAGATGCTTGCAATCAACTTCAGTTGAACCAGGTTCAACAGTGGTAAACATGTATCGGTCCTTCTCGGCTTGAGATGGGGACTTCACGCAAAAGGGAGAAGGCGGTAATAACTGGTGCCCTTGTGCCCAATCCCTTTATCTTTTTGGACAATAAAATATGTTTAATAATAATCGCAAAGAACCAGCTTCATGGACAAGCAGATAGACAATTTCATGTCCCAGCGGTTTTGTCCATTCTAGGATCAGAGGACATTGAAGACATGTCTCTCTGCCCGCTCAGGGCTTTATGCATATATCTTTAAGATATCCAGGTCAGACCCACCGCCAACTGTGACATTCTAGCAATTAGCATTAGTCAGGATAAGGTAAATGATGATTTTTTTAGGGTAAAAATATCATGTTAATTTCCTTATCGTGATTCATACCCCGAGGCACCCACCCAGCAGTCCCCTGCTCTCCCTGATGATTTCGGCCATGAAGAGGATAAGAAAATGAGAGAGTGGTGAGTCAGATGGGTTGGTCACTGGCTCTGGTGCGCCTGCGCATGAGAGGGGTGTGTTTGGGTGATATGTTTTTCTGTTCTCAGAGAACACAGCACAGCAAGTTTCCACTTTCTTTAAGTAATGAGAAGAGATATGCCATTAGTGTGAGTTAGGATAAGTAAAAATAATATTTTTACAATAAACAATTTGTATTTGCTCATTTATGTCATTTTTCCATGGTTACAGACTTGCAGAATGTCAACATCACTTTGAGGATCCTGTTCCGTCCCCAGGTGGATCAGCTGCCGAGGCTGTTCTCCAACATAGGCGTTGACTATGATGAGCGAGTCCTCCCATCCATTACTAATGAAGTGTTGAAAGCTGTTGTAGTGAGTGGTCTTCAGATATTTGTGTCCATGTCACTTCTTGATATAGCAAGGATTGAAAATAATGATAAATAATTTTTGATATATTTGAGTGATAAATAAGTTACCATGTACCAATGGAATGATGGCTTTTAAGGGACCACCTGTTTAGTATTCTATTGCTTTTTGGGATAGAGGAATTGGGCTGGGTTGTTTTTTTAACACAATCAATTTCGGTCAATGTATCCATGTTTTGGTTATTTATTTCCAATATTTTCTGTAACAAATTAGTTGGGTTTTTTTATCATTCCTGAAATGTCTGACTTTCGTGGATCAAACATTTTTAACATACAGAGTTTATAATGTTCTTACTCTGATTTTTTCCTAACCTCATGTGCAAGAAGTTAATCACCCTCGTGGCTGCTTGATAGAGAACATGCTGGCTATTCTTGTAGTGTAGAATGGTTGCTTGTCAAACATTGAATGAAGTCCTTTCCCGAAATGTCCTTTTCAGGCTCAGTTTGATGCCAGTGAGATGATCACACAGAGAGAGATAGTATCACAGAGAGTCAGTGAGGAACTCACAGAACGAGCACACCAGTTCGGAATGATACTTGATGACATCTCCTTGGTAAGTATCCCCTGACAGTTATTAGGTAGTTCAAATTTTACAACCAGTGCTGGTATGGATTCAGGGGCAGCCCCCTCGTACATCATGCTTGTCAAAAGAGCTGACAAAATGAGCACATGCTGGTTGCACTGTCAGCTTGGTGAGTCTTACCGTCATATTCAGACATTGGTTTTGATCAGGAAAGAATTAACAGAAGACATAAAAATTGAAAAAAATACAGAGTGCATCCGCTTGGATACAGAAAATTGGTATGCTTGTTTAGAAATGAATATTGCTTTTCCGTAATTTAATTTCCTTTTTGTAATCATTTAAAAAATACAATACACAGTTGAACGGTTAGCAGTCTTCTAGCTCAAGCACTTGTAAATTTGTTTCAGTTGGGGAATGCCTGATATATTTTTAACTTTCGGCCAATGCCCAATGTCATGTCACATGTGGTTGAATGTATTCAGTTTGGAACAAACAAGGACTGGTCGGCTCGGAGTCAGTATCCTGTGTCTGAGTGGGGTATTCATGTTTAACTGTGGAATGGTATCTCAGTGAGCTAGCATTATAAATCGGCATCAGCCCGGACTAGTACAAACAGCCACACAAACACACACACGTACATGCATGTCGCTATATAAGTGCAATAATCTTGGACGTGACGTTAAGCCCAATTTCACCTCACCTCACCTTTAACCCACCTACAATTAACAGTTTTGAATACCCCTGGTCCCCAAAATATATAACCCAGGTAAATCACTGATCATTAAATGAACCCCTTTTTTACCAGGCCAAGACTCAGTTCCTTAAAGCCCTCCATAAGTCTGCAATATTGCTGACTGAAGAGAATGTTCACTTACTTCACTGTCTTTAGAGATGTTACTTGTTGCATTTGGAAGTTACTGGATGCAAAGTCCTTTGTCCTGTGCTCATAAAAATTAAAACAGGACATACCACATGTACAAAATGCAAAACTACAACTCTCTCAGTGGTATTTTTATTTCATTTGAGGGATTCCATCTATGACTGGTATCTTCTGAGTATGCAAAATCTTACGTGTCTGCAGTGCTCTGTCTCAGTATTGCTTAAGAGGTCAAGGGTGGCCCATACGTCTAAGGTGCCGCGATTCGCTGTGCAGAGTTGCGTCCCTGCGGCATGCCAGAAACCTATGATTGTGGGTTCGAATCCCAGTTCGCCCCGATTATGTTTCTAGGTTTGCCAGCACCATACCCGTGCATGTGGGTTTCACCGAAGTGGTAAACATCTGAGACCTGCATCACTTCGGGCTTTCCTCCCAGATTAAGCTGACTAGCTGCGATGTAACTGGAATACTGTTAAAAGCAGCGTTAAACCCAACTCACTCACTCACTCACTCCAGTATTGTTTAAGGTCAAGGTCAAGTATTTTCAAAGCATGGCAAAACAAGAAGATATGAGAATTTTTTTATTGGTACACATTCAAGCTCATCTGCAACTTCATCAAGCATTGTTCCTGCTAATGCTAAAGAACCTGACAGTTCTGGGGTAAATTCATCAGATGTTGACAGTAACCTGGTTCAAAGTTGGAAAATAATCATGAAAATTGCAAAACAATTAAACAATCATATTATCTGTTGTACATGTTGTATTTGAAACAATATTGTTATGTTCAATTGTCAACATTCCTTTAGACCCCAAAATCAGTTCACCCAGCTAATAGGTGCCTTTTTACACACATTGTACACATAGTACACACGATTCATGCCTGAACATTCATAACAAGTTGAGATGACAGTAGAGCATGTCTTTTCTGTTTGTTTCCAGACACATTTAACATTTGGCAAAGAGTTCACTGAAGCTGTTGAGATGAAGCAGGTTGCCCAGCAGGATGCCGAGCGAGCCAGATATATTGTAGAGAAGGTAAGATACATTCCCAGTTGAGCAGTCAGGCCTCGTGTGGATCCTTCTTGTTGTAAGAACTGACAAATGAGGATGGGATGGGATGGTGACTATTTCAGCCTGGATAGTTGTGTGACGAGTTAGTCTGTGCCCAAAGTTTTTAGTCTTCTAGACCACCATATGGCTTCTTTAGTACATTTTAGAGCTACGGGGGTAATAGCTTTTTAAGTTTTATCTGCTAAGTTAATTAGTTTATTCAGCCTTGAGATTGTTTTCAAATTCAGATATAGTGGTTAGGAGGCACGTATATCATTGTTCGTGTTCAGTTCAAGTTTCAGACTCCATTATATGTTGGCTGCTGGGACATTGCTTTCTGTAGCATAAAACAACAACTCACCCCTTTGTTTTCCCAGGCTGAACAACAGAAGAAAGCTGCCGTCATCTCAGCCGAGGGTGATTCCAGTGCTGCTAATCTCCTGGCAAAGGCATTCGGTGAGGCAGGAGAGGGTCTGGTGGAACTGAGGAAGATAGAAGCTGCAGAAGATATTGCCTACCAGCTGTCCCGGACCAGGAACGTCATCTACCTCCCCAGTGGACAGCAGACTCTCCTGGCTCTGCCCCAGTAAATGTTGTGACAGACAAAGACTGTGTATAACAAGAGGTGGACACTGATGTCAACTTTTTGTGTATCCCCAGAAGAATTCTTCAGGATTCTAGGGACCCCAGGAACATTTTTGAAAATATTTGATCATTTAGCCATCATGATGTAGATTCATATTGGAAGGACTTTTTCTCTGGACTTGTTCCATCACAAAATCAAATCATGTATTTAGATGATTACATAATTCTTTCTTTCACTTGTTTCGGTGCAGATCGAAAATGTTTCTTATTAAGAGTAATATGTCACGATGATATAGATTGAATATTCAAGATCTGTTTGTGATTTTGTATGAATTGAACACATCAGTGTTAGAGTAAGTCAGAGATGCATTCTTTAGCCTCTGTAGACTTGAGGTTGATAAACATTTTGTAGACAGTGCTGAAAGCAGTGTGTGTGTGTGCCATGAGTAATACAATAACATTATACATACTTGGAAATAAATATATATGTATGTTTGTTTGTTGTTTTGTCACTACTGATGCGCTATTTACTGTTTTGTACTAAAGTAAGGTGTGTGTTTTGTGGTAGTTTCACAGAGGCAATGGTAGTGTGACATGATCAGCATGATCGGAACAGCTCATTAGGCTCCCCTCCACTGTAGAGTGACAGATAAGTCCTTTATTGTAGAATTACTAATGGCCAGCACATTGCCTACCTATCTGAGTGAACGTTCCCTTGTGGGATTCCGAAGAAAATGGATCCAGGGTTTGATTTACTTCTTATATCTTCAATACAGTTGATACAGGTGTAAACATAATTCAAAACCCCATGTCACAATGTTAGTACTAAGACCTGCATCACTTCGGGCTTTCCTCCCACATTAAGCTGACACGCCGTGATATAACTGGAATACTGTTAAAAGCAGCGCTAAACCCAACTCATTCACTCATTGTTAGTACCACTGCACTTTGTTTCTGAAATCACACACAGTTAGGACAAGTCAGGGATGGCATATCAAGTATGCTTTCCTTTTTCATGTCAGTCATGTCAGTAGGGGTGAATTTCAACCTGAAAGGTCCTGATATGAGAAGAGTGTGTTCACAGCTGAACTAGAAAATGCTTTGCTGTAGTTGCAGGGCCTCAATCAGCAAAGACTGACAGTCAAGGTCACGATGAAGGTCATGTGTATTATGTTTGCTACATAAATGCAAACATGCCTGTCTGCTTACAACCATACCACCGTGCAGACATGTGCAGCATGTGATTGGCTGTAAGAGACAGATTTGCATATCATTTTCTTATGGGGCATTGGATATTGTTTTATTATAACTTCATATGCACGTTTGGCCAGAAATGCATGATTGGAATTGGCAGTGAAGGCGCAAGAACTTGCAAACACTTTTTTAGCCTGCTTATTCACTGAACTGTGGTTTTGTGGTTTCAAAGTCTGTACCATACATGATACAAACATATTTGTACCGATACTCACCGAGCATCACTAATACATTTATTGACCATTAGAGAATTTATTGAAATTTGGCATACGTGTAGTTCATAGTGGATCCAACATGTATGTTCAGAATTTGATCTTGATTCAACCTTTACAGCATAATAGTTACTGTCATCAAAGTGAAAATGTGGTCATGGGCTATCAAAATCAAAGTAGGTGCAAAATATTGGAACTGCACCGCACACTAGCATGCCACCATGTTTAGACAATTTATCTGCATACATTGGGGAGAATCGGCAAAAATTAGGTGTTCACATGTAGTTGCAGCTTGCTGTGAAAACCAAAATTAGCTTTAAAAACTGGTTCAAGCGACATTGGGAGGACCTGTTGGTCTGATTGTCCAGGCAAAGTTCCACCATGTTGGTACAGAAGAAAATGGCAAAACAAGTTCAAGCAGGCCTAAACTTTCCACGGACAACAAGCCAGTGTTTTTGCTCTTTTTGCCAGTTAGCCCTTTGCTGTTTAGTGAAAGAACTTTTCTCATTTAATATGCTCTTAAATACAGGTGCCAACATTTTGGTACTTCAGATATTGAGCCCTGTTCAGCAGAATTCCCAATGTTGCAGTGCAGTAAGCTGGATGCCACAAAAATGTTTACCTGGTACACGGATGCCAATATTTCAGTGTTGAAATTTATTTTTCAACTTTATTTTTCTTGCAAAGGGTGACTATGTTTGGTCCCAAGCTTATGAGCAGGGATGTCTTGCATTCTATGTAACAATCCCAGTCTAATTTGTGTACACTGATATGACTCAAGAGTTCATAAATTGAATGCCGAGACAAATTAAGTGGTATGTGGGATGCCAAGAAAGTAGGGGTAGCACCTTGAAATCCTCCGATACTGCTTGACTGATGAAACTGAAATTTGACATGCAGTTTCCTTATGGTTGGTTGGTTGTTTATTGCCGCACTCGGCAATATTCCAGCTATATGATGGCGGTCTGTAAAATGATTTAAAAAGCAACAGCAAGCATGGGTTGCTGAAGACACGGGTCTTCACGGGTCCAGTTTCCTTATGTAGATATCTTGTTCAAATCAGTGATTTTTTTTTTTTATTTTAAATTATTTTTTTTATTCAAATCTACAATAGGTTGAAAAAGTCTCGTTCCTAAGAACACCACTGTGGGCACATGGCTTAAACCTTGATTGAATGTATGACCATAAGAAGATCCAAGTTGGCTCATGGCGTCACTATTTGCATTGTCATAAGTGAAATTGGCCAAAGGTTGATTTTTTCTCTTTTACCGAGAATCTTTTGCAACAATGTTACTCTTACAATAGATATTTGTGCCAAAGTAAGGTATTGCAGAAAGGCATGGCAGCTTCACAGGGAGAGCTATTATAAAAGGACAGTTCTTAAACAATTTTGGCCACTAATGGACATTAGTGATTTTATGAACTACTTGGATGTAAAAGACCATCTTTGAATAAAATGAACAAGTAGAAGGGTTGCAAGAAATTGACACACATGGGGAGGGCTTCTTTGTTGTTAGATTAGTTGAGAAATATCACACACACACACACACACACACACACACACACAAAATATATGGTCCGACAGGGATTTACCTTGACGAACAAGAATGGGGGAGTCCAGGGACACCAATAATTCATGTTTTACCTTACCTGACGCTACACCTATAGCACTGTGTAGCATCAGGTAAGTTTAAAAACATTACATTTAATCAGAAATGCTCATGTTTTTACACAGTGCTATAGGTGTAGCGTCAGATAAGTATAAAAACATTGAATTTAATCAGAAATGCTCATTTTAAGGGTACTTGCAGGCAATGTGAGGGTCCTGTAATATAATGATATGCTGTACTGTACTGTACTGTAGATGATTACTTTAGATCCTGAAAAGGTGGACAGCGGTCATGCTTCATATATGACATGACAGACACCCATAATTTCTCTTGATACGTTGTAGGTATAATGAATATTGTGCGGCCCTCAGGACGGAGTTGGGTTTTTTTCTGCGTTAAATTCTCGACACACATTTATGGACATGGATGAAGAAATACACAGATGTCTTGTTACCGTGGTAACAACTGAACTAATAACTCTGACTCCATCAAGCTGAAATGGATTCCTGCTGGAGGATTACAAACAACTCAAGGTTTATCTTGGGAGGTTATTTAATACCACCTGGATCAAGGGATGGACAACCTTTACAACAACATTGTGTTCTAGCCAGTGGTTTCTAATAACTAAGTGAAACATATTTCTATACATGCATGCAAACACTCCGAGTATAATGTACTATCAAATCTAGATATCAAATACAGGAAGGATATTAGTATTGATACTTATAAATTTCATTCATAAAGAAATTGAGCAATGCCAGCACATAATACACAGTCTTCACCATTATTTACCCAGCGACCCCCTGCAGAACCTCAACCAATACATCAAGATGCCCAATATCATATTTGACAAATTATGTAGTTTTTATATAACATACATGGTGATAACAATAGCCGGAGTATTTTAATAGCCGGACAATGGAAACAACATAGCATGAGTATCAGAAACCATCGCATTTACTACTTCACATACTTTGTATAAGTTTAAATCATATTTCATGCAATTGACATGTGTTTGAAGTAAGCAACTGTTGTATCTTGCATATATGTATTTTGACTAATAATGACCTGTTTAGTCAGAGAACAAGGAAGGAGACTCGGTTTCAAAACCACTTGAATTACATAATATTTCTATTGCCATTTCAATTATAACTATTTTATAGTACAGAGGAATGAATACACATATTTTGTTTCACAGAAACATCATGAACATCTCTTACAGCATAGAAGCTTAGCACTTGTCAATCATCAAATTGCATCAACATCCTCATATTCAATAAATATAAAAATAGAAACATTTCAACATTGTGGAACAATATCTGAATTATTTTTGAAGATGAATATAAGTTTAAAAATTATGAGAAATATTTAAAATATGTTTTTCCTGAAAATCCTTAATGGGAGAGGCTTGGCCATGAAAGACACTTTACTGTGTCAATACATGTTAGAAGACCTGTAGGGGAAGCTTTGTCCACAGTGGAGAATAACTGGCCCAGGATTTGATCTGGCCAAGGCAATTACTTTCTCTGGGAAGAACTGGCCGGGGGATGTTTCAGCCTGTTATGTGGGTATATCTTTTTAAAATAAGATTTTTTTTAAGGATGCGTCGCTGATAGATTTTCTGCTGTGGGAATTCTTCAGCTGAAAACTTTACAGCCTGCTTGCCATGTCTGTGGTCTGTAGCTCTTTCTATCAACCACCGGTATGTACTGCCCAGTTGTAATCCTTACATTGGTATTATCTCAGATATTTAATACCTAAAAAAATTTGGGTGAGATATGTGAAATGAAATTAATGTACACATTTTTTTTAAACTACCTGGTAATTGCTGCACTTAACACCGTTATTACATAGGTTTCTCGTTAGTTCCTTTTTCCGTTTTCATTCGATCCTTCTTTTATATTACATAAAATAAGTGCGTGAAATCTTGCGAACACAAATGATAAATGATACAATCAGCTTCCTTTTCACGAATTCATATATACCATTTGTCTGTTGTTTAACTCTTAATGTAATCAGCAATGTGGTGTTTTATCAACAATAGTCATTTCCGTATGTTTATGTTCGGCATTTTATAATCTACCAAGTACCGCGTCGTTCACTTCCGGCGGCAAGGTGAACGAAAGGTGACCGCACGAAGGCTGCCGATTCCAGTCAAATTTCGGTATGGGAGGCGGTGGGAAAGTCCAAATACCTGACTGGAGACAGTATAAAGTTGAAGGGATAAAAGAATTAGAACAACTGCGGAGTTTATTGGCCGCCAGAGGCTTGAAGGATCCATGGATACGGTGAGAAACAACACAGAATTAACTGCAACACATTATATAAACATGTCAAAATGTAAAGGTATGCTTCATGTAGGCCTGCGGGGAATTATTCTACGTTTTTTAAGTTTTGTGTTCTTCCAATGCAGATTATGGGTTTTCACAAGATGCTTCCAATGTAATCAATATGGTCAACATCCATGAATATAGCCTACTTCTAAAGTTGGCAATTGACTAGATTACTTTTGTTGACAATGCCTGCATCAAGATTAATGCAAGAATGAAGTTTTCCGAGCTATGGTTCTAAATGACTCCCAGAAACCTATGATTGTGGGTTCGAATCCCGGTTCGCCCCGATTATGTTTCTAGGTTTGTCAGCACCATACACGTGCTCGTGGGTTTCACCGAAGTGGTAAACGTCTGAGACCTGCATCACTTCGGGCTTTCCTCCCACATTAAGCTGACACGCCGTGATATGACTGGAATACTGTTAAACCCAACTCACTCACTCTAAATGACTCCAGGTGACGGCAGTTGGCTCTTGCTTCACTGATCTTGCACCCCACTTCGAACCTCAGTTAGGATAGGACACCCTAAGTCTAAGTCTATCCTTAGCTCTTGGATCCCCATTCTGATTAAGCATCTTCAATGTTTGGTCCCCTTATCTGATCAAACACTCTTTCATGATTCTTAGTGTACAAGCCCTTGCCAATCAAACACCCCTTTATGATCCTGAGGGTTTGGTACTCCTTAATGAAGCTTTGGGTTAGTTGGGAGTTAGGGTATGGGCTACATCTCTCACCTCTTTTAAAGAATCAATCCATTGTAATTTGAGGACAATCTGTAACATTTTATCAAGTTTTTTAATTTTGTGGAGAAAAATGGCTACAGCACATGAGCATCAAGGTAAACAAATGGGTGCTGATCATAGGTACATGAGCACCAATTATTTGTGATTGTGACCGTGATCTGTAGTAAAATGTTGGCTAATAAGGTTAACATATTAGCTTAGCTGAGTTTCAAGCAGGCAACTGTTGGCTCCATTCTCAAGCTTTGTGGGTTTCACCAAAGTGGTAAATGTCTTAGACCTTACTCATGCACTCAAGCTGGCAGCCCGAGTTGATCCTCTGTGTAGCGCAGATTGAAAGCCATGGAAGTGAAGTGAATTATTCCCATGATTAATATCATTTCTTTTAATGCTTTTTGAATCCAAATATTTTATTCCAAATGTTTTGGCTTAACTAGATCATGTAGATAGGTTAAGATGAGAGTACATTGAGATTAACAGCTGAAGTTTTATATCGTGTAGATAGTGAAATGAACCATGACATTTCCAACATTAAACAGTGAGGGCTTATAGACATGATATTTAAACAAATGCCAGCCAAGTTCTAACTATAAATCAAAACTGAGGCATACATTAGTAATTTACCTTGATTATATACGTGATATGATGAGAGAGAACATATGAGCCTGCAGGTATCCAAGATAAACATGATAAACATGATAAACACAACATAAACAGTGTTTACCATTTTTTCATGATTCAAGAGAACTTCTCATTATTATCTTCTTGTGACTCAGTTTGCACAATTGTGAAATTGAACACAGAACCTATCTTTGTCAATACATTGAATATTACCGTAGCAAAGACATACATTCAAACTTGTTAGTAAAGTTTTATCTGTGTATATTCCAAATTTGATAAGTTTAAAGTAGCCAACCAAATCCCTCCGACAGGAACTTACTCCCCGGGTAACAACTTCGAAGTTCAGGCTATATTCATTTGCTTATGGGGCCATTAGGATCTGGAATTGCCTGCCAGTTTTAAAAATCTGAATCATATAGATTTCTGCAAGTTTCTTAGGAACAGGTCAAGCCTCATATGCAAATGCTCTAAGTGTAAATATCGTAAATGAATCTTCCCTGTGCTTTCCTTTTATTTCCTTTTAACTTGATACTGTAAATACAGTGGTAGAAACTAACAAATTTCGTCCACTAGTCCTTATAATGATAACATTGCCCTTAAACATGGCAAATTTCTACTAGTCCTTATGACACCTTAACTATTGGGCACTTTGGCAACGCTGAAATATGTACATTTTATCAACTCAGTTGTTACATAGTTTTCTCTTAAGCTGTATGTTTAACATTAGCTCTGAAGGACTAGTGTTATAATATTTAATAACCAATGTTAAATGTTTTTTCTTGTATCTTGTAATCTCTTTAGTAATTGTATGTGTGTCATTTGAGTGCCCTAACTACTTAAACTTGTATGTCTCATCACCCATGTCTTACTCATGAAGTGATGACAAATTATGCATAATAAAAAGCTGTCAATACCGACAGAAAGTACCGTAAGTTAGACAGTAGACATCATAGATGCAATATTCAACAAACTAGATAGATAATTGAATGTGGATCAGGGTGTGGAATACTACACACTGGTCCACTTACGTGATGGTATGACATATGACCTGTTCATTTGTGTTAGAAATTAATGATGAAAATCTGTTTATTTTTCTTAAATCTAACATTAAAAAGTTATAATTTAGATGTCCAATGATTCAAATACAAGACCAAAAAACTCACAAGGCCAGGTCCCCCCTTAAACACTGACTAAGATGCCTTTTGCCTATTAATGTCAATGTCAGTGAGTGACTTAAGTTAAACAATGTTTTGAAATAGTCAATCAGTAACATCAAACTTCAGTTTTTTCATGTTATGTTTTTTTTTCAGAAATGAAGTGTGGCGTTATCACCCTGACAACTTCCAAGGAGTAGGAAGGGCGGCAATGAAAAGTGTCGGAAAGGGCTTCAAGTGGGCTTTCCCAGCTGTTGTCATCACATTATTAGCTCAGAAGTTTATTTTCAAAAAGGATGAGCATGGTGGACATTAAGGGAGGCAACTCCAGCCAGACAGTGACATGATTTGTAAATGAAGACTTGTATCCCAGCCGTGTTGACTGACTGCACACTTAGTTTGCACTGAATTGTGGCTGTCAGTGAGACAACAATGATCCCACTGAAAGATTGGGTAGTGTGAATCTGTGCTCTGTTATATAAACACAATAGTTGTACTTGAAGTTTGAAGAGACAAATAAAAAATCATAAGCCATTTTTCAGTTTGTTGTAATATATAAATTATGTACATGTAACATTTTGTGTTGGTCAAATGTTGGAAATGGGTTGACATTTCAAGATTTATCACCAGTTTGATTACCATTTGATTATTCTTGTATGGGAATAGGAATAAATGAAGTTTAGAACATTCATGCTCTGTGTTCTTCATGTGAAAATAACAACCAGAATATTAAGTCTTAAATTTGTCTATACTTTGAACAAATGAACATTCTGGAATGTCTTATATATGGTTGAGAATGTATGGCAGAGCTTCCCATGTACTGTTCAACGTCTCCTCCGTTCAAATGTTTATCCCACGGAAGCGAGAGATAGACGATAATTTTGATTTTGAATCAGCCGTACGGGCCGTAATTCGGAATACCCAGTGTTAACATTTTCGAGGTTGCATGATTAGAAACACATTTCGACTGTCACTTTCATGATCTGGTAAGCGACGCTTTGATTGGTCAGATGAAAGATCGTTCTGGCGTGGCCTATAATGGGATGTCCGCAGATCTTTGTTTAGCGATAGCGAGAACTAAGATCTGATTTTAATGAGATTGTAAATAACATTGTAAAACTGCAGACACTGAAACCATGGCTGTTACCACAGACTCCTTGCTGCTTTAATGCTAAAGTACTCACGGAAATGAAAACAAACTGTTTTTTCAACCTCAGATCTTAAATAAATGCAGTTAATATACAAAATATGTAAATATTCAAACAACTAAATTAGTACTAATTGGGCCGTGGCACAAATGCAGCGTATCAAATGTTTTTATGCCTTTTTACACGTAAAAGTGTGTATAAATGTGAATAAAACAGACTATTGTGAAACAGGGCATAACCAGGTGCAAGTAGATCAAGGTGAGAACAGGTGCATAATGCCTATAGTCTGATTCTGCTATGTCAATTTGGACTTAGTTTTATTTTTGAATGTTGAAAGTGCCGACAAATTACCTCCTGTAAAGTACATTTTGTATTGTTCACTGAGATCAAACTAGCAAATCCAGACTAGTACTTTTCCAGTTGTTTTGTTATTTCATATTTACAGCTACGTAACACTTTGTGTCGATTTTTAAATTGAGAAAAATAGTTTTTTTTCATTTCCATGAGTACTTTAGTGTGGATAGAGTGTTTCTCCAAAGATTGGCATGTGGGTGGTTCGATATCCCTGGCTATGTCATACCAAAAGAAATGACTTGTTACTCTCTCTGGTGCTCGGTATTCGAGATAAAACAAGGATTGGCCTGCTTGGAATCTGTATTGTGTCTGAGCAGGGTATCTCAGTGGGCTAGCACTAACAGGCATAACTTTGGACTTATACAAGAAGCCACACATACATGCACGTCGCTGTATAAGTGTAAGAACCTAGAACGTGATGTTAAACCCTATTTCACCTCACCTAGTGTTATGGTTTTCAATTTAGCCCACAAAATATATAAACTTGGAAAATAACTAAGTGTCGCCATTACTCGCCAAGTATTTCCTTATGTAGCAAAGTAATTTCTAGTTGTATCTTTTATTTTCTGACTCATGTTTTGTTTTTTGGTTACAAAGTGACACATACAGTACATTGAAATGGCAATAGGTATTCGTTACCCTTTCAGCTGTTAGCCCCCTGAATCCTATGCTGGTTGGAAGAGGCAAGTAAATGGATCGGGTCATCAGGTTTAGTGATTTTTGCGTAAATGTGTCAATTACTTGATTGTCTGGTCCAGACTAGTTGATTTACTGACTGCCGTCATATAGCTGAGTCGTTAAACGACAAACAAACCAAACCAGAAAGAAAAAAACCAGGAGCAATTCTTTAGAAAAATGGGTACAATGTGTGAAGCCCATTTCTGATGTCCCCCGCCATGATATTGCTGGAATATTGCTAAAAGCGGCGTAAAACCATACTCACTCACTCACTTTAGAAAAAAGTCATCAATTATTCTTGTTCACTGGTATATGTTGAAAATGGAAGCATTTAAAAACCTCTCACTTTTGCTATGGTATTTATGGTGAATGCTTATCTCTAGGTATTGTAACCCTCCATTAATAACATATATATAATATATGTGACATTCTTATATTGAATAGCTTTATATTGTCAATGATAAGATAATTACTGACGGGACTTACCAGTACTCAGCACTGCATAGTTGTGAACTATTGATGTGCCTTTACATTGTTATTGCTTGCGTGAGCCTTCTTTGAAAGGTTATACATGCAAATTTGATGCCCCCAACTTTTTTCGTGCTACAGACACATAGTCATAGGATCTGGAGTTTAATGAAATATCCTGCATTCAAGAATAGATCCTAGTAGTCATCTTGAATGTGCGTAGGACGTTAGGAATGTAGAAGAGAGATGTAGCAAGCAGTATGAGTAGTGTCAAAGACAATATAGATCTATATATGTCTATGATAAAAAGTGGGGACAGAGAGAGAGATAGCTGGGACTGGGAGAGAAAGCTGGGTAGAGAGGTAGTGGTAGCTGTGAATGTAGGTAGAGAGAAAGCTGGGTAGAGAGATAGTGGTAGCTGTGAATGTAGGTAGAGAGAGAGAGCTAGGAAGGTGGGTAGATAGGTAGAGATAGCTGTGAATGTAGGTAGAGTGAAAGCTGGGTAGAGAGGTAGTGGTAGCTGTGAATGTAGGTAGAGAGAGAGCTGGGAAGGTCGGTAGATAGGTAGAGGTAGCTGTGAATGTAGGTAGGGAGAAAGCTGGGTAGAGAGGTAGTGGTAGCCGTGAATGTAGGTAGAGAGGAAGGTAGGTAGAGGTAGCTGTGAACGTAGGTAGGTAGAGAGAGAGAGCTGGGTAGAGAGGTAGTGGTAGCTGTGAATGTAGGTAGAGAGAGAGAGAGCTGGGTAGAGAGGTAGTGGTAGCTGTGAATGTAGGTAGAGAGAGAGCTGGAAAGGTGGGTAGATAGGTAGAGGTAGCTGTGAATGTAGGTAGAGAGGAAGGTGGGTAGAGTGGTAGAGGTAGGTTTGAATGTAGGTAGAGAGGAAGGTGGGTAGAGGTAGCTGTGAATGTAGGTAGAGAGAGAGAGCTGGGTAGAGAGGTAGTGGTAGCTGTGAATGTAGGTAGAGAGGAAGGTGGGTAGAGGTAGCTGTGAATGTAGGTAGAGAGAGAGAGCTGGGTAGAGAGGTAGTGGTAGCTGTGAATGTAGGTAGAGAGGAAGGTGGGTCAAGTGGTAGAGGTAGCTGTGAATGTAGGTAGGTAGAGAGAGAGAGAGAGAGAGAGAGAGAGAGAGAGAGAGAGAGAGAGAGAGAGAGAGAGAGAGAACCGGGAAGATGGGTAGGAAGAGATAATTTGGAAGATGGGTAGAGAGGAATGTAGCTCGGAAGGTGGGTAGAAAGAAAGAGGAAGCTAGGAATGTGGGGAGTGAGTGAGTGAGTTGGGTATAGCGAAGCTTTTAACAATATTCCAGTTATATCACGGCGTGTCAGCCTAATGTGGGAGGAAAGCCCGAAGTGATGCAGGTCTCAGACGTTTACCACTTCGGTGAAACCCACGAGCACGGGTATGGTGCTGACAAACTTAGAAACATAATCGGGATTCGAACCCACAATCATAGGTTTCTGCACAGCGAATTTCGGCGCCTTAGACGAATGTGCCCCCTGTGGGATGAGAGGTAGAGGAAGCAAGGAAGGTGAGTGGAAAGAGACAGCCATGGACATTGGTTGAAAGAGAGGTAGCGGGGAAGGTGGCAAGAAAGAGAGATAGCAAGGAAGGTGGTTAGAACGAAAGATAGCCAAGAAGGTGTGTAAAAAATATCTTGAAAGGCGATAGAGTGAATACTAGGCCAAATGTGGAGATTCTGGCAAAATCATGTAATATGATACCCTGTCCTTACCACTCACATCGCATTACTAGACACTGTAGAGCACTACTGCCTGTCGCCAAACTCAGAAGCTCAGCTGTACATGAGTTAGGATAATCATCTTCTTTTGAAAACAGCGAAGTGAGGAACAGAAAAAAGGTGGTTTTAGCCTAAGTTGACAAAACGGAATCACGCCTGTGGAAATTGAAAATGTAACAAGCATTATAATCAAATTATTAATATGTTCTTTCCTACATTAACCATCTTCCGAGGCAAAGGCGTTAACTGACTGTAAAAGGCCAGGTTCGAATATACATGTATCTGTCCATGAAACTATCATTTTTGATAGTCTGTATTTTCTACTGTGTTGTGATGCAGATACGGATAAAGTTTATCTTCTGTAAGTTTTATTCCTCAACTTTTGTCAATAAATCTTAAGGCACTGTGTCTAATTCCAAGCTTATCCAAGAGAAAGGGGAGTTAAATACCAACCAATTCTGTTTTGGGCCATATTAACACTTTTATTGAAAGCATTTTTGAAACAATATTGGTGACATGCCAGTTAATTATGCCAGAATGCTAGTAACATTTCATATTTCTATTGGGGCGGTCGGATGGTTAAAGCGTTCGCTCGTCATGTCGAAGACCTGAGTTCGATTCCCGACATAGGTATAATGTGTGAAGCCCATTTCTGGTGTACCCCACCGTGATATTGCAGGTATATATCTAAAAGCGGCGTTCACTCACTCACTCATATTTCTATTAATGTCTGTAAATGATAGGAAAGAATCACAGCTCAATTCTGCACACCAAATTTTGTGTTTTCTGAACCCAACTACCCTTAGACATGTTTTCTTCATGTTGTTCAGGTGTAAAACTATCTGCACTATTTGCTACAGTATTACAACAAAATTTATTCTGTGCCCCATACCTTACAGTTATAAGAAATGACAGGTTCCATACTTGCCGGAGAAGGGTACTTATCACTGTTACGTTTCCGTCTTCTCTGACCCGATGGCGGGACACGTGTCTACAGGCGTCGAGGTGAACGTTACGTCACGCCATGTGTTCTTGAAGGCAATCGCTTTAGAGCTGTTGGTGTTATGACCTGGGTGGGATAACGGCTACAGAAAGGACTAAAGTGATTGTGATTGATAGGAGTTTGAATGCTTTGAGATACCTGGATGAGATTTTGCAAACGCCCGTTTTACAGTGTTTGCTACAAAACGGCCCTGGGTTATCATGGCAGCACTGTAACACCAGGCAACATAGTGCGAAGGGTTGCGAAGCCGTACCCGACTCTGTCCTTGGCCTGCATGATCGTTTCATCTGACACCAATCGAACATGTGTTGCATTAAATTGAACCACGCCTTCCAATCCTTTCAAGAACTCCAGCCTATCCTTCCTCAGATATGGTATGGCATTCCACAGGCTTTTGTTCCCCGTTTGGTGACCTCGGTGAGGCGAAGGTGTCAGGCCTGCACGAATGTAGAAGTTACACACAGACGCTTCTGACTGTGGGAGGGGCGGTCGGGTAGCCTAGTGGTTAAAGCGTTCGCTCGTCACGCCGAAGACCCGGGTTCGATTCCCGACATGGGTACAATGTGTGAAGCCCATTTCTGGTGTCCCCCGCCGTGACATTGCTGGAATATTGCTAAAAGAGGCGTAAAACCATACTCACTCACTCACTCACTCACTCTGACTGTGGGACCCCTGAACCACTTGGTGTGACATGTCTCATTTGCATATGGAAGGAGCGCTCTTCCTATCGATTGTTGCTGGTTACATTACCTTCAGATATTGATCTCTCAATGTGGTATTATTCCATCCACGTAACAAATTATCTTGACCGATTATTTTATTTTGTTTATATCATAATAACCTTTTACTTGAGTGTATTATATAGATGAGGTTATTGTTACGTGTCGATTCCCAAATTGAAACAATATGTTAACCCTGAAATCTGTACGTAAAAGAACTTGGTGTGAAACCAACAAATAAACAACAAAAGGTATAAGATGAACTAATGTATTACAAATATTCACTAGGTTTACAAATCAATTCACATTACTGCACAGCAATTACAATGGCAGTATACAATAGGGTGGTAGTACAACATTCAATGGCAATAAATAATATGATGGCAGTGATCAGTGTCAAATTATATATATTCACCCAGCGGCGACTGTGGTCAAGCTTCCGAGATAGGCATGGCAGGGAATCAGGGATGATGAGCGATCCTAACATGAAAGCTGGTTTCGAAGCAATGAAATACCTGAGAGATCCCGTAAACACGCTCTTGTCCCCTGATATAGTCTAACCTGGAAATTTATATACAGTGACCTCAACAGTCTAGACCTAGAACATAACAGAACAGAACTTTCGGTTACATACTATGAAACCGAAAGTTTTCACACCACACTTGCATCTAAATGTAGTAACTTCCTGACGACCGATCGCTGTCCAAAGACAATACAATGAGCGTCTACCGAATCTCGACTAAAAACAATGTAACACAGTTACAGTCATTGTTCAACAATAAAATACACTGCCATATAACAGGATCAGCATTTGTTGCTAACGTTCCGGTAATTTGACGAAAGGGAAAGATTTCATGAAGTCTTATTTCTTAATTTACGAAGGCGACACTTTTTATTTACACCGAAGAAAGTACATTGAATATTGAACGTCAAACGTCCAACCCAGCACTGTTAATCGGGAACACACAACATCAAAAGCACACGGCCTCCGTAGCTTTGTCTAGCGGAGTATTCAATTTCAACGCCCATGATACACCTAGAATGTCCATGTTTAGACGACCAGTCAGCGACTCTCCTGGAATGACTCCTGATATGGAAAATCAAACACATTCTGTCACAGTAGCCGAATCGTCGTCGAAAATATTCTGTTCTTTCACCGAAAAGCCGAATTTAGCTTTATTTCCTTCATGGGAAGAGAAACAGACCCCACATTGTCCGTTACATTTTCCATGCATCACTGAGTGGTTGGATGAGTATACGATATCAGCATTTCCCATGAGGGTGGTTTGACTGCTTACTTTGAAGCTAGTTCCTACTAGATTAACTTGCATCGTGCCACAGTCGCTGTCGGCGTTTGAACTGCAGCCGATAATACGCCCGTAAGGACCAGGTTTACAAGACCAGTCAGCAAACGTGTGGTCCAGTTCAATTTCAAGATTGTCCAGGTCAATCTTGATCTTGGAGAAGTTTGTCCGTCCACAGTAAAAGTCAATGCAGCCGGTTGGCATCACGGAGTAGTTGTCTTCCTGGAAGGTGACGAAGTGTCCGGGAGTATCAGATGACATGTCATGGCAGTAGATCTTGACCCTGGCGTTGTTGTACTTCTCCAGGACAACCCAGTACTCTCCATCACCGTAGGCGTTGTTGCAAGTCTTCATCTGGCTGCAGTCTGTGACCAACACACAAGAGAAGTCCGTCCACGAGCCATCGGACTGGCAGACGCGCCGACCTCGGGGACTAAATGGGGGCTCACATTCATACTTCACCTCATCCCCAATCTCCCACATCATCTGACTCTGCGCGGTCTGTAAACATACATCACATCTCATGTCATGTCAACTCATCTCAATGCCGAACAAAATCATAAAAAATCATATTTCGTTATGACGAACCCGCAATGCTCGTTATTCACATTCGCGATTAATTAAAGTGTGGGTGGTAGCTTAGGGTGGACGACGAAAGACACAATTTTTATTGTTAATGATTGAATAACATTCGGAAGGATACATATTGATACTATGCAAACGAGTGGCAAGTGTTGGTGATGCGGTGGGCGTAGCCGACGCCACGGCTTACGTGCAATCCGCCCGCTCCTGTTGTTCATCTGGGCCGGTTTGTATGGAAATTTATAGATAGTGCTGGGGATTAATGGTCTTGCCCGGGAGACGTGGTTTAATGTTTCTAAAGTCTAAGATGCCGCAGAGTTTCCCTCCCTTTGGCACCCAGGAACCTATGATTGTGGGTTCAAATCCCAGTCGGCCCCAATTATGTTTCTAGATTTGTCAGCACCATACCCATGCTCGTGGGTTTCACCAAAGCAGTGAAGGTCTGACATTTACATTGCTTCGGGATTTCCTCCAAAACGAGGCTGACACGCCCAGAAAAATACTGGAATACTGTCCAAAGCTGCGTTTAAACTCAACTAACCCAGTCACTCCAAAGTCCACCGATATTCTATCTCCTTTGTCTGTTTTAATATATCCTATAAACATCCTCGCCACTATTCATGAACCCCCTCCAAGAAGGACACGAATCCCCAGCGCTATCTACAAATGTCAGTTCAAACCTCCTTACGTTACCGGATCTTATGAACATGTGCGAGGGAGAGAATATATGGATGTCAACTTCTTTATTTTGAGGATCACAGTGTTTCGGAGTATTTGCTTACTCCTTCATTCACCCGAAACTGTACATTGTACTCCGAAACGTTTAGTTCCTCGTAATAAAAAAGAAGAAGATGACATCCATGTATTCTCTCTTATGTGTATTCACTTCTACAGTAACTGCCATCCAAAGACTTAACATGTACAAGGGTCACTAGCGTTGCACCACGTTATATACCTCTACCTACGAAATCAGACTGACGCGGTCAAACGGCAAAACCAGCCCAGACTATCATTAGCAGTAGACGGATTTGTCTTGTCTTTGCGTCGTCTACAGCCACCACGTGACCAAAGACTACGACTATGTAGCATCATTATCCGACTCCCTGTATGGGTGTAAGCGACAGAACGGAACAATGGTCACTCGGGGCGTTCAGTCACGTACCTACCAACGTGTACGCTTTCGACCGATATCAAAACATAAACAACCTGTGATCCTTCAACTGCCCCCCAGAGTGTTTTACTTCCTTCGCTCGACTGAGCTACCAACATGTGCTCTAGGAAACAACCATGAGGCTTCAAATCACATTAACCACCTCTGAAGGTGAACCCTGCGGAAGATAATACTTGTACTAACATATGATGAGGGCTTGCAATAATTGTTTGTTAACGTCAAATGGAAACGTCAAATTTTAAAGCTACGGCAATAGTGTTGTGAAATTCGCGGAGTGTTTCCCGTGACTGAAAACTGTTCCAATTTTACACCTGCACGTTTCGGACAATTGACATAATCAAGTAAAGACGCAAATCTTAAAACGAACAAATCCGTGTACCTATTCTCCCTGTACATTGTACTGTCTGTTCCTAAATCTAAGAGGATCGGGTAGTTCAACTATTAAACACGCACCCTAAAAGCCTCGATAAGTCCTTGTCCTTATTTCTATATTTTGTTTTTGATATAAAGTGTTGAGAAGTGCGAAGTAAATGTTTTATCCACATGAACACATCTGACAACTTCAATAAATATTTCTAAACAGTTTGCTCATTTCATAACTAATGGTCCATATCACGTAATGTCCTTTCTCGGTATTTTGTGCGTGTAATGTACGAACAGATACACATAGGAAGAATTGATAATTAACTCACTATTGCAAGGCTTGCATTCTGTACTGCCGGTGGATCGGAACACAGACACGTGTAGCTGACCCCTTTCTCCCGGCACACTGTAGTTGATGGACAAGAATGGCCCTCACATTTCCCCGCAATATGTCCTGCCCAAGACATGATGTCCGAATAGACATACTGAGAAGTGGCAAGGAGGTTTGAATCAGACGTTCCAGAACTGGCGGTGTCCAGTAGGTCACACTGACCAGCGTTAAGGTTGAAGTTGAAGGACTGACATCTGGACCTCAACTTGCATTCCTTGACACATTGAAGGAGGCCGGAGTTGTTCAGAGTCAAGAACGCTCCCATCTCAAGACGAACGTTTTCTTGCAGGGACCTTTTCAAGTTTGAAAGGTCGGTGCAAGTTTCCCATGCGGTGGCAGCTAGTAGTCGGAGTATGAACAATCTCAACACAGACATTTCTGACTTGTTACTTGGTGAGCTGCCCGGAATCATAATATATCGCTACTTCTCCCACGCTCTTACATATCTAATCTATTCTATCCACAGACTATTGAAAGTAAAGTATCGTTGATCATGCATCATTTATCCCCGAAACTCAAAAGACAAAATAAGACGTCATTGCTGACTCATAAGACGGTCACATTATTATATATCGACATGGATCTAATGCAAATTTTAATTTGTTTTCAATGGCATGTCAGATATGATTATCCCTGAGACTAATTGAAATGTCAGGCATGTTGTGTATGTTTTCTTACAGGTCTGCAAGTGTCCAAAATGCGCTTGGCATGATAGGTTGGTGGGCGTTTATGCACGTGGGAGATTGACTGGAAGAGAAGTACATCGTAGGTGTGAAGGTGGGAAGATGAGAGGTAGGTATGAAGCAGTATAGATGAGAGGTAGGTATGGATCTGCATAGATGAGGGGTAGGTATGGATCTGCACAGATGAGAGGTAGGTATGGATCTGGGTATGTGGGTAGATGAGAGGTAGGTATGAAGTTGCACAGATGAGAGGTAGGTATGGATCTGGGTATGTGGGTAGATGAGAGGTAGGTATGGATCTGGGTATGTGGGTAGATGAGAGGTAGGTAGAATAGGTCTCCCCATGCTTGTCGTTAAAGACGACTAACGGGATCGGGTGGTCAGGCTCGCTGACTTGGTTGATGGATGTCATCGTATCCCAATTGCGTGGATGGATGCTCATGATATCAATCACTGGATTGTCTGGTCCAGACTCGATTATTTACAGACAGCTGGAATATTGCTGGGTGCGGCATTAAACAACAAACCAACAAACAAGCAAGCACACAGAGGTATCGTGCGGAATGAAGGAACACTCAAAATACAAACACGTGAATAAATGATATTTGTATCAAAACTTGGTTTGTAACAAAACGAAGGCAGTTTAACGTTAATGCTTAAAATCATATGCTCGGGCAACTAAGAAAACACACCTAAACACATTTAAGGTATTCTGGTCGAAAACAAACAAAGGAATTACGTCCGACATAACACATCAAAAGATGTCTATCGTTCTTGACATTTATATAACCACTGACCGCTGGCCCAATCTCGGAGAATATGCAGGCCAAGGCTCACACAAATATTGACAAACAAATGAATAATCAACCGAGTTGCCTGTAGCAATACTCGACATTCAATTCATCAGCCGTTCTATGCTCGGCGACAGCAATGTTTGAGATCATGTAGTATGACGTTATACAGAAGTCTTTATTAGTGAGCGGCCTTAATATGTTTAAGGTAATGATGAAATGTATTACAAGTGTGGGTCAATCTTGAGAACAATGACACAGTGTTTCACGTTGAAGGAAGTATGGTCAATGTTTAGAACAGCTGACATTGTAAGGATCACCAAGAAACTAATTTACAGACATTTGTGAGAGCTGGTAATGATATCTTGTATAGCTATATACAAAGGCGTTTGAACCCTAGTACGCTTTACGTGGTGTTTCTTTTGATTAAGTAATGAATCTTGTTGAATATGTTTGATATTGGTACACCACGTTACAAAGAAATGTTTGATACAATGCATCTTTCATTATTGATAAAGCATTGTCAATGAGCTGAATCAGTAAGTGAGTGACTGAGTCACATCGGCAGTATTTCAGCCATACCGTGACTTTCACAGCTGAGATAGATCAATACACGTAAACTATAAAAGCCTGTCAACAAGGACAGTAAAATAAATAGAGGATATTTCATGTCGTGACAGTATCTCCTTTCCCCGTTCACTCGATGAGAGAAACATGATATTTCACTCGACACTTGAAATATCTTATTTGTTATATCCTTTTGGTTCAGTTGTCTTCTGGAAAGGTTTAGGTTTTGTTTTCATTTCAAATGTAAAACCTTGAAACGTAAATACTCCCTACCTAACACGCAGGGACGTTTCATCAACCCCTGTAATTGCGACTTAAAAAGTAGTTCCGAGTTTGCAAAGTCTTAAAAATATAAACAAAAGTCTCAAAAACATATTTAGGTTCACTAAATTTCTACATACATTTGGATATGATAATTTACAAAATCAACTTAATTTTTTTTCTTGAAAGCCACGAAACCGCTGTTGGAATCGAAGGAATATACTCTGGTCAGCTAACAAAAATGGCGCTTTGCCAAACGAACAGTCTCAATTGGCGAGTTAAATGATAAATTACAGTTTATAAGGAAACATTTACGAGAGAATAACAAACGTCAAGAAGCGATATTAACTCCATCTGTCATTATTTTGCCATGTCAATGTGGAACTAACGTTAGAAGGACGTCAACAGTTTGCTAGACACTTACGATAAAGGGAGACAATTTGAGGGGAGGGAACACTTGTATGACAATAGTTCCGTCAAAGTGTTATGTTCACTGCAGTGAAATATCAAATGTTATGTTCACTTCAATGAAAATATTACGTTTCTCAACTTCAGAAAACTCTGTCTTTTACACTAAAGTAAATAATAACTAAACTTATCACAGCTTGATATTTAAAACTAGCATCGAACCCTAAGAAACATCACTGTACATAACAATACATTATAAAAACGAACTAAAGATCGCCAGCAGATCTACTGGAGGTAGATCACCATACCAGGGACTATTGGGACTTACAGTACTTTTGCAACCTGCATTGACCCCAGCAGGATTTACATCATCTCTTTAGGCGTTGACGATTAGTGACATATGTAGCCGAAAATTTTCAAAATTTATTTAACAATTCTATTTCTTTAAAAAAATAATAAATAATTAAATGACAGATGTTATTGTTTGGCGATGAAACTTTGAAATAGTTATCCCTTGTGATGAAAAAATCAATATAGTCATGCAGGACATGCTTGACTGTGATTCTTTCACCACAAGGGATACAGAATGAAGGATCCTCACCTTTTAATCAATATTCATGAATATATCGTGAATGGCCAATACGACGACGTTCTAATATGACCTCTTCAAATCTGCACAGACAACCCAAGTAGGTGTAACCGATATTTGGTATTATTGCATGTATTTAGTTATACCTACCTTGGTGTCCCGACCCGTGAAGATCAGGGATAAAATAGGTCATCAGCAACCCATGCTTGCCGTAAAAGGCGACTGTGCTTGTCGTAAGAGGCGACTAACGGGATCGGGTGCTCAGGCTCGCTGACTTTGTTGATGCATGTCATCGTACCTCATTTGTGTGGATCGATGCTCATGATATTAATCACTGGATTGTCTGGTCCAGACTCGATTATTTACAAACCGCCATCATGTACCGGTAGCTGGAATATTGCCGAGTGCGGCGTTAAACAACAAACCAACAAACCAACCTGGGTGTCCCACTTCTTTTGCATTATATCTTTGACGTAACATCTAATGACAGGTTTATAATCACTGTATGGGAATAGAAGTGAAGTCACAGATTTGTTGAGTGCTGCATTCTGTTACCAACTATGGCTGGGTAACCAACATAAGACGATGTCGTATTAGCCAGTGGCAAGATGATTATGTAATTCAATGATGTCAAGTAAAATCGGATGGTGACACGAAATATTTTTTATTGCCTCAATTAGAATATGATCAATATTGTAGTTTTAGAAGTGACACATATAAGGAACTGATGAAGGAGTAAATATATACATGTACATGTATATACATGAACGTTTTGTTCCTCATAATAAAGAAATTGACATTCATAAATTCTCTTCCTGATATTGTAGTTGATTTGTTTAGGATTTTCTTGAGTTTAGATAAGGTAAGACCTATCTTGGCTTTACCAATTGCCAAGGAGGAGAGGAAAGCAGGTGGAAAAGAGATATTTTCGAGTTCAATATTTGCAGCAGAAATGAAAGGTTTAATTCTGATTCCTTGAGGTGGAATAAGTGATGACTTCTGATTGAAAAGATCCTGATAAAGAGGATTAAAAACGCAGTTTTTAAGCTGGATTTGGCGCATTTTGTTATGATTTGGTTATGTATTGTTAGATTATTTTGCACGTCGTTGTTTGAAAGAATGTTCATCGGCCTCTTGTACAAACTGTTACTATGAGAGGTTCGAAAAGCACCAAGACAGAGTCCCAGACCTTGATGGTCAATAGAATCTAAAAGTGTAAGGTTGCTTTTACAGGCTTCACCATAGATGATAAGGCCATAGTCGAACGAATTAGTGATCTGTACAAATGGAAAATGGTTGACCGCCTCACTGAACAACGTTACTGATAAGATGCTACCTTGTGGGACACCCTTATCGTGATCGTAAAAATCAGACAAGGTGAATCGACGCGTACCTGGAAATGCCTATCTGTTAAAACTGTGGTATAACATTAGGCAAACGGCCTTTCCATCCCATCTCATGAAGATCCTTTACAATTCCATGTTTCCAGGTCGTATCGTATGCTTTTTCTTTATATACGGTGTGTTGTTTATTGATAATAGCACTTTTAACAAATGATTCTAATCCAACAAAATGGTCAGGGATACTTCTTTTTTTTAAAACCACATTGAATATTTCTTATAAGATTATTTATTTGTTTCTAAGTACCATATTAATCTGTTATTGTCAATTCTTCCCATGGTCTTACAAACACAACTAGTAAGCGATAATGGCCTATAATTAGAAGGATCAGTGTGTTCACGTTCAAGTATTGGTATTGGAATGACAACAACATACCGCCATGTTGAAGGGAAATTACCTGTTGTCTAGATATGATCAAATATATTTTAAGAGTGTTTCCAAACAGGAATCAGGTAAATGTTTAAGTAACTGATAGTGGATATTATCAGCACCTGTAGCAGTGTTATGAGCTTGCCCGATAGGCATTATTTAGCTCATGAATGGAAAAGATTTCATTATAGTCTTCACCATTATCAGAGTTAAAATTGATTTTCTTTCTTTCTTGTTGGTCTTTAAATTTCTGAAATGTTGGTACATATAATTAGATGATAAAGAATGTTAGCTAAAGTCTCTCCTAGTTTATTTGCTATATCTAATTTATCAGTTAATAGTGTATCACCCTCCTTAAGATGGTGAACTCTAGAGTTAGAACAGTCACCTTTTATCCTTTGCACCATATTCCAAACCTTACACATGGGTGTTCGTTCGGGAATTAATTTTAGAAACATAGTTTCGCCACGATTTGCGTTTATTTTGTTTAAACGTATGTGAAACACAATATTCATGGACAGGGCTTGGCATGACCAGCCGATTGATAGGATCGGGCCCATCTGACCACCCGTCTTGGCGAAGTAAGGTGTCGAAGTGGTGTGTATTGGGCGCAGGAACGCTACTCCTGGAACTAGTGCCCTCAACCACCAGAATCGCGTCCTCCGTCGACACAGGGACGCAACCATTTTACCATTAATCCTTATTAATAACCATCTTACCACCAACCCTTATTAATTACTATTTTTACCACCAAGTTTTTTCAATAACCTTCTTACCTAAAATCCTCATCAACAACCGTCTCACCGCCAACCCTTATAAATAACCATCTCACTGCCAACACTTATTATTAACCATTTTACCCCTTATCAGGTACCATGTTATTGAGTGAGTGAGTATGGATTTACGCCGCTTTTAGCAATATTCCAGCAATATCACGGCGGGGGACACCATAAATGGGCTTCACACATTGTACCCATGTGGGGAATCGAACCCGGGCCCGGCCCATTCGTTTGTTCAGTTTTCAAAATTTTAATCGAGAACTGTGTCAACATATTTTTCAAGCGTGGTCTGAAATGGAAGTCGCTAGGTTGAAACGAGTGCCGTAAAACTCGAGAAAGCTGCTTTCTAATTGGCTGATGTCGACTTCTTGTTAGTGAGTGAGTGAGTGAGTGAGTGAGTGAGTATGGTTTTACGCCGCTTTTAGCAATATTCCAGCAATATCACGACAGGGTACACCATAAATGGGCTTCACACATTGTACCCATGTAGGGAATCGAACCCGGGCCTTCGGCGTGACGAGCGAACGTTTTAACCACCAGGCTACCCAACCGCCCCACCATGTTATTGGATTTCTTTGGGTCAGAAATATAACAAAAAATTCCGTTTATATTTCTAAATGTTTCCATTTTTTCTCAATCATGCCATTTTACTGAATTACTTGAAATAGGCCAGAAATTCAGCGTTAACAATTACAACTTAAACCGTAAAGTTCTTGGTCTGTCGTGTGTGCGTGTGTGCGTGTGAACGTGTGAAAGTAAAGGCTGAATGTCGGACGTGAAGGGCAAAACAGCAAAACAATACCAAACGTTTGAAAAATCGGGTTTCGAAATAAAACGGAAAGATCATCATTCAAACCTCCGTCTCAATCATTAGAAGTATGACATTTCCATTAAATTTGAAAATGAATAAAAATAACTTAGATATGATTGTATTTGCATTAATGGCCTTCCCCAGTTTATAATAGAGATACATGTACTGGTAGGGGATAATAAATACGTTGGAAATAAATCTGATTGACCCCGTTTATGTCACTTTATTACTTGCCTCTAGGCATAATGGAAATTCAAGTCTTTAGAAATCGTTGGGCAAAGATCTACATAGGTGATTACCAGCTTGTGGGTGGACTCTCTTCTCTGTGTTGTTTCTGTAAACGAGAAAACGGTTGCTACACAACAGCACGAGGCAATTAACAGAAATGGGATGTCAATATGTTAAACAGAATATCTAAGTAGACAGGATATGCTCAGTGAATAGCGCATTATTACTTTGAAGCAACGCAAACATTTAGCATATGCCCGGCGAACAAAATTTCCTCAGATATAATATATAAACAGGACTGGTGAAGAAAACAATATTCAATATAACATTTTTTGTCCAGAATTAGTCCGCCAATATTTTGGAAATTCGGGTATTGGATATTCCTACACAGTTGAACCCAGGTTTTCAAGTTAGAATAAACTAAAGGGTTACAGTACAAAAGACTATTTAAAAAAAATAAATTATGGGTTGATTCTGTGCAATTTATTATTAAGAACCTAAATCAAATATTATTAAGCAAACTTAATCAAGGCGAACAAATTGACGTACATTATCATCTTCTTCTATCAGAACAAAACGAGAATATCTCTCATATTAAAACATCTTTATTACATCTTTATTCATTTCCTTGATAGACATGAAAATGTCAACGCCAGAGAATAATCGATCTCGAATACACGTCGAAACAGATCCAATGAGACGTAAAAGACAATACAGAATGGTGGCCGAGAGGGGACACCGCTTTCTCGCTTTCTCGCTCTGTAGCTTTCTCGAGGTAAAGCAATATCTCCTATTGACCCCTGTTGGGGTCGCATGTGTTATCTGTTTCATTTGGGAGGCAATGTTGAAATCTTTTCACTATTTGCCTAAACATAATTTGACTGTACAGACATAGGTGATAAGGTGAAACAGAACAATCCACGGATTTCTGCGTAAAATGTAATTGATGGATTTATGTCCCTATTTATTAGTTTTATGTGACCATCACGCTGAACGCGCGTGGCGGGTCAAATGAGTGAGTGTGAGTGAGTTAATATTTAACGTCACATCTGCAATATTTCAGCCATATCGTGACGAGACGTAATGCATTGATAACACATATATGTAGACGTTATAAAAACCTGTCATCAAAGGACAGTACAATAACTAGAATATCACAGAGTCTATTTAAAACTAGTTGAGGAACATTTTAAAGCAGAAGGAATTAACAACACAATATAAAAATGGGCTTGAGATCGTCAGTAACTAAAGGGAGATCACCACACCAGGGACCATGAGGACTTACAGTACCTTTGCTTCCTGCATGGACCCTGGCAGGATTTATATCAACCCTTCAGTCACTGGCGATATTTTACGAGTTAAGCCGTATATTAAAATGACGAAAATTCTACGTTTTAAAATTCTGGCATGCATAAACATACTTCGAATGATGTGGGACTTACATACCCTCTTAGAGGGACAATAATTTTACGCTACTTCAACCCCCCTTAAGGGTACAGCCACTAACAATCTTAGTTATGAATTAGCACTACCAATTTGTTAAAACAATACAGTAAATACATCAAAATTTATGAAAAAGTTCTATTTCTTTTAAAAAAAGTATAGTATTCTCATAGTATTAAATGATAATTAACTTTACTGAAAAGGTCCTTGACTGTTTTTACACTGAAATATTTATCCCTTGTGATGGAAAAAATCAATACAGTCAAGCAGGACATGCTTGACCGTGATTCTTTCATCACAAGGGATACAAAACGGAGGATCCTCACATTTTAACAAATACTCATGGGTATATCTCGAATGGCCAATACGACATCGTCGCATAGTGACCTCTTCAAATCTGGACTGACAACCCAAGTAGGTGTAACCAATATTTGGTTTAATTTCATGTAATTTATTGATACCTACTTGGGTGTCCCACTTCTTTTGCATCAGATCATGGATGTAAGATCTTATAATAGGTGTATAATCAGTGTATGGAATAAGAAGTGGTGTCACAGATTTGTTGAGTGCTGCTTTTGCAGCAGCAGCAGCCATTGTGTTACCAATGATACCAACATGGCTTGGTAACCAACAAAAGACGATGTCATATTGGCCAGTAGCAAGGTCATTAATTAATTCGAGAATCTGGTTTCGAAGACATATTTTTAATCGCCTGAAGGCACGAAAGTGAATCAGAAAAAATAATGAATTGTTAATGTTTAGATTGATTACTGATATATTTTAGTGCTGTAAAAATGGCGATTGCTTCTGCTTTGAATATGGAACTGTTATCGGGTAATCGGGAAGATATTGTTCTGGATCCAATGACAGCGGCACTAGCACCTGCGCCACCATCCTTGGATCCATCTGTAAATATAGATTTATAAGTGTCGTAAGTGTTTCTTGATTGATGGTATTCTTGTTGATAAATTAATTGGTTAGTATCTGATTTCTTTAGTTTTGTTAATGTAAGGTCTACATCTGGCTTTACCATTTGCCAAGGAGGTGATGAGATAAGTTGTGTAGGAGCTATATCTTGGAGTTTAATATTAGAAGCTGATATTGCAGATTTTTTTCTGATTCCGAGTGGTGGAGTGAGTGTTGATTTCTTATTATAAAGATCTTCGTGGAGAGGATCGAATATGCATTCAAAAGCTGGATTTGATTGATTAGAATATAACTGAGTGATGTATTGTAAAGATAATGTTAGACGGCGTTGTTTAAAAGAAGGCTCATCTGCTTCTATGTATAGACTGTGAATGGGAAACGTTCTAAAGGCTCCAAGGCAAAGCCTCAGGCCCTGATGATGAATAGTATCTAGTTTTTGTAAATTACTTTTGCAGGCTCCACCATGGACGATGGAGCCATAATCGGGTTTTGTACGGATCAGTGATCTAAACAAGTGTAAGAGGGTTGTTTGATCCCCTCCCCACTTTGAATTAGATACTACTTTCAATAAATCGAGTGCCTTCAGACATTTAGCTTTTAGGTATTTAATATGTGGGAGGAAAGTTAAATGGTTATAAAAAATATGTCCCAAAATCTTGGCTTCCTTCACAACTCTGATGGGGGTGCCATTTCGAAAAAGTTCAGGGTCCTTATGTGGTTTATATTTTCTGCAGAAATGTATACAGTTAGTTTTTTATTTGGAAAATTTAAACACGTTCTCTAGACACCACTTGTGAATTTTATTGAGACATAATTGTAATTGCCTTTCTATTGTGTGCATATTTTTACCACGACAAGATATGTTAAAATCATCCACGAAAAGTGATCCATCGACTGAATCATTTAAAACTTTTGACAAACTGTTAATTTTTATACTGAATAAAGTGACAGACAAAATACTGCCTTATGGGACACCTTGATCCTGATTATAATGATTAGACAGGGTGGTACCCACTCGGACTTGCCTGTATGTTAAAAACTGAGATATAAAAGGAGGCAGACGGCCTCTTAATCCAAAATCATGTAGATATTTTAAAATACCATGTTTCTATGTTGTATCGTAAGCTTTTTCTAAATTGAAAAAGATCGATACAGCATGTTGTCTATTCACAATGGGATTTTAATGAACGGTTCTAAACGCACTAAATGATCGATAGTACTTCTGTTTTTTCCGGAAACCACATTGTATATTGGTAATAAGATTATTTGTTTCCAAGTACCACACTAATCGATTATTTACCATGCGTTCCATAGTTTAACAAACACAGCTATTTAGAGATATACGTCGGTAATTTGATGGATCAGAATGATCCCGGACAGGTTTTGGTATGGGGATAACAATGGCATTATGAATATTATCAGCAGCGCCTGCTGCTTGTATCATGAGCTTGCCCTAAGGCAGTATATAGCTCACGTAGTGAAAATACCTCATTGTAATCTTCACCTTTATCAGATGTAAAATTAATTGTTTTCTTTTCCTGTTGGAGCTGATATTTATGAAATTCATGAACGTAATTGATGAAGACGAATGTTGAGATAATGTTTTCCCAAGTCTATTGGCAATAGCAGATTTATCAGTTAGTAAGGTATCGCCATCTTTCAGATGGTTAACTGTAGAATTTGATCCAATGCCTTTGATCTTTTTGATCATGTTCCATACCTTAAACATAGGGGTACGAGAGTTTATTTTTGAGACATCGTTCTTCCATGATTGACGTTTATTTTGTTTGAATAGACGTCTTGCCTTGGCATTTGAAATTTTGACAGTGTTCAAGTTATGGACAGTAGGATGTTTACGGTAGTATTTCTCCGCCTTCTTACGACATTTCCTAGCTTGTTTGCAAGTATCATCAAACCATGGTTTACGAACACGTGGGTTGACAGAGGACTTAGGAATTGATTCATCAGCAATTTTATTCAGTTGATCTGGCATGGGACCCCAGGCAAGTTGCTATCATATATTTTTCATTTATAACATGCATACCAAACATTCACATCAATCAAAATATTCCAATATGAACGTGTTTTTATACACAGGGCATGGCGTGACCAGCCAATTGATAGAATCGGGTCAATTCTACCACCCGTCTAGGCGAAGTAAGGGTCAAAGTGGTGTGTTGAGCAAATGGAACACCGGTTCCTGGCTCCTGTGCCCTGAACCACCAGAATCCCGCCCCTCGCCGACACAGGGGCGCAACCCACGACAAACGGGCTGCCCAATTTGGTCGCCTTTTACGACCAGCAATGGAGTGCTGTGGACATGTTCTACCCTGGGTGCACACGGGGGAAGAGCTATTAGCGTTACCCAGCACTCACCACGGGGAGGTTGCTCTTCACGAGTGCCGTGGCGGGTGAAGCAATATCCTCTAAAAACAAAAGTTAAAATAAAAATATATTCTTCTCAAAAGCACCCGATTCTTTATTTGACTATGGTTAATCAGTCATTGCTAATTGTATTGCAAAACAGTCTTATAAGTGTAGGTGTTCTTAAACTTGTTTTGAGTAGTATATGATGTTACAGTGTGAATGCAATTATACCGTTGTCCGTAAATATTCCTTTGGACATTTGATTTATGATCAACTTGTACTGAGTCTCTTGTCTACATCTTGTGCAAATATATGTATATGTACTTGCATATAGTAACTTGATAAACACCGCTGTGAGTGAGTATTGGTTTACGCCGCTTTTAGCATTATTCCAGCAATATCACGTCGGGGAACACCACAAATGGGCATTTTACCCATGTAGGGAATTGAACCCGGGCCTTCGGCGCAACGAGCGAACGCTTTAACTAATAACTCCCATAAGAAAACTAATAATTCCCCCAAAAGGGGAAATTAAGTTTCGTAAAAAATCGCAAATAATCCGCGGATTTTCTGTGGAGTTTTTGCGAAATAAAGTATGTGAATCTTGATAATGTCTTACACTACAAGAAAATAAACACATGCATGCATACAAACTAAACGAGATAGCATTCTTATCTATATTTAACATATTTGTCTACTACAAAATGTTGAATAATTCTAGGTATAAGAGGCTAAACGGCAGTGAGAATCATAGGAATGGATCACTTGAAACAGCAAAATATCGGGTGTTCTTTAACTACTTTTGAATAGAACATACTGGAAAACCTTGACATTAACGCAAGAGTTAATTAAATCCAAAATATGCGAGTGGACTTAATTAATTACATTTTGTATTTATGTCTCAGAAATGACTGTTAGTAAGACGGCTTCACTGTACACTTGAAATAGCGGAAATACCAACTTGAATATAAAAACAAACAACTATCTATTTCCACATCACGATTTATAGAGAACAATATGTCATTCAAACACTAGACATTACATACTGGACTTTCGGTGAGTTATTATTTCTGTGGTGAGGACTTCTCATCACTCGTGCCAAACTAGTCATCAGTGAGTACTCCACCAAGTCCAGACAGAAGTCACCCATGCTACACAGTGTTCCATCAGAGGCCGACACGACCCAGCGCGTCTGGATAGGCTTCATCACACTTAAACTCAGATCGACACCTTTTGTCTTGTCGTCTACCTTCCAGTTTGTTAACAAGCATAGTCGCCATTTAAGGTATTGTTAGGGTTCCATTAATACAAATCTACCGACCATTGTAACTTATATTTGAAAGTGGTCTACATCTTGAAAATTTATTTATTTATTTACTTGATTTAATTTAGTAACACCCAAACAATGTTTTGAAAATTTAGTATATTACTCATCCGTGACAAGATCATCCGCTTAAAAGCAATACACCTTTATTAAAAACCATTCAATAACATCTCATGCGGACGGGACTGTTACAGGCGTGAGCTTGCTATTCGAATTGAGGCGGTGGTAGTTCTATGCAACATGTACTCTGCTCCTAATCGGAAAATCTACTCTCGATAGACAGTGATGTCTTTCACAAAAATCCAGAAACCCATGGACACACTATGCAGGCAATACTTTCTGTACCATTTGCAGTTATACCACTCGCGAAAAAATGCATTCGAGACAGAGACAGTACATGGTCTCTCACTTTTGTATTGCAGTAGTGCAAGCATCGTGGCTTCATAAGGTCTAGCGCATCCCTAATAAACAAACCGTTATGTCGAAGGAGCATACTGCATTCTTCTTACGACCTTACATTTCCTCTCTCCCTTGGACCAAGTGTTGCTAGAAATGACGTCCTCATATCAACCGGTATAATCTGGTGTCGTGAATCTTTCGTGCTCTAAAATTGCCTAAATAGTCAGCTAAACAGTAATTACAACCAATTTCGTAACAGATAAAGTTTGATGGCACACACCTAACACTGAGTCGAGTTTGCAGCTATATTTTTCTATAGGAGTCAGCTGTTCTATCGTGGTGATGTTTGTTATGACTACATGTTTAGAGTCGGCATTCAATCTGAAGAAAATTGTTCACTTTATTAATTATTGACAGGTTGAACCTTAAGAGAGCAGTTGAATAATTAGCTACGAACGTTGTAATTATATGCCCCCTTATACCTGCAAATAATGTTTGTTTTAATGTTGAAAGTGAGTTTGAAATTCTTTAGTAATTTCCTAACACGTGCTTTTCTACTTCCCTCCTGTAAGCACATCCCCATTATTCATACCTATATAACATGAAGCCGTGAATTTCATATGAATGAACCAAAAGAATATTTACTGTTGTATAATGGTAATATGGAATGTAATTAGTCTGTAACGAAGTCAACTCCACCTATCACTAACAGCCAGTGTGATTGGCTACACTGCAATATTCACTGTAAATTATGTATGATGTCTGAGAGGGCAGCACCTCAGAAGTATTTCATCCCTGACTTTCGCTCGAATCCCAGCCAAATCAATAGGAGCAGTAGAGGGACGGTGTATTGAGTCACTAGTTAGCTACTTTGCAAACGAAAGGCTGTACAAATTGTTGCGATTCTATAATGAGTGTTTTCGTAATATTCATTATTCAACTGCTAATGGTCACAGCAAGGGAAACTTGCACCGACTTTTCAAACTTGAAACAATCCCTGCAAGAAAATGCTCGGCTCAAGGTGAAAACGTTTTTGTCTCTGAACAACTCCGGCCTCCTTCAATGTGTCAAGGAATGCAAGATAAGGTCCAGATGTCAGTCATTTAACTTCAACCTTAACGCTGGTCAGTGTGACCTACTGGACACCACCAGTTCTGAGACATTTGATTCGAATCTTCTAACCACTGCTCAGTATGTCTATTCGGACATCAAGTCTTGGTCAGGACATATTGCGGGGAAATGTGAGGGTCATTCTTGTCCATCAACCACAGTGTGCCGGGAAAATGGGTCCAACCACACGTGTGTATGTTCTGATCCACCAGCAGTCCAGAATGCAAGCCTTGCACTGGTGAGTTTATTGTTGGTTTTAATTCTTTCAAATATTACGACAATATAATCGTATAGGCATGTAAGTAACTAGTGCAAAGCTCCGTACCAAGATGCTGATCGTGCGTTCGACACCCCTGCTTCATTTTGATAATATTCCTTGGTATATCAGCACCATAGCTGTGCACCTGGGCTTCAAATTTAACATTTGAAACCTCACGCTGCTCGTTCGGTTCCAATATCAATTGAGCTCGGTTAAATCTACAGGTAACCTGGCTCTACATTGAAAACACAGAATGTTCACAGTATGATTATCACCTAATCAAAATACAAAGTCTTGATCTGAAACCGACCTGTAAAGACCCGGGTTAGAATAGGTCTTCAGCAACTCATGCTTGACGTAAAAGGCGACTATTCTATATTTCCATGGAAACAAGTTAGCTGGAAAAAAACTTTTCAACATGTTTCATCCAAACTTGGTACATGTATTAATCAAGGGTCCCTTTTGCTACTTAGGATTTGTAAAGAAATATTTTTCCCTGTTTCCATGGTAAAAAGTTTGACTTTGACTCTGTTCATAGTGGTGTGTTTGTCCGGACCATATCATTAAAACAAATAGGTACTCTTTCTTGAAACTATGCACACACAAAGACCAGGTTGTCAAATGGTGCCTTTTGCTACTTAGGGGTGTTTATAATTTATATTCTTTCTGTTTTCATGGCAACAAGTGTGATGTTGATTCTGTCTATAGTGGTGTGTACCTGACATAGAAATACAAAGTTCCGAATCCTATTTCGATGGTTATGTTTTGACAATAACTACTCTTGTATAGGGACAGACAGATTAGATATATAGTCACACGCAAAAGAAACGCAAGTCGAGTATGCAGTATACATGTTATTTATAACAGTAAAGACAAGAAATACTAATTTGGCAAGATTGACAAAAATTTGACTGAAGACAGTTTAATGGATTAAAAGGCAGATGATATAATTGTTTTTATCAAATGTTAAGGGCTTACACAGTTTCGGGTCAATACCCAAAATGTCAGTCAATACCTGGTGTGACCACCATTAGCATTGATCACTGCCACACATCTCCTGTACATTAAGTGGATCAGACGATTTGTGAAGGCCCTAGGGATCCTCCTGCACACATCCAGAGCAGCTGTGCGTAGTTCATCGGCAGCTGTAGGGACTGGGCGCACATTGTGCAGACGCCTTTGAACCTTATCCCACAAGTGTTCGATGGGGTTCAGATCAGGACCGAGGGCTGGCCACGGTAACACACGGATGTTGTGTTGTTGCAGAAAGGCCATGGTAGCTCTGGCAACATGGGGACGAGCGTTGTCCTGCTGGAAAATGTGTTGTCTATGTTGTGCAAACATGGAACAACGTCGGGTCTGATCACTTGGTCGATATACCGCTGAGCAGTGACGCCGTGTCCCCGACCTTGACCAACATTCAGAAAGCACATGGGTCCAAGTCTCGCATTAAGTCCAATCCCTGCCCATATCATGACGCTAGGTCCACCCCATGGATCCCTTTCCATAACGTTTCTGTCAGCGAAACGATCACCTCGACACCGCCAAATTCTGACTCTTCCGTCTGCATGGGAGGAACAAAAGCGACTTTCATCAGAGAAGATGACACGCCTCCACTCACGATGACGCCAATTGTGATGACCCTATGCCCACTGAAGTCGTGCTTGTCGATGCCGAGGTTGGAGAACAGGACGACGTGCTGGTCGGCGACATCTGAGGTTGTTGGAACGGAGACTTCGGATCACAGTGTCCCGGCTAATGTGTCGATTAGGAACAGTTAGGAACGGATGCCGCTGGTATTGACGGGTAATCTGCCGATCTTGTCGAGGTGTGGAGACCCTAGGACGACCGCTCCGAGGAAGGTCATCTGTGGTCTGTGTAGCATTGTAACGATGCAGGAGACGGTAAATTGTGGTTATGTTAACGTTGACATGACGGGCAACATCTTGGACAGACTCTCCAGCTTCCAAACGTCTGATAGCCTGGTTTCTCTGAATTTGAGTTAGGCGTGGCATTGTTGACCAAGGAGTGGTAGGTCCAAGAATCGGCCACAGTTTTATACCCACTACAGTTCGTGACAGTTCGTGCATTTTCGATTTCGCGAGAAATGGGTGCATGTAACCCACATATTTATTGAAATGGTGCGTTTTGGCAATTCGTTTTTTATGTTGCGTTTTTACTCGGGGCTTCCAAAATGCAGCCACAAATATTAATAACACCATCAGGCTTCACTACATGCTAAAACTCATATCAAATTATGGTTCCTTGTTTGTTACCTATTTGATTAAAACCACTTGCGTTTCTTTTGCGTGTGAGGATATTATATTTCTGTTTATATTGTTATATTTATACAATATCACGGCTTGACCTTTGACACAATGGACTTGATTTGATTGGACTAATAATAACATACCCAAGTGTAAAACATGTGTCATATTGATTCTTGACAAGAAAACTCAACCTGTGACAATGACATATTATTGGTCTGTAGTGAATTAAATATTCATTCTTTTTCACCATTCATACGCTTGTACAGCACTAGAGGCAGCACCCAGATCACTCCAGATTATATGATTGTCATCTAAGTAGTCTAAGCAGACATAATTGTTTGAGGTCAGAAACATTAATACAAGAAGGCGTTATCACCAGAAGGTGTTAATTAACGTGGCAGCACCAGTTCAGGATCTGTACATCCGGACCTAACATTGGAAGGATGGACTTAGGACCGCTAAAGATGTTGTTCAACAGATAACAGGACCAGGAAATAATTATCGAAGATGACTCATAAATATTAACATAGGCTAAAAGGACTAAGCTCGCTTTGTGCAAGTGTCAAGAAGACATGATGTCCTGCTCAGGATTGACTCAGCGCCATGTTGCTGAGTGTTTCCTGTGGTGACATCAACATTTGACTTCAGACAAGCTTTAGGATTGCTCACAGAACGAATCGCAATTGTTGTAAAGACATAGTTATGAGTGATATCTCGACATTATTTTTTCCTGGGCAAGTGAGTGAATCTATTTGAACTAATGCGACCTTGAACAGTTGTTCAGTTATACCACACACATGACCGAAGTGATATGATCAATTACCGCTCTGTCGAAATACACGAGCTTGGTATGGTGCTGACAAATCAAACATCATAATCAGGGCGAAACCTGGATTCGAACCCAAGATAATAGGATTCTGGGAGGCCGAAGAGGTGCAACTCTGCACATCGATTAAAAAGTTATTGATACATTTTCAAAAACAGCTAAGTATCTGTTACTGAGCATTGTCTGACAGATGTAAATGCATAAAAATGTAGGTAAGCGTTTCATGTGACATATGTATCGCTTAACTAAATGCTTCACTTGTTTTATTAATTATTCAGGCAATTGTTTCGGAAATATCTATCTATCCTGGCCAAAACACTTATTTTTTGTGAAGTATGTATATCAAGCACATAAAACATCCCACTCTCTGATGTAGATTACCACTTACGTTTATCATTTATTTACACACTTCATTTGTTTTATCATCTATTGATAGCAGACTATTTCGGAAAATTATCCACCCATTACTAAACTGCATTGTTTTTCAAAATTATTATAAAACACTCGTAAAAGATCAATAATCAGTTAAATAAATATATATCAGCAACCTTATCTCTCAGCAACAGTATCTGGGTCGCCAGCAGATCCTTTCTGCCCAAACCACTATTGTGGCTTTCTAACATTTCTCATCAGAATTCAGGCAACAATAATATTGTTTCAGTATTGAAGCAGAAAGAAGCAGTTTGAATTTTTAAGATGATCCATTGTCCATGTTCTGTTAGGCGGTATCAGCATTGATTTGAACAGTATTTTAATTAT
Organism: Haliotis rufescens; assembly: GCF_023055435.1. NCBI lineage: Eukaryota > Metazoa > Mollusca > Gastropoda > Lepetellida > Haliotidae > Haliotis > Haliotis rufescens. The sequence continues at coordinate 18,311,899 of NW_025964112.1, forward strand.
GTCAGGGGGTGTCAGCTTGATGTGGGAGGAAAAATGCAGACATTTCCTTCTTTTGGTGAAACCTACGAGCACCGGTATGATGCGGACCATCATAATCAGATATAAGGGATCGTAATTTGGACAAATCTATGACCTAAACCATAGGTCACCGAATTCTTGCACAACCGATGGAATGCACAACATTTAGATTAGTAAAATCAAGACACTCTCTGTTTGTGATCAGGATAATAACATTAGGGTAACTAATTACCTTTGAATAAGCTGACAAACCGTATTTGAATGACTTGAATCAACCTTGCTTACACTGCCAATTACCCCAACCCAATCCGCTTTCACAAAAAGTAATGGGAGTCGATGACAATCATTCAAAATGAGATCAAACGATCGTCCTTTATTTATCCTAAGTGATTCATGCCTAATTAAAACACATAAAAAGTAGGACTAAAATATTTTGTTTGGCATTGAGATGAGCTGACATGACAGGAGATGTGTTTGGACGACTTGACTCAAACATGCTAACGCTGCCAATTATCCGAACCTTATCCCCTTTCACTTAAAACGAAAAAGAGCCGATGACACTCAGTCAAAATGAGATCAAACGACCTTCCTTTGGTTACTATTAATGACTCATTCATAATAAGAACATATAAAGTTAATTAGTAGGACCAACATATTTTGTTCGGCATTGAGATGAGTTGACATGACATGAGATGTGATGTATGTTTACAGACCGCCCAGAGTCAGATGATGTGGGAGATCGGGGAGGAGGTGACGTATGAATGTGAGCCCCCATTTAGTCCCCGAGGTCGGCGCGTCTGCCAGTCCGATGGCTCGTGGACGGACTTCTCTTGTGTGTTGGTCACAGACTGCAGCCAGGTGAAGACTTGCAACAACGCCTACGGTGATGGAGAGTACTGGGTTGTCCTGGAGAAGTACAACAACGCCAGGGTCAAGATCTACTGCCATGACATGTCATCTGATACTCCCGGACACTTCGTCACCTTCCAGGAAGACAACTACTCCGTGATGCCAACCGGCTGCACTGACTTTTACTGTGGACGGACAAACTTCTCCAAGATCAAGATTGACCTGGACAATCTTGAAATTGAACTGGACCACACGTTTGCTGACTGGTCTTGTAAACCTGGTCCTTACGGGCGTATTATGGGCTGCAGCTCAAACGCCGACAGCGACTGTGGTACTATGCAAGTTAATCTAGTAGGAACTAGCTTCAAAGTAAGCAGTCAAACCACCCTCAAAGGAAATGCAGATATCGTCTACTCATCCAACCACTCAGTGATGCATGGGAAATGTAACGGACAATGTGAAGCCTGTTACTCTTCCCATAAAGGAACCACGCTGAAATTCGGCTTTTCGCTGAAAGAACAGAACATTCCCGATGTAGACTCGGCGAGTGTGCCAGCATGTGTTTGAATTTCCATGGCAGGACGTTTCTTTGTCATTGAAGGGAAGGCTATCGTGATATGGTAGTCTTTATATATGATGAATATGTAATGTGTGTGTGTGTGTGTGTGTGTGTCCTTCGGTGTACACTGCTTGTAATTAAATATTGAACAATTCATGAAACCAAAACAGATACTAATGTATGTCATGGTAAAGCCATTCCTCACAGTCCCCTTGTTTATCGCTGTCTTACATGTAATGTTGTCCGTATGCACAATTACCTTGACATCTTGTAAAACACCTTTCCAGCGATCCACCACGAACACAAGAGCCATGATCTCTTTCACATTGATCTGTTTGTCTGCTCCAGCAATTCCAATTAGCATTACCTCCATCACAGTATGCAGCCGCTACACTTTGACAAACATCTGTAAACATCTGATTATGCACCTACATGCATTAAATGTAAGCATAAATTCACACCACCAGCTTATATCATCATGAAAATCTGTATCAAACTGAACTTTGTTATTTCTGCCTGCCAATGAATTCTTCAAATCTAGAAGTCTCCTCATAAACGTTATTTCCCCTAGCACGACCTTGGACGCCCAGCTCAGCTTACCAATTAAGCTTAATTAATCTGACACCTGCTTGCCCTAGGCCTGTTATGAAAATCTTTCAGGAGCACAAGAAAGTCACCACACTTTTCTCTCGGTAGTGATAAGGTCATAGCTTCCGTGTTAATCTCAACACCTAAGAAAACGTGATTTGTCACAGGTCTCTCGACTTTCATCCAATTCATATCAAACCCCAGGTAACAAAGCACCGACACCAAGGTACGAACAACTGATGCACATTTTCTCCACTTCTAGCAAATTATTAGAAACGACCTTTCATCCGACCAATCAAAGCGTCGCTTACCAGATCATGAAAGTGACAGTCGGAATGTGTTTTCTGATCATGTAACCTCGAAAACGTTAACACTGGGTATTCCGAACGACAGTTACGGCCCGTACGGCTGATTCCGTCAAAATCATCGTCTATCTCTCGCTTCCATGGGATAAATATTTGAACGGAAGAGGCGTTGCACGGTACGTGGGAAGCACTGCCATACAATATCAACCATATATAAAACATTCCGGAATATTCGTTTGTTCAGTTTTCAAAATTTTAATCGAGAACTGTGTCAACATATTTTTCAAGCGTAGTCTGAAATGGAAGTCGCTAGGTTGAAACGATTGCCGTATATTTTTCTATAGGAGTCAGCTGTTCTATCGTGGTGATGTTTGTTATGACTACATGTTTAGAGTCGGCATTCAATCTGAAGAAAATTGTTCACTTTATTAATTATTGACAGGTTGAACCTTAAGAGAGCAGTTGAATAATTAGCTACGAACGTTGTAATTATATGCCCCCTTATACCTGCAAATAATGTTTGTTTTAATGTTGAAAGTGAGTTTGAAATTCTTTAGTAATTTCCTAACACGTGCTTTTCTACTTCCCTCCTGTAAGCACATCCCCATTATTCATACCTATATAACATGAAGCCGTGAATTTCATATGAATGAACCAAAAGAATATTTACTGTTGTATAATGGTAATATGGAATGTAATTAGTCTGTAACGAAGTCAACTCCACCTATCACTAACAGCCAGTGTGATTGGCTACACTGCAATATTCACTGTAAATTATGTATGATGTCTGAGAGGGCAGCACCTCAGAAGTATTTCATCCCTGACTTTCGCTCGAATCCCAGCCAAATCAATAGGAGCAGTAGAGGGACGGTGTATTGAGTCACTAGTTAGCTACTTTGCAAACGAAAGGCTGTACAAATTGTTGCGATTCTATAATGAGTGTTTTCGTAATATTCATTATTCAACTGCTAATGGTCACAGCAAGGGAAACTTGCACCGACTTTTCAAACTTGAAACAATCCCTGCAAGAAAATGCTCGGCTCAAGGTGAAAACGTTTTTGTCTCTGAACAACTCCGGCCTCCTTCAATGTGTCAAGGAATGCAAGATAAGGTCCAGATGTCAGTCATTTAACTTCAACCTTAACGCTGGTCAGTGTGACCTACTGGACACCACCAGTTCTGAGACATTTGATTCGAATCTTCTAACCACTGCTCAGTATGTCTATTCGGACATCAAGTCTTGGTCAGGACATATTGCGGGGAAATGTGAGGGTCATTCTTGTCCATCAACCACAGTGTGCCGGGAAAATGGGTCCAACCACACGTGTGTATGTTCTGATCCACCAGCAGTCCAGAATGCAAGCCTTGCACTGGTGAGTTTATTGTTGGTTTTAATTCTTTCAAATATTACGACAATATAATCGTATAGGCATGTAAGTAACTAGTGCAAAGCTCCGTACCAAGATGCTGATCGTGCGTTCGACACCCCTGCTTCATTTTGATAATATTCCTTGGTATATCAGCACCATAGCTGTGCACCTGGGCTTCAAATTTAACATTTGAAACCTCACGCTGCTCGTTCGGTTCCAATATCAATTGAGCTCGGTTAAATCTACAGGTAACCTGGCTCTACATTGAAAACACAGAATGTTCACAGTATGATTATCACCTAATCAAAATACAAAGTCTTGATCTGAAACCGACCTGTAAAGACCCGGGTTAGAATAGGTCTTCAGCAACTCATGCTTGACGTAAAAGGCGACTATTCTATATTTCCATGGAAACAAGTTAGCTGGAAAAAAACTTTTCAACATGTTTCATCCAAACTTGGTACATGTATTAATCAAGGGTCCCTTTTGCTACTTAGGATTTGTAAAGAAATATTTTTCCCTGTTTCCATGGTAAAAAGTTTGACTTTGACTCTGTTCATAGTGGTGTGTTTGTCCGGACCATATCATTAAAACAAATAGGTACTCTTTCTTGAAACTATGCACACACAAAGACCAGGTTGTCAAATGGTGCCTTTTGCTACTTAGGGGTGTTTATAATTTATATTCTTTCTGTTTTCATGGCAACAAGTGTGATGTTGATTCTGTCTATAGTGGTGTGTACCTGACATAGAAATACAAAGTTCCGAATCCTATTTCGATGGTTATGTTTTGACAATAACTACTCTTGTATAGGGACAGACAGATTAGATATATAGTCACACGCAAAAGAAACGCAAGTCGAGTATGCAGTATACATGTTATTTATAACAGTAAAGACAAGAAATACTAATTTGGCAAGATTGACAAAAATTTGACTGAAGACAGTTTAATGGATTAAAAGGCAGATGATATAATTGTTTTTATCAAATGTTAAGGGCTTACACAGTTTCGGGTCAATACCCAAAATGTCAGTCAATACCTGGTGTGACCACCATTAGCATTGATCACTGCCACACATCTCCTGTACATTAAGTGGATCAGACGATTTGTGAAGGCCCTAGGGATCCTCCTGCACACATCCAGAGCAGCTGTGCGTAGTTCATCGGCAGCTGTAGGGACTGGGCGCACATTGTGCAGACGCCTTTGAACCTTATCCCACAAGTGTTCGATGGGGTTCAGATCAGGACCGAGGGCTGGCCACGGTAACACACGGATGTTGTGTTGTTGCAGAAAGGCCATGGTAGCTCTGGCAACATGGGGACGAGCGTTGTCCTGCTGGAAAATGTGTTGTCTATGTTGTGCAAACATGGAACAACGTCGGGTCTGATCACTTGGTCGATATACCGCTGAGCAGTGACGCCGTGTCCCCGACCTTGACCAACATTCAGAAAGCACATGGGTCCAAGTCTCGCATTAAGTCCAATCCCTGCCCATATCATGACGCTAGGTCCACCCCATGGATCCCTTTCCATAACGTTTCTGTCAGCGAAACGATCACCTCGACACCGCCAAATTCTGACTCTTCCGTCTGCATGGGAGGAACAAAAGCGACTTTCATCAGAGAAGATGACACGCCTCCACTCACGATGACGCCAATTGTGATGACCCTATGCCCACTGAAGTCGTGCTTGTCGATGCCGAGGTTGGAGAACAGGACGACGTGCTGGTCGGCGACATCTGAGGTTGTTGGAACGGAGACTTCGGATCACAGTGTCCCGGCTAATGTGTCGATTAGGAACAGTTAGGAACGGATGCCGCTGGTATTGACGGGTAATCTGCCGATCTTGTCGAGGTGTGGAGACCCTAGGACGACCGCTCCGAGGAAGGTCATCTGTGGTCTGTGTAGCATTGTAACGATGCAGGAGACGGTAAATTGTGGTTATGTTAACGTTGACATGACGGGCAACATCTTGGACAGACTCTCCAGCTTCCAAACGTCTGATAGCCTGGTTTCTCTGAATTTGAGTTAGGCGTGGCATTGTTGACCAAGGAGTGGTAGGTCCAAGAATCGGCCACAGTTTTATACCCACTACAGTTCGTGACAGTTCGTGCATTTTCGATTTCGCGAGAAATGGGTGCATGTAACCCACATATTTATTGAAATGGTGCGTTTTGGCAATTCGTTTTTTATGTTGCGTTTTTACTCGGGGCTTCCAAAATGCAGCCACAAATATTAATAACACCATCAGGCTTCACTACATGCTAAAACTCATATCAAATTATGGTTCCTTGTTTGTTACCTATTTGATTAAAACCACTTGCGTTTCTTTTGCGTGTGAGGATATTATATTTCTGTTTATATTGTTATATTTATACAATATCACGGCTTGACCTTTGACACAATGGACTTGATTTGATTGGACTAATAATAACATACCCAAGTGTAAAACATGTGTCATATTGATTCTTGACAAGAAAACTCAACCTGTGACAATGACATATTATTGGTCTGTAGTGAATTAAATATTCATTCTTTTTCACCATTCATACGCTTGTACAGCACTAGAGGCAGCACCCAGATCACTCCAGATTATATGATTGTCATCTAAGTAGTCTAAGCAGACATAATTGTTTGAGGTCAGAAACATTAATACAAGAAGGCGTTATCACCAGAAGGTGTTAATTAACGTGGCAGCACCAGTTCAGGATCTGTACATCCGGACCTAACATTGGAAGGATGGACTTAGGACCGCTAAAGATGTTGTTCAACAGATAACAGGACCAGGAAATAATTATCGAAGATGACTCATAAATATTAACATAGGCTAAAAGGACTAAGCTCGCTTTGTGCAAGTGTCAAGAAGACATGATGTCCTGCTCAGGATTGACTCAGCGCCATGTTGCTGAGTGTTTCCTGTGGTGACATCAACATTTGACTTCAGACAAGCTTTAGGATTGCTCACAGAACGAATCGCAATTGTTGTAAAGACATAGTTATGAGTGATATCTCGACATTATTTTTTCCTGGGCAAGTGAGTGAATCTATTTGAACTAATGCGACCTTGAACAGTTGTTCAGTTATACCACACACATGACCGAAGTGATATGATCAATTACCGCTCTGTCGAAATACACGAGCTTGGTATGGTGCTGACAAATCAAACATCATAATCAGGGCGAAACCTGGATTCGAACCCAAGATAATAGGATTCTGGGAGGCCGAAGAGGTGCAACTCTGCACATCGATTAAAAAGTTATTGATACATTTTCAAAAACAGCTAAGTATCTGTTACTGAGCATTGTCTGACAGATGTAAATGCATAAAAATGTAGGTAAGCGTTTCATGTGACATATGTATCGCTTAACTAAATGCTTCACTTGTTTTATTAATTATTCAGGCAATTGTTTCGGAAATATCTATCTATCCTGGCCAAAACACTTATTTTTTGTGAAGTATGTATATCAAGCACATAAAACATCCCACTCTCTGATGTAGATTACCACTTACGTTTATCATTTATTTACACACTTCATTTGTTTTATCATCTATTGATAGCAGACTATTTCGGAAAATTATCCACCCATTACTAAACTGCATTGTTTTTCAAAATTATTATAAAACACTCGTAAAAGATCAATAATCAGTTAAATAAATATATATCAGCAACCTTATCTCTCAGCAACAGTATCTGGGTCGCCAGCAGATCCTTTCTGCCCAAACCACTATTGTGGCTTTCTAACATTTCTCATCAGAATTCAGGCAACAATAATATTGTTTCAGTATTGAAGCAGAAAGAAGCAGTTTGAATTTTTAAGATGATCCATTGTCCATGTTCTGTTAGGCGGTATCAGCATTGATTTGAACAGTATTTTAATTATGTCAGGGGGTGTCAGCTTGATGTGGGAGGAAAAATGCAGACATTTCCTTCTTTTGGTGAAACCTACGAGCACCGGTATGATGCGGACCATCATAATCAGATATAAGGGATCGTAATTTGGACAAATCTATGACCTAAACCATAGGTCACCGAATTCTTGCACAACCGATGGAATGCACAACATTTAGATTAGTAAAATCAAGACACTCTCTGTTTGTGATCAGGATAATAACATTAGGGTAACTAATTACCTTTGAATAAGCTGACAAACCGTATTTGAATGACTTGAATCAACCTTGCTTACACTGCCAATTACCCCAACCCAATCCGCTTTCACAAAAAGTAATGGGAGTCGATGACAATCATTCAAAATGAGATCAAACGATCGTCCTTTATTTATCCTAAGTGATTCATGCCTAATTAAAACACATAAAAAGTAGGACTAAAATATTTTGTTTGGCATTGAGATGAGCTGACATGACAGGAGATGTGTTTGGACGACTTGACTCAAACATGCTAACGCTGCCAATTATCCGAACCTTATCCCCTTTCACTTAAAACGAAAAAGAGCCGATGACACTCAGTCAAAATGAGATCAAACGACCTTCCTTTGGTTACTATTAATGACTCATTCATAATAAGAACATATAAAGTTAATTAGTAGGACCAACATATTTTGTTCGGCATTGAGATGAGTTGACATGACATGAGATGTGATGTATGTTTACAGACCGCCCAGAGTCAGATGATGTGGGAGATCGGGGAGGAGGTGACGTATGAATGTGAGCCCCCATTTAGTCCCCGAGGTCGGCGCGTCTGCCAGTCCGATGGCTCGTGGACGGACTTCTCTTGTGTGTTGGTCACAGACTGCAGCCAGGTGAAGACTTGCAACAACGCCTACGGTGATGGAGAGTACTGGGTTGTCCTGGAGAAGTACAACAACGCCAGGGTCAAGATCTACTGCCATGACATGTCATCTGATACTCCCGGACACTTCGTCACCTTCCAGGAAGACAACTACTCCGTGATGCCAACCGGCTGCACTGACTTTTACTGTGGACGGACAAACTTCTCCAAGATCAAGATTGACCTGGACAATCTTGAAATTGAACTGGACCACACGTTTGCTGACTGGTCTTGTAAACCTGGTCCTTACGGGCGTATTATGGGCTGCAGCTCAAACGCCGACAGCGACTGTGGTACTATGCAAGTTAATCTAGTAGGAACTAGCTTCAAAGTAAGCAGTCAAACCACCCTCAAAGGAAATGCAGATATCGTCTACTCATCCAACCACTCAGTGATGCATGGGAAATGTAACGGACAATGTGAAGCCTGTTACTCTTCCCATAAAGGAACCACGCTGAAATTCGGCTTTTCGCTGAAAGAACAGAACATTCCCGATGTAGACTCGGCGAGTGTGCCAGCATGTGTTTGAATTTCCATGGCAGGACGTTTCTTTGTCATTGAAGGGAAGGCTATCGTGATATGGTAGTCTTTATATATGATGAATATGTAATGTGTGTGTGTGTGTGTGTGTGTGTCCTTCGGTGTACACTGCTTGTAATTAAATATTGAACAATTCATGAAACCAAAACAGATACTAATGTATGTCATGGTAAAGCCATTCCTCACAGTCCCCTTGTTTATCGCTGTCTTACATGTAATGTTGTCCGTATGCACAATTACCTTGACATCTTGTAAAACACCTTTCCAGCGATCCACCACGAACACAAGAGCCATGATCTCTTTCACATTGATCTGTTTGTCTGCTCCAGCAATTCCAATTAGCATTACCTCCATCACAGTATGCAGCCGCTACACTTTGACAAACATCTGTAAACATCTGATTATGCACCTACATGCATTAAATGTAAGCATAAATTCACACCACCAGCTTATATCATCATGAAAATCTGTATCAAACTGAACTTTGTTATTTCTGCCTGCCAATGAATTCTTCAAATCTAGAAGTCTCCTCATAAACGTTATTTCCCCTAGCACGACCTTGGACGCCCAGCTCAGCTTACCAATTAAGCTTAATTAATCTGACACCTGCTTGCCCTAGGCCTGTTATGAAAATCTTTCAGGAGCACAAGAAAGTCACCACACTTTTCTCTCGGTAGTGATAAGGTCATAGCTTCCGTGTTAATCTCAACACCTAAGAAAACGTGATTTGTCACAGGTCTCTCGACTTTCATCCAATTCATATCAAACCCCAGGTAACAAAGCACCGACACCAAGGTACGAACAACTGATGCACATTTTCTCCACTTCTAGCAAATTATTAGAAACGACCTTTCATCCGACCAATCAAAGCGTCGCTTACCAGATCATGAAAGTGACAGTCGGAATGTGTTTTCTGATCATGTAACCTCGAAAACGTTAACACTGGGTATTCCGAACGACAGTTACGGCCCGTACGGCTGATTCCGTCAAAATCATCGTCTATCTCTCGCTTCCATGGGATAAATATTTGAACGGAAGAGGCGTTGCACGGTACGTGGGAAGCACTGCCATACAATATCAACCATATATAAAACATTCCGGAATATTCGTTTGTTCAGTTTTCAAAATTTTAATCGAGAACTGTGTCAACATATTTTTCAAGCGTAGTCTGAAATGGAAGTCGCTAGGTTGAAACGATTGCCGTAAAGCTCGAGAAAGCTGCTTTCTAATTGGCTGATGTCGACTTCTTGTTAGTGAGTGAGTGAGTGAGTGAGTATGGTTTTACGCCGCTTTTAGCAATATTCCAGCAATATCACGGCGGGGGACACCAGAAATGGGGTTCACACATTGTGCCCATGTCGGGAATCGAACCCGGGTCTTCGGCGTGGTGAACTAACGCTTTAACCACTAGGCTACCCGACCGCCCCTCTTGTTAGTCGTTTCAGTGGTCGGTCTAAGATCGTGAAAGGTCGTTCTCACATGACCCGTAATGGGATGTCCTCAGACCTTTGTTTAGCTTCAGCGAGAACCAAGATCTGATTTTAATGAGACTGAAACAGCTTTAGGCAAGCCCTGGAATATTTTGGGACTTTGTGCAGCCCTAAAAGGCAGTCTGGTATCCACCATATATCATTCACTTGTACTCCCTGAAAAAGTCCACGATAGTCCTATTACACGATAGTTTAAGTGATGAAGAGATACAGAACAGTTGGCGTTCTTCAGGGGCTCTCGCCAGGTAATAGCCCTGTGTTAAATACTTATGCGCTTCCCGTTGATCCATATAACTACAATCAGTGTCATTCATCAAAGGTTTAAAGCTCCTGTTCACAGGCTAACTAGCATCATGGATAAGTCTTATCTTTCCGTTTCCCTTTGGAGCGGCCCCTAATGCACTGACTATTGTTGGCTTAGTCAATATTCTATAATTCCTCAGCAATAGTTTCTCATTTAGCTGCTGCTCAACCCGCCCCTTATATATTAAACCGACCTGTGAGTCTATGTTGCAGTCTATGTTGGCTGCACACTGTAACTTCTGTCATAATCAATCAAAGAAAAAATATCTTACTCCTTCAAGAATAAACTGTCTATTCTAATATTTATGTGGAAGCAAAGGGTCCCAAGCTTGCAGCGAAAGCCTTCCCTTCCCTTCCCTAAGCATCAGTTCCCCTACTGTACTTGGTCCTCTAGATGGAGCTGGCACATGCGCACATGATGGGTGTTGCCCCTTGTAGAGAGCACACATGCATCATTCCACAGATTACAAGCCGCAATGCTTTTGTTATGTCTGCAAATTTCCGACCATCTGTCTTGAAAGGACCCTTCTCCCTGTAACCCTTTTGCCCAGCTTTTTAACCATAATTGCCCTGGCGGCTATTCTAACTGGCATCGTCCTGCCATGTCTGTGGAGTGAAAGTCATATTCCAACAGGCTTGTTGTATGATGACTCCTCTTTCGAAACCCTCAAACATTTGCATTTCTCTGTATTCTTTGTCACAGAGGAGTACTGAACCTCAAACATTTTTACTCAACAGCCTAAAAATGTCCTTCATATATGTGTGATATAATCCATGACTATCTTCAGAGTCGCCCCTTCTTTAACCATAGCATCAACGATGCCTACATTTCTATACATACTGCTCCCAGTTGAAGCTTGCTGGTTCCCATTGTTACTTTACCATCTTCCACATTAAAACATTCGTCCTTCTGATTGTTCAGAAAGCTGTCCCACACAAAGTTAAAAATATTTTTTAGCTTTACCTTGCCTCGGCTCGTCAAGGTCAACTTCATTACGCCCGTTGCCGGCTGTGGCAGTTGAACATGCAGTACCCACTTGCAACTTCGCTCTAAGCTCGCATATTTGGGCCTTTCAGTTGCAAACTTTCCAGTTCCGTTTCTAAATCCACGCACTCCAACCATGTCCGCCTCAACTTTCCTCATTCTGCCGCTTCGCCAAGCTGGTGTGTCACTCTCACCTTGCTGTCACAGCTGGCACTGGCTTGACCTTTCAACCCTGAATCATTTCTCGAAACTGCCGGTTATAACGACTCGAGTGCCTGTAGAATCTGTTTGCCGGCGCCCTCCCACTTTTCTCTCCATGGCAATAATAACAAATTGCCTTTGTACCGTGCATTCTAACAAGAAGACGAGCAAAGTGAAGTGTTATTTTCAGAACACTTGAAAAGATCTTCATAGGCAGACGAGATATAATACCCTTAATCTCTGCTGATCAGTGGTTATAACAGTTGATTTCTATAGCTTTTTTCAGTGAAGACCTGATGTTTGGTTGAGAGGATTTGGACTTTGTTAAACTGAATTTGATGGCTAGGGAATTTTGGCTGGTGGTCTGAGAGGGTTGATTTGCTGTCTGCTTTAGCTGTTGAACTCCTGTTCTTTGATGTAGTTATACAGATAATCGTGCCCGAGTGTGGTGTAGAGAAGGAGAAAGATTTCAGGCTCCCAACGTGGACGAAGATGCCCGTTATGTACAAGTCCGGAGAGTCAGGGCAAGGATGACCCAGTCGTTTTAGGTGCCGCAACTCGCCGTGCAGAGTTGGGCCTCTCAGGTATGTCAAGATCCTGATCATGGGTTTGAAACCCCTCTTCACTTTGATCATAATTCTTGGTATGTCAGCACCACAGATGTTCTCTTGGGTTTCACCTGAGTTGTAAGCATCTAAGACCTTAAGACCTGCACCATGATTTGGAGTGAGTTGTGATTTGCACCACTTTGAAAAGTGCTTCAGCAATATCACGGCGTGACCTTTGATTTTCATTTTGATCAATAATAATGAAGCCAAGAGAACCAGTAGTATACGGATTCATGTGCGTTAACGGGATTCCATATGCATTGTTTAGCATCGTGCTGACAACAACCTCTCAGAAAACAACAAAATTACGCAAATATTCAACATTACGAAATGCCACGCCTGTCCGAAAATGAGCGTCTGCGAGCCATTGGTATGCTTGAAGCAGGATCGAGTCAACGTGATGTTGCAAGACAATTTAACGTCCACAGAAACACCATTTGGTGTTTATGGCAACGTTGGCAACAGACGAATGCAGTCAGAGACCATCCTCGGAGTGGTAGGCCACGCGTAACCAATAATCGACAAGACAACTGGATTCGAACAACACACCTACGAAATCGATTCCAGCCAGCAACAGTGACTGCAAGAAGCATCCCTACGTACGTCGTCACCTCAGATGTGCAGGGATTGTCGCCAGAAGACCCACCAGACGTCCCATTTTGACAGGAAACCACCGTCAAGCACGTCTACAGTGGTGCAGACAGCGTCTACGCTGGACGGCCATGCAGTGGAGACAAGTTCTAGTCACTGACGAGTCTCGTTTTCACCTCAGCCACAGCGATGCTCGACTTGTTCAGGATTCTCTTCAACAAAACAACGTGAATGTCATCCCCTGGCCTGCTCGCTCCCCTGATCTCTGACAAATCGAGCACATGTGGGATGAGATGGATCGGCGCCTTCGACGTCAACCACATGTTCCACAGGCACTCCAGGAACTTCGAAACATGCTCCAGCAGATATGGACAGATAACCCACATGACTTTGGGCGACGCCTGGTCCATTCCATGAGACGAAGAGGTGTTGCTTGCATCGCAACAAGAGGTGGACACACACGCTATTGATTTGTAGATTGACATTTTGGCATGTTCATGTTTTTTATGAAATCACGCATTTTCTGAAGTCAGTATGGCAAATTAAACCATTTGAACACTTACAGGAGTCTTTTATCTGTTGCAAACCGAAATTGTTTCAGATTCGGTAAAAAACATTACTTTGCATTAAATCTTATTCAATGTCACAGAAACTTTTGTTGTTCGGTATACTTTTGACACTGGTGCATCAAATTGGGAAATGTCCTCCACATCTTCCTTAAAACTCTTTGAAAGCTTTGCGAAGGCGAATGTTGTAACTTTGATGAAACATTTTTTAAACAAGAGTGGCATGACGCTCTTTGAATCAGTACTTGGAACCAGGTCAGTGACATGTTCTGGGGTCATATTGACTACCAGCAGTCAATTCGACATGGTTCATACATACTCTCAAAAAGTAGGGAACATGAAATATGAACGTAAGTACCAAGTATCAAGATAAGTGTTGGCGACAAACATCCTATGCAAGAACGTTTATGTCTGTCAAATGTAACACCTACACACATCCTATAGTTTGCACGTGCCTCGAGTAGTAGCGCCACACACGTGTGTATTGTGTAATTCCTGATTTTGTCACGTTCAAAGAAGGACGAGTAATCTCTGTGGATCATTTTAATATCATAATTCTTTTAATATTATTGATTCTGCTTATCATACCGTTGTGATTTACACGATTTGATTCATTGGTTGTGAACTAACGTGCTGCGTCTGCAACGCACGGAGCGTCTTCGGGCTATTGACATGCTGGAAACTGGCAGAAGTCAGCGTGCAGTGTCCAAAACGTTCTATGTTTCACCGTCTGTGATAAGCAGACTATGAAACAGGTGCCAGCAAACCCAAAATGTTGATGATCAACCCCGTTCAGGATTTCCCATCTTACCCTTATTGTCCTTCAAGATCGTTGGTGGTCATAAGATCTAGTATCACTCTTCAATGCCAGCTGTAAAGTGTTCCCAATTCGTTCATTATCATTAACAACTATTACCAGAAACTAAGTATCCCCACTTTTCCTAAGAGAATAGACCGCCTCCGTGGTCTTGTGGTAGAGCGTCCGCCCGGTTCGATCCCCGGCCGCGTCATACCAAAAGACGTTAAAAGATGGTACTTGTTGTTACCCTGTCTGGCGCTCGGCATTAAGGGGCTAAAACAAGGACTGGTCGGCTCGGAGTCAGTATACTGTGTCTGAGTGGAGTATTCATGTTAAACTGCGGCATGGTATCTCAGTGAGCTAGCACTATAAATCGTCCGGACTAGTACAAGCAGCCACACAAACACACACACGTACATGCACGTCGCTATATAAGTGTAATAGTCTTGGACGCGACGTTTCACCTCACCTCACCTCACCTAAGAGAATATTTCAAAAAAGATATGAGCCTGCTCCATTAGAGTGAGTGAGTGAGTTTGGTTTAACGCCGCTTTTAACAGTATTCCAGTTATATCACCGCGTGTCAGCTTAATGTGGGAGAAAAGCCCCAAGTGATGCAGGTCTCAGACGTTTACCACTTCGGTATGGTGCTGACAAACCTAGAAACATAATCGGGAGGAACCGGGATTCGAACCCACAATCATAGATTTCTGGCGTGTCCAAGGGACGCAACTCTGCACAGCGATTCGCGCATCTTAGACGACTGGGCCACCCGTGCCCCCCTGCACCATTAGAAAGAAGCATGTTCCTAAGGTATAGATTTCTCTGAACCACTGTTGGAATTCATGAGAGTAAATCATCTTCTTATTTTCCATGGATACATTAAACGCCTTTAGCACATCCTATCAACGTAGAAACCATTGTTTTCTGTCCATCTGAGAGCAACTTTATAACAATAAACTGCAAATGGACAACATATTACTTTTTATACCCAGTGATCAAGACTCTAATGTTATTTCATGTCACGATACTTACTGTGACAAGGTGTTAATAAACGGAATACTGACATTCCAGAAACCAAGCCGGTCGATGTTTCCACTGTCATTTCTGGTACAGCTCAGCAAAATGGGTTTCTGTTGACAAACACATTAATATTTCAGGAAGACAGCTGGTTATCTGATGCACATGTTGTGATGTATAAGAAAGTATTTGTGGCAAGGTGTGGTCGTATATTTGGGTACATGATCGTTTAATCTGTTTCGATGTATACTACTGAAAGGTTCCTAACGATCACCACTTTAGGTAATACCTCAAATTGTGTGCATCTGTTGAAAGAGTAAAAGACAATATTGAACAATATCGGGCACAACGATCTGTGAAGTCTAGAAAGTATATCGATTCATCAGTGAAAAGTACTGGATCACAGTCCTGGTCTGTTCAGTTGACGTGATCTTCATCCCAAACTAAGCGTGCCTGCCTGTGTCGACGGGTCAGTGGGATGCGAATGCAGTCACAAAGAGATGGCGTTTTGCTGCAATCAGCAGAAACTTGCGTTCCCACTGTGACAGACAGACAGACAGACAGACAATAATTTATTTGCGTCTCACCCATAAGGTACATTGTACAATATACATATAAGTCAAAACATGCTTAAAACTTACGGCCAGTCGTAAAACGACTTATGAGAGACGATATGATCATAAAACCAACTTATATACTAAAATGATAATACATACAATATATACATCATGAATATAAAATAGATCGGCGCTTCAATAAAATATCATAGCAGGTTTTGGCCACGTAAAAGGTGAGATCGGAGCTGGATAGAAGTAGTGTAAATTGCTCACAGTAGGAATAGCCTTTGAAATACGGATCAGTAAAAGTACATCGTTTAAGAAGATCTGTTCTCACATCATTATATAGTGGGCATAAAAGTAAGACGTGTATCTCGTCCTCCACACAGTCTCTACAGTTAAAACAAAATCGCTCTTCTGCTGGAATATTAGAATAGCGGCCAGTTTCTAACTTTAATGGGGCTACCCCGCATCTAAATTTAGCGAGCGCACTTCTGTGGCAACGACTCTGTGTGGTGGAAAGCTGTCGATCACCTGCTTCACGCTTGGTAGCTGATCCTGACGTCTGGTATCGATTCCTTGCCCTGTTGTTCACACTTTGGCTGACACCAAAGACGTTTGCAATGTGACATTGTGTTGTTGTGCTCTTTGATAATGATGTGCAACGATTCTGTCACGATTAATCCAAACACAGGTTTTGCATACCTAGATCTGCCCGTTCATCATGGAATCGAGTTCCTATAGGAGTTACACAATCATTGCGTACTTGGATATTGCAATCTTTATTTCTTGGATGATTGTTGTATATCACAAAAAACTTGATCTTTAGCAAACTTTTAGTAGTATAGTTGCTGTTCTGTCCAGTGTATCATATCTTCATTCTATTTTGATACATAACACAGTTTCCATAGTCCAGTGGATAGAGCGTCTGCAAGGACACTCGTCACCCGTTAACCACATTTACTACATGTCACTCATGTTCCCATGATTCAGACCTAAATAACACGAAGGCGTCAATTTAGTATTTAAAACAAATATGACAAGCAGTAAGTGGTATAGAATGGTAAGTTAGAATAATTTGTCCCAAAATATCTGGAATGAAGTCAACTCTACTTGTCGCTAACAGCCATTGTAAACTTTGTATATCTGAGAGGGCTGCACCTCAAAATGTTTCATACCTGACTTTCGCTCGAATCCCAGCCTAATCACTGGAGAGTAAACTACTAGAAAAACGAACGGTTGTACAAATTACTCGAGTCTAAAATGAGTGTTTTCGGAATTTTCATTATCCGACTTCTAGCCACCATAGTTAGATACTATATATATTACGAGTGTATTTCAAAGGGTATTTAAAGTGCGAAAGCGAGTCGGATACGTTTTGAAACAAAAAATTATATTACAAATAAAATAATAGAAGGGTCTTTAACAGGGACTTGTAATTTCTGAATATGTGTTTTTTGAAACCGTGAATGTCATATGAAAGAACTAATAGAATATTTACTGGTGTATAATGGTAATTTGGAACAGCCAACTCCGCCTATTCGCTTACAGCCAGAGTGATTGGCTACTGCAATGTTCACTGTTAATTATGTATGATGTCCGAGAGGGCAGCGCCTCAAAGTATTTCTTCCTTGACTTTCGCTCGAATCCCAGTCAAATCAATCGAAGCAGTGGAGAGTACAAATTTTCGCGATTCTAAAATGAGTGTTTTCGTAATTTTCATTATTCGACTGCTAATGGTCACAGCAAGGGAAACTTGCACCGACTTTTCAAACTTGGAACTACCCCTTCAACGAAACACTCAAAGTGGAAGCGTTTTTACTTTGAACAACTCCGGCCTCCTTCAATGTGTCAAGGAATGCAAGATAAGGTCCAGATGTCAGTCCTTCAACTTCAACCTGGACGCTGGTCAGTGTGACCTACTGGACACCGCCAGTACAGGCACACCTGCTTCAAATCTGATGACCACTGCTCAGTATGTGTATTCGGACATCAGGTTCTGGACAGGAACCGCCTCCGTGGTCTAATGGTCACCTGGACAGGAAATATTGCGGGAACGTGCGAGGATCATTCTTTTCCTTCGACAACAGTGTGCAGGGAGAAAGGGGTCACCCACACTTGTCTATGTACCTATCCACCAGCAGTTCAGAATGCAAGGTGAGGTGAGGTGAAATGGGGTTTCACGTCGCGTCCAAGATTATTGCACTTATATAACGACGTGCATGTACGTGTGTGTGTGTTTATGTGGCTGCTTGTACTAGTCCGGACTGATGCCGATTTATAGTGCTAGCTCACTGAGATACCATGCCGCAGTTTAACATGAATATCCCATTCACACACAGTATACTGACTCCGAGCCAACCAGTCCTTGTTTTAGCCCCTAACTGCCGAGCGCCAGACAGTGTAACAACAAGTACCATCTTTTAACGTCTTTTGGTATGACGCGGCCGGGGATCGAACCCCGGACCTTCCGCTCTCCGGGCGGACGCTCTACCACTAGAGTGCACTTGCACTGGTGAGTGTATCGTTTGTTTTATTTTATTTCAAAGTTACCGTAAGTTAAAAATCGGATTTTCATGAAAGTAACAAGTCCGGAGAGTCGGGGGAAATGATGGCCCAGTAAAGAGTTGCATACCTCAGGCGTGGCAAAAAACCCTCTTCATCCTGACAGCAATTCTTGAAATGTCAGCTACTTTAAACTGCCATGAAGGCCATGTGAGGTTGCAGTTAGAATAATAACAATAGAATAGTTCATTGCGTGCTCTGTAAATACATAAGTAAGTACATCAAGTGTCATGCAGATCACTCCAGATTATAGGATTTTTATCCAAGTTGTACAGGACATAATTGTTTGCATCAGTTCAGGATCTGTACATCCCTGTTTAACATGGCAGGATCGACTCAAGACCTCTACAGATGCTGCTCATCAAATACTTGGACCAGGAAATTTTTTATAAAAGATGATTCATATATTTTAACATGGGCATGAAGGGCTAGGATTGCTGTGTACAATTGGCCCCTAGACGTACTTGGTTTCGGTTCAGCAGCATCATGTCATTACGTCTTACTCAGAATGAACTCAGCGCCATCTTGCTGAGTGTGTCCTGGGATGACATCCACGTTTGACTTCAGACAATCTTTAGGATTGCTCAGAGATGAGTTGCAATTATTGTGTAGACATTGTAATGAGCGTCACAAACCCGATATCGTTCTCTTCTGAGTAAGTGAGTGAGTGAATTTGATTTCATGCCGCTTTCAACAGTTGTTAAGTTATACCGCTGCGTGATGCGATAATGTACCGCTCAGTTGAAATTTACGAGCACGGGTATGGTGCTGACAAATCAAGAACCATAATCAGGGCAAAACCTGGATTCGAACCCAAAATACCAGGACCCTGAATGACCCAGGGGCTCTGTATCAAGGACACAGATCTACGGCGTCTCAGACTACATAAAATGAAGAAATAGCTGTGTAGGCATGTCATGCATTTTCAATAAGATAATCTTATCTTAGGTTAATGGAAGTCCCAGTTAAAAGCAATGGTTATGTGACACTTTGAAAATATTATGGTGTTACGAGGTGAATTCCAAATAGAAAGGCAAATGTTGACCAAAAAAATCGGTACGTAGAGAATTAAATTGCGTTATCAGTAAATAACCACACAAAATCAATGAGTTGAGGAGGTGTCTAGCGGGTATGGGTGGGCAGGCTCGCGGACATGGTTGCCCAGCAGGTACATGCCATTGTCTAATGTTGAAATTTGTTTAGTCTGATGTTGCTACGTTGAAAAACATTGTCTCAACATTGTTTCAACATTAG
Source organism: Haliotis rufescens (assembly GCF_023055435.1). Taxonomy (NCBI): domain Eukaryota; kingdom Metazoa; phylum Mollusca; class Gastropoda; order Lepetellida; family Haliotidae; genus Haliotis; species Haliotis rufescens. The sequence goes on from NW_025964112.1 coordinate 18,331,851, forward strand.
CCTTTCGATATTTGAAAATATGTTGAAATCAGACATTGTTTTAAACGTTGAAAAACATAAATTCAGCGTTTTCTTTCATGACATATATTTTTTGTCGTTAAAAATCAATGTATTTATTAACTCTAGACTGACTCTGTTATACAAAATGATTTAAAGATTTACTTCATACTTTGAACATAGATACAGTTGGATTAACGATGCTATATATATATAATTTTTATTACTGAAACTACCAGGACATCTCGCATTTAACTTAAACATTCCGGGCGCGTTTTGGGGAATTATCACTTCGGATAATTCGCCCATGGAACGGCCGAGTGATGACAATTGAACAGACATGCTCATTGTCTGGGTGCTACAGAGCTGCGGGTATATGTGCACCTACATTCAGCCAATATCCAACCAATACCCAACCAATATTCGATTTAACATCGACATGGCAATTATATATCATTTCAGCTTTTAAATCCATCCAAAATCAATGTCATCGTTGAAGCACGACATTGATTCAACATTGTTGTTGTCCATGCAGGTAATCAAGGTACTGTAAGTCCCCATGGTCCTCAGTGTGGTGGCCTACCATTAGATTGCTGGTGATATATATTGGATTGCAGTTTTATGGTCATTTACTAGTTTTAAACCTACATTTGTGATAATCTAGTTCTTTTACTGTCCTTTGTCGACAGGTTTGTATTCTAAATTGATGTATTGTATAATTTGATATAGTCACTATATGGCTGAAATATTGCCGATGTGACTTTAAACATTAACTCACTCACTCACTCAACATTGTTGTACCTGCGGGATTGATGCTTGTCATCGTATCACATTTGCGTAGATGGGTGCTCAAGGTGTCAATCACTAAAGTGTCTCGTCCAGACTCGATTATTTTATAGACCGCCGTAATATGTCGGTGCACTCATGAATGTGCATGTAGATTAGTGTGAGGCTGAGACATTGTCTCTTTGTAATCAAGATAACAATATTCGATAACTCATCAACTGTGACCAACAAACTGTGTTTGGACGACTTGACTCAAACACGCTTACACTGCCAATTATCCCGACCTTATCCCCTTTCACTTAAACAGAAAAAGAGCCGATGACAGTCAGTCAAAATGATATCAACCGACCGTCCTTTGGTTACTATTAATGACTCATTCATAATAAGAACATATAAAGATAATTAGTAGGACCAACATTTTTTGTTCGGCATTGAGATGAGTTGACATGACATGAGATGTGATGTATGTTCACAGACCGCCCAGAGTCAGATGATGTGGGAGATCGGGGAGGAGGTGACGTATGAATGTGAGCCCCCATTTAGTCCCCGAGGTCGGCGCGTCTGCCAGTCCGATGGCTCGTGGACGGACTTCTCTTGTGTGTTGGTCACAGACTGCAGCCAGGTGAAGACTTGCAACAACGCCTACGGTGATGGAGAGTACTGGGTTGTCCTGGAGAAGTACAACAACGCCAGGGTCAAGATCTACTGCCATGACATGTCATCTGATACTCCCGGACACTTCGTCACCTTCCAGGAAGACAACTACTCCGTGATGCCAACCGGCTGCACTGACTTTTACTGTGGACGGACAAACTTCTCCAAGATCAAGATTGACCTGGACAATCTTGAAATTGAACTGGACCACACGTTTGCTGACTGGTCTTGTAAACCTGGTCCTTACGGGCGTATTATGGGCTGCAGCTCAAACGCCGACAGCGACTGTGGTACTATGCAAGTTAATCTAGTAGGAACTAGCTTCAAAGTAAGCAGTCAAACCACCCTCATGGGAAATGCTGATATCGTCTACTCATCCAACCACTCAGTGATGCATGGAAAATGTAACGGACAATGTGGGGTCTGTTTCTCTTCCCATAAAGGAACCACAGCGAAATTCGGCTTTTCGTTGAAAGAACAGAACATTCCCGATGAAGACTCGGCGAGTGTGCCAGCATGTACTTGATTTTCTATCAGAAAGAGTCTTTGTCAGCGAAAGAGAGGAGCATAACCATCGTCAAATGATTCAATATATAATGCATATTCTACATATATATCATGTTTATGTAACAATTCAAAATTATCCTTGATGGAACAGTGGACTTGTTGTAAAAGAACAAGTTCTGTTTGAAGGATATCCTGGTGGCATGACAGCAACTGTATGAGAGCAACATGAGTATTGGATTTCATGATATAACAATTTCTTGCTAGTTGTACACTGATAATCAACTTCTGTATTTCAATAATAACCATGAATATTGAGAGAGCGCCTACGCCGTCTAGTGGATAAAACATCTGTCTGAAGAGCGGAAAGACGGTGGTTCGATATCAGGCGCGTCTGACTAAACAACGTTGAAAAATGGTACTTGTTAATATCTTGCCTGGCGCTCGGCATTAAGGTGATGTAACAAAGACTTGTCTCCTCGGAGTCAGAATACTGTGTCTGAGTGGGGTATTCATGTTAAACTGCGGCAGTTATATCAGTTTGCTTGTACTATAACATCGGCATTTGACCGGACTAAAATCGGCACAATCGGACTGGTGCAAGCACACACACACACACACACACACACACACACACACACACACACACACACACACACACACACACACACACACACACACACACACACACACGTGCATGAAATTCGCTATACAGGTGCAATAATTTTGAACGCGACATTAAACTCCATTCTCTCACCCCACCTCACCTCACCTCACCTCACCTAACCTCACCTCACATCACATCACCTGTATGGAAATGTGGCTTTCTAAATAATCAACTATCTGAATAATTTAGAAACGAAATTCACCCAAGCATCAAATCACCTCACCTTTATCCGACGAGACACAGGCCACCAACTTGTACATGAGGCAATATTTGTAATAAAGACATTGATCACCACGCTATTCTGTCATGGTTCACATATACGATTGCTCAATGCCACTAACAAAGTTAATTCATTGAACATGACATAGTTTTAAGTCAAAATTTGTCAAACAACTATTGATCATCACTACTATCTTCTCATTAGTGTTTATACGTTGTTTAACGCCGCACTCAGCGATATTCCAGCTATATGACGGCGGTCTGTAAATTATCGAGTCTGGACCAGACAATCCAGTAAATGACATCACGTACATCGATCCACGCATTTCGACGACATATTTGTCTGTAAACACAGGCAGTAGGGACCACCTCCGTGGTCTAGTGGTAGAACGTCCGCCCGGACAGCGAAAGGTCCGGGTTCGATCCCTGGCCGCTTCATACCAAAAGTCGTAAAAAGATACATATTGTTGCCCTTTCTGGCGCACGGCACTTAAGGGGCTAAAACAAGGACTCGGAGTTGGTATGCTGTGTCTGAGTGGGGTATTCATGTTAAACTGCGGCATGGTATCTCAGTGGGCTAGCACTATAAACTTGACATTAGTCCGGACTAGGACAAGCGCACGCGCGCGCGCGCACACACACACACACACACACACACACACACACACACACACACACACACACACACACACACACACGTTATTGCAAGTCGCTATGTAACAGCAATAAACTGGAACGCGACGTCAAAGCACAATATGAAGAAAATATGTGGCGCAGAAAGGTTTCTGTCAATACAGGTCTTTCACGCTTCATGCTAATACACACAAAGCTTACTCACCATATATTATGGCAACTAGCATATCTGTACCCAGAACAGAGGTCAAGTTTAACATTTTGTGTTAGAGTTTCATCACGTAACAAAACTTCCAGGGACTGTTTATTGTGTAACAAGCATGCCTTTGATTATGATAATAACATCATATTACATTGTGAAGCTCTACTGCAGGAAAGTAATGAACTGTTTTCAACTTTTATTGATCTGCTTAATGTTGAAACCTATGTCCAGTTGGAATTACAAGATGAAGAAGCTATGTTTTCAATTTTCTTTGGTGCTGATACTCACTTCTCACAATGTATTGATATAGTTACATGGGAATCTGTTATACTGATATTTTCTGCTTATGTACTTACACTAAAGCCTTACCTTGATTATGTCATCTGATCTAACCTTTTGTACTGTTTGAATGGCATGACACTGGTGCTACTGTCTTTTTTTGTATATATGTACAGGTAATATGAGTTTGTGTGAATACGTTTGATTAATTATGTATAATCTTCGGATTAACTTCTGGAGGAAATAAAGAATCTCTCTCTCTCTCTCTCTCTCGCTCATTGAAAGTAGGTTTCTTGTCTATATTATTTAATAACACTGTATACTATCCGCCCTTGATGACACTCAAGGTTAACAAAAGCTATTTTACAAGCACCATTGTTGCAACGTTGTCAATTAGTTATACATTCGCCTGGTGGGTGAAACAGGCAACCTATTTTAACACTTCGACTGACAGATCTGGAGGCATAATGAGTACGTTCACATAAATAAATAAACATGCTGTCGTTCAATTGTACATTTATGTTCTCTACGGAACAATTAGAGTGAAGTCTTGCTAAGTAGAAAGCGTTGAAGTGGAAATACCTCTTTTGTAGACACTTGACTTTGATCCCGGCAAGCTCATGAAATAATTAAAAAAATTTAAACTGCTAACATGATCACGTTTCTGTCGTTAGCAACAGCAAATACATTTTTCGTCACATCAATGTGTTTACAGGAGAAGCCAACACCTAGGCTGGTAGAAAAAATAGTGTGTGTGTGTGCGCGCGTGCGTGCGTGTGTGTGTGTGTTTGTGTATGTTCGTGTGTGTTAGTGTGTGTGTGTGTGTGTGTGTGTTTGGTTGTGTTTGTGTATGCTTGTGTGCAATCTTAGCGACGTGACTATAGTAACTCTATGATGAAGTATCTGAGTTACGGCAGCTGTTGCGTTCATGTTGGCTTTAATGTCTCCGGGATTAGCATAAAACGAATCTCGAGAACTTCGAGATAATTTGTGTTATATACTGAACAACAAAAGTTCCTGTGACATTGAATAAGATTTAATGCAAAGTTATGTTTTTTACCAAATCTGAAACAATTTCGGTTTGCAACAGATAAAAGACTCCTGTAGGTGTTCAAATGGTTTAATTTGCCATACTGACTTCAGGAAATGCGTGATTTCATAAAATAAAAAAAACATGAACATGCCAAAATGTCAATTTACAAATCAATAGCGTGTGTGTCCACCTCTGGTTGCGATACAAGCAACACTTCTTCATCTCATGAAATGGACCAGGTGTCGCCCAAAGTCATGTGGGATATCTGTCCATATCTGCTGGAGCATGTTTCGAAGTTCCTGGAGTGTCTGTGGAACGCGTGGTTGACGTCGAAGGCGCCGATCCATCTCATCCCACATGTGCTCGATTGGATAGATTTAAAATTAAAACGTTATTTCTTGCTGGGTACCCACACAAAAGGAAATCGACTAAACGGGACTTTGCAGATTGTCTTAAGGGGAAAGCGTTTATCTCCACCAAATTATCAACTTGTTGGGGGAATTAACATTCAGTATTAAATAGGTGAGGTGAAATGGGGTTTAACGTTGCGTCCAAGATTATTGCACCTATATAGCGCCGTGCATGCACACGTATGTGTGTGTGAGTGTGTGTGTGTGTGGCTGCTTGTTCTGGTCCAGACTGATGCCGATTTATAGCGCTAGCCCACTGAGACACCATGTCGCAGTTTAAATTAATATCCCACTAAGACACAGAATACTGACTTCGAGCCGACCAGTCCTTGTTTAGGCCCATAATGCCGTGCGCCAGACAGGGTAACATTAAGTAAAAATAAGCAACATCTTTTAACGTTTTTTTGTATGACGCGGCCAGGGATCGAACTCCGAACTGTCCAGTCTCCTGGCGGACGCTCTACCACTAAAACACGGAGGCGGTTCAATCTTTAATACTAAGTACAGAACATATAACCGTTCCTATGGGAACATATACCGCAAAGAGAGACAATTGAGGCATCTTAAATAATGGCTAGATTTCTTTGAGTTGATATTTTGTTTTGTGAAAAGCTGGGGACATTAAGCGAAGTAAGACCAAGTACCTTAAGAATTGATTACTTGCCCGTGATTCCTTCGGAAGAATATGAGCTTCGATATCTATTACATATATTGAGTGAGTATTGTTCTACATCGCTTTCAGCAATATTCTAGCAAGATCACGGCGGGGGACACTGGAAATGGGCTTCACACATTGTACCAATGAGGGGAATCGAACCCGGGTCCTTGGCGTGACGAGCCAACACTTTAACCACTAGGCTGCCCCACCGCCCCAATCATATATAATGACTTTACAACGAATCTGAAGACGCGTTATAAATGAACGTGTAGTTATACTTTCCTGAAAAGTATAGGAAAACCCTTATTCTACCGGACGTTTGAGATCCAGCCGGTAGGCATCAACACGAGCTGATTACTTGTTATGTCGCCGTTGGATGAATCATGACAGAACCAGGTACTTTGATTGGAAGGTTGTTTCAGTGCCGTGTTATTTAAACAGGACTCGAAATTGGAAACGAAGTTATTATCGCGAATTCGTCCAGGAGGTTTATCGTAATAGAATGAAATATCTAGGATGGGTAACTTGAAAGGTGTAACTGTTAGGTAATTAATAATCCGTCTCTGGATTGCTTCTTTCAGCGGGGTGTGTATGTGTTGGTATGTCGGCGGCCTGTAATCAAGTCAGGGCCAGGCAATCCAGTGACTGATGGTGTGAGCAACGATCCACGTCGTCGGGGTACGATGACGCGCAATCAACCAAGTCGCCTCTCATCACCAGCATAGATCACCGTGGAACAGTTCAAACCCGGATTATAAACCTTTATCACCCCAAACTGGCTCCCACAGGAGATATCGCTTGGATGAGATCAAGCTATGTCTACATTGTAGATATCACTGCAATGAAATTGCATCACAATGCTATGCAGACCATTGTGACATCCTTGTTACCATGGCGTCACAATAAAATGACATCACTGATGGCACTGCTACTGAAGCTGTTAGCGGTACTTTTTATAGACGCTGCTTATTACTGTCTACAAAGACAAAAAGTTAGAAGAATGATGTTGGTTGATAAATAAAATCTCACCCGCGTGTCTAATGATATCAAATATATCAACTCTCGTTGACTCGTGTTGAGATATTTGATATCAAAAGACACGAGGGTGAGATTCTCTATATCACATATATTGACGTTACTTGTTTTTTACTTTTTCTTAGACCTGAATAGAGAAGAAGAAGCATTTTGATCTTAATCTTTCAAACGTCCAATAGTCTAAAACTGAAGACAAGAAATGAAACCTTTTTTCATTACATATGGCGGGAGTCCTGAGCTATGGAATACTGTGAGGGACATTCTCGCGATCTCGCATTCTCGCGATCTCGACCTTTGGAAACGAGCTAAATATGCCCAAAACACGAGAATGCGAGAAGGTCGAGATCGCGAGAATGCAAAATCGCGAGAATGTCCCTTACAGTATTCCATACTGAGCAGTACTCAGGCACTCTAACCATAAGCCATGACTTAAGGTAGGGCGGAAGGTCCGGGGTTCGATCCCCGGCCGCGTCATACCAAAAGACGTTAAAATATGGTACTTGTTGTTACCCTGTCTGGCGCTCGGCATTAAGGGGCTAAAACAAGGACTGGTTGGCTCGGAGTCAGTATACTGTGTCTGAGTGGGGTATTCATGTTAAACTGCGGCATGGTATCTCAGTGAGCTAGCACTATAAATCGGCATCAGTCCGGACTAGTACAAGCAGCAACAAACACGCACACACACACGTGCATGCACGTCGCTATATAAGTACAATAATCTTGGACGCGACGTTAAACCCAATTTCACCTCACCTCACTTAATGTAGGTGGGACATTAGATATATTTTACGTGCGTTTCTTTAGACTGTTGTAAGACACTTTTATGCATAATATTAAACAAATATCAACTGGTTAGATCTCTGCTTCCCTCGGGTTTTACTGTGTCAACCAAAATCTCGGACTAGCGTTTTATTCTTTACATCCCCACAAACCTTTTCGTGATATGGAATGTAGACCCCAAGACATCGACGATGTACGAGTGATACCGACTTAGCCTACCCTGCAGTATTGTCGTCATTTGATATTCAGGGGTCGGATATGGTGTATGGGTGTGTGGTGGTTTGTGGGGGGGGGGCTAATTATGCTTCAGACTGTTGAGAAAAAAAGAGATATTGCCTGCCACAAAAATACATAGTTTAGTCTAGCTATACATTTAACAACATGTGTAGCAAACACAGAATTCCTCTCTCAGTCTCCTGGAACAGCAGCATTTGGTAGGTACGTGAATTTCTTAACATATTTTGTCTGTACCTCTCAACTTGTTCAAATCGGTGAAATCCCCAAATTACGGTTCCATATATCAAAATAGGTAATACCAATTTGTACTGCTTATGCTGTCGTTGCACGGGTCAATGGGCCCGAAAATTTGGTGTGAAAATAGTCCCAAATATTTGTAATAAGACACTACTTTAGTCTGTGATCCTCTATAATACATTTTTTTTATAATTATGTAAATATCCTACGTTCCGAAAAGACGACAATTTTAGATTTATTGATGTTGAGAGAAAGTTCCCATCTATCACAAGATGTTACTGACGCCTGGAATCTGTTGTTGGAGTCTCCCTGCTGTATCTTTTGAACTTGTTACATCATCTGCATAGAAAAGAGAACATATATTTGGAGCGTCGTCATAGATACATATTCCTTTACCATCCGAAGTTGCCATTTCAGTTACCAGTTCGTTGATAAATAATGAGAAGAATAGAGGGTTAAGCATACATCCCTGTCTGGTATCTGTAAAAACCCTTGCAATATTCAACCAAAAAAAGTACGAAGGATCTGTACTTTACTGAGAAAATATTATCCCAAGTATAACATGTGTTACATTTGACCACTTTATAAATGGCTTTGTGTATTCATAGCTTTTGGCCATGGGAGCTGTGCCAATTTACACTTGTCAGAGGGGTACACAAAGTACGTGATCTAGACTACCAGTTGTCAGACTTTCATTTTTATGGGCTGTTCAGGCTGAGTGGGTTAAATCGCTGACTTTGTGTGCAGGCGATTAGGTACTTCACTCTGGCAGTGTTGGTTCGAATCCTGGATGGGACTCAACCCAAGAAAAGTACGAGAATCTGTACTTTACTAAGAAAGTGTTATGCCAAATATAACATTTGTTAAATATAAGTTGTCTACAGTTGCATATCGCTTTCTTAATCCTGCTTGATTTTCATATATAATATCATTGTCAAATTACCACTGTTGTAAACTTTCAATATGAAGACTTTTCCTATTACCGGTAATAGTGATATTCCCCTGTAGTTATTCATATCACCCTGCGTTCTTTTCTTGTGAAGCGGGCATACCACTGTTGTAACCTTTGAATATGAAGACTTTTCCTATTACCGGTAATAGTGATATTCCCCTGTAGTTATTCATATCACCCTGCGTTCTTTTCTTGTGAAGCGGGCATACCACTGTTGTAACCTTTGAATATGAAGACTTTTCCTATTACCGGTAATAGTGATATTCCCCTGTAGTTATTCATATCACCCTGCGTTCTTTTCTTGTGAAGCGGGCATACCACTGATTTACACCACCAGTCCTTTGGGGTAATTTCCAGCCAAGCGTGTTTTTGAAGAGGCGTAAAAGGATAGAAGCAATACCATCAACAGAGAGACAAAGTCTTTCTGGTGCGATTTCTTTTGTTTCAGTTCTTTAATTAACTTCGTTACCTCTTGTAATGTTATAGGGGCTGTTAAGATAGTATGGTGTTCTTTCTGTACAAGTTACACGCTGATTGTCTTGAAGAAATAGAAATTCTGTCACTGTATCCATTGAGGTACTGTTGAACACGTTTTAAGTATTTAAGCCAGTCGTTTCCTGAAACATTGTTTGTAGTTTTAGGCTTCCTAAAAATATTCAGTTCTTTCCACATGTCTTCAGTATTGTGCTTAATTGACATCCATTTATCTTTTATAGTATTTCAATTATTTTTATTCTTGTTACAACAAAATGATTTCAATCTTTAATATCCATGTACATCAGTATTGGAATTTGTCACACAGAATATATATACGGAGTATGATATTTGTCTTGCTTGGCTTTGTCACCGTCAGAATCCCACCACGGTGGTTGTGCAATCTCATTAAAATCAGACCTTAGTTCTCGCTACCGCTAAACAAAGATCTGAGGACATCCTGCAGGGTCCGAGGCCTATTATTTGTAAGGAATTGAGAGTTACGAGGATATTCCCCTACTTAAAACTCACCCCTACTTATTCTGTTGTTGAAAATATTTGAAAATGTGCATATGCGCCAAGCTCCGTCGCGAGCTGACATTTACAATGCATGGTACACGGCTCTTCATAATTTTGTTGGGTCCTAAACTAGTATTTATCAATCGCTTCCACATTGTTAATACATGCTGACGGGAATAATAGGAAATATAGAGCCCTGATTAAGGGATATTTATATTACCTCATTTGTTTTTTCTCTCGTCAAAGGTTTATCTAATTGCAATACATATGAACATCGTTGTAGGTAACTTGCTCTAACACAAAATATATACATATTATTTTGAGCTTTAAGCATTATGCAACATTATCAAAATATTTTATAGTTAATGTCACACAATACCTTCATGTGCCGCCGTGGCTGAGGTTGACAATTACACGTTCTAAAATCAAACGATGCGTGTTCGAAACCCGCTGGCGACACACGTTTTCGGAAAAAAATGAAATTATTCACTTGTCAATAAATGTATAAAATAGTTCCGTCTTTTCCAAGTGGAAATTAATTCAAATGTTGGTTCAAAATAATGTAAAGTTGACAAACAACTCCCCATTCCTGAAAAAATAATGGAGCATTCAAACAACAGAATGACCTCACAGATGTGTTTTAATAATTGATAGGTTTCTATTGTGTAACAACGGTACCGGTGATGTGACTCCTGTCAACCTTGAATGTCATCTAAGGGGGGTGACATTAAAGTGTAGTTCCTTTCAGTATATTTAGTAAGGGTCGTCTCGATTCGCCACCCCATATTGTTTTGAACTAGAAGCGCGGTCGGGCATACTAAATGGTAGAATAGAGGTGTGTATAAGTTACAATAACAATAAGCACGGCTGCGTTTATCTCAATTCTCGCATCGATTGACAGTCCCTGGTTGTCATGTTTGTTTGGCATGCCTCATCTACTTGTAAAACATGAATACTGTTAATCCCCCTTGGATGGTGGCAAATCGAGACAAGCCCGTTCATTTGTTCAACAGCAAATGATAAAAACTAATCCCAGATGATTTGTACTTTATATGGTACTAGTCAGTAGTAAAGGTGTCACACGCACAACATGTACAATATTAAATTGATGCACATAAGACAAAAGGTGTATGAGACATATGCATACATATAATGTGAGAGGTGGGAAATTTAGCTACGAATTCAGAACACCGAAAACAATAACAACCTCCTCGATTCAACAACGAAAAAAAAGTAAGGGTAGATAGATAGAGGGAGAGAGATGAAATTTAATAATCATGGCGACAACTGTCGTGGTTTAAACATTTCAAAAAGCGTTGAGGCCAACAATTTTTGTAAAATGTTTGAATTCATTAAGTAAATAAACTTCTTTTCTTCGCATATCACATTACAATTTCGGTTGTTTTCTTCAGCTGCACAATATAAATCATACCGTAAATCTTAATTAAAAACTGCGTTGTAGTGGAACGTGACATTCATCTTCCTTCAAATCACAAACGCAATATTTACATAACCTCTCCGATAGTGATATAGAAGGCTTGGAATATCTACCGGTCTCAACAAACCAAGGTAAAATTCAACATCTGAACTTGGCTGAATGACGGCGGTGGTCTCTAAGCATAATATTTTTAACATAGAAATCAACAGAAGGTGTACACTTATATTTTCTGTAAGTACGTAACTTATTTCCATTTACATTACCCGTATCATTCCAAAGCAAAGTGTGCCAGTTAACTGCGTCATCCTGAAATAAAAAGGTAATTTTTATGCCCAATACAGCGTTTAACGCCCAATCTGATTTCAAGTAAGTGAGTACAATTATTCTGGTTCGAAAGGTTCATTATTTTACTATCCCAAGATGTGGTAAAACATCCAGACCATCGGTGAATTAATTTAGGCAGGCGCTCTTGCTGCATAGATTTAAGTCTGAAAAGATATCTGAAACGTTTACTGTCTGAGAAACCGAAACTGAGCACCAACCCATCTCCCCTCTACTTGCAAGAACAGGTGCATATTTACCTAAACCAAGAAACATTCTGGCAGATTCTATTCTGCACAACTTCAACTTCTTTAAAACTATGTAAACCCCATATACTGGCACCATAAAACAAAACTGGTTCAACCAGCGATTTAAAAAACTTCGTAAAAACATCATATGACATGCAACCAGCATAAATATATTTTGTGTACAGCGCACATAACGCTCTACAAGCGAACTTACAAAGCTCTTTCACAGTCTTGTGCATGTCTAAATATTTGTTTCTACACAATCCTGGATAACGATAAGCGCTATCATATGAAATCTGAGTTTTGCCAAACGAAAACTGATAGCAAGATCTAATAACCGATTTCTTCCGAAAATGGACAATTATGGTTTTGTCATCATTACTACTAATACGCCATTCTAAACACCAAGTACGTACAATATCTAACATTTTTTGAAGATATTTTTTCATTTGGAAGATATAAGAAACAAGTACCTGCTAACCTGTTCACGTTTCTGCTGTTTGCAACAGCAAGTTTATATTATATTTCATCTCACCAATGTGTTTCCAGCAAGGCCTACACCTAAGCTGTGATCCTTGGTAGGACCTTCCGAGACCGCGCAATAAAACATATATTAATATCTTTTTCAGTTAACCACGTTCCATAAATTTTTCTCAGACGTTGTACTTTTGACTGTAACGACCTTCCAGATTGTAATTTGATGAAGGAGACGCACATTATTACAGTGAGCTTTGCATTATTTCAATACGCAGTTCGTGCTGATGTGTATTAAGAATGTTTTCACAGGTTCATTTCGTGCTACATAACATTACCATAACGCCATAATGAAGGTTGCTACGTATTTCTAAGTTTGAGTAATTTCAGATGTTATTATTGTGATGCTGTTATTTGTTACACGTAGAATTTTGTTATTTAATTCAATACACGAAAAGAGAGCGACTGCATATAGGCAGCTGAGGAAATGTTCTTTCGTTTCGCCCTGTTTCTTGCATTTGGTAAGTAATGACTCAAACTGCCGTTCACATTTACAGAGAGCTGTGACGTCACTGGTAACGGTAATATATATTTTTTTAGATACCATTAATGTGTTTTCAGATTAGCGATGTATTATTCGTTGTTTCCGAAAAAGTCTGCGACTGCAAAACATCCGTGAATCGAACACACAATTATATTTGACATCGGGTAACATCGGTGGTCATCGTAAGTGGTAATTTACCGTAGAGCCGCCCCGTGCTCTGAGATTGACCACACTCTGGAGTGCTATAACATGATGATAACAAACTACTTTGCATTTGTTCTGGTAACTACTGATTAAAATTAATATAGAATGTCCGCATGCTTAATGTCACGTGTGTTTGTTCCAAAAGGTGTGAAGACAAATTGATAGCGTGAAGACATTATCGTCGTTTATCGCTATACTCTCGATGTACGTTGAGGCTTGTTTTCAAGGTAGGACGATGGAACAGTTTCTTGACAGAAGGTTTGGGAATGCCACTGCGTTACTGCAGAGTACGTTAATTCTATTATGAACACGTTGGTCAACTGCGCTACAGGTGACCCCTAGAAAACAAAGTCATGACCGAAATGACGATTTCTAAATGAAAAGCCTATCATTTGGCGCCGACACATGACTTTTCAATATGTGTTCAGCGTATCTCTATGAGAAGGTCCCATCTCGACTAACTGAAGATCTTGCTGGCTGAATATACATTTAATATGTAATGCTGAGTAAACTCACAGTGTAGACAATATGTAATAGTTCATATAGGGAACATACAAGTAAAGAAAGACGATTACAATTGGTTATTTATGTATCTAAAATAATAGTTAGATTTAGAGTTGATGTTTTGTTTTGTAAACAGATGAGGGCATTAAGCGAGGTTAGATGAAGTACCATCAGGAAATTTTACCAGCTTTTCTTCCTTCGGAGTAGTATAAACATCAGAAAGCAAAGGTGTTTCGACCCCAGTTAGTTTAAAATTTCATAAAGTGCATTCTTTCAATTCAAAAGAATAAGGATCCGGGGTAAAATAGGTCTTCAGCAACCCATGCTTGCCGTAAAAGGCGACTATGCTTGTTGTAAAAGGCGACTAACGGAATCGGGTGGTCAGGCTCGCTGACTTGGTTGATGCATGTAATCGATCCAAATTGCAAGGATTGATGCTCATGATATTAATCACTGGATTGTCTGGTCCAGATTCGATTATTTACAGACCGCCGTCATATAGCTGGAATATTGCTGAGGGCGGCGTAAAACAACAAACCAACCAATCTAAAGAATAGTAGAGTACATGGATGAGGCAGTTGTGTAAGATGTCACAATTTGACTTGCGTACCAAACGCCTATTGACTGGGGTTCGAATCCCACATTATATGTTTGACCTCCATCACTAAGACTGACAGGCAGGAATGTAACTGAAAAACTGGTCAATACGACGTTAAACCGGACTCGCCCACTAACTGTAGAATAATATCGATTTTAAGATGAAGCGCTCATCGTTATGTCTACCCAACAATTGTGAGTCATCTCTGCTAAAGCCTGGAGCATGTCTGGAGTCTAATGTTGATCGCACCACAGGACACTCTCAGCAAGAATGCGCTGAGTTAACACAACTTGACGTAAACGCCTTCTTGACACACTTCTGCTATTATGTCCTTCATCCACTTGGACCTACCGATCTTAGCTTTCCTGAGGCGATCCTGCAATTGACCCGGATGTACAGATTCGGCAGTACCACAACATATCGGTCTGACCTCATTAGGCTGGTTCTGTCTTGCAGTGAGTGAGTGAGTGAGTGAGTGAGTGAGTGAGTGAGTGAGTGAGTGAGTGAGTTAAATTTTAAGTCACATCTGCAATATTTCAGCCATCAAGGTTAAAGATTATAAATACTTTGAAACGTATAAAAAAAACAATCTGCCAACGACGGGCAGTAAAATAACTAGACTTATCCCAGAGAAATATTTAAAACCCAGTATTGAATCATAACATGGATATTACGATACATAACAATACATTATAAAAAAACAGGCTATTGATCTCCAACAACTGAAGGTAGATCACCTTACTGGGGACCATGGGGTTCTGTCCTGCACCCATTCGGTTGCATCAAACGTGTTCAGGGTCAATCAGTGGTCAAACTTTATCTTCTCTTGTGACCCACATCATGAAAATAACGCTGAAATTGTTTTCTGTTAAACTTGGGAACCCTTCAGTGATTGTAAGCCTCTGCAGAAAATAGTGATGCATGTTGCACGTGTACACTGTGTTTTTAAAAAGTGCACACGTACTAAGGGAATTTCGGTCCAACCAACAGCAGCATGTAAATGGCATGATTTCACAGACAAACAGGAGCAGTGGATTATGTTACTGTTCTGTTTCTTTTAAAAGAAAATAGACTCATGACGATATGATTTTTTTAAATAATATGCCCCCATACATAATGATGGGCATCGAGGTTCAAGCGAAGCCTTCACATGTAACTACCTGGTTACACGATTCCAAATCACCTTTATAAAAACAGAAAATATATACTATAGTGCTCGTGGACATGGCTCAAGTCGTTATTTCACTCACTCCCCCGTGGCGATTTCGAGTTTTAATTTATGTTGGAGGCGACCAAACGGATCAGGTAGTCCTGCTCGGTGACTTGGTTATTTTGTGTGTGATCGTACCCCGAGGTCGTGGATCGCTGCTCACTATATCGATCACTGGATTGTCTGCTCCAAATTCGATTTTTGTCAGGCCATAGTCATACAGCTGGAATGTTGCTGTGTGTTGCGTTGAACAACAACAAAATATTTCACTCAAGACACCACGTAATTTAAACGGTTCCGTTCCCAGTGAAATGGCCCAAATCAAGAAATTTCCAAAGTAAATAAAGCGATAAAACCCTGACCATATTCATAAGAAATATTTGCCAATAGCATACGAATCCCACGCCGAGTACGTTGCTAGTAATGTCCAATAATTCTTCACTCTCCTAACAGTAATCGTCCGAATAGTTTGGATGGACGGGGTCCGGACTAACGGTGTATAAAATTACACGCCTTCAGTAACTAACCTTAATTGATGTTTATTGATGTACTTACTGTCACAATTTTTATTTGTCTTTTCAGTAACATGGGCATGCTACGGCTGTCACCGGAGACATAAACGTAAGCATTTGTCAGTAACTCCACCTGTTTACACTAGACAAATACCTATTCTTTCCAAACCTGTCCAAGCTATCCAAACGTGGATGTGCATATAATTTTCATATCATGATACAGACATGCTATAGGCTACTCCACTACAATTTTAAAAACAACAACCAATGCAATGTTCGCCTTGGGGATACGGTGACACGCAATCAGTTAAGTCACTGAGGCTGACTATCTAATACATTTAGTGGCACCACACGATCAAAAACTGTTCTGTGAATGATGACACTAATGTTTTCATATTGACGCGACTGAAGTATTCTGAGCGTTTTTGAGAACGTGCCTTAATTAAAGAAAACATGCTTGTCATATTGAAATGAATTATTCATTGTCAGTTGAGTGTTGGTCCCTCTAGCCCCTCAAGGATCTTGTCATGCGTTTATTTGGACATGTCACGAAACAATATTCTAAATATGTTTTGAGAATATAATTCAGTTCACGGAAATGTATAAAGTCATTTTGAAAAGAATGACGTTACACAATACAAATGTATGATTTCCTCTAGGCAGCCCGTGAGTGATAAAGTATCCTTTTGTTTGAACAAAAAGCGATTCACCATGTTCTAAATATGTTTTGAGAAGGTAATGCAATGAAAGATAGTATGTCTTAGTCACATTAAAAAAGTTCTTATTGCCCACTATCTTCATGTTCAAGACTACTGGCACATGAGGTTCAACCGCCCCCATATCAGATGTCCCAGGGTACAAGATACCTACATCGCCGACCCTGGTCAAGACACCGCCATGGTGACATGGGGTACACCTGTAGTACGTGGGAGACGTTACAGGTAAGGGTTTGTTAACATAACATTCGGCACGATTGTCGCATGTAGGGGACGTTATAGGTAAGGATATACGAACATGACAAAGGGCACACATGTAATACGTGGAAGACGTTATAGGTAAGGATTGGATAATATGGCATTGAGCACACACATGTAGTACATGGAAGACGTTATAGGTAAGGATTGGATAATATGGCATTGAGCACTCACATGTAATACGTGGAAGACGTTATGGGTAAGGATTGGATAATATGGCATTGAGCACACACATGTAGTAAATGGAAGACGTTATAGGTAAGGATTGGATAATATGGCATGGAACACGCCTGAGTACGTAGGACATGTGAGGGGTAAGGATGGGTACACATGATTTGGGACACGCCTGTAGTACGTGAGAGCGTGGGTGACGTTACAGTAACGGATTTCTAGGATACCACTCATCTTCAATGTGATATACATTTTATGTCGCAGATGAAATAAGTTTCAATTTGCCCCAGGTTTAACGAGGGACTTGATATCAAAACTGAAGCGAGTGTAATATTCGATTTATCACCTTATACTTGATGAAATATCAACAAAACCTAACAGTTATATAGCAAATGAAAAAAGGTCAAGGTTACAACGTTCGATGCCCAAACCACAGAGGACGTCAGTGATGTCATGGTGCTGTAAACAAGCGTCTCCCTTATATTTTTAGGTAAACGACAAAACGATTATGTTCTAAATGTACAACAATCTCCTTAACATCAGATCTTAGTTCTCGCTACCGCTAAACAATTACGGGTCACGTCAGAACGATCTTTCGCAAGTTTTGACCGACCAATGAAATGACTGACAAGAAATCGACATTAGCCAATCAGAAGGCAGCTTTCTCGAGCTTTACGACACTAGTTTCAAACTGGCGACTACGCTTCGAAACATATTTTGACGAATTCTCGATTTAAAAAATTAAAACTGCTAAGAAGAACATTCTGGAATGTTTTATAGGTGGCCTAGATTGTATGGATATAATCATAAAACCCGTAACTGTCGTTCGGAATACCCCGTGTTAAATATTTCGTGGTTGCATGATTAGAAAATACATTCCGACTGTCACTTTCATGATCTGGTAAGCGATGCTCTGATTGGTTGGATGAAGGTCGTTCTGACGATACCCTAAAGGGATGTCCTTAGATCTTTGTTTAGCGATAGCGAGAACTAAGATCTGATTTTAATGAGATTGAATATACAATAACGTCTTATCACAGCTGAGAAAACGCTAATCTAACAAATAAGGGGATCGTCATCTTTCGTTAAATCAGCCCTATGAACTGGTACCCTGTTTAAGCACAAGTGCGTAGGCGACAAGACAACTGTGCATACGCATCAGCGTAAAATGTCTAACGCCGCCAACCTTTCGTCTTTCTTGCTAAATGGCAAACGGTTATGCTAGCTGACAAAAGCGACCACGTATAAATGAGTATGCGATATAGGCCTAGTTTATCGCCAAGGTAACGTGCGGCCATACATTCTGTGTTTATTGTGCATAAATGATCATGCATATAAGCGCGAGATCGGATCTAGGGCATATTAACGGCGACCGCCAGAACAGCAGTATCAAAAACAATAATGCCCAACCGCATGTGTTACTCTTCGGTGCTCTTCAGAACAGCTTGGGGTAAATTTGGTTTCTAATTTTGCAGTGTTATTTGTAATTTGTATAATGTCAGTTGAGTGTAACTAGTCCTGCGGTGTAGCCTCATCCCAAATTCTTGGTCCTCCTGAAAAATATGAACCGGCACACCCTCTTCCAGCGAAATAGACAATCAGCTGCATATGTGCACATTTAAAACACATTAAGATATTTTAATATATTGGGTTTTTTATTCTAAAGTGTTACAGCATCTGGTAATAAAAGTACAAATTGAAATAACTTCAGCTTGTTTTCCTTTGTTTGGAGCTGTGACCGCGCATCCCCCTAAACATGGTATCGTGTTGCCTCTACAAATGACTACAGGTTAAAAGCAATAATGCTATGTTGGTCTATGCCTCACAACACAATGGAGTTTTAAAGAACAATTTGAACTCTCCAATACGTATCTCAAATGGTACCGATTAATCAGTCAGATTGTTGTATGTTTAGATATTATAGTGGTTGTAGTAACATGTTGATAATAAATAATGTGTCAATTAAATCCATCTGTCCGTAGCTGTAATTTGGAACTTGAAGTCGAATCTATGTTGCAGATCACCATGGCACATTAGACCTAATAGATACATGAATATGATTATTTAATTTCGTCAACATTGTCTCAATTACCCGATTAATTGTTTTCCTTTGTTTGGTTTGTTTTCCTTTGGTTGAATTTCCGGCGTGAACAAAAACAGAGTTTTTGTGATCGAAATGAATGAAGCGTTCCGTAAGGTACAGGGTTCACAATCAGCCAATACATAGCCTAGGTTATGTGACAAGTGGTATGTGTATACAGTGCAAATATAAGAAATGTGTGCACCTGTATGTTTTACCGCGAGGCAATAATAGTACATGTGACATCTGACACGCTAAAGAACGAGGCTGATATATAGGTAAGGATTGATATACATGAATTTAATCATTAACAACCACTATCACTGCTACCGCTGCAACCGTAGCCACTGTTGACACGGATTTCAACTCCTTGTATTGTTTTAATGTTACTTTTCGTCCTGTCTTTGTCGACACTACACGATGCCGTTTAAAGATACTGTGTATTACAGTAGATATATCCATGGGTACCTCATTATATTGCAGGGTTGAGCTGATTACCTCTAAAGGATCCGGCAGCCGTTTCGATGAAGGGACACACAGAATAGTGTACAACATGAGAGATCACTACAACATCAAAAGAAATTGTCAGATGAAGTTCAACGTTAAAGGTATTGCAGGTCCCGTAACCTGAAGAAAGGAGAAGGAGATTTCTGAACAAAACATGGAATGTTATATGCAGTCAATGGATTGATGTCACCGGTGTTTGAAACGAATTAAGGATGTTGCATTGCAATTGATTGCAACATCCCATATTATCATCGTGCATAACTAACCACCGTACATACATGTATACTGAAGGGTTTCGCTTTGGTCATATACTTTTGTCATGATTGTTTAACTCAACGCCATATGACGACTGAATTTTAAATATTCGATTCTGGACCAGATAATCCAGTGACTTTTTATGTCTCACTTCAAGCTGTTTACTTTAAACTGTACTTCGGACGGGCACTAACATGCTGTCTGCTGGTCATTTTCAGCAAACGATAAAAGTTAAACCACGCGTTTTACTCAGAAACATGCTATGTTCAATTGCTGTTTGAAGATCCGGATTTGAATTGGTCGTCGTCAACCCGTGGTTGTCGTCAGAGGTCACTAACGGACCGACTTGTCAGGCTCGGTGACGTGGTTGATACATGTCATCGTATCCCAGTTGCGATGCTCATGGTGTCAATCAGTGGATTGTCTGACCCAGACTCGATTATTCACAGACTGTCGTCATAAAGCTGTAATACTGTTCATTGCGGCGTTAAACAACAAACAAATGAATTTGGCAATTGGTTACTGTGATATATTTGTGTCAAGTGTAAGTTAACCGGTATATCTGCAGTTCTGAGATGTCCAGTGCTTCAAAATCCAGCCAATGGCCGCATGAATTGTGAAGGCAACAAGTATGGCAACGTATGTACATTCAGCTGCCAAAAAGGCTACTCGATGTTTGGCACACCACGGGTCACGTGTCTGCAATCCAAGTTCTGGAGTGGTCCTACTCCAAAATGTGAAGGTAAATCTAAACACTGCCTTTGGTGACAATGTTTGACACAACGCATTTATTGCTCCATTGTGTGTGCTTTCAAGTTGTTCCCGTTGAAGTAGATTTAAAACATGATTTAATATACACGTAAGGGGAAGTGAGGTGAGGTGAGATTGGGTTTAACGTCGCGTCCAAGATTATTGCACTTATATAGCGACGTGCATGCACGTGTATGTGTGTGTGCGTGGCTGCTTGTACTAGTCCGGACTGATGCCGATTTATAGTGCTAGCAAACTGAGATGCCATGCCGCAGTTTTACATGAATACCCCACTCAGACACAGTATACTGACTCCGAGCCGACCAGTCCTTGTTTTAGCCCCTTAATGCCGAACGCCAGACAGAGTAACAAAAAGTACCATCTTTTAACGTCTTTTGGTATGACGCGGCTGGGGATCGAACCCCGGACCTTCCGCTCTCCGGGCGGACGCTCTACCATTAGACCACGGAGGCGGTCTACGTAAGGGGACAGCTAGAGATTACATCCTTATTGAAAGATAACGATAGCATCTATAACAGCTTATGCCGTTATTATTTCCAGCCCATGAGTGTAGCAGTCTAATCCCGCCACCACACGCCCTTCCCTTTAAGTGTGACAAGGGCCACAGTTTCGGAAGCGTGTGTTTATTGCAATGTGACACTGAGAACGGCTGGTCAGCGTCCAAAGGCCACATGAGTCGCTGCACGTACACAGGGCAGTGGACAGTGACGAACTTCCAATGTAAAGGTATGTCAACCAAATCGTGATCATTGGGTTAGGATTTTCCCAGTCCAAGTTTTTCCGATTGTAAAATATTAATGTCTTGATCACTTTTGCAAGAATATTACAACTTGTGAGATACCGTTGAGATACCGTAAGATAAAATTGCGCCGATATAAAAACACATACCTTAATCATCTAAATTGTCCGTGAGTGACAGAAACATATACACTCGGTAAAAATGGGGGGAAATGGAGCTATATATGGTAACGCTAAGCCTCCCGGGGGTAAAAGAACTACAGGTTAAAAGCCAGGGCCCGGTTCCTCAAAGCGATCTTAGCGCTACGATGATCGTAAACCTATGTTAAAGTATGGGACTTACGATCACCTTAGTGCTAAGATCGCTTTGTGGAACGGGGCCCAGAATGTTATGTTGGTGTATGGCTCACAACACAATGCAGTTTTATAGAACGATTTGAACCCTCCAATACGTATCTCTAATGGTACGGAGTAGTCAGTCACATTGCTCTATGTTTAGATATTATAGTGGTTGTAATGACTTCTTGATATTAAATAATGTGTCAATTAAATCCATCTGTCCGTAGCTGTAATTTGGAATTTGAAGTCGAATCTATGTGGCAGATCACCATGGCACACTAGACCTAATAGATACATGAATATGATTATTTTCGTCAACACTGTTCCAATTACCCGATTAGTGTAAGGATTGACTGACAGCTTAAGATAGTTCTGTCTTTTGTTCGAACTATTTTTTTCAGTACGCTTAGTCATCTTATTATCATCAAATTCACATTCAAAGATATAAGTACTTTTGATCTAAATTCACATTGATCATATTGTGTTTTTCCACAAGCTTATGACTCATTTTTCTTATGAAATATAGTGCAAAAGCGTGGTGTTGCAGAAAGCCATTCGAAACATTTGTATTTTATAAATTAAAATTGATTTTCAGTCTATGAAGCTATTACGTCCACATCATTATAATCATTATCAATTCCTCCGCTATTTGCGCCTTATGAGTATCAAATCGATTCAAATATGTCATTAACAGATACAGAACCACCCGTGTTCACCAACTGCCCCACCCAGACCATTCACCAGTCAGCCAGTCCAGACACCAACCTCACCTCAGTGCTGTGGCCCAGACTCATCGTCACCGACAACTCTAACAACATCAGGAGTATACGAGCATCCTCTGGCGTGACCGTCATCGGGGGAAAGTTTGGTGTAGGGACGCATATCGTCAAGTTACAAGTCGGGGATTGGGAAGGAAACGAGGCTGAACCTTGCAGCTTTGTAGTCAAAGTAGAACGTAAGTTGGGATGTAAATTACGGTGTTCTTCGTACACGATACATTACCACTCAGCAAATGTTTCTTTTATATACTACTAAAACTAGTTGGCAATACCAAGAATGACAACAGATCTGTAGGTTGGTATTCCAGCTATATGACGGCGGTCTGTACATAATCGAGTCTGGACCAGACAATCCAGTGATTGACAACATGAGCATCGATCCACGCAATTTGGAACGATGACATACATCAACAAAGTCAGACGACCCGATCCCGTGAGTCGCCTCTTAAGACAAACATAGTCGCCTTTTACGGCAAGCATGGGTTGCTGAAGACCTATTCTACCCCGGATCTTCACGGGCCCAACAGATCTGTTAAATGTGCGATAGTACTGAGTACATTCGATAAACCGTTGTACCCTCACATATGCATTTATATATATATATATAAAACGTGCATTTTTCGGAATGAAGCCTTGGTCACCTCAATTTACCGTTTTACCCTCACATATGCATTTATATATATATATATAAAACGTGCATTTTTCGGAATGAAGCCTTGGTCACCTCAATTTACCGTTTTACCCTCACATATGCATTTATATATATATATATAAAACGTGCATTTTTCGGAATGAAGCCTTGGTCACCTCAATTTACCGTTTTACCCTCACATATGCATTTATATATATATATATAAAACGTGCATTTTTCGGAATGAAGCCTTGGTCACCTCAATTTACCGTTTTACCCTCACATATGCATTTATATATATATATATAAAACGTGCATTTTTCGGAATGAAGCCTTGGTCACCTCAATTTACCGTTTTACCCTCACATATGCATTTATATATATATATATAAAACGTGCATTTTTCGGAATGAAGCCTTGGTCACCTCAATTTACCGTTTTACCCTCACATATGCATTTATATATATATATATATAAAACGTGCATTTTTCGGAATGAAGCCTTGGTCACCTCAATTTACCGTTTTACCCTCACATATGCATTTATATATATATATATAAAACGTGCATTTTTCGGAATGAAGCCTTGGTCACCTCAATTTACCGTTTTACCCTCACATATGCATTTATATATATATATATATATATATAAAACGTGCATTTTTCGGAATGAAGCCTTGGTCACCTCAATTTACCGTTTTACCCTCACATATGCATTTATATATATATATATAAAACGTGCATTTTTCGGAATGAAGCCTTGGTCACCTCAATTTACCGTTTTACCCTCACATATGCATTTATATATATATATATAAAACGTGCATTTTTCGGAATGAAGCCTTGGTCACCTCAATTTACCGTTTTACCCTCACATATGCATTTATATATATATATATATATATATATATATATAAAACGTGCATTTTTCGGAATGAAGCCTTGGTCACCTCAATTTACCGTTTTACCCTCACATATGCATTTATATATATATATATATAAAACGTGCATTTTTCGGAATGAAGCCTTGGTCACCTCAATTTACCGTTTTACCCTCACATATGCATTTATATATATATATATAAAACGTGCATTTTTCGGAATGAAGCCTTGGTCACCTCAATTTACCGTTTTACCCTCACATATGCATTTATATATATATATATAA
The DNA here is from genome assembly GCF_023055435.1 of Haliotis rufescens. NCBI lineage: Eukaryota > Metazoa > Mollusca > Gastropoda > Lepetellida > Haliotidae > Haliotis > Haliotis rufescens. The sequence goes on from NW_025964112.1 coordinate 18,356,592, forward strand.
AACGTGCATTTTTCGGAATGAAGCCTTGGTCACCTCAATTTACTGTTTTACCCTCACATATGCATTTATATATATATATATAAAACGTGCATTTTTCGGAATGAAGCCTTGGTCACCTCAATTTACCGTTTTACCCTCACACACACAGGCACACACACACAGGATTACGATGATGTAGATCGTAGTGCTGGTCTTGTTAATGTGCTGAATACAACTGATATAACTGAAATAGTATTACAAGCGAGGTCAAATACCCTTGTGATTTTGCAGGTGTTGAGTGTGAGCCTCCACCACTAGAGGATGAACATATGAAGCTGCCTGGTTGTGTTCCACCGTTTGTTGAAGGTAAGAAGTGTAAGCTGGAGTGCGGCATGGACATCCCCCTAAAGGGAAGCAGCTACATCACATGCACGTCATCATCAACGGGGAAAAGTGGGACTTTCTGGGACTGGGGACAGAAAAACACGCCACCAAGGACCAAGCCATATTGTGAAGGTACTACCAAGACAAGAGAGACAACGGAGTAAATGTTGTCGTTGTAATTATATGTCCTTGACCTGATTTATATGTACTCCAATATATTACTTGTCAAACTGGTGTAAATGTTTTGAATTAAAAGAAAACAAAAATATTTTTAGCGATTTAGTTTAGGGATTTGCAAACCTTAATTTCACAATTGCGGAATAACATGAAAATAAATGCCGAAAACAGCCCGTTCTCTGCCGAGTCTTCTAGATGATTTCAATAATGAAAATAATAAGTAAAATGGGTCAAGATATGATCAAAAAAATAATGCTTTGACTAAAAAGCATATATATATATATACTACCCATCAAAAGTTTAGACTCACTGAAACCACTCACTATATCTCGTAAGAAAATCGTATTTGTGAAAGCTACCGATAAAAAATAACAAAATCATTCATTTAGGTCTTCATATCCTTGTTCACAAGGACGTGTGCATTGATGATTAGTGAACCAGAATGCCGTATTGGCTAGTACCATACAAAAGTGAAATTGCAAAATTTAATAACGGGTATGACCACCCCTGGCTCTAACACAGACATTGCATCGACGTTGCATACCACGAAAGAACAGTTCAATCTGCCGCTGGGGAATGTTTGCCACTCCTCAAACAATGCATTGCGAAGTTGGCGAAGGTTAGCAGGGGGAGGAACTCTGGCATAAACACGCCGTCCCAGCAGATCCCAAACATGCTCAGTGGGGTTCATATCGGGCGATAATGCTCGCTAATCCATTCGATTCACCCCATTTTGTTGTAAACAAGCTGACACGATGCGAGCTCTGTGAGGCCTGGCATTATCATCTTTGAAAACCGCGTGACCTGGCATGGCCCTTAAGAATGGAAGCACAATAGGAATGATGATCTCGTCCCTGTATCTCTGGCCAGTCAGATTTCCATCCTGTACCAGTAAATCAGTTCTTCCAGTCAGGGTGATACCTCCCCAGACGATAACGGATCCACCTCCAAATCGATCATGCTCCACAACAGCAACGTCAGCGTACCGCTCTCCCTGACGTCTGTAGACTGGGATCCGACCATCGTTGAAATGCAGATTGAACCTTGATTCGTCGGAGAAGAGTACCCTTGCCCATCTGCGGGGACCCCAGCGTAAATGTCCATTTCCCCAATTCAGTCTGTTCTGACGGTGGCGTGGTGTAAGAGGGGGTCTTACAGCTAGACGACGTGCCCGCAGTCCGTAGTGACGTAATCGGCGGCGTATTGTTGATACAGATACACGTCGTCCTGTAGCTTGTTGGAAAGCATTATTGGCTGCTGTGGCTGTAATGTGTCTGCCCCTGAGAAACAGCAAAAAGACGCATCGGTCATCTTGCTGTGATGTTACCCTTGACCTACCCGACCTGGGTCGATCCTGGACGGAGTTGGTCTGTTGGGATACGCCAAGACGTCTGGCAACAAACCGTTGTGATCTGCCATCTTGTAGCAGTGCCAAGGCTTGATGTCGTTGCTCAATACGGAGACTTCTCCCTCTACCCATGCTTGCATCAAAGAAGAATTTCTCCACTAACTCAGAAGAGCCAACTGCAATCCTTATAAAGATAAATTGCACGAGTATCCCGCGTCAAATTGCTGCTAAAACACGTGCATTATCGTGCATGTGAACACCTGCGTTTTGGTGCGAATTTTGTTTAAAAATGTGCGACATTTCACAGAGTTTTATCAATTAATGAACGAAAAACTCTAATCTTTTCACCGACACAGATTTGGTTTTACGCCACAACAGTTCATGTGCTAACAGTACCTGTAAAAAGTTTAGAATATTTGGCATTATCTGGTTTGAAACAGTTGAGTATAGTGAGTGGCTACATTTACACTGGTGAGTCTAAACTTTTGATGGGTAGTATATTTGTTTCGTTTTCTTTCATTTCATCCGAACGACAATTCTGATAAAGGGGACCTGAAAAAACATGTTTGACCACTGACCATTCGTATGTAAAAAACAATCCGAAAACGATTGACATCTCTATGTGTCGACAGTTATACAAGTTCGGCATTTGAGACAGTTGGCACCCGTAGAAGATATCGTTTTATAAAACTCCTAATGCCTTTTTTAAATCATTATTACAAATATAACACTGTTACTAGAAATTCCTCCTTGTCTTTCTCTCCATATTGTAATACTTCGACTTGTTCTATCATTTCAATATCAGTGCCCAAATGTCCTCCACTGAGTGCACCTGCACACGGAGCCGTGGCTTGTGACAAGTGGTTGGGAGGTCAGATGTGTTCTGTCCTCTGCCAGAAAGGCTATGACGTCCCTGGGGAATTTGAGAAGTATTACATCTGCCCGATCAGCAGTGGGAAGTGGACCTCAGACAACGTGCCTGGGTGTGAACGTAAGTCATTTGGGTTGGTTGGTTGGTTGTTTAACGCCGCACTCAGCATTATTCCAGCTATATGTCGGCGGTCTGTAAATAATCGAGTCTGGACCAGACAATCCAGTGATTGACATCATGAGCATCGATCCACGCAAAGGGATACGATGACATGCATCAACCAGGTCAGCGAGCCTGACCACCCGATCCTGTTAGTCGCCTTTTCCGACAAGCATAGTCGCTTTTAACGACAGGCATGGGTTGCTGAAGACCTATTTTACCCCGGATCACGGGTCGTAAATCATTTGGGAGTGAGAGAGTATGGTTGTACACGGCTTTTAGCAGATTGAATACTTCAGCAACATCACGGCGGAGTAAACCAAAAGTGAGCTACTCACGTTGTATCCATGTGAACCCGAGTCATCTGCGTGACGAGCGAACGCTTTAACCAGTAAGCTATCTCATCGCATCACCATAAGGCTAGTACAATAAAAAAAGAAACCTCCAAAAAGTTCCAACCTATCCAAGCCTTAAAATAAGTCATTTTCAACTAACAGTTCACAAATCTTTGATTTCTTTAAAAACAGACAGCATACACAGACAACCCCAGGCTTCACAATCAAAACAATCAGGTACAATAAAATACATCTGAGCACAATCTTACTTTTGAGGTGACCCGGTGGGAAAGTGATTTTAATGCAGAAAACTTAATTCTTTTGAGACATTAATATAACTGGCACATTGTTTACAGCTTTCTTTCATCACTGCTTACAGCAACAGTACCAGGATGGGGACAGACGCTACCCGCTGCCTACATCTTTAACGGTCCATGCAAAGATGCTGAAGAGGAGGTAAAGACGAACTTCATCATTATGTTGAAGAACAATAATCTGTGCAGCGGACGGCACTGTACAGTTGAGAATGTGAAAGTCACGTGTGGTAGCTCGAGAAAGAGACGAGATATAGAAGGAAAGTTCGGAAGAGTTCGTCGTGGAGCGTCCATCAATTTCATCGTATTTGAGATCAAAGTGATGTCTGAGGAGACACCGTTGGCATCAGCTGAACAGGTCGCGGTAAGGACTATAGCGAAGTTGGTGAAGATTATAAAGGCCATCAAGAAAAAGGGGACATTCACAGTCGCAGGTCAGAAGGTGTGTCCAGTGTCGGTGAGGAGGAGGACACCCACGCCGGTATGCCATGAAGGTTATATGAGAGCCCGCAAGTCCAAAAATGCCTGTGGTACGTATTTCAATGACTATCCCGAAGTGGCAATGTGACGCAATATATTGGCTGCTAAGAGCAAGGCCCCTTTCCGCGTCAGGATCCAGTGATGTGTTTGAATATCAGATTCACACCGAATGTAATCCTTCGTTTGTTAACACCATGTCCCTGCTCGCGGGGTCCATCAAAGTGAAACACATTTTACGACCTGCGCCACTGTATTCTCTTTCACCCATTAGGGCTGAAACGCTGGGATATAACTGAAATACTGTAATTTCTTATTCTATTCTATTCATTTCTATCATACTTTTGTGCTAAACATAGTGATTGCTTTCTCTCTGTTACTGTTGTAAAGTGGAAATTTGGCGCTATATGAAAAGCACGCCTCGCGCGATAGAATGTACACAAACCCCCTTCATTTTTCATTTGGAAAGATTAAATCAAATAGGCTTTTAAGTACCCATCGTATAACTAAAATACTTTGACCATTGATCAGCGGCATCACTAACGTGTTCATGCCAATCTAGTTTCTGTAATTCTTCCCGTTTTGTTTGTACTTGCAGTTGCATGCCCTCAGGGGACCTTCTACAATTCTAGTAAGCTTTGCGAACCTTGTCAGAAAGGATCGTACCAGGATAGACCAGGCTCTGTTGCCTGTGTCTCCTGTCAGAGTGGCCATACTACCTTGAAAGACGGGAGGAACAACGTAACTGAGTGTGTTGGTGAGTGAGTGGGTCAATGTTGCCAACCCCGCAGTCCGCAAATAGTCCCAAATAAATGAGCAATTATGGATTAGACAAGATGTTGTTAATATTGGCAACGTTGCTCATCGTCGAAATGCGATGAGACCAAATGCACAGAGGCTGACAACCGGAACCAATCTTACGATTAGCGTTGGTTACATCATGTGTTTTTAGATTTGCGTGTGTTATTGAGTGTTTGATACCCGGAAATGGTGCCGTGGGTTCGAAATAAAATTTCCGAACAAAGTTTCAATGACACCAACACATCTGTAATTATAAAACGCCAGAGAATCACCAGTCTCCATTACCCGACGAAACAGATTCCATTAGGCGTAAAGGCAAATTGAATGGATCACTGAAAATCAGTGATGACACCAGGTGTTCGCGAATAGGTGTTCATCTCTTACCGAGGAACCTCAGTTGCAAAATATACTCCAGCACATGTAATATAGATTCCAGTTTAGGAATGTCAAATAAGGTGATTAACCTGGTGCGTTTTGAAATTTGAGGTAGTCTGATAGATTAGATACCTCTTATTTTGATTCACGAATTCATCTAGAGATTTGTTCCAAAGATAAAGGATATTTAATATCACATTGGAGATGTCGTTTTTATAATTGTTGCCTCTGTACCTTGTGCCTTTGAATGATTATTGTTGTGTTTAACTACGTACTAGTATGTACAAGTTTTGATTTTCGATTGCTGTATCTAGAGCTCTGTCGCCCTGGCTATTATTCACGCACGGGTTTGTCCCCCTGTTCCACATGTCCCCCTGGCACATACCAGCCACACGAAGGGGGTGCGTCCTGCCTGGCCTGTCCTCCGGGGATGAGGACACAGGGAAATGCTGCACAGTTTCTGCTGGAGTGCATCCGTAAGTGGTGTTCTTGACTTGCCGATGGTGTCGTGTGATGGTTATGAAATATGTCATTAAAACATTAATGCATTAACGGGAGTGTATTGCATTACTTCAGTAAAGAAAACATTATTGTGCATATCCCGTAAGCAATATGTCAAAATAGCCATCTTTGCGGTGACTTTGTATGAACAATTATATTTCAACCATTAATATCCAAATTTTCAGCTTCATCACAGTTATATTGGTTATAGTTTGAACACAGCATCAACTGACCAAATTATTAACCTTCTTTTGGCCCAAGACAAGAACGTTATTTCGTTAAGTCCGGTAAAATGTGTTTTAACTTAGTTTATACAATCTTCTTAAACGAAGGTTGTTCCCATAATACGTTCATAATCGGACACGTCTTGTCGTTAATGAGCCTTAAATGACCTCTGTCTGGGTGGCCCAGTCCCCACAAACACGCCGTACAGAGTTGTGTCTCTTACTCGTACTAGAAACCTATGACCGTTGGTTCGAATCCCCGTTTAGCCGTGATGATTTTGGTTTGCCAGCACCGGTGCTTGTGGGTTTCACCAAAGTGTTTAACGGCAAGAGCCAGCATCAATTTAGGCGTTCCTCCAGGATCGACATGCCGTGATACAACTGAAATACTATTCAAAACTATGTTAAACCAAACTCAATTACTCTTCGGAAGTCATTGGGTTCTGTTACATTCGTAAAAGAAAGCATTTTATTTTGTTACAAAGGCTTTTCTCGATCCATTCCAATATGTCTTCAGATTTCCTATGCTATCATTTTTTTAATTCACAGCTTCAGACATCTTGCTCCAGGGCCCCGTCACAGTTGCCATGCCGTCTTCTTATCAGGAGGCCGTCTGCGAGTTTACCTTCAGTGTGTGGGTAAAGGTTTTTTACTCGGGGAAGAATGGACTGACCTTTGAAGTACACCACCCTCAGCATGGAACGCAGGTTTCCATAAACCTAACCTCTTCCATCGACGTATCAGTTGCAAGGTATCAGACTTATTATGATATAATTTGTTCATTCTGTTTTCGTATTTGCGGGTCATTTTAAATGAGTGAGGTGGGTATTATGGTCTTTTTAGCATTACGACTGTATCATGACAGGGACATCAAGGATGGGCTTCTTGCCACACTAAAAGAAATAGGTTTCTCGAGCAAGTAAATTGTAGTACATTTTTACATTCGTCCCATTAAGCAAAGTTAACTGTTACTGCCATTTACTCATTGAAAATATATTTTTACATTTGTCAACATTAGGGTGATTCATTAGGGTGATCAAATGTATCTGTTGTTTCTAGATTAATTATTGAAACATAATGATAACCATTTAATTAGGAGAAAAAACATGCTGCCTTTTGGATATACAGAAATTTCATTTGGAACCGAGTAAAAATTTCCGGACATCGATTGTTTGTTTGTTGTTTAAAGCCGCACTCCAGCTATGTGACGGTGGTCTGTAAATAATCGAGTCTGGACCAGACAGTCCAGTTATTGACATCATAGGTATCGATCTACGCTAGAGGGATACGATGACGTCAATCAATCAATCAATCAAGTTAGCTATCCTGACCAACCGATCCCGTTAATAGCCTCACACGACAAGCATGTGTTGCTAAAGACCAATTCTAACCCTGATCGGGGGCACGGGTGGCCCAATCGTCTAAGACGCCGCGATTCGCTGTGCAGAGTTGCGTCCCTTGGATACGCCAGAAACCTATGATTGTGGGTTCGAATCCCGGTTCGCCCCGATTATGTTTCTAGGTTTGTCAGCACCATACCCGTGCTCGAGGGTTTCACCGAAGTGGTAAATGTGAGACCTGCATCACTTCGGGCTTTCCTCTACCTCAAGCTGACTCGCCGTGATATGACTGGAATACTGTTAAAAGCGGCGTTAAACCCAATTCACTCACTCTAACCCTGATCCTCGGGGGCTCCGGGAATCGAATGTTCAATGATACCCAGAAGCACAGCCATCTGGCAATTGCTCCACTACTTCCGCAATACCAGCAGACTCGGCACACAAGGGACAGGTCACGAAGCAGTAGACCACATGTGACCACCCCACAGGAGGACCGCTATCTGCGCACTTTATATCTGCGCAAGTCAATCGAAACATTCATGTGTTTGTGGTGTCCTAAATCTTACATTAAAGGACACGTGCTACTTGCACTGAAACAATTAACATATGTCGGATGTCATCTCCGATTATCCAGGGTAGTTTATCTTCATTCTATGAACATGAACATCCCCATCGAATGAAGCCTCGTCTCTGAATTGACGCCACCACCTTAATCTATCATTCTCTAACATAGCACGTGATTTCTCTCCCTCATTAGTGTAATTAGTCTGGACGGATGTTTTTTAGCGTTATGTTATTTCACAAACCATTTAGTGAAGGGGTCCACGGCATTTACCATGATAGAATGGATATATAATAACTGGATAATTGAGGAAGATCTGATGACGGAGAGTGTTGCTTATGTATGGCATTCTTGTTCTTTTTTTCCTCTAGTGACGTTATCCATATCGAAGAAGGCTTAAATCAAACTTGGAGTCACGTGGCACTTTCGTGGGACAAGAACTCAGTGTACGTATTTCAAGATGGCCGCCAAGTGTGGCATCAAAAACATCTGTCTTTGGAATGTCCACTTACAAGAGGAGCAAGTCTGATCATCACACTGGAAAAGGATGTCTGTAAGTGTCATATATCTTGTGTGAGAAACTGGGCTTGTAATCTGAATGTACATTTGGTTCATGCACATGCACATGCACATGCACAAAGGATTACCCAATCAGCATCAGCATCATCGTCATCATAAGGGTTGGACTCTGCGTTAGGAACCTAACCATACTCTAATATATTATTAATGTTTATTTAGTAACTTGAAAAGTGACGTCACATTAAAAATATTGGAGCTGTTAAATGACGAAAATGTTTTACTTATCATACACCATGTAAGGTAGCTTGGACTTTTTACTGACTGAGTCACATAAAAGAACCTTGACGGCGGAGCCTGCAACTTGTTTTTCAGACGCACTGATCCAGAGTCTCAACGTGATTCCATCATCTGATATGTCTGTAGTTAGGCTGTTGTCGACGTCATGTGAAGCAAGTCTTAACACCACACTGTTTTCTGTCCATGGCCTCAACTTCACAAGACTTGACAGCGTCTTCGAGGTCACGCCCTCAACGTGTCTCCGTCAGTATATATCATGGATCACAAATGTTATTTATCATTAACATATGATCATAACTGTTCACACAGTTACACACATACTTTATAATATGACACCTCATAAGAGATTCACACGTGGTATATAGGATCACCAAAATAGCATACGTTATTTTACATTTAACAAGTTAGGATTACACATTATACAGTGTGTGAGTGAGTATGGTTTTACGCCGCTTTCAGCAATTTCCTTAATTTGACACTTAGCTTGAAAACATGATGAACGATGCTATCCCATACCATGACCTTCACATGGCGTGTTCGAACCACCTGAATTACTAGCACTTTCGTTTGTGGAGTGTTTGAGTTGCGGGTGATACCGGTAGAACATGCCATGCGTACCGTTTTCGCGACTAACTATGTCATCACTAATTTCAACTATCATTCATATCTTTTTTATCATCACTTTGTCTATTACGCCTCTTTCGTTCTATGGAATCTGTTTCGGTACATATTCTAGACCCTGAATGTTAGATTTATATGTTTATTCATATACCTGTCCATTATAATCGTCGAATAACCGTGAGAAACAAGAATAGCTATATTTCATATGGGTGATCCTCTATAACATTGTAGAAATATGCGATCTCTTATTTATTTCCATTTTCAGCTGCCAAACTCTCTATATATTACTGTAAGTTGTACGTTTTACGTTTTCACGTCATTGTTACAGAAAATGATTCCTGCAAAGAAAACCCATGTGGCGACCATATGTGTGTCCCCACCACTGACAGCTTCCGGTGTGTATGTAAAGGCGGCTACTCTGGTGACCGATGCCAGCAAGCTCCAGATTTCTGCTTAGACAACCAGTGCAGCTCGGGGTCCACGTGCTTCTCAGATCAGACAGGCGGTTACAGCTGTGTTTGCCCTGCTAATGTCACTGGCATGCTGTGTCAAGAAAGAACAAGTCAGTTATAAAATAGTCTCAAATGAACAGTATCCGTGATCATTTTATTTTATCGATAAACACGCCTAATTATTTTTTGTTTCACACCCACTACCCTTAAAAATTACCCAAACCTAATTTTTACATGCTACTTTCGGTTCCGGTTCCATATTTTCCAAGGCACAGTTGCCCTTTTTTATGTAAATTGTCCAAAAGACCAGTAGTGAAGTTCTTGAATTTGAAAGTCAGGAAAGGAGAAATGGTTCGTGATTCATGTTATAAGCATGCCGCTGTAAACATGTACTCGTGTCACCATTGAATACTTAGGTTCGCCCGTCAGAAAGAAGACATAGTTTCAGTATCCCCTGCTGTGGAAATACTATCGTATTCCTAGAAGCAGTTTAAAACCCTACTACCTACTTCCATTTCTTCATTTGTCCAAGAGCTGGAATATTGCTGAGTGCGGCGTTAAACAACAAACAAACAAATCATTTGTCCACGAGTATCATCTATGATGTGGTTTACTGATTGACGTGTATCACTTTTACTGATTCACCATGTGCAATGTTGTAGTCTCTCGTGAAGATCCGGGGTAAAAGGCGACTATGCTTGTCGTAAGAGGCGACTAACGGGATCGGGTGGTCAGGCCCGCTGATTTGGTTGATACATGTCATCGATCCCAATTGCGTGGATCGATATTCATGATATCAATCACTGGATTGTCTGGTCCAGATTCGATTATTTACAGACAGCCGTCATATAGCTGGAATATTGCTGAGTGCGGCGTAAAACAACAAACCAACCAACCAACCAACCAACCATTGTTGTAGTTGACCCGGAGTGGGCTGAATGGAGTGATTGGGGCGAGTGTTCCAAGACCTGTGGTGCTGGCTTCAGAGTCCGGCGGCGGTTCTGCATCTCTGAGGATGCCGGGATCCCGTGTGAAGGGAAGAGCACACAAAGCAAAGTGTGCCAACTTGAAGCATGCCCAGGTGATTATGTCGGCAACTGAAGTAAGCATCTTTGTTTATTTGAGGGTCTTGGCACGATGCGGGTGTACATACTTGAACAATGAACAGGTGAATAATTATTATTTAGGGGTCTTGGCGGCATATTTCTTTTGTCTATTATCAGCATTTTCGTAAATCGAACCGACCCACTACTGAAATCCAGGATTCCAACACGGTTAGCGTTAAATATTGTGATAGTACGGGTATAGTTAGTGAGTAATTTTTGCTTTTAGCCTGATCTGCATTGTTGCAGCTATGTCGTGCTAGAACGGAGTTAAACGTACTGTGTGTCCAATGTAGGGCTGTGCTACCTGTAGATTTTACGCGATAAATTGAACAATTGGAACTTTTAATAACCAAATGTCTTGTAAAATAACGTGTAAGCTACCGCGTCACAGTTTCATATGTATGGGTACCGCAACTAAGAGTGAAAAGGATTTCCAGGTCTTCGACAATATAAACTTGTTACTTCACAAGAAAAGACAAATATTCTTTTTCATTATACATGTTGTGACCATCGTCCTAAAGAGGCAGACTGAAAGTATTTTCGACAGAAAATGTTTCATTCTAATGAAATATCGATTTTTATATTTTTGAGATATATATAGTATTTCATCTCCAAACACATAATAAATGTATTTTATTTAAAGACTGCCGAGAGGTCGATCTGCAACTTGGCCAAGGGGTGTCGTCGTCCTGCACGGCGCACGGTGACAACATCACCTGCAGCATCCATTGCAACAGAGGACTGGTGTTCTCGGAGGAGCCTGTCAACTACACCTGCAGCCTCGGGGAATGGGAACCCGATAGGCTCACTCAGTCGTGCACAGGTAAAAAAGCTACATCTTGTAACCAATTGCTGTAGAGTGCAATCCGTCTAGACCGGACTTGTGTGGGGTGGTAAAATTAGTGCTGTCAAGTCAGAGCTCCGGATTTTTGTGAGTGAGTAGAGGTATATACTGATGCGGCCATATCAAGTCGGGGGAACACAAAAATGGACTTCCCACATTGTACTTATGTACAGAATCGAACCAGGTCAACGACGGGTTGAGCCTAGGCTTTACAGACCAGGCTACCTCACCGCCACTCCGGATGGGTTAGTAAGATTATGAAAGGAGTAACGTCCTTTGCTGTTACGAAATGACCATACAAGATTGAAGACATAATATATTTTTTTATAAATATTTACACAAATGTCAATACACATTAATTATAGGACGGTTAAAAAAAACACATGACCATAGAATGCATCCCAATTTCGAGACTAACTGTGGTGATATGAAGAAACATTTCTCACAGTACTTCCATTCTTGCAAAAAACTCATGAAATACAAAGTGTGAACTGAATTAAGGGATAGCAAGACCATAGTGAGTGAGGGAGTGGGTTATGTTTTACGCCGCTTTTAACAATATTCCAGCAATATCACGGCGGGGGCACCAGAAATGGGCTTCACACATTGTACCCATGTCGGAAATCGAACCCGGGTCTTCGGCGTGACGAGCGAACGCTTAAACCACCAGGCTACCCGACCGCCCCTCAGCAAGACCATAACAAATACTTTTAAGTATTTACATACATGCAAAGCAGGAATAAGATTTGATGTGTCAGTGTATTAATTAATAATTTGCTTCAAAATGTAGGTGGTCTAGTTCAAAGCGCCGTTCTGTGCATTATTGCATCCTTAAGAGAAGCCACGCTCCACTGATTGTGGGTTCGAATGCCGGATTCGCCCTGATTATGATTTATGGTTTGTCAGCACCATGCCCTGGTGGCGTTCACAGTGATAAACATATTCCGGCTGTTTTCCACGGTAAGTGGACACACGGTATATAACTGAAATAATGTGCAAAAAGACAGATCATTCTTTCACCCATTCACTCACTGTTATCTCCCACTGTTAGTTCCTCAGACTCCCTGGACAGTCGGGGTCAAGTATTCAGTGCTGCTTCAGGCGGAAGTGAGTATCCAAGCCGCTAGGGACCATCTCCTGGATGTCGGCTCCAGGTTTGACTGTGTGAAGAACAAGCGGTGCAGACACGACGTGAAGATTCAGGCTTGTGATGGAAACACGGTTGTTTGTAAGAAGTATGGTGGGGAGAGGTTTGGACAACTGAACCTGCTCTCTGACGTTCAACCCGCGTCTCTCAATCTGTCGGATGTTCTTCAGAATGATGATAGTAAGAACTCAACCTTCCATGTGCCTATAACATGTTGTCAAGGGATGTATTTGGTGTCATTGAATAACTGGAGTCGGATGTCTGTAGGACAGGTACTTTCAGGAGACACACTTGTAGTAATGAGCAAATGTGTCTAGAGAGTGTATGACGTGATAAAACCCTTTCCATGGTATTACACGAAATCCATTGTACGATTGCATCTCTATCAAAAGAATGTGTTCATGAATCACTATCCAATAGTAATGATACCATGGAATATTGGTCGACATAAAGGGAAAATTAACTAGTGGAAAGTTGAAGTCATACAGTCCTGTATTTGTCACTCGGAACCTGTATGCATATATCTAAATATGAAACAGATGGGAAGTTTTTATATCTGTGTTAGGTAAATCAGCAGAAACGAATGTGCTATTTGACCAAGTCAAAAAGCAGATCCAGAGAGGTGTGTGTGTGTGTGTGTGTGTGTGTGTGTGTGTGTGACACTGTGTGTGTGTGTGTGTGTTTTACCACAGAACAATACATATTAAAATATAAAAGGCAAGATGATTAATATATAAATACTTATTAACGAGAAGAGATAAGAATCTATTAAGTCAGACCGAGAATGGATTCTAAAACTGGGACCTTTGTCTATGTAAATTTGGATATAACAATGGATAGAAATGATACCAAAAACATCACAAGATTCTGTGTTACACATTTATGTGTGTATAATCTCTTTAGAATGTTAATTTCAACGTTCGAAACATCGATGACTTTAATGATAAATCGTCATTTTGCGCTATACTGTTATCGGTTTTCGTAAGGTTAGTGGTGACTGGTTGGTGTAAAAGAACAGCATGTTTTTATGTAATAGATTAATTGTTATGTTAATGAAATGTGTATCCTCTGCTATAATAGTTATATCAACATTATAGTGCCAAGTTTCCACAAATTGTTCAACACATGGCAAGTGCTCCAGGATGAAAGCACCAATGCTTCTGGCACCCCCGATGTCACAACGACTCCCGAGGAACAAACTGACACTGGTAACCCTGATGACAGGGAGCTTGGGATGCAGATTCAGGGGTCGGAAGTCCTTCTGTACTCACGCTCTAACAGGTCAAGGGCCGCGCGAGGTACGATTCATACGACTTCACAATCTTCCTATTTAGACACCAAAGAGTGAGTGAGTGAGTTGGGTTTAACGCCGCTTTTAACATTATTCCAGTTATATCGCGGCGTGTCAGCTTAATGTGAGAGGAAAGCCCGAAGTGATGCAGGTCTCAGACGTTTACCACTTCAGTGAAACCCACGAGCACGGGTATGGTGCTGACAAACCTAGAAACATAATCGGGGCGAACCGGGATTAAAACCCACAATCATAGGTTTCTGACGTGCCTAAGGGAGGCAGACTCTGCACAGCAAATGCCGGCGCCTTAGACGACTGAGCCACCCGTCGGAAATATTCCAGGTAATATCTAAACTTGCGTGGCAAACCAGTGGTTGGGCACCATAACAACAAGCTGCCCGGTGACCCTTTGTTATCACCCGACTTTCCTTCATCAACAAACATTTGGCACTCGGAACCTCTCTGTCCGGAATAACGACGGGACGCAAATACAGAGAGCGACTTTGTGTGTCGGCGATGTGCATGGTAGTTAGATGTTGGTGGATACATTGACATTAACTAGTGAAACTCACTCTTGATATCTCGCTTTACATATGATATTAAATGTAAACGGCAAACTCATTTCTTGCTTATAGAAGATGCCTAGATGAGATCAAGAGGTATTCGTAAATTAACGGTCAGACCTTACCAACTTGTGATGTTAATATGCAAATTGGAAAAGAATTAAAAAAATGTGAAAAACAAAGACTTCAATTTTCATTGCCTAACATCCATTTATTTCAAACACATGTAACTCAAAACATTTATTATGAATTCTTAAAGATATTTCTACCTTTACTCGATAAATGGATAAGTTATACTTATGTATACATTATTTAAAGAATATTATACTAATTGTCATACAAATAAAGAAACAAATATTTGTGTAATAATGTATTGGACGTTTGCCATTTCACACGTAAAACTGTGGCAGTGAGTTGCATATAATTTGATTGATGAAAACATAGTGACTGTGTAAATGTAGTGTATTTGCACTATAAAACCTTCTTTCTTTAATGTTGGAAACCAAGGTATTTTTAAATGAATGAAAGTGAGGTTTTAATTACACTTTGAAAATATGAAACCAATGACAATTACCTTAAAATTGACAGTTAAAGGCGAGGTCGGCAAGTTGCTGTCTGCCTGGCATGACCTGGACAAATCCAACTGGGAAATAAGGAGAAGGAAATATTCTGCGTTCAAACTAGGCGCAGGAGAAGACACCCCCCACGTAGTAGCGGAACAGGAAGTGACGTGTCCAGACGGATCGGTACCAGGGGGTCTATTCTGTGGTAAACACGAGCTTCGGTTTATATTTGAAGTCACATACTTTTCCACCTGCAACAAACGAACCTCGGCAACATTTGAAGCTGTGTTCATATGTTTTTATGTTTGTTTGTTTAACTTTTCACTCGCATGTCTACTCTTGTCAGTTTGTTTAAAACATTGTATTAACAGTGACAAATTTGTTAACTGAACAAGACCTACACCTTTTTTGCGATTATATACATGTATTAATACATTCTTTGCGCTGCCGACACACTAAACATCTGTGTTGATAAAGTAACAGTAATATTATAGTATTAGTTTTTTATATATGAGACAGCGAAAGTACTTTGTCTGAAACTGATATAAAGAAGATGATGGACTAACGTGGACTTTATTATTTTATTATATCTTACATGTACACCGAGTGAACATTTACCTCATTTTTGTGTTTTTATATATATATAGGTATTAATTATTATTCTTGGGACAAAACCAAGATTTCTTATTACGAAATGTCATTACTAAGATCATAAATAGATATTGTAAAAAAATTATACAGGGTATCAGTTGAAGAAAATGAGCATCGTATTTGAAAACTTGACCCTTTAATATGACTTGCATTAGAAAACCTCGAAGAAATGAAAAGTGTCTGTTTGTTTGCTTTTTGTAACAGACCAACTTCTATTGGTCAACACAATTTTCTACATTGATTCGTCTTCCTTCTTTCCCCACGGGGCGGTCGGGTAGCCTAGTGGTTAAAGCGTTCACCTGTCACGGCACGCCGAAGAACCGGGTTCGATTCCCGACATGGGTACAATGTGTGAAGCCCATTTCTGGTGTCCACCGCCGAGATATTGCTGGAATATTGCTAAAAGCGGCGTAAAATCAACCTCACTCACTCACCCACTCTTTCCCAACGCTCACCAAACTCTCCATTTTGCAGTTAAATGCGCGCCCGGGACCTTCTTTTTGGACAAGATGTGTCACTCCTGTTCCCAAGGATTCTACCAGGACCAACATGGAAAGATGGACTGTAAGCCGTGCCATGGTTTCTCCACCACGTCGCTGATCGGGGCATCGTCCCAAGCATCATGTAAAGGTGACTATTTAATATATCTAATATACATTAATTATTACATTTTATGCATGATGTCAATCATATCCGTCGTTTCACGGATGCCTCGAACAAATATTCAAAATAGATCATCCGGCTTACATTTCCTAATGGCAGTCTGATGACCTTTCAATCGCGCTGTAAATCATTAAACGTACAGATAGAGAAAGCATTCGGTGGATTCGATAAAATTTGAAAGATGCTACTTTTTGGAATTAAATGGACGCTTTGATGTTATTCGGTTTACATTATAAGTGTATAATTTATCTTCAACGAAATTATCTTGCTGACCTGTTTCAATCTGCCACAGTAAAATAATTAAGACAAATTCAAAATTGATAAACAACATCTGTTTTATTGAGCTGTCTCAGAGGTTAACGTGTGCTGTGTCACGTGACAAGAGTTTTATCAAAAGACATGTTTCCTCCAGAGATAAGCGAATATCAAGACGTGATTGTTTATATAATAAGCTATTACTGAATATCTTTGCCGAATAAATTCAGTTTGAAAAAAGCTTTCGCAATGAATTTCACTAGGGACTGTTAAGCTGTAATTCCGAGTTGCGAAAAGGTTATTCTATATATTACCCAGAATCCTTTTCCGGAAAATGTTGTAAACTGTGTGTTTCCTATCACAAGTGGAGACACAGGCTCAGTCAATCTTTTGTCAGAACGATGTCACATATTGCCGTCATAAACAATGGAGGACGCTGTCTTTCATATAAGTTAATTACTAATTATTGTGATACAATGCGTTGATGTGACCTCACGTTGTTATGGGCCGCTTCTCAAAACAAGGGAAACAGTGCAAAAAAACAGCGGGAACAAGCCAATGACCACGAAGCAAACATAATGCCCAGTGAGAAATAATGAAAATAATTGGAACGATATCCTTGCCCATATTGGTTACAGCGTCATTGTCTGCATTACAGCCTACGAACGCTTTGATCACTACATCCTGATGACCACTGGTCAGAAGACGCTGACCAAGCTTCACATGAGCCGCCTTGACCAGGACCACCTCAGCCTCCCCACCTCCACTGGCAGCGTTTCTCTCCATGACTACAGTGACGACTTCATCTACTACTGCACAGATTGGCCTGCCACGATCAGGCAAATAAAGTGGGACGGCAGTCAACCTAAGCTATTGTTGACGCTGGACGGTAGGTGTTGGGACAAAGAAGCCGCTTACAGCTACATCAGCATCATGTTTTTACGGTTTAATCCTCTCCAGGGAACTGGTTGGCAGTTGAAAAGTATCGATGTTATATATTTTGAAAACGAAGCTTTTGTACATTATTAATAACGACGTTGTGTCATGACGTGATGAATGTCAACGGCAGACAAAAGAATCCTGATGTAGACCTGCGTGTAGCATAAGTTCATGAACATCCTGATTTAATTTGTAAACTTTCCAACTAAAATCACAATCGGCATTTTGACCATCTCACCCTCGGTAAAATATGCGATATATTCGACTGTACGACATGTCTAACTATTCCACGTAACCGATTATTCGACATATACGGAGTGACAACCGATTACATTCCACTCCTCAGACGAGATCACGGGTCTGGCTGTGGACAGTAGATCAGGCATTGTGTTCTTCACCCTGTTCAGCGGCTCCCTGAGGGCCGGGACCTCTGACGTTGACACTGACATTCTCGTGCTTGATGGTCTCGAGAAACCACGTGATCTTGTCATCAATCAGCAAAAGTTGTAAGTTTCAAATACTTTCTATGTGGACCAATACAAAAATGATTTTGTGATATTAATTATTATAGGATGATCCTGAACTAGACATGGCAAACAGGACAACAACTAGTATCACTTTACAGACTTCAGACAACTAGCTAAGACCATATTTGTGTACAAACCTACATTTTGTCTTGGGTTATTAGACCATTTAATGAAAGATTCTAAACTCCCTGTATGGAGTCAAGAGTGAATGAGTCAGGTTTTACGCCGCTTTTAGCAATATTCCAGCAATATCACGGCGGGGGACACCAGAAATGGGCTTCACACATTGTACCCATGTCGGGAATCGAACCCAAGATATGTCCCTTGTGCCACACCTTGTAAGAGATGTCTGAAAAAGGGTTAGGTAAGTTGGGCAGTGTTACGTAGCTGAATTGTTGTCATCGTATCTCGTTCGTAGTTGTGACCATGCGACAAACCACTGGTTGCTTGGCCCAAACTCGATGCGCAATAAGATGATCGATCGATCGATCACTCCGTCATTTGGTATAGTCCATGTCTCTTTTTTTATTAATTGCCATTTGCATTAATGCGATCACCGTTACCTTTGAGTACTTTTGAAATTCATTTGAAATGTGCATTATCTTTCAGCACAATGTACTGGACGGAACATAACAAGATAATGATGTATCATTTTGGTCAAAAGAAAAGATCCCCATTACTCATTCTAGATACGGCAATCTGGGGTCTGAAGATCAACGAAGAAGGTACTTCCCCATGGTATCTCATTAGGCTGTACAGAACATCATTATATCATCCCTAGGGACACGGATATCGGTGCAGTTACTTTCGTTAGTTCCCACTTCTGTCTACTTGTTCCACATGACTTGTCCATAAAGAGCTTAATCTGAAGACACAGCAGACGGGCCTTTGAAGCTGTTCAGTGCGACTTGCAATTTTTTTGTATAATATAAAGATATGCTTCTTCAAACGCGACAGTGATGACTATGAGAATATGTTTTTATACATCAAAGTGACAATATCGCCAGCTTTCCATGAGGCTTCAATGCAATCCCGTGGAACTGCACAACCATTGTAAACAAGGAGTAAATACGCAAATTAATATAGTATTGCACGTTTTTTAATTAGATTATGGTAACTTAACCATTTTATAACATGTTTATCTAAATATGTAGTCGTTCCAAAAATGAAACGAATAAAACACGTATGTAAGTGACCGTTGGCCAGCTCGCACATACTTGTATTTTGAGTGGGGTCACGGGTGGTCAAGTTGTCTAAGGCGCCGCGATTCGCTGTACAGAGTTGCGTCCGTTGGGCACGCCAGAAACCTATGATTGTGGGTTCGAATCCCGGCTCTCCCCGATTATGTTTCTAGGTTTGTCAGCAACATACCCGTGCTCGTTGGTTTCACCGAAGTGGTACACGTCGGAGACCTGCATCACTTCGGGCTTTCCTCCCCCATTAAGCTGCCACGCCGTGATATAACTGGAATACTGTTAAAAGCGACGTTAAACCCAACTCACTCACTCACTCACTGTATTTGGAGTACTCCTGGGGCTTGATCCACAAAGACTTCGTAGCTACGACATTGGCAAGTCTATGATTAACTATAGAGTTACGATAGGTCGTAAGATTGCGAACGCTTTGCGGATCGGGACCCTGATCCAATTTTATTCCCCATATAATCGTATAAACAGCCTAAAGAATATTTTACCAGCTGACCTTGCGGAACAACATAATGACGTTTCTTGAATTACCCTCGTGTATTGCCCCGATTGTGAATGTGAATACAACGGGATATGTCGGGATATGTTTCTGCATCAACCATTGAGTAAATTTAACATAATTGCATTTGTATCATTACGTGTTAGTTTTATGTGCGAGAAACACCCGAAGTGAAACAGGTCCTAGGCGATTGTCTCTTTGTTCAGTCTTTGTGAGTTTTGTTCAACGTGGTCTTTTAACAGTATTTCAGTTGTATCACGGCGTGTTAGTTCAACGTTAGAGAAATACCCAGAGTAATGCAGGCCCTAGACGATTACCGCTTTGGTGAAACCCAAGAACTCGGATATTATGGTTATCATGATATTGGAGACTCGGGGAGTCGAACCCACGTCCACACGATCCTTAGACGACATGGCCACCACTGACTCCTCAGCGACGTTGACTGCATTTGTATACATGATGCTATATTTACAGTGAAATATACCTTGCAGCCAACAGGTTGACCTGGTTTGCTGAAGGACGAGTGTTCAGTGCAGGAACAGATGGCAAGGGTGTGACCGTGGTTATGGAACATGTCAGTGTGCTGTATGGGCGGACTGACGACTACTACTTTCATGTCGATAGTGAAGGAAGGTAAAGTTCAATAAATGAGGATGATAGGTGGTCAGTATTGTATAATACAAGATAGTGGTAGTATCAAGACCGCGCCCTGTGAGATTCTGGTTCGGTGTAGCCCACCAGAACAGAATATCATTGTTGTCGTAGGAGTCATCTTAAACTGGAAATGGGTGGTGAGGTTTTGAGACCTGGTTTACCATCGTGCTCCCAATGACGTGGATCATTGGTCAAGCATTCAGGCTCTAGTCTGTCTGAAATTTGTTCAAACAACCAATCTTTTTAACCCATGTAGTTTTCTCATTTTTTTAAACGTGGACCGTAATGAAGATTGCTTAATGTATGCCTGACACTAGGACGAAGTCTTCTTGTGGCATGCCAAGACCATTGCGTAACATTTACCAATTTGATTTTCCCACGTGTTTCAATCCAGCATTAGACTTATGGCCCTCATACAAGTTGAGATGGTCCAGATTATAATTTGTCTTGTGTTCAGAAATGGTATTACACATTGGAATTCTGAATCGGGTGTTATGGTGGCATTGTAATGACATTCGTACTCTTATATATATAAAGTACTTTGACTGATCTTCAGGCCACTTCAAAGTCATATTGGAATGATTTTCACGCATATGTAGATAGAGAGAAGGAGAGAGAACAGTGTGCTCTACATTACATGTGTCAACGATTTCAGACTTGTCCGAGTCAGTCAGGATGGTGCCACGAAAGCTGTTGTTCTGACGCTCAACAGCCAACCAAAGAGTGTGTCGGTTATCTCAAAGCAAAAGAGGCTGTGGAGTGAGTTTCTTGTCACTTAACCTCTTATGTAGAATCTCTTTCGAAATATTGAAGCACATCCAGTATACAAATACAATTCTAAATTAGTGTTAATATTTCATGCGTATTCCCGCCGAAGACACATATGTTGGAATCGTGTCACAAATAATTTAACCTTTAAATTGTAAATGATGATATTCAGATATTTTAATCATTGTTGAACTGCTTAGGTTTACATTGATATCTAAATCGTTTGCACTTTTAGTACATTAATACTGCTATTAAGGTGATAAGTTTCAAACATACCACGCCTACACTGGATTGGAACATGTGTTTCATGCCTCTTTGGGGATATAATAGGCCATAATGGAGGAGTCCCCTATACTTATGATAAGAACTTTCAATGAGAATCTGGTGTTTACAGTGTTGTCAAGACTCCACGCTTCGTTCTTCCATCACCCGTCAATACATTGGCGGACGATAATGGTGATATGTGTCTAAATGAGGCCGTTATAACAATATATGAGGCCTACGTCGAGCGTGAACTTTGCACCAAGCATACCATTTCAATCACCTTATCAAGCGAGAAACCATGACATTTGCCGATGTTACCTGAACACTCATTATCTGAGTACTCGCTGGCTTTCCTCTCGCTGGAACCGTCCTTTGATTCGTTGGTTGTAAAATCAGACTACACCGCAAAGCGACCGTACGTTTTCACGGGTGACGGAGGAACGTATTGTGTTCCGATCGGTGAACTGTTGACGATGTTACATTGTATGCCTAATGGACTGCATCCGGGCGGCGTGTGCTGATGCTGATGTAGACCACTACTAGTTGTCTGAACGAGACATGATTATTTTCAGGCAGTCTCGGTGTATCTGGAAAATTAGTTATTGTGGCGCAAAATAAGATTCATTCACATTTGTGGATATTTCCCTGGTGTACAGTATGAATGTTATTATGATGTAGATTGATTGATCTTTGAATGAGTGAATGAGTGAGTTGGGTTTAACGCCGCTTTTAACAGTATTCCAGTTAAATCACGACGTGTCAGCTTAATGTAGGGGGAAAGCCCGAAGTGATGCAGGTCTCAGGCGTTTACCACTTCGGTGAAACCCACGAGCACGGGTATGGTGCTGACAAACCTAGAAACATCATCGGGGCGAACCGGGATTCGAACCCACAATCATAGGTTTCTGGCGTGCCTAAGGGACGCAACTCTGCACAGCGAATTTCGGCGCCTTAGACGACTGAGCCACCCGTGCCCCCATAAGGAACAAATCTCATCTGTTTTACTGGTGGTGATCTCTGTGAACATTTACAGATTCCCGAAAGGTGTAGAAACCATGACATTCCGTATGCCACTTATATGCTACTTGTATGACATTTGTATGACATGTGTATGACACATGCATTACACTTGTACGAAACTTTGCATGCCACTTATATGAGTGAGTGAGTTGGGTTTAACGCTGCTTTAAACTGTATTCCAGTTATATCACGGCGTGTCAGCTAAATGTGAGAGGACAGCCCGAAGTGATGCAGGTCTCAGACGTTTACCACTTCGGTGAAAACCACGAGCACGGGTATGGTGCTGACAAACCTAGAAACATAATAGGGGCGAACCGGGATTCGAACCCACGATCATATATTTCTTGCGTGTCGACACTTATATAAATTTATATGACATTATGAAGAACACTAAGTGTGACGTTTGTATGAAACGTGTATGACACTGTACAGTCAACTAAGAACGATTGATGAATCCGAATCTGAAACACAATTTACCAATATCCAAATGGGTTATTGAACTTAAAATGATTCTTTTTTATTCCTTATATATTTTCAGGACACCAGTTATGCAAATCCGATACATCTTGTCGTCATGCGTGCTGGCAAACAAGTCATTTTGACACAGTGTGTCTTCGATCGCCATGATCAGTTTCCAGCTATCCACCTTGACGTCGACGGAGAATTCAATTAAAGTTTATGTAAAAGAGAATGTTTTGAATAAATATATTTGTCCCGCATGATGACTTTATATGTCTTTAAAGATACGTTTTAACGTTTTAAGCAGACCATTGTCCATCTTCGCGAGGCAAGGGCATTAACTGAGAATAAGAGTCCAGTTTCCACCCTTGCCGATCTAGGCAAGAATTCCGACTGAACTTACGAGTCTATGTATAGTCCAATCAAAATAACGTAACGATGTAAACACCCGATTCCTAAACAACATGGATTTCAACGTGCAGATTTCGGTCGACTGCAGGATTTGCAAAGCTTGTGTACTGTCCATAGGAGAGGCTTAGAAGGGAAATAACTCGTAATAGCCACTGGTGGCGCTACGTCCGAGCCTGGAAATTCCAGCCTAGTTCGGCAATAGTGGAAACTGGACTTTCAAACTCAGTTAACGCCCTTGCTACGGGAAGATGACTATTGTCAGATTTGGACACGTTTTATTTGTTTAGTTTGTTGTTTTACGGTGTTTTAAACATCACAGCTATATCCCCTCTGTCTGTTAGTAATCGAGTTATCAGACAACCAGACCCTGACTCAATTACTATGATGCAGCATGAACATACGTTCTCCTTCATTTGCTTTCAAGTGAATATTTAGGGGTGCACGGGTGGCCCAGTCGTGTAAGGCGCCGCAATTCGCTGTGCAGAGTTGCGTCCCTTGGGCACGTCAGAAACCTATCATTGTATGTTCGAATCCCGGTTCGCCCCTATTATGTTTCGAGGTTTGTCAGCAACATACCCGTGCTCAAGGGTTTCGCCGAAGTGGTAAACGTCTGAGATAACCATCACTTCGGGCTTTCCTCCCACATTAAGCTGACACGCCGTGATATAACTGGAATACTGTTTAAAGCAGCGTTAAACCCAACTCACTCACTCACTCAAGTAAATATTTAATCACCGTCATTCATTTCAAATGTTATTTATTTATTAATTTTTATATAGTAATAGAGCGTTAATGTAACTATAGGATATTAAACCCTCTTTCTATGTTATGTCTTGCGAAAGGAATAAAACGTTTTATGGAAACATCGTTGTCACGCTTGCGTAAAAAGGGGCATTCGTTTCATTCCTTTACTGAACAAGGGCCTATATAAAGGTACCTGTACTGTGTTGTGCATTTCTCATCTGCAGCCATCCTAAATATCCATGCTTCTCAGAAGTTAATTACGGTTTTTATGTCCATCCATTCGTCCACCTGCATCACACCAGAACAAACTACAAACTACTACTTCTCGTTTTTTTAAAATGAATATGAAAATATACTCTTGAAAAATCTTTGCCTATTGTTTCCTTTCCTTCTTTTGGACTTTCCCTTTTTCCAAATGACATAGAAATTATATTTTGTAAATCTAAGCTGTCATTAGTCTCTCTGAATGGCTGGCTACTTTCTTTGTATTTCAATATTTTCTTGTTTCCCTTTTTTCCAGTGATTGATATTGGTATGGGGCTCTTTGGTTTGATACCGGGATATCGCAGTCAGAATTGTCATAATACTGATATTTTATACATAAATCCAACCCTGTGTACACATATCAGTATGTTAATTAACTCGATACCAAGAAGATAGCGGTTGTTATCTGTAAGTAAGTGTCAAATATTTATCGTCTGCCATGTTTCGTTTCGAATGTACGCACCGGAAGTGGAGAGTTATCCGGGGAGACAACTCTGTCTAATTTCCTTTGGGGTGTCTTATTTCTAAGCCGCATTTTACAAAAAGTACCGATAACAATTCGTAGCAGTTATAGGTCTTTAGTGACTGTCAGATGCATTTTCAGTCATATATCGGATCCTAGCTTCGGTGTATAATCAAATAAGCAATTAAACCATTTATTAATGTCTAGGTTATTTTTCTAAGCATATTTGAGTTTACTTTTCAAAGATTGGACACAATTTCTATGGAGGACGGAATGTTTTCAGGCGTTTGTTCAGATATATTTACATGCACAATGTACACATTTAGCTTCTAGATTTATAGCTATATTATATTATAAATACCCTATAGTCTGACTACATAAGGTCACAAATATCAACGTATTGTGATGATGTTCATAATATCAACCACTTGTTTATCTGGTCACGATTCGATTTTTACAGGCCGCTGTACTAGAGCATGATTGTTGCTGACCAAACTTCTGGTTTCAATCTGTGCTTACTATGTTTTGCGGCAGATACTTGTAATCGAGACTGACTTTTCTCTGGCGTTAACGTTTTGAATTAAGATTTTGGAAAGAGTTTTGTCGCTTGTATAGGAGCGGCTTAAAACCATATACACTAATTCTTACATGTTGTCGAATTGGATATAAAATATATTTTATGATTCACGTAAACGAGTTTAGATCTCATTAAGACATGAGAGATTCTTGATTTACATACGAGTAACAGCACACTGTAATTCTACGGAGGTCGGGGTTCCCAGATAAAGTTTCGTTGCATAGCAATACAAAACGGTATTTTCGTGGCGTTGTATAAATAAACGCATTTCCCTGTTTAGATATGCAGGACCGACCAGCATCAATATTGACGTCTAACTAAACTGACTGCGTAAAGTATGAGAACTTCTAGAATCGCAGCTTGCTTGGTGTGCGAGAAACAATTGTGAATTATTTATTACACTGTCGTGTTTTAGTACAATATTGTATGAGTGTTACTTGGGGTATTTGTACACGAGAAAGATATCTTAGAAAACAACTTGTTTGTGCTCATTAATATCACAGTGGGATCACGCAGTTTGTTGTTCAAAGATTGTGTCAACCAAGAAACTAGTTAACGGTAATCCTGATCACACAGAATGACAATCGGCCAACCATGCAGTTAAAAAGCCTCCCCCGAAAGCTCGCGGATGAAAGTGTTGAGCGTTAACTGTTTACCCGTGTTTGATTTTCCTTGGTCTTATATACACATGGAAATTAGTTAAACAACACCCGTATGTTCTCAGGCTTAGCAACTTTAATGAACAAGTGCATGAAATGGGTACAAGATTTCCATACCAATTACCATTCTGTCCCATTTTAGGCCGTCCCGTTCGACAAAGAGACCCACCTGTCCATACGCTCAATGAATTGACTGCTGCTTTGCATGAGAACTGAGGCAGAATTCCTCAGAATCAAATCCAGCGATTGATCCAAAGAATGAGGAGGCATCTTGAAGAAGTTGTTCGGGTTCAGGGAGGTTACACAAGATAATGATGGAAAGTCAATATTTGGACTTGCAGGACATTGTTCTTCAATTCCGTGAACCAGAAGTGTGCATGGTACAGACAGCTTAGTCTGTGCCACGAAAGTGACATTCGTATGTTTTTGGATGAAATTAAGTCATTTTCCAAGTCTGTAACATCTCCAAAAAAACACATTATTTCATGGTAGTCTTGGCTATGTTCCTCCTCAACCCTTTCTTTTCAGTAAATAATTGATTTGGTATGGAAAGCCTTTACACATTTCTTGCATTAGTTGATTAAAGTTGCCCGGTCTGAGAATATTCGGGTGTTGCTTAACTAATTTCCATGTGTATACGTTGTTACTTATGATAAGCCATCGGTTGGACAAGATACGACCACCCAATACACTTGTTTGTGAAAAGTATGCTATACTTGGAAGCTATTCTGTGGCGTCATGTTCTAAGTGAGATAGTGAGACAGTGAGCTTGCACCAATATTCGGGCGGGATGGCGGGAACATCGAAAATCGTCCGTTAGTCACCACTATTAACTAACTATTGCAGTTACTTGCCGAAACAATTGCATTCATGATTGATAATGTACGTTACGAATCTATACTGAACAACAAAAGTTCCTGTGACATTGAATAAGATTTAATGCAAAGTTATGTTTTTACCAAATCTGAAACAATTTCGGTTTGCAACAGATAAAAGATTCCTCTTCAAATGGTTTAATTTGCCATACTGACTTCAGAAAATGCGTGATTTCATTAAAAAAACATGAACATGCCAAAATGTCAATTTACAAATCAATAGCGGGTGTGTCCACCTCTGGCTGCGATGCAAGCAACACATCTTCGTCTCATGGTATGGATCAGGCGTCGCACAAAGTCCTGTGGGATATCTGTTCATATCTACCGGAGCATGTTTCGAAGTTCCTGGAGTGTCTGTGGAACACGTGGTTGACGTCGAAGGCGCCGATCCATCTCATCCCACATGTGCTCGATTGGTGAGAGATCATGGGAGCTAAGCCGGCCAGGGGATGACATTCACGTTGTTTTGTTGAAGAGAATCCTGAACAAGTCGAGCAAGATGAGGCCGGGCGTTGTCATGTTGAAAGGTAACGCCTGGGCCATGACGACGCAAAAACGGTAGAACAACAGGGCCGATGATCTCGTCGCGGTAGCGCTGTCCATTGAGATTTCCCTCTACCACTATCAAACGGGTCCTCTGTCCTGCTGTAATCTCACCCCATACCATAACTCTGCCGCCCCCGAACCGATCTTCTTCCATGACACAATGATTGACGTAACGTTCACTCCGACGTCGGTACACTCGAATCCGTCCATCGCTGTGGCTGAGGTGAAAACGAGACTCGTCAGTGAATAGAACTTGTCCCCACTGCATGGCCGTCCAGCGTAGACGCTGTCTGCACCACTGTAGACGTGCTTGACGGTGGTCTCCTGTCAAAATGGGACGTCTGGTGGGTCTTCTGGCGACAATCCCTGCACATCTGAGGCGACGACGTACGGTTTGTGAAGATATTCACAACACCAGATGGTGTTTCTGTGGACGTTAAATTGTCTTGCAACATCACGTTGACTCGATCCTGCTTCAAGCATACCAATGGCTCGCAGACGCTCATTTTCGGAAAGGCGTGGCATTTCGTAATGTTGAATAATTGCGTAATTTTGTTGTTTTTGTGAGTGGTTGTTTTCACACGATGCTAAACAATGCATATGGAATCCCGTTAACGCATATGTTTTTATACCCATTCTTGGGTAATGAGATGCATGGGGTTTGCATAAAAATCAACTTTTGCATGGAATGCATGCTTTTCTGTAGCAGTTGCGTTTTTGTGACTTGATTCAATACATGTACTACAATATTAAAATATTGGTGTCACAGGAACTTTTGTTGTTGAGTATATATAACATAAATACCATTTGTACCTGCACGCTAAACATGTCAAAGTATGCTGAAAATGAAGGAAACCGTCTTCCGGTCACACGAACCCCATAAAGCTGACCAGTGTTATGCATTTGACCAAGTTTACATACCATGAGTTTAGTATAAGTTTGGGCGATCTTGTTTCGTTCATGGTAGAGATACATTTTCAACATTAAACCTCGTGTCAGTGGAGCTGTCAACAACAGAATAAAAAGAACTGTTGTAAAACGGTCCATAAATGGTAAAACATAACAGTCCTCACACTCAATACATGCCAAATAAGCAGTACGTTGGAATATGGTTCAGAAAATGTGAATCTACAACTTAAACGTAGTCTAAATAGGGAGGACACTTCAACTGTAGCACTACATGATCAAGCATAATTTAACCTATGTTATACCTTTACAGGAGACACAACACTATATCTGTTATCTGTCAATCAGCAATCAATGAATCGTTCCCATGAAGGCAGGATATCGATCTGGTCACGCGGCTAATATTGCCTCTACATACAAACATAATTTTTCTTCATAAGACTTCCAGGGATACAACAGGTTGTTTATTCACACACATTTGCTCGTGTGAGAGAAAATGGGTTTCAAAAGTTATCTAGCCCTGGTGTTTCTTCTAACAAGCTATGTTGTATCTGCTAGTGACTTCAAGGGTTTCAAGGTAGTGGAGTCATGCGTTGACCCCAACAGTTTCAATGATGGACCTATCGCACAAGTGGAGGGTTTCAGAGCCTCAGCATGTGCTATTTTATGCAGCAATGAGACACGGTGTCGTTCCTTCACGTTTCGACGTTCCTCTTCAACATGTTTCCTCCATAGCAAATACATCAGCGATTGGCCTTGTGAACAAACAAGCGATCTCCACTATAACGATGTGAGTAGCGTGGGTTTATTTTCAATTAAAACACATCTGTGACGTCATTCCATTGTTTGAACACTCCATTATTTTTCAGGAATGGAGAGTTGCTTGTCAACTGTACATTATCTTAAAGCAACATTTGAAATAATTTCCACTTTGAACAGACGGAACTATTTTTTTCATTTATTTACAAGTGAATATTTTCATTTTTTTCCGAAAACATGTGTCGCCAGCGGAGTTCGAACCCGCATCGTTAGATTTGAAAACGTGTAATTGTCAACATCAGCTACTGCGGCATATGAAGGCATGATGTGAAATTAACTATTAAATATTTTCATTATTTTGCATAATGCTTAAAAGCTCAAAATAATATGTACATATTTTGTGTTAGAGCAGGTTACCCACAACAATGTTCATATTTATAGATAGTTAGATAAACCTTTGACGAGAAAAAACAAATAAGGTAACATAAATATCGGTTGTTCGGGGCTCTATAATTCCAATCATACGCAAGGTCGACTCACGCAGTATAAATACAGACAACAAAGAGTTCTGGTTTATTTTTCAAATATTTTCAACTACAGAATATTTTGTCAAAGTGTAAAAGTAGGGATGAGTTTTAAGTAGGGGAATATCCTCGTAACTCTCCATTTCTTAAAAATAATGGGCCTCGGCCCCTGCGGGGCCTCTGCTCCATTATTTTTAAGGAATGGAGAGTTACTCGGACATTCCCCTCTACATAATTCTGAAAAGGTAACGATTGCAAACTCTGTCATTTTGGATTATATAAATTTTTCAAATTATAAACATAAATAGCTGTATTGCCTTCGGGAGTTCTGCCAATACATCGATCAGTACGGTGTTCAGAGAGTGTGTGTAGAGAAACTCGGTACTTTTGATGCACTCCTGTCGTCCCGGTTGTCACGTTGTCCATTTCTATAGTCTCAGGTGTTGTGTTGTCTACTCCAGTCTTCACGGTTGTGTTTATATACATGTTTGTAAAATACCCATTACCAATCGCTCAACGATTTATGAAAGACGGTCAAAATATTTTGTTGACTATGTTTAAACACATAAAACCACAAGATATGATATATTGTAAACTGGTTGTACAAACTATATCATCGTTTACATTGCATACTCTGCAACAAAAGTTCCTGTGGCACGACATAAAACAAGAACCTGATCAAAGCAGATGCACACATCTGAAAGAATTCATTTTTTCAGACAATGGACCAGTGAAATACATTAACTCATTTAATTACACATGTCTAGCACAGATATGACGTTATGACAAGAGAAGATGCAAGAACACGTCAGTAGCCCGTGTGTCCCTTTCTCGCTTGGATGCATCCAGTGCATCTCCTTCGCGTTCAAACGTCTAACACAGTATTGTGGGATGGCATCCCATATCTCCACCAGCCCCCATCTCTCAGTTCATGTCCTGTAGCCGGAGCACGTGGTAAACGTCGGAGCCGGTTTTCCATTTCATCCCGCATGAGTTCAATTGGAGAAAGCTCTGGAGAGCGAGCAAGTGCGTGTTGAACAATCCGGGGGACAAGGGGTCGGGCGTTGTCATGTTGAAAAATCATGCCAGGTTGATTCAAAAACAGCACAATAGACTGGATGACCTCGTCACGGTTACGCGGCCTGTTCAAATTGTCATTGATCACATATAAACGAGTGATTACTTCCCACACCATAACACTGCCTCCTCCGAAACGGTCTCCCTCGACAACATGGTTCTGAGAGTAACGTTCACTGCGACGTCGGTATACTCGTATTCGGCGATCGCCGTTGCAGAGGTGAAAACGAGACTCGTGGGTGAACAGAACCTGTCTCCACTGAATTGCCATCCAATGCACTCGCTGTCTACACCACTGAAGGCGCAATCGGCGGTGAATGTTGGTCAGAATTGGAAGTCTGACTGGTTCTCACAGTGATTGTTGCAGGTTGGAACTAATTTCGCAAATGGGTGGTTCGAATCCAACGATCCTGACGGACGCTGGTAACTGGGGAGGGGGGAGGGGGGAGGGGCGTTTGGGGCGTTTGTGCTTCATGTTTTCATATTTTCGCATCCGTTTTGAACACGAGAAAGGTCTTTCTTGTATGCAGCCGGTTGGAAAAAGGGGTGTCACATGAACTTTTGTTGCTGAGTATATGTAACAGCAGACTCTGGCGTGAAAGGTGACATATGGGCTGGTAAAGAAATATAACACCTTTTCTTGGTTTGCCATCTTAATAAAAACCCGGTATCTTAACATAACATATATTTACACGCTCATCATACGAGACATTTAGTTAAAACATGCATTTCATCCCCAATTTCATTCATACCATTACCACAGGTTGAGCTGGGACATTCTCTTAACGGCCAGCCTCAATGAGTAGGGCTGCTACGCCACATCTGAATTAGGACACCGTGGTATAGGATATAACAAATCTAAAATAATGTATAGGTCGGTAACTTGCTTCTCTCAGTACCGTCGACATACGAGGGGCGTTCAATAAGGTTTGCAACTTGGGCATTTGTGTTTACACAAACAATGTCAACTTGTGGCAGGTGTGACACCAGTCATAACATCAGGTTGACACGTGTCATAACAAGTTCCAGCCACAACAATAAGTTAGATGTGATGGCTTCATTCACCGAAGGATGGTCACAATCATGGATTCTCTCAAACATGAACAACGCGCTGTAATAAAGTTCCTTACCAAGGAGGGATGCAAAGCAAAAGAAATCCATGATCGCATGTGTTAAGTGATGGATAAGGATGCTCCTGGCTATTCCACAGTTTGCCGTTGGTCTCTACCGTTTAAAAGGGGTAGGGAGTCCATAGACAATGACCCGAGATGCAACCCAACCAGAAACCATTGCTGCTATAGAAAGACGAATTTTGTCTGACCGACGAGTGAAAGAGGAAATCCAAATATCTGTTGGAACCATTATTCATGAGCATCTTAGTATGTCCAAGGTATCTGCAAGATGGGTACCTAGAAACCTCAGAGCTCAAGATCGCCATCACAGAACTGAAAGTTGCCGAGACCTCCTTGATCTCTATATTGCTGATGAAGCCGGATTTCTTTCTCGTCTAGTGACAGGTGATGAAACATGGATCCACCACTGGGACCAAGAAACTAAATTGGAATCCATACATGGGAGCATCCCATATCTCCGCCTCCGAGGAAGTTTTGCACTCAACCATCGGCTGGCAAGGTAATGGCCACCATATGCAAGAGGCATATTATATTACTGATTGATTTCATACCACCAAAAACTACAATCAATGGACAGTATTATGCTAATGTAATGAAAGAATTGCGAAAATCTATTCGCCAGAAACGCCGTGGTATGTTAACACGCTGTATCCTATTTTTTGCAAGTCGAGAATTGCACAGGCCACCATATATGAATGTGGATTCGAACAGTTAAATCACACACCCTACAGCCCAGACTTAGCCCCCAGTGACTATTTCCTGTTCCGGCAAATGAAATCTGCCCAACGTGGAAGACGCATACATACAAAATTAACATCTGTCTTGGGGCAGAGGGCACTCTGAAATGTCCATTATTTTATTTTTCAAGGCTTATAACCATCTTGTTTCCACAACACCAGATATTCACTATTTGCAACAGAGGTGGCGAGAGAGAGTAAACAACACCTTGATTTATGCTGAACCATTAGGTACAAAGGCGAATAATACGGACACAATACTTGACACCAACTTGAGCGCCAATAACATTTTCCCACAGACTCTTTTACTCTGCGCCACAATCTCGATCTGCCTGCGTATAAGCCTTCTTAAAATCTATGTTTCTTAAACACATGCAAACTTCTTCAGCAGTTTTCTGAACTCTATAATGCTGGACAGAGAATAATATGATCCACCAACAACCTCCTCTTTCTAAATCCGTTTGTAGAGAGAATGCAGATGGGTGTCCGCGATCTGCAAGCTTGACTCTTGGCAGTATCTAGGACTAATAATGACCCCACACTGAAACACCTGTAATGTAAAACAGTGTCTCATTAGGCAAGAAATATAAGTGGCCCTGTTCATCCGCCTGCAAATTGGTACCCAGCAGGATGAGATAGGATTGTGAATGTAACAGACAGCTTGGGTGGAAAACTCCCCCAGAGCTAGGAGTGTAATTTGAATGCACACTAATCCATTCACTTGGGGTAATAATTGTGTAGCGCCACATCTGGCGTTGACGTTTTATATTTACTGGGTTGATGTTTCCGCTGGACCGAACTCCCCGAGTTTCACTATGAGATCAGTGCCCCGCCCCCCCCACCCCCCCCCCCCCCCCCCCCCCCCCCCCCCCCCCCCCCCCCCCCCCTTTTCCCCACTGTGTTGCAAAACGAACATAATTCTTAAACGTTTCTTTACTTATAAGCAGCAGAATCGTTACACGCAACACGGCAGAGGTATTCAAAATCTGTTTTAGTTTCAACAAAATCAATAAATGCGCTAGCGTGTCACTGAATTTCCCATTTGATTGCCTGGTTTGTATATAGGCTGTTGTCGCATGGCAGGGTACTGCAGTGCGGGCGTCAGGCAACTTAATATTTTACAGATAAAAATATAAAATGCAGCAAAGACGGTTTGGGTGATCCTGGCACAGTCAGGCTCGAACTTCTCACCAGGAACCAGGAAGCGCTGCCAAGTCGAACCCACCGAGAACTTTTCGGAGTATGTGAAGACTCCCCAACGCAGCAGCCTTCTGCATTACCCAGAATGTCAGAAGGGCTGTATTCCTGGTAGCAAACCCCTGGGACACTCTCTCTCTCTCTCTCTCTCTCTCTCTCTCTCTCTCTCTCTCTCTATGTCAGTCAGTAGATTAGGAGGTACCAAACCTAAGACACCGAGAACAATGGGGAGTCGGACAACTTG
This sequence comes from Haliotis rufescens, assembly GCF_023055435.1. Taxonomy (NCBI): domain Eukaryota; kingdom Metazoa; phylum Mollusca; class Gastropoda; order Lepetellida; family Haliotidae; genus Haliotis; species Haliotis rufescens. The sequence goes on from NW_025964112.1 coordinate 18,390,862, forward strand.
GTACTTGGGATGCAAGCGTGACATTTCGAAAGTGAGGTATGCATATTTGCCATGTTTATCCTGAATCTTGTCAATCACATTAGTGTGATGGACCTCTCTGTCAAAAGGGCCAAAAGGGACAGAAAATTCAATAATATACTGAACAACAAAAGTTCCTGTGACATTGAATAAAATTGAATGAAAAATGTTTTTTTACCAAATATGAAACAATTTCGGTTTGCAACAGATTAAAGACTCCTGTAAGTGTTTAAATGGTTTAATTTGCCATACTGACTTCAGAAAATGCGTGATTTCATAAAAATAACATGAACATGCCAAAAGCGGGTGTGTCCACCTCTGGTTGCGATGCAAGCAACACATCTTCGTCTCATGGTATGGATCAGGCGTCGCACAAAGTCCTGTGGGATATCTGTCCATATCTGCTGGAGCATGTTTCGAAGTTCCTGGAGTGTCTGTGGAACACGTGGTTGACGTTGAAGGCGCCAATCCAACTCATCCCACATATGCTCGATTGGTGAGAGATCAGGGGAGCGAGCCGGCCAGGGGATGACATTCACGTTGTTTTGTTGAATAGAATCCTGAACAATTCGAGCAAGATGAGGCCGGGCGTTGTCATGTTGAAAGGTAAAGCCTGGGCCATGACGACGCAAAAACGGAAGAACAACAGGGCCGATGATCTCGTCGCGGTAGCGCTGTCCATTGAGATTTCCCCCTACCACTATCAAACGGGTCCTCTGTCTTGCTGTAATCCCACCCCATACCATAACTCTGCCGCCCCCGAACCGATCTTCTTCCATGACACAATGATTGACGTAACGTTCACCCCGACGTCGGTACACTCAAATCCGTCCATCGCTGTGGCTGAGATGAAAACGAGACTCGTCAGTGAATAGAACTTGTCCCCACTGCATGACCGTCCAGCGTAGACGCTGTCTGCACCACTGTAGACGTGCTTGACGGTGGTTTCCTGTCAAAATGGGACGTCTGGTGGGTTTTCTGGCGACAATCCCTGCACATCTGAGGCGACGACGTACGGTTTGTGAAGATATTCGTCGAAGGTCAGGGATGCTTCTTGCAGTCACTGTTGCTGGCTGGAATCGATTTCGTAGGTGTGTTGTTCGAATCCAGTTGTCTTGTCGATTATTGGTTACGCGTGGCCTGCCACTCCGAGGATGGTCTCTGACTGCATTCGTCTGTTGCCAACGTTGCCATAAACACTGTTTCTGTGGACGTTAAATTGTCTTGCAACATCACGTTGACTCGATCCTGCTTCAAACATACCAATGGCTCGCAGACGGGTGGCCCAGTCGCTGTACAGAGTTGCGTCCCTTGGGCACGCCAGAAACCTATGTTTGTGGGTTCGAATCCCGGTTCGCCACAATTATGTTTCCAGGTTTGTCAGCACCATACCCGTGCTCGTGTATTTCACCGAAGTGGTAAACGTCTGAGACCTGCATCACTTCGGGCTTTACTCCCACATTAAGCTGACACGCCGTGATATAACTGGAATAATGTTAAAAGCTGCGTTAAACCCAACTTACTCACTCACTCACTTTTGTACGGAAAGTATACCTCACAAAAGAAGTAAGGGATCAAGGAAAATAAATGTTAATACCAAGTATCCAATAGAAAGAGGGGCCTGTATCTCCACAACCGTTGACCGCCGAGAGATGGGACTTTGACCATTTTTATCGAGACTGTAAAATAAAGACGTTTTTGTTAGATTTTGAGGTTGAATGGATACGCTATCCGAGTGGACGTTTTGAAAAAGCGGGTTTCCATAATTGAAGCGGGCTGAGTTGTAGGGTGTCATTCCTGATTTTGACCCTTTCAAGGAAGGTCGTTTAATCTCTGTGGACCATTAATTTTTAAATGTTATTGATTCTGCTTAAATGAATAGCAATAAATGAATACAGTTGTGATCTACTTGATTCATTTATTGTTTATGTGTGAACAAGCAATGCGACGTGTTATAACACAGTCTACTGGCTATTGGCTTGCTGGAAACTGGCAGAAGTCAGCATGCAGTGATAAATACGTTCAATGTTTCACAGCCTGTGATAAGCAGACTAAGGTACAGGTACCAACAAAATGTTGATGAATGACCCCGTTCAGGGCGTTAGGTCAACGACAAGAGTACGGGATCGATTGATCCGTAACCATGCTCTTCGAAGTCGAGCTCAAAGGGCGAATCAGATTGGTGCAAACACTTTCATCTGGCTACTAGAGTACGACTTACGGGTCATACGATTAGAAATAATCTACACGAAGCTCATCGTCATGCTCGACGGCCACGTGCTGCGCCGCCCCTTACAGATTGTCATATTGCCAACCGACGACATTGGTGGTGGATTGGTTATGGTATGGGATGGCATCAGTATGTCTGACCGAACCCCAATCCATATTGTGCAAGGAAGCTCACTGGCGAAAACATACTGATACCCTTTGTTATCCAATTTGCAAGGCGTGTGGGTTGACGTTTTGTCTTTCAGAACGACAACGACCATTCTCAACGTGCAGGAATCCTCAATGCTCACCTCCTTCAGTACCGGTTGTATTGTGCTCCCAATTCGTTCATTATTATCATACAACCATCACTAGAAACTCGCATAATTTTGGATATTTTAAGTTATTTTGCGAGTATCCCCTAGTTTTACATACGTTCTGCCGTGTATTAAATTACATAGCTCCTTAAAGCTTTTTCTTAAAATCGACCGTCATATTGATCGAACTATGGCGGAGTGGGCCTCCAACTCTATGTTCTACCCGAGGTATTATGTAGGTAACCGAATAGGTTTATAGAGCACGAATGCGCAACAGCGTGAGCTAAATTTGATGAATTTTAAGCAAGCAAGCAAGCAAACCGAAACAAAACTGCCGATACCGTGACTGGGTGTTTGAAACTTACGGAAGCGTAGTGGGGCCACGGTAAAATTGTTTTTGTCTAAGTATCTCCTACGTAGGACTTAGTATCTTCTACGTAGGACTTAGTATCTTCTATGTAGGCCTTAGTATCTTCTACGTAGGACTTAGTATCTCCTACGTAGGACTTACTATCTCCTACGTAGGACATAGTATGGCCTAGAACTAGTATCTCCTATGTAGGACTTAGTATGGACTAGAATAACTATCTCCTACGTAGGACTTCGTATCTCCTACGTAGGACTTACTGTCTCTTACGTAGGAGTAAGTATGGCCTAGAATCACTAACGTAGGAGATAGTAAGTCCTACGTAGGAGATACTAAGTCCTACGTAGGAGATAGTAAGTCCTACGTAGGAGATACTAAGTCCTACGTAGAAGATAATAAGTCCTACGTAGGAGATAATAAGTCCTACGTAGGAGATACTTAGACAAAAACAATTTTCACCGTGGCCCTACTACGCTTCCGTAGAAACTGGTTTCGCACAAGAATTGTTCCTGATTTTGTTGCAGCTAAATGATAAGTGAATGGTAGGAGTCAGCTCGGACGAACGTCCAATGTACCCTTCATGCGTCATGCAACACTGTGTAATTGAAAAGTTGGAGTAGAGTTTAAATTCGTCAGTGTCATGAAATAGTCACTTTACGGACGCTTCAATAATAATTCTCTTTAACATGTGATGAAGAGTTCCACAGAAAATACTACCCTTTTCGCGACAGGTGCAGCTGTAATTAAAAGACAATATAATAAACTTGAAAGTTTCTCAAAGTAAAGGAAATTAATGTTATATATTGCATGTCTGATAAACTCAAGCATATTGCCTCTGTGTAAACAGCTAATTAGAGAGAGAAGTCAGGCATTCGATAACGCTATATATATGTTCACCGTACGACAAATAAAATTCATGTACCAAAAATCATATAATTAAAGTGATTACCCACCCGTTGTGAATACATGTACAGTATAATGCTTCGCTCTTTGACAAATGAAATAGGTGATGATTGTATACATTCTTCAAAATATTCACTTCCTGTGTGTCCCTCGTGTTACCCTCAGTACTATTCAACAAGACGAGCTTAGCCTAAGACTGACGTCAGTGTAGACGTACGACAGTCTCAGTATTTAGATCACTTTGTGAAACAGTGCATGTGTACATATTCCCTCTGAAAAGCACAGAGGATTTATTTTTCTAACAGCTGTCTAACAGTGGTATCCTTAGTGGGTAAACAATGTGATTAAATGATCAGTGGTACATGTACCATTCTCACAGCAACGAAACGAATAGGCTGTTTGCACAAAACTGAACAAACAATTTTACAAAAACTGAACTTTAACTACTGAACTACTTCTGCATTCACGATTGCGACTTCACTTTGTTCTTGGACTCTTTTTGAAATGGAGAGAGAGAGAGGGGGGGGGGGGGGGGGGGGAGAGAGAGAATACATATACGTACGCATATCCCGCGTACAGAAGGTCACAAAGATTTCTTACACTATTTGAATCTTTAGAATAAGATATCACAGCAGGCAGTAAGTTTGTCTGTCTTAGAATCAGCTAACCGAGAAGTCAACTGGTATCGACCGGAAATATCAGCATATTGAAATAACACCAGAGCGGTGTCCTTGAAGAGGTATGTGGCGGACTCGGGACAGCTGACGACAGTTAATTCTCAACCCCCAACTTAACGCATGTCGAAGTCAGCAGTGCTGGATAGAAAGCTATAAGATGTGTCTGATGTGTGGTGTTTCGAGCGACTTTTTAATTGCAGTATTCATTTTCCTATACGAACGTGTCGGCCATTTTTACGTCATGTAGTAAATTATGATACATTGACTTACTGAGATAGGTCTTACCAGACATTTCTCATCTGATACTTATATTATCCAATCTATTTGCTGTAACTAATTCACAACTACAGACACACATCGGCGCAGTGCCAATGAATTTATACAAAGTGAAAAACTTTTCTTATCATGATCATAGCTTGTATACCTCAAGAGATGCTATTTATACGCACTTACACGGACACGAGGTCGTGGGGGTGAGCTGAAATGAGGTTTACTGTTATGTTCAATATTATTGTACTGAAGCATATATACCGTGCGTGGGTGCGAGCGTGAGTATTGGCGTAATGCCGAGTGCAAGGCAGAGTACCAGCAAGTACTATCCTTTAAAGTCTGTTTCTGTGACGCTACCTACCAGAGAGGGTTGAGTTAATGAGCACTCCTATAGTCTCACAGTGTCGCTGAGAAATATTAACTATTCGCAATCACAATGGAGTTCACATTCATATTTGCAGAATTTACAGGCGAATATATTTACATAGTTACGAGAATATCTTTCCTATTATCGTTTGTCCATTCCAGCAAACACATTTATCACAGAGAAGCCTGAAGCAAAATTACCAATTCCAGTATTTCAAGGAACGAACTATTTCTTCAAAAAACATGAAATGGTTGGAATATTCGGCATATTATCTGATGTCTTGCTATGGTGCAATATGCTTTTGTGATTTTCAAAAACAAAGAGACATCATTAACAGGTAATTTTGTAAATTAGAAATAAACAATAACAAAAGTACAATTCCTTCTCTGTGTCATAACCTGATGAATGAGCAGTGATTGTTTGTTTCCGCTGAATGGCAACGTATCCCAGGTCACACTGGCACACAACTACTGGGTAATCAAGCATGGCATATCACTTCTTTCCCAAACAGATCTTTACGGCAATTCGCTGTGCTGAGTTGCGTCCCTTGGGTACGCCAGAAACCTATGATTGTGGGTTCGAATCCGGTTCGTCCCGATTACGTTTCTAGGTTTGTCAGCACCATACCCGTGCTCGTTGGTTTCATCGAAGTGGTAAACGTCTAAGACCTGCATCACTTCGAGCTTTCGAGATCCTTTCCCTTCCGTGTCGCAGTAATCGTCACTGAACTTTCTGAGCTTTTCCCTGGCACAGGAGAATATTGCTGCCTTGGTCTTATGCAACGTGTAGCAATTCACGTTTTATTGTTATTGTTTTCTTAAATATAATTATTAGAAATACTGACAGATACCAAAATAGTTAACCTGCAGTCAACTAGAATTGCTTGTTGATTATTGGTGCACGTGTTAACAACGAAGTCAATTCAGAGTATTACATCAATTTTCTTTTTAAAATTTCAAGCAACCATTGGAATTATTAAACGAAACAAAGGATTAAACTTTCATGTCTTTAAAAAATGTTAATAACCCTCCCCGCTTATGAACTTTACCTTTATGATGTTTTTTCTTCTGTTTAGTAATATTATAATAATGTAAAAAAAATTAAGTATTAATCAATCTCTTATCGCGATGCTGCCTTTTTCTCAAGTGTGGTGCTTTACACATGTTTCCGCAAGCAGAATAAAAAAAACATTTTATTGAAACTCTGCCTTATTAATCAATATACAATGTCCCGCTATTTTTTTACCTTCAATTACCAATTTATTTTTGTATTTCAAAATGTAACTTGCTGATCATCGCTTTCACATTTGATGAATACGACAGTGATAGCAAACAGAAAAAACCCAGTTCGAGGTGTGTCGAAATCAAATCACGACCACTCCTTTCGCCTTTGAAGTCGTGTTTTATTGCATCTAACGTTTATCTGTCAACATGTACTTAACCATTGCAGGAGTTTTACATTGATTCCTGGCTGCGGCTCAAGGAGCATGAAACGACCCATAACACACTTATTTTAGTCTTATCGAGCCTATCACGGTCAGGGAAACCCTGTACATGAATACCTCATCGAAAAACCATCACTGTTTCTATTTATTCCTATGCTGCTTGTTACCTTTAAAATCTTTCCTGTCGAACGCTGCACACGAGTGAAGAGGGTTCTGCGTCGGACGTCTTGTAAAGTGGCAGTCTTCTTTGTGTCGTGGTACTGACAATCGATAGATAAACTACATAGGTTATTTGTTTTAGATCGTTGGTTCCTAGGGCTGTTAAGAACTTTCTCGCCAGCATACCAGGTCCGATGGCGAAAGGCGCGGCTTCTGTGCCATTAGACAAATAATGTAATAAATAGACCGATAATACACAACTCGTAAATGTGATAATGAATAGGTAATGACACTCCTTTTCAGTTTACATGTGTCCGCGTTAAGCATTTTTAGTTGAGTGAGTCAGTCAGTCAGTTGGGTTCTGCGCCGCTTTTAACAGTATTCCAGTGAAAGACATCTTCCCGAGGCAAAAGTGTTAACTGGCTATTAAAGTCCAGTTTCCATCATTGCCGAACTAGGCTGGTATTATGGAGTTACATTTTGGCTGGACTAAAGAGTCTATGCATAGTCCAATCAAAATCACGCACCGAAATTGAAATCCGGTTCGTAAACTGTCGTGCAGATTTCGATCGATTGCAGGATTTGCAAAGCTTGTGCATCGCCAACTCGTTGTCAGCAGATATTTTCCAAATCTTTTCATGTTTTTAATCAAGGTGATCACGTGATTTGATGCATTTCGGGATGGCAGACCCCTTTTATCACAATATAGATCTTGATCATTGATCAGATCGGCTTGACTGGGCGCCACCAATTTGTGTGAAGCAAACGCAAGCGATACGAGAGGTGGAATCTGATTGGTCCATAGTAGATGCTTAGAAGGGACATAACTGGTAATAGCCACTGGTGGCGCTACGATCGAGCCCAGTAATTCCAGCCTAGTTCGGCAAGGGTGGAAACTGGACTTTTAAGGTCAGTTAACTCTCTTGCCTCGGGAAGATGGTGAATGAGGATTAGATGATGACAATGCGTGACCTGGTTACAATGAATAGTGACGTCTGAAGCGTAAAGCAACATTCATTCACTCAGTCAACCACACACTCTAGTATCTATCCATGCAGCAATATCGGTTCGTTTGTGAGAGTATTTTGTTATCAGATATTCAGCGTTTATCAAATAATTTTATCAAATAATTGGTATCATTAATTACATTTAAGTACCAACATCATGTGGCCCTAACCTACACTTTCAGTACCATATGTAAATGTGTGAAGGTAGCGCATTCAAACTATTTAATGCAGAGTGAGTGAGCCAGTTAGTTTTACGCCGCGTTTTAGTATTATTGTCACACCTCATTGTTTGGGTCACCCGGGAAGGTGCTTATCGCTGTTACACATGTGGGAAGTGGAACCAGATACTTCGTCATAACGAAGCAACACTTCAACCACTGGTCTTTTATTTGCATGGCGAAGTCTGGACCAGATAAACCAGTGATTTCATATTATGATATCATAACATTCCATACCGATCTATTAAGTCTCCTCGTGCTACAAGGCTAGGTTGCTGGGAATCTATTCTAACCCAGAACCCCACAGGTGTACCTGAGCATAAGAATGGTGTTGGGAACACGACACCAACAGTGATTATCTATCCATCTATATATTGCAGTCAACCCAGAAATAAAGACAAAACCGTTTGTAAGTAGCAGTGTATGTATACAACATTTTATTGCAGTTAGCAATGCATGGCGTATTGGTCAGTCCGAGGTAAAACAGTTCAAGATCAGATTAATCATCATATATTTGTATGGTTAGTATCACGTGATTGTCAATAACGTCACGATGAAAAAAACGTTTTCTCTTCCTTGAATGAGAAGGTGAGAGAGTTGGGTTTTACGCCGCTTTGAACAACTTGGTGTGGGAGGAAAGCCGAAAGTCTGTTCCTTGAAAATGTTGCAAACCAATAAGACGACCATGTGTTGGAGACAGCATGCGACACTCACACAGAGCTATTGATGTTTCATCATGAAGACCAAAGAAGTACGAAGAATAATCCGTCGATTCCATTTCGACCATTTCGTAGTTTGACCTTGTTACATGTACAAATGACTGCAAGATAACCTGATCTGTCGTCCAACATCACTGTGAGCCATGTCCAGTGCGAGCTGATTCCAGGCATCGAGTGTATACTGATGTCCTTCATCGCATGTGCGGTTCCTGTTTCGTCTCCTAAGGGCACTCTGGCGATAGTATCCCACGGATGTTGCCACGGAAAACAGACGGTTAAATTCCCGATTGTCCCCAGTAATACGAGCTGCTGAAATCAACTCTCCAGAAACCCAAGATACTGTTTGGGTGTAGGTTCTACCAGTGACGCTGTTCCAATCTAAAAATCCATTCCTACCATTAAGGAACGCCGTCTCAAACCGATTCAAAAGTCCCTGGTGTCGAGATGGATAGGCCCGTTCTATTAAACGAAATGCACCGTAGAGAAACTGGTATTCGGAAGAGTCTCTTGAACGGAGAGCGCGGAGTTCACGATAACGATTCGTATTCGGCCCTGACGACGCCAACTGGTCCCAGAAGCTCAATGGGCACAGGAGGAGTACGGGCTCGCCGTCAGTGTCGGTATCAAATATGTACTGTATTACCGCATCTGGTAGGAAGCCATCAACACATGTGCCGTATGCTTGTTCAGATTGAAGAAGTATTTGAAGAATCGCCACAACAAGCACTAGTTCCATCTTGGTAAACGTGTCGCAGTTAACCATAGGAAGAGTAGTGATGGTCTTGCCCTACGCTTCCTCCTTTATAGTCGAGCTCGAGGGGGTACCATGCCCATTAAAGACGCAATTGGTTTGTTTTGTCTTGTCTGTAGTTGTGGCACACGTCATTTTGGAAATATCCAATCAGAGTCTTTGACGTATGGACGATGATAACTCTCACTGAAGGATGTCCTGGTTCAACGCCGAGTCAGCAAAAAAGAAACAGCTATGATTTCTGATTTGTGCCTCACCGTGAACATAATATGGCAAAGGTTTTTAAATATTTACGGTCTACGCTTCACGGTCTGTACTTCAGTGTAATTGTGTTTACCTTTTCGTAAATATTTTTAAAATCTAATGTAATCTAAGTGCCCATGTGAAGAAGGAAATTTGCTACAGTGGTAACGTAGGAAATCACTCACCATGTTTGTTGTTTAACGCCGCACTCAGCAATATTCAAGCTGTATGATGGCGGTCTGTAAATAATCGATTCTGGACGAGACAATCCAGTGATTAACACCATGAGCATCGATCCACGCAAGTGGGATACGAAGACATGCATCAACCAAGTCAGCGAGCCTGACCACCCGGTTCCGTGAGTCACCTCTTACGAAAGTATAGTCGCTTCTTACAGCAAGCAGACCTATTCTAACTCGGGTATACTTCATATACTATTTTAATTAACCATATCAACGATCAAACGTTCATATTCATTTAGGAGAATTTGAGAGAGAGAGAGAGAGAGAGAGAGAGAGAGAGAGAGAGAGAGAGAGAGGGTGTCTATGACGCCAGTGTGACATACTTTACGTTACGTGTTACACTACTCTCGTTCACTTTTGCCAAAATAAGCGACCTGTGATAAAACAATTTGTTTCATACATAACGCTACAGGACTTAACATTTAGTCTTTGATTCTCGACACAAACCAAGAGTCAAACCAAGATAAGTGTGTATCTTTACCACATCTATCCACCAAATATTGGTGCATAGAAATTAGAAACGAATGCAAATTCTGTATTAAGCTGTTTGACAAGCGGGATGATTTCTATTTCCCAATTATGAATTCCCCGTTTATGTCGTGCAATATGCCACCAGCTCCAACATACGGTGTCCACATTTCCCAGTTGCATGGGCACTTTAGGGCATGTAATACAAAAGTAAAGTATTTTGGACGCACTCTTGTGTTGATACACATCGCAATACACCCAATATACTATAATACTGTTAATACTCCTTCAACGTAAATGACCGCCTCCGTGGTCTAGTGGTAGAGCGTCCGACAGGAGAGCGGAAGGTCTGAAGTACGATCCCCGGCAGCGTCATACCAAAAGACGTTAAAAGATAGTACCTGTTGTTACCCTGTCTGGCGCTCAGCATTCAGGTGCTAAAACAAGGACTGGTCGGCTCGGGGTCAGTATACTGTGGGGTATTCATGTTAAACTGCGGCATGGTATCTCAGTGTGCTAGCACTATAAATCGGCATCAGTCCGGACTAGTACAAGCAGCCACACACACACACACATATATGCAGGTCGCTATACAAGTGAAATAATCTTGGACGCGACGTTAAACCCCATTTCCCTTCACCTCCAACGTTTATGTTTACATTTGTATTTGTCATAAACTGCCATCACTGCAAAGTCGAAAATTCTGCAAATGAAAGTGAGAGAAGGAAGTCTGTGAGCAAAATTCATTGCAATATACATACTTGGCTGGGTTTCATAACTATGTTTCAAAGAACACTGAGGAAAAATCCTTTTCCCCCCGCTTTTATATCAAAAAATTCTTGTTAAAAAAAAAAGACTTGTGAGTCTAAGATACTTATTTGACTGCTCGTTTCAAACATTCTAAGAGACGATGCCAGGTAACAGGTTGTTGAACCTTCTCCTGTACTCTGGAATTTTAGTCGTATTCTTGGTACTGTAACGCGGAACTACATCAGTTCTAGGAAAAGTCTAACAGTCTTCTCGGAAAAGCGACAAGAGATTAATTCATGTTCGATTACGGGGGTCTGCCTTATCAGTAATTTCAAATATCATATGTTTCACGAGACAACATCAAATCTTTCTTATTTTGTCCGTTATTCGGTTCTTCTCCCAATTAGACAATCTGTAATAAGACGGACAACGGTGATCAGCGAATTTTTGTGAGAACCCTTTTTCACTTGACAGTTTGTTGAGTATATGTGGGTGTTATTGTGTGAGTTCGATGCCCAAAAGCTTCACTTTGAATCGACAGCGTTGGTCGAATGTTTCAAATATTCGAATATTCGAAATCGCATCGTATCCTCAAAATCACTCGAAATTTAAAAACAAATATTTATTGACAATACAAATATAACAAAACGTTCCGGCTACTATTTCTTTACTGTAAACTCGTTTACGCGTCCTCGAAAGCTGGGATAGATATACGTCACTGACGAATGATGTCATGATAAAAGGGATGACGTCACACATTGTTCATGACAACTGAACCACCTAGTAAGAAGAATGCAGATAACATTAATTAATTCATATGTTTTATTCACAGTCATACCAAAAAAGACGGTACTTGTTGTTACCCTGCCTAGCGCTCTGCATTGAGGGACTAGAACAAGGACTGGTCGGCCCGGAGTCAGTATACTGTGTCTGAGTGGGGTATTTAGCTACGGCATAGATATTTCTTCTCATATTTCGTTTGTTTGACGTCCAGTCAGTGGGGCGACCCTGCTGTCTCTCTCATGTTATATTTGGGCCAACAGTTTCTCAGTAAAGTACAGATTCTAGTGCTTTGTACTCTAACCAACTTAGCCACCGAGGCTTTCACCAAAATTAAAAGGTACTGGAATCTGTATTTTACTGAGAAAGTATTTTATCATCCAAAACTGGCTCCCACAGGAGATATCGCTTTGATGAGATCAAGCGATATCTACACTGTAGGGTGTCCTCCCATTAGTTAGACAGCCAGTTGTTAGACACCTTAAAATAACAACTTTTCTGGTTGAGTGCACAACAAAGTGCAATGCTGTTACCTTGATTGATAATGGAATTACCCATAGCTAAACATCAAGATATAACATTATTTTCTAAATTGAGAATTTAAGACTAATAAGGTTGCACAATGGCAACAGTCTAAACTATGTCTGCTGAAAGTATAATTTGTTATGCTTAATAGAAGATACTCTCTAATATTAACAGCTTGCAAGTATGTGCTAATCAAAGCACTCGTTGATAAAAGTGGCAAAAATCCTCGGCAAGCCTCGGAATTTTTCCACTATTATCAACTCGTGTTGATATATTTGATATCAAAAGACACTCGGGTGGGATTCTCTATATCCCAAATATAACATTTGTAACATATTTTCAACTTTCATCTATGATGACAAATACAATTTGAACATAAACATCAATTGATAATATTACTTTTATGTGATTTTACATGTCTATTCGTAGTATGCGATGGTTATTCGTCGTTGACGGTCAACAAAGATACATCACTCTCACAACTTGATTTCACAATCACACACACGCAATCATACACACACACAATCACACACACTCAATCACACACACGCACATACTTATTCTTTCCGTGTAAGTTGAGTGCACCGTACATGCTGTAAAGTATCTAATCATTTGAGAAATATGTCAGAAGCCTAAGTTGATGGTATACATGTATTGCTCGGCAAGAAGGGGATAAGACACGAATATGGTTTCCGAATTACCTTCTTGGAAACAAAAGCCATATTTATTAGAGAAAGTAGAGGGTGATTGTTGTGAAAAGGGTGGATAATTGAAACGTTTGTTTTTTAAATCGCAGCATGTTCTTGGTCTGGGTCTTTGTCCGTACAATTCATTTCTTTTATCTAAATGCCGTTCTGTCCCCTTTATGCCTTGACCAGTGTGAGTGAGTATGTTTTTTCACACCACCTTTGACCATATTCCCTCAATATCACGGAGGGGGGACACTAGAAATGACCACAAGTTAAACACTCATATGACATAACTTGGGTAAGACCGATTGAATAAAGTCCGTAAATGCCTAGTCATGCGTTTTTTATAGTTAGTGTTTAACTTGAAATGAAAACAACATTTTTAACAATCATTCTCGGTTGGGTGGAATAAAAATATCATAAAGCCAACTTTGTATGTAATGGCAAGTAAAAGGGTTACTTCGCTCCCTATATTAACCAGGTGTAAAGTTTCGTCTTTTTGGAAAATAGGTGTGATAATCCCCTATGATGAAAAAAGGGCATTTTTCCATTATCAACACGTTGGCTCAAAAAACAATTCTCAAAGATTGCTTATATGGAGCAAAGATTGCTTATATGGTTGGTTAAAATATATGCAGGTCCAAAGCATGCTCAAAAACATTCCCTCGGGATATAAAAACGTTAACATAGAGTTTTTTTAATACCACCCAGTGTGGATAAATATGAACTGGCCGCGATATGTCAAACGTTCTGGGCTCCTTCTAATCTTAACATATTAACACGTCTTGTAATGCAACCCGATTAGAGTTCGCCCTCGACAGATGATATCCTGGAGATCATATTACTGGAGGCATAACTACATTTCTCAGAATAGAGTTCGTTGAAGTGTTACAAACCAGTGTCCTAGTTTCGTAAAAACGAGTGACGGTTGAGTATACTAGTGGTTGAAGCGTTCGGTCGTCACGCCGAAGACCCAGATTCGATTTCCCACAACGGTTCAATGTAACACAGCCTGCCTCTGGTGTCGCCCCTCGTGATAAGCTGAAAAGCAACGTAAAACAAAAATGATGTTTTCAAAAGACACTCAGCTTCAATCGAGATCTTGTTACAATATCCCCTTGTTTGGACAACTGAAGCAAGACACTGATACCTTGTTGACCTTTAGTTCTCGAAATTTGTTTGGATGAAGTCGATTAAAACTTAGTCAGGCTTTTGTAAAACCACTTGAATTACAGATTGGGCGTCGTCGTTGAAACAAAAATAAGAGTATTAAAAAAGGATTCCTGACAATAAGTGTCGTTCCCATATAACAGAATACGCCACTGTATTACTTAAATTAAATTAATCCCGCTCAAACACACATAAGATAACTGATACGAATATCTTGCAAACATGTCTATTAACAAGAACAGATTCATTACACCTCCTTCTTATGCCAAAAAGTGTCTGGCTAAAGTATCATGAGCAACAAAAAGCAATTCATGTCTGTTAATGTTGTGGAAGAGAAATGCAATTTAGCTTATACTGACAAATATTCCTTTATCTCAAGATTTACTTTTGGGAGTTAATATAAGCCATCTTCGATTCATTATTATTAGTAGTGCACATTTTAACAACGAATTTAATTCATAGTAATATAACATCGATTATCTTCTCATAATTCCAGGCAAACCTTAGCATTATCACAAAAACAATGGATTCAATTGTCCTGTCTGAAAATGGCCATAATGGCCTGCCTATGAACATTTAACTTCAGTAAGCTGACTGTGTCTGTTGAAAAAAAAGAACAAGGTCCTGCAAGTCTTTTATACCAGTTAGTAACAGTCTTCTCAACCAATACTTCAGCACCAGCGACGATATGTATTTCATGTTTTAAAAGTTCCTATTCATGTTTTTGCTGCTGTGTATATAAAAGTAGGAAATAAATTTCCGATGGGGTAATGTACAGTAAACTACGGTTATAACGAACACGCTTATAACGAACTGACTGGTATAACGAACTTATTTTTCAGTCCCGACCATTTGTTGTATAAATGTCGTATATATGCTTATAACGAACTACGGTTATTACGAACTAAAATTAGTGGTCCCTTCGAGTTCGTTCAACCGTAGTTTACTGTAGTCTCATCATATCAGGAAACTGCTTTCATCTCCAGTATGGCGCTTTAGAAAGCAAACGGAAAAGATCAAATACATACTTGACGCTCTGCCTCATTCATCTGAGTACAAAAAATGTCTTACATCATGTCGTTTCCCTCGCTATTTTACGCTCACTATGAATCAATTTATTCAGCTGCATAATGTAATGGCGCCTGTCCCATGGTACTTACGAAATGTAAATAATATTGATTTATAGATCGTCGTATGTGCACGTGATGAATAAAACAGTCTCCGTAAATAGAAAAAGCTGTACATGTTGAAAGCGTGTCGAAATCAAACCTCCACAACCACCTTTGAAGTGGCGTTTTACTGTGCTTAATGGTTGTTGAAGTATTACATTGGTTCCTAGGTGCGGGTACTGGAGTACCCGGAAACGGCCTATACGGCGCTTAACGAATCTACCACAATCGTAGGCGTTGCCATAAGTCATTGACATCCTGTACATAAATACATCAACGAAACACCATCACTGTTTCTATGTATTGTTTTGCTGCTTGATTCGTTGATAACGTTTCTTATCGAACGCAGCGCACGGGCCAAGAGGTTATTGTGTTAGACGTGTTCTTAAGTGCTATTCTTGTGCTATTGCATGTTGTATTGACAATCGATACCTAATGTGCAACATATGTTTTAGGTTTCAGATTATGGCTCTGTTCGGTATCAAATACCCTGGCGTATACGGGATTGCGGGGTAAATCAGATAAGGTGACGAAATGATGCAAAGCGCGGCCACTCACTGTGTCATGATGTGACATAGTTAATTGTGGATTCAGTCGGTCCACTCCTTACCTGTCGGGGCGGTCGGGTAGCCTAGTGGTTAAAGCGTTCGCTCGTCACGCCGAAGACCCGGGTTCGATTCCCGACATGGGTACACTGTGTGAAGCCCATTTCTGGTGTCCCCCGCCGTGATATTGCTGGAATATTGCTAAAAGCGATGTAGAACAATGCTCACGCAATATATGTAATAGATATCGAAGTTCATATTCTTCCGAAGGAATCACGGGCAAGTAATCAATTCTTAAGGTACTTGGTCTTACTTCGCTTAATGTCCCCAGCTTTTCACAAAACAAAATATCAACTCAAAGAAATCTAGCCATTATTTAAGATGCCTCAATTGTCTCTCTTTGCGGTATATGTTCACATCACGCCGTGATATTGCTGGAATATTGCTAAAAGCGGCGTAAAACCATACTCACTCACCCTTACCTGTCCTGTATGGTTTTACCAAAGTGGAAAACATAATGCCAGGCATGGGTTTGTTCTTCCCTTCATAATCACACTGACACACGTTTATATGGCAGTTATTAAGTACTTAAAATATTTAAAAAGGTAATATGCGAGGTGTAATGAAGCACAGCATTCGCTTTCCTGATGGTTTTGCAGATGGAAATTGATTTTGTATGGTTGGTTGGTCGGTTTGTTGTTTAACTCCGCACTCAGCAATATTCCAGCTATATGACGGCGGTCTGTAAATAATAGGTTCATTCTCAGGACGACGACCCCCTGTGTCGTATGAAAACAAACTAGCAAAAAGTGAGGTCGTCTTCCTGCGAATATTTTAATCCGCCAATCTAGTTAAACAATGGGTATCGAGTGTTATTTTAACAACTCGAGCAAGTAAAAAAGTGGAAATGGATTTGAAACGAACGAAAGAAAGACAATAAGGGTGGAATATTGATTTATTTACAAATAACTAGAATGTATATGTACAAGATGACGTAAAAGTCATGGGCAATTAGGACAGTTTGAGAAGATAAGACACTGAGTCAGCAAAGAAAATTACGCTGACTTCATTCTGGATCAGTCTGGTCTTCAGTTGATCGATTCTGTGTTGTATATCACAGAACTTCTTCTTTTTTTGGTAAGAGACGCTGGCCGGCCTGCTACTGTAGCAGATTACACTCTGTATTCTGCTGTTCAGCTCCTAGAAATCTTATTAGCTCAAAGATGTTGGGATTGGCTTTGCCGATGACTTTCCAAGGAGTTAATCCCCTCCTAAAACAACACCACACATCAAAGGCGTACCGGCGGTCGTCGTCCTGCGAATGGAAAAATTCGAGGGGTCGTCGTGCTGAGAATACCCCAAATAATCGAGTCTTAATATCATGAGCATTGATCCATGCAATTGAGATCGATGACATGCATCAACCAAGTCAGCGAGCCTGACCACCCGATCCCGTTAGTCGCCTTTTACGACAAGCATAGTCGCCTTCTGCGACAAGAATGGGTTGCTGAAGATCTATTCTACCCCGGCTCTCCACGGGGCGATTTTTTATGAAGAGGTAGGGAATTTATTCTTATGATGAAGGCATGAATGTCCGTGTTATAGTGAGTCGCAGTTTAATACGGATTACCCAACCCAGAAACGGTGTAATGAGTCCAAGCCGAGGAGTCCTTGTTTTATTACCTTAATGCCGAGCGCCAGCCTGGGTAAAAAACAAGTGCCTTCTTTAGCGTATTTTGGTGTAACGCGGCCGAGAATCGAACCACCGACCTTCGGTTCTTCGCGGAAACGCTCTATCAAGTAGACCACAGAGGCGGTCTCTTATGATGAGGTACTAGAGACTTTGATAAGTGACAAGTTGGAAAATAGGTTTCTTCGGTACCAACTACTATCGTAGACACAACAGATCGATATTGCAACCATTTAACCATGGGTGCTACTATACTCAATAACAAGATTCTATAAAAAATGCAAAAATCCAAATACGTTTACACGTTAACATTGATTATCGTTATTGGTTGATTGAACCGAAACCTGTTTCCACATTGTCAATATTTACGTTTTAAATCGAATACATAATTAAACATGAACATTTGCCGTTGCTAACATTTCATTTGTAGTAATCGCCATGGCATGTTATGTTGAAATATAGTGAGTGAGTGAGTGAGTGTGTGATGTAGAAGTTTACAAGTTTATCTTGACAAAATTTCACTTTCTACAGCTAATTATCTTCTGGTACACATAATATCTTCATGTTCATGCTTTATTGCGTATATAAGGTGAGACGTTTGTCGCTCGATCAACAGTGTGTCTGGGCCTTGGGTGTTTTCGTTGTAGCAGCTGCACATTCGTCGTGGTGTCTAACCGAGGCCTATATGACGAGTGAAATCGCCATATCAACCTTGCTTTATAGAAACAGACACATGCCACGGCTCTACAAACCATTGATTGTGGGAGGAACAACCATAATAGGCTATGTTTGCGTTATTGAATGTATGAGCAGATTGCCAAGGCACACATTGATCAGCTCTATCCAAAATCAATATCATTTTGAGGACATGGCTGTTGTTTTGTGTGGAGGGGTTTTGTAACGTGATTTTCTTAATAAAGTAACCTGTTAACATCAAGTTCAACAAATGTATACTTGATAACAAACATAGATCAGTTAATAGTAACAATCTTTTTATATGCGTTTGTCTTTGGTATAAAAACACCCAATTAAACATACCAAATGATTCACTAATACAGGTGAAAGGTGTACGGAATTTGTAATCGGATATTATTTCAGAATAAGATAAAAACAATGAATCAATGCAAACAACCTAAATCAATTCCGCGGTGGAATAAATATAACTTATAAATCCGAAAAAATAAGATCAGGTTTGGACTCTTTCTTATAAACTTCCCGTTTTGGTGGCGGATCACATAAAACAAAGACGTCAATAACTTGGCGGGGGGGACATTGTAAGAATTGACGTATCGGAATCACTTGCATAAATGAAGGTGTATGCCGAATATCAATGGCAGTGATTCATTTGAATAAAATTTGAATTAAATGCATCAGCCCGGTGAGGTGAGGTGAGGTGAGGTGAGGTGAGGTGAGGTGAGGTGAGGTGAGGTGAAATGCGGTTTAACGTCGCCTCCAAGATTATTGCACTTATATAGCGACGTGCATGCACGTGTGTGTGTTTGTGTGGCTGCTGGTACTAGTCCGGACTGATGCCGATTTATAGTGCTAGCCCACTGAGATACCATGCCGCAGTTTAACATGAATACCCCACTCAGACACAGTAAACTGACTCCGATCCGAACAGTCCTTGTTTTAGCCCCTTAATGCCGAGCGCCAGACAGGGTAACAACAAGTACCATCTTTTAACGTCTTTTGGTAT
Source organism: Haliotis rufescens (assembly GCF_023055435.1). Lineage (NCBI taxonomy): Eukaryota > Metazoa > Mollusca > Gastropoda > Lepetellida > Haliotidae > Haliotis > Haliotis rufescens. The sequence goes on from NW_025964112.1 coordinate 18,410,257, forward strand.
GACGCGGTTGGGTACCGAACCCCGGACCTTCCGCTCTCCGGGCGGACGCTCTACCACTATACCACGGAGGCGGTTGCATCACCCCGGTGATTACCATAGATATTGCTCTATGATAAAGTGAAAACATCGTATCTCGTCAGGTTTTAAATTGCTAGGGTTCATGATTATGTATGTCCGTTAAGCATGTGTACCACATAAATACCATCTGTACGAGAACGTAACATATCAATTTATGTGCTGCTCGTGGAAATATAGAAAGCAGCCTTCCGGCCACTCAACCCCCATATTTGTTGACTTGTAGGCCATGAGTTTGGTACTCTAAGACGAACACTCACTACTTTGTTTCATAAAGTCGACCAGCATCCTGCATTTTTCAGCAGCCAACTACAGAATAACACGATGAACTGTTGTAAACTGTCCCGTAAATGGTAAAACCAAGCAGTTATAAATACCAATATGTATTATAGAATAAGCATTACGCTGGAATATGGTTCAGAAAATTTCAATACAATACAACTGTAGCAATATATAATCAGTCATACAATTGCCTATGCTAAATGTTCAAAGGAGACACAACGTTATATTTGCACAACGTCATGCCAGGCGTACGAACTCAGTTTTGATGGATTTCACATCAGTCAATCCGTGATCAATGAATCGTTCCCATGAAGGGAGGGTATCGATCTGGTCACGCAGCTAATGTTCCCTCTACATACAAACATTATTTACTTCACAAGACTGGGAAAAAAGCTTGTGTTGATTTATCTGAACTGTCCAAGATCATCGGCAGAGGTGTTACCGAAATTTCATCTTTCCTCAGATGACAAGTGACTAGGATATTTATTCACACACATTTATATCATTTGCTCGTGTTAGAGAGAAAATGGGTTTCAAAAGTTCCCTGGCCCTGGTGTTTCTTCTGACAAGCTATGTTGTATCAGCTAGTGGCTTCAAGGGTTTCAAGGTAGTGGAGTCATGCGTTGACCCCAACAGTTTCAATGGTGGACCTGTCGCACAAGCGGAGGGTCACAGTGCCTCAGCATGTGCTATTTTATGCAGCAATGAGACACGGTGTCGTTCCTTCACGTTTCGACTTTCCTCTTCAACATGTTTCCTCCATGGCAAATACATCACTGACTGGCCATGTGGACAATCTAATGACGTCCACTACAACGACGTGAGTAGCGTGGGTTTATTTTCAAATAAGGTTGGACACTATAAGAGAGAGAGTGTCATTTCGTATGACTTGATTTTAAACCAAAAACTCATACTAGGAGATAGTCCTATTACCTTTAGGAGTGTAGAGAACCTGATGGTGAAATTTTTTAATGATTTTGATGCACGAAGGTTTATAAAAAACTGGCATAAAGTTATGAGAAAGTGTTCTTGATATTGTTGATACGTGTCAGGAAAAGACAAATTCACATGATGGCGGAGGAGTGTTGTAGAGATGTCTTTCATATTTGTCGATCAGTGGGCCTTCGATGACAGAGATGCTAGATACAGTTTTGTATTTTGAAGTGAGTGAGTGAATGAGTGGGCTTAACGCCGCTTTGAACTATAGTTAAGTTATATCGACGCATGTCAGCTTTATGTGGGAGGTGTAAGATGACTGACCCTTGATGACATCATCGAGCATGGGTATGGAACTGACAGACAATTTATCATAACCACTGCGAATCAGTGATTCAAACACAAGATCATAAATTTCTGGCACACGCAAGGGAAGCAAATATGTGGTGCATTAAACTACTATGCCACTCGTGACCTGGTGTGTTTGGGAGCATAAATATATCAAATTGGTTTTGAAACCATACTACCTCTCGAATCTTTTTTTTTGTAGGATACATTTTGCGTGACGAGAGTTGTGTACATTTCAATGTTCCCTGCATAATCTGATATTGAAAATGTCCCTAATAATAAAACTAAACGGCTATGTAAGTTATTGGCACAAAAAAGTCGTGATAAAGCGCTACGATTGTCATGATAAAGATCCGGGTTTGATTCCCAGACATGTAAGATGCTACGAGCGAATCTGTGCAGAGTTGAGGCCCTTAGTCATGCCAGGATCCGCTGATCACGGCTTTGCTCTCCTTTTAACCTTTGGTTTGTCCTCATCATGCCACAGAGACAAATGTCTACGACCTGCGTCGTGCCGGGCTTTCTTTCAAGACATAACTGAAAAAAGGCTGCGTTAAATGTGTTTCAAGCATGAATTATGTAGCTAAACTGTCCTTAGGGATGACATGTTGTCCTGTGCACGGGGCACAGATAGGACTCAGAAATCAAACCAAGGAAATGACATGTCAAATGATGAAGGTAATCTACATTGTTGGAAGGTAAAGGTTTTCAACATACATGTACAATAACAATACTATTGCAAACGTCGTACAACTATGTCATAGTATCATAATGATGCTATTGCAATACTGTTTCAATGATATAATGATTCTAATAGTCCTATTAAAATAATCTATTGGTGATAGAACAGATCGGAGATAAAATAGATGTACATTGTCGAAAGACAGCATCTCATCGATATTTATATCTTTAGGTGAGATTTCTTTTTAGAAGATGTGTTATCAATGAAGACAGATTTGACATTGACACCAACACTTTTACGTACCGGTACAGACGTTCGTACATTTATCAAGCAAGCGACAAGCGATGAAGGCCGAAAACGAGCTGATACGCTGTTCCGTTGCGTTATCCCGTTTACCGATATTTGTCGTCCAGAGTTACATAGGACTAACTTCAATTAACTGCTAATTACAATGCGACAGAGCTATGGAACTCACTGTCACGCTTCAAACGTTTGTGCTATGCGGCAATGTTTTTTTTAAACCAACAGTTATTTTTGTAAAACGTGTTTGTTTACAAATTACATATCATTTATTATTTTTAAACCACGGTAAAACATTTCACGTTCAAATAAAATTTGAAACGATAATTATCTTCTATAGGTTAAAACAAATAATAACAAATGTGTGGATCGCACATAACTCTTAATTCATGTATGTCAGTCATTCTTTTATTTGCCAGTAAAAATATGTTTCACGATTCCCGCTTCATATGAAGTAAACTCTGTTATTCATGAAATGAACACAAGCCTTTTCCGCTGGCTCCAGAGTACGAGGGTCAACAGGCGGGTCAAAAAGAGGACGGTTGATAACTGACATTGTATTATTTCTTGTAGACTAACATATAGTCTCTGAAATGAACATATCGTACAGAAAAAAACAGTTGTTCAGTTATCATAATAAAAATCTAATAAAAAGGGAGCCTAGTGATTCTCTTCATGCCTAATACTGCAGTAATCTAGACTTGCCAAACATTATAGACTTGCATGGGCTGTAGTTGATATAAATGTATGAGGGTCTGTAAGACAGACTATATTTCTTGTAAAGCGTCGAGTGTAATGTGTGCCTGTTACTTACAATCATGGATTATACTTGTATTGAAAATCTTAAGATTTCTTTTGTCTCCATATATGTCTTTCCCCTTGACTTATAGTCGGATCACAGCTACCCCGGTACGGTCTTCCTTACTGCATATAGACTTCTGCTGACTGACAATGTGCTTGACTTGACTGCTTGTGTTGGCATACATGAGTTGTCTTCCTTACTGCATATAGACTTCTGCTGACTGACAATGTGCTTGACTTGACTGCTTGTGTTGGCATACATGAGTTGTCTTCCTTACTGCATATAGACTTCTGCTGACTGACAATGTGCTTGACTTGACTGCTTGTGTTGGCATACATGAGTTGTCTTCCTTACTGCATATAGACTTCTGCTGACTGACAATGTGCTTGACTTGACTGCTTGTGTTGACATACATGAGTTGTCTTCCTTACTGCATATAGACTTCTGCTGACTGACAATGTGCTTGACTTGACTGCTTGTGTTGGCATACATGAGTTGTCTTCCTTACTGCATATAGACTTCTGCTGACTGACAATGTGCTTGACTTGACTGCTTGTGTTGGCATACATGAGTTGTCTTCCTTACTGCATATAGACTTCTGCTGACTGACAATGTGCTTGACTTGACTGCTTGTGTTGGCATACATGAGTTGTTTTTGACTCCCTGTATAGTGGGGGAGAGAGTAAGTGGGTATGGTTAATACCGCTTTTAGCAATATCCAAGCAATATCACGGCGGGAAACACCAGAAATGGGCCCCCTGCCTAGATTGCTTCATCATAATAGCGTCCCGTAACGAATTGCGTTCTTGCCGAGCTTTAATAAATCTGCAACTTGTTCGTGGGCACTCGAGGCGCAATCAGAAAGGACACCACTTCACCCGCTGGACAATAATCCTTCGTTTTGGTGTATGGGAGTGAGGTGAAACAAAATAGCAGTGACAGCGAATGGTATAAAAACTAACGCATAGCCGATGGCACATACGTATTGCAGAATACATAAAGTTATTGGCAGGAAATACAGAGATGACATTACATCTTAATTTAATAAAACACTGCGTACATGTTTGCTATTGTAAATACTGAAATATTTTTCAAGTTCAAATAGTGTTTTATATCCTTTATACATCACATATCGGGAACTACTGTTGAGTGTTGACATCCAGTTTTGACGAAATTCATCTACAAGACACGTTTTAAATACCCCCAATGAAGGCTATTTTGTCCCCTACAGACTGGTTTAACCATACAAATCCCAAACCATGCGAAAATAAAATGTTACGAACAGATGCTACCCAAGTATTATGACCAATGTTGTCGAAATACATCAACATGTTACATACTTTTCTTGGGATACGCCCTTCACGCATTCGGGTTAATTTTAACCAGTAATTTATAATGCGGACCTGCGCATTGACATAAAGCGGGTAGGGACAACATTCACCACAGACAATGGCATTTGGCGTTTGTTTTCCCACCTTTAAAAAACTTTTACATGCCAAAAGATGAACTCGTTCTAATTGATCATACCGCTGGTAACCCCATACTTCTGACCCATATAAAGGTATTGCCTGTGTATCAAATATTTTAAAATATACTTTTGGATCAATCATTCCTATTTTGTTCAAATTAATATTTAATTCCATCAAAGCCCGTTTTCCACGATTTGCTAGATCAGCAATACACTTTGTCATCTTGAAAGTTGAAGAAAATATGACACCAAGTGAGGTGAGGTGAAATTGGGTTTAACGTCGCGTCCAAGATTATTGCACTTATATAGCGACGTGCATGCACGTGTATGTGTGTGTGTGGCTGCTTGTACTAGTCCGGACTGATGCCGATTTATAGTGCTAGCTTACTGAGATACCATGCCGCAGTTTAACATGAATACCCCACTCAGACACAGTATACTGACTCCGAGCCGACCAGTCCTTGTTTTAGCCCCCTAATGCCGAGCGCCAGACAGGGTAACAACAAATACAATCTTTTAACGTCTTTTTGTATGACGCGGCCCGGGATCGAACCCCGGACCTTCCGCTCTCCGGGCGGACGCTCTACCACTAGACCACGGAGGCGGTCATGACACCTAGGTACTTATAACTGTTAGCTATGGGCAGAGGGATGTCTTTGTATGTCCATTTCTCTTTGGCGGATAGGGTGCCTCCTCTTCTGAAAACAACTACGTTTGATTTTTGTATGTAAACAGTTAATCCCCATGTATCTGAAAAAAGGATGTTAAGCCGAGTCTGTAAACCTGCAATAGATTCTTAGACAAGGATGACGTTATCTGCAAATAACAGTTATTTTACTTTTTCTACTTGATAAGCTTTACGTTTTTTTACTTGATAAGCTTGTTTTGTCTGCCTACAAATGCTCTTGTATTTATTTATTTCAACACAATAAAGTCGCCTATTTTGAACAGATTTGCTTTTCCGAAAATGTCTTAAAGTCTTGCGAGTTCGATACTTTGCTCGCTTACAGTGAATATAAAAAAAGCAAATAGAAGGGCATGTGAATTTACGCTTTCTCATACATTCGGTTGTGTTTAAAAGAACCTGGACAAATGATTCGAGAGCGCGAACAATGCTTATATCCACGAGCTGTGTTCCTGCTAAAAAAGATGATTTGGAGGCAAAGTGGAAATTTTATTGTATACATTAGCTAGAGTTGGATTCAAGGTGTATTTGTAATTATCACCACATATATCTGAATGTTGCTGATTATACATTTTCAGTGGCTTTTCTTGATGTATGAGAGACATTTCTAATGGCATACGATCCGATTCAACCCTGTCGTTTACATACAATGACTCCACTAGCTGAAAAGCGTCAACTCCAGCGATAAAATAATCGTTTACACTTGAACCCTGCTCAGACATAAAGGTAAATTCTCCGTCGGCGTCCCCAGACACTCGACCGTTGAAAATATATAATTTCAAAGTATAACACAAATTAAGTAATATTCTTCCAAATCTATTGGTAACATTGTCACTTGACTTGCGATTTTTAAGTGGTACCGGCTCCTCTTGAAGACAAACGTCACCGGTAAAGTCAGATACATTCTCAGCCGGGTTGTTACTTTGTCCAACTCTGGCGTTCAGATCACCGGTGATAATCATGTAACAGTCAGCTGAGTATCTGGGTTCTCAACCAGCCACTGTTCAAGGAGTTCAGACCAATAAACACGTCCCATTTTTAGTCTGGAAACCCAATAGTCCAGAAACTCTACAATATTTACACTATGTTACGAAGACTGGCCCATTGGCGAGAATATGTTCCTTTACTTAAAACTCATGTTTTTGTTTCGCAAATACATAAATGTATTTCTTTCAAGTATCATGATGAGAAAATTTAACTCATTTTAACTTAATTCAACGATTTTATAGCGATATTGAAATATTTCGCCCATAGGCGAGAAAAAGGTTTGGCCCATGGGCGAGAATAAGTTCCTTTGCTCAAAACTCATGTTTTTGTTTCGCAAATATATACAGGTGTTCTTACAAGTTTCATGACACATAATGTAACTCATTTTAACTTAATTCAACTATTTTATTGCGTTTTTGAAATTTTGCGCCTTGGACGAGAAAGCTAGGCCCATGGGGGAAAATATTTTCCTTTGCTCAACAGTTTTAGTTTCGCAAATACATAAAGTTGTGACTACAAGCATGACACATGATTCAACTCATTTTAATTTAATTCAACTAATTTGTGGCGTTCTTAAAATGTTTCGCCCATGTTTTCGTCAGTCTCGTTAATGCATTAACTAATTGTGTTCAAAGTATATTGTATCATGTGAAATATATTTTATATTATATCATTACATTACTATTTAAAAAGGGCCTTTGGTTGGGTGTTCTCTCTATAGAAGTTTTACAAATTCCACCTTTTTTACATATTGTAACGATTTATACCTTTTCCACTTGATGTATAGTATGCGGACCCCTCTGGTGGTACGTACATACCTATCAAGAAAATATCCTTTTTGATTTGCAGTACCCGTTAAGATAATCTAAGAGCAACAGAATTGTCAATACCAAGTATTACCTGTGTGCACAATGCATCTAATGACTCTTTGACAAAAACATCCATACCGCCTGACAGTCGTCCATGACGGGTAGTTTTATATGCCTTTGCTAAATAAGGGGTATGCTCTGATAAATATGGAATTGATAACAACTTATCTCTGAACTTATTCAGTAAATACACAATGTCAAACTCTGATAAATATTTTAGAAAATCACAATCCTCGTGTTGAGATGATATAACGTATATATTCCTGAATAAAACTTTAAAGTAATGCGTACGTACGTGTACAAACTCATCTGCTAAGGAATTGTTAAGATTTGGTGCGGGAGGTTGCTCTGGGCCAGGACCACAATCCTATTCAGGGGCGTCACCGTTAATACTAAATGGAGGTTGTGACGTCTCCTCAACGTTGGTGCTTGGGGTCGGCTGTCCACCGTCAGTATTCACCTTTGGCCTAGATCTAGTGTTTTCCCTCTATCATCTGCATGTATTGGTTTCGTCTGAAGGCTGCCGTTCTTGAAAAATGCATTTCTACAATAGTCTGTCTTTGATTATGTGTCAGATGCGAATGCTGTCTTGACGAAATGATTGGCGGTTACCAGGTGCCTGAATCTTGTCATCAGAAAATGCAAATTTGACAATAAGGGGGCGGGGATTACTTTCACTCCCAGTTTTCTTCGATCCTAATCGGTGTGCTCTCACTATATCCCGATTTTGCCATAATTTATTCGACACATGTGCGTTGAGGAGGGTAATTACGGTATCTTTACAATCTTCATGACTTTCACTCTCTGGTTCTGGAACACCGTGGAACACTGCGTTGTCCCTCCGTCTAAATGCTTCTAGTCGCTCTACGTTAGTCGATTGTTCCTCTAGACGTTGTTCAAGTTTATCCATCTGATCCCGTAATGCATCAACATCGCCGTATATAATTTCTTGATCGTGTCTAATGTTCTCTATATCTTTCCTGATAAACTCTACAGTCATCTCCAAAGAAGAACATTTCCTATGAACCTCAGTTAGTTGCTCTTTCATGCCATCGATATCTTCAGAGACAGCCGCTCGAAAATCGCGCAATTCATCAACTATCGCTGATTTAACCGCGTTTAAGTCTTTCATTCCAATTGGCCCGGGATTTAATTCATCGTTGAAATATTCAGTTTCCATTCTAATGATCCTTGCATGAGATCGAAAATCCTGACACATTAAGCCAAGTCCCGAGGACGATGTCTGTCGCGATTGAGTGAATACAGCTATGTGACTAGCACAAATGTAAACAAGGGGCGTTCGGGTAGCCTAGTGGTTAAAGCGTTGGCTCGTCACGCCGAAGACCCGGGTTCGATTCCCCACATTGGTACAATTTGTGAAGCCCATTTTCCGGTGTCCCCCGCCGTGATATTGCTGGAATATTGCTAAAAGCGTCGTAAAACCATACTCACTCACTCACTCACTCACAAATGTAAACATCACTGGTGCGGGGAACGTACTCCTCAAATCGTGTACAAGTGTTCAGAATCACATCTTGGTTGAAGATCAGTGTTGCAGACACTAGTGAATATACTGTGAATACAATAGAGCACAAGATGCGACGACACGGCATATCATCGTGGGGTGTAGTGAATGGCGTGTACCTGTCGGGTCCCGGGTGGATGAGAGAAACATCCGAGTCTGGCTCTATATGTAGTTAGATCCACCATATGTTGTTCGTAAAGGTACCACAAAGTCTTTATGCATTACCCAGTCTATCTTCTGAATTGTTGATCACATCTATGCTCAATAATTTAGCAAAATATGTGGGTGCTGTAGACAGTGTTGTGTACACATCAGGGGCGGGTAACTCAATCCATATCCAGGTGAGCTACAGTGACGTGGCACTATTTTCTCTGCAGGCTAAAATTGGTAACCTGAGCCCTAGTTCTTTTTGTAATTACAGGCGAGATCTCAAACATAGAATCCAGCTGTCTACAGTTAACTTCTTAATTGAGGTTATGGCAGGACATATTTTATCATGTTAGAGACGGGTTTCAGCGGACATGAACACAATTGCAACGGTATTATAAACCTCTATTGATGTCCTTCATTCTAGTACTTTGTCTGCCAAATTGTCCAGGGGCTAATCAACTAGTGATTTTGAAATTGATTGAAAATAATACAACACCGATCCTTAATGCGACTCATTAACAGAACATTACTTTGTGCGTGATATAATCTTTGTTAGCAGCCAGTAAATTCCTAAACATGAAAAGAATATTTTAGTGAAAATCAATTTGAGTAAAAACATTTCTTATGTCCTAGATGGCTTTATATAACGATTTATCTACCTTTATAATGACATTGCAGAGGAGGATATGAATTCAATCCGAAAAACTGGTATATTATTAATGGTAATCTATACTCAATAACCTCTTTTCCGCGTACCTGCTTATTCCATTACACCTCATGAATGCACACATTAATGATATTATATTGTTCTGATCAAAAAGTGAACGAAAATCTTTATGGATTGGTGGACACTTAAAGGGGCATTAATACCTAATACATTTCGGCGTTTTCATTTCCCATTTAAAGAATATGGCTAAAGGATCTCTTCGCTGAGTATACGCTACGCAAATTCGTAAACATTTGCAGTGGATTTGTTAACATGGACAGGCTTCACTCATGAATATGTATTTGTTCCAGAGGCGCATTTTATACACTCTGTCTCGTTTGATATGTCATACAAAAGCGTCTACATAATGAATTTCTCAACAATCTTTATAAGTTTGTATTTTATTAATGTTTCGACATGCGAACTGTACATCTTATGCAATCTATTTCAACTAAATCTATAAAGTAGTATGGGTGTCAGGTATTGAAAGTCAGGGTCAGCCGGTCGCCTTGGTAATTCTCCATTTGTCCATGTGAACCGAGCGTTCTGTAGTTCTGATAATGGGTATATGCACATGACATCAAGTAGTTCATTACATTTGTTGTACGCACCCGCGAAGATCCGGGTTAGAACGAGTCTTCAGCAACCCATGCTTGTCGTAAGAGGCGACCAACGGGATCGGGTGGTCAGGCTCGCTGACTTGGTTGATGCATCTCAATTGCGTGGATCGATGCTCATGATGTCAATCAGTGGATTGTCTGGTCCAGATTCAATTATTTACAGACTGTCGTCATATAGCTGGAATATTGCTGGGTGCAGTGTGAAATAACAAATAAACAAACAAATAAACATTTGTTGTTTGCAGTGTACATTCTTTTTTTCTTCCCGATTGAGATCATTTGCCTTTCAGCATCCAACCCATCTTTGTGGGTTTCTAAAAAGTGGTAAACGTCTTCGACCTGAATCACTACACAGTGTGCGTTCCTCCCACATCAAGCTGAAACGTTTTATATATATGAAGGTCTGTTCGTGTGGCGTTAACCAACTTTATACAAAAGTTTTAACAGTTAATTTAAACGTATCTCTCTTTGTTCCAGGTATACAACCCTTGTCAACATGGTGGCGATTATAATGCAGGCACAGATGTCTGTCAGTGCTATAACGGTTACCTTGGTAACAGATGTGAGAGGTTAATGACAGGTAAGCATTGAGACGTATGCCGTGAGCCGATCATTTGATATCAGGAGTTAGTTAGTTAGTTAGTTAGTTAGTTAGTTAGTTTGTTAGTTAGTTAGTTAGTTAGTGTGTTGGGGGAGGGGGAGGGGGGTCCCCCTTCACCTAAAAACGTTGTATGTGAACGATTTTGAGGGCGGTTGTTGTTATTTTCTTGAAAATCAGGATAAGAATTACACGCAGCAATGTCTAGATTGTCCGGAATTTAACGTAATAGTTTCCTTTCCTTGCCTAATCTAGGTCGCTGTGTTTGCTGGAGACAAAAACCTACATTCCTTGTCATATATAAAGAGATAACAAACAGAGGAATCATTAATGATCAGTAATGTTTATTCCCTGAAAATAACATGTTTGTACAAGAGCTTTTACGCTGTAGAGGGTGAGTCGATGTGAGGCACATGTACCCATGTGGTAAATCTATCAAACCAGTGTTCAGCGTGACTAACTAACGCTTTTAAACACACCGTCCCCGTTTGAATGCCTTGTGCCAATTTCGGCGTGAGATGACTTGTTCAATAATGGGGTCATGTCCCCACGATTGGTGAAACATTCGTGTAAACGGCATGCCGTTGTCCGAATCAATATCCCAGTGACAATTTAAGGGAATCGTTTCCACACATCTTGCAGCATGGACCAGTTCAGCTAACATAGCGGTAGGTGTATGGTGTTGGCATATACTTCACCTGATGATGTCCCATGTGCACCATCGAGGAAAGGTCACCCTCTGGTGATGTTGAGGTACGATACATGGTGTGCATGAGCATAACTATTGGCGACAGTACATGGTCTCAGTAGTACTGTCCAGTGACACTTCCATGGACAATATGCAGTGGCGTCCTGGTCGTTATAGTGATCCCGCCCCATATCATTACAGACACACACCAAATTTTATCATGCAGCCTTACGTTGACGTTCGCACGGCGTTCGATACGGTTCCTCCAGACACGTCAACGCCCATCCAGAAAGTCCAGAGTGACTCATCTGGCCATTCACCCAGCTCCAACGTTCTAAACACCATTGATGTCTGACTACAATGTGTCGATTTCGTAACGGTGGTGCACCATGTGGTCGCCGAGCATTTCTTATCCTGTGGTCAGTATCTTGAAACCTGAACTGGCGTCAGTGAACAACGATTTGATTGGCTGTTTGGGCTCGTTTGCTTGAAGTCTGGTTTCTGCTTAATCGACCCTGGACTTTTCGCGTCCGCAGAAACCTCTTACAAAGTCTGTAAATCACAGACTGAAACATATTGGCTACATCTCGCTGAGTTCTACCAGTTTGAAGCATGCCAATAGCCTTTATGTGTTCCTCATGTTGTAGACAGCGCATTCCAAATCTGATCCCAAATACTGCATATAAGCAAGAGTAGAGGGCTTACGTATTACTGTGGATAATTAAATTCCACAATAAGAATGGCATAAAGCTATTGGACGCCCTCTCACTTGTGTGTCAAAATCAGGAATAACCTGCCAACCACCTCCACAGGGGAACTGCATGGTCCACTTGTAATGTTTCGTGTGTGTTGAGGACGTTAGGTTTTGGTTCTCTCAGAGTCATTTTCGGAAGCTTATCCTTCTTCTGAAGACCGATCTTCTCATTTATATTTCTTGATACCCCACATGTTGTGGAGAGTATATAACTGTCATAATGTTCAAAGCTGCGTTAACCCCAACTTATTGGACTAAAATAAATACAAAACATTTTTAATTTAACTGAGAAATCTCTGCTAAAACCAGAGTCCATCGTGCGATTCTGACTATATGTCGAGCATGTGTTTATGAATCAATATCAAATAGTGATGATACCAGCTGTTTGCGAAAGGGTGAGCGTAAAACGACCCTGTCCCATTGGTGGCATCCGTCACAAACACATGCAAAGGCAAGTCAATTGTTCATCTGAAGAAACAAAACAAGGGAAAATGTGGTATAAATAATACTATGGCGCATCGTTTGGCGATATTGCCATTTGTACTGTAAAATGGGCCGCTGGTTCTTTACGGAAACAAACACTTTCTCACATATGTTTTTTGTCACCGATGCGTCAAATTTAGACCTGTTCTTCAATAGAACGTTTTGAAAGCTTTACTGACGAGGCCTTGAAGATAGTACCCGTGATAAAACAACTTTTGAGCAAGAGTCATATGAAAAGGTTATGACATCTTCGAAGAAAGAGCACGCTCGATTGTACCTCCAAGGTTGTGACACGAAAGCCCGGAGCTACTGGAATATTGCTCGATATGAAGGAAAAGTTTGCTTTTGAAATGCTGAAGTCAATCCTCTTGTCATACAGTCTTGTGGAGAGTCTTTTTATCATTCTGAATCGTTATGCATAATTATAAATATGAAACAGATGAGGCGGACACACTTATCTCCTATATTTCTAGTTCAGGTGGGGATTCAGGGAATAAGAACTTGCTATTTGACCATTATTGAACGATATCCGATCTTCTATATACCTGAAGCTTAAGTTAAACGTCATAGCCACATTGCCTTGTTTTTTACTTTGGTAATCCGAGCAGAAATTCCGATTAAAATGAATAAAGAAACTGATCTACAAGAAGTGGAGCACACATGGTGTCCATGCCGAAATGTCCTACCCCCAAAAGTTACATAGTTGTTGTCAATGAGGAAGTCCAGCGTTTCACATCTCAGTGAACTTCATATGACATTCGCTTTCATTATTGATAAATTGTCCTGCACTACTGAAGATAGCTATGGAACTAAATCTATGGTCATTGGTGATTCCGTGGCATACGATGCTAACCATGCACACCCGTGAAGACCCGGGTTAGAATTATCTCTTCAGCAATCCACGCTTGCCATAACAGGCGACTATGTTTGTCGTAAGAGGCGACTAACGGGATCAGGTGGTCAGGCTCAGTGACTTGATTGATACATGTTATCGTATCCCAATTACGTAGTATAGATCGATGCTCATGATATCAATCACTGGATTTTCTGGTCCAGACTCAAATATTTACAGACCGCCGTCGTATAGCTAGAATATTGCTGAGTGCGGCGTTAAGCAACAAACAAGCAAACAACATTAAATAAGCAGTCTATAAAGTTATTATACGAAGTTTGCACACAGTTTGGGCCTCAATAAACGCAAAACTTTTCTTAAGTATACCGCTCGAATATAATTACACTCACACCCATGTTAAGGTCATTAGAGATTAACTAAATACATTACATCTCCTTGTTTGCACTCAGGGGCAAAATATACATCATGTTATACCATACCAAGTCCTCAGAATCGGCGAATGGGGATCGGGTGGTTAAACTGTGTAACTTTTCTGATGACATGACCTATTGTCAACATCCATACCTGCATGCCATGTTTCTCGTGAATTTACTGTTTTGTGTCCTTCTATTTCAGACTGTTCAGACGGCGTCAGTTATTACAGCGGCAAGCACGATAAATACTTAATGCAGCCAAGCCTAGCTCCTCGGCCATTTACTGTGTATTGCGAAATGCATTATGGTGGGAGAACCATGTTTCTTAGACAGAAGGCTGGCAATGAAAACTTCAACCGTTCGTGGAAGGACTACAAGCAAGGTTTTGGGGACGTTACGGGGGACCATTGGCTTGGCAATGACTACATCCACTATATCTCCAGCAGCAGGAAACATTCACTATTGGTTGAGATCGTCACTAATTCGGGCTTTAACCAGTATTACATGCAGGACTTTAGTGTCGGAGATGAATCCAGTAAGTATCGTCTGTCATTCGGCCATCATTTTACACACGACCAAGCTGCAGTTATGTTAGAAGACTGCCTTGGACCGTTGCTCGGTTCATCGTTCAGCACCACGGACCAGGACAATGACAACAGTGCCCGGAACTGTGCTCAGGACTTTCAGTCAGGCTGGTGGTTCAAGGACTGCTCCACTTGCAATCCCACAGGTGTGTATGAGGCATCCCCTGTCGGTGGACAGGCTGGCGGCGCTGACAGTGACCTACACTGGACTCCTGGGAAGGGATTGGGTGCGCAGTCCCCGAGGACGATGCTCTTGTATCTGGTCTACAACGACCCACATACTTGGGGATGAGCAAACAGCTGTGAACCAAATGTGTTGATCGATGACAGGTCGAACACGTTGATTAGCGGATTCATACAGTTTGCACATTGGTTTTTCGATTCATACCTCAATGACCCGAAAAAAATACACAGTCAATGCTTATAATTAATTTCGACAACGTAAAACATGTTTTAGCTACAATAGTTTAACCAAAAACAGTTGTATATATCAAAATAGACAAAATGATGAGATTGATAAACATTTTCCAGGTGTAGGAATACATACTGTGGCGTGACATGAATCAGGTGATCGTTTAATTTATGCACATAACTTGACACGCCTACACAGTCAGTATGTGCCCTGTGTATGACGATACACGTGAGCAGAAAGGGAATTCCCTCGACTGTAATATTGGGATTCCCCGACATTCCGCAGTAATAAAAGTAGTGCGCCTCGGTGGGCGTGGCTTAATTTTTTACATTCATTGGGAAATGAATGCAATAACACGTGACCAATTCAGCTAATCAGAATGCAGGAATTTCAATGAAAACAACGAAAATTTAATTATTTAAAGTATGTTTTTTATTTAAGTCACATATTTCTAATGTTCACATTTGTAGTGTTCATAATGGCTAAACATGGTATGGGTGGCCCATAGTCTAAATCACCGTAACACCTTACACAGAATTACATTCTTTAGCTGATCGTGGTTTGTCATCACCTTTGTCTCTTTGGAGTTCCAGGTTGTAGCAAACCTTCATTAACTAATATGTGTTCATTAAAATATGTAACGACCCGTAAAGATCCGGATTAAGAATAGGTCTTCAGCAGGTTTGTGGAACCATTTTGGCACCTTGGGTCCAAGAACCACTAACCATGAAGAGGGGTGGCATGCATGAATAAAAAATGACAACCAAACACGCCAACAGCTTCCGATTCATCAGTTTAATTCAATTAGAACAAACCATGACTGAAGTGACAATGAGCCAACTTCAATCGGGTGAAAAAAAACGATCCAAAAAGAAGCAGTACAGCCAACTTGAACACGAACTTGGTCATCTGAAAATGTGCCTGGATTCTGGAACAAAATCTGTAATGGAATATGGAGATTCTGTCTCACAATTTGTTGGGTTGTAAATTGTTGTAGATTGTATTGTAACTGTGTATAAATGTTGTCAATTTCATTTCTTTAAAGTTGTATTTACAAAATAATTGTTGTTTGTTCAATATGTGTAATATGACTTAATATGTGTGAAATAAGTTATATGTATATTTGAGTTCAGTGCTCCTTCTCCAATGAACCAGAACCAGCCGTCACGATAATCTCCCATTTTAATCCTTCTATTGTTGATATAGATCAGCGAAATTACCCTAAACAATAGCTGCCGGGTGTGAACACCCCCTTTAGCATCTTATGCTTGCCGTAAAAGGCAACAATGCTTGTCGTAAGAGGCGACTAACGGGATGACAGACTCGCTGACTTGGTTGATGCACGTCATCGTATTCCAATTGGGTGTATCAATGCTCAAGGTATCAATCACTGGATTGTCTGGTCCAGACTCGATTATTTACAGACCGCCATCATACAGCTGGAATATTGCTGAGTGCGGCGATAAGAAACAAACAAACAAAACAAGCTTAATTTTATTTGAGGTAATTTATGATACGTTTAGTGTCAGTTTTCCATTAACGTTTAAATGGTATCAAATCTTCAGTGGCCTTTACATCTACGGTTCCCCCCGTACGGTTGTTTATGAGCAGCAAATTGTCAAAAAGGCGCGTAAGATATATATTAAATGACAGCAGTCATAAATTTCATTCCGAATATCAGTTTCTACCTGCTGAAAACAAACAGGGCCCGGAAACCATTCATACCAGCCAGTATAAGTCTTCTAAATGTTTATCTGTTTGATACTTTTTAACAGTTCGCTGTACACACATTTTATCCTGTCATTATCCCTTATATTAAAGTTTACTATTGCTGTGATATAAATACATATACTTTTAAAATACCATTCCTTGTTGTCACTGTGACAGTGTTCAATTTTCAATTTTCTAGTGTTCAATTTTCTACATGTTTTTACTCGTAGTTATATTAGTGTCTTTTTTTGTATGTACATATTTTAATATCATATATTTTCTTTTTTTCATATTATAGTGCTAATCAATATTTCAGTGGATAATAAAGTCTTATCTTATTATCTTATCTTAACTTGTTATTAAATTAGGGTATTTCCCCATAATTTCTCCCACAATTCCGTTTTAGCAAACAAGCACATGTTGTATTGGATGCAGATACAATAACTCTAAAGTTGTAAATCACATTTACCAAATGGTTAACTCAAATCACGGGTCATATTTGATTTAATAGCAGGTTAATGATACCCCAAATCTCCATTTATGTTAATGGACCCTTAGTTTAGCGATTGTATCATGGAAAGTTTGATGCAACCGATTATTTTGACACGTTAGTAAATGGGGGTGTGATGACACGCGTTGTATCATTAAAGTTTCATACAACAGGGAACCTGACTTCTCCATTATACTGACACTCTGTTGTATAACTGAAATAATGGCACAGTTGCACTAAATCCAAGTCGCTCACTCGTTGATAAAAGCTGCATTATGTAATGAAGGTATTTCTCTTTTGTATGTCCTGATGTACAGATAAATTGTCTTCAAAAAGTCTTCTTGAAAGTCTTCAAATCCAAGCACGAGTAAGAAACCAAAGTGTTAAAAGTGTTAAAAAACGTTATCAGGGTAAATGCATTACTATGGTGTTGCTGGATTTGGATGTAGATGTTATACTTCTTTAATAATTAATGTTACCAAAAAAGGATCATTCGCATGATCTCCGAGTCTCTAGGTGAACACATTTGATAACAATTAAAAGGGTTGCTGACCCTGAATAATTGGGCTCATATCATACCTTGCTCTTTGGACAAGAGACAAAAGTAAATTCAATGCTAAGTTTGATATGCGCCAGACTATAGACTACACGAACCCATCGCACAAGTAATGTCCACTATGACAATGGCATTAATTGACTTACTTACTTACTTTGGAGATTTAACGTGCGCTTTCCGACTGATGCGTATTTCGCACACGGGCCCGGCCAGGCCATTTAATGTGTTTCCGAAAGGGGCGAAGGTGGTCTGTGCAACCCAAGAGGGGGGTTTTAGGGGTTGCTTTTATAGAATTTGGGAATTTTGAGATTTGGAATAGATGCCGATGGGATTGGGGAGGAGAACTAAGGGAGCTGGGTATGGTGGATGTTTGTTTGTTTATGTGATTTTGATTTGGTAGGTTATTGTGTTTTTAGATGCGTTTTATTAGTTCCGTTTTTATTAAGAATACGCCTAAGGCCTTGAAGTTTTCTAATTAATTGATATTCTGCATCGGTTTTATGGAAAAGATGAAGACCGCTAACCTGACCCCACACCACCAACATTAAAGGCTTCAAAATCAGAAAACTACAAGAAGCCATCAACATCAAAAGGCTATTACATACCCTTGCGTGCCATCAACTCATCAAAGACCCCCAATCAATGATAATCCTTTTGTTTATACTGCTGGCTTCACCTGTTGATGTATATACTATATCACCCCTGTGGTGTACACAACAGGCTACTCCCCTCCAGTGTAACTACATCCCAATCAACTCAACTGTATAAACACTGCCTCATACCTGTATATATGCCTATCAACATACACTGTACAACACTTGCTTGATAATGGTTTTAGAATTACATAGAAACGTAACTCCTGATTGTTATAAAAGAGTTGTTCATCTATATGTGTTACCCTCACTTCTCTGCATCGCATATATATCATGTCATGCGACACATTTAGGTGTGTGGAACATTTTTTGCTGATTATCTTTGTTCTATGATTAATTATTTTACATTTTGTATATACTGATAAATTTATCGTGTCCTCCTGTGTTGACAAAAACAATAAGGGGAGGTTGGAACATAAATATGAAGTTTCAAGTTGTTCTTTTTATCGTTAGCTACTGTTTCTTGTACCTATAATAGTTATTACCACTATATCTTTGATTGTGTAATTAATTGAATCATGCAACTGTACTCCCAAACCTCGAGGTCATGAAATATAAATGTTATAATCAGTCGTCAGAAGAAAAATCGTTGTCCATTGTGCCAGGCACAGGAGTTCAAGTTTCGGACCAGACGTAGCTAATCCAAAGGCAGATAATCTGCATGGTCGGCGACCACGTGTTGTACCAGCGTTAACTAATCAACACATGGTATTTAGAGCATAGAATCTGGGGGAATCGCCAATAGTCTCGTGTAATGTTTTTATAAGATCGTAAGATCATCATATTATGGACATTGAAATGAAACATCTTCAATACGATCATTACAATTACCCGTGAAGATTCCGGGGTAGAGTAGGTCTTCAGCAACCCATGCTTGCCGTAAAAGGTAAATATGCTTGTCGTAAAAGGCGACTATCGGGATCGGGTGGTCAGGCTCGCTGACTTGGTTGATGCATGTCATTGATCCCAATTGCATGGGGCCCGTGAAGATCCGGGGTAGAATAGGTCTTCAGCAACCCATGCTTGCCGTAAAAGGCGACTATGCTTGTCGTGCAAGGCGACTAACGGGGTCGGGTGGTCAGGCTCGGTGACTTGGTTGATGCATGTCATCAGTCCCAATTGCGTGGATCGATGCTCATTATATTAATCACTGGATTGTCTGGTCGAGACTCGATTATTTACAGACCGCCGTCATATAGCTGGACTATTGCTGAGTGCGGCGTTAAACAACAACCAACCAACCAATTGCGTGGATCGATGCTCATTATATTTATCACTGGATTGTCTGGTCCAGACTCGATTATTTACAGACCGCCGTCATATAGATGGAATATTGCTTAGTGCGGCGTTAAACAACAACCAACCAACCAACAAATTGCGTGGATCGATGCTCATGATATTAATCACGGGATTGTCTGGTCCAGACTCGATTATTTACAGACCCGCCTTCATATAGCTGAAATATTGCTTAGTGCGGCGTTAAACAACAAACCAACCAAAATCATTACAATTAAAGCACACTGTTTACCCTTCAGTGAATCCCACGAGCACGGGTATGGTGCTGACAAACCTAGAAACAGGGATTCGAACCCACAATCCTACGTTTCTAGCGTGCCCAAGGGATGCAACTCTGGACAGCGAATTGCCGCGCTTAAAACGACTGGGCCACCTGTGCCCCCACCAGGGTTAGAATAGGTCTTCAGCAACCCATGCTTGTCGTGAAAGGCGACTGACGGGATCGGGTGGTAAGGATCACTAACATGTTTGATGCATGTCGTCTTATCCCAATTGCGTGGATCGATGCTCATGATATCCATCACTGGATTGTCTGGTCCAGACCTTATTATTTACAGACCGCCGTCATGAAGCTGGAATATGGCTGAGTGGAACAAACAACAAACACACATATTAGGAACATTATTATGTTCTTTAAATTCTTATTTTCTAAACACCGTACCTGTTATATCAGGATCCCGAGTTAGAGTTGGTCTTCCGCAACCAATGCTTTCCTACAAATGATGCCATAAGTCATGGCTAGCGGAAAATTAGTCACGATTATCTGCCAAAACAGATTCCATTGGGTGTAATCATTAAAATGGATCATTGAAAATCAGTAAGTGTTCGCGACACTGACAGATTCGTGAAGATCAGGGGTAGAATTGGTCTCCAGCAACCCATGCTTGTAATAAAAGTCGACTATGCTTGTCGTAAGAGGCGACTAAAGGGATAGGGTAGTCAGGCTCACTGACTTGGTTGATGCATGTCATCGTATCCCAGTTGCGTAGATCGATGCTCGTGATTTTAATCAATTGATAGTCTGGCCCAGACCTTATTATTTAGAGACCTCCGTCATATACGTCATCTCAAGGAGGTTGGCAATGAAAACCTCAACCGTCCGTGGAAGGACTAAAAACAAGGCTTAGGGGACATTTTTGGGAGGACCACTGGCTTTGTATGACTACATACACAACAGAATTAATCTCCAGCGGCAGGTACTCACTCTTGGAACAGATTGAAACTGGCATCAACCATTACCAGTAATACATGCAGGATTTTGAGATAAATGATGAATCGAGTACGTATCGTCTGACGTTTGGACATCACTACCCAACTGATTTATGGCGTAATTCCCTTGAAGATTGCCTTGGACGGTTGCAAGGCTCTACATTCAGCAACCCAGACCAGGACAATGACAACAGTGCCCGGAACTAGGTTAGGACTTTTCATAAGGAATGTTCCAGCAGTAACCCCCACAGGTGTGTATGACCGCATTTCTTGTGAAAAAAAGCGCTTTGAAACACGAGCTTGGGGTTTTGTAGCGTGGCATACATGCTTACTAGTGTGCGAGTGAGTGTGCAGGGTTAAACGTCGTTTTTAGCAATAATCAAGCGATAGAGTGTGGTGAAAGAAGCAAAGTTGAATCTTGACTTAAAGGATCAATGCGGAAGATGGATAGATACTGGTAGGGCGAGCTGTCACCTGATTTGCTGAATTCCAAACGGGTCATAGAAGGTGTTCTTGAGTGGGTCTTTAGTCGAAACTGTTGGTATGTTAAGGAAGGAATTGTTGGAAAAGGTTATGGTGATGCATTGTTACAACCCTTAATGTAAAAAATACTCTTAATGTAAAAGTTTTTACATTAAGGGTTGCGGGTTAACTCTTGTTACAACCTTTAATGTAAAAGTTACTCTTAATGTAAAAATATTTTTCATTAACATAACTGCATATTATCAAAGTTGGGGTATTTGTATTCTAACAGCATTGGCGTAAAACATATTGATATAGGGTCTTGCGATGACAGTGGTGTATTAAACTTCAGAATATTTGGAAAGATGTCAAAAACTTTGCCTTAGATGGCTATTGCATAGAAAATTAACAAAAAGAGATATTCATTTTCGATATGGTTTAGGTTACTAACTTTACATTTTTTTAATTCACGAGAAATATTGAAATGACGTACAAGTTCAATTTCTAAATTGTGAGAACTGAGTCGAAAACGAGTCAATGTGGTCCTGAATTTATTTACAATTATACTACTCAAATAGTTCTCACATTAAATGGATGTTTTAAACTGTGCATAATAAGCCATTAGGTGGCTTTCGCATAGATCACTATGCCAAACCTGAAAAAAAAGTTTTAACCGCTGACGTAACATATGGCGTTTGAAAGTACCAGACATCACCAAATCCTAATCTGAAAATAACAGTTTTAAGTTTCGTTAAGTTTCGTTACGTGACCTTGTTCATCGTACAACCGCAACATATTTGCACCATTTTGGAGATAAACGAGATTCCTGCATATTATAAAGAGAAAACCAATATTTGACACATTTCAAAACAGAGTGACTGAAAAGAACATCTGCCAGACTCGGTTCTGTGTCACTGAACCCCCCGATTTCAGCCCCGTATAAAAGTATTAAGGTGTTATCTTTGCATCAAAACATTTGAAGTAAAAGTGAAGCGAGTATAGTTTCAAGGAATGTATACTAATTAACAGGACCATGAACACCTTTCTAAACCTCCCCTATTTTTGAAAAACGACTATTTTGTTTTCGATAGATTGACTGGCATTTCCCATTTACAACAGTCACCAATGCAAGATATTCAACTTCATTGGTACGTTGTTGACAGTATTGCCAAACACAATAAGGTCTTCCGCAAATAGAAGCAGAAAAACATAAATAAATTACGGATGTTACTTAACACCAAAACGACAATTTTGTTCCATTTAAGTAACCAATTCGTTTATATAAAAAAACTGAAACAAAAAGGGACAAAGTAAACACTCTTGCCTCACACCAATGAACCAACAAATATACTAGATACTCTGTTGTTAGAACGAACACAAGCCTTTACATTACTGTTCATGGATTGTAACATTTTACCCAGTTTAGCACTCAAACCATGTTTGTACAATGGCTTCCATAGATGTCGTGAAGGCCAGCTGATTTATTATGTTTCTTGGCACTGATGCTTTCAAAAGTTCGGATATGGTGATTTGGGATTCTATTATGTCGATTGTCAGTTCTTGCACATAACCTTGACATGTCACTATGTCCTCCCCCTCACCAAAATTATCCTGAATACCCATTGGTTCAGAATTCAGCGACGAGAAATACTCCCCCCAGTCTTGTATATCAATAGGGTTGGGTCGTTGCGGTCGTCTAGACACACGCTTTATGATGTCCCAAAAACGTTTAGAGTCTACCGCTGCTGCATTTTATAGGTCACTGCTTATACATTGTGCAAACTGGTCCTTCTTGATTCCGCACAGTTATCTGTATTCATTGCAAACTTTGTTATACTTAATGAGGTATGAGTTATCTTTAGTTTCTTCAGAACGCATTTAAATAATGGCACCGTTCATGTTTTTTACAGAGACATACATCATCATCGGGAAACATGTCACTCGATGCTAAACCATAATCTAACACATTGCACCCTAAATGCCCAGTAGGGGGCACGGGTGGCCCAGTCGTCTAAGGCGCCGCGATTCGCTGTGCAGAGTTGCGTCCCTTGGGCATCCCAGAAACCTATGATTGTGGGTTCTAGGTTTGTCAGCACCATACACGTTCTCGTGGGTTTAACCGAAGTGGTAAACGTCTGAGGCCTGCATCACTTCGGGCTTTCCTCTAACATTAAGCTGGCACGCCGTGATATAACCCGAATACTGTTTAAAGCGGCGTTAAACTCAACTCACTCTTTCACTCACACACTAAATGCCCAATATATGTACAGTCACCGATTTGATAGTCAGTTCCAAATCTTCCATTCACAATATGTATGTTCAAAATTGAACACATTTCCGAAAGAGTTTTTCCACAGTTATGTAACAATCGTGAAAATAGCAAAAAGTATCCTATATTTCCAATCAAACTTTGTTTATAAGAATATTTTACATTAAGGGGCGATATGTACGATATTAACCCTTAATGTAAAAAAATATTATTAATGTAAATTTTGTTACATTAAGTAATTTTTACATTAAGGGTTTAACAATGCATTGCAAACACCTTTCTTGTTATAATTTTTTGGATTCGTATGATAAATGAACATAGAGAACCTTTACGTGTGTTATTATTTCCGTTACATATAGTTGTTTAACCAAAGGCATACCTGCTTCGATGCTATGTCAACTGTTTGAAATGTAATACATTTTGGGGTTACACCCTTCATAGAGCTAGCAAGCCGTGTTATAGCAGAAATACTGTTAAAATCGGGGTTGAAAACTACCCCTATCATTGTGACGTGACTGTATAGATTATAGTCTGAAGAATGTTGTTTACAGAAACATAAAGTTGAACACTTTTAATTACCTTCGTGAAGTATTTAGTCCGTTCCAAGACACACACGCATCTAATAGTTCCGCCTGTCTAGTTGCATTCATAACTGTCATCTATATGCACCATACCTGTAATTACCAGAGAAGATAAAAATCTAGAACTTCTTCGTTCTTGGATTTAATTAAAGTTGTGGAATGACTAAGACGAAAATCGATTCTAATCAATCCCCTTCTTTTTCGAAAAGTAAATGTGTTTTGTCTGCACTTTGCAATTTGAACTTAAAGCACATGTTAATGTTTGTCTCTCCTTGTTGTACCAGAAATTTAATGTCTCAGAAAATGTCTTCATTGACACCTTGGTTCATTTCTCCTTACCCTTTTTGCGAACACCGGGTGCCTTCACTTCCTTTCAGTGATCCATCCATATACCTTTCATCCCTGTTTTGCCATTTGTGCCCAATGAAATTCGTTTCATGGGATAGTCGAGACTGTTTTTCTGGTGTACATTCAATTTCATAAAATTAATAACTTTATTCATATCATGACATCACACCTAAGACATGAATTATGTGTATGATGCATAACTTATTTTAAAAAGATGTGTTTTGAATTATGTTTTGCGTCTCTGTATGGTTTTATCATTTGGTTGCAGCGAAGGGTGCGAGGGAATGTTGTAGGGTTCGAGAATATAACTCAATTTAGTATAGCACAGTTCAAGCCTGCCCTACAGTGAAACACAAGTCATATGTGGTATCTCCTCAGGCAAGAGACTTTGGTCAATTGCTTCCCAATAGGATTAGAAGGTGATACGACTGTGAACCGTTTAGCGCCACATACTACATCATGGTTTGAATAGGTTCTCTCAAGTCGATACGTGGAATGGATGAGGCGGTTGATGAAGGCCATAGGCACTTGAACCCACACTCAAGTCTCTTGTTGCTCTCGCAGGGGCGTTATCATGCTGAAACTCGTGGTTGCGGCGGCGTGCCAAATGAGGTATGGCGTGTGGTCTCAAGACTTTATCAATGTACCGAGCTGCTGTGACACCATTGCCTCTCCCTGGACCGATGTTCTGGACGACCACAGGGACGACCCTCTGTGCAAGACCAATTCCATCCCACACCATGATGCTCGGACCACCCCACGAGTCCCTCTCAACAACACAAGCATCCGAATAACGTTCCCCACGGCGTCGCCAGACTCTCTCTCTCTCTCTCTCTCTCTCTCTCTCGCTCTCTCTCTCTGCCATCTGCTGTTGAGATACAGTAACGGCTCTCGTCTGAGACGAGGGGCTTATCCACTACTGGTGGCGCCAATGCTGATGCTGTGTTGCCCACTGAAGACAGTCCTGGCGTCAGAATGGGTCCTCGGTGTAGCCTGTGACAGTGGATGTGTCAGCTCGTCAATCGACGACGCACGGTGTCCACACTAATGTGTCGCTGGTGTGTCCCCATGGTCTGTCGAGCAGTTTCCGCAGCAGTAACAAAGCGATCTTGAAGATGCTGTCGCACAATCTGACGATCCTGACGTCGGGTGGTCACCCTTGGTCTTCTACTACATGTTCGGTCATCTGTAGTGTTGGTGGTCTGGTACCGTTTCTGGGGCCTGTATATGGTCCTTACGTGGACTTGAAATGCAATGGCTACTTGCCAGGTGGTTTGTCCAGCTTGCAATCGTCCAAGGGCTTGGTTTTTCTGATTTCTTGTCAATCTTGGCATGTGGTAACGAATGAATGTTATCCGATCTGGGTGGATTTTTATAGGGCAAGAAATGGGGGAACGCATGTGCATTTGAATTTGCACGGAACTCACGTGCATCGGGTTAACCATGGCTGTTGCCGATCGGTTTTATTGTCATCTGCTTTTTTATCAACAAAAAAATTTAATTCATTTTTCCGAACAAGGTAATGTTAAATTCTAGAAACTTAGACAAAAATTACCCAGATATTTAAATGACAACTTTTCATGCAATGTTACTGTGGATGACGTTTCTTTTGCGGTTCCGTATATATGAGTACACACTAATCAGAAGACGGTGATACTATTAATGTAGCGCCATGAGAGTGAGTGAGTGAGTTTGGTTTTACGCCGCCTTTAGCAATATTCCAGCAATATCACGGCGGGGGACACCAGAAATGGGCTTCACACATTGTACCCATGTCGGGATTCGAACCCGGGTCTTCGGCGTGACGAGCGAACGCTTTAACCACTAGGCTACCCGACCGCCCCAGCGCCATGAGAATGCACCTGATCAATAAATTAAGACGCATTGTAAATGGACTTATTTTGTTCTTGTTTATATTAGATAAATGTACCCTTGCACTGTTGCCTGTTAACACCATGGTATAGGCTCTTATCATCTACTTTGGTAGGCATTGTGGTGATATGTTCGTATTGTTCATATGAGTAGGCAAGTGTAGTAATTTATCCTAGATTATGGCTGATGAAGCTCAATATGTTCCGTATATTATTGTGCATACCCTGAGGAACATTTTACTCATCATCCTTCACGATACACCTAAGTTTGTGAGACTGGAACTGCAATTTGTAGGAAGGTGTACCCGTATTATCTGATGATTATGTATTCTAATTTAGATCCCTGAATTATAGGTTTTTGGCATAGACATAGTTTACGATCTCAACAAAATAAGTTTTCGACTCTAATATATCAATTCATAAGGATGGATGCCCACGTAAACTCCAATATTCAATTATGATATGCCATGTAATTTCAACACCAAGTGGCTTGTCTCTTCTGTGGAAAGAATATTGACCGATCATTTTCTACAATTCTGGAGCAGTTCCATATTGTCGAGTTCAAAAGGTTTCTATTATAAATATCTTAAAGAAATGCCATTATTTAAAAACTATCTCTACCTACCTAAATCTGTTTATTACCCGCTCTTAAAATTTCGCACTAATAACCACAATTTACCAGTCGAGACTGGCCGTTGGAATAATGTACCCAGAGAACAACGTCTATGTTCACTCTGTAACTCACCAGCAATAGCAGATGAATTCCATTATATATTTCGATGTCCAGCTTTTGATAACAAAAGACTTGCACTTATTCCTAGAAGATATTTAACTTGGTCAAATGTGTTTTCATTAAGAAGCCTATTTTCAACGACCAAACTAAACGAGCTAAAACGTCTATCAAAATATGTATTATTTGTATTTAACACTTTGAATGCTAAATCTAAATGCACACAGCCGTCTTGATGTACATATTATATTTATCTCTGTACTTTATGTATGCTCTTGTACCACCGTCGGTGGTCTATGGAGAATAAAGAATCTGAATCTGACAAGACAAGTGAGCTTGCGTCATGACCCGATTGTCGGTTGACGTCGGCATCAAAAGAATTAATCTGAATCGTAGCATATTTGTTCACATCAATGACAACACTGATTCATGGCAAACATATTGAAATAGTCATTCAAGACAATAACTAGGCCATCTTTTTCAAAATGTTAATATGGTCATCCGACATAGTGTACATTTTTGTGTGAGGTTCAAAACATTGTATCGTTTTTAGTGTTGTAAAAAATATCGATCTTGAATTGACAATATCTCTTACTTGTTATTCTTTCTTGGTTCTGTAAACATCTTCTCGTTTGCAACTACTGGTCTGGTAAAGATGGAATGTGGCATGTCTCTGTCTCCCTTTACGTGATGGCATTATAGTTTGGTGAAAGGGATGCGAGTTTATGTTTAAAAAGGATTAAATGTTATTTCATCAAAAGTACTTTTCTCAAGACTCAAGACATTATAAACTGTTTTGTGACTGATAATGGCTGACTCAAGAGTATTCAAGGGGTCATGACCTGCAAGCACTCGAGTGTCGTGCACGATGTTGCCATAATATGGGTGAAATGTTTTAAAGTTATTACAATCTTTAATTACTAATTAAATAAATACAAAAATTATTTTTGAAATATATCTAAGAAATACATTGTTTTGAGAAACTTTTGGTCAGTTCGATATAAGTGGTTTCATGAAACATCAGGTCATAGTAACAATATACGCGACGTTTACTAAAGTCAAAGTAGACAGAATAAATGTCAGTATCACAAAATATAGTTTTGTCATTGCCAGATTCTAAGGCACAGTTGGCACCGAGAGCATGAAGCTTGATGTCTGTATGTATTTAAACAAGTGTTACTGTATCAGATAACAGAAGCATTTCAGGTCAAATGGAAATATGGAATTTTCATTGGTTGCTGTGACTTATGCCAAGTGGTTGGTCAAGTCAAGGTCAAAACGAACAAGGTCGAAATAGCTAAAACATTTATGGGTAGTATCTATCTGATTTCTATTCTGTCAGAACATTGTGAGATCATTTTATGGGACACATAATACATGATTGCGCATTATTCCAAAACAGGAAGCGATATTATCAGATATGTTACGAGAAATGATGCATACAATTTCTTATCTTATTAGTTTAGTTAAAAGCATGGGACTCGCGTTTTGAAGTCTTACAAGTCTCCTCATGGGGAGGGGAAGTTGTGAATTTCGTGGTCAAGTGGTAGAGCGTAAGTCCGAAGAGATGAAGGTCGGGGTTTCGATCCTTGGCCGCATCATACCAAAAAAAGATGGTACTTTGTTCTCACCTAGCCTGGCGCTCAGCGTTAAGGGGCTAAAACATGGACTGGTCGGCTCGGAGTGGAGTGGAGCGACTGAGTGGAGTATTCAGGTTAAACTGCGGCATTGTATTTCAGTGGGCTGTCACTATTAAATCGGCATTAGTCTGGACTAGTACAAACACACACACACACACACATACACGCACGCACACACACACACACACACACACACACACACACACACTCACAAATACACTCACAAGTGCAACCATCTTTAACGACGATAAACCCCATTTCACCTCACCTCAAAATGATCGATTAAAATTCCTTATTTCGGGAAATTATTTTATGAACTGAATTTTGAGCACATCCTCTTGCAATAATATCTCATTAGCTAACACAGGAGACATAATCGTGAAAATAGTTACACATGTGTACTTTAACTTCTGATTGACATTGATATTTAGTTTACTTTTTGCCCACCCTGTAATTCAGCAAATATGTTTTTTACGATATGACTTAGTTAACACCAGAGTTATTGATATCAGGTTTTTCTATGTATTTCATGTGTATAATGTTTTGTGCTGTCATGGTAATGTTTGAAATTATATAGAACGAAAAAATACTACGTGTCAGGTCAATGAATGGATGACTTGACTTATCTATCGACATATGCGTTATTAAAAGCTATTTCGAGACGCCAATGTCAATTATTCAAAGCAGTGTTCAAGAACTGTTGAAATGAAATATTGTTTTTTTCACACCATTATCTTGAACTGTATCCATAGCAGGAGCGCAGTTGATGACAACAGATAAAGATAATGAGGAAAAATAAAAACATCTCCACTCGTAATTGCCCTACACCTTAAAACTTATACAGTCATAGTAGTCCGATGAGTTAGCTTTGAGTTAATCTTACCGACTTCGCAGATCTTATTGACCGACAGTTTGATATTCGGGGGCATGGGCGAAGGGGGTTGGTGAGATTTTATCCATAAAAATAGATTTAAAATACAGAAATTGTCTATTTGAAAAAGATATTTAGGCTCATAGTATGAATTAGCTGAAAGAATATCGTGTCTCCATACAATATCTCATGAAGCATAATTATTTTGTTCAAGTAATATTTGGGACAATTTTGGTTTTAAGACTATAGATTAAGACGGTCGTTTTTATCTTACTCGTGTAAAAGGTATACATAAACAATGGTTAGTTAGTAACTTTCACAAAGAGGAGCGAATCAAACAATATGTTTAACACATGTTTGTAACATGACATCCACTTAAAACATTTCTATTTGTAAAACCGAACGTATTTTCCTTAACAAATTATGTTTTCAGAAATAGTCAAGGCCCTTCAAATGGTCACCTGCGTTAAAGAGCAAGAAATGTGGGAGAAAGGTAACGCTTGGCGTTCTATGCCAAAGATATGCCCAAATGATATACCTCACTTTTCGCAGGTGCAAAAGACGTGAACAAATTATAATCTTGCGAGACATCGCTTCGGTCAATGTGTTCCTAATCTACATTTAAGTATTTTTCATAAGGACACGAACTACAATTGTCCCAATCTGTGCCATATTATTGTTTCTTCACCTCCATACAGATCGGAATAGCAATGCTGATCGTGATATCAATTGACATTTCATAGGCTGAATATCAAATCGCTGAATTCCTCTGAATGAACATTAAATCTAAATTGAAATTCAGTCTTAATCTGTTTTCATACCAATTAAAATGTCAAAATTCTCATTAATGATATCAGTTGCCTACGGAAGCGTAGAAGGGCCACGGTAAAAATATTTTTGTCTAAGTATCTCCTACATAGGACTAAGTATCTCCTACGTAGTACTTAGTATCTTCTACGTAGGACTTAATATTTCATACGTAGGACTTCCTATCTCCTACGTAGGTGATACTAAGTCCTACGTAAGAGATAGTTATTCTAGTCCATACAAAGTCCTACGTAGGACCAACTAAGTTCTATGTAGGAGATACTTAGACCAAAAAAAATTTACCGTGGCCCTACTACGCTTCCGTAGGCAACTGATATCATTAATGAGAATTTTGACTAAGTACTACGTAGGAGATAGTAAGTCCTACGTAGGAGATAGTATGTCCTGCGTAGGAGATACTAAGTCCTTCGTAGAAGATACTAATCCCTACGTAGGAGATACTAAGTCCTACGTGGACGATACTAAGTCCTTCGTAGGAGAAAGTAATTCTAGGCCATACTAAGTCCTACGTAGAAGATAACAAGTCCTACGTAGGAGATAGTAGTTCTAGGCCATACTAAGTACTACGTAGGAGATACTAAGTCCTACGTAGGAGATAATAAGTCCTACGTAGGAGATAGTAAGTCCTACGTAGAAGATAATAAGTCCTACGTAGAAGATACTAAGTCCTACGTAGACGATACTAAGTCCTTCGTAGGAGATAGTAATTCTAGGCCATACTAAGTCCTACGTAGGAGATAGTAAGTCCTACGTAGAAGATAATAAGTCCAAGGAGGAGATACTAGGTCCTACGTAGGAGATAATAAGTCCTACGTAGGAGATACTAAGTCCTACGTAGAAGATAATAAGTCCAACGTAGGAGGTACTAGGTCCTACGTAGGAGATAATAAGTCCTACGTAGGAGATACTAAGTCCTACGTAGAAGATAATAAGTCCTACGTAGGAGATACTAAGTCCTACGTAGACGATACTAAGTCCTTCGTAGGAGATTGTAATTCTAGGCCATACTAAGTCCTACGTAGGAAGTAGTAAGTCCTACGTAGAAGATACTTAGTTGCCTCTAATTGGCGAAGTATCAAATGAGTGCGTGAGTGAGTCGAGTTTAACGCCGCTTTGAACATTATTTGAGTTGTTATATCATGGCGTGTCAGTTTATTGCGGGAGGAAAAAGGAAAACCCGAAATGATGCTTGATTCAGGCGTATACCACTTTGGCGAACCCACGAGCACGGGTGTCGTGCTGACAAATTTAGAATTCATAATTGGGGCGAACCGGGATTGTTACCCTCGAACATAGATTCGAAGGGACACCCCCTGCACAGCGAAATGCGGCGTCTTGATTGACTAAGTCACCCATACCCCTATCAAATGGATAGAACTCCTATAAAAAAAACACTTAAATAAGTTATTCATATAACATCCACCTCTATTATGCATCTTACGCCCAATGGGAGTGAGTGAGTGAGTTGGGTTTAACGCCGCTTTAACAGTATTCCAGTTGTATCACGGCTTGTCAGCTTAATGTGGGAGGAAAGCCCGAAGTGATGCAGGTCGCAGACGTTTAACACTTCGGTGAAACCCATGAGCACGGGTATGGTGCTGACAAACCTAGAAACGTAATCGGGGCGAACGGGGATTCGAACCCACAATCATAGGTTTATGGCGTGTCCAAAGGACGCAAATCTTCACAACGAATCGCGGTGCCTTAGACGACTGGGTCACCCGAGCCCCCTTACGCCCAATGGAAAGTGTTTGGTCAAATAAGCGAGACTGGTTATTCTCTCGCGGTGATGTTTTATGTATTAACTATGTCAGAATACATGTTTGCATGTATCTGAATCTGAATTGATTTCGTTTCAAATGGTCGTTATTCCTTTATTTAATGTCGGCATGTACTGATAGTGCATCTATCATCTACAACCCATGTGTGCGATAAAACCTAATCATTACATGATTAATATTTTCTTTTCTGATGAGGAATCGAACCGGTATCAAGTGGACGCTCTCACCAATGTGGGGTTGAGCCACTTCTATGATCACGGTTACCCACCCACTGACTCACAATCAACCAGTTACACCACAATACCGTGTCACACTGACCGGAAACAGCATACATTTACAATCTTTTATTTGTTTGTTTTTACTCAACAAGCCCATCCGTATGAAGAGAACCTCATTTTTAATTGGGGTCCTTATACATACGATATGGGGCAGTGGGGTAGCCAAGTGGGTAAAGCGTTCGCTCGACATGCTGAAGGTTCGATGAAACAGGCAGAAACATCCCCCTGGCCAGTTCTTCCCCACCCCTGGCCAGACTTTTCCCTTAATTCGAATTGAGGTAGGGAAGGTTCAACCAATGCCAGATCCTTCCCGCTCTTAGCTCAAACGAGAATAGTTCTATCTCATCCCAGGCCAATTTTGATCCACTGTGGTCATACCTCCCCACGTCTTTAAACATGTATTGACATTGCGGAAAGAGTTTGTCGAGGCCTTTTCTCTCCCCTGATGGGTTTCTTCAGGGAAACCATATCTACCGATTCACCACACTGATACAATTTGTATGCCCGTTTCTGGTGTATGTCGCGATATTGCGGGAATTTTGATAAAAGCGACGTTAACTCATAAGACTCATGTATTATGATGTAGGACACGTCAGCAATATCAGTCAATCCAGTGATTGACATCATGAGCATCCATCTACCCAATTTGGTAACTATGACATGCGTCAACCAAGTCAGCGTGCATGACCACCTGATCTTGTTAGCGTTACAAACACAATCAATGTTACTCAGAATGCGAACAAAAGACTTTATGGGTGGTGTACACAGTAAACGAAAAGTTTACAGCTTTACGAACAGGTTTCTTGTCATGCATCAGAATAAATCGTTATCTGCAAACTTGGGTGGTATCTTCTACTGGATTGTTTCACATCTGATTGCTTTAGTGGTTTAATAGAATATTCCACTATTGGTTTACCTATAAATCAATAGAGGTTATCACGCGAGTGTGTTTGGAGATGGTAAATATCCTGCATTAGGAATAAACATTGTATTTAGCGTGCCTTGGCGAGCTAAATACATAGTGTTTATTCCTAATACAGGATATTTACCATCCCCAAACACACAAGCGTGATAACCTCTTTATCATATAATGTCATTCTTTAATTCTGTGCTTCAAAATCGCTTTCCCTCTCTCACAAACATTACCAAAACATTTCGAGTTTTCCTGGAATGTGCGCATTAATATTTATTACGTCACAGGGTAAGTGATGTGTCAGTCGGACAGTGACAGTAGCCAATATAGTTCAGACTGAAATCTCTTTCTTATACAGTGGCGAAGCAACATATACGCAAAACAACAGTTGTTTTTAATCGCGGCAATCCATCGGTCTGTCCGCTAGAGTAACTGCCTTTGTCAAAGAGAAGCTACTCTAACTCTAGTCTATGAGACGTCACGGCCACGGTCAGACGTTGTTGACAGTCGGTCTGTCCTGTCATAACGTTAAGAAGTGTAGTCAGATATACACACAGCGACAAAACGAAACAAGGTAACAATTCAAACATATTTTGGCCAAATCCAACTATTTCAATTTGTGGAGAAGGTTTCAAGCCGCCGAGGTCTACAAGCACGGATATGGCTACTGATCCCGCTTGGCTCGCAAAATTGTTTCGAAATTTATATCTCCAAAGTTGCCAAAACTTATAAAATGCCTTAGCTACGTCACAGTAAGACACTGGTTTTCAGGGTATTAGACTGTTCTTTTGATAATGATAGCAATTATCCCTGTAGTTTATCCAGATTCCCGATGGTTAATTAAGACTCGATCGCCGAATGACGGAGGCGACCCCATGTTTGTTTATAAACGGTGAATGTAGTCCCTGCTTGACCTTTGATATTTGCATCTCTATCCGCATATGACCACAACAGATATCGTTTTTATCCGTTGGCTTTGTCCTGCCGAGAAACCTACCCATTATATGATAAACAATGAGTATTACCGCGTTTGTTTGATTAATTCATAACAGGTAGCAAGTTACTGTTTAAGTTATAGTTTGTGTTATATTCTTAACAGAATCAAGGCACTCGTGACGCCGCTCCAATATTGCGACACTTCATCTAACATGCAAACGTCTTTAAACTCTAAGCATTTTCCTACCGATTCCGATCTACATTATCCTGGGGGGGTAAGTAATTTTTTTCGAAGTAGGTGATTTTTTCGCGAATGTCTGGTGTCATCACGGATTTTCAGGTATCCATTCATATAATTTTCCCCTCTATTTTGCCTTTTACACCCAATGGAATCTGTTTCGCCGGATAATCGAGAGTGGTTATTCTCTGGCGTTGAAGTTTATATTCGCTAATCTATATATACAGTGTCGTCTGTACTTCAAGTATTTAAATTCTGATTCAAAGAGGAGACGTTGGGAAACCCATGACAACGGGTCATTATTCCGTCAAAACTAAGGAACCCATCTCTGCACAGCGAAATGCGGCAATTTAAGTCATTGAACAACCCATCATTTTATCATTAGAAGAACGCTGAATGCTCTGATCCAATTGGCGTTCGTCATGTTGGGCACGTGTAAGACAATGTTAGGCTATTATGTATCCATACGTATAACACTGATGCAATAGATGCATGTACCGCTAGATTTACAGACACCTGAACTTGTGGGTTTGAGTGTAAAATGACGAACTGTTCACTGTAATAATCGTGTATGTTATTCGTGGAACTCAAATATGTGGCTGTGCTTTAAGACAGAGAGGGGACTTGTACTTTATTTGAATAGAATGGAACATTTGCCAGAAAACAAGGATCGGTTTTGATTGACCTTTGATTAACGGTACCCAAGAAAACGAGTCGGATGCTATAATTCGTATCACCATTTGTTTCAAAAATGAACAATCTCATTAAAATCAGATCTTAGTTCTCGCTTTCGCTAAACAAAGATCTGAGGACATCCCGTTACGGGTCACGTCAGAACGACCTTTCATCCGACCAATCAAAGCGTCGCTAACCAAATCATAAAAGTGACAGTCGGAATGTGTTTTCTAATCATGCAACCTCGAAAACGTTAACACGGGGTATTCTGAACGACAGTTACGGCCCGTGACTGATTCCGTCAAGATCATCGTCTATCTCTCGCTTCCATGGGGTAAACATTTGAACGGAAGAGGCGTTGCATGGTTCGTGGGAAGCACTGAGAGAGAGAGAGAGAGAGAGGGGGGGGGGGAGGGGGAGAGAGATTGCCAAATTTCCATCCAACTGTTTTCATCATGTAGATTAACATAATCATACATTTACTACATGACGTCACAATGGCACGATCAACGTGACAACGGGGGAGACATCCGGGAGGTTCTAATAAAGATGTGCAAATCGGGTACTGATATCAGTTAACAGATTACTATCTTATGCAATTGTGCCGTTGCCTGTGTGGAACATATTCTCTCAACAGGTTAGCTAGGTATGATGGAAGTGAGCTGTTAGTACATATGTAGATGATGCTCAGTTTCATATATAGAACCTTGTCTGGGAGAGGTAAAGTGTCAGGATTGGCGACATGGGTTTGCTTCTTCTGTTGATAACTAGATCATGGGGATTAACGTCGCGTTCAATACTATTGAACATATATAGCAACGTGCTTACGTGTTGGTATGCGAACAGGCGCATCGCCTTTATACCGAGAGCCAGGGTAACAACAAGTACCAACATGTTAACGTCTTACGCTATGACGCGGCCGGGGATTGAACAACCGACTTCTTCGCTCTATCCACTCGTCAGTCAGTGAGCACTCCCATAGTCTTCACAGTGCCACTGTTTGTTTGTTTGTTTGTTTGTTTGTTGTTGTTTAACGCCACACTCAGCAATATTCCAGCTATATGACGGCGGCACAGTGCCACTGAGATGTATTGATGAGTCACAATGGAGTCTAGTGCACATTGGAAGCAAGCCACACTATCTCTCTTATTATCGTAGTCCAGCAGACACAATTGTTTCAGAAAAAACCTTAGACAAAATTACCTATTTCCAGTAGTTTATGGAACAAATTTTTGTTTTCAAAACATTACATGGAATGGTTGGTACATTAGACCTGTTGTTTGATGTATTGCTATGGTGTGATATGTTTTTCGTGATTCACAAACAAAGAGTCATCATAAACAAATTATTATTTTAATTAGAAAAACAATAACAAAAGACAATCCCTTCTGCGTGTCATATAAGAATTGACTTTCACTTTGTGTTAGTTCATTGGAGTATGAAGCTTCATAGAGTGAGGACCAAACTGTATGAACGTCGGAGCTTGCGTCAACATTGTGTCGTTCATACCTTTATGAGCGTCAATTTAGCGGTCATGTGACGGATTTCTCGTCCAATGGAAAAGCCGTATAGTGTGTAAACTTCAAATTAAATAATTATAACGTTATGAGTGACAAGTGAATGTTGGATTCCGATGAATGAAACGGTATCCCAGGTCACACAGGCAAACAAGTAATTATGTACATCAAGAATAGAATAGTGGGAACCGCTTCTTTCCAAAACGTCACACGAAGAACTGACCTTACTGATTATTATCATTGGCCATGTGACACATTGTTGTCTAAATACCAAATCACGAGACTACGAACATTCAAGATAAAATCATGTAACATAATTGTGAAGTTCTAAAAATCCATTAACAATAATAACAATTCAAATGACACGTCAAGGTGATATTAATATAAGTTCTTGAGTATATTTTTCTTAAAATGCGGACAAACAAACACCATCAAAAAACATGTTTACCCTGATAACAGTATTTCTTTCATGCATCCATCCGTCACGTGCACACAACCAATGCTTCCATACTACCAGTCAGTATATAAGTTATACAGTTCTCCACTATACACCGGCTCTGATCAGAGTTCCTCCAAAACTGGACCAACCAGCACCTTGCAGCGACTCAGATCCTTTGTGCTTCACGAACCACACTCTGCTTCCTGTTTTCAGATGAGTAAACGTCGAAACGGTTGCAGCTCCTTGGTACACATCAGGCGGGGCAACGGTGTAGCTCAGAGGTATGCCGTCACGGTATATGTAGATGGCGAGGGAGTTATGTCGGTCGAAGTTGATGATGTTGCACCAGAACATGTATGTGCCCCCAACAGGAGCAATAAAAATACCAGTAGTGGAGTTGTAGCAGTTGCCCCTGTTTTGGGGCACACCAGAGAAGGCGAGAACCTCACGGTCTCTCACTGGTGCAGGGTCTTTCTCTAGCTCTGCTTGGAAACCCACGGAGGCTGAATTGGAGAGGAGTCAGCTTTAGCACGTGAATGATGTTTGGATTTTGTTTGGTTCTTGGTTTTTTTGTAATTAGCGCCTTGTGTGGAACTGTGATATTGTATCTATGTTGTTAGGATAATCATTAACTGTCAGGTTAATCTACATAACAAATGTGTTTTAGCAGAAAACAATTCGGTGTTGGAAAAAACTTTAATCAAAATTGCAAGAACTGCCAATTTGTAGGAGCCTAGACACTCTTTATGTTTGTTTGTTGTTTAACGCCACACTCAGCAATATTCCCGCTATATGAGGGCCACCTGTAGATAATAGAGACTGAACACATTATGAGCAGCGACCAACGGCGTCGGGGGACCGGGCCTGACCACCCGCCTCTTACGACCGGCACAGATTGCTAGGGACCTATTCTAACCCGGAAACCCCACGGGGGCAAGTGTTAGATGACACCAATATACTGACATATTCAAACTTGTTCTTTGGATTTTTTGTTAAAAGTGGGAATTTTCGGGGAAGAGGAGGCTCTCACTATCGTAAACATGCTTATCGAAGAACGAACGAATGAAGATCAGCGGGAATCAGTATGACGTGGCTAACTGTGTCAGCATACCTCGACTCGATTATTTCCAGGCCGCCATAACAAAGCTAGAATATTGTTTACTATGACGCAAATTACCACTCACCGCCTCACCCTTTTCACATATAGAGCGGGTGGGGCAGTACTCGGACAGTGGCAGCACCCGGACACCCAGCAAATTAACACGTGTACACAATAAACAAACGTATTGATGCGCATAATTTTCACGAAGGCTTCTTCCTCTCCCCCCTGACGCCAGCAAAGATTCGTCTGCTACTGGTAACACTCACGATAAACAGGTCGAGTACATGTTTTCCCACGTGACCATGCCGCCCACGAATTTTGTTGCCTTTTGGCAATGCATTGCAGTTTCTGATCATAAGTTTATGGCTTCCCACGACTTGTTTCTACATGTTAAAGGTAAGTGTTTAAGTTGGCATAATCAGGGCGAATCCGGAATTCGAAGTCAAGATATGGATACCTGGCAAGGCGTAGTGAGAGAACTCTGCACAACGAATTACGGCGCCTCAGACGACTGGGGCACCTGTGCCCCTTACATATATATGTATATAGCATTGCTACTGTTTGTATATGATATAAAATGCTACCACTTCTATATTGCTGAAATCAGTGCAGGTAAGGTGTCCATGTCAGGATTCCCCTAGCCTCTTAACATGTGAGGGTCACGTTGACTCACAAACAATATGTCAAACAATATGAATGGAAAGTATGTAGGGGTGGATTGTCTTGTCTGTTTAACCTTCTTTTGGGTCAGTTCATTATTTTAGAGGTAACACAGCACTTGACTTATGTGCAGTCAGCTGTAAATTTGTTTTGATAAGGGTGTAGGCGAAATGAGGACAGGCCGGGAAAAAACCTGTTATGTGTTATATAATATGGGCACTTATTTCACAAAGCTTCTATCAGCAAGGTGCTCAGATACAATTGATATTACATGAAATATGTTACATCAAATTACATCATGATATTACATCAGATTTCAGTTTGCTGGCCTCATTGTAAAATGTTTTACATGACAACTCCGCGGGATACCCTCCTTAGGTAAGAAAACATGTTTGTTCATTCTGAATCCTTGTTATAAGAATAATCATATATTGTGATGTGCATGGAAACTGTTGCTAGTCAGATGATATCCAGCGAGCTGCGAGCAATTTTATGCCATTTTCAGAAAGAAAATGAAGAAAATTGTAAGAACTGAAAAGTCAAGCCTACAGATAAAGTCACTGAAGTGAGTCTATTGCAGTTGACATTGTTATCAATTTGTTTCGTGAAGAATGGATGATGTCATATAATATTCACAACAATTATGCATGTTACGTATTATCGCTTTAACTATCCAATCAATTTGAAGAATCGGTAATAAGCACATGTGAAAATATAACATTCGCTCTTTCTACCCTTGGGAAAAATATGTGCAAAGCACATGTGAAAATATTACACTCGATCTTTCTACCCTTGGGGAAAATATGTGCAAAGCACATGTGAAAATATTACACTCGATCTTTCTACCCTTGGGAAAAATATGTGCAAAGCACATGTGAAAATATTACACTCGATCTTTCTACCCTTGGGGAAAATATGTGCAGACAACTCATGAAACGAATTCAAATATCACGAATCGTCGCTTATGACGAACTCGGACCTAATCCACATGGATACGTTAACTGTCCTGTAGGGTGAATAAAGGACGTTGGAAAGTATGAACTGATATGCGTCCTCTGCAACTGGTTATATCTGGTTTCGATTGTCAGGACGTTTGTTTATCGATTTTTCTCAGACATCTATGGCTAAGAAACCAATTTGAGGTGAATATATAATTATGCTAGATCGAGTTCCAGGTCCGTGATTGGCTACTCCTTGTGATGGTCTAAGATCAGACAATGACCGACATTGTAATTCATTGATATGTGTGGAAACTGTGTGGTTTTAGAGTGTTTTATAAATGTTCTTTGATATTTTCTAGTTTGCATTATCACCATTTGTCTTGATCAACTGCAGATATAACTGAAACGTTTGGTGGAGGGTCACACTACATGTAGGTATGAGTAATAAGCAGTGAGCCGGATGACGTCACTCATGACCGTTGTTATGTATAAATGTGCCACTACGATCATGAGAACAGACAAAATAAGCATCGATTCTAAAATGATAAAATTTTAGAGTGTGTAAGAAACAGATTGCTGCATTCGTGCTGCTATATACCATTTATCGTAATGATACCTGACATACACTCGTGTATTAATTTCTATCAACAAAGGGCGGTCGGGTAGCCTCGTGGTTAAAGCGTTCGCTCGTCACGCCGAAGACCCGGGTTCGATTCCCGACATGGGTACAATGTGTGAAGCCCATTTCTGGTGTCCCCCGCCGTGATATTCCTGGAATATTGCTAAAAGCGGCGTAAAACCATACTCACTCACTCACTCTATCAACAAAACAGAAAAATGAAAGAGCAAAACAACTTTACCTCCTATATCAAACTGACCATGGCGACTTCCAAAGGCAACCACTCGTTGTATGTTCTCCACGTAGGATGTGTATTTTCTGACCTCTGACTCGTGCCTCGACAACTCGCCCGTCACGTTGGCTAGCTCTGAGCTCAAGACGGACACTGTGGCCTGTAGTTGCTGAATCTGTAGGGACATCGACGCCAGGTCAGGGGACGTGGTGGGGAACACAGGGCAGACGAGGAGGACAAGGGCAAAGAGAGAAATATCCAGAACACCCATCGTTATATGTCGTAGTTGTCCCTGAAAGTCAAATTAAAAAATAGCATCACCCCAAGACACATTTGAGTGAGTGTATAATGTTAAACTACGCAGTCAGTCAATACTTCAGCTAGAACACAGGGGCGTTTACATAAGCAGATCTGGACCAGAAAGAAATAACAGAAATTACGTTTCAAGTCCATATATCTCCAAGAAGGAGTTTATGTATTATTAAAGTGTTTTGGATTTTCGCTGCATCTTTTCTATATCGACATATTCTGTTTTATATGCCAATCGTAATTTCCAAAAGGAGTTTCAGAGACAAGAAGAATGAATACTTAAATTTGTTGTTTTCGGGCGGATTAAGGGGACTGGGTTAATGTTGTTAAGCATCACAGTAGATACACAAATCTGGGTCAGACAAACCAATGAACAAAAGGAGTGATCAACTTTCCACGTTATCTGGGTACGATATTCCGGTATCAGCCAAGTCATCTCTTACCACAAGTTTGTTTGTTTGTTGTTTAACGCCGCACTCGGCAGTATTCCCGCTATATGACGGCGGTCTGTAAATACTCGAGTCTGGGTCTGACAAACCAGTGATCAAAAGGAGTTGGTTGGTTGGTTGGTTGTTGTTTAACGCCGCACTCAGCAATATTCCAGCTATATGACGGCGGTCTGTAAATAATCGAGTCTGGACCAGACAATCCAGTGATTAATATCATGAGCATCGATCCACGCAATTGGGATCGATGACATGCATCAACCAAATCAGCGAGCCTGACCACCCGATCCCGTTAGTCGCCTTTTACGACAAGCATAGTCACCTTTTACGGCAAGCACGGGTTGCTGAAGACCTATTCTACCCGAGAATCTTCACGGGTTCTTACCACAAGTACATGTATGAGGTACAGCATAATGGAACTATCCTGAATTCTAATCAATAAGATCTAATTCACAGGGAATGCCTTTATACTATTCCTACGTGATCTTAAAAGAGATAATTAGAGGGTTTGTTGGTTTGTTGTTTTACGCCGCACTCAGCAATAGTCATGCTATATGACGGCGGTCTGTAAATAATCCAGTCTGGACCACACAATCCAGTGATTGATATCAATAGCATCGATCTACGCAATTGGGATCGATGACATGCATCAACCAAGTCAGCCCGCCTGACCACCCGATCCCGTTAGTCGCCTCTTACGACAAGCATAGTCGCCTTTCCCGGCAAGCACGGGTTGCTGAAGACCTAGTCTACCCCGGATCTTCACGATTAGAGGGTAGAAGAATAATGTATATTAGTGATGACTATAGGTACCTACGTCTATTATGAACCCCGTTCAACAAAGCGACCTCAGAGTTATGACGATCGTAACTCCCATACTTTAACATTTGCTTTCGATAGTCGTAGCGCTGATATCGCTTTGTGGAACGGGGCTGAGAGCCTTTTCCCTGCATTTCCCATGAAAAAATATATTCCAAATATCAGTTGCCTGCAAAGTTGCAACGGGAACTGAAAACTAAAATAACTTTAGTTAAGGTCCATGCAAAATATGCGTTTACGGATATTAGTAAAGAAATAAAAGCGACAAAACCATTTCCATAATCATAAGACTTATCTGCTAAAAGAGATCTCTGCCTTGTACGATGTGTT
The DNA here is from genome assembly GCF_023055435.1 of Haliotis rufescens. Classification (NCBI taxonomy): domain Eukaryota; kingdom Metazoa; phylum Mollusca; class Gastropoda; order Lepetellida; family Haliotidae; genus Haliotis; species Haliotis rufescens. The sequence continues at coordinate 18,453,226 of NW_025964112.1, forward strand.
TTTAAATCACTATCAATTGGTGACGATACCAGGTGTGCGTGAAAATTGCGAGCGTATCCTGCCCTGCCGATGGCCCTATCAGAAGCACATGCATAGTCAACATATATAACATATATAATCTGCAGTTAACGACGTAGTCTGTTTTACATTTATACTGACAAAAAAACATAAAAAGGACCGACTATTATTTCTGGGTCACTGATTCAAAACATACGTACAGTTTTCATCTCGAAAAGAAAGAGCCAAACAATTTGAAGGAACATCACCTTTTTCAGGACCAGTCAACAATGCATTTCTTTTTTTGTGAACCCTGAGACGAAATTATTATCCAGCATATACAAGGTCAAATTAACAAGCCCATTGCAACATTCATTCTCGTCCATGAGTCAACATAATACTCTATATGTGTATGAATTTTAACACGATCTCTTTCATCCCTCTGCAAATACTGGGTAATATAAATATCAATTACTAACATGTATGTAAATATGAGCTATTTGACACGACAACTTAGTTTATTAAATATGATTTGTTGTAGCATATCGTTAAAGAGATCAAATATTTGCATTCAACTGATAGACATGACGTACCTTTAGAGAGCTAGACAAGACTTCGTCACGAACAATCCTATGTAAGGCAACTGTGTGCACGTCAACACGCGAATCCTAATGCATGTCACCAACCCCAGCCACTCCGCTTTATTGTCATCGTAACAATGAAAACATGTCTATTGGACCGTGCATGTGTGATCAAACGTTCAGGAATGCAATCATCCTTTATCTGATTGCAGCTTAAAACATGGCGTTGCCTTGCTCGCAATCAAGTATCAAATCAACGAGTGCGATAACAACTGATTGCAAAATACGAGGTCTTCATCTTTTGTGGATCGGCCTTAGGGTGTTATTGTTAGGTAGCGTCTGCCATTGTGAACTATGGTCACTTACGCAGTAAACGAAACGGTATGCATAATGCTGTCGGCACTGTAAGGTAGCCATTTCTTCATTACGTCTTTATCACAACGTTATCATTTCATCTTTAAGCTGTAATATAATATTAATACGAAAGAGATTGATGAATTGGCAATATTATCCCAATTATATCATTAACATTCTCTATGGCTGTCAGTTGTTCGTGTCAACTGTGAGGCATGTTTCGAATTCCTTTTGTGACGTAGTTAACTAAATCTAGCCCGAAAGTGAAGAATTTAAAATCATACTCGTAAAATATATTATCTGAATGTTTCAGCATATTTTGTGCTTTGTTATATGAGTATATTCTTGTGATGAGAATTATAAATGCAAATTTGTGAAGTGAATGGTTTACGTGCATTACCTGTATACACAAAAGTGTTGTATCAACGTACAGTATTTGTAACAAGTCTTATTCAAATTATGTATATATTTCGCTACTAAGTTAGTAGTAATAGGACACCTGCATCTAACCCCTGTTCATACAGCGAAGCCCCGTTTATCCGGACACTTCATGACATTGTCCAGATCAACATGCTTCCAGATTGATGACACAATGTTTCGACGTAATGTACACTGTATATTTGCAAAGAAGCGTCAAGAAAGTAGGGTTTAAAGTCTTACTTGGTCCGCAATAACACGATTTCAGTTAATTCTGAAGACTTGTTTTTAACTTGTATTTTGTAAATACGACCAGTAAAGACTAAACCTTCAAAGAATATTGTATTGCTGATTGGAATAAATTTCATTATGAAATGGCCGGTACATGTAAACCATGAGTAAGGTGAATCCAATATTGTGTGGTTCAATGATAAACAAATCATTTTAATTGACATACAGCCCAATACATTAATTGTCTTGTTCCCCAAGACGACTAATAAATTACATTCTCACGCCAGTTTCCTTAAATATTTTCATTAAACATTCACCCTGTCGTAATTGTTATATAATGTTTAGAGAACTCATTTTGGATGCGTGTGTATATATAACCAGGTTTGTTTGTCTGTCATTTGCTTCATAATTGTTTGGAGTAAACGTGAGTGTTATAGAATTGCGACGTCTTAATTGAACATCTTACTGAATGCGAGAGAATTGCTTATCAATGAGACTATTAGGTATTTATTTTCACAGCTTCTTTAGCCAACGCCAGAAACAAAAACATAATCGATGCCATACAGGCATGTCTAGCGAACCACTTTTGGAAAAGTTAACTAAATTCAGCGCTTGATGAAAACAAAATAGTAACTGAGGCCCCGATTCATGTCCATAATCCGCACCCTAAACATTCGTCTAAGTAGAAACCTCAAAGGTAATATAATGTCGAAATCATGTTATGGTGATTCGAGTCCAATGTACTCGTCATTCCATTGTATTGCATCAGACAGCTTGTGGTCAAAGCGACGATTACCATTGACACATCCAGGGGGCCTGGGGCGTTAGCATGGAACGTTGATTAAACCTTGGCCTCGGGCACTCAGCTAAGAATGAGGGTTACTTTTTTACCTCAGAGCACTAAAGCGGCTTTCGTGTGAACACTCCCTATTGTTTGAACGTGCATCACGCCGTAGCGCCACAGACCTGCGAAGGATGTCATTCATGATTTTGACACTTTCACTGGCATAACTCAGCGTGCACTGGTCAATACGTTCAATTTTTCACAGTCTGTGGTAAACAGACTATGGAACAGGTACCAACACATCTAAAGTCTTACCCCGTCGACCCCGTTCAGGGCGTCCAGGTCAATGCTCATCTCCTGGAGCACAACATTCATAGAATATTTTCGCGAACGGCTGGTATCATCACTATCTGAGAGTGATTCCTAAACACATGCTCATCATATAGTCAGAATCGTACAATCGACTCGGCATTTAGCAGAGATTTTTTATGGATATGGAAAGGGTTTGGCCGCTTTTATTAACGACAACTTATGCTAATGTAGTAATAACTAACATTTCAGTTATATTAACTGAATGTTTCAGCCAAGTTTCCTAAATTTATTCCAGAGCTAACAGTTATACCGAGGAATTTAAACTACGCTCAGTATCTTGAGACAATGCATTGGGTTGGTTATTCAAGAGGTTTGTCATGTTTGTTTGATTGTTGTTTAACGCCGCACTCAGCAATATTCCAGCGACATGACGGCGGTATTCAAGAAGTATTAAGATTGCAATCTGGCAATTTAGAATACATCGTCAACACAATTTCAAACTGTAAATTTGTATCATGTGTCCAAGAATGTGTGTTTCGCCGTTTTGTCTGTCTGTTAGAGTTACATGTCATTTCCAACGATATAGGATTGTGTATATATCAGATCAATAATGAAGTTCAACGAAAATGTTTTAGTTTTGGACATTCCAAATGAGTCAAGACGGTTGACTCTAGATGTTCTCATGAGGCGTTTTTTTCTAAAACGTGTTGGATTGTTTATCCAAGCTAAATTCCCCAGATAAAGACCGTCCAAACATAAAGCGACAGTTTCACTATTGTTCAGGGGTTAAGTAAGGATAAGAATTTATGGATGAACAACTTCTTTATTGCAATTAAGAGCGACGTTTTGGTGTAGATTCTAACACCGTTATCAAGCAAGTGTTAGAACCTGCACCGAAACGTCGCTCTTAATTGTAATAAAGAAGTTGTTCATCCATAAATTCTTATCCTTACTTAGTACTCCAACATCTAAATGCCTATCAAAGAAGTTGTTCAGGGGTTAGCTCATATTTAGATCTGATACTGGCGCAAACAAACTTAATGCACCCACCAATCTTGACTTTTAAGACATGTAATTAAAAACAACATAATTCTAAATCCTATGTTAATGTATATTTCGACCACTCTATTGTGTTTTATATAAACCGTAAACAACATAAAAAACAAATTACGGCTCTAGCGATAACGGTATGTTTTCCTTCAGCTAGGTTAAGAAGTGAATATACAAACAAGCAAAATAGCGTTGATTTGCCTATAAATCCCGATTTTTTAATCTACTGCACGGTATTACAATATATTGAGAAGATCTTGTCCAAAGTACGAAAAGACAATGTTGCATACTGCGCCACTACATGCACGTAGAAGCCGGCACGACATTACATGTGTGGGTTAACGATGTATTACATTAACCCCACAAATGAAGGTCTTTGTCAGGGTGTTCTCTTCCAGCTCAAAAATGAAATTCAACGGGATAAGGTCTGGGAGATTGTGGCTTGCTCCTGAACTGAAAATTCGCTGGTCAATTACATTTTAAGAATTTAATAGGCATTAAATAAATTTCAGTTTTAAGAACGCCTCACATTGGAGAAATGTAAGGAAATTCATCAGCATTTGATGTTTTTTTTACATCATATACACCAAGAAAGTAAGGGATCACGAAATATATATTTTAATACCAAGTATTAGAAACAAAGATAAGCGTGGACGACAAACACCCAATGCAAATATCAAGCGTCAATGCAAAAGAATAACCAACCTTCATTATCAACCAAAACAGATTCCATTTGGCGTAATTAGATAAAGACCAAAATAGTTGTGAAAATGAAATGAATGAAGGTTTATATCTCTAAAAGTTAACACCACAACACTCCCTTTTGTCTGAACGTGCATCACGCCGTAGCGCCACAGACGTGCGAAGGATGTCATTCATGATTTTGACACTTTCACTGGCAGAACTCGGCGTGCACTGGTCAATACGTTCAATGTTTCACAGTCTGTGATAAACAGACTATGGAACAGGTCCCAACACACCCAAAATGTTAACGATCGACGCCGTTCAGGGCGTTCCAGGTCAACGACAAGACTACCGTGCACGATTCGTCAATGCTCACCTCCGGGAGCACAACACCCATAGAATACCATGCCCAGCAATGAGTCCAGACCTTTCCCCAACTAAACACGTCTGGGACATGGTAGGGGGACGTGTGCGTCAACGTCAAAGACCGCCGACCACGTTGGCTGAACTTAGGCGCTGCAAGAGGAGTCGGACAGACTCCCTTAAATCGCCATAGGGAGACTCATACGCAGTATGCCTCGTCGAGTGAGTGAATGTTTGACAAATCGTGGCGGTATTACGCACTACTGATCCAAAAATGTCAACTTTGAAATTTCCCATCTTTCGTCATACTTCACTATAGGTTGTAAGTGGTCCCAATTCGTTCATTGTTATCATACAACTGTTCCTAGAAACTAATATCTCTTCCAATCACCTACTTTCGTTAAGAGTATTCTATAAGCATTTGTTTCACCTGGTATTATCACTATTTTACAGTGATTCATAAACATTATTATTATTATCATAGATAGTCGTAATCGTACACTGGATTCTGCTTTTGTTTGTTTCTTTCTTTCTTTTTTTGTTTGTTGTTTAACGCCGCACTCAGCAATATTCAAGCTCTAAGACGGCGGTCTGTAAATAATCGAGTCCGGACCAGACAGTCCAGTGATGGATATCATGAGCATCGATCCACGCAAATGGGATACGATGACATTCGAGCCTGACCACCTGATCCCGTTAGTCGCCTCTTACGACAAGCAAAGTCACCTTTTACGGCAGGCATGGGTTGCTGAAGACCTAGTCTACCCCGGATCTTCACGGGTGATTCTGCTTTAACAAAGATTTCATAGGATTATGGATATGGTTTTGATGCTTTTATTTACAAGTATTTATTCAGTCCCAAGACGCATGCGTGAGAAGTGACAAGCTGTGAATCGCTCTCTCGCCGACAACTGAAAATATAGTGAAATATCTGCTACAAAGACATCGATCGAGGTAAGATCAGTGATTAAACACTAACTTTCACACCTTGTGATATCGTTAGTGTCATTTCATGTCGGAAAATATGCCAGAAATTGGAGAAACTGTTCTTACCGACAACGTACTGTCAGTCATGTTACCCGGCCTGTCAGTGACAAGCTCATTCGTCACCACTCGCCCCTTTCCGTAACCTGCAAGAAGACTCGTCCCCTTATCGATGAATGTTATGTGCGAAAATACGACAAACCAATCAGAATGCGCGTATGATTTCGAGTTCTTTGTCAAATAATCCCTCAGAAATAATTTTTGATTTTACATATGTCTTGCATTTAAAAATATACCCAAGACACAGTTAAATTTGTTCAATCATACTGTATAATTCCGCACGTCCCCATGTCCTTTAAATTGCATCTGAAATATATTTAATATATGGGGAAATATATGTGAACTATTACGCAACGAGTTGACAATTGTTTTAGGTATGCCCGTTTGCGCTAAGACGGAACCTAGTCGCAAAAATGGCCACGAGAGGGGCACGAGACGCTATTCGGCTTGTCCCGGAATAACACGAGTTGGTCACGAATGTGACAAGCTGTTCATAGTCACAGAGTGATAGGAATAGACAACGATCAGAGACATCTGCGGGAAATGAAGATTCTAAGAAAAGAAAGGAAGAGGTGGAATAAGTAAGATTAACAGCGATAGAGGTGCACTCAAGCGAGTCGGGATCAAACGATGCACACAATGGCGACGGTCAAGGTACAAAGTACAACACGAAGAGTCAGACAGGTGAGAATGTCCATCTAGTGCATACAGACAATGTGAGTAGAGACTCAACACATACATCGAAATGCTGTTCAGTAGAATGTGACAGACAGAAGTTTTTATTTACATCTCACTCGTGGGGATACATGCATATAAAATTAAGAATGTATTGTACACGACCAATCGCTTAGCGATTTATGAGAGACACTTTAAAACTTAAGTAAAATATATACAACAATGCAATACATTAAAACACATATGTACACACATAAAACACTATTGATGTAAAAGCTGGCGTCTCTTTCTTAAAATATCATGACAGGCTTTGGAAGAATAAAAGCTAAGGTCCGGGCTGGATAAAATACATAAAAAACTGCTCCCTGGGTTGTTTACTTATAAAACCCTGCACAGTACGAATACACTGTTTAAAAAGTAAATCTCTGACATCTTTGTATAAGGGGCAAGATAAAAGAACATGTATTTCGTCTTCGACTTTATCTGTACAGTTAAAACAATAACGTTGACTAAAAGGTATATTTTCGTAGCGCCCCGTTTCTACACGTAAAGGAGCCACCCCACAACGAAACTTGACATAGGCACTTCTGTGGCCACGGGAGAGTGGGTATTTTAGATAATGTATTTTAGAATACTCTTTTTTGTATTGTTTATAAATTCTCAGTTTATTCCTTCCGTTGTTTCGTGCAGATGTATCTTTTAAAAGCAGATTTTTCCATTTTGTTATATATGCTTCAAAAACTGACGTCTTCACTGTTTTTACAAATAGCCGGGTTTCAACAGGCATCTCTACATTACAAAAGTGACCTAGGTCCATGTTACGTAGACGGGATGTTACCCTGAAGTTCCAACTTTTCCTTTTACACTGTTCCGTCCACCTGAATATTCTATTGTTTAAACGCCTCTGTGATGTGTTACACATTCTGGCCCAGTGTCTACACACAGCTGCCCACTGTCTCACTATTGGAGGTACCCAATTTACTGCTACATTTGGGGCATACTTTCCGAGTCCCAAAAAGAAACGTATAGCTCTGTAGTGTAGAGCGTTTACTGCTGAATACTCTGCTGTTCCCAATATTGCTGATCCGTAGCTCAGCACCGACAATACCTTTGTGTCATAGAGTTTGGTATTTACATTAAATGGCATATGCTTTATATTTTGATATAAGAAGTCCGAGAGCGCTATTAGCCGTTTTCACTGCATTTTTGGCCATTAAGTTACAGTTTCAATGTTCAGTTAGTAATAAACTAAGATAATGATAGCTATCACATATATCTAACTTAGTTTCACCACATGAAAAAAATGTTTCTGATCTTGGAGTGAAAATGCATCGGAAATGTATCACTTTTGACTTTTCTTGATTTATTGACATCTTGTTATCTTGACACCACATATCTAGGGTAGATAGGAGAAATTTGAGGTCTTTCTCTGTTTCAGCTGGGAGTACAATATCATCAGCGTAGGCCAGAATACCAACATTTTCTTCTCCTATTTTGACACCCTTTTCAGTTGCATTTACTGCCTTGATTAGGTCGTCAATATACAAGTTGAAGAGTAGGGGGGAGAGCAAGCACCCCTGTTTCAGACCTCTGTTCACTGTAACCCATGGTGTGTTGTGTACTCGGTTGATCCGGACGGAGTACTGTACATTCTGATACAGTGATTTGATTGCTGACAGCATTCTTCCCTTCACACCATACTGCGAAAGTTTTCTCCATAGCAGACTCCTGTTAATTACGTCATAGGCCTTTCTGAAGTCAATGAAAGCAGCAAAGGTAGATTTTCGCATTAACTTCCTAGTTTCGACTATACTAGTTATTGACCTTACGTGATCGATTGTTGATCTTCCACGTCTAAAGCCATTCTGTTCATCACTTATTATGTAGTTCTTTTCCGACCATTCAACAAGGCGCGTGTTCAATACTCCACAGTATATCTTGTAAATTACTGGAGCTAGCTAGAGTTATTCCCCTGTACGTGAAAGGGTCTCTTGGGTCACTTGACGAGGATTTCGGAATAGGATTGATTAATATATGCCTTTTGACCACATTTGTGGTGTACGTGATGTTGAAAAACATACATTAAAGAATCTATGCAGTGTTTGAATTGTTCTTTCTCCTCTTAGTAACTGTATCTGAATTTCATCTACTCCTGGAGCTTTCTTGTCCTTGATTCTGCGCATCGGCCGGCGTACTTCCTCTAGAGTGATGTCCTTGTTAAATGATATCAGTGTTGAGGTATCGTCATTTACTTGAGATTCAGTGTCCGCTGACTCTGTATTGCCGTTTAAGAGTTCTTTAGAGCGCCTTTCCCTCTTGTTTAGAACACACACTTTGTTACGACACGTATTACCGTCTTCATGCAGAATTTCTAATGGAATAGTTTTCTGCCTTTCGGTTCCTACTCCTATCTTACCGATTTGTCTCCAGAAATCCTCGTTGTTATCATCACACATAATTCCAGTTCCTTTTGAACTGAAGTCCTGTAATGTCTTTTCTGCTTCTGAACACATTTATCGAAATCTTTCCTCAGCAAAATAAACTCATGCTTTAACTGCCTTTTACACTGACCACTAGCTCTACACCTTGGCTTCTCTGCTGCACACATGTCGTTCCATTTTTTAGATAACTGTTCCACCAGGGGTGTCGTTGTCTTCTTTTCTTATTACTTTTTTCGGCTGACAGGTTCACACGGATAACAGGAAATTTATCTCTCATTTCATTTTTAATAATGTCAACACAGGCAGTGTAAGCCTCATCAAGACTTTTCTTGAATGTCATCAGGTTGAAGAAAGTCCGGGGGGGGGGGGGGGGGGGGGGGGGCAGGGGGATCTTGTTAAATGTTAAATATTTGTCATAGATTATTGTGTCAGAGTTATCTTCCCTTAATTCCTCAGTTGTGATATTGTCATCCAAAGTTAAATCCCATGTAAGCATGGAATGGTCTATTTTTAGGAGCACATCTCCGTCTAATTTAGACATACATTCTGCATTGTTAACTAAAACTGTGGGGCGCATAACAGTAAAATCACTAAAGGAAGCAATACTTTCGTAGGGTACAAAACAATAGTCAACTACTGACAAACCTTGCCTTGACACATATGTAAAATCGTTTTGCAGACTGTTTCTACCGTTCAACATACAGTAGTTGGCACTAATGAGAAAGTCTACATATAATTTACCATGGTTATTTTGTGTAAAATCAATAACATGTCTTTCTGGGAGACGGTCAACTCCCTCTTTATAGTCACTCTCATCAACACACCGGCTGTTAAAGTCCCCGCAAATAAAACTAACAGACCTTTATTCAAACACTTGTGACAGCAAAGTGTCATAAAAAACTTTCTGCACATACATATCTTGATGAACCACCTGGCGGTAAATAGCAAACACATATATATGTAACAGCGCCTGTTTTTCTATTCTTAACTGACATCCATAAAATACCCTCATTGGTTTTATCTTTAATGTCAATATCAAAATACCTTAGGAGTTCATTATTTATTAGGAAGCCCACCCCTCCTGATCCTCTGGGGGCATGCCTATGCAGTTCTGTCCGGTTATAGCCAAACCATTTATAACCATCAACTTCAATCACGTCACTATTTTTTAGATGGGTTTCTGTTATACCAATTATATCACAATTCGATTGAGTCGTAATATTGCGTTTTGCGACAAAGAATCCATTGACCACCCTTTTACATTCCAGCACCCGCATTTTACCTAGTGGTGGCGATGTCGCGAACGATTGGCTGGAGATCTACTTGGATCCCGCCTCCTTCGCATTCGACGATCTTGTGAATGACGTATTTCTCGCTGATTGGGTGACCTTTCCCGATCACGTGGCTTGTGTTGGTAAATATCACCACGTGCGTTTATGTTGTCAAAATGTCGTCCTTCACCGGGGTTTCACGGGGATACCGCTGACCATCGCCAGCATCTTCTCTGTATCTTTTGTTTTCTCCAAAACGATACAGTCTTCCTCCTTCTTTTCTCAGCTGGCCATTACCTACAGTGTCTGCGATTAAACGCATATTCGACTAAAACATTCGTTGTTGTAATGGCTTATCACTTGAAATGTAAACATTCCTATAGTTTCTGCTGTCCCTGATTCTCTTTTTGTTTAAAAGGATTTTTTTCTTGTCATCGCGCGATTTACACTTAGCAATCACTATTCCAGGATATCTTGTCCCACGAGATTCCTTTCTCTCTGCTATATCCACCTTTATGTCATTGAGCTTGAGACCGTCTTTGATAACACCATTCACTTTTTGTGCAACGTTTTCATTCGATGACTGCGGCAGGGGAGGGGGGGGAGAGAGGACTGGTCAAGTGGTTCCAGTGACAGCAGGTCACCAGTCAGGCCCCGGGACAGAGACGACAGTCGCAGATCGACAGCCAACACGTGAGTGAGTGACACGCGATACAACCAGCGCGATTCGCGTTCACGTGGTCGTGTTTGCAAACACGGGTCACGTGACTGGAGCAAGCCAACCGACCAGCGAGCAGACGACACAGACGCGAGAAGTCACAGCCTGCGATCCCAACTACTAGGTTCGATGCGGGTTTTCGAATACGTATGGGTTTGTTTTTTTTCTAAAGACACTTACTCTGGTAATTATTTATTACGCTCACAGTTTTTATCCAAATCTAACCTAGACATTGTTGGTTTTGCAGAGATGCATTTAATTGGTGATAATGTACTGAATGTTGATGGTTATATATGGTACGGACACAGCCGAAAAAATAGACATGTAAAAGCCAAATGTGGTTCAGGGGGCGTTGTTTTTTTCATCAAACGTGACCTTTAGGATTGTTTTAGTGATTCCTCGGAAGTGGGTATATTGTGGTTGGACGTGACAAATAAGGATAATCATGATATTGTTATTACAATTTGTGTATGTTATTTACCACCTAAATATTCATCAAGACAAATAGATGCTGTTGATTTTTTTATACACTTTTATTGCAGGTTATTAAATATCAACGGCCTTAGATGACAAATATATGTGGAGATGTTATTAGTCGATGTGGAGGGCTGTTAGACTTTGTGGAAGGAGTTGATATTTTGCCTATCCGGGAAACAATTGACAGTACTGTTAATAATTACGGCCATCCCCTAATTGACTATTTAATTAACATTAATTATAGTATTGTGAATGGAAGGTGTGGCTCAAGGGACGAATTTACTTATATACTGAGTCAAATTTAAAACTTCACATTTTTAAAAGTAATCCCATGAATGATATATAACGGACAAATGTATCAGAGAAGGTAATTTTTAATCATTAATGTCCAAAGAAGGATTTTAATTAACGGTGGGAACCATAATTTGTTCCAAGCACCTACGGTATTCGGTAATAACATCAACAGTTTAAATCATAAGTCCCAAGCACGAGAATCTGATGGCACACAAGTTCAGTAGCGTGTATGGCCACCATGTGCGTTGACAGCTGCCACACAACGCCTCCGCATGGACCTTGTGATGCTTGTGAACACATGATTGGGAAGATGACGCCATTGTTGCTGCAAAATGGTGCCAAGATCTTGCAAATTCTGTGGTTGGTTCTGGAGAGTGCGCAGACTTCTGCCAAGAGCATCCCAGACGTGTTCGATGGGATTGAGGTCGGGAGACCTTGACGGCCAGTCCATGACGTTGACTCCCGCATTCTGATGGGAACTCCTTTTCAAAATTGCTGTGTGGGGCCTGGCATTGTCGTGTTGAAGATCAAACCGGGTCCATGTGCTGCCATAAAAGGCAGAAGTTCTGGTGCCAGTACCTGGTCGCGGTAAGCAGCAGCGTTGAGGTAGCCACGGATGACAAGAAGCCTGGAACGTGCACTGCCACAGAAAGCACCCCACACCATGACACTTCCCCCTCGAAATCTGTCAACTTCCTGTACACAACACTGGGCGTAACGTTCATGACGGCGCCTCCACACCCTCGCCCTACAATCAGCAAATCGAAGATTAAATCGGGATGCATCATTAAAGACGATTTGATTCCAATTCCTCTGAGTCCATCGTAAGTGTCGCTGTGCCCACAATTGACGTTGACGTCTGTGTAATTGAGTCAGAATCGGCCCGCAGTATGGCCGTCGTGCTTGAAGGTGAGAAGTTCTCAGATGGTTTCGAACAGTTTGCGCACTCAGTCTACCCCTAAACAGTTCATTTCTGGTTGATGTAGCCGTCAAAAATCGGTTACGGAGGTGACGTACACGTGGTCGACCTGGCCGAGGGCGATCAGCGGTGGTACCCGTTTGCTGTAGACGCGTCTGTAAATCATAAACAGTCCGTCGACTACAACCCATCGTCCTTGCGACTTCATCTACGGAAGTTCCCGTCTGCAACATGCCGATGGCACGTTCACGTTGCACATTTGAAAGGCGTGGCATGCGAATGGCCGTAAAGACTTTTGTTTTCTTGTGTGTTTCTTTATTTTGTTAATGACTGCTAACAAGTATGGCTGAAAACACGTGCGGTATTATGGCCACATGACCAGTTGCACGTGAAAAACCACTTTTGCCACTATAGTGCCGTGCACATGATTTTGATCGATTCACCTGCACAAAAACGGGTGTTATCTGAAGACAATACGTGGCCATTACTGTTTAAATACACAAAAAGGGCCCACAATGATAACTGGTCAAAATGTTAAAATTTTAGGATTGTGAAGGTTTTTATTTGGTTCAGTATATATCATCTAGGGGTGCCTCTGTGGTAGACTACTGCATATGTCCGCATGAGAAACTGAACAAAATAAATGACTTTAATGTGTTAAGGCCAAGTGAAATAGGAACATAGTGGCAGCCGGGGATGCGGTAGATCAAACTGTTCTTAAAGTTGATCATTCGGTGTTAACCTGGACTAAATGTGACGGTGAAGAAACCAGACTGAGCGTCTGAGAGTAAAATAAGGTGCGACACATCAAATATTCCACAAATTTTCATGTCATCAGAAGAATGCAGCGAGAACCTTAACCACATCATAGATGGACTTGAGAATTCTAAGAAGCATCGAGGCAACATTGATGCTACCTTTAATGACTTTAATATGTATGTTAAAGAGGAAATGATAAGAGCACTACCAACTTAGCGTTTGTCTAATTCCCAACAGAGCAATACCCTGAGGAGTTATCTTCCCTTTGGAATGAAATGTGTTCAGCAGAAAGGGCGTGGTGTCAGTGCAAGGGTCCTCAGAAGGCAAATCACAAAGAAGCGTATGTATATGCTAGAAACCATTTCGATAAGAAGGTGCAGCGAGCGAAACGCCAGTACCAACGAGCCACTCTACAAGAAATCGAAGACATGTGTGAGAGCAATCACACAGAATTCTGGAGGAAGATCGGTAAGGTTGGAGTAGGGTACGATAGGAATCGGACAATTCCCATGGAAGTCATGGGTTGATGGCAGAGTATGTGCGGACCCTGAAATAGTGTTAGACACGTGGCGAGAGGTGTATTCAGACTTGTTAAACTGTAACGCTAGTGAAGACGAAACTCCACCCGCGGATACGAGCAAAAGCAGTGATAGTCCTCTAAATATACACATAACTGTAGATGAAGTGCAGCGAGTGATATGTGGTTTTTAACAACTGGAATTGACGCCATTCCATCTGAAGTTCTTAAAAATAAAAAACTGTTTAAGTTTTCTCCATGAATTATTTAACGCATGTTTCAGTAAGGGCGTAGTCCCTTAATATGGTGTAAAGGCATCATCTCACTTATCCCGAAGAGTTCGACCGGATACCCACGTGACCCCTTGGCATACCGCGGCATCACCCTAGCCAGCGCCTGCTCTAAGATATACTGTGGAGTATTGAACAATATACTGGCATCAGATGTGGAAACGAATGATCTCCTGCACGACAGCCAGAAGGGTTTTAGACCAGGTCGATCAACTACAGAACACATATATAACCTCACCTCTATAGTCGAAACAAGGAAAAGTCAAGGAAAACCAACGTTTGCTGCCTTCATCGACTTGAGTAAAGCCTACGATTGTATGGATAGAAGCATTTTATGAGAGAAGTTGTCATCTTTTGATGTTAATGGTTTTATGTGTAATGCACTTTTATCCATTCACAAAAACGTTCAGTGCTGTGTGCGTGTGAATGGGTTGTGTACCTCATGGTCTTAAACAAGGTTGTATGTTATCTCCAATGCTTTTTAATATGTATGTTAAAGATTTGCTATGTATTTTAGAAGCTTTGGGTGTGGGTGTGGGTGTTGATACTGTTATTAATGTACTGGCGTACGCTGATAACCTAGTGCCACTCGCTGAAAATGAAAACAACCTAAACATGTTACAAGACTGTCTAAATACATGGTGCCATAACAACAAGATGACCGTTAACAAGGACAGATCGAAGATAATCAATCCACTTCAGGCCTCCATCCATGAAAAAGACTGACGTTGCGTTTAAGTATTGCGAAGAGACTTTAGAAACTGTTGACTCATATTGTTACTTGGGGGATTCTGCTAACGGAACACCTGGACTATAAGCGTATAGGGAGAGCAGCTCTGCTAGTAGAGCACTGGGTCTACTCATCTCTAAGTACAAGATGCTAGGCGGAACCCTCTACGGCAAAATAGTGTGGTCAACTAAAGAATACGGTGCGTGTATATGGGGTCCATACAACGTGTCATGTATCAACACAGTACAGAATAGAGCTATGCGGTTTTTTCTTGGTCTTTGGAAATATGCCCTAAAACCCTGCTGTAAACGGTGATATGACCTGGATTCCACCTATTGTACGTCAGTGGTGCAGTACGGCACGACTTTAGAAAAGACTCTCTTATATAAAGCCGGACAGAATAACAGGCACGATTTATATATGGTGTAATAGATGGGCTTTCAGAGGAAAACGAAATTTGAACTTTAGAACACAGTTTAGTGAACTGGACCTTGAACATTTAATTCCATGTGAAAATAACTTTAATACGCAATTTATTGTATCTGAGGTCAAAAGCAAGGCTATGGATTTGTATGTGAACGAGTGGAAAGAGACTATTTCTAAAACGGTTGGTCCATCAGGCAAGGGAGGTAATAAGTTGAGACTCTACTGTAAACTAGTAGACAACTACTGTCCAGTAACATGTTTTCTACGACCTATGCATCGAAGTCACAGAAGTGCACTAGCCAAATTCAGATCTGGTACAGCCCCGGCCCTATACACATCAAGACAGGAAGATTTAATAATACGCCAGTGAATGAAAGGTTCTGTTTTAATTGCCAAACTTTTATTGAAGATAAAATACATATTCTATTGAATTGTACTGTTTATAATGATGAGCGTCAACCTATTTTAGCACAATGCTGTGATATGTATCCTGGTTTTAATACTCTTAGCGAAGTTGAAAAAAGTGTCTTTTGCTTTATCTAATAATGTTATGTGTAATCGTAGTGCCAAAACCTGACATGCAATTTTACAAAAACGTAAATCGGTTATTTATAACAATGTGTGATATTTCTTTACTATTTTTATACATGTTTGCTGTACATAATCTTAAACTCTGTATTGAGTGGCCTCATTAATAATTTTATGTTGTTTTATATATGTTTTTAAATTTTATATTGTATTACTGTGGTGATACTCAAAGAAACTATTGTCTGTCTCTCTGTCCTTTTAACACACCTTTAACCTAATATTTTATGCTCCTGGGTTAGATTGGGGTTCGCCCCGATGATGTTTCTAGGTTTGTAAACACCATACCCGTGCTTGTGGGTTTCATCGAAGTAGTAAATATCTAAGAACTACATCGCTTCGGGCTTTCCTCCCACATTAAGTTGACACTGTAATATTGATTGTAATACTGTTCAAATGGTGTTGAACCCAACTCACTCACAAAGGTGAAAGTGCATGAAGCCTATTCTTGATGTCTCCCTACCCGTGGTGACATAGCTGGAATACTGATACAAGTGACACTACACCAAACTCAACCACTCTTGTTTAACTCTTGTATCTGATCTATAGTTCGACGTGTTGTAGACCCGTCATCAAGTTATACGGCAATGACACAACAATAACATGTATGAGAAACAACGCCTTTATTACCTTATACAATTAATATTTAACGCCTTTATTACCGTATACAATATTTCAATACACTATTGTTCACCTCTGTACACAGTGTCCATGCAATGACCGATTTACATACGTACTACCCATCCCAGAACACCTTCAGGTACACTTTCTTACATTTATAATAACACTTATTTGGATGGCACGATTCACAAATAATAGTTAGTGCAAATGCATAACTCCTGTACAGGATGGAAGTCTAAGTGTTCTGATTGGCATATAAAATAAAAGTTAAGCATAAATACACCGATGTTCGACGCAGCAAATTGCTCTACACTATAATGGATACAATAGGACTTAAGTACTGGAATGATGGTAAACCATCCGGTTTATCTCTGGCATTTGGTTAATAATTTCCACCGTAGTTGTATGAGGTTATAACATGATACCTAAATAAAATATAGACCCCGTCTAAACCTTAGACAGGGTACTTATCTTATCTGTCCACGTGCTCGTCCGCAGGGATCTGGGGAGAGCATTGGTCCCCAGTAACCTTCGCGTGACTTGACTAAAATCGACCGGATGTTCATGCTCGTGGGCAGGGTTGATTACTTGTCATCGCACCCACCGACCTTACTTGGGATATGAATCATTGGTTTGTCTGGTCCATAATATTTACAAGCTGTTCCGTGGAATATTGACGAATGCAGCAACAAACAAAACGTTACTGATCCCTCGTGAATGAATATCGTAAACCATATGGCTGGGTGGTTCATAATAGTTGGTTATTTTTTTATTTATTGTCAATTACTAGAAATGGTATCGGCTCCGTTGATCATAACGACTTTTATCCATTTTACCGCCTTTACTCAACAATTAATGAGCGTGGTAACAGCTTAGTGATAAAAAAAATAATTCACGTGCATGTGCTCGGTCTTTCCGACACTGTAATAATTAAAAAAGTGTTAATTATTGTGATGTCATGTGTACACGTAGAATAAGTGAGTGAGTATTGTTTTACGCCGCTTTTAGCAATATTCCAGCAATATCACGGCGGGGGACACCAGAAAAAAGGGCTTCGAACATTGTACCCATGTCGGGAATAGAATCGATACCGGGACATCGGCGTGACGAGCGAACGCTTTAACCACTAGGCAACCCGACCGCCTTTACAAGCAGAAACAACAAATGCACTAAACATCATTCAGCATTTGAACTGGCCACCTTTCAACCTAATAACGCGACACCTTACAAAACGTCACAGAACTGTAGACACACAGCTGATGTCACTCAGTATCATTCACTTCTTAATTAATCTTTCATTACTTAATTACTCATGTTCATGTCATTTGGTGAACAACACCTGTTACCCAAACAGATGTCATCAATATTTCAGATCATCTGGTGTCGTATATATACTCCATACTGGTGGCTTACAAAAGTTAGGTAATCTTACGTGCTACGCGTGGTCACGTGTGTATTTCGCTGTTCACAGTTGCTTCCCTTAGCCATGCGATAAACCGTTGATTGTGTTTTTCAACACCATTATCCTTTATACTGTGTTTCAGTAAAGTGGAAAGCTTCGGGCTTCCTTCCACATCAAACTGAAATTATAACTGAACTATTCCTGGAAGCGGCGTTTAAATTAGCATTTTACTGCGATATTGTTTATCTTATTCTTTGAATAATTGTAACGTTTAAAGGATAAAGCAAGTGCATGTTATCAAATGATTCAGACCTGTTACTGTAATTTTGTGTACTAATTTCCCATCGACTGTGTATACTGTCCACAGAGCTATCCTTACACAATGTCCAAAGATCATAATCAAAAGACAAGGTATCATAAGCCCTTTTTGCATCACAGGACTTGCATAATTTAAGAAATTAGGAAAACTTCAACAAATCATTATGACAGTTATCACATGTGTCCGTATACATAAATATGAGACTTGGTTACCTAAATAATTGCATATAATAATTGTGGATAATTACAACGCTAAAATTATATGTACGTCTAAAGGTGTTAAATAAGCGGGGGTGGGTAATATTTACCACAAGAAAGCTGAATATCAAGGATGTAGAAAATAAAACCACAGACATAACTTTATGGTTTCAATTCCTTTGAACCATGGACGTTTTCATGTATAGAGTTACTCTTGGCGTTTGAGTAGCCATTCGGACGTGACTGGTAATTTTCTTATCGATTTTTCCGCAACTTAAAAAACATGACTATTCCAGTTAGCTACTTCGTCCTGTTAGGTTACAAATATTGTGAGTGGAGACAATAGCAAAAAATAATATTGTATATCAAAGTTTACCCACAACACAACTTTCACATTGACTGGATAAATGTTTAGCATTACAGTCCTGTAATAACATACGAGAGAGTAAACATTATACACACATTGTAAGCAACAGTATATTTAAAAGAAAACATATTAACTCTCATTTCTGTTCTCGTCCTTTGTGGAGAACCAATCGCACGAAAGTTTCTTTGAATACTTTTGTTTTGCAGTAATAAAATACGAATCCAATGGCACCACCGACCATATCAAAACACATACCAATGTTGAAACAAACCCTATACAGATTCTTCTCACGGCTGTACAGATTGAACACTGTGCTGTCGTTAGCGGCTTCGTTGACGACGTTGGTGGGCAGCGATAGGAACACGAAGGCAACTGTGAACAAAATAATCGCTTTGTTGATCTGCGCTTCACTTGATTTAGATGACATGTGCGCTTGATTCTCTGAAACAATTTTCTTACGGTTTTCCATGGCTCTGTGAAGAGTGACAGACAACAATACGTTTACCATGGTCATCACGATCAATGGTATGTAAACGAAGAGAGCTTTGGTTGTTGTGGAGATAGAATCAACGATAGCTTCATATTTCTTAAAGATGTCTGTAGTCTTTAGATAGTACATTGTCTGGTTGGTTTGTTGGTTTGTTGTAGAGGCTTGCTCGAAACGAAGAAGTGTTGGTGATGCCATCCCGTAGATTACAAGATACAACAACAGGCAAATCAGGCCAGAGATCAGAAATTTCTTTCCACGGACATTGAAAGGCCTGGAGATGGCCAAATATCGATCCAACGTAATGATGAGGTGCAGCATCACGACAACCTTTCGAGTCGTAGTCATCATCATATAAGATGTATAGCGCACCATCCACTGAGTTAAGGCCGATGATCCGTTGCTCGCTGGTATTATCTGAGCGATCTTCAAGATGATACTGCTCACAAGGTGGATCATATCAGAGACTTCTAACATTACCAGATACACAAAGCTTCTGTTCTTCGGCATGTAACAGAAGACGAGCACGTTGAAAACACAGCAAGGTATTCCAACAAGGAATAGGACTGACATGATGCAGAGTGTAAAGATTTCAAAATCAGACAGAAATTTATCTGTGATTATCCCTACCGATTCTGTAACGTTTGTTTCTCCTCTTGTTCCGTCTTTCTCTGTTTCATTTGGGTATGTTTCATCCGAAATGTTGACATAATTAATCATGTCATCACGTTTCCGTTCTGTTTCGTTCATCTGATTCTTGCGAAAAGTATCGACGACTGTTGACGTAATGTTGCCCCCGTCAACATCCAAACTTCTCATTGTGGATGCCTCCTCGCTCCGTGCTGTCACGAACATTGAACTCTGTTTCAATAAAGAAAATGTCACAAGCATATACAGATGACAGATTAGAAATCCTTTGGCAATCATTGTGTTCAGTTTTCTGAGACATATATGGGCAAATGCATTCAAGTAACTGAAAGCTTTGTCCTTATATACCTATCCATCTATTGAACAGGCTAGATAGTGTATTCCACATTGAAGCTCACCTGTTAACAAATGTTACCAATGTGTATACAATGTAGCACAAAGTTTTCTTCCCGTTTATCAAGAATTGTCCGATTAGTCTGTAGCGCCACGACTCGCTACCCAGAGCGGCTTTTCTTAGGAGTGCCAGAACCAGTTGATCGTCGGTTCGAATCCAAAATGGTGGTTTGTCAGCAGAACATGGTTGGGTTTCATCACAGTGTGTGTCACCAAAGACGTAGACGTCTACGAACTACATCACATCGTGGTTGCTTCACACATTCAACTGACACGCCCCAATATAACTGAAATACAACAGCGTTAAAGGGGCATCTGTGGTAGGGACTACCGCACTCCAGTGGGCGGAGCTTATACAAGTGATCTGACAGGTCAATATGACGTCATGATAACACACTAATTTCATTGGTTAATGCGTAAACGGATGACGCCATGTAAACACCCACCCACGTGGGCCGTTTGACAACAAGGACAACAAGTTTTAACGATTTATCAAACACAGTCCAACACAAAAATTATAGTTCTGTGCTATTCTCTGGACGAGAACGAAATACGTTTGTCGTGATGAATAAGAGCAGTGTAATTGAACAAAACACCATAATATGTATCACGGCACCAATCGTAATCATGTGGTGTACGGTATATATGTAGTTTATTAATAGCATTTCTCATAATATATACGGTAATCGGTGATTTTAACAGTAATCGTTTCCCTTGTGTTCGTCTTGTCTTCATCTGGAATCTCCATGACAACTAAAAGTTTAAAAGACCCTGATAATGGTAAAAAAAAATCAAGCGATGAAAGCAGTATTTTGTTGTGTCCGTCACATGTTGTAGATACATAGAGTGATACAGTTATATCACGTCCTCCAGCATCCAGGGATGGTTGGGTAGCCTAATGTTTAAAGCGTTCGCTCGTCACGCCGAAGGACCAGGCTCGATTCCCACATGGCAACATTGTGAGAAACCCAACTGACACGCCCTAATATAACTTATATACAACCTAAAGCACCGCGGTTTGTCAACATCTGATCGAACTCAAGCGCTAACCAACATAAACTGTATCGTTTACACGATTACACATTTCTGTCGGGAAAATAGACCAATCAACTTTTAACAAACGAAACCCAGTTTGATCTGTATGTGCATGGACCAAGCAACTTTTAACAAACGAAACCCAGTTTGATCTGTACGTGCATGGACCAAGCAACTTTTAACAAACTAAACCCAGTTTGATCTGTACGTGCATGGACCAAGCAACTTTTAACAAACGAAACCCAGTTTGATCTGTATGTGCATGGACCAACCAACTTTTAACGAATGAAACCCAGTTTGATCTGTATGTGCATGAATGAGCAAACATTTGTCCTGGTGATTACGATAACATCTAGAAGGTGTTACCTTTTAGCGTTGAGGTTACCTTTCGTATTATAAGTTCCTTTCTTCACGTATGCCCAGGGCGATGATTATGGTCATTTTTGAACTTTCATTTTATACTCTGTAGATGGTACTATTCAGTGTGGAAAGTATCATTAAGTACTACTGCATGTGTATGTTCACACTTGATTCGTGAATTTGACCATTCCTAATTGTGTTCCAATGAATCCCCTTTATCTAATGACTCATAAGATACCGGCATTCCGCGAACCAACCATCAACACACACATAATAGTTGAATAGTCGGCATTGTGTAACATGTGACAGTATAAACTATGGAATAATGAAGTCGAAATACCTTTAGCCAGTGAGCTAAAATGTTTTCTGTTCATATGCCATTTTTGGTTAAATTTTAGGATAGTTAAGAGGTTATTCGTTTATAATCAAAGCATTTTAATTTCAAGAGACAAACTCATTAAATGTGATCATACGCCTGTCGTGTTTCTTGTTCCAGGGCGTAATCCTGTAACGTTTCTAATAGGCAACTGATGAAAAGGCATAGGACCAGCTGTAAACATCGTCGTCCTAAAAGATACATTTCACTGTTGTATTATCAAAGCTTGACGGAACACACGGCATCATCAAATTTTTCATCTGTGGCGTGTAGACTTTTTGATATTTCTTCTAATTAACAAATGATGCTTCTTGTTTACAATAACATGCCAAATAAACACCATTGTTCCGTGTATGCATCTTGTATTGATCGGTTCACAAGAACATTCTCTCGATAGCTTCAGCAGTCATTGTTTACAGATTACAAGACCTCCATGTGTGTACGTGTTTATATGTGTGTATCATTTTTGACTTGTAATTAAAAGTCGCAATGAACAGGTAAATATCACCTGGGGGGAGAAGACAACAATGTTCTCTCTAGTCTTTGCTCATCTGGTTCACAGCATTCTGCATAGATCTACTCCCTGGGGGCAAGGCGTGACAAGGTGTGTTGTACTCTCATCGCCAAATCAAGTAATCCCTATGTTGTTCTACTCTTCCAAGTGTTGCGTAACATGGGTTAAACCCCGGGGGAGCTGAATATGTAATTTGAATGCATGATAATAGCACATGCTTTTGGCGTGTATACATAACATTATATATAAATAATTACTTTCTGCTTATAAGTAAAGAAAACGTTTAAGAAATATGTTCGTTTTGCAACACAGTGGGGGGAAAGGAAGGTGGGGAACTATCGCTGACTCAGCATAATCGATAAATGCTACGTAGCTTATGATGAAACTCGGGGACTTCAGGGCCTAGATTTTCGAAACGATCTTAGCTAAGATAAATCCTAACAACTTACGTTCAAAGATAAGATATCTTAAGTTTAAGATAAAATAGAGTTTCGAAACTATCCTAAACCTGTCGTAACTCTGACAGAGAACTCATTTGAGATTGATAAAGCGGGGTGTTTCCGAGTGACGTCACGAGGATTTCCCCGCCGCCAGCAATAACAACATTGTGATACGGAATTCATGATCACATTGTCAGGTCACACTGTCACACGCAACTATTTGAGTGACATTCCGTACAATCCAATAAAAAAAATAATTTGAAGTTTACACGATATACGGCTTTTCCATTGGACGAGAGGTCGGTCACATGGCCGCGAAATTGACGTTCACAAGTGTATGAACGACACAATTTGACGTTCATACGTTTTTCACGAGACCGTGTTCTTGAAATGACGTAAACACTGACGGACTATTTCCACATTCCTGGGGAAACCCCTGGGAATTCCCTAGCACGAAAACACGCATAAGCGTTCGTTCTGATCATTTAGAACCTTTATTCTTGGTCTCAGCGTTTCAGTATACATTGAGAAATATATATAGAAAATCGTCCTCTATGTGCCAAAGAATTTTATTTATTTTTTCCAACAATTCACATCGCGGAACACTTAATAACAGTTTAGGGTAATAAATAGAGGATTCATCACGTGTGTTTTTTAATATGGGAAATATCAACCGAGTCTTAGTTAATCGGTATTTGCCGAACCTTTGGCGAGGCAAATACCGATTAACGGGACGAGGTTGATATTTCCCATATTAAAAAACACGAGTGATGAATTCTATTTATCATTTTCACATTTTTGCTTCCAAATTAAGGAATAATTGCATTAAACATTAACATCAGCAAGTTGTCGAAATCTTACGTATAGATCGTGCGTAGTGATACATGTGTTCCATAGCCATGTAAACCAAAATAAACAATTCGCTGAGAAAAAAAGTTCCTCGGATTATTTTAAACAAAATACTTGAACAGACTTTTGCAGAATAATTGAAACTTTAATAACGGTAACAACAACGATTCTGTGTAATCTGATTATATCTCTGGTGTAACTTCACTTATAATATATAGTTTCAAATCAAACCGCTCCCTCTTCCGGTTATCTAATTTGCATATCTAATTTGCATACTTATGTCATTGGGGTATGACATGCATGTTTTTTATGTCATAAGCTTATGTCATGGATAAATGCTTAAGTTAAATGATAAATTGATCTTATACGTCATCTCTCATATCAGGATCACAATTATGTCCTTTAAATTCTAATTTCTAAACATCGTATTTGTTGTGTTCGTATGATTTGTTTGTTGCACATTCCGTAACTCGTGATAAAATGGACAACCCGAAAAGAGCCCTAGGCCTAGATATTGTGGATATCAGTAGTAGTATTTTATTCAGCTGAAGAAGGTTTTATAAAGTTATTGTGGGCGCAACATATGTACAGCCTCATTAAGGATGTTAATAAAATGTAAAAATTTAAAAAAAAATATTTACCCGTATTGAAATAATGATGATTCGACGAATACAATCCACTTTATGAACAGGAGGGTTAAGCTTGGTATTTCCGGATATTCTTACAATTTTCACGTTGATTATCTGCAGGTTTTCTCCAAATACCGATAGTTATATCTCTTGTCTACTCTTGTTACACTCACTAGAAACTTCCCTCTGAGAAATAACGTAGTCCAATTCAGGACGTCATCAAGTTGCGAGCGCAAGCTCGAATCTCCAGAAATGACGTTATGATAGAACAATGTTCTATCAGCAAGATGTTTACATGACTATTCATTTTTTATCATTTGTTAGTGCATTATTATAGACCAGTGAAACCCTCAATCGAAGTTGAAAGTATCAACAGAATTACTTGTATGTTACAAGTATTCCATAATCATAAGAATTGTACATTGCCCATTGTACGATTTCGACTACATCAAAAGCTTGTGTTTATGACTATTTTTATCCTTCTGAATACGTATACATATATTTAAATATGAAATAAAATGAGGGGGTTTAACTGGTTTCTCTTATTTCTAGTTCCCGTTGGTAAATCAGTGAAAGTTAATTTAACCATTATTGAACGATATCAGATCTGAAGCTTAAGTTCAATTCCTTAGCCAAATTCGCTTGTCTTGGTTTTGTCAATCAGAGCTAGAATTCCCATTCAAATGCATAAAGAAACAGATCACTAACGATGGGAGCACAAATGATGCCTATTAGGATGCTGACTTCTTGCCTAAATGTCTTATCCCCTAATTTCAAACAGAATGAGGAAGTCAAGAATTTTACATATTGTTTTCTCATTAAACTTCAGATGTCATTTGGTTTTGCATTTTTTTTTAAATTGTCCTGATCCTTTAAAGATAGAGATGTACATTGTAAATGTACCTGTGGTAACCACGGTTCGTTAACACGGATAAAACGAATTATGGTTTTCCTATATGTTTGTCGTATGGGATAGTAAAAAAACAATTGTTTGAGATCAACAAATCATTCTCATCTTCAAACCATCGATTGGAGCGCCAGTCATACAACCCAGTACTTGCAACTGTTTAGAGAGCAAATGTTAATGTGAAACTGTTACAATTCCATAGGGTTTCCACAACATATGCGTGGTATTAAATCAATTTGTCTCTTCCGCCACATTCCAACATGTATCTGTCCAATTAAATTGTCCAAGGTTTCCCATAGACGACGTTGAAATATACATAAGCAACTTTTCTGTGTAATGGTCTAAGTCAGTTTTACCAAGTGATACTTTATTATCAGCACAACTATCAGGTTTGATCAATCTTTTTTTTGTGAAGATTAAGTTTTTGTAGAACAACAATTTCATGATGATATTTCGGTTTCAGCACCAATGGAAACTCCCATGGAAATTTTAAATGCTGGAAAAGTACCACCCAAAATTATATTCAAAGGCATACATCAGGAACAAAGTAGTTGAAAAGATACATTGAATACAATGTCCTAGGCAGTTCAGTGAGAGTCACAGATATGATAACTTTAAATATCCAAAATAATACAAGTATATATATCGAGTGAACACAACAACCATATAGCCATTCAAAGAGAATGATTAAGACAAACCTTTATTAAATCAAAATTATGGATGGGGCAAGCAAATAAAAAGAGTAAGTGAAAGAAATGTTCAACGAAAAGCCTTAAAAAGACCACTTCTAAATACAAGACATCAACGCCAGAGCATAATCAGTCTCGAATATCTGCCGAAACAGATTCCATTGGGCGTAAAAGGCAAAATAGCGATGATAATTATATGAATGGATCTCTGGACATCTGTGATCGCGAAAGGGTAAGCATCTCCTGCTTTACTGGTAGAAACTTTGAATTATTTAATCCACACTAAAGCCAGAACGATTTGGTTTAAGCAAGTACAAGACTTTTCTTTACAGAACATGCAGGCCTTTTATTTAAACAGAAGTTTTAAAAATACAAATGAAAGGTTTCCAAGAGTTTTCATGGCACTGTCATGATTCATTTGTTGGGAATGGGATTGTGGTAGAACCAAAGGATGTATTTTACATTGGAATTACTGCATTGCTGTATTGTTATCCCGTGGTGTCTGGCTTGTTCCGGTTTTAATGTATTTCTTCATTCATTGCTGCCTTAGTCTCTTTCAATGCTCTGGCTGCCTGACCCAGGCCAAGCTGACTGCCTTATCCCCACGTGTCTGGGTTGTTGTAGACCAGATACAAGAGCATCATCCTCGGGGACCGGGTTGCCAATCCCTGCCCAGGAGTCCAGTGTAGGTCACTGTCAGCGCCGCCAGCCTGTCCACCGACAGGGGATGCCTCATACACGCCTGTGGGATTGCAAGTGGAGCAGTCCTTGAACCACCAGCCTGACTGAAAGTCCTGAGCACAGTTCCGAACACTGTTGTCATTGTCCTGGTCTGGGGTGCTGAATGATGAACCGTACAACGGTCCAAGGCAGTCTTCGAGGGATTCATGAAACTTGTCACTGGTGTAATGATGGCCAAACGTCAGGTTCTACTTACTTGCTTCATCATTTACTCCAAAGTCCTGCATGTAATACGCGTGGTAGCTGCTACCCGTTTCAACCTGTACCAAGAGCGAGTGTTTTCTGCTGTAGCTGATGTAGTGGATGTAGTCATTGCCCAGCCAATGGTCTCCTGAAATGTTTCCAAATCCATTCTTGTAGTCATCCCATGGTCTGTTGAAGTTTTCATTTCCAATGCCCTGTTTCAGAATGGTGGTTCGTCCACCAAAGGCCATCTCACAGTAGACAATAAATGGGCGGGGGGATAGATGAGGTTGGATAATGTATTCGCCATTCTGTCTGTTGTAATGAGCCACACCATCGGAACAGTCTGCAACGTCAAGAATAATACTTCACACCACCAATCTCACAGCAAACTAAGTGAATTAATAACTTGAATGTAGCTATCGTTGAGGTGTACGTTTGCCATAATGTGGTGTTGCATCTCAACGCAACATCTAATCACAATGAAAGCACACCGAAACGAAATTGTGTGCGTATATTGGAGAACTCACAATTGACCTAAGCACACGCTTAAAATGCCTTTGAGACAGTGTCTCAATGAACAGTCAAAATGGCGAACTGTACGATAGAGGGAAGATTTCAATATCCCAAGCTGCCCCAATGTTTGGCAAATCAATATGTGTAATGTCTCGACTGTGGGATAAGTAACGGATTGGGTTGCCTGAAAAATGACATCTTGACAAGATCGACTTATTACATTATTGCACTACGCAATAGATTTAAATCTTCTCCTCTTATCAATAGAGAATGCCATGACAGCTTACCATAGGCCGCAAAATTGGAGTGGGCAAGGCAACAAAAGGGACGGGCTGTGCGCAGATGGCGTTACACCATGTTCACAGACGAGTCCATGTTTAGCCTCGATTCACAGATGGCAGAAAACGTTGGCGACGTAGCGGCGAGCGGTATGCCAGGGCAACCATGTTGACCAAGATCGGTATAGGGGCGGTAGTGTCATGGTCTGGACGGTATAACACATGACAGACGAAATGATTTGGTAATTGTGAATGGACATTTGACTGGCCAGCGGTATGTTGACGAAATGTTTGGTCTTGTCATTGTTTCATTTGCTGGAATTATCGGAATAAAATTGAACAGCAAGATGACAATGCCAAACCACATCGTGCCCAGGTCGTGTATATCTGTGTGATATATATCTGTATACTAATAATCATGTTTTATATACGATTTAACTATCAATTGTGTATTTGAATCACACGTTCATAAAAGTCGTCAGCCACTTCGTTACCCGTGAAGAGCCGGGGTAGAATAGGTCTTCAGCTACCCGTGCTTGCCGTAAAAGGCGACTATGCTTGTCGTAAGAGGCGACTAACGGGATCGGGTGGTCAGGCTTACTGACTTGGTAGATGCATGTCATCGTGTCCCAATTGCGTGGATCGATGATCATGATGTCAACCTCTGGATTGTCTGGTCCAGACTCGATTATTTACACAGCGCCGTCATGTAGCTGGAATATTGCTGAGTGCGGCGTTAAACAATAAACAAACAAACAAAACTTCGTTTATCACGCCTACCTGTAATCACATCTTCACAAACATCTCCCTTGTAACCACTGAAACACCGACAGATGTTTGTGTCAGGGTCGTGGTCTCCGCCATGAAGACAGGGGTTATATACCTGAAACCAAAATATCATCTGTTGACAGTTCCTAACACACGTGTCAAGGGTTACATGAACATACATGTACATGGATGGTCACTAACACTAAAATAATATGCTACAAGAAGAAGTTGAAAACCTACAAGTCAATTTGCCCTTACAAGATCAGTAAGAACACTTCTGAGTGTATCAGTCATTCTACCGAAACAATAGAAATCTTAGTGGAGCACATGAAACCTCTTTAAATCTCCTGTTTCTTGTGATATTGGTGATGGGTAAGTATACACTGACTAATTTAAATAATACAAACAAGACATTGAAACAAAGAAAGGTTCGCACCTGTTGACATTTCACAATATCTGTGTCCATAGAAACACGAAAATATTTAGTAATATAATTGTAGATTACATGCAGTTACAACAACAACTTATATCTAAATATGTACAAATGCTTATGGCTTAAACTGCTGAATATAGGTGAAGATTCCTGACTCCAAGTTTCAACACATTCCCAACATACAGTTTACTTCACACAACCGCGTGTTAAATACATCTTTGTAGTCCAACACTTGCACGTTTTTATCAGATGCCCTTTTTAAGTAAATAGTGTTAATAACCAGGGAAACAGAACACAAAGTCAATCAATTGGCCTGAAGGTACTCACGTCATTGAAGTGGAGATCGCCAGATTTGTCACAGGGCCACTCGGGAATGTAAGCACGATGGAGAAAACAGGTTGAAGAGGATTTCCTGAACGTGAATGAATGGCATAGTGTCTCCCCACTGCACATGTTGGCACAGGATGTAGCGGTGTGACCTTCAAATGTCCTCAAGGGCCCACCATTGAAGCTATGAGGCTCCATACAAGACCCCACAACCTCAAAGCCCTTAAAGACCCCTGAAATGACATAGTCTGTGAAAAATATTACCAGGACAATACTCGCAGCAAATCCCATTTCCATGAATAAATCTTTCTTATGTTATGTCGAATCGTTACGTACTGGGAGTACAGTTACTATCTGTTTTGGAAAACTGAAATGGGGAAATGTGATTCCACGATATATAGATGGTTCTTACGACTGGGAACAGATTGGGTTATTAAGATCTCGATTGGTCCCGGACTGTTCACACGGGTCAATACAGCTTATGTTTTTTTATACACTGTATTGATTTGAAAAACCGTTCATGCTTGTTTATATTAACTGTAAAACCACAACACACCTATCCAGTCCATATCAATAAGCCCCACACCCCACTCAAGACATTCAGTCTTTCTTTTTGACGACGAAACGCTATGATGTCACAGCCGGCGAAACTTGATTAGCGTGAGCGTTGAATTTGCTAGAATATTTATTATCAGTCGTTCGTCAAAACAAAATCTAAAGAAAGGAGGGTTGTAAATAGATTGTTTTGTATCGTATCTTAGCTGTAAACTTGTGAAAGAAAATCGCCGTTGTTGAGGCCGAGATTAAGACGTTGTTGAGGCCGAGATTATAACAGGCGTGGAACGGATCAGTCAATAATTCATTATACACATTTTGTCTTTTCCAGATTCAAGATGTATATTGTATTTAAGGCCATATAACATGAAAATGCATAAATGAATTATAAGTTGGAATATTCAAAGTAAAAATTCAACAAAAGTACAATTTGTTTCTTCATTTTTAACTGTACACACATGGTATGGTAGGCTACTTTTAACTGTCAAATCACAATATGTATCTCTCACATCTTCACATAAAGGGCAGTTGAATATATTTTTTGTGATTTTATTTCTTTTTAGGAGTACACAAACAATATGTTTACAGAATATAGTCCACATGCAATCTTAAATACATACAAGTTACAAAGTATATCTATAGATGATGACAAACAAAAACTATTCCAGTGTCATATTGTTGGATTGTGCAAGTTCGTGGGTTTAAACGTATAGGTGGTGACAAAGAGACCAAAATGTCACGGACTGTGTGTATTTACATTGTGAATATGATATATTTCTGTCGATGTAATATGAATCTGTTAATTCTTGTTTGATGTGTGGGAAAATTTGGTGCGGAGTCGGAAATGTTTGATTTGAATATGTTTTGCTTTGTTACAGTTATAGTATGATTTAATACATCATTTCGTTTTTGTTGATATCCTAATAAAATTGTCAATTTTGAACATTCTAGTTCTATTCCAGTTTTGTCTTTGATCCTTTTTGTAAGGTTGTTCCAGATATGTTTTACAATTTTGCACTCAAAGAACATGTGCACTAAGTTTTGTTTTTCTCGTTTACAAAAATTGCAAAGAAATGATTGTTTATATCCCATTTTGAACAATAACTCGTTTGTTGGTATAATTCTATGACTAATACTGTATTGGAACCGTTTTTGTTTTGAGGACACATTATATCTGAGGGGGCTACGATTAATCGTTTGCCAATCTTTTTCCGTCATGTTAAGGCCAAGATCTAGTTCCCATCTTTGAATGTATTTTTGGGGATAGCATATTGTTGGTTGGATACTTTATTTAATATATCATAAAATACCCTCCACCACCACCAATCAAACCAGACAATCAAGTGGCACGACAGTGCATTTACTAATTTCGCCGAAACTAATAAGGAAGAGTATGTTAATCTTGAATAACGTTTATGTGTACATAACTCAGTGGGGCACAGTTCTTAAGCCACGGTCCAATCATATCTTTTGTAGCCGACTCAGCATAGACAAATGCCACTGAGTCTAAGATGAAACTCGGGACTTCAGTCCACCAGCAGAAACATCGACCCAATTTGAGTAAATATAAATTGTCAATGCAAGAGAATAACCATCCTAGATTTTCTGCCGAAACAGATTCCATTTGGCGTAAAAATAGCTGTGTCAATTTGTAGCAATTCTATGAATAAATTAGTTTCCCTCTCTGCTCATTGACCATCAACAGTTTGTTGGTTTGTATTTTTATAATAAATGAATCATAACGTAAACTAGTATGTTTCATTTGGGCATCAGAAACATGTGCACATGTTCACACCATCATTTCACACCGCCTGCTGAAAGGTCGATGTTTAGCCACAAGTCAAATTTCCCATTTCATGTTTTGACATTTTTAAAAGTATTAAAGATGTAACTTGTACTCCACTAATACAAGGGCCAATTTCACAGAGAGGTTTTAATACTCAGATTTAAATTATTGAATTGTGCGCAAGGTTAAAATGCCTCAGGCTTTAAAAAAGAAATATAAGTTAAAGAAATCCCAATTTCGAACAAAACTTTCAACAATTGTATTGCCTGTGGCGCTTAGTTTGGAATCCTAGACAAAAATCCCAGATCACACATCAAGGGTACTGGACTTCATGAGCTGTCTGTAATGAGTTACTGTATTTATTTCTGTGGCAAGTCTAGCACAACAGTGGCAAAATCTGAGAGGACTGAAGCACACAAGTTGCACAAACTGAAAGGACGCAAGATAAAGCCAGCACATGTAGTTGTCATGGTTATGGAGAAAGGGAAATCTGTGATGGCACATTTTCTGAACTTCTGTCAGTACAACCAGTTAACCTGTATTGAATTATAACTACAGCAAATGAAATTAAGAATAAATTATGATTTTTTTATTATGATTCAAAAGAAGTCCAAACGCACACGCACACACACACACACACACACACACACACACACACACACACACACACACACACACACACACATATATATATACACACAGTAGTTAGCCTATATATCACGAGTTACTGTATTTCAAAATTAATATAATGTATGTGTTTTCGTGGCTTTTTTTTTTTTTTTTTTTTTCAGTTAGTTAGTTAGTGGGTGTGCCCTACTTTTTCAAACCTAACTACCGTTTCCTGATTGGCTAATAATAGAATGGTAAGGCTTGTGTTGCAGTATTGCACTGAACGATGCCACTGATTTCGTATTGTTGTTTGCACTTTTATTTGTCTTCATGATTAAATATTCAGACTGTGAAGTTATTTTATATCTATAAGAATTAAATTTAATATATGTCAAAAGTTTACTATTTTACATTTATACCTTCATAAACGCAGCAAACATTGAATTCAATTCTTAAACATATCTAACTTGCGAAAGTAAGTTCGATACGTTTTGAAGTATACAAGTTACTATCTATCACTAGCTACTTCTAAATTATATATTGTATCTTGTTTTACATGTGACTTGCACATTTAATGCATGCTTGTTTCAGTACAAAATGTCTCAGTTATATTTTATTTTCCGTTCGTTATGACTCTTAATGTAAAACAATAACAACCGATGCAATAATCAAAGCTTAGTAAAATGCTATGGCTCCCGCCCTTTACTTGAATTTAATTATTTTGTTAACCACTGTTGTATTATAAATCCATTACAAATCTTTAAAAATGTACAAGTATATAACAGATATACGCGTGTATAAGTATGCGTGTGTATATATATGTGCATGTAGGTATATGTGTTTGTGTGTAATACTGTATATATGCACGTGCGTACGTGTGTGTGTGTGTGTGTGTGTGTGTGTGTGTGTGTGTGTGTGTGTGTGTGTGTGTTATTCGCATTACTTGTATATGATTTCTATGCACTACACTTATATTCTGCACTATCATTATTCACATATTACAATGTAATGAATAATCCATTTTGATTTTTAGCAATAAAATGTGTTTAAATCAAAACACAAGTTGTGATATCTGACAGGATGACAGTAGTAATGTATTGTATTTACAACTTAAGTAAATTTTGCGAATTATCTAAACGCATAACGAAATAGTACGTCACTTGTATATGAAGGTGGCGCAAGATGCTCTGATGGTGCCACTGACTGATCTCTCGAAATAGATTGTTCCAGAAGCTTGACAGAATTCATATGTGACGTCAGATTTTACCTGAAAGTAAGTGCGTGTTTTGAAGCAGTCCTGTTGCTAAAACAATCCCAAGAACATTTTAATGATGATGCAACAAAATCTTTCTTTCGTTTATTAATGATTCCCTGAAATGCCATGACGCTTGCGTTGCTAAATATATTGTTAGAGTAAGTTTGCACATTCGTTTTCAAATATTTGTTCTCGGGCCCAGCGCCAGATCAAAAGCTGCTGCAAATAATCACGGACAGTAATATGTCAGCAATACAGGGTGTATTAGAGATGCATTGTATTGTGTCGATGCAGTCTGGTGTTTCGTGAACATTGGAAGGGTATATTAGTAGTATATAATCAGTCTGGGGCACAGTAGGTGTTGTGTACATTGTGCTGCAGCTAATAACCAAACATAGTCCCGTCCTCGCGTGATGTTATTACCTGATGTGAAAAATCAGGGTAGAGCTCGTTTGCGGTGAAGATCTCCAAAACTGTTGAATATTTTGTTTGATAGGCATTACTTAAAAGTTGACGTTTCGGTAAAGATCCTTATACCGTTGTCAAGCAAGTCTTGCTTGACAACGGTATAAGGATCTATACCGAAACGTCGCTTTTCACAGTATTAAAGAAGTTGTTATCCATAAAATTCTGTCTATCTTGTTGAATATTTCCAGATAAAACTTGCTATACAGATCAGTAAAGTGGTGAACTGGTGCCTTTTGGTGATTTAGGATATAGTAAAATACTGAACATCATTATTACTTTTTCTTCATTGAACTGAAGGTATCCACTGGCAATGAAACAAAAGATCAGATCGTGAGGAGGTGTGTGTGTGTGTGGGGGGGGGGGGGGGGGGGGGGGGGGGATGGCTTGTTCATTTGTACAAGGCACTCGGCATTCAGAAACTTATATGGTTTTCCCATTCCATCCATATACATCTGCAGGCTTATAACTGATGGGTACAATGTATCCGAGAGGTAGTCGGTGCCGTCTGCATTCTTCATCTCGCACTCGCAGCCAAACCTGTATATAGCATAGTTTAGCTCATCAAAAGTCATGTCCTCCAAACACACATATCACACTCAATGACGTAGGTATCTTGCTTCCTAGGATGAGGGCATTTCTGTTAGTCAGTCAATGTTGGAACAGTCGTTTCGCCCCTCGAATCTTCAATTCCGTGCTCTCCGAGAATTTGAAATATTAAAAATGAAATGAAATGCTAATTTTCAAAATACATCTAAAAATACATACTCAGAGTGATACAGTTTATGGACATGCGAACGTGCGCAGGAATTGTAAACAACATTGATGTCAAAAGTGAACAGATAGAAATATCTCACGAACCCGATGTTTGGAGAGAAACGAATTAACTATTAAAAGTACTCACCTCGAAAACGGGGTATTCCGAACGATAGTTACGGGTTTAACGGCTGAATCCATACAATCTTGACCATCTATTAGCCATTCCAGAATGTTCTTTTGTTTAGGTTTCAAATTTGTAATTGAGAATTTGTCAAAATATGTTTCGAAGCGTAGTCGCCAATTTGAAATTAGTGCCGTAAAGCACGAGAAAGCTGCCTTCTGATTGGTCATTCCATTGGTCGGTCAAAGTTCGTGCAAGGTCGGTCTAACGTGACCCATAATGGGATGTCCTCAGATTTAAAAATCGACACAAAGCGTTACATAGCTGTAAATACGAAATAACAAAACAACTCGAAAAGTACAAGTCTGGATTTGCTAGTTTGATCTCAGTGAACAATACACAATGTACTTTACAGGAGGTAATTTGTCGGCACTTTCAACATTCAAAAATAAAACTGTCCAAATTGACATAGCAGAAACAGACTATAGGCATTATGCACCTGTTCTCACCTGTCGTCAAGGTGTCATAGGTCACCTTGATCTACTTACACCTGGTTATGCCCTGTTTCACAATAGTCTGTTTTATTCACATTTTTACACACTTTTACGTGTAAAAAGGCATAAAAACATTTGATACGCTGTATTTGTGCCACGGCCCAATAAGTACTAATTTAGTTGTTTGAATATTTACATATTTTGTATATTAACTGCATTTATTTAAGATCTTAGGTCGAAAAAAACAGGGTTTTTTCATTTCCGTGAGTACTTTAGTTGTCAGTGCAGGGGTCATACTGTTTTCCGCATATGACAAATGAAACATATAGTGTGTGGTAAAATTAAATTAAAATGTGTATACTTATATGGCGCCTGATCCCAATTGCGTGGATCAATGCTCATGATGTCAATCACTGGTTTGTCTGGTCCAGATTCGATTATTTATAGACCGCCATCATATATTGCTGAGTGCTTCTATAAACAACAAACCAACCAACCAACCCTAAGGCGGGTGCACAAAGCGCTAAAGAAATCCAAGGTTTTCGGTTAATGTGCAAACCAGTACTTTCTCTACCCCCTCAGGTATATCAGCCCAAGCTTCCCCTTAGCGCTACACGGTGTTCTCTTACAATACTAACACATCCAAGTGCCTTGTTCAAGGATAAGCACAATCTCATTAAAACCAGACCTTAGTTCTCGCTACCGCTAAACAAAGATTTGAAGACATCCAATTAGGGGTCACGTCAGACAGACCTTTCATCCGACCAATCAGAACGTCGCTTACCAGATCATGAACGTGACTGTCGGAATGTGATTTCTAATCATACAACCTCGAAAACTTTAACACGGGGTATTTCGAACGATAGTTACGGGTTTAACGGCTGAAACCATACAATCTTGACCATCTATTAGCCATTCCAGAATGTTCTTTTGTTTAGGTTTCAAATTTGTAATTGAGAATTTGTCAAAATATGTTTCGAAGCGTAGTCGCCAATTTGAAATTAGTGCCGTAAAGCACGAGAGAGCTGCTTTCTGATTGGTCATTCCATTGGTCGGTCAAAGTTCGTGCAAGGTCGGTCTAACGTGACCCATAATGGGATGTCCTCAGATCTTTGTTTAGCGGTAACGAAAACTAAGATCTGATTTTAATGAGATTGGGATCAGCGTAACGGTCAATCGAATCTGGGCCGCATTAACCAATATACCACTGTGCTGCGTATATCAATGTGGACACCATACATGAATTCAGTTTAGATTGTTTACACCAGAAATAGGGTGATTTGTTTGCCCTATATACCGTTGTCACAACATTTTAAGACTCTAAACTCATGATTTTCAATTAAGAATGGTGCCTAAAACATATTGTTGAGTCACCGTTTATATTTTACATTTCCATCCAATGCCACCGTCCTTAGAACGTTCGTTGGAGCTAAAATTGCTGAAGGTATTATATTTGTGACCGACAAAAGCCAACATGTACTTCCAGTGAATGTATGTAACTAAATTTATATGTGGAAACAATATTTACCTTTTCTGTTACAATTCTTCTGTCAATGGGACGTGAAAACAGGTATCAGTATTGAAGTGCGGCGTCACAACTGGCATAGTCGACTTTACATGACGCTACAACATCGTTGTCAGACGCTGTGTTAGTAATATTGGTGGGGTTATCAACAGTTTTACTGGTAAGAATCGGCTTACTGCATTCAATTTTTTTTCCTGATATGTCCGACTAACAAAAACATAATCATTGCCTTCACTTTCATGAGAACTGATGTCATGCAAAGAATTTTGAGTCAATAACAGTTCCTCACAAAGAGATGACATTCTCTTTCGTCTCGTCAACTGTTCAAAAACCTCGCCTTGTGGTTATGGAGAGTTACTGTTGTTGCACGACCTTATTGTGAATGCGTTAATGCACGTGCGTTCACGCATGTGTACATAATATTT
Organism: Haliotis rufescens; assembly: GCF_023055435.1. Classification (NCBI taxonomy): domain Eukaryota; kingdom Metazoa; phylum Mollusca; class Gastropoda; order Lepetellida; family Haliotidae; genus Haliotis; species Haliotis rufescens. Next base: position 18,490,618 of record NW_025964112.1, read on the forward strand.
ACATGCGAAAAGCTATCTTTGATTGTGTGGCTATCGACGTGTAACCTAATCTATAGTTTTATTTCTTTTTTTCAAATATGTATTAATATATGAACGTCATCAATATTCTTGGTATTATTTCTATAGATATAATCACATAGTGTTGCTATTTGTGGTGGTTGTATTTTAGTGAGTGAGTGTGGTTTGACGCCGCTTTTAGCAATATTGCATCTACTGACATTGGTTTACGATTCAGTTGATACAGACTGGTTTGAAGCAGTTAAGTATTTATTGTGTGAGAATAGTAATTTCCACTAATTTTGTGAATATAATGTCTTTCTTCAAAATGTCAACAATTCTGAGGAAGTGTCATTGTTTCAACTCAAACCCTTGTTTACTTCATGACTGATGACTCTGGTAAGCAGGAAACATCTGGATACTATCATCTCGGACGCAGTTTGCACTAGGCTGCAAGTAACTTGACTCATACATGAAGTGAGTGAGTGTGGTTTTACGCCGCTTTTAGCAATTTTCCAGCAATATCACGGCGGGTGACACCACAAATGGGCTTCACACATTGTACCCATGTCCGGAATCGAACCCGGGTCTTCGACGTGACGAGCAAACGCTTTAACCACCAGACTATACGACCGCCCCACTCATTCATGAAACTATGAGTTGTGCTTAATTAGTTTCTATGTGTTAATAGTTCGATCAACATGACGACCGAATTTTAGAATTTCATATCGAGCAGTATTGTGTAAGGGACTGCCGACAGATTTGTGTTGACTCGTGCAACTAGTGAATCCAGTCCAATATGGATTCCTTCCACTGTTGGCCAAATGGTCTTCGGGACTGAGATGACCTGAGTAGTTGTTTCGATGTGACTGGACGGCAGTAGAATACGACTGGTGCAACAGTAAAATCTCTGCAAATGAGAGTACAGAGGAATAGATCCCATATAGTTTTATTTATACGGGTCTGCTTGAAAACGGGATATTTCACGTAAGTAATCGCACAAGTTCTCTGTCTAGCTTCTGGACAGAAATACGTCTTTATCTTCCTTCCAGTTCAGTTGATCACATATTTTAATCAAGGCCAAGACACATTTAACTTTTGGTATCATTATTATTTTTATGATATGGAGAACGTTCAGGGTATCATAGTAATTCTCCCCACACCTCTATATAATCATTCACAAACTGCACTAGTCTCACAAATGGAAGCACGACCGAGTCGTTTCAGGCGTCGCAATTCGTTGTGTAGAGAGGCGTCCCCGAGGCGTCCCCGAGGCGTACCAGAAAGCTATGACCGTGGGTTCGAATCCCGGTTCACCGTGTTCAAGTTTTTGGGTTTGTCAGCTTTTAACCCGTCCTTGTGGATTTCACCAAGGTGATAAACGTCTAACAACTGCATCACTTCAGACTTTCCACATCAAACTGGCCCGCCGTGATATAACTGAAATACTGTCCAAACCAGCGTTAAACCAACTCGCTCACTCAAAAATGTCTCTGTGTAACTGGCAATTTCAAAGTCCTGTTGATTTGCATTTGCGGGGAACCATTGTAAAAACAAATTAATATGAAAATTGTTCTGGTTCCAAAAGTTTTATTTTATAGATACCAGACAATTCCCTCGATCACGGAAATCCAATTTAAAATTTTGTTTAGTTTTCTCTGTTTGTGATTATTTTGGATATATAAATAAACTTATTATAAAGATATAATAGTAAAACATTCAAAATCATGTTTGGCTAAGCAATCCTAGCATGGTGTATTCATTTGCAGTGGACTATGTGTCTTTTACAGAAACTTGTGTGATGAATATATATAGGTAACTAGAGTCCACTAAGATGGTGATCGGGTTGCCAGACAATATCAGATGGCCTGTCACCGTACCCCGATGGTATAAATGGTTCCTTATTCTTTCGTCCACTGTTTTCCTTGATCCCGACTTTATTAGCTCAGGTCGCAGTGATGTAGCTGGAATGCTAACTCTGGTTAAACAACATTCACTAACTCGCTTTTGCAGAATGCATTTTTAATTGAGAAATACAAATACATAGGGCAAGACAACAAAAAAAGAGGAATTATAAATATCACTTTTTAGCAAAGCCTTTAAGGCACAACACAAACACTAAAGAAACTTTCAATGTAGAAATGAGCTTAGAGTATATGAGACCATTTCGAAAATGCACGTACCTTAATGCCTTTGTCTAAAGAAGCACTATATATGTTGGATATTCATTCTATTTGTCTTTCGTATGCAGAGCATAACGGCAAAAGAGGGTCACCACAGGAACCTATCGATAGCAGAGCAGGTGGGAATAGACTAGGGGGAGAAGTTCTTTTTCTGTCTTTTGTTTTGCGGGCATAAGGTATGAATGATCACTCCGACGCTGAAAGCTGTGAGTAACACCTAAAATGTTAAAAGTCATCTGTTCCGTTTTTAATATATTTAATGTATTTCTTCATCCATTGCTGCCTTGGTCTCTTTCAATCATCCTTGGCTGCCTGACCAGGGCCAAGCTGACTGTCTTATCCCCACGTGTCTGGGTTGTTGTAGACCAGGTACAAGAGCATCATCCTCGGGGACCGGGTTGCCAATCCCTGCCCAGGAGTCCAGTGTAGGTCACTGTCAGCGCCGCCAGCCTGTCCACTGACTGGGGATGCCTCATACACGCCCGTGGGATTGCAAGTGGAGCAGTCCTTGAACCACCAGCCTGACTGAAAGTCCTGAGCACAGTTCCGAGCACTGTTGTCATTGTCCTGGTCCGGGGTGCTGAATGATGAACCGTACAACGGTCCAAGGCAGTCTTCGAGGGATTCATGAAACTTGTCACTGGTGAAATGATGGCCAAACGTCAGGTTATACTTACTTGCTTCATCATTTACTCCAAAGTCCTGCATGTAATACTGGTGATAGCTGCTACCCGTTTCAACCTGTACCAAGAGCGAGTGTTTTCTGCTGTAGCTGATATAGTGGATGTAGTCATTGCCCAGCCAATGGTCTCCTGAAATGTTTCCAAATCCATTCTTGTAGTCATCCCACGGTCTGTTGAAGTTTTCATTTCCAGTGCTCTGTTTCAAAATGGTGGTTCGTCCACCTAAGGCCATGTCACAGTAGACAATAAATGGGCGGGGGGACAGATGAGGTTGGATAATATATTCGCCATTCTGTCCGTTGTAATGAGCCACACCATCGGAACAGTCTGCAACGTACGTCAATTGCATAGTTATAAATGTGTATGTAAGTATATGTGCGTGCGTGCGTGCGTGCGTGCGTGCGTGTGTGCGTATCCGTAACGAAATCACACATCCCAAATGACATGAGACACTTTTACAGTGCTGATATTAGCAATATGATAAACTGAGTCTCGTCAAATTGGATGGCACATCATTGTTCCAATAAAAATCATTTTGCATACCCTATCACCGACACTGCATGATTATATTTGTCCATATATTTACAATGGTGATGTGAATCGTGAATACATGACTTGAACTAATATCAAAAGTATTAAATTCGTAGCGACGCTTGAATTATATAAATTACAGCCCATAATGCATAAAGTCATAATTTGCTAAGTGTCAGACCTACCTGTAATCACATCTTCACACACATCTCCTTTGTAGCCATTGAAACACCGACAGATGTTTGTGTCAGGGTTGTGGTCTCCGCCATGAAGACAGGGGTTGTAAAGCTGAAACCAAAATATTATCTGTTGACAGTTCAATAGAAATCTGGGTTTTTTAAAATACTCAAAGTGAAACACATGAAACCCTCATTTCTGTTACCGTTACTTGTGAAATTGATGATGTATAAGTATACACTGATTAATTTAAACAGCGGTAGAAACTAACATTTTAGTCCCCTGGTCCTTATAATGATAACAAATGGGAAAACCAGTGCGTATTCTTTTGGTGTTGATTGAACGAAACAAGAAAGTCAGGGTATTGACAAATTCACACGAAGAATCATGTCAGACAATAGATCCCGCCACACTCGTTCTCCCCTTAATCGTTTACATTCACCAATTATTATGGGAGGGCGTGCTTTGATTAAAAGTGGGAGCTGTTCATGATATAATTGTATTGTGTACACATTTATTTGTCTGATGATCCTCTTGTGAAGCACGGCATGACTCATGATGAAGACAATTCATACTACAGTTTTCTTTAACGTGCGAAGGATGTGGGACATAATCTCAGAGTCAGTGTTGATTTTGTTGGTTGTTCTGTACTGCTGGACGGTACAGAAATCAGTATCAACCAAGCGAAAAGCCACATCAAATCAGCCCGGATTCATGGAGAAGAGTGTTTTGCATCAAAATGTAAATATGAAATGCAGCTTATGCAATGAATTTGATGAGACTTTCCGATATAGTGTATCAGCGATATGATGGCGCCATGCTTGTCGTTTTGACAAAGAGGTCCACCACACTAATGTGATTGACAAGATTCAGGAAAAGCATGGCAAATATGCGGACCTCGCTTTCGAAATGTCACGCTTGCATCCCAACTACAAATTTGTCCAACAACCCATTGTTCTTCGTGCCTTAGGTTTGGTACCTTCCAATCTGTTGACTGACATTGGGTACCCGGATTTGTTGCCAGGAATACAATCGTTCAGAAAATCTGGGTAATGCAGTAAGCTTCACTGTTGGGGAGTCTGCAGATTCTCCGAAAAGCTCTTGATGGTTTCGACTAGTCAGCGCTTCCCGGGAGAAGTCTCATTCGCTGTCTGGACTGCGTGTAGAGAGGGCAAAGATCACCCAAACCCTCATTGCTGCATTTTTAAAATTTCTTTTGTATATAGTATAATAGTATGTCTCCCAACAGTTCACTTGTCTAAGGAGATAGCACATATTTAAAAACCTGTGTCAGTACGGGGCAAGGACGAAGCCCTGGAAAGTCGATCCGGAGTAACACTTGATCTCCGCTACCAGCCTTAACCTGTCACCACTCACACAAAACACTGTAAATTTACAATAAAGCCAAACGGGTTCGCGAAACAGATAAACATGTACTATCCTTCTAGGAACAGCTGCCGTTAGGAAGGCTCAAAGGTCACAGCTGGCAGTAGAAAACATTCTACATTCGTTGCTTGAATGGGAACATTGGACACAACGCTCTATACAGTTTGCATTTTGGGAGTAATTCCATCATAGTCATAGTTTGTAGTTTGAACAACGAATCAATTTTAGAAAATGTGTACACATGTCACATGGTTTGAGGAGCTTGTCATACACCTGTCGGAGGAAATGTTTTGTTGCTTTAATTTGTTCTAGAAGTGTTTTTACATTTGAGCTAAAGTTTCAAGTTCAATAACAGATTATCATTAATTTTCCAAGGCAATCTATACGTACAGTTCACTTAATACAACCACGTGTTGCATGTGGCATTTGACACAACACGCGCATAAAGATGTACAGTATCATGATGTAATCTTAATTGACTACTCGTACAACCAACATATACCTATTGAAGCAAAACAGGAAGGCTTTTTACATCAGTATTTATATGACAAACACCGATATGTGCCTGAATATGAGATTTACATGCACATTTGTCATTTCTTACACAGGCTTAGAATTCAACTCACAAAATGACATAATTGCTTAAAAAAATGTTCTGTGCCTAAACAACGAACCCGTTTATATCATTTCACGTACATGGAGACTTAAGTACGCCTGCACAACGAGCTATTCCTTCCGGAAGATAAAAGCAACCGTACAGCCTTGCCCACCTCACCAGCCGTCCATCTACTACTTAACATATGTACAAATCACCAAGGATATTGAACGCTTTCCCTATGTGGACACATTGTAGTAACTACCATCAAATACTACCATCCAGTCCAACACTTACAAAACTTTATCATATGACATCCTTTTATATAAATCTTATGTGTGAGAAGTAAATAGTTTCCTCGGTGTTTTAAGTAAAAGGAACCATCAAAGCCACACCTTCACTTTCATGTTCTGTTGTTCGTTGTTTAAGACTGGTTTACGTTGGTCGATTTATCATTCAATATAACACGTCACTTATTTGTGTAAACAGCATTAATGTTGTAAAGAGGTTTGAGAAAGCATGTTGTTGGGAGGAGTAAGTATGCAGATGGTTTTGAGTAGGTACTTATGTTGAAGTGTAATGGTCGAGTACTACAGTTATTGATTCAGGTTCTCGAGGATCTGACGATTGGAGATTTGAAAAAACCCTGGTCCATTTTAGACCTGGTGCAGTGGATAAGACGCGTCGGATTCATGTTCGAGTTTTTGTTTTGAGCAGATCATTTTTTATCTGCGACATAAGTGGTGTCAATATGTCTCCTCTTATTTGTGCATTGATAATCGCAGCTGTTTCCTATTCGGTAATTACACCCGTGAACATCCTGGTTGGAATTTGTGCATTGATAATCGTAGCTGTTTCCTATTCGGTAATTACACCCGTGAACATCCTGGTTGGAATTTGTGCATTGATAATCGTAGCTGTTTCCTATTCGCAAATTACACCCATGAACATCCTGGTTGGAATTTGTGCATTGATAATCGTAGCTGTTTCCTATTCGGTAATTACACCCGTGAACATCCTGGTTGGAATTTGTGCATTGATAATCGTAGCTGTATCCTATTCGGTAATTACACCCGTGAACATCCTGGTTGGAATTTGTGCATTGATAATCGTAGCTGTTTCCTATTCGCAAATTACACCCATGAACATCCTGGTTGGAATTTGTGCATTGATAATCGTAGCTGTTTCCTATTCGGTAATTACACCCGTGAACATCCTGGTTGGAATTTGTGCATTGATAATCGTAGCTGTATCCTATTCGGTAATTACACCCGTGAACATCCTGGTTGGAATTTGTGCATTGATAATCGTAGCTGTTTCCTATTCGCAAATTACACCCATGAACATCCTGGTTGGAATTTGTGCATTGATAATCGTAGCTGTATCCTATTCGGTAATTACACCCGTGAACATCCTGGTTGGAATTTGTGCAATGATAATCGTAGCTGTTTCCTATTCGCAAATTACACCCATGAACATCCTGGTTGGAATTTGTGCATTGATAATCGTAGCTGTTTCCTATTCGCAAATTACACACGTGAACATCCTGGTTGGAACTGGTCTTCAGCAACCCACGTTTGTCGTAAGAGGCGACTAACAGGATCGGGTAGTCAGGCTCGCTGACTTGGTTGATGCATGTCTTCGTAATCAAATAGCCTAGATAGATGCTCATGATATCAATCACTGGATTGTCTGGTCCAGACGCGATTATTTATAGACCGCCGTCATATAGCTGGAATATGGCTGAGTGTGGCTATTAACAACAAACAAACAAACAAACAAACATGATCGGTAGACGTGTAAGCTACCAAATGCCACCCGCTACGTTATCCAAACTCAAATTGTCACTGGGAGATTGATTCGGATTATGCCAAGCCGCATAAACGAATGTTTGACCAATCGTGGCTTTATTTTTGATCTAGTTATATCAAAAGTTCATTTTTGTCCAGTTTTCCATGCTGAACAGCATGTTCCAAGCGCATTATTACCCCAGTCAATGGATCAGTGATGCACTGGGATTTCATTCTCAGCTCCCTGGGAAATGTACAACCCAAGCTGCCTGTGAGGCGCTGGAAGGTTAATAGCCTCACTGCCATCTCATCCTAACGGGTACCCATTCACTGCTGCTGAACAGAGGTATATTTTGAACAAAGTCACTTGCCCCACGAGACACCCCGTGTGTTATATGTACTTCAGTAAGGGGCAAGTCCGAAGCCCTAGAAACTGTCAGAAGCAATGCTGCCGAACACGGTCATCCGTCCAAGGACTCGGTTTAACACCGTTTTGAAAATTATTTCAGTTATGTCACAGCGACACGAAAACGACACCGACAATAACGGTATGTGAAAGAATTTGTAAAGCAACGATTACAGATTTCTTTTAATTTTGAGAAAAGCAACACACATGGCCATACATACTATGGCTTGTAGAGTAGAACCATTTATGCGCATGCGTAGATTAATTCACGTACTACACATGCGCACCATTAATAGAAAAGGGCAACAATACCACATTATCAACAACTCGACAATGTCCCTTCTACGATTGCACAAAGAAGAGCTAAAAAGCCGCTTTTTCCAACTTCAAGAGAAAATATTAAAAGTATACAAAACATGTATGGGATAAGTTGTTTTGACGTGAAACTAGAGGAGAATACACTAATGTCTGGCAATGAAAGTGATGTATGTAGCAGGAATATTTCCGAATAAATCAAACTCCCAAACGCACCATTAATAGATTAAGGGCAACAATACCACATTATCAACAACGCGACAATGTCCCTTCTACGATTGCACAAAGAAGAGCTAAAAAGCCGCTTTTTCCAACTTCAAGAGAAAATATTAAAAGTATACAAAACATGTATGGGATAAGTTGTTTTGACGTGAAACTAGAGGAGAATACACTAATGTCTGGCAATGAAAGTGATGTATGTAGCAGGAATATTTCCGAATAAATCAAACTCCCAAACGCACCATTAATAGAAAAGGGCAACAATACCACATTATCAACAACGCGACAATGTCCCTTCTACGATTGCACAAAGAAGAGCTAAAAGCCGCTTTTTCCAACTTCAAGAGAAAATATAAAAATTATATAAAACATGTATGGGATAAGTTGTTTTGAGGTGAAACTAAAGGAGAATACACTAATGTCTGGCAATGAAAGTGATTTATGTAGCAGGAATATTTCCGAATAAATCAAACTCCCAAACGCAATGTTGTGACAGTCATGGACAGCACGTGCAAGTGGGGGTATGCCAGATTTACCATTGCCACTCAGACTCGGTTGTGATCAGACGCATGTTGTTTTCTCCTCAAGGCAAACGCTCAAAGACACATCAAATCGTTGACGAAGCAACATCATTGTTCATGCGACGTTTGCAACATGCTGAACGTTTACATGTCCAAACGCTGCATGTTTCTAAATCTGTCATCAGCCGATTGTTAGCCCTACACCAACAAACACATACCGTCGATGATCGACGCCGCTCTGGACGCCCAAGGGGAACAACTCCAGCCAAGGACAGATTAGTCATTTGGTGTGCACGGCGTCCACGGCGTCCACGTGTCACCCAACAACGTACGGCATGTCATTTCAATCAGAGGCGTTCGTGGTGTATACTTTGAGACCGTGAGCACTGGGATAATCGACGTTGGGCTGACGAAACGAGGTTCACTCTCGACTTCCATGACCGAAGTAATCGAGTAAGGAGACGTCCTATATGGGCGTTTTATGGACGTTTACGTCGCACGGCATGATTTGGGGGCGGTTCCTTAATTGTATGGGGTGGTATCACAAATATATACAAAATCTCGCCAATGTCTCTTTTTCAAGTATATTAGGAAGCCTGGTGAATGTTTAAGAACGCTTCGTTAGTGTTTTAGTCCACAGACCTTGGAACAAATGACAATACGGTATGAAAACGCGTACACGCCTTGGAATTATCGAACTGTGTCGATTTATCTCGGTTCGAGATAACCTCATTGACGACATTAGATGAGAATGCTAATAAGGATTTTACCGGAACAATACACTCCGAATTAACAGAGTTTTACTGTAGATACGTTAAGTGTGCCAAACACGTACATATCATACTCAAACAGTTACAGACAAGGCATAATAGACTGCTATTCAACCACCCAACGCCAATACATTGTCATCCGATCATACAAATATAGTTGATCCAATGTTTAAAATTAGACTATCAAATTCAAACGTTCAAGTTGTTCAAGTAGTTGTCCGGAGCATATATTCTGAACCGCAAAAGAAACGTCACTCCAAGTAACATTGCATGAAAAGTTGTCATTTAAATATCTTGGTAATTTTTGTCAAAGTCTCTAAAATTTAACATCAGCTTGTCCAGAAAAATGAAATTTGATGATAAAAAAACAAAGCAGATGACAATAAAACCGATCGCCCAAACGCATCACGGCAATGGCCATGGTAGCCCGATGCACGCGAGTTCCGTGCAAATTGAAATGCACATGCGTTCCCCCGTTTCTTGCCCTATAAAAATCTACCCAGATCGGATAACATTCATTCGTTATTGAATTGCTACCACATGCCAAGACTGATAAGAAGTCAGCAACACCAAGCCCTTGGACGATTGCAAGCTGGACAAACCACCCGGCAAGTAGCCAATACATTTCAAGTCCACGTGAGGACCATTATCACGGTGACCAAAATCGCCTCACTAGTCTGCCATGGGGATCGACTTAGACCCGCATGTCAGGCAGTGAATAGCAATGGTCAGGATAGAAAAAAATAATACAAACAAGTGGCGTGTAATCTAAAACTCACAGTTTATTTATTTAGGCAATCAAACTCAAGTAGGGGTTACAACAACAGGAATGTAGGACCTGATAGATAAACACCTGAGTATGGAGCTAATTGACAAACTCACAACTAAATAGGCTGTGCTAATCAATCTCACCGGACGCTAGACAAGACAATGGATATGCTAACGTCTACGTCAGTCAGGAATTCACACCTTGAGACAATGAGCTGTGACCAATTAACATACGCTCTTAATTGGACCAATTTGCGGGGACTCAAAAACGGGACAATTACCTCTAAGGGATAATAGGTGGATTTAACAGAACTACAACGCTTAAAGCGTAAATAAGGATTTTACCCAAAATATCTTCCCAAAGTACTGTAAGATACAAATAGCTAGTTCTATGAACTTACAAGTACAAATAACCCTATAATAAAATGTAAGAGCAAGCAGAATAGTCTACGAACTTACAAAAAGGGTATAATAAGGGGTAAGATAAGCAAATGTGGGTATGACAAAGTTATCCAAACATTTACAGTTCAGAGAAAGTTCAAGATCTCACCAAATCCAGTCAAAGAGTCCTAGGTCGGTCCAGCAGTAAGACAGCAGCCAGCAGCGTGACCTGAGTCCGCCGAGACGTTACTGATTTACTTAACTTACTTTGGAGATTTAACGTGCGCTTTCCGACTGATGCGTATTTCGCACACGATATTTACTTAAGATTTGAGTCGGCCTTTAAAAGAAAGAGCCCCTAATTGACCATCACTAATTGGCCACTTAATTAATCAGTTAACCAATGGGAGATAAGCCTATTTACGTTGGCTAAGGCTAAACAACCCTGTCTTGTTAATGAGAGTGTGTTTTCTATAACACGGTTTTTGTAATATAACTAAAATTATATTGTGGGTATATACACATATGAACTATGAGCGTATAGGTCATAAAAAGTTCTATACACTGATATAAAATATACGACAATAAATATTCAAATGAAATTGGTAGGGACAATAAACAACGAATACACATGGGCAAAATATGTGTTCATTGACACAAAATCATGAATTACATAAAAAGTTGAAAAGTGACAATAAAAGCAAATACATATGAAGGTAGAGAATACAATTCTCTTTAAAACTGTACAAATACATATAATATTGAGTGAGAAAATTAGAAGAGAAATGACGCTAATTAGCACCGCGTCACACCATATACAGGCTCCAGCAACGGTACCAGACCACCAACACTATAGATGACTGACCACGTAGTGGAAGACCAAGGGTCACCATCCGAATTCAGGATCGTCAGATTGTGCGACAGCATTTTCAAGATCGCTTTGTTCCTGCTGCGGAAACTGCTCGACAGACCATGAGAACACACCAGCGACACATAAGTGCGGACACCGTGCGTCGACGATTGACGAGCAGACACCTCCACTGTCACAGGCCACACCGAGGACCCATTCTGACACCACGTCATCGCCGGGACCGTCTTCAGTGGGCAACACCGCACCGGCATTGGCACCACCAGCAGTGGAGAAGAGTTCTCTTCTCAGACGAGAGCCGTTACTGTATCTAAACAGCAGATGGCAGAAAGGGAGTCTGGCGACGCCGTGGGAAACGTTATTCGGATGTTTGTGTTGTTGAGAGAGACTCGTGGGGTGGTCCGAGCATCATGGTGTGGGGTGGAATTGGTCTTGCACAGAGGGACGGCCCTGTGGTCTTCCAGAACATCAGTCCAGGGAGAGGCAATGGTGTCACAGCAGCTAGGTACATTGATCAAGTCTTGAGACCACACGCCATACCTCATTTGGCACGTCGCCGCAACCACGAGTTTCATCATGATTACGCCCGTGCCCACACTGCGAGAGCAACAAGAAATTTCCTCCAGCAGAACGGCATGAGAACCATGCAGTGGCCCGCCCTCAGTCTCGATTTAAATCACATTGAGCACCTGTGGGACGAGATTCAAAGACGGCTGAATGACGTCCGACCAAGGCCGACAACTGTAGCTCAACTGCGTCAGGCGTTCCTCAGAGTGTGGGCTCAAGTGCCTATGGCCTTCTTCAACCGCCTCAACCATGTATCGACGTTGCACGGCAGTCATCAATGCACATGGCGGACACACGAGATACTGACTTGTGATGCCATTTTCTCAGAGACAAGTGTTGTGTTTCACTTTATGAACATTTAAGAACAAAGTATGTTTACAGTGTTTGGGCAAATAAGGTTTCTCATATATCTATCCATGTTGACGTTTCTTTTGCGGTTCAGTATATATTTGTACGTTTACTCTGACAGCTCGAGACGGTCATGACGTCATGATACGACGGATGTTGTTAAATCAATCCACGGCAAACCGCCTGGTTAAAATCAACAAAGTTCTTCTGATAAATATACTCTTCAAAAAAAGAAACTTGACACTGACTTTCAAAATGTAATATAATGCGATTGTTTTAAAATAGGACACAGAAACCATAATTGAAACACTGTTTGAAGATCAATGTACACAATGTTCAAAACATTAATCGTGTCACCTAGACAGACACACGTACACGATACAGTTAATGTCACAGGGGTACAGAAAATGTCAGTATCGGTTGTGCCCACCACGTGCATCAATCACCGCTTGACACCGACGACCCATAGATGCAATCAAGTTGTCAATAACACGCTGTTGGATGTGCTGCCATTCATGCTGAAGTGCATCAAGAAGCGCCGGAAGTGTTTGGGGCGGTGGATTCCTTCTGCGAACGCGTCGATCCAACTCGTCCCACAGCTGCTCAATCGGGGACAAATCTGGTGACCGGGCTGGCCAAGGTAATGTCTGGATGTTGTTGTGCTGTAAGATATTCTGACAAACACGTGCAATATGCGGTCGAGCCTTGTCCTGCTGGAACTGTCCGCCATGAACGTTGACGTGAGGAAGAACGTAAGGCTGAAGGATCAAGTCTCTGTAACGCACACCTGTCAATGCACCCGCCACATGCACGAGAGGCGTCCTACCACCGTGATGAATTCCGGCCCATACAATGACACTCCCGCCGCCATATGGGACAACCTGCTGCACACAGTTGGGGGCGTAACGTTCACCCAAACGTATGTAGACACGTGCGCGCCCATCAGCACGTGTGAGTAGGAAACGGGACTCGTCAGTAAACAGCACATTTCTCCACCTTGCACGTGCCCATCTAACCCTCTGTTGGCACCAAAGCAGACGGTCCGCCAGATGACATGGGGTCAATACATGACGTCGAACAGGTCTTCGTGCAAAAAGTCCAGCCTCCCTCAGTCTGTTGCGTACCGTCTGATCTGATATTCTGCGTACCCCAGGGATCTGTGTGGTTGTAGACGTGGCTGTGGTAGTGCGGTCTCGGAGGTGTCGCAGCCGGATGTATCGATCTTGTGCTTGGGTTGTCACCCTTGGTCTTCCTGACCTTGGTCTGTCGTCAACTCTGTGGGTGTTGTTGCATCGGGTCCTAAGTGCGGAGATTGTCTGTCTTGATACGCCAAAGTGCCTGGCCACTTCTTGCTGACTTGCTCCAGCTTGTAATCTCCCAATGGCGTTGTTCCGTTGAGCTGCATTCAGTCTTGGCATTCTGTCACCGCCTCTACTGCCGTTATAAGGACTGTATGAACAGCCGTTGATGTTGATTTTTATACCCATTCAGCAGGGGGGCCTGCATGCCTAAATGCAGGATCCTGGGCTGTACGTATTTAACAGGCGGTTGCGTTTGGATGAAGCTGTAAAATTGATCGCCAAACGCTACGTTGATGTGCTTAACATGTGTTTTCGCGAATTATAGACACATCATCTTTCTGTTTGACCTATTTGGTTCTCATTTAATGTAATCATTTTAGATATTTGGCAAACAGTGGTTTTACATCCATGTCAAGTTTCTTTTTTTGAAGAGTATAATAACGTTAATGTATAACGAATATGATATCCTTATTATAATTACTTGTTTCATTCCCATTCCTGTTTTGGGGGGCCAAAAAAGTAAATTATGCTTATGAAGAAGAGTCCAGAAGAGGTTTCGTGACAACGTCATCCAGCCAATGTGATACACATAGACATACGCTGTCCCATTCCTATTTATGATTTGGAAATAAATCAGATTAAAGACATCAAAACAAAATGCACATATATGGACATTGTATGCATTTTAACAAACTGCACTCATAAGAATGTCCTTGAAGGTCTGAATAAAATAACCATTACGGGTTTGCAATCGAAAGTGTCAATAATAATTCTAATTTAGCATATAGTATAATATGATTTTCAAATACACACTCTTCCAAATTCGCGGCACGGGGGTCCCAGTCCGCCAGGGTGCAGCAATTCGATATGCAGTGTTGCGTCTCTCAAGCTTGCTAGAAACCTTAGTTTGTGCGCGGCGAGATACACATACAAGCAGTTAAATACCGTTTCTGTTTGATCTATAATATGTTAACCTGGTGCCAGTTCATAACTCTAATTATTGCTGCAGACACATTTCCGACCATGCACGCCAAAATTTAAACAAGGATGGCGTGATCAATTCAACATATTGCATTAATCTATATTAAACTTTATTCATAATAACCCATTTCAAACTATTTAAATGAACAGGATATCAATTCAATGACATGTCCTGAAGGTACTCACGTCGTTGAAGTGGAGGTCGCCAAATTTGTCACAGGGCCACTCGGGAATGTAAGCACGATGGAGAAAACAGGTTGAAGAGGAGTTCCTGAACGTGAAGGAATGGCACAGTGTCTCCCCACTGCACAGGTTGGCACAGGATGTAGCGGTGTGACCGTAAACTGTCCTCAAGGGCCCACCATTGAAGCTATGGGGTTCCATACAAGACCCCACAACCTCAAAGCCCTTAAAGACCCCTGAAATGACATAGTCTGTGAACAATATTACCAGGACAATACTCGCAGCAAATCCCATCTTTAGTAACAGTTGCTTCAATTCTTCTTCCTTTGTTCTTCCGTTGCTTTTCAGAAGCAGTATGTCTGTCTGTGTCAGTAAAGCGAAAGTGTCTCAGCGGTTCTTTGCGTATATTCTGATTCAGAAGTGGTCGTCTTCTTACAGTGTCATCTCTTTATATGGGGACTTGTCACTGACTGTGCATACAGATCAATGCTCAATGAGTACATAAACAGTATATTGATTTATCAAACAGTTACACTCTTTGATACAACAACTGAAATAGGATTCGTCAATAATGATCGTATACATCCGTGTTTTATATTCAACGTTGGTTTACTTGCAGGTGTTCTCTGCAAAAGAAATTTACCTCGTGGATCCAAGTGAGTTTTATTACTTCCTTTGTGTTTGTCGTGGCTGTCCCTGGTGTGTAAACCTCGTTACTGTTCAATAAGACGAGCTTCATCAACGACTGCCTTAATAAGCTCTCATACGTTAATATAACATACGTCAGTCGCAGTGTTAAAATCGCTTTGTGAAACAGGGCCCCTCTCGAATAAACAGGAATTTCAGATGGGCTCCGATTGGTTTCTCATCAATTATCACACTCAAGTACTGTTCGACCATTGGTATGAGCGAATTAGAAAAACGTTATTTAACGCTGCATTCAACCACAGTCTAGCTATATCGCAATGACATGCACTAACCGAACGCTCTACTCCAACGTTAAGACATCACGTGTCAGCTCATATATTGCAAAAACCCGGTCCTCTTTTGTCGACCCTAACGTCAAACATGGGCTTCTGAAGATCTCTTCTGCCTACTCGGATTTTTTAAGGATGTATTTTTAACTCAATTACTGTACTGGACCACCAGGAATCAGGAACCATATTCAGTCCGAAACATAGTAGCACTTAGCTGAACATACAAAATTATTTTCACGCGTTTCACATTTGGAAGCGAAACCCGGTCTGCTGAAGCGGGACGAGCCTAATCTTTGAGCCATAAAGTCCGCCTTCGCTGAATATAGGTAAGATCGTTTTCCCGGTGAGTGGAAGCTCGGTAGTTCGATCCCCTGGCCGCGTCATAACCAAAGACGTCAAAAGATGGTACGTTGTTACCGTGCCGGGCTCTCGGCATTAAAGGGATAAAACAAGTTTGGGCAGGTCATTATGATGTGTCTGAGTGTGGTGTCCATGTTAGATAGCGGCACAGTCTCTTAATGCAGTTGGGTTAGCACTGCAAACGCACTGAGCAATGAGGCTGCCACTTGAGGCACAATGAGGCTGTTGAGTGTAAAGTATAGTATAGTAAAAAATTCAGGTGTCTTCCACAAGCCGTTGAACTGTAAGAAACGCAACTTTTAGAAACTCTTTTATAATGCTGCTGACTAGTCCAGTCCGGTCTTAATTTTATCAGTCTAACCCATGTGTAAGTAACTGTGTTATCTGAGAGGTCATTTTAATTTGTTATGGCCTGTGTCTTTCCACTGAAATGATACTGCATGTGTTTATGACAGAATATATGCTCTGTCAGTTCTTCGGTTGAGCTCCAAAAGAAAGTATTATTTGTTTTATATTAGACTGCTGCTGATTTAAGAACAAGTATAAGTTGAATATGCCGAGAGTGGGTGGTAAGTAGATATCGTATTTCTCCTTGACCAGAGAAAATGTTTAATTTCCCAACGTTAAGGACATGACGCTGGAATGAAGAGTCAGTGGGTTGATGGCTGTTACAAACACTAAAGGGTTGCATTTATAGGGAAATTGGCACTCCATTAATCTCATTTTAGTACATAACCTCAGAATGCTCGAATATAAACACTGGGGTTGGTTGTTAACAACAGTACAAAATTGCAGAACTCGACGTGGAGCTTAGACCAACACACTCAAACGTACTTGTATCGAGATGAATGAACCGAAGACATTTCAGAAAACAGTTGTCCAACGCACGTCAATACTATAATCAAAAGCAATAATCTTAGCCTATCTGGAAATCTACCCAACTCCTTCCGGAAGATCAAGAGTGTTGTACAAATCAATATCTCAATATTGCCATACTGCAAGTCATATGAATATTCAGCAAGCGTGTTATTCAAGAGAGAATGTTTCAATCACATGCATGTTCAATGTTCTGTATATTATTGGACGCATGAATGGATTTTAGTTCCTTCTGCCTTCCGTTTTGTTACAATGTTACCATTCACTGTGTCAAGCACTGTGTATATTTTCTAATATGAAAGTACAAGCAAACAACGACATATTCAGCCCTGTTCAATGTTATATTTCAGTAAAAGCAACAGCTCAATGATATTTATATATGGACGAACATGGCACTGAGAGTACGTATTTGTTGACATCAACAAACAATCATTGATTGTGAAATATTGAACGTTTCTACTGTAAGTTTTACAGATTACCTGACCATCTTGGAAGAGATTGATATTGAGTTTTAATGTGTCCCCAGCCATAGCACTGTACTGACAGTATAATGAACCATGGTGCGTCTCTTTCCATCTCATACACGTGTCAGTTGTGACAAGGGAGTGAGTGAGTTGGGTTTAACGCCGATTTGAACAATATCCCAGTTATATGCCCGCGTGTCAGCCAACTGTCGGGGGAAGCCAAGCCTGTGGGGATACATGTCTCAGACATTTGCCACTTTGGTGAAACCCGCGAGCATGGGGATGGTGCTGACAAACCTAGTAATTCGGGATTCGGATTTTGTTATAGCAATTGCTGAGTTTTGTAAAGTGTCCAATACAATCCCCGGACATCAAGTAAAGGTATGCAGATTGTATCAAGAGGAAGATGTCAGAACACATATTTTACATATGTATATGACAAAAATAACAGCAAGTAAGTAACTTTATTCAGAAGTAATACAGGCCAGAGGTCCAAGTCACACATCGAGAAATACAAAGTGAGAAAGTACTAGTTTCTTATAATGAAGGCTGTTTTATATATATAAATTGATAAATTTTAAGATGGTTACATTTGATGATAATAAAAGCATATCGAACTATCTCTTCTTGTCAAACACATTCGAGACCATACACTTGTAATATTTGCTTGATACTAGATTCCTTTTTAACAACCACTGCTTTCCATTTGTACAAGCATTTTATACTATTTCTTGGCAACGATCACTTAGTTTACACTGACTTTTTGAAGGTATATGAACGGACGGACGAACATCTACCACATTCGCCTTGCACTACATGCGATGATACGGATGACTTAATCGTCGTTTTCAAGATGCCAGAAGTACAACTTCTATTTCCTTTATATAACAATATAGAACAAACTGGGGTATAATAAATCTTAATAAAGAACACGTAAAAAAGTAACGGCTTAAGCATTGACAACGATATGCCAAATATGCCAAATAATACTCGTTAAGCCTGTGTTGGTCCATACTAATGTCCTAATGAGGAAAACAAATATTAATACAAGGAAACACAATCTAAAAGTATTTGAGTCCATAAGGTCGTACAGAATCTAAAGATATGCTTTCATATGAAACCTGTACAACACTTGTCGACTGGCATCATCCTAATATCATTTTATTTGGTCTTCTATATTAGAATTCAGCAAATAAAGACCTATAAGAATGTTTTATTAGCTGTTCATCCGTTACAATTGCAATTTACACTGGTCGGGATTCTATTTAGTTTATTATCAATGATAGGTATGCATCCCCAAAAGACATCAGCGGTTCCCATGCAGTCATTGATCCTAAGGCGCCATAGCATACTGACTGTGTAGACATGTAGAGTTATAATAACATCACCTTCAATAAGCCACCACATTGGTTAAGGGACCATTCGCATGTAATGGAACAACTGTGATGGAATATTTCAAGTAAAAGTACAGAATTTGAATGATTCGAAATTCAGAATAAAGTTTCAGCGACGTTTCCTGTTGATGTCGGTTAAACAAAGGCGTTTCGTAATATTTTACAAATATGTGGGAACAATATAAAGCTGAAATTTGTGCTAAGTAAGGCAAACTCGAACTGGTAACAGGAAGTAGTTACAGGTAGAGTTGATAAATATAAGGCTGTGTGGTTAGGAAAGCTTCTACAGTAATTTCAAATATACAGACGTTATTATAGCTAGTGGGAGCAACAACTGAATGCCTCAAGTCACTACGAGTTAAATATATTGTATGATCATATGTATAAAAGTGCAAGGTAACAGTGTTTTCATTTCCCTTAATCCTGCCCTGCAAAAAAAATATCCATGACTATAAGAGTCATCAATTGGCACGTTTTCCTGGTTGGATGATCTAGGTGAACTGGTCAATAACCATTCTTATTTGTTCCGCAATCTTTCCATTGGATTGTCCATCAGATTGTAACCTTTAATCAAAGCAAACAACATTCATCTTAAAATAATCTTTCTGGTAATTTTCTTTTTCTTTTATTTTGTACACACGTTTTTCGAATAAACATTACGTCAGCAACGATTATCATTTATGACACATAAGGATAAAAACTTGTCAAGAAATGGACATAGACAAACATAACTGGTTTACAGATAGATTAGTAGTGTCATCGATGGAAATCTCTGTATCGATATATCGACTCAGAATGATCACAATATATCAATATATCGGTTACAAATACGATTAACTATAGTGTATGACGATTGATGAAAAATAACCATCTAGAACTGTAATTTAATGTTAAATATCAACAAAGCTGATCCATTAATTCTTTGAAACTGAATTTTCTGCTTTCTCGTTGTCTTAACAATTGTAATCTTAATAAATGTAAATATTTCTGTGGCAGAGAATTATTAATTTAGAATCGAGTATTTAGTATCAAATTCATAAATTTATGTCGATATAGTATCGACAGTAAACATTTACCAATACATATATAACGCAATATACGATGACATCCCTCGTGGAGATGGTACGAACAACTTTGTGTTGACGTTATAACATATGTTGGCCGTTATAACATATGTTGGTCATTTTCAAGAAAGATGAAAGCTGTCCTATAAATATGGGCTTATCATGAAGAGAAGTGTGGGTATCGGGTGGGTGGGGATTCCCTTACCACGTTTCAGTGTCATGTATGATGGACTCCTTCGCATCATTTTGATCCAGTTGCTCTAGTCCTTCCAATAACGCATTAAGGCTTCCATGTCCATGTTGATGTTTCTCTCTTGCTCGCAGCAGCACCTTAAAATTCCATGTCATACACATGTATTGTATCATACATTTGAATGAGAGGAGCGATTCCTAAAATCGCTTGAAAATAGGACAGAAAATTTCAATAAGTCTGAAAGACGTGTTGTGGGCCTAGTTTTGATTCTTTGGTTTAATTATCATTAAATGCTATACTTACCACAAATACCCGGCATTCACGGCCAACCTTGTGTATATCGCATGTTGTGGTATCAATTTCTTGTTTTGTCAAACCCAAAAATGTTCCCAAATTCTCGGGCTCAACTTCGATGTACTTCAGGATATCAAGGAGAAACATATTTGACATTGGCTCCGGCGGACCTACAGAGATAAATTCAGAAACAGTTGGTTTCATCTGCATTATAGAATACTGACAAAACAAAAATGGAAGGGTGCATCTTATAATGTAAGGTATACCACTCAATATTTTAATAATATGTACAAGTATATTTATATTTATAGTCTGACCCTGACTAAGAGTTAGCCATTTAAGTATCATCCTCTCATCAACATGCCCGGTGATATCTACAGGTTCTCCCCGCCTGGCTACGAAAGGGCGCTCCACGTTGTGTGCCATTTGTAGCTTGACGTGTAAGAAAAGGTATATTTTCATCCACTTGTTTGCTTGTCAGAAGCATGAGTTATGTTTTGATGATTGTAGTTATTGATTAAGTGTTGTTGAGAGGAATATTTCGAAAAAAAGGTCATACCTGCATGAAAAGTTATGCAGAAAAAATACAATAAGAGTATTTCTCAATAAAAGCAACAAGCAAATAGTCTTTAAATTCATTACTATATGTATAGTGTAGCACGTGGTTGAATACCATGTGCTAATAAAGTGTTATGTACGTCTTGCTGACTAATATTTATGTAGAATACATTAAATAATATACAATTACTTCAGTAAATCACAGTGAAGCCCTTTTGATAAGTGTATATACGAGTATTTAATAAAATGATGGAAAAAGACAATACTATTGAAATATCCCTCCCCTTAACGCAAAGACGTCCCTCCAAGAAGGTTGATACAGAATGCATGAGTGCAATTTTAAGGTGACCACTAAGAAGACATATGGCATCTGTCCCAATAGGTTTGAGGAAGCCAAGGTGCTAAACAGTTATAAAAAACAGGTGATGGGTAGATCTAAAACTAGAAAGGGGAATTCCAGATGAAGCTGAGGAAGATGATTGAAAAGGGTATCAGAGTTTATAAGAAGTGGGTTGAACTGGAGACAAAAAACAACATCTAATTATCACAACATGAAATGAAAATGTAAATAAATAGATGTAAATGACGTTAGGATTGACATTAGATCGAAGTCTGGGTCTGAGTTGCACAGCACTACCACTCGGCTATGCAAAACACATTTAGCATTGGATATGTGAGCTCATGATACCAAAAAGGGTTCGTCCTAAAGATTGTCCAACTGACATTATGACAGATACTATTACTCCAAAGTACTCCATCTATGCTTTAAATGTTTTCTATCATCATTAAAATGACGTGAATTAGTAATGATACCTTTCATTACATAGAACTTTCAATTTGATAGCACTGTCACATATAATATTTTCAAAACACTAATTACAATAACATAAAATAAACAATTCCTGAAATGATTTATGATGCTTCCGATGCTTGTTTGTTAATTAAATCCGCATTAAACGTCCCACTCTCTCAGAGTACGATGTCACACAACCAAGTCACCAAGTAACCACCGAGCCATTTAGTTTCCTCTCAAAACAACAAAAAGATTCCTGAGAACATTTTCTAACACATAGTAAGATGAATGATATCTGCATACACAATTACAAACAGAATTACTGAATTGTGTAAGACTTTTCAATATGTTGTCTTGGAAACGAAAAAAAACACAAAACTTTCTTGATTACAACAAAGGGCACCAGTTCAGCACTTGCATGATGTGTACAAGTAACTTCATGAAGAAATATTGGACAGTTACTGAATACTACACTAAAAGACGAACACCGCAACCATTTGAACCTAAGTGCATCTTGGAACCCCAAACTAATATCCATCGAAAAAGACCTTAAACCATAACAACTACATATAAACTACAAGTTTATGGTGAATATGTGTGCACTAGGTTTTGTAAATGTAGCCCTAATAGTTTTTTAGTTCTGCTACTGCAACTTGCATCCATGGAAACAGAAAAATATATTATTGCGAAACCATAAAAGTAAAAGGCAAAACTCCCTTTTACCAAGTTTCGTAAGTGCAGCACTTGTTATTGTTTTCGAGATCTGTTCCGGAAACGACATCGGGACACACGGAAACATGGACGGAGGGAACCTTTTTCAGTATCTTCGTTGTAGCGGGGGATAATTACATATTGTAACATCAGGTAAGGCAATGAAATGTATTACTGTCGTATTTTGTTTAAATTTACAAGTTTCACTCTTTCTTTCACAAAAGACTTACTAATGTTTCCTATAAAACTGTCTAGGGTGAAGGTCTGGTTCTTCAACCAATTCCAAAATGGCTTATTCTGCCATTCATGTTTGCAATCAGATGACTTCCAGCTAGAAAAAAAGATTCAAAGGCTGATAATACAATGATTTGATTGATAATCCAAGTGGGTTCATTTTCGTCTCGTTAATATTAACTTATAGTCAAAGGAAAGAAGTATATATAGAAGTCACGTGTTTTTCTAGGGCTTAAAATTCCTTTTGTCGTAACCTAAATATTAACAACAGTGACTAAGCATAAAATACATTGTATTATAACAAGTTCACAGAGATGAAGATACTGTATAAAACATAAATACTCACCACATCTCCAGATAATCAATAACTGACTGTGCCGCAGACAGGTTGTCTACTCTCACCAGTGCTTGTGTAAGCTTTGTGATGCCCAAGTCTGCGGCTTTGGCACTTGCTGAGAACCACTTTCGCAACACCTGTAACGTGTTTGTATATTTATCGTGATGTCCTGAGTTCGACTGCAACACTCTAGTTTTGAAATGTATCGGATGAAATATAGTATTACTGGCGGCTTGCGATATGTCAACATACTATCCACTCTTTAAGAGGTCAATATAATATTTATGTTATAGTGACAAGTATATGTTTCACCAGCACTGAAAACCGTTAATGATTTTGTTTTTCATATTACCAATTCCGTTCAGGACATACATAGAGAATACTACACTCATTCTCGTTAGATACCATTTTTACGAAACGAGTGGACTTTCAATAGTATCTGACCGAGCGAAAGCGAGGTCAGATACCATAGAAAGTTCACGAGTTTCGTAAAAATGGTATCTAACGAGAATGAGTGTGGTATTTTATTTATTACCTACGTTAAAATATATTTAAGTGTAAATACATAACAACTTTCGTTCGTTGACAGACCAAACTGAAACCGGTTGCAAAATCTGGTTGCGCATGAATATTGATATATGACCAAATATGGGCATTGTTGACATGTTTATGCATACGCATTAACAACATGTGCCTGCTGTTCTGTTTGCAAACAAACCAGCACCGATGCTCAAGATCCTTTAGGAAGAAATTCTTCAACTTATGGTAATTCAAGCGCCATGTTGTTAGTACGCAGGACACCGATAAGAACATTTGAAATGTCACAATAGCGCCGCGCTTTGAATATCGGAACAACAGTCGGTCACTCGCGCTGCCGGGGTCCCGGCTGTGCAATCAAAATGGTCCGGTTTCCTTGATCTATCAGCTGAATTTATATCATGTTCGTACCATTTTGGAAGAGGGAAATCAGACTGTTCGCCAAAGACATTCATGTTAACTGTACCACCTTATATACTGAAGACGTGAAAATCAACAAACTCAAATCTGCTTGAATGTCAGTGACAGCTTCAAACGATCGAAGGGCAACGTCGCCACCGGAATAAGAAAAGACAACCGCGATCCACTCACAGCGTTTTACGCTAGAATGTTATTATTCACATTTGGGATGTTTGGGGCCACAAAATCAGAAGTCATGCACACTTCCACGGAGTTTTCGAATGATTTGTATCGGAACTGTTAACTTTAAGTGATCTGGTCGTGCTGTCGTGTACGTTCATTCATGAACAACACCTCCCGAAACAGCGCCACAAAACACGCTTTAAAGGGGACACCGATTGCACAACCGGATCATCCCAAGAAAGTCTCGATATCTGTCCAGATAGTTTAAACAGACTTCATTTCACCACGCTTATCCTTTTACGTGAACTCAAATTGAAAGTTGCGAAAGTGGTCGGGTGCGTCACGCACAAGGGGACCCTCGCTCTATTGATCGGTAGTCGTACATTGTAAATCGATTTATAGATCTAGCTCGATTATATATAATGTCTGAAGAAGCTCTATGCATAACTTACATAGAATGCAAACCGAATTTGATGCGTGGGACTATCTTGTTTGGTTTAATAAAGTGTTTGTAAACATCTCTCGTTCTCATGAATTTCTTCAGTTCTGCCTTGAATGACGTCTCGCGATTTTTTATGAATGAAAAAAGTAGTCCCGGCGTGACAGAGGTCACGGTTATCCAATCAAAACGAATAAAACAAGGTCAATCTTGTACGACACACGTGTGACGTACGGATTTAGTATCTTACCACCTGCATCTTCACCACGTGGGTAATAAATGTACTTGCACAAGCTAATTGCAGTGTTGCAAGTAATATGAGGGACCACCTATTTGATTTTTGAAATGGTGTAGGGGTGTGGATGTGTGGGGTGTGAGGTGTGAGGGTTTGAGGTGTGGGGAGAGGAGTAAGAAGGAATAATTCATTTCAGATGATAGCAGAAAAAAATGTCCTCCGGTTTTACCTTAACAATCACCTCAAACCAAACTTAAACCACCAGAATATTAAGCGGTGGATTCCAAAGTCAATTGTAAAGTATGGCATTACGATAATTGTGGCGCTGCAATCGCTTTGCTCAAGTGCCCCCCTGCACATTCACCATACCTGTTTGCTTCCCTCAAGAGAGTCATACAGGTCCTTGTGAAGCAGATCCATCAACATAGGTAAAGAGTGACCAAGGTATAGCCAAATCTTCCACCAGGAACAAAACACTTGAACTGGCAGACTGGCTGTAAGATCTGCTACTATGAATTCTGAAAATATAGTCATTTATTCTTTGAAAACGATTCATGTCTTTGCAGGACGAGTTTTTGTTTACTGTATTGATCTTTCTTTGATATTTTCAATGTGATCAACCTTGAGATCCCTTTAAAATACTTCCTCGTGCCATTATTTTAGATGTTACTGTTATTCGTATTCATTAAGAATTTAGACTTCATCTGAAAAACGCAAACTGTAATAAATTTCCTATGTGAAGGACATGTACGTACTGCCTCTGGACTCGTACAGTTCAGGATCATAAGCCTCATCCAATCCTCTGTCCACCTCATCAACAGCGGATTTGGATACAGAAGTGCTCTGGGACGAATAGGCATTTATATCTAGGATAAACGGTAGAAACGTGAGGACGTCGTGGTCGGCAGTCTGCAGATTTGTTATAGCAATTGTTGCACGACTGATGTCTTTATGATCGATCACCTCCAGTTCCAAGGACTGGTGACAATTCATCCCGGGGAAGTAAGTGATCTTCAGCCGTGAGATATTGGACAGGGATTTGGCGTTACCAGCGACGGCCATGCCGTACTCGTATTCCGGTCGAGCTTGGAACATCCCGCTAACTCGGAGGCAGGAGTAGTTGGCCTTTGCCCAAGCTGAAGTGCGTCTCTTTAGGTTTTCGGCTTTACAACATTCCACTATGACATCATGTAATTTTGGAGACAGTTGTTTTGCATATGCCAAAAATGTTACTATGTGAATCTTTCTCCTTCTGTGACATTTTGATATTTGCCTTTTTAGTGTGCGTCTTGATGTGTTTCTCGGACTCTCCATCATCGCCTTTCTGTGTAGCATTAATTTAGGACAACATATGAAACAGGAACATAATTATATATTCTCAATTCATTAAAGATACATCCACCCAACCGGGTTCAAGCAAGCCGTGTTGTTCTTCTTGTAATATGTCTCAACGTCAGATATATAATTGATGTATTTAGAGTCCGTGAATGATTGCCATTTAGTGCCGCTTTGAACAGTATTTCAGTTATATCGACTGCGAGTATGGTACTGACAAAACCAAGAAACATTGAGGAACCATCTGGGATTCGCAACTATGATCATTAGTCTTTGGTGTTACTCTGCACGACTTAGAACCCTATAAAGCGATAAGTATTAATGCTTGTACAGGTCAACTATTTTGCCAAGACAAATAGAGTCATATGTGATGTCAGAAATAGTGTCAGAACTACGTACTTGCCTTAGTTCCAGGACTAAGAAACGTAATGCTGTATTATTACATGTTTTGTTTCTGCTCAAATATTCAAGGATCTGAAAGAAAGCCATTGACATCAAAACAACTTTTGTCTCAGACAACAACATTGCAGCTGTATACGACCTGTATATAATCTTGGCCAGACAAACCAGTGGTTTATGAGCAACTTCCCACGAAACGGTACGTTGACACGCAATCAACCAAGTCATCAATCCAATTTATTTGTGACTCACGACAAGCATTAGAGTGTCAGGGGACTGTTATAACCCTGGCCCCCGGGGTAATACCATTTCAAATCACAACAACATGAGCTGTACAAATGAGCTTTACCGCTGATGGGTTTGTGGAAGCACGTTATATCACCGACCAAATTATGTAACCCTACACACAAAAAACATTCACAAGACCAATCAGAATACCAACATCCACTCAACGTTTATCATTCTCAAGAAAACATGGACTATGAACAATTCTTACGTTGAAAAATGTTTGATGGTAAAGCTTGCAACATTGCCCTTGATCTCGATGTCAGTGTCAAGGAAGGTCCAGTATTCTGTATCCTCTTCAACGCTTGCGACATTCTCGGGTCCAGACCTGGACAAGACAACGAGTTCCCCCTTCCCTGTGTATTTATCCGGGAGAGGCAATGTCAGGAGGATACCTTGCTTCGGCTGGGTGCCAGACGTGTGCTCAATTTCATAAAACTTCGAAAATGACAGAATTGCATCTAGGTCTTTTGTAACTGGCAGACACTCCTCGACCTTTAAGAAACAACAAAAAGACATGCATGCCAACAAGAGATATATGATTCGCATTCATAAACAGACATGATAATTATATGTTTCAGTATTAGTAGTACCAAGGTCTCTTTCCACAAAATACTGTTAGCGAAATGACTACTGAATGTATAGCAAGAACATTAAACAGTATGCCTGGCAATGGTGATGTATGTGTATAAAACATATAGGAAATTATAATCAAACATTGACAAGTTTTTACCTTGAACGATATACTCCCAGGTCTTTCAAATGTATTCTTTGGAATGTCCATTTCCACGTCCGTATCAAGAGTAGATGTAATCTTCCCACCATTGGCGGGAACTTCAAGGAGTTCTTCGCCTGGCCTATGGCAAATGACAAACCAGCCACGGGCTCCAATATTTATTTTGGCTTCTGCTATCCAACGTTCCTGAAAACGATGAATGTTATGAATGTGAAACTATGAATGTTAAAGGTTCTGAAAAATGAAACAAATACGTCAATTCTAATATTCATGTAGCCACTCGTTGTCGCAGTATCACTAATTTCACGATTGTATTTACCTAATGTGAAACCGGTCTACTCAGGAGTCGGAATTCGTTGTGCAGAGTTGTGCTTCTTAGTCGCGACAGGATCCGCTAGTTTCCCCTCAAGTGGTACGCATAAAAAACCTGCTTCACCTTGGGCGTTCCTCGTATAGTAATCTCACACGCCGGAATAAAACTTGGTGCTTGAAGAGGCGGTAAACCTAATTCGATCACATGCCCATGAGAGATTACTGACATGAGATACTATAATATTAGGATACATTGGCTGTTGGGCTCAAGCTGGATTCAAGCTTAGTGTTCTAATAACGTAATTTCGTCAGTCCAGGTCAATTCTAATTAATCCTGATCAATCCTGTCAATCTAGTTAGTCCTGTCAGTTCATTACTTATAACTGCATGGGTTGCTTTCCGGGGAAATACGGATTGAGATGCACCTCACAGGATGCAGCAGGTGCAGGACATTGCTGACTGTAAACTTTTAAACATGACATCACACGTACCTCCACTGTCATGAAGACTGTTTGGGCAACTGATTCCTTTTCCTCTTTATCCATGGTTGCATACTTCACAAACACTTCAGAATAGGAGCTTGGTTTGTCTTGCAAAGGGAAAGTGATTGTCAAGAGAATATTGGGTTGCGATATACGGCATTCAACCAGCTCTCCCCAGAAGGATTCGTCTTTCTTCTTAGCAGGACATTTTGGGTGTGTGGTTGGTTCGTATCGCTTGAGCAGCATGAATGTCTTTGAAGAACCAAAGTCAGTTTCTGACCCAAATTTGATAGTCATGTTCTTGATACACTTCTCCTCGCAATGGTCAGCTAGGATTCGTTCTGTATGTCTGAATGTTATTGTAATCATTACTTATAAATCCGCAAAATGTACCCAAAAACACAAGTTATTGTGATCATGGTCTTTGTCATCATATTGGGATTTTTAAAGTTTATAACTAAAAGTGCTCTCTTTTTCTTTGAAGGTTTTAAATGTTCTAAACAAGTTTGTTTTAAATTTCATTTCTTCAATTCTGCCTGGCGATTATCTGTACACGGGTTAAAATTCAATTACTTGGCTATGGATATTTCCATCGTCCATTAGCGATGGAACGAAGCTTGAAAGGTGAGAAAATTGCTTTTGTACACAAATAGCACTTAAATGTAATACAGCTACATTTCAACATATCTTGACAAGTGATTTGTTGCGTAACAGTTGTTAAGAAATGGTCAATCAAAGTCATACATCCCT
The DNA here is from genome assembly GCF_023055435.1 of Haliotis rufescens. Classification (NCBI taxonomy): domain Eukaryota; kingdom Metazoa; phylum Mollusca; class Gastropoda; order Lepetellida; family Haliotidae; genus Haliotis; species Haliotis rufescens. Next base: position 18,519,935 of record NW_025964112.1, read on the forward strand.
TTTCATGATAGTTACGATGTATCATTTGATGTGTGATTACAGTAACATTTGTTACTGTATTGAAAGAGGAATTACTACCACTTTTGCTGTATAACTACTAAGGCTGTCTTCATACTACCTTTCTAAATCCACAGGTTGTTCAATTGCGCCCCTAAGCAATTTCTCGTCGCCGACAAGAGACTTGGCAGAGTTCCCCATCTACTCAAGAAAAAGAGTAAATGAGTGAGTGAATGTTGTTTTAAGACAGACTTTTTTTAGTATATCACGCATTACAGTAAAAAACGTGTTTGGGCCATGATACTCCGTTGTTTGATGAAATGGGTTGAGAATACCATGACAAAACATCAAGTTACAGATTGTACCCGCAGCCCAGTTTAGTCGGGTAGGGCAATGAGACGTTCTGCCTTGGAAATATCCAAGTGGGCTCAAAAACATACATTGCCTCTGGTGGTGCTGAATGGCATGAAACAGTCAGTTAGTTATTATATACTCAGCATAGTTCATGTTCAAACAGAAACCATTACCTCTGTTGCTCTAGAGTTCGTACAGAATAGTTTGATCACTTTATATCAAATCATTTTTACGAACTTTGTCTTCCTTATTGACGTCAGCCCCCAGAAAAACCAGCCATTCTACCATCTGTGTCCATTTTCTCTCCACGGCATAATGGAGTGGCGTTTGACCATTCTAAAAAAATAAATATGTATCAGGATAGAAATGGAATGACTACATGATATTTATTAAAATGATTGTTCAATTTATTATCATCCCGAAATATGCTTGTTATTGTATTACATGTTATTTGGTCATTTGAAAACAAAGTATTTAAATTGAAATGAGAATTGACTTTCGGAAATAAATTGAATGTTTCAAACGCTCTATCATTTATTAACACAAATGTTTGTATACATTGTAAAAGTAAGTTTTTTTTATCCAAGAGAGATACTGACAACAGATAAAATGTCAGATACCTTATCTTCCAGGTTAATATTAACGGTTCTCGTCAGCAAGATCTGTAGAATGCCTCGTACACCAGACATCATGGCATGGTGAAAAGCACTTCTCCCATCCTGTGAATATGTATGGCAATGATATAGGCAATGTGGATTTACAGGTTGGTTGACAGTCCAACTGATCACACGATACAGTTCCTGTCAATACGGACATGGGGCGGTTGATGCGGTCGTAACGAAAGGCACACCGCAATTTGTTTGTCCCTTTAAAAACTTATACCGGGTTATGACAATAGCTAGTATGTATGAATGCATGCGTGCGTGCGTGTGGGTGCATCTAATAGATCGTAGAAGGCATACAATTGTCTCGCTCTTCTACAGGTACAGTAAGCATTCTAGAAACTGTTATCTCGCGGAGCAAATCGTATGAATGAGTCGGTCCCGGGAGTGAATGGACAACTGTAAAGAAGCTCCACGAAACGGAACTCTTTGTACCGGGAGGGTAAATAAAGTAAAGAACCAGAGCGTCTCTATTTTACGAGCGCCTCAACTAGTCCGGATAATGTCTATTTTATAGTGCTAGCACACAGAGATATTATGCCGCAGTGTGACATGAATACCACTCTCAGACACAGTAAACTGACTCTGAGCCGAGCAATCCTTTGTTTAGCCCCTCAATGCCGAGCGCCAAGCAAGGTTACAAAAAGTACCATCTTTTAACGTCTTTTGATGTGACGCGGCCGGGGATCGAACCAACGACCTTCCGCTCTGCGGGCGGATACTGTATCCACTAGACCACGGAGGCGGTCTTCATCAGAAATAACTTACAATATATAGGATATGTTGCCACATAACACCATGGACACATCTATTCACGTTACAATAGCGTTTAACCATTAAAGAGAGATTATATACAAAAATGGTTGCTTCGACAGTTCATACACAATGTAGTTGTACGGGAGGATGCTCTTCACAGGATGCTTAGTGTCTTGCGATTTGTCTTACGTACGTAATATGTACACTTTCAAGGACATATCTCAAACTTTTGAATATGATCTGGTCCAGGATCAGACAGATTTACAGGTCGCCACCACATACATGGAATAATGTTGAGTGCGGCGATACACAACAAACACACACGCGCGCACACACGCACGCACACACCATATTTCAACGTATCTTGAAACATGCTAGGGGGCACGGGTGACCCAGTCGTCTAAGGCGACGCGATTCGCTGTGCAGAGTTGCGTCCCTTGGGCACGCCAGAAACCTATGAATCCCGGTTCGCCCCGATTATGTTTCTAGGTTTGTCAGCACCATACCCGTGCTCGTGGGTTTCACCGAAGTGGTAAACGTCTGAGGCCTGCATCACTTCGGACTTTCCTCACACATTAAGCTGACACGCCGCGATATAACTGGAATATTGTTAAAAGCGGCGTTCAACCCAACTCACTCACACATTTATACATTAATACATTCACCAAAGATCGCATTGTCTAATGAAAGAAATGATACGTCTATCTTGGTACATAAACTGTGTGATCACTTAAATGGGTATGCATGTCCTGCCCTTCCGGTAGCACCCGCCACTCGCACACTTTGCATAAAAAAGTAAGTGATTATTTGTTGCGTGACGCCGCACAGCTGTACTCTTGCCATGCGACGGCGGCCTGTATAAAAAGTAGACAATGACATAATGGACCAGATAATCCAGCGACACGCTAGCACATTCACTATTTTGAAACTAAAGACGATATGTTTATTTTGAATTACTGCAGAGATTCTGCTGCTGATAAGTAAAGATAAATATTTTTAAGAAATATGTTTGTTTTACAATTCAGTGGTGGTGGTCGGGGGGGGGGGGGGGGGGGTAGTTTTGGTGTATAGGCCCAAACATGTCTTTGGTATTTAATTGAAGGTCGGGCACAGATGCATAGAAGGTTGTACAAATCAACACATGATTGGTCGCTTCTTACCAGGAAGATTATAAATATTATCGCAGTGTAAAAGCTCTACCCCCTGGACTAGCTGCTTGACATACATACCTAGAGCTTTACAAAGCCCCTTTATCGCATTTCTTGGAACACTCCCACCCTTTCTATGTCCTAAGGATCTCAACTACAATGAAACGCCGTGTAAGTCTGATCTTCCTGGTTAAACTCGCGTAACACAGTCACTTTTAAACGTCCTGTCTTATCCGTACATACCTTTTAGACTGATCGGCGAAAGCACGCACATCAAATTTCACATTGATACAAAATTAAGTTAACATTTGATTACATGTTATGTATGGAATTGAAGTTTTACAGATATTTTGGATCAAATTTAACCTGCAATATAACGGGGTTATACACCACGAGGGATGGGGGCTGTACATAATGGGGTCTAACCAAAGCATGACAACCGCTGCATGGAGTAGTGAGTGAGTGAGTGAGTTGGGTTTACCGCCGCTTTTAGTGAGTGAGTGAGTGAGTATGGTTTTACGCCGCTTTTAGCAATATTCCAGCAATATCACGGCGGGGGACACCAGAAATGGGCTTCAAACATTGTACCCATGTCGGGTCCGCCGCTTTTAACAGTATCCCAGTTATATCACGGCGTGTCAGCATAATGTGGGAGGAAAGCCCGAAGTGATGCAGGGTTCAGACGTTTTCTACTTCCGTGAAACTTCACGAGCATGGGTATGGTGCTGACAAATCTAGAAACATAATCGGGATTTCGAACCCACAATCATAGGTTTCTGGCGTGCCCAAGGGACGCAACTCTCAACAGCGGCGCCTTAGACGACTGGGCCACCCGTGACCCCGCATGGAGTACTTATTGAACGTGGTGTAATTGAAGGAATACTGCTGGGTGTGGCATAAATTCCCATTTGCACCCTCACCTCGTCAGCTAGGTCAGGTTTGGCTCCGTGTTCCAATAAGCAGGTGACAATGTCTGTTTGTTGACCTTCAATGGCAAGGAGCAATGGTGTCTTGTCGGTCTGAAAAATAACATGCTTACTTGTATCTTGATTATCTGAGGTAATAAACACACACTGAGACCCCATTAATCCGGACTCTACAATTTCCAAACTCATATTATGAATATTGGTGAAACCCAGTTAATTCGGACTGTAACATTCTGTGTGAAATCGTCCGGATTAATGAATTTGGATACGAATTATTTTCTTCTTACTATACAGTTTTTAATTATAATTCTACAAAATAACAGATAAACTAGGTTTATCGGTATACTGAAATATAAATGAAAACTTATCACAGAAAATACATACTGTATAAGTAGTATTTGACAACTCGGGGTAAATAATCCCAATGTAATTAGTATCTATATTTTGAATTTATCTCATTTAACTCTTTGGGATACTTCACTAAGGGACTGGTCATATAGTGTAGGGGTGCGATAGTATTAGTCACACACTCGCACGCACGCACGCACGCACTTTATTATAAGAACTATTTGTACATTTGTTCACCCATCCACACCCCAAAAATGTATATATCAAATAGAATACATATTTATTATGACCCCGGTCCCCTCCCTATAATAAATGACCAGTCCCTAAATAATGTTCAAATTAAAAAAAAACATGTTATATCTAAAAAATAGAACTGTTGCAATGTATATATATACAGTGTAGTTAATCGGCCCACCCATCCTGTTATAAATGATTTCATAAATTAGTTTTATAATTTGATTTTATTCAAAACTCATGAAATATGTATCCAAAACAAACAAACTATTTTCTCTGGTAAAACAAAAATACTTTGGTTTTCTTTGCTACATACATATACCACTGATATTTACCCAATCGCTTCCATTTACATCTGTTCCACTCTTGAGCAGTTTTTCCACTGTCTTCAAAGAATTGGCGCCAATAGCCTCAAATAAAGCTTTTCTTGTCATGACTGAAAGACATCCGACATTAAAAATGATTTGTGATGATTTAAGTTTAATATATACAGTGTAACTTAACAGTTAGTTATTCATGCACTCCGTGGGTATTCTGGGTGCTCCAGCTACCAAGTCATTAAGGGATCGGGTGGTTAAGCTTGGGTACTTGATTAATGGCGTATCATCTTACCCCGAACGTCGTGGGTCCGTTGCTCAAAATCAATCATTGGATTGTCTGTCTCACACACACGTACACGCACACACGCACTAATACACGTACGCACGCACGCTCACATATACGCACGCATGCACGCACGCACGCACACACACACTGTGACACATCAAATTGTGTATTCATGGCAAACTGTAAGGCAATATAGGCCTATAGTTCAACATAATCTACAAGTAATGCCTGTTTCTTCATTGCATGATGTGTGTACGATGCAATATTTTGCACTAATGAAACATTCGAGGTTGACATGAGTGTGTAAAACAAACTGATATTTGGATAACATAGAAACTTGTCTGGAATATATTTGTTGTTTATTGATGCAAAATACAAACAAGCATGAATAGATAACTAAAGTCATTTTCTACACACAAAGACAAAGGGGTATTCTTTATAAACAGCTGCAATTATGTCGTGTGTGAGACAACAGTCTTCTTTTGAAATGACTAAAGATAGACACACAAATTAAGCATAATACATACCCAAATATGAAATCCTCAGTTATGGGTGGTAGTGATATCGTCTCTTTCTTGAATATGTAAAGCGTCGTGATCGTTGGGAGATACGCTGTGTACAGTGATATGTTCTGAATTCAACAGTTGTCAAGTGCTTACAAAAGGGGTATGCGCTACAGCTATTGACACTGCAATCCGCTGAACTGATTTATTGCCAAGTGAATCTCTGCAAGGGTGTTCGTGTTTCTCAATAGCAGTGTGAGGGGGATATAGAATCGTATATGATATTCATAAATATTCATAAGGACCCGTCCATTTTATGTAGAGGACATTAGTGTCAGTTAACCTAATAGGTCACAATTCTCTGCGCAGAGCTGCAACCCTTTGCCGTGTCAGGATCTCCTGATCGTGGATTTGAATCCCAGATTCCATTGTACAAACATAAACATGTACTCAAGGCAGACGAAAATCATTTAGCATTATCATATTCTGTTTGTATTAAGTAGAAAACGCCTCTCTTTTTTATTGAAAATGTGAAAAACCGATCTTTAATTGGACTGAAAATGGATTTTTTCTTCTTCTTTCATACTAGGATAATTCAAACTCTGCATAACATTTCTTTATTACAAGTTATCTGAACTATCTGGTTTGAAGGAAAAGAAGTTTTCTCTATATTTTTATCCAAATACGCAACAACACGCCACAGAGCTACCCTGGGGTGTCCTGACAAGTCGTGTGTTGTGTACACAGATTCATCAATCCGTAAATCTATATAGTCATAACTAATAAATATTAATATTTTCAGTCTTGCTTCAAATTTTGAAAGTTCAGAATGAAAGTGCACGCGTACTGTTCTTCTCTGTCTATTCACCACACCTTTCTAGTACACTTGGGCACGGAACAACTGATAAAGACAACAACAATGAAGAGCATGTCTGAGTCATGCTGCGTGAATTCATAGTCTAAAGTTATGAGATAAACCTGCTGTGGTTTTAATGTGATATAAACACATTTATTTCCATAAAGTGGAGGGATTGGCAAACAAGCTAATTTTGCTTATCTGAATGCCTCTCCCAAACATGATACATATACAAATAGCAATGTATTGATAGTGGCATGAAAAAATAGCAATAGCATACATTGTGTAATTGGCATTAAAGGTAAGTATTGTTCTGTAAGTGTTTAATTACTGGATTATCTTCCATAACTACAGTTACATTATTATTTACATTCAGCACAACAACATCGCAGTATCATATAGGAAAGCCATCATCTCAGACAAAATCTCTAAATCGGCAAGAAGATAGAATAAAACTGTGCACCGATTTCAAAATTTCAAGATTTGTTACTGTCGTTACAATTGAATTACCATTTAGAATTGAATTTAAATGGCAGCCTTTTACGAAATAATACATGTTTTGCCTTACTGTACTGTTTAAGGGACACGTAATAAAGAAATGAAGTGCATCTTCCGTATGATAGCCACAACAACATCTCGGGCTGTCGGATATAAATCTAGCAAATTTTTCGGCGTTTAGATCACTGCAGCCAAGCCTGTGCGGCTTGCTACCAATAGATTTGACTGCGCTAAATTGAACTTTTGAACAGGATAGGCAACTTGAAGATTATGAGCAATACATATTTACTTGGGAGATTCATAACCATTTGAGCTCAGATACAGTTCACCTGGGGACATTTTTATGTTTCTTTGAAATGACACAGAAGCCCAAATGCAAGATGCCATGCAATTGTGCGATCGCAAAATAATCAGATGCATGTTATGTTGTTCCAGAAATCTTGATTTATCCGTTAGAATTAAATATTGTCAATGTCCCCGTAGCAGAATACTCCAGACTACGTGTCATCGTTTCACAAAGATTATGGTATGTAGATGGCACCTGTCTGTTTTTCACAGGTAAGGCAATTGCACATGCTGCACTCTATCTGGTTAGTTTCTTATCTGGCCTCCATTTCCGCACAAGCTGACAAAAAACGTCACTAATCTTGCATGCAAACGTGATACAACTATTTCTAGGGTGAGAATTGAATGATTTAAGGTAATGTTGATTTTTTACAATTTTTTGCAACATATGAATGTATTAAAAACTTATTGCATGAGTATATTAGCTACACCTCAAATAAACCACACGTCAAAATGAAAGGACTACAAGCAGGTGTATGCTTGAGGCTAATACCAGTTCCCACTGTGACGCTGTTGCTGGCAACAAAATTGTATGCCATATAATGTATCTGATATTATATTTACTGTGTGGTCCATAAACCAAATAGCTGACTAGCTTTCAAGATTTATTTCACGACCCATGTCATAATAAATAGCGTTTACCTGAAGGAATATTTCTGATTGAGAAATGCCAAGCAATTTTTCCAAAAGTGAGGATACGCACATGTTCCTTGAAATGACATTATGTATTGCCTTTGACGACTTAACTACATGTATTTTAATACTTACATTGTCTCGTGGATTTGTGCCTTTGCTACTTTTCAACCCCCTCCGGTCAAACGGGTACAACTGAAACAATATTTACCGGATAAAGCACCTTGATAAACTTTTGGCGATGTGATCTGATGTGTACACCGTGTGCTTGTTTATGTGTTGATATATTTTTCTCCACCTATTCAATGTGTGTCACGTGTTGTTTATGATGGAAAGTGTTAAAAGCTACGTATAATCGTACTCACTCATTCGCAATAATGATAAATATATTGCTTCGGGTTTTGTTCATTTATTTTTACAAAAAAATGGCTACAAAATCGTACCACCGAAAGACATGTTAGATTAATGACATATATTCAGCAAACCAAGATCTTTATACCAAAACGTCTCCTTAAAAAAGGGTCATATTTTATTTTCATAGAAACATTAAAATATAATTTCTCTCTCTCGTAATTGAGGAATAATAACGGAATGCGCATATATTGGGTATAAACTCGGACACATAGAAGCCGCTCCTAACCTACATTCCAGGCATATTTCTGAGATATTAAAATGTTATCAGTAAACACAGACATACTTCCATGTACGCCATTTAGCCACTTGTGTGGTTCCAAGTGACAGGCTATTACGCAAGACGACTGGAACCATGCGTTTATGTTTCGCCATTCTATTTTCTATGGCATCGGGCCTGATAATGCCGCTGACCAAACCAAATGGACAGGTTGATCTAAAGAGTTTAGTAAGTCACGTGTCGACTTTAGAAACAGCCATGACTTCGCTACAATCCCGTTTTCAGGTAAATGTATAATTTTCTTTTTGTTTGTTCCTTTATTCATGTTTGTTGGCAACATTCGTGAGGATTCGGGATCAGGATAGTCATTATCCTAAGTTAGAGCGACCTCGGGAGGTTCTAGGTATAGAAGCACGGTGTCTTGGCTGATTAAGTGACACCGTGCCCCAATAGTGTGAATCGTCACTAATGCTTGCTGTCACTGGTTCAAACCAGATTGTTTACCGACAGTGGCTTTAAACAACATTCATCTTGGAAACATATGATGTCATCCTTTGTATCATTGTATTCGTGAATACATAGCTGTCAGAAAATTGGGGGCACGGGTGGCCCAATCGTCTAAGGCGCCGCGATTCGCTGTGCAGAGTTGCGTCCGGTGGACACGCCAGAAACCTATGATTGTTTATGTTTCTAGCTTTGTCAGCACTATACCCGTGCTCGTGGGTTTCACCGAAGTGGTAAACGTCTGAGACCTGCATCACTTCGGGCTTTCCTCCCACATTAAGCTGACGCGCCGTGATATAACTGGAATACTGTTAAAAGCGGCGTTAAACACAACTCACTCACTGTCAGAAAATTACTGAATATATTAGATTTATCTCAAGTAAACCACAAGTCAAGATGAACAGGCAGGTAGGTACATAGGTAAGGATGATACCTGCTCCCACTATGACGATGTTACTGTGGTTTGGATGTTATTTTTGGCTAGATGTGGTGAACTCAGGTTTCATCCATAGTGTCAAATCGTTGCAAGAACATTTCTTGATCAGCTTCAAACAGCTAGATTTTCACGAGACATGGAGTTTGTTTATGAAATGTCAGAAGCTTTGGAAACCAACAAGCTGATACTTTCTTCATTGCCAAAGTTTCTGTGATAATGGAATGTACTCTCTCCTGGGAAATACCCACTGAACTAGTAGTATGATGTTCAGTCATTCGCCGGTCAGTCATCATCATATCGTGGATTATTTCTGGTGTTTTTTTCAGGTGAACAATTGACTTGCCTTTGCATGTGTTTGTGACATAGTCGGAATGGTACAATCGACTTTGCTTTATACAGAGCTTTCTATTGGATATAGAAAGGGTTTTGTCGCTGCACGTTCCTCGCGTTGGGCCATTTTCCAAAGATCACAAATTCCTGCTTATTTTACTGAATTGTTTTTGTGGATATTGTGGATTTTCCTACATACTGTAAATCTTGACATTAACGCGAGCATGAATTAAATGCGATAAATGCGAGTGATCTTTGCCCGCAGTATTAAACATCGCATTTATATCAACAATAAGACATTTTGGACAGCAGAAATACAAACTTAGACATACGCTGAAAACAAACAACTTTGTATTCCACATCACTGTTTATTGAGCAGCACTTGTAACAAGTACATAAACAATGTCATTCAAACACTAATTGCATCCTGTGTATTGTCACTGCTCGGGTCAAGACAACAGTTCTACTCACTTATGTCACCACTGATCACACCTGCAAGTCCAGACAGACGTCATCCACACAACACAGTGTCTTTGTTCTTTGCGACTGCGTCAAAGGTCGATACGAGCCAGCGCGCATGTACTGTTTTAGCGGAAGTACTCTACTCAGCGCGAATAAGCGGTGCTATTTGGTGTGTGATTGGATTAATGTAAGGTTGGATTCTGTGAGGATTCTCCTGTAAACATGACAGATAACGTTTTCTTTAGATGACATATCCACTGATGCTTGAGAGGAGGGGGTTGTCGCATTCATATTGAGGCGCATTTTTGGCTAGGGACCAGCGGTCGCATTCTTTTGGTGACGCATTAATTTCACGATTTACAGTATTACGTCGCAATAGTTGGACCAACTCTAATAGTGTAATCATAGCGTGGTGTTTTTAGATATCACGATACTGCTGTGATAGTAAAATGGTAACGATAAGTAGCTACACACTCTGTTGTGTGGTATGAGTGTCATGAAATGTTGAATTTTCACACGATGATTGAACTGATTTCCCAGCATGCGGTTAGAAAATACATGAACTTGTAGAGACTACCAGTACAAAATACACGAAGTGAGTGAGTGAAAGAGCAAATGGTGTTTTATGCCGCAGTAGGTTCCGTCAATATTTCACGCAGCTATATGATACCGACCTGTAAATAATCGACCAAGCAAATCAATGGCGGATAGCATGGCCAAAGGACAAGTTACACATGTTGACAACCCGATCCTCATTATTCAGAGGGGCGGTCGGGTAGCCTAGTGGTTAAAGCGTTCGCTCGTCACGCCGAAGACCCGGGTTCGAATCCCGACATGGGTACAATGTGTGAAGCACATTTCTGGTGTCCCCCGCCGTGATATTGCTGGAATATTGCTAAAAGCGGCGTAAAACCAAACTCACTCACTCACTCATTATACAGATCTTACGACAAGCTTAGCCGGTCTTACCCCGGAATATCCACGGGTCCCAAACATAATTCAACCCAAACTTTCCATGAATGACCATGAACATATCCCCACTACTAATAGGACATGGAATACGTTATTCGAATACAAGAAAATCCCGTATTCGAGAAAAAACGAAGTAATCGGTCTGGCGAAAGAGATATCGCGTTCATGATCAGTAATTGTCGGAACAACGATATAGCTGATAAAGCTCCTCGTTTTCCTAACCAGACAGGTTCATTCATCACGGAAGAATATGATGCCTTCAAGTCAATTATGACCTCATTGGAGAGTGTCAAATCTGTAAAAGAGTTCACACAGTCGTACGGAAATTACTATTATATCTTACAATTTACGTGATGTAATTATTGTGTATGCGCCTTTTCATTGATTTCGTTTACGTTTTCGTTTTGTCACAAATCGTGTTTTTTTTGTTAAAAAAAACCTTTCTTCCGGTGCAGGGGCGGTCGGGTAGCCTAGTGGTCAAAGCGTTAGCTCGTCACGCCGAAGACCCGGGTTCGATTCCCGACATGGGTACAATGTGTGAAGCCCATTTCTGGTGTCCCCCGCCGTGATATTGATGGAATATTGCTAAAAGCGGCGTAAAACCATACTCACTCACTCACTCCTTCCGACTCGGGCATTGTAGTTTGTTGTGTATTAAACTTGTGTCAGGAGAGACTGGATTTGTCCACATAGCGATGTGACTAAGCATCTGTGCTTCCCGCCAGGTAAACACGGTGCAGTTGGAGAATGTCAAGTCCCAGTTGAAGGCCACCGAGGACAAACTACGGACAACATCGGACGAGCTCCTCATTGTGCAGGCAAAGCAGGAGGTACTGCAGAAAACAACTAAAAATATGTCCCACATAGTCCGTGAGTACCTTTCCAGCTAATGAACTGATAGGAGGTGAGGTGAAATGGGGTTTAACGTCGCGTCCAAGATTATCGCACTTATATAGCGACGTGCATGTACGTGTGTGTGTGGCTGCTTGTACTAGTCCGGACTGATGCCGATTTATAATGCTAGCTCACTGAGATACCATGCCGCAGTTTAACATGAATACCCCACTCAGACACAGTATACTGACTCCGAGCCGACCAGTCCTTGTTTTAGCCCCTTAATGCCGAGCGCCAGACAGGGTAACAACAAGTACCATCTTTTAACGTCTTTTGGTATGACGCGGCCGGGGATCGAATCCCGGACCTTCCGCTCTCCGGGCGGACGCTCTACCACTAGACCACGGAGGCGGTCTTGAACTGATAGGAAGAAACCCTTGCATCTGAATGATGGTGAAACCATGCCCATGTAGTTGTCGTTGATCTCACACTATTGCAACACTACGAAAATCTTGAATATTTGATACCTGGTTTATATTCGTTGTTTTAGGAACAATCACACATCTAGTGAGGAAAATCTTTGATTATTCAGGGTATTTTACCTCTATTTTTTTCAAAATAAATTTGTTTGTGATGATTGCCACCGGTGGGATAATCGAGTCTGGATCGGACAATCAGTGATTGATATCATGAGCCATTGGGATCGATGACATGCTTCAACCAAGTCAGCGAGTCTGACCACCCGATCCCGTTAGTGGCCTCTTACGACAAGCATAGTCGCCTTTTACGGCAAGCATTGGTTGCTGAAGACCTATTCTACCCCTAATCGAAGATGAAGGTTATTGTAACGGACTTGTTATGAACTGAGAAAGGAAATTATTATTTGACTACCGCATCGGACATATTTCGTATGTTGTATTTCATGAACGAAACCGCCTCTAACTAATATGTTTAAAGTTGAATGTGATGATAGCTGCAGCAAAAATACAGGCACACCAACGGCAACCACGTAAAATCAGGGGAGGCAACACTCCGCATGTTAACGACCATTGAAAAGATAACACAATTACTTTCTTTTAACCACCATATGTTAACGCACTCACAACAAAGTTTACACTAAATTACAGCATAGGGATACGATAGAAGTTGAGACCCACATTGTATAAAAGAATATAAGTTTCCAAATAAAACAATGTTGGAAAACAATTACTTATGTTCCAAGGATCAACTCGATAAGCATACCAGTTACAAGATGTTAATGATTCCTTGAAAGTATTGCTGCGTTTATGCTGGAAATGTCACACAAACCAAATTTGGACAATACATGTAATCTGATTAGTTGGTTAACATGAACAGACGCCTACAGGTTTTGGGACTATTTTCGCTTTGGGGATAAAATATTGGTCCAATTCCGAAGTTAAATTATGCATTTGTCGTAAAATTCCATTCAATGTGGGACAAGGGTTTTCGTATTAGTTTTTGGATGTGCTAGGAAAACATATGTGATAATTTACATTCCCGCATAACCAATAGATATCGCGCACATTGATAGTTTCCGGAAAAAAAAAATAACACGGAAATAGAGTCCGAGTGTAATTACTGAAAAGAGTAAGAAATTAAAGTAAGAAAACCTACGGGGTCCTGCTTCGGTCTTATTAACAACAATACACTTTATATCTTCAAAGAATAACAGGAACCTTAAGTCAAAGGCATCTAACATCACCCTAACGTGACACGTAAGAAGAAAATCACAGTTACCTTTTCCTTTGAGTATACACCCCATTAATTATCAGGCTACCTCAAGCCTTCTATCCGCAATTATCCCTAGCAAAGTGTAAATGTTCCTGAATATCAAAGAATCTTCCTGTAATGCTTTACCTTAAATTCTTGCAGTTGAACTTGACGCAGATGTTGCCTTCGAGGTGACCCAGAAGGCAGAAAAAGTTGGATTGTCTACTACTCTCAAGTTTGATACAATACAGACGAATGTAGGGAAAGCCTATAGCCAAAGGACAGGCGTGTTTAAGGCACCTGTTTCTGGAACGTATTTGTTCTGGGCAGACGTAATGATTTCTAACCACCATAACGATGGCTATTTAACCCTGAACCAGAACGGGGTGATTCTTGACACTGCATACGCACATTCCCTGGCTGGCCACAACAACGGCCTGATCGTCCTAACAACTGTCTCCCGACTAAATCAAGGAGCCAGGATCACCTTTTCGTTTAATTCCTCCACTGCGGTCGTTGGCGGAGGCGTTTCCAGCTACGGCGGCACACTGCTACGTGCTCGTTAAAAGACTATCTTGAATGCCACACTGAAGAGTATCGGACATGAGTATCTATGTTAAATAGACCGTGTCGTTGTTACTGAAGTTGCTGTTTAAAACTCTTATTCGAGGAAAAGTTGTGTTACGAACTGTTCAATTTCTCGCCTAGTTACTTCGGAACCATGCCGGATATTACTAAGCGAAAACGTTCCTGTGTCACTTATGGGCCATCAAATGTGCCATTGCAGGGTGTCGGTCGTTCATGCAAAAATAATACTTCAAGCATAAAATTGTGTCTGTCTAAACTCGTATTAATGGTTCCGTAATGCTAATGTAATAACGCCAAAACCTTAACGTCAAATGACGTGCTCCGCAGTGACGGTCGAAATCAAAGCATGATTAGTTTAAACACTAAACAAACCAACTTTGATACAAAATACTGATATTGTTCCGAGATAGAGTCGCACCTTATACCTGTGAGGAACCCTTGATCGCAGGTTAGAATCCCGATTCGAACTATTTATGATGTCAGGGTTTTTGTTAAGGGCAGGATATTCGGTCACTGCTTCCAAGTCATACCCTTTTTTGTCTAAAAGGAGGTGCCAAAATAAGTCGTTTCTTGGTGGGTACTCGAAGGCATAATCAAGGACGCCAACAGAATCCTGGAGCCCAACAAAGATGTACCCCACCCAAGCTGCACCATACAGAACTGTGACAACCGCGTGTGCGTGGGTGCCCGCCCGGGCAGAAATCTAATGATGGTTCAGTACATGTATATGGGTACAGAGAGGTTCGAGCACGATCTAAACACATTCCAGGACATCAACGCCTTCCTCACTCTCTGCGGAGTCGATGGAATGAAAGTAACCCCGACTTCCTCTCCAACGCAGCAGTCACCTCAGTCAATGGTCACTATGGCATATACCTGCTCACAGGGAAGCTCAGGTAGTCGCCACAGACACAAGTAGCCAGCTGCTACCGCGCCTTACAAGCCCTGACCCCGACCCCCTCCAACCCAAGCCCAATTTTTTCCACCTGTTCTCTTATATTGTTCCTTGACTGCCCTCTCCCCACCCAACCCAGCCCAAACTCACCCAAGTTAGAACCTTTATTTTGTCTCGACATTTACTTTTGGGGGGATTCGCACTTTTACCTTATTATTAATTTTTATTCATAGATCACCCAGTAATATAGTGCAACCCCGTGTGCGAAATACGCTTTTATGTCGGAAAGCGCACGTTAAATATCAAATATCATCATCAATATTTGTTGGTTTCACAATACTTTTTTTGATGAGTAAAAAGCTATAACCTTTGTCCAGTATTTTCTGGAAAACAATGTTTTCAAAATATAAAATGACCTGTCCCTTATCAGCAGATTGCTAATACATCCCATGGTGCCTAAGGGGACACGGGTGGCCCAGTCGTCTAAGGCGACGCGATTCGTTGTGCAGAGTTGCGTACCTTGGGCACGCCAGAAACCTGTGATTGTGGGTTCGAATCCCGGTTCGCCTCGATTATGTTTCTAGGTTTGTCAGCACCATACCCGTGCTCGTGGGTTTCACCGAAGTGGTAAACGTCTGAGACCTGCATCACTTTGGGTTTTCCTCCCACATTAAGCTGACGTGCAGTGATATAACTGGAATAATGTTAAAAGCGGCGCTAAACCCAACTCACTTACTCATGGTGCCTATAGGAACTTATAACCATCCTGACAATATATCGAGTTGAAGACGTTCGAGTTTATGAAGTTTCAGTTTGTACAATCAAGAATTATAAGAACTCAGTAATTACGATCAATACCATAATGTCCCAGCCATAAATAACAATAGTCCCCGGGGCTATTTAACTGTACCCATGTCAATATGAAGTACGGCATTGCCATCTTTCAAAGTGTATAATTGACACTGCTCATCTGAAGTCGGGTTGATGAAATCGAACTCAGGATGTGCGTTCTTTGCACAACAACACTTGACTACGTGATCATGTCGCCGGTAATGGAAGGAAAAGGAAGATACAGTTTCAATGATAGCCACATAACCTTGGAACATGAGAAGGTCGTGTATAAAATACATGTAATTATCATTTGTAGATGTCACAACGACCTCTGTTGTGTTATTCATGGAAACAGCAACTGCCAAACGTTGGTGTTTGATGGGCTTGTTTGGGGGATGTAAGCAACAACACACAGATGTAGTCTAGTGAGTGAGTATGGTTTAACGCCGCTTTTAGCAATATTCCAGCAATATCACGACAGGGGACACCAGAAATGGGCTTCACACATTGTATCCATGTCGGGAATCGAACCCGGGTCTTCGGCGTGACGAGCGAACGCTTTGACCACTAGGCTACTCGACCGCCCCAGATGTAGTCTAAACACTATCTATTTTATTAGGTTTCAAAACGTTCAATAGACGCAGGACTATCACACACAATAATTGCAGATAATCTATCAAAAGGGGTGGTTTTGTATCTCAATTGTTATCGATTTCTCTTGTTAAATGTGCATATCTTAAAACGTTCACCATACACAGACTGCGACGGCCAGACATTGTCTTGTGCGAATGTACATGTGTCAACAATACAAGTACATGGCACAACGCCGGGTGTCACGTGACATCATCACATCACCTGCACTGAACCCCTTCACAGCGTTAGCGCGAAAGCGATTAAAAATGATACAGATCGCTTATACAAACAGAATATTTACATGAGCAACTAATTATCTATTAATTATGTACAGGTATTTATTAGCCCCGTGACAAGTTTGCAGAGTGTGGTATGAATAATATTTGACTCAAGTGTACAAACATAACAACACTAAATTACCTCCCAGACTATATAGATGCAATTCAATTCTTGACGGGTGAATATTAATTAATTTCTGACAATTACAAATATTCCAGTCCTGAATCCGGATTTTACCAGATGAACAATTAACGTGTTAAAAAAAACTGAATTCGACGTTGTATATGATTCTTGAGTGGATACTTTCAAACATTACGATGATGCCATTAATGTATGTAATGTGTTTTAGGTCAGTACAGTTGCAATTGTAGTGTGACGTTGTATTGACCTGTTCACCATAAATCAATTACAAAATTATGTATAGTCTATAGAAGACCACTCAGATTTATAAGTTACGGAAAAAACTTGAACTATTGTTTTGACTGGTATGTGCCATGTAGCATGACAACAACTTCTTTTCGCTGTATTGCGGTGTAATTCGGAAACATGACATGGTCAACTGCGAAAATGAGTGCCAAAAGAAGATTTCCGAAATTCATGTGAAAATCTAACTTTGACCAAGCCTTCATACAAGATGAATTGTTAAAAAATGTAGAGAAACATAATCTTGATTAAAACACGGGTTTGGCAGAAGAAATAGTAATCAAAGTGAACATTCGACACGGAATGAAGAGCAAACATATGACAAAATACAGAAACATGTAACGTTCCGAGGCTGTAAGTATATTTAGAAGATATCCACATACTGTCCATACTTAAATTTTCAAAATATTGAACAACAGTTGAAGGTACCACCGCGTATCATTCGTCCCCGCACGCATATTGACGTAACCTACAACACGGAGACTATACAAAGTCTACATTGACTTCATCCCCACAAGAAGACTGGAATGCGTCGGTATCTGATCAAAGGGAGATAATAATGTCACGCCAAGTTATGTCTTTTACACAACGGCTCTAAACATCGTATGACTTGCCTTTCATCACATGCTTTGTTCCGTCCATATCCGGAAAATGTTCGCTTTGTCCTGGAATGCGAAAGATTCCCCGCTGGTCACGAAGGTGACGTTCCAGACATTAACCTTACATTTCTACGTTTTCTTTTTATTGGAAGGCATATGTGACCAACTCGTGCCATTTCGGGGCAATCCGAATATAGACTCGTGTCCATGTTAAAGGATACCATATCATCATTAATTTATTATTTTCATAGATATTGTGTTACGTAAATAGGCAGTTATAAAGAGTACTAACTGTCATTCCATAACAAAAAAAAAGGAAACAAGTACAGGTTATTCTCTAGAGAAAGAAAGAATATCTGTGGGACAAGTTCTATTTATCACTTTCACACTTTAGAGAGTAGCACCAGCTTCTGGTATTCCAGATGCGGCAGTACATGGGTGTCACGAAGTGGTTATCTGACCAATATATCAATGATGAATTTTATTATTCGTCGTTCTTTTTTAACAAAAATCAATACGATATTTAGCCCTAAGTACATGATCATGCATTCTCAGTTTTATAGATAGTTTTTTGTCACTCTGAATACTGATGCACAGTGAAATATGTTTCAATATGCAAGAGCTGAATATCCTTTTGTTAAAAGGTATATTTAACATGCAATTCAACTCACCTATTCCCTGCCTTTTTATAAAATATTATTTTCTCAAATGCGATTTTAAAATAAGATGCTATACATTGACAATACCATGGTCGTTTTCAGTTTAAAATAACTTCCAAAATGACTTTATCAGACTATTTAGTTAAGAATCGCAGTCGTGATTTTGTCTTTTTCATGTTGAAAAGGACATTTTAACTTATTTACGTCATGACTTTTTCTTTTCATGGGCAGTGTTAACAAATAACATACTGTAAGGTCTTCGGGCCCACATAGCATACAACACAGAGGTACGAACACAAGACGTTTACTTGACAAGGACAATAACGAGACTGGTTACAATCGAAATCGGATCACGCGTCATAGTCTATGATTCCACGTGCAGCCACACACTACTGTTGGGGACCGTTGCGTTCGGGCGAAGCTGTCCAGTGCCGGGAACAACCTCACAATACACAATTTATATGTGCTCGTTACAATGTCATTATCAAGGAATGCCATATCCATCATGTCCAGAGATATAAGAACATGTTTTATCTGCATTTTGAACACGCTTAAGAGATATATTTTTCCAACCATAGCACCACAGTATAGTGTCGTTTACTTTTGTATTGCATTATGCTAACAAACAATCTCTTCTGCAACCCGAATTATACACAACAGTACTCAGAGACAAACGATTAGTTGGAGCAATGTGTAAATTTCGAATATCTCTTCACAACTTTCGAGTCATTATTCGTAAAAGGTCATTGTTAAATATACCTCATACAGAATCTATATGTAAAGACTGTGACCTTCATTTAGTAGAGGATGAATACCATGTCTTTTTTGTATGTAAGAAATATATTCACTTGAGAAGTACTTTTTTACCTCATCACAGAAATATTATAAAAGTAATATTACATTTGCAAATTTATTTAAATCATGTGATATCAATGTACTACGCTTGATAGCTTTATATTTATGTAAATTATTTAAAATGAGATCGACAGAGATGTAACCCTCTGGACATGTGACCTAAAATGTTACTATGGGCATGAATTACGAAATGATCTTGATTGATATTCAGGATTTCTAAATGTACACGAGTGAGTGAGTGAGTGTGTATGGTTTTACGCCGCTTTTAGCAATATTCCAGCAATATCACGGCGGGGGACACCAGAAATGGGCTTCACACATTGTACCCATGTCGGGAATCGAACCCGGGTCTTCGGCGTGACGAGCGAACGCTTTAACCACTAGGCTACCCGACCGCCCCAAATGTACACGAACATCATCGTATACCCATTGTAATATTCAAATCCTGTTGGGATTCCAAGTTAAAAGTGGTCTTCATGCAGTAACCAATGCTGGACGACTTGATGCATCGGATGGTAAGGCTCGATAACTTGGTTGATTGTGTATCATCATACCCCGTTGTTCACAGCACCATACTGGTTTGTCTGCTCAAGTCGTTATAGGCTGTCGTCATATAACTATATATGTGCGGCGATAACATCAAACAAACTTTAATATTCAAAGCTCGTTGAAATTCAAGGTGTTCAGAAAAAGGGAACACTATCAATCTTATCAACTACTGTAAGACTTGCAGCTGCGCACAAACTAAGCGTTTGATAACAATTACTACAGCTTTGGCAGTTGGTGTTTAACAAATGTTATATTTGGGATAACACTTTCTTAGTAAAGTACAGATTCTCGTACTTTTTTTGGTTGAGTCCCGTCCGGGATTCGAACCCACACTTGCCAGAGTGATGCACCTAATCGGCAGCACACAAAGTCAGCGATCTAACCCACTCAGCCACCGAGGCTTCCACAAAATTGAAAGTCCGACAACTGGTATTCTAGATCACGTACTTTGAGTACCCCTCTGACAAGTGTAAATTGGCACGGCTCCCAAGTGTTATCCCAAATATAACATTTGTTACTTTTGACCACTTTCTAAATGGCATTGTGTATTCATAGTTGGTATTTAGTTGAATACATTGTGTTGGAATAATATTGCCCCTTAGAGATTTAATAAGCGAGAATATGACAGCTACGTGATAAATCGCAAAGAACAATGAAGAACAAAACGTGGATTATTTCACAAATGTCTATTTTAAGATGAAAGTATTCTGGTTTTTGTTAAATGTTATCAGAAGTGTTCAACTATGTCATAGAATTCACTCTTGGTCACCGACTGCTCATTGTTCGAGTTTCAGCAGAAGTTCGAAAAATGGTCACCTTGGCCCTTCTTCTGTTCTTTCAAATACACAAGTATAAAATGATAGAAGATAATCAGGTAACCTACTTCTGTTCTTTCAAATACACAGCTAGAAAGTGATAGAAGATAATCAGGCTACCTGCTTCTGTTCTTTCAAATACACAACTAGAAAGTGATAGAAGATAATCAGGCTACCTGCTTCTGCTATTTCAAATACACAACTAGAAAGTGATAGAAGATAATCAGGTTACCTGCCTCTGTTCTTGATCAAATACACAACTAGAAAGTGATAGAAGATAATCAGGTTACCTGCTTCTGTTCTTTCAAATACACAACTAGAAAGTGATAGAAGATGATCAGGTAACCTACTTCTGTTCTTGATCAAATACACAACTAGAAAGTGATAGAAGATAATCAGGCTACCTGCTTCTGTTCTTTCAAATACACAACTAGAAAGTGATAGAAGATAATCAGGCTACCTGCTTCTGCTATTTCAAATACACAACTAGAAAGTGATAGAAGATAATCAGGTTACCTGCCTCTGATCTTGATCAAATACACAACTAGAAAGTGATAGAAGATAATCAGGTTACCTGCTTCTGTTCTTTCAAATACACAACTAGAAAGTGAAAGAAGATAATCATGTTACCTACTTCTGTTCTTTCAAATACACAACTAGAAAGTGATAGAAGATAATCAGGCTACCTGCTTCTGTTCTTTCAAATACACAACTAGAAAGTGATAGAAGATAATCAGGCTACCTGCTTCTGCTATTTCAAATACACAACTAGAAAGTGATAGAAGATAATCAGGTTACCTGCCTCTGTTCTTGATCAAATACACAACTAGAAAGTGATAGAAGATAATCAGGTTACCTGCTTCTGTTCTTTCAAATACACAACTAGAAAGTGATAGAAGATGATCAGGTTACCTACTTCTGTTCTTGATCAAATACACAACTAGAAAGTGATAGAAGATAATCAGGCTACCTGCTTCTGTTCTTTCAAATACACAACTAGAAAGTGATAGAAGATAATCAGGCTACCTGCTTCTGCTATTTCAAATACACAACTAGAAAGTGATAGAAGATAATCAGGTTACCTGCTTCTGTTCTTTCAAATACACAACTAGAAAGTGATAGAAGATAATCAGGCTACCTGCTTCTGTTCTTTCAAATACACAACTAGAAAGTGATAGAAGATAATCAGGCTACCTACTTCTGTTCTTTCAAATACACAACTAGAAAGTGATAGAAGATAATCAGGTTACCTGCCTCTGTTCTTGATCAAATACACAACTAGAAAAAGGTAGAAGATAATCAGGTTACCTGCTTCTGTTCTTACAAATACACAACTAGAAAGTGATAGAAGATAATCAGGTTACCTGCTTCTGTTCTTACAAATACACAACTAGAAAGTGATAGAAGATAATCAGGCTATGTGCTTCTGTTCTTACAAATACACAACTAGAAAGTGATAGAAGATAATCAGGTTACCTACTTCTGTTCTTGATCAAATACACAAATGGTAGGGATAGAAGATAATCAGGTTACCTGCTTCTGTGTTTTTTTCAAATACACAACTAGAAAGTGAAAGAAGATAATCAGGTTACCTGCTTCTGTTCTTACAAATACACAACTAGAAAGTGATAGAAGATAATCAGGTTACCTGCTTCTGTTCTTACAAATACACAACTAGAAAGTGAAAGAAGATAATCAGGTTACCTACTTCTGTTCTTTCAAATACACAATTAGAAAGTGATAGAAGATAATCAGGTTACCTACTTCTGTTCTTGATCAAATACACAAATTGTAGGGATAGAAGATAATCAGGTTACCTGCTTCTGTGTTTTTTTCAAATACACAACTAGAAAGGGACAGAAGATAATCAGGTTACCTGCTTCTGTTCTTACAAATACACAACTAGAAAGTGATAGAAGATAATCAGGTTACCTGCTTCTGTTCTTACAAATACACAACTAGAAAGTGAAAGAAGATAATCAGGTTACCTACTTCTGTTCTTTCAAATACACAATTAGAAAGTGATAGAAGATAATCAGGTTACCTACTTCTGTTCTTGATCAAATACACAAATTGTAGGGATAGAAGATAATCAGGTTACCTGCTTCTGTGTTTTTTTCAAATACACAACTAGAAAGGGACAGAAGATAATCAGGTTACCTACTTCTGTTCTTGATCAAATACACAACTAGAAAGGGATAGAAGATAATCAGGCTACCTGCTTCTGTTCTTTCAAATACACAACTAGAAAGTGATAGAAGATAATCAGGCTACCTACTTCTGTTCTTTCAAATACACAACTAGAAAGTGATAGAAGATAATCAGGTTACCTGCCTCTGTTCTTGATCAAATACACAACTAGAAAAAGGTAGAAGATAATCAGGTTACCTGCTTCTGTTCTTACAAATACACAACTAGAAAGTGATAGAAGATAATCAGGTTACCTGCTTCTGTTCTTACAAATACACAACTAGAAAGTGATAGAAGATAATCAGGTTACCTACTTCTGTTCTTGATCAAATACACAAATGGTAGGGATAGAAGATAATCAGGTTACCTGCTTCTGTGTTTTTTTCAAATACACAACTAGAAAGTGAAAGAAGATAATCAGGTTACCTGCTTCTGTTCTTACAAATACACAACTAGAAAGTGATAGAAGATAATCAGGTTACCTGCTTCTGTTCTTACAAATACACAACTAGAAAGTGAAAGAAGATAATCAGGTTACCTACTTCTGTTCTTTCAAATACACAATTAGAAAGTGATAGAAGATAATCAGGTTACCTACTTCTGTTCTTGATCAAATACACAAATTGTAGGGATAGAAGATAATCAGGTTACCTGCTTCTGTGTTTTTTTCAAATACACAACTAGAAAGGGACAGAAGATAATCAGGTTACCTACTTCTGTTCTTGATCAAATACACAACTAGAAAGGGATAGAAGATAATCAGGTTACCTACTTCTGTTCTTGATCAAATACACAAATGGTAGGGATAGAAGATAATCAGGTTACCTGCTTCTGTTCTTACAAATATACAACTAGAAAGTGATAGAAGATAATCAGGTTACCTGCTTCTGTTCTTGATCAAATACACAACTAGAAAAAGGTAGAAGCTAATCAGGTTACCTACTTCTGTTCTTACAAATACACAACTAGAAAGTGATAGAAGATAATCAGGTTACCTACTCCTGTTCTTGATCAAATACACAACTAGAAAGTGATAGAAGCTAATCAGGTTACCTACTTCTGTTCTTACAAATACACAACTGGAAAGTGAAAGAAGATAATCAGGTTATGTGCTTCTGTTCTTTCAAATACACAACTAGAAAGGGATAGATGATAATCAGGTCACCTCCTGTTATTTCAAATACACAACTAGAAAGTGATAGAAGATAATCAGGTTACCTGCTTCTGTTCTTACAAATACACAACTAGAAAGTGAAAGAATCTTCTAATCAGGTTATGTGCTTCTGTTCTTTCAAATACACAAGTAGAAAGTGATAGAAGATAATCGGGTTAGTTTTTAGTCATGGTAAACCTTCCATTATCCAGTGTATTAAGTATCCATTTTATGTTTTATAATATAATTATATATGATACTCGGGTAAATCAGGTATTGTCATATGATCACGTCGAATACATTATTACTTCATAACAATTTGCGAAACGTTTCCGTAACTTCTCCATTTCCAGTGAGTTAAGAAGGACCCTTATCATACCCCATCATTTGTTGTTGTTGTTGTTGTTGTTGTTGTTGTTGTTGTTGTTGTTGTTTTCTGTGTGTTTTCTTTCTTCTTTTGTAGGCACAGAATGCCATCGGTATGCTGTCAAGGGTGAACATATTAAAAGTTCAACGTCCATTCCAGTCGTAATCTGTTACTATTTTAACAGGAACAATATGTTGATGTACTCAGAAGTGAAGGTTTTATCGTAGTCGAACAATGACAAGTTGAAAAGTTAGAACCAAGTCACGTAAAACAATATGTCCATATGTGGGGGTCGAACGCATTACTGTTGGTTAAAACGTTACCAGAGAATACTTATTAACAGAGCAAATTCAGCTAAAGCTCCACACAGCGATAGCCTATTCGCGGAGTTGTAAACGCGCTGGGAAGGAGTATGGAGAAGCTGGGCACCGTCTCTCATTTGATTGTAGTCAAAACGGCCTCATGTCAGAACGGCCTCAAAACTCAACAGTCAAAACGGCCACAAAAAAGGTTAAAATGGCCACAGACCCATTGTCAAAACGGCCACAACAAAATTGTTATCACCCCGGCATATAATGCGGGGGTATATAGCGATCAGCCAGTCTGTCTGTCCGTCCGTCTGTCAGTCTGACCGTCTGTCCGTCTGTCCGTCCGTCCGTCCGTAATCATTTCCTTTTCCGGGGAAGAATTCGAAAACCATTTAGTGTATTTGATCGAAACTTGGCAAAGCTATCAGGCACATACTGAAGTGGTGCCCTTTGATATTTTGGGATTTTTCTCATTTTTATTTTTTAATTTTTTTATGGAATGAATTTGGACATAGACTCAATTGGGGATGGGGTTCGTTTCCGGGGCAGAATTCGAAAACCATTCAGTGTATTTGATCAAAACTTGGCAAATCTATCAGGCACATACTGATCGAAGTGGTGCCTTTTGATCTTTTGGGATTTTTCTAATTTTTATTTTTTTTCAAATTTTATGGAATGAACTTGGACATAAACTCAATTGGGGATGGGGTTCGTTTCCAGGGCAGAATTCGAAAACCATTCAGTGTATTTGATTGAAACTTGGCAAAGCTATCAGGCACATACTGAAGTGATGCCTTTTATTTATTTTTTTACGAATTTTTATTTTTTACAATTTTTATGTAAAGAAGTAGGACCTAGACTCCATTGGGGAACGGGTTCGTTTCCGGGCCAGAATTCGAAAACCATTCAGTAGGTTAAACAATGTATGCTTCTAAAAGAACATTCAACTGTTGACTCATAACATACAGAATTGCACATTTACTAAAGGTTACTTTACAGACAGCTGCCGGGGGGATATGTCATCTTTCTGATGACTCTTGTTCTGTGTGGCCGTTAAGACTATTTATTGTGTCCATTAGGACTGGGTTTTTTTCTGCCGTTCTGACTATGGGTTGTTGCCGTTTTGAGTGTTTGCCTTGGCCTTTTTGACCTTACCTTTTGAGGCCGTTCTGACTTGGGGCCGTTTTGACCCGCTCCCTCTCATATTAGCTTGCGCAGCGCAACTAGGACATGGTACTAGTCTGCTAGGCACATCAAATGTTATAAAAATCTCCTAAAATCTCTTAAGTTATAAAACCCATCTTGCCAATTCTATATTTTGCCAATTTAGAATTTTATCCACCTAAATCCATATACTAAGTGTTGTATTTGCATGATACGAAACTGAACATTTTGATTAGCTTTACATGTTGACGTTTGACAACAAATATGGAAGGCGTGTTATGGAAGTGGACAAATTATTTATCGGGTAAGAAAATGAGACATGCTGGCTCATTGTGAAAACTTTTGCTTTTTTCGGAAGCGTTCACATTTCTGTCGTGAACAACCAGTTTTTCTTTTTGTTTATTCAACGAAACGCAAACATATTTGAACACAATACTCCCCGTGTGACTGTCAAATCCTCAATTTAGATTTTAGTTTTTTTACGCCGGTTTTGTGTGATCGGACTGTTCAATATGGATCATGATATACTTTAGTCTGTCGCGACAATAGAGTCATTTGCTTATTCCCTATGTAAGTAAACTGATAAACTTGATTTGTATATGCGATCATATCCACGATACACATGTTAGGTGTCAGGTGATCATGAGGCTAGTGTTGATGTTAATAGTTTTCCCACAGTAATAACGATGTTACTGGTTACTGAATTTCTTTTGAAAACGTTTCATTTCCTTGCCTGCCCAGATGCAACATTTGCTGACTGACTTTTAGGTAATCACCCTAATTAGCAGCAAAACTATAAAATACTGTCAATACATCATATAGGAAGCTGACAAATGTCAGGCTGTGATGAGAGTGTGTCATGTTAGTTCCATTCTCACTTCTTAGATTACTTTTACCACATATATGCAGATTCCTTTCTCCTGCTATTTATTTTTTAAATTGTAGACTTTAGCAGTCCAAGTATTGTAAGAAGAGGTTGTAATAGGCCATATATATCAGAAATGTTAGATAGAGACAAATTTTACAGTGGTTTAGGTACAGTCGGTTTTCACATGGAACATGCTGCTATTTTGCCAAGCTCATTAAAATCAGATCTTAGTTCTCGCTTCCACTAAACAAAGATCTGAGGACATCCCATTACGGGTCACGTCAGAGCGACCTTTTGGAAACTCTGACCGACCAATGGAATTACAGACAAGAAGTTGACATTAGACTATCAGAAGGCAGCTTTCTCGTGCTTTACGGCACTAATTACAAATTGGCGACTACGCTTCGAAACATATT
Source organism: Haliotis rufescens (assembly GCF_023055435.1). Taxonomy (NCBI): domain Eukaryota; kingdom Metazoa; phylum Mollusca; class Gastropoda; order Lepetellida; family Haliotidae; genus Haliotis; species Haliotis rufescens. Next base: position 18,547,293 of record NW_025964112.1, read on the forward strand.
TTGACAAATTCTCGCTTACAAAATTGAAACCTAAACAAAAGAACATTCTCGAATGGCTAATATATGGTCTAGATTGTATAGATTTAGTCGCTAAGCCCGTAACTATTGTTCGGAATACCCCGTTTAAGTTTTCAAAGCGGGATGATGAGAAATCAAATTTCGACTGTCACTTTCAGGATCTGGTAAGCGACGCTCTGATTGGTCAGATGAAAGGTCGTTCTGACGTGACCCCTAATGGGATGTCCTCAGATCTTTGTTTAGCGGTACCTGTTGACAGTTATCCATATTGTGCACATTACTAGTACCTGCATTTCTAAAGAAAATTCATTCAGGATTTTTTGCGACACACAAATGTGCATCCAGTACTCACAAATGTTAAGATTGGACACCAAAAAAAAAGAATAATATTCAGTGTACCTACAGCACATCAAGAGCAATAATGGGTGTCTGTCATTTCATCCATCAATCATTAACACTGTCTACAGGATCACTGATTCATTCCAGGCTCAAAAAGTAATTATCAAAACATACTGTACACATCACCATTTCAAATCTCTACCTGACCTTTTGATAGTCAAGGTAAATCCTGACATTGTAAGTATGATTCAGTTAGTAAGTGATTAGTCTCTTGGTGTACAAAAGAAAACTTATAAAAACGACTACCTGCATATCATGATGTGTGTGCAAGGTAAATCATGTTCACTGTATTTACATCACGTACATGTTCAAACATTTTACTTGTAGTTCCAAGTTGTCAAGTGACATAAATCTGTTGCTAACCAAAATTGTTATATCCTACAGCATGTCCAGTGATATCATAATTTGACCAAAAATATCTGAAAAGCCTAGATTCTCGACCACACATTTCATGGGCACTTATATTCTGGAGCACATATTTATTCCTGTGTAAACTTGAACAATAAAGAAAGTGCCCATTACATCTGTTGATCTTCCTGATGGATTATGAAAGGCTGCTATCACTCTACGTAGCTTTGGGGAGTATCAATAAAAACAATGCTGTCCTGGATTTCCTTGTATTTTAGTGCCAATGGCACAGTGAAAACATAACTTTACTGTTAAAATAATTTTCCTCTGCTAGAAGTGGACTTAGAAATGGCATTCTTTTAACAAAAATATACCTTGTGACAATGTTTATTATATGAACCCCTGGAAACGTGTGGCAAAGTCGTCTAAGGCGCTGCGATTCCCTGTGCAGAGTTGCGTCCCTTGGGCACGCCAGAAACCTATGATTGTGGGTTCGAATCCCGGTTCACCCCGATTATGTTTCTAGGTTTGTCAGCACCATACCTGTGCTCGTGGGTTTCACCGAAGTGGTAAACGTCTGAGACCTGCATCACTTCAGGCTTTCCTCCCACATTAAGCTGGCATGCCGTGATATAACTGGAATACTGTTAAAAGCAGCATTGAACCCAACTCACTCACTCACTCACTCACTCACTCACTCACTCACTCACTCACTCACTCACTCACTCACTCACTCACTCACTCACTCTCACTCACTCACTCACTCACTCACTCACTCACTCACTCACTCACTCACTCACTCAACACACCTAACATGCCCAATGCAAAGTTTCATACATAAGATAATTGTTTTTATTTAGAAATGAAAAAGGGTATTCTCAATCTCAATGAAAAGGCAGGGGTCAAACACTCAAAATTACAACTGCTTATTTTCTAGCCTTTATTCACCACATTTATCTTCTAGTTGGCACACTTTAATTCCAAAAGCAACACCTAAAATTCTTTCCGATTGCCTTGTGTCACACTTGAAAAAAAGTACATTTCTTTCCTTATAGTCCTTGTTTAAAACATATGTGGCTGCAAACCTGATTAGGGACTGATTTTTCTTGATTATATTATGTATATGAAGTCATTGTTATATCTAATAAACAATGTGTTGAAAAGTTTTATTTATTGATAGTTTTTATTACATCCCAGTGTTATCATGGTTATTGATAACCTAAAATACGGTAACTATAGACATGTTAAATATTTATTAGCCCAAATAGTGATATCATCATCATCATCATAGACCTCTAATTCTGCTTTCCTTCAGGATTCTTATAATATTAGACAGTAATAAGCATATTGTTGGAAAAACTGACTCTAGGTGGTGGGCTTGTGCAAATCTCTATTCCTGCAGTCAATATTCAGTGAATATGTTTAAGTCATTATTTATGTATGTCTGGTCACAGCTGTATCCTTGGTAACTGTGGCAACATGAACATGATGGATGCATTTTGAGGTTCCTTGATACACAGCATGTATACAATGTATTGCATGATTGGAATAATAATAGAAATATTAATTACCTATCCAAGGATTTATTTAGACAAGTGCAGAGGCCAATATTCGACCCCAACTTTTTACAGCAAATGTCAATAGATATTTCCAAATTGGAGTTAATAAATTTCCAATTCATGGTATTTAACTACTGTTTGCACTTGTTGTAGAGGTGACGTATATTACATCGTTAACAGAACCAAAAAGGAGGAAGAGGCTTTTATGCTCAGTTTACAGTATTCAATTCAAAATTATAATGCCTCTTAGTTTCAGAAAATAAGAGAGAAAAATCCCAATTTTAAACAAAGTAATTACTTTTTTCCCTATTTTCCTGCTAATGGCACTTTGTTTGGAATTTTGAAAAAACATTTTCAAAGCTAATTGTTATATTTAATCATATTAATATTGAAATTAAATTGTTCATCTTGCTCATGAAAGACAAAACAGGGGTCCTCAATGTACATGATTAATGCCAATTACCGTTTAGTTGGTACTGGGTTTCCAGAAACGATTATATTGTTTTGATCATCGTTTCAATGACACAAAATATACACCTGGTACATGTATCAGTCAGAAATTTAGACGTTATTGAGCATGTTGAGGTTTACTGCTATAGACTGTGTATCAGGGCACCCCCATAATCTTAGATTATTCAATTAATTACATGAGCATTACAACAACCCCTGATGAAGAAAACTCATTGATTTTGTTGAAGTCTTGTGCTGACAACTGCTGTGTTTCAGGTTGGCAACCGCGATGGTTTGTCCTGGACAATGGAGTCCTCTCCTACTACAAATCACAAGAGGATGTCAACAATGGCTGTAAAGGTTCAATCAAGATGACTGTATGTGACATAGTTGGTGAGTCGACTTTCAAAAACAGCCATCTTTGGTTGAATTTTTCCAAGTTAGCAAACAGCTAAATTGACTTAATTGTTTTGAAATTTTTGTTTACTTGTTGGCCAGTGTAGCATGTGGAGGCATGGTTGGATGCCTTTAATGTGGAGCAGATTGCAAGTGCCTAGTTTTTCCCTGCTGTTGTCAATTCATAATTATTTTGTCTAAATATGTACTGGCCTTAAGAAGGGACACAAACTTTCATTTTTCATCATTGCATCATTCTTGACCACAGTCTTAGCACTAAGATGGGCATAAATGTTTTCAGTCCATCCAACTGATGCTGCCCGACTGGACTTAATTATTCATGGAGAACAACACTATTATGTAAAGGCTGCTACAACCAAGGAGAGACAGGAATGGCTTGTTGCTCTGGGCAGTGCCAAGGCCATGCTCAACAACAGTGGACGAGCTGCAGATTCAGGTAACTGTGACGTTATGTATCAGATTTAGCTATGGTACTGGATTTCATTTCAGTCCTTGGGGCGGTCGGGTTGCCTAGTGGTTAAAGCGTTGGCTCGTCACGCCGAAGACCCGGATTCGATTCCCGACATGGGTACAATGTGTGAAGCCCATTTCTGGTGTCCCCCAACGTGATATTGCTGGAATATTGCTAAAAGTGGCGTAAAACCATACTCACTCACTCACATTTCAGTCCTTAATGCTGTATAGCCACCATGTACGTATGTTGATATTTTGCTTCATGTTCCAGCTGATGAAGTTTCCCCAGGCAGCCTTCGCTCCAAAAAGTCGGAATTGCGACTGTATTGTGACCTCCTTATGCAGCAGGTCCACTCTGTTAAACAAGCCGTAAACACTGACCAGGCAGACACTCAGGTAAGCTATCTCCTCATGTCCACTGTCAAACAAGCCGTAAATACTGACCAGGCAGACACTCGGGTAAGCTATCTCCTCATGTCCACTGTGAAACAAGCCGTAAATACTGACCAGACAGACACTCTGGTAAGCTATCTCCTCATGTCCACTGTCAAACAAGCCGTAATTACTGACCTGGCAGACACTCAGGTAAGCTATCTCTTCATGTCTACTGTCAAACAAGCCGTAAATACTGACCAGGCAGACACTCTGGTAAGCTATCTCCTCATGTCCACTGTCAAACAAGCCGTAAATACTGACCAAGCAGACACTCAGGTAAGCTATCTCCCAGTGTCCACTCTGTTAAACAACCTGAACACACAGCATGTGTATTCCCAGGTGAGTTATCTCCCCTGGACTACCTTCGTCTTGGGGAGTTGTCTCCCCTTGTCTACTTCGTCAAAGCTATTCGTTATGAACAGTGGACGCTGTGACACTCTTTCAGCTAAATGAACCATGCAAACAGTGCCCCCTTCAAATAAAATAAAACAAATTCCCTTGAAATAAACATACCCAACTGCATGTCCTTGAATGTTGCGACATCAAAACGTCATGTCGTATCTCCCCATGGGTTTTCTGAGTCAAAATGGATCCCCAGTACCCAGTGTTTGATTAAAGAGCCAACTAAAAGGAGATTTGGGTGGTTGCTATGTTTGATTAGGCTAATTGTTTGTCAATGACAACATGTGTTGATCATTGTGCTATCTGGTTTTCCTGAACCAAAGTTGATAATTTACATGCCTCCTTGAACTTGTTGATATGGCAGAATTACTGCTGACTGCAGCATAAAACAACATTCACTCAGTCATTCAGTCAGTCATGTGGATTTGACGTGTGAAATGTTCACTTACCCTGAAGAAGGTTTATTATGTTGGAGTGAAAGTATGAACATGTTTTCTGTGCATTTGTTGCAACCAAATATAGTGTGTTTGGAAAACTTTTTATACAATTATTATTGGAAGTGATTAAAATGTGCCGGATAATTTTTAAGTGTGCAGTCGATGTACACAGATGGTAGTATTTAGTTTTCTGTAAGATTGAACTAACCAGCAGGGCTAGTGGAAATGCTATAATAGGAACTAAACAAATTATTGTATATTTTTTACTTATCCTGCATTACTCCTTTATGCATTCACTGCTTACCTTACAACAACAAAATGACAGCATACAGCTGTGGTCTTGGGTGAAGAAATAAAAGTTGTTTTAAAGTCCCACTCTCGCTTTCTGCACTGACCACTGCCGCTGTCTTTGTGACCTTGTTGACAAGTCACCTTCCTCACATCACTGCCTGTTGCATCAAAGCAAGGACATGTCTCAGCGGATCTCTTAAAATTGGATAATTTTAGACCTTCAGCTTGGGATATTATTCTAAAATTTATCTCCGATGGGTAATGAATTCTCTTCATATTACTTTCACTATGTTGTGTAGTTTTATGTGGATTATTTAGGCGTACAAAGACTTTTTTCCCCCCATGTGCTCGTTGTTTCCCGCCATTTTGAATTTGTGTCACAATTGTTTGCCTGTAAGGGAAGTCAAATTGTTTACAATTCTCAGCTACATATGTATAATATATTCTTATGTTTTTAGTATACTAGTAGCTTCAGCGTTACATAAGCGTTTGCATGCGTCAATATTTGTGAAATACACTTTCAACTTGTAAAACATATCTGGCGATAGAATATTGTTTAATTCTATGGCAATCTTCCAACTCCATCTCATCAACAATTCTCTATTTTGTTTAACTTATGCTTGCGCGTTGTACTAATTGTCGTGAAAAAAATATTCCAAGGATCCTCAACCACGTTGTTTGGCATGCACATAGATATGGTCTCCAAACTTTAAATGTAATTTTTGTGCACCTCTTCTTCTGTCATTATTACGCAGCCGTTATCTTCAGTGGGTAATATGGCTTCCGCCATTGTGACTGCAAACGTTCATCATCCGCCGATATAAACAGTACCGGAAGCTTTTGTGAGATTGTACCTGCTCCTAATTTTCAGGCGCCTGGGACATCCAGTACTACTATCCCTGCGACACCGGCACATGCTTTTCAAGCCATGATCCAGCGTTGCGTTTCATAATCACCTCTACAATTACATCAGCCCCAGGCCTTACAGCGTACCCTGTTACGCAGGCGACACATGATCAGCTTAGCGCTGTTCTAACGACTTATCCAGTGCGGCAGATGTACGCTCAGGCTTCACCCCCTGTCCAGAACACTAATTGGATGCAAAACTTTATGCAGTCCATGTGGCAGCAGTCTATGGCATACCTGTATCCTGCGCCTACGCCTATGTACCAACTATGGCACAAGTGTTACCAAACGCATAATGTGCATTCCGGTACAGCGCATACATCGCTAGTACACCAGCGCGTACATGGACATCAGCGCATGACTCCTTGTCACCAGGCAGGTGATCAAAGCCTTCTGATAGAGAAGGCTCTACGCACTGGAGCACAAGCCGTCAGACTTATCAAATGGCGAGGATGGCGATTCCTCTGTAGATTGGAATACGCATCTAGACTTAGCGCAAGTACCTGATTGGGTAGCAGGCCGTCTCATGTCAGTGGCGCCCTCCCCTGGTAATGGGGTGGATAAAAGGGACTCCACGAGGTCACATCCTACATCGATTCTGGTGGATTGGATGTTGACAGACATGATTAGGTCATTGGACGAGGACTTCTCCAAGCTCACAATTGCTCTGTCATTTGAGCCACCCAAGTTTAGGAAGGATGATTTCCCTGTCCATGCGTTTGACCCAGCTCATAGTTTGGATGAGGACATACAAAGGATGACAGGCTCATCAAGGCCAACCACGCTTAAGGTACAAGATACCAGATTTGTCAGCACTAGTGTCGTCATTGCATGCAGTGGATCAGTATCTATCAGGGGATAACCCTAGCCAAACCCTTTCCAACAGCGTCAGATTGACCACATAAGAAACCATCTAAAGGCTTGGTTATTTAGCGCTTTCCAACTGGGACTCTGAGTTCAAGCGCAGGATGCTACGTAATTACCTTGGTCATCTCAATGAACAGATCGCAGACACGCACACCAAAGTTTCCAATTACGCTAGGGATGAGACCGCGCTCAAGGCTCTAGAGCACGTCTCTCATAGTCTATCCCAGCAGGCTGGCAGGTCAGGCAATTATAAGGCTAGATGTGCGTCTCTACCAAGGCAGGGGAGGTGATAAGAGGGGTAAACACTGAAGTGTTGGACAGTCACATCTGGGAACTCCCACCCCAAGTCATTCCAATTGTCGATTCCCCCATAGGCGAGAGACTGAATCTGTTTTGGAAAAACTGGACCATTCTCAAAGACGATTACGCACTCAACGTACTACGTCACGGTTACCGTCTAGACGTAGAGTTAACCCCACTGTTGACCAAAGCTCCTCCGCCTTGAAAATATCCAAGAAAGCAACATCTGCTATTAAAATTCAACATAGACATACTGTTGGTAAACATTGTTAACATTGCAACATTGGAGTTAACACCAGGGTTTTATTCTCACGTCTTCCTGTTTGTTTTCTTGGCGTAAGGTAAGCAGTGAATGCATTAAGGAGTAATGCAGAATAAGTATACAAATGTAATTAATATTTAAAATTTACTAAATTTCCTTTTCATTCAAGAAACTTGACGAAGCAACTTCTCTACTGACGGCCACCTGTGACACGTTTATCCAGACACTGGAAGACTGCATGCAACTCGCCAAACATGTCTCTACTCCTGGGCCGACAGAGCTGGGTCCTTCCCCACCCTCCCCCACACGCACAAACAGAAAGGTATGGACATTCTTCATCACTGATGTCACATTGTTTTGTAATTGGTATTTTGCTATTATCATTATTATCTTGAATTTCCAGATAGGGGGCATGGATGTCCAAATGGTCTAAGGTACAGCAATTCATTGTAGGGAGTTGCTTCCCTTTGCTGTATCAGGATCCATTGGTGGTGGATTCGAATCTCAGCTTCACATGGCTTCGGTCTGTCATAACTGCTTGTGGGGTGTAAATTTCCTCCTACACAATGCTGACATGCCTTGATATGACTGCAAAGTAGAATGATGTCTAAGGCAGTGTTAAACCCAGCTCTGGCACTCATGCATTCTTGTCAATCCTAAGGCGGATATGGTGTATCAGTCGGCCACTGTGGTTGCTGAGGTTAAATAATACTAATAATAATGGGAGTCCCTTGGGACGAATCTCAGCTGTCACTGGTAGATATACTGTTGCCATGATTGTGGATCTCATAATGAATTGATATGTATACTTCTAGGGATCAAGGAATGTTTCAAGGTCCAACTCTGTTGAAAAGTGAGTGTCTTTGGCTGTGGTAAATATGAACTGACAGTTTTTCTTAATCATGACATGGACATGGACATTTTAATTTGAGTCTTATGATTAATAATAACTTGTATAATCTTTTGTTTCAAAACAATATTAATCTTGATCACATGAGGGTTTTCTTCACGAGAATAAGAAAAGCAACAGAGAGCAACCAAACTGTGGAATTTTGATCCTTACGATGCACACTTTAAGAAGATTGTGTCTTGTTTGGAATTTTTGTAACTGTTTCGTTTTAAAGTGTGTATATATTCCACAGTTTGGTTGCTCTCTGCTGGTGTTCATTGGTAGGCCTGAGAGCTGTTCCTGTGGGGAACAAGAACAGGTTCCTAGCAATACGAGCATAACTTGCTGGTACATGCTGTAAACACCTGTGAAGATCCAGGTTAGAATAGGTCTTTTCAACCCATTCTTGCTGTAAAAGGTGACTATGTCATAAGAGGCGACTAACAGGATCTGGTGGTCAGTCCCGCTGACTTGGTTGATGCATGTCATACTGTCCCAATTGCATAGATCAATGCTCATTATGTCGTCATACCCCGCTGAAATATCATTGACTGTGACATTAGACAACATTCACTTCCTCATTAGAGCTGTACACCGCTTAATCATCATTTATCTGTCCCAGGTCAGTGCATCCCAAATTGTCTCCAATGAACTCTTATGATGGTGTCACACCCATGCGACCTCGTACAAGACCAAGATCTGGTTCAGAAAGTTCCTTCTCCGAGTCCGAGCTCACCAACGGAACAATTCGACCACGCTCAATCAATTCAGACTCAAATGTGATATATGAAGTAGAACCTGTGAAGGAGGAGTCAGGAGGTGGTGCTAAACAATCAGAGAACTCTGTTGGTGTGAGTGACAGTTCAGATACCCAACCAAAGCCTTTGTTATCATTGAACCATAAAACAAACTCAGAAGAACATGATGGCTTGGAGGATTTTAAGGATGCAATTGATAGCAAGATACCAACATTTTTCTCAGCAATGAAACCAAGGTAAATAGTTTTTCATATATGTATTGTTGATGCCCGTCAACTTAAATGTTTTTTCATCTCAACACTGCTCAAAGCCATTTTCAGCTTCATATGGTATTAACATGGTTAAAGGATAGCTAATTCCCATCTTCATCTGAGCTGTCAGATTGCCTTGTGTTAACATGGCTAAAGCATTGGCACGTAGCTAATTCAATCATGACAATAATTTCTCAATGTTAAGATCCTGGCTTCTTTATGAACATCATTTTGTCATTTAGATCTATTAGTAACTCTATCTGTGGTTATCAGTTGAATGAGTGTTAGCAGCAGTCATGGTAGTGATCAGTTGTAAGCGTGAATAATAATCTGAGGAGTTCACTTTCTACGTCCCATGAGGATTCTGGGTAGTAAGAGGCACTCAAATGTCATGCCTAATAATGTGTCATTTAGAGCTGAGTATCACCTGAGATCTTGCGATATGATACCTATGTCGATACAAACTGACGATTCCACTGGTATCACGATACACCACAACAAATAGTAAGTAATTATGAAATCACTGAAATAATACTCTAAAATCATGCATTATTGCTCAACACAATCTGCAAATACAACCTATTTTCTGTTTGAAAACTTTTTAAACCCACAATTTGCCCAAACTGAAGACTGAAATGCAATGGGCATGTCGACTTTTACCACCTTGTCCTCAAGTTCCACCATGCTTACAGGTGGCATTATAGTATTTCCCCAGTTACAGAAGGTAACTCCATCCGTCCCTGTTCTGTTTTTAGCTTATTATCCCCCGCCCAACAAAGATGGACTTAGGTTCTGTGAGGGTAGGGTTTGTTTCCGTAGCATAACTCATAAACCGTTCAATATTTTTTCATGAAACTTTGCAGGTACATGCTGAACTGGCCCCCCTTTTGCTATTTAGAAATTTTCGAAATTTTTATTTTTTACGTTTCCAAGGCAACAAGATGGACTTAGGTTCCAAACTCTTCTTTTTTTACAATTTCCATGGCAGAGTAGATTGAAATGGCTTATGTACCGAAAATACCATTTTAATACAGATTTCAGGGATCAATGTAATACCTCAGCTTGACTATGAGATCAGCTCATCTACAGTCATATGTACGGTACATGAAAAATATGACATATTAAACGCTCTGTAAAACATTGTAAGGGCAAACAGTTTGACTACTGGTTCAGTGCAAAGGTTGATTTCAATCACCCGACCTAAAAGGGCAGGCTTATATAGTAATAAGTTACAAGGTCAAAAAGTACAAAAGACATTTATAAATACATGAACATTCTTCAAGATGACAATCGATCTTGGGTCAAAATATTAAGTCAAGTTACCGTATCTGGAAAATCTTGATCACCAGTGCATCTTTGAATCATGCCATTACTATGTTATATTATTGTGCTTTTTATGAGAAACCGGCACAAACGTTAAGGTATCGATATATCTCCGATACTAAAATTGTTCTTCAGCTGATGTCGAGGTTTTGGGGTGTTAGTGAGCCCTCACTTTTTGCCTTGTTATTGATTGTCACAGGAGCTCCTCTGTCATGTGATCGATCCGGGAGATATTGATAATGTAAATATACATGAAAAATGTCATTTTTATTTATCAAATCATAATCAACATGATCAATAAAACCAGAATCAGTGGCATCAATAAATGAAGATGGGAAGTATGTTACAAAATGTTATCATGGTTATGTCAGTCTAATCACACTTTTATGGCATGTATTCATTTTGAAGTTATTTTTACTTTTAGTTTTACTGAAGTAACAAGTTTACCAAATAACGGAATTCCTGTGGAACCATTCCTGGGAGCATGCAGATCCATTGTGCCTATATTTGGTGAGTCAGCAATTTGCACTACTTAGTAATCATGGTAATGTGGAGGTTAGCTGTAGTAAGTAATTATCTTTGTTTTTGATTCATTGATGATGGTACTATGAGTATGACATTCACGAGCAGTTCAGTAAGTTAATGTACCATAACAAACCTTATTCTTTATGTTTTGAGACATTTCCCTCCCCACCAAGAAATATGATTCAAATGTGAACGTGATGATTTCCTCAGAGATTCCTCTTTACCATGTTTACCATGTTTACCATGCTGCTTCAGGTATGATATGTAAACTGTGCCAAAAACACACACTTGTATTACTTTATCTTCATCTGTTCATGCATGGACTGTTCATAGATATCATTCCTCAGTTTTACTACCCAAAGTGGCTTATGTTACAGACTGCTAACTAATACATAATGTATTCCTTGTAATAAACTATTGCAGCTACTTGAATATTGGAGTGGGGTGGGGTGGCCTTAGTAAAACCATAGACAAATTAAATTTGTTTTTAGAGATCAATGGCGATTGAGCAGCAGTGAACAAACCTAGTTCAAATGTCAATGAATATAAAACGTTTTCGGTATAAATTACCATGCATTTATAGGGTTTTCTTCTTCTGTTGTTATTGAAATATATACAAATTAACATTGATTAAGCATGCTTTTAGAGATAGAGGGGGCATGGGTAGCCCAGTTTTCTAAGGCGCAGCGATTCGCTGTGCAGAGTTGCGTCCCCTGGACACGCCAGAAACCTATGATTGTAAGTTCGAATCCCAGTTCACCCCGATTATGTTTCTAGGTTTGTTAGCACCATACCCGTGTTTGTGAGTTTCACCAAAGTGGTAAACGTCTGAGACCTGCATCACTTCGGGCTTTCCTCCCACATTAAGCTGACACGCTGTGATGTAACTGGAATACTGTTAAAAGCCGAGTTAAACCCAACACACTCACTCACTCATTTAGAGATTGAGCAGTAGTGATGCAGTTATATAGTTTACTCCTTCTGTGCAGCTGATTTCTGTTAACAAATGTGTAATATACACAAGAAAATACAGACTGTCATGTAAAGTTTCAGTCTATGTAAGGGGCGCTCATAAAGATTGCCCAGTACTGACAGATTGGTCTGGAAGTTGCTCAGGGGTGCTTCTTGATGCAGGGTGTTTAATACAGCAAATACGATACATGATATAAGGATATGTATTTGTTTCATATTTTGTTATTTAGCTTAGTGTAATTATTGAACTACATTAATAATCAAGTGTTATTACTGTATTTAGAAACACATCTAGTAGGATGCATTGTATCTTTTTGCAGATAAATTAAATGGAACTGCCTTTGCTCCTGTGAAGATGGACTTTGCAGGGAACATCAGGGTGAGTAACTCTGAGTACTGATACATAGGGCTACATACTTGGTGGCTAGCCTTTTCTAATTGCTGTATGGACAGGGCATTCACAGCCCATGTAGGAGGCACTGGTGATTGCAAATTGTGCTGTAACATGCACAGGCCCCCCTACTGACATATTTATTATTTTAATGTCACACACATTAAATACCACTGGTGGCACACACTACATACATACAGCCTATATATATGTCACAGGGACTATGTCAAATCAAGGAATATGGTTAATCCTTGGCATTTTCAGGGAATATATGTAATGTCTGATTCATGCAGGGATTATACATAATCCCTAACATTTTCAGGTATTATACATATTCCCTGATTTAACAACATGTTATTTAGATATATTCCCTGAAACCATTTCATTCAACTTTGTTAGAAAAATGATTCTCTCTAGTATCAACATAATAATGTCAAGGAATTTATTAAAAAGAAAAGATTTATTTGACAAATGTTAAATATAATTGGCATACATCAGTACCAACTAAGTTGAATGCAGCATTGTAACTCTTGCAGTAAGACACAAGTTATCAAAACAAGACATATTATGTCCCTATTGTTTAGTTTCTATTGACGCATGTCAGACTTGAGTGGCACAGCCTGGCGACATGTAATGTTCCTGTCAGTAACAAGATCTTCAATTGCATACAGTACTGTCGCACAATCATCAAACCATCTTCCTGAGGCAAGAGAGTTAACTGACTATAAAAGTCCAGTTTCCACCTTGGCCGAACTTGGCTGGTATTATGGAGTTACATTTTGGCTGGACTAACGAGTCTATGCAAAGTCAAATCAAATCGACCCATGAAATTGAAATCCGGTTTGTAAACTGTCATGCAGATTTCGGTCAATTGCAGGATTTGCAAAGCATGTGCACTGGCAACTCATTGTCAACAGATATTTTCCAAATGTTTTCATGTTTTTAATCAAGGTGCTCACATGATTTGATGCACTTCACAATGTAAGACCCGTTTGATCACAATATAGATTTTGATTATCGATCAGATCGTCTTGACTGGGTGCCGCCATTTTGTTTGAAGCAAATGCAAGTGATACGAAAGGTGGAATCTGATTGGTCCATTGGAGAGGCATAGAAGGGACATTACTCGTAATAACCACATGTGGCGCTATGATCAAGCCCAGGAATTCCAGCCTAGTTCGGCAAGGGTAGAAACTGGACTTTTAAAGTCAGTTAACTCTCTTGCTTCGGGAAAATGACATCAAAGTGGCTACAGGAGTACTTCCCATTCTGTGTTCCACCTTTCACAGCAATAGTGTTTAAACTATTATCACTGCATTCCATCACATCTCCTATTGTGATTCTGGTATCAGAGCAGCACCTTGGGGAAGTGGCATTGTGACATGGTCACCAAATTGCACTGCTCATAAAACATGTTTGCTGCACTTAACCATTTGTTCAGCTTGCTGCATCTGTGCATGGTGTGCTTACTTTCACGTGAATATGAAGGCTTCTTCATGTGATTTATTCAGGGCATTAGGAGTATTGACCAATTCATCTATATCACATGGTGACAGTTTTCCAGACTCGGGAGATGACCCACTTGTGCTGGGCTGATGCCTCAGTCGTTTCTGGAGATGGCTCACTTGGTTCGCTAGGTTCGGTTGAAGACTCATTTGACTTTTCAGTCATTGTAGGTGGGGCTAGTTCTGCCACGTCATCTTAACTCTGAAACTGAGTGATAACTTTTGGGGGCAGACCTGATGTCAAACCAATTTTCCCCATCAGCTCCTAAAAGTGCAGCAAAGTGGGAACACTTGATGCTGCTGTCATGACTACCGTTTTTTCTGGACTTTAACAAATTTCAGTCCTACAGTACAATCACTAGTGATGTTATCTCATAACCATGCAACTAACATGTCCTTGATTTCACAGTTTGTTGTGTTGTTACAACAATTGGAATTCCCTCATTTAGTCGTAAGGAGACAGTCACACCTTGACTAACATTGTGTTGATTACAGTGTTGACTAATTGTTCAATTAAACACGTGTATGTGTTATTTTTACAAACTTTTTCCCTTTTTAACAAACGCTTTAACAGTGTTATATTGATACTTGATACTTGATACTTGATACTTGATACTTAACTAGAAAGAATCATTCATACAACCATGTATGAAATAGTTTCAGGGAATATGTCTAAATCACATGTTAAATCAGGGACTATGTATAATACATGTACCTGAAAATTTTAGGGATTATGTATATTCCCTGCGTGAATCAGACATGACATGCATTCCCTGAAAATTCCAGGGATTATAGTTTATACTTATTCCCTGATTTGACATATTCCCAGTAACATATACACATACATCTAGTCAGTTGTTCTCATCAATAAAATGCCATATGTTATTGTCACTGGTTGATCTCTCTCATTTGAATGTGCCCTACTTGGCATTTCCTGCCTTTGTCTTCATGGAAGTGAGATCACATGTCAAGCGAGAGAAGTTAGATTTGTGACAATGTAAACACCATTCACAATCAAAACTCATCAAAACAGAATTATTTACTTTCAGTTCTAATCAAATGTAACTAAATGAATGGATATTTTGAAAACTGAATTTGGAATCCTATTTCTCCTGTTAAAATCCCTAATCCTGAGTAAACTTTCTGTCCCACACAAATCTGGCTTGGATTGAATCAACTGTACATCATAGTAAGAACTGGGGACTGATCTGTTGTCACTTATACTGAAATAAAGTGTCATTAATGCAATTCACATCATGTAAGACACGTTTCCTTCCAGAAAATCCAGCAGAAGTATTCTACCAACTCGAACAGCTTTGCGACACTCCAAGACATGGTGGTGTATGAAGTCAAGGCCAAACAGCACACAAACTCCAACTCTGCTACAGTAGCAATACTCTGGCTCAAACGGTATGGTGTGATTTTCTTATTTCAGACCATTTGTAATGATAAAGAATTTGAGTGACAATTACTTGTTATTTCAGTTTGACTTTGCAATGTAAATGATAACTTCTTTGATAGGCATTTAGAAGTTGGAGTACTAAGTAAGGAAAAGAATATATGGAACTGTTATACTGGAGTAGAGAAGCCTGTTATGTACACACAAGGGTAGTGATGACAACCACACTCTGTAAATCACTTGCTTGATAACGGTGTTAGAACCTGCACCGAAACGTCGCTCTTAATTGTAATAAAGAAGTTGTTCATCCATATATTCTTATCCTTACTTAATGTAAATGATACTTGATTATTACTGGTCACATAATGATTTTATCGCAGATTGATGCTTACACACATTCATGATTTTTATCACAGATCAATGTCTACAGGGTAAAGATTATCACACATTGATACAAGTTTATCACACACTGATTATCACACATTGGTACTTAACACAGAGTTTATCACAAATTGATACTTATCACACACTGGTTATCAGTGTCACAGACTGATGCTCATGCCATATTGATTATCACAGATTAATTATTATTGCATACTGATTCACAAAGATGTCATGATGTCAATCACTTTTATTGTCTAAGACATCATCATTTACAGACTGCTTTTATATGGCTGGAATATTGCTGAGTACGGCGTTAACCAACCAACAAACAAACAAAACGTTTGACTCTTACAGAATACTGATTATCACAGATACATAGCATAAAGGTCTTCAATTATTGATTGTATTGTGTTTCAGGGGGCTTGAATTTGTCCTGGAATTCATGCGTGAAGTGTGTTCAGGTCAGCTTGACCTTACATTGTGTGCAAGCAATGCTTATTCCCGCAGTCTAAAACCTTTCCATGGATGGGTTGTGAGGGGCGTGTTTGCTGTAAGTTAACATACTGGCAGTTATTTATGTGCACAAATGTCTAAAATGTAGCTATAATGTAAAATGTAATAACCGATGACTGCAGGTATTTGTATGGACGACAACTTCTTTCTTGTTTATTTTATTGTTTTGTTCATTTCGGTGCAGACACTAGGCTCTGTATCAAGCACCTGAGGCATGTAATGATGTAGAGCAAACAGAACATGCAAGTAAAGCATTGTGAAATGTGGGGCAACCTAGTGCTTAAAGTGTTCACTCATCAAGCTTATATAAAATTGTCTAGGTTAGCAAATCAAATGCCACGGACACACTTGCAATTTATTTGTTTGGTCTTGAAAGGCTGAAGAGATGTGATAACCTTGATCTCTGAGACTGGGTAGGTAGTATATTAAGTATTATACTTATCCTGTCTCAAACATTGCATTTGTCTCTATTTCCAAATCAAAAGTTGAAACTTCCCTTGCAAACGCATCTGTTTGCAACTGGAAACACCCTACCCAAACGCAGCCCTTCAGTGACACCCGCAGCCCAAGTCTCTTGTTTCACTGGCATCTTGCTCAAGACATGTGGTTTTACTTCCCTTTACACATCATCACGAAGTAGAGAAAAGGCCTTGATTATCTTGCCATTTGCCAACTACATTTCATCAAACTGTATTTTGCAGTGGATTTATATTCTTCCTTGGCATACTTGGTTTTTTTACGCCACACTACATTCTTCACTCTTGTTTTTCAGTGGATCGATATTCTACCTAGACCTTCATAGTTTTAATGTTAGGATACATTTATTCAATGACTGACAACCTGTTGTGAAGGCTGTTCTACCTTATACATCGCCTCCTGCGGATCCTACACCCTTGCTGTCTCTTGTCTTGGGAGACAGCATGCACTAATGCGTCATGCTTTGTCACTCTGTTGGGGGGCACGAGTGGCCCAGTCGTCTAAGGCGCCGCGATTCGCTGTGCAGAGTCGCGTCCCTTGGACACGCCAGAAACCTATGATGGTGGGTTCGAATCCCGGTTCGCCCCGATTATGTGTCTAGGTTTGTCAGCACCATACCCGTGCTCGTGGGTTTCACTTAAGTGGTAAACGTCGGAGACCTGCATCACTTCAGGCTTTCCTCCAACATTAAGCTGACACGCCGCAATATAACTGGAATACTGTTAAAAGCGGCGTTAAACTCAACTCACTCACTCACTGTCACTCTGTTACTTTGCAGTATTAGACTTACAACAACTCCTCTACCCAAAGTCTGTTACCTTCTCCGACGAGGCAGTCCCAGTCGCCACACCATTCATCCCGGGTCTTAAGGATCGTCTGCTGCAACCCCAGCACAGTCCACCTCCACTGGACACCATGCTGGTTCATTGTTGCTGACACCTCATTCCACAACCTCACATCAGCCAAATCCGCTTCAGTCTTCTCAACCTCCAGCTTGTTGACGTCTCCTTCATTTGGCGACTGCAGTTCATTGTACACATCTCCTCCTTCAATAGGTCACCTTGATGATGACAATGTATTCTGTTTGTTCGCTTAATGTTTCAGCTAATTTCCATCTATATGACAGAGGTCTGTAAATAATCAAGTCTGGACCAGACAATCCAGTGATTGACATCATGAGCATCGATCTACGCAATTGGGATACTCTGTTTTGCATCAAGCAAGTCACCAAGTCTGACCACCCAATCCTATTAGTCATACAACAAGCATGGGTTGCTGATATTCTATCCAGGGCTTTTCACGGGTATTACAGTGTATTATGTTGGATGGTTTCCCAGCTGCCTTTGCATTCACCTCAGAGGTCTGACCCTTCATTGTCAATGTGAGGGTGCCATAGCTGATCGCTGGATATGTCCTTTGAAAGACTTAAGGAAATGACACTCCCTTAAGGCGCCCACCTTCCTGTGTCTTTTTTGAAGGCCCCACAAGTAGTTGACAATGCTCAAAAGTTGAGTAAGAGATCTTTTTTCACATCATTAAGTGTGTACAGAAGGAAGTCAATGACACAACACAGGGGCCAGTAAATGTTCTGCTGTTTCAGTTGACTGTCATATGACTTTAGATGGAACCGCCTCTAAGAATGATCAGCGATGCACCTTCAACCAGCCCTATAGTTTTTCCAACACATACTGACTGCTGGACAACTAGGATCTCAGTTGACACCAACCCCAGTAGGCGACAGATTGCAGCTGTTCTGGCCCACTTGACGATACAGGACAACCCTTCATCATGTCGCTCATGAAGGAGAGGTGTCGGCTGTATGCAACAGCCACATATGCTGTCGTCACCGTCCTTTTTGCACCTGCCAGTTTGTTGAGCCACCATACAGTCACTTGTCCAGAAGTAATTTAAATCCTGGATCCAGCTACCATCGTCCCTAACTTCAACTCACAAATATATGTTGTGCCAAAGAAGGGCTGAACAAGTCTGCATGTTTTGCAGTATGCACATCTTCTACCCCTTTGTCTAGGACCATCCACGACGCTTCCGCTTGGTCAGTCAGGCAGCAAACTATGCACCCAAGGGCGTCTGGTGTGTTTAGGTTTACAGAATACTTATGTACATGTGTCCATACCTCCGTTCTACTGCAGATACACCTGGGACAACATTTCACTGGCATGTCCTGCCTTTGAAATTTCCTGGGTATTTTACGAGAATCACAAAGCCTGTCATCTCCTTCATCCACCGGACGGGAATCAGACTCGTATATATTTGTGTACTTGGACGATTGCTTACAGGTTCACACCCAGAGGGAAGTACTCATCTGGCAGCTGCCCTTCAACCAGTACCTCTATCACTGCCCCGGTTGGCTTGTCAACATGGTGAAGTCTGACCTGATTAAGTCCCAATGCCTGACATTGAACAAAGAAGTATTCAATGCAACCTGCGACTGCCTTCTTCTCCCACAAGACCGGTGGCGGACCATTTCCATTGCTGTCACACACACCTTGTGTCAGCAAAGCTTTCTTCATCAGTGACATTTCACGTCTGACACCTGCAGATCTTCCCATATTAAGCTGACATGCTGTAATACCTTGAATACTGGTAGTCACTCACTCATCAGTGAAAGAAGTTCTTGGGTATAGGCACTCACAATGCACAATCACCTCTGGTCGTTCCTCCCTCGTCAGCAGTCAAACTGCCACTCTTCATCCTGCCTCATCCCCACTTGGGGGGGGGGGGGGGGCACGGTGGCCAAGTCGTCAAAGGTGCCGCGAATCTCTGTGCAGAGTTTGCGTCCCTTGGGCATGCCAGAAAACTATAATTGTGGATTTGAATCCCAGTTCTCCCCAATTATGTTTCTAGGTTTGTAAGCACCATACCCGTGCTTCGTGGGTTTCACCGAAGTGTTAAACGCCTGAGACCTGCATCCCCTGGGGCTTTCCTCCCACATTAAGCTGACATGCTGCGATATAACTGGAATACTGTAAAAAGCGGCATTAGACCCAACTCACTCACTCATCCCCACTTGGACTGGTGGACTCAGCCAGCGCACATCAGCAATGAATGGTGTTTCCTTGGTGATATTTACCACCACTCACCTTTTAGTGAAAGCATCTCGTCAGAGCTCGGCGCCCAACTTATGGACTAGCAAGTAGCGAGACAATGGTCAGACGACGATTACTTGTGGTGCATCAACAACTTCGCTTTTGTGACGGTGGACGTCATACTGGCTGATGTAACTTTTGCTTTTCTCCCTCCTCAACATAGCAGCAGTCCCATCTTCCAAGTTCAAGCATGGAAAGTCAACCAAGTCTTCCCACCCCATTCTGTCTGCCCATCTGGCATGTATGGAGAAATACCTGAGGTCTAAGGCTTATTCAGGGCATGTTGCTGTTGTCGTTGTTCCATGAGACAATTTTATGATGCTAGGTGGTCTTTGAGAAAAACAGTTCCAACAACATCTCTCCTGCACTGTCTGCTATGCCTCAACAGATTGCTGATTTCCTCAACTATCTTCATACCTATCTGACAGCCATTACCTGTGCTGGCTCTTGAACGCAATTCTTGACCATCCCTGATCCCTGTCTACTGCTTGTGGTTAACAACTCGAAGATGAGATGTAAAAGTTTTGTCCTGTATGGTACTTGACGTCTTGCCTCCCTGAAGTACATCCCTCAGATAACTATTTTTCTGCTCGTCTCAGCAACTGTGGCTCATGCCAGCATAATACATGGACTAGATTTCATGAGGATCAATTTCAACCGACACCATCACAGTGCAGTTTATTTTGTTCTCAGATGGGACTTCATCGCTAATAATCAACTCAGGCACTGCAGTCACCCTTTGGATTTTTCTACCATTCTTCAAGCTTCTGCCGATTGCAGAATTACTACTTCCAAGGACCATAAGGCTGCATGAGGCGTGTGAACTCGCTTCTACATTGGCTCTTCATCATTACTGGTCCGTCTCAAGGGGTGCTTCAGGCAGTCTCAGCCTATCTTTGTTGGTCACTACCTTCATATCTCCGTTTAAGATCTTTGCCCTCAGCGGTTTGGCCTCTTGGTTCTTGCACAGCAAATGATGATGTCCCATGAAGATGAATATTCCACCCCAAACATTATACTCGTACACTGAAGAAGCTACATTGTCAATCCTGCTTTATTATTATGTACATGATTTTTCAACTCAGAATTATCATTGTTATTAGCACAAGCGTCTATTGGGGTTGACATAAATCGATTTGTTCGTAGTTGGTGCTGGGTACCTATTGATGTTACACCGATTAGTGATGTAAATATGTGAAGTACATGAGAGGTTTATATTATTACCTCTATCAGATGTTAGTGGACAAATCGACCTCCCTCCATCAGTTAAAGTGTGCAATGTGTGAGACAGGATAAGTAAGAATTAGTCTTATACTCATCCTGTCTCACAGGATATATTGCCTACCCCTCTGAGGATTGAGTCGTCTACCTGTACTTTGGCTTCTGAAGTCTTGAGCCTCGTGCGTCATGGATGGGCGTTGAGGTTGGGTTTTTCAAGTAGCAAACAGTTGTGTTTGCAAGCAAAGTATCTACTTTTTGTTCGGAAAAAGAGACACAATGAAATAATGTGAGACAAGATAAGTATTGAATATTTATTTTAATGTAAAATTAACAATACTGCTACAGAAAACATGGAGGAACCCTGTAGTCCTGCTGATTTTACTGGGTATACATTGGACATTTAGGACATTGTCATTGAGTAATTAGGATGATCGTTAACAACTTATTGTTTGATATATTATACAGTTTGAACTAGCAGACAAACAAGTGGTGCTTGGGGGAATTGAATCAAATAGCTGGGACTGCCAAATAGCTCAAGTCTAATGCCCTGTTTTATAAAACTCTTTCAGGAAGAAACTATAGATTAGACTATTTGATATATGTTGCTTATTCATAAAAATCTGATTATTTTGCTCGTTAACTTTCTGCCCAAACTGTATTTTGTTGTGAACACACAATGCCATGTTGTATTTTGTTGGTTGTAAAACATGTTCTGCATTTCTTAGGTTGCAGTGAAAGCGCTACCATATCGTGAGGTGTTCTTGTCTCAACTAGCAGAGGTGAAGTGTGACACCCAGAGCTCCATCTACCAACACTCCCTTAATGAGGACTGTGAGGTCTTCATCCGGTCTCTCAGTTTCATCACTCGAACCATCAATGACTTCTATGTCAATCATGATCTTGACTGTGCTGATCAAGTTTGATAGGAAAACCACGAGAATATTTCAACACTCCTATGACCAAGTTTGATTTGAGCTGGAGCAATGTACAAATGAAGCGGTGAAGCATACCGGTTAACTCCCTTAGATTTGAGTTTGGATTGAAGCTGTGTATCAGTAATATTTGTATTCTCTCTTTCACTGTTTAGACTTTCAATTTTGATGATGCATCAAAACATGGATGATCATATTTCAATATTTGAGTTCCCTTTGAACAATACTTTTAGACTCATGACTTTGATCAAACAAAGAGAAAAAAAACATCCAAACATTATTTACAATACCATCACCAGTGTTATAAGGCACTTCTTGTTTAACCAAATCAGAGACAAAGGCAGGTCATTAATTGAGATATCTTCAAGGATTGGGGCATGTATTAGGACATTGTACATATCCACTATTTTCATTCCTGACTGGTAAACGATGTAAAAATGCCTTATTATTTGCCCATCATTTTCAGTGTTTACTTCACATTGTACAAATCTTCAGTTATGATGACAAGGTACAGAACACGAGAATTGTGTTACTTACAAGTATAGACTCTGTTTGTTCTTCAAGTTGTTTTCTGTCATGTGTGGAGGGGTCATTCATATGAGTAGAGGGAGATAATGGGTCTATGTATCAGAAGAAGGTGCAAATTACATTTAATTCAAGTCACAGAAAACATTAATGAAAAATCTGTAATGACTTTCCTGCATTATGTATGAATGCATGTTTAAAAACTCAGTAAGCAGCTGTCACTGAAGTCGACATCATCTGTCATGATCCTCCATCATTCGTTATAATCCTTCATACATGTCTGATGAGAGCTGGACCCATTCAACATGTTGATGAAACATATTAATGATCATGCGTATGAGCCTTTGTACATAAGGATGTTAAGGCTTATCTCACTAGTACTACTACCAGTGCCAGTGGTAGCCTTGTTTACTATCTTAGTAGTAATATTGTTTAATCAATTTGCTATCTTGTAGTTACAGGGGCCAAAGGGACCAAAGAGATTCTCATGTTTAATATATGTCAACTTTAGTTGATCCTTACATATTTTTGGGTGAAATAGGCTATCAGCTTATCAGAATTACAAAAAAAGGAGCCCATTTCGACAAGATTTACAGTCTGCGGATCTGTAAAACATGTTTTAAATAAAAGTCGCCTAACTGTATTTATTTGAAGGAAGTATATTGCATTTGGAATCAAGATGTAAACTTGATTATTTGTGTATGTTAACCTATGTTTAGATGACGAGAGGGAACTGTGTTTACAGAAATAGTGAAAGGTCAGGGGTTGGCCATGAGGGGATCTTCTTGGCTGGCATTTCATTTGATGATTTGACTTCCAAGATCAATATGATGACACATATCAAAACTTTAATTTAATAGTCACAAGAAAATGTTCATTATGAAAGTCACAAGTGTCTCGGCTTGAGACAAAGCACAACCTACAGCTGCCAATGTTTCTGGTTATGTGGCATTTACTGATTCTCCATCTCCTATTTCAACCTGGCTTTTCAGTGGTACATTCTTTCTTTGTACTGTCACAGTCACTCAGTCTATGCTTTGTTCTGTCATGACAGTCTATGCTTTGTTCTGTCATGACTCTGTTTTGTCCTGAAACATGGCAGTCTATGCTTTGTCCTGTGACATGGCAGTCTATGCTTTGTTCTGTCCTACAACAGTCTATGCTTTGTTCTGTCACATGGCCATCTATGCTTTGTTCTGTCCTACAACAGTCTATGCTTTGTTCTGTCCTATGACAGTCTATGCTTTGTTCTGTCATGACAGTCTATGTTTTGTCCTGTGACATGGCAGTCTATGCTTTGTTCTGTCATGACAGTCTATGCTTTGTCCTGTCATGACAGTCTATGCTTTGTTCTGTCCTATGACAGTCTATGCTTTGTCCTGTCATGACAGTCTATGCTTTGTTCTGTTATATTACAGACTATATTTATCCTTCACATGTTCATGTTTACCCTAAGCTGTTAGTCGGGTTTGACCCCAGCAATAATGACTGATTTTACATTTGCAAGAGAATATGATTCCTTGTTGAGCATACAGATTACATGATAAACATTATTGAATCAGAAAAATTCATTGCAATTTGAATTCATTACTAAAACATTCAAACATGTAAGGAAATTACTTTTTAGCTTGAGTAAAAGAATTATAGATTATTTGTGTTATAATCCCTGCATAATTGTTTTTAGGGTTTAAATTTATAAGGTGTTTCTTCATGGGTGTACATACTCTAATGTATATTGTTAACAGATAATGCCTGTGACTGTTCATGAGAGTGTCCAAGAGAAGGTAAATGGTAAATTTTACTGTTTCCATGAACAGATTGTGTCAATGTAGCGTTTCATGTTAATACTCTGTATATTTCTTAAAGTGTGTTCGTCACTTTTAGTGGCTGTTGTATTAAATAGTATTCTCAGTTGCCATGGATTGAATAAAAGCATATTGAATAAGCAGCCTGTATATTTTAAGGAAAACATTGCATGAGAAATAATGTATACATAGTGAGAATATGTGCTGGAAGTTGATATGTGTAGTAAAACAGATATATCAGTGTATTGAGAATGTTGTTAAGGTAAAGATATTGTGAAAAGATCGCTTTGTGAAACAGGGTCCAGAGCACCCACCATATGCACTTGATTTGTTTAATTAGTGATGATACGGGGTCATGGAGGGCCCAGTCATCTAAAGCACTACAATATGCTGTGCAAAGTTGCATCCTTTAGGAATGCCAGAACTCTTATGATTGTGGGTTTGATTCCTACATTGGCCCTGATTATGTGTCTAGGTTTGTCAGCACCATAACCATGCTCATGGGCTTCACCAAAATGGTAAACATCCAAGACCTGCAACATTTTGGCTTTTCTCCAGTCAAACTGACATGCCAGGATTTAACTGAAATATTGTTAGGCCACATCAAACCAAACTCACTCATCGTGATTCAGTGCTTTATCCTTTGTTTTCTGTGATTGATCCAAAATAGTCAAAGGTGTACTTAGTATTGTTTGATCAACAGCCCTGCTATCAGTAGTACACAATAATATAGGTGAATGTCCAGAAAGAGCACAAAATATTTTCTGTGACTTTTTGACAAATGTTCCTTCATTGTAATATCAAATTTGTTCACACCTGAAATCTATTTTGTTTCTCACATGATAGTTGGAGAAGATTAATTGAAATTCCTATTCCAACAAACAAACTAAATTTGGGAGTTTATTTTGTGTAATTTAGGCAGCAAAGTTTTGTGATACCCATCATTCAGTGAAGGCTTTCTTTAGAGACACCATATTGCTTGATGGTTGGTTACTTGGGCTATAGTTGAACAGTATGTTCAGGAAGTTCCCACAAAACGTGACAAGCACTAACTACCATGCACTGACACAGAATTGTTCAAAAGGAAAGGTGCATTTTAACAAACAACATGCTAAATCGGTGCAAATAGTTTGTGAAACAACTTGCATGTTGAAGTTGTGTTATTACTGTTGAAAATATTGTTCTACTGGATGCAGGGCTGTTTCAAAAGGCTGTCTAGATTATTTGAGAAGTCTTGCGAACATGGGCAGTGAACATGGGGTAATATGTGGTAAATTGTATACCAACAAAAGATCTTCTTTACAAAAACTTATTTATTCATTTGTTGTAGACAATTGCATTAAAATGCCATTAGTAATGAAAATATGTATCTATGCATCATGTTGTCTCTATATAAGAACATGATTGTTTGGTCCCTGTGTCCAGCATTGGATTGGGTTTGTCTTCAAGACATTCGTCATTTGAAAATACCAGTACATTCCATAGAAACAGGAAAAATGGGAGAATGTGTTTCCTCTAAACATTGTTTTCCATGTATGCATTTATTTATCACAGTTCTCATGACAGTTGTGACATTTCGTGAGTTGAATGAGAGGATAGACCAAATGTTTGTGATATTCAAGTTTGTAAACATGCAATGTTAATCTTCAGTTTCAAATATATATGTTGATTATCAAGGTACCTACGGTATTTACGTTAACACCAAAAAGGCCTAAACATATTTAAGGTAAAAACATGTCATTTTTAAACAAGCACACCTTTTGTTAAACACTAAGTTTGACCTTACAAGAATCCTTTATACAAACATAAAGAAACATGATAATAATAAGCCTAGTGATTGAATTTTGCATCATACTGGCGTTCATGTAACGTGCATTTTCGTACATTGAATGAATATTCTAATTAACATAGTTTTAGGTAGCATGTTTAGTTCCTTCTTGCCTATTTCCTCTCTGATCTCAACTGAATCTTTTTTATTAGTGTAAATATTCACTTTCAGAGGTCAGGCAAAATCATTACAAAGTTTACTGATGTAGCACTGTAGTAAAGATTTGTGAAATACAAGTGAACTTGTTGAAAAGCAACAGTAATTATATCCAACAGATCATTCAGTGATTTTGTAAACAGAGATTGGATGCAGATTTTCGTTTTCATCTCACCTCCTGAATGGGAATTGAACTGACCACCTTAGTTTGGGTTTTTTTATGCAAAAAATTGAGTTAAATCCTTGTCTGAGTTTGGTGAGACTGTGGTGGGGATCTGATTTCTTTACCTGAGACGTATATATATGCTTGATTAATTTAAAATGACATGGCTTTCTTGGTATTGTTTATCTAAAATCTTTTGAATCCAACTTCACAAACTAATATCTTTCATTCTTTAATTTTGAATGTTTTTTGGCGATACTCACCTCATGCAATACATATACTTGAGTCTGATATGATACACACCTCGAAACTCAATTTGCACCACTTATCACATGAATTTCTCCACTTGCCTTGCGTCTCAGCGAAAAAATGTTGTCACTATGAACAAGTTTGTCTAACTTGTATGAATGGTTAATTTGGGTGTGCCCTGATAGTTTTTGGTAATCAGCTTTAGCATTTTGTTTCGTGATACAAGGAGAGATAACTGTAAGCCTAGTAGTCATCTGGCCGAGTTATTGCACAATGCAATGTCACATATTCCTCTTTGAAAAGTGATACAGAATTAAAACACTAATTGTAACATGGGATATTGTGTATTGTATTATGTGGTACAAATTTGTGATGTATTGCTGAATTGTGACAAGCCTCCTAATTTCATATTTCAAAGTAAATTCATAAAACTCTTACTGCATCATCAATAATATTTCTTTGTTTGTTCAGCTTGTGTAGATATTTTACGCACCCTAAAATAATAATCAACACCCCCTAGTTGACAAGTCGTAGTGTTTATTATGCTTTTTCATTGAAGGTCACACAAGATATTGTCTATTTGAACACAATTTTAGGTATGTTTTGCACTTGATATTCATTCAAGTATGAATGACAATTGCTATTTGTGAACTGTTCTTAGAATATAGGGATTATTTGCTTCCTTTATTACTATTTCTTGTTTGATCAAAAGTTTCATAATGTACTTGGTATATTTTATTGATCAAATACAGTCCTGATAATGAATTGTCAGAAAACTTGTAAAACCGCCTTCACCATCATGCATTAGTGCATGCTTCTTAATATTAAGGATGTCTGCTGGTTTAGATTCAGGGTACATGTATTTCACTTTTTTCTGATATCAAGCCGTTTTGTTTCAGAAAATACCTGTTAAAATGGAGAGAAAAAAGGGGTTGCAGCACATCGCATTTTAACAATAGCTCCAAATTCACACTTTCTTGTTTGTAAAATATTTTAACAACACATGAATAAAATGTTCATCTATAAGAAAGATATCAGAAAATATATGTAAGTGAGGTAATTAGCTAGGTAATGGATATAAAAAATAGCATGCACATTAACATTATTTGGATTAAAAGTCAATTTTCCTCATTTTCATCAGTGCCAGCAACACACAGTGCCACACAAGAAAGTTAAATGCCTTAATTATTACACATCTTTGAAGTGCTTATTCCTTTCATTTTTGCAGTAAGCAATATGCAAGTTATTAAATAAGAATTGTTCACTTCATTGTCTGATACATTAACCTTTATCTTTGACTTTTAGTCTGATTCTCAGCTTCACCTATTCACATTGGGGATAGACTTAGAAATGGAGGTTGCACAGCGTTACAAGACCATGTTACAGAAATACCAATTGCATAATATATTAGGTAGCATTCTAATTCTCTAAAAGGAAGTACTTATAAAAATATGAAGATAATTGAAAGTTAAGTTCCTTTTGATATCATTATTGGGCTTTCATCATAATTTTTCAGACCCCGTGATATGTTTTCATCCACTTTAAATTTTCATTCACTGAACAAAGGATCAAATGGCTTGTCAAATGTCACAATTCTACATACTGTATGTTCACTTGCGTGATAACAGTGTAAGAACCAAATGTTATGTGTTTATTTACTTGTTTTTGCATGATTTTGTTAAAATTGGTTATATATATATCTAAATGTTGTATATATGTTGTGTTCAAGTGTGTTTAACATTGCTGACCAAGAGGAGAAGTAGACCTGGAACAATATATTGCTTATGTCACTATCAACATCCCAGGAAATGTTTTGCAATTTCTGTTTGGCAGTTGTATTGTTACCATTATGTTCTTTGAATTGTTGCACTGTTCTGGCAGCATAGGTATTCTATATTCCTTGAAAGTCCTGTTCTGTGAACATGACTGACTCCAAACATGCATGTAAATATGTATATAATAATATATGAGGACAACATTACTTTACTATGTGGTGTGAAATTTGGGAGGCTGTGGGATTTTGAATGAAATGTGGTGTTTTGTAGGACAGCTTTGTTGTGACTTTTCAAGACAGGAACACCATATTAAACAAGACTGTTTATATCAAACCAAAATTAACTTAGCTAAGTGTGTATCTCTGCTTCATTACTGATGCAGGACATTCATCAAAAGTACAACAATATCAACAGTGTGAGATTGTATTGATTCTCTGGTCTGTCAGCATTGTCAAACACGGACCTAATTAATGTTTCTACATCATTGTACAGAAAGTTTCTGAAAGGCCTGCCATCTTCCCATTTGGTGTTAGTTACAACTGCATCCATACAATATATGATTTCAACTTTCTCATGAGTCATGTAGTTTCTTTTAATAGTCAAGAATGTTCCATTGTTGTCGGCACTTTTCACATTTTGGCAGAACAGCTTTTCCTGTCCACAAGGACATTTTTCATCAAAACATTCCAGCTAAAATATATATAGAGAATCTCACTCAAGTTCCTTTTGATATCAAATATATCAACACTCATTAATAAAAGTGGAAAATATTTGATATCAAAAGATACAAGAGTGAGATTTTATTTATCATCCAACATCATTCTTCTAACCTTTACCGGTTCACCCCATTTTATGTTAATAGGTTTGTCAGCACCATACCCGTGCTCATGGGTTTCACCGAAGTGGTAAGCGTCCGAGACCTGCATCACTTTGGGCTTTCCTCCCACATTAAGCTGACACGCCGTGATATAACTGGAATAGTTTTAAAAGAGGCGTTAAACCCAACTCACTTACTCTAACCTTTTCAGTTTGTAGACAGTAATAAGAAGTGACATCATGGTCGCTTGATCTCACATGCGCCATATCTCCTGTGGGAGCCAGTTTGGGATGATAAATTGAGTCTGCACCAGACAATCCAGTAATGAAAGATCCACACCGTTGTATGCAATCAACCGGATTAGTTTCGTTGCATCTTACATTTTTGGACTTCTTCGAACCCCAAATCCCCATGGTGGTCAAGATATGAAGAGGAACACAGCCTTTAAATTCCTGTAAAAAAGTCTCATAATTAGTTGAGTGAGTGATTATGTGAGTTGGGTTTAACGCTGCTTTTTACAGTATTCCAGTCATATCGTGGCGTGTCAGCTTAATGTGGGAGGAAAGCCCGAAGTGATGCAGGTTTCAGACGTTTACCACTTTGGTGAAACCCACGAGCATGGGTATGGTGCTGACAAACCTAGGATTCGAACCCAAAATCATAGGTTTCTGGCGTGCCCAAGGGACGCAACTCTGCACAGCGACCACCATGATGAGTTGACCTGAAGACAGATGGTATGACAGTTTCTAGCAAACAATAACAAACAGTGACTAAAATGATTCAACTTTTAATACAAAGATCAAATTGAAAACAAATTTGTCTTGGAAAAATAATAAAAGTCTCCTGGACAAGTAATGTCAAGATTGACCAAGACAGTACAATATATAAAATAAACCTGGTCCTGTGAGATATACAAACATCTTGTGCAATATTGGCACAAAATCATGCAAAATAAATGCAGGTATTCATATAGAATCTAAATTTTGTCAACTCCTTCAAACAATGCAAACATATAATATTTTTCCCCAAAACCTATCAAGTATTTGCTTTTGAACTCTAATGTTAAAATACTGTTTTCATATCAATCACAGAACATTTAAGGGAATAAAATGAAGATATTTATGCCCTTGTTTTTTGGTTAACGTTGGTTACTATTTACCTATTGCACACTTGTGTACAAAATGTGTTGTTTTCAGAAATGTTTATATGATGCTATCTAATCTTTGGCTTTAAGTCCGTGAAATTGAATCACTGAACACTGGAATGTTTAAGAGTGTCTTTCAGGAATGTCTATCTTCTTGGAAGGCAGTCAATAATTGACACTTCTGTAGTCCCATCAGAGGTTACAGCAATCACATCTGAACATTTCTAGTAATACCAAAATAATCACTTGCTTTACAGAAAAGCCTGTCCCTTTTTTTAAATTTCTAAAAATAATTTTTTAAATTCCATTACTTGTAATCCAAAAATGTAGTTACATTTAAACATTTTGCTCTTCTAAACTCACTCCTGGAAAGACTCCATTTGAAGCAAAGGATGACATTTTTCTTCAAGACAAATTAATCAACCCAAACAAGAAAATACAAATATAGGCACAATGCAAAAACAAATTTAGTCAGACTTTTTTTTAATTCTGAAAAAACATGTTATTTAATTTTCTTCTGGTTTTATTCCTGTCCTCCCTTCAGATATTTTTGGAATAAACACCTGTTAAATGAGGGAACTGAGTTATGCCTTGCCCATATTAAAATAACAACTAAAGCCATATAATGGCAGCTTTAAAAAGCTTTTAAATACCCAAATCAGCATCCAACATTACCTTGGCAAATAGATGGATGTGGATGTTTTATTTTGATGCAATTATGCCATAAATATATTAGTTTTGTTCTGCAATGATGTAGTGAAAATGACATATTTCAAATATCCCGGTACATGTATCTGAACTTGATAGAGGCAGTGCTAAGACACTGAACAAATGCTGACTGCTAGCATACCCTACGCAGGATTCATGACATTTCTAATCATGACAACATCATAAGTCTGTATAGATCATATAACTATTTGAAGGAGTTGACAAACATGTGGATTGACACTGGTTAACATGAGTTGCTGTAATATTAGTTGATGAACTCACTCAAATAACAACATTGACACTTGTTAAATATTTTGTTAATAACAATGAGTGACACTCCATGTTCATTGTGTTCTCAAATGTAATATCAAATGTACCATGGACAAAGATTTCACGTCACCATTTATGTCATGTGTTTGAAAATTAATTTAATCTCATGAAAATCAGGTCTTTTACTCAATATGATACCTCTCTGTGGGAAGATCTGAGGGCTTCTAAATTCTTAGTACGAGTGATTGAAGAATGCAAAACAGCATATCTGTTTTCTATATCTTGAAAATGAACTAAAATGACAGGTTCTGAAAGTGGGAAGTATAGCGGCATCCTAATATTGTAGTGGATATTTTCATACATCCTCATTTGTGAGTATCGCTTCTTGTACAACCAACAGGGAATTACCATACTGCGACTATGCTTGTCGTAAGAGGCGACTAACGGGATCGCTGTCATATAGCTGGAATATTGCCGAGTGCGGCTTAAAACAACAAACAAACAAACCGAATGAAGAATTGTGTTGTGTGGTCTTCAGTTTTACAAACAGAAATTTCAAAATCATGGTGGTTAAAAAATGAAGCCAAATCATTTTAGAAAGCTGTCTGCTGATGGGCCCAAGAACAGATGCAGTCTTCATTTCAATTGGTTCACCTGATGCAACCTTCTATGTAGGCGTCCTCAGATCTTTTTAATGCAAGGAGGTATCGTATCAAAGTAAATGATCTGAATTAATGCATGTGTAGGTTACTTGTAATTGGCATGACATTAGTTACACTGTGCAAACATGATTAAGACACTAATAGTCTGAGGTAGCATCAATCTGGATGGTTAGGATTCTACCCATAGTTAATAATGGGATACTCCCATTCCTAATAAATCATCAGTCTCGCAACACATATTTGATCCGATCAACTTAGTTAAACCTCACTATGTTAAACCTGAAGGGATCGTTAATAAAATCGGAAAATCCATAGACTAACATAAGCAATAACCCAAAATGACACAAAATATGTGCAGAGCATTGTTAAAATTGCTCTTGTGAAAGGAAAACTATTCAATGTGACAGCCTTAAATATTTTTGAGCTTCAATGATTTTCTTGTTCTCCAGACGGAGACCCACTTACAGGTAAAAAGCCCAACCCCAAAATTTGACAAATGAAAGAGAAGCACTTGTACACTACACAATGTCAGTTTAAAGACTCTGGTTCGACTTCACTTTGAAACATGCATGTTTGGCCCATTAATTGGTCAATAACTTGCCACTAAAATGGACCACATTAGAAGGTATGTGGACTGTTGACTTAATGAGATGCATTCAAGATTAAATGTTCAAACCGCTGTCCACTTCATCAATTCAAAGTGGAAATCTGACAATTTATGTATGTTGAC
The DNA here is from genome assembly GCF_023055435.1 of Haliotis rufescens. Taxonomy (NCBI): domain Eukaryota; kingdom Metazoa; phylum Mollusca; class Gastropoda; order Lepetellida; family Haliotidae; genus Haliotis; species Haliotis rufescens. The sequence continues at coordinate 18,580,316 of NW_025964112.1, forward strand.
CGTTGTGCAACACACAATATTGACTTGAAAGACTCCATACAGTACATACTCTGATCAATGGAATGAATAAAAGAAAAGACAAACTTGTAAAGCATACAAGGGAGTGTTCAAGATTGTGTTATCTTGAAGTCCAAGGTTAACCAGTATCAAGCCCTAGTTTGACACTATACAGTAGAAATGGGTATATTTATCAACGTGTAAATAATACTGTCTTACTTTGGCACGATCACAGACAAGTCAAGATGAAAAAAAGTAAACAACAAAATGTCTCACAATTAAATGTACACTTGTAGACAATGGAAGTGGACTGTGTCTTAGTTTGCGTCTCCCATAAGCACTAAAACAAACACTCAATATGTACATATAACCAACGTGATCTCGATGTAAATATCACTGGTAGGATAATCAAAGGGAAAAATGATAAATCAGTAATTTGCAAAGTAATAAGTAAATATTTTTCACAACTTCAAAAGTTGAAACATTGAAAATGGTAATGTATAACTGTAACAAATAGGAATTGGGGGTAAACAGTAAAGAATATGTGTAAATGTTTGTCCCTATTTTCAGAACATTATGTCACTGGATTTGGCAGGTAATATCGTAAAGAGGCACTATTCAAGTGAATACTTTGACAAAAACTACTGTCTCAGTAGACGATGATCACAGAACAAGGCAACAAGATTAAATTACTTGGAGACAGACACATAAAGATATTCTGTAGATAAACATTCATGACTGAACACATATAATCTGGTGTGTTCATGCAATAGAATTTTAACACCGTCAATTTTGGTAATACATCAACTTCTAAAATCTGGTGGATGAATCTTGATCTTTCACTAATGCAGAATATGAACATTTCAAAACAGGAGCAATAAACAACTGCATCTCATTTTCAGAACTGATGATTTTGATAAAGAGAAATCATCATTCTATTCTATGTTTGTCATATGATAAAATGACCAACATTCTACATTATGCTGATATTCTACATTAGAGAAGTCAAACACTGAAAGTTTCAATGAAACCTGGATAATAACACACAATCGAGAAGTATTTGAGTATTTCATATGAGATTCTGGTTCTACTAAAAGCACAACCTCAATCCTATGATACTATTGCAAGTAAAGTAATTCCATGAATTCTGTAATCTAGTTCTGCACTGAACTAAAATGTCTTTAATGTTAATCATTTTGATCATGAAAAGGGATAGAAGTTGAGTAATACCAAATCAAGCACTTCTATTTCAAACATCAATATTGACAAGACACTGCCGTTTTTCTCATCCTTGAAACTTATTGGGACCATAATCAAACAAATACGCAACAAGCCAATGGATTTTCATACATACTGAAGTGACCAGTATGAGATTTTCTCATTGCTTTGAGAAAGTAAAGTACCGGGTAGACTGAAATTCTTCACAAACTTGTAAAGACAACTATTTCTGTCCAGATATGGAGTAACTTCACCTTTCCAAGATGAGAAAAAAGAAATTTGACGATATCCATTGATGCAATAGAAGAAGCTGCATACTTGAAATTTAACTGCTAACTTTTCACTGTAATGAATCTAAGAAGCATCCTTGTATAATCATAAACAACAAAAACAATTCACAAAGAAAAGCAAACATTGAAAGTATGTTACGTATGTTGCTACATAAACTTTGCAAACAAGCATTTGCTTAATGTAGTTTTTTTTAAGGAACGTTAGCCATTGAGAAAGTTACAATATACATTCAAGCTCTTAACTCTGCATGAGGTTTACATACTCAAAAGTGCAATTAGGCTAAATACTTTCAGTACAAGAAATCTTAGCTTAGAGCAACACAGTAAACCAGACATTCTGACATGAAATTAATTGATTGAAATAGCTTTATGAAAGAAATATGATGAATGGCAAAGATTAACACAACATCAAAATGTAATACACCACCATCACAAAATAATAAACTTCCAACAAAGTATATTAGCACATCATTTAGATATATCTATCAATCCACAAAATTGCATCAACGGAAGTCATAAGGCATGAAAATAGTTGATATGTTTTAGTTTTTACCAAAATTAAGTACATATACTTACTGAAAAAAAAGCCCTATTAAAAATTTGATATGATATATGCAAGTTCAGACATAAAAGTTATTCTTCCTTGGAACATGTACCGGTACTTGTAATAGTTTGTAGTGTCCAAATGTGTTTACATGTAACTTGTTAATGAGAACTTTGAGACAATTCTATATATACCACAAAACATCTTAAAAAACAAGGTATGACACTGTAACCTTAAACACTCATGTCAATAAGTGTTAAATACTCATGTCACTGAACAGTGAAATCAATTTATCTTGGCCGATATCATTGAGAGAGTAGGGCCACTATTACATATAGATACAGAGCTTACATATATAAATAGGACATATATTTTGATTAGGTGTATGTTAAGAAGTTTTACTTTTCTCCACTTAGACAGGATATATAAAAGATAAAATATTGTAAATGATTTGAGCATAGTATTCGTTGTAAATTGGCATAAGTTTCATTGAGGAACACAACTGTATTGCCAGTAAGGCTGCACTTGTTTGAACAAAATTTACATCATTCTGTAAAATCCATTTACATGGATAAATGTCATGAAAGCTGCTACAAATCAAAACCGAGCAATGTGCTTGTACTCATCCAACTGTCTCAAGAGAAACCTTTGTCATCCTTTTCAGGGATTAATGTTAGTGAAGCCAACAAAGTATTATGAAACGAAAATTTAGATGATACAAACTGAAGTTCTTCTCTACAAAGCAAATAAGATCCTACCAAGTTAGATACATAGAACAAACCAAGAGCTATGTATTGTCATAAAACAGGAAACCTTTGTTATGAAAAAATCCAACTCTTTCAACAAACAAACCGATGCACCCTTCCTACTCAATACAAGTGACCAATCCTCTGTTGTCGTGATAGGTATTAAGTAGACAATCACTAACAGAAATACTAAATCCATGAAATACATCACTGCTGACGCTGTTGTGCATTCGTTTGGACTCCTTAGAGCCTGGCCTTTGTTGATGTTTTAGGCCAAAAAAATATGTTTCCTGAACAACCCATATCTGGAGCCCCAACCCTACGCCCCATACCTCTTACAGACATTCTGGTATCACCCATATATTATTTTTGGATTGGCTGAAATAAGAAACAGATTTTTGTTTTTGCGTGAGGAAAATCCAACAGGAAGACAATTGTTTGATTGCTTTGCTGGACAAACATATTAGATTTAACCCTGATTCAGTGGTCTTGAGTAAGGCAAAGATGAATTTGAATTTGTTTCATACATACGATTCTGTCAAAAGGGTGTATATGACTCCACACTATGTGACTCTAACGGATCACAGATATATATTACAGGGTCATGTTCAGAAAAGAATTCAGATTGTGTATATCAATGTATATGATTAATGCACTTTAAAAGAAAAGCACATTAAAAAAGTCATGCTAAAACTGCTAAAAGCATCATTCACTTTCATGAATCATTTTCAGTTTCAAAAACCCTGTTCAACACAAATAACCTGTTCATAAACATGAAAAACAAACCAAAAAGCACCAACATTTCTTACAAGCAGAACAAAAGCGTTCCATATTACGAAAACATTTTTTTTGTTTTTTCCAAAGCATTAAGTACTTTAGCAATATTAGCATCAAGAGCAGCTATGCCCTCTCTGAAAGCTTTGTCATCCACTGTTGACAGTGATGTAGTCGATGTCACTGCAGACACCACAGATCGAACATCCTCTTCAATAGTACTGAGACTAAGATCTAACTCTGTGCCCTTGAAAGCTTCACTTTGTAGTGAACTAGAGTCTTGGGGGGCTACCTGACTGGGAATGATGGGCTTGGAGGCGCCAGGGGTTCCCTCTGTGTCAAGCCCACTGTCACTCGTATCAAAGTTGGGCTGTGGCAGTTTCATCACCTGTCTGCCACTCCCTGTGCTTGGCTTGACTGGATCTCTGATTTCACGACTTCTACTTGAACAGTTCCTAAGCAACATCTCAGTCACTGATCCTCGGTCACTCTTCGGGGAGGAATTGAACGGTGACATGTAGCTCTGGAATCCTTTCTCAAGAGCAACAAGGTCTTCAGTCTTTGGGGTCTCTTTACGTAGTAGCTTGTTGTGTTGATGTAGAGCTTCTTTACTAAGAGGAGAAACTTTACTTTTCCTTGGAGATGACACAGGATTGTTGTCAAACTTCAGGTTTTTCTTGGCACTTGCCACAGCTTCCTTATTTACTGTTGGCTGGCCCGGATCAGACATAACACTCTTGGCAGGACTAGAACAACCAACAAACGACCAGATTCAAATATTCTAATGTTAATGAAACAAAAATCATAACAGGGAGGTTATTGTAAATTTCAGTTCTTCCTAATTAGCAACATTATCAAATCATCAGGTTTAATGCGACTCCTAATCTCATTAAAATCAGATCTTAGTGCTCGCTACCACTACACAAAGATCTGAGGACATCACGTTACAGTTCTCATCAAAAAGACCTTTCATGAACTTTGACCAACTAATGAAATGACCAACAAGAAGACAACATTTGCCAATTACAACACAGCTTTCACATGCTAGTTTCACAAGCTAGTTTCATAATGCTTGTTTACAGCACAGTTTCAAATGTTTATCCCATTGCAGCAAGAAACAGACAATGATTTTGATGGAATCAGTCGTACAAACTGCCATTCAGATTAACTTGTGTTAACCTTTCCAAGATTGCATGATAAGAAAAAACATTCTGAATGTAGCTTTCCCAATCTGGTGACACTCTGACTGGTCGGACGAAATGTCGTTCTGAGGTGACACGTAATGGGAAGTCCCCAGATCATTTATCAGCAGTAGCGAGAACTAAGATCTGATATTAATGAGATTGAGTGATCCAGAGAGGATGAATTAAAATATATTTGAAACTTTGCTATTTATACTGAAGTAAAACAATCAACAAATGACAGAACCTACCTGTAGCCTGATCCCTGTTTATTTAGTAGAAGTAGCATTTTCTGAAGACTGAAGCTGTTTTCTATCGTAGATGCCCCATTTGCTTGACCACCATTATCCAAACTACGAAGAACTTCACCTACACCATCTTTTAATGTCCTGGGAAAGAAATACAAAAGAACTGTAAGATAAATAAGGTGTACATCCTTGATTATTCCATGATCTCCCCTATCAAAATCCTTCCTCACAAACCCAGCTTCTTGTCGTCTCTGCTGTAATATTTAGAAACATATCTTAACCTACTGAAAATAGCTTGAATCAATAACCTCAAAATACTTATCCCAGTATAGAACCACTACTTGTAGTCTATTGATCGCCCTGGGTCAAAGTTCTGACCCGAGAGCGCTCTTTCTCTATGGCAGGGGTTAGGGGCCTGGTCCTTTGGCCCACTGAGCGGTATTGGCCTGTTGGATGGTTAATACTTTTCATCACCTGAATTCTTACCCAACTAATTTGTGGAGAGAACTGATGACATGTCACTCATTGTATTTGCTGTAAAAAGCGCCATGACCGTTTACATAATTGACAGAGGGGAGCGCACATTAAAACCACATACAAGTTAAATGTGTTGTCGGAGATCGAGTGATACTGCAGAGCCAAACTTGGGTCAAACATTGATGAAACTCAAACATTGTTTCATAATAGTTACTTGGCAATAAGATACCCTTTCTACATTGCTGTTTTCTGAAGAAAAACACAACAATAAAAATAGTAATATACACAAGAAAATATTGACAGTCAGGTAAAGTTTAGATCTTAGGACGTGGTGCTTTACCTAAGCATAACATATAGACTGGTGTAGAAGTTGGTCAGGTGGCATGTAATATGGCGAATATGGCCTTGAGCAGATAAACAACCAATACCAGAAGAATATTAATTTTACTATTTGTCCATATGGATATGATGAAAAATGACCAACCAGGCCAGCATTTTTTTCATGTGTAAGTTGTTTCTAACATCTTAAAAAACAACATATCCCAACAATTAATCCCACAATGCCAGAGAGCATGACTTACTGGACCAGGTCCTGCAGCCTGGTGATCTCCAAGTCCCGCTGTTTTAGAGACACCTGCAGGATGCGGTTCTCACTCTCTGATGCTGCATGTCTCAGGTGACTTCCCTCAGTCTGTTTCCGGGCAAGTTCCAACTCAAACTGCAACTTCTGAGACTCCTTGCACGATTCCTCCCTGGTTCTTGTACAGTCATTCTCCTGATAATTATATGAAATACCAGACATACTAGATGATCTTTTCCTATTTACACAACATATACAAGAATAGGCTTTAATGCCAGAGTTTCAGCTGTACTTAATTTGCACCACTTCCGACAACACCCTCCAAACTCACATAACTAGGGCCATTGGAATCACTTGTACGTACACTTGTTACTGAATAAAAGTAAAATTTGTCAATATCTTTTTTTGAATACTTATGCTGCATTACATATTGTACTTACTTCTGTTTCCTTCAAAAACAAAGACTGGAAATGTCATCCCTTGAGAGAAGAACTTGTCCCTGAACATAGTTGAAACTGCTCACCCAAACACATCCTGCATTCACCGCACCAGTCAACTTACATGTCACTCTTCTTGTTGAGAAAACAGCAATGTCCACTGAAGATACAAGCAGGGAGGCAGCACCATCTCAGATGGGCCCATTCGTGATGTAATGCAGGATAAGCATTAAAATAAAATATATTGATAAATTAATACTTAATCCTGCATTACATATTGCATTTTATCCAATGGTTGTATATACCTTTAGTGTAGACTGTGTGTGTAGGTGTAGTACCATCAGGCGAGACTCCTTGCACACCAACAGCTACTGCAAACTGCATGCAGGTGGAGACTCAAGCAGGACCCACAGGGGCTTGGTATACTTCGTCACAGATCTTACCAAGTCACATAAGTCGTATTACTGTCAAATAACATCAGTACAGCGGAGCTAAAGAGATGTTAAATGAACGTATTTCTGAGTTTGACGGACAAAAATGAATACGTTGGTTAGAGACATCATGAATGTCATAACCTCGATACTCCTCCAAGAGAGGGAGGGAGTGAGTGAGTGAGTATGGTTTTACGCCGCTTTTAGCAATATTCCAGCAATATCACGGCGGGGGGCCCAAAAATGGGCTTCACAATTGTACCCATGTCGGGAATCGAACCCGGGTCATCGGCGTGACGAGCGAACGCTTTAACCACTAGGCTACCCGACCGCCCCTCCAAGAGAGGGAAGCTCAGGTGGTAGCATCCGGGTTCCACCAGCAGCATCGTTTGGGGTTGGCGATTTGCTGAGCACTTCAGCATTGCCAATTTCTAGTGCTGTATAGTCCTTGCCAAACTACCCAATAGTTACAGTATCATAAGGACTAGTAGAAATTTACCATTTTTAAGGGTTTAGACCAGTGGACTAAAATGTTACTTTCGACCGGTGGGTACATATTCTATTTTGCATATTTCGCTTTGATAAAGAACAGACGAGTTGAAATAAAAATTATTGTAAATATTTGATTCTAGTGACCATGAAATACAAATTCAATTCATGAAGGGATACAGTTCGATTCACTGAATATGCAAGTGAATCGTAACAGCCCTAACAAACACTAAATATGAGTGTAAACCCCCAGCAAAGACCCGACAGCATTTAGTGAGTGAGTGAGTGAGTGAGTATGGTTTTACGCCGTTTTTAGTAATATTCCAGCAAATGTGCTTCACACATTGTACCCATGTCGGGAATCGAACCTGGGTCTTCGGCGTGACGAGTAAACGCTTTAATCATTAGGCTACAAGACTGCCCCGGACAGCATTTAGAACGAAACAAGTTCAATAATGGTGGGAAAGGCAACACATGCTACAGCAACAGAAATTGGCACTCATCCTATAGCAGCGGAAGAAAGTAACATTTTCAGTCCACTAGTCCTTATAACATAGCAAGACCCTTAAAAATTGCAATTTTCCACTTGTCCTTCTGTGCCGGGTCTGGAAGGGTCAGATAGGCCATTACTAGCTTGGTGAGATGGGGACACAGAAATACCAAATGGGAGAACTGCCCATTGGTAGTGGACATCATTGAACTGGAACCTGAGGAACTTCCAGTCACTGGGATGGATAGGGATATGCAGGTAGGTGTCCTATAAGTCGAGACTAATCGGGGAATCGTAAGTATTGGTTCTGGTCCTGAACACTCCAGTAGCACTCATTGAACATGGAGAGATTGTGAATCATCCTCATCTTCTCGGAGTCCTTCTTTGGTGTTAAGGTTGGGGTGTGCACAATCCCCATGGCTCTTTTCTGAAGCAGCATATTTAAGTTGGCCACCAGAAGTGGATGTTGCTTCTTGGGGTAGAGCCATCATGGAGGCACCATGGTCAACGGCAATCAGATCAAGGCGGTAACCGCAGCATGTTAAAAAGGGTCTTTTAAGGCGATCCAGGTCACCCACCCATTTGGGTGTCAAAGACTTGAACGAGTGGGGGTGAGAGCTTTCAGTCGTGGTCTGAGTATTATTCATTGCCTTCCCTCACCGCCTCTGCCCTGGGATTTGCTACAGCAGGACTGATACCGTGTAGTTGCATGCCTAGGAGGAGCAAGACATGCTCCAGAGCTTTTAGGGCTGTCTTACCTCAAGCATAACTCAAGACCTTGGCATAGGTATCGGAGATCTGGTTGATGAAAAGAGATAAAGCCGATCACGGCTGACGAAGGAGACAGTGCTTAAACTCCAGATCCCAATTTGAGGTGGCCAAATAAACCAGATGGCCGGTTGCAGCGATCTCGGCGAGTTGGCAATCAACCACCGTCTGCAGATGGCCCATCCATATGGCATTGGACTCGGTGAGGTCAATGAGCACCTTATCTCAGTCTCGATGAAAGCCACCCGAGTGTCAGGGATCCTGATTGTAAACAGCTTTGACGTCTGGGACATTTTATGAAGGTCTTCTACCTAGAAGGCATGAATGGGAAAATCATCCTTCCTAAATCTAGATGCCTTGAACGCTGGAGAGAGTGTCAAATGACCAAGTTAAATCCAGCATGGGATCAGGCGGGGTTTTGACCAGATGGTATCTCTTTTACCAACACCAGTAGCTGAGAACCGCGCTACCGCAGTCAGACAATCAGCCATCCAATCTGGCATCTGGGACAGGCTGAGGTGAGTGTCCCACTCTGGGGATGTCTCAATTCTCTATTACAAATTCCTCCGATGAATCTGAGTGGTAAGACTGTGTTAAGTGAATAGACGAGCGATTCCTGGATTGGCTTAGACTGTGTAACTTAGACGTCATAACATCCCAGTCACGTGGTCTCATCTGCTGGGTCATGCCTAACACTTCAGTGAAACAACTTTTTTCATCAGCTGGAGCCCTGCAGCTTCATGCCAAAAGTAAGCCGGAAATGCATTAAGGAGTATTGCAGGATAAGAAAACATTTATGTATGTAAGAATACCCAAGTGAACAAACAAACAAACCTGTACTGAAAGAAAACAAATGTTTGATATCAACAACAAAAAACAAAGGATAACATTCACAGAAGGTTTGTACTCGTCAGCTAAAACAAGAAGAGTGATGTGTAAGTTGACTGGTGCGGTGAGGGCAGGATGTGTTCAGGTGAGCAGTTTAAACTATGTTCAGGAACAAGTTCTTCTCTCAAGGGATGACATTGCAGTCATACAGGACTAAGTAAAAATTGTAGGAAATATTTATGTGATGGACATATGCACTGGTCAAAAGGACCACAAACAGCTTATGTATACAGCTAGATACATATGATGCAGTTCCTACCTTATCACCAAGTACAACAATCAGCCTCTGCCTCTCGTACTTCATGCGTTCGAGCTCCTGGGACAGTCTGTGGGTCAGCTCCTTCTCCTCCTTCAGCTGGCGGTGCAGAGATGCATTGTCAGTCTGGAGGTGCAGCACTGAAACACAAACATTGAACCACCTTCACTGCTGTCACTGGAGTGTCATGATTTTAGCTCTCACGTCACACAGAAACAAGCACGGCTTAAGGCCATTTTAAGCAATATTTCAAGTCCTATCACAACTGGGGACATCAAGAAAGGGCTTCACACATTGTACCCATGTTGGGAATTGAACATGTTAAAGACTGAACACCTAGGCCATCCCACCATCCCTGCATGGAAATGACAAACCCAATCAGGACTGAAAGAGCCTACGACTGGCGTAAGTCCATGTTAAGGTATGGGAGTTACGATCACCTTAGATCGCTTTGTACAACGCGACCCGGGTTAACTGTAAGTGCTCATCCCCAAGGAAACTGCACAAGGAGCAATGACTCACTTTCAAAGTTGATTCCATGGTTTGTGTTTTCCTTCTCTTGTCTCTCCCTCTCCTTCAGTTGCTGGTTGACAATTCTAAGTCTCCTGCAACACGATCAGACCACCAAATGCTATTATTGCTCTAGTGATAAGAAGCAATAAAAATAATGACTATCAACTGCACATGTAAAATCACTATACAGAAAAAAGCTGATTGTAATTGTATCCTCTGCCTCCACAAAACGAAACTTAACAAAAGTCCCCCTGCAACATACCATTTCCATGAACAAAATCCACAGAAAAAACAGAATCCATTCAGTAAATCAACATGATCAATGGTAGTGAAAGCAACCATGGATCAATCTGACCATAACATTGCAAAACCTAGGCAGAATGTTCTACCTTCTGAGTTGACTGTTCTCTGAGCGGAGAGGCTGAAGCAAAAGGTCAACCTCTGTCTGGAGATTGAACGTGGGTTTTAGTTGAGGGATTGCCTCAATGCACTCCTGAATGTCTTCAACCACATACTGCAGCTCAGACTCCCCTGTTAAACAAATATAGTGACTATTCAATTCAGATATATAGTGTAAGACCTACCTTGTTACTTTATCACTGCTTATAGCTCAGTATCATAAACCATTAACACTGGATTAAATAAATACTAAATCCGACTAACAATATCAGCAGTGTTTGAAATTTTTACAAACCTGTAGAGGTTATGAATTCTCTGATGAAATCCTCCTTGGGGCACTTATTGCATTTTCCTGGCTCAAGAAAATCTACATGACATAATTGTAACCATTTTCCTTAATAAAAATATTACCACACAAAACTTCGTTTTCGTATGATATACGACCACCCTTACGGTGCCTCACCCTCCACGGCGTGACACGCCAAGGGAAGCAACTCTCACCCAAATCACTTTCCATATGTCTAATGCTGACGGAATGTTGGGAGGTGGGTGGCCGTGCCCCAAGGAGGATTTCATCAGAGAATTCATAACCTCTACAGGTTTGTAAAATTCTCTTTCAGATTAAATCCTCCTTGGGGCACTTATTGCATCCAGACAGACTCATAAAGATAATCTAGGAAGTGGCATCCGTCAGCAACAAGCATAATAAATACATCGTATTTTGAATATTCAGTGAATAGACTAAGAGTTTGATAAAATGGAACCAACCTTTATCGTGAGGCACCACCGTCGAGAGGCGGGGGCTGGAGACAGGGGTGGTCGACCATATACTATGATATTACCCTTTATTCGTGGCTGATCATATTTTGAGAACTAAAAACACCCCCTCCCCCCCACACAACTTTTTTTAGCGAGTGATATAGGGGCGTAGATCACGAGAGACTATAACCGTGCTGAGCTAGGCCAGAGAATCTCCGAGGATCTGAGGAGTGCTGTGCAGTACGAGTATTATCGAGTAGTATGGACGGATAATTTATCGACCGTAGAAGATAGAATCCGGACCGTTACTGAGCAGTTGTATAACCGGTACGGGGCGATCTAAAATCTCGAAGGCTCAATCGGCTAGAGATTAGAACTTTGCCCAGTTCGGAGAACTGACTGACCAAACCGAGCGCGCTCGCTTGAGTGCTTGTCGAGTTGGTAGTGTTTTATGAACGTGCTCGGCTGGCTCCAAATAGCCGCGGAGCAGATCTCCTCAATGGGCAGAGCCGCAGCGTACGCTTGTGACGTGGCTACCGCTCTAACCGAATGAGCCTTCAACCTGGTAGGGGGGTCCCTGCCTTGAAGTGTGTACGACGTACAGATAGTAGAGACTATCCACCTGGAGATAGTTTGTTTGTCGCCTACCTGTCTGCCGGACGTTACCGCCACAAGGAACGCCATCTTCCAGCTCAACAGCTGAAGAGAGAGAGACGACAGATCCCGAAAGGAAGGACCGGACAGCCAATCAAGAACGATTGACAAGTCCCAAGGGGGACTGATCCGCCGTACAGGCGGTCGGATCCTGTCCACACCTGCTAAAAGGCGCTGTACTAATGGGTGCACACCCAGAAGTGCCCCGTCGACAGGGACGTGAAAAGCTGCAATAGCTGTAGAGTACCCCCGGACTGTTGATGCGGCCAGTCCGTCATCTAGTCGCGACTGGAGGAACTCAAGCACTGCTACGAGATCTGCAGAAAAGGGATCTGCAATCCCTCTATCGACACACCAGCGCGCATAGCAGGCCCATCTATCCTCGCACTGAACGTTTGTCGAATCCCTCCGTGAAGCCAGTATTGTGTCTGCAACTCGTGCAGGAATACCGCTCTTCTGGAGGCTGTTCCTGACAGTGGCCAAGCCACCCACTGAATCCTGGGATTCGGGTGGAGGGCCTCGTTCTGAGATAGAAGGTCCGGTCATAAAGGTAATAGAACAGGAGGCTGAGCCAGAAACCTGAGTATTACTGGAAACCAGCTCTGCGCCGACCAAAGAGGTGCCAGGAGCACAAGTAGTCGCGCAGGCTGAGTGGCTAGCTGAGATAGGACCTTGGGGATCAGAGGTACTGGGGGGAATGCCCATAGTATTCTGTCCGTCCAATCTAGCTGGAAGGCGTCCGCTGCCACCGACCTCGGGTCGGGGACTCGGGAACAGAACGTTGGTGTCTGGTGATTCACCCCAGACGCAAACAGATCCACCTGGAACGACCCGTATAATTGGGAGATAATCCCGAATATCCCCGGGTCGAGCCTCCACTCGTGAGGAGCGAGGATCCGGTGAGACAGAGCGTCCGGACGGACGTTGTCCACCCCCGGGAGATAAACAGGTATCACCCTGATATCGTGTGAGTCGCACCATAGGAGGAACTGCCACGCCTCTTGGAGAAGCGACGGTGACACCGTTCCGCCCTGCTTCCGGATGTAAGTCATCGCCGTTTGGTTGTCCATCTCTAGACGAACCACTCGGCCGCGAAGCAGATCCAGGAAGCGTTGGAACACCAACCTGACCGCTCTCAGTTCTAGCATATTGATATGCAGTTTGATCTCCTGCTGGGACCATAGTCCCGAGGCTGTGTGATCGTTCAGAACGCCTCCCCAGCCGGAGAGTGACGCATCTGTTTGAACTGTGAGAGACGGAACGGGAGTGTCGAGGGGGGAGCCCCCGGGACAGATTCCCGACCTCAGTCCACCACTGAAGGTGTGTAATGTTCACCCAAAGTTGACGTAGTGCTTGTTGAATGGGTCTCATTCTCAAGCGCACCCGCCAAACAACATCCACTGTCGCCGCCATGTTGCCCAGTAATTGGAGCCATGTACGAGCAGTGTGTCTCATGGACAGAAGAAACTAGGAAGTAACACTTCTGACCTTGAGTATGCGGTCTTGTGATAGAGATACAAGTCCGCTCACTGTGTTGAAGTTCGCCCCTAAGAAGACAAGATTCTGAGTAGGGCTCAGCTCTGACTTCTTGAGATTGACTATCCACCCTAGTGTGATCAGAATGTCTATCACAGCTTGTGTAGCTATCTGACTGAGGGATTGCGATAGAGCTCTTAGAAACCAGTCGTCGAGGTATGGGTGGCAGAACCGACCCTTCGACCTGGCTACTTGGGCAGTAATCAACATCAGCTTGGTGAACACCCTCGTGGCCGTGGCGATCCCGAATGGTAGAACCCTGAACTGATAACACCTCCCGTCGAAAGAAAACCTGAGGTATTTCTTGAACTCGGGGGTGTATGGGTACGTGGAGATAGGCGTCTTTTAGGTCTATTGACGTTAGCCATTCTCCTGTCTCGACCGCTGAGATCACTGAGCGCAGTGTCTCCATCCGGAAGGACGGTACCTCTATAAGATTGTTCAACCTTCTCAGATTGTCTCGACCGCTGAGATCACTGAGCGCAGTGTCTCCATCCGGAAGGACGGTACCTCTATAAGATTGTTCAACCTTCTCAGATTGAGAATAGGTCTGAACCCTCCGTCTTTTTTGGTGACTAGGAAATATGTCGAGTAGAAGCCCTCGCTTTCCTGTCCCACAGGAACCGGTTCGATCGCCGCCTTCATAAGAAGTGCGTCGACCTCGGCACAGAGAAATTCCGCCTTCTCTCAGGTAGCAGGCACCGGAGTGTGCTTTATCCCGGAGAAGGGGGGCGGATGATGTTTCCACTGAGGCAAGTGGCCATCCCTTAGAGTGGACAGTGTCCAGGGATTTGAGGTGACTTTCTCCCATTCCCTCAGGAATAGAGTCAGTCGGCCGCCTACGGGGACATCCGGTTTTAGGCAGTGGACCCCTACTGTCTGCAGTTCAATAACTTGCGACTGTGGGCCCGCCCGGGGCGCTTCGGGCGCTAATGGGAACCCGATGGGTTCCCGGCCCCGCGAAAAAGCTGCTGGCCTTGACCAGCTGCCTTGCCCCGGCCCCTGCCTCGCTTGCTCTTCCCGGCGCCCTTACCTGAAGGAAGCGGCTGCTTCCAAGCAGGTGCGGACTTCTGAGCCGGCGCATCAGCGTGGGAGAAGTCAAGCGGAGAAGCCCGCCTTAGAGTCCTTGATAGAAGCATACATTTGAGCGGCCTCTCTGACCACCTGCTGAGCCCCAGGGAACAGGGTAGAACCCATCTTATAAGGCAAAGCTAGGAGATCCTGGCATGTGGACGTCGAGCACATCATCTGCGAGGCACAGCTACGAATAGCGTCCCTCGCGAGGTGACTATGGACCTCCGTCAGTTGCACCGCCAACTCCGAAGAGTCGGCCGGCCCCTCTCCCACTAGCTCCCTCTGTACAGCAGACAGATACGCGGAGTGTACGGATATGCAAAGCTGTTGGCATGCATTACGGTATTGCTCCTCAAAGCAAACGTGAGCAGCCTTCAACTCCGCGCCGCACATGGGAAAGGGGGGCAACCGCCGGCCCTGCTTGGCCTTAGCCAAGGCGGGGGTCGAAGACCCCCCCCAGGGTGACAGAAGTCCAGACGCACTCGTCGACCACTGGCACCTCAAAATCACCGTCCTCTGCTAACGGGTACCGCTTAATAAGTTCGGGTAGGTCGAACTTCCTGCGGGCACCCGAGAGCAGAGGTTTGATGACCTCGTGTGTCAGGGAGGACAAGATACCGAGCCGCACCTGGGGCGCCTTGCTGGGAGCAAAGGCGTCCCTCGGAAGGCGGAACTCAGTCGGATCCGACTCGGGCATAGGCGCAGCCACCTGAGGCAGTACCTGGACAATCTTGTCCCGACGTGCCTCAATGAGGATGTGATGGAAAAAATTCCCGAAGCCTCCGAGTCATCCCCTCCCTCCTCCATCCACTCCTCATCTCTTGATTCCGAGCCGACCGTAATCGACTCGTCCTCAAGAGAGTGAGCGATGGAGGTAGGAAAAGGATGCCCGAAGGCCTGGGCCTTCGCATCCCCGGCCTGCCCCCGTCCGAAGCCGAGTCCCGGTCCCGAGGTGCCGGGGGTTCAAGAGAACCCACCTGGCTCTGGGCCATAATTCCGCTAGCGGGAGCCTCGGCCTTGGAGAAGGCGTCTGACTCCGCTAGGTAGAAAGGTGCGGAGGTAGTGAACGAGCCAGCGCTCGCCACCCCTCCGCTGGGGAGCGACCTCGAGCCGGAGCCGAAGCCCGGTCTCGGGTCGTCCCCGAGGTCAAGTGGCCTGCCTCGGCCGACGCCGGACATTCCACAAGACCTCGAAACCGCGCCCGGCGTCGATGACGGGGAAGGCCCAGCCCCAGCCCGCATCTCCAGACAGTGGAACCGCACAATGGACGCCATTACGGACATTTGAATTCACATGCACCGTACACGTGGCGTTTCTTCTAAGAGAATTACAACGTTATAATTTTACAATGCGAGGTATTACGACTTTGCAAGGTAATAAATGTACCATACATACAGTTTGGTCAGCCATGCTGTCTCAGGTCACGATTTCGTACTTAGAAACTTTTCTCAGAGTAGCCACACGTCTTGTCAGATGAAGGACATAAAGGAAAGTGATTTGGGTGAGAGTTGCTTCCCTTGGCGTGACGTGCCGTGGAGGGTGAGGCACCATGAGGGTGGTCCCATATCATACAAAAACGAAGTTTTTGTGTGGTAACATTTTTATTAAGGAAAATGGTTACAACTATGCCATGTAGTTTTCTTGAGCCAGGAAAATGCAATAAGTGCCCCAAGGAGGATTTAATCTGAAAGAGAATGAGGGGGTCCTGGGGGGTCCTGGGGGGTCCATGGTGTTTTCTCCAATAACAGTTGAATCTAGGGACCACTAAATCTTAAAATTTAACATTAGGGTTATGACAAGGAACCCAGACTTTCATGCTTAATTTCAAAAACTGATTAGTCAAAATATGATCAGTATATCAGTATATTGTTCCAGTCTTGGAGTTTTAGTAGTTTTACCTCACAAAATAGTACATAATATAGCCTTTTCAGAGGACAAAGCTGAAACATAACTTGGATCATATGGACTGTTGTCAGTTAACTATTAATAATGGCTTTGCTTTAACATCAAACAGTAGAATGTATTTTGTGTGATCTTGGAAACAATATAACACTGGTTACATTTCTTTCTTACTTACCTCCAACTTTGCAGACTTCTCCAAGCTCTTTGACAAGGTACCTGAGCTTCCTAGGTCCCGCAATGGCCTCCAATCTTGCTGGTAGTGTTGGCTGGTTCTGTGATGCAGGATGTATGGCCTGTGGAGCCGGGGTGTGGCCAAGCAGAGCACTGGGACCTTGGTGCTGGGATTGGTTTGGAGCCGGAGTGGAAGGTGCCCTGTTGATGAATTTTGGTTCCTGGCAAATTCGTGCTGCAGGAGAATTGACAGGGGTCATAGTCCACTGAGGATCAGTTTGCTCTGATTGAAATGGAGCAGTTTCTAATTCGTAATTTTCAAATCGTTCTGCTTCCTCTATTTCAGGAGCATGATTGGCTTCATCCTGGAACCTTCTCTCCAGATTATCACTTGCCCCTTTACGAGGCCTTATGTTGTCTGCATATAGATGGGGATCATGGCCCTGAGCTGTCTCTCGAGTCATCCTCCTGAGAGTAGCCTCCCTTAGGTCACGAGCTCGGTTCCTTGGTGTTAAACTAACAGGTGAATTTGCTGGAGTTTCTAACATAGGTAACTGAGATGCAACAGGTTTTGATATGCACACATTTGAGTTAAGGGTGGACGGATTAATCAGAGATGAAGGATAGTTTTCCCTCATATCAATTTCTTGAGCTTCATCTTTGTTCAAGTTAAAGTGTGCAAGCCTGTTGGACATGTCATAAGATGGATCGCATCTGTCAGACTGTCTAGCTGCATCCCAATTCACATCCTGATCATCACTCTGCCCTCTCTCATAGTTCACAAATATTTCATTGGGCTCAGCATGTTGTTCAAAATGCTCAACCTTATTGCTGTTTAATTCCATAGATGTTGGAGTCTTCCCAGTGTGGCGTCCTAATATTGCACGTGGTTCAACAGGCATGGTTCTAACAGGACTTGACACTGTTGGTTGTTGCATTTCCTGGACTGACCGATCCTCTGTAGATGCATGTCCAGTCAACTGATGAGGAAGTTGCTGCACACGATCAGTGTGTCTGGGAGTAAGTCCTGTTCTTGCTGTCATTTCTTTCTTGTCCACTTTCTGTGAAAGGTTGTACTGGTAGGCTTCATTCAGAATTGGACCTTGAGTCTCTTCAAGGCTATTATCCAAATCACACTGTTCATCTCTGCTGCTTCTCCGTCTGTAACCAGGGCCAAACATTTTCACCTGGGAGCTGTTGAACAACGGAGCAGAAAAGTCCTCCTGCTGGTCAGTATCATAATCATGATTCAAATAATCTCTGTTATGGGGATCTGGACTTTTTTCAGGGCCTTGCTTCTCTTTTGAACTTGTGTACCCTTTATCCTGCACTCTAGGCTGCACAGGTGGTGCTGGGTAAACCTTTTCCTCAGTTGCAGATAATCTGTTACCAAGGAATCCATGTTCCTCCTGTCTTGGTTGTTCAGATGGATCAGGATCATTACTTACAGACTCTGTTATTGGCTTATCTTGACTAGATGGGAATAAAGGTGGAGAGAACCCTGTTGACTCTCGCTGGAGATAACACTGAAAATCACCAATACTACTCTTCCTGTTATGGCAAGCTGGGAAGGAATCTTCAAATCTCTTCACACCTTCAATAAAATCATTTTCTGTATGGAATGAAACAGGTCTGAATGCCTTTTCAAAAGATTCTCCTTCTTTCAGATAGTTTTGGTTGTTGTCAATTTTCAAATCTGCAACTTCTTGAACGATATTTTGTTGAGGGAGAGGCAAACTGGGTGTATAAGTGATAATTTTTTCCTTGCCATGTTTAGATGGGTGTGTATCTTTCTCAGGTATCATCTGAGCATATCCATCATCATCAGCAACCTTCTCTGGGTCAGGAGTGGACGAAACAAGGCGCTGGTTAAAAGGTGTGCGAACCTCCACCAGTGGAGCACGAGATCTTGCCAGTCTACCATCAACCATATTGGCTACCTGTGTATCAGGGGCTGCAATGAAAATAATCACAATGTGCCTTTTTTTAAGAACCATAATGTAGAATGACAGAGAAAAGAAATACTATGTACACACAATTTAGGTAATAGAAACAGAAACTGCGTAATCATAAACAATACCCCCAACTTCTTGGAAATATGAATGAAACCTATGATGTAGTTCGCCTGGCAAGACTCTGAAAATGCTTGGGGATACACATTGAACAAATCAGCATATATAACCAAAGGGATAGTTTGGTTAGTTATTTTCATTCATTTTTGTCTAAATCTGCTGAAGCTGAGTCCCTATCATTGAATGATGCATTGAACAAACTAAAGAATATTATTATCATCATGACTACTATCACCATTAACACATTTCATTTGAATTTGTTTTCAACATTTTTATTAAATTCAATATGACAACTATCTTCAACAAACTATGGCCCCCTTACCATCAGGAAAAATTACAAAAACAATTTTTCACCATCCATCAACTGATCAAGCAATTCTGGATTGGAAGTCTAAAATATATAAAGTTTATGCTGGGTGACTTTGGCCAGATGAGCTTAACCATGTCAACAGTGAGTGATCAATTATTGCTTAATGTTACATCAGCCACCCTGCAGCTTTTAGGTGTGAGAAATGTCTTTATTCCTACCATTAACATATCCCAAAAGTTAAAATATTTTTTTTTTATCTTCAGTATACAGAACAACATCATTACCTTATCTTATTGTGACGTTCGTAGACATATAATCAACCATACAATAAGTCACTTACAATCATCCACAACAGGTTCTTATAGTTTCCTCGGATGAAATCATATACATGTACCGTATATCACCATCTATAAAGTGAACCCACGCGTAATGCGACCCCCCTGTACAAGCCATAAAAAAAAAGGATGCTAATTTATATACCCCGTCTATATAGCGAAATACATCGGAATGAAGCATGTCACCAGTGTAAACACAATCCCTACATTTGCAATAAAAACGTGTGTCTTCTGCAGAAAAAAATTACATCATATGCCTTCAGCAAATCAGGGAAATGAACAGATCATAACAATTAAACTTGGTCAAGGCAAATTTGAAATTTTAGATAAAAAAACACGAGACATCATAATTTACCGATTAAATTGTATTTCCTGCTCTGATAGGCATTGTTTTTAATGCAGAGATTAAGATTACTGTCTATATTTTCTAGTAAACTAAGCTGGAAGTAGCAATCAGCTGTAAACACGTTTATCAGAATCTACCGGTGATTCAGTAAAAATTTACCCACTAATATAACTTTAAAGAATTTTGATACAATGATCAGAAGACTTGTATCTGAAACTTATTTTATCAAGAATAATTTATTCCGATATCATGTTACTTTAGTTCAGCTTTACTATATATATTTGGAATAAATTAATAAGCATAACACTTTGGTACAGCTGATCAGGATTGTAGGATATTTTGTAGGAACAATTTGACCAATCACCGTCGATGCTCCCATGCTCGCGATAGTGAAAATTTTATGTTGACATATAGTTGTCAAACTACAATGAATATGAGTGAGTGAGTATGGTTTTACGCTGCTTTTAGCAATATTCCAGCAATATCACGGCGGGGAACACCAGAAATGGGCTTCACACATTGTACCCATGTCGGGAATCGAACCCAGGTTTTCGGCATGACAAGCGAACGCTTTAACCACTAGGCTACCAAACCGCCCCACAATGAATATGACTTTCAGCGAGTCAATGTATGGCATTTATGATATATATATATGTATATCCATTCTCTATCCACCGAAGTTCGTTTCAAGGCCTCAAATTCTAGGTAAAAAGAAATTGCCTTATACACAGCGATATACAGTAAAATAATGATACCAATCATAGTAAAATACTAACAGTAAACATTTTTATTCATCATAGTTCTGACTGCATAAGAACTGATGACTTACACTCAGTGCCAGCTGTTGGTATGAAAACTCGATCTTTCGTCTGTGTAAGTGGTGTGCATCTTGAGTTCACAAGATCGCAATTCTCATTCCCTTCTCGGCTAAGCATGATCACTGGCTTTGCCCATTGGTTCCCTCCTACAATTATAAACATAACTACTAGTGACAAGTATCTTCATCTAAAGTACTGTTTTCCTTCAGCATGTTCAGAGAGAACATGTCCTCTAAAACATGGCAAAATGATCCGAAATGTTAAGCCTCACAAAAATATCACATGAATACAACATTGAGTCGGACTGTCAGACTGATGATTCAAATAATTGTCAGCAATATTACTGCTGCAAAACAGTGTTTCTTTCTGTTTACCAGTAATTACCAGTTTTATAGCAGTAATATTACGCTTGGACGGGTAATTCATGTGACACAGTCCCTGTGGACCGGCAAATACAGTACCGTATAAGTCTTTGTTGCTGAACAAAACATTGGTGATAATCATAAAGTATATCTTTTGAACAAAGTCAGCTTCCCTTTATCATCAGGGTTTCTTGTTGTCTATATTTAGTGCAATGAAATAACATTTTGCTTTGCTTCAAGGTTTAACAGCTATTTGTAGCGACTTAGTCTAGAACCAAAGTGAAATATTCCGGGGAAAAAAGAGAAAATTGTGACCAAACCTTGTGTGAATGACATGTAGATCTATCAATGTTACTTCAGAGATAGATGATATGCTTGAATTTGACTGCCATGAACATACACTACATTAAACATGGTGTTGAAAGAATTAAAACCAAGTATTTTTCATCCCATTTTTATGTCTCATTTGGTACTGACCAAAATTGGTGGTTGCCTGTCCACCAGGAGTGAGAGTTCCAAAAGCCAACGGTAAGACTGTGCCAGTGGTCAATAGTATGAGCATAACTACTTCAACTGATTAACATGACACAATCCACCACAGATAAGGGTGGTGCTCCCTACCATTTCAGATACTATTCATACTCAGCATTGTACACAGTAGTCTCTGAAACCACCTAATCCCCATCTTCAATATCTTCTGCCCCAGAAAGCAGCAGTGATGAGCAACATCTCACCTGACAGCCTGATCCAATTGTGTCACCTCTGGCTTTTATGACAAGCAACAGAGTGCTGGGGACCTATTCTAACACAAAGCCCAATCTCATAAAAATCATACCTTAGTTCTCGCAAAGACCTGAGGACATCCCATTACAGGCCATGTCAGAACAACCTTTCGCCAACTTTGACAGACAAGTGAAATGACTAACAAGAAGACAACATTAGCCAATCAGAAAGCAACTTTCTCACGTTATATGGCACTAGTTTCAAACTGTCGACTTCCATTCCAGACTATGCTTAGAAAAATATTTTGACAAAGTTCTCGAAGCAAAATTTGAAAACTGAACAAATGAACATTCTGGAATGTCTAATAGATGGCCGAGAATGCTGGTCAAATGTTTATCCCATTTAAGCGAGAGACAGATGGTGACTGAAGGAATCAATTGTACAGCCCATAGCTGTCATTCAGATACTGTGTTAACCTTTTTCGGGAGTCGCATGATAAGAAAACATTCCGACCATCATTTTCCTGATCTGGTAAGCCACGCTCTGATTGGCCAGATGAAAGGTCATTCTGACATGACCTGTAATAGGATGTCGCCAGATCCTTGTTTAGCGGTAGCGAGAAGTAGGACTATGTTCAAGTCAAGTTCCAGTCAACTGACCTACTAATCATCAAAAACCCAAGTCAACTGACAAGCAATGTTTTGTTTTCAATGCATAACTGAACATGTCATTAATGAATGGATCACCTTTCTTCCTCTGAATCAGGTTAGCTAGGAGTTCAGAACATTTGTCAATGCCACAATTGAGAGATGATATCTGATCCTCTGAGTCCGAAGAATAGAGAGAGTAGCCAGGCTTTGGACGAGGAATTTTTTTGGTGATCTTCTTTCCAGATTTAGTTTGTCTCTCTTTGAAACATCCTGATCTGTAAATGGAATAATTCAATAACAACATGTCTGATGACCAAATGATGGATGATGAAATACTTGGTTAATCACGAAATTAATTTACATTGATCTCAATCCCTGACAAATTGACTAGTGAACAGTTTGACATCAACAGTCAGCATTGTTTTTAAAATATCATGATGTGTAGACAGCTGCATGATAAGCAATTATGATCAAACAGTGTCCTCGCACCCTCTATCATCAAGGGTATCATATCTCCATTCTATTATGATAAAACACCATGGAAATATATTAATAGGAATGGAGATAAAATGAACAGAGTAATTGAGGATGGTGTCCTTTTGCCGTTTTATTACAGTAGTTCTATGAAAATACAAATACTACCATTGCTCCTGAGTTTGACAATGCTGATAATAGAAACAAATTATCTCTAAGATATTTCACCTTTTCACCGGGGTAGATTTTATTCCAGGTTTCACGGAAACTGATTTGGCTTTTGAAACCTGAAAACACAAGCATAACTATACACAGAAACAGTGGAACTTGAAGAATAACTAGTCAGTGCTGTATTCGGAAACCAAACAATAAAATTATGTGGTCAATGTTTGTAAATTCTGCAACAAAGTTTGATAATTCTGCAAACTTGTAAGCTTAGTTTTCGTGTAGTTCGTACTTTTACACCTATTTGACTTGCAGCATTTTTGTGATAATCTTATCCACGGCTAGAATAGATTATTGAAGTGAAATCTGGAGATCACTAGTGCAAACATACAGACTTGCACTTTCGGAAAGCAGTAATACTAAAGTCAACTTCACTTTAAAACTAAACCATGTAAACCAGGATATTGATTTTATAACCAGAGTTCCAGATAAGCTTCTGGTGTTGTGGGTATTTTACCCATGCATTTTAAAATCATTGGGTATCAGTAATTCTATCTGGGTATTCAAATTTCTGTTACCCACTACTTTTTACACATGTGGGTATTTAAGTTAAATATTTAAAAACACTATTCATCTAGTCCCTGCAAACTGGTGTCGTGTGGCTTCGAGAGCTTTATAGGACTCAAAAATAGCAAGACACTTCCACAAGAAAGTGTGATGGCAAATGATAATGATGTAACTGTCATCGTGGAGTTTGGCAAGGTTGACGTAATGCCCGTTTATAATTTCAAAATAAGTTGCTGATTTGCTAATCAAATACGCAGGGTTACTTCACAATATTTTGATGAAACGCACAAGTTATATTTTTGTAGCGTATCTGTAATGTTCGTTACGTATTTGATACGGTTGGTTTTAATTTTACTGCGTATTTCTGCATTTCTGATGCGTATTTTACGCAGATACGCAGCTTATCTGGAGCTCTGATAACCATTTCTCAAATTGCAAAATATTTAAAAGATTGCTTGTAAACCTTTCTTTTCCATATAACAACACCTCAAATAATTATTTAGAATGATTTCAATAATAAAATGCACAATTCAAATAACTTTGTTTCAGTAAACATATGCAACCATTACACGTTGAAAAACAGCTTTTACCTCACGTTACAATTCTGCAATGTATTTGACAATTCTGAGGCAGATACATGCAGAATTCTTCATGAGTTCGGCATAAAAAGGGATTTTCTACAAAATAGGTAAATTTCTGCACCAAGCGGGCATTTCTGCCAAATATTTTGAGAACGTGTAACTGCGGAACACAGCAGAGACTGAATAAACCACAAATTTGAAACCAAATGTTTGATAATAGAAGCAGACCTACTATTCATCAAAGATTCTAACGCAATTGTAATGAGGCCAACCTTATCTACATAAAGGTTGTCATCCCACATATTTTATCACATAAAACAAGTCACCTGATCTTACAGTGTATAAAACTCTTTGTGTTAGCATTGATAGCATTACTAAACATTATCATGATTACAGTAGTAAAGAGGAAAGGAGTACAGAGTTGTATTGAAACGTGACTTTCACCTTGCCCCTTCCTGCTGTTGTTGCTTTCCTTCCTTTTTCTGACATCTTGGTTGTTCAGTTTGTCATATTTCCCATTGGCATGACGAGATACCTGTTTGCAGACAGAGACATCAATTTTAATATCTGAAATTATTATTATTTTTAGCATTAATTATTAGCTAAATACAATCATTTAATGTGGAACCCACTGCCTGGTGATCATTTCCAGTCTTGATTTGGATGCTGTATTTAGTCCCATACATGTGTGACATGTGCAATATTAGTGTACCGGTACTCATTTACCATGTAAACCACTTGATCAAAAATACTTACATCCAGTCTAAGTTAGTAGATTAACAAAGTGGGTTCAAAACATATTGAATGACACAAATCAAAAGTTGATGAAGGTGTTGATAATCATTCTGATAATCATGATAATGGATGACAAAAATAAAAAAATAATTTACATTGTTAAAACTTGACATTTCAGATACAGTATACTGCAAACAAATACTAAATCAGTCTGTGCCAATACAATTTTACACTACTCGTCTGAACTTGGCTCTTTCAGTAGAATTAAGTGATTATGTGCACCATTATTAGCTGAGCTTACTAGACCTCCACAATTTTACTTAACTCTGGCAACTAACTAGTGGCAGAAGTCGCAGACTTCAAAATGATATCGGGTCCATTGTGTTTCATTTTTACGAGGCAAGTGTGTCCACTAGCCTGTAGCAAAGTCTAGTTTCTAGTGGAAACTTTACTTTGATAAATAGGTTAGTGGACGCTCTTGCCTCTGGAAGGTGATTGTGTTCATGACTACTCATGTCCAACTGGCTATCATTATTTGACCCTGAAGGGATTCTTGTCGTCAACCACCAGGAGTGAAGTAGCAGTAATCACACTGTTATCATGGTCATAAAATTTCATAAATGCCAGCCATCCAATTCTTTTATAATTAAGACATTTTTTACAGTAAAGTTACATATGTGCAGTGTAGCAGTTTCATACCAATTACTGCAATGTTGACTCATACATTTTTTTTGTTATTTTCTTTTTCTTCTTTCTTCACAATTTTAAATCCTTTCTTCTCATAATGCTCACAAGAAAAGTAACCGACTTCATGGTCACTATGTATCTATCTTTATGTTATTTCCTTCCACGATCTATGCTTCCTAATTTTCCAATGCAGAACAGTGTTGACAATTAAGCATGAAAATCAAAGGGTCCTTGTCATAACTCAAATGTTAAAAATTAAAGATTTAGGGGGTCCATCAATTCAAACATCATGGAAGACGCCATGGAACCCAGGATCCCAATGCAGAAGTTACAGTGTTCTCAACCATGAGAACATGGACTCAACATTGTTCTTGTGGGTGTCTCATTGGTCTGACACACATAAATTTAAGTAATAATGTGATAAACAACAATTTAAATAACCATTGTCACAAAATAATAAATATGTATAGTTACAACATGATCAAACATGAGCATGTTTTGCCAATATTTTAATGTATAAATTCACTTATCAGAACCACCAGTCATGTGCAAACATTTTGAACTATTTCTAGAATATATTTCATTGTCATGATAATATCGCACTTTCAATTCCTCCTAATAATCTATCATTGAGTACCCTATCGTCAAGTACCCTATTTTTTAGGGTTATAGCTAAAACGGCACCTCAGCAAAACATTACCGAGTGAAAACGGCACCGATTGGCGAAAACGGCACCTCACCTAAAGCAAAAACGGCTACTATTGCCTGGAGAAAACCGCACCTTCATTTTTTTAAACCTTGGTTTATTTTGTGACTAGGTTTCAAACTTTCAATAACTTTTTTAGTTTTAATGCCAACCTGCAAGAAATATGTTGAGAACTGTGCACCAAACATGTCAGTTCATTCATGGAATTTCTGCTAAAGCACCAATCCAAACAGGCTTTTGCAAATAGGTGACATCACTCATGTGCAACAGAAGTTTACAGACGAGGCAACAGAGGTCATGCTGTTTATCGAGGATTTGTTTTCTCTCGGAATGTAGCTAAATTCTACTATTGAAGACATCACCTACTGGTATGTAGCAGAATTTGAGTTTTGATAGGATATTATCACCAAAACCAGAACGGAGAAATTTTGGTAACAACCCGGTTCACACATATTACTTACATTGAATTAATGCTTTTGTCTCTTTTGACATGCATGTATCAAGAATTGGTTATGTGAAGGGTTACAATCTGTGTTGCAAGGCACACTTTCACAATCAATTGATAGAACTGAATGAAGAGACAATTACGTTTTCACTACACGAATATCACATAATGATATTAAAAAAATCGTTTACATTAGATTATAAGGTCCAAATTAAAGTTATGCAAGCAGTCTACAGGAACGAGCACTATCAATCAGCATGAATTCTGAGGCATATGATGTAGGATAATGCCATAAATGTGCTAGTTGCTTCACTACACTACCTAGTCCGCAACTCTAATTGACATGAACAGTTGATGATGGCAATCATTTTGGATGTGTGTTATACGGTATATATGAAGTCAATCAATATCTAAAAACCTAAACATGACCATTTCTAATCAACACGGCGATCTTCTTCGATTGACATTCAGAGCACCTGCGTGCATGGGCCTGTTGTCAACCGTACAGACACAAAATATTGTAATCACTTGAATCATATCGATCTGCAAATTGTTTTCTGTATTGTACAAAATGTGCACCGCCTCAAGAATTCAAAATACTGTTTTGCAAACATTCTTAATTACCTACTAAGCTCATTAAGCTCTGTCTTAGCACTGTTTGCGAAATCTTGCCGCTTGTGAAGTCTGCTCACGAAACGAGCCTAACAACAGTCTTATTATATCTGAAACCGACTTCCGGTTTGTACGAAATATAGTCTGTCCAAAATTACGTTCATTTAGATCTATATAATGTGCTGAGTACCTGAACTATGCATGATAAAGTCATTATCTACAAGGTGTAACCATGAATAGCATGGTTCTTGTGATCCGGTGCTCGTCATTTACTGAAACAAGCCGGCGAAAGAATACAAATGAGAGGATATAAAAGTCGAAATGACACATATTCGTACAGCGGTTTTGACAGTGAAGGGTTAGAGGATCTTATCCAAAATTCTTTGGCACATACAAAAGTAACAGAATACACATCCAGTTGTCAGTGGAATATTTATGATTTCAATTTTATGACGGTCAAGACACACACAAAATAATGATAAAATAAACAACTGATAACTGTTTTTACAGGTAATGTCTAGCACAGGACCATGTAACTATAATAATAACAAACTCTCGTCTACGAGTTTTTTTGGAAATTTATTTTGTTTTCATTTTTTTTAATTATTATTATTGTTATTGTTGTTGTTGTTGTTGTTATGTGTGTGTCTAGTCACCCCATCTGTTATGAGCAATCGTTTGATTTTATTGACCCAATATACATTATAGTAACGCAAATATACAAAACGCAAAAGATATGTCAAAAGGCAAAACTATAAAGCATATTGTTAATTTCATGAACATATATCTATGAATATAAATTATATATATATTCTAAAATCGGTTTCGCAGAAAGTGAACTCGAAAAAAAGGGGAAGAATGCTCTAGCGGAACATATACCCAGAAATATGGACTTTCCTTCCCACGTCTACCTAGACCTGCATCACTTCATAGGCTTTCCTCCCACGCCTACCTGGACCTGCATCACTTAAATCATAGACTTTCCTCCCACGTCTACCTAGACCTGCATCACTTCATAGGCTTTCCTACCACGTCTACCAGGACCTGCATCACTTCATAGGCTTTCCTCCCACGTCCACCTGGACCTGCATCACTTCATAGGCTTTCCTTCCACGTCTACCTGGACCCGCATCACTTCATATGCTTTCCTCCCACGTCTACCAGGACCCGCATCACTTTATAGGCCTTCCTCCCACGTCTATCTAGACCCGCATCACTTCCTAGACCTTCCTCCTACGTCTATCTAGACCTGCATCACTTCCTAGGCCTTCCTCCTACGTCTACCAGGACCTGCATCACTTCATAGGCCTTCCTCCCACGTCTACCTAGACCTGTATCTCTTTATAGGCTTTCCTCCCACGTCTACCTGGACCTGCATCACTTCATAGGCCTTCCTCCCCCGTCTACCTGGACCTGCATCACTTCATAGGCCTTCCTCCCACGTCTACCTAGACCTGTATCTCTTTATAGGCTTTCCTCCCACGTCTACCTGGACCTGCATCACTTCATAGGCCTTCCTCCCACGTCTACCTTGACCCGCATCACTTCATAGGCCTTCCTCCCACGTCTACCTAGACCTGCATCACTTCATAGGCTTTCCTCCCACGCTACCTGGACCTGCATCACTTCATAGGCTTTCCTCCCACAGCTACCTGGACCCGCATCACTTCATAGGCCTTCCTCCCACGTCTACCAGGACCCGCATCACTTCATAGGCTTTCCTCCCACGTCTACCTAGACCTGCATCACTTCATATGCCTTCCTCCCACATCTACAAGGACCTGCATCACTTCATAGGCCTTCCTCCCACGTCTACAAGGACCTGCATCACTTCATAGGCCTTCCTCCCACGTCTACCAGGACCCGCATCACTTCATAGGCTTTCCTCCCACGTCTACCAGGACCCGCATCACTTCATAGGCCTTCCTCCCACGTCCGCAGAACCCGCATCACTTCATAGGCTTTCCTCCCACGTCTACCTGGACCCGCAACACTTCATATGCCTTCCTCCCACGTCTACCTGGACCCGCATCACTTCATAGGCTTTCCTCCCACGTCTACCTTGACCCGCATCACTTCAAAAGTTTTCCTCCCACGTCTACCTGGACCTGCATCACTTCATAGGCCTTCCTCCCACGTCTACCTGGACCCGCATCACTTCATAGGTTTTCCTCCCACGTCTACCGGGACCCGCATCACTTCATAGGCTTTCCTCCCACGTCTACCCAGACCCGCATCACTTCATAGGCTTTCCTCCCACGTCTACCTAGACCTGCATCACTTTAGGGTTTCCTACACTTGGACCACTGATTTCTAACGTCTTTATTAATGATATATTTTACTGTTTGGATACGTTCACTCTGAAAATTACTCGGATGACAACACGCTATCATACTCGCATACAACTCACGCCATTCTCGTGTACACTTGAGCTGTACGGTGCAACCACCCTAAGATGCTTTGACAGTAGCGGCGAGCCAGGGGAGGGCCATATGCCTTGAGATAAGAACCCAGCCATATCTTCAAAATTTCAGTATCGGAAGTACACATATCTCTCGCAATGAGAGTGTTACTCTTTTTGTGAAGATACGAGTTAGAATAGGTCCTCAGCAACCCATGCTTGCCGTAAAAAGTGACTATGCTTGTGAGAGGCGACTAACGGGATCGGGTGGTCAAGCTCGCTGACTTGGTTGATTTGTCATCGTAGATCAATTGCGTGGATCGATGCTCAGGATGTCAATCACTGGATTGTCTGGTCCACACTTGATTATTTACAAACCGCAGTCACATAGCTGGAATATTGCTGAGTGTCCCGTTAGTCGAATCTTACAAGTATCGTCGCCTTTTACGACCAGCATGGGTTGCTGAAGATTCCTTGACTGAATCGTGTTGAGAGTTCCCATATCATCCCTTGTGATCGAGTACGACAGGCGATCCTTCCACAAGGGAAGTGAAGGCATTCTCTTTGAAAGAATATTTTCTCAAGATTTGAAGTTGTTATTAATGTTTACCATACCCTGTTTATATGAAATCATAACACGGAACTGCAACTAATTTCAGGGAATACTTAATCTGCTGACATTTTAAAGCGACAGTCATCTGCCATTACCACCAAATAATGTCGTCTTTGGTTCAATTAGAACCCAGGTTTTTGCTTGTACCTCTTAATGTCTTTGATTTAACATCACTGAACAGGCTTTAGCTTAGATGCTTAAAGCTCGAGAAAAAAAGGAAAACGCAACACTGAAACGATGTTTGCAAACTAACCTCTGACAGAGAAACGCGTTCACATCCCTTGTACACGATCACAGGGGCGCATTTATATGCACTTGATCAGTATATGCTGAGGACTCCATCTCATCAATTCTAGTATTTATTTTATATTTTTATCTTCTATCCAACTCCACGTACCTCCCCCGTCATCTGTTCTTTATTTCATGCTCTGTGTGTACATTCCTTTTCTTGTTTCGATTTGTTTTGTACATTTTACAAACTGCTAATAGCTTAACAGCTAATGTTCTTTTACTATCCGGCGTTAAATAAAGCTTCTTGTAGCTAACATTCCCGTGTTTCTGTGCGTCATCGTTTCTCGGAGGCTTCATGCTGTCGGTTATTTACAGACATCCGTGATCTATTATACTGAGGTATTCACTCACGTACTCGTGACGTCACGGGCGATTGATGTGACACTGGGGATCAACTCGTTGATTTTGACGACACACCATAATGTGACCAGATAAATAAAACTCTGTGTTTTAGCGCACATTTGACAGGAATGTAAGCAGGGATTTTATGAAGATGCTATAAAGATGAACGTTGTACCGGAACTGAGGTCACATGGCACTGGGTCTATCACTAAGTGTGAAATTTAATAACGAATGTTATATTTCGTGGTAAAAAAATCTAAAGAGCAGACATTGCAAAATGTTCATAATACATTAACACTTGAGCATCGTAACATGGCATTAATTCTTCACGACAATGTATCTAGTGAATTGAATGCACGGATGGACGTCTGTGATCAGTTTAATATGGTTAACTTCGTAAATCAGGAATTTGATTAATGTTCAGATGGGATGGGTCGCCCAGTCGTTTAGGTGCCCCGATTCACCATCCACTGTTGCATCCCTTGATTTTGCCTGAATCAATTTATGGATTGTCCCTCGTTTCCATAACCAAGCTTAGTGATGTAGAGTTTACTTCTAAGCAAAGTACACCAGAAATTACAGTATCATCCTCAATAAAGCATATTTAACCTTATATTCCCTATGGATATTCCGGGTTAAAACAGATCCCCTGTAGCCTGTAATTGTCCAAGATAACTTGGTCAGGCTCGGTGACGTGGTTGATTTTGTGTCATCGTACCCAGACGGCATGGGTCTTTGCTCATGATATCACTCACTGGATTGTCTGGCCAAATTACACGTCGCCGTCATATGCTGGGATATTGACGAGTGCGGTGTTAAACAACAAACATTAAACAGAATGAGCTAAAGCCTAACTCTATAGCGTCCCCCTGGCTATTCCCACTTCAAACAGGAACTAACTCATCCCCATCGAAAGTGTGTCACTCGGTGGGAAGGAGCTTAATCTGTTAAAGGTCAAAGGGAGATAACTCCATCAACAGTTTCATGCACTCATCTCAGTGGAAACGGCTGCGGTATCATGGGCGGCACACCGTCGATTTCAGTTTCATTCGTGTCCAATCGGCTTAATCCATAACCAACATAATAAATCAGTGCAGCCCATGGGATTTGAGAAGCCGTGTGGTTGATCCATTCGACAAACCTCAGCAGAATGGCCGATCGAGTTCAGTGTGCCCTTGATGGTCAAAGTGAAGTAACTGTAAATCCTTCCTTGTTACCATTTACTAAGACTGGTTCCTGGATCCGCCGTTTGGTGTCGTTGCTCTTGGTGTCTTCCAGTCTGTCGCAGGAACTAGACTGGTTCCCGTTCGTTCCTGCGACAGACTGGAACTTTGATTGAAAAGCGGAACAAGTGCAGCGACACCAAGCGGAGGATCCGGGAACCAGTCTATCGCAGGAACCAGTCTAACCATTCGCTAAACAGACTTACCTCCCCTTTGGACAAGGGACATAACTCTTTATTAGTTGTACGTGGTTATCTCCCTTTGATTGAGGTCGCACGCAGTGCGTGAAGTTCATAAAGAGATTCTGTGTGGAGTTCAGGGAAGGGAGTTAACTCTTATAAACATGATTACTTCCCCTTGATCAAAACCAAATCAAGCTCCTTTTCCAGCGCATGACACCTTCGTTACACTCACGGTAAAATCGCTGCCACCAGTGTGGGCGCGGCCATTACAAGAATCTTGAAATTTGCCCTCTAACCCCAAATGTAGTAACGTTTATACTTTTGTTTATGTCTTTGGGAATGCCATCATATTTCATTTTGAAACGGTTTATGACTGACTATGTTTTCCAGATGAATTTACTTTGTGTTTTAATAATCAGATAGGTTCGAGATTGCAGACTAACGGAAAATCAACCCATTTCTCCCTTGCATTCTTACTATGTCAATAACACGATAGTTTAATTTAGCAGCGATAAGTGTATTCGGCGTCACGACAGTCGTCACTTGTTCATTCGGTTGCGGGTTCAACTCAAAGCATGGTTGTGACCACCTATCACAGTGGAGAGTTATGGCTGGTATAGAGAGCTACGCGGGCGGGCTATCGCTGTGAGGAGCTTGAAACCGAATAAATTGTGTATTGACACGATTACCTCCCTTTGACCATAAATGAAACCTTGTTAACTCGTAAGGACGAGAATATATGGATGTCAGCTTCTATATTATGAGAAACAAAACGTTTCGGAGTATTTGCTTCACCTGATGACAGAGTAAGCATATACTCCGAAACGTTGTGTTCCTCATAATAAAGAAGTTGACATCCATATATTCTCTTCCTCATGTGTATCACGTCTGAATGCGACCGCCTCCGTGGGCTAGTGGTAGAGCGGCCGCCCGGAGAGCGGAAGGTCTTAGGTACGATCCCCGGCCGCGTCATACCAAAAGACGTTAAAACAAAGTACTTGTTGTTACCATGTCTGGCACTTAGCATTAAGGTGCTAAAACAAGGACTGGTCGGCTCGGAGTCAGTATAATATGTCTGAGTGGGGTATCCATGTTAAACTGCGGTATGGTATATATATCAGTGGGCTAGCCCTTATAAATCGGCATCAGTCCGGACAAGTACAAGCAGACACACACACACACACACACACACACACATACACACGTGCATGCACGTTGCTATATAAGTGTAATATAGTCATGGACGCGACGTTAAACACCATTTCACCTCACCTCCCTTTCAAAGTCAGAACTCGTGTATAAACACGATGACCTCCCTTTGACCATAAATAAAAATCACTCCCGACGGACACATGGTCCTTTGCGATTTTGTTTTCTTTTCCAAATCCAATTTTAGGAGAAAAAGATTCGTGAAGGAGGAAGAAATTCAAACATGTACCTTGAGGTTTAATTCTGGCGTTGATTTAATACAATATTGCATTAATGCAGTCTTGCATTTTGGGACTGATAATTTATTAAAGGGTTGGGACTACATATCATTAACTTCATGACCCTCCCACAACTTAATGTCACATTTGTTCATGTTGATATGAGCAACGTCCCTCTCTCTTCCTTGTGAAAAGCAATGTGTGAAAACTTATGGACCACAAAATAATACTTCCATTTAAATGTAAAAAGTGTATGGTAATTTCAGAATATTTTCAGAAAGACAACACGAACGTTCCAATTTTAAAACATAATACCGAAAGAGTTTCAAAAACAGCTGAACAGGTATTGATTTATACAAGTGTTTATCATAAGGATATTGCTGTTTGGAGCTTTTTGCCCGTAATTAAACTAACTCTCTGCTACGTGGGGGACGAGTCCAAATTTACTACCCGGGTACTCAACCCCCTATTACCCGACCCTGCCCGGGTACCCATTGAAGGTCCCAAGATGTGGGAATTAACACAATGTCTGAATGGGAATTGTTTTACCGCAGCCCTGGCATGAACTGTTTAGATCATGTATCAAACGATCAGGTCATGCGTACACTGAAGTTGACTGAAGCTTTAGCTTTACTCAAACATATACAAGTCAAAAGATCAGCGACTTGTAGTGTTACCACTGAGCGAAGATGTAAATATCTATATACATCTTTGCACTGGGCTATAGTGAGTTTTGGTCATTAAACAATATATCACGTGGCTAACCACGGGTCCAAGTAGCCCTGTGGGTACCCGGGTCCTACCCAGCATCCACCCGAACTGAGTACCCGAGTTACCCGTCCCAGCCATACTCTCTGTTCTCTGTGCCGCGACAATGTAAGGTTTAGAGAGAAAACTTGTGTACCAACACCAGTAGCCTCCCTTTACCCTTTCCACTAGAGGGCACTGCTTGATAGCGTGCACAGCAACGGGACCTCGAACTTGTCAAGAGTAGTGTTTCCACCAAAAAGGACCTGTCAAACAGATAAAACAACTGGAATTTAATGGAGGAGCAGTTATAACAATGGTTTCACCAATTGTCTGTGCCTGTGTATTCGCAACTATTCATGTTGTTGGTGGTAAGTAGAAAGGGCACCTGCTGAAAATCAAATTGCAGTATACCTTATATCCGATGGCTTTTGATATTGATCACAGCATGCGAAGCAATGAAAATCACCCATGCATGTTAAAAACGACTTGTTTAATGTTGATATATATATAACTGCCATGATCGTATTTGCATAAGATCAGTCTTGGACTTGGTTAGAGGGTATATTAAAACAAAAATAACTGGCCAGCATGCAGGCAAATTTAGAGTTGCACCCGACTCGCCTAAAAAAATCTGACCCGACTCGCCTAAAAAATATATATAATATTTTGGTATGCGTTTGGCAAATATAACTTAGGATCACAATTACTAGTATTTTCATACACAAGTATGGAAATAATGTTAAAAAAACAACGTATCATCCATAGAATTTGTCTTATGTCATATTTACATCTGCACTTCATGTTGAGTCAGTGAGTCAGAGCCCAGTCGGTTACACTATTGGGACCGAGACTACAACACTTACATTTAGGTACATTATGTGTATAAAATGCATTACTAAGTATTTCTGAGAGTTACATACTTATTCTAAAATACAAAAAAACGACCGTAGTTCTCTCAAAATAAAATTAGGCGAGTCGGGTCAAAATCTTTTTAGGCGAGTCGGATTTTCGGCGAGTTGTGTGTATCCCCAAATTTATCACCGAAATAGGAAAACGAATTAAAGGACCAAATGTCATCAGGTCATGACACACAACTAACAAACCAAGATGACCATTTTCCATCTTAACAAATTACATTGCCTCTATCAAATGAAAATGTTCAGACTCGTATTTTCTTTGGCAATGCATTTTTTATATGTTTAGGTGTACATGGCAGTATGGCTTAGACCAACTGCAGTTGAAAGCCACATAAACATAAAAATAAAAATTATTATTGTTATTGAATGTATTTTATTGCAGTATAGACCATAACTTCAGTTTTTCAATCTGCCAATGATTGTTAAACACATTACCATGCTATTACCTTTTTGCAGGCAGTTTATCCGACTCTCTGAGCTACTATGAAGTGATTGACCACATCAACATTTTCTCAAGGTCCAGACGAAGTGTTGATGATGTGGAAGAGGGTTTAACAAGAGAATTTATCTTCCATGCTTTCAACAGGTACTTGGCAATGTTTAAGATGTATTTCAAAGCAGATATCTTTCTGAACTTTATGAAAGATGAACAGTCTTTCACCTGGGGGTGAAAATTGTTCACTCATATCACACCAGGTTCGATTCTCCACATGGTTACAATGTGTGAAACCCATTACTGGTGTCCCCCCACCGTCATATTGCTGAAATATTGCTAAAGCGTCGTAAAACAAACCTTGGGTGTTTTTCAAGCAGCAATTTTCCATTTCCACTTTTATAGAAAGGTTACTGTTAGTATAGGTAGGGGCATTGTTACTATTGTAATCACTGGTAATGGTATTGTCATAAGCATGATAAGTTTAGGAGTGTCCTTACATTCCAACAGCAATGTTTTCTTGCATTATTCAACTTGATGAAGCCAAACGTGTCCAATGTGTTTTAAGGGAAGTAACTCTGTTTATTGTATGATATGATCTTGTTAAATTATTGTATAAACAATCGCATGTCTGTGCATGTTGATCTATATAAATCTTATGGAAAAGTTACTGTTAAATACTACATGTATGTTATTGATCTGACTTGTTATCAATGTATTGGCAAAGGCCCTTGGGCAGTTGCGATTTATCAATAGTTTCAGCAATCATTACATCCCCAGAACCCCACGGGTCCCTAAAGGGTTTAGCTGAGCTGTAATCTTACTTTTGAAGAGCACTTACAACTTACAACCAATTGAAATGTTACATGTCTGATTCAAATCTCACTTGAAGCAGAAAAGGGCACCTACTGAAAATCTAGTAACTGTTGGTGTGTAAACATGGGTTTTACTTGTGCATGTACTGCAGTGTTTTTGCATTTGCTTAAATATTTGTAATAATTTCTTTAGTTCCTTTTCAGCAGTATTTTAGCATCTTAGATATTATTGGTATACTGTGTGTCAAATTGTGTACATTTACAAATTTTCTTTCAGAACGTTCACATGTCACCTTCGTCCCCGTACTGAGATATTTTCTCCCGGGTTTAAGATCACCGTTATACATGGAGACAATAGCAAGGAAACTGTTGGTCTTCAAGAAGGGAACTTCTATACCGGAAACGTTGTTGGTAAGTGTCTGTCAAGTCTGGTGCTGTCTATGGCCAGTCTTGCACCCTGTTTGACCAAGCAATCATAGCCCTAAGCAAGCTGAGATGATCATCATACATACTCCAAAGTCTGAAGAACATTATCAGTCATTCAGATAGTCATCAAGTGCAAGCTTGAAAGACATCCCAGGGCTCGAAAAATCCACTCGTCCGCTCGTATTGACGAGTGGTAACTGATGTCGGGCAAGCTAAAATTATCAAATACTCGTCCTGACGGACGAGCAGATACTCACAGCAGTTTAATTTATATTTGTTTTGATGTGCGATATATTGACACGGAAATCACGGCCATTCAGC
Organism: Haliotis rufescens; assembly: GCF_023055435.1. Taxonomy (NCBI): domain Eukaryota; kingdom Metazoa; phylum Mollusca; class Gastropoda; order Lepetellida; family Haliotidae; genus Haliotis; species Haliotis rufescens. Next base: position 18,617,867 of record NW_025964112.1, read on the forward strand.
CGATCGATATTTATGTCGCGTATAGCATTAACAATTAGGCTGAGGTTTGTCTCTTGATGTATCTTTGCGCAGGCTTTGCGCTGAAACCAGTCTTTATTTATTGATGTAAGCGGCCGGTTGCTAACTACCGGTGATTCGGTCAAGACACACCCAATGATATAACTTTATAGGATTTTAATGCAAGGATCGTCAAAAATTGTATTTGAAACTATTTTCTTTATCAGGAATAATATATTCCAATATCTTGTTAAATTAGATGCAGCTTTTACTCAAATTATAAAAATAATAATAACCCTAAGCGAAGCAGCTGATCGCTATTGCCGGTATTATTTTTTACATGGAACCAGTCTGACCAGTCACCGTCAAGGCTCCCGTGCACGTGATCGCGAGAATTACGTGTTGACATAGAATCGTCCAACAAAAACAAATATGACTTTTAACGAGTCACAGTATGGCATTTATGATATATGTATCCGTTCTCTGTCAACTAAAGTTCGTTTCAAGTCGTCAATAGCGGTAATCTGACCGTGGTTGCTGTTAATAACGTGGGGGTTGTGCGATCTTCCGATCACTTCACACACGATTTCGCCGAAATTAATTAAAACAATATTAAAAGGAATTTTGAATAAAATAAGTTACAAACATAAGTCCAGATATACAAAGAACACTTTTTATAGCCAGACAGTGTAAATTACATGACTAATTTGCGTACTTCAGTATGGATTTGTTGACATGGTATTTCCGGTGTTACGGGCTCACGGTAATGTCTTTCCATGGGGGAAAAACATCCAAACTCATTATTTCGTGTATAATGCGCACCCCCTTCTACACAGCTGTGTTTTTTTTTATAAAAAGGTGCGCACTATACTCAAGAAAATACGGTAAACCCAAATGGCGGATATGAGAAAGATTTTCTTGTCGGAGGGTCGTGCCGACAAAAAGTTGACTGCACAGCGGAGAAACGAAAACTTAGTCCAAAACAATATGGTTGAGTGAATTTGAATGGGCAAAATTTGACGATGATGACAGCGAGTTGTATTGCACTGTCTGTCGAAAATACCCCAAACTATCTGATCCCAAATGTGGACTCGTAACTGGTTTACATCATAATTTCAGAAAAGAAACTTTGAAATTTCACGCTAAAAGTAGGAAGCATATTCAGTGCTGTGAACATGATAAAATTTTTAACAAACCCCAGACTGCGCAGTTTGCCAAGTCAATGCAAAAAGTTGACGAAAAAAACAGTGAAGTTTATGAAAAGCTATTCACAACAGCCTACTATATTGCAATAGAAGGGGAACCATTTTCAAAATTTCCAAGTTTTTGTCAGTTGCAGTATAAGAATGGTGTAATACTTCGTACAAATTATTTGAATGATCATGCTTGCAAGGCATTCACCCAATCTATAGCAGATGTGTTAAAGAAAGAAACTGCTCAGGATTTGGAAAACAGTAGGTTTGTCAGTATTTTAGCAGATGGTTCAATTTATTTACTTTGTTTTGAGTGGTTACATGGTACATGATACATGATATTGTCTGTTCAGCATTGAGCAATAGGGCAAGTGAAAATTTGGCAGGACGAGTACAAAATTAAAAGTACTTGCCCTGCAGGACAAGTAGGGTTGAACAAATTTTTCGAGCCCTGCATCCTAAAATTAAACAGCAGACAAAAAAAGTTTTTTGAAAGACTTGTATCAAATCTCCTTGGACTGCCAATTGTCCTGAGCCTTGTGCTCCTTCCATAGACTTGGGACAGTCATAGTGTTACGATACAAGGTGGAGCCTGGCAGTTTTAGGCAGTCATCCCAGTGTTAAAGCTCCATTCTGATAAATAACCAGGAGCCTTTTGATACCATAGCTTGGTTTTGAGCCAGATTCGATTTATACATGTAAAAAAATATATGTCCAGTACTTCGATGAGTGAGAGAACATCTTTGCTGAGCTAGTTAGATAAGATAAGATAGAGAAGGCAGAATCACTTTCGAAAGGAAACTGGACGTAGGTAATTTTCACACCAGCAGTTGAATGGAATGGACATTTACACTGGATAAGTGAAGATGAGTAGCAGACATTATATGCACAGCACATTATATACCCAACATGCCCAATCCCATCTTATGCAAATGATGCTTGCCTTACAATTAGTCCAAACTTCATGCACTTAGCAGAAATTCTGCATTTTGATGACATTTTGACAACAGATATCTGGATATACATGATGTAGAACTTATTCGATTGATGGTTTCATCCAAGGTGTGGAAGATTCCGAAGTGCATGGCTACTTTGAAGGAGAAATGTTCACAGGGACTGTGTTCATAGAGGGACAGCTGTTTGTCATAGAGGTATGTACAGTTGATGGCATCCACCAATACCACACAGGAGCATGATTGCAGCATTGTTGGTGTTATGAAGGCACCATGGAGGACATATGATGCATTGTTGATGCGGTATGTGATAGCATCACAAGAATAATTGCTTGACAGCCTGTTGGCATCATGTTGACATGTTTTCTTCACTACAGAAAATTGTGTGGATATTAAAGTGATTATTTTTTAACTTATCCTGCATTACTCCTTAATGCTTTTACTGCTATTTCTTGACTGAAAGACGAAACTGTGTGAGGTCCGGCTGAAGAATGGCTGATACCATTGCACAGCACCCACATGACCACGGAAGTGATGGCATCACTTATCTTCACATTACCATGATGACTTCTTGTCACTCAGACTGACTAGTAGTGATCAATAAAAACTCCAGCAATCTACTGGAATCCTCTTGTTTCTTCTTCAGCATTTCATTTGTGATTTATATCATTCCTATGGTTAATAACTTCATGTCTTACCACATGTTTTTGAATTTATATGTTTTGCTTGATGGTGGCTACTCGTCACTGTAAATATCATGCGTTTTGTTATTCCGATTCACCATTTTAATTTCAATACAATGTCACATTCTTGTGTCAAACATCCTGTCATTATTCTTAGTTGCTTGTTAATTCTTTCATATTGCCTTACCTATGCTTCTCATTTTGAAATAAAAGGGTTTTTTCATTTTTATACTGCATAATTTACTGCCCAGTTGCCAGGTTTAAAAGTACCTTAACTTTCTCGATGTTATTTGTACCTTGGCTTAAATTGCAGATTTTTTCCCTGTTGTAATCATTGCCACCCCATCCCTTGTGTCTGGAGTGTACCAACCCTTGTTCAGTGGCTGCTAAGTGTAGCCTCCTGTGCCTGTGGCTTCTCCAGCACCTACATCACCTGCACCTCCTGCGTTTACAGGAGCCCATCTACTTCCAGAGCTGCATCATCTCACGGTTCAGCGTCTCCTGGATTGTCCTCTTGATGCAGCACTAAGTCGTCAAGGTTCAGGAGCCGTTCCCCTGTCCACAGATCATACAACTATCACTCATCAGAAGGCTCCTTCATTTCTAGTTATGAGGGTTCCTTCCCAAAGAAGAACACCCATTTAAGCCTTAGCCAGTGACCGGATACAGCCTAGCTCATTTCCACCGGACCCGATGTTGAAAGACACAATCGTAGCATTGGACAAGTTCTTTGCTATGTTGTTTCTCCCGTCAACATTCAAGCGGATGATTTTTCAGTTGGCTCCTGTAAGGCTACGACTGTCAGAATTCCAGACTCGCGGATGACATTTATAGAGGCAGAGATTCAGCACTCCCCTTTAACCCTTGTCTGCTCTTGCATCTTCACCTCGAGCCATTGATCCAGACTTAAAAGAGACTAATCCCAATCGTGTGGATCATCTGAGGACAGCTTTAGCCTTCCAACAACGTCAGATAGATCACATGTGCAATCATCTCAAGGCTACTCTTGCTGAGATCACTACGACTCAGCACCTTGGCATCCTGGCTTTTAACTGAGGAACATCCAGTTTGAGTTATATATCGAAGATTGCCTACTGAACCACCGGGACTCGGACTACACCAGGATTTTGCCACGATTTCACAAGGCCCCTTCTCCATCAGCTGGGGTGGATTGTCAAGGGACCAGGATCTCTTAACTGTCCAGAGGGACAGATGGCACAAGATCCAGCTCATCAGCTCCTGGCTCTTCAACAACCCCTTACACTTCCCTCGTGGCAAGTGCTTCTGGGTCTACTCACTTCAGCGCAGGATCTGACATCCAGAGGATGCTTACATCTGGGGCCAATTCAGAAGTTCCTAGCGCTGGTCATCAGGCACCAGGATCAGTCAGTCTCCATCGACCTACCGCCTCACCTCAAACCTCATCTCCAGTGGTGGACGTTTGAGTCAAGTGTCTTAGAAGGAGTCACCATGACCAAGCTATCACCTACTTTGCGCCTGTTTTAGACATCTCTCTTCAGGGTTGCGGCACTCACCTGGATGACCAGACGGCCTCAGGGCTATGATCAGTGCACACGGCACATAAACAACTTGGAATTGGAAGCGCTCATTCTAGCAATATCCCGTTGCCAGAATAATCTCCAGAATGCCAAGGTAGCCATCTCTACAGACAATATCATGGTGGTTTGCAGTGTTTGTGTTATCGCAGAAACCTGCGTTTTTCACGCATTAAAATCATATAAACACGCAAAAAATATTTGTACAGATTGTGATATACTTAATTTTGTATTAATACCATAAAATAAAAAAACTATTCAAAGCTGATAGCCTGCTTACGATGTTCAGACGAAAATAAATCAAAACCTGGAAATTCCCATTGCTAAAAATAGAGTGTGGCCAGATGGCGCTTTGAATCACGTCCTTTATATTTGCCATATATGGTCTTTGGGCAACGGAATAACTAATCTCACACACAGGACGTTATTCGTTAATCTCATACACAGGACGTCATTCGTTACTATCGATGGAATTCCCCGGAAGTCGTTCGTTTCATCCAATCAGAGCCCAGCTTACAAGTAATAGTCGGTAATACGAACGATCATAAACAGAGCGACGGAAGAAAACTTCCACGCATGGGCTAACAACAGTCATATTTATTTTATTAATGATTGAACTCGACCTTAAGTTAAAGCTTGGTCATAATTATTAGCTGTACTAGTACTGATTTTATTGAAATCATAACTTCACACGCAAAATATTTGAATTGAAAATTTATAATTTCATTTCTGCACGCACTGTACAAAAACCTACCGCGAACACTGGGTTTGGTGTCTGCACAACCAGGGGATGACACATTCTTACTCCCTGCTAAGTAAATGTTCCGGTTCTTCCATCTGGTAGATCGGCTGGACTTGCAATATCTCGTCCAGCACATCTCAGGTTGTCAGAACATCCTAGCGGATGCTCTATCACCAAACCCTTCTGTCTGGTGTGTCAGCATCATGTAACCAATATTTAGGTTATAGTCAATTATATAATATTGTAAAACAACTCAACTGAGATACTGTTCAAGGCAGCATTGAGCACAGCTCACTGAACTTGCTTCAGATATTCAGACACGTGGGCACTGTGCCAGGGGATTAGCCACACAACTAGTTGGAACAACTTCTTTTTCAGCTGGACCTAACACAGCTTCGTCTTTCTGTAAAAAACAGAAGTAAATGTATGGAGGAGTAATGCAGGATAAGTATTGTTGTACATTTGTTTTCCTCAGCCCCTATGGCGTCATGTTGATGATGCAATCAAACTGAACTACAAGGGCAGGATGGTTGTGTACAGAGGCTCTGACATTAGACTCGACTTCAACCAACATAAGGCAGGGAAAAGGTAATGGCAATGTGAGAGGTCCTGCATGTATTTAAAGGAGGCAGGGTGGGGCAACTGAGGGTATATATTGTAACTTTGTGAGTAAAATAGTAATATTATTTGTGATTTTAGTTAAAACAAACTCCAAGGGTATGTCACATCAATTCATTATGACAACAAACATGTTATAAATCCTTGTAAAATACAGAAAGAATTTCAGATTTTCCCTGATACTGCAGGACACTAGATTAGTGTTCTAAGCTCTTGTCTGCATAATGATAACATTTCCGAGAACATTCTATGTGCTCCAAAGATGCCTTTTATTGCTTTGCACATGTGAATAATATTTTACAATGTGACCGATATTTGAATGGTTGTAATGAACCAGATATGACCAGTGATTGATGATAAGATGCCAGCTGATTTCTGACACCAATTGTAAGACAGCTTTTTTGGTGTTCTAGTTTGTTTAGTAGCATAATGGCACTGGGATAATGGTAGCCTGAATATCAATCTCTCCTTGTATCCTACAGTATTATTCCATCTGAAACTAAGCTGCTTTGCGTTCCAGTGGGACATTTTGTGGGTCGGTCCATGCAGAGGATGAGGTTGACTCTGGGGATGCTCAGGAACCACCTACATCACATAAAGGTTGGTACCTCTAAGGGGATTCCAGGGTAGATTAGGTCAATGCTGGTTGTAAGTGGCAACCTAATGAATTAGGTGCTCAGGCCCGGTGTCATGGCTTTGTACAATGACTGTGGGGATCATGCTCATTATATCAATCACTGGATTGTCTGGTCCGAACTCAATTACTTTCCGTCATAAAGCTGGAATATTGCTGCTTGTGGTAGTAACGAACAAAACAACACACTAAAGGTTGGTAGGGCATGGTCCAATGGCCTGCCTCCTTTGTCTTGTGGAAGAGCTTCCGCCCGGATAGCTGAAGGGTCGGGGTTTAATCCCCGGCCACGTCATACAAAAAGATGTTAAATGATGGTACTTGTTGTTACCCTGTCTGGCTTTCAGCATTAAGGGGCTAAAACAAGGACTGGTCGGATCGGAGTCAGTATACTGTGTCTGAGTGGGGTATTCATGTTAAACTGTGGCATGGTATCTCTGTGAGCTAGCACTATAAATCGGCATCAGTCCAGACTAGTACAAGCAGCCACACACACACATATATAAGTGCAGTAATCTTGGACGCGACTTTAAACACCATTTCTTGTAATGGCAGTCATTTGTTTATGCTTGTCGTATGGCAGACTAATGGGATGGGGTGGTCAGGCTTGCTGACTTGGTTAATGCATGTCATCGTATTATAACTGCATGGATCGATGCTCATGATGTCACTCACTGGATTGTCTGGTCTAGACTATTATTTACAGACTGCCGTCATATAGCTGGAATGTTGCTGAGTGCAGCATTAAACAACAAACAAACAAACAAATAGTATAAGAGTGGTGGGCAATTGTAAGCCTTCTACCTTCCAGAGCTTACGATCTCAGTTTTGTGACCAGACATGTGCAAGGCAGTGGTTCTGTATCCTATTAACATATTAAAAGGAACCATGAAATAAAATACAAAAGACAAATCAATGCACACATGAGTCTATTAACCTATAGTGCCACACCTATCAATTGTCGACTCAAGCCGAATACGTGGACAAAATGGCCACGGCCCGACCATTTACACAGTACCCACAATCAATGTGACATCGACTGAAACAAGGTATCCAGATTAAAAAAAACAAAGAGGCAGGTAATAGCACTCACCGGTGGCAGTGCACACAAGCACTCTCAAAACAACGAGCCACAACGGTGCATCCACATGCATGTCTATCAACCGTATTACAATAAGTATTTGGAATGTCATTACCTACAACTGTGCCAAGTTTTGTGCTTTGATCACAAAGTGCACAGTTGACCCTATATATGTCGTAAAACGGCTCCTCTAAAGTATGTGAGTGAGTGGTGTTCAAGGCCGCTTTTAACAGTATTCCAGTTATATCACGGTGTGTCAACTTAATGTGGGAGGAAAGCCCCAAGTGATGCAGGTCTCAGACGTTTACCACTTCTGTGAAACCCACGAGCACAGGTATGGTGCTGACAAACCTAGAAACATAATCGGGACGAACCAGGATTCAAACCCACAATCATGGCATGCCCAAGGAAGGCAACTCTGCACAGCGAATCGTGGTGCCTTAGACAACTGGGCCACCCTTGTCCCCCACTAAAGTATAAATTAGAGGATATATTCTGATATTCTAATTATGTTAAACATTGTTAAAGTTGAATAATATGACTGTGGTAATGGAATGGATCATAACTGTATTAGGACACTCAGGCACTGTATTCCTAAGCCATTTCTAAAGTTACTTTAGGGAACCATTGTTTCTACTTCTATCATTTGAAGTATGACATTATATGATGAAGTAATTATATATAATATATATATATATATAGAACTACAGATTTATATAGCACAGCTAGGAAAACACAAAGCCTCAATACCCCAAGAAAGATTTGGTGAAAAGATAGGTTTTGAGTCTTGATCGGAACAAGGTAGGACTGTCAATGTTCCTTATATCCAATGGTAGCCTATTCCATAGCTCAGGGGCAACTTTGGCGAAACTCAGACCTCCAAAAGTCGCCGTTCTAACACTAGGCACAGAGAGTAGGGACTGGCAGCTTGATCTGAGAGATCTCCCAGGCACGTACTCTTCAAGAAGCTCGCTGATATAAGTTGGTTTTTGATTGTGTATCCTTGTGTGTTTCTCCACAGTAAGTGTCATATACAAGGAATAAAAAGTATGTATCATGCTCATCATAGGCACACAATTGTTATTCCTGATGTATACTATTCATGATACCAAAACAAACTCAGCAAATAATCTCGATTTGTGTCTTGGAATTATATGTTGCTGGTGACCATATCTGTAAGTGATGATACCTTTTCAGGATTTGCTGCCCGTAGTAAGAGATCCACTCCAAGCTGGAACACTTGTCGGCTGGTAGCTGTTGCGGACTACAGGTTCTACCAGACCATGGGGGGCCGAGACATTTATACCACAGCATCTTACATGGTCAGTAGGTGTGATACAGGTCCAAATAACCACATGAGGAAGATGGCATAAGAACTGAATCAGATGGTCACATGAATGAAGGAAACTGAAAGAAACTATGTCTTGGCTCAGGCCCTCTGATGCCTTAGCTATTTTAGTCGGTCGAACACAACTTTTTGTGTCAGCTAGTTGTTAATTATTACACAAACTCCAAAGAGACAATGTCTGAGTTTCACATGTCAATAATTTACAACATCTAGGGCTAAGCTGGACATTGTCATCCAACTGTGGGGCTTAGGTCCCGATGAGCCACTGACTTGTTCTTTTCGTATAAATCCATTTCCCTGTGTGATAAAATTGTTAGTATGCCAACCATGCAAACATTAATATAATACAACATGTTTCAAAGTTTATTTCAAACTATGTATTTTGTCCCCTGAAATGATGACTGCTTTACCACCAACTGTTTTTCAAAGCATAAGCATTGTGTCCTCTCAGGCTCTCTCTTTATATATATTCTTGTTGTCAGGCTGGTGTGATAGAGAGAGTAGACGCTCTATACAAGAGAACAGTGTGGAACAGTGCTGGGCTCACAGGCCTTGGATTTGAGATTGCTTTGGTAAGTAGCAATTTGGTCTCTGTGAATACTTGATTACTTGAGCTCAGGGCACACCTTGTGTATCGATAGATATTGCAATACTTCCGATACAGTATGTATTGTGATACCTAATAGGTGCTGTTTTTTGTAAAATTCCCTATGTTTCATATTTTCTGGCTAACCAGAGGTTGTTGCTATGAACCACTTTGTGTAATAAAAAACACCCATCCCCCAACCTCAACTGTCCAGAGGTTGGTTGTGAACACCCCTATCCAAAGTAGGAGGTTATCATTCTCTCTTACAGATGCAGATCCATGTGAGCCCCACTACTGTGGTCGGTGATGCTGTGCACTACAACATGGCCGGGTCGAGTTGGGACACACTCCAGCTACTCCGGGTTTGTGATGAAATACTGCTATCATACACAACAGAAATGATAAGTAAACCCACTCAGTCTAAGCTTATCCCTCCACAACAGTATTCAATGTTCCTTCTTGCTTTTATCATAAAACAGTGTAGAACAATGTAGAACATTCACCAGAACATTCACCAGAACAAGCCCTCCAACCACCCCATGCCCAGCATGCTCCTGAGCATATTTCCATGGCAAGGGCAGTAACTCAATCTCATTAAAATCAAATCTAGGTTCTCGCTGCCGCTAAACAAAGATATGAGGACATCCCATTACGGGTCACGTCAGAATGACCTTTCGCGAACTTTGACCGACCACTGAATTGACTAACAATAAGTCGACATCAGCCAATTAGAAAGCAGCTTTCTTAAGTTTTATTCCACTTGTTGTTTCAACCTGGCGACTTCCATTTCAGACTACGCTTGAAAAATATGTTGACACAGTTCTGGATTAAAATTTTGAAAAGTGAACAAACGAACATTCCGAAATGTCCAATACCGTATTTTCTTGAGTATAGTGCGCACCCGAGTATAATGTGAGTGTGTCAGTAGTGGTAATCTGACAGTGGTTGCTGTTAATAATGGTGAGTTGTGCGATCTTACGATCGCTTCACACACGATTTGGCCGAAATTAATTAAAACAATATTAAAAGGAATTTTTAATAAAATTTATGAAATAAGTGACAAACATAAGTCAAGATATGAAAACAACACTTTTTTATAGCCAGACTATGTAATTACATGATTAATTTGTGTACTTCAGTATGCATTTGTTGACATGGTATTTCCGGTGTTACGTGCTCACGGTAACGCTTTCCGCTGGGAGAAAAAAACATCAAAACTCAATATTGCGTGTATAATGCGCACCCCCTTCTAAAAAAGTGCGCACTATACTCAAGAAAATATGGTATATGGTTGAGATCGTATGGCAGTTCTTCCCATGTACTGTGCAACGCCTCCTTCGTTCAAAAGTTTAGCCCACTGAAGCGAGAGACAGATGATAATTTTGACAGAATCAGTTGTACGGGCCGTAACTGTTGTTCGGAATACCCCATGTTAACGTTTTCGAGGTTGCATGATTAGAAAACACATTCCGACTATCACTTTCATGATCTGGTAAGTGGCGCTTTGATTGGTCGGATGAAAGGTCGTTCCGACGTGACCCGTTTCGGGATGTCCTCAGATCCTTGTTTAGCGATAGCGAGAACTAAGATTTGATTTTAATGAGATTGGCATTAACTGAGTGTAAAAGTCCAGTTTCCACACTTTCCGAACTAGGCTGGAATTTCCAGGCTCGATCATGGTGCCACTAGTGGCTATTAGGAGTTATTTCCTTTCTCTGTCCCTTCTACTGACCAATCAGATTCATTCTCTCATATCACTTGCAAAACAAAATGGCAGCACCCAATCAAGTGGATCTCATTGATTATCAAGATCTATATTGTAATAAGACGGGTGTTTCCTCGCAAAGTGCATCAAATCAATTGAGTACCTTGATTTAAAGCATGAAAAGATTTGCAAAATATCTGTCGACGTCCAGTTGACAATACACATGCGATGCCAATCCTTCAATCAACCGAAACCTGCATGTTGAAATCCATGTTTTTTACGAACCAGATGTCTAGTTCATTTCGCAATTTTGATTGGACTATGAATATGCTCATTGTTCCAAGAGCCTCCAACTGCACTCGGAGGATGTTTTTTGCAGTCAGATACTACCTTCGACAATCCCAAGGATGTGTCGGTTGAAGACGTCAACAGAGTACACCAACTAGGTCCTTTCATCTTTGCTCAACAACTAGTCTCACCTTCACATTGCCATTGATTGAAAGAACGGAGCGACTGGCATCAAGGATTGTCTTAACTCAGTACCGCTGGGTATTTCGTATCATGAGAGCAACCACGGCTCCCCTTCTTTTGAGTACTTCCAGCAACATTATTTCAGACCGAGCCTTACCTGGAAACAGGCATGGTGCTGATGTATTATGGGAAGTTAAAGACACCCAAGGGTTGAAGACGAAGTAGTTGTGCTCTGGCCCCACCAGCATAATCGCAGAGGGAGAATACCGTTGACCCAACCCGCTGTCCTCCTGTGGGATAATTGCATACTGTTAAGGAGGGATAATTTAAAACATATGAAATCAGAGTGTTCCCTTATTTATATACTTACACTGACACAACAGGTCATGTCTGCCTGCCTGTCCTGCCTCAAAATTTTGGATTAACTTGTCACATGTCTAACATAGGAAAAGAGAAACAAGAAGAACTATTGCATACTTTTTTGTCAGGATATTTATATGAAGGAGGGGAATACTCTGATTCCCTTTGTTTGTACAATACATAGAAATATATTTTGACATCCTTGTTAACCACAAAATCATACAAACACATATCCTTAAAAAAAGGCTTGGGACTTACAAGTTTAAGTTGGGACGTCATCAGTAATCCCTCTGAGGTGAGGTTCTTCTCTAAATATCATGTGTTCATATTTGTCTTCTCAGGTCTTCGGCCGAGACCTGGACTTCAAGGATTATTGTTTGGCCCACTTGTTCACACACCAGTCATTTGCCAACAACGTACTCGGACTTGCTTACATTGCCTCACCCAAAACAGGCAGTGTTGGAGGAATCTGCTCCGGAGGTAGAACTTTCAACTTCAAACACAATGTACAGCATGGTACAGGTTCTGTCTCTGCATCTGTGTTTCTGTGCATGGTGAAAATGTCTTTGGAGCAGAGCTCCAAGGAGTCTGTTAACTAATTACAGTAATGAAAAAAGCTTCATTGAATTGAAAAGAAATTTATAGACAACACTCTTTTATGGTGTCACCAAACTGACTATATGTTAGGAGATCACATGATTATTTATAACAACAGACTATTTGTTTCAGAAATCAACACCAGTCAACCAAATAATTAAACAAATAAAATGTCTGATGAAGATAATTCTAAACATGTCCTTAAGTTATTGGTTCTGTTCCAGTTCGCTCAATCGATGGTGTTCCCACAAGCCTGAATACAGCACTCAGCAGTACCAAGAACCAGAAAGGGAATGTTGTTCTGGCTCAAATGGCAGACCTTGTCACGGCTCACGGTCAGTTGTTGTCATGTCTCAACATCATGGAAGCCCATGGTGAATACATGTTAGAATTGCTCCCCAGCAACATATGCTTATCATACGAGGCAGCTTAATGGATCAGGTTAGGACTAGGTTGATTGTGCATCATCAAACCTTGAAGGCGTGACTCGTTGCAGACAAAACATCATAGATATCAGGGATTGATTGATTATATCCCAGTCGTTTATGTTTGAAGGTGAAGATAATAGAGTTCATGTTAAAAAATATAATACAAAAATATGATTTTTTTACTTATCCTGCATTACACCTTAATGCATTCACTGCTTACCTTGCGACAAAGAAACAGGACAGCGTACCAGTGATGGTCCTTGGCGAAGAATTAATAAACTGTTTGAAGTCCCACTTTTCACACCCACCGCCACTGTCCTAATTGTAAAGTCCAAATTAGAGAGTTGTGGGTCAGTTTGAGTTACAGTAATTTATCAAGGAACTGAGGGGACCGGGGGAAAATGTGGTTTTCACCAAGATCAAAATTTGACAGAGTCCAATTTAGACAGATTCCTCTGTACTCTCCACTGCTCAGTTTTAACGACCAGGACGCCTGCTTCGGCCTCAGTTTCTTTTATTGCATTTCAGCCATTTTCTGTCTGCACATCCATTTAATCAGCATGTACACAACTTATGCCTTTTCATATAATCCCTGACATGCATTCATTGTGTGGAATAGGACCGAGGGCAGCAGGTAGTTTGTGATCGTTTAATGTAGCCAGATAGGATGTAAGTCATAAAAAAAGCTAGTTACAGATTGTTACCACAATAATACAGAGTTGCCCCCTTTACTGCTATAATATAGTATACCATGCCACATACAGAATTTGTTTCTTTTCATATTTCTGTACATGATGCTGTGACTCCTCCTAAATGCAAGTAGAACTTGGTAAGTGTCATGAACATAATATCAAATTCTGTCTTAATGTGCTTTTATACCTCGTTCTTGCGTTTGAATTGTTCATTTTCCTGTTATTCAGTGACACTAAGTACTGTTGTTTTGTCAAAGTGCTGATGTTACATCAACCTACTGCTGTTTTTGTCAAACTTCTCATGTATTCTTAATTGACGCACAGGGGCGGTTGGGTAGCCTGGTGGTTAAAGCGTTCGCTCGTCACGCCGAAGACCCGGGTTCGATTCCCGACATGGGTACAATGTGTGAAGCCCATTTCTGGTGTCCCCCGCCGTGATAATGCTGGAATATTGCTAAAAGCGGCGTAAAAGCATACTCACTCACTCACTCACTAATTGAAGCACACGAAAATGTGAAGAAACTGCATATGCATATGCATATATATAATAAGGCCTCACTGTATTTTGGTTAATAGGCAGTAATCCTAAATTAAAGAAAAACAACCTTAGTGTATTGTTGTTAATTTGAATCGTTGAAACTTTTAACTGTGCATTATTTCAGGACACAACTGGGGCAGTGAGCATGATGGAAGCGAATGTTCTCCATCCTCCATAATAGGTGATGGCAAGTACCTCATGTACCAATACTCCGTCAGCGGGGTCGACCCCAACAATTATGTGAGTTCTGCAACTGCTTACTTCTAGTAGATCCCATGGGGGTTGCAGGTGAGACTACATCACTTGTAACCTACCAGTATACACTTTATAAGAGTCCACTACATGGATCAGGTGGTCAGACTAGATCACTTGTAACCTGCCAGTATACACTTTATAAGAGTCCACTAAATGGATCAGGTGGTCAGGCTAAGTGACTTGGTCGATTGTGTGTCGTTCAGGCAGCATGGGATGTTGCTCATGGCATCACTGGTTTGTCTGGTCTAGATTTGATTTACAGGCTGTTTTTACGTAGCTGGTGGAATATTGCCGACATTAAACAAACAAACAAAAAAAGACTTTTCATGTTTTTGACAAGCGAATGGAATGTTATTTCAATTTTCAACTGAAGTATTGTTTGGCAATGAGTATTTGTAAACTTGGTTGTGGCAGCCCATGTGAAAACTCATAATTTTTTCATTGAATGTCCTTTTTTCAAATTAACTGGAACAAATTGATACACTCATTACTATTAATTGTGAAAGATACTTGTGATGTTAATATTGACATGACGCTAGTTGGCGATAGAGGGCCTTGCGAAAACAGGTTTAGGAATGTACATATATATATAAAGAAAACAAACAGGTTTGAGTAAGTAATGTTCATATGTTTCTCTGTTTCTCTTCTTTCCTTTCTGTTTTGGAGGTCACTATACTTTTTATTTCACTTTATCGACATGTTTTCAGCAATTTTCGCCATGCAGCAAGGTTCTGATCAACAGTGTTCTGCAGTCAAAAGGCATTGCTTGTTTCAAAGGTATGTATACTGGTACTGTTAGATAGAATACAGTGAAAGGTCCTGGAAAGGCATCTAAGAGTTTGATATGTTACCAATGACAAGTTAGTAGCATGATCAACT
This sequence comes from Haliotis rufescens, assembly GCF_023055435.1. Classification (NCBI taxonomy): domain Eukaryota; kingdom Metazoa; phylum Mollusca; class Gastropoda; order Lepetellida; family Haliotidae; genus Haliotis; species Haliotis rufescens. The sequence goes on from NW_025964112.1 coordinate 18,633,180, forward strand.
GCAAAAAAATTCACAAAAAAGTTGAAGTATTCTGACCGTGACACCAAGTGTCGTTAATCTGGTTAGATATCATATGTACTAGGTGAAAAGATACATCAGTGCATCATTGCTTTCATGCCACAATAGGATACACAACACATTTTCTTGTCGTATCGATACAAGATGATACAGTTGCTAAAGTAATTTCCTACTGCTCGTTTAATGACCCCTCAGCATTTTTGTCAGTCAAATGCTGAAAATGTGTTGTAATTAGCGTTTCAAGTTCACTACAGAAAATAGCCTCTACAAACATATGTCCACAGCTAACTTTCTTTTTATCCCCCGCCCTAACGAAATTGGATGGGGATATTGAAATGGGTTCCGTCCGTCTGTGCGCCTGTGTGTGCATGTGTGCGTGTGTCCTGAAATCGTTTCTGGAGCATAACTCAGAAACCGTTAAATATTTCTCTCTCGAGCTTTGCATGTCTATCAGACTCATGCTGAGCTGGTACCATTTGCTATTTAGGAATTTTAGACATTTTTATTTTTTTTACGTTTCCAGGGCAACAAGTTGGACTTAGGTTCTATAAGGGTGGTGTTCATTTCCGGAGTGTAACTCAAAAACTGTTAAATACTTTTTTACAAAACTTTGCATGTCTACCAGGCACATACTGAACTGGTGCCTTTTTCTATTTAGGAATTTTATAATTTTTTATTTTTTATGTTTCCATGGCAACAAGTTTGACTTAGGTTCTATAGGGTGAATTCATTTCTGGAGCAAAACTCAAAACCCATTCAATACTTTCTAACAAAACTTTGCATGTTTACCAGACACATACAGAACTGGTGCCTTTTGCTATTTAGGAATTTTAGAAATCTTTATTTTTTTACGTTTCCATGGCAACAAGTTGGACTTAAGTTCTATAAGGGTGGTGTTCGTTTCCGGAGCGTAACTCAAAAACGTTGAATACTTTCTTACAAAACTTACTGAACACATACGATCTGGTGCCTTTTGATATTTAGCACTTTTAGAAATTTTTATTTTAGAATTTCCAATGCAGCTATTTTGACATGGGCTAGGAGAAATGTTGGGTCAGTTACCTGGTTTGGGACCATAACGTGTTAAAATGGGCAGGGGATATAGATGACTTCGTCGACTATACGCTTGTTGAACCTGCTCTGAAATATATACAATCAAGAAGTTTCCACGAGATTTGAATATGTGTATCGCGACATGTATCTTCATCTCAGCCCTATTAAATGTTGAGATCAAAATTTAGGGGGTCCCAAGATTAAAATATGGGTACTGTATCCAAGGACACCCAACCTCAGACCCCAAATGACAAAGACAACTCAGCATGTTTTTCTGATGTTACTAGCAACCCCAATGGTATGGGATGATGAGAATTATGGTGCTTTGCTCTTGTTTCCCAGAGAGGACAACCCAACTGTCATGTGGTAACGGTCTTGTCGAGAGTGAACTCGGGGAGCAGTGTGATGCTGGATACCTTGGGAGGTTTGGCCTTGACCCCTGCTGCAGTTCCACGTGCCAGTTTTTGGGAAGTGCAGTGTGCAGGTACGACCATCTTACACAACTCTTTTAGTATCTGATGCCTGGATTGTTTGATATTTGATAGTTTCATGAACGACTTGACAACAGATATTAACTGAATATATTGATGTTACTTGTGTATTTGGTATGTGAATTAGCACATATTTTTTGTGCTATTGACACTGATTTCATTGTTTACTGTAACTCTGTTTTGAAAATGATCTTTAGCTTCCATTTTGGTTCATTAATGTTATGTTATGCTATTGATGTACTCCAGCCCTGTGAACCATGAATGCTGTGTCAACTGTCAAATGGCTAGCTTAGGCCACGTCTGTGTGGCCGACACCAATGTCACCTGTCTGGATGCCAGCTACTGTGCATATCCTTTTGTAACTTACTGTACAAACCAGAAGCCACAGGTCAGTCTGTGGGCAGGAGACAGGGCCTTGTTTCACAAAGAGATTTACCGCAACAGTTTCTGAAAGTCTGTGTTAATGTATGGTAATTACAATCATCATAGCTAAGAGAAATCTTAACATGAACTCCAGGGCCCAAATGGGAAAAGTGATTTCAGTGCTACATATATTGTAAGCCTGTGTGAAAGTGTCAGAGTTGTACTGCTAAGATTGGTTTGTGCATATGGGCCAAGCAGTTGTAGCCCCCTTGTTTTGGATACGGCAATACTGACCAATAAGGGGTGGCAGTTTTAAGAGATTCACTGCATCTTCTAAGCTTCCCCTATCGTGATAGATGAATTTCAAGTCATTTTGTGAATGTTAGAATGAATTTTAGACCACAGTCAGCGTTCTTCCATTCATATCATTATGATAAATCTTTGGTTAATATCCGTTTGACATTTTCTAAGAGGAAGGTATTGACTCCTTAACTTCATCACTGGCAATAGCTTTGACTGTCCTGCAGCAGAAAAGAAGCCAGACGATACTCCCTGTCTTGATGAGTGAGTATAGACCCGATCTCGTTCAAATAATAACATTTTACTCCAATGAGATACCTCTATAGGTCCTATCAATGAGATAGGACATCGCATCAGTTGAACCCTGGGTAAACTTTGACCATCCAATCAAAGTATGAGTGGACTCTTGAGACAATCAGATATGTCTCCTCTGAGTGCTTCGCTAACTTGTACCAAGAATTTGGAAAGTTAACCTGACTCTACCTCCAATAATATCGTGATATGCCAAAGGTGAGGAACGGGCTACCAAACTGTGAATGTCACATGGGAGTGAATTAAATGGTCGAGGATGTGCGGGTGGTAGTGGGCTACTAAGCTGCTAGTTAATTTCACAAAAACCTACTGATGCCATGGCAATTAGCATTACCAATAGTGATTAGCAGTTACCACTGCTGGCCTAAGGCAACTACTGCTGCCCGGCCCTGGTAGCATACTTAGTTATAAGAAACGTTACCATCGCTTGGAAGATAACTGGTACAATGACCGACTGGAGATGAAGGAACAAGTAGACTTGTGCCCCGGGCAAATGCTTTAATCCCCAGGCTACCCCACCGCCCATGAAGTTAATTTGTATCATGTTGTAGGGTATTAAAGGGTTAGAGTTAAAAAAGAGTTATTAGCTGTCACAGGACATCATGATCTTAACCAAAGAATATCTAGATCCCTAAATTTAATCCGTTAGATGTTGTTAAGCTTACCATATTGCCGCAGGTGAATACATCTCCCTTAGAAAGCTCAAAGGTAGCCTAGTGGTTAAAGCGTTCGCTCGTCACGCAGAAGACCCGGGTTCGATTCCCGACATGGGTACAATGTGTGAAGCCCATTTCTGGTGTCCCCCGCCGTGATATTGCTGGAATATTGCTAAAAGCGGCGAAAACCATACTCACTCACTAGAAAGCTCATGTTCAGTGTGAAAATGTTTATGGTAAGAGGAAGAAAGTGCTCAGAACATCGTCTGTTTTTTTATAAGTTTGTCCGTAATATGAGATCAGGAATATACAGTGTATACAGAAATGGGTAAATGTGATCTGGTCAAGTTTTCCTCTACATTTTCACATGATGTGTTTCAGAGGGATGTGTAGAGACGGACAATGCCTGCCATTTTGTGAGGGAAGGGGACTCATCTCCTGCATCTGTGATGGAGGTATGTAAAGACTACAGCTGTTTTTATGGAACTGAGGCAGTAAATTACATGTCAGAAAGGCTATGGTCACTGTGTTTTGCAGTGGGTAGATGTATTAATGAAATGAATGGTATTGAACAGTTATAAGATTTTAGTACTGTTGAGTTAACAGTGGAGAGTTTTTTATCCCCCCCAAAACGGGGGGATATTGCAATCAGCAGCTCCTAAACCGTTAGATATTTCTTGCTAAGATGTCTCGTGGTAAATTGGTGGATTTTGATGATTTGGGATTTTTATTTGTTATATTTGTTTATGTTTTCATGACAACAAGTTGGACTTTTCTGAAATGAGGGTAGTGTTCGTTTCCAGAACTCCAAAACTGTTGAATATTTCATATTGTTTATCTTATCCCTCCACAACAGTATGCAATATTCCTTCTTGTTTCTATTGTATACCAATGTAGAACATTGGGAAAACAATAATCCTGGATCACACTCTCCGACCACCTAGCTCCCAGCATGCTCCTGTAATAATGTTTTCCTTCATCACCCATGGTTATCAGATGTGTTTGCTTCCTCTCCACATTTACAACTAGATTTGTTTGTCATTTCGGTTTGAATTGAATATCTTCATCTACCTAGCCATTCCTTATCAATGAATAAATGAAATAACAGCGACTTACTTTCCTCACAGATGTTCACACACCGCCATTGTTAAAAAGCTCAGTCTCGGTTTCTGTTTCTCATGTTTCAACTGCCCTCGTGTAAACACGAACAGTTCTGTTTCGACGATGTGGTCATTTCGGAGAAGGTGTCGGAGGTTGACAATGATGATGAAAGTTCATTGACTGCTATGGGAAGAAATCGACTCCTGATCCCCACTGTCTATGCCCTGACTGCAGGGTCCCCTGCTCCGTGGACCAGTGATGCTCTGAATATGCCCACTTATCCTCCCACCTTTTCAACGTTTGCCTAGCTAAACTCCGAAAAAGGGCTCACCAACAACTACAGCACCAGATTTCAAACCCTCTCAAAAGCCTGTGACTGGATGTTGCCCATCTCTCTTGTTTGATCTGTTACACCAAAGCTTGTCATCCGAGAAACTATTCAACAACAAGGTTCAGTAGGTTTTCAAAAAATCTCTCTCCACTGCTGAGGCTGAAGCCACTGTTCAGGCATTGCAGATGTGTATAGCCCACCTGTGTACCAAGTACACATGGAGGACGCTCTAGCAACCTAAGGATAAATACCTCTGTTGTGCTCCCGACGTGCCCTCAGTAATGCTCCTTACCAGGTGGGCGACTGGGACCACCAGTCGTCACTCCACACGACTCTTCTGTCAGCGGTCACCTCCAGCGAATCTGGAAAAATTGGGATCAACTTTTAATTACCTACATTGCACAGCCACATCTCACTGTATTGCCACTCCAACTACCATATCGGGATGCGCACTTGGAGCCGCTTCAGGACAACATTCGAATCTTTTTGGACAAGGTGGCTTTAAAGCTCCTTTCTTGTTCCAACCTGTGGTCCAGGCAGGGCTGTCTTCAGGACTCCCAATTCACATTTGGCCACACTTGCTCGGCCTGCTCACATCAACGCAGGACCCTCGAGTCAAACATCTTCAACAGGATCTTTTTGACCGACCTCGTTCCCACTCATTACCTGTTCATGGATGCAAAAAACAAGGGTGAGGGGCCCATCTCGGGTACCCCGGGCCTCAGGATTTTGGCCACCCCGTTTCTCTATTGGCACATCAGCTCTCTTGAGTTTCAAGCAGTCCTATTGGCCATTCAGAGATGGTGGACGATCTTGCGGGAACTCACCTCATGATAGCAACAGACAACATCACGGTCACTCATTACATCAACCGGCTTGGATCCACTCACTCACAGAGTCTCTTGGACCTCACATTCACTTTCTATCATCTCAAACACAACATCCAGTTGGAGGTGAGAGCTTGTCATATTCCAGACATTTCCATCGCTGACGCCTTCTCTCAAGTCAGCCCCCACAGAGTGGAAGCTGCACCTGGATGTTTTCTGGACGATTTGGCAGATCTTCAGTCACCCAAATGCCAACTTGTTCGCCACATGTGACAACCACCGGCTTCAGACATTCATATCACAGATACCGGACACTCTGGTTTGGGATCCAGATTCTTTGGATCAAGCCTTTTGATCACACCATTCTATTGGCTCATTCTATTCTATTGGCCAGAGAGCCAGACTTACAACGCCCCACATTTCCTTGTCTGCTCAGAAATCCACACACTCGTCACCCATACCCTTGCCCAGAGTCGTGGGATCTACGCATGTGGCCTATTTGCAGAATGCATTAATGGCCAGAGGTACAGTGGCGACTCTTGCTATTCGTCAGACACACCGGCCTTCTATGGCCTCCTTTTATGACCAGATATGGTTATCTTTCAAGACTTATTGTCGTCAACATGATATGGATCCTACTGTGGCTTCTACTCTTACATAGCTGATTTCTTAGTCTACTTACGCGAGACCAAACATTTTTCAAGTGGTACCATTGCCAGTTATGTCTTGGCCAATCCTGTTCTACCGGTCTCCGCACTGCTCTTGAACTCGCTGCTATCCTACAGGTTACTGTAAGGTTGATCCATGATTAAAGTTTCGGACCTCCAGCCTAGAACTGGTTCTTGATCACCTCCTCGTTTCTCCCTACAAACCTCTCTCCGATGCGGAATTGGTGACTCTTCTGCAGAAAACTGCCTTTGTCCTGTCCTTGACCACTGAGGCACATGTCAGTGAACTACACGCTCTCAACAAGTTTGATCGTGGTCCACATATGGAGGTACATCTTGGCTTAATGTGGGATGTTTTTGCCAAAAATCAATTGCCTGATCACTTTCACCCTGCAGACAAACATTGTTGGATCTAGTGACACAGAGGACATCTCCCATTGTCCTGTTCATGCGTTACGTCATTACATTGATGTCACTCATTGATTTTGGCATCAATGTTAACACCTTTTCCTCACGACCACCAAGGAGGGGCGCAGGAATATCTCCAAAAATACCCGTTTGGGTTATGTTCCACCATTCTTCAGGCTTACACCCATGCTCGTCTTGATTCGCCTAGAGCTTCCTATCCTCATCAAATTTAGGCGTTGGTGTCAACGATGGCACTACACACAAACAGCACCATCACAGACATCGTCCAAGGTTGTTTTGGGCATACCGATTCTACTTTTGCCAAAGTCTACCTCCGAGATCTGTCTGTTGAGGATGTCAAGGGCATCTTCACACAGCAACTCGTTGCCCCTCGCCATCACCACTGACAAATTGGAACAGAGCGCCATATTGGATGCCCATATTCGAGTACCTCAGGATGCGACGTAATTTCAGACCCAGCCTTTCCTGTAACTAGGCTTGGTGATGATGTATTATGGGACTAGTGAAATTGAACAACCCTGGGGTTGAAGACAAAGTGGCAGTCTAGTCTAGTAGTCTAGTCCGTGCACTGGCCCGACCACTAAATCTCAAATAGGGATATGCAGTTGTTCCAACCCGCCATCCTACATTGAGTAATTGCATACTGTTGTAGGGGGATAAGTTAAAAAATATAGAATCAGAGTATTCCCCTTTTTACCGTTTTCGACGTAAGAAGCACCCACGGTGCTCTTAAAATTAGGAATAGGGGGCTCTTATTAGAATCTTATTTTGGAGTAAAGAAAACATTTGAAAGATAAATTTTGTGGTATGCTGACAGCCTGAAATGTTTATGTACGACAGATATATTTTTGTAGAATTTCATTGCCCATAATTAAGGGTGCATATAACACATGAGTGCGTATTATACGCGAATAAATAAGTCTTGTGTATATTGATCAATAGGAAAGGGGGCTAATTGGGATTGTTCATTCACTAATATATTAGCAAATATCGCCGTGGGCGCTTATTAGAGTGGGGTGCTTATTGCGTCGAATACGGTATATACTTATCCTGACACAGCTGGTCATGACTGCCTACCTGTCGATCCTCTCAACATTTGGATCCACTTGTCACCTGTCTACAGGCGATCATAGGAAAAATCAATGAATATTTCAGGTGCATGCTGGGAGCGAGGTGGTCAGAGGGTTTGTTGCAGTGATTATTGTTTTCACAATGTTCTATACTGTTATATTATCGAAAGCAAGAAGGAATATTACATACTGTTGTGTCAGGATAAGTATATAAATAAGGGGAAAGTTCTGATTCCCTATAATGAAACTTGCTATACAGATCAGTCTAGTGGTGAACTGGTGCCTTTTCATGATTTGGGATATTGAAATATACTGTACAGCATTGTTTTTTTCCTCACTGAACTGAAGGTATCCAATGGCAATGAACCAAAAGTGGGGTATAAGTAGCCAAATTCCATTTCCGAATTGCACCAGATCGAGGGTATATGTCATCTCCTGATTACTCTTGTCTGTAGCGTAATGTCTTTTTTGGTTTATTTCTTGATTGTTTTCTGTTCAGTGGATACATCCTGCTACAGATGTTGTCGTGTGAATGCTTCATCTCTGTGTGAACGCTTTGACCCTGCCTCTCTGCTGCCAGATGGGCGGCCCTGTGTACAGGGCTACTGCACCCAGGTATGTGGGAAATGTGAAACTCTTCCATCACCTACCATGTTATGCAAAATGTGAAACTCTTCTATCACGTACATGTGAAACTCTTCTGTCACCTACCATGTTATGTGAAATGTGAAACTCTTCTATCACCTACCATGTTATGTGAAATGTGAAACTCTTCTATCACCTACCATGTTATGTGAAATGTGAAACTCTTCTATCACCTACCATGTTATGTGAAATGTGAAACTCTTCTATCACCTACCATGTTATGTGAAATGTGAAACTCTTCTATCACCTACGATGTTATGTGAAATGTGAAACTCTTCTATCACCTACCATGTTATGTGAAATGTGAAACTCTTCTATCACCTACCATGTTATGTGAAATGTGAAACTCTTCTATCACCTACGATGTTATGTGAAATGTGAAACTCTTCTGTCACCTACCATGTTATGTGAAATGTGAAACTCTTCTATCACCTACCATGTTATGTGAAATGTGAAACTCTTCTGTCACCTACCATGTTATGTGAAATGTGAAAACTCTTCTATCACCTACCATGTTATGTGAAATGTGAAAACTCTTCTGTCACCTACCATGTTATGTGAAATGTGAAAACTCTTCTGTCACCTACCATGTTATGTGAAATGTGAAACTCTTCTATCACCTACCATGTTATGTGAAATGTGAAAACTCTTCTGTCACCTACCATGTTATGTGAAATGTGAAAACTCTTCTATCACCTACCATGTTATGTGAAATGTGAAAACTCTTCTGTCACCTACCATGTTATGTGAAATGTGAAAACTCTTCTATCACCTACCATGTTATGTGAAATGTGAAAACTCTTCTGTCACCTACCATGTTATGTGAAATGTGAAAACTCTTCTATCACCTACCATGTTATGTGAAATGTGAAAACTCTTCTATCACCTACCATGTTATGTGAAATGTGAAACTCTTCTGTCACCTACCATGTTATGGGAAATGTGAAAACTCTTCTGTCACCTACCATGTTATGTGAAATGTGAAAACTCTTCTATCACCTACCATGTTATGTGAAATGTGAAACTCTTCTGTCACCTACCATGTTATGGGAAATGTGAAACTCTTCTGTCACCTACCATGTTATGGGAAATGTGAAACTTTTCTATCACCTACCATGTTATGTGAAATGTGAAACTCTTCTGTCACCTACCATGTTATGGGAAATGTGAAACTCTTCTGTCACCTACCATGTTATGTGAAATGTGAAACTCTTCTATCACCTACCATGTTATGTGAAATGTGAAACTCTTCTATCACCTACCATGTTATGGGAAATGTGAAACTCTTCTGTCACCTACCATGTTATGGGAAAATGTTTATTGCAGGTCCAGGCAGAACTTCATCTATTGCTTTTGCCACAAGCCTTATACTTTTTATCATTACAGGGGACATGTAAACGCACAGTGCAGAATACTATTGAGAGATTGTTCTCCATCATTGAAAACCTGTCTATCAATGAAATCAGTGAGTTACTATGATCTACTGAAGGAAATACTCAAAGATAAATGTACATATTTATAACAAATGCCACTAAAAGAACATGGAATGTTAACTGATGTTTCCAAAATTACACTTTAGACAGTACAAGTATAGTTAACCCTTCTTTATTGAAAAACCTCCATTCCTATCAATTTCATCAAACTTTGTGTGTGTGAAAGGTGGAACAAGTAATGTAAGTCTGGAAAGTTTTGCAACCAGGAAAGTACTGCGAAAACTGCAATCGACACACATCCACAATAGTTTCATGACACAGTTATGTTTGCAGACCAACAAACAAAAGACATTAGGCTTAAAAGAAAAATATTTTTGGTTCTCAGGCACCGCTGCATCATCAAAATGTCCGCCGCACGTTTCTTTTTTATTTCCATTTTCAACCAAACGCATCTCGTGTGTTATTGTGAATAGGAGTTTGTGTGCTTGTTTTGCTGTTTGCAAATTTGGTCAATGAATACCTTAAATTTGCGATATGACATCACCAGACATGATGATGGTATTCAAATACAAATTCAATGGTATTTGTGTACTGTATGCGGGACAATGTTTCATACGCAGAGATTAAGATTTACAGTTACATGTGTATTTGTCTTGTAAAATAAGCAGGAAAACGATGCTTATTTATATACCCCGTCTATAAAGCGAATCTGAATGAAGCATGTCACCGGTGCATACACAATCCCTATTTGCCTTAAAAACATGTTTGTCTTCCGCAGAAAAAAATAACGAACAGATTATAACAATTAAACTTGGCCAATACAAATTTGAAATTTGAGATAAAACATCACTAGACATGATGATTTACCAATTAAATTGTATTTCCTGTTCTGATTGGCATTGTTTTATATGCAGAAATTAAGATTACTGTGTGTCTTGTCTCGTAAACTAAGCCGGAAGTAGCAATCAACTGTACACACGTTTCTTGGAATCTACCGGTGATTCGGTCAAAAATTACCCAATGATATAATTTTAAAGAACTTTGATACAATGAGCGGAAGTATTGCATCTGAAACTATTATTTTTTCAGGAAAAATTTATTCCAGTATCATGTTAGTTGCAACTTTACTATATATATGTGAAAGAAATTAATAACCATAAGCGTAGCACAATAAGACGACATTCCCCCCCACACACACACCCTTGAAAGCCTCGTAATTGTAGTTATGAAAAACTTGCCTTATACACAGTGATATACGGATTTGGATTCTTACAAGTTTGTACACAACAACAACAAAATAGGCCGCCCACTCGATATTTTCAAAAGCTATTGCTTTAGAACCAGTTTTATTTTATTTTTTTCAGCCTAAGGAGGCATATTTCTAGAATTCACTTCCACACTTTTTCAAACCAGCCAGTACATGATTAAACAAATATTCCCTCACATCTTTATATTTCCCTTCCTACACATTGTTAGCTAACCTGCCACATCTGGTCACGTTGGTGACATAACAATGAGTAATCCAGACATACATCAGCCAGTCTATTCTGTTAGATATACACACTACTCCAACTGCCTTGTCAGCTACAATAACTCATGCATCTACAGTTACCATTTCATCGCTTCCTACTTATCTACAACAACACTTACAAAAGTAGCTTTGATATTGGTAATCCTAACAGGGTGACGCAAATCTTTCCAGATTTACACTACTTTATTATTTGCAGACATAGCTGTAATATGAATGTGTATCATTATCTCCAAAAGGTTTTTATAAATAGCCAAATAAGGAAATGCTAGCTGTTGGTACATATTGAACGAGATTATGTGGCAAATGTACTTGCTTATGGGATCCTCCACCCTTCCCGAGGCAAGAGCATCCACTAGCCTTCTAATCAAAGTCTTGTTTCCACCCTTGCCACATCAAGCCCACCTTCCTGTGTGAGAATCAGAGAATATTTCACAAAATCAACATCCACAACTGGTACACTTTCGTATAAAAGTGATTTACCGCTGCCTGTCTTTGTTGACACGAATTTGTTTTTTCATCTTTTAAAACCCCCAACGATTGCCTATGTTTTTGTGTCAGTGATGAAACCGCGAATGTTTTCGTTATCTGATCGACTAGGTCATCGCCTGTGGTAGTCGCCATCTTTGTGAAGCTATACGAGATAAGAACAGAGTTCTGATTGGATATCATGTTTTCATTACAAGGGGCACAACTCGTGATCTACGGCAGGTGGCGTCAGGGTCGAGTCAAGAAAAGTGGCCTTGATGTGGCAAGGGTAGAAACTAGGCTTTGATAGGCTAGTTGACATGCTTGTCTGGGGAAGATAATGGGTTCCCTTCTCAAGGTGTCAGATCAGGAACTTGAAAACTTCCTATTTTCCTGAACATAATGAGAGTCTTGCTGTACATGTTTTATTGGAATGATTCATAATTGATCAGAATAATCCTTGTGGTTTCGCCTACAAGATGAAGTAGTAACGAGAGATACGTTCATGTTTCAGTAATATTTTTTCGGGACAACTTGATTGGTGCAGTGTTGATCTCCAGTCTTCTGGTATGGGTTCCCGTCTGTATTGGCATCCGTATCAGGGTAAGTAGTTGCATGGGTACCCAGCAGTTTCACACGAACTTCACTGATATCCACTTGGACACATATCAGTGACTGATGTATTGTGGAAGGAAGTGACAGAAAATACATTGGCACATGTTGTAATAAGGCTCTGTCCATTAGCCTTATTTGGTAACATGTTCCTGAGAAATTGCTTTAGATATTAGGATGTCTTGATCATGTTGATGATGATATTTTACTTGTTCAATCAGTTGTTACAGCTCAAGCTGACTTATATGTTTTACCTTACCTGACACTACATGGTGCATTAGCTTCCCTACCTTTCACAAACAGACATTACTGGAACAGAGAGACAGTTGAAACAGACTATAGCCAGTGCCCCGATCCCCACGAGTTATTGTCCTTAGCCCGTACTCCCTCATATTCTCTGTCTGCCTTATGAGAGACGTGTTATTTGAAACATTATTACTCACCTTACGTTGTCAGCAGTCTTTTACATCAGATGATGTTACCTCCTTATATTCTTTTCCTGCTTTATATATCCACTTATTTGCTGTATATACTTGTACACTTATACCTTTTTCACTGCCACATAACTTAAAACGTTTCGTGCCTTGGTTGCCATCTTGCTTTTTCATGTGTCTCGTGTTTACGTTAATGTCATATTTTTTCATTTTCCCTCCATAACAGTAAGCAATATTCGATGATATAACAGTGTAGAACATTGTTCCTTTGCCCTCAGTTTACGATTATTAGATGTAATTTTTACTTCCATAACAATGGATCTTAACCTGTTTCATATGGAAATACAAATTTAACTGAAGATATTAATCTACGACAAGAAACCAGAAATGTTTTATCTGATGAAATTGGTAGTGTTGGAATATACCTTATATAAACTAGTGATATACAAGGGATACAATAATTATTTATCTGTAAAAGTTTGGAATGTCTATGTACATGTAAGCGGGGAAAGGAATACAGAGAGTTGGTTCTTCTTATTTTAGTACTTTAATGCGCATTGTGGATGGGGTGAACCCATGAAAAGAAACCTACAACCTACAATATCACAGCAGCTTGTCAGGACATGCCAACATCATCTTCCCAAGGCAAGAGAGTTAACTGACTTCAAAAGTCCAGTTTCCACCCTTGCCGAACTAGGTTGGAATTCCTGGGCTCGATCGTAGCGCCACCAGTGGTTATTATGAGTTATGTCCCTTCTGAACCTCTCCTATGGACCAATTTGCTTCCATCACTTGCATTTGTTTAAAAACAAAATGGTGGGGCCCAGTCAAGACGATCTGATCGATGATCAAGATCTACATTGTGATAAAATGGGTCTTGCATCGTGAAGTGCATCAAATCACGCGAGCACATTGATTAAAAACATGAAAAGGTTTGGAAAATATCTGTTGACAACGAGTTGGTGGTGCACATGCTTTGCAAATCCTGCAATCAACCGAAATCTGCACGACAGTTTACGAATTTCAATTTCGATTTAGATTTCGTTGCAAGAATGAAGATTTTGATTGGACTGTGCATAGACTCGTTAGTCCAGCCAAAATGTAACTCCATAATACCAGTCAAGTTCGGCAAGGGTGGAAACTGGACTTTTAGTCAGTTAACTCTCTTGCCTCAGGAAGATGTGCCAAGGTACATAATAACAGTCAACAATTTATATTGTTCAAACACAATAGATGTAATAATTCCTACTTATCAATACCGACCAGCAAAAGTATTACATACAATCGATCAATAATGTAACATTGCTCTGTCCCTTTGAACAATAAATGAAATGTACCATGGCAGAAAACATCATTCAAACCCTTATTCACAAATGAACTTTATAACAGAATAAAGTTACCTTAAGATTACACATGTATAATATAAAATGTTTTTATCATGTATAAGTTTACAGTTGTGAATTACAAAATATAATTAAAGTTGGCAAGTTTGAAAATATAAATCTAATTGTGGATTTGCCCCTTTAACTCACCCCCCGAGGCAAGAACAACAGTGGTCACATGACCCAGGGCACTCCCATATCAAAACAAAAACTGAACCAGGAAGTATTATCCAGAAAAATATGACGTACTTCTAAGAATTTAGCATATTAAAAGAATTTTTGTCAGGTAAAATGAATATGAAAAGATAAACATTTGTAAACAATGCTTTGAAACAAAGGATAGGGGAGGTAATTCTCATCTATCGTCTCAACCAAAGGCTAGTTTCGCGTGTTTCAACCCGTAATTGTCTTGCACAATTCTTCTATAAATAACGATAATCTTGGTGTATAAGTATGATTAACTCGCGATAAAATATTGACGAGCGAAACACAGATACATTGGTATTACGAGCACGTGGATTACGCACGTCATAGTGATGATGTGAGGTCTGACCGTCTCGCTTGAGATTTACTTTTATGAATGAAATACTGCAATACATGTCCCTTTTGACAATCTACAGAATTGCAAACATAACAGCAATGCATTACAAGCAAGGGGAGAGTACTTACATAAAATCAGTTGTAGTAACGAGCAGAAATCCTGAACCGTCTACATTGAAAAACTGCTGTTTTGGATAAGAAATATACTCGCAAAGTATATATTTTAGAAAAATGTGTATTGAATTATGCAATAAAATTCCCGTTTCCGACCACTTCCGGAAACTACTGAAGATTACAACTTAGAACAAGGCCAAAATAATGTATATATTTATATAGGGGCAACCTTGTTTATAAATCCCCATGCACTATACATATGATCGTAGAAATATATACTGTTTAATTTCGGAATACAAATACATTACCTCTACAACATTCTACTCTATAATATTTTCTGTAAGTGTTTCCAAATATAAGGCTAAAAAAAAAAATAGTCTTGGTTCTCAGGCACCGCCCTCATCATCATAGAGTTCGCCACATGTTTCGTTTTTATTTCCATTTCCTTAACAAATCCTTAAAAACTCCAACGGTAGTCAAATACCGTAATCCAGTTTTTCCTCATCAAGGATTACAAGCTTGTAGGGAGGCTGTTGCCCTGGTTGATTGTACACAATTGTTTATTTGGTTACATACTAGTTTTGAACACCCCCCCCCCCCCCAAAAAAAATAATTAAAATACGCTGCCCGCCCGCACTCATCCCTGAGGCAAGTGAGTTAACTGACTATAAAAGTCCAGTTCCTACCCTTGCCGAACTAGGCTGGTATTATGGAGTTACATTTTGGTTGGGCTAAAGAGTCTATGCATAGTCCAATCAAAATTGCGCAATGAAATCGAAATCCGGTTCATAAACTGTCATCCTGATTTCCGTCGGGTAGAGGATTTTCAAAGCATGTGCCCCTCCAACTCGTTATCAACAGATATTTTACAAATCTTTTCATGATTTTACTCAAGGTGCTCACGTGATTTGATGCACTACGCGACGTAGACTCGTTTTATCACAATATAGATCTTGATTATCGATCAGATCGTCTTGACTGTTCACCGCCATTTTGTTCGAATCAAATGCAAGTGATACAAGAAGTGGAATCTGATTGGTCCATAGGAGAGATTTATAATGGTCATAACTTGTAATAACCACTGGTGGCGCTACGATCGAGCCCAGGAATTCCAACCTAGTTCGGCAAGGGTGGAAACTGGACTTCTAAAGTCAGTTAATGCTCTTGCCTCGTGAAGATGGCCCGCACTATATTTTCAAAAACCATCACCTGAGAACCAATTATTATTTTTTTTTATGCCTGAGATGTAAATTCCAATATCAATTGTTTAGGCTTAAACAAATAAAATAATTGGTTCTCAGGCAATGGGAATCAAAAGGCACGTAAACATGCCCTGCATCTATACACTACCAACTACCTGACTTATTAGCTTATGAAGTTGTTATGTAGGCCTACGCTTTTTGAGTCTTGGATAACGCCCAGAAATGTTAGATAATAATTCCATAAAAGCTCTAAATATTTAAGAGGCATCAATACTGGTATTACAAGTGCATGAATTTTTCTGAAAGTAAATTTAAGAGATATGCTAGGTTGTAGAGTTTTAGATATACATGCCCCAGAAATGACACTACCTATCAATTTTTAAAGTTCATCATGTTTCCATGGAAACTGTCCAACATACAACTTTGGAAAATCTCTAAATAGCATAGTGATCATTATATAAGGACATGGCTCCATTATGACAGGCTCCGCCATCATGCATGATAGCGGAGCTTCAAATTAAGACGAGATATTATTGGATGAAATGGTCGCGGATGTGGAGGTACTGGTGGACTACGGCAATGAGCTTAACCCCTGTTAAGCAACCCCAACTGCAGCAACCGCTGCCAAGCAACCCATGTTGCTTACCGATGCAGCATCTGCTGCCCCGCAACTACCGTTGCCAAGCAACCCATGTTGCTTACCAATGCAGCGCCTGCTGCCCTGCAACTACCGTTGCCAAGCAACCCATGTTGCTTACCAATGCAGCGCCCGCTGCCCTGCAACTACCGTTGCCAAGCAACCCATGTTGCTATGCAGCTATCGCTGCCAGGCAAGTACCATTGCCAAACCATGAGCGAGGGCAACTATTGTTGCCAAGCTGACCATCCGCTGTAAAGCGGACACTAAGCCATCTGCTGTAAAGCAGAATGGATAAATTGGTTCCTGCTGTAAAGCGGGTAACCCTATCCTAAATAATTTATAATTTGGGATGTATCCCAAGACGCCAAATGTAACTTGTAATGCAGTCCACCAGCACCCCGCCCATCCGCAACATTTTATTCATGACAACATCATTATATACAAACATTATGCTCCAGTAAAATTCCACCAATTGACAACTGCAAAGCTTGAATAACTTGGAATTAAGGATAACAGGGTGGGTGGGTGGGTGCAACGAACTATAGATGAATGCGCGAATATAACTATGTGTTGTACGGCTGAAAGCTGGAGAGCAAGTGCTGCGTGAGCTGATGCCACGCTACAACAGGTCATAGAAAATATAAACAAACGCTCCTTTACCGGACGTGCCAAGAGCGGATCTAGGCCAGAGACGATGGCACCATGCAAAACGGCACGTAGCCGCACGGAATGAAGGTATTTCGCTGTAATAATATTAGCAACTGTGCCAAGCCTAACATAAAGGCATTTAGTTCTAATCACTAAATGCTATTATGTAAGGACATGGCTCCATTATGACAGGCTCCGCCATCATGCATGATAGCGGAGCTTCAAATTAAGACGAGATATTATTGGATGAAATGGTCGCGGATGTGGAGGTACTGGTGGACTACGGCAATGAGCTTAACCCCTGTTAAGCAACCCCAACTGCAGCAACCGCTGCCAAGCAACCCATGTTGCTTACCGATGCAGCATCTGCTACCCCGCAACTACCGTTGCCAAGCAACCCATGTTGCTTACCAATGCAGCGCCTGCTGCCCTGCAACTACCGTTGCCAAGCAACCCATGTTGCTTACCAATGCAGCGCCCGCTGCCCTGCAACTACCGTTGCCAAGCAACCCATGTTGCTATGCAGCTATCGCTGCCAGGCAAGTACCATTGCCAAACCATGAGCGAGGGCAACTATTGTTGCCAAGCTGACCATCCGCTGTAAAGCGGACACTAAGCCATCTGCTGTAAAGCAGAATGGATAAATTGGTTCCTGCTGTAAAGCGGGTAACCCTATCCTAAATAATTTATAATTTGGGATGTATCCCAAGACGCCAAATGTAACTTGTAATGCAGTCCACCAGCACCCCGCCACAAGCACCAAGGTGCTTCCCCACAACCACGACCATTCGCGCTCATGTACACCCACCGTGTTATCCTATACTGAAAATGTTTCCTACAAACATACTGCGGAAAGGGAGCTGCCAATGTTTTGTGTGAAAAGATCAAGTCCGGCCGGTGACAAATGAACCCCGTCACGCAGGTACAGTTGCTGCTCCTGCCGGTTGAACACTGTGTGAGGAACCCGTATCCCCCCAAGCTCACGGGCCCTGTTCCCCACTCGTCTGTTCAGCTTCTGCCTGGCCCCGTCCAGGTCCCGGGCACGGCTGGCTACATGCCAGTACCTCCGTGGCAGCATGTCTGACCACAGAATGACAGCACCGGGTAGGAGGAGGTGTATCCTCAGGAGTGCAAGCTTGATCTCATGATATAGCTGACACGTGGTTACCTTACCCAGGTCGTTCGAACCAAGGTGAATCACCACCGCCTTTGGTGGTGTCTGCATTGCTTTGACCTGGGCATCTATCAGCTCGGTCAGCTCCTCCCACCTCATGCCGCCCCTTGCCAACCAGAGACATCCCCCTGGAATACCGAAGTCACTGTCCTGTAGGTGCTCTCTCGCCCGGGTCAGGAAGCTGGACCCAATCAACCATACTGAAAACATGAATCAATAGGAAGAAAACTGTTCTCGCATGGTTGGCGATTTAAATGTTTGCAGGTATGCGTATATAGCTTTTATAACATTCTGACCCCCACCTACCAAAGTGCTGTATCAAATCTGAACTCACTCCGTTACCGGCTGCTGTCGTTGCTGCGCCAATCCTGAAGGAATGAGAAGAGTATGCTGCTGTGCAGATGCCGCTATGCGCCAGTGCTCTTTTTAGCACGGCCTGAAATTGATACCTGGTCAGGGGAGATTTATCAAAGTGTACGAAAGCTTGAGTCTGACCCTGTGATCGAACTGTTAGGTATGCTTTAACTGCAGCCACTGGACACAGATTGTGGCCAGGTATGGCGGAAATGGAAACAACTATGCCATGTGAGTGCCTGTCGGTTTTTGAATGCCTTAGAGCGACTGTTACTGTCTTAGTCGTGTCTTGGACTTCTAGGTCCAAGAAAGCGCACCCTGGCTGAGAAAGTTTGGTTTGCACGAGTTCACTCACCCGAAAGAAACCAAAGAAGGCCAAGCAATATACTGCTTTGAACAATCTTACTTCATAGGTAGAAGAGCAGACAAATTGCAGGTTGTTTACAATTACTTTGAGCAGGTCTATTGTTATTGGTTTTCTGTGATCCTGCCTCCCCTGACACTTTTGCATCCCCGTAATCATTTTAGTAATAACAAAGTGGCCGGTGCGGTCTTCCATGCTGTGTAGCCTATGGTACGTTGAGATACCGGCCATATACGTTCTTACCGTACTCGGTGCATGTCCTGACACTGACAGGTGAGCAATGAAATGTACCAGATGAGTTATTGGAACCGGCCAGGCATCTCCCAGGTTTTGTGATGCCCTGAATACTTGCAACGCTTGGGTTCCTGCCTGGTAAGTTGCCCACGTGTTTGCCGCCAATGATCGCTGAAGGAGCCTCTCTGCCTCGATTGTTAGCCCTGCCAGAGATTGTCTGGAAGTGGTGTGGGATGCAGATTGGCTGATGGAGCTGCATTGCGGAATCGTTCCCACTGAAATCTCGACAGTGCATCTGCGATAATATTGTCGTGTGTTGTTATATATCTGGCCTTGAACAAAATGTTGTGTTTGAGGCACTGCAGCACTAGCTGCCTAATCAGTGACATGATTCTGGGTGCCTTTGAAGACTGTTTATTTATTATTGACACTACCGCTTGGTTATCACAAAAGAAAAGTACTTTCCTGTTAGCAAAGGCTGTCCCCCACAGACAAACTGACAGCACAATCGGAAACAACTCCAGCAGTGTCATGTCACGAGTCGAGCCGTCCTCCACCCACTCACGGGGCCAGAGCCCGTTTGCCCAGTTCCCGTTATAGTATGCGCCGAACCCCACAGTGCTGGCTGCGTCAGTAAACAGCTGCAGACATGTATTGTCAGCCCACTTTTGATTCTGAAAAACCGACACACCGTTAAATTCCCCCAAGAACCCGAGCCAAACCTCTAGGTCCTCCCGAACTCCCCGCGTGATGCGAACACGGTGTGCTTGATGACTTACCTTTGTATAGGCATCAATCAGTCTGCGGCAAAACGGTCTACCCATGGGTATTGCCCGGCACATGAAATTTAGCTTACCCACCAGAGACTGCAAAGCTTTACGGGTCACTTTGTGCTTACCTGAGGCCAGCATATCGTGTATGATTGCGTTGATATTTACAATCTTTTCCTGTGGTATTCTAACCTGCATCCTGACTGTGTCGATTTCAAGACCTAGGAATGTTAAGCAGGATGCAGGACCTACTGTCTTCTCATGTGCTACGGGTACGCCCAGCTCCTGGAAAGTACTGAGACATGTATCAAGGTTGTCACCACAGTCTTTCGTTCCTGCAGTTCCGCCTGTGAGAAAATCATCAAGGTAATGCATGAGTTGGCCGTTAGGCAACTTTTGCTGGACACACCATTGCAAAAAGGTGCTGAATTTTTCAAACACTGAGCATGATATGGAACAGCCAAACGGCAAGCATTTATCAAAGTAGTATTTACCTTGAAAGCACAAGCCTAGCAACTCAAAGTCCTGAGGGTGTACCGGCATAATCCTGAAAGCCGATTTCACATCAAATTTTGCAAGTAGAGCATTTGGACCAAGTTGCTGTACCATACTGACAGCCTCGTCGAACCGTGCATATGACACGGAGCATGCTTCGCTGTCTATGTTGTCGTTGATTGATCTGCCTTGAGGATAAGAAAGGTGGTGTATTAAACGAAAATCGTCTGTCCCCAGCAAGGTTTGACTCTTACCCGTTTGCTTTTTGGGTACGAGACCAATGGGTGAAACTTGTAGGTTCAGCAGGGGCGGCGTTTCAAAAGGACCTGCCACCCTACCTAATTTTACTTCCTTTTTCAATTTGGCAGCTACTATCTCTTGTAAAATGGGATCCCTGGCTGAGCGTAGATTCTCAGACCAACGACTTAGGCGTGCCCCACTATATTCCAGTTGAAAACCTGATTCCAAACCTTGTAATAAATAAATGGCATGGGCATGGTTAGAATGCTTGTACAGTTGCAAATGTCGCTTTAATCTAGTGAGTATGAGTGGAGTTGGGGCCAGTGCCTTTAGCATGGGTTGCCTGTGTGGAGTTAAGTTGTTTGGAGGGTCTACGACCCCCCTTTGCGCGAAAGCAAGAATAGGCGGGATGTTGTTCGCCACAATTGGAGCATTTATGAATAAACTTGCATTCTGGCCTGGCGCACCTTGACCTGTTGTAGTCCCAGCATGCGTTGACTGTAAAGTCACGGCCCCTGCTGAAAGGCACTGTAAAGCGTTCAGTCTTATTTTCTTGAACACGGGACATAGTCGGTGTCATGTGCTTCAACCACAATTCACCGTCTATCTTGCCCCACTCCCGAATTGGGTCTCGTGCCATACGGTGTCGGAATTGCTGGTCGTAGTTTGACCAGCCAAAACCCCCGGAGCGGACTGCGGCATTACGGATTGTTTCCATGTATGCCAACATGCCCTGTATGGTGGACTGACAAAAATGTTTCACCACGTAAATGCTCATATATATGTGGAAAGCTGACGTCCATTGGCCTATGCTTAATGCCCTGGCGTTAGCCGGCTTGGCCGGCGAGAATCGCAGATTACCCGACGAATCCATCTGCATCTTAAATGCATCGTCATCGTCATGCGACTGTGCGCCTGGCAACAATGTAGTCAACTCCACAAACTCCCCTCTACATACTCTCTCCCGTACAACTTGACGGACGTGAGCGCTGATAGCATCCGCCTGGAAGGTCAGGGAATCCCCTGTTCCCTGATTGGTTGACCCCGCTCCTGACTCTGCACGTGGTGTGACGTCACGGGAAACTCCCGGCTCGCCCGAGTGTGCACTGCTAAATGACAACACATCGGGATTTCTTGACACCACCGACCCCGTTACCCCCAGATCATTGGTACTTACCCCTCGCATGCCAGTAAAGCTCCGAGAAGTATCTTGGGCCATCCGTTTGCCTAGCATATCCAGTATGCTGTTGAGTTGGCTCGATATAGCTAGCATCGACGGAACGGGCGACCCCACTTGTTGGGGCTCTTCGATGTCTCCGTGATCGAATCGCGGGAGAACCTTTGGATTGTCCGAATCATCTGCTTCAACTAGCAAGTTAGCAGCTATTTGTACACTTGGCAAGGGGGTCCGTGCAATGGAGATCTAGCTGATCTCCGTGACTTACCAGTAGCCGATGTCGCTTGCCGGACACTTGGTTCCCTCCTGGCTATTTTCCCGCTCCTTACGAGGCGGTGATTTAAGGCGGCCCGTCTTTTTGGTGGCATTCTTAATGGTAATTGCAACGAACTATGCAACGAACTATAGATGAATGCGTGAATATAACTATGTGTTGTACGGCTGAAAGCTGGAGAGCAAGTGCTGCGTGAGCTGATGCCACGCTACAACAGGTCAGAGAAAATATAAACAAACGCTCCTTTACCGGACGTGCCAAGAGCGGATCTAGGCCAGAGACGATGGCACCATGCAAAACGGCACGTAGCCGCACGGAATGAAGGTATTTCGCTGTAATAATATTAGCAACTGTGCCAAGCCTAACATAAAGGCATTTAGTTCTAATCACTAAATGCTAATAAGTGTAAGGAGTTTCGTGAAGCTGAGACCGACATACTGACAACTATATACTCATATTCCCCCGTCGTTCTGAGGGGGGGCGGGGGGCGGGGGCGGAATCAAGAGAAACATGTTTTCTATAACTGTAATGATGATCATCAAGATCCACATGACCATCATCATCGTCGTCGTCGTCATCTCCAAAATTATTTTCTTTTGTTCTGATGAATGCCGACAATTTGTGCAGTGAACCTCAGCAAATATTGTCACCGTGGACAATATATCCATAACAGGAGCTCACCTCAATGCAAAAGTAACATCAGGCCTATGAAAGGCAGAAAAGCTCTTCCACATCAAT
Source organism: Haliotis rufescens (assembly GCF_023055435.1). Taxonomy (NCBI): domain Eukaryota; kingdom Metazoa; phylum Mollusca; class Gastropoda; order Lepetellida; family Haliotidae; genus Haliotis; species Haliotis rufescens. The sequence continues at coordinate 18,656,265 of NW_025964112.1, forward strand.
TATGTAGAATACAAAGCAGTAATCCATGCAATATCCCATGAGCCACACAGTTAAGAAACAAATTTCTGATGATCAGAACAGACAATTCAACTGTGGCATTCAATATTAATCTTCAAGGCACAACAAAATCAGAGACTCTCCTGAAGTTGACCTTCCAACTTTATGAACTTGTGAACAGCCTGAATCTAATGATTACATTTGTTTTGGGTATTTTTTCAGGATTACCGGCACAAGAAAAGATTTGTAGATGATATGTACAGAGAAATCAAGAAGGTAAGATTCTAGGTATCTGTCACTTTGGATGACAGAATCATTGTTTATGTTTGTTCTGTACAGGAGTTTCCTCCCCACTCTGTTATGGTATCAAAGTAAAAACTAATCTCTAAGTAAGTGAAAATGTATGACATTTTTTGGTGACACACGCAAGCAACCAATGGTATATGTTATGCAGACAGATAATTGTTGGATATTTACACTGAGGGTTTGATTGTTTGTCATGCTCACATGCTCTTGTTGGGTAGATTGAGGAAGGAACTGTGGTGATAAAATGTTCTTGGATATTACAGTAGTTCTACTTCTTCTGAGCACATGATTGTTTCCCATGCTAACATGCTCTAGTTGAGTAGATGTTGGGAGGAACTCTCGATAAAATGTTCTGTTTGGGCCACAGGATCGTGTGCTGCTGTATGATCAAGATGGACGGAAAAAAACAAGGCCCATTCTGAAAGACGGTAAATCCGATCTGCGTGAGCTTAAAGACTCCAACCGAAGATTCTAATGTCAGCACTTCACCTCAAGATCGGCCTGAAATTATATGTACTCTGTTGCAATACAATCTGTATCTGGGTAGTAAGGTCACGAAATGATTCATGAAAACAACAAATGTCATGTAAACAAGATGACTACATCAATAAAGAACATCTGGAAAATAGGCCAAAACATGTTTTGTAAAATGGAGACCTGTACAATAATAGTAAAGTAAGGACTTACGCATATTCTAGTGTTGGGGGTACTGAGGTATTTGAGGTATTTCCTCTAGAGTTTGAATCTAGGAACTCTTTTGGATTTGGAATTTGTTGCTTCATTTTGAAAACTCCCTTTTGTAAGAATATTTTGTCACAATCAGTCAATTGTCCTCATGCTAATTATGCTGATATTGTATAATTTCAATGCAGAGTATTGAGATGAACCTCATTCTCCATGAGTCGGTACTCCCCAAATCAGGATTGGAGTGAATGTCGTGGGAATCGTACAGATTGTATTGCAAATAAGCCTGTCCACAGTCTGAAACAGGGCACTTTCGACAGGTCTGGAAACTCTCATGTACATTTTTTCATTCATTTTTTTATGTATTGTGCACTCAACCATGACCATTGTTGACAGTAAGGATAAGATTTATTGATGAACAACTTCTTTATTACAATTTGGAGCATTGTTTCGGTGTAGATTCTAACACCGTTATCAAGCAAGTGGTCCTTACTTAGTACTCCAACTTCTGAATGCCTCTCAAAGAAGTCATTTATGGCATTGTTACTAACATTATAGTACCAGTATATGTCTCATGTTACATGAATTGTTTTGATAATTTGATATTTATTTATTTATAGTTTAATGCTGGTTCTTCAAACTGACCACATTACACAGCCTTGATGCTTTTACATTCAGCTTCATTTCAATGTACCTTCTGAGCCCTGGTGGCATGGTGCCCTGTTTGACAGATTTCAGTGTTGTCTGATATTCTTTTTATCCCCCCGGCATATAATGCGGGGAGATATAGCGATCAGCCAGTCTGTCTGTCCGTCCGTAATCATTTCCTTTTCCGGGGCAGAATTCCAAAACCATTCAGTGTATTTGATCGAAACTTGGCAAAGCTATCAGGCACATACTGAAGTGGTGCCTTTTGATATTTTTTATTTTACGAATTTTTATTTTTTACAATTTTTATGGAAACAAGTTGGACCTAGACTCCATTGGGGAACGGGTTAGTTTCAGGGCCAGAATTCGAAAACCATTCAGTGGGTAAACAATGTATGCTTCCTAAAGAACATTCAACTGTTGACTCATTACATACAGAATTGCACATTTACTAGTGGTTACTTTACAGACAGCTGCCGGGGGGATATGTCATCTTTCTGATGACTCTTGTTTAGCTTTGCCACAGAATTCTGGGTTAGATTCCGATGCATGTCATACAAGGCGACACAGTGGATCAGGGGGTCAGGCTCGGTGACCTGGTTAATTGCATGTCATTGTACTGATGGCATGGATCATTACTTGTAATATCAAGCACTGAATTGTCTGGTCACATCTTGATTGTTTAAAGGCCACTATCTTCTAGATGTAATATTGCAGAGTGTGGTGTTAAATATGCAAAACAGACAATCTTCCTTTGCAGTTTTAACAGGTTAGTGTTCTGAGAGAGAAGTTGTACATGTGCTGAGAAAAGTACCTATAACTAATCAAGTCAAAATAGAATCTCTTACAGTTTTTCCTCTGTATTAAACACTTAAAATAAAAAAAAAATAATTGCAAAACATAACATGTATATATAAATGCTGATAAACATAATAATATAATATGTTCTACCTCTCTCACATTACTTTGGTGAAGTTTGAATGAATAGCAAAACGAGAAAAACATAGCATTTGTCATCAAGTTCTTTAAAGAACTTGTGTATAAGCCACAGTATTGAACATATTGGAGGGTAAGCTGATGATACAATCTTTAGTTTTAATACAAAGATGTTCTCTATTTTAATTTTACTGTAGTGCTTTGCTGCTAGATCATCTACAATATTTAGCTGTAAATGTGCAATGTTTTACAAGGAATATATGACTCTCTGTGATATATCTCTTTTGATATGGTTGTAGTGTATAGAAAACACTTTATTTGTAAATACATCTTGTCCTATTTCATGCATAATATTTTGACGAAAGTTTGATTTGACATTCAGATGTTGTTTCCAAGATTTTATACTCGTCACTAATATACACCTGGCAAAAAAGTTGAGCATTGTTTTATTTGTTTCCATATTAAATACAGTCATGTTCTTTAGTCTTATCACATTTGCTTGTGTTCTCAAAGTGACATATTGAAATTGAAATACAGAAACCAAAATTGCTTATCTAATGAATGGATGGTTACAGTTCCATGACACTAGTAATATGATTACCCTTTTGATTGCTGCCTCTGCTTCTTTGCATAATATACAGATCGATACTTGCATCCAACTGGAGAAACATCTTGGAGATTTATCAAAATAGTGTCAATGTCATATGTTAATAATTCCTTAAAGAAACATGGAAATTTGAGATATATGCAAACAAAGAAGGAATGGCACTAAGTTTATTCCAGGTGTATAGATATAAATCAACATACCAAATTGTGGCTGTTCATGTGAACAGCACATCAGATTTTCATCCATCTTCAGTGTTTATGATGTGGACTCATTTCAACATTATTGTGGGGCGTTCGGGTAGCCTAGTGGTTAAAGCGTTCGCTCGTCACGCCGAAGACCCGGGTTCGATTCCCGACATGGGCACAATGTGTGAAGCCCATTTCTGGTGTCCCCCGCCGTGATATTGCTGGAATATTGCTAAAAGCGGCGTAAAACCATACTCACTCACTCAACATTATTGTCCCAGGTTCATGTGTACAGGTAACCAACCACCTACCACCGTGAGAATGGCTGTGGAGAAGCCTAGTGAATAAAGCATTCGCTCATTACACTGAAGGCCTGGTGTCAATTCCCCACATGGCTACAATGTGTGACACCCATTTTTGGTGTTCCCCGCTATGGTATTGCTGGAATATTGCTAAAAAAGGTGTAAAACCCTACTCACTTATCACCATGCGAAGGACTGCAGGAACAGGGCAAACCAGGGATTCAAACATTTAATCAGTGGATACTGGTTTGACAAAGGAACGAATCGCAGCTATGTAGTCCGACCACCGGGTATGAATTTACTATCTATTGTGATAACTAAAGGGTGTCCAATGTTTAAATGAAACATTTTCACATCAAGTTCTGTTGATTGTATTTTTGTGGTATTTCAGTATTATGTCAATACTCATGTTGCAATCCTTCTATACATGTACATACCTTTTATACTTTTTACTAACCGTATGATTATTGATAATGCCAATATAATTTATGAAATATTAATATCATTTGTGTTTTATATAGATCCATGTTGTTGTTTTTAGCTACTGGTCTCACACTTGTAACATTTCTATAACTTGCTCAAATGATTTAGCTCAAGTATGCCCTGCATGTTCATTAGGGGGGACTACTGGACTGGACATCACTATTGTGATAACTATTGATATTGTAAGAAACTATTGCGATAAATGTCGATAGTTTTCAGTCTATCATTTTAGATGGATTTTAGAGTTGAATTAAACCTTGGAACTGAAGTTTCCTTTGAATGTGATAACCATAACAACAAATAAAAAGTAAAGCTATGACTGATTTGGTTTTTTCTTTACCCTAATAATTTAAGAAAAAGAAACTTCCACATTACCATGTGTAAATTACTACCACTCATGATCAAAAGAAAAACAAATTTGAACCGCTTTGCATGTATTTTATTGATATGGTAAATACAATCGAAACTGTCTATATTCCTAACTCAAATCGATACTATTGATCGGAAACTGGTTTAATAATCAATTTATTGACTTTAAGTGCTTACCAATAGCAATTTATCAATATTTCGATTTATCATGACACCCCTAATGTTCATTGTTTTTGTGAGTAACATATCCAATTGCTGTGATATCTTGGGTTTGGTAAGTTTACATGTATGTGTGTATCAAGAGTATCATGCATCCTCCATTAGCCAGTGTATTATATCTCTGTTCTATTTTGATAAATACCCTGAATCCATTCACTTCATTTTACATCTGGTTCAAATGACACAATGCTAAAAATAGCTGTCCTATTAAATGGCCTTGTTCTTTAATGATTGCAACAAGCTGATCACTTGACTCCATGTGGTCTAAAATCCAACGACGTCTTGTAGTGTCACCCAATCTAAATACCACAAAACATTTTTTTTCAGTTTCAAGATTATTCATGTCTTCTGATTTCATTAAATGTATCAAGGACTCTCCCTTATAGAGGGGCAATTTCAAATTGTATCTGTGTTAAACTCTCATTCAGAAGTCTTTTTGATTGGCTGCTGGTGTGAAATTCTGTGATCAAGTATATGCGATTGTGACGTCACATAGTGACAAATGAGTCCGGGGTACATATCTTAATAGAATAGAGTTGTAATATCTAGATAATTGAGGATGGAGGGTCATGATCCATCGCAATAAACAGGCCAGTCCATTGGTGTGATAATTTTTTTTATAGAAATAAGTACCGTCCATGTTTATTATTGGGACCAAAAGAAATTGATGAAATGCTCACTTGTGCAAATCTCTTTTTGTATGGTTTTCCATATTTGTTTACTATGTATTGAGATGTAATGGACATGTACTAAGGTGTTATTTTGATAACACATAGTTTAAACATGGTAACACCTATTGTTTTTTTACATTTACATATGAATAAATAAATATTTTTGTCACTTTGTAAGTAGTTTGTGTTCGTCACTGCCTCGTCGTGTGGGGAATGGAAGCTGACCACCATAATGCAATACTGTCTATCTTCATCTTTTTAGTTGTGGGTCCAGTTTGATTACTAAGTCACAGGCTATCACAAACACAGACTGTGGTAGTCAGACAGACTGAGTGGAATAACTGTCCCAGTTTGGTGATTGTTCAATGATTACTAAGTCACAGCTATCACAAACACAGACTATGGTAGTCAGACAGACTGAGTGGAATAACTGTCCCAGTTTGGTGATTGTTCAATGATTACTAAGTCACAGCTATCACAAACACAGACTATGGTAGTCAGACAGACTGAGTGGAATAACTGTCCCAGTTTGGTGATTGTTCAATGATTACTAAGTCACAGCTATCACAAACACAGACTATGGTAGTCAGACAGACTGAGTGGAATAACTGTCCCAGTTTGGTGATTGTTCAATGATTACTAAGTCACAGCTATCACAAACACAGACTATGGTAGTCAGACAGACTGAGTGGAATAACTGTCCCAGTTTGGTGATTGTTCAATGATTACTAAGTCACAGCTATCACAAACACAGACTGTGGTAGTCAGACAGACTGAGTGGAATAACTGTCCCAGTTTGGTGATTGTTCCGTGATTACTATGTCACAGCTATCACAAACACAGACTATGGTAGTCAGACAGACTGAGTGGAATAACTGTCCCAGTTTGGTGATTGTTCCGTGATTACTAAGTCACAGGCTATCACAAACACAGACTGTGGTAGTCAGACAGACTGAGTGGAATAACTGTCCCAGTTTGGTGATTGTTCCATGATTACTAAGTCACAGCTATCACAAACACAGACTATGGTAGTCAGACAGACTGAGTGGAATAACTGTCCCAGTTTGGTGATTGTTCCGTGATTACTAAGTCACAGGCTATCACAAACACAGACTGTGGTAGTCAGACAGACTGAGTGGAATAACTGTCCCAGTTTGGTGATTGTTCCGTGATTACTAAGTCACAGCTATCACAAACACAGACTGTGGTAGTCAGACAGACTGAGTGGAATAACTGTCCCAGTTTGGTGATTGTTCCGTGATTACTAAGTCACAGCTATCACAAACACAGACTGTGGTAGTCAGACAGTCTGAGTGGAATAACTGTCCCAGTTTGGTGATTGTTCCGTGATTACTAAGTCACAGCTATCACAAACACAGACTGTGGTAGTCAGACAGACTGAGTGGAATAACTGTCCCAGTTTGGTGATTGTTCCATGATTACTAAGTCACAGCTATCACAAACACAGACTGTGGTAGTCAGACAGACTGTGTGGAATAACTGTCCCAGTTTGGTGATTGTTCCGTGATTACTAAGTCACAGCTATCACAAACACAGACTATGGTAGTCAGACAGACTGAGTGGAATAACTGTCCCAGTTTGGTGATTGTTCCGTGATTACTAAGTCACAGCTATCACAAACACAGACTGTGGTAGTCAGACAGACTGAGTGGAATAACTGTCCCAGTTTGGTGATTGTTCCGTGATTACTAAGTCACAGCTATCACAAACACAGACTGTGGTAGTCAGACAGACTGAGTGGAATAACTGTCCCAGTTTGGTGATTGTTCCATGATTACTAAGTCACAGCTATCACAAACACAGACTGTGGTAGTCAGACAGACTGAGTGGAATAACTGTCCCAGTTTGGTGATTGTTCCGTGATTACTAAGTCACAGCTATCACAAACACAGACTGTGGTAGTCAGACAGACTGAGTGGAATAACTGTCCCAGTTTGGTGATTGTTCTGTTCTGAAAGATTTCCATGTTGTTGCTTACAAAACACACAATCCATAATTCCTTGCAGAGACATCCTCCTTACATCACACATCAATATTACATGACCCCAAATCACAGGGCATATAAGAGCAATTTGAGTCAAGGTTATTTCAGCCATTGTCAGAAAGGGAAGCCATCCAAGTACAATTCATACTAGGTGGCCTGTGTGGCCAATTTTATAACAAGCAAACCTGAAATATCACCACACATCCAAATCAGAAGAAGCAACTTAAATGAAATTGTGAAAATCCACATGAAAATTAGAAAGTGATTACTCTACCTCGAACATGGGATTGGGAGGCAGATTTAATCATGTGATCAACCACTGGTGTGCCATGCCTGTCCCCGACTTAATTGTTTATCATTGTTTATAGGAAGCTGTGAAATAGCTGGAATATTGCTGACTGCAACTTGGAACAACAAACAGACTAGTTATTAGAAGTGAGAAGAGGAATCTAATCATGATAAAACAATAATCTAAAAGTAGTCAACAATGATCAATGAAAAGATTTATTCCATGACAATAGTCACACTTACTCACAAACATGACACACAACAATCTGGCCTATAAACATGGATGTAGAAACACTAACAATTAAGTCTCCATGACTACCACAGATGTGAACACTTTCAGTCATCTTGAATGCCTCCGTTTTAAATGTTGCAATGAAGTCTCAATTTGTTACCAAGTGCCTTCTCTTCAGAGAAGATACACAGGCATGATGTCAGGTCACAACAGTCTTCACTATGTTTTCCACATTAGTTGTCCTCGGCTTCACGTTCAGCAATGACAAAGTCTCGAATGCTCTGTTTCCTTCTCATAATTTCTGCACGATTGCCTACTACGGACTGTCGAGCCATAGCAAAGCCTGCAATGCCAACTGCTATGATCGTGGCCCTGGAACAAGGAAGAGTGCAAAGATTATAGAAGTAGGCTCTGTTTTTCAGTCTCAAGATACAAGGGTGTTGAAACAGATGTTTAAGCACCTAATATCTTTCAGTTTCTGTATGGCAATTTGTGTTCAAGTGTAGTTTGGGACTGACCTTAACTTTCTGCACACATGTAAATCTTACAAAAAACTGCACACCTTGAATGTCTGTAAACTATAGGCTTCAGTCTGCACTGTAAGATGTACAAATTTATATCAACGTATTGTCTAATACAAACTGGTTTACAGTAGGGCTGGGACGAGTCCTAATTTACTACCTGGGTAGCAACAACCCTATTAACCGACCCTACCCAGGTACCTGCTGTTGGTTTCAAGAGATAGGTACAAAATGTCCGATTGGGAATAGTTTGACAGTAGCCTGAGCAAAATGTATTTAGATACACATATAAAAAAATCTGGTCATGCATACACACTGAAGTTGACTGAAGTTTTATCTTTATTCAAACATATATAAGTCTGAAGGAATGCGTTATAGTCTTGAAGAAATGCAAACATTAGTGACTTGTGTGACCATGTAGTCATAGTGAATTTTTGTTATGAAACAATATATCACGTGACTAACCACAGGTCCGGGTAGTACTGTGGGAACCCGGGTCCTACTCAGTACCCACCGGCCCAAGTACCCAAGTTACCTGTCCCAGCCCTAGTTTCCAGATAAATCTTAACTTGTCTACATACATGTACACATTTAGCTGAAATGATACCTTATTAACAGAAAGCCTTAACATAAAGCATAATCAAATGCATGAAAAGAGAAACATCAACTAAAGACGACACTGTGACCTATACTAAACAAACAAAATTAGTCAAGGTGGGAAGTTACAATTCTATATTACCAAAACAAACTTCTTTTGTGATGAGGAATGACAGGTCAACACTTCAGAAGAAAAAAAATATGAACATGGCGAGATTAATTATAAAAAGTGGGATAGACAACATAAACATAAGTTACAATTAAGTTTTGAATATATACATGGGTATTTGACCTCTGTCCTGTCTGCACTAGAAAAATTAATTTCTTTAAAAATTTTTTTATAGTTTTTATGTGAAGGGGAATGGCTTCTGGGAGACATTTCAAATGTTGATCCAGCAATTTAGAATTACTCTTCATGACTAAACACGCTATCTGTTTGATACATTGTACAAAATACATAAACAAAAATATACAAGAAAGGGTTTCATTACGATGTCAAGATGTGCAATGAAAGTAGTTAAACAAATGTATATTTTCACATTGAATAATGATGCATTGTGATTTAAGAACTGTTTGGTTTACAAACTCACTTTTTTCGAGTTTCTCATGCAATATATTCCATATGACAAAAGTTAAACTTAACAGTGGTGTCTGACAGATCAGCCAGAAGAGGTTATTTGAGTTCAAAATTATTTCAAATGAAAATATGAAATAAATTGGCAATACATTTATTTGGAGATGCAATACAATATGCATAATGAAACACTGGTATGCAATACATATTGGGTAGGATAATTTCATAAACAAAAAAAGTGCACAAAAAAATCTACATTTATGAACACAAGTGACATTTCAAGGTATGTTTATCGGTAATTTATCACAGTTCACTTGTTCAACAGTTGGTTCGCCTTAAGTGTTAGTCAGTGTTTTAATGGGACTATCCCACTGAATCACAATTTTTATTTGATAGTTTATTCTATTGTGCCAAAGCCAATATTCAAAATACAGCAATCTAAGGGGTCCATGTCACAACCCAAATGTTAAAAGTTAAAGATTAGGGGTCTCCAGATTCAAATTCCATAAAAAAAGACCTCAAGGACCCCCCTTAACTTTGAACAATGTCATGTGTCAACGAATCATAACTTATCACTGTATGTACTCCATTAGTCCTGCACCATGACCATGGAATATATTTATTTTATGGAAAAAAAATAACCTAGAAATGCATACAAAAGCAAGTCTAGCCAGCTCAAGCTAGCTCCATTCTGAAATCAACATAGGGAATTTTTATTTATTTTTAGAGTCAAGAAGGATATTGTGTAATATAAGATTTCAGAGACTAAATGGTAGTCTAGTAGTAGTACTCCATTAACAATTCCCCATGTGTTATTTGACAATAAACATATTGCAGATCATGCTTTATTATTTTTTAAAGATCTATGTGAAAAACAGGTCGGTTAGTTTTTGGTATTTCATAATATTAATGAAATAATGTACATACATTTTATCTCTACTAGTGGTTTGATAACTGGACATGCAGTCACCTGAGGTTCAAAATATATGTTTGCCCTGAATATGTGTCTAGGTTTGTCAGCACCATTTGGATACTTTGTTAGTTGCTCTCACATTAAACTGAAACGCTATGATATAACTGTAATACTGTTCAAAGCTGCGTTTTATACAAACTTTCTCACTCGTTCACCAAGAGCCCATGTTCTCTTTCAAGTCTTTGCTCGTGCAGGCAACATTGAGTTGAAGGTCAAATATTTGTTTGCTGAAGAAAAGTGTCATTTCCATATGTATTTATTACATAGATGCAGTCAAAGTCCCCAATTGGTTTCCACTGTCAAATATTTAGAACACTAATCGCTCATGTTGAATTTTAAGAAATTAATTTAGATATTTTCATGCTATCGTTTTACACAGTTATCTCCCTTATCAAATCACCGGATCGTACTGCGATGTCATATTATTAATGGAACAAGAAATGTAAGCTTTATCCAAACATACCATCCGACGTATATTTTAGACACTTTAGAAAAGCGCATGGTAAAACTGACGCTACGTCGTGGCCTAAATAGGTGTTGTTATGTACTGTTGTGGTATCGACATGCCTCGGAAAGTTCCGGAAGCGTTCTTCTGACTGTAAGGTAATATTTTCGTGAACCGGAAGTATTGAATCATAACACATGTCAGGAGGAAATAATCGCCATAATACATCGTAATACACAGTCACAAGTGCAATGAGTGGCCAGAATTTCGAAGAAATTGACGAAGAGGATTTTGAAAAGTTTGCTTTAAATCTTGAAGATGTTGTCGACGTAATTGATCTCGATGATAACGTTCCACCCCCAGATTCAGACGGTTTGTTCAATTTTCGAGATGGGGATTTTTTTTACATACCAAGGTGTTTGATCATATTTCACTTGGTAGTTATAACTAAAACCGAAATTTGGTAAATAGCAGTAGTTTGGATATTCGGATATCACATCTGTCGAAAACGATCAGAATATACATGTATCAGACCTCAAGAGGTCGAAACATTACCACGATCAGGGTTTATGGGGATGGGCAGGAAGTTTGGACCACAGTTCAGTATACAAATTCGTAGAATTTCTGAAGACCATTCTAGGTTAATGATATCTTGTTCAGTAAATAATCATGTGAGATCATAATATCTGTACTTTTTTCTATGTGATTTTTATCATATAAGAAATTGAAAATGTTTTCCTAGATGATGACAATGATGGAATGGAGGTGGATGGAGAGGGTGCAGCTGCCACTGGTATTGTTGCCGATGTTGACGATGCTGATATTGTTTTCAAGGAACACAAAGGTCATTATCCCATACCTTCTATTACTTTGATATAAGGCAACATGAACATTATGAAGGCTTGGCATTCATCTGACCTAATAAAAAACACTTCCTTACTCGTGTTATGCTTATTATTTGTAAGCTATTCAAATCCAAGACAATTTCTTCCGTTATTTCAGTCATCATTTTATTTCTTATCTTTTTTAGTGGGTAATGATTCATCTGACTCTTTACTCTTTAAGAGACCGCCTGCGTGGCCTATTGGTAGAGAATCTGCCCCGAGAGCAAATGTTTGGGGGGTTTGATCCCTACCGCATTGTACCAAAATATGTTAAGAGCTTATACTTGTTGTTACCTTGCCTGGTGCTCGGCATTAAAGGGCAAGTTCACACGGAAATTAACCTATTTTTCTTGTACTTTTTCCACATTAAAAGTGTTAACATAGAAGTGTCATAGACAAAAATATAAAAACATCATATTTAATTAACATATTTTTTGCATTAAAACGATTTATATTTTTCACATTTACCAAGTGTTCTATTTCCATAACAAAAACACCATGGCTTATGCCCCTTGCAATATGACGTCATTGGTGCCAATTGATAAACATTATGACGTCATCATGCTTTGTTAGAGCCGCTTCACGTGGTGTAGGTACAGTTTTGTGATTCTAGCGTCTCAGATGCCAGCCAGAATTGTGTTATGCTGAGTCACCACTGCGCCGGAGTGTGTCGTAGACCATGTTGTTTTACCGCAAACTGGTCCTTGATATCTTTTGCGTTGAGAATAGACAGGGACCCAGTTGAATTGGCACCAATTACGTCATAATCTAAGGGGGATAACTCAGGCCTATTTCGCTCGTAAAACGAAGGCCTCATAACGACATATCATTTTAATACTATTGTGAGCTTCCTACTTTCACTGTGAAAAAAATGAGCGTATATTTTCAAACACGGATACTAACTAATTCTAAAATTGCGTTTTGTTTAGAAAAAGAAAGAAAGTGATTTTTGCGTGTACACTTCCCCTTTAAGGGGCTAAAATGAGGACTGGTCGGCTCAGAGTCAGTATACTGTGTCTTGATTGCCGCACTCACACTATAAAATAGTCTTTAAGAAGTAGTTATTAGCTATGCAGATCCTTGGATCGTGTTAAACTTTGTTTAATGGCCAGATGACAAATTTGATTTGTTCATCATATTTCAGGATTTACTCATCCAAAGCTCAGATGAAGGTTTTTAGGTCTCTTAACTATCTGTTGAAAACTTCAGTAGGCAATGGTAAAGAAACTCCAACATAGATTGGATATGTTGACAGGGAGAGAGAAGAGCTCTTTGGCTCCAAGCACTATGCTTCGGTGATTTAGTTTTGTCTGGGGATGGTCCTTCCCCTGTTGTATAAAAAAAACAGTTATTGGAAAGAGTCCTTTCAACAGTACTGAATAGCACTTGTTTATTTATCACTTTCCTCATTTCTTGCAGATTCTGTGTTTTGTGTGAGAGTTGACCCCAAAACTTGTACCCTGGCTGTGACTGGAGGTCAAGATGACAAGGCTATAGTGTGGAACATGGAGACTGGCCATGTCGTCCTTGAATGTACAGGTAAGGTTCATTTTGTAAGATATTTTTACAAGGTTTACACAAAGTATTGTGTTTGAAAGCTGAATATATAGTAAATATAATAGACAAAGACCCTACAAAATAAGATACATAAAGAATGAAATAAATTAGTGATCAATATGTTATGATCTCATCTTTGAAAGGCATTTAGAAGTGATACACATAAGGAAGAGAATTTATGGATGTCAACTTCTTTATTGTGAGGAACACAATGTTTCGGAGTATATACCTACTCCTTCATCACCTGATGGAGTAAGCATATGCTCCGAAACGTTGTGTTCCTCATAATAAAGAAGTTGACATCCATATATTCTCTTCCTTATGTTATGGTCACATTCTTACATGCAGTAGAAATTGACTGAATTTGTCGAGATTATTTTCCTCTTTCATAAAATTACTTTCTGGATGATTCTTGTGTACACATTGGCTTAAATGTCAGACAGCCGTTGTATGAATGTATTGGTGTATGGTCACCAGGTCACAAGGACTCTGTCACTAGTGTGGGTTGGAGTCATGACAGTATGTACGTGGCAACCGCAGATCTGAGTGGGTTGATCAAGGTGTGGAGGGTGGACACAAAGGAAGAGGTGTGGTCATTTGAGGCAGAAGATGTGGAAGTAAGTCATTCTCACACAATGTCAAGGAGATACTGCATGTGTAGGTGAATGTCTCTCTGACATCTTCTCAATGTCAAGGTCATTCTTTTTGTATAACAAGTCAAATGTAAATGGTGAAACGTTTTCATTTTGTATCCTCCCAACCCACTGCATACATTGAAGAAATGAATTTCTTATTGTGTTGGTTTTGTTGAATATGAACGCTTTGAACTGTGCAAGTTCAAATCTTGTGTAAATGCTGCCGCAAGCTCTGCCACTCTGATATACTGCCCATTTGTATATTTTGAGTCAAGATTCTACACACAAACTACACCATTGATGTGTGTAGCCCTCCCTAAATGATCTTTACCCATTTTGAAAATTTTCAACTGTCAAATAGTTCGTAGGTTGGTATATTGGTTTCCATTGGATATAGTAAGGTTGTTGTTGTGTCTGCAGTGGTTGCAGTGGCACCATGGCGCCCATGTCCTCCTGGTGGGTACAGTGGATGGGCAGGTGTGGATGTGGAAGATACCAGGAGGTGACTGCAAGACATTCATTGGCCATGGTGCAGGTGCCATCAGTGGGGTTGTCATGCCGGATGGTGAGTTAGAACAGCTTGCTGCAGTTACAAGAAACAGTTAAGGCTGCAAAAGTTTCAGTTGATGTAAGGAAAAAAGTCCATTTTGATATTCTTTGTATGAGGTAATACAGAGTTTTCATTGTAAGATAGTCTCAAAAGTCAACATGGTTATCAAATTAATACATTTTGGATGCTTTATGATTGAGAATGATCTTGGGATATTACACGTAATCAGAACCTCCAATCATGGATGTTTAATCTTAGTATATCACCAAAAGTAGCAGTATTAATCTATTGTATTAGATCTGCAAAAAAACACGGATAGGGGATAATGCTGCAAATATATGCATGGACTGCCATTAGATCAGTGTGCTGTTACATTGTGAATTACGAGGTCCCAACATCATTTCTAAAGTGAGTGAACTGTTTGTGGTTGTTTAGGGAAACGAGCCTGTGTTGGATACGAAGATGGTATAATCAAAATATGGGATCTGAAGACGGGAGAATGTCAACACACTATCACAGGTAATGCCACAGAGAACTACTGTATGAAAAGGATCACAGGTCCATTTCAATAAATTTTGTCATGGTTTATCTAAGATGAATATGTTACTGTAGCGGTGGTTCAAGCCATAGCCAAATGGATAAACTGTGGGCTTGTCAAGCAGAAGATTTGGATTTTATTCCCAACATGGGTGTAGGATGTGAAGTCAATTCTTGGTGTCCCAAGCTCTGAAATGGATTGAATAATGCTCTCTACTCGGTAACTAGTTTTCATAATATGGAGTCCTTCGTGGGGATTTGGGTCCCCATCAATCTATGCTGGTCGTGAGAGAGGTCCATGGATCAGGTGGTCAGACATTCTGGACTGGCTTGTCATCGTACCCCGACAGTGTGAATTTTGTTGCTCATAATATCAATCACTAAATTGTCTGGTCCAGATGGCATGTTGCTGATGCGGTGTTACGCAAACAAACAAATGTAATATGGAATGTTTGTTTTTCTCCCCTCCGAATCAGTGGAATGCAGATTTCTTGCTTCTATACATCAATTTGTCCTTCAGTCTGTTAAAACCCCATGAGCTGGATAACAGGAAAAAATGCAGGAAATAGTTCTGAAATTCATTTTTTATAATGAGAAATTTATACTGCAAAATTAGACTTGTTGGATTACAGGAGTTAAAAGAGTTCTATTCCTTGCTTGTCGGCAATCAGACTTGCACATTATACCATGGCGTTAGCAGGACAGAAGGAAACCTGTTTGTGATACTGTCAAAATATTATGCTTGGGACTTTTATGATTGAAGGGACTGGTCATTTATTATAGGGGAGGAGGGCCGGTTAGATTGAGGGGGCTTCATGAAAATTTATCAGACTTACCCGGTATGCTGAAGGGGGAGCAGGAGTGTTACATGTATTGGAAAGGCATGATAATATGTTACATAAAATGGGGGTGGGGGGTTTGTGTCAGCAAAATAGAATACAGTCCGTTCTAAGACCATTTTGAGAACCACCCGATCCCCCTTTCACAAGCTGATCATCCCATGATAAAAGACCAGTCCCTACTACATTCACATCCAGTGTGGAAATTAGTTTATCGAAACATAATTGACAGAGTTGTTGCCCTTTTTCTGTAATTAATTTGCACGTTATCACAACTCTTGTGTGTTATTATTTATATAACAGCAGAACTTGTGCTATTGTAGAGTTACTAAATAGTTTTCCTTACAATATCAACTTCATCCAAGGTGAAAACATGAATTTTGAAAGGGGTAAGCGGAAATGGCATATGTTATTTTCAAAGAAGATAGTTTCGCATTGTACATCATGCTTTGGTGGGGATGCGAGTATTTCATGCATGTCAGACGATGCGTTGCAGGTAACGACAGCCATAATTCATCTGTGGTGTCGCTGCACAGCAGCAAGGACAACTCCCTTTTAATGAGCGGCTCCACGGACATGACAGCCAAACTTGTCACTGCTACAACGGGAAAGGTAAGACTGAAGATTAAACAATCTCTTTCCATAAGTTAAAAATCTCTGTAGAGCTCACAAGTTTCAGTGTTTCTGTTCCTTATTCTGGATAAGCAGGGCCTCAATGCAGAAGTCGAAATAGATACTTTAAAGGGCAAGTTCACACGGAAATTAACCTATTTTTCTTGTACTTTTTCCACATTAAAAGTGTTAACCAAGAAGTGTCATAGACAAAAATATAAAAATATCACAATTAATTAACATATTTTTCGCATTAAAACGATTTATATTTTTCACATTTACCAAGTGTTCTATTTCCACAACAAAAACACCATGGCTTATGCCCCTTGCAATATGACGTCATTGGTGCCAATTGATAAACATTATGACGTCATCATGCTTTGTTAGAGCCGCTTCACGTGGTGTAGGTCTAGGTTCTAGCGTCTCAGATGCCAGCCAGCATAGTGTTATGTTGAGTCACCACTGCGCCGGAGTGTGTCGTAGGCCATGTTGTTTTACCGCAAACTGGTACTTGATATCTTTTGCGTTGAGAATAGACAGGGACCCAGTTGAATTGGCACCAATTACGTCATAATCTAAGGGGGATAACTCAGGCCTGTTTAGCTCGAAAAACGAAGGCCTCATAACGGCATATCATTTTCACACTATTGTGAGCTTCCTACTTTCACTGTGAAAAAAATGAGTGTATATTTTCAGACACAGATACTAATTAATTCTAAAATTGCGTTTTGTTTAGAAAAAGAAAGAAAGTGATTTTTGCGTGTACACTTCCCCTTTAATGGTTTCCATCAAGCAATAACTTCATAAACAGTTTGGGGTTGTAGGCTTCGTGTAAAAGATACAAAGGGCAGTACAGTGTTTCCTCAGTTAATAGTTTGAAAGGAATTCCATCCATTGTGATGTAAAAAGGTCACATGTTCCTGTAGGTCTTCCAGGCTTTTAGAATGACTTGATGACTATCTTTAAGATAGAGTTGTAATGCGTCACTGCTTCATTTTGCTATGTTACAAATCAACAGGTTCAATACAAAAGTGATACATTTGTATAAGAGAAAACCTATAAAAAAGGTATGAAAATGAACTGTATTAATGGTATTTTATGATGATATGTACATACATTCTCTATCCATTGTTAGCCACATTGATGGAAGTGTACTAAAATGGTTTGTCTGAACGTTTGTTATTCCAAACGTAACAAGTGGCAAGTGTATGTATGTCGCTATTGTATCACAACCTTAATATCAAGATACATATATTGTATATGTCGTTACACCCATTACTTAAATTTTTCGTTTTCATCAACACTGTTTAATTATCTGATGATAATTAATTATCGGATAATATTTGTGTTTATCAGGATTTTGATGACTGGAGCAGTTAAGATAACAAACTAGACTGTTTCCGTTGTAACAAAAGTCGGTGGTATGTTTCAGGTGATATCTACCTATGATTGTTCTAGTCATCGCATTGGATCAGCAGAAGATGAAAATTCAGTGGAAAGCGTGGGGCTGTCTAGTGTGTAAGTATTAACCCATAATAATAATCAGTTTATTATGGCCTTATCTGAACATTGCTGAACAAGCACAACTCTGCACTTGGTATAAGCCTGTGTCTAATGCATGTCTCTGATGTTGGCACATAGACCCAACCTATTGTGACAGTTCTACTGAGATGGATGGATGAATATGACATTTTGACAGTTCTACTGAGATGGATGGATGAATATGACATTTTGACAGTTCTACTGAGATGGATGGATGAATATGACATTTTGACAGTTCTACTGAGATGGATGGATGAATATGACATTTTGACAGTTCTACTGAGATGGATGGATGAATATGACATTTTGACAGTTCTACTGAGATGGATGGATGAATATGACATTTTGTCAGTTCTACTGAGATGGATGGATGAATATGACATTTTGACAGTTCTACTGAGATGGATGGATGAATATGACATTTTGACAGTTCTACTGAGATGGATGGATGAATATGACATTTTGGCAGTTCTACTGAGATGGATGGATGAATATGACATTTTGACAGTTCTACTGAGATGGATGGATGAATATGACATTTTGACAGTTCTACTGAGATGGATGGATGAATATGACATTTTGACAGTTCTACTGAGATGGATGGATGAATATGACATTTTGACAGTTCTACTGAGATGGATGGATGAATATGACATTTTGACAGTTCTACTGAGATGGATGGATGAATATGACATTTTGACAGTTCTACTGAGATGGATGGATGAATATGACATTTTGACAGTTCTACTGAGATGGATGGATGAATATGACATTTTGACAGTTCTACTGAGATGGATGGATGAATATGACATTTTGACAGTTCTACTGAGATGGATGGATGAATATGACATTTTGACAGTTCTACTGAGATGGATGGATGAATATGACATTTTGACAGTTCTACTGAGATGGATGGATGAATATGACATTTTGACAGTTCTACTGAGATAGATGGATGAATATGACATTTTGTCAGTTCTACCAAGATAGACAGGTATATGTGATATTTTGACAGTTCTACTGAGTTAGAAGGATATAATATTTTGACAATTCTACTGAGTTGGAAGGATATGATATTTTGACAATTCTACTGAGTTGGAAGGATATGATATTTTGAAAGTTCTACTGAAGTAGATGGATGTGATATTTTGAAAGTTCTGCTGAGATAGAATGATATGATATTTTGACAGTTGTACTGAAGTAGATTGATGTGATATTTTGTAAGCTCTGCTGTGATACATTGATGAATATGACATTTTGACTGTTCTACTGTTCTATAGACAGCTGGATATGATAATTTTGCTGTTGTGCCAAGATGAGTGGATGTGATATTTTGACAGTTCTACTGAGTTGGATGGATATGACATTTTGACAGTTCTACTGAAATAGATAGATGATTAAGACATTTTGACTGTTCTACTGAAATAGATAGATGATTAAGACATTTTGACAGTTCTACCAAGATAGACAGGTATATGTGATATTTTGGCAGTTCTCCTGAGATAGATGGATGAATATGACATTTTGACAGTTCTACCAAGATAGACAGGTATATATGATATTTTTGCAGTTCTACTGAGATAGATGGATGAATATGACATTTTGAAAGTTCTACCAAGAGAGACAGGTATATATGATATTTTGGCAGTTCTACTGAGATAGATAGATGAATATGACATTTTGACAGTTCTACCAAAATAGACAGGTATATACATGTATGTTATTTTGACAGTTCTACCAAAATAGACAGGTATATATGTTATTTTGACATTTCTACTGAAATGGATTGATGGATAGGATATTTAGTTCTACTGAAGTAGATGGATGTGATATTTTAACAGTTCTACTGAAGTAGATGGATGAATTTGATATGATAACTGGTAACTAAGATGTATATGTTTCAGGGGGAACTACGCAGCAACAGGAACGCTGGGCGGTGTGATGAGCATCTGGGACATTGCCACACATGTAGTCAGACACCAGTGTGTCCATGCCGTGAGTAGAATGTATTGTTGGTCATCGCAATGAACTGTTCAGTTCTTGGAACAAGAACACAATGACTGGTAAATGATCTTGGAGTAGGTTCACATGATGTGGAGTATGTTCACAGTGGTAAAAATCAATTTGACTTGCTTGCTACTCTCCTATATCAGGGCCCATCTGCCCTCCATTGCAGATGCAGTTGAATTGGTCACACATTGTTTGCATTTTACTTAAGGATTGAAAAATATGTCTGACCGTAAAAATTGCCTAAGCTGATGCAGTCGTATCTGTTCAGACCTTTTCTGCCCCAATACTTTTGGAGATGTGTGTGTGTGTGGAGATAGGGGATATGCACACTAACATACCCGGTATAACAATTTCCTTTTCATTAATACCTGATGACCTGTGGTTCTGTGTTGTACAGGATGGTATCGTGAAGCTGAAGTGGGATGAAACATCCCCGCTGGTGTACACAGCAAGTCTGGATGGAGTGGTCAGAATGTGGGATGCTCGCAGCGGCAAGGAGGAGACCCGCTGGACGGGACACTCAGCGGCCATACTGGACTTCGATATCACAGCGTGCGTATTACTGTTACATTAGTGTGGCTATCATACAGATTTTAGGAAGCAAGCATCAGAATGTTGTATTTCTTGAGCACAGGTTTTGTAAAACCAGTATGCTCAATACCCAAATGTAACTGTTTCTAACTCTTTACTGTTGTGAATCGGCAGTGCATCACAACATATTTATGCCTATCTATCATTAAGATGAAGGGCTGAGAGTCAAGATTCATGGTCTATAAGTCCAATCATCAAAGATATGACATATATCAAACAAAAATGAAAGAAGTTCCTTTTTACGAGAGGTCGCATATTGTCAACACCAAAAGTCAATGGGAGTAGCATTCTGCCATTTCTTTAAGCTATGACATCACTGTGATAGTGTTATGTGTCGTCATAGTACAGTATAACGTCATCAATTTGAAAAACGAAAAAAACACAGTGAACATTTTCAACATTCTGGTTGGCACCCAGTCTCCTTGCTTCTGCCTCAGATGTTTTTTATCACATTACAGGGCTTTTCCTGTAGTTGTCAACTCAGGGGATTAATCACTGACAGGTATTCATTGTGTGGAATAGGACTAAGAGTAGCAGGTGGTTTATGGCACCCAAACAGGATGTTAGTAATATAAAACTAATTAGAGAACATAAATTGTTCTTATAATTATTCACAATGTCAAACGTCATACTACACTCTCAACAATGTATGCAATGTCGTTTTTTGAGGATTAACAGAAATAGCAAAACTTTCTGACTTATCCATATGGCTGCTAAGGATTACAAGATGGATTATATAGAAGGTAGACTCTGCATTGTTTAAGTTAAGTAGCTTTAGGTCACACCCCCAAGTTGTTTTGGAATCCAATTATGGAGTGTGTGATTTCAGCACATTCACTTGGACATTTAAATACTATTCTACGAATGTTATGACTCTTTCCTCTCGGGTATTTGCACTAACCTCCTCCTTTTTTTCAATTAGAAAGTTACATGAAATATTATATCTTTCAAAAATAGCTTTCTCAGTAAAAGTTAAATACGCTGATTACAGATTAGCAGACGTCCTTAATTTGAACCATATTTACCCCTGGTTGAGCCAGGTGATAGCATTCTCCTGTCTGATCGTACCTCTCGTTACTGGACTTTGATATCACTGCAAGTCATACTGACATAGCTGTGTTTGAAGGGAGGTCGACCGCCTCCATGGTCTCGTGGTAGGGCATCCGCCTGGAGAACAGAAGGTCCAGGTTCAATCCTCAGCTGCGTCATACCGAAAGACGTTAAAAGATGATACTTGTTGTTACCCTGTCTGGCGGTCTGCATTAAGGGGAAAGGGCAAGGACTGCTCGGAGTCAGTATACTGTGTCTGAGTGTGGTATTAATGTTAACTGCGGCATGGTATCTCAGTGGGCTAGCACTATTCATTGGCATAGTACAAGCAGCATGCACATGTTTATACAAGTGCAATAATCCAGGATGCGACGTTAAACCCCATTTCACCTCACCTTAAAGGGAGGTCATGGAGTCTTTGAGGACTTCTATGGTATTTGATTCTAGGGACCCACTAAATCTTGAACTTTCAATATTCATGACAAGGGTTCTTTGGCTTTCCTGCTTAATTTCTATGCACCAGGTTAGAATTGATATTTAGTAACCCATGCTTGTTGTAAGAAGCAACTGAGAGGATCCATGGTCAGGCTTGCTTCATGCATGTAATTGTATCCCAATTGCAAGGATCGATACCCCCATTGTCAATCACTGGATTGTCTGATCTAGACTCTATTATTTACAGACCGCCATCATGTAGCTTGAATATTGATGAATATGGCATTAAACAACAAACGAAACAAAGAATTTCTCTGCATAGTAATTTAAAATTACACAGATTCAACAAACTGATGGATGTTACAAAAGTCACCAATGTTCCATTTGTAAATTCTTCCTTGATGTTTCAGTGCATAATAGCTCCTTTGTGGGGATTCATGGTTAGAATTGGTCCCCTGCACTTTATTTATGGAGGAGGTGGTCAGGCCCTGTGACTTGCAGTGTTGAACAACAAACAAAGTTACACACTGCATAATAACTATGCTTGATGTGAATGAAACTCCTGATGTAAGGAAGTATTTCTTATGGTTCAGTGTGGGCGTCGGTCATATTTTACTGTTTTGATGTTTCATTGTTTGGCCACAGAAGTTTTTTATATTGATTTGTTTAGCAACATTTCAGAGTTACTCCCCTTTGGTTGTGTAAAGACAAGGACACCTTTCTTTCAGGAAACAATTGGTTTGCAAATCAGAGGGTCAGTGATCAAAATAAAAGTTCCCCCAAAAGTATTGTCTCTGATTATTTGGGAAATGGAAAATACATAATTAAGAGAGAAAATGTTTTGTTTCTGGCGACCTCCGTTGCGATATTGCTACAGTGTTAAACCCAACTGACTCTTCATTCTGAAGTGTTGTTTTTATTTGTGCTCTGACAATGATTCTGCAATGTTCTGTAACACAGTGTTATCTGTATTTGCAGGAATGGTAACAACTTGGTTACAGTTTGTGAGGATCATACAGCAAGAGTGTTCTCAATTAAATCACCGGACAGATGAATGCAGCCCTTGTACAGTCATGTTTTATAAATGTATAAAGAAAGTTCAGTTCTTTGTTGTCTCTCTACTTGAACATGATCTGCTTAGTTGATGTCATGGTCAGTGTTTGGCTGTTGTCATCTGTAGATATTGACCACAAGCAAGTATTAGATTATTTGGTATTTTATTTTTTGTATGGGTGCAACAAAGTCACTACGAGGTGCTACAAAGTCACTATGCGGTGCTTCAAAGTCACTATGAGGTGCTACAAATTCACTACGGGGTGCTACAAAGTCACTACGCGGTTCACCTTAACCACCCCAGTGGTGCAACAAAGTCACTACGAGGTGCTACAAGGTCACTACTTGGTTCACCTTAACCACCCCATGGGTGCAACAAAGTCACTACGAGGTGCAAGTTAACCACCCCATGGGTGCTAAAAATTCACTACGAGGTGCTACAAAGTCACAATGCAGTTCACCTTAACCACCCCAGTGGTGCAACAAAGTAACTACAAGGTGCTACAAAGTCACTACTTGGTTCACCTTAACCACCCCATGGGTGCAACAAAGTCACTACGAGGTGCTAAAAAGTCACTATACGGTGCTACAAAGTCGGTTCACCTTAACCACCCCATGGGTGCTACAAATTCACTACGAGGTGCTACAAGGTCACTACGGGGTGCTACAAAGTCACTACTTGGCTCACCTTAACCACCCCATGTGTGCAACAGTCACTACGAGGTGCTTAAAAGTCACTATGCGGTGCTACAAAGTCACTATGATGTGCAAGTTAACCATCCCATGGGTGCTACAAATTCACTACGAGGTGCTATAAAGTCACTACGGGATGCTACAAAGTCACTACTTGGTTCACCTTAACCACCCCATGTGTGCAACATACTCACTACTTGATTCAACATAACCATCCCATATGTGCAACATAGTCACTACGAGGTGCTAAAAAGTCACTACGAGGTGCTAAAAAGTCACTATGCGGTGCAAGTTAACCACCCAATGGATGCTACAAATTCACTACGAGGTGCTACAAAGTCACTACCCGGTGCTACAAAGTCACTACTTGGTTCACCTAAACCACCCCATGGGTGCAACAAAGTCACTACGAGGTGCTACAAAGTCACAACGAGGTGCTAAAAAAGTCACAAAGCGGTGCTAAAAAGTCACTACGAGGTGCTACAAAGTCACTACTTGGCTCACCTTAACCACCCCATGTGTGCAACAAAGTCACAATGAGGTACTACAAAGTCACTTTTCGGTGCTTCAAAGTCACTATGAGGTGCAAGTTAACCACCCCATGGGTGCTACAAATTCACTATGAGGTGCAACAAAGTCACTACCCGGTGCTACAAAGTCACTACCCGGTGCAACAAAGTCACTACCCGGTGCTACAAAGTCACTACTTGGTTCACCTTAACCACCCCATGGGTGCAACAAAGTCACTACGAGGTGCTACAAAGTCACAACGAGGTGCTAAAAAAGTCACAAAGCGGTGCTAAAAAGTCACTACGAGGTGCTACAAAGTCACTACTTGGCTCACCTTAACCACCCCATGTGTGCAACAAAGTCACAATGAGGTACTACAAAGTCACTTTTCGGTGCTTCAAAGTCACTATGAGGTGCAAGTTAACCACCCCATGGGTGCTACAAATTCACTATGAGGTGCAACAAAGTCACTACCCGGTGCTACAAAGTCACTACCCGGTGCTACAAAGTCACTACCCGGTGCTACAAAGTCACTACTTGGTTCACCTTAACAACCCCATGGGTGCTACAAATTCACTACGAGGTGCTACAAAGTCACTATGCGGTGCTACAAAGTCACTTCGAGGTGCTACAAATTCACTACGAGGTGCTACAAAGTCACTATGCGGTGCTACAAAGTCACTACGAGGTGCTACAAATTCACTACGAGGTGCTACAAAGTCACTATGCGGTGCTACAAAGTCACTACGAGGTGCTAAAAAGTCACTACTCGGTGCTACAAATTCACTATGAGGTGCTACAAAGTCACTAGGCTGTGCTACAAAGTCACTATGAGGTGCAAGTTAACCACCCCATGGATGCTACAAAGTCACTACCCGGTGTTACAAAGTCACTACCCGGTGCTACAAAGTCACTACTTGGTTCACCTTAACCACCCCATGGGTGCTACAAATTCACTACGAGGTTCTACAAAGTCACTACGAAAGCTACAATGTCACTACGCGGTGCTACAAAGTCACTACTTGGTTCACCTTAACCACCCCATGGGTGCTACAAATTCACTACGAGGTTCTACAAAGTCACTACGAGGTGCTACAAAGTCATTACGAGGTGCTACAAAGTCACTATGCGGTGCTACAAAGTCACATCTGAGGTGCAAGTTAACCACCCCATGGATGCTACAAATTCACTACGAGGTGCTACAAAGTCACTACGCGGTGCTACAAATTCACTATGAGGTTCTACAAAGTCACTACAAGGTGCTACAAAGTCACTCCTTTGCTCACCTTAACCACCCCATGTGTGCAACATAGTCACTATGAGGTACTACAAAGTCACTATTCGGTGCTACAAAGTCACTATGAGGTGCAAGTTAACCACCCCATGGGTGCTACAAATTCTCTATGAGGTGCAACAAAGTCACTACCCAGTGCTACAAAGTCACTACCCGGTGCTACAAAGTCACTACCCGGTGCTACAAAGTCACTATGCGGTTCACCTTAACAACCCCATGGGTGCTACAAATTCAATATGAGGTGCTACAAAGTCACTACGAGGTGCTAAAAAGTCACTACTCGGTGCTACAAATTCACTACTTGGTTCACCTTAACCACCCCATGTGTGCAACAGTCACTATGAGGTGCTACAAAGTCACTATGCTGTGCTACAAAGTCACTATGAGGTGCAAGTTAACCACCCCATGGATGCTACAAAGTCACTACCCGGTGTTACAAAGTCACTACCCGGTGCTACAAAGTCACTACTTGGTTCACCTTAACCACCCCATGGGTGCTACAAATTCACTACGAGGTTCTACAAAGTCACTACGAGGTGCTACAATGTCACTACGCGGTGCTACAAAGTCACTACTTGGTTCACCTTAACCACCCCATGGGTTCTACAAATTCACTACGAGGTTCTACAAAGTCACTACGAGGTGCTACAAAGTCACTACGAGGTGCTACAAAGTCACTATGCGGTGCTACAAAGTCACATCTGAGGTGCTAGTTAACCACCCCATAGATGCTACAAATTCACTACGAGGTGCTACAAAGTCACTTCGCGGTGCTACAAATTCACTATGAGGTTCTACAAAGTCACTACAAGGTGCTACAAAGTCACTACTTGATTCAACATAACTATTCCATGTGTGCAACAAAGTCTACTTGGTTCAACTTAACCATAGCATGGGAGCTACAAAGTCACTTCGAGGTGCTACAAATTCACTATGAGGTGCTACAAAGTCACTACCCGGTGCTACAAAGTCACTACCGGTACTTGGCTCACCTTAACCACCCCATGTGTGCAACATAGTCACTATGAGGTACTACAAGGTCACTACTTGGTTCACCTTAACCACCCCATGTGTCTACAAAGTCGGTGGTTCACCTTAACCACCCCATGGGTGCTACAAATTCACTACGAGGTGCTACAAAGTCACTACGAGGTGCTACAAAGTCACTACGAGGTGCTTAAAAGTCACTACGAGGTGCTACAAAATCACTATGCGGTGCTACAAAGTCACTATGAGGTGCAAGTTAACCACCCCATGGATGCTACAAATTCACTATGAGGTGCTACAGAGCCACTACGCAGTGCTATTAAGTCACTACCGGTACTTGGCTCACCCCATGTGTGCAACATAGTTACTATAAGGTACTACAAGGTCACTACTTGGTTCACCTTAACCACCCCATGGGTGCTACTAATTCACTACGGGTTGCTACAAAGTCACTACTTGGCTCACCTTAACCACCCCATGTGTGCAACATAGTCACTACGAGGTGCTTCAAAGTCACTACTCGGCTCACCTTAACCACCACATGTGTGCAACTTGGTCACTACTTGAATCAACATAACCATCCCATGTGTGCAACATAGTCACTACGAGGTGCTACAAAGTCACTACGAGGTGCTAAAAAGTCACTATGCGGTGCTACAAAGTCACATCTGAGGTGCAAGTTAACCACCCCATGGATGCTACAAATTCACTACGAGGTGCTACAATGTCACTACGCGGTGCTACAAAGTCACTACTTGGTTCACCTTAACCACCCCATGGGTGCTACAAATTCACTACGAGGTGCTACCAAGTCACTACGAGGTGCTACAAAGTCAATACGAGGTGCTACACAGTCACTACTTGCTTCAACTTAACCACCCCATGTGTGCAACAAAGTCACAGCTTGGTTCAACTTAACAACCCCATTGGTGCTACAAATTCACTACGAGGTGCTACAAAGTCACTACGCGGTGCTACACAGTCACTACTTGGTTCACCTTAACTATCCCATGGGTGCTACAAATTCACTAAGAGGTGCTACAAGGTCACTACTTGGTTCACCTTAACCACCCCATGGGAGCAACAAAGTCACTACTTGATTCAACATAACCACCCCATTGGTACTACAAAGTCACTATGAGGTGCTACAAAGTCACCCTGGGGTGCTACAAAGTTACTATGAGGTTCTACAAAGTCACTACAAGGTGCTACAAAGTCACTACTTGATTCAACATAACTATTCCATGTGTGCAACAAAGTCTACTTGGTTCAACTTAACCATACCATGGGAGCTACAAAGTCACTACGAGGTGCTAAAAGGTCTCTATGAGGTGCTGCAAAGTCACTACTTGGTTCACCTTCACCACCCCATGTGTGCAACAAAGTCACAACTTGGTTCAACTTAACACCCCCATTGGTGCTACAAAGTCACTAAGGGGTGCTACAAAGTCACTACTTGATTCAACATAACCACCCTATGTGTGCAACAAAGTCACTACAAGGTGTTACAAATTTACTACGAGGTGCTACAAAGTCATTATGCGGTGCTACAAAGTCACTACAAGGTGCTAAAAAGTCACTACACTGTGTTACAAAGTCACTATGAGGTGCAAGTTAACCACCCCATGGATGCTACAAAGTCACTACGAGGTGCTACAAAGTCACTACGAGGTGCTTAAAAGTCACTTTGCTGTGCTGCAAATTCACTACGAGGTGCTACAAAGTCACTATGCGGTGCTACAAAGTCACTATGAGGTGCAAGTTAACCACCCCATGGATGCTACAAATTCACTACGAGGTGCTACAAATTCACTACGAGGTGCTACAAAGTCACTACGCGGTGCTACAAAGTCACTACTTGGTTCACCTTAACCACCCCATGTGTGCAACAAAGTCACTACGCGGTTAAACTTAACCACCCCATGGAAGCTACAAAGTCACTACGAGGTGCTACCAAGTCACTACTTGGTTCAACTTAATATCTGGCCCAAACTATTTAGATACATGAATCAAACGATCAGTACACTGAAGTTGACTGAAGCTTTATATCTTTATTCGGACATATACAAACCAAAAGGAATGTGTGCATAGTCAAAAAGAAATGAGAACATTAGCGACATGTAGTGTAACCACTGAGCTATAGTGAGTTTTTGTCATATATACCACAATATACCACGTGACTAACCACGGGTCCGGGTAGTCCTGTGGGTACCAGGGTCCTACTCAAGACCCACCAGACCCGATTACCCGAGTTACCCGTCCCAGCCCCACTATTAGCTGCTACAATGTCCTGGTAGCCATGTTAAACTGCAGCATCGTATCTCAGGGTGCAAGCACTATAATTACGGCGCAAAAGCACACACACATTCGCGCGCACACACGCATACACACACAGTGCAATAATCTTAAACGTGTCATTAAATCCCCTTTCCCATCTTCAATAGATGTAATGAATGGCACAGTCAACCGGTAAATACAATAGGTTTAATATTGGCACGGTATCTTATATTTTACAGTGCAGCTAGTAAATGCTTGGGGCAGGTCAACCAGTGGATGACAACAGAAGCAAGGACCAAAAGGCAAAGGTAAAGGCAGTCAGGTTGTCAAATGTAACTACCCTACATTCACAGTCGGCTCCCACATATAACATGTCATCCTCGATTATCCAGTAAAGTACAATTATATACCCTGGATCCATTCTTCCTTATACGTTGGAGGACGATTTGAATGATGCCAGTCTATCCGATCAAATCCAATCTCATGAGAACTGGAGAGGGAGACATTTAGTGCGATGGTAGTGACAGGAAGATGGAGACGATAACGCAACTTCAGAAACGAAACTTCTCCATTCCCTTCTGGTAAATACTCCAGCTGGACCCGTTCGATCGTTATTCGTTTCTGAAATGACGTCAGTATCCCCTTCTTCCTATTGTAGCAGTTTAGTGAATGTCTTTTACGAGTCAACAAACACATACTACGGTGTTGAGGTCTTTATTGCGATGCGATAAGTGTGATCAAGGATCTAGATATCAAACACCCTGAAACACATAATTACACAATAAATAATAAGTAAAACATGATCATTAATGCTAGATACATAGCATAGGCTTATTACAAGTAAGTATTTACATATATCAGTCATCCATTAAACACAAGATAGACTGAACCTTAAACGATTATACTAGAACATATACAGTAATATCCACATAACCGACATTCAAGGGAGACAACTCCTTGACTTTCATTTGACTTTCATTTGACTTTCATTTGACTTTCATTTGACTATAATATATACACAGTATATATACATAACGCTTACACATTCTGCATAAACATATACAATACTTTAAGACAGAAATTAATGATATGATCTTACATTAAATGTGGTCATCACATTTAGATTACATTGTAAGTCTTAGACAAATATAAATAACACAATGCATACCCTGTGGGTGATACAAGGGTGTGGATCCCAACTGCCACACGTATGGCAACACCATAGATTATCTGAATAAAATATACATAGACTAAAATACTATTTAACATTAAATATATTGAACAAAGTAATACACACATTTTATTGACAATGATTTGCATGTACCACCTCTGAATCTGTACATTAAAAAGCTCTTTAAAACACTCTTGAAGTAAAACACTTTCACACATATTTCATTGAAGTGATAGAATACATTTTAGTGATAAAGTATGGGTGTTTAGCTTATCTTATGCATATTTAGACATAATCAACATTTACGTTAGATTACATGCATTTAGTTTACTTCATATAACACTTTAAACATACTGTATTATTTCAATACAACACAGGATAGAGATTATAACCATTTAACTCACCTGATTTAATATCATCTCTTTATCCTTTGCTGGTCTGAGCAGTTCTGTCAGTTCATGTGCTGAGAGAGTATGCAGTGTAATCAAAGCATGCAATTTAACAATAGGTGTTAGCTTGGCCAATCGGCAAATGAAGCTTCTGGCCATGGGGCAGTTAGTAGGTAAGACAGGTCAGATACACTTTGTTATAGCTGACTGAAACTGACAACTAGTTATATATTATATATATACGTAAAAACCTACGTTTTTTCCGGACTTGAATCGCGATTACTCGCGCTATAACGGAGTGGGGTGGGGTGGGGTGGGGTGGGGTGGGGTAGTATCTCACAGACGTTGTAAATACTCCGATGATGGCTTGTTTTTAAGAGAAAGTTGGTAATTGTCCTTTTAAAGTGAATGAAATGTTTACAGTTGTTTATCTGATTAGAGAAAGAAACAAATGTTTCTTAAGCGTCCGAAAACCCATAACTCGGGGACACCTGAGGAAAGGTTATGACGCACGTACAATGAATTGCATTTGTCTTTCCGCTTGTCTCGCTCGGTTTCGAAAGGACAAAGTATTCCCGGATTATTAGTCTCGGAAGGTGTCAGTATCTTAACACCTAAGGCACCGTTTACGATTTCTATATCACTGACATTTTCCTGTGGCGTTGAAAGTCTGTCATCCAGCGGTAACCAATATAAGCTGATTTAGTCATGCATATTCCGTTGAAGATTAAAAATATTAAGTTTAACCCGTGAATAGATTAGTGTATACTGGTATGACACTGTCAATCGGATCATCCGTTACTTTTCCTTTCATGTCGTTCCGGCTATACTTGCACAGGAGTATAGTAGATTGCTCAATTATGTAAATTTGTTGCTGAAATTAAATTCAACCCGTTAACCTGGAAAATGGCTTGAAAGAAATTTTCATATTCAATAATTTGCATTGAGATTGATGTATGTTAGAATGAATCAAGGAATCTTAAGTTCGGTGTAATCAATAGTGAATATGGTTCATTTTGCAGCAGACGAATGGCGTTCTTTATATGTCGGCCTAAATATGAATACATAGACTAACTTTTAGTCTCTAAAATCTTATATAATACAATATCCTTCTTGACTCTAAAAATATTTTTTAAAAATTCACTATGCTATTCCCTAGAGCTAGCTTGAGCTGGCTAGACTTGCTTTTGTATGCATTTCTAGATTATTATTTTTTCATAAAATAAATATATTCCACGGTCATGGTGCAGGACTAATGAATACAGTGCTGGGTTGTACTATACAGTCTTATTCACAGACCTGGCTTAGGGCATGGTGCATGTTTAATCGTACCCAGTTTCAACGACGGCATAGGTCGTTGCTCAAAATAACCATTATTTGTTACAATCAAGACTCGATTATTTACAGGCTGCTGATGAAGTTCTTTAATTGTTGACTGCGGCGTAAAACATTCACACACCCAGAGCATATTCGATCACCCAGTGTAAACATTCCCTAACCATTATAATAAATACGCTGGAAACGACACATTGGCCACAGTGTCTGTTTCGAATTACACAACGCTGAAAATAGACGTCCAATGAAATCACACTGTTCATTCGTGAGTGTTCATTCCCAGCACTCGATTCGACTTCTGCGTACGGTCTCAGATACAACCGGAACCTCTTGTAGTAAGAACACTTCCCTCGTCTGTCTACGTATTCATCAAAATTAGATTTTATGCTAAAGTTTCATTTGTAACTGTCCTCAGATTCCATAAAATTTCCAACGGCGAACAACCATGCACATGATTTCGAATGTAGATTTGTGCCGAACTCACGTTCAGAAGAGTCATTTTGATTGATTGTTGATTTTAAGCTCATGGTCGAGAGAAATTCCAGTGAAATAAGAAATGGTGCTTGTGACGTCAATTCCAAAACAAAGTTATGTGGCGAATGGGTATTTATCAAAGTAAAATGGAGATATACGCTGCATAATATTGAGGATGGTGTACGTACGAGTATGTTGCTTGAACGGCAAACAACGAGGGCACGTGTAGTCCTTCAGTGTATAAGGAGCCACATGTTGCGTCCCTTTGGTCGTGCCAGGATCTGCTGCTGGAGGGTTTGAATATCCTCCCACTTGATTTAGATCCTTGGTCTGTCAGGACTGTACCCGAAAGCGTGGTATCACCAAAGTGGTAAATATATATTCCCCTGTGTGTAGGACCCTTTAGGCTGTGAACTGAGTGAAGAATTGTTCAAAGCGGTGTTGGTCCCAACTCACTCAAGTTTCACGGACTGGAACCTCGTCATATGGCTTTGAACCGTTTTTGCCCCTAATCCCCTTCTCTCTCATATTCTGCCTCAGTTTCGTCAACGCTGAAATTGATTTCCATTAGATTCATGAAACCTGGGGAGAAGCCGGACCCGTCTCTTGAAAAAGCCACGACGTGCTACAGATAATGAGTCACTGAGAAGATCGTTCATGTATTTACACCTTTCGATCATGTATTTAGACCTATATAGCTTGTAGTACAACTGACATATACGCTTATGATACTGTCTTCGCTGTCAGACAGCACACTTGTAAAACGACTTCGTATTTATTATGTGGAATTAAGGGAGTTGAATCGAAATAGAACGGGTTCCAGTCATATTTGCTTCACAAGACGGATAAATGTTGGGCATCAAGTTTGCTGATTTGGATGTTATTACATGTACAGTGACTGGGTTTATCAATGCTCACACTATCGACCACTTGTTTGGACGGTAAAAGTAGCCATGCAGTAACCATCATGGTGATTGAATGAGCATAGGTTTACGCCTCTTTAAGCAATATTACAGCACAATTACGGCGGAGGACACCAGAAATAGGCTTCACGCATTGTACCAATGCATGTGGGGAACGGAACGTTGGCCTTCGGTGTGGCGAACGAATGCTTTCTCAGGTCCATATAACCGCGCACCTCCTGAACTGGGAAATGGTTTTTATATCATTGACTATATGGCTTAAGACTATACTCATTCCATGGATACACCAGAAAGACATTGAGCGTGAATCCGTTTTACGTGCATGGAAGTGGCGACGTTAAAACTGATACTATGAAACCATTGACAGATAGCAGTACGAAAAGCGTCCAGGCTACGACACGTTACATAAATATGTAGACTTATAATTATAACATTGTCATTCGCACAAAGTGTCTTGTTGAAAAGAAGTCAAATGATGTTTTTACAATACGCAGTTCTTAGTACGTGTGACACACTTCACACAAATGCTTCACCAATCTTTCTCGAACAGTGTGCCAGTATTCTAACTGTGTGCGGCTGTTCCGAATTGCTGGCGTATGGTTGTCTATCCGCTTACATCATGTATGAATGTGATGAAGGACGGTCATATTGATTTTTCCTAATGAGGTGAATAAAACATGAAATATTGTACGATTCTGATACAGATAAGCAATCAGGCAGCCAAAGGGCGCTTCGCAAGACGCCATTGATGAGGGGGCATCTCAAATTATGTTACGACGATTATATCTGGCGTGTTTTTTGGCTGGATCATTTATAGTGAGTCCGAAATGATGCAGGTCTCAGACGTTTACCACTTCGGTGAAACCCACGAGCACGGGTATGGTGCTCGTTAATAGAACCGGGATTCGAACCCACAATCATAGGGTTCTGGCGTGCCCAAGGGACGCAACTCTGTACAGCGAATCGCGGCGCCTTAGACGACAGGACCACCCGTGCGCCCTTGATCATTTATAGGTCACGGTATATAACTTCAGACCCATAAAATCAACGTTCATATAGCCCGATCCCAGGTAACGATACTAGTTTCGTGAGTTTATTATTATGATAATAATC
Source organism: Haliotis rufescens (assembly GCF_023055435.1). Classification (NCBI taxonomy): domain Eukaryota; kingdom Metazoa; phylum Mollusca; class Gastropoda; order Lepetellida; family Haliotidae; genus Haliotis; species Haliotis rufescens. The sequence continues at coordinate 18,690,768 of NW_025964112.1, forward strand.
TATGCATAATTCAAATGCAAAATCCGTAATATTCCGCGAATACTCAAAGAAGGCATTCACTATCAACAAATGCCAGCAGAAGATGTAATCGGAGGATGCCTTAAAGACAGAGCTTTTTTAAAATTAAAATTTGTCCGTCATATTCAGAGACACATATTTAATATAATATGATATGACTAATGCTGTGTCGATTTGAAGTTTCTTTTGTGATTTGAGATGACCATTGAACGACATGAAACAGATGTACAAGACGCTTGCTCAGCGGAAATGCATTGTATACATGATGACATTGCGTACACCGTCGTGATGTAAATATAAAGAACTAAAGGCTTAGGGCGGTAGTATTAATTTGTAGCTTTCCATCGATTGTCCACATGCAGATGTAGCCCGTCCACGGGAGATGGCCATTCATTTGCAAGGAATATGGTCCTGATACCGCGGGTTCAAAATCAGCGTAGTGACCCCGTGAATATGAATACAGCGTTGCATGGTTGTTCGGAAGAAGAGTGTACAGCCTGAAAGTTGTTACTGTCGAGACAAATGTCTGGGACCGGTTTCACAAAGTGTTGTTAACCAGTCCTTTTTTACTTGTCATGTGATGAGTATGGTTTTACGCCGCTTTTAGCACCATAAGAGCACGGTGACAAGGTAAAAATTTAGAATATTGCAAAGAAATGAACATATGTTGAATCACACAACTAAATAAACAAAGACCAAATTCCATTACATTTTGTACAGAAATGGCCGTAAATAGATTTTTTAATATGTCTTCTGTGGCGGCCATTTTGAAAACAGGATTCGAGCATCTTGAACACATTCAGATTGTTGTCACTGTTGGGAAGAAGCATGTAAAGTTAAAGTTCTTTGCTCATGCGGTTTCTAAAGAGATGATGTTTACAGTACGAGGAAATGCAGTTTGAGGTGGTGAGGGGAGATGGAGTTTAACGTCGCGTTTAAGATTATTGCACTTATATAGCGACGTGCATGCACGTGTGTCTCTCTGTGTGTGGCTGCTTGTACCAGTCCGGACTGATGCATATTTATAGTGCTAGCTAACTGAGATACGATGCCGCAGTTTAACATGAATACCCCACTCAGACACAGTATACTGACTCCGAGCAGACCAGTCCTTGTTTTAGCCCCTAAATGCCGAGCGCTAGACAGGGTAACAATAAGTACAATCTTTTAACGTCGTTTGGTATGACGGGGCCGGGAATCGAACCTCGAACTTATCGCTCTCCGGGCGGACACTCTACCACTAGTCCAGGGAGGCGGTCTTTGCAGTTTGAAAGAATGTAGAAGCATGTTCAAAGTGCAAACCTAAAAAATAATCAAAGATTTAGATATCTCAACATGTGCAACATATGTGTTAAGCCCCACAACTATTGTTACATATGATACCCAGATGTCAAAACCTTTTTTGAGAGAAACTGGATGTGGGTCCATAAGAAGTTTCAATATATGGGCGAAGGGCAAAGCTCAAATCATGGTCCAAGTTTAAAATATCCCCATAAAATAAACACCCCGGCACATATATGTTGAGCCACACTGCTGACACTACTGACCAAATTTCATTACGTTGTGAACAAGAATCGCTGAGTAATGGCCATAAGAATTTTCATCTTTCAGTGTGGTCGAAGTGTAACTGTCAGTATTCTAAATCTCGCAATAAACCGTACATATGTTCAGCCCTTCCTCTAACTACACGTGTACCACATCAATCTCATTAAAATCAGATCTTAGTTCTCGCTGCCGCTAATGTTTAGCGGTCGCGAGAACTAAGATCTGATTTTAATGAGATTGGTTCCACATTTCATTACATTTTGAACAAAAATGACCAAGTAATGGTCAAACACAGCTTTTTTTCATTCTTGCTGCCGTGGTAGCAACCATATTTGATTACCGGTCAAGTTTTAGAGAAGATGATTTTTGAATGATCTGTTTTTATGACTGTCAGCCATACTGAAATTTCAATTTTGATGTTTTGACCAAACTTAAACCATTTCACAGTAATAAACATCCACACAAACTTTCAGCTGAATCATCAATCATTCAATCAAGCCGTTTCTGAGAAGAATTCGAAAATATGAAAGGTTTAAGGACGACGATGTCCATTTTCTTAGCGATAAACGTCATCATTGAGTTTTGATCACGTGGTTTCAATCCGGGTAATAATCGACAGTCAGGTGACTGCGGGTGGTTATGTTTAGCAGTGATCTTTGTCAATAGCATTTTAAATACTACATCTGCGTGTACTTTTCTTTAAGTTTGAGCTGGTTTTGCTCGTACGCTTCGCACACTGATAAATATAATTGCTCGCTGTCACCTGACTGCCGACCCTCAGTCTGATTGTTACCACGTGATCAAAATTCAACGATGATGTTTTCTTGAAAAGTGCACAAATTCTTGTATTCACTGTAAGAAACATTCCTTATCGACGGAATGTTTTAACGTTATAAGTATAACCACACATGCAGCCATCTTCGTCAATTAATCACCATTTCTTGATTCTATTTCAATTGGCGAGGACTATTTCAAAGCCATTTAGACAAAGCGCCTGACAATCGCATTATACTGGGAAGAAAAATAATCACCATCAATATAGGTCACCCTGAACAAAACGCAACATACATCGAAAGAAATGTAAGTGCTAGGTGTGCATCCGATCGCCAAAATCAGTTAATGACAAGATCATAATTATTACCGAAATAAACATTGAAAATGAAAAATGAAAAATGATCGTTCTTTATTTCGGTAATAATGTTTCATTTCGGTTTGACTAAGATAAATGAACTTTCTCAACCGCGACCTCCAACAGGAGTCTACCGCTAGTCCGATACGAAAACAATTTCAAGCAAATAGCAACAGCTTTTATGTCGAGCTTTTGCAGTTTATTTTGAATGTGATAATTTTACTTACGGTTATACCTACAATGCTACCTATTTTTATCGTTTTATTTCAAATAGATTTTAGATCCTGAAAATGAATACTTCCTGTAATATCTCACAATGCATAATTAATGTTTAAGGTACTAGTTACCGGAAAAGTGTTTACCTGATATGTCTTTATCGCCGGAACAGTGCATGCCGCAAGATGGATGACACAAAGTGAATAGTTTAACAATAAAAGTATGCAATGTGTCACGAATATATAAAAGACAGAACGACGGGTCAAAGGTCAGCTTGACATGGGCTCTGTTGACTACAACTGAAAATTATGCTACTTAATATTAAAATAGTAAAGAGTATTGCAATGGTAAAATATATTTTTATTTTATCTGCTGCAATGGTAAAAGTTTTTTTATCTGTTGAAATGGTAAAAGATTTTGTTTTATCTGTTTATTGAAAGTAAATGTCAAGCTTGGGCACATGAAAGGTAAAATCCTTGGGATGTCACAAGTAACACAGAGTGCATGGTGTGTGCGTGCGTGCGTGCGTGTGTGGGCATATTAAAAGGCTCGGCGTTATGATTTAATACCCACAACACCAAAAGCTTATCTGGAGCTCTGGATTATACATCTATATCAGACTGTACAAATATTGTTCAGTGTGCTATAGACAGTGCAGCATTGAACATACTTACAGGTAAGAAATGCATCATAATGTGTAACACTCTGCAAATAAATCGAGCTATTCGTTGAAACATTCTTAAAGAGTTTGGCCATAAAAGATACCCAATTGCCATTAATTTCTGTTGTACAGGGTTCCGTTGTACAAAGCGATCTTAGCGCTAAGGTGATCAAAACTCCCATACATTAACAGAGACTTACGACGATCGTAGCGCTAAGGTTGTTTTGTACAACGGCACCCTGGTCTTAAATATAAGAAAAGGAAGGCACTGTCGGGAGCCCGTGTGACTTGAGAGACATATTACAATGATCATACGGGTATTGTGCCTTCACCAAACCCTGTGAGGAAATTACTGACATGAAGAAATGGCGGCGTATTTTGAAAGTATTTCAATCGGATCGAGGGAAAATCACGGTAGTAAGTTGGAATTTCCTGAAGCCGGGGGTATATTCAGCACATGGTATCTATAGCCGTTTGTTTCCATTGATTTGCTGGGTTAGAAACAATCCTGGAAAAGAAACGCATGGGTACGATACTATGAAAAGGGAAGCATTGTGTTTGACGTTAGTGATGAATGGTGAATGATGTTTTCATTTTATTTCGTTGATCCACTGGGGAAAATATCAGCGGGAAATGTCCAGTTGAAGGGTTTGTTAACAGATCATATTGCAGCTAGAAAAACAAATATGTCAACATAATGTTTGTCGTTTTGATCAGTTGCAGTTTGGTGTAAAATGCATGCACTTGTGATTTTGGAAACACGCTTACATATCATTTGTGGTTTTGTCATGCGAGTAGCTTGATGATATATGATATATTTTCATGATCTCCAACGTTCCTGTGTGTATTTAATGAGAAACTTATAAGGCGTTGTTGACCTTTCATGTAGCTGTACATCTTGATGATGGGTGTCTTTCTTGTTTACATACACCCAGATGAGACGGCTCTTGTATGTGTACACCCTGACGATTGGTGACCTCTTTGTATGTGTACACACTGACGATTGGTGACCTCTTTGTATGTGTACACACTGACGATTGGTGACCTCTTTGTATGTGTACACCCTGAAGATTGCTGACCGTTTTGTATGTATACACCTAGGCGATTAGTGACCTCTCTTGTTTACATACACCAAGATGATTTCCTTGTATGTGTACACCCTGAAGATTGATGGCCTTCCTTGTATTTGTACACCCTGAAGATTGATGGCCTTCCTTGTATTTGTACACCCTGAAGATTGGTGGCCTTCCTTGTATGTGTACACCCTGAAGATTGATGGCCTTCCTTGTATTTGAACACCCTGAAGATTGGTGGCCTTCCTTGTATTTGTACACCCTGAAGATTGGTGGCCTTCCTTGTATGTGTACACCCTGAAGATTGATGGCCTTCATTGTATTTGTACGCCCTGTAGATTCGTGGCCTTCACTGTATGTGTAGCCCCTGGCGATTGGCGACCTTTTTGTATGTATACACCTTGAAAATTGGTGACCTTTTTGTATGTGTACACGCTGACGATTGGTGACCTTTTTGTATGTGTACACCCTGACGATTAGTGGCCTTTCTTGCATGTGTAACCCGTGAAGAATGGTAGCCTTCTTTGTATATGTACACCCTGAAGATGGGTGGCCTTCTTTGTATATGTACACCCTGAAGATAGGTGGCCTTTCCTGCATATTTACACCCTGAAGATAGGTGGCCTTTCTAGTAATTGTACACCCTGACGATTGGTGACCTTTTTGTATGTGTAACCCCTGAAGAATGGTGGTTTCCTTTGTATATGTACACCCTGAAAATAGGTGGCCTTTCTTGTATGTGTACACCCTGAAGATTGGTGGCCTTCTTTGTAAAAGTACACCCTAAAGATAGGTGGCCTTTCTTGTATGTGTACACCCTGAAGATAGGTGGCCTTTCTTGTATGTGTACACCCTGAAGATTGGTGGCCTTCTTTGTATATGTACACCCTGAAGATAGGTGGCCTTTCTTGTATGTGTACACCCTGAAGAATGGTGGCCTTCTTTGTATATGTACACCCTGAAGATAGGTGGCCTTTCTTGTATGTGTACACCCTGAAGATAGGTGGCCTTTCTTGTATGTGTACACCCTGAAGATTGGTGGCCTTTGTATATGTACACCCTGAAGATAGGTGGCCTTTCTTGTATGTGTACACCCTGAAGAATGGTGGCCTTCTTTGTATATGTACACCCTGAAGATAGGTGGCCTTTCTTGTATGTGTACACCCTGAAGATTGGTGGCCTTCTTTGTATATGTACACCCTGAAGATAGGTGGCCTTTCTTGTATGTGTACACCCTGAAGATAGGGGGCCTTTCTTGTATGTGTACACCCTGAAGATAGGTGGCCTTTCTTGTATGTGTAACCCTAGAATATTGGTGACCTTTCTTGTGTATATTGTGAAAATTGATGTTCAAGTCTCTGGTTTACCTCACATGTGCATGTACCTTACATGTATGTGGCGTCACATAATAGGAAACAAATGCGAAGAAATACTTCACATAGAGAAATATAAAAAGAATGTACCAAACATAATCATGCAGTACCACTGGAAATTCACTGGTCCCACAGAAAATGTGCAAGACAAATGCAGATCATCATTAGCAATTCCATATATTTTTCATAATTCTATATGTCGCAAATATCCGGTTATATACCTTGTTTCTTAATATCCTATTTTAGGTAAACAAACTAAGGAGACTGACATTGTTTTTTTACTACTAGCTAGATTTCAAAATGATTGGTCCTCATGAGTGCATACTGAGATTTTAATTTCAGACAGGATATTTACAAAAATCAAAAACATATAATTTCTCTCTCTGAGATTTAAAGAGGAACCAAACACTTCTTCCTTTCCTCAAAACACATTATTTTTCAAAATATCCAGCATTATATTTGGGTGTAAATACCAAAATAGAAGGTCAAATAGGTTGGTTGGTTTGTTGTTTTACGCTGCACTCAGCAATATTCCAGCTATACGGTGGTCTGTAAATAATCGAGTCTGGACCAGACATTCCAGTGATTGATATTATGAGCATCGATCCACGCAATTGGGATCGGTGACATGCTTCAACAAGTCAGCGAGCCTGACCACCCGATCTCGTTAGTCGCCTTTTACGACAAGCATAGTCGCCTTTTATGGCAAGCATGGGTTGCTGAAGACCTATTCTACCCCGGATCTTCACGGGTCGAGGACAAATAGCAACTGAGTATTCTTTAAAAATAACACCGAGTACCAAATGGACGACAGACAATTCATCGTCTCGTGCGCTATGGATATTTGCACAACACACGTGCAGAGAGACGAGGATATATCCGTTTCAACACAGTTTGCATACATATACCGAACATAATAAGGACCTGAGTATATTTGATAACTCAGTGAACAATGAAACTCATATCTGAGTGTCATTATACGTGCCATTTGTTCATATTGTTTATAAATCAATGCACTTAAACTAATGAGAGGCATTGTAATTAAATCCTACGGTAAACGTAGATCTATATAGAGCGCTTTATTTCGTTATATCATTGTGTTATGCGCCAGACGAGTGCCATATGGCTTATCTGGTGATTTCTTCTAAAGTACCTGTGTACTCAACCCTAATTGCCACGCACTGATAATTCTACATCCTGGAATAACAATTATGCAACTCCGCAATAGGCTGACCAGTGGACCGTGGATGGCGCGTGCCTGTCTAGTCACGTGACATGTTAATTGTTATCCTCGCGACAGTTTTGGAAATCGTTTGTGAATAGGCTAGCTGTTGACATACCCATAACGTAATGGACATGACGGTTTTTTTGTTCCTTTTATATGCGTGATTATTAATCGTAACTACTCTCGAGTCAAGCTTTCTTTCATTAAGTTCTTAAGTTCAGAAAACATTGTATTCCAATATTTGCGTTATATCGAGGAATAACGGTACCCCGATCACACATCAGTTTATTTATTGCAGTAAGGATATGCGTCTTGTGACTGGATCAGTGTCTTGTGGTAAATGACAGACACGATAACGCTTTCAGAGTCTGTGCCAGCTTTACCATATGTTTTGCTCTGTAAAGATGCCAATGCATGCTTTAGCAGGTGATGACATTTACTCGACCAATGAAATAACGCGTAACAAATGCCTTCTGTCGCCATTTGCGTTTACGCCATTTGTTCTCCGAAGGGGGTATGATAAGTCAAATCCGATATTCTACAATATTGTGTGATTAATACGAGAGAGTGTGTATTGTATTAAAAGCCACTCAGTTGTTTTTATATGAGATAACAATACATTCTCGGCGTTCAACATGCGTGGATTGTGATGGTATTAAATGGATGCATTCATAGTGATGCTGGTTATCCCCTTCCAGCCTCGGAGGGAAGTCAACATCTAAACCTTCTGCTACAGTTAGCCGCTGGTGCCTGGCTCTGTTAGAAGAGAATCTGAGAGGCGTACTTTTAATATTGGCGTTATTTTTGGCTCGGATACTTATTTCAACACGAGATGAGGGTGACCTAAGCCCCCCTATCTCACCGATTGCGCGCCTATGGCGTGCGGCAACAGACTATATATCTCTAACGCAAGGATGATGGTGTCATGGCGTTTGCTTCCACGAAATTCCGAGATCTTGTAGACTCCAAAATGCCACCGGTGTCGCAAGTATGTTGCCATTCTTTTTTCCATCAAACGTTTCTACTTCGCTTTATTTTCATTGAATATTTATTACCTGTTGTTCACGTTACAAATTCTAGTGAATAACTCCAAAGAACATTGGTGCTATGTATGCGAGAGGATTCTTTAATATTTCCGACAAATAACCAAATTCCTGAAATAATTTGTCAGCAATATTGGCTTATTCTTGGAATATTGTATGTATTTAACCATTCTGCGATAGGATTATTTGATGCAGCAGCCTGGCCCACATTCACTGTGGCTATTTGACATTTTCTTTTGGAAGTAAAGGATTCTATTTTGGTAAACAGACCAAAGTGATCCGAATTCATTATGGGACGACGCCAGTGACATTCCAGGCATATCTTGTTGTTGTTTATAGGGCAAAGGAGCGAAACGCAAAGGAAAACGTTCTGATGGCAGTTTTTCGGATAGTTCTAACAGCTTTATCAGACAGGTAGGTTCAATGATGTTTTGACAGTGCGACCGTTTCCGGTGAGCGGAGCATCCAAGATGGCGGCTCTGTTCGTGTTCGTCTCTCGGTATGGGTCTATTTCGGGATCTGGATACGCTATTCCATCCCTTACCCCGTGATTCCATCTGTGTAACGGCATCACCGCCAGATGTGTACGCCAATTTGACACTGCAGGGGAAGTTACCCAACCTTTTCAGCTGTGGATATGCGCGATGAGGAATAAATACTTTTAAATACACACACACCGTTTTGACAAATTGCCATTTAACGTTTCCTCAGATTATTATGTATCGTTCATGCACCCGTGGACATGTATCACAACAACAAAATTATTTCATTAAATAATAACGTCAAGACTCTAGAGTTTCAATTTCCTACATGTCGTAGTAGTGTATGTTCAAAATAATTGAATGTATCTGGTTAAGATAAATGAGATTTTGTTCCAACTATGATTTAATTATTTCTACAACAAAAGATTTGTTGTTCTTGCAAAATAGTTAAAAAGAAAGAATTAGCCTGTTTAGCTTATATGCTTGATATATGCAACAAAGTTCTACAAAACTTTTAGTACATCAAAATAATATCCAAACTTATGCACAATATTACAAAGTTACTCTGAGAACATTGTCATACAGCATACTGGAATGATAGTGGTCAGGTTACACAATTTACCTATCAGTTATACACTGTATCAAAATCAAGTAATACACTAGTGTATAATTTTATTTATATAATCCTGGAATGTTTTCCTACAGTTTACCCATAAAGAGAATTTTTACATTTATACTAGCTTGTTACTTATGTTATTATGGATTATTCTTGTTTATGAGTAAGATTTAGAAACCTTTTTGATAGAGTGTTTATATTACATGCCATGAAAAGTGAATCAGCTTCTTATAGTACAGTAAACATGGTAAACTACGTTAATAACAAACACGCTTATAACGAACTGACAGATATAAAGAGCTCTATATGTTTATAACAAACTGACACACCGATAAGCTTGTAGTGACTAATAAGTTTGTTTTGTTATGCTATTTTTTAGTGACTAATAAGTTTGCTTTGTTATGCTATTTTTAAGTACTTGAATTGAATCGGAATGATCACATGCATACTCATAGTTTTATAATACTATTTGTCTTTAAGGCCACATGAAAAATAATTCTTGTTTCTCATCATTTAAAAAAAATGAGTAATGGGAATGTAGGTTGAATGTGAATTTGATTTTTCCAGCCTAAATTCACAATTGTCCAAAATGAAGCTAATGATATGAAGAAGTAGTGAAAAGTTATTGAGACTGCATTTTTCTGACTTAAAAAACTAAAACTAAAATAATCTTTAAGTCCATGGGCTTAAATGAAAATGAAAAATTGCTTTATGTTCCTTACTGGATGTTCTATGAAATGTGTAGTAGCAAGCCCTATATGGCCAATTTGAACCAATATTGCACCATAGATTTCCACATTTGCCAGACACATTGGGTCCCATACACTGGTGATATTCTGGATACTCAGTGTGTCATTTTAAGCACATATGACGGACAAGCATATTGGTTTGTTGTTACTTTTGACAGTTGTCATTTCAATGATAAACATGTTCTTGACTCATAACTTTCAAGTGGAAAAATAATGCCATGTTTTATAGTTAAGTATTGCTCTCTCATTACATTTGTGAGTATTGTTTCACAAACTTTGGGATATTCATTCCTCCTATTATGTTTTTTTTCCCTTTTTTGTTTTTAAGCCCTGGGCTTAAATTTGGAAAAATGTTACCAATGAAAATAGGCAAAATTCATAATTAAGCCCAGGGCTTAAAAAAATGTAGTCCTTGTAATGTGGCCATTATTTGAAAATATATCATTAAAATCATTTATTGCCTCTATGGTGTCCATAAAGTGCAACATCATAAATGAAATAAGGAAAATAAAAAGCCTGAACCAACTTTACTATGCAAAAAATAAAAAACCCAATAAGTATGGTGTAGATGATTAGAATTGTAACGATACAGTGGGGTACAATGATTAATGTTCCCAAACAGTACTTTTATATCATAAGTTTATATTCTTTCTTTTTGCAGGTGAATCACAACCTTGAATTATTTGTTTTTAAATTTCAGTGATTGAAGATGGGATATTGTAGGGCAGAAACATATTGTTGAAAGGGCGCTGTGAATGTTATGCTATTTATAACCAACCACGAAATAATAGAGAACCTGCATGAGCTGGCTGTTGAACAGTTAATGTTATAAATCACATGTTCTTGCACGATAACTACCCGTAAAGATCCGTGTTAGAATTGGCCTTCACCAATCCAAGTTTGCCTTAAGAGGTGACAAAAGGGATCAGGTGGTCAGACTTGCTCACTTGGTTGATGCTTGTCATTTGTATCCCAATTGTGTTGATCAATGTTCATAATGCTAATCAGTGGATTGTATGGTACAGACTGTTGTCATATTGCTAGAATGTTGCTGAGTGCAGTCTCAAACAACAAACCAACACTATGACTTGTAATGTATCATATTTATCTTGTTACAGGGGTTGTAAATTCATGTATTCTATCATGGGCCTCGTATGGGGACTGGTGAAGTGTTGGTGATGAATGATATAAATGTTTTTGTGTGACCTAACGAAAGTTCTCTCCAAATGTACAGTGGGTCATCTTCCCGAGGCAAGAGAGTTAACTGACTTTAAAAGTCCAGTTTTCACCCTTGCCGAACTAGGCTGGACTTACTGGGCTCGATCGTAGCGCCACCAGTGGCTATTACCAGTTATGTCCCTTCTACATGGTCTAAGCCTCTCCTATGGACCAATCAGATTCCAACTCTCGTATCACTTGCTTCACACAAAATGGTGGCGCCCAGTCAGGACGATCTGATCGATAATCAAGATCTATATTGTGATAAAATGGGTCTTACATCCAAAATACATCAAATCACGTGAGCCCCTTGATTAAAAACATGAAAAGATTTGGAATAATATCTGTTGACAAATACTGCAGTCGATCAAATTCTGCACGACAGTTTCCGAACCGGATTTCGATTTCGGTGTGCGATTTTGATTGGACTATGCATAGACTCGTTAGTCCAGCCAAAATGTAACTCCATAATACCAGCCTAGTTCAGCAAGGGTGGAAACTGGACTTTTATAGTCAGTTAACTCCTTTGCCTCGGAAAGATCACAGTGGGTATGTATCTTATCTTTATTGTCCCATTACATACTGTATGTAATAAAAAAGAGAGAAGATTCTTAGGGCTGTAAATCTTTTTGCAGTTTACTGATGTGTCATGATAGGTAGTGTATTGATGCAAAATGATACATCTGTATACTTGAGACAAGCTCTTTGCTTTAAACATATGTTGTAAATTACTATTTGCTGACAGGACTTGTAAGACATCTGAAGCCATAAGTTTAAAGGGCTCATGGTTTACTGATACAGTAAACTATGTTTATAACAAACACGCTTATATAATGAACTGTTGGATATAACAAACTGTTTCTTGGTGCCGTCCATTTTCTGTATAGATGTTCATATGCTCACCACGAACAACGGTTATAACAAATTAGAATTTGTTGTCCCTTTGAGTTTGTTATAACCATAGTTTACTGTATATATTTTGGGTCTCCTCTTACCCATCATGGGGGGCTCGGGAGGCCCAGTTGTCTAAGGCAGAGTTGCGTCACTTGGGCACACCAGAAACCTATGATTGTGAGTTCTCATCCTGGTTTGCCCCAATTATGTTTCCAGGTTTGTCAGCACCATACCAGTGCTTGTGGGTTTCACTAAAGTGATAAAAGTCCGAGACCTGCATCACTTCAGGCTTTCCTCCCATATTAAGCTGATATAACTGGAATACTGTTAAAACCCAACTCACTCGCTCACTCTTACCCATCATGCCATTTGATGATGAAATATAGCTCCTTCACATGCACAGAGTTCTCATGTACTGCATTGTATATTGAATCTTACTATTTAGATCAAGTAGGCAGAGGCAGCGAAGTTATTTAAGGCACTGCAATCTGCTTTGATTGCAATTCCATAATCTTGGGTTTGAATCCTTGATTTGAATTCACAGTCATGCTGTGATATTACTGAAATATTTTCCAAATATCCAAAATTTTCATTTTTATATTCTTCTCTTTTCATTTCTGTTTAGTTATAGAGTAGGAACCATTAACCTTAGTATACACTTATTACCACAGTGACATTCAGCCCTAGCTGTCATTCCTGTGAATTTGACCTACTTATTACCCACAGCTTGTTAACATTTGTTGAGATATTGGATAATGAGGCATGTAGCCAGACTCCATCAAAGTGGTGGAGCCACAGCTCTCTGTCAAGGCCATCTGTCATCCATGTGCAACATTGTATCAAACAGACAGCCTTCTTGGCAGGACAAAAACTTTAGACTACTTGTGTTTCCAGTAAACTACTGAATCCATCTTAGGACCCTGACATTTGGTCACACCTGTAAATATCATTGAAACTTGTATTTATGGCATTTTACCTATGCACATATTTTAATGGTATGTTATCTGAAACAGGTATTTTTTGTATGCCTGTGTCTGGATATCTTGACAAACGAACAAACTAGTGAGTGATGATTTTACTCATTTGAATGAAAACAGATTTTGTTTGGGCAACATGGGTTGAAAGTTAGCTCATGACAACATCATGGCTGATGCTGAAGATCTACCAACTAACAAACAGGTTTAACTGGAACATGTAGATTGAGGGGGATTATGCAACAGGCTTTAGCACATTTCTGTAAAGCTGTGGCATAACAATGGGATTGATGGCGTTTTACTAAGGGGAGTATTCCCAGCAGAGTTATGAAGCATCCCTTGACAGCGCTCAGCTGCCAGTACAATGCACCGGGCATACAGATGTCAGATATGACGCTTTACTAGGGCTTGATCAGGGACGTGCAACAATTGTGTTGAGGCTACAACAAATCAATTATCAGGACAAATGTTCCTTTATCAGGGAAGCTGGTTTGATACCAACAGAATGAGAATACTTAAACAAAGGTTCTAATGTATACAACTTTCTAAAAAATCAGTTAGGGTGAAGTTTGTGGACTTAGTTACAGGCCTACCAAAGAAAACAGTGATAATGTATCCAAAATTATAGAAATGTGTATGTTATTTGTCAGATTGGCTCATCAGAAGACCAGTAGCTGAAATATACAGCTGAGCCACAAGTCCATAGCCTGATTCGAGTAAAATGTATTTTGGTGTAGTAAGCTTTATTAATAATATTTCATTCATTAACACTAAGACCTACTGACAATGATGTCAAGAGACATGTTCAGGCTAGTAGACACAAATGTTTTTGGCACAGACTGTATGAGAGTTCACACACTAAAACTATTCGCTGTGCCAGTTATGAGAAACTTTAGTCCTCAGAAAAGTACATGCATTCCTTTCAACATTTCTGTTTTTTGGACACATTTTTTATTTTTTTATTAGTAGGTCTGTGTTTGTTGGGTTATCAGTGATGTGTCAAGGAAACAAATAATATATAGGAATGCTTGGGAGTTCTTTTCTCCAGTCGCTTGTCATGTTCTACCCTGCTTGTTCTCAGCTGTCTTAGTCACCCACTTTTCTAATGAGATGTGTTTTATAACACCCATGGCTCAGATGTTATGCTGCTAAACAGGCTGGTTGTCATATGATACAGGCTAATTTTGTGAGTATGAAACCATATCTCCAGATCACACACATACAACATTGGATACTGAGAAATCTGATAGGGTAGGAATAACTTTTTCCCTCGGTCAAAATGGCCCATCAAATTTTTATCATTGTTTTTCAATGATCAAGTCCAATTTAAAATAAAAATCCCTGACACTGAAATCATGGTACTAAAGCCAGTAGACGGGTAATGAAAGTGCATGGATAATGGTGTACAGGTTAACACACTTAGTGCACAGCATATATGGTATGATTCACAAAATATATTTGGGTTTTCAGAAATGAAAATCATGGTGAAAGGGAAGGAGAAAAACATTCAAACTTACAACTGCTTATTATGTCACCTTGGTGAAGTGACATTTACTGATTTTGTGATGGATTAAAAGTTCTCTTCATGTTGGCACTCTAGTTCCAAAGGGCACACATAAATGTCATTAGCAGTGTTGCTCAAAGAAGAAAGTTCATTTCCATCCCTGTGTTGAAATGAAATGTTATTTTGATTTTACCTTTTTGCCCATGAATTGTGATAAGTATTTCACAAGCACGTCAAAGCAGTTAATTCATAATCAGTTGTTGGCACAAATGTTGCTAAGGTTGTGTGAGTGAGTGAGTGAATGCGTATGGTTTTTACGCAGCTTTTAGCAATATTCCAGCAATATCATGGCAGGGGACACCAGAAATGGGCTTCACACATTTTACCCATGTCGGGAATCGAACCCGGGTCTTCGGCGTGACAAGCGAACGCTTTAACCACTAGGCTGCCCGGACCTCCCCTGTTGCTAAGGAAACAACATCATATAAGTTGCTTTTGCATACTTGAATGTTTAAACAAGAAAGTGTTTGCATTTAACAAATCTGAAATTACAAGAAATTGGACAGTATCTAACTTTATTCTTTATTCTCTGTGCTTTGTCTGACAACAGAATGCAAGGGTGTCCTCTACCATGTCTACCTTCATACATTTATAAATTGCAAATTTTAATTTTAAGTAAGAAATGTATTTTTTAATTAATAAAACATTATGTAATAGGGTTGCCATTTTATGACTTAATTGTACCATGTATCACTTGTTAGTTATGGTAGCTCCCTTTTGCAAATCAACACCCTACATGCTCAATCCATATTATTATTTTTTATCAAAATAGATTCATTGTATGGCTCCCATTGTCAGTGCTTTGTTAGTTGGAGTTGCCTCCCTTGGCTTGACCAAGTCAGCCCTGAGCTAAGATAATCAATATTTGTGAGCCCAGAAACACAGTGGAAATGCCGATGATGTTGGGTTTGTGCTGACCTGCATGTACAAGCTGCCTCAGTGTAGGCAGGTCAGGGAAGACTGGATAAGGGAGGATATGTACACTGATACTCTTTCAGGAAATTAATTAAGCGATCTTCATCCCTAAGACCCTCTTTGAATACTGTGGCTTGGAATCTAAGGGTAAAGATATTATGAAATATTTAGGTGAAGAAATTATTTGGTTCCATGTTAAATATATATCAGCTCTGACTGTACCCAAGTTGAAAGAAATTGTAATATTTTGAGTTTTAGCTCAAACAAAAGTTAAATATTGTAAATTTTCCGGAAAAGTAAAATGAGAGAACTGCAGCTGATGTAGGAAGATTAGGACTGACTCAAATTAGGCCAAAGGAAGACACATGTTCTCATGCACTATGAGAGCTACACACAAGCACACATGCACAGTCAAAGCTGCCAACGCACATATGTAATTGTTCATTCAAAGTTACAGACAAAAATATGTACAACAAAAGCTGCAGACAAGCAAATATACAACAAAAGCTGCAGACAAACACATGTACAATAAAAGCTGCGGACAAGAATATGTACAACAAAAGCTGCAGACAAACACATGTACAACAAAAGCTGCAGACAAACACATGTACAACAAAGGCTGCAGACAAGCACATGTACAACAAAAGCTGCTGACAAACACATGTACAACAAAAGCTGTGGACAAGAATATCTACAACAAAGGCTGCAGACAAACTCATGTACAACAAAAGCTGCAGACAAACACATGTACAACAAAAGCTGCAGACAAACACGTACAACAAAAGCTTCGTACAAACTCACGTACAACGAGGGCTGCAGACAAGCACATGTACAACAAAGCCTGCAGACAAACTCATGTACAACAAAAGCTGCGGACAGGAATATGTACAACAATAGCTGCAGATAAACATGTACAACAAATGCTGCAGACAAACGTACAACAAAAGCTTTGACAAACACATTTGCAACAAAAGCTGCAGACAAACATGTACAACAAAAGCTGCAGACAAACACATGTAAAACAAAAGCTGCGGACAAATATATGTACAACAGAGGCTGCAGACAAACACATGTACAACAAAGGCTGCATACAAACATATGTACAACAAAGGCTGCAGGCAAACATATGTACAACAAAAGCTGCAGACAAACATGTACAGCAAAGGCTGCGGATAAGCACATGTACAACAAAAGCTGCAGACAAACATGTACAACAAAGGCTGCAGACAAACACATGTACAACAAAGGCTGCAGACAAACACATCTACAACAAAGGCTGCGTACAAACACATCTACAACAAAGGCTGCATACAAACATATGTACAACACAACTGCAGACAAGCACATGTACAAAAAAGGCTGCATACAAACACATGTACAACAAAGGCTGCAGACAAGCACATGTACAACAAAAGCTGCTGACAAACACATGTACAACAAAAGCTGTGGACAAGAATATCTACAACAAAGGCTGCAGACAAACTCATGTACAACAAAAGCTGCAGACAAACACATGTACAACAAAAGCTGCAGACAAACAAGTACAACAAAAGCTTCGTACAAACTCACGTACAACGAGGGCTGCAGACAAGCACATGTACAACAAAGCCTGCAGACAAACTCATGTACAACAAAAGCTGCGGACAGGAATATGTACAACAATAGCTGCAGATAAACATGTACAACAAATGCTGCAGACAAACGTACAACAAAAGCTTTGACAAACACATTTGCAACAAAAGCTGCAGACAAACATGTACAACAAAAGCTGCAGACAAACACATGTAAAACAAAAGCTGCGGACAAATATATGTACAACAGAGGCTGCAGACAAACACATGTACAACAAAGGCTGCATACAAACATATGCACAACAAAAGCTGCAGACAAACATGTACAACAAAGGCTGCAGACAAACACATGTACAACAAAGGCTGCAGACAAACACATGTACAACAAAGGCTGCAGACAAACACATCTACAACAAAGGCTGCATACAAACATATGTACAACAAAAGCTGCAGACAAGCACATGTACAACAAAGGCTGCAGACAAACACATGTACAACAAAGGCTGCAGGCAAACATATGTACAACAAAGGCTGCAGGCAAACATATGTACAACAAAGGCTGCAGACAAACTCATGCACAACAAAAGCTGCAGATAAGCACATGTACAACAAAAGCTGCAGACAAACATATGTACAACAAAGGCTGCAGACAAACACATGTACAACAAAGGCTGCGGATAAGCACATGTACAACAAAGGCTGCAGACAAACATATGTACAACAAAAAGGCTGCATACAAACACATGTACAACAAAAAGGCTGCATACAAACACATGTACAACAAAGGCTGCATACAAACACATGTACAACAAAAAGGCTGCATACAAACATATGTACAACAAAAAGGCTGCATACAAACACATGTACAACAAAGGCTGCAGACAAACACGTACAACAAAGGCTGCGGATAAGCACATGTACAACAAAAGCTGCAGACAAACACATGTACAACAAAGGCTGCAGACAAACACATGTACAACAGGCTGCAGACAAACACATGTACAACAGAGGCTGCGTACAAACACATCTACAACAAAGGCTGCAGACAAACACATCTACAACAATGGCTGCAGACAAACACATCTACAACAAAAGCTGCAACCCACAGCTACAGTCAAAGCTGCCAAAAACCACATGTACAGTTTGCAAATCCATCTGATAGTTGAATACTATTTCCACAGAGATAACATCCAAGTTTCACATGAGGCATTTAATTACATCCAGACAACCTCTTAAGAAATATTTGCTGATATTGTTGCATATCATGGTGCTCACCATTACTTGTCACGATGTACCAGTGTATGTGGAAGCATCTTGGTTGAAGTGTTGGCTCATTATGCAGAACACCCAGGTTCAACTCCCCATATGGGTACAATTTGTAAATTTATCCCATCTCCCATCTCCCACCCCCATCTAAAAGCAATGTAAAACCCTATTCACCCTCTCTGTTGGGGATAGTACTTCAGTGAAAGCTTTCTTTAATTTAGTAATGTTTAAGATGTTTAGTATTGATGGTTGTAGTTGACCAACAGACAAGTAGAAACTCGCCACAATCTCTGTCAACTGCTTCATGTTTGTTCTCTGCAACTTCAGTAAGCCCTGCTTTTGCCAGTAATGAGTATGCACTTGCTTCTCAATCATGGTAAAACGATACATGACATTGAGTTCTGTCTCATGCATATGTATGTGGACATGATGAAGCATTACATGGCAATCCTTAGCAATGGGATGCTGTGATCAACATGCAGATGTGGAGATGGATGATGAGGGTTGTAATGCCAGATGTGCCAAGACATCCTACTGCATGGATAATTGCTTCAACATGAGCCAACGTTGTGGAAAAATCTAGAAGTGTGTGTAAAAGTTGTATTGACAAGACAAATAAACCTTAACTGTGTTGTGTGGAGTGCTTTCAAAGTCATTTTGTTTATATCTTCAAAAAGGTTACTTTAATAGCACTAAATTTTGAAAGGAACAAAATGTTGATTTGATCTGATTTTATGTCATGACCTTTCCTTATTTATCCCCCTGTTTTGAAAAATGGTGGGATATGGCGATCACCATGTCCATCCGTCCTAAACTGTTGAATATTTCTCGATGAGACTTGCTGTACAGATCAGCCCAGTGGTGAACTGGTGCCTTTTGATGATTTGGGATTTTATTTTGTAATATTTTTTAATGTTTTCATGCTGACAAGTTTGACTTGACTAAAAATGAGGGAAGTGCTTGTTTTCTGGGCAGAACTCTCAAACCATTGTATATTTCTTGAGGAAACTTGCTATACAGATCACCCTTGTGGTGACCTAGTGCCTTTTGATGATTTGGGATATTGAAAAATGCTGAGCAGCATTATTTTTTTCTTCAGTGGACTAAATGTATCCAATGGCAATGACCCAAAAGTGGGGTAGAGTACCGGTAGCCAAACTCCATTTCCGAATTGCATCAGATCAGGAAAGATATATCCTGATGACTCTTGTTTAAATGTCTCTGAATCCCCAAGACCAGTGAAACTACAATTTTGTGTGTAGGATCCTACCATGGATCTTTCTGTGATGCATATAAGCTTTTAACCTTGTCAGCAACCATGGCAACTGCCATGACACATCAATGTATTACCAAACATTGAGATGCTTTCCCATACCTGTAGTCATGTTCAAAATATGTTGTGCCAAGCCTACAAAACTTAATTTGCCATCATGAAATATGTTTCATACACCACAAAATGTGTTGTGTTGCACTTAACTGGATGTGAAATTGGCACACTTCTGAAGGTACCAGGTTCAAATCCAATTTTGGGAACTCATTTGCAACACAGAAATGTTCCTGTATCACAACTAATACCTGTGTCCAAACCCTGCAGTGTCCTCCATAGTATGTGTTAACTGT